>NC_058520.1:310002685-312525185 GCF_904849725.1 Hordeum vulgare subsp. vulgare
TAATGGAAAAAATCATTCCGCGGATTTCATTCCATTTGGACTCTGTTTAAAATCCTCCTGTGAAAAGGGTCAAAAACACGAAAAAAACAGGAACTCGCACTTGGCACTTAGTTAATAAGTTAGTCCCAGAAAAGATATAAAAGGCATACAAAACGTCCAAAGTTTGACAAGATAATAGCATGAAACCATCAAAAATTATAGATACGTTGGAGACGTATCAACCACCGACACCTCTTCGGCCTCCAATTGACCGAAAAGGTGTTCTTCGGCCTTCTAAAGGCCGACGGGGTCATAGTTTTGTAAATTATGAGTTAGGTCATATATTTTCCGATTTTGTAATAAAAAAATATTTGTGTTGATCGGGTGGATTTACATGTGCAGTTGTTTTGTCATTGCGAGAGTCTGGTGTTCAACAACCGCCCCATGCGTTCGACAAGCTCCGCTCTTGCGTTCGTGGGTGGGTACAAATGACATCTCCTCCTCCCCCTTCATTTGCTCTGTTCCGGTCTTCGAGCCAATGAAACTTGCTAGATATGGTACATTAAGTCATCAGTATGCGTGACCAGTATGCATCTCCCGTTCAAAAGGGTTACAGTTATAAATATGCATGCATTTGCATATATTTATAATCGTGATTCTTTCGGATTGTCCAACATTATCCACGGACATATATTTATAACTATGATTCTTTCCCAAGGTTTGTCACGTTGGCCAATGAGGGCCGAGTTCCTCAACTAGGATTTAGCTCGGAGCACTACATGGCTGCCCAGAGCCCGACGGAGGAGATAATAGATGGTGTCTTGTGCCACACGAGGTCTGAGATGGTGATCAACAGCTTTTGGGGAATTTCTCCTTTTACAAAATCTAAAATTAACAATATAGCTAGTTATTGTACTAATCAGTGTTGTCCCGTTTGATTGCAGACCTTCTACAGGTGTGATGAGGGATATGAGGAGGCGTCGACCAAGGTTATTGATATCGAGTGCAAGAGCCAATTACAGAACTTACGCCATGATCCAGGCTCGGGTCCGAGATGTTCGAGACTACTACGCATCGTGTAGCATCAATAAGGACAAGTCGTCGTGCTGCGAAAAGTTTCTGAAGAAGGAGCAGTACATGAAGGTAATTACCTATTCTTAAGGCCTTGTATTAGTTTCCTTGATTTGATTCGTAGGTGTCGGCGTTCTGAGAACGAGGGTATCCAGACCTACCTGCCTATGGCCAGGGCTGGCCCACTTCATCAAGCAAGCATAATCGGGCATGGCACCACTCCACGCAAGGTCCTCGCGAGGGCCGAGCCTCGCGAGGAGGAGCAGCACCAAGACCCGTAGGGGGCCTCCTCATGACCCCTCCGGAGCGGTGGAGATTCCGAGGCAAGAACCGGCCTCAGGAATCAAGGATGACATGTGGAAAGGACAGGCGAGCAGCGGATTGCAGGATGGTGCAGTTTCCCTGTGACAGCCAGAGACCGACGTTCCAGAAGCTTCCCCTTTTCTTTCCGTTTTCGTCATGTGATTTATTTTATTTGTTCCATCATCATCGCATCATGCGCATCGTCAGCATTGCATCGACATCTCCGTTGCCGCCCGTTTTCAAACTTGCATTCGTTAGTAGTCGCCGGTTGTCGTCGTTGTCCGTTCCGAGCCCGACCGCACTCGCACGCGCCCGCGGCACCGTCGAAACCCTGTTTTTAAAGTGCGTTTAAAACTTTCTCTGATCCAGGTGAAACTCGGCACGCGGTCGAGATTAGATATAGCTAGGCCGCCTGTCGAATTTCATCGCGATCGGAGACCGACTGGTACCCGAACGGTCGACCGTAGCGGCACCGTCTTCGGTTATTCGTCGGACGTCTATCGGTGTTGTTAAAACTCGTGCCGTGCCGCCCGCTCTCCCTCTCGTCTCCGGATGTCTACACAACACGGTCACGTACCCGATCCCGCGTTCGGAATCGTCCGAATCCGACCCCGCGGTTGGATCCGGATCGCGATTCCGGTTAGCCGAGCCCCCTTTTTCGCTATAAATACCCCCCCCCCATGCCATTAATTAGACAACCCCTCTTCCCTGCCTCGTTTTCCGCGCCCCACCTACCAAACCCTAACCCTAGCCGCCCCACAACCTCTCTCTTTCCCGCAGCCGCCGCTGGCCCGCGAGGCCCGTAGCAGGCCCGCACCGGGCCCATCCGGCCGCCGCCCCGGGCTGCAGCCGCCGCCGTGCCCCGCAACTCGAGCCTCCTTCTCCCGAGCTCCTCCATGGCGCCGCGCTGCCCGAGCCACCGTCGCGCGCTCCCTTCCTCGTCGGAGCTCGCCCCGTTGCCGGTGCCCCGCCGCCACACCTCGCTGGAGTAGCCGCCGCCGCCAGGTCCCGCGACCGCCGCGCTCGCCGCCCCATCTCCCCGCGTTCCGTCGCCATGGATGCCCTGGCGCCGATGCGCCGCCGGCGTGGCTGCAGCCGCCGGAATCCGGTGGATCCTGACAGATCAGGCATCTGCGCGCCCCTCGCCTCCCTGGAGATCGCCGGCCTCGCCGTCGGCTCGAGTGTCGCCGCCTCTGTCGTGCTCGAGCGCGAGGAGGTCGACGGGAGCGGCAGCCGCCTCGACCCAGCCTCCCGTGGGCCAGCCGCCTCGGCCCAGCTTGGGCCGGCCCAGATCCAAGGCCAGCCGAGCCGGCCCATCGCCTGCGCAGCCTGTTCGTCAACCGCGCCGTTGACCCCGCGCATGGGCCCCGCGCCGGCCCAGCCTCCCCAGCAGCTCGAGGCCGGCCCAGTTCGCCTCTCCAGACCGGTCCAATTCGGCCTGAGGTGAGCCCTCTCACCAGCGCCTTGTGCGTGATTTAACTATTTTGCGCCTGTTCGGCCCATTAGGCATTTTCGTTTGTTTTCGGAATTGTTTATACTCCGGAAAATAGGTATATCTTAGAACGTCCGTAGTTTCTAAACCGTAGATCGGAACGACGCGTGTTATATATCGTTTTGGGGTAGCTTCGCGAGTAGAATACGTTTTTCCAACATGCATATTTGTTTAACACTGTTTAGAGTGCCTAATGCCTCGTTTTACGTGCTGTTTAACTAGGATCCATTCCGTAGTTAATTTTCGTGCATATCCGGATTGCCCGTATGCCATAGATTTAATATCCATGTTTTAGGGACCATATTTCTGCGTATTTTAGAGCGGTCACTCGTATTTTTCCGTGTAGGGTTTTGTCGGTAGTTTATTTTCCCGTTTAGAGGTATTATCTCGCATTATTGTGTGACTATATTTTGCGTTGCAAACCCCACAAATTTTATATGTTGTGCAATTAGTTTTAGGTTTTGAGGAAGTTAGTTCGCGAGATATTTTGTCGTGAAGCCCTTTTGTTTAATTCGTAGGTTTTATTCCGGGTCTCGTTTGAATTAGTTGTCAACTAGTGATTTGAACTTGGATGTTTGGTATAGCCTTTGGTATTTTTAGTTGCAATAGAAATGCATGTTTAGGTGTTGTTTGACTGCCCTCAAGTTGCTTGAATAGTGTTGTTTCAGAGGAGCTGAAATATTTCTAAGTCTGGAATCTGTTATTATTTTGTTGCTGTCTTGTCTTGCTTGCATCTTGTGATCTGTAGCTCTTATGAGGTTGGCCCAATGGAGTTAGTTGTTCCCCTCATGTTTCTCTAGCATGCTGTTAAGTTTCATGCCATTTGGACTCCTGTAGCTATAGGTTTTGCTGCTGTCAATATTGCTTCAGGCTGAAAAGTGCACTTTCAGGAGGTGTTATTTTCACTAAGTCTGAAATAGTGCGTGAGGTGCCATTTTGTGTCTTCTTTTCCTAGTGCTCCTTGCTGCCATGCTAGTTGTTGTTAGTTGTTTGTAGTAGTGCTTCTTGCCCTCTTCCGTGCCATGCCTTTCTTGAGCTTATCAGAGTTGTGAAGCCGAAGTTGCGAGGCGTAGAAAGTGCTATGTGGCTGTTTTTGGCAGATTGTAGTCATTTCTTGTTTTGCTCGTAGTTTTCGAACCGTAGCTCCGTTTTGATCGTGTCCTACATGAAACTTGCTTAGAATCTCGTGTAGTTTCATCTTCTCTTGCTGTTTGTATGCCTTGAAGTGCTCGTAGCCGCCGTTGCACATATTTTGCATTCATGCCATCATATCTTGCGGTGCTTGTATCTTTTGAACCGTAGCTCCGTTGGAGATGTTCTTCACGTGTAGGTTGCTTGCCTTGACGCGTAGAATCACGTGAACCTATTTGTTTTGCTGTTTAACAACCAATTAAATGCATTAATCCAGATCTGGACAGAATTGTAAATTAACACGTGGGGTCATTTCGGAGGTGCTATATGTCATTTCCGACCTCACTTAAAATGCCTAGATAAGTAGTTTAATTACGCTTCACCTCTTGACATGCTTAATCACATTTAATATTGCCGTGTACCTAATCGGGATAGCACTAAATAAATAGACGTGGAGTTTCATCAATATGCAACTCGTGCATATTGAACTTCACTTAATGTGTAGTGTTTGGTTGTGTGAATTGTCACGCCATGACTTGCAAGTATTCAGTAGCTCATGCATCATATGTGTTGTGCATCGTGTGGTGAGTATCGTGTGTTGATGCTTGTTTCCGGTTTCCCCGTCTCGAAAGAGTCCCGCAAGCGTGTCGGATGTGAGGACCCGTTCGTCTACGTCGGTTCGTCTGCTTCACGGAGGCATTCTTCTTCCAAGCGGGATCTCAGGCAAGATGATCATTTCCCCAGATACCATTACTATCATTGCCATGCTAGTTTTACCGTTGCTATCGTTTACGTCTCGTTGCCTACCACCTGTTAATTATC
Source organism: Hordeum vulgare subsp. vulgare (assembly GCF_904849725.1). Classification (NCBI taxonomy): domain Eukaryota; kingdom Viridiplantae; phylum Streptophyta; class Magnoliopsida; order Poales; family Poaceae; genus Hordeum; species Hordeum vulgare. The sequence goes on from NC_058520.1 coordinate 310,007,484, forward strand.
AGCCTCTCTACAATGCCATGAAACCATCAACCTGTTCACCCTAGCAAACCACTGATTGGCTATGTTACTGCTTGCTTAACCCTGTTGATAGCGTTGCTAGTTGCAGGTGCAGTTGCTTCCATGCAAAGCATGGTTTCCTTGTTATATCACCACATTTAATGCTATTTAATTTAATGCACCTATATACTTGGTAAAAGGTGGAAGGCTCGGCCTTTCTAGCCTGGTATTTTGTTCCACCTTTGCCCCCTTAGTTTCGGCTACCGGTGTTATGTTCCATATTTGAGCGCTCCTACCACGATCGGGGTTGTTATGGGGACCCCCTTGATAATTCGTTTTTGATTAAGACTGGTTTGGCAAGGCCCAACTTTGGTACTACATTTGCCTAAACACCTAATAAAATTGCATAGGGACTTTCCGGACCCCGAGGATAATTTAATCAACCCTCGGGCCAGTGCTCCTCATGAGTGTTGGTCCAAATTGGCAGACTACGGGGCCACCGCGGGGCAACCCGAGGTTTGGTACTCCTAGTGTGACCCATCCGTCATGTCCTGAGAACGAGGTACGCGACTCCTATCGGGATCGTCGACACGTCGGGCGGCCTTGCTGGATTAGTTTTACCTTTGACGAGATATCTTGTGCATCGGGATTCCGGTGATGCTTTGGGTAATCTCAGAGTTGAGGTTTTCCACTAGGGAATCCGACGAGATCACGAGCTTCGTGATTGAGGATTTCTATGCGGCTTGTGGTAATTTGTGATGGACTAGTTGGAGCACCCCTGCAGGGTTAAATCTTTCGGAAAGCCGTGCCCGCGGTTATGTGGCAACGTGGAAGCTTTGTTTAACACTGGTTCTAGATAACTTGAAGTTAACCTAATTAAAACATGCCAACTGTGTGCGTAACCGTGACTGTCTCTTTCGTGAGTTCCTTCTCCGATCGAGGACACGATGGGGTTATGTCTGGCGTAGGTAGGTGTTCAGGATCATTCATTTGATCATCAGTAGAACACGTCCGCTACGCGTAGGTATTCCCCCTCTTATTTCTGGTATTCGTAAGTTAGCCACCATATATGTGCTTAGCCGTTGCTGCAACCTCACCACTTAACCATGCCTCACCCATTAAGCTTTGCTAGTCTTGATACCTTTGGAAATGAGATTGCTGAGTCCCCGTGGCTCACAGATTACTACACCACCAGTTGCAGGTACAGGTAAAGGTTACCCGACGTGAGCGCGTTGATTGTTCATTTGGAGTTGCTTCTTCTTCTTCTTCATCGATCTAGGATGGGTTCCAGGCCGGCAGCCTGGGATAGCAAGGATGGACGTCGTTCTTCTTTTGTCGTTTGTTTCGTCCGTAGTCGGACCCTGCTCTTACTCTTGATGATTATGTAATGTACTGACGTGACTCTGATGTAGCTTGTGGCGAGTGTAAGCCAACTCTTTATATATCTCTTCTTTTCAGTACATGTACTTGTAACGATATCCATTCTTGCGACACGACGAGATGCGCTTCTATCCCTGACGAGGCCCTCGTGCCAAATTGAGGATAGGGTCGCATCTTGGGCGTGACAAGTTGGTATCAGAGCAAGGACCGACCTAGGAGCCCCCTTGATTGATCGAACTTGGCCGAGTCGAGTCTAGTGGAAAACTATTTGAGTCTTAGTTATATATCGGAGAGTAGGATTCTTTTTTCTCCTCTTCTATGCTCTGGTGAGGAATCTCGACGTAATAATTTACTCTACTTCTCTTCCCGCTCAAAAAATTTAGGATCACGCGGATATTCTTGCAATCTATATGATGCCGATGTGACGGAGTTCTGTCTTGGTGCCTCCTGTCTGACTTGATCTTCTTCCGGGGAGTTGAGCTCCAGGGGATTCTTGAGCGCATCGTTATCATTCAGATTTCTTAGTATCTAAGAACGAAGGATGTTTGTAATTGCTTCAATACTAGTAGTGGCGAGATAACCCCGATGTCCCCAGTACTGGTGCAGATTGTTCGGGAGTACTGCCATGCTTTGTATCGTTGTGATCACGAGGGTCTGTTGTAGATGAAGGTCCGAGATTCTGGTCGTGTGTTGACGGATGTGATACAGGTGACGGATTAGTATAGGAGTTGTGTGATATTACTCCTTGTATCCGTGTACCAGATTGCATGACTAGATATTTCGGGAATTCATAGGTGGGAATTCAAGTAGTTACTTATAGGACATTCTTCCAACAAATGCATGATGTTAGGTTGGGGTTCGACATCTAGTGGATTCGCTTGTTCACGGTCGACTTACAGCGGTACACGTTGTGTCTTAAAGAGTCCTTGTAGCTTGCTACGACTCGGGGACACTTCGTATGTCAGGTGCACTGCCTTGCACTTGATGACTTCTGTAAATCGTGCCCGTGCGATCCTGTCCACGAAAATATCGAACGGAAATCTTTCTCATGAGTTTGTTCTGGCTTGTTTCATAAGCCGCACCCTTTGTTTTGTTGGTATATGGTAATTTGTGTTGCTTCGATGTCAAGTGGTGATTTCAGATTTTCTCTAAGAGGTGTTCTCATATTTTTATGTGAATGCTAATTCTTTTGCTCAAATCAATTCTCTTGTCAATTCTTGTCAACCGGAGTCGTCTTGTTAATTCTTTTTCAACCGGTGTGTTTCTCTTCAAGTGGATTCCATCCTCTCCAATTTTGCAAGATCAACCTCTCAATTCTTACCGGAGTTTGTCTCATCTGTCCCAAGTTGTGTTTGTTTTTCCGCGCCCTCCCGCCCTTTTTCTTTAGTGATTCAATTTTCTTCCAAGAGTTTTCTTTTCATTGTGCTTCCGCTGTCTGTTCTTTTCTCTCTTACCCGGTGAATTCAATTCAGTTGTCCGTGTTCTTCATATCCTTTTCATCCTTGTAATTCTTTCCTATGGTGGAGATTTTTTCAGCCTATCTTGGTTATTCATCCCTCTCTTTTCTTCCGGAGTGTTGAAGATATCTCGGAAGTTTCGTGTTTTCAATTCTTTTAAGTGTTTCGAGGTGCTAACCTCATCTAGTTCTCTTCATACCGGTGCTATATCAATCTTCTAGTAATCTTTTCGACGGTGATTTCTTTGAGTGGGCCCATAACCCACAGGTTCTTTCCCAGGATCTTACCTGACTCTTTCAATCATCTCCGGAGATCTTTAATTCTTTTCAACTATGACATAAGTATGAATTTCATCACTCATACCCCCTTTCTCCAAGGCCTATTTGAATTAATTCTCATATTTGGTTCAACCTTTCATTCCTCATTATTCCGGAGTGTCTCAGCTATTCTTGGTGGTGTTCTTCTCATTGTTCTCTTCTGTCAAGACCGAAGGAGTGTTTCTCTCGAATCTTGGTCCATTCTCTTGCAGATTCGTCATTCCAGCTTCGCATTATCATCTTGCATTTGTTTTTCAATCATGAGTGATCCATTTCTCGCTATCCGGTGGTTTTCTGAGTTGTTTTCATTCTCGTTCCTCCGAAGGCCATCATGTCAGAAGATTCTTCGTTCTCAGCTTTCAGCTTTCATCCTCAATTCTTCTCAATTGTTGTCTCTTCATTCGTCTCTCAATTATTCCGGTGCCTTGTTCTAGTTTTTCTCTCAGGTGGCTCATGATCTCTTCGTTCTCATGTTTCTCCATTGATTCTTGGTTTTCCATTCAACAGTGAATTCTTACCGGTGCTTCTTTTAATTGTGCCTCAAGTGGTGCTTATCTCTCTGTGCGTCTTCAAGAATCATTTCTAGAAGAATAAGTGGTATGCTAGATCTGTTGCTTGTCATCAATTTAACTTGATGAAGGATAAGCATAACATAATTCTTATTCTTGTTCATAGTAATCTGAATTCTTCCCGAGTGGCTCATGATATCAATTCTTCCCCATGTGCTTATCTCCTTTTCCGGGGTTCCAAGTTCTTTTAAGTATCTCTTTGTGAGGCTTCATCTAAACCTTGACAAGGTCATAATCTTATTCTTTTCTACCTTGTTATCCTTGTATCATTCATTTGTATACGGTGGTCCTTCATGGTGGTTAATCAAGGTTTCAATTCTTTCTCAAGTGTTCTTCAAGATTCTTGTTGGAGAACCTCAAGTATCCTTTCTCTTGCTTTTCCAAGTGTATTTGTTCTTCCTTTATCCTTTGAGGTGGTATTTTAGCCTTCTTGTTAGTATAGGAGACTTGAAGAGTTTTCCTCCCAAGAATGAGATAATTAAATCCACCAATTCTATGGTGTTGAGTTATTTTCAACCCATGATTTCTTCATTGAGCTATTTTGGTCTGGATTGCACCTAAAGCTTTTCCTATGGGTTGTTGCTATCATGGTGCTTATCATTAATCCAAGTTCTCAATGTGCCCTCTTGGTGTAAGTATTTGTTCATATCTTGTTTCTCGTTATCTATCCTTGGTTCTTTTAGTGGTTGGTTGTCACCTCATATTTGTTGAGATGATTTTCATAAGCCCACTACTATCTTGTTCCTTTCGTTGTTGTTTTTCCAACAACTCCATCCAATTCTTCTTGCAAGAATGCTTGTCAAATTCATTGGAGTTAGTAGTTGTCATTCTCTTCTTCCGTATGAGTTAGTTCCTATTCTATTTTTCCGGAGCCATTGTGATGTTGCTCTTTTCGGTCTATTATGTTGTTCTATCAAGACCATGGTGTTTCCTTAGTTGTTTGTTGTGCATATTGTCTATTTGTTCTACCTTTTCGAATTTTCTGTCCCATTTTCCTACCGAAGTGCTGCCGAAATTTTCCGTGAATTCTTGCTTCTTTCTCATATCATTCCCCGTCTCTTTGCAACCTTCAAGGATCGTTGGTTTCACTCGTTTGTCAAAGAAGCGACTAAGTTTTTACCTCTTGTTCTTTATCATCCTCTTCCCCTTTCATTCCTGGATCTCAGGGCGAGATCCTCTTGTAGTGTAGGAGTGTTGTGACAGCCCGAGACCGACGTTCCAGAAGCTTCCCCTTTTCTTTCCGTTTTCGTCATGTGATTTATTTTATTTGTTGCATCATCATCGCATCATGCGCATCGTCAGCATTGCATCGACATCTCCGTTGCCGCCCGTTTTCAAACTTGCATTCGTTAGTAGTCGCCGGTTCTCGTCGTTGTCCGTTCCGAGCCCGACAGCACTCGCACGCGCCCGCGGCACCGTCGAAACCCTGTTTTTAAAGTGCGTTTAAAACTTTCTCTGATCCAGGTGAAACTTGGCACCCGGTCGAGATTAGATATAGCTACACCGCCTGTCGAATTTCGTCGCGATCGGAGACCGACTGGTAGCCGAACGGTCGACCGTAGCGGCACCGTCTTCGGTTATTCGTCGGACGTCTATCGGTGTTGTTAAAACTCGTGCCGTGCCGCCCGCTCTCCCTCTCGTCTCCGGATGTCTACACAACACGGTCACGTACCCGTTCCCGCGTTCGGAATCGTCCGAATCCGACCCCGCGGTTGGATCCGGATCGCGATTCCGGTTAGCCGAGCCCCCTTTTTCGCTATAAATACCCCCCCATGCCATTAATTAGACAACCCCTCTTCCCTGCCTCGTTTTCCGCGCCCCACCTACCAAACCCTAACCCTAGCCGCCCCACAACCTCTCTCTTTCCCGCAGCCGCCGCCGGCCCGCGAGGCCTGCAGCAGGCCCGCATCGGGCCCATCCGGCCGCCGCCCCGGGCTGCAGCCGCCGCCGTGCCCCGCAACTCGAGCCTCCTTCTCCCGAGCTCCTCCATGGCGCCGCGCTGCCCGAGCCGCCGTCGCGCGCTCCCTTCCTCGTCGGAGCTCGCCCCGTTGTCGGTGCCCCGCCGCCAAACCTCGCTGGAGTAGCCGCCGCCGCCAGGTCCCGCGACCGCCGCGCTCGCCGCCCCATCTCCCCGCGTTCCGTCGCCATGGATGCCCTGGCGCCGATGCGCCGCCGGCGTGGCCGCAGCCGCCGGGATCCGGTGGATCCTGACAGATCAGGCATCTGCGCGCCCCTCGCCTCCCTGGAGATCGCCGGCCTCGCCGTCGGCTCGAGTGCCGCCGCCTCTCGCGTGCTCGAGCGCGAGGAGGTCGACGGGAGCGGCAGCCGCCTCGACCCAGCCTCCTGTGGGCCAGCCGCCTCGGCCCAGCTTGGGCCGGCCCAGATCCAAGGCCAGCCGAGCCGGCCCATCGCCTGCGCAGCCTGTTCGTCAACCGCGCCGTTGACCCCGCGCGTGGGCCCCGCGTCGGCCCAGCCTCCCCAGCAGCTCGAGGCCGGCCCAGTTCGCCTCTCCAGGCCGGTCCAATTCGGCCTGAGGTGAGCCCTCTCACCAGCGCCTTGTGCGTGATTTAACTATTTTGCGCCTGTTCGGCCCATTAGGCATTTTTGGTTGTTTTCGGAATTGTTTATACTCCGGAAAATAGGTATATCTTAGAACGTCCGTAGTTTCTAAACCGTAGATCGGAACGACGCGTGTTATATATCGTTTTGGGGTAGCTTCGCGAGTAGAATACGTTTTTCCAACATGCATATTTGTTTAACGTTGTTTAGAGTGCCTAATGCCTCGTTTTACGTGCTGTTTAACTAGGATCCATTCTGTAGTTAATTTTCGTGCGTATCCGGATTGCCCGTATGCCATAGATTTAATGTCCATGTTTTAGGGACCATATTTCTGCGTATTTTAGAGCGGTCACTCGTATTTTTTCGTGTAGGGTTTTGCCGGTAGTTTATTTTCCCGTTTAGAGGTATTATCTCGCATTATTGTGTGACTATATTTTGCGTTGCAAACCCCACAAATTTTATATGTTGTGCAATTAGTTTTAGGTGTTGAGGAAGTTAGTTCGCGAGATATTTTGTCGTGAAGCCCTTTTGTTTAATTCGTAGGTTTTATTCCGGGTCTCGTTTGAATTAGTTGTCAACTAGTGATTTGAACTTGGATGTTTGGTATAGCCTTTGGTATTTTTAGTTGCAATAGAAATGCATGTTTAGGTGTTGTTTGACTTCCCTCAAGTTGCTTGAATAGTGCTGTTTCAGAGGAGCTGAAATATTTCTAAGTCTGGAATCTGTTATTATTTTGTTGCTGTCTTGTCTTGCTTGCATCTTGTGATCTGTAGCTCTTATGAGGTTGGCCCAATGGAGTTAGTTGTTCCCCTCATGTTTCTCTAGCATGCTGTTAAGTTTCATGCCATTTGGACTCCTGTAGCTATAGGTTTTGCTGCTGTCAATATTGCTTCAGGCTGAAAAGTGCACTTTCAGGAGGTGTTATTTTCACTAAGTCTGAAATAGTGCGTGAGGTGCCATTTTGTGTCTTCTTTTCCTAGTGCTCCTGTCAGCCATGCTAGTTGTTGTTAGTTGTTTGTAGTAGTGCTTCTTGCCCTCTTCCGTGCCATGCCTTGCTTGAGCTTATCGGAGTTGTGAAGCCGAAGTTGCGAGGCGTAGAAAGTGCTATGTGGCTGTTTTTGGCAGATTGTAGTCATTTCTTGTTTTGCTCGTAGTTTTCGAACCGTAGCTCCGTTTTGATCGTGTCCTACATGAAACTTGCTTAGAATCTCGTGTAGTTTCATCTTCTCTTGCTGTTTGTATGCCTTGAAGTGCTCGTAGCCGCCGTTGCACATAATTTGCATTCATGCCATCATATCTTGCGGTGCTTGTATCTTTTGAACCGTAGCTCCGTTGGAGATGTTCTTCACGTGTAGGTTGCTTGCCTTGACGCGTAGAATCACGTGAACCTATTTGTTTTGCTGTTTAACAACCAATTAAATGCATTAATCCAGATCTGGACAGAATTGTAAATTAACACGTGGGGTCATTTCGGAGGTGCTATATGTCATTTCCGACCTCACTTAAAATGCCTAGATAAGTAGTTTAATTACGCTTCACCTCTTGCCATGCTAAATCACATTTAATATTGCCGTGTACCTAATCGGGATAGCACTAAATAAATAGACGTGGAGTTTCGTCAATATGCAACTCGTGCATATTGAACTTCACTTAATGTGTAGTGTTTGGTTGTGTGAATTGTCACGCCATGACTTGCAAGTATTCAGTAGCTCATGCATCATATGTGTTGTGCATCGTGTGTTGAGTATCGTGTGTTGATGCTTGTTTCCGGTTTCCCCGTCTCGAAAGAGTCCCGCAAGCGTGTCGGATGTGAGGACCCGTTCATCTACGTCGGTTCGTCTGCTTCACGGAGGCATTCTTCTTCCAAGCGGGATCTCAGGCAAGATGATCATTTCCCCAGATACCATTACTATCATTGCCATGCTAGTTTTACCGTTGCTATCATTTACGTCTCGTTGCCTACCACCTGTTAATTATCAGCCTCTCTACAATGCCATGAAACCATCAACCTGTTCACCCTAGCAAACCACTGATTGGCTATGTTACTGCTTGCTTAACCCTGTTGATAGCGTTGCTAGTTGCAGGTGCAGTTGCTTCCATGCAAAGCATGGTTTCCTTGTTATATCACCACATTTAATGCTATTTAATTTAATGCACCTATATACTTGGTAAAAGGTGGAAGGCTCGGCCTTTCTAGCCTGGTGTTTTGTTCCACCTTTGCCCCCTTAGTTTCGGCTACCGGTGTTATGTTCCATATTTGAGCGCTCCTAACACGATCGGGGTTGTTATGGGGACCCCCATGATAATTCGTTTTTTGATTAAGACTGGTTTGGCAAGGCCCAACTTTGGTACTACATTTGCCTAAACACCTAATAAAATTGCATAGGGACTTTCCGGACCCCGAGGATAATTTAATCAACCCCCGGGCCACTGCTCCTCATGAGTGTTGGTCCAAATTGGCAGACTACGGGGCCACCGCGGGGCAACCCGAGGTTTGGTACTCCTAGTGTGACCCATCCGTCATGTCCTGAGAACGAGGTACGCGACTCCTATCGGGATCGTCGACACGTCGGACGGCCTTGCTGGATTAGTTTTACCTTTGACAAGATATCTTGTGCATCGGGATTCCGGTGATGCTTTGGGTAATCTCAGAGTTGAGGTTTTCCACTAGGGAATCCGACGAGATCGCGAGCTTCGTGATTGAGGATTTCTATGCAGCTTGTGGTAATTTGTGATGGACTAGTTGGAGCACCCCTGCAGGGTTAAATCTTTCGGAAAGCCGTGCCCGCGGTTATGTGGCAACGTGGAAGCTTTGTTTAACACTGGTTCTAGATAACTTGAAGTTAACTTAATTAAAACATGCCAACTGTGTGCGTAACCGTGACTGTCTCTTTCGTGAGTTCCTTCTCCGATCGAGGATACGGTGGGGTTATGTCTGGCGTAGGTAGGTGTTCAGGATCATTCATTTGATCATCAGTAGAACACGTCCGCTACGCGTAGGTCTTCCCCCTCTTATTTCTGGTATTCGTAAGTTAGCCACCATATATGTGCTTAGCCGCTGCTGCAACCTCACCACTTAACCATGCCTCACCCATTAAGCTTTGCTAGTCTTGATACCTTTGGAAATGAGATTGTTGAGTCCCCGTGGCTCACAGATTACTACACCACCAGTTGCAGGTACAGGTAAAGGTTACCCGGCATGAGCGCGTTGATTGTTCATTTGGAGTTGCTTCTTCTTCTTCTTCATCGATCTAGGATGGGTTCCAGGCCGGCAGCCTGGGATAGCAAGGATGGACGTCGTTCTTCTTTTGTCGTTTGTTTTCGTCCGTAGTCGGACCCTGCTCTTACTCTTGATGATTATGTAATGTACTGATGTGACTCTGATGTAGCTTGTGGCGAGTGTAAGCCAACTCTTTATATATCTCTTCTTTTCAGTACATGTACTTGTAACGATATCCATTCTTGCGACACGACGAGATGCGCTTCTATCCCTGACGAGGCCCTCGTGCCAAATTGAGGATAGGGTCGCATCTTGGGCGTGACATTCCCCTTTCATGCAAAGGAGGGAAGGACGTACGCGGGTTCCCAAGGCATCTTCGAAAGGTTTCCGTTCTGGTTTAACGAGGTCACCACCGCCCGCCAGCAGGACGGACATCATCCGTGGACCCGTCCCTACTGCGTTGACATCCACTTTGAAGGCGAAGACCACCTTTGGGAAGGGGAGCATGTTCCCATGTTCCCCTTCAAAATTGGCCATTGTGAGATCCCTTCCCGCCCTTGCAATAAGGGAAGAGGACCCGGGCCACCACTATATATAGAGGATAGGTTATTTCGTAGAGAGGGCCCACCTGATTCATTCATTTTGCCCACCGGCATCACACAAAGTCCACCAAGCCTCCGGAGGCCCCCGAACACCGTACTAGTTCATCCACCAACCTTCATGTGAGGAAATCCACCAAAGCAAGAGTAGGGAATTACGCTTCTCAGCGGCCCGAACCTGGGTAAACTGTCGTGTTCTGTGTCTTCCTCACCATCGACTGAGTCCTCTGCCATCCCCAGCGTTTAGCGAGTTAGGTGAGGCGAGCCCAAGAGAGATCTTCATACACACCCCTGAGTTTGAATCTTTAGGGTTTTGCGGAGCCCGAAATCCGACATTTGGCGTGCCACGTAGGGGGCTTGTCAAGGTCTTCTCTGAGCTTCATCTTCCCTAAGCCCCGCTACCCCGATGACTGGTGCCCAAAAAGCTTCTTTGAGCCTCTCGAGCTGGCTTCCAACTGTCATACTACTGCGGCCGAAAGCACGTGTACCGGCATTGTGGTACCAGTCGGCTGGTACCAGATCGTCAACATCATCTCCACCATTGTGACCACCCGCGCCACCTAGGCGCACGGTGGCTGGGTGGCGCCCTCGGCATCCACGACGCGCCGCGTCAACTTGGGGGATCTCGGCGCGCACGACGCGCTGCAGATGGTGAGCGAGATGCTCCGCCAGCGACTGACGAAAGGGGGCTTCGACTCCAGGGCGGACCACATCACGGAGTTGATCGCCATCGCCCAAAAGGCCATCCGACCCCACTCTTCTTCAAGGCTGTAGGCGCCGGGTGCCAGGGGCTCACACCTCGTGCCGGTCCCCGGGCCTGCAAGCGACGGGGACCCTCCTGCACTGCTCGGGGCCGAGAGAGACGCGTCGCATGATGCCCTCCTCATCCTCCAAATTCCGGTGGCCAGCCTCGAGGAGCAGCATGCCGACAACCACCAGGGGCGCAAAGAGAACGACGTGACGTTCAATGCACACACCGGCGTGCATCACCAAGACCAGGTCGGCCCCCGATAACCCGGGGCGGCCAGGCGGGAGCGCTCCCTCAGGCGCAGCCAGCGGGCGCCGGAGGTGTCGGCGTGGGCGAACTACGGCGATGGAGACGTGCCCATGTACCAAGGGGGAGTCTGCACTGGTAAATGCCAGGACCACCCAACGGCGGCAGCAAGAGCAAGCGACTTCGTGCGGAGGCCCATCGCAAGAAGATCTCCGAGCAATGCGACCGGGGGGCCTCCGCCCTCCGCACAAAGGGACCGCCACCGTCGCGTTGCTGAACGGCCTTGGAGGTTGATCAAACACCTACTTGGAGCCTTACGTACCGTGTTATGTAACACCACATGACCCTCCCATCGAGGAAGAGCCTCAAGCATCCACCCTAGGCGCCAGTCCTCCTCACGAGTAAGGAACGCTCTCGGGTCCCCCTCGAGTCGGACCCTAGGGCTCCCACTGGCAGAGCACCGGGCCCAAGAGGCGCGGCGGGGAGGCGCTCCCATGCCACGGGGCATGACGCTAGTCGCCGCCCCCACGGAGAAACTGCGAAGAACTGGGTCCCCGTCCTCTGGAGGACAAGTCAGAGAAAGCAACGAGACACAAGTGGCGCGGGTCACCTGCGGCGACCACGGTGCTGGTACGGGTGTCGAGGGCCGAGCCTCACGAGGCACCCCTCAGGCGCGAAGAAGATGTGCAAGGTAATTTTTTGGGTTCACTGCTCTAGGGGGTGTGCTGGCTGCATGAACTTCAAGTGTTCAGGGCACACCTCTGCCCATCACATCATTTACGCATGCTTCCATAACTTTTGCTCCATCCATTCAGTGATCTGACATCTTACCTTCCTTGCATCTTTGGGTGATCTACCCCCCCCCCCCCCCCCGCTCGGGGGCTCCGTCGGGTGCACGTCGCCCCGTCGCGGGACCTGGGCAGGCCCCGTGGCTTCCGAGGGCCAAAATCAACAAGATGAAATGGGGGCCGCTTTAGCGTCAAAGGGGGGCTCCTGAGCATCGAGCCTTAGGGCCTCACGGGTCATAAGGCCACCTGCCACCCTTGATGCCGTCCACGGACATTCGGTCGTTATCAGGGGTGGCAGGGCTTGACCCCGTAGCTGCGCTCGTCCATTCGGTCGCAAGCAACGGCGGTTGGAAAATGTGTGGGACCGGGTCTTGGCGACGCAGAGCCGCTCGAACATCAAAGGGGGCTCCTGAGCATCGAGCCTCAGGAGCGTTACCGGTCACAAAGCCATTTGGCCACCCTGGTGTTGTCCAGGCACATTTGGTCGGTATCAGGGGTGTCAGGGTCTTGCCCCGTGAGGAAGGACCTTGGTAAGGGGTCGCACCTCACGGCGGCAGGGAAATGTGCGAAACTGGGACCTGCCGATGTAGAGCAGTAGAAAAGCCCTCAACCAGTCTCAGGAGAAGGAGGAAATATTGTGAAGCCGGAGCGCCCTCGCGTTCGCCCTACAATCCCCGCGGGACCTGCATCAACCCGTGGTACCTATGCATCGTCCTTCAATCCTTCCAGAACCTACTTCATCCCATGACACTCTTATGTAATAACGATCTGGGGCTGTATACGCCTGGGCCCCCGGAGGACGCGGAGGGGTCCCTCCCACGCCTAGTGGTAGCCCTACGCTCCGCCCTGGGGAGAATAAAGAGCCAATCAACATAGTCCACCAATGACCCAAAAGGAATCAGGCGCCTATGCCTCGGGGGTAGGGACACTGGTGAGGCCAAAGCGTTCTCACGACCTCCGAGATACTCCCCCACCTTGACACTCTCATGTAATAACGAGTCGCGGCTGTATACGCCCCCCCCCCCCCCGAGGACATGGAGGGGTCCCTCCCACGCCTAGTGGAAGCCCTATGCTCCGCATTGGGAGGAGATGGCGGCGGAGATTAGCCTATGTGCCGGATGCGGCGTTTGCTTGCTTCTTCCTCGAGATTGAATTATCCTATGTTGGACATAAATTTGCCGATTTCAAAAGTTGATGTTTGAAAAACAAAATGGGGGGGGTTCTCTTGCGCTTTCTCGTTTCGCCGGCTTTGAAGCCTCTTTTTCTCGATGACATTTTCTGAGGAGTTGAACGCTCCGCACCGCCCCTAGGCGCCAAGGAGCGTGAAAGCAAGGACTTGTCGTCGCAGGGGCAAACATTTCTAGCGGTCGACTGATACGTCTCCAACGTATCTGTAATTTTTCATGGTTCCATGCTATTATCTTGTCAAACTTTGGATGTTTTGTATGCCTTTTATATCTTTTTTGGGACTAACTTATAAACTCAGTGCCAAGTGCCAGTTCCTGTTTTTTCCGTGTTTTTGACCCTTTTGAGAGGAGGATTTTAAACGGTGTCCAAACGGAATAAAACTTCCGAAAAGATTTTTCCGGAACAGAAGATACGCACGAGACTTGAGAACCAAGGGAGGGGCTAGCAGGGGACCCCACAAGCCCCCTAGGCGAGGCCAGGGGGCCGCGCCTAGAAGGCTTGTGGGCCCCCTGTGGCTCGTCTGCCCTACCTCTTCTGCCTACAAATTCAGAAAAAATCCAAAACTGCGAGAGAGATCCACGAAAATATTTTCTGCCGCCGCAAGCTTCTGTCTCCGCAAGATCCTATCTGGGGCACGTTCTGGTGCCCTGCCGGAGGGGGGATTCGGATAAGGAGGGCTTCTTCATCAACACCATGACCTCTCCGATGATGCGTGAGTAGTTCACCATAGACCTTCGGGTCCATAGCTAGTAGCTAGATGGCTTCTTCTCTCTCTTGGATCTTCAATACAAAGTTCTCCATGATCTTCATGGAGATCTATCCAATGTAATCTTCTTTGCGGTGTGTCTGTCGAAATCCGATGAATTGTGGATTTGTGATCAGATTATCTATGAATCTTATTTGAGTTTCTTCTAATCTCTTATATGCATGATTTCATATCCTTGTAATTCTCTTCGAGTTGTGGGTTTTGTTTGGCCAACTTGATCTATGATTCTTGCAATGGGAGAAGTGCTTGGTTTTGGGTTCATACCGTGTGGTGACCTCACCCAATGGCAGAATGGGTAGCGAGGCACGCATCGTGTTGTTGCCATGAAGGGTAAAAGGATGGGGTTTTCATCATTGGTTTGAGTTTATCCCTCTACATCATGTCATCTTGCTTAAGGCGTTACTCTGTTCGTCATGAACTCAATACACTATATGCATGCTGGATAGCGGTCGATGTGTGGAGTAATAGTAGTAGATGCAGAAAGTATCGGTCTACTTATCTTGGACCTGATGCCTATATGTATGATCATTGCCTTAGATATCGTCATGACTTTGCGCGGTTCTATCGATTGCTCGACAGTAATTTCTTCACCCACCGTATTATTTGCTATTTTGAGAGAAGCCTCTAGTGAACACTATGGCCCCCCGGGTCTACTTCACACCATATTTTCAGCCTTACACTTTTACTTCGTTGCACTTTCCGCCTTCAGATCTCACTTTGCAATCAATCTTGACGGGATTGACAACCCCTTTATAGCGTTGGGTGCAAGCTCTTTTGTGTTTGCGCAGGTACTATGGACTTAACGCGATTCTCCTACTGGATTGATACCTTGGTTCTCAAACTGATGGAAATACTTACTGCTCCTATGTTGCATCACCCTTTCCTCTTCAAGGGAAAAACCATAGCAAGCTCAAGAGGCAGCAGAAGGATTTCTGGCGCCGTTGCCGGGGAGGATCAAGTCAAGAATAGTCTCCCGTCAACGTGCCAATTTCTGGCGCCGTTGCCGGGGAGGATCAAGTCAAGAACTCATCCAAGTAAGTGTCGCAAACTCATCTCTTGCATTTACTTTTTTGCCTCTCGTTTTCCTCTCCCCCACTTCTGAAAAACAAAAATTTACAAAATATTTGCCTTTTTCGTTTGCCTTTTTCGTTCTCCCTTTTCTCTCGCTTGCTTTCTGTTCGTTTGTGTGGGATAGTCTACCTGTCCTCATGGCTAGACCCACCGCTTCGAACGATACTCCCGAGAACGAAGTTCTCAATTTCAAACAAAATGAGGAAGAAAACTTAAAGGACGCTTGGTATAGGATTAGCAATGCTCAGAGTAGATCTACTCGTAAGCAATCTACTATCGTCCTGCTTCACAGTTTTTATGTGGGTATTTCTCCTTGGAATAGGTATATTCTAGACACCATCTTAGGCGGAAATTTCTTGGGTAGCCATACCATTGATTCTTACGGAGCTGTAATAAATTTGGTAGGCTCACCCCCACTCATGGTTAATGGAACTACCTTAACTCTGGAACATGTGATGCGTAGGCTGGACGTCATTGAAAATAAAGTTGCTACGATCGAACTCATTGAGAATTTGGATAAAATGATCCACAATCAAATCACTCAGTACGAATCCAAGGTGGGAATGGGTTTGAAAATTTTAAAGGAGAAGGAACCCACATTTAACGAAAAACTAGGTCATGATTCCGCTAGGATTGGCAAACTAGAGGATGTTATAACCAACTTGGGTTCCGCTTTCGCCGCTGTGCAGAATACTCCAAATTTTGCCCACAATAAGGCCACCAAGTATGTTTTTGTTCCTAAAAATAGTGGTGAATCATCTAGTAAGGAAGATGAAGACCTTAATATGATGAGTGATCACACTACTTATGGTATGAGCACCAAAGACGATGATACGTGATTCTATCGCCTTATGCCTAGCTAAGGGCGTTAAACAATAGCGCTTGTTGGGAGGCAACCCAATGAATTTATCTTTTTCTTTCTGTTTTGTTGTGTCCACACCATCATAATTATGTTATGATTGTGTCTTTTGTGTTCCTTTTTGTGTTTGAGCCAAGCAAAACCTTTATGACTAGTCTTGGTGATGGTTGTTTGATCCTGCTGGAAAAAGACAGAAACTTTTCGCTAACGAGATTATTTTTCATTTTTATTAAGAAAGAGCTTTTGAGTTGATTCTGTTTTCTGCTGGTTCATATGCCGTTTGCCCAGGCAGTCGTAATTGTTCAGAATTTTTGAGGTACCAGAAATATACGAAGTATACAGATTACTACAGACTCGTCTGTTTTTGACAGATTCTATTTTTCTTGAGTTGGTTGCTTGTTTTGATGAAACTATGGATACTATCGGGGGGTACTAGCCATGGGAAAGTGAGAATACAGTAATCTAACACCAATATAAATAGAAATCAAGTTTTCTACAGTACCTAAAGAGGTGGTAGTTTGTTTTCTTGTGCTAATGATATCACGAGTTTCTGTTTAAGTTTTGTGTTGTGAAGTTTTCAAGTTTTGGGTGATGTTCTCATGGACAAAGTGATAAAGAGTGGAAAGAGCTCAAGCTCGGGGATGCGCAAGGCATCCCAAGCCAAATTCAAGGACACCAAAAATCCTAAGCTCGGGGATGCCCCGGGAAGGCATCCCCTCTTTCGTCTTCAATCCATCGGTAACATTACTTGGAGCTATATTTTTATTCACCACATGATATGTGTCTTGTTTGGAGTGTCTTGTATCGTAGGAGTATTTTCTTTTTGTTGTGTCACAATCATCCTTGCTGCACACCTTTTGAGAGAGACATGCACTCATCGTGAATTTGCTAGAATGCTCATCGTGCTTCATTTATATCTTTTGAGCTAGATAATTTTGCTCTATGTGCTTCACTTAGATCTTTTAGAGCACGGCGGCGCGTGACTTGGTAGTTGGTTTGTGCTATGAAAGTAGTCCCAAAGGTGATAGGTACCCAAAGAGGATACAAAAACTTCCATATTCATGTGCGTTGAGTAGAAAGAGAAGTTTGATTCCTCTCAATTAGTTTTGACACATGGATTTGGTAATATCAAGAGTTATGTTAGTAGGGTGTTGTGAATCTAGAAATACTTGTGTTGAAGTTAGTGATTCCCGTAACATGCATGTATGGTGAACCTCTATGTTAGGAAGTCGGAGCATAATTGATCTATTGATTGTCATCCTTTGTGTTGCGGTCGGGATCGCGCGATGGTTAACACCTACCAACCCTTCCCCTAGGAGTATGCGTTTAGCACTTTGTTTCGATTACTAATAAAAACTTCCGCAACAAGTATGTGAGTTCTTCATGACTAATGTGAGTCCATGGTATAGATGCACTTTCACCTTCCACCATTGCTAGCCTCTCTAGTACCGTGCAAATTTTCGTCGGTGCACAAACCCACCATATGCCTTCCTCAAAACAGCCACCATACCTACCTACTATGGCATTTTCATAGCCATTCTGAGATATATTGCCATGCAACTCCCACAATTCCATCTCATGACTTGTGCTGTCACTCTCATATGGTCATTGCATGATCGTAAGATAGCTAGCAAGATGTTTCAACAGCATACGCCAAGCTAGATCGTTGCACATCCCGGTACACTGTCGGAGGCATTTCCTATAGAGTCATCATCGTTCTGAGCTTTGAGTTGTGAGTAAATAAAAGTGTCATGATCGTCATTATTAGAGCATTGTCCCATGTGAGGAAATAAAAAAAAGCCCAAAGAGCCCAAACAAAAATATAAAAAAAAAGAGAGAGAAAAAAGAGCCCAAAGAGCCCAAATAAAATAAAATAAAGAGAGAAAAAGAGAGAAGGGACAATGCTACTATCTTTTTCCACACTTGTACTTCATAATAGCACCATGTTCTTCATGATTGAGAGCCTCTCGTTTTTTCACCACCATATACCAGTGGGAATCTTTACTATATAACTTTGCTTGTATATTCCAATGATGGGCTTCCTTAAATTGCCCTAGGTCTTTGTGAGCAAGCAAGTTGGATGCACACCCACTAGTTTTCCTTTTGATCTTTCACATACTTATAGCTCTAGTGCATCCTTTGTATGGCAATCCCTACTCATTCACATTGATATCTATTAATGGGCATCTCCAAAGCCCTTTGATACGCCGAGTCAATGTGACCATCTCCTCCTTTTTTGTCTCACAACCACCACCACACTCTATTCCACCTATAGTGCTATATACATGGCTCACGCTCATGTATTGCGTGATAGTTGAAAAAGGTTTGAGAAAGTAAGAATGCAAAAAACAATTACTTGGCCAATACCGGGGTTGTGCATGATTTAACTTAGTTGTGTGAGGATGATGGAGCATAGCCAGACTATATGATTTTGTAGGGATAACTTTCTTTGGCCTTGTTATTTCGAAAGTTCATGATTACCTTGCTAGTTTTCTTGAAGTATTATTGTTTTCATGTCAATAGCAAACTATTGTTTTGAATCTTACGGATCTGAACACTCATGTCACATGAAAGAAGTTACAAAGGAAAAATATGCTAGATAGCATTCCACATCAAAAATTCAGTCTTTATCACTTCCCAACTCGAGGACGAGCAGGAGTTAAGCTTGGGGATGCTTGATACGTCTCCAACGTATCTATAATTTTTTATGGTTCCATGTTATTATCTTGTCAAACTTTGGATGTTTTGCATGCCTTTTATATCTTTTTTGGGACTAACTTATTAACTTAGTGACAAGTGCCAGTTCCTGTTTTTTCTGTGTTTTTTACCCTTTTCAAAGGAGGATTTTAAACTGTGTCCAAACGGAATAAAACTTCCAAAAAGATCTTTTCCGGAACAGAAGATACGCACGAGACTTGAGATCCAAGGCAAGGGCCAGCAGGGGACCCCACAAGCCCCCTAGGCGCGGCTAGGGGGGCCCGCGCCTAGCAGGCTTGTGGGCCCCCTATGACTCGTCTGCCCTACCTCTTCCATCTATAAATTCAGAAAAACTCCAAAACTGCGACACAGATCCATGAAAATACTTTTCCTCCGCCGCAAGCTTCTGTCTCCGCAAGATCCCATCTGGGGCACGTTCTGGTGCCCTGCCGGAGGGAGGATTCGGATACGGAGGGCTTCTTCATCAACACCATGACCTCTCCGATGATGCGTGAGTAGTTCACCATAGACCTTCTGGTCCATAGCTAGTAGCTAGATGGCTTCTTCTCTCCCTTGGATCATCAATACAAAGTTCTCCATGATCTTCATGGAGATCAATCCGATGTAATCTTCTTTGCAGTGTGTTTGTCGAGATCCGATGAATTGTGGATTTATGATCAGATTATCTATGAATCTTATTTGAGTTTCTTCTGATCTCTTATATGCATGATTTCATATCCTTGTAATTCTCTTCGAGTTGTGGGTTTTGTTTGGCCAACTTGATCTATGATTCTTGCAATGGGAGAAGTGCTTGGTTTTGGGTTCATACTGTGCGGTGACCTCACCCAGTGACAGAAGGGGTAGCGAGGCACGCATCGTATTGTTGCCCACAAGGGTAAAAAGATGGGGTTTTCATCATTGGTTTGAGTTTATCCCTCTACATCATGTCATCTTGCTTAAGGCGCTACTCTGTTCGTCATGAACTCAATACACTAGATGCATGCTGGATAGCGGTCGATGTGTGGAGTAATAGTAGTAGATGCAGAAAGTATCAGTCTACTTATCTCGGACGTGATGCCTATATGTATGATCATTGCCTTAGATATCGTCATGACTTTGCGCGGTTCTGTCAATTGCTCGACAGTAATTTGTTCACCCACCGTATTATTTGCCATTTTGAGAGAAGCCTCTAGTGAACACTATGGCCCCTCAGGTCTACTTCACACCATATTTTCAGCCTTACACTTTTACTTCGTTGCACTTTCCGCGTTCAGATCTCACTTTGCAATCAATCTTGAATGGATTGACAACCCCTTTATAGCGTTGGGTGCAAGCTCTTTTGTGTTTGCGCAGGTACTCTGGACTTGACACGATTCTCCTACTAGATTGATACCTTGGTTCTCAAACTAAGGGAAATACTTACTGCTCCTGTGCTGCATCACCCTTCCCTCTTCAAGGGAAAAACCAACACAAGCTCAAGAGGCAGCATCGACCCCCACTCGGCGGCCCCCATCGAAGCACGATACCACCACAAAGCTTCTCGGGAGGCCTTAGGGCGCCCTGGGGCGATGACCAAAGGGACGGAATGGGGAATCGCTCGAACACCAAGGGGGGATCCTCAGCATCGAACCTCAGGAGCCTTACCGATCATAAGGCCACTCGCCACCCCTGGTGCAGTCCTAGAGGTCCGGTTTGTGTCGGGGGTGGTGGGGCCCCGACCCGTGAAGTTCGTCGAACCTAACGGCGGTGTGGAAATATGCATGAACGGGACCTGTCGACGTAGAGCGGCTTGAGTGTCATGGGGAGCTCCTAAGCAACATGCCTCAGGGGCCTTACTGGTCGCAAAGCCACTCGGCCACCCAGGTGCCGCCCATGTTGGCACCCAGGGCGTCGGGGCCTCACCCCGTGAGGAGCAACCTTCGTAATAGGTTGCGCCTCATGGCGGCAGGGAAATGTGCGGGACCGGGCTCCGCAGACATAGAGTGCCAAAAGGTTCTCCACCCCTTCCCGCTGACAAGCAGGAGCTACTCAGGAGGAGCTGCGGAAGGGACCGGCGCAAACCCACGAGCTAAGTACCCCCACAAACCCAGACGGGGGCCATCTGGTTTCGCCTCGAACCAAGAACGAATTAAAAACATGCGTACTAACGAAAGGATGTAGGGCCTAAGGACTAAGCTACGGCAAGGAGCGAGGGCATCGACCAAGCGTCCATCGGCAAAAATGATGCCTCAAGAGGATGGGACCTCCTGAGGGCCCAGGACGCCGTTGCCCCCGAGGAACGACTGGGTCATCGACGGGCCCTACGCGAGGAATCCAAGCCGCAATGACTACCGGCGAGAAAGCCATCAATTCAAGAACGAAAGGAAAAGGGACAATGGCGAAGGTAACATAAAAAAGTCTCACGCCCGACGGGGCAGAGTTCATGGTCCGATATTACAGGGGCAGGAAAACAAAAGCTGGGGGACACCTAGGGGGAGAGGCCTCCGACACCGCCTTGGTGACGGCACGCTCGGCATTAGAGCCCTCCTCCTCACTGCAGACGGGCACCCGGACATACTGCTCCACCAGGTCAACCACGCGCGGGCGCACTTCGTCCCGAAGAAGACGCCAGAACTCAGAAGGCACCGGCTCGACGACGCGCTGGAGGTCAAGCTACGGGACGAGGTGCCGCAGGTTGGAGAAGACCAGTGTTAAGGCAAGGCCTAGAAGCTCGCACGCATTTGACTCGTTGTCCTCCTCCATGTGGGAGACGCCGGCCTCTAGCGTCTCCACCACCTTCTGTGAGAAGGCGAGGTAGCCCCCGTCACTTCTGACCCTTGGCAGCACCGGGACATCCCCCATGAATCGGCGTGTTGCGCCCGCCGCCAGACCGGCGATGCTCGCGAACTGCTTGGCACGCTGGGACTCCATCATCCGGAAGTACGCCACCTCATCCTGGGCGGTCTGAACGGTGTTGGCCGCCTCTTGGACCTGTCTCTGCAGCGACGCCAACTCCGCCTTTCCCTCCGCTTCGCCCTGGCGAGCGGCCTCGGCACTCTCGAGCTGAGCCTGCAGCCCCTCCGCCTCCTCCTGAAGCTCGCCGAGCTTGAGCTTCTTGGCTGCGGGCGCTCTAGGGAAAAGGGAAGATCAACCACCAAGCAGCGGACAGGACAATAAGGAAAGGAGGTGCAGACGAGGGACTTACTCATCAGTCAGAGCCCAGCGGCGGCAGACGCGTGGAGACCCTGAGGGCCCTCCGCCGCTGCTCCCGGGGGAGGATGGAGCCGTGCGTTTCCCCTGCCGGGTTCGCCTCCTCGAGACGCCATGGAAGACGAAGAAACGACGATGAGAAGAGGTTATTATCGGTGGAGCGAAGGAAGCAAAGAGGAAGCTTAGGATCGCAGTGCCTCCCCTTTGCCATAGGCGGGGCAGAATTTTAGGCGAACCGCGACCACCAAGCATCGTGGGAGCGCGAGCATTGCGCGCCCCTCGGGTGCCAGAGGTGGGCCGGCACGTGAATTGCCGCCCATGTCGGCTCACCTGACAATCGCAGTCACGTCCGTGAGGGCCGTTGGGCGTGGGCTGGCTGCACCGATGGCATTCATTGAGTAACAATGATGGCCGACATGGTTCTTGGAGATGGTGCCAGCATGGTCTGGTGCGCCCCGGACGCCTCGGAGAGCGAGAGCGTCGCCGTCTGGCGGCTGGACACGTGTGCCGCCTGGCCCGAAGGCAATTAGGTCCCGTGACGCTTCAGGCCTCCCTCAATGCTTCGCCGAGAAGCCAGCTCAGGCGCGCCTTGGGCCCGGGGGCTACTGTCGGCGTTCTGGGAACGGGGGTAATGATACGTCTCCAACGTATCTATACTTTTTTTTTGGTTCCATGCTATTATCTTGTCAACTTTGGATGTTTTGTTATATCTTTTTTGGGACTAACCTATTAACTCAGAGCCAAGTCCCAGTTCCTTTTTTCCGTGTTTTTGACCTTTTTCAGAGGAGAATATCAAACGGAGTCCAAACGGAATAAAACCTCCAGAAAGATTTTTTTCCGGAACAGAAGATACGCAGGGAAATTGAGAACCAAGGCAAAGGGCTCCGGGGGAGGACACAAGCCCTTTTATAGCGTTGGGTGCAAGTTTGTTTGTTTTTGCGCAGGTACTTTGGAGACTTGCCTTGATACTCCTACTGGATTGATACCTTGGTTCTCAAACTGAGGGAAATACTTACTACTACTGTGCTGCATCACCCTTTCCTCTTCAAGGGAAAAACCAACGCAAGCTCAAGAGGTAGCAGGTACCCAGACCTGCGTGCCTATGGCCTAGGGCTGGCCCACTTCATCAAGCAAGCACAATCGGGCACGACACCACTCCAGGCAAGGTCCTCACGAGGCCCCGAGCCTCGCGAGGAGGAGCAGCACAAAGACCCGCAGGGGGGCTCCTCTGGACCCCTCCAGAGCGGCAGAGATTCCGAGGCAAGACCCGGCCTCACGAGTCAAGGTTGACACAGGGAAAGGACAGGCGAGCAGCAGATTGCAGGATGGTGTAGTTTCTCCTTTCGTGCAAAGGAAGGAAGGACGTACGCGGGTTCCCAAGGCATCTTCCAAAGGTTTCCATTCTGGTGCAATAAGGTCACCACCGCCCGCCAGCATGACGAACGTCATCCCTGGACCCGTCCCTGTTGCGTTGACAACCACTTTGCAGGCGAAGATCACCTTTGGGCAGGGGAGCATGTTCCCCTGTTCCCTTTCAAAATTGGCCATTGTGGGATCCCTTCCCGCCCTTGCAATAAGGTAAGAGAACCCGGGCCGCCACTATATATAGAGGATAGGTTATTTCATAAAGGAGGGCCCACCTGATTCATTCATTTCGCCCACCGGCATCACACAAAGGCCACCCAGCCTCCAGAGGCCCCCGAACATTGTATTAGTTCATCCACCAACCTCCACGAGAGGCAATCCACCAAAGCAGGAGTAGGGTATTACGCTTCTCAGCAACCCGAACCTAGGTAAACTGTCGTGTTCTATGTCTTCCTCACCTTCGAATGAGCCCTCTGCCATCCCCATCGAGTAGTGAGTTAGGTGAGGCGAGCCTGAGAGAGATCTTGGTACACGCCCCTGAGTTTGAATCTTTAGGGTTTTGAGAAGCCCGAAATCCGACAGTAGGCATAGTGCTCAAATGTCTCTTTACTAACTTATATGTGCCCCCGAGATGGTGTGCAGATAAGATGGATTGTTGGGAGGCGTTGGTAGATGAGTCGTGCGCATGCCAATGGCGATCTATCCACGACAATGCGAAGGATCGGCATGGCCAAATGATTGGTGTGCCACACCATCAAGGCAGCGCCAACTTATTTCCGTTTGGGCGGAATAGGGTATGTGGTTTGCTTCATGATTCATGCAATTCATTCTTCATGCTAGCTTGAGCCCTTTACTAATACTTTGTTCCTTTCTTTTAGGCACATCACAATAACGCGAAGGTGCTAGAGGTGTACGACCTCTATGCGATGGCCCATACTGCCACCTACAAGAAGGCCAAGGCATGCTCTTAGTCCAACCTCGATCATCCAGCAAAGTTCACCAACATCTCCTCCCACAACAAGCTCATGAGATACAATGAGGTGGGGAAGGTGAGGAAAGGGGAGGACTTTAACCTGATCCAGGAACCTTTGGATCTAGAGATGGTGATGATATCTGGTGGCGGCAGGCCTCATGGCTCGATAGACATTGGAGATGGGCTTATACATTTTCCTCTCACTCTCCCGGAGATCAAGGCGTGCCAAACGAGCTCCTGTCCTGAGATAAGGCCTCGTCCACAGCTAGTCGATCTCACCATAGAGGTTAGTTATATGGACTCATAAAACTTTCCTCCATTACATTGTTTGTGTGGCCATCGATGATTACAGTGCTAACGAGGAGTGGTGTCGAAGGTGCTCTTTAGAGATAGCGACAACCCAGACTGCTATTCAAGAGCTTCTACAGGAGAGGGATCGGGTGGCGGCGGAGATGGCTCGGGCCACGGAGGCGAAAAAGGCTCGGTTGTTGGAGGAGGAGAGGGCACCGGGCCATGTACGAGCTCCTTATGGTAAGTTTCTTTTTCATATGTGCCAAATCATGTATGTAATGTCTGTTTCATTACTAACTAATATGACTGACTCTTCAAATGAAAATGTGCAGTCTATGTGCGAGAAGAACGGTCAGACCCCTCAGCCGATGCTAGGCATTTCTGCGGTTGGAACGGTGACTTCATTTGAATGGTCATTAGTTAGTATTATTGACATTTGAGTATCATCATGCCAACGAGACATTGCAAATGATCTTCATTGCAGAATAACTCCTGGGCCTCATCTCACAACCTATCTCCAGGGCAACCTTCTCCAGGTGAAACCACCCCAAGCAACCCCGATGATTCACATCCGTGATGACGACGATGGTAAGTTTTCTCTAGTGTTCTGCTTAACAAATGCATACTTAGCTTCATACATGCTAGTTAGCCCTATTATGCCACATAATTATCCTATTTTCCCCAAGAAAGACATACTTAGCTAATTATCCTCCAAAATGACAGAATTAGCTTATTTAGTTTATTTATGACATAATTAGCTTAGTTAGATCAAAAATGGCATAATAACCTTGGTTAGGTCATAAGTGTCATATACGTAGCTTATTTTCCTCCTCCTCATCATCATCATCATCATCATTATCTTCTTCTTCTTTGTCGTCATCATCATCATAATCATCATCATCATCATCATCATCTTCTTCTTCTTCTTCTTCTTCTTCTTCTTCTTCTCCGTCTCCTTCTTATTCTACTTCTCCTTCTTCTTCTTATTCTTCTTCTCCTTCTCCTTCTTCTTCTTCTTCTCCTTATTCTTCTTCTTCTCCTTCTTCTCCTTCTCCTTCTTATTCTTCTTCTTCTCCTTCTCCTTCTTCTTCTCCTCCTTCTTCTTCGTCTTCTTCTTATTATTATTATTATTCTTAGCTAATTATCCTCCAAGATGATACAATTAGCTTATGTAGTCATTTATGACATAATTAGCTTAGTTAGGTCAGAAATGCCATAAGAACCTTGGTTAGCTCATAAATGTCATATACTTAGCTTATCTTCCTCCAAAATGACATAATCAGCTTAGTTAGGACAGAAATGGCATAAGAACCTTCGTTAGCTCATAAATGACATGTACTTAGCTTATCCTTCTCCAAAATGACATAATTAGCTTAGTTAGGTCAGAAATGGCATAATAACCTTGGTTAGCTCGTAAATGTCATGTACTTAGCTTGTTTTCCTATAAAATGACATAATTAGCTTAGTTAGGTCAAAAATGGCATAATAAACTTGGTTAGCTCTTAAATGTCATATAGTTAGCTTATTATCCTCCAAAATAACATAATAAGCTGAATAATGGCATGGAAAGAAAAGGAAAGAATAGAAGATGAAAGTGGAGAAAAATAAAGAATATAAGAATAAGAATGAATATGTTCTTTCTTTCTTCTTATTATTTTCCTTCTCTTTCTTATTCTTCTTCTTCTTCTTCTAGTCTTCTTCTTCTTCTTCTTCTTCTCCTTCTAACTTTATTATTCTCATTTTGCATATTTGATTCAGTTCATGGAAGCTCGCATTGATGGGCTAATACTATTTTCTTTTTGTTTCGATTTGTATGGATGAATAGTGTGATGTTTGAAACTACGTGTATATATGGATGAACAATGTGAAGCTAGCCTATTTGTTGTCTTGCTCAATATTTTCACGATGATGTTGATACATGGCCTATGCTTCTTCTATGATGTTTGAAATTATATATATCATAGAAGTATTCTGAAAATGCAGGAAATAACTGAAAACAAACAAAAAAGTGGCAATATAGGCATTTTGCCGTCTGCCACTGGACGACAAAGGGCTTTGCCATCTATTAGCTTATGCCAAAGGTGCCACGTGGTAGCTACCTATGCAACCTGGGAGCAGCAGGTCTGACCGCTATGGTCACTTTGCCGTCAGCTAGAGCAAGGCACACGATAGAGGGGCACGCACGCAGATGGCAAAGATGCACTCAGGCAGATGGTAAAGTACACAACAGGCGATGGCTGGTGGAGCTAGTGGTGACGTCATCTCGCTAACGGCAAAGGCTACCGCGAACTGGTGGACCACAAAGACTCTGTTAGCCACCTAACGAAGCAGATTCATGTCCACTGCCGTCTGCCGGCCTAGGCAGACCGATGACAAAGATCTTTGTTGTCCGCTACCAGCTCGCAGACGACAAATAAAGGCTTCGCCTCGACTTTCAGCGCCGGAAATTTTTCCGTCGGCCAGTGGACAGCAAAGGGGCCTTTGTCGTCCGCTATGGGAGACGACAAAGAAGTTGATTCCTGTCGTGAGAGTGGTTTTGATGCAGAGTCACCCACGGGTCAGTTTTAGCCACTCAAGAGGTCGGAAAAAGTGATTTGTCCAAAGTGCGCCAAATCAAGATCCAATACCATGAATGGATCGACACCACTCACACAAATTCAAGGATTCCAAGAACGTCAAATTCTGAGTTCATATGAACATTTGGCAGACATTTTATTGGAGGAAGACACATCAAATGACGGCCTTTCAAATGATTGCATGCACTTTTTTCGGTGGTCGTTTGACTTGCACACAGCTCTGAAAGTTTCCCTTCTAGACGGGATTGTTCACCGATTTCGTCCTGTATGGTCCCACAAGATCCTTGGTGCATAAGGAAGAGATTTGGAGAGGATTTAGTTCATCTAGAACCCATGGATGAAACCCATCAAGAGACGAGACTAGGAGGTTCCGTATATAAGTTACCCTCAACCCTAGTCGCCACCACTCATCATCCAACACACGCCATTCATCTCCAACACATCCAACTCCGTGTCCATTGTTGCTCCACCACCACCATAGAGGAAGGTACAAACATCAAGGGAAGAAGAGGAGGCTCGACCACCAGGAGCACCGACATTCGGGCCAGTGCCCGCTCCACCGCGTCGGCGCCATCATCATCATCATCATCATCACCACGCCGCCGCCACCATCACCGTCTCCTCGTCCCTTCACCGGCTCAATGTCATCTTGTAACTTGATCCTTACGTTTATGTTTGAGTAGATGTATTTGTCCTCAAGGGTACGGATGAACTATTTTATGATTAGAATTATTATTCTCAAGCGATTCAATATGTTCTTGTTTATGTTCAAGTTAGTATTCACACGGGTGTTGAGATGAGGCCTCGCTCGCAGTATTGTCGTGATTGGCCGTGGAGGAACTACTATCACTGCATAGGGTACGGCGTTGAGGGAATTCCACTTT
Source organism: Hordeum vulgare subsp. vulgare (assembly GCF_904849725.1). Taxonomy (NCBI): domain Eukaryota; kingdom Viridiplantae; phylum Streptophyta; class Magnoliopsida; order Poales; family Poaceae; genus Hordeum; species Hordeum vulgare. The sequence continues at coordinate 310,035,223 of NC_058520.1, forward strand.
ACAGTAAAACCACAATTCCTAGTCTTTGCAAGTTGATAAGGGAGTTTACGTTAACCCATATCTGGATGCGTGCTCGGGGAAACCCGCTTATGCATATGAAGAGTAGATAGAGGATATTATAGAGAGTGTTTGCTCCGCACTAGATGCGCATGTCATATTTGTGGCAATGACTCCAGACTCCTAGAGAACACTTTACTACTCAATCACCTCGACCACTAACTTAGTATATTATTATTAATATTTTTACCTTCTTTTTCCTACTTTAGTTAATTACCATTTTATTCCAGTTTCACTAGCAACTTATAGAGTATACTATTTCCAAACTCCGGTTTGTGTGCGTATGTGGCTGCGTGAATGTGACAACATAGTTGTGGGGTTCGTGGTGCCTGCTATCTCAAAAAGATTCCCGGCAACGGTGCCGGAAAATACTTATGATTGTTCTGATGTGTATCCCTTGCAACAGCGCCAGGAAGTAGTTGTGTCGACTGTACCAGAAATCCTTCAACTACGGCTACGCCTTAAGGGACTGCCTAGGCAAGTATGCAAAGGATTTCCCCCGTGGCCTTGGAGCCTTGCGTTTGTGTTCCCTCGAAGCGCAAAGGGTGATGTAGCACAGCGACGGTAAGTATTTCCCTCAGTTGAGAACCAAGGTATCAATCCAGCGGAAGAGTATCTCAAGATCCTGCACAAACACAAAAACTTGCACCCAACGCTATGAAGGGGTTGTCAATCCCTTATAGATTGTTTGCCAAGTGAGAACTGAAAGCAACAAAGTAACAAAGCAAAGTAAAAGCGGAGATGTAAACGATGGATGTGAATAGACCCGGGGGCCGTAGTGTTTACTAGTGGCTTCTCTCATGAAAGCAAGTAGACGGTGGGTGAAGAAATTACTGTCGAGCAATTGACAGAACTGTGGAGAGTCGTGACGATATCTATGCAATGATTATTTCTATAGGCATCACGTCCGAAACAAGTAGACCGATACTTTCTGCATCTACTACTATTACTCCACACGTCGACCACTATCCAGCATGCATCTAGTGTATTAAGTCCACAAGAACAGACTAATGCCTTCAGCAAGATGACATGATGTAGACGGATAATCTCAAACCAATGATAAAAACCCCATCTTTTTACCCTTGATGGCAACTGCTTGATGTGTGCCTTGCTGCCCCTACTATCACTGGGAAAAGTCACCACATGGTAGAACCCAAAACCAAGCACTTCTTCCATTGGAAGAATCATAGATCTAGTTGGCCAAACAAAACCCAAGACTCTGAGAGACTTACAAGGATATCAAATCACGCATATAATAAATCAACAAAGACTCAAATATATATCATAGATAATCTAATCACAAGTCCACAATTCATCGGATCTCGACAAACACACCGCCAAAGAAGATTACATCAGATAGATATCCATGAAGATCATGGAGAACTTTGTATTGAAGATCCAAGAGAGAGAAGAAGCCATCTAGCTACTAACTACGGACCCGTAGGTCCGAAGTGAACTACTCACGAGTCATTGGAGGGGCGATGATGATGATGAAGAAGCCCTCCACCTCCAAAGTCCCCTCCGGCAGGGTGCTGGGAAGGGTCTCCAGATGAGATCTCGCGGAAACGGAAGCTTGCGTCGGCGGAAAAGTATTTTCGAGGCTCCCCCAATTTTTTGCGGAATATTTGGGAATATATAGGCATAAGACCTAGGTCAGGGGGCGTCCAGGGTGGCCACAAGCTTGCCAACCGCCGCCTCCCCCCTGGTGGCGTGGTGGGAGCTTGTGAGCTCCCTGGGGCCCACCTGCCTTGGCCCAAAGGCTCCTTGGTCTTCTTTCGTTTGGGAAAAAATCATTTCGGGGTTTTTATTCCGTTTGAACTCCGTTCCAAAATCAGATCTGAAAAGAGTCAATAACTCGGAAAAAACAGGAACTGGCACTTGGCACTGAATTAATAAGTTAGTCCCAAAAAGATATAAAAAGGTACATAAAACATACAAAGAAGGCAAGATAACAGCGTGAAACCATCAAAAATTATAGATACGTTTGAGACGTATCAAGCATCCCCAAGCTTAACTCCTGCTCGTCCTCGAGTAGGGAAGTGATAAGAATGAATTTTTGATGCTTTCATGCTACCTAGCATAGGTGTCCTTTGTAATTCTTCTTATGTGACGTGAATGTTCAGATCCCTTAGATTCAAAACAATAGTTTGCTATTGACGTGGAAACAATAATAATTCAAGCAAACTAGCAAAGTAATCATGAACTTTCAAAATAACAAGGCCAAAAGAAAGTTATCCCTACAAAAGCATATAGTCTGGATATGCTCTATCATCATTGCACAACGAATTTAAATCATGCACAACCCTGGTATTGGCCAAGTAATTGTTTCACACCTTTACTTTCTCAAACATTTTCAACTCTCACGCAATACATGAGCGTGAGCCATGGTTATAGCACTATAGATGGTGTGGAATGTGGTGGGGGTTGCAAGACAAAAAAGGAGAAGATAGTCACATTAACTAGGCATATCAATGAGTTGTGGATATGCTCATCAATAGATATCAACATGAATGAGTAGGGATTGCCATACAAATGATGCACTCGAGCTACAAGTATGTGAAAGCTCTTAAAGAAAACTAGTGGGTGTGCATCCAACTTGCTTGCTCACGAAGACCTAAGACAATTTTGAGGAAGCCTATCATTGGAATATACAAGCCAAGTTATATAATGAGAATTTCCCACTAGCTATGTGGTGGTGACAAAACGAGAGACTCTCAATCATGAAGATCATGGTGCTCAAAATGCACAAGTGTGCAAAAAAATGGTAGCATTGTCCCTTCTCTCTTTTTCTCTCATTTTTTTTATTTTTTTGGTGGGATCTTTGGCCTCTTTTTTATGGGATTCTTTGGCCTCTTTTATTTCCTCACATGGGACAATGCTCCAATAATGATGATCATCACACTTTCAACTCAAAACTTAGAGCAATTATGACTCTGTATGGAATGCCTTCGGTAGTGTACCGTGGCAATGATCTAGCATGGCATAGACATCAATGGAAACATCATGCTAGCTATCTTACGATCGTGCAAAGGCAATGTAGACGTGGTGGCACATATCATGGCGGTAGTTGCATGGAAATATATCTCGGAATGACTTTGAAAAAGCCATAGTAGGTAGGTATGGGTGGCTGTTTTGAGGGAGGCTAATGGTGGGTTTTGTGCACCGGCGAAAGTCGCACGGCACTAAGAAGATAGTGATGGTGGAAGGTGAAAATGCATCTAAACCATGGACTCAACATTAGTCATGAAGAACTCATATACTTGTTGCAAAAGTTTTATTAGTAATCGAAACAAAGCATTCAACGCATACTCCTAGGAGAAGGGTTGGTAGGTATAAACCATCGCGCGATCCCGACCGCCACGCAAAGGATGACAATCAATATACTAATCATGCTCAGATTTCATCACATAGCGGTTCACCATACGTGCATGCTACGGGAATCACTAAATTCAACACAAGTATTTCTGGATCCACAACACCTTACTAGCATGACTTCAATATTACCATAACCACAACTCAAAACTTATTGAGATGAATCAAACTTCTCTAACTATTCAATGCACATGAAGGTGGAAGTTTTCGTATCCCCTTGGATAACTACCCCTTTTGAGACTACTTTCAAAGCATAGATCAACTACCAAGCCACGCACCTCTGCGCTCTAAAAGATATAAGTGAAGCACATAGAGCAAAAGCATCTAGCTCAAAAGATATAAGTGAAGCACATGTGAGCTGAATTGTCTACCAAAAGATATAAGTGAAGCTCGACAAAATCATGGTGTGTGCATGTCTCTCTCTCTAGGTGTGAAGCAAGGATGATTGTGACACAACAAAAATAAAAGACTCCTACGATACAAGACGCTCCAAGCAAAAATACATAACATGTGGTGAATAAAAATATAGCCCCAAGTAACGTTACCGATGGATTGAAGACGAGAGAGGGGATGCCTTCCCGGGGCATCCCCAAGCTTAGGCTTTTACGGCATCCTTGAATCTCTTGGGGTGCCTTGGGCATCCCCAATCTTGAGCTCTTGCCACTCTTTATCTTTTTTTCCATAAGAACTTCACTCAAAACTTGAAAACTTCACAACACAAAACTTAAACAGAAACTCGTGATAACATTAGTACAAGAAAGCAAACCACCACTTCCTTAGGTATTGTAGCAAACTTAAATTCTACTTGTGCTGATGTTGGGTTACTGTACTTTCAATCTTCCATGGCTAATACCCCCTGATACTATAAATAGTTTCACCAAAATAAGCAACCAACACAACAAAAACAGAATCTGTTAACAGCAGACCAGTCTGTAGCAATCTGTATATTTTGTATACCTCTGTTACTTCAAAACTTCTGAAAACTTACGACAGTCTGAAGAATTTGCGTAGCAATCAGCAGCAAAAAGAATCAACTCAAAATCTCTTACAGAAAAAACAAGAAAATTCTTTTCGTGAGCAGAAAGTTTCTGTCTTTTCCAGCATGACCAAACGATCATCCCCAAGACTAATCATAACGGTTTTGCTTGGCACAAACGCAAAAAGAAACACAAAAAACCCAATTATAATAGAATTATGAAAGTGTGGAAAACACAAAACAGAAAGAAAAAGGGTAGATCCGTTGGGCTGCCTCCCAACAAGCGCTTTTGTTTAACGCCCTTAGCTAGGCATTAAATGATGCTCTCACAAAAGACAAAAATTGAAGCACAACGAGAGCATCCTAAAGAATGTGAAAATCACATCTAAGTCTAACATACTTCCTATGCATAGGCATTTTATAGGAAAACAGATTGTCAAGACAACCCATAGTTACCATATGCAAGGACGAAGAAAGGGACGATAGCAATCTCCACATAACGAGAGGTAATTTGGTAACATGAAAGCTTCTACCAAAATATTTTCCTCTCTCATAGAAATTACATGTGGGATCATATTCGAATTCAACAATGTAACTATCACAAAGGATATTCTTTTCATGATCCACATGCATGCAAAGTTGACGCTCTTCAAAAATAGTGGGATTATCATCAACTAAAGTCATGACTTCTCCAAACCCACTTTCAATATCATTGCAAATATCATATTCATCATGAGGTTTAAACAAATTTTCAAGATCATAAGAAAGATCATCACCCCAATCATGATTATTGCAACAAGTAGTGGACAAAACAAAACTAGCATCCCCAAGCTTAGGGTTTTGCATAATTTTAGCATGATTGTCACTAATAGGATTTATAGTGAAATCATTGCAATCATGCTTTTCATCCAAGGAGCCCTCGTGAATCACTTCATGAATTTCTTCCTCGCAATTTTTAGATTCACGCATCTTACGCAGAACTCCAAAGAAATAGTCAATTGCCCTCAACTCACTAGCAATTTGTTCCACACGAGTGGGTCTCTTAAAGAGATTAGCTAGTGGATGATGATCCATATCAATGGATTTTTAGCAAGCAAAGATGCAAGCTAAAAGAAGGCACATGGCACACGAGCAAACAGAAAGCAAGCGAGAGAAAAGGGCAAACGAAAAAGGCGAACGAGAAAAGGAAAATGTGAAGTGGGGGAGATGAAAACGAGAGGCAACTGGCAACAAAAGTAAATGCAAGAGAAGAGTTTGTGAGACCTACTTGGATAGATCTTGATTTCTCCTCCCCGGCAACGGCGCCAGAAATACTTCTGCTATCTCGAAAAGATTCCCGGCAACGGTGCCGGAAATACTTCTGATTGTTCTGTTATGTATCCCTTGCAACGGCGCCAGGAAGTAGTTGTGTCGACGGCACCAGGAATCCTTCAGCTACGGCTACGCCTTAAGGGACTTCCTAGGAAAGTATGCAAAGGATTTCCCCCGTGGCCTTGGAGCCTTGCATTGGTGTTCCCTCGAAGCGGAAAGGGTGATGTAGCACAGCGACGGTAAGTATTTCAACCAAGGTATCAATCCGGCGGAAGAGTATCTCAAGATCCTGCACAAACACAAAAACTTGCACCCAACTCTATGAAGGGGTTATCAATCCCTTATAGATTGTTTGCCAAGTGAGAACTAAAAGCAACAAAGTAACAAAGCAAAGTAAGAGCGGAGATGTAAATGATGGATGTGAATAGACCCGGGGGGCGTAGTGTTTACTAGTGGCTTCTCTCATGAAAGCAAGTAGACGGTGGGTGAACAAATTAGTGTCGAGCAATTGATAGAACTGTGCAGAGTCATGATGATATCTATGCAATGATTATTTCTATAGGCATCACGTCCGAAACAAGTAGACCGATACTTTCTGCATCTACTACTATTACTCCACACGTCGACCGCTATCCAGCATGCATCTAGTGTATTAAGTCCATAAGAACAAAGTAACGTCTTAAGCAAGATGACATGATGTAGAGGGATAATCTCAAACCAATGATAAAAACCCCATCTTTTTACCCTTGATGGCAACTGCTTGATGTGTGCCTTGCTGCCCCTACTGTCACTGGGAAAGGTCACCACATGGCAGAACCCAAAACCAAGCACTTCTCCCATTGCAAGAATCATAGATCTAGTTGGCCAAACAAAACCCAAGACTCGGAGAGACTTACAAGGATATCAAATCATGCATATAAGAAATCAGCAAAGACTCAAATGTATATCATAGATAATCTGATCACAAGTCCACAATTCATCAGATCTCGACAAACACACCACCAAAGAAGATTACATCGGATAGATCTCCATGAAGATCATGGAGAACTTTGTATTGAAGATCCAAGAGAGAGAAGAAGCCATCTAGCTACTAACTACGGACCCGTAGGTCTGAAGTGAACTACTCACGAGTCATTGGATGGGCGATGATGATGATGAAGAAGCCCTCCACCTCCAAATTCCCCTCCGGCAGGGTGCCGGGAAGGGTCTCCAGATGAGATCTCGCAGAAACGGAAGCTTGCAGCGGCGGAAAAGTATTTTCAATGCTCCCCCAATTTTTTGCGGAATATTTGGGAATATATAGGCGCAAGATCTAGGTCAGGGGCGGTCAGGGTGGCCACAAGCTTTCCCACCGCTACCTCCCCCCCTGGTGGCATGGTGGGAGCTTGTGGGCTCCCTGGGGCCCACCTGGCTTGGCCCAAAGGCTCCCTGGTCTTCTTTCGTTCGGGAAAAAATCATTTCGGGGTTTTTATTCCGTTTGGACTCCGTTCCAAAATCAGATCTGAAAAGAGTCAAAAACACGAAAAAAACAGGAACTGGCACTTGGCACTGAATTAATAAGTTAGTCCCAAAAAGATATAAAAAGGTACATAAAACATACAAAGAAGGCAAGATAACAGTGTGAAACCATCAAAAATTATAGATACGTTTGAGACGTATCAGTGCCTTCCCATAATCTCCCGATGGGTTCGACACTCTACTTATCGGAACAAAAGTGACACAATAGCCATGTGCACTTCAAGGATACCAAGAATTTAATGGCCCCGTTGCCGGGGAACATAGTGCTTGGTTATTACTTACCCGCACACATATAGTTTAACTTTTTGTTGCTATGTATCTTACTATTTTTCTGTTAACCAAGAAAAATACAAAAATGTCTTGCTTTGAGATGTCAGATGAAGGCAGAGATGCTCCAATGGAGCGATACTATGAAAAAGGAGGATACTTAAAGAATACTAGAATATTGACAAAGGTAAAGAAATGGGTTATAAATTTATGGACTTAGAGATTAGAATTAATGATTTGCCTAAAGGTTGCATACATTGCCAATCTCTTCTCAACATGTACTATTATTGCATAGATCACCCACATCAGGTTGTGAGGTCATACAACCGTCATGAACATCGTCGAGAACATATTGAGGTAATTGAGGAGATGATGCTATTGCTTAGATCATTTGACCTTTTAAAGTGGATTGACAGGTTTCCCAAAGGATATACTTTAGTGATAAAGCATGAAGAATTGATGGTGGAAGTTTTAAACTTTTGTCTAGATAATAATTCTGATGAGAATCCTTTGGTTATGAACTATGAGAAGAGGATGGCCGCCATGCCCCAAGTCAATATTTCATATGAAAATAACCTTATGCAGGAACATGAAGAAAATATCATCGAGCCACCAGGAGAACAAAATATGAAAAACAATGATCCAAAGGAACATGTAGATTACGGATGGAATGGACATTGTCCAGTAATTCCCACCAATGGTAATTGTTTTAACATGATTAATGTGCAACTTGATGAAAAGATGAAGATTATGATTTACCTACAGCTCCTCATCCTCTTAATTATAATATTACTATGAAGTTGCAGCCACTAACATTTCACGCATATCCACTTAGCTCGGTGCATCGGTACTCACCGAAGAGCGAGTACAAATTTACATACATGATCCGATGTACCGCAAGTGAGTGCTCCTCCGATCGAGCTCTACTATGGGGTGCTCCAAACCCCGGCCAGAGGTAGGTCTCACACTCGGGGTTGAAATTCCTTGGGATTTGGGTGGATGACCATATGAAGCACCGGCGTAGCTATATGGCTATAAAGAAAGCACTACCTGGGAGGTAACCTAGAAGTCCGTAGGTGTCTCTCTTAGCTTTGTGTCTTGTGTCTAGTGTCATGCATATTGCATTGACACTTTTTTTTATTTTGAGTTAGTTGCAATGTTTTCATTGCTAGAAATTTATCATGTCGGTAGCCTGCATCTTGTGGCATAACTCCTCCTTTTTTATTGCAAATTTCTATGTGCCTAGTGTGAGGAGGAAGCACAATAATTTTCATGCAGTTCTGCAGCTCGAAGAGAAAAGATGTTGTTTCATACGACCTCCTCGGTCGCATAGATGCTTGTATGAGCTTTTGGCCGCAAGTAAGAAAAGGACTGGAGCAAAACACGACCTATCATATGAGCACACGCGCTCATGTGGGCGGTCGTATCACCTTGCAATCATGAAGAGCAACTCCACAGAGCAAAATATGGCGTACAATGCAAGCGCTCGCGCTTGTATTAGCGCCCGTATACCAAGACCACCTCGGCAAGCATAACTCAGATTCAAAGGCGGTGTTCCGTTAGAGTGCTCACGCCTGTACGAGAGGTAGACGCTTAGCATTGTTTACCAAAACACACGACAGTGTTCCATACGGCCTCTACTGGTCGTCTGAGCACACATTTAATGGCAAAAAAATACCTCCAATTGTTTCTTTTTCAATATCCAAGGTCAATGGAACATTTACTAACTGATTTTTTGCTTCGTGATCAATGTTTATTACCTCCCAAACTACATAGCCAATAATTCTTTATAGCAACTACATTATATTTTATTTCTTTTTTCGATTGGGCCGTTCGTATACTGAGTTGATGTTTTTATTTCCTGTGCTATTTTCACATGATCTTGGACCTTATGTGGTGAAGTTTACGGTATTGTGCCAACCTTATTAAAGATCCACACAAGCCACTTGGATGCTTCATCATGATGAACTTCACCAACAAGTGATCGTTAATGTTTTCTAGTATGAACCTTGCTGAAATAAAAGTTGCTCGCCTTAAGTAAGATATGTCTTTTAATTAAGCACCTATGAGCTGCACACTTGTGTCTCATAGCATGTGTCACGCACATTTCACTCCGATCTAGAAGCAGGATGCGCCTCTAGGCAATAGCTTGTTGAATTAAGTGTGATGCTTAGGTTGATGAACCGATCTTATTGGGACCAATGTTTTTATCACTTGTGTTGCTAACCCTTTGTGCTAAAAAGGTGAAAAATCATGAAAATACAAAAATAATTCATTTTCATTTTCATTTGTTTTCAGTAGGTTCTATTGGAGGGCAGTCATCGGACCACAACAAGGAGATTACATGAAGAAAGGTCCATCCCTATTAGAAGAGAGGTCATATGTACCTCAACAATAGAAGTGTCTAACCCTTTGCTTAATTAAGCTTAGGGGAGGTGATAACTTCTCATGCTCTCTTTTAATAATTGTAATTTCTTTTCACTTACGTAATATTATATTGTTTAGTAGTGCAAGGTTCTAAGAGTGGGGAGTTTACTTTTGCATGTGTAGTGTTGTGTGCAATGCTCTTTATGTGATGGTTTCATGCGTTAGTGTGTCTCACTGTTTTGACACGCTTGCTTTGCACTTGTTTGATTTAGCTTATGGGAATCATGTTATCTTCTCGAAAAAACATTGCCACGTTCTTTTATCAAAACCCAATAAAGGAGTCATATGAACTATTGCCTTCTTTCACCTAATCACATAAGTTCGGGCCTCTAGTGTTGGATTGATTAGCGACTGATTGATTCGGGATGCACAACGGGTTTATCTCCACCAAACTATCGCCTTAGGGTACTTAGCTTTTGAGTCTCATGCAATATGACACCACGATAATCTTGTGTAGTCTTGAGTTCTTTATGACTAAAGCAAGTTTGCAACCTTTGCACTTTTTTCATCTTTTACTGCGAGCCTCTATGGTACCATGCATTTCCCACTCTCACATTGAGACTTGGTGCATACTTCATAGGTACATCCAAACCCGTGGGTGGACTTTCTCTTGTTCTCCTACACACAGAACACCCCATCTCCATAAAATAACAAACATGCCTACCTACATGGAATTTTCATAGCCATAACGAGCACATCGCCATGCATGGTGGTTATGGCTATGTGTAGGTAACAATATCAGGAATTGATCGGTGTCGTTCATACGAATATAACAAGCTAAAAATGTACAAACATTTGGCATCCAATTTACCGGAGGAAGATAGAGCATAAGATGTCATTTTGAATGACCACAAGCACTCGTTTCAATGGTTGTTTAATGTGCAAAGACCTCCAAAAGTTGGTATTCTAGACGAGATTCTTCACCGATTTTGTTACCATTCAATCCCATAAGATCCTTGGTTCGTAAGGAAGAGAATGGCAGAGGATTTAGCTCATCTAGAACCCTTGGATGAAGCCATCAAGAGAGGAGGCTAGGAGTCTCCTTATAGAAGTCACCCACAACCCTAGCTGCCACCATCCATCATCTATCACACTCCACTCATCTCCAACAAACCCAATTCTATCTCCATTGTTGCTCCACCACCACTATATAGGAAGGGACAAGATCAAGGGAAGAAGAGGAGGCTCCACCACGGGGAGCACTGATACGTCTCCAACGTATCTATAATTTTTTATTGTTCCACGCTATTATATTATCATTATTTGATGTTTTATGATCATTTTATAGCAACTTTAAATCATTTTTTGGGACCAACCTATTGACATAGTCCAAAGTTCTAGTTGCAATTTTTTGCTGTTATTTTCCATCGCAAAAATCCATATCAGATGAGGTCCAATTGCCATGAAACTTTACGGAGATTTTTTGTTGGACCAGAAGGAAACTTAGGAACCAAGAATGGGGAGCAGACGAGGCCGAGGGGGGGGCACTAGACATCAGGGCGCCAGAGGCCGCTGGCCCAACCTAGTGTCTAGTGGGGCCCTCGGGCACCTACTCCACCGCCTCTGAGCTCTATAAATACCACAATATTCAGAAAAACCTAGAGGAGGCGATGAAAAATTGTTCCACTCACCACAAGTTCTAGAGCCATGAAATCCAATCTAGAGCATGTTCCAAAGAGGAACACGGTCATGGAGGGGTTCACCATCCTCATTGGTGTTCCTCCGATGATGCGTGAGTAGTTCATATCAGACCTATGGGTCTGTAGGCAGTAGGTACATGGCTTTCTCTCTCGTTTTGTTTCTCAATACAATGGTCTCTTGGAGATCCATATGATGTAACTCTTTCTTTTGTGATGTGTTTGTTGGGATCCAATCAATTGTGAGTTTATGATCAGATCTATGAAAATGTATTCATGCTTGATTATTATAGCCTCGTATTTCTTCTCTGATATTTTCTTTTTTCTGGCCAACTTGATCTTTTGTCTTGCCATGGGAAGAGGTACTTTCTGATGGGTTCGATCTTGCGGTGCTCAATCTCAGTGATAGAAAGAGACATGACACGCATGTACCATTACTATCAAGGATAAAACGGTGGGGTATATTCCTACATGAATAGATCTTTTCTACATCATGTCATCATTCTTAAGGCATTACTCCGTTTCTCCATGAACTCAATACACTAGATGCATGTTGGATAGCGGTCGATGTGTGGAGTAATAGAAGCAGATACAGGCAGAAGTCGGTCTACTTATCTTTGACATGATGCCTATATACATGATCATTGTCTTGAATATCATCATAATTATTTGCTATTCTATCAATTTCACAATAGTAATTTGTCTACCCACCGTTTGCTATTCCTCGAGACAAGCCACTAATGGAACCTACGACCCCCGGGTCTACTTCACATCATCTATTTGCAATCTCTACTTTTCTAATTTGATCTTTTTTTCAAATCTATATTATCAAAAACCCAAAAATAACTTATTACCTTCTATTTGCTATCACTCTTATTTGCATCTATGAATCTATCCTTTATTTACCCACGAGGGATTGAAAACCCCTCAATGTGTTGGGTTGCGAGGATTTCCTATTTGTGTGTAGGTGTTGCTTACATAATCTTGTGGATATTCCTACTAGATTGATACCTTGGTTTGTTAACTGAGGAAAATACTTGTCGTCGCTGTGCTAAATCACCCTTTAACCTTGGAGGGAAACTAACGCATCTTCGAGACAAAGCAAGATTTCTCGCCGTTGCCTAGGAAGATCAAGTCAAGATCTATCAGGTTCCTACACACAACTCTCATCTCCTTGCAATTACATTATTTGTCATTTTCCTCTCCCCCACTTCACAAAAAATTTCCTTTTCACTTGCCATCTTTCTGTTTGATTTTTTCTTGCTTACTTGCTTCTATTGCCTTCATGTCAACACTCAAAAACTAAACAGGAAAAGTAAATACATATGGATCCTCATCCACTTGCTAATCTTTTCATAAGATCTAATTATCTTGGACCAACTCCTAGTGAGTTGGGTGCTCTTGATTATGTTTGTGAAGTTTTGCTTGAAAATCGTGAATGTGAATATTGTGATGAAGTGTTAAAAGGAGAAATTAATAAAGTGATTCATGATGGCTCCTTGAATCAAAAGCATAATTCCAATGATGTTATTATAAATTCTATTAATGGAGTTGTGCTAATAATATGCAAAACTCCAAGCTTGGGGGCAATTTTTTATGTTCGCTACTCATTGTAATGCTCATGATTTGGTTGATGCTTCTTATGATCTTGAAAATTTATTTAATCCTCATGATGAATGTGATATTGATAATATTGTTTGCAATAATATTGAAAGTGGGATTTTAAGTGTGTAAACTTTAGGTAATAATGATCCCACTATTTTGGAGAATTATCTATCTCATGAATTTTTGGACAAAAGTGAGTTTGGAGAGGTCGTGACTTTGGTTAACGTTAATCCCACTACCTTGGAAGATTCTAATACTTTTATGCATGTGGATCATGAAGAGAATATTTTATGTGATAGCTATATTGTTGAATTTGAATTTGATCCTACATGTAATTATTATGAGAGAGGGAAATATGGTTATACAAATATTCATGTTACTAAATTATCTATCTTCATGTTGAGATTGATATTGTTTCTTTCTTCTTCCATGCATATGTTAGATATTTCTTGTCTTGATCATTTGTTTGCTTCTGAGATATCTATGCATAGGAAGTATGTTAGACTTAAGTGTGTTTGTCTTATGCTACATGATGCTCTCTTTGTGTTTCAACTACTATATTTCATGTGAGCATCAACAAAATCTCAAGCATATCTTAATGGCTATAAAGAAAGAGCTTGCTGGGAGGCAACCCAATGAATAAAATTTACTTTTCACTTTTGCTTTCTGTTCTTGAGTGTTTGGACGATTATTCTACTGTTATAAAAAATATTTTGTGTTTTATTTAGTGTTTGCGCCAAGTAAAGCCTTTGGGATCATGTGGGGTGTTAGTTGCTTTAATCCTATTGAAAAATAGAAACTTTTGTGTCTAGTAGAAAAATCCTAAAAATCATAGGAATGTCCAAAGTTTCTGATATTTTACAAACTATTAATATACAAATTCCCTATGTTGTCCTAAATTTTTATTATTTTTTGAGTTACACAAATATAAGTAAATTTTGAATCTTTACACACTGTTCTATTTTTAACAGATTTTGTTTTCTTTGCGTTATGTTCTTATTTTAATGATTCTATGGTTTATACTGGGGGCATAAGCCAAGGTAAAGTTAGAATACAGTAGGTATAATGCAAAAACAAAATTGTAATAGGTTTTCAATAGTACTTATAGTAAAGTTTGGTTTTCTTATACTAGCGGATCTTACGAAAATTTTGTTGAGTTTTGTGTGATTGAAGTTTTCAAGTTTTGAGTGAGATCATGATGGATGAAGGTGTATGTAGTGATAAAAGCCTAATCATAGGGATGCCCCATGGCAGGCAATATGTAAGGAGTACCAAGAAGCTAAGCTTGGGGATGCCCCGGAAGGCATCCCCTCTTTCTTCTAAAAGCCACTTGTAATTTTACTTGGAGCTATATTTTTATTCGTCACAAATATCATGAGTTTTGCTTGGAGGATCTTGTATCATTTGTATCTTCGATTTCTTTGTTGTTTAGTATGTCATAATAAACCTTGCTCTACACACCCAATTGAGAGAGCCAAATTATGCTATGATTTGTTAGAATCTCTCTTTATGTTTCACTTAATTTTTTTGAGCCATGCAATTGCTCAACTACTTCAGTTATATCTTTATGAGCATAGTGGTGTTGTTATTTCAAAGAAATTTGCTCTCATGATTCACTCAAATTATTTTGAGAGTTGCTGAAATTTTTAAGAAATCCTCTCTTGCTTCACTTATATAATTTTGAGAGTTGAAAATTTTATAGAAACTTGTGCTCTCGTGCTTCACTTATACTTGTTTGAGAGCCTGTTATTTGCATTCGCAATTTTCTTTAAATGAAAATTAGTCCCAAAGTGATGAATGTCCATGAAAGATATAATAAAAACTTTCATGAAGATCAATGGATATTAAGCTTGATTCTTTGCAATAGTTTTGCGATATGAAGATAGTAATATGTGAGTTATATTGATGAGTAATTATGCTCTAGTAAGAATACTGTGGTTAAAGTTTGTGATTCCCTATGCATGCACATGAAGCCAATAATTAAGCTATGAAATTACATCCTACTTGTTTTGCATTATTCAGCATTAGTTATGTTTAATGTTCACTTATGATGATTTTTGTTCCTTCGTTGGGCGCTTCTCAATCTATTTGCTAGCCTTCACATGTACTAAGCGGGAATACTGTTTGTGCACCCAAATCCTAAACCCAAAGTTGTGCCAAATGAGTTCACCATACCTACCTATATGCGGTATTTCAACATTTTTTCAAGTAAATTTGCAAGTGTCAACTCTCATTTTCAAAATAAATTACTATTTTGTCTGCCTGTACCGCTCATGAAGCGGCGAGGGGTGGTCGGTATCTTCCATGTTAAATAGGTTATTCTCAAGATGAGTGTTTATTCACTTATCATTGCACGAGAGTATGGCAGTAATAGGGATGCCGAGTCCCAAAAACAAAAAATATATTTTATGTTGTCAAAAAATAAATTCCTTAGGAAGTGTTGGTATGGACGGTAACCATGGATGCGGCTAGCCGTGGAATGTGGAAGAATGGTGGAAAAGGGAATAAACTTTATTTTCAGTTTTAGAACCGCCTATGATTTGTTTAGCATGGATGATATTGGAAACTCTTAGTCGTACTCGTTGACAGGAAAAGCATGCAACCCTAAAAAAATATCTCTAAGTTTTTCATTTTGAGCTCTCGCACCTCTACAAATCCCTGCTTCCCTCTATGAAGGGACAATCTATTTACTTTATGCAATTTTTGTTTTTTGAGTCTCCATCTTCTCTTATAAAGTACCAACTAAGGAACACCATTTCCACACTTGAGCATTGGATGTAGTTAATATTTGAGTGTGTTGCATGAATGGATCAATGATAGAGCATGATGGGCTAGGGATAATGTTCTTTAGCATTGATATTTTGAAAGACTAGTTGCTTGTTGATATGCTTGAGTATTGAAATTTTCATGTCAAATTATACACTATTTCTTTGCATCATCTATAAGTCCATATGTCCATGCTGAAATAAAATAATATGATGAACATGTGATGTAGCATTTGACATCAAATTTTTTGTTTTTATCATTTACCTACTTGAGGACAAGCATGAATTAAGCATGGGGATGCTGATACGTCTCCAACATATCTATAATTTTTTTATTGTTCCATGCTGTTATATTATCATTCTTGGATGTTTTATGATCATTTTACAACAACTTTATATCATTTTTTGGGACTAACCTATTGACATAGTGCCTAGTGCGAGTTGCTGTTTTTTGGTTGTTTTTTTCCTTTGTAAACAATCCATATCAGATGAGGCCCAATTGCCATGAAACTTTACGGAGTTTTCTGGGCCAGAAGGAAACTTGGGAACCAAGAATGAGGAGCAGACGAGGCCCAGGGGGACCACTAGACATCAGGGCATACTAGAGGCTCGTGGCGCGGCCTGGTGTCTAGTGGGGCCCTCGGGAACCTCCTCCACTGCCTCTAGGCTCTATAAATACCACCATATTTTTAAAACCCTAGAGGAGGTGGCGAAAAATCGTTTCAGCTGCCGCAAGTTCCAAAGACACAAAATCAGATCTAGAGCCCATTTTGGAGAGGAACACGATCACAGAGGGGTTCACCATCCTCACTGGTGCTCCTATGATGATGCGTGAGTAGTTCATGTAAGACCTACAGGTCCGTAGGCAGTGGCTAGATGGATTTCTCTCCCATTTTGTTTCTCAATACAATGGTCTCTTGGAGATCCATATGATGTAACTCTTTCTTTTGAGGTGTGTTTGTTGGGATCTGATGAATTGCGAGTTTATGATTAGATCTATGAAAACATATTCATTCTTGATTATTATAGCCTCGTATTTCTTCTCCCGTATTTGGTTTTTGTCTAGCCAACTTGATCTTTTATCTTGTAATGGAAAGAGGTGCTTTGTGATGGGTTCGATCTTGCGGTGCTCAATCTCAATGACAGAAAGAGACATGACACGCACGCATTGCTATCAAGGATAAAATTATGTTGTCTATTCCTACATGAATAGATCTTGCCTACATCATGTCATCGTTCTTAAGGCATTACTCCATTTCTTCATGAACTCAATACACTAGATGCATGTTGGATAGCAGTCGATGTGTGGAGTAATAGAAGTAGATACAGGCATAAGTCGGTCTACTTATCTTGAACGTGATGCCTATATACATGATCATCGTCTTGAATATCATCATAATTATTTGCTCTTCCATAAATTTCCCAAAAGTAATTTGTCGACCCACCGTTTGCTATTTCTCAAGAGAATCCACCAGTGACACCTACGACCCCTGGGTCTACTTCACATCATCTATTTGCAATCTCTACTTTGTTATTTGCATTTCTACTTTATCTGCTCTTTTGTTTTCAGATCTATATTATCAAAAACCAAAAAATACCTTATCTTACTCTATTTGCTATCACTCTTATTTGCATCTATCAATCTATTCTTGCTTTACTCATGAGGCATTGACAACCCCTCCATGTGTTGAGTTGCGAGGATTTGCTATTCGTGTGTAGGTGCTGCTTACATAGTCTTGTGGATCTTCCTACTGGATTGATACCTTGGTTTCTTAACTGAGGGAAATACTTGTCGTCGTTGTGCTACATCACCCTTTAAGCTTGGATGGAAACCAATGCATCTTCGAGATGAAGCAAGCACCGACCTTCGAGCCGGTGCCACTCCACCGTGTCGCCGCCATCTCCATCATGACCACCACTGTGCCACCGCTGCCGCCATCACCCTCTCCATAGTGCATCCTCCCTTCGCCATCCCTATGTCAGCTTGTAACTTGACTCTTACCTTTATGTTTGAGTAGATGTATTTGTTCTCAAGGATACATATGAACTACTTTATGATTAGAATTATTATTCTCAAGAAATCCAATATGTCCTTATTTATGTTCAAGTTATTACTCTCACGGGTGTTAAGAGGAGGCCTCGCTTGCACTATTGTCATGACTTGCCATGGAGGAACTACTGTCACTGCATAGGGTAGGACACTGAGGTAATTTGAGGTGACACTAAGACCTCAACCCCTAGTATTTGCAAGTTGATAGGGGAGTTCACGTAAACCGATATCTGGATGGGTCCACCAGGAAACCATTAATTGACCGTTCGTGATAAGTATGGTGCGGAAGCAAGAGTTGGTGGCGTATGTGGCATGAAGTCTACGTTGGAGTAGAAGATGTTCTGTATCGGGGACCACCCACTTATGTTTATGAAGAGTGGGTAGAGCATATGAAAGACAACGTTTTCTTTGCACTAGATGTGTAAGTCATATTTGTGGTAATGACTTCAGAGTCCTAGAGAACAGTTTACTACTCAAGCACCTTCACCACCAACTTTGTATATTTTTATTACTATTTTTACCTTCTTTTCATTAGTTTAGTTAATTACCCTTTTGTTCCAGTTTCACTACCAACTTATAGAGGAGACTATTTCATAACTCCGGTTCATGTGCGTACGCGGCTGCGTGAAAGTGACAACGTAGTTGCGGGGTTTTCGGTGACTTCCTATAAGCTCCTTGTGGGTTAGATACTCTACTTATCACAAAGAAAGTTCTACAACATTTCGCTGCACTTACAAGACATCAAACGGCATCTTGGGTCACCCTGCATTGGCAAAGTTTATGGCGGCTTCCCACTACACCTACCATATGTTGAAAATGCCGGGCCCCAAGGGGAGAATCACTATCAAGACTGACAGGTTGATGGGGTGATGTGTTTAGAAAGAATGCACAAGGATTTGGTTGCCACAGCTTCTTATAGCCTTGAAACACTTTTTGTTTCCTAGGCCTTCGGGAAGGGAACAAATCAAAACATTCCTAGAGTAACGTACAAGAATTTTGGAAACAACGCCGATTGTAGTGCTCCTGGACAAGACCAGGCTCTCGGCAAGCATGTAGATATGTGTATTTGCGGGATGGACAACTATTCGTCAGCTAAGAAGAAATTGAAATTGGCTTCTGGCGATCTCACCAACAAGTTTACAGCGTAGGCTTACCGGCCTGGTGCCTTCACCATAGTCACCACCCTTTCCAACAAAATAGGAAAGCGTGCCCATTACCTTCCTACTGTAAAACATCAACATGTTTGGTTGGCAACCGTCTGATATTCCCATAGTTTCGAGGAAGGTAATCAAGCACCACCTAGTTGTATCCATGAACACCCGACCTACCAAACAAAAAGTGAGGAAGTAAGCCCCATACTGCTAATAGTTCATAGTTGATAAAGTTGAGAAGCTAAAGAAGGTCGGATTCATTAGAGAGGTGTTGCACCCGACGTGGATAGCCAATCCAGTGGTCGTTCCGAAGGCTAACAGGAAATTGATACAATGGACATATTTCATTGATCTAAACAAAGCTTGTCCCAAGGACATGTTCCTACTCCCGAGGATCGACCAAATAGTGGATTCGACTAATGGGTGCGACCTATTATCATTCCTTTACGCTTATTCCGGATACCATCAAATTATGATGGAAGAGAAGATGAAGAGAAGATTGTGTTCATCACTCTCTATAGAGCGCACACTACTATGTATGTATGCCCTTTAGGTTGAAGAACGCGGGGTCACCTTCCTATAGGACTGTCCATGTCGGGTTTGGACCACAGTTACATCACATTGTTGAAGCTTACATGGATGATATTTTCGTCAAGAACTGGCAGCGAGCCACCTTCATCGAAGACTTGGGGGAACTTTTTCCAATCTCTGCAAGATGAAGCTCAAGATCAATCTAGAGAAGTGCATCTTTGGTGTACAATCTGGAAAATTGCTTGCGTTTTACATCACGTATCGCGGGATCGAAGCTAACCCAGATAAGAATGAAGTGATCGAGCGGATTGAGGTGCCTAAACACGTGATACGTCCATTTGACATCATGATTTATTATTAGTATTTATATGATTCTTGATCATTATTCGAGTTTATGGTACAATTATTATGCCTTTTTCTCTCTGAATTTACAAGGTACATCACAAAGAAGGAAAATTTTGGAAACTGGAATTCTAGACCTGAAAACGAAGAAAAAGGCTAAAAATTCACACGAATCCAAATGATCTGAAATTTCACAAGGATTTTTTGTGGAACGTATATGAATTTATGGAGCAAAAATATACCATAGGGGGGCCACCTGTTGGTACCAACTCAACAAGGCACGCCCACCCCCCTAAGCATGCGCTGGTTGCTTAGGCCCACCTCCTTGGTGCTCTGGCCTCCCTCTTCTGCTATAAGTTGTGTTTTGACCTAAAAGTAAGAAGATACTTTTGCAATGAAGCACCACCATCTCGAGGCGGAAACTTGGGCAGAGGCCCTTTTGCTCTCCGACAAAGCGAATCTGCCGGGGAAACTTCCCTCTCGGAGAGGGAAATCAAAGACATCGTCATCACCAACATTTCCTCCTTCGTCGGAGGACCAATCTTCATCAACATGTTCACCAACACCAACTCATCTAAAATCCTAGTTCATCTCTTGTATTCAATCTTTGTCTCAAAACCTCTAATTGGTACCTGTGGGTTACTAGTAGTGTTGATTACATCTTGTAGTTGACGTTTGTTGGTTAACTTGGTGGAAGATAATATATTTAGATCCTTAATCATAATTAACACCTGTGATATTAAACATGGTGATGATTTGTGAGTACTTACTTTTTTCCCGAGGGCATGGGAGAAGTCTTGTTATAAGTAATCATGTGAAGTTGGTATTCATTCGATATTTTGATGATATATATGTTGTTGCTTCTCTTAGTGGCATCGTCTGAATGTTGACTGCATGACACTTCACCATATTATGGGCCTAAGGGAAGGCATTGTGGAGTAATAAGTAGATGATGGGTTACTAGAGTGACACAAGCTTAAAATCTAGGTTATGCATTATTTCATAAGAGGCTAATTTGGATCCACATGTTTCATGCTATGGTTAGATTTATCTTAACTCTTCTTTCGAAGTTGCAATTGCTTGCGAGAGATGGTAACCAATAGTGGGTTACTTGTTCAGTTAAGGACAACACCTTAGGTCCACCGACATATCAATTTATCAAAGTAATAAACACGAATCAACTCAACATGATGAACATGACTAGATGGAAATTTCCATGTGTCCTCGAGAGCGCTTTGCTTCATATAAGAGTACTTTCAGGCTTGTCCTTTGCTACAAAAGGGATTAGGCTATCTTGCTGCACACTTTCTACTATTGTTACTTGTCACTTGTTAGGAGTTATCTTACTACAAAACTATCTATCACTATTACTTATACTGAAAGCCTAATTGCTCCCTAAGGTGGTTTTGATAATTGATCACAACATATGCATCATTGGACTAATGATCTTATCCAAGTATATTTAAGAAAAGTTCAAAGATGCCTTGGCTATAGGTTTATGAGGAGAAACCCCTTGATGCAAGGAAAGGAATAGGATTGGTTCAAGCTTCAAGCAAGAAGACTCTACATTTTACTTTTGTGAGAAATCACTTTGAGTCCTTAGGAAAGCCAATACTATTAAAAGGGGTGAGGTATTATGATGAATTGGTTGCTCAACTACTTAGAGGTAGCCACAAAAAATACTCAGCCATTCCCCCAAAAAATACCTCTGTCCAAAGCTAAACCAGCAAAATGGGTGCCACCAACATTTCCATTTGGCCCTATTGATTTTAGACTTGACAGATCATACAAACCCTACCATCTCGGTAGCACCAACTTTCACATCGGTGCCACCGATATTCAGTGACCAACTTTCTGTTGAGAAGATTTCAAGAATCGGAATTTCCGAGTTTGAAATCGGTCTCACCGGGATTTGGAAACTAGTCTAGCACTGCAAGAAATATGTCAACTAACGACCTTCTGGCAGTGACGCTCACAAAAATGGTCCTAAATCTACGACCAGTTGAGACCAATTGGTCGTAAGATATCCGGGGGGGTCCAAACCCCAAAAACTAACTTCCTTTTTCATCAAAAAGGTCGTAACTTCCTTACTGGAAATGGTCGTAAAGCGGATAGCCCTGGTTCACTGCCTAATTTCTAGCTAATTACGACCAATGTAGATGGTCGTAGCTATGACTAGGTGCCACATCATCAGTTTTTCCTACGTGTCATGTCCATGTGTCAATTTTTGCCCTAGTTTGTGAAGCAACCAACTATTCTGTCATTCCAAAAATTCTTGAAAAATTCTCATAAATATGTTGGATCATATATTCCTCACATATGTGAAAACCTTTCCTTTCATAGTTCGAAAATAATTCAGCAATATTCATTTTCCTATTCTGTTCAGAATAGCACTTTGTGAAGGAAGTGATATTTCTATTTTTTTGATTGCCCTCAAAAGTTTCGGGCACTCTTGCCTATCCAAATCATTACCTCATGAAAACTTTCTTATTCATTTGCCTTGTAAATATTTCTCCGCAAATTTCCAAACTTTGTGTTCAGCTAACAGCTTTGTGAAGGAAGTACTAGCTAGGAATATCCTAATGAGTTGATTTTTTGCCTCATCTTCTATATGCCCAAACCATATCTCTCCACAAAATTTTAGCCGCATCTAACAATCCATGTGATCTCATCATCCAATCTTTGTTTCTGGTAATATTTTTAGTTTGTGAAGCAACTACATTTTATATTTCTTTATAGTTGACGAAAAATTACCACGGCAAGAAACTGACCATATAACCTCACTCCATCAAATTTTAGCTACTTTAATTCAGCCAGTTTCCCTCAATATTTTGTTCAGTGGAGAGCATTGTGAAGGAAGTACAATTTTTGTTTATCCACATTTCATGAAAATTTTACAGTGCCTTAATGTTCCCAAATTATCATCCTCCTCCAAATTGCAGCTCAATCCAATCATCTATGTGAGCGCATTTTCAATTACCATTTTCTGTCCAGATTGGCACATTGTGAAGGAAGTGTCACTTTGCATGTCCAAATGGTAAAAACAAATGACAATGCCTTCATATGCCCAAATTAACATCGTCCACCCAATTTAAGCTCAGTCCATTCATTCATTTGATCCCAGCTTCAACATCCATATTTCTACACAATGTGGTACTTTGCAAAGCAAGTGCCACCTAGATTCATCCATTTGAGCTAAAACTTTGCCAAGAGAGTCTCCGTAGTAGATGATCATCGTCAGCCAAAATTTAGGTCCATTGTCTATGTGCATTACCCGCACCGCAAATCAAACACTTGGCTGCTAATTCATGTTTGAGCTTAGCTCACTCTCCTTGTGAGATTCTTCTGTTGTATTCTTCTTCCTAACACCTACTTAGAGAGTGCCCAACCCACTAGACATGCCTATTCCACCCTGAATGTGTGGCAACGCAACGGTTAGACGCTGACCACGCGGCTCGCATGCAAGTTTACACGTTCTGGAGTTGGGGCCCTTGACCATCATCCAAACATCGATGTCAAGCCACCACACCATGTATATATGATTAAATAGATACTTATGTACCTATAAATGATTTTTGGGAAAATAAAGAGCAAACTATAATGCAACTGCAGTTCAAATTTAACCCGCTTCCACCTCAATCGACCTAAATTTGTCTTTTTCACGAGAGGTGGATAAAAACTTTTAACACCCAACCATTTTGTCAATTGTACACTAAATATGGTCTAGTATTTTATAAAAATGATTTGGTCCAATTTTGCAACAAATATATGGTAGGCCCTTCATAAAAAAACTCATTTTGGGTACTCGAAAAATGGAAAATGAATTTTCCGTCCAAAGAAAATGAAAACTTCCTTAGGCAACATTGTTTGCCATTCCGATACGCACCCTTATGCACAATATTAGATCCTTTGAACAAAATATGCCATGAATGTGGCCAAAAGAATGACCATTTAGCTTGAAACCCATGAATCTTCACATATGATAGCCCATTTGTGAGAACACTTTTTTAAAATAATTGTCGTATTACAACGTTATTATTTTACGTGGTAACTTTGTCACATATAATGACACAATGCAAAGGTTTTATATTTTTTTGATTTTTTTTTGAATTTTTCATGACCATTTTAAAATGCGGTCAAAACGGCGGGTATGACCGTTCCTACATAGTGGTTGAATCTTGGAAAACTTTTGATGTTACTCTGATTAAATAGATACTTGTGTACCTAAAAAACATTTTTGGGAAAAATAAAGAACAAACTATGAGGAAGTTGTAGTTCAAATTTGACCCGCTTCCAACTGATTTGATGAAAATTTGTCTTTTTCACGAGAGGTGCATCAAAGCTTTTGACACCTAAACATTTAGTGAATTGTACATTAAATATGACCAAGTATTTTAGAAAAATGATTTGGTCCAATCTTGCAACAAATATATGGTAGGTCCTTCACAAAATAACTCATTTCGGGTACTCGAAAAATGGAAAATGAATTTTCCATCCAAAGAAAATGAAAACTTCCTTAGGCAACATTGTTTTCCATTCCAATACGCACCCTTGTGGACAATATGAGATCATTTGAACAAACTATGACATGCATGTGGCCATAAGATTGATCATTGTGACGCCCTCGGCTTAATCGTACGCTAATCATACACGCAAATGCGTACGATCAAACCCAAGGACTCACGGGGAGATATCACAACACAACTCTAGACACAAATAAAATAACATCAGCTTCATATTACAAGCCAGGGGCCTCGAGGGCTAGAATACGAAAGCTCGATAAGCACACGAGTCAGCGGAAGCAACAATATCTGAGTACAGACATAAAACATGGGGTGCCTTAGAGAAGGCTAGCACAAAAGATACAACGATCGAACGAGGCGAGGCCTCCTGCCTGGGAACCTCCTAACTACTCCTGATCATCAGCGGCCTCCACGTAGTAGTAGGCACCATCGGGGTAGCAGTCGTCGGTGGCGGGGACCTCCATCTCCTGGGCTTCATCATCTGGTCGCAGCAAACGGATCAAGGGGACAAGGGGGAGCAAAGCAGCGGTGAGTACTCATCCAAAGTACTCGCAAGTCTTACATCAGAACTATTCTAATTATGCATCAGTATCAAAGAAGGGGGGGTATATGTGGACTGACTGCAGCAATGCGAGAATAGAGAGAGAAGGCCTAGTCCTATCGAAGACTAGCATCTTCAGGGTCTTGCAGCAATAGACGAGAGTAGAACAGGGGTAACACATTAATAGTCATATTGTTGTAGCATTATTAAAGTGAGGTCACGCCTAAAGATCCTCCCTCGACTCCCTGCGAGGAAGCAATCCCGAGGCAAACTAATTCCAGTTAAGTAACAATTGTAGTTGTATAAGATCGGGGCACAACTCCAAGTCGTCCTGTAACCGTGGACACGGCTATCCGAATAGTTAATTTTCATCCCTGCAGGGGTGCACCACATGTCCCGTCACGCTCGATAACACTCTGGCCGGACATACTTTTCTGGGTCCTGCCCGGCCTCGGAATATCGACACGTCGCAGCCCCACCTAAGACTAATCAGAGAGGCCAGCCCGCCGGTCTAAATCCTAAGCACAAAGGGTTCATGGGCCCAGTTCCCCTTCACGCTCCTGCATGTGGCGTGGGCGGCCGACGTCAGTCCTAGCATCCCTTAATCACAAGCGCGATGCATCTCGGGACCACTCGGGCGCGCGCCGCTACACTGCTGGCATCTCTTACAACTAATCACCGAAGATCCCAGTAACATGGTCGAGTAACTGTGTGGTTGTAACATCGGGGGAATCCGAGGTATCACCCTCGTTGGATTCCGAACGATGTACCCGTCAAGGTGGGCTTAGAGGAATCACCCTCGGGGGTCCCACACTCGCGGGGTTGCACGACAGGGGCGTCATCGGGAATGGTGAAAGAGGAATCACCCTCGATAACCACGACCGACTAGCTATACTACAGAGATATCATCAGGAGTACTTAGCGAGGTGTCACCCTCGGTACCCGATAGTATCGCTGTAGCGTCGTACAACGAAGGGGGGTGAATGCGCTGTGTCGGGTCTGGCTCGTCGATCAGAGATCGAGATTTGAAAACAAGCGGGGCAACTGATCTACGGGGTCAGAGGGGATGATTGCTCCACCTATACTAAG
Organism: Hordeum vulgare subsp. vulgare; assembly: GCF_904849725.1. Lineage (NCBI taxonomy): Eukaryota > Viridiplantae > Streptophyta > Magnoliopsida > Poales > Poaceae > Hordeum > Hordeum vulgare. The sequence continues at coordinate 310,061,385 of NC_058520.1, forward strand.
CAGATTAAAGGTACATGACTGAAAGTAGCAGTTCATCAAAAACAGGCTATGCATCAGATATAGGAGCTAACTACAACAGTAGCAAAATACTAATGCAAGCAGTAGGAAGAAAGACATAGGCGATATAGGAATGCTCAAGGGGAGTTTGCTTGCCTTGCTGCTCTGCGGCAAAGGACTGATCGGCAGGGTCGTAGATGTACCCGGCAGCAGCGTCAGTCTCGGGGTCTACCGGTAAGAAGAGGGGGAAGAAACAATAAATAATAGCACCGATGCAACACAAAACATGACATGGAAAGATGCAGGCTAGACATGAGCTAACGCAGCAACATCCGTCATAGACGGGTCGGAAGAATATCTCACGATATTTTCCGGGTCTCGGGCTACTACCGGTTATACTGGAAACGGAGGAAAAGTTCCAAGTTTGCTATGATAGGGACGCGTGACAGACGAACGGGGCGTGTATCCGGGTTCGTCTCGTTTTGCTGATCAACTTTCATGTTGAAAATATTTTGATCTGACTTACGGATTATTTAATATTAATTTTCAAAGTTTTATTAATTATTTAGGAATTAAAAACAAATTTAAAAGATTTAATAAAATCCTATTATGACATCATCGCTATGTCAGGCTGACATCAACCTTTGACCGGTCAACTGACCAGCGGGTCCCGAACGTCATAGGCACAAGTTTTTATTAAGATTAATTATTAATTAATCAGATTAATTTAGTGGGGGACCCGCGTGTCATACTCTAATTATTATAATTAATTAATTTAACTAAATATATCTATTTATTTATTTATTTAATAAAAACATTATTTTTCTAATTTATATCAACTATCGCTTGGGGCCTCCCTGTCATAGACCCGGGTGCATTGGCCCCACCGGTAAGTGACCTAAGGTTTTTTTCCTATTTTATTATTAGGTACCTAACCGTGCAAATACCGTATTTCTTTAAATATCCAAATACACAAATACATACATCACATCTCATACATACATACATACATACGCATCTAATACACCACTTATGCTTTTTATTTTTTTCTCTCAAAACTCTCAACACTCATATCTCTCTGTTAACAGAGGCAGAGAACTCTCTCTAACTCCACCTAGAAGAACACAAACTACAAATCCTCCTACCGGAGTCCACCGTCGACGGATCGAGGCCCCGTTTGCCGGAACGGAACCGGGACGTCGAGGAGAACGACAAGGTGGGAGGAGCCCGAGGAGGGGCTCACCGACGGTGACGTGACGGCCCGGTGAAGCCGGAGTTCGCACGAAGGTGACGGTGGAGACGGCGTGGAGGCGGTGACGGTGACGATGGTGACGCGCCGGCGAGGGGGGAACCGGCCGGATCCGGCGAGGTGATGACGTAGGGGAGGCCCGGTGGGGGAGGGGCTCGCCGGCGTGGTGAAGGGGCCGAGGGAGGCCGGCCGAGGTGGAGGCCGAGGCAGCCGGGGCCCCCTGCCGGCGGGGTGGAGGCCGAGGGGCGGGCGGCTCGCCGGCCGGGAGGATGAGGGGCCGCCGGGGGGAGGATGAGGGGAGGGGTCGCCGCGGGAGGGAGGGGGCCGTGGGGTGGGGCGGCTCGGTGGAGGAGGTGGCCGTGGGGGGGGAAGGAGGCCGCCGGTGGGAGGAGGAGTGGCCGCCGGGGGGGCTGCCGGCGGGAGGAGGAGTGGCCGCCGGCTGGGGAGGGAGAGGGGCGAGGTGGAGGCGACGTGGGAGGGAGATGGGGGCTCGGCAGGGGAGGAGGGGTCGTGGGGGAGGGATCTCGGGGGGGTGGGGGGCTCTCGTGAGGTGGGGGCCGAGAGAGAGAGGGAGTGTGCTGTCGGTGGGTGGGGTGGGGCCCCCCACGAGGGGGGTGGCTGGCGGCGGCGCCCAGGGGGGGGAGGGAGTAGCGAGGGGAGGGGGTCTGGTCGCCAGGGGGGGTTAGGGTTTGGCCGGTTGGGCCCTTTTTGGCCCAGCTGGGCCGGTTGGGGGGGGTTGTTCTTTTTTTTTTGATTTGTTTTGTTTTGTTTTACCTTTTTTCCTTTTTATTATTTCTTTCTTTCAGTTTTCTTTCTTTCTTTTATCATTATTATTTCTTTAATACTTTCCTTTTATATATATATATCCTTTTAATACTTGTAATGAACCGATAAAGTGCTTCCCTTTGCTTTCAAATCATCGATCCGGACAGACGCGAATCCACGCGGGTCTGAGATGGGAATTCGATGACGTGGCATCATTAGCGATTGATCACTGTAGCCTAATTACAATCATTACTGTAGCAAAAGTCGAGGGTGTCACAATTCTCCCCTACTAACAAGAATTCTCGTCCCGAGAATTAAGAGGTAGAGGGAAAGAGCCCGGGGTATTCATCACGAAGGTGATCCTCGCGTTCCCAAGTGGCTTCACCTTCAGAGTGATTTGACCACTGCACCTTAAGGAACTTGGTGACCTTGCGACGAGTCTTACGTTCAGCTTGGTCGAGAATGCGGACCGGATGCTCTTTATAAGAGAGGTCTTGCTGTAGCTCAAGCATATCGTGATCCACTGCTCGAATAGGGTCCTTGAAGCAGCGACGGAGCTGAGACACATGGAAGACATCGTGAACCTGAGAAAGGTTCGCCGGCAGTTCCAATTGATAAGCCACTCTTCCACGCCTTTCGAGAACAGTGAAGGGACCAATATAACGAGGAGCTAACTTTCCCTTGATTCCGAAACGGTGTGCACCTCTCATTGGTGTGACACGAAGATAAGCCTTTTCGCCAGGTTGATAGACCATATCTTGATGATGACGGTCATACTGACTCTTCTGACGAGACTGAGCAGCCTTCAGATTCTCATGAATAATGCGGACTTGATCTTCGGCATGTTGAACAATATCCGGACCAAAGAGTGATCGTTCCCCAGTTTCTGACCAATTCAGAGGAGTTCGACACCTTCGCCCATACAATACTTCGAAAGGGGCCATCTTCAGACTAGCTTGATAGCTATTGTTGTAAGAGAACTCGGCATACGGGAGAGATTCCTCCCATTTCTTACCGAAAGAAATGACACAAGCTCGAAGCATGTCCTCGAGAATTTGATTGACTCGTTCAACTTGTCCCTGGGATTGAGGATGAAATGCAGTGCTGAAGGACAGATGAGTCCCCATAGCCTTCTGAAAACTTTCCCAGAATTTTGAAGTGAACAAGCTGCCACGGTCCGAACTGATTACCAACGGAATACCGTGAAGTGAAACAACTCTTGACATATAAAGATCTGCCAGTTGACTAGCATTAATTGTTTCCTTGACGGCCAGGAAATGTGCAACTTTGGACAGTCGATCAATGACGACAAGAATAGCATCATTACCTTTCTGAGACCTGGGAAAACCAGTGACAAAGTCCATTTCAACATGGTCCCATTTCCACTCAGGAATAGAGATAGGCTGCAGAGTTCCAGAAGGCTTTTGGTGTTCTGCTTTGATACGCCGGCATATATCACATTCTGCCACATAGCGTGCAATGTCTTGTTTCATATTGGGCCACAAGAATCTTTGCCGGATGTCTTGGTACATCTTGGTACTACCCGGGTGAATAGACAATGGTGTGTCATGAGCTTCTTCCATCACCTTCCCAGTCATCCTGAGATTTTCCTTCTTATTTGGGACGAATAGGCGACCCTTGAAATACAAGGCGCCACCTTCATCAATAGTGAAAAAGGAGGGTTTACCCTTTGCAATATAGCTCTTAATCCTGTCGACATCATCGTCAAAGTTCTGTATATTCTTTATGGAGCTCACAAGATCTGGTTCAACCACTAGGTTACTGAGGGATCCCTGATTAACAACACGAAGGTTCATCTTTTGATACTCTTCAGGAGGGGGAACAAGGTAACCCTGAGGAACAATGTGGAGGTTCAGCTTACGGAATTCCTCTTGCAGACGATCGTGAACCTGATGAACCTGGAGGTGGTTGCAGTATGACTTGCGACTTAAGGCATCAGCCATTACATTATCCTTGCCAGGGGTATATGATATACTACAGTCAAAATCTGCTATACGCTCCATCCATCTTTGTTGACGCAGGTTCAGCTCCGGTTGAGTGAACAAGTACTTCAGACTTTGATGGTCGGTGTAGATTTCACAGTGATTACCGACAAGGTATTGTCGCCATTCCTTCAATGCATGAATGACTGCGGCAAGCTCGAGATCATGAACTGGGTAGTTCTCTTCATGAGCACGCAGTTGACGTGAAGCATAAGCGATCACCTTGCGATCCTGCATTAGGACACAACCTATTCCTTGACGAGAAGCATCACAGTATATGACGAAATCTCTTTTCGTATCTGGGGGAGCAAGTACTGGAGCGGACGTCAGTTTGTCCTTGAGTGCCTGGAAACTTTCCTGACATTTATCAGTCCATTCATACTTAACACCTTTGTGAAGCAGGTTGGTTAAGGGCTTCGCAATCTTGGAGAAGTTCTCGACGAATCGACGGCAATAGCTGGCGAGTCCGAGAAAACTTCTGACTTGCTTGACATTCTTCGGGGGAGTCCAGTCAAGAATAGCTTGAATTCGTTCGGGGTTGACCGCAATACCATCCTTGGAAATCACATGACCAAGGTAAGTCACTTCGTCTAGCCAGAACTCACATTTGGAATACTTCGCATAGAGTTTATGCTCCCGAAGCTTATCCAGTACAAGCCGAAGATGTTCAGCATGCTCTTCTTTGTTCTTCGAAAACACCAGACTATCATCCAGATATACCACGACAAATTTGTCGAGGTAGTCCATGAATATATAATTCATCAATCGAGAGAAGGTTGCCGGTGCATTGGTTAAGCCGAAGGACATGACGGTGTACTCGTATGATCCATATCGAGTAACAAAGGCGGTCTTTGGAATATCCTCCTTGCGAACACGGATCTGGTGGTATCCCAATCTCAAGTCGAGCTTAGAGAAAACGGTGGAACCAGCAAGTTGATCATATAAATCATTTATCCGAGGGAGAGGATATTTGTTTTGAATAGTGGCCTGGTTGATAGGACGATAGTCTTGAACCAATCGATTTGTCCCATCCTTCTTCTTAACAAAGAGAGAAGGTGCTCCCCAAGCAGAGGAACTCGGACGGATGAAACCCAGACGGAGCGAGTTGTCAATTTCTTGCTTAAGTTCAAGGAGTCCATGTGGTGGCATTTTATAAGGACGCTTGGCAATAGGAGTGGTACCGGGTACCAAGTCAATGACAAACTCGACAGCTCGAGCAGGGGAAATCCACGGAAGTTCTTCTGGAAACACATCTTGGAACTCTCGGACCACTGGAATGTTTTCAATCCCTTCAAGAGGCGACACATTTAATGCATTCAAAGCATACAGCCGTGCCTCAGCATTACGGACGAGATGCGCATGGTAGCTTACTAGTTCATCTGAAGGGTGTAGGAGGTGGACGGTCTTGGTGGCACAAACGATCGATGCCGTATGAGCTTTCAACCAGTCCATCCCCAATATGAGATCAATGTTGGATGACTTTAGTAGGATGGGGTTGGCAAGGAATTCTAATCCTTCAATTTCAACTGGAACATGGGGGCAAACCACAGAGGTTCGGCATTCGCCCCCAGGGGTGTTTACCACTATCGGGATGTTCATCTCTTCGCTCCTAATGTCATGCATGTATGCAAAATTTTCCGACATAAAGGAATGCGATGCTCCTGTATCAAACAATACAGAAGCAGGTACTGAGTTAACGAGAAGTGTACCCATCACGGTAGCAGGCTGGTCTTGAGCTTGACCCATATCAATGTTGTTGGCCTGACCATGAACATAAGCAGGCTTAGTGTTGAAGTTGCGGTTCTGGTTGTTGCCACGGCCAGTTGCGGGAAGTGCCAGCTGATTCTGATTCTGCCTGCAGTCTCTAGCACGGTGACCTGGACGGCCACACTTGAAGCACAGCCCGTCCTCAGGACGGGAAGGAGGAACTCGAGGCGGTGGAGCTGGAAGCCTCGGCTGCCTAGGTGGTGGAGGAGGCAGGCGAGGTGCAGCATAGGACGGCCTCGGAGTAGGAGCAGGTGCATGGTACATGTTGTTGGGAATCTAGATCTTCCGCTTCTGTGCAGATGAGCCCGAAGATGAGCCCATGTCACGGTTGCGCTTGCTGCTATCCTTGTATTCTTGCAGACCAGTCTCAACCTGAATAGCCTTGTTCACGAGGGTGGCGAAGTCAGCATAGTCCTGAACGAGGAGTGTCAGCTTGATATCAGGGTGGAGGCCTTCACGGAACTTCTCCTGCCTGCGTGCATCAGTCGCAATGTCTTCTTCAGCATAGCGAGATAATTCCAGAAATTCCCGCTGATAAGCATCCACAATCTTGTTGCCCTGGACTAAGTTGCGGAACTCACGCTTCTTCCGGTCCATGATTCCCTGGGGAATGTATCGAGCACGGAAAGCAGTCTTGAACTCTGCCCAAGTGATGATAGTTCCATCGGGCTGAGAGCGCCTATGGCTGTCCCACCATTGAGCAGCGGGACCCTTCAGAAAGTAGGCGGCAAAGTTGACATAGCTCGCCAGGGGCACATTGGCAGACTCCAGCTCATAGGAAATGTCACGGAGCCAGTCATCAGCATCTAGAGGCTGAGTTGAGCTGCGGTAGATCGCAGGGTTGAGACGGCAGAAGTCTTGCAGTGTCACGCCTTGTGGTTGGTTCAGGTTCGGCCTTTGGAACTGATCCATGAGCCCTTGCATAAACTGGCGGTTCAGCTCGAACTGTTGGATCATCCCCGCCATATACTCAGGAGGCGGGGGTGGTGCATCGTTGGCAGGGCCACGCGGACGGCCAACTGGTCTAACCATCCTGTTAAATATTTAGCAGGGGTATTTTAGCTTAAAGTAATTGAAAGACATCGCACGCATTCATGAAGTAATCAAGCATAATGAAAGGGAAATGCGATAGATACTCCATAGTAGTTGAGTTCGACATACAGACCCATACATAAGTTCGATTACAGACTAACGATTAAAAACTCGAAATTTGGCGATAGCCCGGACGCATTTGACGATACCCTGGACTCACTAGGCGGCGTGCAGGCACGCGGTGGAAGAGTACCACAACGAGATGTAGCGATAAGGCTACATCAACGTCGGAGAGGACGATCGAATCCTGGTAGCTGGCGGTGATAGAAGGTAGGGACAGGACCCTGTGTCCCGTTGTGACTCTGGTGAGGGTACCGCATCCAGTCGAGCAGCTGAGGTCCAAGTGTAGGGGTTCTACCCCCAACATCAGTCCACTCGAGAGCTGATGGTAGCTCTGTCCTGCTCGGCTCGCGGATGCGCATAGGTGGAACCCTCGGACAGTGTGATGGCTGCAGCTCTGTCAACGCGTCGTAAAGACGAGCGCGCGTAGCATACAACTCCACAGTCAGAGCTCGGAAAGCACGATCCATTGCCTCAGTGTACTGCACCAGAATCCGCGCGTCGTAGCGACGCGTCACGTAGGGGGCGCAGACAGCGACGTAGGAACGGTCGCTGCACTCCCGAACGTCAGAAGCGTAGGCAGTGAGATCAGACCCAGTCTCATCCCCAGCAGGAGCATGCGGGATGTATCTGAAAGGGCTCTCCTCCGGGTGAGGGTACGCTCCACGGAGACGGGTGATGGCGATGTAGGCTGCATCATGGACGGCCATCTCGACCGACACTCCAATACCACAGAACACGTGGCGCTCGAGGGTCTCGCCGCCCCTCTGGTCGAAGATGCGAACCTCAGCCTGGTACTGGCACTGGTTGTACTCGCGGAAATCCTCGAACACAGTGTACTCGGGGTACCAGCGATATCCCAGCTTGGTCAGGAGATCGACCAAAATGGCCGGGAACCCAGTCGTCTCGGTGGCCTGTGTCAGGCGCACGTGCTGTCTTGCGGGACGCATCTGAAAATAAGATTGACGGATGTCAATGACAGTGTGTGTAATACATATTCAGGAGAAAAGAGTAGATAGTCCAGCGCTCCGGATCGATGTGATTCGAGAACCTAATGTTAGAGTTAGTAAAATCTTTGACCCGAAAGAGAAGAGAAAGTAGAGCCCAAAGTATAGAAAAGGAGTAAAAGATACTAATACCACCCAATTGAGATGTGGGCCCGTAAGCCACAACATCAGTGTTAGTAAAGTTTTTCAAACACTAGACTCAACTTCGGCCAAGGAGTTGGAAAGGGGGCTACCTACAGGCAGTTGGCTCTGATACCAACTTGTGACGCCCTCGGCTTAATCGTACGCTAATCATACACGCAAATGCGTACGATCAAACCCAAGGACTCACGGGGAGATATCACAACACAACTCTAGACACAAATAAAATAACATCAGCTTCATATTACAAGCCAGGGGCCTCGAGGGCTAGAATACGAAAGCTCGATAAGCACACGAGTCAGCGGAAGCAACAATATCTGAGTACAGACATAAAACATGGGGTGCCTTAGAGAAGGCTAGCACAAAAGATACAACGATCGAACGAGGCGAGGCCTCCTGCCTGGGAACCTCCTAACTACTCCTGATCATCAGCGGCCTCCACGTAGTAGTAGGCACCATCGGGGTAGCAGTCGTCGGTGGCGGGGACCTCCATCTCCTGGGCTTCAAAATCTGGTCGCAGCAAACGGATCAAGGGGACAAGGGGGGAGCAAAGCAGCGGTGAGTACTCATCCAAAGTACTCGCAAGTCTTACATCAGAACTATTCTAATTATGCATCAGTATCAAAGAAGGGGGGTATATGTGGACTGACTGCAGCAATGCGAGAATAGAGAGAGAAGGCCTAGTCCTATCGAAGACTAGCATCTTCAGGGTCTTGCAGCAATAGACGAGAGTAGAACAGGGGTAACACATTAATAGTCATATTGTTGTAGCATTATTAAAGTGAGGTCACGCCTAAAGATCCTCCCTCGACTCCCTGCGAGGAAGCAATCCCGAGGCAAACTAATTCCAGTTAAGTAACAATTGTAGTTGTATAAGATCGGGGCACAACTCCAAGTCGTCCTGTAACCGTGGACACGGCTATCCGAATAGTTAATTTTCATCCCTGCAGGGGTGCACCACATGTCCCGTCACGCTCGATAACACTCTGGCCGGACATACTTTTCTGGGTCCTGCCCGGCCTCGGAATATCGACACGTCGCAGCCCCACCTAAGACTAATCAGAGAGGCCAGCCCGCCGGTCTAAATCCTAAGCACAAAGGGTTCATGGGCCCAGTTCCCCTTCACGCTCCTGCACGTGGCGTGGGCGGCCGACGTCAGTCCTAGCATCCCTTAATCACAAGCGCGATGCATCTCGGGACCACTCGGGCGCGCGCCGCTACACTGCTGGCATCTGAAAAGCTTCGGCTGATACCGCGACGCCGAGTACCCATAATTCTTCCCGCGTAGCCGGTTAGTGCGAAAAGGTCTCCGACCAACCCAGATAAAATACCCAAATCCATTAGCATTTTAATTAGGCCAGCAACACAGTCTCGCGGGAATCCACCCGTCTTACAACTAATCACCGAAGATCCCAGTAACATGGTCGAGTAACTGTGTGGTTGTAACATCGGGGGAATCCGAGGTATCACCCTCGTTGGATTCCGAACGATGTACCCGTCAAGGTGGGCTTAGAGGAATCACCCTCGGGGGTCCCACACTCGCAGGGTTGCACGACAGGGGCGTCATCGGGAATGGTGAAAGAGGAATCACCCTCGATAACCACGACCGACTAGCTATACTACAGAGATATCATCAGGAGTACTTAGCGAGGTGTCACCCTCGGTACCCGATAGTATCGTTGTAGCGTCGTACAACGAAGGGGGGTGAATGCGCTGTGTCGGGTCTGGCTCGTCGATCAGAGATCGAGATTTGAAAACAAGCGGGGCAACTGATCTACGGGGTCAGAGGGGATGACTGCTCCACCTATACTAAGCAGATTAAAGGTACATGACTGAAAGTAGCAGTTCATCAAAAACAGGCTATGCATCAGATATAGGAGCTAACTACAACAGTAGCAAAATACTAATGCAAGCAATAGGAAGAAAGACATAGGCGATATAGGAATGCTCAAGGGGAGTTTGCTTGCCTTGCTGCTCTGCGGCAAAGGACTGATCGGCAGGGTCGTAGATGTACCCGGCAGCAGCGTCAGTCTCGGGGTCTACCGGTAAGAAGAGGGGGAAGAAACAATAAATAATAGCACCGATGCAACACAAAACATGACATGGAAAGATGCAGGCTAGACATGAGCTAACGCAGCAACATCCGTCATAGACGGGTCGGAAGAATATCTGATGATATTTTCCGGGTCTCGGGCTACTACCGGTTATACTGGAAACGGAGGAAAAGTTCCAAGTTTGCTATGCTAGGGACGCGTGACAGACGAACGGGGCGTGTATCCGGGTTCGTCTCGTTTTGCTGATCAACTTTCATGTTGAAAATATTTTGATCTGACTTACGGATTATTTAATATTAATTTTCAAAGTTTTATTAATTATTTAGGAATTAAAAACAGATTTAAAAGATTTAATAAAATCCTATTATGACATCATCGCGATGTGAGGCTGACATCAACCTTTGACCGGTCAACTGACCAGCGGGTCCCGAACGTCATAGGCACAAGTTTTTATTAAGATTAATTATTAATTAATCAGATTAATTTAGTGGGGGACCCGCGTGTCATACTCTAATTATTCTAATTAATTAATTTAACTAAATATATCTATTTATTTATTTATTTAATAAAAACATTATTTTTCTAATTTATATCAACTATCGCTTGGGGCCTCCCTGTCATAGACCCGGGTGCATTGGCCCCACCGGTAAGTGACCTAAGGTTTTTTTCCTATTTTATTATTAGGTACCTAACCGTGCAAATACCGTATTTCTTTAAATATCCAAATACACAAATACATACATCACATCTCATACATACATACATACATACGCATCTAATACACCACTTATGCTTTTTATTTTTCTCTCTCAAAACTCTCAACACTCATCTCTCTTTGTTAACACAGGGAGAGAACTCTCTCTAACTCCACCTAGAAGAACACAAACTACAAATCCTCCTACCGGAGTCCACCGTCGACGGATCGAGGCCCCGTTTGCCGGAACGGAACCGGGACGTCGAGGAGAACGACATGGTGGGAGGAGCCCGAGGAGGGGCTCACCGACGGTGACGTGACGGCCCGGTGAAGCCGGAGTTCGCACGAAGGTGACGGTGGAGACGGCGTGGAGGCGGTGACGGTGACGATGGTGACGCGCCGGCGAGGGGGGAACCGGCCGGATCCGGCGAGGTGATGACGTAGGGGAGGCCCGGTGTGGGAGGGGCTCGCCGGCGTGGTGAAGGGGCCGAGGGAGGCCGACCGAGGTGGAGGCCGAGGCAGCCGGGGCCCCCTGCCGGCGGGGTGGAGGCCGAGGGGCGGGCGGCTCGTCGGCCGGGAGGATGAGGGGCCGCCGGGGGGGAGGATGAGGGGAGGGGTCGCCGCGGGAGGGAGGGGGCCGTGGGGTGGGGCGGCTCGGTGGAGGAGGTGGCCGTGGGGGGGGGAAGGAGGCCGCCGGTGGGAGGAGGAGTGGCCGCCGGGGGGGCTGCCGGTGGGAGGAGGAGTGGCCGCCGGCTGGGGAGGGAGAGGGGCGAGGTGGAGGCGACGTGGGAGGGAGATGGGGGCTCGGCAGGGGAGGAGGGGTCGTGGGGGAGGGATCTCGGGGGGGTGGGGGGCTCTCGTGAGGTGGGGGGCCGAGAGAGAGAGGGAGTGTGCTGTCGGTGGGTGGGGTGGGGCCCCCCACGAGGGGGGTGGCTGGCGGCGGCGCCCAGGGGGGGGGAGGGAGTAGCGAGGGGAGGGGGTCTGGTCGCCAGGGGGGGTTAGGGTTTGGCCGGTTGGGCCCTTTTTGGCCGAGCTGGGCCGGTTGGGGGGGTTGTTCTTTTTTTTTGATTTGTTTTGTTTTGTTTTACCTTTTTTCCTTTTTATTATTTCTTTCTTTCAGTTTTCTTTCTTTCTTTTATCATTATTATTTCTTTAATACTTTCCTTTTATATATATATCCTTTTAATACTTGTAATGAACCGATAAAGTGCTTCCCTTTGCTTTTAAATCATCGATCCGGACAGACGCGAATCCACGCGGGTCTGAGATGGGAATTCGATGACGTGGCATCATTAGCGATTGATCAATGTAGCCTAATTACAATCATTACTGTAGCAAAAGTCGAGGGTGTCACAATTCTCCCCTACTAACAAGAATTCTCGTCCCGAGAATTAATAGGTAGAGGGAAAGAGCCCGGGGTATTCATCACGAAGGTGATCCTCGCGTTCCCAAGTGGCTTCACCTTCAGAGTGATTTGACCACTGCACCTTAAGGAACTTGGTGACCTTGCGACGAGTCTTACGTTCAGCTTGGTCGAGAATGCGGACCGGATGCTCTTTATAAGAGAGGTCTTGCTGTAGCTCAAGCATATCGTGATCCACTGCTCGAATAGGGTCCTTGAAGCAGCGACGGAGCTGAGACACATGGAAGACATCGTGAACCTGAGAAAGGTTCGCCGGCAGTTCCAATTGATAAGCCACTCTTCCACGCCTTTCGAGAACAGTGAAGGGACCAATATAACGAGGAGCTAACTTTCCCTTGATTCCGAAACGGTGTGCACCTCTCATTGGTGTGACACGAAGATAAGCCTTTTCGCCAGGTTGATAGACCATATCTTGATGATGACGGTCATACTGACTCTTCTGACGAGACTGAGCAGCCTTCAGATTCTCATGAATAATGCGGACTTGATCTTCGGCATGTTGAACAATATCCGGACCAAAGAGTGATCGTTCCCCAGTTTCTGACCAATTCAGAGGAGTTCGACACCTTCGCCCATACAATACTTCGAAAGGGGCCATCTTCAGACTAGCTTGATAGCTATTGTTGTAAGAGAACTCGGCATACGGGAGAGATTCCTCCCATTTCTTACCGAAAGAAATGACACAAGCTCGAAGCATGTCCTCGAGAATTTGATTGACTCGTTCAACTTGTCCCTGGGATTGAGGATGAAATGCAGTGCTGAAGGACAGATGAGTCCCCATAGCCTTCTGAAAACTTTCCCAGAATTTTGAAGTGAACAAGCTGCCACGGTCCGAACTGATTACCAACGGAATACCGTGAAGTGAAACAACTCTTGACATATAAAGATCTGCCAGTTGACTAGCATTAATTGTTTCCTTGACGGCCAGGAAATGTGCAACTTTGGACAGTCGATCAATGACGACAAGAATAGCATCATTACCTTTCTGAGACCTGGGAAAACCAGTGACAAAGTCCATTTCAACATGGTCCCATTTCCACTCAGGAATAGAGATAGGCTGCAGAGTTCCAGAAGGCTTTTGGTGTTCTGCTTTGATACGCCGGCATATATCACATTCTGCCACATAGCGTGCAATGTCTTGTTTCATATTGGGCCACAAGAATCTTTGCCGGATGTCTTGGTACATCTTGGTACTACCCGGGTGAATAGACAATGGTGTGTCATGAGCTTCTTCCATCACCTTCCCAGTCATCCTGAGATTTTCCTTCTTATTTGGGACGAATAGGCGACCCTTGAAATACAAGGCGCCACCTTCATCAATAGTGAAAAAGGAGGGTTTACCCTTTGCAATATAGCTCTTAATCCTGTCGACATCATCGTCAAAGTTCTGTATATTCTTTATGGAGCTCACAAGATCTGGTTCAACCACTAGGTTACTGAGGGATCCCTGATTAACAACACGAAGGTTCATCTTTTGATACTCTTCAGGAGGGGGAACAAGGTAACCCTGAGGAACAATGTGGAGGTTCAGCTTACGGAATTCCTCTTGCAGACGATCGTGAACCTGATGAACCTGGAGGTGGTTGCAGTATGACTTGCGACTTAAGGCATCAGCCATTACATTATCCTTGCCAGGGGTATATGATATACTACAGTCAAAATCTGCTATACGCTCCATCCATCTTTGTTGACGCAGGTTCAGCTCCGGTTGAGTGAACAAGTACTTCAGACTTTGATGGTCGGTGTAGATTTCACAGTGATTACCGACAAGGTATTGTCGCCATTCCTTCAATGCATGAATGACTGCGGCAAGCTCGAGATCATGAACTGGGTAGTTCTCTTCATGAGCACGCAGTTGACGTGAAGCATAAGCGATCACCTTGCGATCCTGCATTAGGACACAACCTATTCCTTGACGAGAAGCATCACAGTATATGACGAAATCTCTTTTCGTATCTGGGGGAGCAAGTACTGGAGCGGACGTCAGTTTGTCCTTGAGTGCCTGGAAACTTTCCTGACATTTATCAGTCCATTCATACTTAACACCTTTGTGAAGCAGGTTGGTTAAGGGCTTCGCAATCTTGGAGAAGTTCTCGACGAATCGACGGCAATAGCTGGCGAGTCCGAGAAAACTTCTGACTTGCTTGACATTCTTCGGGGGAGTCCAGTCAAGAATAGCTTGAATTCGTTCGGGGTTGACCGCAATACCATCCTTGGAAATCACATGACCAAGGTAAGTCACTTCGTCTAGCCAGAACTCACATTTGGAATACTTCGCATAGAGTTTATGCTCCCGAAGCTTATCCAGTACAAGCCGAAGATGTTCAGCATGCTCTTCTTTGTTCTTCGAAAACACCAGACTATCATCCAGATATACCACGACAAATTTGTCGAGGTAGTCCATGAATATATAATTCATCAATCGAGAGAAGGTTGCCGGTGCATTGGTTAAGCCGAAGGACATGACGGTGTACTCGTATGATCCATATCGAGTAACAAAGGCGGTCTTTGGAATATCCTCCTTGCGAACACGGATCTGGTGGTATCCCAATCTCAAGTCGAGCTTAGAGAAAACGGTGGAACCAGCAAGTTGATCATATAAATCATTTATCCGAGGGAGAGGATATTTGTTTTGAATAGTGGCCTGGTTGATAGGACGATAGTCTTGAACCAATCGATTTGTCCCATCCTTCTTCTTAACAAAGAGAGAAGGTGCTCCCCAAGCAGAGGAACTCGGACGGATGAAACCCAGACGGAGCGAGTTGTCAATTTCTTGCTTAAGTTCAAGGAGTCCATGTGGTGGCATTTTATAAGGACGCTTGGCAATAGGAGTGGTACCGGGTACCAAGTCAATGACAAACTCGACAGCTCGAGCAGGGGAAATCCACGGAAGTTCTTCTGGAAACACATCTTGGAACTCTCGGACCACTGGAATGTTTTCAATCCCTTCAAGAGGCGACACATTTAATGCATTCAAAGCATACAGCCGTGCCTCAGCATTACGGACGAGATGCGCATGGTAGCTTACTAGTTCATCTGAAGGGTGTAGGAGGTGGACGGTCTTGGTGGCACAAACGATCGATGCCGTATGAGCTTTCAACCAGTCCATCCCCAATATGAGATCAATGTTGGATGACTTTAGTAGGATGGGGTTGGCAAGGAATTCTAATCCTTCAATTTCAACTGGAACATGGGGGCAAACCACAGAGGTTCGGCATTCGCCCCCAGGGGTGTTTACCACTATCGGGATGTTCATCTCTTCGCTCCTAATGTCATGCATGTATGCAAAATTTTCCGACATAAAGGAATGCGATGCTCCTGTATCAAACAATACAGAAGCAGGTACTGAGTTAACGAGAAGTGTACCCATCACGGTAGCAGGCTGGTCTTGAGCTTGACCCATATCAATGTTGTTGGCCTGACCATGAACATAAGCAGGCTTAGTGTTGAAGTTGCGGTTCTGGTTGTTGCCACGGCCAGTTGCGGGAAGTGCCAGCTGATTCTGATTCTGCCTGCAGTCTCTAGCACGGTGACCTGGACGGCCACACTTGAAGCACAGCCCGTCCTCAGGACGGGAAGGAGGAACTCGAGGCGGTGGAGCTGGAAGCCTCGGCTGCCTAGGTGGTGGAGGAGGCAGGCGAGGTGCAGCATAGGACGGCCTCGGAGTAGGAGCAGGTGCATGGTACATGTTGTTGGGAATCTAGATCTTCCGCTTCTGTGCAGATGAGCCCGAAGATGAGCCCATGTCACGGTTGCGCTTGCTGCTATCCTTGTATTCCTGCAGACCAGTCTCAACCTGAATAGCCTTGTTCACGAGGGTGGCGAAGTCAGCATAGTCCTGAACGAGGAGTGTCAGCTTGATATCAGGGTGGAGGCCTTCACGGAACTTCTCCTGCCTGCGTGCATCAGTCGCAATGTCTTCTTCAGCATAGCGAGATAATTCCAGAAATTCCCGCTGATAAGCATCCACAGTCTTGTTGCCCTGGACTAAGTTGCGGAACTCACGCTTCTTCCGGTCCATGATTCCCTGGGGAATGTATCGAGCACGGAAAGCAGTCTTGAACTCTGCCCAAGTGATGATAGTTCCATCGGGCTGAGAGCGCCTGTGGCTGTCCCACCATTGAGCAGCGGGACCCTTCAGAAAGTAGGCGGCAAAGTTGACATAGCTCGCCAGGGGCACATTGGCAGACTCCAGCTCATAGGAAATGTCACGGAGCCAGTCATCAGCATCTAGAGGCTGAGTTGAGCTGTGGTAGATCGCAGGGTTGAGACGGCAGAAGTCTTGCAGTGTCACGCCTTGTGGTTGGTTCATGTTCGGCCTTTGGAACTGATCCATGAGCCCTTGCATAAACTGGCGGTTCAGCTCGAACTGTTGGATCATCCCCGCCATATACTCAAGAGGCGGGGGTGGTGCATCGTTGGCAGGGCCACGCGGACGGCCAACTGGTCTAACCATCCTGTTAAATATTTAGCAGGGGTATTTTAGCTTAAAGTAATTGAAAGACATCGCACGCATTCATGAAGTAATCAAGCATAATGAAAGGGAAATGCGATAGATACTCCATAGTAGTTGAGTTCGACATACAGACCCATACATAAGTTCGATTACAGACTAACGATTAAAAACTCGAAATTTGGCGATAGCCCGGACGCATTTGACGATACCCTGGACTCACTAGGCGGCGCGCAGGCACGCGGTGGAAGAGTACCACAACGAGATGTAGCGATAAGGCTACATCAACGTCGGAGAGGACGATCGAATCCTGGTAGCTGGCGGTGATAGAAGGTAGGGACAGGACCCTGTGTCCCGTTGTGACTCTGGTGAGGGTACCGCATCCAGTCGAGCAGCTGAGGTCCAAGTGCAGGGGTTCTACCCCCAACATCAGTCCACTCGAGAGCTGATGGTAGCTCTGTCCTGCTCGGCTCGCGGATGCGCATAGGTGGAACCCTCGGACAGTGTGATGGCTGCAGCTGTGTCAACGCGTCGTAAAGACGAGCGCGCGTAGCATACAACTCCACAGTCAGAGCTCGGAAAGCACGATCCATTGCCTCAGTGTACTGCACCAGAATCCGCGCGTTGTAGCGACGCGTCACGTAGGGGGCGCAGACAGCGACGTAGGAACGGTCGCTGCACTCCCGAACGTCAGAAGCGTAGGCAGTGAGATCAGACCCAGTCTCATCCCCAGCAGGAGCATGCGGGATGTATCTGAAAGGGCTCTCCTCCGGGTGAGGGTACGCTCCACGGAGACGGGTGATGGCGATGTAGGCTGCATCATGGACGGCCATCTCGACCGACACTCCAATACCACAGAACACGTGGCGCTCGAGGGTCTCGCCGCCCCTCTGGTCGAAGATGCGAACCTCAGCCTGGTACTAGCACTGGTTGTACTCGCGGAAATCCTCGAACACAGTGTACTCGGGGTACCAGCGATATCCCAGCTTGGTCAGGAGATCGACCAAAATGGCCGGGAACCCAGTCGTCTCGGTGGCCTGTGTCAGGCGCACGTGCTGTCTTGCGGGACGCATCTGAAAATAAGATTGACGGATGTCAATGACAGTGTGTGTAATACATATTCAGGAGAAAAGAGTAGATAGTCCAGCGCTCCGGATCGATGTGATTCGAGAACCTAATGTTAGAGTTAGTAAAATCTTTGACCCGAAAGAGAAGAGAAAGTAGAGCCCAGAGTATAGAAAAGGAGTAAAAGATACTAATACCACCCAATTGAGATGTGGGCCCGTAAGCCACAACATCAGTGTTAGTAAAGTTTTTCAAACACTAGACTCAACTTCGGCCAAGGAGTTGGAAAGGGGGCTACCTACAGGCAGTTGGCTCTGATACCAACTTGTGACGCCCTCGGCTTAATCGTACGCTAATCATACACGCAAATGCGTACGATCAAACCCAAGGACTCACGGGGAGATATCACAACACAACTCTAGACACAAATAAAATAACATCAGCTTCATATTACAAGCCAGGGGCCTCGAGGGCTAGAATACGAAAGCTCGATAAGCACACGAGTCAGCGGAAGCAACAATATCTGAGTACAGACATAAAACATGGGGTGCCTTAGAGAAGGCTAGCACAAAAGATACAACGATCGAACGAGGCGAGGCCTCCTGCCTGGGAACCTCCTAACTACTCCTGATCATCAGCGGCCTCCACGTAGTAGTAGGCACCATCGGGGTAGCAGTCGTCGGTGGCGGGGACCTCCATCTCCTGGGCTTCATCATCTGGTCGCAGCAAACGGATCAAGGGGACAAGGGGGGAGCAAAGCAGCGGTGAGTACTCATCCAAAGTACTCGCAAGTCTTACATCAGAACTATTCTAATTATGCATCAGTATCAAAGAAGGGGGGGTATATGTGGACTGACTGCAACAATGCGAGAATAGAGAGAGAAGGCCTAGTCCTATCGAAGACTAGCATCTTCAGGGTCTTGCAGCAATAGACGAGAGTAGAACAGGGGTAACACATTAATAGTCATATTGTTGTAGCATTATTAAAGTGAGGTCACGCCTAAACATCCTCCCTCGACTCCCTGCGAGGAAGCAATCCCGAGGCAAACTAATTCCAGTTAAGTAACAATTGTAGTTGTATAAGATCGGGGCACAACTCCAAGTCGTCCTGTAACCGTGGACACGGCTATCCGAATAGTTAATTTCCATCCCTGCAGGGGTGCACCACATGTCCCGTCACGCTCGATAACACTCTGGCCGGACATACTTTTCTGGGTCCTGCCCGGCCTCGGAATATCGACACGTCGTAGCCCCACCTAAGACTAATCAAAGAGGCCAGCCCGCCGGTCTAAATCCTAAGCACAAAGGGTTCACGGGCCCAGTTCCCCTTCACGCTCCTGCACGTGGCGTGGGCGGCCGACGTCAGTCCTAGCATCCCTTAATCACAAGCGCGATGCATCTCGGGACCACTCGGGCGCGCGCCGCTACACTGCTGGCATCTGAAAAGCTTCGGCTGATACCGCGACGCCGAGTACCCATAATTCTTCCCGCGTAGCCGGTTAGTGCGAAAAGGTCTCCGACCAACCCAGATCAAATACCCAAATCCATTAGCATTTTAATTAGGCCAGCAACACAGTCTCGCGGGAATCCACCCGTCTTACAACTAATCACCGAAGATCCCAGTAACATGGTCGAGTAACTGTGTGGTTGTAACATCGGGGGAATCCGAGGTATCACCCTCGTTGGATTCCGAACGATGTACCCGTCAAGGTGGGCTTAGAGGAATCACCCTCGGGGGTCCCACACTCGCGGGGTTGCACGACAGGGGCGTCATCGGGAATGGTGAAAGAGGAATCACCCTCGATAACCACGACCGACTAGCTATACTACAGAGATATCATCAGGAGTACTTAGCGAGGTGTCACCCTCGGTACCCGATAGTATCGCTGTAGCGTCGTACAACGAAGGGGGGTGAATGCGCTGTGTCGGGTCTGGCTCATCGATCAGAGATCGAGATTTGAAAACAAGCGGGGCAACTGATCTACGGGGTCAGAGGGGATGACTGCTCCACCTATACTAAGCAGATTAAAGGTACATGACTGAAAGTAGCAGTTCATCAAAAACAGGCTATGCATCAGATATAGGAGCTAACTACAAAAGTAGCAAAATACTAATGCAAGCAGTAGGAAGAAAGACATAGGCGATATAGGAATGCTCAAGGGGAGTTTGCTTGCCTTGCTGCTCTGCGGCAAAGGACTGATCGGTAGGGTCGTAGATGTACCCGGCAGCAGCGTCAGTCTCGGGGTCTACCGGTAAGAAGAGGGGGAAGAAACAATAAATAATAGCACCGATGCAACACAAAACATGACATGGAAAGATGCAGGCTAGACATGAGCTAACGCAGCAACATCCGTCATAGACGGGTCGGAAGAATATCTCACGATATTTTCCGGGTCTCGGGCTACTACCGGTTATACTGGAAACGGAGGAAAAGTTCCAAGTTTGCTATGCTAGGGACGCGTGACAGACGAACGGGGCGTGTATCCGGGTTCGTCTCGTTTTGCTGATCAACTTTCATGTTGAAAATATTTTGATCTGACTTACGGATTATTTAATATTAATTTTCAAAGTTTTATTAATTATTTAGGAATTAAAAAAAGATTTAAAAGATTTAATAAAATCCTATTATGACATCATCGCGATGTCAGGCTGACATCAACCTTTGACCGGTCAACTGACCAGCGGGTCCCGAACGTCATAGGCACAAGTTTTTATTAAGATTAATTATTAATTAATCAGATTAATTTAGTGGGGGACCCGCGAGTCATACTCTAATTATTCTAATTAATTAATTTAACTAAATATATCTATTTATTTATTTATTTAATAAAAACATTATTTTTCTAATTTATATCAACTATCGCTTGGGGCCTCCCTGTCATAGACCCGGGTGCATTGGCCCCACCGGTAAGTGACCTAAGGTTTTTTTCCTATTTTATTATTAGGTACCTAACCGTGCAAATACCGTATTTCTTTAAATATCCAAATACACAAATACATACATCACATCTCATACATACATACATACATACGCATCTAATACACCACTTATGCTTTTTATTTTTTTCTCTCAAAACTCTCAACACTCATATCTCTCTGTTAACAGAGGCAGAGAACTCTCTCTAACTCCACCTAGAAGAACACAAACTACAAATCCTCCTACCGGAGTCCACCGTCGACGGATCGAGGCCCCGTTTGCCGGAACGGAACCGGGACGTCGAGGAGAACGACAAGGTGGGAGGAGCCCGAGGAGGGGCTCACCGACGGTGACGTGACGGCCCGGTGAAGCCGGAGTTCGCACGAAGGTGACGGTGGAGACGGCGTGGAGGCGGTGACGGTGACGATGGTGACGCGCCGGCGAGGGGGGAACCGGCCGGATCCGGCGAGGTGATGACGTAGGGGAGGCCCGGTGGGGGAGGGGCTCGCCGGCGTGGTGAAGGGGCCGAGGGAGGCCGGCCGAGGTGGAGGCCGAGGCAGCCGGGGCCCCCTGCCGGCGGGGTGGAGGCCGAGGGGCGGGCGGCTCGCCGGCCGGGAGGATGAGGGGCCGCCGGGGGGAGGATGAGGGGAGGGGTCGCCGCGGGAGGGAGGGGGCCGTGGGGTGGGGCGGCTCGGTGGAGGAGGTGGCCGTGGGGGGGGGAAAGGAGGCCGCCGGTGGGAGGAGGAGTGGCCGCCGGGGGGGCTGCCGGCGGGAGGAGGAGTGGCCGCCGGCTGGGGAGGGAGAGGGGCGAGGTGGAGGCGACGTGGGAGGGAGATGGGGGCTCGGCAGGGGAGGAGGGGTCGTGGGGGAGGGATCTCGGGGGGGTGGGGGGCTCTCGTGAGGTGGGGGGCCGAGAGAGAGAGGGAGTGTGCTATCGGTGGGTGGGGTGGGGCCCCCCACGAGGGGGGTGGCTGGCGGCGGCGCCCAGGGGGGGGAGGGAGTAGCGAGGGGAGGGGGTCTGGTCGCCAGGGGGGGTTAGGGTTTGGCCGGTTGGGCCCTTTTTGGCCCAGCTGGGCCGGTTGGGGGGGGTTGTTTTTTTTTTGATTTGTTTTTTTTTGTTTTACCTTTTTCCTTTTTATTATTTCTTTCTTTCAGTTTTCTTTCTTTCTTTTATCTTTATTATTTCTTTAATACTTTCCTTTTATATATATATCCTTTTAATACTTGTAATGAACCGATAAAGTGCTTCCCTTTGCTTTCAAATCATCGATCCGGACAGACGGGAATCCACGCGGGTCTGAGATGGGAATTCGATGACGTGGCATCATTAGCGATTGATCACTGTAGCCTAATTACAATCATTACTGTAGCAAAAGTCGAGGGTGTCACAATCATTTGGCTTGAAAGCCATGAATCTTCACACATGGTAGCTCATTTCTGAGAACACTTTTTGCAATATTACAAGTTTATTACTTTACCTAATAACTTTGTCACATATAATGACACAATAAAAACATTTTCCATTTTTCGATTTTCTTTGAAATTTTCATGCCTATTTCAAAATGCGGTCAAACCGGCGGGTATGACCGTTCCTAGCTAGAGGTTGAATCTTGGAAAACATTTGGTATTTCTCTGATAAAATAGGTACCTATGCACCGATAAATGATTTTTGGAAAAAATAATGAGCAAACTATGAGGGAGCTGCAATTCAAATTTGACCCCCTTTCAACTGAATCAACAGAAATTTGTCTTTTTCACGAGAGATGAATCAAAACTTTTGACACCCAACCATGTGGTCAATTGGACATTAAATATGACCTACTATTTTAGAAAATTAATATGTTTTAATTTTGCAACAAATATATGGTAAGTCCTTCACAAAAAAACTTATTTTGGAAACTTGGAAAATGAAAAAAAATCGTCCAAAGAAAATGAATACAAGCTGGTGATAATCCATGAAATATGATATACCTTGAGTGGAAATTTTAGTGGTGCCATTTTGATAGTTGCTTCACAAACACACATGTTTTTAGCACTTCAAAATTATTTTTAGTGTTACATATCCTCTCACCCACGTAGCCCTATCCTCTCGTACCTTCTCCCCATGCACCTAGAGCTGCCACCCCCAACCATCTCCCTCCCTCTCTGATCCAGATCCACATCCAGATCCACGACCACAGCAACCCTCCTCCGACGACTCCGCCGTCTCCGTTCCCATCATCGACGCGCCTGGCCTCCTCCTCCGCCTCCCCTACCGCCGCGGTGGTGCGCGTGGTCTCTCCACGACCTGATGAGCTCCTGCGATCTGCCCCGCCGCGTGGTGGTTCCGCCACGACGACCCCCAAAACCACGAGCCACGTTCGTGGCGGCGCAGCCTCCTCCTCCATCGGCCATCGCGGACCGCGGTATCGTGCCGGCAATAGACTCATTTCCCCCACCAACTGAGCCCCAAACCCTTTTCCCCTCTACTTCTACCCCCCCCCCCCCCCCCCCCCCCCCAGCCCTCCCCTATCGCAGAAGCACACGGCGCATACAGATTGGAACTGGAGGACTCAATCTGATAGCAGAAGCTTTCGTTTCCCTTCTCGGTGGAATGGCGGAGGAGAAGGGGACACTGCAGGCGATGCGGGGGTGGGTTGTGGACCACCAGTTGCGGGTCGTAGTTGCGCCGCCAGAGCTTCTCCTCCTATCTGTTTCTCGTCGTTCCTTGCCGTGTGATTGAATTGAATCTGACCCCCTTTCTCGTCGTGTTGGTTTCACACGGACGCTATGGCTCACGGGGATCGCGGGATCCATCGCCTACAACTGGTCCAGGCCCGGCATGAAGACCAGCGTCAAGCTCATCCACGCCAGGTTCGTTCCCTCCTATCTTGTGGGGAGAAGAACTGTTGTAAACTGCACATTTCAATCTGCCTTGATTGTGTCCAGTCCCGGGTAGAAATTCTGTGTTGAAATCCGTATGCACTTTGTTGTGCGCTAATTTCATCTACCAAGCTATAATCGGTTTAGCTCCACCGGCAGTGTCCGTGGAGTTGTGACTACTACTGGGTAGCTGATGCGTTGCAAGTAACTTTCCAGAGTGTTTCTGCATGAAAATCAGTTTCTGGATTAATTTGTCAAAGCCCAAAATGAAGTACAAGTGTGGAGCACATTGCGGCTCTCCCCTCCCTGTTCTACACCTGCCATATAGTTTAATCGATTCCCATGATTGCTTATAGCTGTATAAATATCTACCAGTCCGCGTGTAGCATTACTAGATCATCTAGAATAAAAATTTGTCGATTAGGTACCAGATATGGGCTCCTGTCTTTTTCATGTTTTTCCTGGTTATCTTGATAGGCGATGAAAATTGAATGCTCCAAACCTTGTTGGATTGAGGTAAATTTAGGCTATTATTGGGAGTAGAATTGTGACTCGTTCGCCGTCTCGGACTACTCTGCCTGAGACCGATGATCGATCCGTTTTTTTAGTTTCAGAAACTAGCGAGCTCGATTTGGTGAATTTAGCAGCAGCACAAGAAAATGCTACTAGTAATTAGTTACTCAATAATTCATTGATTAGTTAAGGATGTATGTAGATCATGGCGTGGTAATTACATTAATCAATCGATGTTGTACCTGGGTTGTGTTTGATAGGGTTGACTTTTGAATTGAGGTGCAACAAATCTAGCTTGAGTCTGTTGGACAATTGTCCTAGTAGCTACCCTATTTCTTGCTGATTATTTACTACTTGTTCTCGTGGTGGCTGCAGTCGGTTGTTCGTGGACGAGGCCGTGAAGGAGGATCACTACCACTCAAAGCGCCACAAGAAGAGGTAATCCCCTTGTTTGTGTTTGCTTCATAATGTTTGGTGCTTGATCGATGATTAGGTGCTAGATTCAACTGGTTATGATGAATTTAACTAACATCATGCACATGCTTTAGTAGTACAAGTAGCTGCTATCTCATCTAGTACTTTGTTTCATCTTTTCATTATTGCTTCCATGGTAGAGATTTCCATTCTTTGTCTTCCCTGATGACATGTGGCTAAGTACTGAACTGAAGTATCAGTTTATCGTAAGTATCATAGCTGTCCACTTTAGAGTTCATCGCATAGTTTTTGTGTTGCTGGTGCACTAACATTGATTTAACTGTTTCTTGCAGTTGGTGCAAATGGATCTGGAAAATCAAACTTTTTGCATGCTAATGCTTTAAAACATTTGGAAAATCAAACTTTTTCCTATGTATTAGATCATGCATGTTTTGTCTTCAGCACTCCCAGCACCGGCTATTAATTACACTTGCTACTATGGTTCCCTTGTTATATTAGGAAATGTTGCTTTTAATATTTTCTTGTCCAACTTGTAACCGGTTTTAATAAGCAGTTAAAATACCCAGTCGCCTGGCTTTGTGGGTTCAACACATTTGAACATGAAGTATGCTACATGATCCTGGTCACCTCTATGCTCATCTAATTACAGTTGCGTTTGAACTAATTTTGAAACTGATTAGATGGATGTGTGAAGTGTTTCTTCCTTCCTTATAAAGCTGGCCTATTGTATTGAAACTGATGTATTTAAGCACGTATTGAAACTATATTGAAACTAATCACATCTTATTAAGTGCACCATAATTCATATTTTGTTTGCCTTTTTTAGATCTGCTTTGATGCTTACATTAGTGTTGCCATTTCAGTACAATCTAATGCTGGAAGCATTTATGTTCACTCTTTTACACGAGCTCCAGGCCTATGAAATTTGAAGTTTGAAGCCGTGAAACCAAGTGCAAAGCAGTGAAGCCCTAGTCAACAAAGATTTGTTTGATCAGTTTGACTATAGTAGAATGTAAATTGTAATATTGTAACAGATTGTAATATATTAATTTAATGTTATTTGATGATTTTTTTTTGTTCCGGTCTGTTTGAAATAGTGATTATGTATGTTGAAAAAATGTGAAATGGAAGCTTGACTAGTAGGAATCAATGAAAATAAATTGAGCAATTTGAATTTTTTTTTTACATGTGGGAGTGATGTATGAAATTATGACAAGTGGGACCCATTTGACTAGTGGGACCAACTCCAAAATATAATGGCTGAAAATAAAAATCAATGGATTGTAAGAAGGCCATGGCCCAATAAAACTAAACTGTTGGGCTTGGCGCATGTAGTTGATAAAAATGACTTAAAAAGGCTGAATTAATGGACTCGGTCCATCTAAAACGCCAAACTTGACCGGGCTGATTCTAATCTACAACCAAGTCATTTGGTCAAAATTTTGCCACGTCAGCTTGCCACGTTGGATCCGATGTGGCTTGGGCAGACAACCAACGACCAAAATAATTTCAATGCTTTTTGGTCGTAAATGTCTTCGACCATTCCAAAAAAAGGTCGTTATAGTTCATTAGAGACCCTCAGCTTTTGACCGTCTCATTTTGGTCGTAAAAAGGTCGCAAATGGAAATCAACGACCATTCGGTGACCAATATTGAAGGTCGCAAGTTAGCATATTTCTTGTGGTGTAGGTCATCCTATCGGCACCACATAGATTCCTATATCGGTCTCCCCGAGAATTCAAAAGTTGCCACATTTAGTGCAACTCACTACCACCGAGATTCATTTCGGTGTCACCAAGTTGGGCAATAATGTTGTAACAGTTGGATTCTCGGGGATGCCTATATATACCACTCCACGTACCTCTCATTCACACAAGAAGCACTCAGAACACACTTACACTTGCCAGATCCATTTTTCTGAGAGAGCCACCTACTCATGTGTTGAGATCAAGAGATTACATTCAAACCATTTGAACCTTGATTTCTAGCCTCCCCAAGTTGCTTTCGACAAGATCAATCTCTCCTACCCATGCCAAATCTGAGAGAGAGTGATTGAGTGTTGAGGAGACTATATTTAGAAGCACAAAAGCAAGGAGTTCATCATTCTACCGCATCTATTACCTTTTGGAGGGTGGTGCCTCCTAGATTGGTTAGGTGTCGCTTGGGAGCCTCCTACTTCGTGTTGTGCAGTTGAAACAAGAAGTTTGTAAGGGCAAGGAGATCGCGTACTTAGTGAAGATCTACCGTGAGTGAGGCTAGTCCTGTGTGGACGGAAGTCGTGGTGGAATAGACAAGGCCGCCTCTTCGTGGACCCCTTGTGGGTGGAGCCCTCCGTGGACTCTCGCAGCCGTTACGCTCCATGGGTTGAAGTCTCCACTAACATGGACGTACGATAGTGCCACCTATCAGAACCATGACAATAATCGTCGTGTCAGCCTTTGCGTTTGATCTCTCTACCTTACCCTCTACTTTACATTTGCATGTTGTTAGTTTTCGCTGCTATACTCTTAGATGTGCATGTGTAGGATGAACTTGACTAGTCATAATTGCTAAAACTGGACCATAACTAAAATTGGGAAAAGGCTAAATTTTTGTCTTGTCAAGTAGTCTAATCACCCCCTCCCCTCTAGAGATACTTTCGATCCTACAGGTGGTATCAGAGCTTTGGTCTCCATTGCATTGGTTTCACAACCTATGAGAGTATGGCGTCTAGTGAGGGAAATTATCACCGTAGAGGTCCATACTTCGATGGTACTAATTTTGCTAGTTTGAAGTATAAGATGAAAATGCATATTCTTGGTCATAATCCTGTCATTTGGACTGTTGTTCGTGTTGGTGTGCAACGTGATTTCTTAGGAGAAGGAAAAGAACCGGATCATGATGCGACAACGGATGAGTTGAATATGTTGCAATACAATGCTCAAGCGTGTGATATCCTTTTCAACTGCTTGTATCCCGAAGAATTCAACAAAATCAGTCGCCTTGAGAATGCAAACGAAATTTGGGATACTTTGATTGATATGCACGAAGGTACTGATTCTGTCAGGGAATCTAAGTTGGATGTGCTTCAAAGTCAGCTTGACAAGTTCAAGATGAAGTATGGTGAAGTTCACTAAGATGTATTCTAGGCTAGCTCTCATCACAACTGAGATTGTCGGCTTAGGAAGTGAAGAGATGACCGACAAATTCATCATCAAGAAGATACTTAGAGCCTTGGACGGAAGATATGACACCGTGTGCACATTAATCCATATGATGCCAAACTACAAGGATCTCAAGCTAACTGAAGTCATTGGAAGGATTGTTGCTCATGAAATGTCACTCAAGGAATAAGATGACTTGCACAACATGTCAAGCGGCACAAACAAAGCTTCAAGTGATACTCCCACCACTTCAAATGACAACCTTGTTACCAATGAAGACATTAGCCTCATGGTCAGAAAATTCAACAAGTTCTACAAGAGTAGAGGGAAGGAGAGAAGTGCAAGCTCAACATATGATGAGAAGCGTTCGTCTAGTCATGACCGAAACTGCTACAACTGTGGAAAGCCCAGACACTATTCTAATGAGTTGTCGGCTCCCCACAATGAAAAGAAGGGTCACCTAGAAGATGAAGCTCAAGAGATGAGTCCCCTCATATAGAGAGGAGTAGAGAAGATCATTATGAACGAATACACTCCTGGAGACGCAAAGAATCGAAGAATAAGTACAAGTACACCAAGAGCAGTTTAAGAAGAAGACATCAAGCTCACGTTGTTGAATGGGTTTGCAGCTCCAAGTCTGACAACCAATGTGAGAGAAACTACCACTCCAACTCCTACCACAGTCAAGATGAAGGTGTTGCCGGTATTGCACTCGTTTCCTCCAACTCCTATGACTTATTGGATTCACCAAATAAAGGGATTGGAAACTACTTCATGGCAAAAGTCCTCAAGGTATCACACCCTGAGTACTTTGACTTTGATAGTGACGAGGATGACTTGTTAGGGGAACAAGACTTGCTCTTTGATAAGACTAGTGATAACATTGAAAATGAACTTGAAAATAATCATGCTAGTCAAAATAAATCGAATGATGATGATAAAAAAGAGTTAGAACTAAAGAATTAAACACTCTTAAGTTATATCATGAAGCTACTCTAAAAGATCATAGAGAGCTTGTAAGAACTCATGAGAAGCTACGCTTCAAGAAGCTAAATTTAGAGCAAGAGCATGAGTTTCTAAAAGCAATCAATGATGATCTTCGAAATAATAGTTCCTCTTACCTAGCCAAACGATTACTCTTGTCTACTTTTGTTCCACAAGTTAAACCTAAGAACACTAGTAACAAAGGCAAGAAAGTTTCTTCATCTAGTAACACCAATGCTAAAGTTAAATCAAATGATGTTGTTGCTAGTAGATCTCTTGATTCCACTAATGATTCTCTTTGCCAAGTTACACTTGAGCAAGAAAACGATTTGTTGAAAGGGATTATAGAAAGAGTTGTCTTCAAGAGTCTGGCCGGAAGTAAGCAATTCGAGGAAATTGTAGGCAAACAAGGAGGACATTGGAAAAAGCAAGGTGTTGCCTACTTCAATGTCAACGGAGATGTTTGGGAAGAATGTCCATGTCCCATTCCCATGTTTATTCTTCGAGAGGAGAAGTATGATCCTACTCCTCCCAAGGGAACAAGCTTTCAAGATGAACTTCCATCACAAGACCACAATGGCAAGGGAAAGCTTCAAGAGGAGATTGACTCATTTGAGGAAGAACCCTAAGCCAAGGTCGAGTGGGTTCCCAAGGACACTTCTAGCACTACCTCATCTAGTGCTACCACAACTCCAAGGATCCCCATCAAGGTGATGTGGGTCCCCAAGAGGAAGAAGTGGAAAGTTCTTGAGGGCTGACTCTGCCAATGAAATTCACACTTATTCATTTTTGCAAGAACTATATGCAATCAACTCCAACCACATGCATTAGTTCAAGGAGTCACACATTCCCTCAAAGGTGAGCAAGGGGCAAGGTAATTAATGCATATCTGGACATCAACTTCCATGTATTTCATTCTCTGTCCATATATATTCTTGCATATGTTCATTTTGCTTTGGGACTAGCCCATGTAGGTGACAAGTGTAAAAAATAACAAGGATTGCTCCCAACTCAAGATGATCTTCATCAACAATGAGAATCCACCACTACTACACCTACTTGAAGTCTTCTATGACAAAACCCAAGGTTAGTTTATCCCTCTTGGGGGGATGTCACATCTAGGGGGAGCTTTACTCTAGGACTTGAGTATAAGCGTCTCCTAAACGATGTGAACACATTAATGCTTTATTTAAAAGTGGTAACCCACTTGTGCTTAATTGATGAGTATGACCTATGATCAAGTATTCTTACTTGGCTCCTAAGTCAATATACTCATATATAGATGACTTTGTCATCGCCAAAGTGCTTGTTAGAAGCTAGAATGTTTGTAATTCGGATAAAAATATTTTGTACATGAAAGTTGATCGGAAAAACGAGATGAACCCGGATACGATGTCCGTTCGTCTGTCATGCGTCCCCAGCATAGCGAACATGGAAATTTTCCATCATTTTCTCCTCTCCGGTAGTAGCCAGAGAGCCGCACAATATCGTCAAATATTTCCATGATCCATCCATGACGTATAATACTGTGTTAACTCATGCCTAGCACTGCATATTGCCATGTCATGCATCATGATACATCTGTATGCTTTATATTTATTGTTTCTTCCCCCTCTTCTCTCTAGTAGACGCTGATGCTGATGCTGCTGTTGTGTACGACTACCCTCCTGGCGACCAACCCTTTGCCACAGAGCAACAAGGCAAGCAAACCACCCTTGATCATTCCTATATCGCCTATTATATTTCCTTCATGCTTGCATTAGATTTTGCTACTCTTGTAGATAGCTCATATTCTGATGCATAGCCTATTTTTGATGAACTTCTATTTTACTATACCACACTTTAACTGTTTAGTGTAGGTCGAGCAGTGATCCCCATTGACACCCTTGTCTAGTTGCCACCGCTTTTTCATCAAGTCTCGATCTACTTATCGATGACCAAGACCAATCACAACACTCACACCCCCCTTGTTGTACGACGTTGCAGAGCTACTATCGAGTACCGAGGGTGACACCTCATTACGTACTCCTGGTGTTAGCTCTGTAGTGTAGTTAACTCGCGGTGGTTCACGGAGGGTGATTCCTCCTTCACCACCTCCGATAACGGCTCTGTCGTACAACCCCTCAAGTGTGGACCATCAAGGGTGATTCCTCCCTGGTCGCCTTGATGCTTACTTCGACGGAATCCATCGAAGATGATACCTTGGATCCCTCTAATGTTACAACCACAAAGTTATTCAACCTTGATACTGGAAACATGATGAGGGGTGTTGCGGGTGGATTCCCGTGTGGTTGTGACGTGGCGTGGCCGAAGCTCTTCACACGTCAGCAATGGAGCAGCGTGCGCTCGAGTGGTCGGCGTAAGCATCATCTTGTATAAGAGGTTCCAGGATTGACATCGGTCGCCCTCGCATCATGCAGGGGTGCAAAGGGTGATGGGCCCATGACCCCTCGTGCTTAGAATTTAGACCGGCGGGCTGGCCTCTTTGTAGAGTCTAGGTAGGGCTGCGACGTGTTGATGTTCTGAGGCCGGGCATGGCCCAGGAAAGTATGTCTGGACAGAGTTTATCAAGCGTGTTGGGTACTGTGGTGCACCCCTACAGGGATGAAATTTAACTATTTGAATAGCTGTGTCCACGGTTACAGGACGACTTGGAATTATATCCTAACAATATACAACTTCAACTGTTACTTAACTAGAATGTTTGCTCCGGGATTGCTTACTCGCAGGGAGTCGAGGAAGAATCTCTGGGCGTGACCTTAATTAAAATTGTTGCAACAACAAGACTATATAATTGTGTTACTTGCTCTAATCTCGCCTATTGCTACAAGACGCTGAAAATTCTAGTCTTTGATAGGACTAGTCCCTTCTCTCTATTCTCGCATTGTTGCAGTCAGCCCACCTATAACCCCCTTCCCTTTGATACTGATGCATACTTAATATAGTTTTGATGTCAGTGTTGCCAGTACTTTGGATGAGTACTCATAGTTGCTTTGCTCCCCCTTTTCCCCTTGATATGATTGTTGCGACGAGATGATGGCGCCCAGGAGATGGTGTATTCCGTCGACAACGTCTACTATCCCGACGATGCCTACTCCTATGTGGAGGCCGCTGACGACCAGGAGTAGTTTAGGAGGTTCCTACGCCGGAGGCCTTGCCTTTTTCAATCTATGTATCTTTTGTGCTAGCCTTGTCTAAGGCATTACCCTTATTTTATGTTTGTACTGAGATATTGTTTCTTTCACTGACTCGTGTGTTTCTCGAGCTTCTGTATTCAAGCCCTCGAGGCCCCTGGCTTGTAATATGAAGCTTGGATGCTTTTATTTGTGTCTAGAGTTGTGTTGTGATATCTTCCCGTGAGTCCTTGATCTTGGTCGTATGCCTTGTGTGTATGATTAGTGTACGGTCAAAATCGGGGTGTCACAAGTTGGTATGAGAGTCGACTGTCTGTAGGTAGCCCCCTTTCCAACTCCTTGGCCAAAGTTGAGTCTACTACTTGAAAAACTTTACTAACATTGTTGTGTGGCTTTGGGCCCACATCTCAACCGGGTAGTATTAGTACCTTTTACTCATCTTCTATACTCTCGGTTCTGATCTCTCTTCTCTTTCATTTTAAAGATTTCAGTAACTCTAACTTTAGATTCTCATAAATACTTCCTCCCGGAGAGCCCGCATTCCATACGATGGCTTGATTTGTTAGAAGACTCCGAAGATACTCTCCGATGTTTTCTCGAGAACTCGGGCTCATCGGTTTTGCAATTTCCCTTCCTCCATCAACCCCTATGGATGACTACATACAAATGTCATTCATATTTTTTCCATTTCCTCTTGTTATACAAGGTACAACAAATTATCTTACCAAGGATTCGTTCGTACTCAGTTGTCATGGGTTTCGCAAGTCCTTCGAATTGCTATTAGATCTTTTGAAATCCTCAGTAGCCTATTGCTCTTGCCCTTTTCACCTGCTTGCATTATGGTTAATCCCATATGTCTAGCAGCATTCATTAAACTCCTTTGTGATTATCCTTTGATCTTATTGATTCAACATGTGTGTGAATGCACGCAATCATCAGTTGATCCTCGTAAATTATCTTTCCAGCTCACACATCCTTCTAGACAGGGGTTGGTTCTCGGCAAATGAACCTTGGTTTATTACCCATCTAAGTCCATTCATCTTGCGTGTACTTGATTGGAGCATCTGATTCTGATACACCAACCTAGAAATCATAGTTCCTTTGGTAATTAAGTATCGATACTTTTAGGTGTTCTATATTCTGATGCCTTACATTCTATCTTCCTCTGCTTGAGTATTGGTACTCACATCAGGTCCTTTGTGGACCACCAGACCCCCCCTTTGTTGGCTTATTATCCGATGGCATCCCTTACATTCGAAATTCTTGTGATATTCTTCCACTGAAACCTTATGCCATTGGTAAATTGTGTCTTCTCCCTCTGATATGTTGTATCCTATGCTTTTGTCAGCCATGCTCTATTGTCAAGCATGTGTTAATTACTCTTGAAGTTTGTGGTATGTGTTATTAAGATGCCCCGATGGGTTGAACCTATGCCTTCCAAAATCAATGTGATCCCAAGAGTTTTCACGAGTCTTACTCTTCTCGTGTTTTGCCACATAATCTTTCCAAGCTACAACTTCATCAAAGGCGAGGAGTAAATGTCAGGTGAAGCATTGATGAAGTGGGAGTCAACCTTGAACTTGTGTTCATGCCCATGGAAACAGAGTTGATCCTATCATAGAAACTTGTCATATCAATAATCATTCGTTGTATGATCTGATCTTGCATCTGTGATTTGGTACTTTGCTACCGTGGTTCCGACCATGATTGTTTTTCTTTGATCCCATATGTAGAAAAGTTAAAGTGCTTGTCTTCCACAAATCAATACGTTAGTCTAACCTATATCTCGATCTACCTCCAACTATTATCCCTGGTATCTCGAGAATATCACGGAGCTATATAAGTTACTGCGAGCTCCTCAACAACTATGATATTTTCATTGATCCAGTGTCCTCGTGTTTTGAGTTGTTGGACACTCAAGGACACCGATAACTGAATTGAGTACGCATTGCGATTCAACAACTCTTAGTAATATTCTTTGCTTAAGAGTTTGTACTCGATCATATCCTTCCAAGCTCATAGGCTACATCATCATCGTCATGCTAGAGCTTAACCATGCTATCTGTGTCCTTCACCCCCGGAACACATTTCCAACTGTGCGTTAAGCTTACATCAAGCTTTCACCATCATGTTGTTCTCTAGAAAGTCAATTTCGATTCTGAACTAGCAATCTTATATGTGTTTCCGACAACCTTTCACCTCACCATTCCTTTGCTCGATGTCGTCGCTCATCGATTACATCTTTAGGTCACTTCTCGACACTTGTGTCATGATCACCATCAAAGTTCTTAGCTCTTCCACGCTATGAATCAAGTTCGTGATGAGAAATATCATCCTTGCCCCTTGATTATTTGTGTTATCATCGACAAACCTTATTGTCTTCCCTCCATCACCAACTTGATCATGTTTTGTGTTGTCCCTTGAGTTCCTTGCTATCCAGTTTATGTTATGTTCTATCTTGCAGTATTACCATCTTTATGTCAAGTTTGTTGTGAGAATTGTTGCACCGTTTAATAATTCTTGATATGGTGTTACTTCTGGCCATCACCATTCATTTCTTGCTCCCCGTGTTGTTTCTAACCGGAATACCGACAAGTGTACTCTCATGTGTGTTTCCAATACTTCTGGCAACCCAATTGCTTTGAACTCAGTGACTAGTAGCTTCATTCTTATTGTGTTCGTTGTTGACTCACCAATTTAGCATTTGTTGTGCCACTCATCCCGTATTTTTCAAGTGCACCATTCAACCAAATGTTTAATTGTTGGTGTTCCCTCGAGCATACATAGTTATATCATTTTATTTGATAAATATTATCTCCTTGTTCTTGTAATTTTGGGAATTCATCCCTATCAAAATCTTGAGGGATTGTTGTTGAGCCCATCGGCCACACCCTCAACTTCACCATGTTCCAAGATGAAGCTCTTGAAATCATTATCTTTGTGCCTAGCTCTGGAAGAATATGTTTGATCGAAGAAGTTTTTTCCCAAAGTTCACATGCATTCTTGCCGCCATGAACATAAGAAAGTTTTGTTTTTCTTCCTCTCGGGTCATGCCAAATCATTCATGCATGTGCGAGGTGTTATATGTTTTGAAGATTTGATATCTTCACTTCATTTAATTTTCTTATCACCCCAAGGCACTCACTGATTTGACCAAGGAAAAGAAGTTATTTGATAAAAGCTCATCCAGGATTACACAAGGACCCTGACATCCTCGATGACGGTTCCTAGATCAGAACTCGATTGCATTTCATGGTAAGAATCACATGTGGGCACGAATGTCTTCACATTGTGTTCATGTCTCTTACAATGCGACTCATGATTCAAGAGTTGCTTCCGTAGTTCATTTCCCGAGAATCTTGCATCATCATCTTGTAAATTCTTGTTGCCCCTTTTCTTCTCACGTATTTTGGGCCTGAGGTGTCCTGACACCAATCAAATCTGAATCTTGAGCACATATGATGGTTGGAACATTTCCCGATAATTATAACTTTTGTCTTTATGTAACCTGGTACGGTGATGTCTTGTCTAGCAGACCTGGCCGAAGGACCTATTGTTATAGTATCTAGTTCAGCAAGATTCGCCATTCTTCTATGAGGAAATCATATGAATGGTTTTATAAGTTGTTCCTGATGGGTCCTTTGTGTACCGAGGGTCCGATCTTCATATGACGACCATGTCGATGCTACCTCAGAGCACAGTTGGGGTACTTCAAATGTCAACGGGAACATTGGAAGCTTGGTGCTAGATTGTTCTTGATCAATTATCCAAACCTTATGGTATGGGTAAACATCATGATCCTCCTTGCCCTTTTATCGAAATGGTTATGTACTTGATGACCTATCCTATATTCCATACTCTATTTTCCTCGGGAATGGTATACTCTAATACTTATGTGAGTGAACGCATTTTCCTTTCCATCGATCTATTTAACCTTTCTTGTAATCTAACTTATCTGAGGAGTGATAGTTCCTTGCTTAGGTAAAAACCTTGGTGTATGGCCCAATGGTAATTAATCTGTGAGTAAGACCCTGATACTATTGTGGATAACATTCCGGTAGCCGCTGGTGGACAAGAACTTTTCCTATTGGTTCACCTTGTTTTAACGAGCAAGAAAATGGTTCTATTCGTCCCTCGCCTTTGGTATCGATGTTGTTGCCAACATAACTGACAGGCTATCCGCTGGCATGTCTTGCTACCAAGACCGTGCAAGATATCACTGCTCTGCATGCTCTTGTTCCACACGATTGAAACCTGACTCTCCTGTACATCTTTGACTCCAAAGTATCCTCTGCACTTGGCTTCGTGTGAAATTCCCGAGCCAACGTTCAATGGACATCATATTCTTGTATCGCAAACAATATTTATTTTAGTTGCTCTAAACCTTCTTACATATCTCTTTAGGCATCAAACGATTGCCTAACCGTTTGAAACCTTGGTACCCTCTCATGTTACTCTCAATGAATTCCATGAGTTACAACTTGAGGAATAATTCATGTCCTCTTCCCTGAGTTCCACTACAAGAAATATGCTCATACATGACGTTTTTTAAGATGTCGTTGATGAATTCCTCATAAATCTATGACGAATTCATCCGAGGTCATCGTAAACCGTTTGAGGGGATCAAATATACATATAAATTACGACGATGTGAGGCAAAAATGTCGTAACCGCATAAGATGAGATCGTCATAACTTTTACAACGATTATAAAAATGTCGTAACATGTTCTAACTATGTTGACATGTCACTCGTGGGTCCATTCTATCCCACCTCATCCTAGTTTGTGAAGCAACCTACTATTCTGTCATTCCAAAAATTCTCGAAAAATTCTCATAAATACTTTGGATCATATATTCCTCAAATATGTGAAAACCCTTCCTTCCATAGTTCAAAAATAATTCAGCAATATTCATTTTCCTATTCTGTTCCGAATAGCACTTTGTGAAGGAAGTGTTATTTCTATTTCTTTGATTACCCTCATAATTTTTGGGCACTCTTTCATATCCAAATCATTGCCTCATGAAAACTTTCGTAACCATTTGCCTAGTAAATCTTTCTCAGCAAATTTCCAAAGTTTATGTTTAGCTAACAACTTTGTGAACGAAGTACTAGATAGAAATATCCTGATGAGTTGAAATTTTTCTACATCTTCTATGTGCCCAAAACATAGCTCTCAACAAAATTTTAGACCCATCTAACAATCCATGTGAGCTCATCATCCAATCTTTTTTTCTGGTAATATTTTCATTTTGTGAAGCAACTACATTTTATATTGCTTTATAGTTCATGAAAATTTACCACGGGATGAAACTCACCATATAACCTCACTCCACCAATTTTTAGCTCATTTAATTCAGCCAGTTTCCCTTAATATTTTTTCCAATATTATGTTCAGTAGAGAGCATTGTGAAGGAAGTACAATTTTTGTTTATCAAATTTTATGAAATTTTTACATTGCCTTAATGTGCCCGAATTATCATCCTCCTCCAAATTTCATCTCAATCCATTCATTCATTTAATCCCAGCTTCAACATCCATATTTCTGCACAGTGTGTTACTTTGCAAAGCAAGTGCCACCTATATTCATCCATTTGAGCTAAAAAATCCAAAAGTGTCTCTTTAGTAGATGATCATCCTCAACCAAAATTTAGGCCCACTTTCTATGTGCATTATCCGCACCGCTAATCAAACACTTGGTTGTTAATTCATGTTTGAGCTTAGTTTAGTCTCCTCGTGAGATTCTTCTATTGTAGTCTTCTTCCTAACACCTACCTAGGGATTGTCCAACCCACAAGACATGCTATTCCACCCAGAGCGCGTGGCAACGTAACTGTGAGGCGGTGACCATGCGACTGGCATGCAAGTTCACGCGTTCTGGAGTTGGGGCCCTCAACCACCATCCAAACCTCGATGTCAAGCCACCACACCTTGTATTTATGATTAAATAGATACTTATATACCTATAAATGTTTTTTGGGAAAAATAAAGAGCAAACTATAATGCAGCTGCAGTTCAAATTTAACCCGCTTACAACTGAATCGACATAAATTTGTCTTTTTCACGAGAGGTGGATAAAGGTTTTAACACCCAACCATTTTGTCAATTGTACATTAAATATGGCCTAGTATTTTAGAAAAATGATTTGGTCAAATTTTGAATCAAATATATGCTAGGTCCTTCACAAAAGAATTCATTTTGGGCACTTGAAAAATGGAAAATGATTTTTACATACAAGGAAAATGAAAACTTCCTTAATCAACATTGTTTGCCATTCTAATATGAAACCTTGTGCATAATATTATATCATTTCAACTAACTATGTCATGAATGTGGCCATAAGATTGATCATTTGGCTTGAAAGTTATGAATCTTCACACATGATCAATCGTATGGCCACATTCAACTCATATTACAAGTTTATTATTTTTCCTGGTAACTTTGTCACATATAATGACACAATGCAAAGGTTTTCCATTTTTTTATTTTTTTTATTTTTCATGGCCATTTCAAAATGCGGTCAAAAAGCGGTTATAACCGTTCTACCTAGTTGTTGAATCTTGGAAATATTTTGGTGTTTCTCTGATTAAATAGATACTTGTGTACCTAGAAATGATTTTTGGGTAAAATAAAGAGCAAACTATAATGTAGCTGCAGTTCAAATTTGACCCGCTTTCAGCTGATTCAACGAAAATTTGTCTTTTTCACGAGAGGTCGATAAAAGCCTTTAACACCCAAAAATTTGGTCAATTGTACATTAAATATGTCCTAGTATGTTAGAAAAATGATTTGGTACAATTTTGCAACAAATATATGGTAGATCCTTCACAAAAAAACTCATTTTGGGCACTTGAAAAATGGAAAATGATTTTTTCATACAAGGAAAACGAAAACTTCCTTAAGCAGCATTGTTTTCCATTCCAATATGCACCCTTGTGCACAATATTAGATCATTTGAACAAACTATGCCATGAATGTGGCCATAAGATTGATCATTTGGCTTGAAAGCCATGAATCTTCACACATGATAGCTCATTTCTGAGAACACTTTTTTAAAATAATTACCGTATTAGAAGTTTAGTATTTTTCCTGGTAACTTGGTCACATATAATGACACAATGTTAAGGTTTTCCAATTTTTTAATTTTTTTAATTTTCAGGCCCGTTCGAAAATACGGTCAAAACGGTCGGCATGACCGTTCCTAGCTAGTGTTTGAATACTAGAACGTTTTTGGTGTTTCTCTGATTAAATAGATACCTATCTACCTAGAAATTATTTTTGAAAAAATCGTGAGCCAACTATGAGGGAGCTGCAGTTCAAATTTGACCCGCTTCCCCCTGTATCGGCAGAAATTTGTCTTTGTCACTAGAAGCGGATAAAAGCTTTTAAGACCCAACTATTTTGTATTCTGCAGTGTACTACAACAACAATGTACTTTGCATTCTACATGTATACCGCGATTCCACTTTATCTCAGTTCCAATTTGTGGTACAAGCTCGCCCTACAGATTTACAGTCATGCTGGTTTTGTGCTGGTAATTTACTGTGAAGTCACATTGTACCGCAAATTAAATGTTGGTTTAGTTCTCCGAGTGATATCTGTCCTAAAAGCACTCTGGTTGTGTGGCCGATCTATCGTGTGTTTATGTGTTCGGCGTGCTCAGGTAGTTGATCTAGGGGTACTTGTCTACTGCCGTAGATATTATTGTGCAACATTCTGATCAGTAGATTGCTCACATGCATTCTTTCTTGTGCATAATGACCCTGTGTTATTGTTCTTCGAAACTCTTGTAACAAAATGTTATTGTTCAACATTCTGATTAGTAGATTGCAGGTGGGAATTCAGATAGAACCCAACATTTTGTTTGCATCATCAAGTGCGCAGAAACCAGGGGTGTTGGGGATTGGGACATGGGCGTGACATGATGTGCATATACTTTGCTTATTAGATATTTCTGTTACATAGTACATCATGCACTAAATCTGTTTCAATGTGAGCTATGCCGTTGGCTAGTATTGCTTCTGGGAAATAGATAGATAGTTGTTAATGTATTACACCTCCTCTGCTCCTACTACACCTGTAAATGGATAGTGTAACCAGTAAATTGGGGTAGTTCCTTCTCACCTTAAATTCATCATACTTGTCTAGTTAGTTATGTTGCAAGAAATGCCTGCCAAGTTGAATCTGAATAATCAAATTCTACCATCCTGGTTGAATTGTTTCCTCCACATTGTTCATCATGTTGAAGGCCATTGCTATGGATCTGTTTTCAAGAGAAGTACCCTGGCGTGACACGGGTGAATGGCAAGCTGCAGGAAATGTATTTGCTATATTCTGTCCATTTTTGCTATATTTATGTGTAAGGAAATGTATCCATGAGATGAGTTATTGTGTTATGTAAACCTGGGAGATGTATTATGTGATGTTATATGATGGATGATTTTAATTCGACTTGGAGTTTTCTTGAATTGAATATGAAATAGTGTTGAATTTAATATTGGACAAATAAATGGGTTGAAAGGCCCAATAAATAGAAATGGAACCAAGTTTTGGAACAAAAAAGATGCTGAATTCAAAAATGAAAAAAAGGCCAAAACTGAAACTGGACCAAATGTGTTTGGGCACTAAAAGGCCAGGGCCCAAATTATAATGATACAAAAAAAATTGAAAAAATATACTAGAAGTGGTTGTAAATAGGATAAGGCCCAATAAGAAAAAGCCCAAAAAAATAAAACCAGCCCATGTGATCAATTGAAATGGGTTGGGATGATTTCAACCATGACGTTTTGATTTCATCGTAATTTTGCCATGTAGGACTGCCACGTAGGACTGGGTTAGATTGCCAACGACGATTTAGGATCGTCGTAAAGGTTACGGCGATCCAAGAATCGTCGTAAAAGTTACGACGATTTCGATCAAAACATCGTTGTTGTCAGTTTTTCACGCTTCGTATTTTATGCTTGGTTTTTCGTCGTGAGATCGTCGTAAATTAAAAACCGCGACGATGTAGCGACAAAAATATAGTGTCGTGTATTAGCATATTTCTTGTAGTGTTCGCCGTCAGATGCCCAACCTTATGTAGCTACGTTCTTCCAAAGTTTTCCCTATTACCACATTTGTAGGACTATGTAGATCCTGAAGGGAGAATGACAACTTTATCACGATGACCTGAAGCCGAGAATTGAAGACAACAACGAAAGGGATCAACTTCTTCCGGGAGAGCAAACAAGACCGAGAAGACATGCTAGAATTTTGTAACCTCTCAATTCTTTGGACGAGAATTTCTTTTAGTGGTGGAGAGTTGTGACGCCCCCAGTGTCACGCTATAGTGACCCATGTAATCAAGCTACAATGATCACCATGATTAAGTTAATCATGTTGTTCAAGAGTGCATGATCAACCTCATTTAGGATTCCTATGAATTTCAAAATTCATTTAATAAGTGGAATTAATATTTTGTCAAACATCAAAACTAAAATCATGGATGGGATGCAAATATTCCATAAGCAATTATAATAATGTAACCCACATTCTTATAAATTGTTTTGGTGCCTCAAATAAATAAAACTTTAATCAAATCAATTATTAAATCTCCATTTAAATTTTTAAGTATTAAATAATTTCAAAAGGGCCCCAAACTTCTTTTGGCATTGTCAGATATTATGATTTTAATATTTGGCCACGTGCCATATTTTTAGAAAGTGCATTTTTACTAACACTAATTAAAACAAAAACTGTAAAAGAAAACAGAAAATGAAAATGAAAAAAAGAGAACCCCCCCCATTGGGCCGGCCCAGCCACCCTCCCCCGTGTCGGCCCACGCTCCCCTCAGCCATGACCAATAAAAGTCCAACCACTCCCAAAGCCTATTTTTTCCCCAAGCTCTTCGTTGCCCATCGGCGCCTCGCCGACAATGGCCACCGCCGGCCACTACGTCGTCCTCCCTCGCCTCCTCCTCGTCACCTCCCCTGCCGGTCACTATGAGCCCACTGCCACCCCTCCCCGTGTCGTTGTGAGCACCCCCTCTCCTCTTTCACCCCACTCCAGCGGCCCCCTCAGCCCGGCCACGGCGCCCTTCCTCGCTCCAGCGAGCCCCCCTCATCGCACCGCCGCCAGTGTGCCGCCCTGCTGCCCTCGACCTTGGGCCCCGTCACCGGCCGCGATCACCCCTGTCTGCGCCCGCACCCCCCCTTCTCGTACCCTACGTGCGTGCAACGCCGTACCACCCGCACCCACACATGCGCTGCTTTATGCGTGCCCATAGCAGGGTGCCCCGTTGTCGCGTGCTGCTGCTCGCCGACCTAGCCCTATTCCGGCGCACCCCCGTCCGCGCGTCCTCTCTTGGCCCCTACCGCCGCTCCTCTACTGGGTGGCCGCCGCTTCACCATTTTCGTTGTCGCGCGCATGCCCCGTGCGAGCCCGCACCTCGCCGCTTTCCCAGCACCCACCACCATCGCATCTGGCCTCATTGCTGATGTGTGCGCCCCTAATAACGCCGGTGGGCTCACTGCCAGATGGACACGGGAAGTTAGCCCCACTGACCCAGCCCCTAATCTGTAGTTTAAACTAAACCCGTCGACTAAACAACCAATGACTGTTGGACCCCCCCTCCCCCTCTACTAACAAAAAACGAAAACTAATTGAACCCTATTAAAAGTACAGCCAATGACATTTGGGTCCCGAGGGCCCTGTTGACCAGTCAACAGTCCACTATTGACTACTAACTAGGCAGTCAACAGGGCCCCACCTCATAACCTCATCCATGTTCTGGATGGGTACACTTTGGGTACCGATAACCATTTTGTCTTTTTTGAATTAATAATAATCCAATAATTCAAAATATCATTTAAACTTTAAAAATTAATATAAAATAATTCATAATCCGGATGAAAATATTTTGTACATGAAAGTTGATCAAAAAACTAGACAATCCCGGATATGATGTCCGTTTGTATGTCACGCGTCCCTAGCATAGTGAACATGGAACTTTTCCATCGTTTTTGCTTGTCCGGTAGTAGCAACAGACCCGGGAAATATCGTCAGATATTTTCACGATTTGACCATGAGGTATAATACTATGTTAACTCATTCCTAGCACTGCATGTTGCCATGTCATGCATCGTGATGCATCTGTCTGCTTTATATTTATTGTTTCTTCCCCCCACTTCTCTCCGGTAGACGCTCACGCTGATGCTGCTTCCGGGTACAACTACCCTCCTGGCGACCAACCCTTTCCTGCAGAGCAACAAGGCAAGCAAACCCTCCTTGATCATTCCTATATCGCCTATTCTTTCTCCCTCGTGATTGCATTAGATTTTTCTACTAATAGTTCTTATTCTGATGCCTAGCCTGTTTTTGATGAACTGCTAATTTAATATACCACACTTTAACTATTTAATATAGGTGGAGCAGTGATCCCCATTGACCCCGTTAGTCCAGTTGCCCCCGCTTTTTCATCAAGTCTCAATCTACTAATCGACGAGCCAAGACCCGTCACAGCACTCACACCCCCTTGTTGTACGATGCTGCAGAGTTACTATTGAGTACCGAGGGTGACACCTCATTACATACTCCTGATGTTAGCTGTGTAGTGTAGTTAACCGGTGGTGGTTCATGGAGGGTGATTCCTCCTTCACCACCTCCGATAACGGCTCTATCGTACAACCCCTAAAGCGTGGACCACCGAGGGTGATTCCTCCCTGGTCGCCTTGACAGTTACATCCATCGGAACTCATCCAGGTGATACCTCGGATCCCTC
This sequence comes from Hordeum vulgare subsp. vulgare, assembly GCF_904849725.1. NCBI lineage: Eukaryota > Viridiplantae > Streptophyta > Magnoliopsida > Poales > Poaceae > Hordeum > Hordeum vulgare. Next base: position 310,104,899 of record NC_058520.1, read on the forward strand.
TGATGTTATAACCACACAGTTACTCAACCTTGATACTGGAAACATGATGAGGGGTGTTGCGGGTGGATTCCCGCATGGTTGTGACGGGGCATGGCCGGGCTTTCTGGGCCCTTGCCACACATCCTCGAGGCGGGGCGACAGGACCACATATCATGGATTGTTGATCGTCGCCACAGTGTTAATTAAAATGCTAATGAGATTTCGGTATTTGACCTGAGTTGGTCAGGGGACCTTTTTGCACTAACCTTCACATGGGACAAGTTATGGGTACTCGACGTCGTGGTCTTAGCCAAATCTCTTCAGACATCACCAATGTAGCGGTGCGCGTCCGAGTGGTCCGCATAAGCATCATCTTGTATAAGAGGTGCCAGGATTTAGAACGGCGGGCTGGCCTCTCTGCAGAGTCTAGGTAGGGCTGCGACGTGTTGATGTTCGAAGGCTGGGCATGACCCACGAAAGTGTGTCCGGCCAGAGTTTATTAGTTGTGTTGGGTGCTGTGGTGCACCCCTACAAGGATGAAATTTAACTATTCGAATAGTCGTGTCCACGGTTATAGGACGACTTGGAATTGTATCATGATCTTATACAACTTCAACTGTTACATAACTCGAATGTTTGCTCTGGGATTTCTTTCTCGCAGGGAGTCGAGGAAGAATCTCTGGGCATGACCTTAATTAAAAAAATTCCAACAATATGACTATATAATTGTGTTACTTGCTCTACTCTCGCCTATTGCTGCAAGATGCTGAAGATACTAGTCTTTTATAGGACTAGTCCCTTCTCTCTATTCTTTCCTTATTGCAGTTAGTCCACCTATAACCCCCGTCCCTTTGATACCGATGCATACTTTGTATAGTTTTGATGTCAGTGTTGCGAGTACTTTGGATGAGTACTCACAATTCCTTTGCGCCCCCTTTTCCCCTTGATACGATTGTTGCGACGAGATGATGGAGCCCAGGAGAGGGTGTATTCCGTCGATAACGTCTACTAAACCGACGGTGCCTACTCCAATGTGGAGGCCGCTGACGACCAGGACTAGTTTAGGAGGTTCCCACGGAGGAGGCCAGATTCCGCCTCGGCAACAAGACTGGAGGCCGTGACAAGCGGGAGCTTATTCACGCTTTCTTGCAGCATTGCCACGATGAGGGCATCCTCAAGGCCCTCTCCCGTCGCCGGATCTAATCCTTCGCCGAGTTGTCGAGCATAGTGCTTAAATACTGTGCCAGGGAAAGTACTTTGCAAATTCAGCAAATGTACAACGACCCTCGCCTCGCTAGACCAATCCGGACAAGATGCACACCCTCGGTTACGGGACCGGTCACAACCAAAAACTCGGCAAAAAGAACTCTGACGCGGGCTAAATTGGTCCTTAGCGTACTATTGGACGAGCCATGACCCATACATTCGTCCCGCCTGAATCAAGCTCCACCCATAGCTTTAGAACATGTTGGCTCCTCAAGCAGGTCGCAAAAAGCGAAGAGACTATCCTCATTGTGACACCCTCGGAGCACTGGCCAATGGCACCACTTGATACAACCAAAGAGATCTTAATGATCTATGAGACGTTCACCTCAAAAAATCAGAGAAAGAGAGCCTTTCGGGAGCTCCATCAAATCCATCATGTAGCAGCGGCAAACCCTTGGTCAAACACACCTATCACATTTGAACAGGGCGACAAGCCGATGGCCAGTATAGGCCGGGTACATGCTACCCTAGTCCTAAACCCCATACTCGATGGCTTCAAACTCAACAAAGTACCGATGGACGGGGGAAGCAGCCTCAACCTAATTTACGAGGACAAGCTTGAAAAAATGCAGTTCGATCGATCTAGAATCGAGCCGAGCACAACCACCTTCCGGGGTATTGTCCCCGGGAGAGAGGCCCGCTGCACAGGATGAGTAGCGCTCGACATGGTATTCGGTACACCCGATAATTACCGATCTGAAGTGCTACTCTTTCATATCGTCATGTTCCACAACAGTTACCACACACTGTTGGGACGCGAAGCCTTCACATGGTTCCAGGCCATACCGAATTACGGGGACATGAAACTCAAAATGCCAGGGCCAAACAGAGTGATCACGGTAAACAGTGACCCGAAAAGAGACCTCTAGGATGAAAACAAAATGGCATCCCTCCCCCTGGAAGTGCTGGTAGAGACCCTTTTCGCAGAAGAACTCATGGCACTACATGTCGTGGTAGACAAAAGCGATGTGATCCTCGGCAAGCAGCCCAAGTCCACATCCTTCAAACTGGCCGATGAAATCGTCAAATTCCAGGTACACCCGATGGATCCCAATAAAACAACGCCAATCAGGGCACAACTGGAGCCCGAAATCAACGAAGCACTACGCGCTTTTCTATGCCAAAATTGGGACATATTTGTCTGGCACCCATCAGACATGCCAGGAATACCTTGGGGGCTAGCAGAGCACACTCTCAACATAATCGTCGGTTTCAAACCTGTCAAACATGCCTTGCATCAATTTTCCAAACCTAAATGCCAAGCTATGGGCGAAGAGATCGCCAAGTTACCGGAAGCCGGTTTCATCACAGACATTAAACAACCCAACTTCTTGGCAAACCTGGTCATGGTACCAAAGAAGGGTAAATCCTGGCGGCTATGTGTCAATTTTAAAGACCTAAACAAAGCATGCCCCAAGGATCCCTTTCCGTTGCCATGAATAGCTCAAGTTATCGATGCCATAGCCGGCCATGATTCCCTATGCTTCCTTGATGCCTACTCTGGATACCATCAGATCAAAATGAAGGAACCCGATCAGGCAACAACCACATTTATAACACCCTATGGGCCATTCTCTTTTAACACAATGTTGTTCGGGCTAAAAAACCGCGGGCACCACTTACCAGTAGAGGATGCATACTTGCTTGGGGAAACAAATCAGAAAAACAGTAGTGGCATATGTAGACGATGCAGTCATCAAGAACACACACGTCAACCAGCTGGTGAACGACCTTAGGGAGACCTTTGCCAACTTATGGGAATACCACATTCGGCTTAATCCGGATAAATGCGTCTTCGACGTCCCCACGCGACAAACTCCTCGGATTTATCGTATCGCAAAGAGGAATCGAAGCCAATCCAGCCAAAATACGAGCATTGTCACAGCTCACAATACCAACAGAGCTATATCACATCCAAAATTGGCACGCTGCATGGTGTCCCTAAGCCGATTTATATCTTGTCTAGGCGAGAAGGCCCTGCCACTGTATCGGTTGCTGAAGTCAACCAAAGACTTCAAGTGGACCGACGAGGCCACAATGGCTCTGGAGGACATCAAGGCGATATTAGCCAGCAATCCCATACTAGCAGCACCCTTCACAAGGGAGCCGATGTTGCTATACATCTCGGCCACCAATCAAGTCGTCAGTGAGGTACTCGTCATAGAACGAGAAGCTGAGGGCCAACAACTATGGATTCAAAGGCCAGTCAACTACGTCTTCGAAGTTCTCACCTCATGTAAAACAGGTACCCACACTACCAAAAGATCGCATATACAGTGTTCATGGCATCACGGAAGCTTCGACACTATTTCCAGGAGTGTGTGGTCACTGTGACTTCGGAAGTTCCGTTGAACGATATTATCAACAATAAGGATGCTACTAGCCAAATAGCAAAATGGGCCATCAAGCTCCAGCTTTAGAGATCACCTACAAACCACGACGGGCCATCAAATCTCACGTCCTGGCCGACTTCGTGGCTGAATGGACCGAGGTTGAACTCCCCATAGAGTATAGCACTTATGCTCACTGCATCATGTATTTCGACGGGTCCAATACTCTCACCGAACTAGGGGCTGGAGTGATTCTCACATCCCCCACCGGGGATAATGTTCAGTGCGTGCTACAGATCATGTACATCATTTCAAACAACGCAGCCGAATACGAAGCCCTGTTACACGGTCTTCGGAAGGCAGCCTCAATGGGCATTCAGCGGCTCGAAGTACGAGGAGACTCTAATCTTGCCATTTCACAAATCAACGGTGAATTCGATGCAAAGAATCCAAAAATGGCAGCTTATAAGAACATCTTCCTCAAAATATCATCACGATTTGAAGTCTTAGAGTTCCACCATGTCTGAAGAGACAACAACCAAGCAGCGGACGTTCTCGCCTGCTTAGGTGCAAAGCGTGACCTCGTCCCTAGAAACATCTTTCTGGAGCGGTTGTTCAAGCCATCCGTAGTATGGAAAGACGAGACGGTCCGCACAGGGGTTGGCGGCGAAGAGCAGGTGGTACCCCCAGTGACAGAGCATGACGATCAAGTCGCCGGTGGGTCTTCAATCAAAGAAACGCCCTAGGCCCATGAGGTCATGGCCAGAATTGCACCATGGACCGAAACCTTCCTTGCTTATCTATTACGCAAGGAGTTTCCTTACGACCAAACCGACGCGTGATGTATCATTCGCCGATCAAAGGCTTATAAGGTCCATGAAGGCGAGCTATATGAGCACCAGAGGAGTACTCTAGTGGTGCATACCTGAGGAGGAAGGCATGCATCTTTTGGCCGAGGTACACACCGGTATGGGCGGTCACCACGCAGCAGCATGGGCCCTGGTCAGCAAGGCTTTTCGAGCTGGCTTCTTCTGGCCGACGGCTCGAGAGGACGCCCACACACGCGTTCAGTGTTGTACGGGGTGTCAATTATTTGCAAACCAAATCCGTGTGCCCCCAACAGCTCTTCGAACAATTCCGATCACTTGGCCCTTCATGGTCTGGGGTCTAGATATGGTCGGCCTACTTAAAGGGGGACCAAGAAAAAGAAATACCTCCTGGTTATGGTTGATCAATTTACCAAATGGATCGAAGCAAAGCCGGCCACCTCGGTCAAGGCTAAACCAGTACTCGAATTTATCTCCAGTGTCGTACACCATTATGGTGTTCGGCACAACATAATAACAGACAATGGATCCAATTTCACCGCCCAGGAGGTAAAAGATTGGTGCACAAACTTGGGCATAAAGATCGATTATGCTTTCGCATACCACCCGCACACCAACGGACAAGTCGAAAGAGCCAATGGGCTCATTATGAGCGGTATTAAACACATGTTAGTCCGCTCCCTTCAAGATTTCGATTGTCAATGGGTGGAGGAGCTCGACTCCGTGCTATGGGGCTTGCGCACCACTCTGAATCGATCCACTGGGTACACCCCCTTCTTTATGGTGTACGGGGCTGAAGCAGTCCTCCCCTGTGACATTATAGATGACGAACCTCTGGTGTGTATGTACGAGGAAAAAGAAGCCGAGCTAGATTGACAAGATGACCTAGACGCATTGCAAGGAGAGCGCGACATCGCTCTGGCCCGATCAGCTTTCTATTAACAACAAGCTTGGCGCTATCAAAGTAGGAAAGTCCGGGTAAAGGCATATAATGTCGGATAACTCATCCTATGCCTCACCGAGAAGCAGAAGCATAAACTTCACCCTAAGTGGGAGGTCCCTTTTATAATCGATGAAATCTTAACAAGAGGAGCTTATGGCGCGCACAAATCCGAAGACAACCGCCTCGAGCCGAACCCGTAGAATGCATCTCGCTTTGGGCGTTTTTACGGCTAGACCACTATTATCCTTCCTTTATCGTCACTTTCTTTCTCCCGTATCGCCCACATTTTTTATTTTTTCCTATAGGGATAATTAGTTGTTCTCACGGCATGTTTGGCTTAACCAAACACCCACGAACATTTACCAAATCATCCGCGTTAAACGGAATGATCAAGTAGCACCTGGGAGCTTCTTAAAGAAGTTGTCCAATGTATTTGCCATACCTACTTGTTCATGTATACATCTTGAAATAAAAACATCGATTCTTGCCATTGTATGCATCAATTGGACTTCGGATTTTAGCAATGCTGGGTTGCCTTGCTCCTGTGCTTACTCTCTATGTTTCTGATGTATTCGGCTAGAGGGTAAAGGGAGCACCGCTGTGATCGTTACAACCGGTTCACCCGAACACGTACCTTAGACGGGTAAAGCCAAAAGCTAGCGCTTCTTGAGATTCAGCTTGATATGCTAGGACGATGCCCACCTAATTGGCAAATTTTGCATCATAAAACCATTGGCCGTGTTGAGCGGATAAACACCCATACCGACTACAACCTTTGTAGCGGCCCCAGAAAAAGGAACCCATTAAGGAACTATTTTTTTGGAAGACTTTTCTTACGCCTAGTCGTAATATAACATAATCCACATGTATAAATTTTGTTTGTTAGTACCACATGCCGGATTGCCTAGTTATCGGAAATTTGATTCCTACCTTTGCAGGATACAAAGTACGAAACACTGCCTAGTTTATAACAAGGGAGGTAGAAGCTGATGGCCGGTTAAAGAGAGAATTTCAAAATATGGAGGGGGTGCCTTAACACACAAATATCATTACAGGCGATTACACGCTTGGTGATTGATCTAGTTGATCTATTATAGCATCTAACATGTGGTCCTCCTGCGACAATCGCGCGGTGGGCATCACTTGATCGTACACGAGATGTGGAGGAATCTCCTTCCCATCTGGTCGCACTGGTCCAACTCGGGCCATGTGCTTGGGATCTAGGCGGGTAAAGCAAGTCTTCACCATACCCATGCCTCCCAAGATCCTTCACGGCAGGCTGAGGTCTTCCACAATTCGAAGCAATTGCGGGCTCCTATAAATTGCTCGGCAAGATCGGCCATCCCTTGCGTAGGGATTTGCTTCAGCCATAAAGCTCACATCATACTCCATATAGCCTTCCGCGCACGCTCGTGCACAATAGACAGTTCCTTCAATAGGTCCCCCCAAAGGAAGTGGCCTCCTCCTCAGGACGCCCACTTAAAAATACCTAATCCAAAGGAGGACCAAATTTTCATGATCAACACAATAAAACTTCAATCAGTTCCAGGTTAGAGCTTTACTTACATAACATGCCGCCTTTAAATTTCTGGTTCTCTTCTCGAGTTTGTGCCAATTGAGTTCTCAAACTCTCAACTTCCTTATCTTGTTTTTTTTCTCTTCCTTGATATTGTTGTTTTCTTCATGGCATCGCCTCAGTACGCGCTGACCGCCTTCAAGCTATAATTCAGCATATTGCTGAGCTTCTCGAGAGGCATCCAGATCTTTTTGCATTTAGCCTATTGATTCACCTACTATAGCAATTTTTTTGGCTATTAATATATATATATATATATATATATATATATATATGTATGTATATATTAAGCAAATTCAGCATACTATAAATCAACTCCCTTACCATGGGCTTCTCTAGTAAATTTCTTCACATCTTCCAGCTCGGCCCTACTCGCCTTTAAATTGGCCTGGCTCTGATGGAGAACTTTGGATAAACTCTCATTTTCCTGCTTCAAAGCCTGCAGATTGAAAAATAACTTATTGTCGACCCTTAATTCAGCCTTCTCGACCAAATTAAGGCTCGGGGGCTACTGGCTCCGAAATTTTGTTCGGATATTATAAAGTCGATAACTTACCTGCAGGTGGGCAGACGTGACGCCCTCGATTTGATCGTACGCTAATCATACACGCAAATGCATACGACCAAGCTCAAGGACTCACGGGGAGATATAACAACACAACTCTAGACACAAATAAAAACATACATGCTTCATATTACAAGCTAGGGGCCTCGAGGGCTAGAATACGGAAGCTCGATAAACACACGAGTCAGCGGAAGCAACAAATATCTGAGTAAAGACATGAAACATGATAATGACTTAGATAAGGCTAGCACAAAAGATAAAGCGATCGAACGAGGCGAAGCCTCCTGTCTGGGAACCTCCTAAAATACTCCTAGTCTTCAACGACCAACATGTAGTAGTAGGCACCGTCGGGGTAGCAGTCGTCGGTGGCGGGAAACACCATCTCCTGGGCTCCATCATCTGGTTGCAGCAACGGATCAAGGGGGAAAGGGGGAGCGAAGCAACGGTGAGTACTCATCGAAAGTACTCGCAAGACTAACATCAGAACTATGCTAAGTATGCATCAGTATCAAGAAATAGATTTATGCGGACTGGTTGCAGCAATCCGAGAATAGAGAGAGAAGGCCTAGTCCTATCGAAGACTACCATCTTCACGGGTCTCGCAGCAATAGATGAGAATAAAGCAGGTAACACAATTAATAGTCATATTGTTGCATCAATATTAAATAAACTCACGCCTAGAGATTCTTCCTCGACTCCCTGCGAGGAAGCAATTCCGGAGCAAACATTCCAGTTAATTAAGTAACAATTGTAGTTGTATAAGATCGGGGCACAACTCCAAGTCGTCCTGCAACCGTGGACACGGCTATCCGAATAGTTAAATTCTTCCCTGCATGGGTGCACCAAGTTTCCCGTCACGCTCAATAAACTCTGGTCGAACACACTTTCCTGGGTCATGCCCGGCCTCGGAACATCGACACGTCGCAGTCCCACGTAGACTCAACAGAGAAGCCAGTCCGCGATCTAAATCCTAAACATGCAAGGGTCATGGGCCCATCACCCTTTACACTCCTGCATGATGAAAGGGCGGCTGATGTTAGTTCTGGCACCTCTTATACAAGAACGGTGATAATCCAGACCAATCGGGCGCCGCCGCTCCATTGTTGACGTCTGAAGAGCTTCGGTGATACCACGACGTCGAGTACCCATAACTTCTCCCGTGGGCCGGTTATTGCGAAAAGGTCTCCGACCAACCCAGATCAAATACCCAAATCCTTAGTATTTTAATTAACTCATCGACATATCCTCGATCCACCCGCAACACACCATCCATCAATGTTCCTAGTAACAAGATCAAGTAACCGTGTGCCCATAACATCAGAGGGATCCAAGGTATCACCCTCAATGGATTCCGAACGATGTAACCATCAAGGTGGTCAGGGAGGAATCACCCTCGGTGGACCACATTTGAAGGGTTGTACGACAAAGTCGTTATCAGAAGTGGTGAACGAGGAATCACCCTCCAAGAACCACTGTCGGTCAACTACACTACAACGCTAACATCAGAGTACGTAACGACGTGTCACCCTCGGTACTCGATAGTAGCTCTGCAGCGTGGTGCAACTAAGGGGGGTGTAAGTGTTGTGTTGGTTCATGGCTCGTCGATCATATGATCGAGACTTGATGAAAAGGCGGGGGCAACTGGACAAAGGGGTCGAAGGGGATAACTGCTCCACCTATACTAAAAAGTTTAGCTTGTGGTACAGTAAGGTAGTAGTTCATCAAAAACAGGCTATGCATCATAATAGGAGCTATCTACAATAGTAGCAAAATTCTAATGCAATCATAGGGAGAAAGAAATAGGCGATATAGGAATGATCAAGGGGGGTTTGCTTGCTTGTTGCTATGCGGCAAAGGGCTGGTCGTCAAGAGAGTAGTCGTACCAGGCAGCAGCATCAGTCTCAGGGTCTACCTGTAAGAAGAGGGGGGAGAAACAATAAATAATAGCAACAGGCGCAACACGATGCATGACATGGCAAAATGCAGGGTTAGGTATGCACTAACGCAATATCATCCGTCATAGACAGATCGGGAAAATATCAGATGATATTTCCCGGGTTTGTGGCTACTACCGGTGAGGCGAAACAGATGGAAAAGTTCCACGTTCGCTATGCTAGGTACGCGTGACAAACGAACGGATAGTGTATGCGGGTTCGTTTCATTCTTCCGATCAACTTTCATGTACAAATTATTTTCATCTGACCTACGGATTATTTTATATTGATTCTTAAAGTTTTAACAATATCCAGAAATTAAAACAGATTATTTAAATTTAAAAAATCAAGATCATGACATCAGGAGGATGTGAGCATGACATCATTAGTCAACACCAGTGTTGACTGGTCAAACTCACCAGTGGGTTCTACATGTCATTGACACAGTTTTAATTAATTTAATTAGTAATTAATCAGATTAATAAGGGGGGTGGGAGCCACCTGTCATACTGCCTAAATCAAAAAAAAAAATCACACTACTTAACAGTTTCAATAATAAAACTATTTAATCTTAATCATCATATTAACTAATTAATCACCTAATTAATTAATTCACTAAATGATTAATTAATTAACCTAACTAATTATTTATTTATTATAATAATTATTTTTATTATTTTATATTATTTACTACCGTTATGTTAACAAGGGCGTCGGTCTGTGTTGCCATCCACTTGGGGGGGTTCTACCCCGAACTAATCTATCACAGAGGGGGTTACCACCCCTAGTTTAACAAGGAGGTGGCCAGAGCCGGCCGAAGCCAACCGAGGCTGAAGCCATCGGCCAGAAGCGCAGCGACGAGGCCACGCGCTGGAAGTAGTAGCCGCCGGAGAGGCGAGCAGCGAGCGGTTGGTGGGGTGGGGCACGCGGTGGCCGAGGGGTTGCTGATGGCATGCGGCCACGGGAGCAGGTAGGCAAGCGGGGAGCGGCCAACGCACAGCGGTGCACGGGGTTGCAGGTGCTGGCACGGAGCAAAAAGGGGATGAGGGGGTCGTCGGAGGGGCAGCGTGTGTGTGAGGGGTGGTCGGAGTGGATCCGGTCGCCGAAGCTGAGGGGAGTAGAGGGTAAGGGGAGGAGAGGGCCTCATTATCGTGTAGAGGGAGGCAGAGGCTCGATGTGGAGGTGGCCGGCGGTGGAGATGGGACCAACGGGGGAGGCGGTCGTCAGTGGAGGGAGCCGCCGGCGGGGGCGACGGCGGTCGGCGGCGGGGCGACGGCGCCCGACGGCGGGGCGCCAACGGGGTGGCGCGGCCCAGCCCCGAGCTAGTCAGGCAAGGGGTAAGAAACGTGGGGGAGGGGGCTGGTGGCTGCGGGGGTTTATGGGGTGTGGGGAGGGGTTCAGGGAAATTTAGGGTTTGGGGGGTTTATATACCCCCCATGGTAGAGGGGGGCGGTTGGGCTAGTGGGGTTGGCTGGGTTGACTAGGCTGGCCAGGGGGTTAAGGGTTTTTCTTTTCTTTTTCGTTTTTTTATTAGTATTATTTTACTTTTACTTTTACTTTTTATTCAATTTTATTTATAGTGCCTACAATTACTTCATAAAAATACTAGACTGGCCTCACAATTTTTATGGTAATTTTATAACATGCCACAATTAATTTTGGAGAAGTTTAGAATTTCTTTAATTATAGTGAAATGCGACACGACATTTAATAATCATTTCGGCCCCAGTTTTAATTATTTTGAGGCACTAAAATGCTTGGAAAAATATTGGTTTCAATTTTATAAATACCCAGGAATTATTTGCCACCAAAGCATGATTTTTAATTTAAAGATTGCAAAACTTTTAAATCCATTTTTGAAATGAATTTGAATCGCAAAAAGGTTTTGAATTGGAGTTCTATTCCAATTCTGATCATGATAGATTAGCAAACGCACTAGCTTAATCTCAGCCATCACTCTATATTAATTACAATGATTACTATATCATACTCCGGGGATGTCACAACTCTCCCCTACTAACAAAAATTATTGTCCCGAGAATTAATAAGTACAAGGAAAAAAGCTCGGGGTATTCATCACGAAGATGATCCTCGCATTCCCAAGTGGCTTCCTCTTCAGAATGATTTGACCACTGCACTTTAAGGAACTTGGTGACATTTCGACGAGTCTGACGTTCAGCCTGATCGAGAATGCGGACCGGATGCTCTTTATAAGAGAGGTCTTGTTGCAGCTCAAGCATATCATGATCCACTGCTCGAATAGGATCTTTGAAGCACCGAAGGAGCTGAGACACATGGAAGACATCGTGAACCTGAGAAAGCTTCGCGGGCAGTTCCAATTGATAAGCTAATTTTCCACGCCTTTCGAGAATAGTGAATGGACAAATATAGCGAGGAGCTAACTTGCCCTTGATCCCAAAACGGTGTGCACCTCTTGTTGGTGTGACACGAAGATAAGCCTTTTCGCCAGGTTGATAGACCATATCTTGATGATGACAGTCATACTAACTTTTCTGACGAGACTCGGCAGCCTTTAGATTCTCATGAATAATGTGGACTTGATCTTTAGCATGTTGGATAATCCCCGAACCGAAGGGTGATCGTTCCCCAGTTTTTGACCAATTCAGAGGAGTTAGACACCTTCATCCATACAACACTTTGAAAGGGGCCATCTTCAGACTAGCTTGATAGCTATTGTTGTAGGAGAACTCGCATACGGGAGAGATTCCTCACATTTCTTACCGAAAGAAATGACACAAGGTCGAAGCATGTCCTCGAGAATTTGGTTGACTCGTTCAACTTGTCCCTGGGATTGAGGGTGAAATGCGGTGCTGAAGGAGAGATGAGTCCCCATAGCCTTCTGAAAACTTTCCCAGAATTTTGAAGTGAACAAGCTGCCACGGTCTGAGCTGATTACCAACGGAATACCGTGAAGTGAAACATTCCTGGACATATAAAGATCTGCCAGTTGGCTAGCATTAATTGTTTCTTTGCCGGCCAAAAAATGTGCAAATTTGGACATCCGGTCAATGACGACAAGAATAGCATCATTACCTTTCTGAGATCTGGGAAAACCAGTGAGAAAGTCCATTTCAACATGGTCCCATTTCCATTCATGAATAGAGATAGGTTGCAAAGTTCCAGCAGGCTTTTGATGTTCTGCTTTGATTCGCCAGCAAATATCACACTCTACAACATAGCGTGCAATGTCTTGTTTCATATTTGGCCACCAGAATCTTTGACAGATGTCTTGGTACATCTTGGTACTACCCGGATGTATAGACAACAGGGTATCATGAACTTCTTTCATCACCTTTTCGGTCATTATGAGATTTTCCTTTTTACTTGGGACGAATAGGTGACCTTTGAAGTACAAGGCGCCATCTTCAGCAACAGTGAAAAAAGAGGGTTTAGCTTTTGTAAGGTAGCTCTTAATCTTATCGACTTCATCGTCATAGATTGAATAGTCTTCAGGATGGAGACAAGATCTGGTTCAGCAACCAGGTTACTGAGGGAACCCTGATTAACCACACGGAGGTTCAATGGGGGAAATTCTTTAGGAGGGGGACCAAGATAACCCTGAGGAACAATACGGAGGTTCAGCTTACGAAATTCCTCTTCAAGACGGTCATGAACCTTATGAACCTGCAGGTGGTTGCAGTATGACTTGCGACTCAAGGCATCAGCCATTAAGTTAGCTTTGCCGGGGGTATATGATATACCACAGTCAAAATCTGCTATACACTCCATCCATCTCTGTTGATGTAGATTCAGATCCGACTGAGTGAATAGATACTTCAGACTTTGGTGGTCGGTGTAGATCTCACAACGATTACCGAGAAGGTACTGTCGCCATTCGTTCAGTGAATGTACAACTGCGCAAGTTCGAGATCATGAACTGGATAGTTCTCTTCATGAGCATGCAGTTGACGTGAGCCATAACCAATCACTTTGCGATCTTGCATCACGATAAAGCCTATCCCTTGACGAGAAGCATCGCAATATATAATGAAATCCCTTTTGTATCCGGAGGAGCAAGTACCAGAGCGGATGTTAGTTTGTCCTTGAGTGCGTGGAAACTTTCCTGACATTTATTAGTCCACTCAAATTTAACACCTTTGTGAAGCAAATTGGTTAAGGGCTTTACAATCTTGGAGAATTTCTCGACGAATCGACGGCAATAGCTGGCGAGTCCGAGAAAACTTCTGACTTGCTTGACATTCTTCGGGGGAGTCCAGTCAAGAATAGCTTGAACTTGTTCGGGGTTGACCGCAATACCATCCTTGGAGATCACATGACCAAGGTACCTCACTTCGTCCACCCAGAACTCACATTTGGAATACTTCGCATAAATTTTATGCTCCCGAAGCTTATCCAGTACGAGACGGAGATGTTCAGCTTGTTCTTCTTTATTCTTCAAATATACCAGAATATCATCCACATATACCATGACGAATTTGTCGAGGTAGTCCATGAATATATAATTCATCAGTCGGGAGAGGGTTGCCGGTGCATTGGTTAAGCCGAATGACATGACAGTGTACTCGCATGATCCATAGCGAGTAACAAAGGCGGTCTTTGGGATATCCTCCTTGCGAACACGGATCTGGTGGTATCCCAACCTCAAGTCGAGCTTAGAGAAGACTGACGAGCCAACAAGTTGATCATATAGATCATTTATCCAAGGAAGAGGATATTTGTTTTGAATAGTGGCCTGATTGATAGGACGGTAGTCCTGAACCAAACGATTTGTCCCATCCTTCTTCTTAACAAAGAGAGAAGGTGCTCCCCAAGGAGAGGAACTCGAACGAATGAAATCCAGATGAAGCGAATTGTCAATTTCTTGCTTGAGTTCAAGAAGTTCATGTGGTGGCATTTTATAAGGACGCTTGTTGATAGGAGTGGTACCGGATACCAAGTCGATGACAAACTCGATAGCTCGAGCAAGGGGAATCCCCGGAAGTTCTTCTGGAAAGACATCTTGGAATTCCCGAACAACAGGAATGTTTTCGATCCCTTCAAGTGGCGACGCATTTAATGCATTCAAGGCATATAGCCGTGCCTGAGCATCTCGGATGAGATGAGCATGATAGCTTATTAATTCATTTGAAGGGTGTAGGACGTGGACGATTTTGGTGGCACAAACGATTGAAGTCGTATGAGCTTTCAACCAGTCCATTCCCTGTATGAGGTCAATGTTGGAAGAACTCAATAACATTGGAGCGGCAAGTAATTCCAATCCTTCAATTTCAATAGGGACATTGGGGCAGACCATGGGGGGTCGACATTGGCCCGCGGGGGTGTTCGCCACTATCGGGATGTTCATCCCTTCATACTTAACGCCATGCATGAATGCAAAACTTTCCGACATGAAGGAATGGGATGCTCCTGTATCAAACAATACACAAGCAGGTATTGAGTTAACGAGAAGTCTACCCATCACGGTAGCAGGCTGGTCTTGAGCTTGACCCACATCAATGTTGTTGGCCTGACCATGAACATAAGCAGGCTTGGTATTGTTGTTGCGGTTCTTGTTGTTGCCACTGCCAGTGTATGGAAGTGTCAGCTGATTCGGATTCTGCCTGCAGTCTCTACCACGGTGACCTGGACGGCCACACTTGAAGCACAGCCCGTCCTCGGGACGGGAAGGAGGAAATCAAGGAGGTTGAGCTGGAAGCCACAACTGTCTAGGTGGTGGAGGAGGGAGACGAGGTGCGGCATAGGACGGCCTCGGAGCAGGAGCAGGTACATGGTACATGTTGTGGGGAATCCAGATCTTCTGCTTCTGTGCACATGGGTCCGAAGATGAACCCGTGTCACGGTTGCGCTTGATTCTATCCTCGTATTCCTGCAGGCCAGTCTCAACCTGAATGGCCTTGTTCACCAGGGTGGCGAAATCAGTATAGTCGTGAACAAGGAGCGCCAGCTTGATGTCAGGGTGGAGGCCCTCACATAATTTCTCCTGTCTCCGTGCATTAGTCGTAATGTCTTCTTAGGCATAGCGGGACAAGTCCAGAAACTCCCGTTGATAAGCATCCACGGTTTTGGTTCCCTAGACAAGGTTGTGGAACTCACGCTTCTTCCGATCCATGATTCTGTGAGGAATGTAGCGATCATGGAAGGCAGCCTTGAACTCCATCCAAGTGATGACAGTTCTAGCAAGCTGAGAGCGCCTATGACTGTTCCACCATTGAGTAGTAGGACCCTTCAAAAAGTAGGCTGCAAAGTTGGCATAGCTCGCCAGGGGCACACTGGCAGACTCCATCTCATAAGCAATATCACGGAGCCAGTCATCAGCATCAAGGGGGTGAGTTGAGCTGCGGTAGATCGCAGGGTTGAGGCGGCAGAAGTCTTGTAGTGCCACGCCTTGCTGCTGATTCATGTTCGGCCTTTGGAACTAGTCCATGAGCCCTTGCATAAATTGCCGGTTCAGTTCAAACTGTTGGATCATCGCCGCCATATATTCAGGAGGCAGGGGTGGTGCAACGTTGGCGGGGCCACGCGGGCGGCCAGCTGGTCTAACCATCCTGCTAAATATTTAAAGGGGTAGTTTAGCATAAGGTAATTGCAAAGGCATTGTAGTCATTCATGAAGTAATCAAGCATGACGAAAGGGAAATGCAATATATACTTCATAGTAGTTAACTTCGACATACAGACCCATTCATAAGTTCGATTACACACCATCGATTACAAATTCGAATTTTGGCAATAACCTGGATGCATTAGACGATAACCTGGACTCACTAGGCGGCACGCCGGCACGCGATGGAGGGATACAACAACGAGACATAGCCATAATGCTACATCAACGTCGGAGAAAACGGCTAAATCTAGGTAGCTGACGGTGACACTCATAGGAGAACCTAGGAGCGGGATTCTGCATCCCGTGGCAACTCATGTGCTCGTACCACATTGACTCGGGGAGCGGAGATCCAAGTGCAGGGGTAAGTTCTCAAACAGCAGGCCACTCAAGACCTGGTGGTAGCTCGGTCCTGCACGGTTGGAGGATGAACACAGGGTGGACCCTCGCGTTGACTGCTGGCTGCAGTTGTGTCAACGCATCGTAAAGATGGGTACGCGTGGCATACAACTTCACAGTCTGAGCTCGGAAGGCATGATCCAGCGCCTCAGTGTACTGCACCAAAACCTGTGAGTCGTAGCGGCGCCTCATGTAGGGGGTACAGACAGCGATGTACGATCGGTCGTTGCGCTCCCGAACGCGAGCACTATAGGCAGTGAGATTAGATCTAGTCTCATCCCCAGCAGGAGTATACAGGATGTATGTGAAAGAAGTCTCCTCCAGGCAAGTGTATGGTCCACGGAGGCGGGTGATAGTGATATATGCCGCATCATGGACAGCCATATTGATCGACAACCCAACACCACAGAAGGTGTGGAGCTCGTTGGTGGAGGTGTCCGTCCGATTGAAGATGTGAACCTCCGCCTGGGACTGGTACTGGTTGAACTCGCGGAAATCCTCGTACACCGTGTACTCGGGGTACGAGCGATATCCCAGCCTGGTCAAGAGGTCGACCAGGATGGCCGGGAACCCAGTCGCATCAATAGCCATAGTCACGCGTACGACCTGCCTTGCAGGACGCATCTGAAAAGGAAGATTCAAGGATGTCAAATGACAGTGTGTGTAACATATTGTGAGAACAACAATAGCAGATAATCCAGGTCTCCAGGTCGATGTGATTACGAGAACCTAATGTTAGAGTTAGCAAAATGTTTAACCCAAAAGAGAAGAGAGAGTAGAACCCAGAGTATAGAAAAGGGGCAAAAGATACTAATACCACCCGATTGAGATGTGGGCCTGTAAGACACAACATCAAAGTTAGTAAGTTTTTCAAGTACTAGACTCGACTTCGTCCAAGGAGTTGGAAAGAGGGAAACCTACAGGCAGTAGGCTCTGATACCAACTTGTGATGCCATCGATTTGATCGTACACTAATCATACACGTAAATGCGTACAACCAAGCTCAAGGACTCACGGGGAGATATCACAACACAACTCTAGACACAAATAAAAACATACAAGCTTCATATTACAAGCAGGGGGCCTCGAGGGCTAGAATACAGAAGCTCGATAAACACATGAGTCAGTAGAAGCAACAAATATCTGAGTACAGATATGAAACATGATAATGCTTTAGAGAAGGATAGCACAAAAGATACAGAGATCGAACGAGGCGAGGCTTCCTACGTGGGAACCTCCTAAACTACTCCTGGTCTTCAGCGGCCTCCATGTAGTAGTAGGCACCGTCGGGGTAGCAGTCATCGACGGCGGGAAACACCATCTCCTGGGATCCATCATCTGGTCGCCGCAACAGATCAAGGGGGAAGCGGGAGCAAAGCAACAGTGAGTACTCATCCAAAGTACTCGCAAGATTGACATCAGAACTATGCTAAGTATGCATCAGTATCAAGAAAGGGGTTTATGTGAACTGACTGCAGCAATGCGAGAATAAAGAGAGAAGGCCTAGTCCTATCGAAGACTAGCATCTTCACGGTCTTGTAGCAATAGACAAGAATAGAGCAGGTAATGCAATTAATAGTCATATTGTTGCAGCAATATTAAATAAAGTCACGCCCACAGATTCTTCCTCGACTCCCTGCGAGGAAGCAAGCCTGGAGAAAACATTACAGTTAAATAAGTAATAGTTGTAGTTGTATAAGATCGGGGCACAACTCCAAGTCGTCATGTAACCGTGGACACGGCTATCCGAATAGTTAATTTCTTCCCTATAGGGGTGCACCAAGTTTCTTGTCACACTCGATAAACTCTGGCCGGACGCACTTTCTTGGGTCATGCCCAGCCTCGGAACATCAACACGTCACAGCCCCACATAGACTCAACAGAGAGGCCAGCCCGCCGGTCTAAATCCAAAGCGGGGGTCATGGACCCATCACCCTTTGCGCTCCTACACGATGTGAGGGCGACCGATGTCAGTCCTGGCACCTCTTATACAAGAACGGTGATAATCCAGACCAGTCGGGCGCGTGCCGCTCCATTACTGGCGTGTGAAGAGCTTCGGTTGATACCACGACGTCGAGTACCCATAACTTCTCATGCGTAGCCGGTTAGTGCGAAAAGGTCTTTGACCAACCCAGATCAAATACCCAAATCCTTAGCATTTTTATTAACTCATCGACACATCCACGCGGGAATCCACCCGCAACACACCATCCATCAATGTTCTCGGTAACAAGGTCAAGTAATCGTGCGGCTATAACATCAGAGGGATCCGAGGTATCACCCTCAATGGATTCTGAATGATGTAACCTCAAGGTGGTCAAGGACGAATCACCCTCGGTGGACCACGCTTGAAGGGTTGTACGACAGAGTCATTATTGGAAGTGGTGAACGAGGAATCACCCTACGAGAACCACCGCCGGTCAACTACACTACAACGCTAACTTCGAAGTACGTAACGAGGTGTCACCCTCGGTACTCGATAGTAGCTTTGTAGCGTCGTACAACTAAGGGGGTGTAAGTGTTGTGTCGGTTCATGGCTTGTCGATCATGTGATCGAGACTTGACGAAAAAGCAGGGGCAAATGTACTAAGGGGTCAAAGGGGATGACTGCTCCACCTATACTAAACAGTTTAGATTGCGGTACAGTAAGGTAGCAATTCATCAGTAACAGGCTATGCATCAGAATAGGAGCTATCTACAACAGTAGCAAAATTCTAATGCAAGCATGAGGATTTAATAAATAGGCGATATAGGAATGATCAAGGGGGGTTTGCTTGCCTTGTTGCTCTATGGCAAAGGGCTGGTCGTCAAGAGGGTAGTCGTACCCGGCAGCAGCATTAGTCTCGGTGTCTACGAGTAAAAAGAGGGGGGAGAAACAATAAATAACAGCAACAGGTGCAACACGATGCATGCCATGACAAAATGCAGTGCTAGGTATGTGCTAACGCAGTATCATCCATCATAGATGGATCGGGAAAATATCATATGAAATTTCCCGGGTGTGAGGCTACTACCAATCACTCGAAGCAGATGGAAAAGTTCCATGTTCGCTATGCTAGGGACATGTGACACACGAACGAATAGCGTATCCAGGTTTGTCTTGTTTTTCTGATCAACTTTCATGTACAAATTATTTTCATCTGACTTACGTATTATTTTATATTAATTCTTAAAGTTTTAATAATATCCAGAAAATAAAACAGATTATTTAAATTTAAAAAAAAATCAGGATTATGACATCAGCAGGATGTCAGCATGACATCATCAGTCAACACCCCTGTTGACGGGTCAAACTAACCAGTCGGTTCTACATGTCATTGACATAGTTTTTAATTAATTTAATTAGTAATTAATCAGATTAATAAGTGGGGTGGGACCCACATGTCATACGGTCTAAATCAAAAGATTAAATCAGACTACTTAACAGTTTCAATAATAAAACTATTTAATCTTAATCATCATATTAACTAATTAATTACCTAATTAATTAATTCACTAATTGATTAATTAATCAACTTAACTAATTATTTGACTATTATATTTTATTATTATTATTTCATATTATTTACCACCGTTCTGTTAACACGGGCGTGGGCCCCTGTTGTCATCCACTTGGGGGGTTCTACCCCGAACTAATCTATCCTAGAGGGGGGTTACCACCCTAGGTTTAATAGGGAGGTGGCCGGGGTTGGCCGAAGCCATCGGCCAGAAGGGCGGCGACGGGGCGAGGCGCCGGCAGAAGTGGTCGGCGGCGAGGCGAGCAGCGAGCTGTTGGTGGGGTGGGGCCCGCGGTGGACGAGGGGTTGCTGGTGGCGTGCAGCCACGGGAGCAGGTAACGAGCGGGGCGCGGCCAGCGCGCAACGGTGCAAGGGGTTGCAGGTGCTGGCACGGAGCGAAAAGTGGAGGTGGGGGCCCCCGGAGGGGCGGCGTGGGTGCGAGGGTAGGCCGGAGTGGATCGGGTCACCGGAGCTAAGGGGAGGAGATGGGAAGGGGAGGAGAGGACCTTACTGCCGTGTAGAGGGAGGTAGAGGCTCGGTGTGGAGGTGGCTGACGGCGGAGATGGGACCGACAGGGAGCCGGCCGGTAGTGGAGGGAGCCGGCGGCGGGGCGCCGGCGGGGCGGCGCGGCCCAGCCCCGAGCTGGCCGGGCGAGGGGAAAGAAACATGGACGGGGCTGGTGGCTGCGAGGGTTGGTGGGGAGTGGGGAGGGGCTGAGGGAAATTTAGGGTTTGGAAGGGTTTATATACCCCCCATGGTAGAGGGGCCGGTTGGGCCGGTGGGGTTGGCTGGGCTGGTTGTGATGGCGAGGTAGGCCGAGGCCCACGTGGGCCGGCTAGTGGGTTAGGGGTTTTTATTTTACTTTATTATTATTATTATTTTACTTTTACTTTTACTTTTTATTCAATTTTATTTATAGCGCCTACAATTACTTTATAAAAATACAGGACTTGCCTCACAATTTTTATGGTAATTTTATAACATGCCACAATTAATTTTGGGGAAGTTTAGAATTTATTTAATTATAGTAAAACGCGACACGACATTTAATAATCATTTTGGCCCTAGTTTTAATTAGTTTGAGGCACTAAAATGATTGGAAAAATATTGGTTTCAATTTTATAAATACCCAGGAATTATTTGCCCCCAAGCATGGTTTTTAATTTAAAGATTGCATAACTTTTGAATCCACTTACTCGGGCTGGACGCACCGGGTAATCACCGCGGGCATTACATCAATGATGGTTAGTCTGCAATGAGCAAGCACCTTGACCTTAGCGGATAGATGTTTTACTTCGGAACTCTCCTCGTGGGAGAGACTCTTCGGCCTCTAGCTAAAATGCTTCGTCAAAGAATCTGTGAAGTATTCGGGAAGGCCCCTCCGAACTGGATCGAATAGGTGAACGTCCTCAATATAAAACCACTCGTCGAGTTCCTTCTTCGGTGTCCCAATTGGGTATCCTGTGGAGGCTATACGCCACACTTCAGCTCCGCCCACTTCTCGGATTGTTGTTCCTCTAGTTCGAGGAACGACACAGAAATACCTTCTCTAGAGATCAAAGTGGGGTTCGCAACCCAAGAACATCTCGCATAAGGCCATGAAGCCTGAGATATGGAGGATGGAACCGGGAGTGAGATTGTAGAGCCGCAGCCCGTAAAATTCCAATAAACTCCTTAAGAAGGGTTGAATGGGGAATCTCACCCCTCACGACAGGAAGGGAATGAGGCAAACTAGCTCTCCCCCGTGCGGGGAAGGGAAGTTCTCCGCAAAGGCCTTCCCATCAATGGAGGTCACACTAGCGCGAGTGGGTGCGAGATCCAATTGGGGAGATATTCGTGCGCTTCGAGCTCACACATGCGGCGGAGGGAGACAGAGCAACTAGTCGAGTCCCCTGGATGGGGACTAAGGGGGCGCAAAGAGGAACCAACCATGATTCCAGGAGTATTAAAAACTCTAGGGTTTCTTTGCGAGGCTGATATGCCATGGGGCCTCAAGGCGGATTTTGATCTATTTATAAAGGGAGCTACCCCTGCTTACTATAAGGAGCGGTTCCGTCAAGGATTGCCAGAGGTGTTTTCCTCTACAAAAGCATGCAAGAATCGAGAAATATTGTTAATCTTTGTGTAGAATTAAAATCCATGGGCCTCATGATGCTTCGGTAATCGTGAGACAACCGAAGACCAAGACCATCATTTCTTGCTCGAAGGAGACGAAGGAACTCACCTTGCAAGTCGAACACTTTGGGCGTAATCATCCGAAGACCCTACACATCAGCGTTGAAGGCTAGTTTGGGGGCTACTGAGGATGTCCGGGCTTAAGGGGTCCTCGGGTAGTCGGCTTACTACGAAGAGGTCGGCCTCATGGGCTCTGCCTATGATGTGCCGGGCAGTACGATCGACTCGTATTCAAGAATGAGAACCCCGAAGACTGGCATGGCGATCAAGTAAAGTAGACTAGGTCGGTTGCATGTAACCATAGGCCCCCCGGTGAGTATATAAACTGGGGGTCCTTGTCCCTGTAGAAGGATTATTCCACCTAGGGTTTAGTATACACGATATCGAGGTAGGCTCTGTAATCATCATCCACATCAATATAATCGAGCAGGACATAGGGTTTTACCTCCTCAAGAGGGCCTGAACCTGGGTAACCATTGTCTCCCCCTCTCTCCTGCAACCCATCGATCAAAGGTCCACAGTTCGGGACCCCCTACCCGAGATGTGCCGATTTTGACACCGACATGAGGAACACTATTATCGTACTGAGCATTGTATGTAGATAATAATTGGATATGTTGCATGAATGGATCATGATGGAGCATTATGAGCTAGGGATAGCGTTCTTTAGCGTTGATATTTTGAAAGACTTGATTGCTTATTGATATGCTTGAGTATTGAAGTTTTCATGTAAAATTATAGACTATTGCTTTGAATCATCTACAAGTCCATATTTGCATGCTACAAAGAAAAGAATATGATGAACATGTTAGGCATCATACCACATCAAAAATATTGTTTTTATCATTTACCTACTCGAGGACTAGAAGGAATCAAGCATGGGGATGTTGATACGTCTCCAATGTATCTATAATTTTTAATTATTCCATGTTGTTATATTATCATTCTTGGATGTTTTATAATCATTTGTAGTAACTTTATATCAATTTTGGGACTAGCCTACTGACATAGTGCCCAGTGCCAGTTGCTCTTTTTTGCTTGTTTTTTCCTTCATAGAAAATCAATATCATATGAAGTCCAAATGCCACGAAACATTTTGGAGATTTTTTTGGACCAGAAGGAAAATTAAGGACCAAGGATGCTCACCACGGGAGGCCCAAGCGGCCCACTAGGCACCACGGCGCGCCTTGGGACCCTAGCGTGCCGTGGTGGGTGGTGGGGGCCTCGGGCACCTCCTCCACCGCCTTTGAGCTCTATAAATACCCCAATATTCTAGAAACCCTAGAAGGGAATACGAAAAGTCATTTGAGCCGCCGCAATTTCTAGAAGCCACGACATCCAATCTAGAGCCCATTCTGGAAGGGAACACTATCACTGAGTGGTTCATCATCCTCATCGGTGCTCCTCCGAAGATGCGTGAGTAGGTCATATCAGACCTACGGGTCCGTAGGCAGTAGCTAGATGGATTTCTCTCTCGTTTTTCTTCTCAATACAATGGTCTCTTGGAGATATATTTGATGTAGCTCTATCTTTTGTGGTGTGTTTGTTGGGATCTGATGAAGTGTGAGTTTATGATCAGATCAATGAAATTATATCCATGCTTGATTATTATAGCCTCATATTTCTTCTCCGATATTTGGATTTTGTTTGGCCAACTTGATCTTTTTTATCTTGCAATGGGAAGAGGTGCTTTGTAATGGGTTCGATCTTGCGATGCTCAATCTCAATGGTAGAAAGAGACATGACACGCATGTATCGTTGTTATGAAGGATAAAATGATGGGGTCTATTCCTACATGAATAGATCTTGTCTACATCATGCCATCATTCTTAAAGCATTAGTCCGTTTCTCCATGGACTTAATACGCTATATGCATGTTGGATAGCGGTCGATGTGTGGAGTAATAGTAGTAAAAGCAAGCAAGATTCGATCTACTTGTCTTGGACGGGATGCCTATATACATGATCATTGTCTTGGATATCTTCATAATTTTTTCTCTTCTATCAATTGCCCAATAGTAATTTGTCTACCCATCGTTTGCTATTTTCTCGAGAGAAGCCACTAGTGAAACCTACAGCCCCGGGTCTATTTTACATCATCTATTTGCACAATCCATTTTGCTATTCGCGTTTCCATTTTATTTTCTCTTTTATTTTTAGATCTATATTATCAAAAACCCAAAAAATATCTTGTTGCGTTTTATTTACCATTATTTTATTTGCATCTATCAATCTATCCTTTTACCGTTTTATTTTACCCATGAGGGATTGACAACCCCTACACGTGTTGGGTTGCGAGGATTTCTCACTTGTGTGCATGTAACGCTTACATACTCTTGTGGATATTCCTACTAGATTGATACCTTGGTTTCATAACTAAGTAAAATACTTGACGTCGGTGTGCTACATCACCCTTTAAGTTTGGAGGGAAACCAACACAATGAGCGAGGAGTCAGCGAGCTCTTTATAGGGGGCTACAGTGCATCGTGAAACCTGAGCCGGCAAGGTTGTTGGCATTGCCAGAGGCCAGGAGAGCTCCTCGGGCCGTGTCCAAGGCATTGCTGGAGCTGGACTACGACCAAGAGAAAAGGGGGGAGGAGCCAGGGGCATTTGACGCTCGCACGTGTGCGCACACCCATTGGAGATCTTGGGTGGTCATGGCTTGTGTGCGAGGGAGGCCTCAGGAGGGAGGGAGAGATGAGGGGGCGACAGGGTGCTGTCTCGCGGATGCCGAGGCGCCTCGACTGGTGCAAGGAGGGAGGCTCGAGGTGGTCGGGGACGCGAGTTCATACCTCTGAAGCGCGGTTGCGTGCTCCAGAGTGCACTTTTAGTTGGCATGGGCGCGTCTGGATGTGTTGTGGTGCACCTGCCCGTGTCCATTGGTCGTGGGAGGAATAAACAAAGTGGAGTGGGGCATTGGATGCTCTAGTGTTTGACAGGAAAGAGGGAGGGTAGAGAGTGGTAGAAAGGGATGTCCAGGTGGTGCAAGTGGGTTTTCCACCCCCCCCCCACACACAATCATAGATTTGGGTGTTTGTAATTGTTACTGGAGGTGGGGTGGGAGCTGGTGGAGCTCTGTGAAGTTTTCACCTCAAGGGCAGCTTATTTGGGGCCTCAATCATTGAGCTTCAATAATTCCCAAAAGGTGTTTGACAAGGTTTTGGGCTAGCTAGGTTTTTCTACTTGACATGAGATTACACAACAGTGAGTGGGAGTGCTAAATAGCCTTTCCCACAAATTTTCAGCTCTATTGGAGAAAGTGGCCAATGTAGCTTTTGAAAACCCTAGAAATAGGCACAAATGGACTTGTTTAGATCTAGCTTGGCTAATATGTTCTCCTTGATGCACCACTTGGTGTAGTTGCATCATTACGGGATTAGAACATGTCCACAAAGTTTGTGATCAAATGGTGACAGATGGCAATGTAAAGTTGATCAAATTTGAATATGCACAAAGAGGGTTTTGGGGCACTTTTGTCTACCAAAATTACTTGTATTGAGATGAAATTTGGCAAGATCATTACATGAGGCATAAGTGAATTGGTGGAATGTTCCTGTATTTATTTGAAAATATTTCTTATAGAAATATTTCAAATACTTGAAATGTCTAGAAATGATTTTGAAGGGTTTCATCCAATATTTTAAACATGACCATGTATTTAAACTCATATATATGAAAAATATATGTCCACTCAGTTTCCCTAAATTTTCTCAAATATTTTTGAAACATTAAAATAGTTTTTCCTTATAAAAGACCATTTCCGACCTCAGAAAAAGGCATTCAAATAAAATACAAAAAATACTTTTAAAATAATATTTTTGTGGTTTTGGGAAGTCTTATAGATAATAGGTTCCAAATAAAATATTTGGGGCAAAGTGTTTACCATAATTTGAGGACTTGTAGTACAAACCTTAGTTTAGGGGGATTTGAAAACCTCGATCAAATAAATGTTTTTTGGTCAAAATGATATTATAAAAAATAGTTTTATGTCCTATCCACATCGCATGATCATGGGGAAAATATTTTCGATCAAGGCGATGAATTTTGAGAGTGGGTGGGGTTTTGTAAATTAAAGCATATACAAGCAAACAAGCAACTCGCAAATCAATCTAGCATCATATGCACACAAAAAGGTTTTGTTGGTCCAAATTTTTAAGGTTTATTAATATGGTGATATGATACAAAACACAAGGTGTGACAGGCTCGCAGTTGGATAAGATATTGGATCAACCCTGCGCCATCAACAAAAATCCAGAGAAATCAACCACTCAAACAACTGGAATTGCTAGGTTAATAAACAAGCGAGAAGGTTGCGCGCGAGAACCAGGGCAAGATACAACCCCGTAACAATAATAACGGGGATAGAGACCAGCTCTGGTTGAGCAATGCCGACCAAAAGCAGTCCCCTGTGGAGGTGAAAGACATAAACATGATCGATGCAACCCATGTCACCACGAAGAAGAGGAAGTGTGCACTCTTTGTTGTATATGTCACGGAGTCTGCGGAACCAAAGTAAAACCCATGGTCGGAAATACTAATCGCATTTGATTGACGAGACCATCCAACCAGTGTTTGCCATGATGGCATGATGGCCTTAGTCCTCCACCCTGTTGTTAGAAACATTCATCTGACCTCAGGCCTTATGGATGGAGGCAGCAGCCTCAATGTCATATATGTTGACACCATCAAGAAGATGTATATTGACTTAGCATGGACCCAGCCTAGTAATACCAAATTCAGGAGTATAATATCAGACGTAGAGGCACATACTACTACATCTGACCTTTATTAAGCCTCCAAAATCGCACACGATAGAATGACACCGTGTGCCATAACAACATCCCAAACAGTGCAAAAATAGAATTGTGTGTCCATTAGAATGAAAATGCATGTGATGCTTTTGTACATGCTTTTTTTTTGGTAATCGTTTGTAAAAGTGAACTTTAGCACACACAGAACGGTATAATAAACTATGTGTACATACTTACACACGGGTTTGACTAATCAGCAGTTTGTGTTAACTTCTCTTATTACACATACAAAAGTTAGAGCATCTCCAACAGCCGCGCAACCGCCGCGCGCGCTAAAAGAATTTTTCAGCGCCGAAATAGCCTTTGTTAGCGCGCCGGAGAGCGCTGGCTCGAGCGGCCGCCGCAAAATAAAGCGTTCGCGAGCCGCACAAGCAGGCGCACTAAACTACAGCACGCGCGAGCATCCGACGCTTGCAACATATTCATTTTTGGTAATTTTGGTGATATTTCAAACATCAAAACAAAGCATAGCATAGTTTAAATCACCCAACCAATTTCATCATGACATAAAAAGTTCGAAGACATGACACATCACATCTCATCATCCAACCAAGTTCAAAATCATCCAACCTAGCTCATGACATAAAAATTCACACAAACAAGTTGCACATCAACAATCATGCCTCATCCCCCTCATCTTCGTCCTCCTCTTCCTCCGATTCTTCTTCCTCATCTGATGATGTTTCTTCCTCCTCTTCTTCACCGTCGCACGCTGCATCAACATGGGGAGCTCGGAAGGTGTTTGCAAGATCTTCAACGGCATCATGTGAACGTGCATGAGACACACCGGAAGACATGCGTCCACCCATGTCACCCGAAGGTCCTCCCATGCCTCACATGTCACCAGAGGTGCTCCCATGCCTCCCGTGCCTCCCATGTCACCCGGAGGTGCTCCCATGCCTCCCATGAGAGACACAAAACTCATGCCTCTGAAGCCACTCATGCCTCCAATGGCACCCATGCCTCCCATGCCTCCCATGCTTCCCATGGCATACATGGTTGG
The DNA here is from genome assembly GCF_904849725.1 of Hordeum vulgare subsp. vulgare. NCBI lineage: Eukaryota > Viridiplantae > Streptophyta > Magnoliopsida > Poales > Poaceae > Hordeum > Hordeum vulgare. The sequence continues at coordinate 310,132,785 of NC_058520.1, forward strand.
AGGTGCTCCCATGCCTCCCATGCCTCCAATGGTAGCTCCGAAGCCATCCATGCCACCCATGCCACGCATACCTCTTTTTTGTACCAACACTTCTTCACGAGCAAGATTGACGTACTCCTTTTGCTTCTCATCAAGGGTAGATGTGTCCATGAAGATCAATGATTTCTCCCATTCCAACAATCTAGTTCGCTCTTCCATGGCCAATTTCTTCTCCTTCAGTGCCACCTTCCTCTCCCCAGTCGCGACCATCCTCTCCTCGACCGCCAACCTCCTAACATCAGTCGCCACATCTTGGTTCCTTGCCATCTTCCTAACCTCGTTAGCTTCCTTCCTTGCGTTCACAATAGCTTCAATAGCAATTGTTAGCTCATCATCGTCTTTCCTCTTCTTCTTTTCTTTTGCGTCTTTCTTGCCTCCATTTGGTATTTTTGGCTTGGAGTAGGCAACCAAGTTTGGTGTAGAGCTTCTCTTGCCGTCATCACTTGATGCCTCGCCTCATCATCATCCAAATCAATACTTCTCTTGTGTTTGTTGGTCTCTTCATTGACACCTTCACGGGGCTTCCATTTCTCATCATCCTTCAACACCTCATAGCAATGGGGCAAGGTAAATGGCCTCCCTTTCTTCATATTTCCTTTCTTGGTCTTCTTCTCCTCTCCTTGAAATAAGTTTTGTGCGATAATCAGCTACAAACAAAAGAACAAGTTAGCACTCGAAACACCAAAAAAACATGAACAAAGAAGAAGCATGAACATGGAAGAATCATGAAAGAAATGACACTTACCCTTTCTCTATCATTAGTGCCACTTGGGTTTAACGTGCCAACCGCCTTAAGTGCGGCCACCCACTTTTAACAATCTCTGTTGATTGTCGACCACCAGGAACAGAGAGATCTTTCTGTGCGGTCAATTCCACCTTTGTTGTGCAAATCAAAATGCTCCTTCATCCGGATCCAATATATATCTCTACTTTGGTCCCCTCCATCGGTGGCATCCCTAGACACTTGCAACCATATATTGCATAGAAAGACGTCTTCGTCATGGTGTAGTTGCCTGCTCTTCCTTTCGGTGCACCGACGATACCCTCACCATCCTCGTCCACCTCAAATTCATGATCATCGAAATGCACCTCATTGGTTTGAGACCAATGAGAATTGTTGAAGCCAACACCCATAGTTGACATATATATATCATCATTCAAACTACAAAGTATGTACAACAAGCCAAATAAGCTATTCATATGTATCCATTCATCAAAAAACAACATCGAAAAAAACGAGCGAAATTTTACCTTGCAGGCATTTCATCGAACACATTGTGCGCAACGCCCGCCGACGCGGAAAGCGAGCTCGCCGGCGCTTCCATCGCCGCCGCATCCTTCGTATGACCTGCAAGTTTCTTCTTCCTCCGTCTAGAGGAGCCATCCGCTGCCTTGTTCTTCTTCCCGGAGATCTTGCCCTTCTTCGTCACTGCCGCATTTGGGAGTTTCGAGGAGGGGGCACGTGGCTTCAGGGCGGGCACCGGCGCGCCGCCGAGGTCGTCCGTGGCGCCATGAGAAGGCCGCGTGCGAGACCCGTGGTTGGAGGAGCACCAGCAGAGGCGAAGCCAGAGCTCCCCGCGCTAGGATTTGCGCCGGCGGGGGCACGCGCGTACGGCGGGTGAGGGTGATGTCGGCGTGGCCGTCCATTGGGCGGATCCGCCGGCGGCGGGGCGGACGGGACCCGGGCGGAGGGAAAGCGGGAGGTATGAGAAGGTGCTTCGCGGGCGCTCGAGTGTGCAGCGCGCGGGAGCGGGCGCACGAAATGAGCGGCGTGCATGTCGTTTCATCCCGTGCATTGAACCTCTTATGCAGCGCGCGGGTTTTTTTCCGCCTCCGCTGAAGCGTCCGAATTGAGTGTGCCCGCCCAAAAAATGTGTTTTTTCCAGCGCGGCTATTGGAGATGCTCTTATGGTGTAACCATGTGCGTTAAATCCCAAACAGTTAGTATATCGAACTGTGTCTACTCTTTTAATATATTTGGATGTCTGTATGTCCATACAGACAATGGTTTAAAAATATTTTCTCATATACACGTTCAGTTTTATACCAGAACGTCTATATATACAATGTCTATATTTTCTCTCCTATATTTTAATATTATTTTATAACTACCAATTAAAACTATTCGAGTAGATACACATTCAGTCATTCATATACACATTTAGACATTCACATACACATCCGCCCTCTCATCCCCCAGAGCGCGGCACCAGCGGCGGCGGCATCCGCCCTCCCATCCCTCGAGCAGGAGTGTTGCGGCGGTGGGGCGGCACGGCGGCGTCGCGCGCCTCTTCCTCCTCTCGGCGCGAAGGAGGAACTTCATGTTTTGTTGGGATATGAACGACGGGTTCACATCCTTCAGGGTTGGACATCCTCGAGTGCGATTTGGACGATGTGTAAATTTACACGGTCATATACACGAGCTGTTGGAAGGCCCTTTTTTGCTCCTTCGTCGTCTAAACGCGTATAGAAAACGCTTTAGATGAGCTGTTGGAGATGCTCTAACGATTTGTGATATTGTTATTTGATAAGATCGACCTCTCTATAATGGTGTGTCGCCAGTCCGCCTGAGGCTCGTCTCTCGACGCTAGTAATGGCGAGCATCCGTGTTTCTGCATGTTTTCACGCTGCACCAAAGCTTCCCGCCGCGTTATTTCCTGCCAAAGGCAGACTTCCCGCCCCTCTCCATCTACGTGATGGTACAGTGGACAGGTGACTGGCTTATAAATGGGTGTGCACCATCACCGGCGAACCGGCGTGTGCTCTAGGAAGCTCTCCATCCACTGCAGTACACATGTCCGAAGATGGTCGACGATATGCTCGATATCTTCAAGGAAAATGATCCCCTCGTGCAATACGTTCTCGAGGAATCCCATGGGCTAGCTGAGAAGGAAGCTGCCCGGCGACGCACCAACTTCGTGCCATTGTCACCGCATACTAAAATTTTCTTGCACATCGTGCATAGCAATTTGTCTTCACAAGTTGTCTAGTTTGCGGTTCTACCCTTTGGAATAGAATCGAGAAACCCTCTTCCTCTTCATCATCCAACCAAAGCTCCTCATCATCATATGAGGTTTCTTCAAATTCTTGAGAAGCATATTCTTGAGAGGTAAATTCTTCGTCTGCAACTTTTGTATATCTCGAAAATGCCTCATCGCCAACACAACACGTATAAAATTGAACATAAAACACATCACTACATGTATACAATTGCGTTAGGAAGTATTAGTATTAGTCTAGGAGTCCTTATTAGTCTATTAGTATTAGTCTAGAAGTCATTATTAGTTTATGTTTACTTTCCATGCACCTCAAGTCATGCTCCTTGGGCCTTCAATATAGATAAGTTGCTTTCCTAACATGGTATCAGAGCCAAGAGGTCTCGAGTTCAAGACCCGGCTGTCGCAATTAAATTGCAGCCCACTTTCGATCCATGTTTAGGGCTGAGGGAGCCACACGTGAGGTGAAGTGTTGACGTATAATATGCTGCCTAGTCTCTTTCATCGGATTGATTTGGATTATCATTGTTTTTTAGTATTACACTTCATCAAATGCAATGCTATTGCATACGCTTTGCATTTAAGGGGATGTGTTAGGAAGTATTAGTATTAGTCTAGGAGTCCTTGTTAGTCTATTAATATTAGTCTAGAAGTCCTTATTAGTCTATGTTTACTTTCCTTGCACCTCAAGTCATGTGTAATATATATGTGTTTCTTGGGCCTTCAATATAGATAAGTTGCTTTCCTAACAAATTGAACATACACCACATCAATACATGCTTCTATCATTGCATCTTGCATTCATCAACTACAAGCATTAATCAAAACAAATAAAGAAGAATTTTTTTTACCCCTCAAACATATCGTCGAGCACATTGTGGGTGTCGATGATCATGGTCGTGGGTGTCAACGCCTCTTCGTGCTCGGCTACCGGCAAGGACGAAGGAGGAGGAGATGGTAGTGCCGATGGCAGGGCACCCACCGCGGCCACGATAGTAGCCTTCTCACGATCGTGGTCACCTTGGCCTTCTTTATCGCGACCGCAACAGCCGGGTCGTGGCAGATCCGAGGGTTTCTGGCTACGGAAGGGAGAAAAGCAATTGCAAAGATGCCTTAGGAAGCACCCTCGCGTTTTTGCGGTAGCTGCCAAGGTGCCCCAAATATGCTACACAGTCTCCTTCTTGGTTGTCCAATTTTATTTTACTTTTATTAAAGAAAAGGATTGTGCAGCTGTTGGAGGGCGATTTTTGCCCTCTTATGACCTAGAAACGTCTCGTGCCCCAAATAGGGCTGCTATTAGAGATGCTACATGGGAAGCATTCCAAAACATGATGTTCCCGCCACCTGTAAGGCTGCTCGTAATAGGAGTATCATATGTAGTATCATGCATGGCAACTAGACAATCTCAATGAAGTGGCATAGAATTGCATGAAGAAAGAGGGAGTTAAGTATCATATCATGATACCATATCATATTAAATGATGTGCTACTATATGTCTTGCATGACAATAAATGAACTACTCTATGATACTAACGTATGATACTCCTGCATTACGGATGTGATATCATAGACTAGTATCATATGCATGATACTAGTATATGATACTACCCATTACAACCAGCCTAAGAGATTGAGTGAAGAGTGGATCACCATACGAAGTTGCAAACAGCTCATAGTCCATCTTCGTAACATGTTATATTCTCAAAAGGGGATTGTGGAAATTTTGAACCAAACTACACTTGACAAACATATTTTTCTTTGTGGGAGAGAAATATAAAATTTCAACTCCGTTACTCAACTTTCTTTATTCACCCTCTGAGTTCTGACAATGTAACTATTTAAAATCCAAAATCCAAACTGCTCGCGAATTGTGTATATCCGTCATAAACATATGTTTTATCTACAACATGCCAAATCATCTCAACATTTTTTATAGGAAAAACAACAAACACGGCCACATTAAATGGTTCTGCAAAACCAAACAAAAAAATGGCATGGAAAATGTGAAACAAAAATAAAATGTAAAGGCAGTTGGCATAGAAAAATGCAGTCATATGGTAATGGCAAGGAATCACTCAGTGCACAAACTTGAAATACAGGACTACTAGGATCGCTAAAACAAGAAGGGCTATCAGGAAGCCGATAACCCACTTGTTCCTATCCATTCTTCTCACCATAGCCCCCATGATCTTTCTGCTCTTGCCAATGTTATCGTCCACGTCATGCAACTGAAAAGCCAATCAAGATTGCAAATAAGCAGGTTAGAAAACACAAGACACTAGCAGCTCACTAAATGTCATACACTGGTAGAATATGATATAATCCAGTTGGCGAAATTATTCAAGTGCTGGATAACGATAATAGACTATGAACAATGACACTAGAGTATTCGTTTGAACATCAAATTTGTAACATGGCAGTTGATATGTAATAACAAGTTATCCTATGGTTTAAGGTTGAAAAATATATATAATACGACTTACATTTTGTATCATGACAGTTGGGTGATCTTACAAACATGTGTACTGTAGGTGTTTGATTGTTATGGTTGATACCACTACAGAATCAAGTTCATACATAACAAGAATACAAAACAAATAATCAGTTAAATTCAAGCAACATATATACTGTAAATAACCAGTAGATGTAATTAACTAGTAAAGTAAGGTAGGTTCTGGTTCTAGCCTAGTAAATAAACAGGGTTTTTTTTTTTTGAGAAAACGCAAAAGACTTTGCAATCACATGAAGACCGAACACCAGCAACAGTTCTAGATTTGCGGCGCCGTTTGGGGATGCAAGCGTATAGGAGAGGCACAATCTCCGAGACGGCGCAGCCGTTGAATCATCGGTCCTCCCAGTACAAGGCACGTTGTCCATTACCGACCATCGTGGTTGTGGACGCAAAGAAGAACGCACATTCCTCACGCGAGAACTGCAGGTCCAGGCCGCTCCAGGCCCTCTCGTCATCGACGCGGCTGAGCTAGAGCCAACGCGTGCGCAGGGCAAGTCCAGTGTGCTCGAGGTTGTGTAAACCAAGGCCGCGAAGCGGGATTGGGCGACAATGCGCCGCAAGTTGACGTGGCAGTTGCCCCCATTGGCCTCGGCGTGGCCAGCCCAAAGGAAACCCCTCTCAATCCTCACCAAAAGCTTTAGGGTCTTTTTGGTCGGCGCGAGCACAAGGAGCTGGTGGATGTGGATCGCGCTCAGGATGGCTTTGACAAAAGCCAAGCGACCAGCCTTGTTCATGAGCCATGCCTTCCATGAAGGTAACTTCCCGGCGACCTTGTCAACGACGGGCTGAAGCTGAGCGGCAGTAGGACGACGCAGCGTAAGCGGGATGCCCAGGTATGTGATTGGGAAGTCCACAATGGGGCACCCGAGGTGTTGGACGGCATGTGCCACATCCTCCATGGCACAACAGATCGGGGCCGCATCACTCTTCTGGAAGTTCACGTGCAGGCCGGAGGCGCACCCAAAAAGGCGCAGGATTTCCCTCACCGCCGTGATATCGCCAGGCGAGGGGGTGGCAGAGTAGGATCACGTCATCAGCGTATAGGGAAATCACCGGTATGACACGGCGAGGGTGGAGCTGTTGTAGAACGCGTAGCTCGATCGCGCGATGGAAGAGCCGGCCCAGCTTGTCAACAACCAAGACGAAAAGCTGCGGGGACACGGGGTCTCCTTGGCGCAAACCACATCGGTGCCAAATCTTAGACCACATCGGTGCCAAATCTTGGGGTCCAGGGTGCCGTTCAATAGAACCTTGGTGCTGGCCGACGACAAGAGGAGGGTGAGCCAGTCTAGAAAGCGGTTGGCGCAACAACCATGGCACCGCAATTCCTCGAACAGGAACGGCCACGAGACAGTCGAAAGTATGCGTCAAGTCGAGCTTGAGCAGCACGCGGGGGGCACCAAGTTGGTGCAGGAGTCGCGCTGATTGGTGCACCATGACGAAATTATCGTGGAGGTTTCGGCCGGGGATGAAGGCATTTAGGGTTTAGGATGCTGCAGACAAGCTTGTTGAGCTTGGGTGCGAGGCGGAGCGACAGCAATTTTGCGAGGATCTTGGCGACAAGATGGATGAGACTTATGGGCATGTAATCACCAAGGCAGCTTGCATCGGCGCGCTTGGGGAGGAGCATGATTAGCGCCTGGTTAAGGCAGCTAAAACCACGTCCGCTCAGCGCGTACACTTGCTCGAAGACGCATAAGAGGTCCGGCTTGATGATGGGCCAGCAGGAACGGAGGAACTCCGCGGTGAAGCCATCGGGGTCTGGCACCTTGCGCGACGGCAAGCGTTTGATTGCTTGCCAAATCTCCTCGCTGAAAGGTGTGTCGAGGTTGTCCAGGTTCGAGGGCTGGATGAGCTGCGATAGGTTGATGGTGCAGTCCCGTGGTACGTCAGTCCCAAGCAGGGTGTCAAAGTGTGCGAAAGTCGCCGCTGCCATGTCCCCAGGGTCAGAGAGCACGACGCCATCGACCGTGAGGCAACGAAACATGTTCTTCTGCTTGCGATAAGTGCACTGACGGTGATACAACGACGTGTTCGCGTCGCCATCCTTGAGGGACCTGATACGCGCACGTTGTCAGACGCTCGAGGGATGTGAGACCCAAGAGAGCTTGATTTGGCGAGAGTGTCATGTGCTCCTGCGTGGCGTCAAAACAGAGGAGCAGCTCGCGGGAGATGGCGAGTTGGTCGCGCACGTTACCAACCGAGCGCACACTCCTGCTGGTGAGCTTGTGCGCAGTAGCCTGCATGCGTCGCATGAAGCGCCGGAACAGGTCTGCCTCCTCCACTGAATTCCACGCACTTGCGATGACTTCCTGATAGCCGGCAAGAAGCGTCCAGTACTCCTCGAAGTGGAATGTATAAAAAGTCTTTCTACAGAGATATTTGCTTGTAAACTGACTATAGACGAAAATGGTACTCCTTGTAATATACTCCCTCTGTCTCAAAATGTACGACGTTCTTTTGACATGCGTCAAAAAACGTCTTAAATTTTGAGACAGCAGGAGTACAATACAATCAAGGTATAGAGGCAACGCATGATAAGTTATTCAACGTGATTTGCATTTAGTAACCTGCATAAACTATGCATTATTTTGGGGTCTACAAATATTTTGTGATGGAAAAATGAATGATTCGCAGGAACAAAGCAGTTGACAAATAGGGAGAATCAACAGAAATGTTACTTGCCGTATCATTAGCATGCAAAAGAGACTGGCGTTGCTGATGCAAGTCATGCATGATGGAGACTCCAAGCTCTTCTGTCTCCAGCATAGTTCTATGGCTATCTCTGATCCTATCAGTTGTCTGATTTTGCCTTTCCGTTGTCCTGAGCAATCTTGACCTTTGATCAGCAGATACCTGCAAGATGCAATATCAATACATCATTGGACTTGATTGGGACAGAAAACTACTGATAGACAATGTTGAGGGATGAACTGTTAATACCAAAATGTGAAATAATGCAAGGTTAGTAACTAAAGATGAAGATGCAGGCGGAAGCACAGTAACCTCGTACTTCATAAAAAAGCATGAATGAAGCAAGCTTGATATCTTAGTTGGCTGCATTCATGTTAGAGTACGTGATGGGCCTGGACCCGTTAGTCTTAGGGTTCTTAGGAGTCAAGTAAGCCTTACTTGGGAGTCAAGTAAACCTCTCTATATATGGAGAGGAGATGTATCAATCTAATCAGGCAAGAATTAAGAAGGAAAACCCTTTTCCCTCTTGCCCGGCCGTGGGAAAGGACCCCCACGGCCGGCTCTCTCACGCCCTCGCAGCTCTCTCTCTCCCGCTCAAACCCTAGCAACCATAACATCTGGTATCAGATTTCTCAGGCTAGATCATGTTCACCCCGTCGCCGCCGCTTCCTGTCGCCCTCACCATGGAGGAGATCGCCGGAGCAATCCGCGATCTCACCACCGCCGTCCAAGGGATATGCCTCTTCCTGGCCGGTCCCTACGGACCGTCGCCGGCCGCGCCATCAATCGCCGCCTACGGGCCGGCGCGGCTGCCGTGGCAGCCGCCGCACCAGGCGGCCTCCGCCGCGATCGCCGGGCTGCGGCAGCCGACGCTGCTGTTGTGATCGCCGCCACTCGACGCCAGGCTGCTGCAGCCGCCGCTGCCGCTCCCCGTCTCCGGGCCGATCTATACGGCGGCCTGGGCGCCGCCGCACATCCAGTCGCCACCGGCGCCACCCCAACAGTACGGCGGGCCCTCCCGCTTCGCCGGTCCCGACGGTGCGCCATTCCACGGGGGGTCCTCCATGGTCACAGCACCGGCGCCGACCCCCGCACGGCCGTCGCCGCCGCCCTCGGCTGCGACCACGGCGCCGGTCATCACGTTCCAGCATGGGATGCCCTACGACGGGACTGCGACGACCTCGTTCCCAGCAGCGCCACCGCCATCCCAGGACAATCCCATCCAACAGATCAAGTTCCAGCCGTCGCCGGCACCGCTTCCGGCTTGGATCGCTACCCACCACGTGTCGGCGGCAGTGAGGCTACAGGCTGCTGCGCGCGGCCTCCTAGCGCGTCGGCATGTGCGGGAGATGCGTGATTTGCAGCTGCAGCTCCTCCAAGTTGCGCTTCACGGTGCAACGGACATCGATCTCGTCCGTTGCGTGGGGGATCTTGGGCATGCGGTTTCCCCCACGGGCGGCGGGCATGCTGTTTTTCCCACGGACGGCGGGCATGCTGTTTACCCACGGGCGACGACCTCCAAGTCTACGACATCGACAGTCAGCCGGCGGGGAGAAGACATGGTGTCACCGACAGGAGCGCACCGCGTAGCACCACTGCATTCCGCCACGAGGGCTCCCTTGGTCCCGATGGTGTCCTTGGGATCCAGGGGGCTGCAAACGCACAAGTTCGGCGCGCGGAGGATTCTCGCCTTACCGTTCGGAGTCAAAAATAAAGAGTCGGAGTCTCATTCGGGTTAGCTTATTTCAGGTCAATACAATAGGCCGAGATGTAAAAGGCTTGTTTTTTAGCGTTAGGGTTGTGTGGGGTCGAATCATCGTTAGGTTGCAGCTCGAGGACGAGCTGCATGTCCAGGTGGGGTGTAGTGTTAGAGTACGTGATGGGCCTGGGCCCGTTAGTCTTAGGGTTTGCTTAGGGGTCAAGTAAGCCTTACTTGGGAGTCAAGTAAACCTCTCTATATATGGAGAGGAGATGTATCAATCTAATCAGGCAAGAATTAAGAAGGAAAACCCTTTTCCCTCTTGCCCGGCCGTGGGAAAGGACCCCCACGGTCGGCTCTCTCGCGCCCTCGCATCTCTCTCTCTCCCGCTCAAACCCTAGCAACCATAACAACGAATGTGGAGGAGGCTCTCAGGAACAAAACAAAGAAGAGCGACGTCACAGGAAAGGAGTCCGCAGCTGCTTGATGGCTCGGTGGATTCTGGTGGTGCTCGTGGTCTTCAGCGAGAGGGTTCCTTTGCGATGTAGCAGTGTGGGGTTTGGTGGTCGTTGTGTGTTGGATTTTGGTTGTCCGGATGATCACGTGCGTATGGAGTTACATGCTCTGTGAGTAGTCCACATGTGGTGGGTTTGTATCAGCTTTCGCCTGGTTTTCTGTTAATTAACTGGGCAATTCTCTTCCGCTTAATTAATTGACGAGGCAAATCTTTCGCCTCTGTTTCAAAAAAAATGTGAGGAGTGGCGGGATTTTTCGATGTGTGTATGACTCTTGAATGTTGATGTCCAAATTATCGAATGCTACTTGTATAATATATGTGCATAGGCGCATTTAGAAGAATATTTTGCCCATGCACAATTATCTGATAGGGGATTAAAGAAAAAGAAACCTCCATTTTTTTTTGTCACCGACCAACCTGGTTTAGCTGTAGATTGAGTTATCTAATACTCCTAGATTGGTAGTCTGGGGCTATACTTTGGTCGAAAATTACATTAAATTAGCATCAACCAAACATGTATCAGCGTTTCCATTTCTGACATCAACAATCAGTAAAATGTGGGTAACAATGCATCAAAGTACTTGACTCACCTCCAAATAAGAAACCACTCATGAATTAAGAATAAGTAACATACCACCAACGTATCTGCCGTTCCTGACTCCAGCAACTCCTCTCTCGCCCCTTGTTGGCCATTACCAGCAGTGATTCTCTTCAACGTTCCCTTCAGATTGTTAAGATCCGACTTGTACTCTCTCAGTTTCGCCAGTTGCCCGGCCCTCGAGCTCGGCTGGAGGTTCCTTGCTTCAAGATCCATCTTCCTTATCTAGAAAAGGAAACCCGCATCCAGACATTTCTCAACATGTACAATTACGCAATCACTTATCTTTTAGATTCATACAGTAAATAGTTTCCTGATCGTTGCAAAAAACAAACCCCTCCCTTGAGATATCATAAATCAATTGAATTCCTCGGGAATCTTGTTTGGACTGAGATATGTTTGGTTACAGGAAAGAAGGGTACCAATGCCTCGGCGCCATCGATGCCGGATTTGATCTCCGAGGCCTTCTGCTTCAGTTTCTCTACGCACGGTACAAAAGACAACCAGAAAACGTTAGAAAATTCGAGGCGAGAAGTATTTGGGAAAATAAGATCGGAAGACGATTCTAGGACACAACATACCTCCCTCCTGGGAGGCGGCGGCGGTGCATTTCCGGGAGAGGGAGGCCGAGATCTCGCAGTACTGCCGCTCGTAGCCCTGGAATACATCGGTCATGGTCGATGAGCCTGATCGCCGGCCCGCCAAAACCCCTCAAAGTCTTCCTCGTTCCGATCAGGCTAGAGGAAGAAGAGTCGAGACGAAGGAACGAGGAAGGGGAAATGGGGAGGACGAGAGGAGAAACCGGTCACGTAAATGAAAATCGAAAGCGCATTTTCGTTGAACACATAGACCGCACGTGTCACACGGCGCTCGCTGCGCCGTTTAGACCAACTCTAGCACAACCCGCATCCCACATAGACCCGGAAAATAACAATCAAAATGCGGGTCAGAGTTCCGCATCCTGCCCCGATCCGTAAATATTTTTACGGGACATGGCAATATCTCGGCCCCAACCCGCGTATTCGTGGGTTTCCACTTCGCCGATGCGGTGCCCCGCATATGAACGAAAACGGTTGGTGGGGGACATTTCAGTCCGCGCTTCCCCATCAAAGCATATTCCGCGAATATGCTCTTTTACGGGTCCGTTATGTGGGGTCTGCATCTACGTCTGTGCGCGCCGGTCCGTATAGACGTTTTTACACGAACTGCAAACACGTTTTGCGGACCGGACGAATGCGGGGTCTGCTAGAGTTACTCTTAGAGCATCTCCAAAACGCACCCACAAAAATAAATATACAACGCCTAAATAGCAAATTTTAGTAGTTGACTTCAATGAAAGCCGTAAAATTTGACGCGCGCGGGGCACTCTAACATATGCACAAAAATTTCAACACTTGCAACATGCATTTTCGATCATACCTTCTTTTTAAACGATACATAACAATACGTAGCATAGTCTCTACTATTAAAGCAGGATCGAACGTCGTGATGGTTCAACCACACGGATGGTTCGACCTCCTCACCCCCTTGATCGCACGCAGCTCGATCCCGCACGCTCGCACGTGAAGCCAAGAAAAACAAGCCCACGCTCCCACGTATTGTCGCTAAAAAAAGTAGAGAATAAACTGCCGCCCACCTCTCCCCGATCCACTAATCTCCCGGCCATCCGCCGCCGCCACGCGTAGCCGGTCGCCGTCTCCATCCATCCGCCGCCGCCACGCGTAGCCGGTCGCCGTCTCCATCCATCCGCCGCCGTCCGCCGCCGCCCGCCGCCGCCACGCGCGGTTCATCGTCCTCTCCATCCATCCGCCGCCATCACGCGTGCGGTTCATCGTCCTCTTCGGCCATCCACCGCGTCGCCGGTCGCCCTCTCCGTCCATCCACCGCGTCGTCGGTCGCCCTCTCCGTCCATCCACCGCCGCCGCCACACGCGGTTCATCGTCATCTCCGTCCATCCGCCGCCGCCACACGCGGTTCGTCGTCATCTTCGTCCATCCGCCGCCGCCACGCGTGGTTCGTCGTCCTCTCCGACCATCTGCCGCCGCCACGCGTAGCTGGTCGCCGTCTCCGGCCATCCACCACCGCCCGCCGCTGCCACGCGCAGCAGGTCGCCCTCTTAGGCCATCCACCACTGTCGTCGTCCTCATTCTACCTCCCGAGTGAGGAAGACCGGCAAGAGGAGGCAGGGGGATGGGAATGGGAGGTCGGTCCCGTGGTACGCGGTGAGGGACTAGGGCCTCAAGGCGGCGCTGCAAAGGGAGAAGAAGGTGCGGGATGTCAGGATGGCGCCCCTGCTCAAGGTCAAGAAGCTCTCCGACAAGGTCATCCTGCCGTCCCGCGGCTCCGCACTCGCCGTCGGCTCCGACTTCACCGCCGGCTACGACCTCTCCAGGTACGCACACACTCCCTACATCGCCATGTACTGCTCTCACCTCCGGCCTCTCGACCCTGAACGGTTTATCTGCCTGATCCCACCACGGTGGAGATGGTGGTGCCGACGAGGGGCAAGGCACTGGCGGCCACCGACCTGAGCATCTCCATCCCGGAGGGCACCTACGCGCACATCGGTGAGTCTTCTTCTCCCAGGGGATCTTAGTTTCTCGGCCACTCATCTGGTGTTTGACTAAATGCTTACCTCGTTCGTCTTGTTTACAGCATTGAGGTCGGGCCTGGCGCTGAAGCACTCCATCGACGTGGGCATCGGGGTGATCGACGCCAACTATCGGGCCCGGGGGGGCATCGCGCTATTCAACCTCTCGGAGGCGGACTTTGCGGTGAGGCCCGGCGACCGCGTCGTGCAGATGATCGTCCACGTGATTGCAACGCCCGAGGTCGCTGAGGTGAAGCACCTTGACGCCACCCTTCGTGGGGATCAGGAAAAACGGCACCAGACTGGTAGGAAAAGGGCGCCCTCTTGATCGATCACGGAGGGACGAGGTGCTCTGCTCGACATTCTTCTGAGTATGCCATTATTCTGTCTCTATCATGAAATTGATTAATCTTCCATATCAAATTGCCTTAAAACTGGTAAACTTCCATCATCAGATTGCTTTGAAACTGATCCATGGCTGCTTGCGCTCAGCAACGCGGCACTCACTTGGTACGTCCCACCTCCGCCGCCGTTGCAGGGATTGGAAGTGAAGGGCCGCGGGAGCCGGTGAGCTCTCCGAGGAGAGCGCCCGCCCCGATCCCGACCCCCGCCCTCAGGCGAGTTCCGCTTCCGCTGCCTCGTAATCTGCTCGAGCGGTGCCTAATACCATGGTGTATTGCAGGTCAAGGTGGAGTACGTGCCCGAGAAGCCCAACCTCGGCGCTGACGACCCTCTCCTCCTCGGCGTCTTCGAGAAATTGAATTCCATGAGTCGTATCTTCTTTCTTGTTGTAGAGACAGCAAGATAGAGCTTGATTGCATTGTTGGATGCATACCACATGTATGGTCAGCTCTTAACGTCTTTGGTGAAAGGAACTTGTTGTAGACCAGAGTTGAAGAATATACTTTATCTGTTTTTCAGGTTCTTGACGAGGGGTGTTAGGGGGCAAGTGTCCCAGCCAAGGGCGTCATGCGCATCGTCGACATTGGGCCAACGAGGAGGTCACACGGCCTTGGCCCCTACTCGCCGCGAGTAGTGTGAAAGGTCAGCTCTTAGTTTTTTCGATTGGTTCCCTCCCGACTCTCATAGATGATGGGCAAGTCGCGAGATGTGTGGCTTCCTGATTCCGACCATGATTCACACCCTTTGTTGATGGTGCGCCATGCCAGCAGGGTGGGCGATAACTCCACTACCATTGGCGCTGGGCGCGCTGCACCCACACATGGAAGGTGGAGTTAGGCCGATGCATGCACGGTCGCTGGTGTTCGCGTGCAGGGCTGCTGGACTGCGCAACAAGGCATATAACATCACGCATTGGTTGTGTTTGTACTGCTGGTATTGGTGCTACTTCACGACATGGAGAGCGGTGTAGGAGCAAGCAAGCATGCAGCGTTGAAGCAAAACGGAATGGTAATTGACTAATCACTAATCTGCTTGTGCATTGCGAATTTCTTAAATTTCCTTTTATTCACATGATCTGGCTGACAACCCTCCATTATGCAAGACGGTGGTGTGGTGTCACATGTACAATTTGGCCATAAGAACAGGTTTGGTTAAAGACATGTAAGCATCAATTTTGTGATATTTTTGTAGCCATCAATTCCTAGACATGGTACTTAATCTTTGCCTACTAAAGATGGGTTGATCCATGTAGTTGTAATCTGGTTGGGTGATCCATGTAGTCGTCTCACTTGATCCATGTATGTAATCTGTTAGCTAGACGCCTAGACATGTATGATCTCAGTATTGATCAGAGAGCCCGCCTGCATCAAACTCCTTCCACTTATATTCTGCCGGATTTGTTTCTTATATGACTGTACATGGATATTGTTCCCAGGGGATACAGTATATACAGGGAGATTATCTACCATTGTTCACATATAGCATATATATATGCAATATAAGAAGTTCCTCCGTTGCTACTCCAAAAATTTCAAGCAAAAAGGATCTTCCACTTTCCTCGGTAATGTTGAGAAGCTCAAAATCTTACTTATTTATTTGACCATTACATGTCTAGATGCGAGGAGAGAACATGTATAGTTGCATATCTATTATATCTAAACAATGACAGGTTTGACCATTACATGTAGGAGTATATAGCTGCCAGGAGAATCGAACCCAATCCTTAAGTGAATTCACATAGCCTCGAATTGTATACAGCCGTCGGCTGGCATGGCCTCCCATGCTTCTGGATGGATCCTCTGCCCCACACTCGAGCTTCAGGTTGCATCTTCTTCTCGTCAGAAGCCGAGTAGCTATATTGCTCATGTACGATGGTCCTACGCTAGCAAGCATGTTAGCTACGGCAATGTTGGAGGCAAGTTCCCCTTTACAATCATCAGGTATGTTGTTTTTTACACTCTAAGATGCAATGGAATATATGCACAACACAAATTGCTCCGTTGATTGATTGGAAATGGCCGACGTTGTAGGATAAATCTGTCTTAATTTTGATTGGAACACCAAGCCATGGAGCCTTCCTACATTGATATGAATGTCATCGAGATTGTGTTTGTATTGCACTATAAAAAATGAATTTGCTGATTCTATTTCTCTTAGCCTTCCTCCAATGATGTCTTGGTTCTATTTCTTATTGGAGCAAAAGACCATGTCATGTGAAATGATATACACATTTCTGGATTATATTGCTTCATCAATGTTGTGTACATAATACCCTTCAAAGTTTCATAAAGCTCTCAGCCAAAAAGTTTTATTTGTATGACTTGTAATGAAGAGCATGATTACGTTATTCTTAAAAATATATTAGCGGTGCATTGATGGATAAGATCGTTTTTCTTTTATATTGCAATAGTTAGTCAAAACTAAGCATGGATGTTACACACAAATAGGAATATATTTCATGTCTATTGATGCTTGTTTGGCAACGTATGTTCTTAGATGTGAGAGGTAAACTTGTATGGACGAAAGGTGCGTCTCATATTTTTTTTTGTTCGTCTAAAGGAAGGGGGCATGAGGGAGATGAGAGGAAGGAGCGTGAGAACATTTGTTGGTAGTTGCTTCTTGATTTGGCCGGGAGAGAAATACAGATAGGTAGAGAGAATGGGTATTTGTGGAAGTGCCGATCTAATCCTAATTTTTATCGGAGATAGATGGGAGAGACATAAGCAATATAAAATCTTCGAAACACAATTAAGTTAGCACATGATTCCCAGAAAACATTTGCTCCACCCAAATTCCACTAACGTTTGTTTGACGATATGAACATCGTTGGAGCTTGTTGTCCTAGATTTTACACCACCTTAGGTATTCTACTATTGGTGGAAAAGCCTGCTTATGAGCGAGGGAGAACAAGGGATGACGATGGATGTAAAGAGATAACATCTGGCCATGGAAATAGGAAAAGCCGACAACACCAGCATGATGTCACTACGTGGTGTTATGGTAATAATAGTTATGGATGATAGTGCTCTTATGGCATTAATGGATCGACATCACATTGACAATGATGGTGAAAGGGACCTAACTTATGTTTGATAAAATCCTTCTGTCTTTAGCATCAAACATCTTAGCATATTCAGTTTGCATCAAGTATTATCCTTATAATGGTACAAATGATCAACTATTTAGGCTGACTACATGGACCTCTTGCTGTTCTAGGGAAGTTTGGTTTAGCATTTTATTTTTCTCTACAGAAGACCATGTAATCTAATTTGGAGCTCTTTGTTTTGTAGTAATTAAATTTTGCATTTCTAATGTCTGTTCATGCCTAATAGTCAACATATACTGTAAAAGTTTAGGATATATAACTTCCTGATACATGAGCCCATACTGGTGGATGTGTATCTTTTTGTGGTATACTAAATTGATATGTTGACGGTTAATGCTTCATATTCTATATAGATGGTCCATTCACATGACTTCATCCTTTGAAATCTTGCAGGATTGTGTCCTCCTATTGAGCATGATAATACTCTACTTTGGAGTTTAATTCATGTAGCATGAAGTTTTGCTCATCCGGTAACTACAAATCTGCAAGTGCCTGACGCCATATACTCCTATGGCGATTGTTGAGCTATGAAGTTACCAGCACTTCATGATTTCATAAATGAAGTTCTTTATGGAAGAAATGAAGTATTTTGACCATCTGAGTTTTACATTATGTATGCTTTGTGAGACTTAACACTGATTTTTTGGACCGGGCATCAAGCATGGGTAGCATACACACGATCTATTCCGAACAAGTCTACAGTAAGATCATGGACATGTGTATGGATTATGAAAAAAATTGTAAAGTGAAATTATTTTAATTTGTTCACAATAAATGTCGGCTGCGTGCTGAGTCTTGTCTATATTAACCTTCATTTAACATGTTGTATTATATGATATGAAAATGATGCATAGAATTTGACGTTAATCATTTTGCAATAGTTGTGGTTGTGTAAATGAAAATATATTCTATGTTTATAATTTTACTATAGATATTTTTGGCTGCACTTACATTTGTGCAATATAGTGAGGGTGGTGGAGCCGTGGAGGCGAGCGGTGAATAGTTGGAGCAATGGAGAAGGAAATGCTGCATTTTATAGTTACTATCTTGACAATTTATTTTATATAGGCAATGGTGAGCAAAGCGATGACATATCATAGATGGAGTTGCATAAAAAAGTAGTTATAGGGTGGCCTACTAGATTATCCTTCATTCAACATGTTGCATTAGATGATGTGAAAATTAAAGCATAGAATTTTAATTTAACATCATTTTGTTAGAAATATGCCTTAGAGGCAATAATAAATTAGCTATTATTATATTTCCTTGTTCATGATAATTGTCTATTGTTCATGCTATAATTGTATTAACCGAAAACCGTAATACATGTGTGAATACATAGACCACACCGATTAGTAACAATACTCCGACAAAATGAAAATGCTTTGCCGCCTGTTTGCAAGCAGCAAAATAGTTCACACATAGAGATTCTTTCTGGCAATCCGCACTTAGTATGTCATTTTGGTTGATGAATATGATACTCGTAGCCCATCAAAAAATGAGAGATACAAAATAAATATTATTTTAAATCAATAAATATAGTATATTTGTAGAAACACAAGAAATAATATCAATAAATATATTATATTTGTAGAAGCACAAGATCCAAAATGACAGTAAGAAGAGACATGAAGAAGTTGAGATATTACTTTGTCTTCTTGCAAGTAGTCTATGGTTGCGAAGAAAACGATAATTGTCGTGGGGAAAGAAGCGGGAGAAAATCAATTTATCCATGACGACCACCTACCATCATGTCAATAAATTTGTGAACTGGAACAATTATTCAATAGTTATGTTTTTTTTCTCCCATGGCAACGCACGGGTATTAAACTAGTTTTTATAAACGATACATAGCATAGATGGAAAATGATAAAAACCCGATAAAAACAATATATAGCATAGCATAAATAATCTAGATAGATAGAAGACTATTCGTCATCGTCATCGGACTCCGGCGCATCGGTGCCCAATTTCTTCGTCGTGATGAAGGCATCAGCCCAGCGTTCATCGCTGAAGGACCAAGTCAACGATTCCTTCAGCTCCCATCTAAAAGAGTGCGACTTGCTTCCGCGTACGCCTATCTTCATGATAGGCGGCTTGCTGCGCCCTCCTCTCCGCCCTCTCTGTCCTCATTTGCGCGAAGAATTCGCGCTCGTCGAGGACGTCCTGCGGGAACTGTCGGCACCACTCCGCCATGGCATGCTCATTCATCTCAGCAATGTTGAGGCGGTGCTCCCGCCTCCGGATCCGGCGACGGTCCTCTTCGGTGACAACCCGTGGACGAGGTGCTAGGTTATGCGCCCACTCCAACGTCATCGCATCGGGGAAATTCATCTCCCTACGAGGCATGTTGAGGCGCCACTGTAAGGACTAAGATACGACACTTTTCTTATTTGAGGGCGAGGCCTCAAAAAGGGAAAGAGTCGCATCTAAACGTTTTGCAAGCAGGATAAACATCGCATTACATAATAGATGAAAGAGTAATAAGATTTGGCTTACACTCACCCACAAGCCAAATTACAGAGTCACACAGTCATGCGTTATTCAAATGGAAAACAGGGTCTGACTACGGGCAAGATAAACGACAAAAGCTAATGCTATCCCGACTTGTTAGGCCCACGATCACGACCAAGTGCCTCTAATCCTCGGGATACGTCACGTATAGCCTGCCACTGTCCTCGTCGAACTCCCACTTCAGCTGGGTATCCTCAGGAACATCTGCATCTAGGGTACTTGTACCTGTGGGTGGTTGTAATAACCTGTGAGCCACAGGGACTCAGCAATCTCATGACCTTGGTATCAAGTCCAACTAAGTTAAGGTGAGGTTGGGGTAAGTGTTTGAGTTTTCAGCAGCTTAAGCATTTATTATGGCTAAATTGTGAAGAACAGAAAGATAAGTTATGGTGGTCTACGTAAGACGGTCGAGATCTAAGAATGATCACTAAGTGATCCTGAACACCTACTTACGTCATTCATAACCCCACCGTGTTTTCGATCAGAGAAGGAACTCTGAAATAAACAGTCATAGTTACGCACACAGTTGGTAGGTTTTAGTTAAGTTACTTTAAGTTATCTAGAACCGGATGTTAACAAAATATCCATATTTGCCACATAACCGTGGGCACGGCTTCCCGAAAGATTTAACCCTACAGAGGTGCTCCAATTAATCCATCACAAATTACCACAGGCCGCATAGTAATCCTCGACCACGAAACTCGCGATCTCGTCGGATTCCTTAGAGGAAAACCTCAACTCTGAGAAGAACCCAAAGTATCACCGGAATCCCAATGCGCAAGATATTGTTGGGGAACGTTGCATGGGAAACAAAAAATTTCCTACTCACACGAAGACCTATCATGGTGATGTTCATCTATGAGAGGGAGATTGGATCCACATACCCTTGTAGATCGCTAAGCGGGAAGCGTTAAGAAATGCGGTTGATGTAGTGGTACAACTTCGTGATTTAAATCACCGTCGTCCCACGATCCGTTCCGATCTAGCGCCGAATGGACGACTCCTCCGCGTTCAGCACACGTACAGCTCGATGACGATCTCCGCCTTCTTGGTCCATCAAGAGAGACGGGGAAGTAGATGAGTTCTCCTGCAGCGTGATGGTGTGCCGGTGGTGGTGATGATCTACTCATGCAGGGCTCCGCCTGAGCTCTGCAGAAATCCGATCTACAGGAAGAACTACGTGGTATAGGTTTGAGTTGCACATGGGAAAGTTGTGTCTCAAAAGCCCTAAAACCACCAATATATATAGGAGGATGGGAGGGGATAGCCTTGGGGCTCAAGGGAGCCCCAAGGGCGCCGGCCAATGGGAGGAGGTGGACTCCCACCCCAATTCGGTTTGGAGGAAGGAGTCCACTCCTTCCTTCCCACCTCCCTCTTCCCTTGTTTTTTCTTTTCCTTTGGTTTTTTTTCTCCTTGTGGCGCCATAGCCCTCTTGGGCTGGCCTCACCAGCCCACTAAGGGCTGATGCGCCACCCTAGGGTTACTGGGCTCACTCCCGGGTGGGTGGGCCCCTCCAGGTGAATACGCGGAACCCATTCGTCACTCCCGGTACACTGCCGGTAATGCCTGAAATCTTTCAGGTGAACAAATGAAACCATCCTATATATCAATCTTTGTTTCCGGACCATTCCGGGACCCTCATGACGTCCGTGATCTCATCTCGGACTCCGAACAACCTTCGGTCACCAACACATATAACTCAACTATACTAAAACGTCATCGAACCTTAAGTGTGTAGACCCTGCGGGTTCGAGAACTATGCAGACATGACCCGAGACACTCCTCGGTCAATATACAATAGCGGGAACTGGATGTCCATATTGGATCCTACATATTCTACGAAGATCTCTATCGGTTGAACCTCTATGTCAAGGATTCATATAATCCCGTATACTATTCCCTTTGTCCTTCGGTATGTTACTTGCCCGAGATTCGATCGTCGGTACCTCTATACCTAGTTCAATCTCGTTGCCGGCAAGTCTCTTTACTCATTTCGTAATACAAGATCCCGTAACTAACTCATTAGTCACATTGCTTGCAAGGCTTATTGTGATGTTGTATTACCGAGTGGGCCCCGAGATACCTCTCCGTCACGCGGAGTGACAAATCCCAGTCTTGATCCATGCCAACCGAACAGACACCTTCGGAGATACCTGTAGAGCAACTTTATAGTCACCCAGTTACGTTGTGATGTTTTATAACCCACAAGGTATTCCTCCGATGTCCGGGAGTTGCATGATCTCATGGTCATACGAACAGATACATTGACATGCAGAAAACAGTAACAATAAACTGACACGATCATATGCTACATTTATAGTTTGGGTCTTGTCCATCACATCATTCTCCTAATGATGTGATCCCGTTATCAAGTGACAACACTTGTTTATGGTTAGTAAACCTTAACCATCTTTGATCAACGAGCTAGTCAACTAGAGGCTCACTAGGGGCAGTGTTTTGTCTATGTATCCACACATGTATTTGTGTTTCCAATCAATACAATTATAAACGATTATTATGAACAAGGAAATATAATAATAACTAATTTATTATTGCCTCTAGGGCATATTTCCAACAGTCTCCCACTTGCACTGGAGTCAATAATCTAGTTCACATCACTATGTGATTGTAATGAATCGAACACCCATATAGTTATGGGGTTCGATCATGTCTTGCTTGTGAGAGAGGGTTTAGTCAACGGTTCTGGGCCTTTCAGATCCGTGTGTGCTTTACAAATCTTTATGTCATCTTATAGACGATGCTACTACGTGCTATTCGGTAATATTCCAAATATCTACTCTACTATACGAATCCATTTTAACACTCAGAGTTATTTGGATTAGTGTCAAAGCTTGCATCGACGTAACCCTTTACAACGAACTCTTTAATCACCTCCATAATCGAGAAAAATTTCCTTAGTCCACTAGTTACTAAGGATATCTTTGACCGCTGCTCATTGATCCAAACTTGGATCACTCTTTGTACCCCTTGACAGATTCATGGCAAGGCACACATCACGTGCGATACACAACATGGCATACTTCAGAGTCTACGACTAAGGCATAAGGGACGACCTTCGTCATTTCTCTTTCTTCTGCCGTGGTCGGGCTTTTGAGTCTTACTCAAATTCACACCTTACAACACAGCCAAGAACTCCTTCTTTGCTGATCTATTTTGAACTCCTTCAAAAACTTCTCAAGGCATGCATTTCATTGAAAGTTCTATTAAGCGTTTTGATCCATCTCTATAGATCTTGACGCTCAATGTTCAAGTACCTCTATCCAGGTTTTCCTTTGAAAAACTCCTTTCAAACAACCCTTTATGCTTTATAGAAATTCTACATTACTTCTGATCATCAATATGTCAACCACATATACTTATTATAAATTCTATAGTGCTCCCACTCACTTCTTTGGAAATACAAGTTTCTCATAAACCTTGTATAAACCCAAAAGCTTTGATCATCTCATCAAAGGGTATATTCCAACTCTGAGATTCTTGCACCAGTCCATAGAAGGATCGTGGAGCTTGCATACTTGTTAGCATCCTTAGGATTGACAAAATCTTCTGGTTGTATCACATACAACCTTTCCTCAAGGAAACCATCGAGGAAACAATGTTTTGACATCCTATGCAATATTTCATAAATAATGCAGCAATAGCTAACATAATTCCAATGGACTTTTAGCATCGCTATGAGTGAGAAAGTCTCATCATAGTCAACTCTTTGAACTTGTCGGAAACATCTTTGCAATAAGTCGAGCTTTTCTTAATGGTGACTTTTCACCATCATCGTGTGTCTTTCTTTTAAAGATCCATCTTTACTTAATAGTCTTACGACCATCAAGTAGTTCTTCCAAAGTCTACACTTTGTTTTCATACATGGATCCTCTCTCGGATTTCATGGCCTCCACCCATTTTGTCGGAATCCGAGCCCACCATCGCTTCTCCATAGCTCGTAGGTTCAATGTTGTTGAACAACATGACCTCCAAGACAGGGTTACCGTACCACTCTATAGTAGTACGCAACCTTGTCGACCTACGAGGTTTGTAGTAACTTGATCCAAAGCTTAATGATCACCATCATCAGTTTCTACTTCAATTGGTGTAGGCGCCACATGAACAACTTCCTACGCCCTGCTACACACTGGTTGAAGTGACGGTTCAATTAACCTCATCAAGTTCCACCACCGTCCCACTCAATTCTTTCGAGAGAAACCTTTCCTCGAGAAAGGACCCGTTTCTAGAAACAAACACTTTGCTTCCGAATCTGAGATAGGAGATGTACCCAACTGTTTTGGATATCCTATGAGGATGCATTTATCCGCTTTGGGTTCGAGCTTATCAGACTGAAACTTTTTCACATAAGCGTCGTAGCCCCAAACTTTCAAGAGACGACAGCTCAGGTTTCTCCAAACCATAGTTCATACCATGTCATCTCAACGGAAATACACGGTGCCCTATTCAAAGTGAATGCGGTTTTCTCTAATGCCTAAACCAAAACGATGGTGGTATTTTGATAAGAGACATCATAGTATGTGCTATATCCAATAGGGCACGGCTACAACGTTTGGACACACCATCACGCTATGGTGTTCTAGGTGGCATGAATTGCGAAACAATTCCCACATTGTCTTAACTGTGTACCAAAACTCGCAACTCGGATATTCATCTCTATGATCATATCGTAGACAGTTTATCCTCTTGTCACGGCGATCTTCACTCTGAAACAGCTTTGAACTTTTCAACGTTTCAGACTTGTGATTCATCAAGTAAATACTCCTGTATCTATTCAAATCGTCAGTGAAGTAAGAACATAACGATATCCACTGCGTGCCTCAGCACTCATTGGACTGTACACATCAAAAAATGTATTACTTCCAACAAGTTACTTTCTTGTTCCATCTCACTGGAAAACAAGGCCTTCAGTGATCTTGCCCATTTGGTTAGATTTGCATGTCTCAAGTGATTCAAAATCAAGTGAGTCCAAACAATCCATCTGCATGGAGTTTCTTCATGCGTTTATACCAATAGGTATGGTTTGCACGCCTCAAACATTTCAAAAATGAGTGAGTACAAGGATCCATCAACATGGAGCTTCTTTATGCATTTTACACCAACATGACTCAAGTGGCAGTGCCACAAGTAAGTGGTACTATCATTACTACTTTGTATATTTTGGCATCAATATTATGAACATGTGTATCACTACAATCGAGATTCGATAAACCATTGAAGGTATTTATTCAAGCAAATAGAATAACCATTATTCTCTTTAAATGAATAATCGTATTGCAATATACACGATCTAATCATGTTTATGCTCAACGCAAACACCAAATAACAATTATTTCGGTCTAACACCAATCCCGATGGTAGAGGGAGTGTGCGATGTTTGATCACATCAACCTTGGAAACACTTCCAACACATATCGTCACCTCGCCTTTAGCCAGTCTCCATTTATTCCATATCTTTTATTTGGAGTTACTAATCACTTAGCAACCGAACCGGTATCTAATACCCTCATGCTACTAGTAGTACTAGTAAAGTACACATCAATATCATGTATATCAAATATACTTCTGTCGACTTCGCCAGCCTTCTTATCTACCAAGTCTCTAGGGTAGTTCCGCCTTAGTGACCGTTCCCCTCATAACAGAAGCACTTAGTCTCGTGTTTGGGTTCAACCTTGGGTTTCTTCATTAGAGCAGCAATTGGTTTGTCGTTTCATGAAGTATCCCTTCTAGCCCTTGCCCTTCTTGAAACTAGTGGTTTTACTAACCATCAACAATTGATTCTCCTACTTGATTTCTACTTTCGCAGTGTCAAACATTGCGAATCTTTCAAGGATTATCATATCTATCCTTGATACGTTATAGTTCATCACAAAGCTCCAGTAGCTTTGTGGCAGTGACTTTGGAGAACCATCACTATCTCATCTGGAAGATTAACTCCCACTTGATTCAAGCGACTGTTGCACTCAGCTAATATGAGCACATGCTCAATGATTGAGCTTTTCTCCTTTTCTTGGGTTCAACCTCTTGGAACATCTGTTATGTTCCATGACGTTCAAAACGTCTTCGGCGCCTTGCTTCTAAGTCGTTAAGTATTACGCACTGAACTATCACGTAGTCATCAAAAACGTGTATGTCAGATGTTCGCAACATCCACACACGACGCTCGACGTGCAGCACACCGAGTGGTGCATTAAGGACATAAGCCTTCTACGCAGAAATGAGGACAATCCTTAGTTTATGGACTGAGTCTGCAAAGTTGCTACTATCATCTTTCAACTAAATTTCTCTAGGAACATATAAAAACAGTAGAGCTACAGCGCAAGCTACAACATAATTCACAAAGACCTTTTGACTATGTTCATGATAATTAGTTCAATTAATCATATTACTTAAGAACTCCCACTCAAAATATACATCCCTCTTAGTCATTTGAGTGGCGCATCATCCAAATCCACTAACTCAAGTCCGATCATCACGTGAGTTGAGTATAGTTTCAGTGGTAAACATCTCTATGCTAATCATATCAAGTATACGATTCATGCTCGACCTTTCGGTCTCTTGTGTTCCAAGGCCATGTCTGCACATGCTAGGCTCGTCAAGTTTAACCCGAGTGTTCTGCGTGTGCAACAGTTTTGCACCCGTTGTATGTGAACACTGAGTCTATCACACCCGATCATCATGTGGTGTCTCGAAACGACGAACTGTCGCAACGTTGCACAGTCGGGGAGAACACAATTTTATCTTGAAATTTTAGTGAGGGATCACCTTATAATGCTACCGCCGTTCTAAGCAAGATAAGGTGCATAAAAGGATTAACAAGACATGCAATTCATAAGTGACATGATATGGCCATGATCTTGTGCTTCTTGATCTCCATCACCAAAGCACCGACATGATCTTCTTGTCACCGGCACCACATCATGATCTCCATCATCATGATCTCCATCATTGTGCCGCCATCAATGTTGTCGTGCTAGCTATGCTATTACTACTAAAGCTACAACCTAGCAATATAGTAAACGCATCTGCAAACACAAACGTTAGTTTAAAGACAACCCTATGGCTCCTGCCCGTTGCCGTAGCATCGACGTGCAAGTCGATATTAAATATTACAACATGATCATCTCATACATCCAATATATCACATCATGTCTTTGGCCATATCACATCACAAGCATACCCTCCAAAAACAAGTTAGACGTCCTCTAATTTGTTGTTGCATGTTTTACGTGGCTGCTATGGGTATCTAGTATGATCACATCTTACTTATGCAAAAATGACAACAGAGATGTGCAAATTGCTATTTAACCTCTCTCCAAGGACCGCCTCGGTCAAATCCAATTCAACTAAAGTTGAAGAAACAGGCACCCGCCAGTCATCTTTATGCAACGAGTTGCATGTTGGTCGATGAAACCAGTCTCTCGTAAGTGTACGAGTAATGTCTGTCACGACTGCTTCAATCCAACAATACGGCCGAATCGAGAAAAGACTAAGGAGGGCAGCAAATCGAACATCAACACCCACAAAAACTTTTGTGTTCTACTCGAGATTACATCTACACATGAACCTAGCTCATGATGCCACTGTTGGGGAACGTTGCATGGGAAACAAAAAAATTCCTACGCACACGAAGACCTATCATGGTGATGTTCATCTACGAGAGGGAGATTGGATCCACATACCCTTGTAGATCTCTAAGAGGGAAGCATTAAGAAACGCGGTTGATGTAGTGGTACAGCTTCGTAATTCAAATCACCGTCGTTCCACGATACATTCCGATCTAGCGCCGAACGGACGATGATACATCTCCGTCGTATCTACTTTTCCGAACTCTTTTGTGCTTGTTTTGGTCTCTAATTTGCATGATTTGAATGGAACTAACCCGGACTGACGCTGTTTTCAGCAGAATTGCCATGGTGTTGTTTTTGCGCAGAAATAAAAGTTCTCGGAATGACCTGGAAATCTATGAGTAATTTTTATGGAATATATAAAAAATACTGGCGCAAGAATCAACTGGAGGGACGGAGCCAAGAGCTCACAAGCCCACCAGCCCCCCCCCCTGGCCGGGGCTGGCAGGCTTGTGAGCCCCTCGGAGCTCCGCCGCCCCCAATTCCAGCTCTATATAACCTCTTTCGTCCGGAAAAAAATCAAGGAGAAGAGTTCATCGCGTTTTACGATACGGAGGCGCCGCTACCTCCTGTTCTTCCTCTGGAGGGCAGATCTGGAGTCCGTTTTGGGCTCCGGAGAGGGGAGATCCTCGCCATCATCATCATCAACCTTCCTTCATCGCCAATTCCATGATGCTCTTCACCGTTCGTGAGTAATCTCATCGTAGGCTTGCTGGACGATGATGAGTTGGATGAGATCTATCATGTAATCGAGTTAGTTTTGACGGGGATTGATCCCTAGTATCCACTATGTTCTGAGATTGATGTTGCTACTACTTTGCCATGCTTAATGCTTGTCACTAGGGCCCGAGTGCCATGATTTCAGATCTGAACCTATTATGTTGTCGCCAATATATGTGTGTTTTAGATCCTATCTTGCAAGTTGTAGTCACCTACTATGCGTTATGACCCGACAACCCCGGAGTGACAATAGCCGGAACCACTCCCGGAGATAACCATAGTATGAGGAGTTCATGTATTCACCACGTGTTAATGCGTTGGTCCGGTTCTTTATTAAGAGGAGAACCTTAATATCCCGTAGTTTCCATTAGGACCCCGCTGCCACGGAAGGGATGGACAATAGATGGCATGCAAGTTCTTTTCCCTAAGCATGTATGACTACATACGGAATACATGCCTACATTAGATTGACAAACGAGAGCTAGTTACTTATCTCTCTGTGTTATAGCTGTTACATGATGAATCACATCCGGCATAATCATCCAGCACTGATCCAATGCCTAGGAGTTTTTCCTACTGGTCCGTGCTACGTTACTTTTCCACTATTGCTGTCACTGCTGCTACTGTTACTCTGTTGCTACTGCTGTTACTTTGCTGTTACTGGTTATTGTTGCTACTGCTGCTATCATACTACCTTGCTACTAATACTTTGCTGCAGACACTAAATCTTTCAGGTGTGGTTGAATTGACAACTCAACTGCTAATACTTGAGAATATTCTTTCACTTCCCCTTGAGTCGAATCAATAAATTTGGGTTGAATACTCTACCCTCGAAAACTGTTGCGATCCCCTATACTTGTGGGTTATCAAGACCTTTTTCTGGGGCCGTTGCCGGGGAAGCACAGCTATATTCTCTGAGTCACTTGGGATTTACGTCCGCTGGTCACTATGAGGAATCCGATAGATCCAGGAACTAAAGTCTTGCCCTCCACTACGAGGACAGATAAGGAACTGCCATCTAGCTCTGCACTTGATTCACCTTCAGTTATGAGTAAGTTTGCGACACCACCTCCTGCTAGAAATCTTGATATGTCGCCTGTGCTTGATGATGCTACTTCTGTTACCCATGATGCTTATGATGATGCTATGCTTGATACTGCTTTGCCAGTAGGTGCATTCCTTGATGCACAAATTGCTAGAGTTGCTGCTATATGTGATGATACTTCTGAAACTGCTGATACTATTGAAGTAGAACTTGCTATTTTTCCTACTAGAACTAGCTCTCCTAGAAATGAATTTCCTGATATGCCTGAGTGTTATGTTATGGAGGGAGAGATAGGTGAGGATTTTCTTGCGTGTAAGGATAGCTATGATGTTGAGAAATTACTGCTCAAGTGGAAAGAAAAATGTCTGAACGCTAGGATGAAATATGACCCGAAGTTTGCTACTTCGCCTATCTTTGTGACCGATAAGGATTATGAATTCTCTGTCGACCCTAAGTTAATCACTCTGGTCGAATTAGATACTTTTCACGGTTATGAGTCTGAAACAGTTGTAGCCCATCTTACCAAACTGCACGATATAGCCACCCTATTCACTAGTGAGGAAAAGATCCGCCACTACTATATCCTCAAGCTGTTTCCTTTCTCACTAAAGGATGATGCTAAGACTTGGTTCACTTCTCTTGCTCCTGGTTGTGTGCGTAGCCCCCAGGATATGGTCTACTACTTCTCTGAAAAATATTTTCCTGCCCATAAGAAGCAAGCTACCTTGCAGGCAATATACAACTTTGCTCAAGCTGAAGAAGAGAGTCTCCCACAAGCTTGGGGGAGGCTCATCCAGCTACTGAATGCTTTGCCTGATCACCCTCTTGAGAAGAATAAAATACTTGATATCTTCTATAATGGACTTACCGATGCTTCTAAAGACCACCTAGATAGTTGCGCCGGTTGTGTTTTTAGGGAACGAACCATAGAACAAGCTGAGATCCTATTGAATAACATCTTGTGCAATGAGTACGCTTGGACTATTCCTGAACCACCTCCTAAGCCAACTCCGAAGAAAAGAGGTATTCTATTCCCCAGTCCCGAAGATATGAAAGAAGCTAAGAAATCTATGAAAGAGAAAGGCATTAAATCTGAAGATGTCAAAAATCTACCACCTATCGAAGAGATCCATGGTCTCGATAACCCGATACAGGTAGTAGAAGTAAATTATCTACGTAGGTTTGATGAGAGTGATATTACTTTTGATAAACCTGCTAGCCTATGCCTGGATGAATTTGATAACTTTGTTGCCAAACAACAGAGTTTCAACGATTATGTTAGCACACAATTGGAACATAATGCTCGTATGCTTAGTTATTTAAGTGCTTGTGTGGACAAAAACGTCAATGATCTTAAGCTTCTGAGTAAACATGCCTCTATGGTTACTACTCAAGTAGAACAAGTACTTAAAGCTCAGAATGACTTGCTCAATGAGTTGAATGACAATTCTGTCAGAGTCGTTACTAGAGACAGTAGAATGACTCAGGAACCTTTGTATCCTGCGGGTCATCCGAAGAGAATTGAACAAGATTCTCAAGGAGTTAGCATCGATGCACCTAGTCATCCTAGAAAGAAGAAGAAAGATGATAGGAACCTGCACGCTAGCAACCCTGTTTGCTGCTACACCTGAGAGTCCAAACGATGTCTCTGTTTCTGATGCCGAAACACAATCTGGCGATGAACATGAGCCTAATGATAATATCAATAGTGATGTTCATGTTGATGCTCAACCTAGCAACGATAAGGATGTGGAGATTGAACCTGTTGATCTTGATAACCCACAACCTAAGAATAGAAGATACGATAAGAATGACTTTGCTTCTAGGAAGCATGGTAAATAAAGGGAACCATGGGTTCAGAAACCTATGCCCTTTCCTCCCAAACCATCCAAGAAAAAGGATGATGAGGATTTTGAGCGATTTGTTGAAATGATCAGACCTGTCTTTCTGCAAATGCGTTTGACAGATATGCTCAAAATGTCTCCGTATGCTAAGTACATGAAGGATATTGTGGCTAATAAGAGGGGTTGAGATTTCCACCATGCTTGCTAACTATACCTTCAAGGGTGGAACTCCCAAGAAACTAGGTGATCCCGGTGTGCCCACTATACCTTGCTCCATTAAAGGCAACTATGTTAGAACTGCTTTATGCGACCTTGAAGCCGGTGTTAGTGTTATGCCTCTCTCTCTTTATCGTAGACTTGAACTGGATAAGTTGACACCCACTGAAATCTCTCTCCAAATGGCCGACAAATCAACTGCTTTCCCTATCGGCATTTGCGAGGATGTGCCTGTTGTGGTTGCTAACGTTACTATCTTAATGGACTATGTTATTTTGGATATTCCCGAGGACGATGCCATGGCGGTCATCCTCCGAAGACCCTTTTTAAACACTGCAGGGGGCTGTTATAGATTGCAACAAAGGCAATGTCACTTTCCATGTCAACGGTAATGAGCATACGGTGCACTTTCAGAAGAAACAATATCGAGTACATTGCATCAATGCTATCGAAAAAACTTCATTGATTCTTATTGGGAGCTTTGAATGCCCTATACCTCCTGTTAAGATGAAGTATGATTTGCTTGTTGGGGAAATACACATCCCCATTGAGGTGACCCAGACTATTCGAAAATTCTCCGTTCTCTTTTGCGATTCGAAAAGATTTGTCGAGGAGACTTGATCAACCTCATTGACGGATTTCTTTCGATGACCATGAGATGGATGAATCGAGAAGTCACAAACCTCTGTCCCAAGCTTTCACCTTCGGTTGCTTAGAAGAAAAATGATAGATTTAGTTTAGTTTTCCCTGTTTTCTGTTTTAGCGTCCCGTAGAAAAGTACCCTGAAAATAAAAGTTCTCCGTACGTACTGAAAATCAAGTATGATTTTTTCTGGAATTTTTGAAAAATACTGAGACGAAGAGCTAGTCTGGGGGATGCGCGAGTGGGTCACAAGCCCAGGAGGCCCGACCACCCCCCTTGGCCGGGGCTGGCAGGCTTGTGGGGCCCACATGCACCCCCTCCACTCATTCCAGCTCTTATCCACTTCTCCCACCTCCAGAAAAATTCATTTCGCAACTCAAACCCGTGTTCTTGCTCCTCTTGCTGGGATTTTCGATCTCTTTGCTCAAAGCACCATTCTCCGAACTGTTTTGGGGAAATTACTCCTTGGTAAGTGACTCCTCCATTGGTCCAATTAGTTTTTGCTCTAGTGCCTTATACTTTGCGTATTTTTGCTGCCTTGGTGACCATGTTCTTGAGCTTTGCATGCTAATTTTAGCTGGTCCCAGGTAGTTTTGATGCGTAATATGGCCTCTAGGCACTCGTGGGAGTAGTTGCTACGAGTTTAGTTGAGCCTTGTTCACTTTTCCTTTGGGTCGCTGAAAATTTCAGAAAAGGAAGATGTTCAGGAGAAACTATCATGGTGGTTCCCCAAGCAAGAGAGGTCCCCGTCTTGCGATTCGGGAGCCCGATCCTTACCAACCGAGGAACGCACTGGTACAACCATGTGAATGGCCTTCTGATGAATTCATGATTGAGGCAGGTTTCAAAGACGAGTTTGATACACTTGTTCACAATGTCGGACTCGAAGAATTCATCTCCGATAAATGTGAACAGTATGTTACGCTCACTGCCTCTTTTGTTCGTAGATTCAAATTTTCAGTTGGCCGTGATACATCTGTACTGTTTGATCTCTATGACAATTCGTACATCATGGATTTAGAGGATTTCAATAGAATTTGCAAGATACCTATTTGGGGTAGTCTCAATGATCCTCCTAAATCTTCGGTTAGAGATTTTTTTCTCTAGTATAACCGTGGGAGAAACTAGAGATATTTCGCAGGCTACCATGGGGAGCATTCATTTTCCTGCCTTGCATTACTTTGCCCTCTTCATAGGCAGATGCATTAATGGCAAGATTGATCATTGTCATCTCTGCGCACCAGACCTTAGTATTCTTAAGAGCGAAGTAATGGGTGATAGAAGTTTCAACATGGGAGCTATAATAGCAAGGAGGCTGAATAATAACGCTAATGAAGGGGATTTCTTTGGTGGGATCTATGCCACTCGCATAGCGAATTTCCTTGGAGTACGCATCCGCGAAGGAGATCCCCTGCTCCATAAAACTTTCCTTGATCGCGTCGCTTTGACACGCTACCAGTTCCTTGAGAGGGATGATGAATACCTCCTATACCGTTTAATATTTAACTGGGAGCGTGTTTTCCATATTACCCTTCCTGCTACTGCCTTCTTTGACTTTCAGGTAAAATAGAGATATTACATAACCAGAGGAGAGGCGGAGGAGTATGAGAGGGAGGCAAAGGTTGCTCGTCTCTGAGAGGCAGCTAATCAGGCAGTGGCTGCAGTGCTCCCGTAGAACCCCCATTATGATTTCGTATATTGCCCGGACCATCCATGGGAGTAGACCAACTTAGGCCAAAAGCCTAAGCTTGGGGGAGTACGTGTTTCTCACCGACTTTACATTCTTGCTTATGCTTTCACTTTGTTCGTCGGTGTTCACACTTTGCCACTGTATCATCCATGCTAGTTTATTTTCTTTTTCTCGTTTTCTTTTCGTGTGTCTGTCTAGTTTGAGAAAACCCAAAAAGATTTTCTTGTCCTTGAAAAGGATCGAGATGGACCTAGAGGGGGGGTGAATAGGTACAATTCCAAATTTTAATAATTACTTAGCAATTTTAGGCAAAAGTGCGGAATATGAGTGTAGGCCTAATAATTGCTACGACAAGGAGTAAGCTATTTAGAGTGAAGTAAGACAAGCGGTAAACAATAATCAAATACAAGTACGTAATAAGGATTAACACAAGTAGAGAGTTAGGGTTAGGAATAACCGAAACTCCAAGAGAGACAAGGATGTATCCCGATATTCACTTCCTTGGAGGGAAGCTACGTCACCATTAGAGGGGCGGATGTTACCACGAAGGCACACCAACGCCACGAAGGCTCACCCTATTCTCCCTTTGAGATAACTCCACGAAGGCGTTTCTCAACCACTAGTGGTAAGCCTTGAGGTGGCTTCCAAACCTTCACAAACTTTCCGGGGGAAATCATAATGGTTTGATTCCTCTCCGAAGACTCCTACCACCTAGGAGTCTCCAACCTCCAAGAGTAACAAGATCACGGGGATTGCTCAAAACTTGCTCAAATCACAAATCACTTTGGTGGGAAGGAGGAGAAGGAGACGATCTATCTTTTGATTGGAACAACACTCAAAGGGACTGACAAATGCTCTTGGGATCTAAGATTTGGTGTGGACAAGAGTGAGTGAGAAGAAAGGTGTTCTTGGATGTATTCTAGCTGTGTTGAACACCCTCTCACGAGGTGGGAGAAGGGTATATATAGTGGGGAGTGTAAAACAGCCGTTGGGGACACTTTAAGTCACACAAGGTCCGGACGTCCCACAGTTTCCGGATGTCCGGGCGTCCGCAAGGGGTCGGACGTCCGACAAGGGTCGGTTGTCCGAGGGATGTAGATATGACAGGAAACACTGTGAATTGAACAGCGACCGGACGTCCGGAGAAGACCGGAAATCCGAGTTATTCGACTCAACTTCTTCTGGTGGGAGGTTCCGGATTTTTGAAAGGGGACGGACGTCCGGCCCTCGGACGTCTGGAGGGAGCCGAAAATCCGAGTTATAGAACTCATGTTCTTCTGGTGCAGGGCTCCGGATTTCCGGAGCTGGTCGGACGTCCGGCCCTCGGATGTCCGGAGGGAGCCGGAAATCCGAGTTATATGACTCAAATACTTCTGGTGGAGGGCTCCGGATTTCCGAAGCCTGCCGGTCGTCCGGCCCACGGACATCCGGAGGGACCCGGAAGTCCGAGGCAATAGACCTGTTTTGAGATAGGAACAGAGTGGAGAATATGTGGTATTGGGTAGGATAGTGAAGATGTGGTATGAGCAAGTTCGTCGCAAAACCTGTGATCCTCTCTTAATAGTGCGGGATCCCTATACTCAATAACAGTAAACTCAAAAGGATAGTCTACATCATCTTTTCTTAATCCTGAGCCTTCTTGAAATATAAATACCGATCTTCTGAGACCACCTTTGACACATAATTCTCAATCTACTAAAGTGCTTGCCATCCTGAGATACACTCAACAAATAGGATTAGTGTCTATGTATGTGTTGTCATTAACACCAAAAGTCGATTAGGGGCATAACATGCACTTTCAATCTCCCCCTTTTTGGTAGTTGATGACAACATATACATGGGTCTCAAAAGATTTAACATACATTATATCCTAGGAGATATTTTAGTACGGAGCTCCCCCTTAGTATGTGCATGATAAAATATCGGAGCTCCCTTTTAATGTGTTTATCGAACATATAATGGATCATCATGTAAAGATAGTAGATCATCATAGAAAGACAATAGATCATCATAGAAGTAGTGGAGCAAAACATAATAGTCTATGATGATATCATAGCAATCCATAGCAATCACAATCATTCATAAGTACCCATACATGAGTTTATCCATTACATTAAATCTCCAAAGACAAAAAAAACTACGATACATTACTCCCACTTTGGCACCAAGTACCAAAAAGGGAGGCACCAACAGCATCAACCATGCTCAGAGCTCATCAGCATCACCATCAACATCATCCTCATCGTTAGGCAAACCACTGCCACCAACCTCGTCAAGGAAATCAGCCCACTCAGGACCAGATGGGAAGCCAAAGTCAGAAGGAGGAGCAGCAGGAGGGGCCTCATCATCACTCACATCAAGAGTGCCCGTGGCTCTGAGACGAGACTTGAGGGCATTCTTGGAGGAGACTAAGCGAGAAACCACATCATGGGTTTGACCACACTGGAAAGAGATGGCCTTCATCATAGCAGAATGTGCCTTGCCAAGGAACTTGGCAATGCGACCGAGAGGAGCGGAGCTAGATGAGGGGGTGGCTGACCGGGCAGTAGTGCGGCGAGTGGATGTGGTGGATGGGGCTTTCTTGGGAGCATAGTTATCTGCCATGTGAGCGGGAATGACCCACTTGCGATGTGTGTGAGTGACAGCAACAGAGAAATCAGCAACATGATTAATAAGAGCCTGGATGAAGGGGGCATGAGGAAAGGCTCGCTTGTATTGAAAGCTAGCAAGCCGAATCTCATGCCATAGAAAGTGAGGCACATTAATTTTACTCCTAGGGTGCTCGTATAAGTGAGACATGATGTCAAGACAGTAGCCACTGCACGAGCCCTTATCACCCATCTTGGGATAGAGGGTGCGGATAAGACACTGAAAGATGATGAAGTAAGGTGAGCGCCAGATGGATACCTGGTTAAGATCCTTCCTGCGTTCATCTGCATCAAGCTCACTTAGTGGTTTGAGAAGATACCCACACGCCTCAATGGACTTAGGCGCATGGTTAGGATCATCCCTATGTATTTTGAAGCCGGAGTTGGGGAAACCAAGTGCGGTAACAAATGTATCATAAGAAGCTCTGAAGCGAACGTCAGAGGTGATCCAGCTAACAGTGTGGTTTGAAGCAAAGAAGCATGTGGCATAGAACTAGTGAATGGCAGCAGCATTAAAGTCGCGATGAAAGGCAAACGGGGCGGCAAGCCCCGATGCCTCAATAAGCTCAATGGCACCCGGGTATTTCGCCGGGTGCATGCGAATATGCTCAAGATCTATATAGAGATGAACAAATAAACCCTTAGGAACTATGAGTGTAGTAAAAATGTCCGCCTGGACGTGTGTGCGGAAACGTGAGTCCGTAGAGTCACGTACGACAATGTATTGATCAATGTTGCGGCAGAAAGTGAGGTATGAAGCCGCGCCAAGTGTGGTGAAGTTCGTGATTGCACGACCTAAAGTAGCAGGGGGTTCTAGTGAGATGCGACGTTCTTCACCTGCGGGCTGAGCAGGAGGAGGTGGTGGCATGTAGGACGCCCTGCGAGTCCCGGGCTTTGGCTTGGACCTCCGATCGGCGGGCTGGTCAGCAAGGTCCTCGGCGACGATCTCATCCTCGAAGTCAGGGTCATCACCATCAAACGACGAGGGGAGCTGCGGAGACGGAGAACGCTGGGCCGGAGAACGCCGGGCAGTCCGTTTGAAGGGACGACGTGGCCCATCCGAGTCCGACCCCGTGCTAGTAGGGGCGCGAGAGGATGAGCCAGCAACGTTCTTCCGTGCGGCGTGCTTGGTCTGGGCATGGTGCACAATATCCTACACGGATGGAAATCCCAAATAAGGAACGAACATGGTCAAACCACATGAACCAACATGTAGACTTGGGAGAGAGGGGACCAAACGCGAGGGGAACGGAGGAGTACCTGTAGACGGTTCCCGCGGAGGAAGAAGAGGAAGAAGAGAAGGATCCTCGGAGGAGATCGGGCAGATCTCGGGAGAGGCAGCGCTGGCAAGTGCTCCTCGGGCTGGCGGCGGCGGCAGGGGGAAAAGGGGCGCGTGAGGGCTAGGGCAAAGCCCAGCCCTGCGCCTAGCTATTTATAGGCCCCGATGCGTGGGACGTCCGACAGGCGTCGGACGTCCGGAGAGGATTGTGCCGTCGGACGACCGACACTGGTCGGACGACCGGAAGGAGATTTGCCACCGGACGTCCGAGACACGTCGGACGACCGAGAAAGAGGAGGAGGCAGAGGCTGATACTGGAATTTTTGATGATGAGATGATGATTTTCATGGTTTCTCACAAAAAGTACGAACATAGTTGCCTACAAGCGTTACATATACTACTTGTGGACATAAATTGATTTATGCGTACTTTGTAAGCTCAAAAACAGAAAAATTAAGACACACTCCCCCTAAATGCATGCTCACATCAAGACACAAACATAATTTTAGTGTGTGTATGTGTGCAAGGTTTCAAGTTATGTTGTCAAGCTCCAAGATACCAAGTTCACGCCTAAGTTGACAGAACCTAGCTACGCTAAGTGGCTTGGTGAAAATGTCGGCTAGCTGCATGTCGGTACCCACATGGGTAATA
This sequence comes from Hordeum vulgare subsp. vulgare, assembly GCF_904849725.1. Taxonomy (NCBI): domain Eukaryota; kingdom Viridiplantae; phylum Streptophyta; class Magnoliopsida; order Poales; family Poaceae; genus Hordeum; species Hordeum vulgare. The sequence goes on from NC_058520.1 coordinate 310,170,834, forward strand.
TCAATGTCACCCTTTTGCACATGGTCTCTCAAGAAATGATACCTAATATCAATATGTTTTGTGCGAGGGTGATCAATGGGGTTCTCGAAGATCTTTATGGCACTTTCATTATCACAGAGAAGAGGAACGTGTCGATACGTGATACCATAATCCTTTAGTGTTTGCCTCATCCATAGCAGTTGGGTTGCACAGCTTGCGGCTGCAATATATCCGGCCTCGGCCGTGGAGAGAGAAACACAGTTCTGCTTTTTTGAGGACCAACTTACCAAGGAGCGTCCAAGAAACTGACATGCACCGGAAGTGGATTTCCGTCCCACTTTGTCACTGGCCCAATCCGGATCGGAGTACCCAATAAGATCGAACTTTGCATCCTTAGGGTACCATAAGCCTAACTTTGGGGTGTGAACAAGGTATCCAAGAATATGCTTAACCGCCGTATGATGGCTTTCCCTAAGGGAAGCTTGAAATCTAGCACATATGCCTACACTTAACAGGATGTCCGGTCTAGATGCGCAGAGATAAAGTAGCGAACCAATCATGGAGCGGTAAGTAGATGGATCAAAAGGAATACCGTTTGTGTCTTCATTTAGAACTACATCTGTGGCCATGGGTGTCTTCATTGGTTTAGCATTTGTCATATGAAATTTTTCAATAATGTCCTTGAGGTACTTAGTTTGAGACAAGAAAATCCCTTCTTGAAATTGTTGTATTTGAAAACCAAGAAAGAACTTCAAGTCCGTGTTGAGTGACATCTCAAAGGTCTTGGTCATGGAAGCCGCAAACTTCTTGCATAAATGGATGTTAGGAGAACCAAAAATGATGTCATCTACATAGATTTGGCATAAGATCAAATCACCATTTCCCCTCTTAGTAAAAAAAGTGGGATCGATCACCCCCACCACAAAGCCATCATCGAGTAGGAACTTCTTAAGATGATCGTACCAAGCACGGGGTGCTTATTTGACGCCATACAGAGCCTTGTGAAGTTTGTATACATGGTCTTTGTGGTGAGGATCAACAAACCCAGGTGGTTGTGATACATATACTTCTTCTTGTAGAGGACCGTTAAGAAAAGCACTTTTCACATCCATTTGATGCAAAGTAAAACTATTGAAAGCAGCATAGGCCAATAAAATGCGAATGGACTCAAGACGAGCAACAGGGGCGAAAGTTTCACGAAAGTCCAAACCTTCAACTTGGGAGTACCCCTGTGCTACTAACCTTGCCTTGTTGCGTAGGACAGTCCCATTCTCATCTTCCTTGTTCTTGAAAATCCATTTAGTTCCAATGACATTATGTTCCTCAGTTGGTCATTCTACCAATGACCATACTTCGTTGCGTGTAAAACTGTTTAACTCCTCTTGCATAGCAAGGAGCCAGACATTATCACACAATGCATCCTGAACCCTGTGTGGCACGGTACTAGAGACAAACGAAAAGTGAGCACAAAAGTTTGTTAATTGTTTACGAGTCACTCTACCTTCCGACACGTCGGTGAGGATTTGATCAATATCAACACGACTGGCCACACGTGGCATGATGGAGGTCAGGGTTTCACGAGGTTCGACTTCGTTTCCATCATCAACGTCCTCAACATATGGATCATTTATGTGCGGAGGAAGATATTCCTCTTCGCGTTGCACCTGTTAAGGTTCATCATCAAACATACCCATACTTTGCTCTAGCTCTTGAAGATCAACTTGTTCTTGAGTGTGATCAGAGTGAGAGACATGTTCTCCCACTTGATCCTCAACAACTGGCATGATGTGTGTGCTAGTATCTTGTGGAGGTACGGGCAGTGAACTGTCTTGAGGATGAGAAATACTCTCATCATCTTCATCATCATCATGGGGTCTTTGTTCCATGGGAAGAAGTGCACCTACACCCATGTTTAAGATATCTTGTGGGGAGTCTTCTTCACCTGCATCACTTAGATCAACTTGCTCCCCATGGGAGCGGTTAAATTCATCAAACGTCACGTCACAGGTTTCTATAACACATCGAGTGGATTTGTTGTAGACTCTGTAGGCGTGAGAGTTTGACCCATAGCCAACAAAAATCCCTTCAGTTGTTTTGGATTGAAATTTTCCTAACCGTTCCCGTTTGTTGAGGATGAAACACTTGCATCCAAACACACGAAAGTACTTAACATTGGGCTTGTTCCCAGTTAGGAGCTCATATGGAGTCTTCTCCAATATTGATCGAAGGAAGAGCCGGTTTGATGCATGACATGCTGTGTTGATGGCCTCAGCCCAAAAACTATGTGGTGACTTGTATTCGTCTAACATGGACCTTGCCATTTCCACAAGTGTCCGGTTCTTCCTCTCTGCCACACCATTTTGCTGAGGGGTGTAAGGTGCGGAGTACTGATGTTCAATTCCCTCATCACTAAGAAATTCTTCTAGGGTGTAGTTCTTGAACTCAGAGCCATTATCACTTCTTACTGCCTTGATGTCCTTGTCAAACTTCCGCTGGGCTTGTTTGGCAAAATCAATGAAGGTGATCTTCGTCTCGTCCTTGGACTTGAGACAGAACACCCATGTATATCTTGAGTAATCATCAACAATGACTAGGCCATACTTTTTCCCTCCAAGACTTGCCCATGAAGGAGGCCCAAACAGATCCACATGAAGGAGCTCTAACGACCTCGAAGTGGATACAATGTTCTTGGGTGGATGTTTTGATTGATGTTGTTTCCCAGCTATGCATGCACTGCACACACGATCTTTCTTAAAAGATACATTTGTTAGTCCAAGGATGTGATTGCCGTTTAAGAGATTTTGAAGATTTTTCATGCCAACATGGGTGAGCCGACGATGCCACAGCCATCCCATGTCGGCCTTGGCCGTTAGACAAGTTGTATGGAAGGTGCTCTCTTTCGAGAAATCAACCGTGTAAAGGTTGCCATCCAACTCTCCAACAAAGGCCACTTCGAGAGTGTCTCTCTTAAAGACTTTCACATCCGTTAGTCCAAATAATGTGTCATAACCGACGGAAGCCAATTGGCGAACTAAAAGTAAATGATATTGAAGAGATTGGACAAGCATGACATTTGCAATAGACATGTCATTAGTGATTGCCACCTTGCCCAACCCAATTACCTGCCCTTTCGACCCTCCACCAAATACAATGCTCATGTATGGTCGAATGGCTTGCATGAAGTCATAGAGCAAGTTACTATCTCCGGTCATATGATTAGTGCATCCACTGTCGATCACCAATTTGGCTCCTCCGGAGAAAACAACCTGTAACGAATTAAGACTTGGTTTGAGGTACCCATTTCGTCATGGGGCCTTTCACATTAGTTACAAGAGTCTTAGGGACCCAAATAGCATAGAATCAGAATGCATTACGGGGACCAACGAATTTAGCATAAACCTCTCCTTCCTTTGATTTGCGTAGCACATAGGATGGAGGCATGAATTCGGTTGTCTTGTTGTGAGTAGGCGAACCCCTAGTGGCCGACCCACTCACAACCTTACCTTTCTCCTTGTGTCCCTCTCGTACAAATATTTCTTTAAGCGGAGTGGTACACTTGAGAGGAGATGCACTTTTCTTGGCGGTGCTTGGGTTGAACCCAAGCCCTTCCTTGGCGAAGCCTCCATTGTGTAGACTTAAGATCTCATTGAGAGTCTTTTGTCCTTGTGCACATGTCATGAGACCTCTGTCTAGCTGTGCCTTTAGCGAACAGTTTTCCTCAAGGATAGATGTCAGTTCACTACTAGAGTTAGTAGTGCAGGTATCAACATTAATGATAGGTGAGGAGTAGGCCTTAGCTAAAGTGTCAAGATAAGTAACCTTAAGTGCCTCAAAGCTCTTTGTAAGAACAGTGAGTTTCTCTTCCTTGTCTTTGAGAGACAAGGATAGACGCTCACAGTCCTTAGAAAGGGAAGCATGAGAGTTCACTAGTCGGTTTTTATCATTTAGTAATTCTTTGCACACAGAGTCAGCCTTTTTCAAGGAGGCAAGATCATTAGCATGTTTATTAAGGTTTTCACCTACTTTTGAGCATAATGCATCATTTTGTGCTTCCTCATACATGACTTTTTGCTCAAGGATTTCATTTCTTTCCTTCTCCTCAATGACGAGGGTTTCGAGTTCCTTGATTGTATTGGTGTGCTTACTCACCATTTCCATAAGTATGCGAAACATAGTGAGCTTCTTTCCTTTAAGAGAGCACATAAATTTGTTTATTTTAGCAAACATGGGATGATCTAAGTCAGTATCCTCATAGTGATCTTCCGCATCAAGATACTCATCAGATGGAGTAGAAGCTAGACTGAAAGAGTTTAACCGTGGAGTTACCTTAACCTTATCATGGGAACTTTGGTCTTCCTCATCTCCCATGGCAGTCTTTGCCATCAAACACTTGTGAGCGTTGCCCTTGTAGTCCTTCATATAGTTGTAGTGAACAACATCACCACTTTTGTTGACTAGCCTCAAGGTGTTTTGTGTATCCTGAGCTACTCCGGCAACTCCACCAACATCTTCTGGATCTGATTCTTCTTGTGCAACCATTGCTCTTCCATCTGTCCTCTTGAACTTGGAGTTCATAGGGTTTGGCAACTTCTTCTTTACAAAGGTCTTTGGAAACCTTGGTTTGTCTTCTCTCTTCTCATAAGGGCAGTCATTGGAGAAGTGGTTGGTTTCCTCACAGTTGTAGCATTTCCTTACCTTCTTCTTTGGGAATCTTCCCTTGAATTTTCCTGCACTGAACATCTTTACAAAGAGAGCAATGTCCTCATAAGATAGGCTTTCATCAGAGTCAACATCATCACCATCTTCGCAGTCATCATCACCCTCTTCTTCTTCACTTTCTTCTTTGTCACATTCATGCTTGGCTTTCAAAGCAAGATTGATCTTTGATGTTGAAGTGCCATGCATGGCAAGGTGCTTTGTTGCATTTTCCTTTGACTCTTCAAATAATTGGAAAGTGGATATGATGTCATCTGGAGTCATTTCTTTGAACCCATGGTGCTGCCTCATGTCCCATACCATTTGATGGTGATATGGAGCAAGAGCATGAAGTAACTTGTCCACGAGAAATCTCTTGGTCAGATTGAAACCATCTTGCGTCTTGTCACAGTCACAAGACTCAATGTCTGCGGTGAGAGTCATGAGCCGTTCTAGTAGTTGCTCAGGAGATTCACCCTTTTCCATACAGAAATTCTGTAATTGCCCCTTGGCAATTTCATATTGAGCAAGCCGAAGAGTGGAGGTGCCGGTCTTGGTCCTTATAATGCTATCCCACAGTTCCTTGGCACTTGTGATGTGAATGTAAGGTCTCCGTTGCTTGTCATTCATTCCTTTTCTTATGCACATGATCGCAGTGTCATTGAGATGCTTGTCATAAGTTTCTCTAGGAGTGAGGCACCTTGGATCTACAGGATTGTACCCATGCTCAAGGATGTCCAACATCTCATCATCGGCGTACCTAAGATGATTCTGCATACCATCTCTCCACAAGGCAAAATCAGAATTGTCATCAAGCAAGGCAGGTTTTCCTCCAGGATTGTACTTAGGTTTCTCAATTTGAGATCTAGCATAAAGCCATGGAACACTGGTTTGGTTCCTTTCCAGAGGTTGTTGGCCAAATGAAGTACCGTGCACATGTGGCCCTGAGGCCCTCGGGGACGTGGTTGTCCCCGTGGTTAGTGATTCGAGTCTCATTTGGACCATGGCCTCAAGAGAAGCATCATGCTCCTCTTTTTGCTTGGAAAGGGCCCGTTCCAGGTCCGCAGAGGTGAAAGACTTGACTTCCGTGGAAGTCCCGTCCCTCTGCACTGGAGCTACCGTAGCTGGAACCTCGTCCATCTCGCTCTAGGGCGGTTAAGCCACAAGAATAGAGCACGAGGCTTTGATACCAATTGAAAAGGATCGAGATGGACCTAGAGGGGGGGGGGTGAATAGGTACAATTCCAAATTTTAATAATTACTTAGCAATTTTAGGCAAAAGTGCGGAATATGAGTGTAGGCCTAATAATTGCTACGACAAGGAGTAAGCTATTTAGAGTGAAGTAAGACAAGCGGTAAACAATAATCAAATACAAGTACGTAATAAGGATTAACACAAGTAGAGAGTTAGGGTTAGGAATAACCGAAACTCCAAGAGAGACAAGGATGTATCCCGATGTTCACTTCCTTGGAGGGAAGCTACGTCACCGTTAGAGGGGCGGATGTTACCACGAAGGCACACCAATGCCACGAAGGCTCACCCTATTCTCCCTTTGAGATAACTCCACGAAGGCGTTTCTCAACCACTAGTGGTAAGCCTTGAGGTGGCTTCCAAACCTTCACAAACTTTCCGGGGGAAATCACAATGGTTTGATTCCTCTCCGAAGACTCCTACCACCTAGGAGTCTCCAACCTCCAAGAGTAACAAGATCACGGGGATTGCTCAAAACTTTCTCAAATCACAAATCACTTTGGTGGGAAGGAGGAGAAGGAGACGATCTATCTTTTGATTGGAACAACACTCAAAGGGACTCACAAATGCTCTTGGGATCTAAGATTTGGTGTAGACAAGAGTGAGTGAGAAGAAAGGTGTTCTTGGATGTATTCTAGCTATGTTGAACACCCTCTCACGAGGTGGGAGAAGGGTATATATAGTGGGGAGTGTAAAACAGCCGTTGGGGACACTTTAAGTCACACAAGGTCCGGACGTCCGACAGTTTCCGGATGTCCGGGCGTCCACAAGGGGTCGGACGTCCGACAGGGGTCGGTCGTCCGAGGGCTGTAGATATGACAGGAAACACTGTGAATTGAAAAGCGACAGGACGTCCGGAGAAGACCGGAAATCCGAGTTATTCGACTCAACTTCTTCTGGTGGGAGGTTCCGGATTTCCGAAAGGGGACTGACGTCCGGCCCTCGGACGTCCGGAGGGAGCCGGAAATCCGAGTTATAGAACTCATGTTCTTCTGGTGCCGGGCTCCGGATTTTCGAAGCTGGTCGGACGTCCGGCCCTCGGATGTCCGGAGGGAGCCGGAAATCCGAGTTATATGACTCAAATACTTCTCGTGGAGGGCTCCGGATTTCCGAAGCCTGCTGGTCGTCCGGCCCTCGGACGTCCGGAGGGACCGGGAAGTTCGAGGCAATAGACCTGTTTTGAGATAGGAACAGAGTGGAGAATATGTGGTATTGGGTAGGATAGTGAAGAGGTGGTATGAGCAAGTTTGTCGCAAAACCTGTGATCCCCTCTTAATAGTGCGGGATCCCTATACTCAATAATAGTAAACTCAAAAGGATAGTCTACATCATCTTTTCTTAATCCCGAGCCTTCTTGAAATATAAATACCGATCTTCTCATACCACCTTTGACACATAATTCTCAATCTACTAAAGTGCTTGCCATCCTGAGATACACTCAACAAATAGGATTAGTTTCCTATGTATGTGTTGTCATTAACACCAAAAGTCGATTAGGGGCATAGCATGCACTTTCAGTCCTTCTTTTGCTTGTTGGGAGCTTTCCCGTGTAAATAGTTTCCTTTTTCTTTGGGTCAGGGTAGAAGATCATGGTTACAATGTTTAGTGGCTCACGCATGCATATGTGCTTATCTGTTAAAGAGCCATATTACTTTGTCTTCTCGTTTGTGTTTGCCTGTAGATTCCAGCTTTAGTCCAATGCACGAGCACCCTTATTATTGTTCACATCATTTGGTCGTGCAAGTGAAAGGCAATAATGACGATATATGATGAAGTGACTAAGCCTGGAAAAGTTGGTACGAACTCGATCTATTTTGTTTTTGTAAATATGACTAGCTCATTGTGCCTGATTCAGCTTTGTTGTGAGAGAAACATGTTTGCAATGACAACTTAGAGATGATAGTTGCTCATGCCATGCTTACTTAGCTAGGAGCTTATAATGGTTTGTCTTGGATGCCCACATGAATGTTGAGATGACTATGATGTAGTATGATAGGATGGTATACTCCTTGGAATGATTCAAGTGGCTTGACTTGGCGCATGTTCACGCATGTAGTTAAAACAAAATCAACATAGCCTCTATGATATTCATGTTCATGGTGATTTATGTCCTACTCATGCTTGCACTCAATGTTGGTTAATCTCAATGCATTTTGATGACTGTTGTCGCTCTCTAGTTGGTCGCTTCCCAGTCTTTTGCTAGCCTTCACTTGTACTAAACGGGAATACTGCTTGTGCATCCACTTCCCTAAACCAAAAGTTGTTCCATATGAGTCCACCATACCTACCTATATGCGGTATCTACCTGCCGTTCCAAGTAAATTTGCATGTGCCACTCTCTAAATCTTCAAGAAATAATCTGTTTTGCATGCCCAAACCGCTCATGTGGTGACAAGGGGCTATCAGTATCTTCCATGCTAGGCATTTTATCCTCGATATGTGTTTATTCACTACCATTCACGAGAAAGGGGCCGGTAATTGTAATGCCCAGTTCCATGCTCAAATCGAAAAGATAATTGCAAACAAAACCCCCCTGGATTGATGTTGGTATGGACGGCACCCGAGTATTCGGCTAGTCGTGGAGTGTGATCGATTGGTGGTGGGGGAGTCAAAACTTCACTTTTCTGTTTGGGAACCGCCTATAGCATGTGTAGGATGGAAGATGGTGAGAACTCTTAGTCATTGCGTTGACAATGAAAGCATGCCACCCAAAATTATTATCTCTGTTTTCAAAGCTTGAGCTGTGGCACCTCTGCAAATCAATGCTTCCCTCTGCGAAGGGCGTGTCTATTTATTTTCCTGTTGAGTCATCCTCCTCTTGAAAAAGCACCAATTAGAGAGCACCTCTGTCATTTTTATGCTTTGCTTTTAACTGTGTTGAGTATGACTGTGACTGGATCTTCTTTGCCATGAATTACAATGTTTAGTCAGCCCTTGGTCTTTGAAGGTGCTCTGCATTTATGTTTTGCGGTCTCAGAAAGAGCTAGTGAGATACCATCTCTTCGTACTGCTTCATGATTGTTTTGATTGAAGTGTTGACGTTTGAGACTTATTATTATTTGCTCGCTAGTTGATTATGCCATTGATATGAGTTTACCGTGAGACCTAGATGTCATTTGCTTATGTGGTTTACTTGTGATCTTGCTGAAATTCTGGATATGAGTTAGACATAGTTGTAACAACAAGATCAAACAGAGTTCGTCAAAGTTTTTCTTTTGTCTCTTTCAGTTTGTCAACTGAATTGCTTGAGGACAAGCAAGGATTTAAGCTTGGGGGAGTTGATACGTCTGCGTCATATCTACTTTTCCGAACTCTTTTGCCCTTGTTTTGGTCTCTAATTTGCATGATTTGAATGGAACTAACCCGGACTGACGCTGTTTTCAGCAGAATTGCCATGGTGTTGTTTTTGCGCAGAAATAAAAGTTCTCGGAATGACCTGGAAATCTACGAGGATTTTTTATGGAATATATAAAAAATACTGGCGCAAGAATCAACTGGAGGGACGGAGCCAGGAGCTCACAAGCCCACCAGGCCCCCCTGGCCGGGGCTGGCAGGCTTGTGAGCCCCTCGGAGCTCCGCCGCCCCCAATTCCAGCTCTATATAACCTCTTTCGTCCGGAAAAAAATCAAGGAGAAGAGTTCATCGCGTTTTACGATACGGAGGCGCCGCTACCTCCTGTTCTTCCTCTGGAGGGCAGATCTGGAGTCCCTTTTGGGCTCCGGAGAGGGGAGATCCTCGCCATCGTCATCATCAACCTTCCTTCATCGCCAATTCCATGATGCTCTTCACCGTTCGTGAGTAATCTCATCGTAGGCTTGCTGGACGATGATGAGTTGGATGAGATCTATCATGTAATCGAGTTAGTTTTGACGGGGATTGATCCCTAGTATCCACTATGTTCTGAGATTGATGTTGCTACTACTTTGCCATGCTTAATGCTTGTCACTAGGGCCCGAGTGCCATGATTTCAGATCTGAACCTATTATGTTGTCGCCAATATATGTGTGTTTTAGATCCTATCTTGCAAGTTGTAGTCACCTACTATGTGTTATGACCTAGGAACCCCGGAGTGACAATAGCCGGAACCACTCCCGGAGATGACCATAGTATGAGGAGTTCATGTATTCACCACGTGTTAATGCGTTGGTCCGGTTCTTTATTAAAAGGAGAACCTTAATATCCCGTAGTTTCGATTAGGACCCCGCTACCACGGGAGGGATGGACAATAGATGTCATGCAAGTTATTTTCCCTAAGCACGTATGACTACATACGGAATACATGCCTACATTAGATTGACGAATGGGAGCTAGTTACTTATCTCTCCGTGTTATAGCTGTTACATGATGAATCACATCCGGCATAATCATCCATCACCGATCCAATGCCTACGAGTTTTTTCTAATGGTCCTTGCTACGTTACTTTGCCGCTATTGCTGTCACTGCTGCTACTGTTACTCTGTTGCTACTGCTGTTACTGGTTACTGTTGCTACTGCTGCTATCATACTACCTTGCTACTGATACTTTGCTGCAGACACTAAATCTTTCAGGTGTGGTTTAATTGACAACTCAACTGCTAATACTTGGGAATATTCTTTCACTTCCCCTTGAGTCGAGTCAATAAATTTGGGTTGAATACTCTACCCTCGAAAACTGTTGCGATCCCCTATACTTGTGGGTTATCAGACTTCAACTCCGCGTTCAGCACACGTACAACTCGATGACGATCTCTGCCTTCTTGATCCAACAAGAGAGACGGGTAAGTAGATGAGTTCTCCGGTAGTGTGACGGTGCACCGGTGGTGGTGATGATCTACTCCTGCATGGCTCCGCCCGAGCTCCGTAGAAATCCGTGGTGTAGGTTTGAGTTGCACGTGGCAAAGTTGTGTCTCAAAAGCCCTAAAACCACCAATATATATAGGAGGAGGGGAGGGGCTAGCCTTGGGGCTCAAGGGATCCCCAAGGGCGTCGGCCGATGGGAGGAGGTGGACTCCCACCCCAATTTGGTTTGGGGGGAAGGAGTCCAGTGCTTCCTTCCTGATACGTCTCCATCGTATCTACAATTTTTGATTCTTTCATGCCAATATTATACAACTTTCATTTACTTTTGACAACTTTTTATACTATTTTTGGGACTAACATATTGATCCAATGCCTAGTGCCAGTTCCTGTTTGTTGAATGTTTTTTGTTTCGTAGATTATCCATACCAAACAAAGTCCAAACGCAATAAAAAACCTATGGGGATTTTTTTTGGAATATTTATGATTTTTGGGAAGAAGAATCTACGCGAAACGATGCCCGAGGGGGTCACAAGCCCAGGAGGCGCGGCCCCCCTAGGGCGTGGCAGGCAGGCTTGTGACCAATCCCTAAGGCGGTTGGGGCCCTTCTTTCGCCGCAAGAAAGCTAATATCCGGAAGAAAATCATGTTAAGATTTCAGCCCAATCGGAGTTACGGATCTCCGGGAATTTAAGAAACGGTGAAAGGCCAGAATCTGGGAGCGCAGAAACAGAAGGACACACAGAGAGAGATCCAATCTCGGAGGGGCTCTCCCCCCTCTGCTGCCATGGAGACCATGGAACAGAGGGGAAACCCTTCTCCCATCTAGGGAGGAGGTCAATGAAGAAGAAGAAGAAGGGGGGCTCTCCCCCCTCCCTCCCGGCGGCGCCGGAACGCCGACCAGGACATCATCGTGTGACAGCGATCTACACCAACACCTCCGTCATCTTCACCAACACCTCCATCACCTTCCCCCATCTATATTCATCGGTCAACTCTCCCGCAACCCGATGTACCCTCTACTTGAACATGGTGCTTTATGCTTCATATTATTATCCAATGATGTGTTACCATCCTATGATGTCTGAGTAGATTTTCGTTGTCCTATCGGTGATTGATGAATTGCTATGATTGGTTTAATTTGCTTGTGGTTATGTTGCTGTCCTTTGGTGCCCATCATATGAGCGCGCGCGTGGATCACTGATACGTCTCCAACGGATCTATAATTTTTGATGGTTCCATGCTATTATCTTGTCAAACTTTGGATGTTTTGTATGCCTTTTATATATTTTTTGAGACTAACTTATTAATTCAGTGCCAAGTGCCAGTTTTTTCCATGTTTTTGACCCTTTTTAGAGGAGAATATTAAACAGAATCCAAATGGAATAAAACCTCCAAAAAGATTTTTTCCGGAACAGAAGATACAGAGGGAGCGTGAGAACCAAGGCACAGGCCACCAGGGGAGGCCACAAGCCCCCTAGGCACGGCCAGGGGGGCCGCGCCTAGCAAGCTTGTGGACCCCCTGTGGCTCCTCTGTCCTACTTCTTCCGCCTATAAATCCCCGAAAAATCCAAAACCATGAGAGAGATCCACGAAAATACTTTTCCGCCGCCGCAATCTTCTGTCTCCACAAGATCCCATCTAGGGCACGTTCTGGTCCCCTGCCGGCGGGGGGATTCGGATATGGAGGGCTTCTTCATCAACACCATTTCCTCTCCGATGATGCGTGAGTAGTTCACCATAGACCTTCGGGTCCATTGCTAGTAGCTAGATGGCTTCTTCTCTCTCTTGGATCTTCAATACAAAGTTCTCCATGATCTTCATGGAGATCTATCCGATGTAATCTTCTTTTGCGGTGTGTTTGTCGAGATCCGATGAATTGTGGATTTATGATCAGATTATCTATGAATCTTATTTGAGTTTCTTTTGATCTCTTATATGCATGATTTCATATCCTTGTAATTCTCTTCGAGTTGTGGGTTTTGTTTGGCCAAGTTGATCTATGATTCTTGCAACGGGAGAAGTGCTTGGTTTTGGGTTCATACCGTGCGGTGACCTCACCCAGTGACAGAAGGGGTAGCGAGGCACGCATCATGTTGTTGCCATCTAGGGTAAAAAGATGGGGTTTATATCTATTGCATGAATTTATCCCTCTACATCATGTCATCTTGCTTAAGGCGTTACTCTGTTCGTCATGAACTCAATACACTAGATGCATGCTAGATAGCGGTCGATGTGTGGAGTAATAGTAGTAGATGAAGAAAGTATCGGTCTACTTGTCTCGGACTTGATGCCTATATGTATGATCATTGCCTTAGATATCGTCATGACTTTGCGCGGTTCTATCAATTGCTCGACAGTAATTCGTTCACCCACTGTAATATTTGCTATCTTGAGAGAAGCCTCTAGTGAACACTATGGCCCTCGGGTCTACTTCACATCATATTTTCCGCCTTACACTTTTACTTTGTTGCACTTTCCGCCTTCAGATCTCACCTTGCAATCAACCATGAAGGGATTGACAACCCCTTTGTAGTGTTGGGTGCAAGTTTGTTGTTTTTGTGCAGGTACATCGGTGCTTCATCTTGATACTCCTACTGGATTGATACCTTGGTTGTCAAACTGAGGGAAATGCTTACTGCTACTGTGCTGTATCACCCTTTCCTCTTCAAGGAAAAAAAATGCAATGCAAGCTCAAGAGGTAGCAAGAAGAATTTCTGGTGCCGTTGCCGGGGAGCATCAAGTGAAGCTTATCCAAGTAAGTGTCGCAAACTCATCTCTTGCATTTAACTTTTTTGCCTCTTGTTTTCCTCTCCCCCACTTCTGAAAAACAAAAATTTACAAAACTATTTGCCTTTTTCGTTCACCCTTTTCTTTCGCTTGCTTTCTGTTCGCTTGTGTGCTTGTCTGCTTGCTGAAGTCACCATGACTGAAAACACCAAACTTTGTGACTTCTTGAATACTAATAATAATGATTTTATTAGTACTCCAATTTCTCCCGCCACTAGTGCGGAATCATATGAAATCAATGCTGTTTTGCTGAATCTTGTTATGAAAGAGCAATTCTCCGGCCTTCCTAGTGAAGATGCCGCATCCCATCTTAATACCTTCATTGAGTTATGCGATATGCAAAAGAAGAAAGATGTGGATAATGATGTTATTAAATTGAAGCTATTCCCATTCTCATTGTGAGATCGAGCAAAAACTTGGTTTTCATCTTTGCCCAAAAATAGTATTGATTCTTGGAACAAGTGCAAAGATGCTTATATATCCAAGTATTTTCCGCCGGCTAAGATTATCTCTCTCCGTAATGATATCATGAATTTTAAGCAACTTTATCATGAACATGTTGCACAATCTTGGGAGAGAATGAAATTGATGATTAGAAATTGTCCCGCTCATGGCTTGAGCCTTTGGATGATTATACAAATCTTCTACGTTGGTTTGAATTTTGCTTCTAGAAATATCTTGGACTCCGCCTCCGGTGGAACCTTCATGGAAATCACATTAGGAGAAGCCACAAAAATCCTAGACAATATCATGACAAACTATTCTCAGTGGCACACTGAAAGGTTACCTACTAGTAAAAGGGTACACGCTATAGAAGAAATTAACTCGTCGAGTGCTAAGATGGATGAGTTAATGAAATTGTTTGCTAGTAAAGGTGCTCCTTTAGATCTAAATGATATGCCCTTGTCTTCCTTGATTGAGAGTAGCAATGAAAGCTTGGATATTAATTTTGTTGGTAGGAATAATTTTGGCAACAACAATGCTTTTAGAGGAAACTATATTCCTAGGCCTTTTCCTAGTAATCCCTCTAATAACTTTGGCAACTCCTACAACAATGCTCATGTAAATTACAATAAATTACCCTCTAATATAGAGAGTAATATTAAAGAGTTTATCAACTCGCAAAAGATTTTCAATGCGCCCATAGAAGAAAAACTACTCAAAATTGATGATTTGGCTAGGAGCGTTGATAGAATGTCTCTTGATATTGATGCTTTGAAAGTTATATGTGCTCCTCCCGAGATCAATATGGATGAAACTTTGAAAGCTATGCGTGTTTCCATGAATGAGAGTAAAGAAAGAACCGCCCAAATTCGTGCTAGACATGAATGGCTTAAAAAGGCGTGTTCTCGTGATGAGAATCACGAAGATCTTAAAGTACTTGGTGTGACTCCCATTTAATCCTCGATTTCTAGTGTCAAACCTAATGATGATGGGGCTGGATATGAATCCACCTTGGTTGAAAAATGCCCTAATGATTCGGAGTCTATCTATCTTGATGCTAAAAGCATTGAAAGTGGAGTAGAGGATATCAAAACTTTGAGTAGTAATGAAACTACTACTTTGTATTTCAAGGAATTCAATTATGATAGTTGCTCTTTGATTGAATGTATCTCCTTGATGCAATCCATGCTAAACTCTTCACACGCTTATAGCCAAAACAAGGCCTTTACCGATCATATCGTCGATGCTATGATGAAATCTCTTGAAGAGAAACTTGAATTGGAAGTTTCTATTCCTAGAAAACTTCATGATGAGTGGGAACCTACTATCAAAATCAAGATAAAAAACTATGAATGCAATGCTTTGTGTGATTTGGGTGCTAGTGTTTCCGCGATTCCAATGTCTTTATGTGATGTTCTAGGCTTCAATGAGATTGATGAGTGCTCTCTTAATTTGCATCTTGCGGATTCTACTGTTAAGAAACCCATGGGAAGGATAAATGATGTTCTTATTATTGCAAATAGGAACTATGTACCCGTGGATTTCATTGTGCTTGATATTGATTGCAATCCTACACGTCCTATCATTCTTGGTAGACCTTTCCTAAGGACTATTGGTGCTGTCATCGATATGAAGGAAGGGAATATTAGGTTTCAATTTCCTTTAAAGAAGGGCATGGAACATTTTCCTGGAAAGAAAATAAGATTGACTTATGAATCCATGATGAGGGCTACTTATGGTTTGAGTACCAAAGACGACGATGCATGATTCTATCACCTTATGCCTAGCTAAGGGCGTTAAACAATAGCGCTTGTTGGGAGGCAACCCAATGAATTTATCTTTGCTTTTTGGTTTCTGTTTTGTTGTGTCCACACCATCATAATTCTGTTATGGTTGTGTCTTTTGTGTTTCTTTTTGTGTTGGAGCCAAGTAAAACCTTTATGACTAGTTTGGTGATGGTTGTTTGATCCTGTTGGAAAAAGACAGAAACTTTTCGCTCACGAAATTATTTTTAATTTTTATCCAGAAAGAGCTTTTGAGTTGATTCTTTTTTTCTTCTGGTTGATATGACAATTGCTTAAACTGTCGTAATTTTTCAGAATTTTTGAGATACCAGAAGTATACGAAGTATACAGATTGCTATAGACTGGTCTGTTTTTGACAGATTCTGTTTTTGGTGTGTTGATTGCTTATTTTGATGAAACTATGGATAGTATCGGGTGGTATTAGCCATGGGAAAGTGAGAATACAGTAATATAACACTAATATAAATAGAAATCAAGTTTGCTACAGTACCTCAAGAGGTGGTAGTTTGTTTTCTTGTGCTAATGATATCACGAGTTTCTGTTTAAGTTTTGTGTTGTGAAGTTTTCAAGTTTTGGGTGATGTTCTCATGGACAAAGAGATAAAGAGTGGAAAGAGCTCAAGCTTGGGGATGCCCAAGGCATCCCAAGCCAAATTCAAGGACACCAATAAGCCTAAGCTTGGGGATGCCCCGGGAAGGCATCCCCTCTTTCGTCTTCAATCCACCGGTAACATTACTTGGAGCTATATTTTTGTTCACCACATGATATGTGTTTTGCTTGGAGCAGCTTGTATCATAGGAGTCTTTTCTTTTTGTTGTGTCACAATCATCGTTGCTGCACACCTTTTGAGAGAGACATGCACTCATCGTGAATTTGCTAGAATACTCGTTGAGCTTCGCTTATATCTTTTGAGTTAGGCAATTTAGCTCATTGTGCTTCACTTATATCTTTTGAGCTAGATAACTTTGCTCTATGTGCTTCATTTAGATCTTTTAGAGCATGGCGGTGTCATATCTTGGAGAAATAAGAACTCTCGATCTTCACTTATATCTTTTTGAGAGTGCTCTCTCTGAGTAACTTGGTAGTTGGCTTGTGCTATGAAAGTAGTCCGAAAGATGATAGGCGTCCAAAGAGGATACAATAAAACATCCATCTTCATGTGCATTGATTAGAAAGAGAAGTTTGATTCCTCTCAATTAGTTTTGAGACATGGATTTGGTAGTATTAAGAGTTATGTTAGTAGGGTGTTGTGAATCTAGAAATACTTGTGTTGAAGTTAGTGATTCCCGTAACATGCACGTATGGTGAACCGCTATGTTAGGAAGTCGGAGCATAATTGATTTATTGATTGTCATCCTTTGTGTTGCGGTCGGGATCGCGCGATGGTTAACACCTACCAACCCTTCCCCTAGGAGTATGTGTTTAGCACTTTGTTTCGATTACTAATAAAAACTTTCGCAATAAGTATGTGAGTTCTTCATGACTAATGTGAGTCCATGGTATAGATGCACTTTCACCTTCCACCATTGCTAGCCTCTTTAGTGCCGCGCAACTTTCGCCGGTACGCAAAACCACCATATACCTTCCTCAAAACAGCCACCATACCTACCTACTATGGCATTTTCATAGCCATTGCGAGATATATTGGCATGCAACTCCCACCGTTCCGTCTCATGACTTGTGCCGTCACTTACATATTGCCATTGCATGATCATAAGATAGCTAGCGAGATGTTTCAACGTCATACGCCAAGCTAGATCGTTGCACATCCCGGTACACTGCCGAAGGCATTTCCTATAGAGTCATCATCGTTCTAAGCGTTGAGCTTTGAGTAAATGAAAGTGTGATGATCATCATTATTAGAGCATTGTCCCATGTGAGGAAAAAAAGCCAAAATTGCCCACACAAAAAGAGAGAGATAGAGATATATGGAAAGAGGCCAAAGTGCCCAAACAAAAAAAAGAGAGAAAAAGAGAGAAGGGACAATGCTACTATCTTTTTCCACACTTGTGCTTCATAATAGCACCATGTTCTTCATGATTGAGAGTCTCTTGTTTTGTCACCACGATATGCTAGTGGGAATCTTCATTATATAACTTGGCTTGTATATTCCAATGATGGGCTTCCTCAAAATTGCCCTAGGTCTTCGTGAGCAAGCAAGTTGGATGCACACCCACTACTTATCCTTTTGAGCTTTCACATTGTTAGAGCATATTTCTCCATATGTGGTTTTGGTAATTGATGACAATTCCTATGGACTAATGGTTGCCTTAAGTTATATTTATAGGATTTGTCCATAGACACTTCTTGAAGTCCATATGTTGGGTTCAAGGAGTTTATATGATGACCAAGGAGGTATTCAAGGTATTATCCAAATAATGGCCATAGAGACTCAAGGTTGATCAAGATCTCAGACAAATAGTAAATCAAGATGATCAACACACAAAGCGTAGAAGATGTACCGAGAGGGATCAAGTGATCCCATGGTATGGTAAGCATGGTCCATTACGTGTTTGTGTACTAACCCATGGTCTTCATGAGAGTTCTATGTGGGGTTAGGTGTGTTTCCATGGGCTTGCGTCTAGAGGAAGATCTCATACAACCCATGGAGGATGACGTCAAATGGTGGAGGATGGTGGCAATGGACTTGTCAAGATATGTTGAAGAGCGGCTCACCCATAGTGTGTATGGGGGAGCAATCAACTAGTCTTCATCAAGCCAACGCAATCAAGAAAGGTGGTCCATCTTGAGGAAGTCAAGATCATCATCATCTAGCTCAAGAGGACTAGGTGCAAGGTATAGGTTTGCCCTTGATAGGTTTTCTGTTTTAGGATAGATTGCCGTACTGTCAAGGGGGGGGGGGCTCTCAAGTGAGTAGCTTGATCATATCGTTCGTTGAGAGCTCAAACCATTTGCATCCTTGCATCATACTTCTTGGTTCTTGTTTGGTGTTTCTCTTTGTGAGTTTTAGAGCTTATGGTCATCTTCATGACAAGCTCGAGTTCATAAAAAACGGAGTCCATATGCATCTTCTATGATGTTTTCGATGCTGAGAGTTTTTACCGGTCTTATTCAAAGAAGGGTTCTCACCATTTTCTTATGGGACTTTTCTAACTTGATTATTATTTATATTTATATCAAGATTGTGTTAGCCCATGTCGTTAGCTTTCCAACAAACTTGGTTTCGTTGAATTCGAAGTCCGTATGCGAAAGTTACATCAGTTTTAGTATCCAGCGGTAGTACCGCCCCCGGAGAGGTAGTATCGCCCGGGAGCGGTAGTAATTTTTTACTACCGCTCCCTAGCGGCAGTACCGCTCGAGGAGCGGTAGTACCGCTCCGTCGGACTGTTTTTTGCATCCATTGTGTCCTTAGCATGGTTGGTGAACCTACCGAGCGGTAGTACCGCTTTGTGCGGGCTGTGAGGTTTAACGTTTGGATTTTTCCCCACCTGTAAAAGGGGGTCTTCTTCCCCATTGAACCTTATCTCTTTAGCTCGTGTTCTTCCACCATTGTTGACCTTCTTCGAGCTTGCTAACTCTCAATCCCTCCAATGATTCTTGCTAGTTCTTGAGGGAAAAGAGAGAGGAGATCTAGATCCACATTTCCACCAATCACTTTCTCCTCTAAGTGAGGGGAACCCCTTGGGTCTAGATCGTGGAGTACTTCATGTTCTTCTTCGTTCCTCCTCTCATTTTCCTTCCTAGCATTAGTTGCTTTGGTGGGATTTGGGAGAGAAGGACTTGGGCACTCCGTGTGCCCTTGCCATTGCATTAGTTGCATCGGTTTGAGTTCTCCACGGTGATACGTGGAAGTGAAGTTTGAGAAGCTTATTACCTTTGGTACTTAGTACCCTAGATATTGTTCTTCGTGGATGATTTGGCATCCTAGAAGCTTGGTGGTGTCTCAGAGCTCAATCATTGTGGTGTAAAGCTCCGGGCAAGCGTCGGGGTCTCCAATTAGGTTGTGGAGATTGCCCCGAGCAATTAGTACGGGTATCGGTGACCGCCCCCAAGGTTTGCCATTTGTACGGGTTCGGTGACCGCCCTCAAGGGTCCCTTAGTGGAATCCCGATATCTTGCATTGTGTGAGAGCATGAGGATATTACGGTGGCCTTAGTGGCATCTTGGGGAGCATTGTGCCTCCACACCGCTCCAACGGAGATTAGCATCCGCAAGGGTGTGAACTTTGGGATACATCATCGTCTCCGCGTGCCTCGGTTATCTCTTACCCAAACCCTTTACTTATGCACTTTACTTTGTGATAGCCATATTGTTTATTGTCATATATCTTGCTATCACTTAGTTGTTTATCTTGCTTAGTATAAGTTGTTGGTGCACATAGGTGAGCCTAGTTGTTGTAGGTTTTCTACTTGACAAATTAGACGTTAGTTTTATTCGGCATTTGTTCAAGCCTAAACCGTAATTATTTTAAAGCGCCTATTCACCCCCCTCTAGGCGACATCCACGTCCTTTCAATTGGTATCAGAGCTAGGTCTCTCTTTATTAGGTTTAACCACCTAGAGAGTAAGGATGTCGACTAAGGGTTTAGGATTCACTGACACTCTTAGTTTCGATGGCACACATTTTTATGTTTGGGTAATTCGCATGCTTAATCACTTTCGGGTCTTGGACCCAAATTTAGAGCGAATTGTAGATATGAGTTTTTCTCCTCCAAAGGATTCTCAAACTATATCTTTAGAGGATGAGAAAAACTCTTATCTCAATGCTCAAGCTTCTAATGTGCTTTTTGATGCTTTGAGCAATGTAGTTATATTTCAGCTCATGCCATTCCGGGATGCTCATGAGTTGTGGACAAAGCTTCAAGATAAATATGGTATGTCCAAGATTTGTGGGAATGATTGTTCTTCCTCCACCTCCTGTCGTGTGGTATTCTCAACTTCATCTACTTCACCTACATGTGGATTGCCACAAGGTAATGATATGGTGAGTAGTGGTGATCATTGCAACGATGATAGTGGGTTTATTGTTGATGATCCTTCATCACTATATTTGCAATGCCTCATCTTTGGGCATTAACACTTCGAGCACTCTAAATGTTTTACATGCTTGTGTTGATAGTCCTTGCATATCATGTAAAAAATCCTTGACTAAATCTCATGATGGTATGCTTCCTATATCTTGTTGCCATGATAAAAATGTATATATTTCCTCGAGTTGTTGTGCTAACAATGTAGAGGAAATTCATCACTCCATGGAACAAGATGTGGCCTTGAATTATGCTTCAAGGGATCCTACATCATCATCTATTGTGACTCACTTTTGCCTTATGGCTAAGGCTTCAAAGGTATCTCCTACTTTGAATCCCAATATATCTCATGATGATGATGTTGATGATAATGGGGATGAGAATAATGATGAAGAGAGTGATAATATTGCATCCTTAAAAATTAAGGGTGAAATGATTTTTAAATCTCTTTATAAGAATAAACTTGCTTGTTCCAACTTCTTGGAAATCATGTCTATTTCCACTGAGGGCAAGAAATACATTGAGGAGTTGGAAGCTCAGCTCGAGGAGCATGAGGCCACCATTGAGACAATGGAAGGTCATGAGCATGAATACGCTAACGAGATCGCAGAGCTATCTCAAGCTCTTGAAAATGAACAAACCACCAAGGAATCTCTTGAGGAAACCTTTTCTATAGAATTATCTAGATTAAAGGAATCCCATGATAGAGCTCTCGAGGTGGCTAATGATTTTAGAACTCAAAACGATAAGCTTGAAGTTGCACATGCTAAACTCGTTGAGGACTATGAGCACCTCGAAAATGGCTCAAAGGCTATTAAGAGTTCGCTCATCGAACTCACCGAGTCTCATGCTCAACTTGAAGCTTCATATGCTAAAGAGCTTGTCAAGTTGCCTTCTCCTCTTATTGTTAATAATGATGCTTGTGTTACTAATTCTACTTCTTGTGAAGCATCCATTTTAAAGGAGAATGTTGAGCTAAAGTCTCAACTCGAGTTGCTATCTAGCAATTATGGGAAATTGGAAGAAAGTCATGTAATGCTCACAACCTCTCATGATGATCTTCTAGTATCCCATAATGTGCTAAAATTAGCTCATGAGGCTATTACTACCAAGGTAACATCGAGTGAGCCTCATGTGGACATTAGCACTACTTCTAGTCAAAAAGCTATATTGCCATGTGCTAGTCCTTGTAATTCATCTACTCACAGTGTTGCTACATCTTGCGATGAATTACTTTCCATGCCTTGTTGCTCTAACAATGAAGCTTATACTTCCTCTAGTACTTGTGTTGATACTAACCATGTAGAGGAAATCAAAGAGCTCAAGGCCCAAGTCACTTCCTTGAAGAAAGACTTGGAAAAGAGTCATGAGGGAATGTCTGTCGGGACCCCGATCCTAAGCCATAGGAATCCAGCCTGTAACACATCGCATCTCTTTGCAGTTTCACGCACGGTTAACCCCACGGCTGCAGCCTTACCTTAGCCGGGACCGTTTGCGCGTTTTGACCCGCGTATGCAATTGTGTCGCTAGCAATCCAATGACAAAGAACCCGGATCGACATGTCTAGTCACAAACCAAAGTGGCAGTTCCGCACAGGGACAGGCATACATGACCCAGCAAAGCAGGTGTCGGTCACCAGCGAATGTAGACGAGTCGTAGCAAGCTACAAGGACTCCATTACATCGCATGCCATTTCCCCAAAGGGGACATACACATCAGCTAAGAAGGACACATGTCGGTCAACCAATGTGTCCGGAGCAGTAGCGAAGTACCATGGCTCGTTGGATCACAAAGGGGCATTTCCCTATAAGGAATGCTACTAAAGCCTATGGCTAGGTAATCGAACCCCATACATATCAAGTAGACAGACGTACGCATGGCATACTGATATGTATAGATACATCGATAGCATCACAACATAACCATAATCATACAAGCTTTATTTAAAAGGCTCGGAAGAGCCACACACATAATATTACACAGTAGGGGTCTCACGACCCATCATAGCAGTCATTCAAGTTACAAGCGAGCGGAAGTAATTAATCTGTCTGAGTACAGACAGATGAAACTAGAAGGCACATGGCCTGACTATACTACAGACCCACCCTAGGGCCAGATCGTAGTTGGGATACCAGCTACTCGTCGTCGTCGATGTCTAGGAAGAACCCTCCGTTAGGGTCATGAACAACCTCTGCAACAAATATGAAGCAAACATGAGTATGGAGGTACTCAGCAGGACTTTAGGATAACTATCTACCCATGCTATGTATCAATAAGGAATTGTGGGGTTTCATGCGGAAAGCCAGCATTTTACTCGTGGCTAGACAACTTGCATTTTTAAATA
This sequence comes from Hordeum vulgare subsp. vulgare, assembly GCF_904849725.1. Taxonomy (NCBI): domain Eukaryota; kingdom Viridiplantae; phylum Streptophyta; class Magnoliopsida; order Poales; family Poaceae; genus Hordeum; species Hordeum vulgare. Next base: position 310,193,906 of record NC_058520.1, read on the forward strand.
ATTTTGACAACTTGATTTCTCGCACACGAGTCCACTAACACCACAACAATACTCCATCGTGGAATCATTCCGTCTCCATATAGAAATGCCGTCCACGACACTCACGCTTATCTTGACAATTTTATGAATAGCCATTAAAGTTATCTATGAACAACACATGTCTCCAAGTAGTCCATATCCGCTGACGCGGCTATTCGAATAGATCATAACCCTGCAGGGGTGTACTTCTTCACACACGCTCTCGCCACTTATCGCCATGTGCACATCATGCACCTCGGCAACCTTCAAGCTGAAGCCCAGCGAGGGAGTCGGCCACGACCGTTAACCACACTAATACTTAGTCCACGTATATCGCCTATCTGAGGGTAACCCGCACGGAAGTCCGGCTGAGGTTTCCTCCACGGCCCCAAACGATGTGCGTAGGGTTCCCAAGGACACCATCCGGGTGCCACTTGGTACACCGTGCCACTGCCTACCGCATCACAGCCCACCTCTCAGGTCAGCACTATGCACGGCCTCCAGCATGACTATAAACACCAGAAACTACTTGCAACTCCTGGACTGAGTACTAAGCGATTAATAAGTCGAGCGGGGTCATATTTCAGGGCCCAACATGTGGTAGTATCTCGTCTTGGATTACATACACGGAACTCAGTTCCTAAGGACGGTTCCAATGAAACAACCCGCCATGTACTCCTACATAGCCTTTCAGCGGTACCTTTACCAAATCAGGTTCAACACACAACCTTTACTTACTGAACACATTCTCACAATTCTGTTCATCTCCCAGATGACAGACCATACACAACTCTAAGCATAGCATGCATAGAAGGATAAGGCACATCATGGCTCAAGCAACTACCAGGTATGCTAGGTTGCAAGGTTCAGCTATTTACTGTGACAAGGACAGGTCATGCAAAGGAAGTGGGTTCAACTAACGTGGCAAAAGCATTTGAAGCATTTGATCCTAATGCAATAAGTAAGTGCAGGAGCGGGAACATGGGATTTATCGGGATGATCAAAATGGTTGCTTGCCTTGTTGCTCAGAGGAGGGACAATATCCGTCAGTCGGACATTCAGTGGAATCCGGAGGAGCGGAGCCTACCGAAAGAAATGACATCAATCAATAACAATCATATGCAACAGAGTGATGCGTGAGCATGGCATGTGGATGCAAGGTGGTATGCTAATGTAGCTATCATTTATTAAGTTTGGAGTTGATTTGAATCAGATTCAAATATCACTTCAAACGAGGTATTCTCGAATACCATTTTAATTGATTCGACCTGATGCTCAGATCAACTTGTTTTTAACATGCATGGAATAGATATGTTAAGTTGCTGGTTGTGATTGAACAATGTTTGATCATAGTATTTGAAGTGGAATTCAAATGATTTTCAAATTCCATCTCCATAGCATTTATAAAATTTAACTTATTCATTATTCTACATGTTTGGTCCAGTAACATTTTCAAACATGTTTGAAAATGACATATTCAGATTCCTTGGATTTTTCTGATACTTTTTCATATATAAATTATTTTCATTGGAGTTACAGATTAATTCCTATGATTTTTAGAAGTTTTGGCATTTTTCTGCAATTGTTTTAAATCAGAAATCAACTTATTGCGTCAGCCCCACGTCAGCATGGCGTCAGCCGTCGGCTGACCTGATCAGGTCAAACTCGATAGGGGGGACCCACTGGTCAGCCTCACAGGGATAATCCTGCGCTGGCCAGCCCCTCATTGCGTTTGATTTGGCCTGGGGCCCACTGTCAGCGACTGCTTAGAGATTAAACCGGCAGATTAGTGAGGCGAGGTCATCCCGTGCCGGAGACTGACCGGCGGCGACCAAATCCGCGGCGGATCTGTGCTGGAGTTTTGCCGGAGATGGCTGTAGTGCTCAGGATCGAGAGCCGAGAGCACTGGGAGGATCCCCAGGCTCGGCCTCATCCAGTACTGGCCTCAGGGAGGGCTCGGGAGGACCGAGGTCACCGACGACGAGCGGAGGCGACGACCGGAGCTCGGGCTCGTCGGTCCAGTGGCTAGGGGGCACGAAACCGAGGGGAAGAAGAGGGGAAATGATCGCAATCTCACCTGGAGTGCAGTGGAGGGCTTAGACGACTCGGGGAAGCGTTGTGGCCAACGAATCAAATGGAGCTCGCCGGCGGCCAAAGCTTGAAGACGACGGTGCCGTGGGCGTTGCAGGGCTCGGGGGACCTTCGGCTTCTGCAGGAAGGACCAGCTCGTCGAGGCAGAGCGAATGGGGCACTCGGAGGGAAGAACTAGTGGCCACAGGCACGGGCAGCTCGAGCTCGAGCTCCTGTCAATGGCGGCAGAAGGGGAGGAAGGAACCGAGAGGAGAGGGGGGGGGGGGGGAAATGGAGCGCGGGAATGGATAGGCCAGAGTTCGGGGAGGTTATCCCCGCTGTCACGCTATCCTGGGGAGCACCAGAGTGTGCCACGGCGAAGCAGGAGTTGGAGGAGCCGCCGTGGGCGTTCGCTCCTCTACCAGAAGGCACGAGGAAGAAGACGCCCCTGCCCCTGGTGGGCTGGGCCTCCTCACGGCGACAGGTAAGCTTCTTTCCATTTTCTTCTGTTTTGTTTCTGTTTTGCTAACTATTTGATTTGCTATTTATTTCAGCTCCAAAATAGTTTACAAAAAATATTTTGAACACACCAGAATATTTGTTGGAATATATCCAACCATTCCTGAAGTTTTCAACATTTTTGAAAACTTAAAATTTTTGAATTCAAATTTAAACTTGAATCCAGTAGCTTTTTGCATTTAAATAAAATGCCAAAAGTGTTATGAAAATAGTTCTCTTCACTGCTTATTTGCTTCCATGAATTATCAGAAAAGTTGAACTTTTCTTGAGGCCATTTTGGGTTCATTGATTTGAACAAGTTTAGAATTTCTTTGAATTTGAGAAGTGGCTAGGGTTTTTGAGTTTTGCTTCACCACTTGCTTTGATCTTGTTGAAATTTTCTTGGATGCAATGCAAAGAAGATATGAGCACAATGCTATACTTGATTAGGGTTTCAGGGATGTGACAACTCACCCTCACTCAAAAGAATCTCGTCCCAAGATTTAGAAGTTGTCGGGAATAACGCGGGATGCTCAAGTCGGAGACGATCCTCTCTTTCCCATGTTGCCTCCTTTTCAGAATGATTTGACCATTGAACTTTAAGAAACTTGAGGTTTCGACGTCGAGTGGTACGCTCAGCTTGATCAAGAATACGCACAGGGTATTCTCGGTATGAAAGGTTATCTTGGAGATCAAGCGTTTCGTGGTCCACTTCATGGATAGGATCCGAAAAGCAACGCCTGAGTTGCGAGACGTGGAAGACATCATGAACCTTGGAAAGATGAGGAGGAAGTTCCAATTGACACGCAACTTCTCCTCGTTTGGCAAGAATGCGAAAAGGACCAATGTAACGAGGAGCCAACTTGCCCTTGATACCGAATCGATGGGTACCCTTCAAAGGTGTAACCCGAAGGTAAGCCTTCTCGTCAACTTCAAAGGTCACAACCTTATGATGACGATCATATTGGCTCTTTTGACGAGACTGGGCTGTTTTCAACTTTTCACGAATAATGCGAACCTGCTCTTCTGCATCCTGGATCATATCCGGGCCAAAGAGTTGCCTCTCTCCGGTTTCTGACCAATTAAGAGGTGTTCGACATCTTCGTCCATAGAGAACTTGAAAAGGGGCTTTGCCCAAGCTTGATTGATAACTATTGTTATAAGCAAATTCGGCGAATGGAAGGCACTTCTCCCAATTCATACCGAACGATATAACACAAGCTCGGAGCATATCTCCTAGGATTTGATTCACTCTTTCTACTTGACCACTTGATTGAGGATGGAAAGCAGTGCTAAAAGATAAGTGAGTCCCCATAGCATTCTGAAAACTTTCCCAGAAGCGAGAAGTAAAGATACTCCCACGGTTTGAGTTAATCTCCAGGGGAACACCATGAAGAGACACTATTCGAGAGATATATAACTCTGTTAACTGGCTAGCTATTATACTCTCACGAACTGGAAGAAAATGAGCTACTTTGGAGAGACGGTCAATGACCACAAAGATAGCATTATTTCCTTTCTTGGTCTTGGGAAATCCGGTAATGAAATCCATACTGACTTTATCCCATTTCCATTCAGGAATAGCTAAAGGTTGAAGGGTGCCAGCATGCCTTTGATGTTCTACCTTAACTCGACGACAAACGTCACAGTTAGCAACGAACTCAGCAATTTCTCTCTTCATCCTAGTCCACTAGAACCTGTGGCGTAGGTCCTGATACATCTTAGTACTACCGGGATGAATGGTGAGAGGAGAATCATGAGCCTCCTTAAGGATTAACTGCCTTAGATGTGGGTTCTTAGGAACCACTAGACGATTCTAGAAGAACACAACACCTTGATCATTCATGGAGAATTCATTAGCGTTTCCGCTAATAATATTCTCCTTGATCCGTGATATCCCCTTATCACGCTTCTGGCCAGCTATAATTTGATCCCTAAGGGTAGGCTTCGCCACCAGGGTAGAAAGGAATCCTTGAGGAACAATATGAAGATTTAACTTCCGAATTTCCTCATAGAGATGTGGTTGACCTCGTTGTAGCATCAAATTGTTACAATAAGATTTACGACTTAGTGCATCAGCCATAACATTGGCCTTCCCCGGGGTGTAAGTTATCCCTAAGTCATAACCCGAGATCAAATCAACCCACCGTCTTTGCCTGAGATTCGAATCCAGCTGGGTGATGATATATTTCAGACTTTGGTGATCAGTGAATATTTCGCAATGATTACCAAGAAGGTAATGTCGCCAGGTTTTAAGTGCATGGACTACAACTGCAAGCTCAAGATCATGAGTGGGATAATTATCCTCATGTGGACGCAACTGTCGAGATGCGTATGCAATCGCATGACGATCTTGCATGAGAATGCAACCCAATCCTTGCCGCGAGGCGTCGCAATAGATAACAAAGTCCTTAGAAAAATCTGGTGGTAGCAACACAGGTGCGGAAGTCAGGCGTCTTTTCAGTTCCTGAAAACTATGCTCACACTATGGTGTCCACTCGAACTTTTTATCTTTCTTGAGGAGTTCAGTTAGAGGCTTTGCAACCTTGGAGAAATTCTCGACAAAGCGGCGACAATAGCTCGCTAGACCAAGAAAACTCCTAACTTGCTTAACCGATTCAGGTTGAGTCCAATGAAGGACAGCTTGAACTCTCTCGGGATTGACAGCAATACCCTTACCAGAGATTACGTGACCTAGATAGGTCACTTCTGGTAACCAAAATTCACATTTTGAAAACTTGGCATGAAGGCGATGCTCTCGAAGTTTCATCAATACCAGCCTTAGATGCTCGGCATGTTCTTATTCATTCTTCGAGTAGATGAGAATATCATCGAGGTATACCACGACGAATTTATCCAAATACTCCATGAAGATTGAATTCATCAAACGAGAGAAGGTGGCTGGGGCATTGGTTAAACGGAAGGACATAACGGTGTACTCGTATTGTCCATAACGAGTAACAAAAGCCATTTGTGGAATGTCCCCGTTCTTGATTTTGATTTGATGGTATCCCAACCTCAAATCCATTTTGGAGAAGACTGAGGATCCAGCGAGCTGATCATACAGGTCGTTGATCCTGGGGAGCGGATAGTTGTTCTTTATGGTGACCAGATTAACTGGTCGGTAATGTACAACCATCCGATCCGTTCCGTCTTTCTTCTTGACGAAGAGGACGGGGCAAGCCCAGGGAGAAGAGCTAGGACGAATGAAACCTTTATTCAAGGCCTCATCTAGTTGCTTCTTAAGTTCGGCTAGCTCCACGGGTGCCATCTTATATGGTCTTCTGGCTATTGGAACAGTTCCCGGAACAAGATCTACTACGAACTCTACATCTCTGTCAGGTGGAATTCCTGGCAGTTCCTCGGGAAAAACATCCGGGAAGTCACGGACTACCGGAATGTCTTCAAGTTCCGGAAGGGGGTTGGCATTGAGGGAATAGAGTTGGCATTTGGCAACTCGAGTAGAGACATTGACTATCTCACCCGAGGGATGGGTAAGCTGAACATTTCTAGAATGGGTATCAATCTTGGCATAATGAGCTAACATCCAGTCCATACCCAAGATGATATTAATATCCGAAGATTTCAGGGCTATCAATGAGGCTAGAAAAACTAGTTTGTGTACTAGAATTTCATTGTCATAGGTTATCCTAGAGGTTTGCCACTTACTACCAGGAGTTTGGACAACCAATGGAATTGGCATATCACAGAAAGACATGTTATGCAACTGTGCATAACTTCCTGAAATGAAGGAATGAGAAGACCCAGTGTCAAAAAGAACAGACGTTGGGTGATGATTAACAAGAAGCGTACCCAGTATGACGTCGGGATGCTCTGCAGCTTCTTCTGCTGAGACATAGTTCACAGGGCCACGTGCAGGAGTTGGCTTCACATAGTAAGCTTTGCCCGACTTGCCTTGCCCGACGGACTTTCCGGGTTGCTTGGCACCCACATTCCAAGGACACTCACAGGAATAGTGCCCTGGTTCTCCACACTTGTAGCATATCACTTGGTTGGCACGTGGTGCAGCATTGCTAGCTGGACCACCATAGGTTTTTTGCTGGAGGGTTGGTCTGATTCGTCTGAGGCGCCACGTAGGATGGCCTCAGAGTGTATCTTGGCAGCAGAGAACTGTTTGGAACCCACAGCCTGCGTTTTGGAAACGTGGAACCAGATGACGAGCCAAAATCACGGGAGTGCTTCTTTGTGGCTTCAAAGTCGGTATGACTAGTCTCGGCACTGATTGCCTTGTTGACCAGGGCTTGGAAGCTTGGACACTCGTGGAGGCACAAATCACGGCGAAGCTCAGGGCTCAGACCATTATGGAATCTTGCTTGCTTCTTGGCATCAGTAGACCCCTCCTCTGTTGCATAGCGGGCGAGGTTACCGAAATTGCGGCTATAGGCATCCACGGTCAACTTTCCCTGGGTAAATGCACATAACTCCTCTCTCTTTCTGTCCATCAGGCCCTCTGGAATATGGTGCAGACGGAAGGCTGCACTAAAGTCTGCCCATGTGGCTGCTGGTTCCGCAGGACTCATAGCTTCAAAGTTCTCCCACCACAGATTGGCGGGTCCTTCTAGGAAATACGCCGCAAAGGTCACCTTGTCAGCCTCAGAAACATTCGCAGAGCGAATCTTATGTGAGATACTGCACAACCAATCATCAGCGTCGAGGGGATCGATGGAGTGATGGAACTTTGGAGGATTCAACTTCACAAAGTCATTGAGGGACACTGCAGCATTCCTAGGCCGATGAGCCGTATTCTGCTCAATATGCTCTAACAGTCGGTTGGTCTCCCTTTTGTTCCTCTCTGCCTCAAGCATAACTTCCGCCAGAGAGGGCGGGTGAGGCAGGTCTTCCTGCGACGCTTGACTACCCTCGCCTTGCTCATGAGCAGGGGCACGGTTCAACCTGGTGAACACCATCCTGACAAACAAACTCACAGCTTAGACCAATATCATCATCAATGCTAGCTATGGATTAAGAATGCACTGAACACATGGAATGTGGAAATGAATATCCGAACAACATGGTAACAAGAAACTGCTATATATACACCATGGTTCATACACACCCTTACTTAGTTCAGTACAACCTTAACCGAAGAGCAAACTACTGAAATTATGAAACTACTCATCAGAGGCTTACAAGCTTCCTATACATTATTTATCTAAGCCTCCGGATTTCATTTCACATCACAAGCGTACTTCACAAGTCACATAGGACTGTGAACGTACAACTACTACCATACTATCCTTCCACTCACAGCTCAGGCATCCGCATAGAACATCTCATAAAGATTGCCTCCATGGTCTAGAAGCTCAACCTGCGGATCAGGAAATACTCTAGCCTGAGATCCCTAGGATCCATAAGGACACGTATGTGGCCTTGGTCCCCTGACTGGTGGTAGTAGGGGTCCCCGGTGAGGGGTGATTCCTCCTGTAGCGGGCCAGTCAACATGGGCCGGAAGATGGGTTCTAACAGGGTTCAACATCTCCATATCTCCATACCCTGTCTGGACTACCGGTGCCAGCTGCGTCAAAGCCGTCCACAGACAGGCACGTGTAGCATAAAGCTCCATGCGGAGAGCACGAGCATCCCTGTCTCTGTTCTCTAGCATCTCAGCAGTGGACTGCAATAGCGGATCCTCCATAGAAGAATCAAAATAGACCCCGCTGAGGTATCCCTCTTCACCTGGCTGAGAGGCAGGAACATAGCAGAACTCTGAATTCTGCAGCAGTGCATGTCTCGCCCTCATAATGGTCAGCATTGAATAGGCAGCATCTTGTACTGCCATGTGAACAGTGATTCCCAATCCATAGGACCAATGGATTGGCTCCTCAGCTCCAGGGTTGTCTGGAAATACCCTAACAGTGCAGATATACTGGCTCTAGTTGAAGTCTTGGTACTGTTCCTCCAGTGTGTACTCTGGGTACCAGCTGTAACCGCACACCGACATCACGCTGACCAGCATGGCCGTATGACCCGACACATCAATGCACCTGGTCAGACGAACCACCTGACGAGAAGGACGGCCAGACATATGAAAATAGAGAGTAATGCAAAAGCATTAGAGCTCTGAATGCAAAATTGGGCAGCATAACGGCTGTAAATGCTCAAAAACAATTTTGAGACAACCCCAAAAATAGGATAGCATAACCACTCAACTATCAAGTTCAATTCTTTGATCATCAAACTTACTTCCTTTTTCCTAGGGATAAAAGAAACCCAAATATCTCTCGGCTCGTAGTCCTATAATCTACCGATCAGAACACGAGCCTAGAAGAAGATGAGTAACCTAGTCCTTAATTCCCGCAGAAAAGACGAGGATGACCAGAATAGAATAACTTGAGAAGAGAACAAGAGGCTTACGTTCCCTTCCACAAACAATTCCCTTATATATAACTAAAGCAATCCTAGACTCAACTTCGACCAGTTTGGCTTAGTAGTCCTACAGTCAGTCAGGCTCTAATACCAACGCTGTCGGGACCCCGATCCTAAGCCATAGGAATCCAGCCTGTAACACATCGCATCTCTTTGCGGTCTCACGCACGATTAACCCCACGGCTGCAAGCTTACCTTAGCCGGGACCGTTTGCGCGTTTTGACTCGCGTATGCAATTGTGTCACTAGCAATCCAATGACAAAGAACCCGTATCGACATGTCTAGTCATAAACCAAAGTGGCAGTTCTGCACAGGGACAGGCATACATGACCCAACAAAGCAGGTGTCGGTCACCAGCAAATGTAGACGAGTCGTAGAAAGCTACAAGGACTCCATTACATCGCGTGACATTTCCCCAAAGGGGACAGACACAGCAGCTAAGAAGGACACATGCCGGTCAACCAATGTGTCCGGAGCAGTAGCGAACTATCATGGCTCGTTGGATCACAAAGGGGCATTTTCCTGTAAGGAATGCTACTAAATCCTACGACTTGGTAATCGAACCCATACATATCAAGTACGACACACGTACGCATGGCATACTGATATGTATAGATACATCGATGGCATCACAACATAACCATAATCATACATGCTTTATTTAAAAGGCTCGGAAGAGCCACATACATAATATTACACAGTAGGGGTCTCACGACCCATTATAGCAGTCATTCAAGTTACAAGCCAGCGGAAGTAATTAATCTGTCTGAGTACAGACAGATGAAACTAGAAGGCACATGGCCCGACTATACTACAGACCCACCCTAGGGCCAGATCGTAGCTGGGATACCAGCTACTCGTCATCGTCGATGTCTAGGAAGAACCCTCCGTTAGGGTCATGAACAAATATGAAGCAACTAATATGAAGCATCAAATATGAAGCAAACATGAGTACGGAGGTCTAGGAAGAACCCTCCGTTAGGGTCATCGTCGATGTCTAGGAAGAACCCTCCGTTAGGATCCTAAGCAACAAATATGAAGCAAACATGAGTACGGAGGTACTCAGCAAGACTTTAGGATAACTATCTACTCATGCTATGTATCAATAAGGAATTGTGGGGTTTCATGCGGAAAGCCAGGATTTTACTCGTGGCTAGACAACTTGCATTTTTAAATAATTTTGACAACTTGATTTCTCGCACACGAGTCCACTAACACCACAACAATACTCCATCGTGGAATCATTCCGTCTCCATACGGAAATGCCGTCCACGACACTCACGCTTATCTTGACAATTTTATGAGTAGCCATTAAAGTTATCTATGAACAACACATGTCTCCAAGTAGTCCATATCCGCGGACGCGGCTATTCGAATAGATCATAACCCTGTAGGGGTGTACTTCTTCACACACGCTCTCGCCACTTATCGCCATGTGCACGTCATGCACCTCGGCAACCTTCAAGCTGAAGCCCAGTGAGGGAGTAGGCCACGACCGTTAACCATACTAATACTTAGTCCAGGTATATCGCCTATCTGAGGGTAACCCGCACGGAAGTCCAGCCAAGGTTTCCGCCACGGCCCCAAACGATGTGCGCAGGGTTCCCAAGCCCACCATTCGGGTGCCACTTGGTACACCGTCCCACTGCCTACCGCATCACAGCCCACCTCTCAGGTCAGCACTATGCACGGCCTCCAGCATGACTATAAACACCAGAAACTACTTGCAACTCCTGGACTGAGTACTAAGCGATTAATAAGTCGAGCGGGGTCATATTTTAGGGCCCACCATGTGGTAGTATCTCGTCTTGGATTACATACACGGAACTCAGTTCCTAAGGATGGTTCCAATGAAACAACCCGCCATGTACTCCTACATAGCCTTTCACCGGTACCTTTACCAAATCAGGTTCAACACACAACCTTTACTTACTGAACACATTCTCACAATTCTGTTCATCTCCCAGATGACACACCATACACAACTCTGAGCATAGCATGCATAGCAGGATAAGGCACATCATGGCTCAAGCAACTACCAGGTATGCTAGGTTGCAAGGTTCAGCTATTTACTGTGACAAGGACAGGTCATGCAAAGGAAGTGGGTTCAACTAACGTGGCAAAAGCATTTGAAGCATTTGATCCTAATGCAATAAGTAAGTGCAGGAGTGGGAACATGGGATTTATCGGGATGATCAAAATGGTTGCTTGCCTTGTTGCTCAGAGGAGGGACAATATCCGCCAGTCGGACATTCTGTGGAATCCGGAGGAGCGGAGCCTACCGAAAGAAATGACATCAATCAATAACAATCATATGCAACAGAGTGATGCATGAGCATGTCATGAGGATGCAAGGTGGTATGCTAATGTAGCTATCATTTGTTAAGTTTGGAGTTGATTTGAATCAGATTCAAGTATAACTTCAAACGAGGTATTCTCGAATACCATTTTAATTGATTCGACCTGATGCTCAGATCAACTTGTTTTTAACATGCATGGAAATGATATGTTAATTTGCTGGTTGTGATTGAACAATGTTTGATCATAGTATTTGAAGTGGAATTCAAATGATTTTCAAATTCCATCTCCATAGCATTTATAAAATTTAACTTATTCATTATTCTACATGTTTGGTCCAGGAAAATTTTCAAACATGTTTAAAAATGACATATTCAGATTCCTTGGATTTTTCTGATACTTTTTCATATATAAATTATTTTCATTGGAGTTACAGATTAATTTCTATGATTTTTGGAAGTTTTGGCATTTTTCTCGAATTCTTTTAAATCAGAATTCCACTTATTGCGTCAGCCCCACGTCATCATGGCGTTAGCCGTCGGCTGACCTGATCAGGTCAAACCCGACAGGGGGGACCCACTGGTCAGCCTCACAGGGATAATCCCGCGCTGACCAACCCCTGATTGCGTTTGACTTGGCCTGGGGCCCACTGTCAGCGACTGCTTAGAGATTAAACCGACAGATTAGTGAGGCCAGGTCATCCCGTGCCGGAGACTGACCGGCGGCGACCAAATCCGCAGCGGATCTATGCCGGATTGTCGTCGGAGATGGCTATAGTGCTCGGGATCGAGAGCCAAGAGCACTGGGAGGATCCCCAGGCTCGACCTCATCCAGTACTGGCCTCACGGAGGGCTCGGGAGGACCGGAGGTCACCGGCGACGAGCGGAGGCGACGGCCGGAGCTCGGGCTCGTTGGTCCAGTGGCTAGGGGGCACGAAACCGAGGGGAAGAAGAGGGGAAATGATCACAATCTCACGGGGATTGCAGTGGAGGGCTTAGATGGCTCGGGGAAGCGCTGTGGCCGACGAATTGAACGGAGCTCGCCGGCGGCCGAAGCTTGAAGACGACGGTGCCGTGGGCGTTGCAGGGCTCGGGGGACCTTCGACTTTTGCAGGAAGGACCAGCTCGTCGAGGCGGAGCGAATGGGGCACTCGGAGGGAAGAACTAGTGGCCAGAGGCACGGGCAGCTCGAGCTCGAGCTCCTGTCAGTGGCGACAGAAGGGGAGGAAGGAACCGAGAGGAGAGGGGGGAAATGGAGCGCGGGAATGGATAGGCCAGAGCTCGGGGAGGTTATCCCCGCTGTCGCGCTGTCCTGGGGAGCACTAGAGCGTGCCACGGCGAAGCAGGAGGTGGAGGAGCCGCCGTGGGCGTTCGCTCCTCTGCCAGAAGGAGGAGGAAGAAGACGCCCCTGCCCCTGGTGGGCTGGGCCTCCTTAGGGCGACAGGTAAGCTTCTTTCCATTTTCTTCTGTTTTGTTTCTGTTTTGCTAACTATTTGATTTGCTATTTATTTTAGCTCCAAAATAGTTTACAAAAAATATTTTGAACACACCAGAATATTTGTTGGAATATATCCAACCATTCCTGAAGTTTTCAACATTTTTGAAAACTTAAAGTTTTTGAATTCAAATTTAAACTTGAATCTAATAGCTTTTTGCATTTAAATAAAATGCCAAAAGTGTTATGAAAATAGTTCTCTTCACTGCTTATTTGCTTCCATGAATTATCAGAAAAGTTGAACTTTTCTTGAGGCCATTTTGGGTTCATTGATTTGAACAAGTTTAGAATTTCTTTGAATTTGAGAAGTGGCTAGGGATTTTGAGTTTTGCTTCACCACTTGCTTTGATCTTGTTGAAATTTTCTTGGATGCAATGCAAAGAAGATATGAGCACAATGCTGTACTTGATTAGGGTTTGAGGGATGTGACAATGTCCACACTCAACAATGTCTTGTGTGGGCAAAGATCCCCAAATGTAAAATATGGACTTGGATTCAACTCCAACAAGAAGAATAAGTCCAAAAGCTTCAAGAAGAAGGGCCAAGAAAAAGTCAAGAATTCGGTCAAGACTATATCCTCTTTTTTGCCTTCTCCATGACCACCATATTTTATTCCACCTATAGTGCTATGTCCATGGCTCACGCTCATGTATTGCGTGAAAGTTGAAAAAGTTTGAGTATACTAAAGTATGAAACAATTGCTTGGCTAAAACCGGGGTTGTGCATGATTTAAATACGTTGTGTGGGGAAGATGGAGCATAGCCAGACTATATGATTTTGTAGGGATAACTTTCCTTGGCCATGATATTTTGAGAAGACATGATTGCTTTGTTAGTATGCTTGAAATATTATTGTCTTTAGATCAAATGATAGACTATTGCTTCAAATCACTCGTATTTTAGTATTCATGCAATGATTAGATTATATGATCAAGATTATGCTATGTAGCATTCCACATCAAAAATTATCTTTTTTATCATTTATCTATTCGAGGACGAGCAGGAATTAAGCTTGGGGATGCTGATACGTCTCCATCGTATCTATAATTTTTGATTGTTTCATGCCAGTATTCTACAACTTTCATATACTTTTGGCAAGTTTTTATACTATTTTTGGGACTAACATATTGATCCAGTGCCAAGTGCCAGTTCCTGTTTGTTGCATGTTTTTTGTTTCGCAGATTATCCAGACCAAACGAATTCCAAACGCAATAAAAAACCTACGGGGATTTTTTTGGAATATTTATGATTTTTGGGAAGAAGAATCTACGTGAAATGATGCCCGAGGAGATCACAAGCCCAGGAGGCGCGGCCCCCCCAAGGGCGCGGCTGGCAGGCTTGTGACCAATCCCTGAGGCGGCTGGGGCCCTTCTTTCGCTGCAAGAAAGCTATATCCGGAAGAAAATTGTGTTAAAATTTCAGTCCAATCGGAGTTACGGATCTCCAGGAATTTAAGAAATGGTGAAAGGCCAGAATCTGGGAGCGCAGAAACAGAAGGACACAGAGAGAGAGATCCAATCTCGGAGGGGCTCTCCCCCCTCCATCGCCATGGAGACCATGGAATAGAGGGGAAACCCTTCTCCCATCTAGGGAGGAGGTCAAGGAAGAATAAGAAGAAAGGGGGCTCTCGCTCCTCTCTCCCAGCGGTGCCGGAACGCCGCCCGGGACATCATCGTGTGACGGCGATCTACACCAACACCTCCGTCAACTTCACCAACACCTCCATCACCTTCCCCCATCTATATTCAGCGGTCCACTCTCCCGCAACCCGCTGTACCCTCTACTTGAACATTGTGCTTTATGCTTCATATTATTATCCAATGATGTGTTGCCATCCTATGATGTCTGAGTAGATTTTCATTGTCCTATCGGTGATTGATGAATTGCTATGATTGGTTTAATTTGCTTGTGGTTATGTTGCTGTCCTTTGGTGCCCATCATATGAGCGCGCGCGTGGATCACACCATAGGGTTAGTAGTATGTTTATAAGACTATGTTTTGGCGGGCAAGGGTGACAGAAGGTTCAGCCTAGCATAGAAATTGAGGCATACGGGATTGAAGGGGGACCAATATATCTTATTGCTATGGTTGGGTTTTACCTTAATGAATGTTAGTAGTTGCGGATGCTTGCTAATAGCTCCAATATAAGTGCATAGAATTCCAAGTAAGGGATGACATGCTAGCAGTGGCCTCTCCCACATAAAACGTAGTTAATTGCTTAGGGACAATTCCACAACTCCTACCACAACTTTTCCACACTCATTAAACTAACGTAATTGTTTCTTTATCTAAGCAGCCCCTAGTTTTTATTTACGTGTCCTTTCTTCTCTTGCAAACCTATCCTATCACTCCTACAAAGTACTTCTAGTTTCATACTTGTTCTAGGTGAAGCGAACGTAAAGTGTGCGTAGAGTTGTATCGGTGGTCGATAGAACTTGAGGGAATATTTGCCCTACCTTTAGCTCCTCGTTTGGTTCGAAACTCTTACTTATCGAGAAAGGCTACAATTGATCCCCTATACTTGTGGGTTATCACTTCCCACCTCCCTCTTTCCTTGTTTTTTCTTTTCCTTTGGTTTTTTTCTCCTTGTGGCGCCACAACCCTCTTGGGCTGGCCTCACCATCCCAGTAAGGGGTGATGCGCCACCCTAGGGTTACTGGGATCACTCCCTGGTGGGTGGGGCCCTCCCGCTGAATACCCGGAACCCATTCGTCACTCCCAGTAAACTGCTGGTAATGCCCGAAATCTTTTCGGTGACCAAATGAAACCATCCTATATATCACTCTTCGTTTACGGACCATTATGGAAACCCTTGTGACGTCCGTGATCTCATACGGGACTCGGAACAACCTTCGGTCATCAACACATATAACTCAAATATACTAAAACATCATCGAACCTTAAGTGTGCAGAACTTGCGGGTTCGTGAACTATGCAGACATGACCCGAGACACTCCTCGGTTAATATCCCATAGCGGGACCTGGATGTCCATATTGGATCCTACATATTTTACGAAGATCTCTACCGTTTGAACATCTATGTCAAGGATTCATATAATCCCGTATACTATTTCCTTTGTCCTTCGGTATGTTACTTGCCCGAGATTCTATCGTTGGTATCTATATACCTAGTTCAATCTCGTTGCCGACAAGTCTATTTACTCGTTCCGTAATACAAGATCCCGTAACTAACTCATTAGTCACATTGCTTGCAAGGCTTATTGTGATGTTGTATTATCGAGTGGGACCCGAGATACCTCTCCGTCACACGGAGTGACAAATCCCAGTCTTGATCCATGCCAACCCAACATACACCTTCAGAGATACATGTAGAGCACCTTTATAGTCACCCAGTTACGTTGCGACGTTTGATAACCCACAAGGTATTCCTCCGGTGTCCGGGAGTTGCATGATCTTATGGTTATAGGAACAGATACATTGACATGCAGAAAACAGTAACAATAAACTGACACGATCATATGCTACGTTTATAGTTTTGGTCTTGTTCATCACATCATTCTCCTAATGATGTGATCCCGTTATCAAGTGACAACACTTGTCTATGATTAGTAAACCTTAACAATCTTTGATCAACGAGCTAGTCAACTAGAGGCTCACTAGGGACAGTGTTTTGTCTATGTATCCACACATGTATTTGTGTTTCCAATCAATACAATTATAGCATGGATAATAAACGATTATTATGAACAAGGAAATATAATAATAACTAATTTATTATTTCCTTTAGGGCATATTTCCAACACATATATCGCTAAGGTAAGACAAGTTTAGCAAGACCACCCGACGTGGCGACGTCCCCGATAAGAGTCGCGTATCTCAGTCTCACGACACGTCGGATAAGCGACGCGTACGGGGCCTGATAGAAATCACCCAAGTTGCCTTGGGTTGGCCCCACACGGTGTTGTGGCTTGGACCAACACTCATGAGGAGCACTGGCCCGGGGGGTTGATTAAGTTCCTCGGGGTAGCTATTCCCTACACTTTTTATTATTAACTTGTTAGGGGGTTAACACGAAAGTTGGGTCTTGCGAGACAAGCCTTAACACTAAACGATTTACCAAGGGGTCCCCATAACAACCCCGAACATGTTAGGAGGGCTCAGGTAGCCGAATCTAAGATGGCAACAGTGGAACAAACCCGGCAAAAGGCTAGGCCTTCCGTTATTAACCAAATATATAGGTGCATTAATTAAATAGCATTTGAATAAGATTATATCAAGTGCCCATGTTATCACATGGACTAGTTGGCACCTGCAACTAGCAACGCTAATAAAATGGTTCAGCAAGCCTAACCTACCCAAACAATATTTGTTAGGAGGGGAAGTGTTTGAGGTTTCATGACAATGTTTGATGGCCTATATATCATGTGGTAGGCAGCTCAGAAATAACGATGGAAATGAAACAACTAAGCATAACAAAGCTAGAAATGGTGTCAAGGTCACGATCATCTTGCCTGTGCAATCTTCAGAGTGGAACTGCTCCTGATCTTCCTGCACGAACTCACCGGACTCCTCGAACTTGTTTCCAGACCCAGTAGCTACTCAAAAAACAATCACCCAATAAAAACTAGCAAGAGATTATGCAACAACCACTATGATGCATGTGTGCACAAACTTCAAAATATGCACACAAATTAACCTACTCAAATGACAAAGTGCCACCTCATCACAAATGACACTTTTGCAGAACTGCTCAAAACCAAAATCCAGTATCACCATTGGATTCCTTGGGGTTTTTACCCCAAATCCACATATCATACTGCTATATATGCATGCAGAAAAACACCACAAAACAGAAAAGAAAAACTACAGAAGATCAAATTTATTCATGTCAAGAACAGGGGGTTGTTCTTGCACCTGCCAGATTTGGTATAAACCAGATTAGGCAAATTCCACTTCTGGATTATTTCAAAAATGGAATTAACACAACAAATAGAAAAAATACCACAATTTATTGATAGGGGGCCCACTGGTCATATGCACCAGGGACCCTAGAGTATGCCACGTGGGACCTACACACCACAACACAGTATAATGAGGAGGAAATAAAAAGGGGTGTGGTGGGGGACGAACCCACCACCTCTGCCTCCACGCACATGCACCCTACTGATGACCCACAAGTATAGGGGATCTATCGTAGTCCTTTCGATAAGTAAGAGTGTCGAACCCAACGAGGAGCAGAAGGATCTGACAAGTGGTTTTCAGCAAGGTAATATCTGCAAGCACTGAAATTATCTGTAACAAGTAGTTGTGTGGTGAGATGATTCGTAGCAAGTAGCAAGTAACAAAAGTAACAACGGTGCAGAAAAGTGGCCCAATCACTTTTGTAGCAAGGGACAAGCCTGGACAAAGTCTTATAGGAGGTAAAACGCTCCTGAGGACACATGGGAATTTCTGTCAAGCTAGTTTTCATCATGTTCATATGATTCGCGTTCGTTACTTTGATAGTTTCATATGTGGGTGGACCGGCGCTTGGGTACTGCCCTTACTGGGACAAGCATCCCACTTATGATTAACCCCTCTCGCAAGCATCCGCAACTACGAAAGAAGAATTCAGACAAAGTCTAACCATAGCATTAAACTAGTGGATCCAAATCAGCCCCTTACGAAGCAACGCATAAACTAGGGTTTAAGCTTCTGTCACTCTAGCAACCCATCATGTACTTACTACTTCCCAATGCCTTCCTATAGGCCCAAATAATGGTGAAGTGTTATGTAGTCAACGTTCACATATCACCACTAGAGGAAAAACAACATACAACACATCAAAATATCGAACGAATACCAAATTCACATGAATACTTATAGCATGACTTATCCCATGTCCTCAGGAACAAAAGTAACTACTCACAGAGCATAATCATATTCATGACCAGAGGTAATGAATAGCATCAAAGATCTCAACATAAACTCTTCCACCAAGTAATCCAACTAGCATCAACTACAAAGAGTAATTAACACTACTAGCAACCTTACAAGTACCAATCGGAGTCGCGAGATGGAGATTGGTTACAAGAGATGAACTAGGGTTTGGAGACGAGATGGTGCTGATGAAGATGTTGATGGTGATGAGTCCCCTTCGATGAGAGGAGTGTTGGTGATGACGATGGCGATGATTTCCCCCTCCGAGAGGGAAGTTTCCCTGGTAGGATCGTCCTGCCAGAGCTCTAGATTGGTTCTGCTCAAGTTCCGCCTCGTGGCGGCGGCGAATCCTCCGAAAAGCCTCCTCTTGATTTTTTTTCCAGACCGAAACCCTTCTTGTAGCAAAAGAGGGGGGCTAGTGGGCCAGCAGGGAGGTCCCAAGCCCCCTAGGCGCGACCAGGGGGGTGGCCGCGCCTAGCAGGCTTGTGGTCTCCTACTGGCGCCCCTCTCGCACTTCTTTGGCACAATATTTTTTATAAATCCCAAAAAAATCCATGTTGATTTTCACGGCTTTTGGAGTTGCCCAGAATAGGTATCTCAAACTTGCTCCTTTTTCAGGCCAGAATTCCAGCTGTCGGTATTCTCCCTCTTCATATAAACCTTGCAAGATAAGAGAGAAAAGGCATAAGTATTGTACCGTGAAGTGAAATAACAGCCCAAAAAGCGATAAATATCAACGTGAAAGCATGATGCAAAATGGACGTATCAACTCCCCCAAGCTTAGACCTCGCTTGTCCTCAAGCGAAAGCCGAGATCAATAAATATGACCACATGTTTAGGGAGAGAGGTGTCGACAAAACAAGATACGAACATGCATGCATCATCATCATGATCGGAACAACAATACCATCATATCAACTCTTATGCTAAAGTGACAATTCCTTCACAAAGTAAAGCATGGATCAAGAACCTTACCGAGAATTAACAACCGATAGCCTTTAGTCACTGAAGCAATTGCAATTTATCACAACATCAGAAAGAGTCAAATAAGAGCTTGTAAAGCAAATCCACACACTCAATCATCTTTTCGTTCTCTACAATTGCTACAGCCCACGTGGTACTCATGAGATCAAAGTTTCAGCTGGACACAGAGAAAGATAGGGGCTTATAGTTTCGCCTCCCAACCATCTACCTCAAGGGTAATGTCAACAATAATAATTCATGAATATTTACCTCCAAGTTGACATATGAATATAGATCTTTCCCTAGCATATGAACTTAGCCAAGATAAAGGCGAAATAAGGAGTTGGTGAAGATCACCGTGACTCTTTGAAGGGCAAAAAGTAAAGGTACAAGATTGGCCCTTCGCAGAGGGAAGCAGAGGTTGTCATGCGCTTTTGAGGTTTGGATGCGTGTCCTCTTAGTGCGGAGGAACGTCACTTTATATTGCCTCTTGTGATAAAGAACTTTATTATGCAGTTTGTTGCTTTTATGTCTTCTTCATCACAGGTTCGTACAAAGCTTATTTTCCCTAATAGATCATACATATTAGGGAGCAATTTGTATTGCTTGCACCGATGACAACTTACTTGAGGGATCTTATTCAATCCATAGGTAGTATGGTGGACTCTCATGGCACAACTGGGTTGAAGGTTTATGGATGCATAAGTAGTATCTCTACTTGGTGCGGGAGTTTTGGCTAATATGAGGTGGAAGAAATCGTCACATGCTAAGGGATCTCTAGTCATATAACATTGTTCGGAACCAAGCAAACACAATTCATTATGTTGTCTTCCTTGTCCAATATCTACTTCTAAGCATGCAATAGTTTAGTAAGTGTTCACAATCATAGATGGTGTCAAAGATGATATATTTATATGTGAACCTCTCCTTCTTTATCACTTCCTATTAATTGCAACAATGACCAAGGTCTACGTTTGTCTACCCTCAACAAGTTTCAATCATCATTCTTTTCATATGTGAAGCCATCACTTCCCATAAGATCATTACATGATCTTTCATGCTTTTGTTCTTTTCTCATTCTTTTGATCATGGCATGAAGCAAAGCCCTTAACTAAGACACTTTTTATTATATGGCTCACGAGCTCGAATACATCAGGGGTGACACAAAGCAAAACTCAAGCCTAAAACACTAAGACCTTTAATCTACTAGAGAAAGAGAAAACTGAAAAGGAACAAACTAAAACAAAGGTAAAGGCAAAAGATGTGACGGTGATACGATACCGGGGCAACTCCCCCAAGCTTGGCACAAGCGAAGGGGATTGCCCATACCCATGCTCAGTTGTCTTCCTTTGGAGGTGATGGTGGTGGAGTTGTTTTGTCCTTTGATTCCAAGAGGGCCATCAATCTTTGATGTATACCTTGGAGATCTGTGATACGTTTCTCCACCAAAACAACTTCACGAGTGAGATAAGTATTGCGAGCACGAGTTGTTTCACAAAACAGCAAGAGTTCAATCAAGGATGGAGGCAGTAGGTGGAGGTAGGGTTGGAGGAAATCCACTTCTTCAACTTCTTCTTCGTTGAACACAGATTGTGCTTCGTCCCACGCCTGATTCCTCTCCTTAGTTCTGCCCTTGGTTTCTTCAGGTATCCTTTCCTTAGCCTCCATGACCTCCATCCTTTTAGCTCAGCATTTACTTCTCCATAGACTTGAGGGAGATTGTTCTCCCCCACAGATTTCTGGGATGACATCTTGCTCTAAATCTGCGACAGAAAACAGGCTCGAAACGAAAACATAGGAAATTTGCATGATACGAGGGTCAGACCTTTCGGGAGAATATATAATGATTTTTTCCAGACCAAAAGGAGTACTCCGCACGAAAACGGAGTCCGGGAGGCACACGAGGTAAGCCCCCTAGGCGTGGCCAGCAGGGTGGCCCGCGCCTGGCACGCTTGTCGCCTCCTCGTGCGCTTTCCGGACTACTTCAAATTTTTTTATTTTTCTAAATATTCCAAAACTGAGAAAAAATCCTACTCGAAAAGTTTTGGAGTCTGTTTACTTACCGAAACACATACCTCTTCGTTTTCGGAGTCTAAAACAGGCTGATAAATATCCCTTAGGTAGTCCTCCGGAGTTACGGTATTGATAATATTGTTTCAACATTTATGGGAGTACCTGAGATATAATGCTTTATTCTTTGCCCATTCACGACTCTCGGACAATTACCTTCCGTGTTGTTGATCTTGATAGCACCGGAACAATATACTTCCTCAACAATATAGGGACCTTCCCATTTAGAGAGATGCTTGCGTGCAATAAAATCTTAAACGAGAATTATATAGCAAGACATAATCACCTACATTGAAATCACACTTTTATATCCTTTTATCATGCCACCTCTTAACCTTTTCTTTGAACAACTTGGCATTCTCATATGCCTGAGTTCTCCATTCATCAAGCGAGCTAATATCAAATAACCTCTTCTCACCAGCAAGTTTGAAATCAAAGTTGAGCTCTTTGATTGCCCAGTAAGCTTTATGCTCTAGCTCAAGAGGTAAATGACATGCTTGACCGTACACCATTTTGTACGGGGACATGCCCATGGGATTCTTATAGGCAGTTCTATAAGCCCACAGTGCATCATCGAGCTTCTTAGACCAATTCTTTCTAGACCTGTTGACAGTCTTTTGCAGAATTAGTTTAATCTCTCCATTGCTTAGATCTACTTGACCACTGGACTCAGGGTGGTAGGGAGACACAATTCTATGGTTGACATCGTACTTAGCAAGCGTTTTTCGTAAAGGACCATGAATGAAATGTGAACCATCATTGGTCATTAGATATCTAGGGACTCCAAATCTAGGGGAAAATAACTTCTTTAAGCATCCTGATAGAGGTGTTGTGATCAGCACTACTAGTGGGGATAGCTTCTACCCACTTAGTGATGTAATCAACAACTACTAGGGTATGAGTATACCCGTTGGATTTTGGAAAAGGTCCCATATAATCAAAGCCCCAAATATCAAATGGTTCAATGACAAGTGAATAGTTCATAGGCATTTCCTGACGTTTACCGATATTACCTATTCTTTGACATTCGCCACAAGACAAGACAAACTTACGGGCATCCTTGAAGAGAGTGGGCCAATAGAAACCTGATTGCAATACCTTGTGTGCAGTTCTATCTCCCGCATGGTGTCCTCCGTAGGCCTCAGAGTGACACTTCTGTAGGATCTGTCCCTGTTCAAGTTCAGGTACACAACGTCTAATAACACCATCTACTCCTTGCTTATAAAGGTGAGGATCATCCCAAAAGTAATGTCTCAAGTCAAAGTAGAATTTCTTCTTTTGCTGGTATGTGAAACTAGGTGGTATATATTTGGCAATGATATAGTTTGTATAATCAGCATACCACGGTGCACTACGTGAAGTATTGATGACATTCAATTGCTCATCAGGAAAGCTATCATCAATAGGTTGTGGGTCATCAAGAACATTCTCCAACCTAGACAATTTATCTTCTATGGGGTTATCAGCACCCTTCCTGTCGACAACATGCAAATCAAATTCTTGTAGCAGGAGAACCCATCTGATAAGTCTAGGTTTAGCGTCTTTCTTCTCCATGAGGTACTTAATAGTAGTGTGATCAGTGTGAATAGTGACTTTGGAATCAACTATGTAAGACCTGAACTTTTCACATGCAAACACGACTACTAAAAATTCCTTTTCCGTAGTAGCATAGTTTCTTTGGGCACTGTCCTGAGTTTTACTAGCATAGTGAATGACATTTAACTTCTTATCAACTCTTTGCCCTAGGACAACACCAACAACATAATCACTAGCATCACACATGATTTCAAAAGGCAAGTACCAATTAGGTGGTTGAACAATAGGTGCAGTTATCAAAGCCTTCTTAAGTATTTCGAAGGCTTCCTCACAATCATCGTCAGAAACGAAAGGCATATCCTTTTGCGAGAGATTGGTAAGAGGCCTAGAAATCTTAGAGAAGTCTTTAATGAACCTTCTATAGAAACCAGCATGACCAAGGAAACTTCTTATACCTTTGATATCTGTGGGGTATGGCATTTTCTCGATTGCATCAACCTTAGCCTTATCGACTTCAATACCTCTTTCAGAATTTTTATGTCCTAAGACAATGCCTTCGTTAACCATAAAGTGGCACTTCTCCCAATTCAAGACAAGATTGGTGTCTTTACATCTCTGCAAGACCCGATCAAGGTTGCTGAGGCAATCATCAAAAGAAGACCCGTAAACCGAGAAGTCATCCACGAAAACCTCAACAATCTTTTCACAAAAGTCAGAGAATAGAGCCATCATACATCTTTGAAAGGTGGAAGGTGCATTACATAAGCCAAAATGCATACATCTATAAGCAAAGGTACCGAAAGGGCAGGTGAAATTGGTTTTCTGCTGATCAGCTTGTGCAACCGGTATTTGGGAGAAACTAGAATAACCGTCTAGAAATCAGAAGTGTGTGTGTTTAGACAGCCTTTCTAGCATTTGGTCGATAAAAGGCAAAGGGTAAGGATCTTTCCTAGTGGCTTTATTCAATTTCCTAAAATTGATCACCATCCTATAGCCAGTAATAATCCTCTGTGGGATCAATTCATCCTTATCATTAGGGACAACGGTAATACCTCCCTTCTTAGGGACGCAATGCACCGGACTCACCCAATCACTATGAGCAACATGATAGATAATACCTGCTTCCAGGAGCTTTAGTATTTATTTTCTTACTACCTCTTTCATCTTAGGATTTAATCTCTGTTGATGATCAACGACTGGTTTGGAATCAGGATCAGTTTTAGTCTTGTGCTGGCATAGAGTGGGACTAATGCCCTTAAGATCATCAAGAGTATATCCAATAGCAGCACAATGCTTCCTTAGAGTTTTTAGTAGCTTCTTTTCTTCATGCTCTAAGAGGCTAGCACTAATTATAACATGATATATCTCTTTTTCATCAAGATAAGCATACTTAAGAGTATCAGGCAACTGTTTAAGCTAGAACACGGGATCACCCTTTGGTGGGGGTAGATCCCCAAGCAGTTCAACATGCAAATTATTCTTAAGGATAGGATATTGTTCTAAGACAACTCTATCTATCTCATCTCTTTCATCCATATGCATATCATTTTCATGCTCAAGCAAGTATTGCTCAAAAGGATCAGTAGGAGGCACGACAATAGTTTCATCCTTACTAGGAAACTCTTTTTCATGAGGTTCTCTATCAAACTTGGAGAAATTGAACTCGTGTGACACACCCTCAAAGCCAACAGTGACAGTTTGCTTCTCACAGTCAATATGAGCATTAACAGTATTGAGAAAAGGTCTACCAAATATGATGGGACAAAAGCTATCTTGTGTGGTAGAAAGAACGAGGAAATCAGCAGGATACTTCGTTTTACCACACAAGACTTCAACATCCCTAACAATTCCCACACGGCAGATAATATCTCTATTGGCAAGCTGAATAGGTACATCAATGGGTTCTATCTCGACAGGTGCAATCTCGTCTTTAATTTCATCATATAAGGATTGAGGTATTGCACTAACACTATCACCCACGTCACATAAACCATGATAACAATGATCTCCTATCTTAACAGAAACAACAAGCGTGCCAACAACACGCCTATGTTTGTCTCTAGCGTGTGGTTTAGCAATTCTAGCAGCATCTTCACCGAAGTGAATATTATGGCCATCAACATTGTCGGACAGGAGATCTTTGATAATAGCAATGCTAGGTTCAACTCTAATTTGCTCAGGGGGTATAGATGTTCTAATCTAGCCTCTACGTATCACAATTGAAGCTTTAGAATGATCCTTTATCCTAACAGGGAAAGGTGGTTTCTCAATGTAAGCACTTGAAACAATATGATCATTATAGGCAATGACTTTCTCTTCAACTCGATTGGGTTTAACAACATTGACTTCTAAGGGAGGATGATATTTAAACCACTTCTCTTTGGGGAGATCAATATGAGCAGCAAAGGATTCACACAATGAAGCTACTATGTTAGAGTCAAGTCCATACTTAGCACTAAAATCACAAAAGGTATTTGTTTCAACAAAGGATTTAACGCAATCAAACTTGAAATTCATACCTGACTCCTTACCTTCATCAAGATCCCAATCTTCAGAGTTGCATTTAATTCTTTCCAATAAATTCCATCTGAAGTCAATATTTCTCTTCATAAAAGAACCGGTACAAGAAGTGTCAAGCATGGTGCGATCATCTTGAGAAAGCCGAGCATAGAAGTTCTGAATGATAATTTCTCTCGAGAGCTCATGGTTGGGGCATGAATATAACATTGATTTAAGCCTCTCCCAAGCTTGAGCGATGCTTTCTCTATCACGAGGCCAAAAATTATAAATATAATTCTGATCACGAAGTACTAGATGCATAGGATAAATTTTTTGATGAAATTCCAATTTCAATCGATTGTAGTTCTATGATCCAGTATCATCACATAGCCTATACCATGTCAATGCCTTATCCCTCAAAGATAAGGGAAAGACCTTCTTCCTGACGTCATCCTCGGGCAAACCTGCAAGCTTAAATAAACCACAAACTTCATCTACATAGATTAGATGCAAGTCTGGATGTGATGTTTCATGTCCTGTAAAAGGATTAGCCAACAGTTTCTCAAGCATACCCGAAGGAAATTCATAGAAAATATTTTAAGTAGGTGCAGTAGGTTGAGAAGCAACTCTTTGTGCTTCCGTTCGAGGTCAAGATACCCCGAACAAGCCCCTCAAAGGATTAGTTTCCACAGTAACAAGTGACAATAAATTTCAGCACACTATATGAATGTTTTCTTACCAAGTTCCACTTACCAACGACGCTTCACTCCCCGGCAACGGCGCCAGAAAAGAGTCTTGATGACCCACAAGTATAGGGGATCTATCGTAGTCCTTTTGATAAGTAAGAGTGTCAAACCCAACGAGGAGCAGAAGGATCTGACAAGTGGTTTTCAGCAAGGTAATATCTGCAAGCACTGAAATTATCTGTAACAAGTAGTTGTGTGGTGAGATGATTCGTAGCAAGTAGCAAGTAACAAAAGTAACAACGGTGCAGAAAAGTGGCCCAATCCCTTTTGTAGCAAGGGACAAGCCTGGACAAAGTCTTATAGGAGGTAAAACGCTCCCGAGGACACATGGGAATTTCTGTCAAGCTAGTTTTCATCATGTTCATATGATTCACGTTCGTTACTTTGATAGTTTGATATGTGGGTGGACCGACGCTTGGGTACTGCCCTTACTTGGACAAGCATCCCACTTATGATTAACCCCTCTTGCAAGCATCCGCAACTACGAAATAAGAATTAAGACAAAGTCTAACCATGGCATTAAACTAGTGGATCCAAATCAGCCCCTTACGAAGCAACGCATAAACTAGGGTTTAAGATTCTGTCACTCTAGCAACCCATCATCTAATTACTACTTCCCAATGCCTTCCTCTAGGCCCAAATAATGGTGAAGTGTTATGTAGTCGATGTTCACATAACACCACTAGAGGAAAAACAACATACAACACATCAAAATATCGAACGAATACCAAATTCACATGATTACTTATAGCATGACTTATCCCATGTCCTCAGGAACAAAAGTAACTACTCACAAAGCATAATCATATTCATGACCAGAGAGGTAATGAATAACATCAAAGATTTGAACATAAACTCTTCCACCAAGTAATCCAACTAGCATCAACTACAAAGAGTAATTAACACTACTAGCAACCTTACAAGTACCAATCGGACTCGCGAGACGGAGATTGGTTACAAGATATGAACTAGGGTTTGGAGATGAGATGGTGCTGATGAAGATGTTGATGGTGATGAGTCCCCTCCGCTGAGAGGAGTGTTGGTGATGACGATGGCGACGATTTCCCCCTCCGGGAGGGAAGTTTCCCCGGCAGGATCGTCCTGCCGGAGCTCTAGATTGGTTCTGCTCAAGTTCCGCCTCGTGGCGGCGGCGAATCCTCCGAAAATCCTCCTCTTGATTTTTTCCAGACTGAAACCCTTCTTGTAGCAAAAGAGCAGGGCAGTGGGCCAGCATAGAGCTCAAAAGCCCCCTACGCGCGGCCAGTGGGGTGGCTGTGCCTAGCAGGCTTGTGGCCTCCTGGTGGCGCCCCTCTGGCACTTCTTCGGCCCAGTATTTTTTATAAATCCCAAAAAAAATTCACGTTGATTTTCACGGCTTTTGGAGTTGCGCTGAATAGGTATCTCAAACTTGCTCCTTTTTCAGGCCAGAATTCCAGCTGTCGGCATTCTCCCTCTTCATATAAACCTTGCAAAATAAGAGAGAAAAGGCATAAGTATTGTAGAGTGAAGTGAAATAATAGCCCAAAAAGCGATAAATATCAACATGAAAGCATGATGCAAAATGGACGTATCACCTACCACTAGGCTACATACGAGTGTCACACTACTAGGCAGATATTCATCCTCTCCTACTTAACACACAAGGGAAACAAAATCTAAAAAGAGGCGCCAGGGGGACTCGAACCCACGACCACGGGCACAACTCTGTTTCCACTGCGCTATCAAGGTGTTACTGCTAGAACAAAAACAAAACACCGCACATACTAAAACTACTACAACTCTACAGGAGCTAAGAAAAACGCGGTATAAAAGGGCGCTTGGGGGATCGAACCCCTGGCCTCTTGGTCACAGCGCAACACTCGAACCAGTCGAGTTACGGAGGGGAATCTATTTGACATTGGGTTCCACCCCAATGATAAAACAACAGGCGCACTTCCTGCTAGAGTAGAGAAACGCTGGCGACGTGATGCCGATGCACTCGCATCAGGCACATGCACGTGCATCACAGGGAAACACATCAGGGAGGGGATACTGCGCACTCTAGCACTGTTGTGCTGCTACTGCTAGGCTCTTCTACTGCTGCTGCTATGATTTGTTGCTGTTGTACTACGCGAGCTACTACTACTCTACGGAGACGCGTCTACGGCGAGGCTAAGGATAGCGAGGGGGGCGAGGATGCGGCTGCTCACCTAGGGGTTGCAGAGAAGAGGTGATGCTCGATGGAGAGGACCGACGCGCTGCTACAGTCGATGACCCGAAGCAGAAGGAGCTCGCCGGAGGTGAGGAAGGAGCCGCTCGTCGAGGATATCGGGGAAGCAGCTCCTTGGCACTGGTCTTCGCGAAAATGGATCGCGTGGGGTTTCCTCCAGCTCCTGGCAGGGTCGGGGAGGAGGGAGACGCGGCCCTACGCCGGCGGCGAGCTTGGGCCGAAGCCTCCCATGGCGACGCGATCGATCTGCTGCTGCCCTAACGGCGCGAGGGGCAAGCGAGGGGAAGAAGGCAAGGGTTAGGGCTGGAGAGGGCACGGTGCTGCGGTTATAGATCGATCCACGAGCCAGGGACCGTGTGATATGAGGAGGAGGTTGATCTGTTGGCTCTCCATGGATCGTACAACAGCTGACATCGGGAGGAGGAAGAGGGACGTGCTCGTGGGCCTGGACCAAAACCAAACCGACATGGGCTTGGCTCTCTCTCTGATTTAAATCCCTGTGCAAATAAAAACTTGAAGCTGGTTTGGAAAAAATGCCAGAGGAAAAATAAAAAGAGTTTAATTAAAACAAAAATACTTTTGGACTTCGAAAAACATGCTCCAATTTATAAAAATAAATTTGACATTTTTGAAGAGTAAAATTTAAATGCCTTTTAATTAAATGAGACTATATTTTTAAATAAAACAAAAAGGAAAATAAAAATAAAACCAGAGGGGTTGCTTCCACAATTTACAAGAACTATTTAGCGGAAGGAGGAACTTTTTTAATGGGCCAAAACACCAACTTTTAAACCGCCTCAAAATAAATGGGAAGAAAGGAGTTTTAAAACCATGGTGCAACAAAAGGGGTTTGAGCTAGATCTTGTTGCACCCCATCACATAGCAAACACCAAGGCACCTCACACCATGCACTTCACATTCAAACACCAAGGTGCAACAAGCAACACAAGACAAAGAACACAATTGAAATGATGCCATGATGCAATGAAATGATGACACCATCAACTCAAACCACTTGATCATCATAACAATGTTGCCATACAAGGGAAGAAATTACAAGAGGGGGAAGGGAATGCATTGGGGCTGTCACAACTCTCCCACACTACAAGAGGATCTCGACCCGAGATCTAGGACTAGAAGAACTCTGGGAGTTTGGAACGGAGGTGGTCCTCGTGCTCCCAAGTGGCCTCTTTGTCGGAATGATGTGACCATTGCACTTTGAGGAACTTGATTGACTTATTGCGGGCCTTGCGCTCATTCTCTTCAAGAATTGCTATCTGATGCTCATGGTAGGATAGGTCAGGCTAGAGATTGATATCTTGGAGATCAACTGTGCGCTCGGGAGTCTTGAAGCATCTCCGGAGCTGAGAGACGTGAAACACGTCATGCACATTGGAGAAGTTGGATGGAAGCTCTAACTGATATGCAAGATCACCTCTCTTGCCAACAACTTTGAAAGGACCAACAAAACGAGGAGTTAGCTTTCCTTTGATGCCGAAGCGTTGAGTGCCCTTCATGGGAGACACTTTGAGATACACAAAACCATCGAGCTGAAAAGTCATGTCACGATGCTTACTATCATAGTAGCTCTTCTGACGGGACTCAGCTGCTTTGAGATTATCCCGAAAGATACGACACATTTCTTCTGCTTCAGCAATCATGTCATTCCCAAGAATCTGACGCTCATGAGTCTCTGACCAATTGAGCGGGGTATGACACTTCCTGACATATAGAATCTCGAATGGAGCCTTGCATGAGCTTGCTTGAAAGCTGTTGTTGTACGAGAACTCGGCAAAGGGTAGGCAATCTTACCACTTCATGCCAAAGGAAATCACACAAGCTCTACGGATATCTTCAAGGATCCGATTGACTCTCTCAACATGACCACTTGTCTGAGAATGGAAAGCTATACTGAAACAGATGTTATAACCATCATAGTCTGAAAGGAATCCGAGAACTTGGAAGTAAAGATGCTTTCATGATCTAAAGAAATGAGCATAGGAACACCGTGCAAAGAGACTATCCTTGACGTATACAACTCCACAAGCTGAGCTGCCGAGATAGACTCTTTGACTGGGATGAAATGAACAACTTTGGTCAACTTGTCGATGACGATGAAGATGGCATCGTTGCCTCTCTTGGACTTCGGAAACCCAGTGACAAAATCCATTTCCACATGACCGAATTTCCACTCGGGTATAGGCAAATGATGGAGGAGGCCTGTTGGATGTTGATTCTCCGCCTTCATTCCACGACACACATCACACTCGTTCACGAACTGAGCAATTTCCCGTTTCATGCGAGTCCACCAGAAGGTCTGCTTCAGATCCTGATACATTTTGGAGCTATCTGGATGTATCGAGAGGAGGGAATTATGGGTTTCATCCATGATAACTTTCCCAAGCTCTCCTTTCGGAACGACAAAGGGGTCCTTGAAGAACAAGGTATCTCTGTCATCAACATGGAAACACTTATATTTTGGAATGCTCTTTGCCAAGCCAATCTTCACTTTCTTCACCATAGCATCAAGAAGTTGAGCTTGGCGGACTTGGTATTCCAAGGTAGGAGAAATTTGGATATTAGCAAGAAATTCCTGAGGTAC
Source organism: Hordeum vulgare subsp. vulgare (assembly GCF_904849725.1). NCBI lineage: Eukaryota > Viridiplantae > Streptophyta > Magnoliopsida > Poales > Poaceae > Hordeum > Hordeum vulgare. The sequence continues at coordinate 310,225,175 of NC_058520.1, forward strand.
TATCTGAAGGTTGAGCTTCATGAAAGATTCACAAAGATCAGGCTGGAGAGGCTTTAGAATGAGACTGTTGCTATAAGCCTTTCTGCTCGAAGCTTGTGCAATGACATTTGCTTTGCCTGGAGTAAAGTCAATGCTTGGATTATAATCTTGGATCATCTCCACCCAACGAGTTTGAGACTAGGTTGGGTGAAGATGTATTTGAGACTCTTGTGATCGGTGTAGACTTCAACCTGTCTTCCCAACAAGAGGTGTCTCCAAGTCATCAAAGCATGGACCATTGCAGCTAACTCAAGATCATGAGTGGGATAATTCTTGTCACTTGGCTTCAACTACCTCGAGGTATAAGCTACGACTTTCTTCTCTTGCATCAAAACTGCACCAAAACCTTGGAGAGAGGCATCACAGAACACTTCATAAGGCTTGGAATCATCAGGAGGAGTCAAGACTGGAGTTGAAGTGAGCTTCTCTTTGAGTGTATCGAAAGCTAATTGACACTCTGGCGACCAGACAAACTTCACACTCTTCTGAACAAGGTTGGAAGAGGCTTAGCAATCTTGGAGAAGTTCTCAATGAACCTTCTGCAATAGCTTGCAAGCCCAAGAAAGCTTCAAAGTTGCTTCACATTCTGAGGAGGTTCCCGCTCAACAATGGCCTGCACCTTTGTAGGATCAACTTTGATGCCCTCGGCAAAGATGATGTGTCCAAGGTACACAACTTCCTTCAACCAGAATTCACATTTGGAAAACTTAGCATAGAACTTATGCTCTCTTAGCTTATCAAGCACAAGCCGGAGATGTTCTTCATGCTCTTCCTCAGTTTCAGAAAAGACCAAAATGTCATCAAGATACACCAAGACAAATTCATTCTTGAATGGGGAGAAGATATAATTCATCATCTGAGAGAAGGTCGAAGGAGCATTAGCGAGACCAAAAGACATCACTGTGTACTTATAAGAGCCAAAGCTTGTCCTGAAGGCAGTCTTGGGAATATCTTCTTCGGGAATGCGGATCTAATGATAGCCCATTTGGAGATCAAGCTTAGAGAAAATCTTGGCCCCTTTCAATTGTTCGAACAATTCATTGATGTTGGGAAGTGGGTACTTGTTCCTGATTGTCTTCTTATTTAATGGACGATAATCGATACATAGTCGGTCCGTGCCATCCTTCTTCTTGACAAACAGAACACCATAACCCCAAGGAGATGGACCCAGACGTTCTTGCTTATCAAGTTGCTTCTTCAACTCTTTCAGCTCTTCGGGACCAAGTTTATACGGACGCTTGCATACCAGTTCAGTTCCAAGTTCAAGTTCAATTACAAACTCAACTGGCCAGTGCACAGGCATTCCTGTCAATTCTTCTGGAAAGACATCTTCATACTCACAGACCACTGGAACTTGAGAAATGGGAGAGATTTCAACCTTCTCATTGAGGGAAAAGAGATGGATCGTGTCATTGCGAGCAGCGAAAATAACCACGTCCTCTGAAGGATGAGTCAACTTGACTTCTTTGGCTTAACAATCAATATACGCCTTGTTCATTGCCAGCCAATCCATGCCAAGGATCAGATCAATATGCGACTGTCCAAGGACAATTGGAGAAGCCAGAAAGGAATAGCTACTCATCTTGATAGAGACATTTGGAACAACCTTGTTGGCGCTCATGATAGAGCCGGGTGAAACGACACGCAGGGATTTGCTCAAATACTTAGAATCAAAATCATGCTCGGAGAAGAACATTCTAGACATGCATGGATGAGATGCACCAAAATCAAACAAGACCTTTGCAGGAATAGAATTAACCAAGAGATTACCCATGATCACATCTGAGGAGTTCTCCGCTTCAGCTGCATTCACCATGTTTACCCTTGCAGACTTGGGGTTGAACTTCACCAAAGCATTGCCTGGAGGCCCGACTGGAGGAGAAGGCGAAAGACGCCGCTGACTTGTATACTTGTTAGAGTAATGACACTTCTAACCACACTTGTGACAAGTCACCTTTGACAGCAGAAGAAATTGCACTTGAGGATTTCCTTGCTTCTGCTGCTGATACTTCTGTTGGAAAGCTGGGTTGGGTGGGTGGGAAGAATCACGACCACCAGACTACTTGAATTGCTGAGGCTGCCGAGGAGGAGGAGAAACCCAGTATTTCTGTTGCTTCGAAACAATTTGAGTTGAGGAAGAGGAATTGGAATCTTTGAAACGCTTCCTTGAGTTTTCAACTTTGAGCAAGGCCGCCTCAGCCGTGATAGCCAAGTTATAGAACTGGTCAAACTCGAGAGGATCGTGCAAGGCAAGGGTCAGCTGCAAGTCTTCCTTCAAACCATCACTGAACTGATAAATCTTGCTCTTCTGATCTAGAATGTCTTGTTTAGCATAACGAGCCAACTCTTGGAACTCCACATTGTAATTGCACACAAACAAATTCCCTTGCTTCAAGCGCCTGAATTTCTCACGCATCTCTTCCGCAGAACTTGCTGGAATATAGTGAGCCCCGAAATCCGTGCAGAAACCATCCCAGCTGATCACTATGTCGCCTCTGGAATCCTTCAATTGCTGCCACCACTCTGCTGCCTGCCCCTTGAGTTGAAATGTTGCAAACTTGATAAAGTCCTCTGGTCACACATTACTGCACTCGAAGTGCTTGTTCATGTCACGAATCCAGTCATCCAAATCGAATGGCCGGTCACAGGAGGTGAAGGACTTCGGCTAGTTTGCCAGGAATTGATTCAGAGTCCCAAACTGCTGCCCACCATTGTTGAAATTACCCTGATGCCCTTGGTTCCTCTCTTGCAACAAATTAAGTAACATCTAAGTGTTTTCATTGGTTGCCGCCATCACAGTTTACCATGCCTCAGGAGGAGGAGGCGGTGGCAGAGGGGGTTGGAGGCTCAGCATTCTTGCGACCCATATTCTGGCGAGTTGGTAGAGCCATCCTGGAGATGGACAACAACGTTAGACCAGAGATGAAAAAATTCAAAGATTAAACTGATTCAATGGACATAAATATCTGAACAAGAATTCTTAGCAAATGCACTCGAACTATAATTAGTAAAATGCTTCCTCAAAATAACTACCGACAACATCTGATTCAAAGCCACTTGTAAATGCCAAGCATGAGCTAGGATTGCTCAGAACAAATGTATATTCCCAACATACATCTCATGAAAGAATTCCTAAGTTACTAATGGAATTCCCACCTAAGAACTTCCGAAATTTCTGGTCATGCAATCTAGTCCACGGATACAAGGAGAAATTCATCAATCAACTCCATTACTAACCCGTCAAGTGTATCACATCCGTCAACACATAACTAGAATCTCAGAACCTCATCTATCTCAAACCCTCAGAATCACAATGATACTAAGTGTGGCGATACATCCGGACATATCTGCACCAGTACTGGGGAAGCCAGACTCCTCTCGCCACCACTAGTATTAAAGCAAATCTGAACATCCTTTGTCCTGAGATAATAAGAAATCTGAATGATAACAATGTGCTTAAGAATCCCGTGGAGCTCAACTCCCCGGAATAAAATCAACACAGCAGGAGGCACCAAGATAGAGCTCCATCACATCGGTATCATATAGATTCCAAAATATTCGCGTGATCCTAAAAATATTTTGAGTGAGAAGAGGAGTAGAACTAAAATTTCCTAAGTCATGAACCTCACCAGAGCATAGAAGAGGAGAAAAACCTACTCTCCGATATAATAAGACTCAAAATAGTTTTTCATTAGATTCGACTCAGCCAAGTTTGATCAATCAAAGGCTCCTATGGTCGTAAGGCTCTGATACCAACTTGTAACGACAAAGATGCAACACTTTCCTTATTTGGGGACCGCTGCCTCTTGAGCTTGCGTTGGTTTTTCCCTTGAAGAGGAAAGGGTGACGCACCACAGAACCAGTAAGTATTTCCCTCAGTTTTGAGAATCAAGGTATCAATCCAGTAGGAGAATCAAGCTAAGTGTCCAGAGTACCTGCGCAAACACAAACAAGCTTGCACCCAACGCTATTTAGGGGTTGTCAATCCCTTCAAGATTGATTGCAAAGTGAGATCTGAAGGCGGAAAGTGCATCGAAGTAAAAGTGTAAGGCTGAAAATATGATGTGAAGTAGACCCGTGGGCCATAGTGTTCACTAGAGGCTTCACTCAAAATAGCAAATATTACGGTGGGTGAACAAATTACTGTCGAGCAATTGATAGAACCGCGCAAAGTCATGAAGATATCTAAGGCAATGATCATACATATAGGCATCACGTCCGAGACAAGTAGACCGATACTTTCTGCATCTACTACTATTACTCCACACATCGACCGCTGTCCAGCATGCATCTAGTGTATTGAGTTCATGATGAACGGAGTAACACCTTAAGCAAGATGACATGATGTAGAGGGATGATAACCCACAACTATAGAGGATCACAATAGTTTTCGAGGGTAGAGTATTCAATCCAAATTTATTGATTCGACACAAGGGGAAGCCAAAGAATATTCTCAAGTATTAGCAGTTGAGTTGTCAATTCAACCACACCTGTAAGATTTAGTATCTGCAGCAATGTATCAGTAGCAAGGTAGTATGATAGCAGCAGTAGCAACAGTAACCAGTAGCAGCAAAGTGAGAGCAGTAGCAGCAAAGTAACAACAGTAGCAATAGAGTAACAGTAGCAGCAGTGACAAGAGTAGCAGCAAAGTAACGTAGCAAGGACTAGTAGGAAAAACTCGTAGGCATTGGATCGGTGATGGATGATTATGCCGGATGCTATTCATCATGCAACATTTATAACACGGAGAGATATGTAACTAGCTCCAGTTCGTCAATGTAATGTAGGCATGTATTCCGTATGTAGTCATACATGCTTAGGGAAAAGAACTTGCATGACATCTATTGTCCATCCCTCCCGTGGCAGCGCGGTCCTAATGGAAACTACGGGATATTAAGGTTCTCCTTTTAATATAGAACAGGACCAACGCAATAACACTTAGTGAATACATGAACTCCTCATACTATGGTCATCTCCGGGAGTGGTTCCGGCTATTGTCACTCCGAGGTTGCCGGGTCATAACACATAGTAGGTGACTGCAACTTGCAAGATAGGATCAAGAACACACATATATTGGTGACAACATAATAGGTTCAGATCTGAAATCATGGCACTCGGGCCCTAGTGACAAGCATTAAGCATGGCAAAGTAGTAGCAACATCAATCTCAGAACATGGTGGATACTAGGGATCAATTCCCGTCAAAACTAACTCGATTACATGATAGATCTCATCCAACCCATCACCGTCCAGCAAGCCTACGAGGATATTACTCACGAACGGTGAAGAGCATCATGGAATTGGCGATGAAGGAAGGTTGGTGATGACGATGGCGACGATCTCCCCTCTTCGGAGCCCAGAACGGACTCCAGATCTGCCCTCCAGAGGAAGAACGGGAGGTGGCGGTGCCTCCGTATCGTAAAACGCGATGAACTCTTCTCCTTGATTTATTTCTGGACGAAAGGGACTAAATAGAGCTGAGATTGGTGGCGGTGGAGCTTTGTGGGCCCCACAACCCTGCCAGACACGGCCTGGGGGCCCCCGCGCCTGGTGGGCTTGTGGGCTCCATGCTCCACTTCCTCCGTTGATTCTTGCGCTAGTATTTTTTGTATATTCCACAAAAATTATCCGTAAATTTTCAGGTCATTCTGAGAACTTTTATTTCTGCGCAAAAACAACACCATGGCAATTCTGCTGAAAACAGCGTTAGTCCGGGTTAGTTCCATTCAAATCATGCAAATTAGAGTCCAAAACAAGGGTAAAAGAGTTTGGAAAAGTAGATACGACGGAGACGTATCAACTCCCCCAAGCTTAAAAGCTTGCTTGTCCTCAAGCAATTCAGTTGACAAACCGAAAGAGACAAAAGAAAAACTTTTACGAACTCTGTTTGATCTTGTTGTTGCAACTATGTCTAACTTATAACCAGAATTTCAGCAAGATCACATGGTAACCACATAAGCCAATGACATCTAGGTCTTACGGTAAACTCATATCAATGACATAATCAACTAGCGAGCAAATAATAATAAGTTTCAAACGTCAACACTTCAATCAGAACAATCATGAAGCAGTACAAACAGATGGTATCTCTCTAGCTCTTTCTGAGACCGCAAAACATAAATCCAGAGCACCTTCAAAGACCAAGGGCTCACTAAACATTGTAATTCATGGCAAAGAAGATCCCGTCACAGTCATACTCAATCACAGTTAAAAGCAAAACATAAAAATGACAGAGGTGCTCTCTAATTGGTGCTTTTATAAGAATAGGATGACTCAACAGGAACATAAATAGATAGGCCCTTCGTAGAGGGAAGCATTGATTTGGAGAGGTGCGAGAGCTCAAGCTTTGAAAACAGAGATAATAATTTTGGGTGGCATGCTTTCATTGTCAATGCAATGACCAAGAGTTTTCACCATCTTCCACGCTACACATGCTATAGGCGGTTCCCAAACAGAAAAGTAAAGTTTTGACTCCCCCCCCACCGATCAATCACACTCCACGACTAGCCGAATACTCGGGTGCGTGCATACCAACATCAATCCAGGGGGAGTTTTGTTTGCAACTATCTTTTCGATTTGAGCATGGAACTGGGCATCCCAATTACCGGCCCCTTTCTCGTGAATGATGGTGAATAAACACATATCGAGGATAACACGCCTAGCATGGAAGATACTGATAGCCCCCTGTCACCACATGAGCGGTTCGGGCATGCAAAACAGATTATTTCTTGAAGATTTAGAGAGTGGCACATGCAAATTTACTTGGAACGGCAGGTAGATACCGCATATAGGTAGGTATGCTGGACTCATATGGAACACCTTTGGGTTTATGGAAGTGGATGCACAAGCAGTATTTCCGCTTAGTACAAGTGAAGGCTAGCAAAAGACTGGGAAGGGACCAACTAGAGAGCGACAACAGTCATCAAAATGCATCGAGATTAACCAACGTTGAGTGTAAGCATGAGTAGGACACAAATCACCATGAACATGAATATCATAGAGGCTATGTTGATTTTGTTTCAACTACATGCTTGAACATGTGCCAAGTCAAGCCACTTGAATCATTCAAAGGAGGATACCATCCTATCATACTACATCATAGTCATCTCAAAATTCATGTTGGCATCCAAGACAAACCATTATAAGCTCCCAGCTAATTAAGCATGGCATCAAAAACTATGATCTCTAAGTTGTAATTGCAAACATGTTTCTCTCACAACAAAGCTGAATCAGGAACGATGAGCTAGTCATATTTACAAAAACAAAATAGATCGAGTTCATACCAGCTTTTCTAGGCTCAGTCACTTCATTATATATCATCATTATTGCCATTCACTTGCACGACCGAATGATGTGAACAATAATAAGAATGCTCGTGCATTGGACTAAGCTGGAATCTGCAAGCAAACACAAAGGAGAAGACAAAGTAATATGGCTCTTTAACAGACAAACAGATATGCATGCGAGAGCCAGTAAACATTGTAACCATGATCTTCTACCTTGACCAAAAAAGAAAACTATTTACACGGGAAAGCTCCCAACAAGCAAAAAGAAGAACGAGAAATCATTTTGTGTTTTCTCAAACTAGACAAACACACGAAAAGAAAACGAGAAAAAGAAATAAGCTAGCATGGATGATACAGTGGCAAATGTGAACACCGAGTAACAAAGTGGAAGCGTAAGCAAGAATATAAAGTCGGTCAGAAACACGTACTCCCCCAAGCTTAGGCTTTTGGCCTAAGTTGGTCTACTCCCAAGGTGGGAGTAACCAGCTCCGGGCTACTCCGGAGTGGACTGAGGATGCCACTGCTGTGTGAGATCCTCTCGCTCCCAGTGATAAACTGGCGTCTGGTACTCGACTGGTGGCTCGGGCACGGGCACCTGTGGTTGGGCTATGCCCCAATATGCGTAGATGTTCGAGGGCATAATAATGTACCTGCCTGTATGAAGATTGAACAAAGAAGGAGTTGGCAAAGTAATAGTCTCATGAGTACCCTGACTAAATACCAGGTTATAAATCATCCTTCTATTTATATCACTATCAAGAAAGTCATGGCGAACCATGCTATCATAATCTAGATATCTCTCAAGAAGAAGAATCTCTTCTTCCTCGTCCAGTCTAATGGGTATCTCAAAATGTCTAGCAAGACGAGTAGCATAGATACCTCCATAGATAACACCTTTAGAACGGTTCGTGTTCAATCGTTGAGCTACTATAGCGCCCAAGCTATAAGTTTTATCATTATAAAGGGCTTCGCGCTAGACCGCAAGATCTGGGGAGCTAAGGGACCCAGCTTTCCTACGGCCAATCAAACATTTTCCCACAAATAATGAGAAGTACCGAAGCACGGGAAAATGTATGCTAGCAGCTCTATCGCAAGACACTCCTCTCTTCTCCTACAACAATAGTATCGATGAAAGCTTCCAAGTACCGTGGACGAGGTTCATGGATATCCCCAACATAAGGTAATTTGCAAACATTGCAAAAATCTTGGAGTGACATGCGCTGGGGGATATCATATAATTTGAACTCAACCATACGAGGATTCTTCCTTGGATAGAAGTTAAAGCTTTGTAAGAAGATATTAGTGAGGAGGAGGTATTGCAGACACTTATCTTCAACAAAGGCGGTAAGGCCTGCGTTCTCCACCAAGTAATAAAAGTCCTCATAAAGTCCGACGGCGCGTAAGAACACATCGCTTGGCCATTCGCACGCTCGAACTTCTGCAACTCGAGGGACCGGATACTTGGGTTTCTTCTTCTCACTTCCATCATCCTTGGGGTCACGGCTTGAAGAGCCTCTTAATAACCTCCTCATCTTTTCCCTTTTCTATCTCTGAAAATTTCTGAAATTTTAGTGACTCTAAGGAAAAGTGAATAAGGCCCAACAAAACTCGTAGCAACTACTCCCACAAGTGCCTAGAGGCCATATTACGCATCAAAACTACTTGGGACCAGCTAAAATTAGCATGCAACGCTCAAGAACAGGGTCACCAAGGTAGCAAAAATACGCGAAGTATAAGGCACTAGAGCAAAAACTAATTGGACCAATGGAGGAGTCACTTACCAAGGAGAAATTTCCGCAAAACAGCTTGGTGAATGGTGCTTTGCACAAGGAGATCAAAAATCCCAGCAAGAAGAGCAAGAACACGGGTTTGAGCTGCGAAACGATTTTTCCTGGAGGTAGGAGAAGCAGATGGGAGCTAGAATGAGTGGAGGAGGTGCACGTGGGCCTCACAAGCCTGGGTGGCGCGGCCAGGGGGTGCCCGCGCCTCCAGGGCTTGTGGCCCACTAGTGCAGCCCCCAGACTAGCTCTTTGTCTCAGTATTTTTCAAAAATTCCAGAAAAAATCATACTTGATTTTCACGACATTCGGAGAACTTCTATTTTCGGGGTACTTTTCTACGGGACGCAAAACAGAAAACAGGGAAAACTAAACTAAGTCTATCATTTTTCTTCTAAGCAACCAAAGGTAAAAGCTTGGAACAGAGGTTTGTGACTCCTTGATTCATCCATCTAATGGTCATCGAAATAAATCCGTCAATGAGGTTGATCAAGTCTCCTTGACAAACTTTTTCGAATCGCAAAAGGAAACAGAGAATTTTCGAATAGTCACTAGGTTACCTCAATGGGGATGTGCATATCCCCAACAATCAAATCATACTTCATCTTGACAGTGGGTAAGGGCATTCAAAGCTCCCAATAAGAATCGATGAAGTTTTTTCGATAGCATTGATGCAATGTACTCGATATTGTTTCTTCTGAAAGTGCACCGTATGCTCATTACCGTTGACATGGAAAGTGACATTGCCTTTGTTCTAATCTATAACAGCCCCTGCAGTGTTTAGAAAGGGTAGTCCAAGGATGACCGCCATGGCATCGTCCTCAGGAATATCTAGGATCACAAAGTCTGTTAAGATCGTGACGTTAGCAACCACAACAGGTACATCCTCACAAATGCTGATAGGGAAAGCAGTTGATTTGTCGGCCATTTGCAGAGAGATTTCAGTGGGTGTCAACTTATCCAGTTCAAGTCTATGATAAAGAGAAAGAGGCATAACACTAACATCGGCTCCAAGGTCGCATAAAGCAGTTCTAACGTAGTTGCCTTTAATGGAGCAAGGTATAGTGGGCACTCCGGGATTACCTAGTTTCTTAGGAGTTCCACCCTTGAAGGTGTAATTAGCGAGCATGGTGGAAATCTCAACCTCAGGTATCCTCCTTTTATTAGTCACAATATCCTTCATGTACTTAGCATACGGAGACATTTTGAGCATATCTGTCAAACGCATTTGCAAAAAGACAGGTCTATTCATTTCAACAAATCGCTCAAAATCCTTATCATCCTTTTTCTTGGATGGTTTGGGAGGAAAGGGCATGGGTTTCTGAACCCATGGTTCCCTTTCTTTACCATGCTTCCTAGCCGTGAAGTCATTCTTATCGTATCTCTTATTCTTAGGCCGTGGGTTATCAAGATCAACATGTTCAATCTCCACATCCTTATCATTGCTAGGTTGAGCATCAACATGAACATCACTATCGATATTATCATTAGGCTCATGTTCATCACCAGATTGCATTTCAGCATCAGAGACAAAGACATCATTTGGACTCTCAGGTGTAGCAGCAACACGGTTGCTAGCGTGAAAATTCCTATCATCTTTCTTCTTCTTTCTAGGATGACTAGGTGCATCAGTGCTAAGTCCTTGAGATTCTTGTTCAATTCTCTTAGGATGACCCTCAGGATACAAAGGTTCCTGGGTCATTCTACCGCCTCTAGTGACGACTCTGACAGAATTTTCATTCAACTCATTGAGAAGTCATTTTGAGCCTTAAGTACTTGTTCTACCTCAGTAGTAACCATAGAGGCATGTTTACTCAGGAGCTTAAGATCATTGACGTTTCTGTCCACACAAGCACTTAAATGACTAAGCATACGAGCATTCTGTTCCAATTGTCTGCTAACATAATCATTGAAACTTTGTTGTTTGGAAACAAAGATATCAAATTCATCCAGGCATAAGCTAGCAGGTTTATAAAAAGGAATATCACTCTCATTGAATCTACAAAGAGAATTTACTTCTACTACCTGTATCGGGTTATCAAGACCATCGATCTCTTCGATAGGTGGTAGATTTTTGACATCTTCAGATTTAATGCCTTTCTCTTTCATAAATTTCTTAGCTTCTTGCATATCTTTAGGACTGAGGAATGGAATACCTCTTTTGTTTGGAGTTGGCTTAGGAGGTGGTTCGGGAATAGTCCAAGCATTCCCATTGCACAAGATATTATTCAATAGAATCTCAGCTTGTTCTACAGTTCGTTCCCTAAAAACACAACCAACAAAACTATCTAGGTGGTCTCTAGAAGTATTGGTAAGTCCATTATAGAAGATATCAAGTATTTCATTCTTCTCAAGAGGGTGATCAGGCAAAGCATTCAGTAGCTGGACGAGCCTCCCCAAGCTTGTAGGAGACTCTCTTGTTCAACTTGCGCAAAGTTGTCTACTTCCTGCAAGGCAACTTGCTTCTTATGGGCAGGGAAATATTTCGCAAAGAAGTAGTAGATCATATCCCGGGGGCTACGCACACAACCAGGAGCAAGAGAAGTGAACCAAGTCTTAGCATCATCCTTTAGCGAGAAAGGAAACAACTTGAGGATATAGTAGCGGCGGATCTTTTCCTCACTAGTGAATAGGGTGGCTATATCGTGCAGTTTGGTAAGATGGGCTACAACCGTTTCAGACTCATAACTGTGAAAAGGATCAGATTCGACCAGAGTGATTAACTCAGGGTCAATAGAGAATTCATAATCCTTATCGGTCACAAAGATAGGCGAAGTAGCAAACTTCGGGTCGTATTTCATCCTAGCGTTCAAAGATTTTTCTTTCCACTTGAGCAGTAATTTCTCAACATCATAGCTATCCTTACAAGAAAGAAAATCCTCAGCTATTTCTCCCTCCATAACATAACCCTCAGGCATATCAGGCAATTCATATCTAGGAGATCTAGTTCTAATAGGCAAAATAGTAGGTTCTACTTCAATAGTATTAGCAGTTTCAGAAGTATCATCACATCTAGGAGCAACTCTAGCAATTTGTGCATCAAGGAATGCACCTAGTGGAAAAGCAGTATCAAGCTAGCATCATCATAAGCATCATGGGTAGCAGAAGTAGCATCATCAAGCACATGCGACATATCAAGATTTCTAGCAGGAGGTGGTGTCGCAAACTTACTCATAACTGAAGGTGAATCAAGTGCAGAGCTAGATGGCAGTTCCTTACTTGTCCTCGTATTTGAGGGCAAGACTTTAGTTCTTGGATCTTTCAGATTCCTCATAGTGACCAGCAGGCGTAAATCCCAAGTAACTCAGAGAATATTGCTAAGCTTCCCCGGCAACGGCGCGAGAAAATAGTCTTGATAACCCACAAGTATAGGGGATCGCAACAGTTTTTGAGGGTAGAGTATTTAACCCAAATTTATTGATTCGACACAAGGGGAAGCCAAAGAATATTATCAAGTATTAGCAGTTGAGTTGTCAATTCAACCACACCTGAAAGATTTAGTATCTGCAGCAAAGTATCAGTAGCAAGGTAGTATGATAGGAGCAGTAGCAACAGTAACCAGTAGCAGCAAAGTGACAGCGGTAGCAGCAAAGTAACAGCAGTAGCAACAGAGTAACAGTAGCAGCAGTGACAACAGTAGCAGCAAAGTAACGTAGGAAGGACCAGTAGGAAAAACTCGTAGGCATTGGATCGGTGATGCATGATTATGCCGGATGCAATTCATCATGCAACAGTTATAACACGGAGAGATATGTAACTAGCTCGAGTTCGTCAATGTAATGTAGGAATGTATTCCGTATGTAGTCATACGTGCTTAGGGAAAAGAACTTGCATGACATCTATTGTCCATCCCTCCCGTGGCAGCGGGGTCCTAATGGAAACTACGGGATATTAAGGTTCTCCTTTTAATAAAGAACCGGACCAACATATTAACACTTAGTGAATACATGAACTCCTCATACTATGGTCATCTCCGGGAGTTTTTCCGGCTATTGTCACTCCGGGGTTGCCCGGTCATAACACATAGTAGGTGACTACAACTTGCAAGATAGGATCAAGAACACACATATATTGGTGACAACATAATAGGTTCAAATCTGAAATCATGGCACTCGGGCCCTAGTGGCAAGCATTAAGCATGGCAAAGTAGTAGCAACATCAATCTCAGAACATAGTGGATACTAGGGATCAATCCCCGTCAAAACTAACTCGATTACATGATAAATCTCATCCAACCCATCACCGTCCAGCAAGCCTACGATGAGATTACTCATGAACGGTGAAGAGCATCATGAAATTGGCGATGAAGGAAGGTTGGTGATGACGATGGCGACGATCTCCCCTCTCCGGAGCCCAGAACGGACTCCAGATCTGCCCTCCATAGGAAGAACAGGAGGTGGCGGCGCCTCCGTATCGGAAAACACGATGAACTCTTCTCCTTGATTTTTTTCCGGACGAAAGGGACTGAATAGAGCTGAGATTGGAGGTGGTGGAGCTTTGTGGGCCCCACAAGCCTGCGAGGCACGACCAGGGTGGGCCCGTGCCTGGTAGGCTTGTGGGCTCCATGCTCCACTTCCTCCATTGATTCCTGCGCTAGTATTTTTCATATATTCCAAAAAAATTCTCCATCAATTTTCAGGTCATTCTGAGAACTTTTATTTATGCGCAAAAACAACACCATGGCAATTCTGCTGAAAACAGCGTTAGTCCGGGTTAGTTCCATTCAAATCGTGCAAATTAGAGTCCAAAAGAAGGGCAAAAGAGTTTGGAAAAGTAGATACGACGGAGACGTATCAAGGGATAAACTCAAACCAATGATGTAAACCCCATCTTTTTACCCTTGATGGCAACAACACGATGTGTGCCTTGCTACCCCTTCTGTCACTGGGTGAGGTCACCGTACGGTATGAACCCAAAACCAAGCACTTCTCCCATTGCAAGAATCATAGATCAAGTTGGCCAAACAAAACCCACAACTCGAAGAGAATTACAAGGATATGAAATCATGCATATAATTGATCAGAAGAAACTCAAATAAGATTCATAGATAATCTGATTATAAATCCACAATTCATCGGATCTCGACAAACACACCGCAAAGAAGATTACATCGGATAGATCTCCATGAAGGTCATGGAGAACATTGTATTGAAGATCCAAGAGAGAGAACAAGCCATCTAGCTACTAGGCATGGACCCGAAGGTCTATGGTGAACTACTCATGCATCTTCGGAGAGGCCATGGTGTTGATGAAGAAGCCCTCCGTATCTGAATCCCCCTCCGGCAGGGCACCAGAACATGCCCGAGATGGGATCTTGTGTAGGCAGAAGCTTGTGGCGGTGGAAAAGTTTTTTCGTGGATCTCTCGCGCAGTTTTGGATTTTTCGGGAATTTATAGGCGGAAGAGGTAGGGCAGACGAGCCACAGGGGGCCCACAAGCCTGCTAGGCGCGGGCCCCCCTGGCCGCGCCTAGGGGGCTTGTGGCCTCCCCTGGTGGCCTCTGCCTTGGTTCTCACGTCCCCTGCGTATCTTTTGTTCCGAAAAAAAATCTTTTCGGAAGTTTTATTCCGTTTGGACACCGTTTAAAATCCTCCTCTGAAAAGGGTCAAAAATACGGAAAAAACAGGAACTGGCACTTGGCACTGAGTTAATACATTAGTCCCAAAAAAGATATAAAAGGCATACAGAACATCCAAAGTTTGACAGGATAATAGCATGGAACCAACAAAAATTATAGATACGTTGGAGACGTATCAGGGACGAGGCCTCAAAAGGGGAAAGAGTCACATCTAAATGTTTCGCAAGCAGGATAAACATCGCGTTACATAATAGATGGAAGAGTAATAAGATTTGGCTTACACTCGCCACAAGCTAAATTATAGTGTTACACGGTCATACATTATTCAAATGGAAAACAGGGTCTAACTACGGACAAGATAAACGACAAAAGATAATGCTATCCTACCTTTCTAGGCCCACGATCACGACCAAGTGCCTCTAATCCTCGGGATATGTCACGTACAACCTACCACTGTCCTCGTCGAACTCCCACTTCAGCTGGGTATCCTGAGGAACGTCTGCATCTGGGGTACCTGTACCTGTGGGTGGTTGTAGTAATCTATGAGCCACGAGGACTCATCAATCTCATGACCTTGGTATCAAGTCTAACTAAGTTAAGGTGAGGTTGGGGTAAGTGTTTGAGTTTGTAACAGCCTAAGCGTTTATGGTGGCTAACTTACGAAGAACAGAAAGATAAGTTATGGTGGTCTACGGAAGACGACTGATACGTCTCCAACGTATCTATAATTTTTTATCGTTCCATGCTATTATATTATCAACTTTGGATGTTTTATATGCATGAATATGCTATTTTATATTATTTTTGGGACTAACCTATTGACCTAGAGCCCTGTGCCAGTTCCTGTTTTTTCCTTGTTTTTGACCTTTTTCAGATAGGAATATCAAATGGAGTCCAAATGGAATAAAACTTTCACGATGATTTTTTTGACCAAAAGAGACCCCTGAAGCTTTGGAAGAAGGCCAGAAGAGCCACGAGGGAGTCACGAGCCCGGTAGGCGCACCCTACCCCCCGAAGGGCCTAGCAGGCTCGTGACCTCCTCGTGAGCCCAACTGACATAATTCGACCGCCAGAAATTCCTATAAATACCGAAACCCCCCAAAAGAAACCTAGATGGGGAGTTCCGCCGCCGCAAGCCTCTGTAGCCACCAAAAACCAATCGGGAGCTTGTTCCGGCACCCTGCCGGAGGGGGAATCCATCTCCGGTGGCCATCTTCATCATCCCGGAGATCTCCATGATGAGGAGGGAGTAGTTCTCCCTCGGGGCTGAGGGTATGTACCAGTAGCTATGTGTTTGCTCTCTCTCTCTCGTGTTCTTGAGATGTCTTGATCTCGATGTACCGCGGGCTTTGCTACTATAGTTGGATCTTATGATGTTCTTCCCCGTCTCCCTTCTTGTAATGAATTGAGTTTCCCCTTTGAAGTTATCTTATCGGATTGAGTCTTTAGGAACACTTGATGTATGTCTTGCACGTGTCTATCTGTGGTGACAATGGGATATTCATGTGAGTACTTGATGTATGTTTTGGTGATCAACTTGCGGGTTTCGTGACATCGGGAACTTATGCATATGGGTTGGCACATGTTTTGACTCTCCAATAAAAACTTTGGGGCACTCTTTGAAGTTCTATGTGTTGGTTGAATAGATGATTTTGAGATTGTGTGATGCATATCGTATAAGCATGCCCGCGGATACTTGAGGTGACAATGGAGTATCTAGGTGACATGAGGGTCTTGGTTGATGTGTGTCTTAAGGTGTTATTCTAGTACGAACTCTAGGATAGATTGAACGAAAAGAATAGCTTCGTGTTATTTTACTACGGACTCTTGAATAGATCGATCAGAAAGAATAACTTTGTTGTGGTTTCGTACCCGACCATAATCTCTTCGTTTGTTCTCCGCTATTAGTGACGTTGGAGTGACTCTTTGTTGCATGTTGAGGGCTAGTTATATGATCCAATTATGTTATCATTGTTGAGAGAACTTCACTAGTGAAAGTATGAACCTAGGCCTTGTTTCCACGCATTGCAATACCATTCGTGATCACTTTTATTATTATTTACCTTGCTGTTTTTACATTTTCAGATTACAAAAACCTATATGTACCATACATATTGCACTTGTATCACCATCTCTTTGCCGAACTAGTGCACCTATACAACTTACCATTGTATTGGGTGTGTTGGGGACACAAGAGACTCTTTGTTGTTTGGTTGCAGGGTTGCTTGAGAGAGACCATCTTCATCCTACGCCTCCCATGGATTGATAAACCTTAGGTCACCCACTTGAGGGAAAATTGCTACTGTCCTACAAACCTCTACACTTGGAGGCCCAACAACGTCTACAAGGAGAAGGTTGCGTAGTAGACATCAAGTTCTTTTCTGGCACCGTTGTCGGGGAGGTTAGCGCTTGAAGGTATATCTTTAATCTTGCAACCGAATCTTTTAGTTTCTTGTTTTATCACTAGTTTAGTCTATAAAAGAAAACTACAAAAAAATGGAATTAGGGTTGCCTCATATGCTTCCTCTTTTTAATGTCTTTCGTGACAATGATGGGAAGGAAATTTGTGCTGAATTGCTAGAAGAAGAATTACATAGAATGCTTGGCATAAAATATGTGAATGATCAGCATGATTGCAATGTTGTTAGTATGCATTTTTTGAATACCCATGATGCTAATGATATGCAAAGCCACAAGCTTGGTGATGCTATGTTTGATGAAGATGATCTTTTTAGTTCCCCCACTTTGAATGATCAAATTTATTATGATGAAAGCATGCCCCCTATCTATGATGAGTATTGTGATGATACTTATGCTATAAAGAAGAGGGATGATAAAACTTGTCATACTTTTGAGTATCCTATCACTGAACATCACTCTTTTAATGTGGAAAAAATTCGTAGTGCTCAAGTCTTTTACGATACTCCCACTATTAATAATGAGAATAAATTTGCTATTGTGGAGAGTAGTAAATTTTTTATGCTTGTAGATCATGAAAGGAATGCTTTAGGTGCTGGTTATATTGTTGAATTCATTCATGATGCTACTGAAAATTATTATGAGAGAGGAACATATGCTTCTACAGATCGCAATAATATCAAGTTTCCTCTCTATGTGTTGAAAGATTTGAAGCTATGCTTGTTTTACCTTCCTATGCTAGTTGATCCTTGCTCTAAAAAATGGTTTGTTCACAAAATCCCTATTCATAGGAAGAGGGTTAGGCTTAAATGTGCTAGTCATATGCTCCATGCTGCTTCCATTATGTTTCAATCCTTATCTTTTATGTGAGCATCATTGAAATCATCATGCCTAGCTTGAAAGGCATTAAAGAAAAGTGCTTGTTGGGAGACAACCCAGTATGTATCCTTACTGTTTTTGTGTGTTCACATGATTAAGCTACTGTATTAATCATGTTTTATTGCCTTAGTTTCAATAAAGTGCCAAGTAAAGCCTTTATGATTAGTTTGGGTGATAGTTGTTTGATCATGTTGAAAAAGACAGAAACTTTGTGCTCGCGAAATCATTTCTAATTTCTATCCAGAGAGTGCTTTTAGGCTGATTCTTTTTTTCTGCTGATTGATATACAAATTGCCTTAATTGTCATAAGTTTTTCAGAATTTTTGGAAGTGTAGAAGTATGGTTATTGTTCAGATCATTACAGACTGTTCTGTTCTTGACAGATTCTGTTTTCAATGCATAGTTTGCTTGTTTTAGTGTTTCCATATATTATATTGAGTAATATAAATTGTGGAAATAGTAAGATATAGTAGGAATTGTGTGAAAATAATATAGAGTCTTGTTTTGACAGTACCCAAGAGATTGATTTGCTCGTTATCATACTAACCCATCTCACGAAGTTCCGTTAAGTTTTGTGTTGTGAAGTTTTCAAGTTTTGGGTGGAGTTTCGATGGACTATGGAACAAGGAGTGGCAAGATCATAAGCTTGGGGATGCCCAAGGCACCCCCAATCCATATTCAATGATACCAAAGAGCCTAAGCTTGGGGATGCCCCAGGAAGGCATCCCCTCTTTCGTCTTCAATCCATCGGTAACTTTATTTGGGGCTATATTTTTATTCACCACATGATATGTGTTTTGCTTGGAGCGTCATTTTATTTTATTAGTACTTGCTTGCTGTTATTTAGATTAATGTTTTCCATCATTTAGTTCAATAAAAATCTCAAGGATAGCGTTTACCATGCTTAATTTGCAAGTTTAGGAGTTGCTGTTCCAAAACAGAAAGTTTGCTTGTAGTGCAAAAATTCCCTAGAATTTTCTGTATGTCAGAATAACTTGAAATTTGGACACAGTATGCTCTTATAAATTCTCTAGAGCGTGGAATCTTTTCAGATTTTTTGGAGTTAATTAAGTATGTATCTTGTTGCATCTTCACAGACTGTTCTATTTAGGCAAATTGCTGTCATGTTTGCATTGTTCGCATATGTTTGCTTGTTTAATGATTCCATTTGAGGACGGGAGTTTTAGATATGCAGATGCATTTAGTATGAAATGTCAAATAATGATTTTAGTGATTTGCTACAGTACAGGATGATAAAGTTTTGCATTGATTTATACTAACCTATCTCACGAGTTCTTGATTGAGTTTTGTGTGGATGAAGTTTTTAAGATTTCGGAAACCGTCATATGAGAGGAATTAAGGAGACACAAAAAGCTCAAGCTTGGGGATGCCCAAGTCATCCCCAATCCATACTTCAAGAAGTCTCAAGCATCTAAGCTTGGGGATGCCCCGGATGGCATCCCATCTTTCTTCTTCAAACAATTATCGGTTAGTATCGGTTGAACCTAAGTTTTTGCTTCTTCACATGATTAGTGCTATCCTTGAAGTGTCATTTTATTTTGTTTGAATAAGGTACTTAGGATCTGAAATTCTTAGATGGGAGAGTATTCACATAGCCAAATAATTATTCAACTACTCATTTATTTTCACTTATATCTTTTGGAGTAGTTTTTCTTTTACTCTCATGCTTCACTTATATCATTTTGAGAGTCTTAAAAAGCATGGTAATTTGCTCAGGTTATGAATCTAGTCCTAATATGATGGGCATCCAAGAGGGATATAATAAAAACTTTCATATAGAGTGCATCGAGTACTATGAGAACTTTGATTCTTTGCATATAGTTTTGACATATAAAGATGGTGATATTAGAGTCATGCTAGTGAGTAATTGTGGATTGGTAGAAATACTTGTGTTAGAGTTTGTGATTCCCGTAGCATGCACGTGTAGTGAACTTCTATGTTAGGAAGTCGGAGCATGATGTTTTTATTGATTGTCATCCTTTGTGTGGTGGTCGGGATCGCGTGATGGTTAACTTCTACCAACCCTTCCCCTAGGAGCATGCGTCTAGTGATACGTCTCCAACATATCTATAATTTTTGATGGTTCCATGCTATTATCTTGTCAACTTTGGATGTTTTGTATGCATGAATATGCTATTTTATATCTTTTTTAGGACTAACCTATTTACTCAGTGCCAAGTGCCAATTTTTGTTTTTTTTCCGTGTTTTTGACCTTTTTGAAATGAGAATATTAAACGGAGTCCAAATGGAATAAAACGTGCGGAATGATTTTTTCCATAACAGAAGATACGCAGGAGACTTGAGAACCAAGGCAGGGGACCTCGGCGGAGGTCACAAGCCCCCTAGCCCCGACCAGGGGGGCTAGCAGGCTTGTGGGCCCCCCGTGGCTCCTCTGCCCTACCTCTTCCGCCTATAAATTCTCTAAAAATCCAAAACCACAAGAGAGAGCCACGAAAATACTTTTCCGCCGCCGCAAGCTTCTGTCTCCGCAAGATCCCATCTGAGGACCATTCTAGTGCCCTGCCGGAGGGGGATTCGGACACGGAGGGCTTCTTCATCAACACCATTGCCTCTCCGATGATGCGTGAGTAGTTCACCACAGACCTTCGGGTCCATAGCTAGTAGCTAGATGGCTTCTTCTCTCTCTTGGATCTGCAATACAAAGTTCTCCATGATCTTCATGGAGATCTATCTAATGTAACTTTCTTTTGAAGTGTGTTTGTCGAGATCCAATGAATTGTGGATTTATGATTAGGTTATCCATGAATATTATTTGAGTCGCCTCTGATCTCTTATATGCATGATTTTGTATCCTTTTAATTCTCTTCGAGTTGTGGGTTACGTTTGGCCAACTTGATCCATAATTCTTGCAATGGGAGAAGTACTTGGTTTTGGGTTCATACCGTGCGGCGTACTCACCTAGTGACAGAAGGGGTAGCGGGGCACACATCGTGTTGTTTCCATCAAGGGTAAAAAGATGGTGTTTATATCATATTGCATGAATTTATCCCTCTACATCATGTCATCTTGCTTAAAGCGTTACTCTGTTTGTTATGAACTCAATACACTAGATGCATGCTGGATAGAGGTTGATGTGTGGAGTAATAGTAGTAGATGCACACAGTATCGGTCTACTTGTCTCGGACGTGATTCCTATATGTATGATCATTGCCTTAGAAATCATCATGACTTTGCGCGATTCTATCAATTGCTCGACACTAATTCGTTCACCCACCGTAATACTTTCTTTCATGAGAGAAGCCTCTAGTGAACACTATGGCCCCCTGGTCTACTTCACATCATATTTTCAGATCTACACTTTTACTTTGTTGCACTTTCCACCTTCAGTTCTCACCTTGCAAATAATCGTGAAGGGATTGACAACCCCTTTATAGCGTTGGGTGCAAGTTTGTTTGTTTTTGCGCAGGTACATTGGTGCCTCATCTTGATACTCCTACTGGATCGATACCTTGGTTCTCAAAGTGAGGGAAATACTTATCGCTACTGTGCTGCATCACCCTTCCTCTTGAAGGGAAAAACCAACGCAAGCTCAAGAGGTAGCAAGAAGAATTTCTGGCGCCATTGCCGGGGAGGAGGATCAAGTCAAGAATAGTCTCTCGTCAACGTTCCAATTTCTGGCGCCGTTGCCGGGGAAGATCAAGTCAAGAATAGTCTCTCGTCAACGTGCCAATTTCTGGTGCTATTGTCGGGGAGTATTCAAAGTGAAGCATATCCAAGTAACTATCGCAAACTCATCTCTTGCATTTACATTATTTTCCTTTTGCCTCTCGTTTCCTCTCCCCCACTTCTAAAAACAAAATTTACAAAAATATTTTCCTTTTTCGTTTGCCTTTCCTTTGCTTGTGTGCTATGTGCCTTAAATATGCTTGCATCTTTGCTTGCTAAAAATCTATTGATATGGATCCTCATCCACTTGCTAATCTCTTTAAGAGATCCAATTATGTTGAACCAATTGCTAGTGAGTTGAGTGCACTTGACTATCTTTATGAAGTTTTGCTTGAGATGCGTGAATCTGAAAATTGTGATGAAGAACTTTATGAATTCACGAGGCCTCCTTGAATGAAAAGCATGATTGCAATGGTTTCACTACGAATTCTATTAATGTCAATCATGCTAAAAATATGCAAAACCCTAAGCTTGGGGATGCAAGTTTTGCTATGTCCACTACTTGTTGCAATGATCATGATTGGGGTAATGATTTTTCTTATGATCTTGACAAAAAAATTAAGCCTCATGATGAATATGATATTTGCAATATTATTGAAAGTGGGTTTGGAGAAGTCATGACTTTATTGATGATAATCCCACTATTTTTGAAGAGCGTCAACTTTGCATGCATGTGGATCATGAAAAGAATATCCTATGTGATAGCTATATTGTTGAATTTGATTATGATCCCACATGTAATTATTATGAGAGAGGAAAATATTGTGGTAGAAACTTTCATGTTACTAAATTACCTCTCGTTATGTCGAGATTGATATTGTCTCTTTCTTGTTCCTTGCATATGGTAGTTATTGCTTGTCTTGATAATTTGTTTTCCTATAAAATTCCTATGCATAGGAAGTATGTTAGACTTAGATATGTTTGTCACATGTTTCATGATGCTCTCTTCATGTCCGATTGCTATCTTTTATGTAAGCATCATTGAATTATCAATGCCTAGCTAAGGGCGTTAAACAATGGCGCTTGTTGGGATGCAACCCAATGAATTTATCTTTGCTTTTTTGCTTTCTGTTTTGTTGTGTGCACACCATCATAATTCTGTTAGGATTGTGTTTTTTGTGTTTCTTTTTGTGTTTGTGCCGAGTAAAACCTTTATGATTAGTTTTGGTGATGGTTGTTTGATCATGGTGAAAAAGACAGAAACTTTGTGCTCATGAAATTATTTATAATTCCTATCCATAAAGAGCTTTTGAGTTGCTTCGTTTTGCTGCTGGTTGATATGCAAATTGCCCTAATTTGCATAATGTTTCAGAATTTTTGGGATACCAGAAGTATATGAAGTATACAGATTGCTACAGACTGGACTGTTTTTGATAGATTCTGTTTTTGTTGTGTTGATTGCTTATTTTGATGAAACTATGGATAGTATCGGGTGGTACTAGCCATGGAAAATTGAGAATACAGTAATCTAACATCAATATAAATAGAAATCAAGTTGACTATAGTACCTAAAGAGTTGGTAGTTTGTTTCTTATACTAATGATATCACGGGTTTCTGTTTAAGTTTTGTGTTGTGAAGTTTTCAAGTTTTGGGTGATGTTCTCATGGATAATGGGATACAGAGTGGACAGAGCTTAAGCTTGGGGATGCCCAAGGCATCCCAAGCCAAATTCAAGGACACCAAAAAGCCTGAGCTTGGGGATGCCCCGGGAAGGCATCCCCTCTTTCGTCTTCAATCCATCGGTAACGTTACTTGGAGCTATATTTTTATTCACCACATGATATGTGTTTTGCTTGGAGCGTTGTGTATTATAGGAGTCTTTTCTTTTTGTTTTGTCACAATCATCCTTGCTGCACACCTTTTTGAGAGGGACATGCACTCATCGTGATTTTGGTAGAATACTCTTTGAGCTTCACTTATATCTTTTGAGCTAGATAATTTTGCTCTAGTGCTTCACTTAAATATTTGTAGAGCACGGCGGTGTCATATTTTGTAGAAATAAAAATTCTTGATATGCACTTATATCTTTTAGAGAGTGATCTCTCTCAGTAACTTGGTAATTGGCGTGTGCTATGAAAGTAGTCCTAAAGATGATAGGCATCCAAAGAGGATATAATAAAAACTTCTATATTCAAGTGCATTGATTAGTAAGAGAAGTTTGGTTCCTAACAATTAAGTTTTGAGATATGGATTTGGTAATATTAGATTTACGTTAGTAGGGTGTTGTGAATCTACAAATACTTGTGTTGAAGTTAGTGATTCCCGTAGCATGCACGTATGGTGAACCGCTATGTTAGGAAGTCGGAGCATAATTGATTTATTGATTGTCATCCTTTGTGTGGCGGTCGGGATCGCGCGATGGTTAACAGCTACCAACCCTTCCACTAGGAGTATACGTTTAGTACTTTGTTTCGATTACTAATAAAACTTTCACAATAAGTATATGAGTTCTTCATGACTAATGTGAGTCCATGGTATAGATGCACTTTCACCTTCCACCATTGCTAGCCTCTCTAGTGCCGCGCAACTTTCGGCGGTGCACAAACCCACCATATACCTTCCTCAAAACAGCCACCATACCTACCAATTATGGCATTTTCATAGCCATTCCGAGATATATTGCCATGCAACTCCCACCGTTCCGTCTCATGACATGTGTCGTCACTTTCATATTGCCATTGCATGATCGTAAGATAGCTAGCGAGATGTTTCAACGTCATACGCTAAGCTAGATCGTTGCACATCTCGGTACACTGCCGGAGGCATTTCCTATAGAGTCATCATTGTTCTAAGTATTGAGTTGTGAGTAAATAAAAGTGTGATGATCATCATTAGTAGAGCATTGTCCCATGTGAGGAAATAAAAAAGAGAGGCCAAAGATGCCCACCAAAAAAATGAAAAGAGCCCAAAGAGCCCAAACAAAAAAAAGAGAAAAAGAGAGAAGGGACAATGCTACCATCTTTTTCCACACTTGTGCTTCAAAATAGCACCATGTTCTTAATGATACGGAGTCTCTTGTTTTGACACTTCCATATAGTAGTGGGAATTTTCATTATATTACTTGGATTGTATATTCCAATGATGGGATTCCTCAAAATTGCCCTAGGTCTTCGTGAGCAAGCAAGTTGGGTGCACACCCACTAGTTTTCCTTTTGAGTTTTCACACACTTATAGCTCTCGTGCATTTATTGCATGGCAATCCCTACTCATTCACATTGATATCTATTGATGCGCATCTCCATAGCCCATTAATATGCCAAGCCAATGTGACAATCTCCTCCTTTTTGCCTCACAACCTCCACCACACTCTATTCCACCTATAGTGCTATATCCATGGCTCACGCTCATGTATTGTGTGAGAGTTGAAATTTTTTGAGAAAGTAAGAGTGCGAAAACAATTACTTGGCCAATACCGGGGTTGTGCATGATTTAAATTCGTTGTGTGGGGATGATGGAGCATAGCCAGACTATATGATTTTGTAGGGATAACTTTCTTTGGCCTTGTTATTTCCAAAGTTCATGATTACTTTGCTAGTTCGCTTGAAGTATTATTGTTTTCATGTCAATAGTAAACTATTGTTTTGAATCTTACGGATCTGAACATTCATGCCACAAGAAAGAAGTTACAAAGGACAAATATGTTAGGTAGCATTCCACATCAAAAATTCAGTCTTTATCAGTTCCCTACTCGAGGACGAGCAGGAGTTAAGCTTGGGGATGTTTGATACGTCTCCAACGTATCTATAATTTTTGATGGTTCCATGCTATTATCTTGTCAACTTTGGATGTTTTGTATGCATGAATATGCTATTTTATACTCCCTCCGTTCCTAAATATAAGACCTTTTAGAGATTGTACTATAAACTACATACGGATGTACATAGACATATTTTAGAATATAGATTCACTCATTTTGCTCCGTATGTAGTCTCCTAGTGAAATTCCTAAAAGGTCTTATCTTTTGGAACGGAGGGAGTATCTTTTTTGGGACTAACCTATTAACTCAGTGCCCAGTGCCAGTTTTTGTTTTTTCCGTGTTTTTGACCTTTCTCAAAGGAGAATATTAAACGGAGTCCAAACGGAATAAAACCCAAGGAATGATTTTTTCCATAACAACAGATACGCAGGAGTCTTGAGAACCAAGGCACGGGACCTCACGGGAGGTCACAAGCCCCCTAGCCCCGGCCTAGGGGGGCTAGCAGGCTTGTGGGCCCCCCGTGGCTCCTCTCCCTACCTCTTCCGCCTACAAATTCTCTAAAAATCCAAAACCACCAGAGAGAGCCGCGAAAATACTTTTCCGCCGCCGCAAGCTTCTCTCTACGCAAGATCCCATCTGGGGACCGTTTTGGTGCCCTGCCGGCGGGGGGATTCGGACACGGAGGGCATCTTCATCAACACCATTGCCTGTCCGATGATGCGTGACTAGTTCACCACAGACCTTCCAGTCCATAGCTAGTAGCTAGATGGCTTCTTCTCTCTCTTGGATCTTCAATACAAAGTTCTCCATGATCTTCATGGATATCTATACGATGTAACTTTCTTTTGCGATGTGTTTGTCGAGATCCGATGAATTTTGGATTTATGATCGGATTATATATGAATATTATTTGAGTCTCATCTGATCTCTTATATGCATGATTTCGTATCATTGTAATTATCTTCGAGTTGTGGGTTTCATTTGGCCAACTTGATCTATAATTCTTGCAATGGGAGAAGTACTTGGTTTTGGGTTCATACCGTGCGGTGTCCTCACCTAGTGACAGAAGGGGTAGCGAGGCACGCATCATGTTGTTGCCATCAAGGGTAAAAAGATGGGGTCTACGGAAGACGACTGACACGTCTCCAACATATCTATAATTTTTGATCGTTCCATGCTATTATATTATCAACTTTGGATGTTTTATATGCATGAATATGCTATTTTATATTATTTTTGGGACTAACCTATTGACCTAGAGCCCAGTGCCAGATCCTGTTTTTTCCTTGTTTTTGACCTTTTTGAGATAGGAATATCAAACGGAGTTCAAATGGAATAAAACTTTCGCGAAGATTTTTTTGGACCAAAAGAGACCCCCGAAGCTTTGGAAGAAGGCCAGAAGATCCACGAGGAAGTCACGAGCCCGGTAGGCACACCCTACCCCCCTAGGAGGGCCTAGCAGGCTCGTGACCTCCTCGTGGGCCCAACTGACGTAATTCCACCGCCAAAAATTCCTATAAATATAGAAACCCCCAAAAAGAAACCTAGATCGGGAGTTCCGCCGCCGCAAGCCTCTGTAGCTACCAAAAACCAATCGGGAGCCCGTTCCGGCACCCTGCCGGAGGGGAATCCATCTCCAGTGGCCATCTTCATCATCCCGGCGATCTCCATGACGAGGAGGGAGTAGTTCTCCCTCGGGGCTGAGGGTATGTACCAGTAGCTATGTGTTTGATCTCTCTCTCTCTCTCTCTCTCTCTCGTGTTCTTGAGATGTCTTGATCTCGATGTACCGCGGGCTTTGCTACTATAGTTGGATCTTATGATGTTCTTGCCCCTCTCCCTTCTTGTAATGAATTGAGTTTCCCCTTTGAAGTTATCTTATCGAATTGAGTCTTTAAGAACACTTGATGTATGTCTTGCACGGGTCTATCTGTGGTGACAATGGGATATTCATGTGAGTACTTGATGTATGTTTTGGTGATCAACTTGCGGGTTTCGTGACATCGGGAACCTATGCATATGGGTTGGCACACGTTTTGACTCTCTGATAGAAACTTTGGGGCAGTCTTTGAAGTTCTATGTGTTGGTTGAATAGATGATTTTGAGATTGTGTGATGCATATCGTATAATCATGCCCACAGATACTTGAGGTGACAATGGAGTACCTAGGTGACATTAGGGTCTTGGTTGATGTGTGTCTTAAGGTGTTATTCTAGTATGAACTCTAGGATAGATTGAACAGAAAGAATAGCTTCGTGTTACTTTACTACAGACTCTTGAATAGATCGATCAGAAATAATAACTTTGTGGTGGTTTCGTACCCAACAATAATCTCTTCGTTTGTTCTCCGCTATTAGTGACTTTGGAGTGACTCTTTGTTGCATGTTGAGGGCTTGTTATATGATTCAATTATGTTATCATTGTTGAGAGAACTTCACTAGTGAAAGTATGAACCCTAGGCCTTGTTTCCACGCATTGCAATACCGTTCGTGCTCACTTTTATTATTATTTACCTTGCTGTTTTTATATTTTCAGATTACAAAAACCTATATGTACCATCCATATTGCACTTGTATCACCATCTCTTCGCCAAACTAGTGCACCTATACAACTTACCATTGTATTGGGTGTGTTGGGGACACAAAATACTCTTTGTTATTTAGTTGCAGGGTTGCTTGAGAGAGACCATCTTCATCCTACGCCTCCCGCGGATTGATAAACCTTAGGTCACCCACTTGATGGAAAATTGCTACTGTCCTACAAACCTCTGCACTTGGAGGCCCAAGAACGTCTACGAGGAGAAGGTTGCGTAGTAGACATCAACGACCGAGATCTAAGAATGATCACTAAGTGATCCTAAACACCTACTTACGTCATTCATAACCCCACTGTGTTCTCGATCAGAAAAGGAACTCTGAAAGGAACAATCATGGTTACGCACACAGTTGGTAGGTTTTAGTTAAGTTACTTTAATTTATCTAGAACCGGATATCCATGTTTGCCACATAACCGTGGGCACGACTTTCCGAAAGATTTAACCCTGGAGGGGTGCTCCAACTAATCCATCACAAATTACCACAGGCCACATAGTAATCCTCGACCACGGAACTCGCGATCTCGTCAGATTCCTTAGAGGAAAACCTCAACTCTGAGAAGAACCCAAAGTCTCACCGGAATCCCAATGCGCAAGATATATCGCTAAGGTTAGTCAAGTCCAGAAAGACCACCCGACGTGGCAACATTCCCGATAAGAGCCACGTATCTCAGTCTCAGGACACGCTGGATAAGCGACGCGTACGGGGCCTGATAGAGATCACCCAAGTTGCCGAGGGTTGGCCCCACACAGTGTTGTGGTTTGGACCAACACTCATGAGGAGCACTGGCCCGGGGGGTTGATTAATTTCCTCGGGATAGCTATTCCCTATGCTTTTTGTTATTAAGTTGTTAGCAGATTAACACCAAAGTTGGTTCTTGCGAGACAAGCCTTAACACTAAACGATTTACCAAGGGGGTCCCCATAACAACCCCGAATGTGTTAGGAGCACTCAATTATGGAATAAAACATCGTTGCCGAATCTAAGGTGGCAACAGCGGAACAAATGACCCGACAAAGGGCTAGGCCTTCTGCTATTAACCTTATACATAGGTGCATTAATTAAATATCATTTAAATAAGATGATATCAAGTGCCCATGTTATCACATGGACCAGCTGGCACCTGCAACTAACAACATTAATAAAATGGTTCATCAAGCCTAACCCAACCAAACAATATTTGCTAGGAGGGAAGTGTTTGAGGTTTGATGGCAATGTTTGATGGCCTATGTATCATGTGGTAGGCAGCAGAGAAATAGCGATGGAAACAAAACAACTAAGCATAACAAAGCTAGAAACGGTGTCAAAGTCATGATCATCTTGCCTGTGCAATCTTCAGAGTGGAACTGCTCCTGATCTTCCTGCACGAACTCACCGGACTCCCCGAACTCGTTTCCACACCCAGTAGCTACCCAAAAGAAACGATCACGCAATAAACACCAACAAGAGATTATGCAACAACCAGTATGATGCATGTATGCACAAACTTCTAAATATGCACAAAAATTAACCTACTCAAATGACAAAGTGCCACCTCATCACAAATCACACTTTTGCAGAACTGCTCAAAACTGAAATCTATTCATGTCAAGAACATGGGGCTGTTCTTGCACCTGCCAGATTTGGTATAAACCAAGTTAGGCAAATTCCACTTCTGGACTATTCCAAAAATGGAATTAACACATCAAACACAAAAAAAACCCGACAATTTATTGACATGGGGCCCACTGGTCATATGCACCAAGGACCCTAGAGTATGCCAGTGGGCCCTACACACCACAACACGGTATAATCACGCAGGAATAAAAGGGGTCTGGTGGGGGGTCGAACCCACCACCTTTGCCTCCACGCACATGCACCCTACCAGTAGGCGACAGGCGAGTATCTGCACAATTAGGGGTAGGACTGCATATATTCAGCCTCTGCTGCTTAGCACACGAGGGAAACAAAATCTAAAAAGGGGCGCCAACGGGACTCGAACC
Source organism: Hordeum vulgare subsp. vulgare (assembly GCF_904849725.1). Taxonomy (NCBI): domain Eukaryota; kingdom Viridiplantae; phylum Streptophyta; class Magnoliopsida; order Poales; family Poaceae; genus Hordeum; species Hordeum vulgare. The sequence continues at coordinate 310,255,131 of NC_058520.1, forward strand.
CACGATCGCGGGCATGGGGCACAAGTCTGTTGCCACTGCGCTATCGAGCTGTTACTGCTAGAACACAAACATAACACCCCACATAGTGAAACTACTGCAACTCTACACGAGCTAAGAAAAATGCAGAATAAAAGGGCGCTTGAGGGGATCGAACCCCTGACCTCTTGGTCACAGCGCAACACTCGAACGAGTCGAGCTACGAAGGGGAATCTGTTTGACATGGGTTTCCACTGAAAGCACAATTGCTCCCTTAATTTATCACAACATATGCATCATTGGACTAATGTGTTCTTCAAGTATATTTCAGAAAATTTCAGAAGATGCTATGGCTTAAGGTTTATGTGGATATACCCCTTGATGCAAGAAAGGAATAATATTGGCTCAAGCTTCAATCTAGAAGACTCTTCATTTTATATTTGTGAGAAATCACTTTTGAGTCCATAGGAAATACAATACTATTAAAAGGGGGTGAGGTAGTAAAATGAATTGATTGCTCAAATGCTGAAAACTAGCCACCAAAACACTCAGTCATTTTTCCCACATATCCACCCTATCAAGTTCCACATTCACAAATTCGGTGTCACCAACATTTCCACATCGGACCCACCGAGTTTGAACCTCACACAGAACCCTAGCCATTCCCACCAAATCGGTGCAACCGCATCGGTGCTACTGAGTTCAGTCTGACCAACATTCTGTTGCCAAGATACACAAAATCGGAATATCCGAGTTTGAATATCGGTGCCACTGAGTTTGGCCATCTGACTGTTAGTCAGCTTTTCGGTGCCACCGAGTTCTATATATCGGTCTCACCGAGATTCAAAAGTTCACACTTTAGGTACCAGTTGGTACCACCTAATTGTCCACTTTGGTGTCACCGAGTTTGCACTTTTGTGTGTAATGGTTGGATTTTGGCTGCTGCCTATATATACCCCTTCACCCACCTCTCATTGATGGAAGAAGCACTCAGAACACACACTTCTCTTCCAGATCCATTTTCTGAGAGAGAACCACCTACTCATGTGTCGAGACAATGATATTCCAATCCAATCATTTAAAACTTGATCTCTAGCCTCCCCAAACTGCTTTCCACCAAATCAACCTCTCCTACCCATTCATACTCTATGGGAGAGTGATTTGTGTTGAGGGAGACTATCATTAGAAGCACAAGAGCAAGGAGTTCATTGATCTACCCCATCTATTACCTTTTGGAGGGTGGTACCTCCTAGATTGGTTAGGTGTCGCTTGGGAGCCTCCTACTTCGTGTTGTGGAGTTGAACCAAGATGTTTGTAAGGGCAAGGAGACCGCCTACTTTGTGAAGATCTACTATGAGTAAGGCTAGTCCTCTGTGGACGTAAGCCGTGGTGGGATAGACAAGGCCGGTTCTTTGTGGACCCTCCATGGGTGGAGCCCTCCATGGACTCTCGCGGCCATTACCCTTCGTGGGTTGAAGTCTCCACTAACGTGGACGTACGATAGCGCCACCTACCGGAACCATGCCAAAAATCGCCCTGTCAACCTCATGCGTTTGATCTCCCTACCTTACTCCTCTACTTTACACTTGCATGTTTACTTTCCGCTGCTATACTATTAGAACTGCATGTGTAGGGTGTACTTGACTTGTTATAACTGTCGTAGCTGCCTCTCAATTAAAATTGGGAAAAGGAAAAAATATATTGTCAAGTAGTCTAATCACCCCCTCTAGACATACTTCCGATCCTACAAGTGCTATCATAGCTTTGGTCTCCATTTCATTGGTTTAGCAACCTTGGAGAGTATGGCATCTAGTGAGGAAATTATCATCGTAGAGGTCCTTACTTCGATGGCACTAATTTTGCTAGTTGTTAACATAAAATGAAAATGCATATATACTTGGCTTTAATCCTCATGTTTGGGCTAATATACGTGTTGGTGTGCAAGGTAAGTTCTTTGGAGAAGGGCATGAACCAGATCGTGATGTGACAACTCATGAATTAAAGATGTTGCAACTTAATGCTCAAGCTTGTGATATCATCTTCAACTGCCTTTGCCCCGAAGAATTCAACAAAATCAGTCGTCTTAAGAATGCAAAAGAAAATTGGGAAACTTTGATTGATATGCACGAAGGTACTGATTCTGTCAGAGAAACTAAGTTGGATGTGCTTGAAAGTGAGCTTGACAAGTTCAAGATGAAGGATGGTTGATACGTCTCCAACGTATCTATAATTTTTGATGGTTCCTTGCTATTATATTATCAACTTGGGATGTCTTATATGCCATTTTATATCATTTCTTGGGACTAACCTATTAACTCAGTGCCCAGTGCCAGTTTTTGTTTTTTCCATGTTTTTGACCTTTTTAAGAAAAGAATATTAAACGGAGTCCAAACGAAATATAACCTGCGGGATGATTTTTTCCATAACAGAAGATACGCAGAGGACTTGAGAACCAAGGCAGGAGGTCTCGTGGGAGGTCACGAGCCCCCTAGGCGCGCCCTAGGGGGGCGCCTAGCATGCTCGTGGGCCCCCCTTTCCTCCTCTGCCCTACCTCTTTCGCCTATAAATTCCCAAAAATCCTGAAACCAGCTAGGAGAGCCACAAATATACTTTTCCCTACTCGAAAGCTTCTGTCTCCGCGAGATCCCATCTGGGGACCGTTCTGGTGCCCTGTCGGAGGGGGAGTCGGACACGGGGGGCTTCTTCATCAACACCATTGCCTCTCCGATGATGTGTGAGTAGTTCACCACAAACCTTCGGGTCCATAGCTAGTAGCTAGATGGCTTCTTCTCTCTCTTGGATCTTCAATACAAAGTTCTCCATGATCTACATGGAGATCTATCCGATGTAACTTTCTTTTGCGGTGTGTTTGTCGAGATCCGATGAATTGTGGATTTATGATCATATTATCTATGAATATTATTTGAGTCTCCTCTGATTTCTTATATGCATGATTTCCTATCCTTGTAATTTTCTTCGAGTTATGGGTTTCGTTTGGCCAACTTGATCTATAATTCTTGCAATGGGAGAAGTGCTTGGTTTTGGTTCATACCGTGCGGTGTCCTCACCTAGTGACAGAAGGGGTAGCGAGGCACGCATCGTGTTGTTGCCATCAAGGGTAAAAAGATGGGGTTTATATCATATTGCATGAATTTATCCCTCTACATCATGTCATCTTGCTTAAGGCGTTACTCTGTTTGTTATGAACTTAATACACTAGATGCATGCTGGATAGTGGTCGATGTGTGGAGTAATAGTAGTAGATGCAGAAAGTATCGGTCTACTTGTCTCGGACGTGATGCCTATATGTATGATCATTACCTTAGATATCGTCATGACTTTCCGCGATTCTATCAATTGCTCGACAATAATTCGTTCACCCACCATAATACTTGCTATCATGAGAGAAACCTCTAGTGAACACTATGGCCCCCGGGTCTATTTTACACATTATATTTTCAGATCTACATACAAAAACACCAAAAATATCTTGTTGCACTTTTATTTATATTTACCTTTTATCACTATCAGATATCACCTTGCAAGTAATCGTGAAGGGATTGACAACCCCTTTATCGCGTTGGGTGCAAGTTTGTTTGTTTTTGCACAGGTTCATTGGTGCCTCATCTTGATACTCCTACTGGATTGATACCTTGGTTCTCAAACTGAGGGAAATACTTATCTCTACTTTGTTGCATCACCCTTTCCTCTTCAAGGGAAAAACCAACGCAAGCTTAAGAAGTAGCAATGGTTCATAGGAGTGGGGGTCCCGATATTTTGATGAGATGGTGGATATCGATTTGGTGGAGATGACTTTGACGACCCAACTACAAAAGTGCATGATGTTGCGCCTTAGCAATCGCTAAACCAATCTCGAAGAGGTTATTGACCACACTGGAGCACGATCAACCTGACCACGAAGGTCTATTCCTGCAAGCAATCGAAGAACAAGCAAGAATATGATATGGCGATCTGAATATTGCGAATATAGATGAAGTATTGATAAGGGTGGGGATCCGAAAGCGGTCTTACTCTGGTCGTCGGACACAAACGAAGTACACGAAGTTGCAATGGCTAACTTTTAACTAAACAAATCCCAAGCAAAAAGCTACTAGGTTGATCTACTTATATAGGAGAAAAGGGTGGCGGCCAAGGAGGTGGGAGGACATCCCAAGGCACCCTAAAACTAACCCTTGGTCGTACAAGACCTATGGGCCGAAGTGGAGGTGATGCAACACCTTTGGACTTGTTGTTTGACTCGGATTCTGGTGCAACGTCATATTGTTTGGTCAATACCTTCATGCTCCAAACGAATTTGAAGGTTATTCCAATTGGGTTGGAAATCACATAAAATTTACTTTGCATGCCAAAATAAATCACCCAATTCGGAGTCCGGATGCAAAAGTTGATGGCATTTTGGTACATGTATGTCTGTGCAGTCCGAATCTGACTCCAGAACGTGAAAGGCTTGGACTCTATCTTCTCTAGGGCTAAAAGTGACGTGAGTGAACTTCTTGAATAGCAACTAATTATTTCCTTTGACATGAGAGGACCTCTTGAATAGCACCCAACCATTTCCTTTTCCCTTGTTAACACATGTGGTTCATACAAGTGCTCGGCCATTCTGCATTTAGGCATAAAATAAAAATAGGTGAAGTATTTTTTCCAGATAACATAAATAAATTATTGCATGACTTTTATCAAAAATCACCTCAAATAAATACGCATATGCAATGATTGTGATAATATCCAAGTTAGTCATGTCCTCATCATCCTCCCCTTTTTGAAAATAAAGCCATCCTCGGCGCTGCTTAATCTGAAATGTGGCTAACAAAAGAGACAAGGTATACATGTTGTATATGTATATGTCATCCATTTTTACTTTCCTTGGTTTTTTCACGTATGACACATGTATACATGAGTAACTTTGAGATGTTATGAAAAATAATGCCAAAATATTATCACAAGAAGTAGAACGTATGAAAATATTGCAACTCAGTTTGCACATATAAGTGAAGCTCTTATTTATATCCAAAGGTTGACAATGCTCATCACTAAACCATCGCAACATTGGTGAAGAAACTTGAATTGTTTCAAACTTACATGGTACAACAGGATGAAATAAGCAAACATGCAACATGTCATTTGACATAGAATCATCACTAAGATTGGAGGTCATATCAAAATGATTAAACACTGGCACAATTATTTTCAAACATATTTGATCCAAATTTGATTTATTCCCTTGTTCACATGGTTCTTTCTCAGCAACAGTTAATTCAATGGGTGCACTCAAAATTGTTGATATTATAATTGTTTGATCACACGACAAAGTCAAATCATCAAAGTAGTTCTCTAAAATAGGTGGTGTGATCAAAGTAATAGGTGGCTTACCGCTTATCACATGGTGCATTCAAATTGACAAGACATTCATCATACTCATGTGGAGGTGGAAGATCACTATCTTTGTCATTACCTGTTATGATCAACGCAGTTGATGTATGCACTCTCGATGGTGATGTGCCACATGGTGAAGGTGATGTAGTCGTCACAACAATTGATGTGGATGTCAAAGTAAGCCTAGTAGTGGAAGGAACAATCACATCAACTCTTGAAATGTGCACCTTGAGCTCGTTCTCCTTATGGGTAACACGTTGTTTTATTTCCTGTTCAGCTTTGCAAGCAAGACGAAACAAACAATCCATAGGGTAACACTTTTCATGAATTAGTAGCTCCTGAATATCATGGTTTAATCCTCCCCAAAAGCTATCCATAAAATCTTCTTCACTTTCTTCTAACGAGGAATGCAACAAGGTCGTTTGTAAATCATCATAATATTTCATTACAGTGTCACAACCTTGTTTTAAATGTTGTAGCTTTTTAATCATGCCACGAGTATAATAAGCAGGAACGAATGTGTGTCTCATGGCAAGTTTCAAATCATCCCAAGTAGTAGTTATATAATCAGGGTGTAACCGACAATATCCACTCCACCAAACTAAAGCATAACCGGTGAAAGAACCAATCGTGACCTTAACTTTCTTATGTTCAGCAAAATTATGGGAAGCAGATATATCATTTATTTCAAATTCCCATTCAATATATAAAGCAGGTCTAAAACATCCATTAAATTATGGTATAGAAACATTAACCTGATCATGCACATTTGGATCTCTATGCACCTCTCGTAACGGTTGTTTTGGTGGCACGTCTCCCACGATCGAAGAAGCCCATGTATTGACAACTCTGGATCCTGTCATGACTAGTAGAAAAAAAACAAAATCCAAAAATATTGTTCCTATGAACTACTGGGAAGTGGTGGTCGTGGTGGTGGTGGTGGTGTGTCACAAATCCGTCAAGCCAATCTCAAATTTGTACCAATTCTTACCAAACAGCAGGTGGTGATCGGCAACTGGTGTAGTCAAAACTCTCAAAGCTTGGATAGAGCGATTGTCAGGTGGCGTCAAACACACGATGTAGATGTATGTGGAGCTGGAAAGGCTTATTATATACGGTAGCAAAAGATTAGCAATGATCAATTCAAAGATTCAATGTTGACTAAACGCTCAATGAACTATTCAGATGCGTCTCATCGATAGCTCGAATTTGAGTACTTGTGAAGTCAAAACGAACATTTCGATGAGAAAGATATGCCAGTTTAACTAAACACTCCGCAAAACATATTACAATCCAAATTCAGCTACGAGATTGAATCTAGGTAGATCCGAAATTTGTTCTTTTTTTCTCTTCTCTCTTTTTTCTCTCTCACTTTTTGATACTTTTTATCCCTATTTTTCTATCACTTTTTTATTTCTTTTTTTCTCTTTTTTTTCTCTCACTTTTTTCTCTTCTCTCCAACAAATCAGATAAGGTGCAGATTGGATCAAGCGGAGATGTGAACGGTGGAAATTGATGGATAGTGGTGGGCGACAATGGAAGGGATGACGGCGGCGTGGTGTTAGTATATGGCAGCAGGGGTGAAGATGGTGCGATGGCGGCGTGAAAACTTGTGTACAGAATCGAAACTCTAAAAGACTAGATGCTAAGACCAGCAACTTGACACGACGATGCAACTGATAATTCAACTATGCAAACACTAAGAAGAAAATTGCAAAGGCTTACACTTGCTTGGACAAAGGATGACTATATCTAACTCTTTTTTGTGTTATTTTCTTGGGTAGTAGGTAGGAAAAAAATCTAATCTAGGGATAACTGGAAATTCTCATCGAGCAACTGATACGTCTGCATCGTATCTACTTTTCCAAACTCTTTTGCCCTTGTTTTGGACTCTAATTTGCATGATTTGAATGGAACTAACCTAGACTAACGTTGTTTTCAGTAGAATTGCCTTGGTGTTATTTTTGTGCAGAAATCAAAGTTCTCCAAACGTCCTGAAAATCTACGGGGAGCAGTTTTGGAAAATATAAAAAATATCTGCGCCAAGTTCCACCTGAGGGGGTGGGCCAGTGGGACACAAGCCGTGGCTCCGCCACCACCCCCCTTGTGGCGGTGGGTAGGTTTGTGGGGCCCACACGGCTCTACCGCCCCCAACCTCAGGTTTATAAGTCCCCTTTCGTCCCAGAAAAAAAAGAGAAGTTTTCGCCGTGTTTGTGATACGGAGGCGCCGCCACCACCTGTTCTTCATCTGGAGGGCACATCTGGAGTCCGTCTTGGGCTCCGCAGAGCGGAAATCGTCGCCATCGTCATCATAAACCTTCTTCCCTCTCCAATTCCATGAAGCTCTTCGTCGTTCGTGAGTAATCTATTCGTAGGCTCGCTGGGCGGTGATGAGTAGGATGAGATCTCTCATGTAATCGAGTTAGTTTTGATGGGGATTGATCCCTAGTATCCACTATGTTCTGAGATTGATGTTGCTACTACTTTGCCATGCTTAATGCTTGTCACTAGGGCCCGAGTGCCATGATTTCAGATCTGAAATTATTATGTTGTCACCAATATATGTGTGTATTAGATCTGATCTTGCAAGTTGTAGTTACCTACTATGTGTTATGATCCGGCAACCCCGGAGTGACAATAAGCGGAACCACTCCCGGTGATGACCATAGTTTGAGGAGTTCATGTGTTCACCAAGTGCTAATGCGTTGGTCCGGTTCTTTATTAAAAGGAGAACCTTAATATCCCATAGTTTCCTTTTGGACCCGCTGCCACAGGAGGGATGGACAATAGATGTCATGCAAGTTATTTTCCCTAAGCACGTATGACGACACACGGAATGCATGCCTACATCACATTGATGAACGGGAGCTAGCCACATATCTCTCCGTGTTATAGCTGTTGCATGATGAATATCATCCAAACAAATCACCGACCCGTTGCCTATGAGTTTGTCCTACTGCTGTTGTTACTTGTCTTGCTCTGCTGCTGCTACTACTATTGCTACTGCTGTTACTTGTCTTGGTCTGTTGCTGCTACTACTATTGCTACTGCTGTTACTTGTCTTGCTCTGCTGCTACTGCTGTTACTTGTGTTGCTCTGCTACTACTATTGCTACTTGCTACTGCTGTCACTAACGCTGTTCCTTGCCCTGCCATTACTCGCTACTTTGCTGTTACTACTTTGCCTACAGATACTAATCTTTCAGGTGTGGTAGAATCTGACATATTCAACTGCTAATACTTGAGAGTATTCTCTCACCTCCCATCGTGCGAACCAACAAATTTGGGTTGAATACTCTACCCTCAAAAACTGCTACGATCCCATGCACTTGTGGGTCGTCAACAACATTCTTCTGGTGCCGTTGCAAAGAGGAAGAAGTTGACATCAAGCATTTTACTGGCGCCGTTGCCGGGGAGGTATTGCTATATTCTCTGAGTTACTTGGGATTTATATCTGCTGATCACTATGAAGAATCTGAAGGATCCAAAAACCAAAGTCTTGCCCTCAACTACGAGGGGAGGTAAGGAATTGCCATCTAGCTCTGCACTTGATTCACCTTCAGTTATGAGTAAGTTTGCGACATCACCTCCTGTTAGAAATCTTGATATGTCGCCTGTGCTTGATGATGCTTGTGATACTACTGCTAGAGATACTATGCTTGATACTATGCCTGATACTGCTAGAGATGCTATGCTTGATACTGCTTTGCCTGATGATGCTAGAGATGCTATTTTGCCTGATGATGCTATGCTTGATACTGCTAGAGATACTACTTTGCCTGATGTTCCACTAGGGGTATTCCTTGATGCTCATATTGCTAGTGTTACTGCCAATGCTCGTGATGCTTCTCATACTGCCGATACTATTGAGATAGAACCTGCTTTTGCTCCTGCTAGATCTAGCTCTCCTAGATATGAATTGCCTGATATACCTGAGGGTTACTTTATGGAGGGAGAGATAGCTAAGGATTTTCTTGCGTGTAAGGATGCCTATGACGCTGAGAAATTACTTCTCAAGTGGAAGGAAAAATCTCGGGAAGCTAAGATGAAATACGACCCGAAGTTTGCCACTTCACCTATCTTTATCACCGATAAGGATTATGAATTCTGTGTCGATCCTGAGATAATCTCTCTAGTCGAATCTGATCCTTTTCATGGTTATGAGTCTGAGACGGTCATATCCCATCTTGCCAAACTACACGATATAGCCAAATTTTTCACTAATGAGGAGAAGATCCGCCACTACTATATCCTTAAGTTGTTTCCTTTCTCTCTAAAGGATGATGCTAAAGCCTGGTTCACCTCTCTTTCTCCTGGATGTGTGAGTAGTCCCCAGGAGATGGTCTATTACTCCTGTGTGAAATATTTCCCTGCCCATAAGAAGCAAGCTGCCTTGCAGGAAATATACAACTTTGCTCAACTCCAAGAAGAGAGTCTTCCACAAGCTTGGGGGAGGCTCGTCCAGCTACAGAATGCTTTGCCTGATCACCCTCTTAAGAAGAACGAGATACTTGATATCCTCTATAACGGACTTACCGATGCCTCTAGAGACCATCTAGATAGTTGTGCCGGTTGTGTTTTTAGGGAACGAACTATAGAACAAGCTGAGACTCTACTGAATAACATCTTGATCAACGATAATGCTTGGACTATTCCCGAACCACCTCCTAAGCCAACTCCGAAGAAAAGAGGTATTCTATTCCACAGTCCCGAATATATGCAAGAAGCCAAGAAATATATGCAAGAGAAAGGCATTAGATCTGAAGATGTAAAAAATCTACCACCTATCGAAGAAATCCATGGTCTCGATAACCCGATACAGGTAGTAGAAGTGAATTCTCTGCATAGGTTTGATGAGAGTGATATTCCTTTTGATAAACCTGCTAGCCTATGTTTTGATGAATTTGACAACTTTGTTGCCAAACAACAGAGTTTCAATGACTATGTTAGCAGACATTTGGAACAAAGTACTCGTATGCTTAGCCATTTAAGTGCTTGTGTAGACAGAAATGTCAACGATCTGAAGCTTCTGAGTAAACATGCCTCTATGATTACTACTCAGGTAGAACAAGTACTTAAAGCTCAGAATGACCTGCTCAATGAATTAAATGACAACTCTGTCAAAGTCATTACTAGAGGAGGCAAAATGACTCAGGAACCTTTGTATCCTGAAGGTCATCCTAAGAGAATTGATCAAGATTCTCAAGGAATCAATGCTGATACACCTAGTCATCCTAAGGAGAAGAAGAAGGATGATAGAAAACTGCACACCAGTTCATCAAATACTGTCACACCGAAAGAACCTAATGATATTTCTGCGTCTGATGCGGAAACACAATCTGGTGATGAACATGAACCTGGTGACAATATGGACAGTGATAATGCTCAACCTAGCAATGATGAGGATGTAGAGATTGAACCTACGGTTAATCCTGGTAACCCACAACCTAAGAAATACGATAAGAATGACTTCACTGTTAGGAAGCATGGTAAAGAAAGGGAGCCATGGGTTCAGAGACCTATGCCCTTTCCTCCTAAGCCATCCAAGAAAAAGGATGATGAGGATTTTGAGCGCTTCGTTGAGATGATAAGACCCATCTTTCTGCAGATGCGGTTAACTGATATGCTCAAGATGTATCCGTATGCCAAGTACATGAAAGATATCGTGACTAATAAACGGAAGATACCAGATCTTGAATCTCCATCATGCTTGCCAATTACACTTTCAAAGGTGGAACTCCTAAGAAACTTGGTGATCCTGGAGTGCCCACTATACCTTGCTCCATTAAAGGAAACTACATAAGAACTGCCTTATGTGACCTTGGAGCCGGTGTTAGTGTTATGCCGCTCTCTCTTTATCGTAGACTTGAGTTGGATAAGTTGACACCCACTGAAATTTCTCTGCAAGTGGCCGACAAATCAACTGCTATCCCTATCGGCATTTGTGAGGATGTGCCTATTGTGGTTGCTAACACCACTATCTTAGCAAACTTTGTTATCTTGGATATTCCCGAGGACGATGCCATGGATGTCATCCTCGGAAGACCCTTTTTAAACACTATAGGGGCTGTTATAGATTGCAACAAAGGCAATGTCACTTTCCATGTCAACGATAATGAGCACACAGTGCACTTTCCGAAGAAACTATATCGAGTACATTGCATCAATGCTATCGAAATGACTTCATCGATTCTTATTGGGAGCTTTGAATGCCCTATTCCTCGTGTCAAGATGAAGTATGATTTGCTTGTTGGGGAAATACATATCCCCATTGAGGTGACTTAGTGGCAACTCGAAAATTCTCCGTTCTCTCTTGCGATTCGAGAAGGTTTTGTCATAAGGACTTGATCAATCCCACTGACGGATTTCTTTCGATGACCATGAAACGGATGAATCAAAGAGTCACATACCTCTGTTTTGAGCTTTCCTTTTCTTTTGCTTAGAAGAAAAATGATAGAATTAGTTTAGTTTTTCCTATTTTCTGTTTTAGCGTCCCAGAGAAAAATACCTCAAAAATAAAAGTTCTCCGATGGTCCTGAAAATTTAGTATGATTTTTTCTAGAATTTTTGAAAATTTCTGGGCCTGAGAGCTGGCCTGGGGCCCAGACTAGTGGGCCACAAGCCCTGCCACCGCCACCTACCCCCCTGGTGGCGGGGTGCAAGCTTATGGGGCCCACAGGCACCCCTCCACTCATTCCAGCTCCCAGCCTCTTCTTCCACCCCCAGAAAAAATTGTTTCGCAGCTCAAACCCGTGTTCTTGCTCATTTGGCTATGATTTTCGATACCCTTGCTCAAAGCACCATTCTCTGAACAGTTTTGGGGAGATTACTCCTTAGTAAGTGACTCCTCCATTGGTCCAATTAGTTTTTTCTCTAGTGCTTTATCTTTCGCGTATTCTTGCTACCTTGGTGACCCTGTTCTTGAGCTAGAAAGGTTGATTTTAGCCGGTCCCAAGTAGTTTTAGCGCGTGATATGATCTCTAGGCACTAGTAGGAGTAGTTGCTACAAGTTGGGTTAATCTTTATTCACTTTTCTTTCGAAGTCTCTAAAAATTTCCGAATTTTTTAGAGCTAGAAAAAGGAAAATATGAGGAGGTTCTTGAGAGGCTCTTCAAGCCGTAACCCCAAGGAGGATGAGAAGAAACACCCCAAGTACGTAGTCCCTCGAGTCACAGAAGTTCGAGCGTGCGAGTGGCCAACTGATGAATTTTTGCACGCCGCCGGACTTTATGAATACTTTCATTACTTGGTGGAGAACGCAGGTCTTACTGCATTCGTTGAATCTGACATATTCAACCGCTACTTGCTACTGCTGTCACTACCGCTGTTCCTTGACACTGCCGTTACTCGCTACTTTGCTGTTACTACTTTGCTTGCATATACTAATCTTTCAGGTGTGGTTGAATCTTACATATTCAACTGCTAATACTTGAGAGTATTCTCTCACCTCCCATCGTGCGAACCAACAAATTTGGGTTGAATACTCTACCCTCGAAAACTGCTACGATCCCATGCGCTTGTGGGTCGTCAACATCATTCTTCTGGTGCCGTTGCAAAGAGGAAGAACAGTTGACATCAACAACCTGAAAACTGATACCACTTGATAGGAGCGGGGGTCCCGATCTTTCGATGAGATTTTGGATATCGATTTGGTGGAGATGACTTTGATGATGTGACTACAAATGTGCATGGCGTTGTGCCTTAGCAATCGTTAAACCAATCTCGAAGAGGTTATTCACCACGCCGGAGCACGATCAACCTGACCACGAAGGTCTATTTGTTCAAGCAATCGTAGAACAAGCAAGAATATGATATTGCAATCTGAATATCGCAAATATAGATGAATTACTAATAAGGGTGGGGATCCGAAAGCGTTCTTAGTCTGGTCATTGGACACAAACAAAGTACACGAAGTTGCAATGGCTAACTTTTAACTAAACAAATCCCAAGAAAAAAGCTACTAGGTTAAACTACTTATATATGAGAAAAGGGTGGCGGCCAAGGAGGTGGGAGGACATCTCAAGGCACCCTAAAACTAACTCTAGGTCGTACAAGGCCTATGGGCCCAAGTGGAGGTGATGCAACACCTTTGAACTTGTTGTTTAACTCGGATTCTGGTGCAACGTCATATTGTTTGGTAGATATCTCCATGCCCCGGACGAATTTGAAGGTGATTCCAATTGGGTTGGAAAGCACATAAAATCTAGTTTGCAGCCCAAAACGAATCACCCAATTCGGATCCCGGATGCAAAAGTTGAAGACGTTTTGGTACAGGTATGTATGTGCAATCCGAATCTTAGTCCAGAACGTGAAAGACTTGGACTCTATCTTCTCTTGGGCTAAAAGTGATGTTAGAGAACTTCTTGAACAACAACTAATTATATCCTTTGACACGAGAGGATCTTTTGAATAGCACCCAACCATTTCCTCTTCCCTTGTCACCACACGTGGTTCATACAAGTGTTCGGCATTCTGCATTTAGGCATAAAATAAAAACAGGTGAAGTATTTTTGTTCGAGATAACATAAATAAATTATTGCATGACTTTTATGAGAAATCACCTCAAATAAATATGCATATGCAATGATTGTGATAATATCCAAGGTAGTCATGTCCTCATCAATGGTGAAGGAGTCGCTGAAATGTACTCTAGGCTAGCTCTCATCACCAATGAAATTGTCGGCTTAGGAAGCGAAGAGATGACCGACAAATTCATCATCAAGAAGATACTTAGAGCTCTTGATGGAAAGTATGACACAATGTGCACATTGATCCGAATGATTCCAAATTACAAAGATCTCAAGCCAACTGAAGTCATTGGTAGGATTATTGCTCATGAGATGTCACTCAAGGACAAAGATGAGCTGCACAACAAGTCAAGCGGTGCTTATAAAGCTTCATGTGATGCTCCCGCTACTTCAAAATACAATCTTGTCACTGATGAAGAGATAAGCCTCATGGTCAGAAAATTCAACAAGTTCTACAAGAGTAGAGGCAAAGATAGAAGCCCAGTTTCAATACATGATGAGAAGCGTTTGTCCAGTCGTGACCGAAACTGCTACAATTGTGGGAAGCCCCGACACTACTCAAATGAGTGCTCGGCTCCCTACAAACAAAGAGAAGAGTCACGTCAAAGACGAATCTCAAGATATGAGTCACCTCATAGAGTGAGAAGGAGTAGAGAAGATCACTATGAAAGAAGACACTCACGGAGAGGCAAGGAATCAGAGAAGAAGGACAAATACACCAAGAGCAGTTCAAGAAGAAGACATCAAGCTCATGTTGGTGAATGGGTTTCTGGCTCCGAGTCTGATCACCACTCCAAGGGAAGCACCACACCAACTCTGACTATAGTCATAATGAAGGTGTTGCCGGGATCGCGCTTGTTTCCACCAACTCCTACGACCTATTTGATTCACCAAATGAGAGAGTGAGTAACTACTTCATGGCTAAAGGCCCCAAGGTATCACATCCTAAGTATCTTTATTTTAATAGTGATGAGGATGACTTGTTAGGAGAAGATGATTTGCTTCTAGATAAAACTACAGAATTCACTGAAAATGAACTTGTTATTTATCATGCTAGTCAAGAGAAATCGAATGATGCTGATAAGAAATAAATTGAACAACTAACTCAAGAATTAAAAACTCTTAAGTTAGCTCATGAGACTACTCTAGAAGATCATAGAGAGCTTTCAAGAACCCATGAGAAGCTCAACTTGGAGCAAGAGCATGAGTTCTTAAAGCAATCAATGATGATCTTCGGAAGAAGAGTTCTTCTTATCTAGCCAAACTATTACTCTTGTCTAACTTTGTTCCACAAGTTAAACCTAGGAGCACTAGTAACAAACTCAAGAAGGTTTCTTCATCTAGTAACAACAATGCTAAAGCTAAATCCAATAATGTTGTTGCTAGTACCTCTATTGATTCCACTAACAATTCTTTTAGCCAAGTTACACTTGAGCAAGAAAATGATCTATTGAAGGGATTATAGAGAGAGGTGTCTTCAAGAGTTTTGCCGGAAGTAGGCAATTTGAGGAAATTGTGCGCAAGCAAGGAGGACATTGAAATAAACAAGGTGTTGGCTACTTGAAGGTCAACGAAGATGTTTGGGAAGAAGGTCCATATCCCACTCCCAAGTTTGTTCCCCAAGATGAGAAGTCCACTCCTTCCAAAGGAACGAGCTTAGAAGATGGCCTTCTACCACAAGAACACAAAGGCAAGGGAAAGCTTCAAGGTGACATTGACCTATTTGAAGAAGAACCCCAAGCTAAGGTCAAGTGGATCACCAAGGATGCTATTAGCTCTACCTCAACAAGTGCTACCACAACTCCAAGATTCCCATCAATTTGATGTGAATTCCTAAGAGGAAGAACTAGAAGTTCTTGAGGGGTGACTCTGCCAATGAAACTCACTCTAAATTCATTTTGGCAAGAACTATATGCAATCAACCTCAACCATATTCATTAGTTCAAGGAGTCACACATTCCCTCAAACGTAAGCTAGGAACAAGGTATTTAATGCATATTTGGACATTATCCCATGTGTGCTTCACTCCATGTCCATAGATATTCTTGCATGTGTTCCTTTTTCTTTGGGACTAACCCATGTAGGTGAGAAGAGTATGAATACAACAAAGATTGCTCCCAACTCAAGATGATCTTCATCAACATTGAGCATCCCCCACTACTTCACCTACTTGAAGTCTTCTACGACAAAACCCAAGGTTAGTTGAACCCTCTTAGTGGGGATATCATATCAAGGGGGAGCTTTACTCTAAGACTTGAGTATAAGCATCTCCTAAGGATATGAACACATTAATGCTTATGTAAAAGTGGTAACCCCACTTGTGCTTAATGATGAGTATGACCTATGATCAAGTATTCTTACTTGGCTCCTATGTCAATATACTCATATATAGACGACTTTGTCATCACCCAAGTGCTTGATAGATGCTAGGATGTTTGTGCATGTTCACCATGTTTTATTCATCATTCCTATTGTGTGAGCATGTTGGTCTGCATGTGTTTCATCATTCGAGGACATCCAATTGTTGTTATTTGGCTTTCAATTTATCTTTTGCCAATTGAATGGACAAGAATGTCTAGGACCCTTCTCTAGCTAACTATGCTATCTCATCTCAAGTTCTATTCATGCTTCATCACAAAACTTGACAAGCACTTGTCGATCCCTCTGTGTGAAGGTACACTCGGAGTTCCGTATCGTCAAAGGCTGCCTTCCAAAACCTCTTTGAAAAACTCGGTGTGACCAACTTCACAAACTCGGTGCCACTGATTTTCAAAGTTGATCAGGTTTTCCAATCTCGGTAACACCGAAATTTTTCCCTGTCTACTAACACTTGAGGAACTCGGTGACACCAATTTTCCCATCTCGTTGACACCGACAGCGCACGAGTATATATATCTACGGACCGAATCTTTTGACTTCACTTCATCAAAACTGTTTTGTTCCCCAATCCCTCGTTGCCCCCGAGACCCCAGGTCATCGCCCTTGACTCCCCGAGCGCCTCCGCCTCCGGGATTCGCCGCAGTCGATGCAACCTGCTCCACCGTTGCCGCCATAGCCGAACCGCCACCAAGCTAGGGTATGGTTTGATCTCCTTATGCATTCCCCGTCTAATTCTTACGCATTGGGAAAGTTTCTTTCTTCAAGCGACCATGTGCAAATCCTTCCTTCCACTTGATGAATCTCGTAGTATAGAAGAAGTAGAAATTTTGGATCTAATCTGCCGCAACATGCAACTCGGTGAGACTAAGTTTGCAAAATCGGTTCCACCGATTCCTGTTTTAGGGTTCATGAGAAGCAACTCGGTGAGACCGAGCATCTCTCTTTGGTGCCACTGAAAATGACTGTCAAGTCTCTGTTAAGCAAGTAAGCCTTCTCGGTGACTCCAAAATTTCCAACTCGATGCCACCTATTTAAATCCTACAGAAGATCATACCCTGTGTTTCAAACTTCAAAATTTTCAAAAACATCTGAATTTTGTGATGCTCATCCATTCTGTCTTTCCTATATCCACTTCACAGGTTCTGTTGTTTGGTGCTAAGCTGTATGTCAGTATGTCAGGATCAGATGATAGTCAGAATGACTTCAAAGAGCACAGTGTTGAGATGGACTCAAGTACTAGTCTAGAGAAAACTGCCTCAGACCCAAGTTCTCCTAGTTCTCATGGCTTGCCCAAGGAAGCCATCAGGCAGAGAAGGAAGCTAGTTTCTGATGACGAGGACTCAGACTTCATGCCAGAGGAAACTTCAAATCCTCCTAAGGCTCCTCCAAGGAATGTTTTCAGGAAGATTTCTGCTAGTGCTGCTGATCTAAGAGCACATGACTATGCCAAGAAGGGCAAATAAATTTGCAAGGATGCACTTGCAAAGAAGGCTAGTGTGAAAAGGCCCAGGAAGAGAACTATTCATCTTGTTGGCAGAAAGACGTCAATGTTTGAAGATCCATAAGAAGATGAGGAAGAAGCTCCAGAGGAGATCCCAGTTTCTCCCAAGAAGAAGAAGTTGATGGCTGATGCAATGAAATCTTCCCCTAAGCCTGCTGCTAAAGAAAAGAAGGATCCTACTTCCAGGAAGACCACGAAAGATATACCTGCAGCTGCTAAGAGCAAAGGCCCTGCATCCAGTGCCCATGCTGCACACGAAGAAGAAGATGAGAATGCTCTAATTCTCAGGAAGCTCAGACCAAGCCGTCCACGCCACAATGATGCTCATCGTGTAGCAAAAGATATGAAGAAGAGGAAGGATGCCGGACTAAGAAAGTGGAGAGCTATTGATCCATACACTGTCAGAAAAAGAACTATTGATGGCTTATTACAAGGTTTCACACCAAGGAATAACAAGATTTTTATGAGACTGTCTTGTATGACAAGAGTCCTCGTGTCAGTGATATGAGGTATGTCGACTGGGCATATATCAAGGAAAATGAGAATTTCTTTCCACATGTTCAAGGGAACTTCAAGCTAGTTGACATAGAAGATTTTGTTCGAAAAGAGATGACCCCATGGAATGACGAGCTGATCATGCAATTCTATGTAACTGTACACTTTTATGTTGACTCTTTAATCTGGATGATTGATGGTCACAAGTACGAAGCCACAA
Organism: Hordeum vulgare subsp. vulgare; assembly: GCF_904849725.1. Lineage (NCBI taxonomy): Eukaryota > Viridiplantae > Streptophyta > Magnoliopsida > Poales > Poaceae > Hordeum > Hordeum vulgare. The sequence goes on from NC_058520.1 coordinate 310,273,626, forward strand.
TTGCTGAATGGACTGCAATCATTGGTGTCCCCAAGCAGGAAGAAGCAGATGCAGATGTGTATGCCGAAGCTAAGCAGAATCACAACTCCATGGCCAACATGTACAAGACCATTCCTCATCAGTACTTAGCCAATCATAAGTTTGGTTCAGTATATTTTCTTCATGCTGGCATTCCTACGACAAACACTATACTGCGATACACCCTCATGCCTAAGTCAGGTGATGAGAAGATGATTATAGGATATTCTATCAACTTGCTGCACTTGCTTGATACCCATACCATATTTCGTGTGATGGATTTGATAGTTGAGACTATCCGAAGGACTGCTGCAGATTAGAAGAGATCCTGTGGATATGCACCCTACATCGAGATGCTCATCAATGTCAAGCTAGGCAAGCATGCATATCTACTTGATCGTCCCCATCTACCTCTTTAGCATGAGTTTTAAGATAATGAGGTTGTGATGGATGACAATGATCCCAACTCAGCTGCAGCAAGGATGGCAGTAAGGCTGAAGCTGCTAGAAATAGGTCACCTCCAATTCCATAGCTCGGAACTCAAGCTGAGCAAATGGCATTTCTAGTGAGCACTGTTCAAGGCATGGAGAAGAACATCCAAGAGATCATGCAAAATCTGAAGAGTCTTAAGAGCGTTGTGGAGACAAAATTCCACAACATGGATATGAAGGTAAGTGAGTTGACCACCATGTCAGGAAGCTTCAACATGAAGTTGACTCTATGGAGATTCAACACCCAGAGGATGAAGATGATGATGATGACGAGGATGAGTCTCTTCCTCCCACTACTACTAGGTTCAGCACCAGGCCTCGGTCAGGTGTTGTTTCAGCTCAGGAGACAAGATATACATCTTTAGCACAAGCTTCAACACCTTCAGCACCAGCTCCAGCTCAAGCTCCTTCAGTATCAACTCCTCCAGCTCCAGGACATTCAGTAGAAGCCTTCGCAGACGCTGTTTTCTCAACTCCATCATCAGCTGCACAGAGAGGCGAATAGTTCTATACTTTTGAACTTTTTGGTAACTTGTTTCCAAAGGGGGGATGTATAGATCATAGACTTCGCGTGAGAGAGAGCTTTCGGCTTTATTTGCTCTCGTTTGGTTTTAAAAACTTTGGTTTTTGGATGACTTTATCCTATTTGTGTGGTTGATCATACGCTTTATCCTGTGTGATGCTACGATATCATCTTTTAGCTATCCTTGTGATAATCACTCACTTATCTTGTTGGTGTCATGTGCATTGCTATTATTTTTACACACCACCAAGATGTATGTGACATGGAAGAGTAACCCATGATCCAAATTGATTGTGCATTTGCATGCAAACGCAAATTTTAAATAATGCACAAATTTAGGGGGAGCTCTTGCTTTTCACATACTTCTCAAAGCGTTGATGCTAATCATTGATTATATCTTTTGTCGAAGCTATGATCTATATGTTGTCATCAATTACCAAAAAGGGGGAGATTGAAAGCACAATTGCTCCCTATGGTGGTTTTGATCATTGATCACAACATATGCATCACTGGAGTAATGTGTTTTCCAAGTATATTTCAGAAAAGTTCAAAAGACGTTATGGCTTAAGGTTTATGTGGAGATACACCTTGATGCAAGAAAGGATTAATATTGGCTCATGCTTCAAGCTAGAAGACTCTTCATTTTATATTTGTGAAAAATCACTTTTGAGTCTATAGTAAAGCCAATACTATTTTTTTGACCGGCTACTGTAGGGAAACACCCCACAGTCTTTTCTCTTTATTTAATAAGGAGTTAATATGTACAAAGGAGTGTAATAATGTACAAGAGATGTAGGGGAGATACAAACCTCAAGGAGGTAAAAATGCTATCCATCTAAGGAGATCATCCCTAAAACTAGGTTTAATCCCGTGTGCTAGGAGTGAAATATCCTGAATAAAGCCAGCCCTCCATTTTCTGAACCTGGGTTGCTGATGATGAAAAACTTTGGCATTTCTTACAGTCCATATGTTCCAGCAAGCAATGAAGACCACTTCAGTGAAGAACGGGTGATGAAAATCTCTACTTGCAGCTAAAGAAGTACTCCACATAAAATTTCCCTGCCATGAGATCTGGAGATTTTTCCAAATCCTGGTACTGAAAAGACAGTTGAAAAACAAATGATCTCTGTCCTCCTTGATCCTAGCATGGCAAAGAACACAAAGATTTGAATCATACACCTCCCAGTGACGCCTCTCAAGAATATCTTGAGTGTTGAGTCTGCCCATAATCATCAGCCAGGCAAACATCTTGATTTTCATGGCGTAGCAGCTCTTCCAGATCCAGCTAAGCAAGGGGTTTGGTGTGATGGGTTGGTGGATATGGATATAATACATCTTGGCAGTGTATGGTTTAGACTCTTTACTCCAAAGCCAGATATCATCAGCATTCTAGTTTATATGAATGTCCTGAAGCATAGAGTTTACAGAATCCAGCTCTTGGTAAGCTTGTTCAGAGAGAGGTAAGTGGAACATGGAGAGAATAATGTTCTCATGAAAAGCATGGAAAACTTCCTCAACAGTGCAAAAAGGATCCATAACAAAAGAGAACAGTCTCTCGAACCTAGCAGCCAGTGGTCTGATAGAGTCTCCAATCAACCAGGAATCAGACCAAAACAAGAATGTATCACCTCTATTTGCTTTAACATAGGTCACAGCTCTAAACTTATCCAGACGTTTGCAGATGTCCTTCCACCAAAAAGAACCACAAAGTGAGGTACCTTGGGGAACTGTGTGATGATACTATGTGTTCCAAATCAGCTTGACCCAGGGAATATCAGCTTTATTCAAAAACTTGTCTGCATGTTTTAGGAGCAGGGCCTCATTCTAGATAGTAAGATTCATGATCCCCAACCCCCCTTCATCTTAGGTCTGCATACAAGGTCCGATGCAGCAAGAGAGGGGGCATGATCTTGACCATTCTTCCTCCATAAACATTGTCGTTGGATTCTTTTTAGCTGCTTAAGGATCCCTCGAGGAACATCTAAAGTGCAAAGAAAGAAGATAGGTACCGATGACAGAGCTGAGTTCAAATATTACAAACGCCCCCCTGGGCCAGGAAGGAAGAACTGGCACTGACTCTTCTTTCCTTGTTATCCACTAATGGCATTAGATCAATTATCCTTGGTTTAGTTGTTCCCACAGGTAAACCAAGGTAGGTGAATGGCAAGGAACCCACCTTGCAACCAATAGCATCTGCCAACCTTTGGAGCTGATCTTGATCTATGTTGATGGGGAGCAGGGCAGACTTGTGATAGTTCACCTGAGGACCAGTAGATTGGGAGAACAGAAGTAGCATTTTTTCGAACTCAAGCAACTGAGATTCTTTTGCAGGAAGAATTATGAGAGTATCATCAACATACTGCACTATGGGGAAGTCTCTGTGATGACAAGGAATTGGCAGTTGAATGAGACCATCCTCTAATAGCCTATTGACCAAAGTTTGCAAAAAATCTGCAGCAATTGCGAAAAGAAGAGGGGACATGGGGTCTCCCTATCTGACCCGTGTCCTGCACATGAATTTTCGTCTAGGAACTCCATTGAGAAGAACAGAGGAGGAGCGAGAAGTGAGCAGCTTTTGCACCCATAGGAGCCATCTATCATTAAACCCCTTATATTTGAGAATCTGAAAGATGAACTCATGTTCCACAGAATCAAAAGCCTTTTCAAAATCTAGTTTGAGGATGACAATAGGTTTCTTGGACTGGTGACATTGGTGTAAGTACTCTAGTGTCCAGCCCACACAATCTTGGATGGTTCTGGATTTGATAAAGCCATACTGGTTTTTGTGCATACATTTCATAACTTGCAGTTGCAGTATGTTTGGCCACCATTTTAGACAAAAACTTAAGTCCCATTCCTGTGAGAGAGATAGGCCTAAAGTCACCAACCTGCTCAGGGGAGCTCTTTTTGGGAATCAAAGTTATATATGATGAGTTCATGTTTTCAAGCTTGGCAATGTCACCATGGAAATCAGCTGGAAGTTGATAAAATTCAGGGCAAATAATAGGTCAGCATTTCTTGAAAAAGAGGCCATTGAAACCATCAGGACCACGGGCCTTATCAGTGGGCATTTCTTTCACTGTCTGATCCATTTCAGCCTTGGTAAAAGGTTCTGTGAGCACATCCAGCCCATCCACCTTATGAATTAGGGACTGTAGGTCAAAAGCCATATTAATACCCTCGGAGGAGCCCATCCTATCCTTGAAAGAGGTCCAGAAACAACCAACAATTTGCTCATGATCAAAGATAACAGAGCCATCATTCAGCTTAAGAGATGAAATGGAATTTTTCCTATATCTTTCAGTTGCCATGGCATGGAAAAATTTAGTGTTCTCTTCTCCAATTTTGATGAAACGAATTGTAGCTCATTTTTTCCAGTAAAGGAACTGCAGATGCAAGAGATGATCCAAATGCAACTTGACAATCACCCTGAAATTAGCTTCAGGTCTATACAGGGGTCTTAACTCCTCTAGGTCATCAAGACAGAGTACAACCTGGTTGCACCTATCAATAAGAAGCTTGAGCTGAGAGAGGTTAGTTTGCCATTTCTTTAGGGCCTGCCTTAGGTGCTTGAATTTATCCATGATGATGGCAGTAATATGCCCTTTCCTGGATGGAATCTTCCAAGAGTCCCTGACACAATACATGAAGCCATCCATTTCAACCCAGTAGTTTTCAAAACGAAAGATATTGCATTTTGGGATGGAAGTGTTGACTGTGACTACGCAGGGGACATGATCAGATGCAGTTTTGTCCAAGAAGCAGATGTAAAAAACCAATCCAGTTGCTCTAGCAGGGGTGAATCTTCCATTTGACCAAGGTGAAAGATCTGCCCTTAATAGGCAATTCTAGTAGCCCAAGGTGGCCAATGAACTCATTGAAAATGAACATGTCATTTACATCAACCCCGGGAAGGTTTCTATTTGATGGAGATCTAATAAAGTTAAAATCCCCAAGGAGTAACCAGTTGTCGTCAACAGGGATGTTGAGATTATATAACCAGTTGACAAAAAGATCTCGAGCCTCACCCTGACAAGGTCCATATACATTGACCAGGGTCCAAGTTTCTGCAGAATGATTGGATGTAAAAGAGATAACAAGGCCAAAAGATTGACACTCAACTAAGGTTCCAGTAAGAACATATGAGTTCCACAAAGTGATCAGTCCACCAGAGGCACCACGGGATGGCGAGTATGCAAACTGGTCAAATCTTTTAGGACAAAAGCTTCTTGCCGATCGAAAGTCAATCTATTGCATTTTTGTTTCCTCTAAGCATACTAGAGAGGCCAAACTCTCATCTATTTTGTTACGAACAGCTCTCTGTCTGTGATCAGAATTAAGGCCACGCACATTCCAGCAGAGGACACACCAACTTCGTGTAGATCTACTATCCATAATAACTAATAGATATAGAAAAAGTGGAGTTACATAATAACTCACACAGCTAAGGTTCAGAACACTGTAACAAAAGACAAGTAGTAGTCTGACAAACAACATAACCAGTGAAACAGGGCAATAACAACATTGTTTTAAACATCAGGAGATGGGGTCTTGGATTCAGCAGGATCCTCCATAAGACGATCCACAGAGAGCTTCTCAGCAGCAATTCCAAGCTTCTGGCCAGTTGCTTGCAGAACAGGGATTGGTGTTGCTGGCGGTACTTTGTGAGCCTGTCCCCCCTCCGGATTGTCCATAGGCTTGGCCTTGGGCTTTCTCTTTGTGGGAACGTGCATTGGAAGTTCCTGCAGCACTGGTTGGAAGCCGTCGCGCTTGATTGAGCCTCTCTTGCAGCGGCGAACCGAGGAGTGGACGATGGGAGTGGCCTGCTTGCGAGAACCTTTCTTCTTGATAGCAGGTGAAGTAAAAGCGAACTCCCCTGTTGTTGGAAGAGAGTCGCCATGTGTTACCTCAGTAGTAGCAGCAGGGATGGTCTCGATGGGAACCAGGCTTGATCCTGCAGACTCGACATCAAAAGCATACGACCATGATCGCTTGGGAATCATGATCGGCAGCACTGGCGGCTTCTGAATATGGCGAGGGACATGCATAGTACATGTTGCGCCCATAAGAGATTCAAAAGACCTGGCCCAAGATAGCACATGTGGAAGTGGTGGACCGTAGAAAACCCTTGCTGCGCCAACCACCAGGTTCGATTGCTGCATCACCAGACGATTGTATGGGACGATCACTAGGGGGTTGAACACAGGCGCTTCCTCAGCATGATCTGCTTCCACGGGCTCTTTGTCGACGACAATGTCAGCTGCTGCTGCATCGGCACCATTGGGAGGGGCAGCTTCAGGAGCAGCCGCCTCGTCAGCCGCAGGTTGGACAATAGGCATGTCCACAATATCATCGTCAGCAGCAGCAGGCTGAGGGTCAAGAACCACCAATTCCTGAACAGAATCAGAGGAGGTTGGTTGATCAATAACCATGGATTCCTGATCTTGTAGAGGTGCATCAGGTTGTGGCTCTGGCTCTGGTGCTTCCGGTTCCCAACCCCATCCTCCACCGACTGGGGCTTGTGGCTCTGGCTCTTGGGGAGGTGGTGGCACCGCGTTCCATCCCAAAGCTGGGTATGGTGGCAGTGCAAATAACAGATTGTCATTGACCAGTTGACCAGGAAGAGGGTGTGGGTTGCCATTGAGGGCCATGGGATCTTCGTCATTAGGCATCTGTTCACCAAAATTTGCGCCCAAGATGTAAACTGGCGCAGACCAGGAGACCTTGGCCCCTCCCCAGGCAGCATATTCAGAGAAAGTGACACTCTGTGGCACCAGATTATCTTCAGGGAAAGATGCAAAGACAATGGATCGAACCAAATATGGGTCATCGCTGACCCAATGATGGAACTCTCCAAAAGTTTTAACGGCAGCTCGAAGATCATTGGTATTGCGGAAATCTAACGGAACTGCCAGTAGCATCAGGCAGCCTTGACGGAAACCTGTTTGTCCCCTAAAACCCGCACCGTCACTATGACGCATGAAACGAACAAAGGTGTCATTCCCTAGTGCTTGAGGGACCATATGAACTGTAGCAAAGCTTTCCGCAACATCTCTAAGCTCGAACAGACCAACCCCCTCAATCCACGGCTGGACTGAGCAAACATGAAAACCCCTATTGATAAGTAGGGCGGTAACTTCCTGCCGTACCTGAACCACCAACTCAGCAAGAGGGGCGGGCATTACTTCAGCGATGATGAACTGCTGATGCCTACGCTTGATGGGGTTGGTAGGCATGATGAAGGTCCTTGGGAGGCGATCAGGGCCTTTGTCGATGATGTTGTGACCCTGTGGAACGAAGTGCTGGGGATCAAGCTCGAAGTTGGCCATTGTAGTCGAAGAAGCGGGAGGCGGCGACGTCAATGGCGGCGTCTGAGAGGGAGTCCGTGGAGACAATGGGCTGGACAAGACAGGGAGGAAGAACTGCTTGGCATGCTTTGCGGTTTCCCCAAGAACAGCACAGGTTCCCAAGATATCTGCAACACGGGAGGTGGTGGGGCTCTTGCGTTTCCAAGTAAGACAATTATCGCGCATAAATGAAGTGCAGTCAGATTTGGCATGGCCCACATTGCCGGAGGCAGGGCAAATCAGCCTGGCGGTGCAGTTGGAAGCGAGGTGCCCTTGAGACAAACAAATCTTGCAAGAATAAATATCTTTAACCATGCCATTAATCAATTCATCGAAGAGCTGGTGGGCCTCCTGCGAAGATGGAATATCAGGCTGAGGACAAGATTCTGGCCCGGCAGAAGATGTCGTTGCCGAAGACCCATTAATGGTTTCGGAGAGAGGCCCACTGTCGAGGCAATCCAACGAAACAGATTCAAACTGATTTGAAACCCCGCTTAGCGCGGTGAGATTAGCCGAAATTGCGCGGTATGAGGAGGAGAACCCATTAATTTTTCCACATTCCACTAGGGTACCAGATGATCCGGGATGAGAAACAAGTTGATGAACTGAACCAAAAGTGATGTGTGGCGAGGCGGAAGTCCACCGGAGCTTTGCCGGAGGTGGAGCACTAATAGTAACACATTTTTTTGGAGGGATCGAATAACCCGCCTTGGACAGAGTAATAAGTTCATCTTGAGAAACAAGGCACCGATAACCTTTGCAAACATCATATTGTTGTAGTGTTGCAAAAGTTAATTTCTTGCGAGTAGAAGATCCCGACTTAAGAGAGGACTTAAGAGATCTGGAATGCATTGCCATCAGACCTAGTGCTACTCTTTGTTTGGTCGGGCTAACAATGATCCATTCTACATCACATTGCTTCTTCCATAACTTGAATTCTCACCGCCAATTAGGGCCACCATAACCCCATAGATGAAAGTAGCACTTAAAACTTGAGCATTTGTACCAGCGTAAATCCAGAATGTAGAAACCAAGTTGCTGGCAGGAAACCTTGAAAGAGAAAACCGAATCCACAACTTGGGAAACCCTTAGTTCAATGGCGGAACCTCCAATAGCTGATTCAATCGCAGCAGCGACAGATTCCTCAGAAAGGCGGAAAGCATGGCGGCCAAAGGAGGCGACCATTGTGAAAGAGCGACGATGTTTCATTGGATGCACCGGAAAGCCAAAGATGCGATAAACCTCATCCGCGAAGGCCAAACCAGGAGAAAAATCCAGATCCAACATGGAACCAGCCATGCAAGCCATGCAGAACCACGTAAAGGTGGGGTGTTAAGGTTCACTTGAGATGATGAGCGGAGGACGAGAATCAAACACCGACTAGAGGTCCAAATTGCCATGGGGTCACCGAAGTGGGAGGTGGGAGGAGGTGGGGGTCGTCATATCAAGTTCTATCATCATTAAAGCCAATACTATTAAAAGGGGTGAGGTAGTAAAATGAATTGATTGCTCAAATGCTCAAAGCTAGTCACCAAAACACTCAGTCATTTTTCCCACATATCCACTATGTCAAGTTCCACATTCACAAATTCGGTGTCACCAACATTTCCACATTGGAACCACCGAGTTTGAACCTCAAACAGAACCCTAGCCATTCCCACCAAATCGGTGCAACCAAAACTACATCGGTGCTACCGAGTTCAACGTGACCAACATTTTGTTGCCAAGATACACAAAATCGGAGTTTTAGAGTTTGAGTACCGATGCCACCGAGTTTGGCCATCTGATCGTTAGTCACCTTTTCGGTGCCACCGATTTCTATATGTCGGTCTCACCGAGATTCAAAAGTTCACACTTTTAGTACTAGTCGGTACCACCGAGTTGTCCACTTCGGTGTCACCGAGTTTGCACTTTTGGGTGTAACGGTTGGATTTTGGCTGCTGCCTATATATACCCCTTCACCCATCTCTCATTCGTGGGAGAAGCACTCGGAACACACACTTCACTTCCAAATCCATTTTCTGAGAGAGAACCACCTACTCATGTGTTGAGACCAAGATATGCCAACCCAAGCATTTGAAACTTGATCTCTAGCCTCACCAAACTGCTTTCCACCAAATCAACCTCTCCTACCCATTCATATTCTGTGAGAGAGTGATTTGTGTTGAGGAGACTATCTTTAGAAGCACAAGAGCAAGGAGTTCATTGATCTTCCCCATGTATTACCTTTTGGAGGGTGCTGCCTCCTAGATTGGTTAGGTGTCGCTTGGGAGCCTCCTACTTCGTGTTGTGGAGTTGAACCAAGATGTTTGTAAGGGCAAGGAGATCATCTACTCCGTGAAGATCTACCTGAGTAAGGCTAGTCTTCTGTGAACGTAAGCCGTGGTGGGATAGACAAGGCCGCTTCTTTGTGGACCCTCCGTGGACTCTCGCACTCGTTACCCTCCGTGGGTTGAAGTCTCCACTAACATGGACGTACGATAGCGCCACATATCGGAACCATGCCAAAAATCGCCCTGTCAACCTCATGTGTTTGATCTTTCTACCTTACTCCTCTACTTTACGCTTTCATGTTTACCTTCAACTGCTATACTATTAGAACTGCAAGTGTACGGTGTACTTGACTTGTTATAATTGCCATAGCTGTCTCTCAGGTAAAATTGGGAAAAGGCAAAAAACTTATCTTGTCAAGTAGTCTAATCACCCCCCTCTCGACATACTTTCGATCCTACATCCACCCCCGATGATAAAACAACATGCGTCCTTCGTGTTAGAGTAGAGAAACGTCGGCGACGTGTTGCCGGTGCACTCGCATCACGCACACGCACGCGCATCACATGGAAACGCAGTAGGGAGGGGAGGTTGCATGCTCTATCACTGCTGTGTTGCTGCTGCTGCACTACGCGAGCTACTGCTACTCTACAGAGCCGTGTGGCAAGCAACATGTCGGCGACGCGGCTACGGCGAGGCTACGGACAGGGGGGACGAGGATGCGGCTGCTCACCTAGGGTTGTAGAGAAGCGATGCTGCTCTACGGAGAGGACCGATGCGCTGCTGCAGTCGATGACCGGAAGCACAAGGAGCTCGCCGGAGGTGGGGAAGGAGCCGCTCGTCGAGGACATTGGGGAAGCAGCTCCTTGGCGTGGGTCTTTGCGAAAATGGATCGCTCGGGGTGTCCTCTAGCTCCTGGCAGGGTCGGGGAGGAAGGAGACACGGGCCTACGCCGATGGCGAGCTTGGGCCAAAGCCTCCCATGGCGACACGGTCGATGTGCTGCTGCCCTGACGGCGGGAGGGGAAGAAGGCGAGGGTTAGGGTTGGAGAGGGCGCGGTGCTGCGGTTATAGCTCGATCCACGAGCCAAGGACCGTCTGATACGAGGAGGAGGTCGATCTGGTGGCTGTCCATGGATCGTACAACACCTAACGTTGGGAGGAGGAAGAGGGACGTGCTCCTTGGCGTGGACCGAAACCAAACATACATGGGCCTCGCTCTCTCCATGTGATTTAAATCCCTTTGCAAATAAAAACTTGAATCTGGTTTGGAAAAATGCCAGAGGCAAACGAAAAAGAGTGTAATTAAAACAAAAATACTTTTGGACTTCTAAAAACATGCTCCAATTTATAAAAATAAATTGGGCATTTTTGAAGAGTAAAATTTAAATGCCCTTTCTTTAAATGAGACTCTGTTTTTAAATAAACCAGAAAGGAAAATGAAAATAATACGAGGGGGGTTGCTTCCACAATTTACAAGAAGTATTTAGCAAAAGGAGGAACTTTTTAAATGGGCCAAAACAAGAACTTTTAAACTGCCTCAAAATAAATGGGAAGAAAGGAGTTTTAAAATCATGGTGCAACAAAAGGGGTTTGGGCTAGATCTTGTTGCACCCCATCACATAACAAACACCAAGGCACCTCACACCATGCACTTTACACTCAAACAACAAGGTGCAACAAGCAACACAAGACAAAGAACACAATTGAAATGATGCCATGATGCAAATGAAATGAAGACAACTCAAACCACTTGATCAACAATGTTGCCATATTGGGGAAGAAAATACAAGAGGGGGAAGGGAATGCATTGGGGCTGTCACAGCCATGCCGCCGCGTCATACGCGCGGGCGGCCTAGTCGGCAGTGTCGAATGTGCCGAGGTCGAGGCACACGTCGTCGGAGCGGATCTCGACATAGAAGGTGCCGGAGAGGTGCGCGCGGACGCAGTGGTATCCCGAAGTTCCGCGACGGCGCGGCGTCATGGCGGCACGACGGCGGCGAGGCGAGAGATACACCGAAAGAGGGCACGTGGCGAAGAGAGAGAGTTGAGTGGGAGTGGTGGAAGGACGCGTGGTCGAGCGTTGCATTTATAGGGCGCGCTATATCTACCGCGCGGTGGGCTTCATTTTCCCGCGTGCGCCAACTTTCCTGCGCACAATACATAGCAATACATAGCATTTTTTCGTGGCCAGCTATTGTTGAAGATGTTCTTACCGCTGTTTGTGGACGCCCCTATGTATCGCTTAATAACGAGATCTAGGCAAACCTCTTATCAAGCAGTGCACGAGATGACGAGATGGACCGGCCGCAGGAGTCCACACCTTGTTTTTTTAGTTTTTGTCTTTTTTTGCTTTCGTTTATAATTTAAAATATGATAAATACATATATTATAATTATTTTATATAAATCAATTCAAAGTAAACAAATTAACCGGGCATTTAAAAAATATTGAATGTGTACAGAGAAAATATTTCAAATGTAGACGAAAAGTATACAATATGTGTGAAGAGAAAACAGGTATTTAAAAATGTCAAACCAAACATTCAAAAAATATTAATCAAATATTAAAAAAAGATTAATCAAGCATTTTAAAATGTTAAATGTCTATATAAAAAATGTTAATCATGTATTAAATACATGTTAAACATTTATTTGAAAACTATTATCAAAATTTGAAAAACAAATGTTGAATATGTATAGAAAAAATGTTGACCATGTATCATAAAATGTTTAATTTTGTATTTGCAAAATGTGAAGTATTTACAAATGTTAAACATATATTGAAAAAATATTGACCATGTAATTATGTTTGATAAATAGACTATAAGGGATGGCTCTACAGTATAATTTATACTCTCTCCGTAAACTAATATAAAAATATTTAAATTACTAAAATAATGATTTAAATGCTTTTATATTAGTTTATAGAGGGAGTACAACAGATCTTAATTGCTAGTAGCCCGTTTGCACCACTACTCTCTATGTCATAGTCTGCATTTGAAAAAAATTAACTTGTATTTTTAAAAATGATAATCAAGGTTTTGAAAAGTCCTATATCTGTATAATTTTTTTAATAATGTACTCCCTCTGTAGACTAATATAAAAATGTTTACATAAGTAATAGTGATCTAAACACTATTATATTAGTTTACGGAAGAAGCAATAAAAAATGTTAATATGCTATTTATAAAATGCTAATCAAATATTTAAATAATGTTAAATGTGTATAAAAAATTGACCATGTATTCAATAAATGTTATACTTGCATCGAAAAAGTGTTAAATTTGTATTTGGAAAATGTTTTAGATACATACTAACAAAGTATAAATGTTATACTTGACGCGTTTTCAATCATCGGCACATGTCGCGCTTTGAATGTTTCCTACGGATTTTATTTTATTTTATTTCCCCCTTGTGTGTTCGGCCTTTTAGAATGGTGTTTTTGAGTTTTTTGGTGTTTTAGTTCCTCACCGTTTTCTTTAATTTTTGGATGAAAAAATGAAATAAAAAATTACGCGAAAAAACACGTTTTCTATTTTTTGCGAGAGAGACGGTTTTGTTTACATGAAAGGCACGGCCGTGTCTTCCGAAAATGGGAAAAATATGTTTTCTGTTTTTTATTACTAGAGACATGATTTTGTTTTCGTGAGAGGCACGCTTTTGCTTTCGCAAGAGACACGGCAGTCCCTCCTGAAAACGAAAAAAACGTGTTTTCCGGGTTTTTTCATGAGAGGCTTCGTGAGAGACACGGCCGTCCCTTTTTCAAAAACGTGTTTTCACGGACGATTTTGTGAACCTTACGATTTTGTGAACCTTCCTATCGTTTGCGGAAATTTTACAAACTTTTGACTAGTTTCTCTATTTTCTTATTTGATTTTTGGACCGCTTTGTTCGGTCTTTTTTTTCCTTTTTCTTTCTTAAATGTGCGATCTTTTCCATATTCGAAAACTTACTTTATATTCTTCAATGTTTTCAAAAATCATGAACTTTTTCCAAATTTGGGAAAATTACTCAAAATCGATGAAATCTTTTCATATCCAAGATTTGTTTTTCAAAATCTAATTCAAATTCATGAACTTTCCTCTGAAATATCCATGATTTTTTTCAAACCCATGAGTTTTTTTAAAATCCATGATTTTTTTAAATTAATGAACTTTTGTTTCAAAATCCACAAACTTTTATTCAAATTCATGACCTCTTTCTTAGAATCATGAACTGTTTTTGAAGTCATGAACATTTTTCCAAATACTTGTATTTCTGTTTAAGTCAAGATTTTGTTTGCAAAAAAATGGCTATTTCAAATTTTAGCATTTTTCAATAAGCCAACCGTTGACGGGTCAAACATTGACCGAGCGACCACATGAGCGTTGAGTGCAACCTAACGACTCATCATGTTGCACATCTAATGGGTCGTACAAATACTACACTACGTGTGGGCGTCAAATGCCCTCCGAGTGTGTGAAGTGCTAAGATGATGACAATGCCTACCGACACCTCGGTACGCTGCAAACCAACTTGTAGTTGGATGGTTAGGAGGATTGTAGAATCCCCTGTCCTTCAGAGTTCAAGTCCTAGACTTGACATTGGTACTTGCATTTTTTTTAAATTTATTTCAAAAAAAGACCCCTCGGTACGCTAGACAGGTTTTCACCATATTTAAGGCCCATGGAAATGAGGCGATTGCAATCCGCGTCTGATTTCACGGCCTAGGTTTGGAAAAGTGCTCGACCGTACCTGATACCAGAGGTACTACTAGCGTGACGATTATATCTGGCTTACACCGAGTTCTATAGTACGCTCGCGTGAAGATTTCTTCTTTGCGCTAGAGAGATTTTGGGTCGGCCACCTTTTCGTACGTGGCACGTGCTGCGGATCTACCGACTGATTTCCTAGAGAAATCAGTTGGATTCTGGCCATCGGATTTTGCGTTCGTCATCGTTGAATTCAGTCAACACCATATCGCGGGGTCGTTCCCTTGTCTCATCGCTGCCGCAACAGAGAAGTAACCAAAGCAAGTTCACCATAGGAAGCAGCGCCGCCCAGCTTGCAGCAGGAGCTGCACCCCTCGTCGGCGCATAGGGATGCTCCACCGACGATCATCGACAACGCTTCACTGCAGCCCCAAACACCAGCGTGGCTCGCGCTCCATCGTAGCATTGGACATCGCCGTCGATGATTCAGTGCAGTGCTGACGCTGCTGCGGCGTTGCTCCACCAGTGCTTCATCGCAACCCCCGTCGGCCGCCGGCATCGATGCCATGCTCCATAGCACCACCTTGATGGCTGCCGGCAAAAAAGAACTTCACTTGAACGCCACCCGCCGTGCGGTGGTGCTTCATGGCCGCACTACTGTCATCGTTGAAGCTCCATCACAACATCGAGGCGATCGCCGGCGAAAGCTTCACTGCAGTGCCGCACCGCTGCCCCGTTGAAGCACCGCCTCAACACCGAGGAGGTCGCCGGTGAAAGCTTCACTACAACGCCCCATCGTGCGGCGGAGCTCCATGGCCGCACCGCTGCCCTGTCGAAGCTCCATCGCAGCACCACGATAGTCGTCGATGAAATCTTCACTGTAGCGTGCCATCGCTCGGCGGAGCTCCGTGGCCGCACCATTGCCTCATCGAAGCTTCATCGCAGCACCTTCGATGGTTGCCGACAAAAAATCTTCACTGCAACGTAACACCGGGGGGCGGTGCTCCAACGCAGCGCGACGGCGATGGCGGATGCTCCAACGCAGTTGTGCAGCGGAGATGCATGAGGAGCTGTCGTCGTCCTCCTCCATTAGTTCGGAGCAGCAGGAATGCCTGTGTGTGAACGTGTGTGAAAGAGAAATGGGAAAGGTGAAAAGGTAAAGGAAAAGGGATGAGTGGCGGAGTGTGCATGAAGATAAGGTTGGACGTAACGGGTCAACAGGGACACGTGTTCACGAGGGGGCGCGGCTTACGTTCTCTTGTTTTCATCCGGTTGATAATAAACCTTTTCCTTCATACATTTGTTCGCTTGCTCGCGTCACTAGCTCCATGGTGGCTACATTCGCTTTGACTTTTTTCTGCTATTTTGTTTTCATTTCGGTTTTCTTAGTTTCTCTATTGTTTTTTCCTTTCCTTTGTTATTGCACTTGTTTTCTTCATTTCTTTCTTGTTTTTACTGGTTTTTATTTTCTTTACTTTTTGGTTTTCTTAAGCTTTTTTTTGTTTCTTTCTCTGTTTTCTCCTATTTGCTTGTTCTTTGTTTCTATGTATTTTATGCACAATTTTTTTCTTTGGTTTTTATATTTTATTTGCTTATATTTTTTTCTTCTATGATTTTTTTCTGTTTCTTAATTATACTTTGGTTTTCTTTACGTTTCTTCATGCCTTCCATCATTTCCTTAAACATATGTCCAGTTTTTTCAGTGCATAGTGCATATTTCCAATGCATGAGTGAAACAATTTTTTTTATTGACACTGTATATTGCCTGAATACACGATGTACATTTTTTGGTAAACACATGTTATGAAACATTTTTTGAATCTATTGTAAAATAGTTTTTGAAATACACACTGAACATTTACTTAATGGCAATAAACCTTTTTTCCAACCTACGAGCACATCTTTCTACATTGCATATACAGTTTTTAAATTCTCACGAACATTGTTTTTCAAAACACGTGAATATTTCCTTTAAAATGTCACACACATTTTCGTAATGGTAATAAACATTTTTTATGTTTTATAAATGTCACAAACATTAATTCGAAACAAGAGAGTATTTACTCAAAATGGCATGTACATTTTATAATATTACGAAAAATAGTTTATACTTCTTAGGGGAAACCATTATTTTATACTTGTCAAAGATTCTTTAATATTCCATACACATTTGACATACAATTTTTTGAAACGCACAAACATCTTAATAATGTGACGAACATTTTTTCTGAAAGATATCAACATTTTTTTAATTGTATAACAATTTTATATTGTATTCACATTTTTTAAAATTCATTTTTAATGTAATTATGTTTAAAATATATATCCATTTAGAATATAGAAAATAAAAAATACCATGACGTGAGCGTGGCGAACCCTCGTCCTATTGGACTGACCGACCAATGGCCTCACTAGAAGCTCCACGCGGGTGGGGCTTCCTACCGCCTCCCTATAAGGGAGGCATAGGTCCGCCCTTAATAGTAGTGCTATCGTGTGTGGATCTCTTGTTCTTTTATTGTAACACCATGGCTCATCTAGAAAGTACGACCCAAGACCCATTGTTAGTATAGATTTGTACCGATTTTTACCTATGTTTAAAATGGATAATTTTCGATTTTTTGAGAGAATCACTTCAATATGATCTGTAATGATTAATAAAAGTAAAATATCACATACCCTTTGTCTATTTTGTTCCTTGCAGTAATGGGTCATTTAAGAACATAAATCAAACCATACATGTGAGATATTTGGCGTGGAGACCAAGTCCAATATTCTAGAAGCGCACAAAATGCCATCAAATGCCACTAGTTAGCCCGCTTGTACTAGCCATCGTACCGCTTACCAATGCGTGTGTGGCGTGATAACTAGCAATTCCTGTGAAGACAATGATAGTCAATTCTTGATTTGCCGGCCCAGAAACCCAATACCGCACACCACAAGCATATAAGGAGAAGACCACACTGCGGCATAGGGAACACCACACTGCTAAAGGGGTATAGGTGATACATAGACGTATTTTCGAAGCGATGCTCAAACAATCCTATTTCTTCGAGTTAAGACTTTGGAAATATCTTGGATTGCATTTCATTTTCTTGAATATGATATTTCAAGTTCTTCGAGACACTGTTGATTATGTCCTAATTGAGGAGTTAGGAAATCACGAGTGCGGTTCTCCCAATTGAGGAGTTAGGAAATTCTATACTCACAAAGGTCACATCAAAAGGGTCTATTGGTATTTTCCTCTTGGGTTGCGCCCCGACTATAAATTGTCATCCCCAACCACCAGTTGTTTGTTGGCTACTCTGAGTAATTGCATGACAAGTGTCATCTAGAGAAACCCACTCTTTGAAGAACATAAGAGAATCCCAACCGAAGAAAACCCTAAACACCTGGAGCCAGAGTGATTAAGCATCACTGAATAATCTGTTCCGTGTAAACCGAAAACTCATTAGCTTTGACGAATGTGATCTTCCACACAGTTAGATGTCATGTTCTGAGAAATCCAAGAGTCAATTTTTGGACCATCGGTCAGTAAGCATGTGAAGGTTTGGAAGTATACCTTGAAGACTTGCCACGAATGATTGGGCAATGTCTAAGTGGCCTTAGCTCAAGGAGATTAAGGTGAAGAATTTGTCTTGTGAGTTACATATCAGCGTGTCCAACTGTTGGAAATGTGTCCTAGAGGCAACAATAAAGTGGCTATTCTTATATTTCCTTGTTCAAGATAATTGTTTATTATCCATGCTATAATTGTATTGATTGGAAACTGAAATACATGTATGGATACATAGACAACAAAGTGTCCCTAGTAAGTCTCTACTGGACTAGCTCATTGATCAAAGATGACTAAGGTTTCGTAGCCATAAACATGAGTTTTCATTTGATAATGGGATCGCATCATAAGGAGAAAGATGTGATGGACAAGACCCAAACCTTAAGCATATCATTTGATCATATCGAGTTTACTGCTATTGCTTTCTGCATGTCAATGTATGTATTCCTATGACCATGAGATCATGCAACTCACTGGCACAGGAGGAATGCCTTATGTGTATCAAATATCATAACTGTGTGATTATAAAGGTGCTCTAGAGGTATCTCCGAGGGTGTCCGTTGAGTTGGCATGGATCAAGACTGAGATTTGTCACTCCGTGTGATTGAGAGGTATCTCAGGGCCCACTTGGTAATACAACATCATAGTAAGCTTGCAAGCAATGGGATTAAGGAGTTAGTCACGTGATCTTGTATTACAAAACGAGTAAAGAGACTTGCCGGTAATGAGATTGAACTAGGTATAGAGATACCGACGATCGAATCTCGGGCAAGTAACATACCGATGGACAAAGGGAACTCCACACGGGATTAACTGAATCCATGGCATCTTGGTTCAACGGATAAATATCTTAGTAGAATGTGTAGGAACCAATATGGGCATCTAGGTCCCGCTATTGGTTATTGACCGTAGAAGTGTCTCGGTCATGTCTACATAGTTCTCAAACCCGCAGGGTTTGCACACTTACGTTAGATGACGATCTAGTATAGTTGAGTTATTGTGTTGGTGTCCGAAGGTTTTTTGGAGTCCCAAATTAGATCCTGAACATTACGAGGAGATTCGGAATGGTCTGGAGGTAAATATTGATACATGGGAAGTTGGTATTCGAGTTCCGAAAAGGTTCAGAAGGTTACAGGTTTTGCGACGGAGGTTCCGGAAGAGTTCCGGGGAGTCCACCGGGAGGGTCTACCTGCACCGGAGGGCCCCATGGGTTGTGAGAGGTGGCACACCAGCCCCTGGTGGGCTGGCTGCCCCTCTCACCTAAGGCCCATGGAGCCAATGAGGAGGGCTGACTGAGAGGTGGCTACCGTCCCTCCGTCCTTGGGGGCCAAGCCACTTGGTGACTGCCGCCCCACCCTAGGGGAAATCCTAGAGCGCCAGCCTCCTCCCCCCTCCCTCCTATATATACTAGAGGAGAGGGAGGGCAGACTCATGAGAAAAATAGATGTGGCACTGCCCTCCTCTCTCTCTCGTAGTTCCTCTCTCGTTCTGTTGCGGCACCGCTTGGTGAAGCCCTGCCGAGATAGCTCCACCACCACCGCCACCACGTCGTCGTGCTGCCGAGAAGTCAAGCTTATTCTTCACCATCGCTCGCAGGATCAAGGAGGTGAAGGCGTCATTGAGTTGTACGTGTGTTGAACGCAGAGGTGCCGTCCGTTCAGCACTTGATCGGGATGTTCATGATTGGACGAAGACGTTCGACTACATCAACCGCGTTTTTAACGCTTTCGCTTAGCAATCTACAAGGGTATGTAGATGCACTCCGCTCTCGTAGTTGTTGATCTCTATAGATTGATCTTGGTGAGCGTAAGAGTTTTTTTGTTTCCCATGCGACGTTCCCCAACAGTGGCATCATGAGCTAGGTCTATGCGTAAATAACATGCACGAGCAGAACACACAGTGTTTGTGGGCGTTGATGTTCAGATTGCTTACTTCCTTAGTCTTATTTTGATTCGGCGGTATTGTGGGATGAAGTGGCTCAGACCAACCTTAGTCGTCCACATACGAGAGACCGGTTCCATCGACTGACATGCAACTTGTTGCGTAAAGATGGCTGGCGGGTGTGTGTCTCTCCCAATTAAGTTGAATCGGATTCGACGGAGGCGGTCCTTTTAGAAGGTTAAATAGCAACTTGAATATCACCGTTGTGGCTTTGCTTAGGTAAGAATGGTTCTTGCTAGTCACCCATAGCAGCCACGTAAAACATGCAACAACAAAATAGAGGACGTCTAACTTCTTGTTGCAGGGTATGTTGTGATATGATATGGCCGAGGACATGATGAGATATATGTGATATATGAGATGATCAAGTTTTGTATAGATTATCACGACTTGCATGTCGATGAGTACGACAACCAACATGAGCCATAGGGTTGTCTTTAATTATTTGTGCCTTTTTGCTTTACTTGATCGCTATGAGTTAGCAATAGTGGTAGAAGCATAGTTGGCGCGATAACCCCAATGGCGACACGATGATGGAGATCATGGTGTCATGTCAGTGCTTTGGATATGGAGATCAAAAGCACAAGATGATGGCCATATCATGTCACTCTTTTGATTTGTATGTGATGTTAATCCTTTTATGCATCTTATTTTACTTAAGACGAGAGTAGCATTATAAGATGACCCCTCACTAAAATTTCAAGATAAAATTGTGTTCTCCCCAAGTGTGCACCGTTGCGAAGGTTCATTATTTCGAGGTATCACATGATGATCGGGCGCGATAGATTCTACATTCGCATACACCGGGTGTAAGCCATTTTTGCACATGCACAACACTTGGGTTAAACTTGACGAGACTAGCATTTATAGACATGGCTTGGGAACACAAGAGACCGAAAGGTCGAACATGCGTCATATAGTATATATGATCAACATGGAGATGTTCACAATTTAAACCACCTCATCTCACACGATGATCGAACCTGGGTTGGTGAATTTGGATCATGTTACATTCGGACAACATGAGGAATGTTGATTTGAGTGCGAGATCTTAAGTAATATGATTAATTGAACTCATTATCATGAACAATAGTCTAAGTTGTCTTTGAAAATTATGTTGTATATCAATGGCTCGCGCATTAGTTCCTCTGAATTTTGATGAGTTCCTAGAGAAAGCTGAAGATGATGGAAGTAACTTTGTGGATTGGGTCCATAATCTAAGGATTATCCTCACGGCTTCGCAAAAGGCTTATGTCCTTGATGCACCGCTTTGTGCGCCACCCGCTCTAGTGTCGTATGTGGACATTGTGAACGTATGGTAGGCGTGTACTAATGACTACTCAATAGTTCAGTGCACCATGCTGTATGGCTTACAATCGGGGCGTCAAAGACGTTTTGAACATCATGGAGCAGAGGAGATGTTCTAGGAGTTGAACTTTGTTTTTCAAGCAAATGCCCGTATCGAGAGGTATGAGGCTTCCGATAAATTGTGTGCCTGCAAGATGGAGGAGAACAATTGTGTTAGTGAGCACATACTCAGAATGTCTGGGTACTACAACCATTTGACTCAGCTACGCTTTGAGCTACAACCTAACATGCTCACTGACAGAGTTCTTTAGTCACTTCCACCTAGCTACAAGAGCTTCATGATGAACTATAATATGCAAGGGTGAAAGCACATATGCTCCCTTGGTGATTTTGATAATTCATGGCAACATACATTGTCTCTTGGACAAACACCTTTACGCAGATATTTCAAGAAAAGTCCATACAGAGCATTGGCTAATGGTTTATGTGGAGACACCCCTGGATGCAAGAAAGGAACAATATTGTCTCAAGCTTCAAGCTAGAAGACTCTTCATTTTATATTTGTGATAAATCACTTTTGAATCCATAGGAAAGCCAATACTATTAAAAGTGGGTGAGGTAGTAAAATGAACTGATTGCTCAAATGCTCAAAGTTAGCCACCAAAACACTAAATCATTTCTCCCATATATCCACTCTGTCAAGTTCCACATTCACAAATTCAATGTCACAAACATTTCCATATCGGACCCACCAAGTTTGAACCTCAGACAAAACCCTAGCCATTCCCACAAAATCGGTGCAACCGAAACTACATCGGTGCTACCGAGTTGGGTGTGACCAACATTCTGTTGCCAAGATACACAAAATCGGAATTTTCGAGTTTGAGTATCGGTGCCACCGAGTTTAGCCATCTGACCATTAGTCAACTTTACGATGCCATCGAGTTCTATATATCGGTCTCACCGAGATTCAAAAGTTCACACCTTTAGTACTAGTCAGTACCACCGAGTTGTCCACTTCGATGTCACTGAGTTTGCACTTTTGTGTGTTTGCACTTTTGTGTGTAACGGTCAGATTTTGGCTGCTGCCTATATATACCCCTTCACGCACCTCTCATTCGTGGGCGAAGCACTCTGAACACACACTTCATTTCCAGATCCATTTTTGAGAGAGAACCACCTACTCATGTGTTGAGACCAAGATATTCCAATCCAATCATTTGAAACTTGATCTCTAGCCTCCCCAAACCGCTTTCCACCAAATCAACCTCTCCTACCCATGCATATTCTGTGAGAGAGTGATTTGTGTTGAGGAGACTATCTTTAGAAGCATAAGAGCAAGGAGTTCATTGATCTACCACACCTATTACCTTTTGGAGAGTGGTGCCTCCTAGATTGGTTAGGTGTCGCTTGGGAGCCTCCTACTTTGTGTTGTGGAGTTGAACCAAGATGTTTGTAAGGGCAAGGAGATCGCCTACTTCGTGAAGATCTATCGTGAGTAAGGCTTGTCCTCCATGGACGTAAGCCGTGGTGGGATAGACAAGGTCATTTCTTTGTGGACCCTCCATGGGTGGAGCCCTCCGTGGACTCTCGCAGCCGTTACCCTTCGTGAGTTGAAGTCTCCACTAACATGGACGTACAATAGCGCCACCTATCGGAACCATGCCAAAAATCGCCGTGTCAACCTCATGCGTTTGATCTCCCTACCTTACTCCTCTACTCTACGGTTGCATGTTTTACTTTTCGCAGTTATACTCTTAGAGTTGCATGTGTAGGGTGTACTTGACTTGTTATAGCTACCATAGCTGCCTCTCAAGTAAAATTGGGAAAAGGCAAAAAATCATCTTGACAAGTAGTTTATTCACCCCCCTCTAGACATATCTTCTATCGATCCCTCAATTGGTATCAAAGAAAGGTCTCCAAAACCTTGGTTTAACCACCATTGGAGGATGATGAATGTGACTAGTTCCAGATTTTTAGTTCTAGAGTGCCTATTCTTGATGGGGAGTACTTTAGACAATGGAAAGACGAAATGCTTGATATATTCGATGAGTTCCATTTGCGCAAGTATATTGAATATCCCTATGCGCATCCCATTGATCCCATACATCCTTCTCATGATGATGAAGTTAATATGCTTCGTAACCTTAACACTGTCAATCTTATCATTAGAGGTTTACCAAGAAATGTGCTTAATCAGTTGCAAAACTTTGAGTGTGCTCATACCTTGTGGAAAGACTTAGAGAAAAGATATCCAAATTATTCCTTGAAAAATCTTTATATCGTTGTTCACAAGTACATTGCTTTCCATAAGATGAAGCCAACCGATCCTAAATTTGATAAATGCCTATTTGAGCTTCGTGACCTCATGCGTGCTAAAGTAAATGTCGTTACCATCAACAACATCATTGTTGAAGCCATTCGAATGCATAAACTTGAACATTATAATAGTCAAATTTTTGATGAAACTTCTGTCTCTTACGAGGAAACTTCATCCGATGATGACTATGCGGAACGTGGCTACTACGATGATGATAGAACTTCGACACCGAGTATGAGAAGACCATGAAGAACCTTAGTCTGATGGTTAACCTTAAGGACTATATGGTCGGTGGTAAGGAGTGGGTTCTCGATAGTGGATGCACCGATCACATGACCGGAGATAAAGAATGTTCCATGATATTACACCAAACCGTGGACCTCGGAAGTATGTGACTTTTGGAGACAACTATTAAGATAAGGTACTTGGTCTTGGTAAGGTGGACGTATCTCATGAAAGTTCCATTCAGAATGTCATGCTTATTGAATCCCTTGGCTACAATCTTCTTTCCATATCTAGACTAGCAGACTTTGGTTTCGATGTGCTATTTACGAAAGTTGAATGCCGAGTGTTTCGTAGCGACAATCATAACATCGTCTTTACTGGTTTCCTAGAGGTGATCTATACATTGTTGATTTCTCAAAATATCCAAACCCCGTATGTGTCTTATTGCAAAATCTTCTAAAGGTTGGTTATCACATAGAAGGATTGGACATGTTGGTATGCGGTATCTTGACAAACTTATCAAAGGTGATCATATTCTTGGTGTTAAAGATGTTATCCTTGACAAAGATAGACTTTGCAGTGCATGTCAAGCAGGAAAACAAGTTGGAGGAAGTCATCCCGTGAAGAACATTATGACCACAAGAAGACCCCTCGAGCTGCTTCACATGGATCTATTTGGTCCCAACGCTTATAAGAGCCTCGGTGGAAATTCTTATGGTCTAGTTATTGTTGATGATTTTTCCAGATTTACATGGGTATTCTTTCTCAATGATAAGTCACACGTACAAATGATCTTCAAGAACTTTGCTCGAAAAGCTCAAAACGAGTTTGAAGTGAAGATCAAGAAGGTTCAGAGCGATAACAAAACGGAGTTCAAGAACACTAATATGGATACTCTTCTTGAAGAAGAAGGTATCTTACATGAGTTCTAGGTGACGTACACACCTCAACAAAGTGGAGTTGTTGAGAGGAAGAACCGGGCGCTCATTAAGACGGCGAGATCGATTCTTGACGAATACAAGGCTCCAAGACACTTTTGGGAAGAAGCCGTGGAAACAGCTTGCCATGCCATTAACCGACTCTATATGCACAAGCTTCTCGGTAAAACGACATACGAGGTACTCACCGGTAACAAACCCCAAGTTGGATACTTTCAAGTATTCGGCTCTAAGTGCTATATTCTTGATAAGCATCGTCGATCTAAATTTGCACCTAAATCTTATGAAGGTTTCCTTCTTGGTTACGGATCAAACTCTCATGCTTACCGTGTCTACAACAACTTCACTCGAAAAGTTGAAGAGATGGTAGATGTGAAGTTTGATGAGACTAACAGTTTGCAAGTCGAACAATTGCCAATTGATATAGGAGATAAGGAACCTTCAGAAGCTATCAAGGATTTGTCCATTGGCAAGATTCGTCCCATGGATGTGAAGGAAAGCACTTCATCAACTCAAGTGGAAGCTCCTACTTCACGTCAAGGCAAACCGCAAAACGACATGGACGCATCCACAAGTGGTACATGACATGATGAAGAAGAGGAAGAGAAACATCTTGATGATCCACCTCAAACTTCCTCACCACCACCTCAAGGAGAAGATGATGCCAACCACCATGCTCAAGATGAAGATGATGAAGAAGAAGCTCCTCCACCCAACAAGAAGAAGCTGTCAAGAGTTAGAGCAAGAGTGGACAGAGATCATCCGCTGAAACAAATCTACACCAACATAAACAACGGGAGAATCACTCGCTCTAAATCTCGTTTAGCTAACTTTTGCAAGCATTATTCTTTCATATCTAGCATTGAATCCTTGAAAGTAGAAGAAGCTCTCCAAGATCCATATTGGGTGAATGCCATGCATGAAGAGCTATACAACTTCGAGAGGAAGCAAGTATGGACACTTGTTGGAAAACCAGAACGCAAACAGAATATCATTGGTACAAGATGGGTGTTTCGGAACAAGCAAGATGAAGACAGACAATATGTACGCAACAAAGCACGTCTCGTAGCCGAAGGATACACACAAGTAGAAAGTATGGAATATGGTGAGACTTATGCTCCCGTTGCTAGACTTGAAGCCATTCGTATTCTTCTAGCTTATGCAAATCAACATGATATAACTCTCTACCAAATGGATATTAAAAGTGCCTTTCTCAATAGAGAAATTGAAGAGGAAATTTATGTTAAACAACCTCCTCGTTTGGTGAATCCTGAGAAACCCGATCATGTTTACAAACTTTGTAAAGCTTTATATGTTCTTAGACAAGCACCTAGAGATTGGTACAAATGCCTAACGAAGTTTCTCATTGAAAAAGGTTTTCAAATTGGAAAAATTTATGCAACCTTATTCACTAAAAGAGTAAATGGCAAACTATTTGTTTGTCAAATATATGTGGATGATATTATCTTTGGTTCTACTAACCCACATTTTAGTGAAAAGTTTGGAAAGTTGATGTGAGAGAAGTACGACATGTCCACGATGAGTGAACTAAAGTTCTTCATTGGATTGCAAATAAAACAATCGAGAGAAGGAACGTTCATCTCTCAAACCAATTACACCAAGGACTTGATCAGGAAGTTCAACATGCAAGAATGCAAAGGTATGAGAACCCCCATGCCTACTAGTGGACATCTTGACCTCACTGAGGATGATGCACCCGTTGATCAAAAGGTTTATTGATCAATGATTGGATCATTGCTATATCTATGTGCCCCTCGTCCTGATATCATGCTAAGAGTTTGCATGTGTTCCCGCTATCAAGCAACACCTAAAGAGTGTCATCTATTGGGTGTGAAAAGGATAGTGAGATACCTTATACATACACCAAACTTTGGCATATGGTATCCCAAGGGATCTTATTTTGATCTTGTTGGCTATTCTGATTCGTACTATGCTGGAGACAAGGTTGATAGAAAATCCACCTCGGGTACATGTCAATTTCTTGGGAGATCTCTTGTCTCTTGTACATCCAAGAAACAAAACTCGGTATCCTTATCAACTGCCGAAGCAGAATACATTGCCGCTGGATCATGTTGTGCTCAATTACTATGGATGTCTCAAATGCTTAAGGATTATGGAATTCATGTTAGAAAAGTCCCATTGTTGTGTGACAGTGAAAGTTCTATTAAGATTGCATATAATCCTGTGCAACATTCTAGAACCAAACACATCCAAGTGCGACATCATTTCATTCGTGATCATGTTGCCAAAGGAGATATCGATCTCAGGCATGTTCGTACTGACAAACAACTGACTGATATTTTCATGAAACCACTTGATGAGAAATTGTTCTATCCTTTGAGAAGTGAGTTGAACATCATTGATGCTTCAAACTTGAGCTAGACTCACTCGGATGCATGCAAGGGCTTGAGCTTGACTGACCGTTCCTTGATGCCATTGATATGACTATCTTATGTCTTGGAAACTATGGCCCCTTGTATCGAACCTAACCTTTTGTAGGTACTTGGAAGAAATACACTCCACAAGATTGCAAGCGAACTCTCATCAAAAGCAATCTTGACATGGCCAAGTATCAACAACCTTTTCTTCGGAGATGAAGGAAGAAGACAACAAAATCATATCCTTGACAATTATATGATATTGAATTTCACTCATGTCATGTGGATATATTATGTTCTTCCTTGCATAACTAACCATTGTAGGTAAAAAGTGAACCAAAACATCATCGATAGCTCCCAACTCAAGATGATCATCATCAACATTGAGCATCCACAAGAAGTTCACCTACATTCCATGTCATCAACATCATTCGAAGGTATGTACTCATATCCTTGATAAAGCTCTACACCAAGTCATGGAGTAAAGCAACTCAAGTGATACAAAGACATTGAAATGCTTAATTGAAAAAATGGCAACCCCATTTCGCGGTTAACAATGAGTATGACCTATGATCAAGCATCCTTGCTTGACTCCTCAAGTCAAATACTCCAATATAGGTGAGCTAGTCACCGCCCCACATCTAGATGGAGAATATCGTATGGTTCATATTTGAACTTTCATATTCTTAGAACCATTCCACTCCCATCTATATGTGTGTATTTTCAAAAAATAAATTCTTATTATTCTTACTTTTCTTTGAACTGTCTGAGCTGGAATTATCATTCTTTTGGACACTTGACCTTTTGAAACAATTCTTTCAATCAACCTATTTTCTGTTAAAAGAGTTGACTACCATTGCAACTCGGTTTCACCGAATTGGGAAACTCGGTCCAACCAATTTTACCAAAAGGCCTAAATATCAATCTTGGTTATACCGAATCATTATGCCTCGGTAACTCCGATTTTTCTGACTTTGTTGCTCTGATAATTTTTTTGGAGCTTTGTCCTTGGGGAGACAACTTCTCTAGGGGGAGAAAATCTCAGTGATCCCATGCTATATAAGAGTGAGAATTGTCTAGGAACCCTAACTTAGGGGGAGGTCATTCAAGGACCTCTTATCCACACCTAAGGGGGAGAACATTCAATGAACCCTACAAAATATCTAAGGGGGAGAAAAAACAAATTCTAGGAACCCTTACAAAAGAGAGAAATATCCAGGATCCCTCTATTTTCTCCCAATGAGCCCATACCCTCTGACCTTTATTTTTGGTAATTGTGCCAAAGGGGGAGAAATATCATCAAAGCTTCCATTCAGTGAACCTATTTATAGGGGAGAAATACTATCAAGAAGCTTATACAAAAGAGGGAGCAACAACACTAAAGGGAGATACTTGTATCATACCCTATACATTAAGGGGAGAGAGGTAAATACCATTTTAAATGGCTTTATTGGTTTGAACTTATTTTCCCTACCTACTCCCAATATCTAAATGCCATGATTCAGGGGGAGAGGAAGCTTTACATACTCATTTGCAAGGAGAAAAAGTTCTTGTTCCTTGAAAACATATTCTTTCATCAAATCCTATCTTAACTATGTCTTCAATTTCTTGGTACTTCTAAATTTCTTTTGCATCTTTACAACAAGGTACCCTTGTGTTATCTAACATTTTTTTCCCAAGTGTACTCCTATGTCAAGACGCTCAAGATCCTCAAGGTAAGTATATGCATCATATCCTTGTTCATGATGACCTCTTGTTTCTTGCACATACTGTTTGCAAGAGGGAGTCGTAAACATGGAAGTCTTTCATTCACATATGTCTCATGCATATAGCCAATATTCCTATGACTTGTCTTGTCCTTCTACCTTGTGTGTGCCCATGCATTTCAAAGCAACTATCCTTTAAAGGGATTGCACACATTAGGGGGAGCTTGTACTGGTCATATTTCCTTCAAAGCTCTCATATCCTTATGAGTATCTTTATTTGAAGCTTTGATTGTATGTTTTCATCAATTACCACAAAGGGGGAGATTGAAAGCACATATTCTCCCTTGGTGATTTTGACAATTCATGACAACATACATTGTCTCTTGGACTAACACCTTTACCTAGATATTTCAAGAAAAGTCCATGGAGAGCATTGACTAAAGGTTTATGTGGAGACACCCCTGGATGCAAGAAAGGAACAATATTGGCTCATGCTTCAAGCTAGAAGACTCTTCATTTTATATTTCTGAGAAATCACATTTGAGTCCATAAGAAAGCCAATACTATTAAAAGGGGGCGAGGTAGTAAAATGAACCGATTGCTCAAATTCTCAAAGTTAGCCACCAAAACACTCAATCATTTTCCCCACATATCCACTCTGTCAACTTCCACATTCACAAATTCGGTGTCACCAACATTTCCATATCGGACCCACTGAGTTTGAACCTCAGACAGAACCCTAGCCATTCCCACCAAATCGGTGCAACCAAAAGTGCATCGGTGCTATCGAGTTGGGTGTGACAAACATTCTGTTGCCAAGATACACAAAATCGGAATTTCCAAGTTTGAGTATCGGTGCCCCCCGAGTTTGGCCATCTGGTTGTTAGTCACCTTTTCGGTGCCACCGAGTTTTATATATCGGTCTCACCGAGATTCAAAAGTTCACACCTTTAGAACTAGTTGGTACCATCGTGTTGTCCACTCCGGCATCACCAAGTTTGCACTTTTGTGTGTAATGTTTGGATTTTGGCAGCTGCCTATATATACCCCTTCACCCACCTCTCATTCGTGGGAGAAGCACTCAGAACACACACTTTATTTCTAGATCCATTTTCTGAGAGAGAACCACCTACT
Source organism: Hordeum vulgare subsp. vulgare (assembly GCF_904849725.1). Classification (NCBI taxonomy): domain Eukaryota; kingdom Viridiplantae; phylum Streptophyta; class Magnoliopsida; order Poales; family Poaceae; genus Hordeum; species Hordeum vulgare. The sequence goes on from NC_058520.1 coordinate 310,303,492, forward strand.
CATGTGTTGAGACCAAGATATTCTAATCCAATCATTTGAAACTTGATCTCTAGCCCCCCCCAACCTGATTTCCACCAAATCAACCTCTCGTACCCATGCATATTCTGTGAGAGAGTGATGTGTGTCGAGGAGACTATCTTTAGAAGCACAAGAGCAAGGAGTTCATTGATCTACCACATCTACTACCTTTTGGAGGGTGGTGCCTCCTAGATTGGTTATGTGTCGCTTGGGAGCCTCCTACTTCTTGTTGTGGAGTTGAACCAAGATGTTGGTAAGGGCAAGGAGATCCCTACTTCATGAAGATCTACCGTGAGTATGGCTAGTCTTCCGTGGACGTAAGCCGTAGTGGGATATACAAGACCGCTTCTTTGTGGACCCTCTGTGGGTGGAGCCATGTGTGGACTCTCACAGTCATTACCCTCCGTGGGTTGAAGTGTCCACTAACATGGACGTACGATAGCGCCACCTATTGGAACCATGCCAAAAATCGCCGTGTCAACCTCATGCGTTTGATCTCCCTACCTTACTCCTCTACTTTACACTTGCATGTTTTACTTTCCTCTGCTATACTCTTAGAACTGCATGTGTAGGGTGTACTTGACTTGTTATAACTGCCATAGCTGCCTCTCAAGTAAAATTGGGAAAAGGCAAATTTTTAATCTTGACAAGTAGTCTATTCACCCCCCTCTAGACACATCCTCTATCGATCCCTCAAAGGGACAAACAAGTCCATCTCTGAGCTATTCGCAATGCTTAAAGTCGCGAATTAGTAATCAAGAAGAAGCATCAAGTGTTGATGGTCAATAAAACCACTAGTTTCAAAACATGCCACAACCCCCACATAAACTCTCATCTCCTTGAAATTACATCATTTGCCATTTGCCTCTCATTTTCCTCTCCCCCACTTCTAAAATGTTTTCACAAAAACACAAAAGTATTTGCCTTTCTAGTTGCCTTCTTTATGTTTTCCTTTTTCTTGCTTGCTTGCTTCTATTGCCTTCATGATGCCACTCGAAAACAGAAAAATAAACAGGAAAAGTAAAGACATATGGATCCCCATACACTTGCTAATCTTCTCAAAAGATCTAATTATCTTGAACCAATTGCTAGTGAGTTGAGTGCTCTTCATTATTTCTATGAAGTTTTGCTTGACAATCATGAATCTGAATATTGTGATGAAGTGTTAAACGAATAAATTTATAGAGTGATTCATGTTATCTCCTTTAATGGAAAGCATGATTGCGATGATGTTGTTATAAATTATATTAATGTTAGTCGTGCTAATAATATGCAAAACTACAAGATTGGGGGTGGCAATTTTGTCATATCCAGTACTCACCATAATGATCTTGATTGGGGTGATGCTTCTTACTACCTTGAAAAATTATTTAATCCTCATGATGAATATGATATTGATAATAATGTTTGGAATAGTATTGAAAGTGTGTTTAGTAGAGTGACAAATTTAGGTAATAATGATCCCACTATTATGGAGAATTATATATATCATGATTTTTTTGATAAAAAGTGGGTCTCGAGTTGTGGGGACCTCGACTTACAAGTCGAGATCGCCAAATGAACGTGCTTAGTGATCCCAGAGATCAATGCTCACCGAACATACAAATACTGAATATTAAGAGGCTTACATCCATACATACCGTTTGATACAATAAATGACCTTATCGGTCAAGTCTTACACGTATAGGGCCTTGAGGGCCAACACACCAAACTGGACTAATAGCGGAAATATTGGTCGAAAGCGTGAACCCATGCCATCAGCCTTAACCTACATGCATTCTGACTGGGAAGCGTCCTAGCTCGCAGGAACGTCACCAAGTTACTCTGCACCATGTCCTGTTCTCTCATACCTGGTCAATGAAATAACAAGTGGCAAGCCAATGAGTACTTTGAATGTACTCGCAAACAACCCAAGATATGAATAGTGCAATTGGAATGATAACAAGTAATATGCAGTATTGGTGGATAGCAGCTTAACTATAAATAAACATGATCATGGATGTGCATCATAAGCTAGATAGTATTTAGAAGAACAGGTTACAGATATCAATATATCTGTCAAGCGCTGAACACTCCAGGTTCACCCAATATGCCAAGTCACCAAGCTTGGTCATATCAACTCTTTCTGAGATAACACCATTAAACACACACACACACCTGGTTTATGCGGAAACGACTAGACGTAGTTTAAGCAGGATTACCCAACTGCCCTTGACCGTGGACACGACTATTCGAATAGTTTTACACTATGCAGAGGTTGTACGCTGTACCCACGAGATCTGGGAAACTTCCGTGTCATCCACGACCCGTGGTATATAACATACCCGAGGTAAGTACCCGATCAATGCCTTTCCCCTGACGATACTAGACAAAGAGGTCCACTCGATTGGTACCCAACCACCACGATGTACGTCTTACGAGCACTGACTCTAGACAGTATCATCCATGCGGGGACCAACGGTGTGCCCGGAACACATAAAAACGGCATAGTCGCCCTACCTGGCACGACCCTGTCACGAGAGTGACCACACATCACTCCCGCCACTAGTAATGTGGCTCTTTGCTAGCACCGACCAGAGTAATCAACAAGGCCCCGTCACATAAAGGGGTAACGTGGTCGCACATGTAAGGTTGGGACGGTCGACAGATCATAAATATAATCCCATTTACGAAACCACTCACACCAAAATACCCGGTGCACCACTTCACAAAAAGTGGCCACCTAACTCATCATCACCCTCGGGCATTAGTGCCACCCAACAGGGTTTTCATAAACCTTTGATATTTACCATCATCATGCTCATGCTACTATTATGCTTAGTTCTACTTGTCACTATGATATTAGCGTGACCCTCATAGGTGGTAGGATCATGCTCAAAATGCAAGTGCTCCGGAGGATCCATCAGTAACATCACTTCAATGATTTACCGATACTTATAATCATATGCAACGGAAATATTTGTTCTACTTAGCATGCAATATAACATATGCTCAAACATGGTCAAAGGGCTACTTGCCTTTGCTCATATAAGTCCTCGGGGTCTTCGAGGTCTTCCGATCCAACTCCGAGTACTCCGTCTACCCGTCACTATTGTCGGAAACAACCATGGTAAGCCACACAGCAAGAAGAAAAAAGTGCTATAAAAATGGAAGTTATATTTTCTTGGACCTCTCTGGTCATAAGAAAAATACCTGAAGCTTTCCATAAGAGATTTGGATCATCGGGGATTTTTGAATGGATGAATGGAGGAATAGGTGATCCTAAAGGAAGTCTATGGAAAATATCATGATAAAAATGAGTGGAGGCACTCATTTAACACAATATAATTTTAGAAATTTTTAGGAAGTTGTCTCACTCGATTTGGAGTTGCGTTGCATATTCTAGGGATTTTCCAATATTGGATAAATAGCAATAGGAAGCTATTTTTTATTGCGACAGAAATATGCAATACAAAAATGTTGACCAAGGCTACAAAAATAGGATAGGATATTAGAAGGCTCTGGAATTTGGAATAACTCCATTTGGAGTTGATTTGGATGCTATAAGAATTTACAAAGTGTGCTTTAAAATATTCAAATGAGAATTTGAATATCAATTCCCATAGAAAGTCTTCTGGAAAATGTGCAAAGCACACCTTTGGTTAGGTCCAGATTTTAGGGACCAGCAGAAATTTGAACCGTTAATTTTGGAGCTGAGATGGATTTATAAGGGATTTTTGAACTTTTACCAAAGGAAAAATTATAAAAGGGCTTATCCACAGGGCTATATTGCGCCCACCGGTGCAGGGGAGGAATTGGGCCGGCCCGTCGGCTCAGCCTGGCGAGGCGTGGACACGCAGGAGGCGCCCAGCGCCCTTTACGCCTTCCGCGCGGGAAAACGCCCACCGGCCAGGGCGTGACCACTTATCACAAGGGGCCCGGCTTGGGGAGGCTTACACGGGGCCTGCTTGTCGGGTCTCTCCTCTTCCTCCCGCCGGATCTGGGAGCACGCAGGGAGGCACAACCGGCCGATGTAGGGGCCGGCTCCGGTGGTGTGCCGGCCAGCAGGGGCTCGGGGCAAGGCCTCCCGCGCCCGAGGAGGAGCCAACTCCGCAATGGGAGCCTCGCGGCGAGGGAGATCTCTGCCATGGCGGAGGCCGACGGAAACCTCTGCGGTGGGGCGTCGTTTCGGCCATTTAGAGGAAGAAATGGGCACGGGGAAACTGCGAAGAGGAGGGAGGCCTCTCGGCGCAGCTTCACGGAGGGAAGAGCTCGGGGGAGCCCGAGTTGAAGAAGGGGGCGCTGGTGGCTTCCTCCATTAGAGGAGGAAGGGAGCCCAGGGCTCGAAGGGAAAGGTGGGGATGTGCGGGAGGTTGCAGGAGAAATAAGGGAGTGAGGGAGAGCCAGAGACAGCTTGGGGTGAGGAGATAAGAGAGGGGGAATAGAGAGAGATATCTCGGGAGCTCTCTAGAGCCTCCTGGTGCATGGATGCCACGCACCCCAGAGGGAGCTTGGAAGCTAGCTCGTGGGTGGAAGCGCTTGTAACACTCAAAAGGAAGGGCTGAGACGTGCTCAGACATGGAGTGGATGCCTAATTCGAGCTGTGGGGCAAGGTTTAGGTGCAGAGCAGCAGTTTTGCATGTCAGGTTGGTGGTCACCATGGACACCCGCGCCTACACCAGCAGCTTGACCAGTCAAAGGTGTCTGGGATGTGGGGCATGATATCTGGAGGGTGAGTGAGGAGTTTGGTCTTTAGTGGAGCTAGTTTGAATGGTCTTTGACTAAGGTTAAGTTTGTAAAAACAAACTTAGAGCTAATAAAAGTGGGTCACAAATGGAGAGTCCCGGGGAAAAATAATGTGTGGCAGTGTTAGCTATGCAAGGACTACAACACCGCCAAGTTTGAGCTCATGATGGGGAGGATAGCTAGTACCTGCTGTACAAAGCTACATTTCAGCCAGAAATTTAGTTGTAGATCTTATGCTCGTTTTCTCCACATGATCATGCCATATCTTGGTTTGAAATGATGCCTTGGGATGCTAAGGACTCTTTAGAAAGAGGTGGGGGCTTTGTCTTAAGCAGAAGTGGGACATGAGTGGTAAAAAGATCCAAGAGTTGAAGTGAGAGGTAGTTACATGGAGCCTCTCTCCAATAATTGACCACAGGTCATGGAAATGCTACTAGAGGTAAAATGTAACTATATGAAGTTGTGGTAGAAAGTTGAGCTCAAGGGTACAGAGTAGCCAATTTGTGAGTGCATACAAGGTGTTTGATGAGTGTGAGGGCAACCAGATGAACTTCAATTGATATGAAACTTAACAGGATCAAATAATAGATGAAAATAAGCTTGGACACCAAATTTGGGATTTGGTGGAGAAGGTTTCCAATGTAGACTTGGAAAACACATCAAATGAGCAGAAATGGCTTTCTGCTTACAACACCATTCAAATGAAATCCAACAAATCCAATATTTTGTGTGGGGGCATTATTTGCGCATTAAGGCATGCCCCAAAAGTTTGGGGTCAATTGGAGAAACTTTATAATGTAAAGTTTTCCAAAGTCAGAAATCAACAGAGGGTTTTGAGGGGCTTGGGACAAGTTCTTCTATTCTCCTTGATACACCACTTGGTGTGGATGCATTATTGGAGTACGTGAACATGTCTACCAAATTTGAGCACAATTGGAGATATTTGCAATACCTGGTTGTGCCTAGGGACGTAGGGTGTTCGAGGCCAGCCTGTGGTGGTGCACGGTGAGCCAGCTGCCGGTGCAGCGAGCACTCACCTCGCGGGCCTGCGCGTGTCGGCACTGCTGTGGGATTCCCAATGAGCACTCACGGCCAAGCGGTGAGCGGGGCTGGTGGCCTAGCCAGTGGCTCACCGAGCCTGGCTATAAATTAGCTAGGGATCCCTTCTCGTTCTCTCACCCGGGCTCGTCCCTAGCTGCTGCTCCGGTCCTCTTCCTCCTCCTTCTTCTCCTTGGAGGTGCTTGCTACGGCAACAGACAACAGCGCCAGAGATTGGCACGTTGATGGAGGCTAGGCTTGCGTTGGTTTTTCCCTTGGAGAGGAAAGGCTGGTGCAGCACAGGAGTAGTAAGTATTTCCCTCAGTTTGAGAACCAAGGTATCAATCCAGTAAGAGAATCTCGTCAAGTCCAGAGTACGTGCGCAAACGCAAAAGAGCTTGCACCCAACGCTATAAAGGGGTTGTCAATCCCTTCAAGATTGATTGCAAAGTGAGATCTGAAGGCGGAAAGTGCAACGAAGTAAAAGAGTAAGGCTGAAAATATGGTGTGAAGTAGACCCCGGGGCCATAGTGTTCACTAGAGGCTTCTCTCAAAATAACAACTATTACGGTGGGTGAACAAATTACTGTCGAGCAATTGATAGAACCACGCAAAGTCATGTTGATATCTAAGGCAATGATCATACATATAGGCATCACGTCCGAGACAAGTAGACCGATACTTTCTGCATCTGCTACTATTACTCCAAACATCGACCTGTCACACCCTGTTTTTCACCACCAATGTTTTAAGTTGCAAAAATCAGGGCTTGTTAAAACTTTTTCTAATGATGTTGTGAATGCTATGAATGCCTTGTATGAATGTATGCTTGTTTGCTTGATGATCCAAAACCCATGATAAATTTATTTATTTTTAAAATGAATTTCCAAAACTCTTTTCTTTTACATCACATCACCTCTACCTTGCTTGGGTTACACTACTAGCTCATGATGCCTAGTAGAACTCCCAACCAAAGTTGGTGATCTGAACTCAAATACTATTATTATTTGCCAAAAACATTATTTAATGATTTAAAACATTAGTTTCTATTTTAAATACATGTCTGTTGCTAAGGCCAGGAATGATATTCCCACAAGGAAAAATGCTTCTCTGCCTTAGAAAATTCTGAGTAAAATCATGGAAACTGAGAAGGACATATATTTTCCATATATAAGATTTTCAACCCTATTTTATATTATAATTATTTGAGTAAAACCCTAAAAACCATTCCTGTCTGTTTTAACCTTTTGAGATATTTCCAAAGGAAATATTCTCAATAAAATCCCATTAAATTACAGGAGCCTCCCCAAGCCATATTTGGTGCCCACAAAAAATCTCACCTTGATCCAAGGTAGGGAAGGTCACCAAATGAGCCTAAAACCGTCTTTGTCCAGAATAGAGTTGGAACAACTCGACATAGCAAAGTTTGTCCAATGGGGCTGAAACTTTGCAGGGGTGTTTGGCACCTCAAATGAGGACTCCACACCAAAAATGATATTTGCTAGACTCTGTTTAGTCACACTCCCTTTGGAGAGGACAGATCTGGCCATTTTGATGCATTTTCAAGTTTACAAAGCTAAACTTGTGCAATGGAGCTCAAAATTGGTGGAAACCTCTACTTTAAGCCCAAGACAAAACCTGTTAAGTTGCAGTTCCAGTGTTTGAGTGGAAGCACCCCAAACCACTGTCGAACACCTTTTGACAGTAAGGTAAAAACCCACCTAGCCACTATTTTACCCAATGTCAGAGCCTCAAACTTGGTGTATTAGTGCCTCAGACCAATCTAGACACCCAGTCAACTAGCCCCTCCCCAGTTCAAAGCACAAGTGACAAGAAATCCAATTTGTGCCATAGATCAGGGCTGACAACACTAGTGAAACCTGCCCCCCTTGACCAGCCAGTGCTCTCACTAGCACACAACGGCTAGAAACACTCCCAGCAACACCCAGGATATGAGGGACACGTCTAAAGTGCCCCAGAGCGCGCCAGCATGCCGTGGCATGCCAAAACTGCGCTCTGGGCGCGCTGCAGGGAGCAGCCGAGAAGGGGACGACGCTTCTGGCCGGTTCCAACCTCCCCCGAAGTGTCCAAGACCTCCCCCGACAACCCCTCTGTGTAAAGCAACCGCCAGGGACGCTCCTCCCCCGCGCTAGAGCTCGGGCGACGTGTGCCCGCACGCATCCGACTCGGCCGAGCATGCACAGACGCCGCAGCTCGACCCCACGCCTTCTCCCTCTACGGTCGGTGCTTCAGAGCGTCCCAAACCACGTCCGGAGAACGTGGTTTCGCAGCCAGCTCCCCACTGTGCATGCACGCGCGCCACGGTGAGTCACCGACGCACCGAGTCGGCTCACCATCGTGAGCCTATAAATAGGCCTCCTCGGCACCTCAGCACCCCTCCAGCGGCCTCTGCACAACCACTAGCTCCCCTAGCCAAGAAATCGAGCTTGCAGAGCCCCGGTGCTCGAGATCGACCGAGGCCCCTCTGCCTCGGAGCTCCGGTCGATCTCCAGCGACACGCCGGCTCCTGCGACACTCGACCCACCAGAGCACTCCCCTCGACACCAGGAACCTTTCCTCCAACTACCCCGAACAATTCCATGCCCCTAGCTACCAGTTCAACCACATCCCGAAACCCCTCCGCCACGGCCACCTCGTCGTCGGCGACTCCGAGTCTCCCCGGCGCTGTCCCGACCACCTACACGTAGGCGGAGGCACGCTGAACCCATTCCTGCCCTTAGCTAGGCCCATGGACGATGGCAGCCTCGCCGGAGTTCATCTCCTCCTCCCCAGCCGGAGGTAGGGGAAGAACCCGACAGGTGGGCTCCACCTGTCGGTGTCCTGGAGCTGCCCGGCATGCAGCCACAGCCGCTGACCCCATGGGCCCGCACGTCAGGTTCAAACCTGGCGCGCGTGCGCCTGGCAGCGTGCTGGCTGGCTGGGCCGGCCTGCTTCCAAGGCCTGGCTTTGTCCTTTTTCTTTTATTTTTACACAGAGACTAAAATGATTTTGGTAAAAATAACTACCAAGTGGAAAAATATAATTCTTCCACTGATATTTTTCTAAAAATGAGTAGTATTTGATTCTGCCATTGTTGATATTTTTCAAAAACAGAATCTGTTTTATAATAATATAAAGGCATTAAAAGCAATAGTTTGCTCCTGTTTAGTACTTATTAAAAATGCTTAGCTAGTAAAAACTAAGAGAAGATATTTTCAAAGTAACAACCTGAATTTAACCAAGTTTTGCAACATTTTCAAAAGTGATTTGTGATCTGTTTTTGTGTGAGCTATTTCTTATTTATTCTATTCTCGACGATAGAATTACCGAGTGATGAAGGACTCGGAGCGGAAGACCTCGAAGACCCCGGATACCTAGCTGACCAAGGCAAGCAACCCTTTGACCATGACTTGAGCATATGAATTGATGCATGCTAGAATAGCAAGTACTTTTCTGTTGCATGTGATCATAGTGTCGGTTCATCATTGGTGTGATGGTACCGAAGGCTTCTTCGAAGCACTTGCACGATGGTTATGTTATACTTATGGCTCCTCGGAGCACAAGCATGATGAGCTTGATCCTACCCTCTATGAGGATCATGCTACTGTCGTGTTGACAAGTAAAGATAGAAGTATATTATCATGAGCATGTTGTTTTCATAAAATAAGAGTTTATGAAAACCCCGTCGGGTACCACTAATGCCCGAGGGTGATGATGAGTTGGAGGTCACTTTTGGTGAAGTGATGCACCGGTGTTTTGTGTGAGTACGGTTTCGGAAATGGGATTAGATTTATGATGTGTCGACCGTCCCAACCTTACTAGTACGACCACGTTACCCCTTTATGGGACGGGGCTTTGTTGATTACTCTGGTCGGTACAAGCAAAGAGCCACATTACTAGTGGAGGGAGTGATTGTTGTCACTCTCGTGATGGGGTCGTGCCAGGTAGGACGACTATGCCATTATTATGAGTTCCAGGCACATCGTTGGTCCTCGGATGGTTGATACTGTCCAGAGTCGGTGCTCTTAAGACGTACAACATGTGGGTTGGGTACCAATCGAGTGGACCTCTTTGTCTAGTATCGTCAGGGGAAAGATGATGATCGGGTACTTACCTCGGGTATGTGAAATACCGCGAGTCGTGGATGACACGGAAGTTTCCCGGATCTCGTGGGTCCAGCGTACTACCTCTGCAGAGTGTAAACTATTCGAATAGCCGTGCCCACGGTCAAGGACAGTTTGGTAATCCTGCTTAAACTACGTCCAGCGTTTCCGCATAAACCAAGTAAGTGTGAGTGTGTGTGTGTGTGTGGTGTTAAAAAGGTGTTGTTATGGATAATAATAATAATATGACCAAGTTCGGTGACTTGGCATATAGGGTGAACCCGGATGGTTCAGCCCTTAGCAAATATGTTGATATCTGTAACCTGTGCTTCAAGAGTAATTCTTTAACTTGATGCATATTCATGATCATACCACCTAGATGAGTTATACTAGAAATGCATGATATTGTTATCCTTCACTTTCATTATTTATATCATGGGCTGTTTGCGAGTACATTCAAAGTACTCATTGGCTTGCCACTGGTTATATTATTGACCAGACAAGGAAGGACTGGAGTTTGGCGATGAGTACATCTTCGGAGACGGACCTGCGATCTAGGATGCTTCCAAGTCAGAATGCATGTCGGTGTAAGCTTGATGGCATGGGCACCAGCTTAGCCCTTATGAGTTTCCGCTACCCGTTGTACCCGTTTTATTTGGCCTTAGGCCCTGTTTGTGAACCTGACCCTTCAGTCATTTGATGTAATATTCGGTATTTGGATGTAAGACTCTATTATTCAGTATCTGTGTTCAGTGAGAATTGATCCTTGGGATCACTGGGCACGGCGATCTCGACTTACCAGTCGGGGTCCCCACAAAACTGGTATCAGAGCCATCCTGACTATAGTAAGCCTTAGGTAGCATGGACGTTAGCCGAAAACGATTAGTACACCAGCCTTACACGATTTTGCACCTAAAACCTTCTGATTCTCTCTCTCTCCTATATCTTGTAGATGGCCGCCGTACGTGAGACGCTTCTGGAGACCGGCTTTCCCCTACTCCTAGTGGATAGTCTCGAGAAGTGCCACGTACGCCGCACGCCCATCTTCCTCTACCGCGAGCATTGGGTCAACACCGACACCAAGGAATATCACGTGGACGTGATAGTGAAGGCTAATGACTCCCCATCTAGTTGGTTCTTTGAAGGACCACAAATGGGGGAACTGATGATGGCAGTGGAGACAGCCGCACGAGAGGCGCTCGTGCATCTCCGCTATATCCTCTCTGAGATGGCTGATGAGCCCGCTACTCGTCACCTACCTTTTCTTAAGGAAGGAGTGGAAGGGAGTTGGACGCTCACCCCATCGTCTGAGGATGGGATGCCATTAAGGTTTCAGACCTACTTCAGTCTCTCATCTGACACCCTGACGCACCTTCTGGTTAAGGAATTAATGAAGCTTCGCCAAGAACTGCACCATGTCAAGGGCCTACTTCACACCGAGAAGATGAAGAATCGCAAGGTGAAGAAAGGAGGCGCACCTGAAGGAAGGGTCGGTGTTGCTACCAGGGGTGGTGTGCTACTGATCCGGGTTGTTCCTCTTCAGAGTCGCCGCCTGACAGTGCAAGAGTATACTGAGCTCTTCGCCGCCTCACTTAAGAGATGCCGTGATGTATTGCTTCTTTCTTCGACTCCTTTGAAGGAAGAAGACACCAACGAAGACGAAGATCCTGTTGAACCCACCTATGAGACCGAGAAGTCCGCCGCGTAGGATTTCAGCGTAGGCAACTAGGAGTACCCCTAAGCATAGGGTATCCATGTATCCGATCTTTCAAATTATGAGTGTGTATGATGTAAGCCGCATTCTGCCTTAGGCAGCCTGTATGCGACTACGTCACTTGTTTTCAATAAATGCAAATTCCGTTTCCAGGAATTGGTTTTAAAAACTCGCACTAGCACACATTTGGACCCCCCCTCTTACTAGAGCAAACCCTTGTGGTTTCAAGCAAGGTGGATTTTTGACCTGTCTGTTTCCCTGAAAGGATGGTGAATGCAACCCGCAACATCACCTTCGGCAACCCCGGCGCCGCCTCCTCAGGTCAGCCGCAGGGAACCGAAGGAGAAGCTCACGCTGGAGATCACCATGAGCAGCATGGCAATGTTCCTCCGCCACCTCCTCCCGAGAACTTGACTATGGCTCAGTTCCTTCATGCTCTTCGCGAGGAGCATCAAGCCAACAATGCTGCTATTCAGCAGCTGGCTCAAGTCCTAGTGAACAACCCGCCGCAGAACGGGAACGACAATGGCCGCTCTGCTCTCTCAGAGTTTATGCGGACTACGCCTCCCATATTCACGGAGACGACTGAACCATTGGATGCCGATGACTGGATTCGCACTATTGAAGACCTCCTTGCGCTGGTCAAGTGCACCGATGAACGTGAGAAGGTCCTTTATGCCTCTCACTGTCTCGGAGGCACCGCCAGGGCTTGGTGGGATGGTTTCCAGATCATGCGAGCTGGGCAAGTCATCTCTTGGGCAATGTTCAAGCAAGGATTCCGCGTGGCTCATATTCCGCCAGGAATGATGACCATCAAGAAGCGGGAATTCCGAGCCTTGAGGCAGGGCAGTGGAACTGTTAAGGAATATCTGCAGAAGTTTAACCTCTTATCAAGGTATGCCCCTGAGGATGTTAACACTGAGACTGCTAAGGTAGAACACTTCATGGAAGGGTTGCAGCAGTCCCTGCAATACCAGTTGGTAGTTTGCGACTACAAGACCTTCAGCGACCTGGTTAACAAGGCACTTATGCTGGAAGACAAGCATCGTGCAATGGATGACACCCGCAAGCGCAAGCTGATAGGCAGTGGAGGACCCACTAATGCAAGACCGAGACCATGGCAGTCAGCACTTGCAAGGCCCAACTATCAGCAGCAACAGTACAAGACCCCGGTATTCCATCAGAATTATCAGCCTCAAGTCAACACCAAGCCAGTTTCCAACCCGTCGAACAACAGTGGAGTCAAGACCAATCCTCTGGGTCAGGTCACCTGTTTTGGGTGTGGACAAACCAGACACTATTCCAGGCAGTGTCCCAACAGTAAGCCCGATGCACCGCGTCCCAATGCACCCAACCCAGGTCAAGGAGCACCAGGAAGAAACCAGGTTCCCCGCAATCATTAGTTCAACAACAGGGGGTGGATCAATCACATCACCGCTGAAGAGGCGCAGGAAGACCCGAACTGCATTATGGGTACGTTCCTCATCAACTCCACCCCAACTACAGCGTTGTTTGATTGTGGTGCTTCGCATTCTTTTCTTACTCAAAGGTTTGCGGAGAAGTGTGGTTTAAAACCCACTCTGCTTCGCGGGCAGATGGCAATTCAAACCCCGGGAGCAGTGTTGAGGGGTCGAGATAGTTATCAATGGGACGAGCTTCTTGGCAGACCTCATTGTGCTTAAGTCGCAAGGCTTAGAAGTAATTCTTGGCATGGATTGGCTGGCCAAGCACCAGAGTCTCTTGGACTGTGCCAACAGGGACATTACCATGACAAGCAACCAAGGGGTCAAGGTTAAGTATGTCTCTGAGCGGGTATCAGCTCAAGTACCTCAAATCAACAGCCTATCCGAGGTAGAGCTCGACCAAGTGCCTGTAGTCTGTGAGTACCCGGACGTCTTTCCTGACGAGCTACCTGGAATGCCTCCTGACCGAGACATAGAGTTCATCATCGAGCTCATGCCTGGGTCAAGGCCTATTTATAAGAAGCCTTACAGGATGGGATCCGAGGAGCTAGCAGAGCTGAAGAAGCAGCTGGATGAGCAACTTAGGAAAGGATTCATTCGTCCGAGTGCATCACCTTGGGGATCACGTGTTCTGTTTGTATCAAATAAGGATGGTACCATTCGACTCTGCATCGATTACCGTTCTCTCAACGAAGTCACAATCAAGAACAAGTACCCACTCCCCAAGATAGAAGACCTATTTGACTAGTTGAATGGAGCTAAGGTATTCTCCAAGATCGATCTTCGATCCTGATATTACCAGTTGAAGATTCGACCCGAGGACATACCCAAGACTGCATTCGTGACCCGATACAGTCTCTATGAGTGCACAGTCACGCCCTTCGGATTGACAAATGCCCCAGCCTACTTCATGTACCTCATGAACAAGGTCTTCATGGAGTATTTTGATAAGTTTGTCGTCGTATTCATCGATGACATATCAATCTTCTCAAAATCCGAAGAAGAGCATGAGCAACACTTGAGGATAGTTTTGGGAAAGCTTCGAGAGCACCAACTGTATGCCAAGTTCAGCTAGTGTCAATTTTGGCTGAACGAAGTTGGATTTTTGGGTCATATCATGACGGCAAGCGGATTGGCAGTAGATCCATCCAAGATTACCACGGTGACCAACTGGGAATCGCCGAGGGACGTGAAGGATGTCAGGAGTTTCCTCGGACTCGCGGGATACTACCGCAAGTTCGTAGAAGGATTCTCCAGCATCGCTCGATCTATGACTCATCTTTTGAAGAAAGGCCGGAAGTTCGAGTGGACACCGGCGTGTGAAGCGAGCTTCCGAGAGTTGAAGAAAAGACGACTACCGCCCCGGTACTAGCTACCGCGGACCTCAACAAGGAGTTTGTGATTTACTGTGATGCCTCCGGAACCGGACTGGGTGGAGTCTTAATGCAAGATGGCAGAGTCATGGCATACTTGTCACGGCACCTGCGTCCGCATGAGGAGAACTACGCCACCCATGATCTCGAGTTAGCAGCCGTTGTGCATTCCTTGAAGACATGGCGACATTACCTGCTGGGGAAGCGATGTGAAATATACACGGACCACAAGAGTCTGAAATATATCTTCACCCAAAGGGAACTGAATATGAGGCAACGAAGATGGCTTGAGTTAATCAAGGATTACGACCTCAGCATTCAGTACCACCTCGGTAAGGCAAACGTGGTAGCCGATGCTTTAAGCCGGAAGGCCGACACCTTGAACGTCATGCTCAAGGAAAGGTTGCCCGCCTTATATGAAGAGATGGAAAGCTTCGGGCTGGAGTTAGTCGAACCAGGATACCTGGTCAACCTCAAAGTCAAACCGACTCTGGCTGATGATATCAAGGAGGCCCAGAAGGGACACAAGAGTATTGAAGGCCTCAAGAGGAAGATACGGGAAGGCAAGGCCCCAGGGTTCTCGGTTGATGATCAATGAGTGGTATGGTATGGGAAACGCTTATGCGTACCCAACAGGGCCGAACTCAAGGACTTGATCCTGCGAGAGTCCCATGACACGCCATACTCCATCCATCCCGGTGGTACCAAGATGTATCAAGACCTCAGAGAACGATTCTGGTGGCATGGCATGAGGAGAGAAATAGCCTCCTACGTCGCTAAGTGCGATGTATGCCAGCGGGTCAAGGCTGAGCATCAGCAACCTGCTGGGCTGCTACAGCCTCTTCAAGTGCCAGAATGGAAATGGGACAAGGTTGGCATGGACTTTATCACCGGACTACCCCGGTCAAGCAGGGGTCATGACTCCATATGGGTCATCGTCGACCATTTAACTAAGGTGTCTCATTTCATTCCGGTTAACACCACCTACGGGGGCGACAAGTTGGCTAGCCTCTACATTGAGCGCATCATTAGCCTCCATGGAGTTCCTAAGGAGATCATGTCCGACGGCGGCACGCAGTTCACCTCAAGATTCTGGAAGAAGTTTCAAGAAGCTCTCGAAACCAAGCTCTCTTTCAGCACGGCTTTCCACCCGCAGACGGGCGGACAGACCGAGAGGGTAAACCAGATACTCGAGGACATGCTCCGCGCGTGTGTCTTGGCTCATGGTGCCAAATGGGAAGACTGTCTGCCATTTGCTGAGTTCTCATACAACAACAGCTACCAGTCCAATCTTCAAATGGCCCCATTCGAGGTGCTATATGGGCGAAAGTGCCGCACCCCACTCAATTGGTTCGAAACCGGAGAAGGACTAGTTTTTGGGCCAGAAGCGCTGCAGGAAGCGGAAAGAAAGGTGCAGCTTGTCCAGGAAAACCTGAAGGCAGCTAAGTCACGACAAAAGAGCTATGCGGACTCCCACAGCAAGGATGTGGAGTTCGTTCCCGGATACCAGGTGTACCTGCGCGTTACGCCTCTCAAGGGAACCAAGCGTTTCCACGTCAAGGGGAAGCTAGCCCCAAGGTTTATTGGACCCTTCAAGATCGCGACAAGGCGCGGGGAAGTGGCTTATTAGTTGGAGCTACCCCCAGAACTTTCGGGTGTGCACAACGTTTTCCACGTGTCACAGCTCCGGAAGTGCTTACAAGTGCCGAACCATTCCGATCATTGCAAGGACATTGACCACCAAGCTGTTGACCTTCAACCGGACCTTACCTATCGCGAGAAGCCGACTCGCATTCTGGATGAAGCGGAGCGTTGCACCAGAAGCCGCACCATCAAGTATTTCAAGGTTCAGTGGAGCAACCATACCGAAGCAGAAGCAACATGGGAACGTGAAGACTATCTCCGATCAGAATTTCGAGAGCTATTTAACGCCTAGCTTAGGAATCTCGGGGACGACATTCTTGTAAGAGGGATAGGTCTGTCACACCCTGTTTTTCATCACCAATGTTTTAAGTTGCAAAAATCAGGGCTTGTTAAAACTTTTTCTAATGATTTTGTGAATGCTATGAATGCCTTGTATGAATGTATGCTTGTTTGCTCGATGATCCAAAACCCATGATAAATTTATTTATTTTTAAAATGAATTTCCAAAACTCTTTTCTTTGACATCAGATCACCTCTACCTTCCTTGGGTTACACTACTAGCTCATGATGCCTAGTAGCACTCCCAACCAAAGTTGGTGATCTGAACCCAAATACTATTATTATTTGCCAAAAACATTATTTAATGATTTAAAACATTATTTTCTATTTTAAATACATGTGTGTTTCTAAGGCCAGGAATGATATTCCAACAAGGAAAAATGCTTCGCTGCCTTAGAAAATTCTGAGTAAAATCATGGAAACTCAGAAGGACATATATTTTTCATATATTAGATTTTCAGCCATATTTTATATTACAATTATTTGAGTAAAACCCTGAAAACCATTCCTGTCTGTTTTAACCTTTTGAGATATTTCCAAAGGAAATATTCTCCGTAAAATCCCATTAAATTAGAGGAGCCTCCCCAAGCCATATTTGGTGCCCACATAAAATCTCACCTTGATCCAAGGTAGGGAAGGTCACCAAATGAGCCTAAAACCATCTCTCTCCAGAATAGAGTTGGAACAACTCTACATAGCAAAGTTTGTCCAATGGGGCTGAAACTTTGCAGGGGTGTTTGGCACCTCAAATGAGGACTCCACACCAAAAATGATATTTGCTAGACTCTGTTTAGTCACACTCCCTTTGGAGAGGACAAATCTGGCCATTTTGATGCATTTTCAAGTTTACAAAGCTAAACTTGTGCAATGGAGCTCAAAATTGGTGGAAACCTCTACTTTAACCCCAAGACAAAACCTGTTAAGTTGCAGTTCCAGTGTTTGAGTGGAAGCACCCCAAACCACTGTCGAACACCTTTTGACAGTAAGGTAAAAACCCACCTAGCCACTATTTTACCCAATGTCAGAGCCTCAAACTTGGTGTATTAGTGCCTCAGACCAACCTAGACACCCAGTCAACTAGCCCCTCCCCAGTTCAAAGCACAAGTGACAAGAACTCCAATTTGTGCCATAGATCAGGGCTGACAACACTAGTGAAACCTGCCCCCCTTGACCAGCCAGTGCTCTCACTAGCACACAACGGCTAGAAACATTCCCAGCAACACCCAGGACATGAGGGACACGTCTAAAGTGCCCCAGAGCGCGCCAGCATGCCGTGGCATGCCAAAACTGCGCTCTGGGCGTGCTACAGCGAGCAGCCGAGAAGGGGACGACGCTTCCGGCCGGTTCCAACCTCCCCCGAAGTGTCCAAGACCTCCCCCGACAACCCCTCTGTGTAAAGCAACTGCCGGGGACCCTCCTCCACCCCGCTAGAGCTCGGGCGTCGCGTGCCCGCGCGCAACCGACTGGGCCGAGCATGCACAGACGTTGCAGCTTGACCCCACGCCTTCTCGCTCTGCGGCCGGTGCTTCAGAGCGTCCCAAACCACGTCCGGAGACCGTGGTTTCGGAGCCAGCTCCCCACTGTGCACGCACGCGCGCCACGGTGAGTCACCGGCACACCGAGTCGGCTCACCCTCGCGAGCCTATAAATAGGCCTCCCCGGCACCTCAGCACCCCTCCAGCAGCCTCTGCACAACCACTAGCTCCCCCTAGCCACCCAATCAAGCTCGCAGAGCCCTGGTACTCGAGATCGACCGAGGCCCCTCCGCCTCGTAGCTTCGGTCAATCTCCGGCTACACGCCGGCTCCTGCGACACTCGACCCACCAGAGCACTCCCTCGACACCAGGAACCTTTCCCCCAACTACCCCGAGCGATTCAGTGCCCCTAGCTACCAGTTCAACCACATCCCGAAACCCCTCAGCCACGGCCACCCCGTCGGCGGCGACTCCGAGCCTCTCCGGCGCTGCCTCGACCACCTGCAGGTAGGCGGAGGCACGCTGAACCCATTCCTGCCCTTAGCTAGGCCCATGGACGACGGCAGCCTCGCCGGAGTTCATCTCCTCCTCCCCAGCCGGAGGTAGGGGAAGAACCCGACAAGTGGGCTCCACCTGTCGGTGTCCTGGAGCTGCCCGACACGCAGCAACAGCCGCTGACCCCATGGGCCCGCACGTCAGGTTCAAACCTGGCGCGCGTGCGCCTGGCAGCGTGCTGGCTGGCTGGGCCGGCCTGCTTCCAAGGCCTGGC
This sequence comes from Hordeum vulgare subsp. vulgare, assembly GCF_904849725.1. Lineage (NCBI taxonomy): Eukaryota > Viridiplantae > Streptophyta > Magnoliopsida > Poales > Poaceae > Hordeum > Hordeum vulgare. The sequence goes on from NC_058520.1 coordinate 310,322,153, forward strand.
TTTGTCCTTTTTCTTTTATTTTTTACACAGAGACTAAAATGATTTTGGTAAAAATAACTACCGAGTGGAAAAATATAATTCTTCCACTGATATTTTTCTAAAAATGAGTAGTATTTGATTCTTCCATTGTTGATATTTTTCAAAAACAGAATCTATTTTATAGTAATATAAAGGCATTAAAAGCAATAGTTTGCTCCCGTTTAGTAATTATTAAAAATGCTTATCTAGTAAAAACTAAGAGAAGATATTTTTCAAAGTAACAACCTGAATTTAACCAAGTTTTGCAACATTTTCAAAAGTGATTTGTGATCTGTTTTTGTGTGAGCTATTTTTTATTTATTCTATTCTCGACGATAGAATTACCGAGCGACGAAGGATTCGGAGCGGAAGACCTCGAAGACCTCGGATACCTAGCTGACCAAGGCAAGCAACGCTTTGACCATGACTTGAGCATATGAATTGATGCATGCTAGAATAGCAAGTACTTTTCTGTTGCATGTGATCATAGTTCCGGTTCATCATTGGTGTGATGGTACCGAAGGCTTCTTGGAAGCACTTGCATGATGGTGATGTTATACTTATGGCTCCTCGGAGCACAAGCATGATGAGCTTGATCCTACCCTCTATGAGGATCATGCTACTGTCGTGTTGACAAGTAAAGATAGAAGTATATTATCATGAGCATAATGTTGTCATAAAGTAAGAGTTTATGAAAACCCCGTCGGGTGCCACTAATGCCCAAGGGTGATGATGAGTTGGTGGTCACTTTTGGTGAATTGATGCATCGGTGTTTTGTGTGAGTACGTTTTCGGAAATGGGATTAGATTTATGATGTGTCGACCGTCCCAACTTTACCAGTACGACCACGTTACCCCTTTATGGGACGGGGCTTTGTTGATTACTCTGGTCGGTACTAGCAAAGAGCCACATTACTAGTGGCGGGAGTGATTGTCGTCACTCTCGTGATGGGGTCGTGCCAGGTAGGACGACTATGCCATTGTTATGAGTTTCAGGCACACCGTTAGTCCCCACATGGTTGATACTGTCCAGAGTCGGTGCTCGTAAGACGTACAACATGTGGGCTGGGTACCAATCGAGTGGACCTCTTTGTCTAGTATCGTCAGGGGAAAGATGATGACCGGGTACTTACCTCGGGTATGTGAAATACCGCGAGTCGTGGATGACACGGAAGTTTCCCGGATCTCGTGGGTCCAGCGTACTACCTCTGCAGAGTGTAAAGTATTCGAATAGCCGTGTCCACGGTCAAGGAGAGTTGGGTAATCCTGCTGAAACTACGTCCAGCTTTCCGCGTAAACCAAGTAAGTGTGAGTGTGTGTGTGTGGTGTTAGAAAGGTGTTGTTATGTTTAATAATAATAATATGACCAAGTTCGATGACTTGGCATATAGGGTGAACCCGGATGGTTCAACCCTTAGCAGATATGTTGATATCTGTAACCTGTTCTTCAAGAGTAATTCTTTAACTTGATGCATATTCATGATCATACCACCTAGATGAGTTATACTAGAAATGCATGATATTGTTATCCTTCACTTTCATTATTCATATCATGGGCTGTTTGCGAGTACATTCAAAGTACTCATTGGCTTGCCACTGGTTATATTATTGACCAGACAAGGAAGGACCGGAGTTTGGCGATGAGTACGTCTTCGGAGACGGACCTGTGATCTAGGACGCTTCCAAGTCAGAATGCCTGTCGGTGTAGGCTTGATGGCATAGGCACCCGCTTAGCCCTTATGAGTTTCCGCTACCCGTTGTACCCGTTTTATTTGGCCTTAGGCCCTGTTTGTGAACCTGACCCTTCGGTCATTTGATTTAATATTCGGTATTTGGATGTAAGACTCTATTATTCAGTATCTGTGTTCAGTGAGCATTGATCCTTGGGATCACTCGGCACGGCGATCTCGACTTACCAGTCGGGGTCCCCACACGACCGCTATCCAGCATGCATCTAGTGTATTGAGTTCATGAAAAACAGAGTAACGCCTTAAGCAAGATGACATAATGTAGAGGGATAAACTCAAACCAATGATGAAAACCCCATGTTTTTACCCTTGATGGCAACAACACGATGCGTGCCTCGCTACCCCTTCTGTGACTGGGTGAGGTCACCGCACGGTATGAACCCAAAACCAAGCACTTCTCCCATTGCAAGAATCATAGATCAAGCTGGCCAAACAAAACCCACAACTCGAAGAGAATTACAAGGATATGGAATCATGCATATAAGAGATTAGAAGAAACTCAAATAAGATTCATAGATAATCTGATCATAAATCCACAATTCATCGGATCTCGACAAACACATCGCAAAAGAAGATTACATCGGATAGATCTCCATGAAGATCATGGAGAACTTTGTATTGAAGATCCAAGAGAGAGAAGAAGCCATCTAGATACTAGCTATGGACTCATAAGTCTATGGTGAACTACTCATGCATCATCGGAGAGGTCATGGAGTTGATGAAGAAGCCCTCCGTATCCGAATGCCCCCTCCGGCAGGGCACCAGAACGTGCCCCAGATGGGATCTTGCGGAGACAGAGGCTTGCGGCGGCGGAAAAGTACTTTCGATGATCTCCTGATTTTTTCTGGAATTTTTGGGAATATATAGGCAAAAGACCTAGGGCAGAGTGGCCTAGGGAGCCCACAAGCCTGGGAGGTGCGGCCCCCTGGCCGCGGCTAGGGGGCTTGTGGGGTCCCTGGTGGCCCCCTGACTTGGTTCTCAAGTCCCCCGATCTTCTTCTGTTTCGGAAAAAATCTTTTTGGAAGTTTCGTTCCGTTTGGACTCCGTTTAAAATCCTCATCTGAAAAGAGTCAAAAACACGGAAAAAACAGGAACTGGCACTTGGCACTGAGTTAATAAGTTAGTCGCAAAAAAATATATAAGGCATACAAAACATCCAAAGTTTGACAAGATAATAGCATGAAACCATCAAAAACTATAGATACGTTGGAGACGTATCAGTGCTCGAGGAGGGACTTCAATGGAGGACGAGCCCCCGGGGTGGCTCATAATCCTCCTGGCTGGAGTGGTGGCGATGCTGGTCGGGGTCTAGATGCTGTACTGCGCAATCATCCATGATGATCGTCATGACGCTGCTGCCCGAACGACGGCTCTTCGTGGCGGCAGGGTTCATGATGACTAGGCAACTACTCAGTGTACGTGTGGTGCTAGTGTTATAGCGGTGTCTCCACGAAATAAATATGCATGCGGGTTTCTTCCCATGATGGAACTGAGGTGTGCCATAGTGGCAAGCAGTTAAGTGTTAGTGTGTGGTCGTGAACTTGGTTGTGGTTCGGGTGGAGGTTGCTTCCAGTGCGTCTGTCCTTGCTGTTCTTATAGTCTTGCACGTCGTAGCCGACGTAGTAGACATAGGAGTTGCAATAAAACTTGTTGTTTCTTCTCCGTTGTCATGGCTCCTTGATTATGTCGATGCTCCACCATGCTTGCGGGGAAATGTCTTCGGTTGATGGAGGGTTCAATGCCTCGCTCTCGAGAGGCGTTGCATTCTACAGAGTCTGGGGCTCGTCCAAACAAGACTAAGGTGTTCATCCTCTTATTGGGCGAATAAGTATGTCGTCCGTGAGGATTACAAAACAATTCCCAAGCATCACATAAGCACAGTGCTCATGAGACACGTGAGGGGAACGGAAACTCGCTATGGGCGGTCATTGGTCGAGGGGTTCGTGGTCCAACATGGCCTAGTCCTTCATGCCCATGTTCATCATAGACACGATGGGTGGTGGTCGGGCAGAGTACTGGCCATATTCCAACGACTTAGAGTCATTTCTTATGGTCGTAATCCGACCACTTTATGTCTTGGTGAATCTTTAGAGTTTCGAGGAATCTAGGATGTGGGTGAACAGTTATCATCTTATCTCAAGCTCATTCTTTAAATGCCAATAGTATGATCTCTAACTCGGGACGACATCACCCTATCTCATCGAAGATACCACCTCACATGGGTGAACTCCACACCACTCATGCTAGTCAACACGAGGGTTGAGTGAAGAACTAAACCCGCACTCTACAACTATGGTGTAGCTACGATGCACATGCATTCCTATGAAAGAACCTCGGGGAGGTATACAAGTTCCTAAGCTTGAATTTAAGACACCACAAATCTAAATGTCCCACCGGATCATCCAATCAATAGGGTACTGCATTTCTATATTAAGGAAACACGTAGTATACCAATCCAAATATCTCGTTTCCTTCCTACGAATCCAATCAAGTGATCCATCAATCCAATCGATCACCGCTGGACCCATCACTCCTAGAAATCCGATATTGCTAGGGTTCTACAGGATCACTTAGAGTCCCCACAATTCACATCTTACCGCAAGGATTACGTCATAGTATATCCAGCAACTTCCAATATCATGGCCATCTAATCTCCAAGGTCAATTCACATAGGTTCGTAAATCAATTCGACAACTCCAAGTATTCGCACTCGTTTCTCACCGAGAAACATGGTGTCATGATCGAGATCATCGGGCTAAATCCAATTTACTCTGAACCATGTGGCCTCATACATCATTAGTACTCTATTGGGTCTACCTATTTAAACCCAAAAGTTAAGTCAATTATGAACTCTTATTCGATACTCTAAGTCATTATGATAAAATCATCAAACCACGTCAACTACTTGTTAAAGTCAATTATACCACCAAGAATTATTGCTTGTGATCATAATTGTTCTCCTGAATCCAAACTTACTCCAGGAACATGTAGGTTATGCTACTATATCAACTTGTTCCTCCAAATTCACCTACCTTTATAAGGGTATTACGATCCACGAAAATAGTCTAGTTATAGCCTCAAGACACTTATCATCATCACACAACCTTAGTCTAATACTCTCATATCCGAGAATGGTCCTGCTTATGGCATCAGGGTTATGGTGCTAGCTTAAGAAGGAAGGATACTTGTTCATTGTGATCACTCATTCCATAAAGAACCCGGTGTTAAGCGGGGTTTATCGGGGCTCGACGGGTGTTCTGGCAAATCCGTGTATTAGACACGTGACCAGAAATTTGAGCCAGAAGGGCTTGTGGAGGTTAGTCTGGTCAAGAGAGGGTTTTCGATCTTGAGGGAAAAGCATAACTCCTATGGGTTGCGTATGGTTGAGCATGGTGTAGTTAGTGTCTTCAGTGTGAGCTGTCCGTCGAAGTGGATCCCTGGTGCATCTTGTCTTGCTAGTCTTCAGTTGATGAGTGGGGTGAGAGAGAGAGTAGTAGCACATAGGGGAGTGCCTAAGGGTGCTATAGTGCAAGTGCAATCAAATAAGCGTTGGAAAGTCAATTCACTCATCAAGATGAGGCACGTGATATAACCGCATGCTTGTTGCCTAGAGCAAAAGTGCGACTTATATCAAAGCACAAACAACAAAAACAAGCAACACACAACATGGTTCCATCCGAACCAATTCAAGGACTCGACTTTGTATAAGGGATTTATGACTCATCCTACCCTGGGGTTCTTGGACTCGACAATCGTGCTAGCTTCGTGTACCGAAGAGGAGTCTACTAAGCTTCTGGACCTTCTCATGGTGTTGCCATGTCTCATGTTGTTTCTCGCCGAAATGACTTGGGTTGAGTTGAAAGAATTCTTGATGACTTCTCGTGTGGTGAGTTGCCGACGAAGGTGGTTCTTCATGGCTGTCATTGATAGGGTCTTCTGTTGTCTTCACCACCTTGCCATTGTCTTCTTGCCTTCCAAGGTATCGAGAGTTCCAAGTGGACAACCTTTATGCAATGACGTTAGCAAGGCATGATAGAGTTCCGACCTGTCAGTCACGTTGATGACAATATCGACACCTAGAGCGGGGGATGAAGAGAACCGTTTTCTTGCTCACTAAGGTAAGGCGGACAAATGGCGAGGTTGTGATCCACGATGGTGGTCAACACAACCTTGATGTTGACAGGGTCGCTCTATTAGCGATATAGATCATGGTCTTGCATATAATACGTCCTGCTCATCGTAGGTTAATGTGGCATTACCGCAAAACTGTGTCAAGGGTGTCGCCATCTTCCGGGTCTCGATGTTCTTGTTCCTCATGGAGGTACTTCTATTGGTGTTGTCTGGTCATATCTTGTCTTCCTTGTCCTTCATTACATGGGTGATTGCTTGGAATAATTGCTTGCTTCCAAGTTGCCCAAGAGGATTCTAAGTAATCCTGTGGTCAGGAATAAGGGTGCTAACGGTCATTTGCAGGTTTTGAAAAAGTAGACGAGGGGTGCCAAGAGCACAAGGTGGAAGTGCTAAGGAAAAAACCTTGCTTCCTTTGAAAATTCAGGAGAGGTGAGAAAGAGACATGTTTTGCGAGTACTTTTGAAAGGCCTGGAAAGCAGTTTTATCCTAACTAACGTTCGTGCTAACTAAGGGCTTCCTACAGCGAGGATGGCTTTGATACCAGCTCTGTGGGGACCCCGACTTACGAGTCGAGATCGCTGAATAAACGTGCTCAGTGATCCCAGAGATGAATGCTCACTGAACAAACAAATACTGAATATTAAGAGGCTTACATCCATACATACCTTTTTGATACAATAAATGACCTTATCAGTCAAGTCTTACACATATAGGGCCTTGAGGGCCAAAACACCAAATTGGACCAATAGCGGAAATATTGGTCGAAAGCGTGAACCCATGCCATCAGCCTTAACCTACATGCATTCTGACTGGGAAGCTTCCTAGCTCGCAGGAACGTCACCAAATTACTCTTCACCATATCCTGTTCTCTCATACCTGGTCAATGAAATAACCAGTGGTAAGCCAATGAGTACTTTGAATATACTCGCAAACAACCCATGATATGAATAGTGCAATTGGAATGATAACAAGTAATATGCAGTATTGGTGGATAGCAGCTTAACTCTAAATAAACATGATCATGGGTGTGCATCATAAGCTAGATGGTATTTAGAAGAACATGTTACATATATCAATAGATCTTTCAAGGGGTGAACACTCCGGGTTCAACCAATATGCCAAGTCACCAATCTTGGTCATATCAACTCTTTCTCACATAACACCATTAAACACACACACACTTGGTTTATGCGGAAACGATTGGACGTAGTTTAAGAAGGATTACCCAACTGTCCTTGACTGTGGACACGACTATTCGAATAGTTTTACACTCAATAGAGGTTGTACGTTGTACCCACGAGAACCGGGAAACTTCCATGTCATCCATGACTCGTGGTATATAACATACCCGAGGTAAGTACCCGATCAATGCCTTTCCCCTGATGATACTATACAAAGAGGTCCACTCGATTGGTACCCAGCCCACACGATGTACGTCTTACGAGCACCGACTCTGGATAGTATCATCCATGCGGGGACTAACGGTGTGCTCGAAAAACGTAAAAACAGCATAGTCGCCCTACCTGCCACGACCCCGTCACGAGAGTGACCACGCATCACTCCCGCCACTAGTAATGTGGCTCTTTGGTAGCACCGACTAGAGTAATCAACAAGGCCCCGTCCGATAAAGGGGTAATGTGGTCGCACATGTAAGGTTGGGACGGTCGACACATCATAAATATAATCCCATTTCCGAAACTACTCACACCAAAATAGCCGGTACACCACTTCCGCAAAATTGGCCACCTAACTCATCATCACCCTCGGGCATTAGTGGCACCCGACGGGGTTTTCATAAACCTTTGATATTTACCATCATCATGCTCATGCTACTATTATGCTTAGTTCTACTTGTCAACATGATATTAGCGTGACCCTCATAGGTGGTAGGATCATGCTCAAAACGCAAGTGCTTCGGAGGAGCCATCAGTAACATCACTCCAATGATTTACCAATACTTATGATCATATGCAACGGAAATATTTGTTCTACTCAGCATGCAATATAACATATGCTCAAACATGGTCAAAGGGTTGCTTGCCTTTGCTGACATAAGTCCTCGGGGTCTTCGAGGTCTTTTGGTCCAACTCCGAGTAGTCCGTCTACCCGTCACTATTGTCGGAAACAACCATGGTAAGCCACACAGCAAGCAGAAACAAAATTGCAATAAAAATGGAAGTTATATTTTTCTTGGACCTCTCTGGTCATAACAAAAATACCTGAAGCTTGTCATAGGAGATTTGGATCATCGGGGATTTTTGCATGTATGAACGGAGTAATAGGTGATCCTAAAGGAAGTCTACGAAAAATATCATGATAAAAATGAGTGGAGGCACTCATTTAATAGAGTATAATTTGAGAAATTTTTAGGAAGTTGTCTCACTGGATTTGGAGTTGAGGTGAATATTCTAGGGATTTTCCAATATTGGATAAATAGCAATAGGAAGCTATTTATTTATTGCAACATAAATATGCCATACAAAAATGTTGACCAAGGCTTCAAAAATAGGATAGGATATTAGAAGGCTCTGGAATTTGGAATCACTCCATTTGGAGTTGATTTGGATGCTATAGGAATTTACAAAGTGGGGTTTAAAATATTCAAATGGGCATTTGAATATTAATTCCCACAAAAATTCTTGTGGAAAAATTTGCAAAGCACACCTTTGCATAGGTCCCGAGTTTAGGGACCTGCACAAATTTGAATCATTAACTTTGGAGCTCACATCGATTTATAAGGGATTTTTGAACTTCTGCCAAAGGATAAATTAGAAAAGGGCTTATCCACAGGGCTATATTGCGCCCACCGGCGCAGGGGAGGAATTGGGCCGTCCCGTCGGCTCGGCCTGCCGAGGCGTGGCCACATAGGAGGCGCCCAGCACCCTTTACGCCTTCCGCGTGGGGAAACGCCCACCGGCGAGGGCGTGAGCACTTACCACAGGGGGCCCGGCTCGGGAAGGCTTACAGGGGGGCCGCTTGTCGGTTCTCTCCTCTTCCTCCCGCCTGATCAGGGAGCACGTAGGGAGGCACGGTCAATCGATGCAGCGGCCGGCTCCGGCGGCTCCAACCTTCTCCGGCAGTGCGCCGGCCAGCAGGGGCTCGGGGCAAGGCCTCCCGTGCCCGAGGAAGATCCAGCTCCGCAAGGGGAGCCTCGGGGCGAGGGAGCTCTCTGCCATGGCAGAGGCCGACGACAAGCTCTACGGTGGGGCATCGTCTCGGCCATTTAGAGGAAGAAATGGGCACGAGGAAATTGAGGAGAGGAGGGAGGCCTCTCGGCGCAGCCTCAGGGAGGGAAGTGCTCAGGGGAGCCCGAGTTGAAGAAGGGGGCACCGGTGGCTTCGACTATTAGAGGAGGAGGAGAGCCCAGGGCTCAAAGGGAAAGGTGGGGAGGTCTAGGAGGTTGCTAGAGAAAGGATGGAGTGAAGGAGAGCTAGAGAGAGCTTGAGGTGAGGAGATAAGAGAGGGGGAATAGAGAGAGCTCAGGAGCTCTCTGGAGCTTCCTGGTGCATGGATGCCATGCACCCTAGAGGGAGCTTGGAAGCTAGCTGCTGGGTGGAAGCACTTGTAACAGTCAAAAGGAAGGGCTGAGACATGTTGAGACATGGAGTGGCTGCCTGATTCGAGTTGTGGGGAAAGGTTGAGGTGCAGAGCACGAGTTTTGCATGCCAGGGTGGTGGTCACCATGGCCACCTGCGCCTACAACAACAACTTGACTAGTCAAAGGTGTCTCGGATGTGGGGCATGATATCTGGAGGGTGAATGAGGAGTTTGGTCTTTAGTGTAGTTAATTTGAATGGTCTTTGATTGAGGTTAAGTTTGTAACAACAAACTTAGAGCTAATAAAAGTGGGTCACAAATGGAGAGTCCTTGGGAAAAACAATGTCCGGCAGTGTTAGCTATGCAAGGACTACAACACTGCCAAGTTTGAGCTTAGGAAGGGGAGAGTAGCTAGTACTTGCTGTACCAAGTTACATTTCAGCCAGAAATCTAGTTGTAGATGTGCTGCTCATTTTCTGCACATGGGCATGCCATATCTTGGTTTGAAATGATGCCTTGGGATGATAGAGACCCTCTGGAGAGAGGTGGGGGCTTTGCCTTAAGCAGAAATGGGAAATGAGGGGTAAAACTGGTGATCCAAGGGTAAAAGTGAGAGGTAGTTACATGGAGCCTCTCTCCAATAATTGACCAGAGGTCATGGAAATGCTACTGGAGGTAAAATGTAACTATATGAAGCCGTGGTAGAAAGTTGAGCTCAAGGGTAAAAGTGGAAGGGGTCAAAGTAGCCAATTTGGTGAGTGCATACAAGGCGTTTGATGAGTGTCAGAGCAGTCATATGAACTTCAATTGATATGTAACTTAACAGGATGAAATAATAGATGAAAATAAGCTTGGACACCAAATTTGGGATTTGGTGGAGAAGGCTTCCAATGTAGACTTGGAAAACCCATGAAATGGGCGGAAATGGCTTTCTGCTTACAAAACCATTCAAATCAATTCCGACAAATCCAATATTTGGTGTGGGAGAATTATTTGAGCATTAAGGAATGCCCAAAATGCTTGGGGTCAATTGGAGAAACTTTATAATGTAAAGTATACCCAAGACAGAAATCAATAGAGAGGGTTTTGACGGGCTTGGAACAAGTTCTTTGATTCTCCTTGATACACCACTTGGTGTGGATGCATTATTGGAGTACGTGAACATGTATACCAAATTTGAGAACAATTGGAGATAGTTGACAATGTAGAGTTGCTCAAATTTGGATCTGGAGAGGTAGGGTTTTAGAATAATTAGGGGAATCAAATCAACTTGGATTGAGATAAAACTTGGCAAGATCATCACATATATCATATGAGACATGCTAGAATTTAGCAGGAATTTATTGAGAATATTTCTCATAGGAATATTCAAAAAGCTTGAAATAGGCAGGAAGGGTTTTGAAGGGGTTTGCCTAATATTTTGAACATGACCATGTGTTGAAACTCATATACATGGAATATATATGTCTAGTGAGTTTCCCTAAATTTCCTCAAATATTTTGAAAGCAATATTAATAACTTTCCTTCATAAGAGACCATTTCTGGCCTCAAAGGAAGGTATTGAAATAAAATAGTAAAATAAACTTTAAAATAACAATATTGTGGTTTTGGGAAGTCATTTTGATAATGGGTTTTAAATAAAATAATTGGTGCAAAATAAATTCCCTAATTTGAGGACTTGTAGTACAAATCCCATCTCAGGGGTTTTTAAAGCTTAGTTCAAAGAAATGTTTTTAGTGAAAATAATATTTGGTAAAAATAGTTTCTCGTCCTAAACACATGGCATGATTATTAGGCAGGAGTTTTGGGCTAAGGTGGTGAGTCTGGAGAGTAACATGAATTATTGAGAATCAAACACAAGCATACAAGCAAGCAAGCAAACAATAGTCACTTCAAGCATCACAAGCTTTCACAAAAAATTTAATTGGTCTTAATTTTTGAAATAAGCTAATTAGTGAGAAAAGCTAAACACACGGTGTTACACGAGTGGTCATGACTCATGACTTTAGTTAATGTTAATTCCACTACCTTGGAAGATTATAAGACTTTTATGCATGTGGATCATGAAGAGAATATTTTATGTGATATCTATATTGTTGAATTTGAATATTATCCTCCATGCAATTATTATGAGAGAGGTAAATATGGTCATAGAAATATTAACGTTACTAAATTATTTCTCTTGATGTTGAGATTGCTATTGTTTCTTTCTTCTTTCGTGCATATGTTAGACATCTCTTTTCTTCATAATTTGTTTGCTTATGAAATGCATATGCATAGGAAGTATGTTAGCGTTAAATGTGTTTGTATTATGCTACATGATGCCCTATTTGTGTTTCAACTACTATCTTTCATGTGAGCATCAATAAAAGCTCAAGCCTATCTTAATGTCCATAAATAAAGAGCTTGTTGGGAGGCAACTATGGGGACCCCGACTTACGAGTCGAGATTGCCGAATGAACGTGCTCAGTGACCCCAGAGATCAATGCTCACCGAACACACATATACTGAATATTAAGAGTCTTACATCCAACATACCGTTTGATACAACAAACGACCATCATGGTCATGTCTCACATAGATAGGGCCTAGAAGGCTAATCACATCGATACATGTACTAGCGGAAATCTTGGAAATAAACGGGAGCCCATGCCATCAGCCTTCACCAACTGGCATTCTGACTGGGAAGCGTCCTAGTTCACGTGTCAGTCTCCGATGACGAATTCTTCTCCAAACTCCGGTTCTTCCATCTGTGGTCATTAACATAAACAGTGGCAAGCCAGTGAGTATTTTGAATGTACTCGCAAACAACCCATGATATGGATAATGCAGTTGGTATGATAATAGGTGGTATGCAGCATTGGTGGAAAGCAAGCTTTGAATGTAAATAAACATGGTCATAGACGGTTATGGATATGCATCATAAGCTAGAAGATATTCAAAAGAACATGTTACAGATATCGACATATCTGTTGAGGGCTGAACACTTTGGGTTCACCCGATATGCCAAGTCACCAAACTTGGTCATATCAACTCCTTGAACACACACGCACACACTTGTTTTATGCGGAAACGATTGGGCGTAGATTAAGCAGCACCATCCAACTGTCCTTGACAGTGGACACAGCTATTCAAATAGTTTTATACTCTGTAGAGGTTGTACGCTGTTCCCATGAGATCCGGGAAACTTCCGTGTCATCCACGACCCGTGGTATATAACATGCCCGAGGTAAGTACCCGATCATTGCCTTTCCCCTGACGATACTAGACAAAGAGTTCCACTCGATTGGTACCCAACCCACATGATGTACGTCTTATGAGCACCGACTCTAGACCGTATCATCCATGCGGGGACCAACGGCGTGCCCGGAACATGTAAAAATGGCATAGTCGACCTACCTGGTACGACCCCGTCACGAGAGTGACCATATATCACTCCCGCCACTAGTAATGTGTCTCTTTGCTAGCACGACCAGAGTAATCAACAAAGTCCTGACCCATAAATGGGTAATATGGTCACACGTGTAAGGTTGGGACGGTCGACACATCATAAATCTAATCCCATTTCCGAAACGACTCACACCAAATATACCCGGTGCACCACTTCTTCATAAGTGGCCACCAACTCAACATCATCACCCTCGGGCATTAGTGGCACCCGACAGGGTTTTCGTAAACCTTTGATATTAAATTTACCATCATCATGCTCATGCTTCTACTATGCGTAGCACTACTGTCTAATTGTCAACATAATATTAGTGTGACCCTCATAGTTGGTAGGATCATGTTCAAATGCAAGTGCTCCAGAGGAGCCATCGGTAACACCATATCGATGATTTACCGAATACTCATGATCATATGCAATAGGGATAATTGCTCTACTTGGCATGCAATAAATATTTGCTCAAACATGGTCAAAGGGCTGCTTGCCTTGATCAGCTAAGTATCCGGGGTCTTCGGGGTCTTCGAGTCCAACTCCTTAGTCAAACACGAAATCTATCATCGTAATAATAGTAATAAAATAACTAGCTCACTCAAAAAGAAAGCACAAACTTACTTTGAAATTTTACCCTATTCTGATAAATCTATATTATAGTTTCAAAAATATTTGTCTCTAGTTTTGATCAAAAGATTATTTTTAAAATCAAATTAACAAGAGCTAAAGTATTCAAAATAAGCCTTTTAATTATAAATATGTAGAGAAGTTTTCATAAAAATTAGTATAACATGTATGTTAAATTCAACACATTTTTAGAAGAATTATGGTGGAAAACTAATTAAATTTGATTAAATAATAGTCTCTGCAAAAATCTTTTGAAAACAAAATAAAAACAAGAAGAAAAAGGGGGCTCAGCCCTGGCCAGCCTTAGCTAGTGGCTGGGCCGGCCCAACTGGCCAACCGGCCAATTAGCCAGCCAGCAGCCCAGGCGCGCGCGCCATCAGGATCAAACCTGACGCATGGGCCCCTGCGGTCAGCGGCACAGAGAGGAGAGAGGGAGAGAGACGAGCCATTGACAGGTGGGTATGCCTATCGGGTCGTCTTCCTCCTCTGGACAGAGGGGAAGGGAGGCACGCCGGCGGCAACACAAACACCATCATGCCCCAATGACGACAGAAATGGAACCACCACATCGCCGCCTATCTGCTCGTCATCAATGGACCGACGGGGAGGCCCTGGGTTACCGGCAACGACGAGGCCATGGTGGAGCCGATTCGTGAGGTGGATGAGAAGGGTGCTACAAACAGGGAAACGCCCGGGGAAGAGGTGGGGAAGCTCCCTGAGCTCACTACGGTCACGGAGGAGGTAAGAGGAGTGCGAGAGCTAGCTCTTTTGTCGCGACTTGGCTTCTTTCAGGTTTTCCCTCACAAGTTGCACCTTGTCGTGTGCTTCACGAAGAATTTTTGGCTCGAAAATCAATCCTGCACCAGTTTCGGACTAGTTGAGCGGGGTGCGGCACTTTCGTCCGTGTAGCTCTTCAAATGGGGCCATCTAGAGACTAGACTAGTAGGTGTTGTTATAAGAGAACTCAGCGAATGGCAGTCAGTCTTCCCATTTGGTTCCATGCGCTAAGACACAAGTGTGGAGCATATCCTCAAGTATCTGGTTCACTCACTTCGTCTGACCGCCCGTTTGCGGGTGGAAGGCGGTGCTGAAAGAGAGCTTGGTTCCGAGAGCTTCTTGGAACTTCTTCTAGAATCGTGAGGTGACCTGCGTGCCTCGGTAAAATAAAATTTCCTTGGGAACTCCATGGAGGTTCACAATACGATGGATATATTGGCTGGCCAATTGGCTACCATCGCAAGTGGTGTTGGCCGGAATAAAATGGGCCACTTTGGTTAGGTGCTTAACAATGTCCCATATGGAGTCATGCCCTTTGCGTGACTTGGGTAGTCCGGTGATGAAGTCCATGCCGACTCTGTCCCACTTCCATTGACTCGCTGGCACACGTCTTACTTGGCGATATAGGAAGCTATTTCCCTCTTCATGCCATGCCACCACAACCTTTCCCGGAGGTCTTGATACATCTTGGTGCCACTGGGGTGAATTGTGTAGGGTGTGTCATGGGCTTCTTGCAAGATTAAATTCTTGAGTTCAGCCTTGTTGGGTACGCATAAACGTTTCCCAAACCACACGACTCCTTGCTTTTCCACCGAGAATTCTGGGGCCTTGCCTTCGTGGATCTTCTTCTTGATGCCTTCAATGCTCTTGTGTCCCTTCTAGGCCTCTTTGATGTCGTCTGCCAGAGTGGGTTTGACTTTGAGATTAGCTAGGAATTCTGGTTCAACTAGCTCCAACCCTAAACTCTCCAGCTCATCATATAAGGCGGATAGCCTTTCCTTGAGCATAGCATTCAAGGTGCAGGCCTTCCGGCTTAAGGCATCGGCCATCACATTGGGCTTACCGGGGTGGTATTGAATGCTGAGGTCATAGTCTTTCATTAGCTTCAACCATCTTTTTTGCCTCATATTCAATTCACTTTGAGTAAAAATATACTCCAGACTCTTGAGGTTGGTGTATATTTCACATCGCTTCCCGAGAAGGTAATGTTGCCATGTCTTCAGGGCATGCACTACGACTACCAACTCGAGGTCATGCGTGGCGTAGTTCTCCTCGTGCAGGCGCAGTTGCCGTGACAGGTAAGCCACAACCCTGCCGTCTTGCATCAGGACACCATCGAGACCGGTTCTTGAGGCATGACAGTATATCACAAACTCTTTGCTGATATCCGGAGTAGCCAGTACCGGGGTGGTAGTCAGTCTCTTCTTTAGTTCCTGGAAGCTTTCTTCACACTCCGGTGTCCATTCGAACTTCTTTCCCTTCTTCAAGAGCCGAGTCATTGGTCGAGCGATGAAGGAGAATCCTTCTACAAACTTGCGGTAGTATCCCGCGAGCCCGAGGAAGCTTCAGACTTCCTTCATATTGATTGGTGACTCCCAGTTGGTTACTGTGGTAATCTTGGAAGGATCGACTGCCAATCCGTTTGCCATCATGGTATGATCCAAGAATCCAACTTCATGCAGCCAGAATTTGCATTTGCTAAACTTGGCATAAAGTTGGTGCTCTTGAAGCTTTTCCAACACTAGCCTCAAGTGTTGCTCATGTTCTTCTTCGGACAAGGAGAAGATTAATATGTCATCAATGAAGACGACGACAAACTTATCCAGGTATTCCATGAAGACTTTGTTCATGAGGTACATGAAGTATGCTGGGGCATTGGTCAACCTATATGACATGACTGTGCACTCGTATAGACCGTACCGTGTCACGGATGTCGTCTTTCGTATGTCCTCGGGTCGGATCTTCAGTTGGTAATATCCAGATCTAAGGTCGATCTTGGAAAATACCTTGGCACCATTTAACCGGTCAAATAGGTCTTCAATATTGGGGAGTGGGTACTTGTGCTTTATCGCGACTTCATTGAGGGAACGATAATCGATGCAGACCCTGATAGTCCCATCCTTCTTGGACACGAATAGAACATGTGATCCCCAAGGTGATGCACTCGGACGGATGAATCCCTTCCCGAGTTTCTCATCCAACTGCTTCTTCAACTATGCTAGCTCTTATGGTCCCATCCTATAAGGCTTCTTATAAATAGTCCTTGATCTATGCATGAGCTCAATGATGAACACAATGTCTTGGCCGGGAGGCATCCCAGGCAGCTCATCAGGAAAGACGTCTGGTACTCGCAGACTATTGGTACTCGGTCTAACTCTTCTTTCGAAAGGCAATTAACCTAAGGAACTTGAGTGGAGGTAGGTTCAGGGACATACTTGACTTTGATCCCTTGGTCACTTGTCATGGTAATAGACATTTTGGCGCAGTCCAGTATGCTTTGGTGCCCGTCCAACCAGTCCATACCAAGGATCACGTCCAAGCCTTGTGACTTAAGGACGATGAGATCTGCATTGAAGCTTATCCCATTGATGTTGATCCAGACTCCTCTACATCCTAGGTTGGTCCTTAGCACTGCTCCCGGGGTATGTACTGCTATTTTCCCATTAAGGAGGGTAGGCTTCAAACCATAGTTTTCCGCAAACTTTGGGTGATAAAGGATTGGGAAGCACCATAATCGAACAATACTGTTGCTGGGGTGGAGTTGACGAGGAACGTACCCAGAATGCAGTCTGGGTCCTCCCGGGCTTCTTCTGCGGAGATGTGATTCATGTGTCCCCTGCTGTGGTACTGCTGGTTACGGGGATCTTGGTTCCTGCTTGGGGCTCCATCACCTTGTCCTTGATTAGGCGTATTGGGGCGCGGTGCATCGGGCTTCTTGTTGGAGCACTGCCTGGAGTAGTGCCCAGTCTGACCACATCCAAAGCAGGTAACCTGTCCTGGAATGTTGGGCTTGACCCCACTTCTGTTGGGCGGATTGATCGCTGGCTTGGGGTTGGCTTGCTGTTGGGGCTGGTAGTTCTGGCGGAACGTTGGTGCCTTTTACTGTTGTTGCTGATAGCTGGGTCTTGCCGGGGCTGATTGCCACGGACGTGACTTCTGGTTACTGGGACCTACATTACTCATCATCTTGCGCTTACGGGTGTCATCCATCGCACGACGCTTATCTTCCAGCATAAGGGCCTTGTTCACTAGGTCGTAGAAGGTTCGGCATTCGCAGATAACAAGCTGATACTGAAGCGACTGTTGGAATCCTTCCATGAAGCGCTCCACCTTCGCAGCTTCAGTGTTGACGTCTTCTGGTCCATACCTTGACAAAAGGTTAAACTTTTGCAGGTATTCCTTGACGGTTCCACTACCTTGCCTCAAGGCTCGGAATTCCCGCTTCTTAATGGTCATCATACCAGGGGGAATGTGAGAGGAGCAGAATCCTTCCTTGAATACAACCCAAGTGATAGCCTGCCCTTCTCGCATGATCTGGAACCCGTCCCACCAGGCTCTGGCCGTGCCTCCGAGACAATGAGAAGCATAAAGGACTTTCTCGCAGTCATTGGTGCATTTGACCAGCATGAGGAGGTCTTCATGGTGCGGATCCATTCATCAGCATCTGATGGTTCAGTTGTCTCTGTGAATATGGGAGGCATAGTTCTCATAAACTTAGATAGAGTGGAGCGACTATGGCGATTTCCGTTCTGCGGCGGATTGTTCACTAAGACTTGAGCCAGCTGTTGGGTGGCGACATTGTTGGCTTGACAATCCTCTCGGAGACCTTGGAGGAACTGGGCCATGGTTATACTCCTAGGAGGAGGTGGCGGCGGGGGATTGTCGCCTTGCTTATGCTCAAGGTGATCTCCAGCTTGGGCAGACCCACTGGTTCCCTGCTGCTGGCCAGAAGTGGCAGTGTTGGGGTTCCCGATGGTGCTGGTGCGATTTGAAATCACCATCCTGTTTGGGAGTAGACAGGTCAATATTCCGAAGTGGTCAGGGAATCATAAGGGATGACGCTCCTAGATAAGGGGGTTTGGTGTTGTGCAAGTGTGTGAGACAAACAAAAAGGTTTGATGAAACTAATGCAATTAATTAAAACAAGTGATGCAGTCGCTTACAAGCTGCCTAAGGCAGAAATGCGGCTTGCATGAAAACATGAACAGGAAGCACACAACATTCGTGGTTCTCACGAACGGATACACGAACTCGACTTTTCTAGGGAGACTCCTAATTTGCCTAAGACGTTCCTCTAAGCGACGGACTGCTCGGTCTCATATGAGGGTTCTACAGGGTCTTTGTCTTCATACTCGTTGGCGCCTTCTTCCTTCAAAGGTGTGGGAGATGGAAGAGGTCCAGCACGGTGTCACTTTGTTGGCCCAGCAATGAGAAGCTCAGTGTACTCTTCTGCGGTCAGACGAGGACTCTGTATAGGAGTGTCCTCGAGCGGTGGTATCCCTCCTCGGAAGGCAATGGTGACTGTCCTCTCGGTGCTCCTTCCTTCTTGACCTTGCGGGTCTTCATCTTTTCCATGCGAAGTAGGTCCTTGACTTGGTGTAGTTCTTGGCGAAGCGTTGATGACCCACAAGTAAAGGGGATCAATCGTAGTCCTTTCGATAAGTAAGAGTGTCGAACCCAACGAGGAGCAGAAGGATCTGACAAGTGGTTTTCAGTAAGGTAAAATCTGCAAGCACTGAAATCGTCGGTAACAAGTGATTGTGTGGTGAGATGATTCGTAGTGAGGAACAAGTAACAAAAGTAGCAACAGTGCAGCAAAGTGTCTCAGTGCCTTTATTAGCAAGGGACAAGCCGGGACAAAGTCTTATAGGAGGAAAAACGCTCTCGAGGACACACGGGAATTTCTGTCATGCTAGTTTTCATCATGTTCATATAATCCGCGTTTGTTACTTTGATAGTTTGATATGTGGGTGGACCGGCGCTTGGGTACCGCCCTTACTTGGACAAGCATCCTACTTATGATTAACCCCTCTCGCAAGCATCCGCAACTACGAAACAAGAATTAAGACAAAGTCTAACCATAACATTAAACTAGTGGATCCAAATTAGCCCCTTACAAAGCAACGCATAAACTAGGGTTTAAGCTTCTGTCACTCTAGCAACCCATCATCTACTTACTACTTCCCAATGCCTTCCTGTAGGCCCAAATAATGGTGAAGTGTTATGTAGTCGACGTTCACATAACACCAGTAGAGGAAAAACAACATACAACACATCAAAATATCGAACTAATACCAAATTCACATGACTACTACTAGCATGACTTATCCCATGTCCTCAGGAACAAAAGTAACTACTCACAAAGCATAATCATATTCATCACCAGAGTGGTAATGAGTAGCATCAAGGATCTGAACATCAACTCTTCCACCAAGTAATCCAACTAGCATCAACTACAAAGAGTAATCAACACTACTAGCAACCTTACAAGTACCAATCGAAGTCGCGAGACGAAGATTGGTACAAGTGATGAACTAGGGTTTGGAGATGAGATGGTGCTGATGAAGATGTTGATGGTGACGAGTCCCCTCCGATGAGAGGAGTGTTGGTGATGACGATGGCGATGATTTCCCCCTCCGGGAGGGAAGTTTCCCCGACAGGATCGTCCTGCCGGAGCTCTAGATTGGTTCTGCTCAAGTTCCGCCTCGTGGTGGCGGCGAATCCACGAAAAAGCTCCTCCTTAATTTGATTCTGGACGAAACCCTTCATATAGCAGAAGAGGGGGGCCAGTGGGCCAGCAGGCTGCCCACAAGCCCCCTAGGCGCGGCCGGGGGGGTGGCCGCGCCTAGCAGGCTTGTGGCCACCTGCTAGCGCACCTCTGGCACTTCTCCGGCCCAGTATTTTTTATAAATCCGAGAAAAAATCATCGTTGATTTTTACGGCGTTTAGAGTTGCGCAGAATAGGTATCTCAACTTTCTCCTTTTTCAGGCCAGGATTCCAGCTGCCCGCATTCTCCCTCTTCATGCAAACCTTGCAAAATAAGAGAGAAAAGGCATAATTATTGTACCATGAAGTGAAATAATAGCCCAAGAAGCGATAAATATCAACATGAAAACATGATGCAAAATGGACGTATCAACTCCCCTAAGCTTAGACCTCGCTTGTCCTCAAGCGAAAGCTTAGCTCAATAAATATGTCCACATGTTTAGGGAGAGAGGTGTCGACAAAAGAAGATATGAACGTGCAGACATCATGATCATGATCAGAACAACAATACCAACATATAATCTCTCATGCTAAAGTGATAATTCCTTCACAAAGTAAAGCATGGATCAAGAACCTTACCGAGAAGTAGCAACCGATAGCCTTTAGTCATTGAAGCAATTGCAATTTATCACAACATGAGAAAGAGTCAAATAAGAGCTTGTAAGCAACTCCACGTACTCAATCATCCTTTCGTTCTATGCAATTGGTACAACTCACGTGGTACTCATGAGATCAAAGTTTCAGCTGGACACAGAGAAAGATAGGGTCTTATAGTTTTGCCTCCCAACTGTTACCTCAGGGGTAATGTCAACAATAATACTTCATGAAACTTACTTCCAAGTTGACATATGAATATAGATCTTTGCCAAGCATATGACGTTAGCCAAGATAAAGGCGAGATAAGGAATTGGTGAAGATCACCATGACTCTTTCAAGGGCAAAAAGTAAAGGTACAAGATAGGCCCTTCGCAGAGGGAAGCAGAGATTGTCATGCGCTTTTGAGGTTTGGATGCGTGTCCTCTTAGTGCGGAGGAACGTCACTTTATATTGCCTCCTGTGATAAAGAACTTTATTATGCAGTCTGTCGCTTTTATGTCTTCCTCATCACAGGTTCGTACACAGCTTATTTTCCACACACTAATAGATCATACATATTAGGGAGCAATTTTTATTGCTTGCACTGATGAGAACTTACTTGAAGGATCTTATTCAATCCATAGGTAGGTATGGTGGACTCTCATGGCTAAACTGGGTTGAAGGTTTATGGATGCACAAGTAGTATCTCTACTTGGTGTGGGAGTTTTGGCTAATATGAGGTGGAAGCAATCGTCACATGCTAAGGGATCTCTAATCATATAACATTGTTCGGAACCAAGCAAAGACAATTCATTATGTTGTCTTCCTTGCCCAACATCTACTTCTAGGCATGTAATAGTTTAATGAGTGTTCACAATCATAGATGGTGTCAGAGATGATATATTTATATGTGAACCTCTCCTTCTTTATCACTTCCTATTAATTGCAACATTGACCAAGGTCTACGTTTGTCTACCCTCAACAAGTCTCAATCATCATTCTTTTTATATGTGAAGCCATCACTTCCCATAAGATCATTACATGATCTTTCATGCTTTTGTTATTTTCTCAATCTATTGATCATGGCAAGAGGCAAAGCCCTTCAACTAAGACACTCTTTATTATATGGCTCACGAGCTCGAATACATCGGGGGTGACACAAAGCAAAACTCAAGACTAAAACACTAAGACCTTTAATCTACTAGAGAAAGAGAAAACTGAAAAGGAAAACTAAAACAAAGGTAAAGGCAAAAGATGTGATAGTGATACGATACCGGGTCAACTCCCCAAGCTTGGCACAAGCCAAGGGGATTGCCCATACCAATGTTTAGTTGTCTTCCTTTGGTGGTGATGGTGGTGGAGTTGTTGCAGAGGTCTTGAGGTTGTTTAATTTCCACTTGAGCATAAAATTCCGCTCCCTCAAATCATCATTTTCCTCTTCAAGCTTCAACACCCTTTGGCATAATTCCTGCTTACTCTCCTGCAAGAAACGAGAAGGGATAAACAAAGTCTTAGGCTTCTTCCTAGAGTCAGGGAGGCTCGACTTCTTGAACTCCACATGTGTATGTCCAGGTTGAGGTAGAGGAGCCTCCTCTTCATCGGAACTTGTTTGTTCCTTCCCCTTGGGATCATAATCTTCTTCCTCATCAGTGGTCCAGCCATAAGGATCCAAGTCCCCATAGACCTTGGGGTCAGCAAGGTTATCTGCGACATAGCTCTCCCCCTATGAATCTTGAGAAGACATCTTGCCCTAAATCCACGGCAGAAAACAGGCTCGAAACGAAAAAAAAGAAATCTGCGTGATATGAGGGTCAGACCAAATGGGAGTATATATAATGATTTTTTCCAGACCAGAAGGACTACTCCGCACGAAAACGGAGTTTGGGAGGCGAACGAGGTGGCCACAAGCCCCCCAGGCGCGGCCAGGGGGTGGGCCCGCGCGTGGCAGGCTTGTCGCCTCCTCGCGCACTTTCCGGACTACTTCCAATTTTTGTATTTTTTCAAATATTCCAAAACGGAGAAAATTTCCTACTGGAAAAGTTTTGGACTCTGTTTACTTACCGAAACACATACCTCTTCATTTTCCCAGTCTGAAACAGGTTGATAAATATCCCTTAGGTATTCTTCCGGAGTTATGGTATTGATAATATTGCTTTGAACATTTATGGGAGTACCTGAGATATAATGCTTGATTCTCTGCCCATTTACCACTCTCGGACAATTACCTTCCGTGTTGTTGATATTGATAGCACCGGAACAATATACTTCCTCAACAACATAGGGACCTTCCCATTTAGAGAGAAGCTTTCCTGCAAAGAATCTTAAAAGAGAGTTATATAGCAAGACATAATCACCTACATTGAACTCACGCTTTTGTATCCTCTTATCATGCCACCTCTTAACCTTATCTTTGAAAAACTTGGCATTCTCATATGCCTGAGTTCTCCATTCATCAAGCGAGCTAATGTCAAATAACCTCTTCTCACCAGCAAGTTTGAAATCAAAGTTGAGCTCTTTGATTGCCCAATATGCTTTATGCTCTAGCTCAAGAGGTAGATGACATGCTTTACCGTATACCATTTTGTATGGAGACATGCCCATGGGATTCTTATAGGCAGTCCTATAAGCCCACAGTGCATCATCGAGCTTCTTAGACCAATTCTTTCTAGACCTGTTGACAGTCTTTTGCAGAATCAGGTTAATCTCTCTATTGCTTAGCTCTACTTGACCACTGGACTGAGGGTGATAGGGAGACGCAAATATATGGTTGACATCGTACTTAGCAAGCGTTTTACGGAAAGCACCATGAATGAAATGTGAACCACCATCGGTCATTAGATATCTAGGGACTCCAAATCTAGGGAAAGTAACTTCTTTAAGCATCCTAATAGAAGTGTTGTGATCAGCAATACTAGTGGGGATAACGTCTACCCACTTAGTGACGTAATCAACAACAACTAGGATATGGGTATTACCCGTTGGATTTTGGAAAAGGTCTCATATAATCAAAGATCCAGACATCAAATGGTTCAATGACAAGTGAATAGTTCATAGGCATTTCCTGACGTTTGCTAATATCACCTATTCTTCGACATTCGTCACAAGACAAGATAAACTTACGGGCATCCTTGAAGAGAGTGGGCCAATAGAAACCTGATTGCAATACCTTTTGTGTAGTTCTATCTCCCGCATGGTATCCTCCGTAGGCCTCGGAGTGACACTTCTGTAGGATCTGTCCCTGTTCATGTTCAGGTACACAACGTCTAATAACACCATCTACTCCTTCCTTATAAAGGTGAGGATCATCCCAGAAGTAATGTCTCAAGTCAAAGAAGAATTTCTTCTTTTGCTGGTACGTGAAACTAGGTGGTATATATTTGGCAACGATATAGTTTGCATCAACATACCACGGTGCACTATGCGAAGCATTGATGACATTCAGTTGATCACCGGGAAAGCTATCATCAATAGGTTGGGGGTCATCAAGAATGTTCTCCAACCTAGACAAGTTATCTGCTACACGGTTATCAGCACCCTTCCTGTCAACAACGTGCAAATCAAATTCTTGTAGCAAGAGAACCCATCTGATAAGTCTAGGTTTAGCATACTTCTTCTCCATGAGGTACTTAATGGCAACATGATGAGTGTGAATAGTGACTTTGGAATCAACTATGTAAGACCTGAACTTTTCACATGCAAACACAACTGCTAAAAATTCCTTTTCCGTAGTAGCATAGTTTCTCTGGGCACTGTCTAGAGTTTTACTAGCATAGTGAATAACATTCAACTTCTTATCAACTCTTTGCCCTAGAATAGCACCAACAGCATAATCACTAGCATCACACATGATTTCAAAGGGTAAGTTCCAATCAGGTGGTTGAACAATAGGTGCAACTATCAAAGCCCTCTTAAGTATTTCGAAGGCTTCCTCACAATCGTTGTCAAAAACAAAAGGAATATCCTTTTGCAAGAGATTGGTGAGAGGCCTAGAAATCTTAGAGAAGTCTTTAATGAACCTTCTATAGAAACCAGCATAACCAAGGAAACTTCTTATACCTTTGATATCTGTGGGGTATGGCATTTTCTCGATTGTGTCAACCTTAGCCTTATCGACTTCAATACCTCTTTCAGAAATTTTATGTCCTAAGACGATGCCTTCATTAACCATAAAGTGGCACTTCTCCCAATTCAAGACAAGATTGGTGTCTTTACATCTCTGCAAGACTCGATGAAGGTTGTGAGGCAATCATCAAAGGAAGACCCGTAAACGGAGAAGTCATCCATGAAAATCTCAACAATCTTTTCACAGAAGTCAGAGAATATAGCCATCATACATCTTTGAAAGGTGGCAGGTGCATTACATAAGCCAAAAGGCATACGTCTAAAAGCAAAGGTACCGAAAGGACAGGTGAAAGTGGTTTTCTCCTCATCAGATTGTGTAACTAGTATTTGGGAGAAACCAGAATAACCGTCTAGAAAGTAGAAGTGTGTGTGTTTAGACAGTCTTTCTAGCATTTGGTCAATAAAAGGCAAAGGGTAATGATCTTTCCTAGTGGCTTTATTCAATTTCCTAAAATCGATCACCATCCTATAGCCAGTAATAATCCTCTGTGGGATAAATTCATCCTTATCATTGGGGACAACGGTAATGCCTCCCTTCTTAGGGACACAATGCACCGGACTCACCCAATCACTATGAGCAACATGATAGATAATACCCGCTTCCAGGAGCTTTAGTATTTCTTTTCTTACTACCTCTTTCATCTTAGGATTCAATCTCCGTTGATGATCAACAACCGACTTGGAAACAGGATCAGTTTTAATCTTGTGCTGGCATAGAGTGGGACTAATGCCCTTGAGATCATCTAGAGTATATCCAATAGCAGGACGGTGCTTCCTCAAAGTTTTTAGTAACTTCTTTTCTTCATGCTCTGAGAGGCTATCACTAATAATAACATGATATATCTCTTTTTCATCAAGATAAGCATACTTAAGAGTATCTGGCAACTGTTTAAGCTCGAACACAGGATCACCCTTTGGTGGGGGTGGATCCCAAGCAGTTCAACAGGCAAATTATTCTTAAGGATAGGATATTGTTCTAATACAACTCTATCTATCTCATCCCTTTCATCCATATGCATATCATTTTCATGATCAAGCAAGTATTGCTCTAAAGGATCAGTAGGAGGCACGATAATAGAAGCTAAGGCAATAGTTTCATCCTTACTGGGTAACTCTTTTTCATGAGGATGTCTACCAAACTTGGAGAAATTGAACTCGTGTGACACACCTTAAAAGCCAACAGTGACAGTTTGCTTCTCACAGTCAATATGAGCATTGAAAGTATTGAGGAAGGGTCAGCCAAATATGATGGGACAAAAGCTATCTTGAGCGGTAGCAAGAACAGGAAATCAGCAGGATACTTCATTTTACCACACAAGACTTCAACATCCCTAACAATTCCCACAGGGAAAATAGTATCTCTATTGGCAAGCTGAATAGTGACATCAATAGGCTCTATCTCAATAGGTGCAATCTCGTCTTTGATTTTATCATATAAGGATTGAGGTATTGCACTAACACTAGCACCCATGTCACATAAACCATCATAACAATGATATCCTATCTTAACAGAAACCACAGGCATGCCAACAACAGGCATATGTTTGTCTCTAGCGTGAGGTTTAGCAATTCTAGCAGCATCTTCACAGAAGTGAATATTATGTCCCTCAACATCGTCGGACAAAAGATCTTTTATAATAGCAATGCTAGGTTCAACTCTAATTTGCTCAGGGGGTGTAGGTGTTCTAATGTAGCCTCTACGTATCACAGTTGAAGCTTTAGAATGATCCTTTATCCTAACAGGGAAATGTGGTTTCTCAATGTAAGCATTGGGAACAACATGATCATTATAGGCAATGACTGTCTCTTCAACTGGAGTGGGTTTAACTACATTGACTTCTAACGGAGGATGATATTTAGACCACTTATCTTTGGGGATATCAATATGAGCAGCAAAGGATTCACACAGTGAAGCTACTATCTCAGAGTCAAGTCCATACTTAGCGCTAAAGTCACAAAAAGTATTTGTTTCAACAAAGGATTTAACGCAATCAAACTTGAAATTCATACCTGACTCCTTACCTTGTTCAAGCTCCCAATCTTCACAGTTGCGTTTAACTCTCTCCAATAAATTCCATTCGAAGTTAATATCTCTCTTCATAAAAGAACCAGTAAAAGAAGTGTCAAGCATGGTGCGATCATCATGAGAAAACCGAGCATAGAAGTTCTGAATGATAATTTCTCTCGAGAGCTCATGACTGGGGCATGAATATAACATTGATTTAAGCCTCCCCCAAGCTTGAGCGATGTTTTCTCTGTCACGAGGCCAAAAATTATAAATATAATTCCGATCATGATGTACTAAATGCATAGGATAAAACTTTTGGTGAAATTCCAATTTCAACCGATTGTAGTCCCATGATCCAGTATCATCACATAGCCTATACCATGTCAACGCCTTATCCTTCAAAGATAAAGGAATGACCTTATTCTTGACCTCATCCTCGGGCAAACCTGCAAGCTTAAATAAACCACAAACTTCATCTACATAGATTAGCTGCAAGTCTCGATGTGATGTTCCATCTCGTGTAAAAGGATTAGCCAGCAGTTTTTCAAGCATACCTGAAGGAAATTCACAGCAAATGTTTTCAGTAGGTGCAGCAGGTTGAGGAGCAACTCTTTTTGCTTCCGTTCGAGGTGAAGATACCCCGAACAAGCCCCTCAAAGGATTAGTTTCCGTAGTGACAAGTGACAATAAATTTCAGCACACTATATGAATGTTTCCTTACTAATTTCCACTTACCAAAGGCGCTTCACTCCAAGGCAACGGCACCAGAAAAGAGTCTTGATGACCCACAAGTATAGGGGATCAATTGTAGTCCTTCCGATAAGTAAGAGTGTCGAACCCAACGAGGAGCAGAAGGATCTGACAAGTGGTTTTCAGCAAGGTAAAATCTGCAAGCACTGAAATTGTCGGTAACAAGTGATTGTGTGGTGAGATGATTCGTAGGGAGCAACAAGTAACAAAAGTAGAAACGGTGCAGCAAAGTGGCCCAATCCCTTTTGTAGCAAAGGACAAGCCTGGACAAAGTCTTATTGGAGGAAAAACGCTCCCGAGGACACACGGGAATTTCTGTCATGCTAGTTTTCATCATGTTCATATGATTCACGTTCGTTACTTTGATAGTTTGATATGTGGGTGCACCGGCGCTTGGGTACTACCCTTAATTGTACAAGCATACCACTTATGATTAACCCCTCTCGCAAGCATCCACAACTACGAAAGAATAATTAAGACAAAGTCTAACCATAGCATTAAACTAGTGGATCCAAATAAGCCACTTACGAAGCAACACATAAACTAGGGTTTAAGCTTCTGTCACTCTAGCAACCCATCATCTACTTACTACTTCCCAATGCCTTCCTCTAGGCCCAAATAATGGTGAAGTGTTATGTAGTCGATGTTCACATAACACCACCAGAGGAAAAACAACATACAACAGATCAAAATATCGAACGAATACCAAATTCACATGACTACTATTAGCATGACTTATCCCATGTCCTCAGGAAGAAAATTAACTACTCACAAAGCATAATCATATTAATGACCAGAGAGGTAATGAGTAGCATCAAGGATCTGAACATAAACTCTTCCACCAAGTAATCCAACTAGCATCAACTACAAAGAGTAATCAACACTACTAGCAACCTTACAAGTACCAATCAGAGTCGTGAGACGGGGATTGGTTACAAGTGATGAACTAGGGTTTGGAGATGAGATGGTGCTGATGAAGATATTGATGGTGACGAGTCCCCTCCGATGAGAGGAGTGTTGGTGATGACGATGGCGACGATTTCCCCCTCCGGGAGGGAAGTTTCCCCGGCAGGATCGTCCTGCCGGAGCTCTAGATTGGTTCTGCACAAGTTCCGCCTTGTGGCGGCGGCGAATCCACGAAAAAGCTCCTCCTTTATTTTTTTCTGGATGAAACCCTTCATATAGCAGAAGAGGAGGGCCAGTGGGCCAGCAGGCTGCCCACAAGTCCCCTAGGCGCGGCTAGGGGGGGTGGCCGCGCCTAGCAGGCTTGTGGCCACCTGCTGGCGCCCCTCTGGCACTTCTTCGGCCCAGTATTTTTTATGAATACGGAAAAAAAATTATCGTTGATTTTTACGGCGTTCGGAGTTGCGCGGAATAGGTATCTCAACTTTGCTCCTTTTTCAGGACAAAATTCCTGCTGCCGGCATTCTCCCTCTTCATGTAAACCTTGCAAAATAAGAGAGAAAAGGCATAAGTATTGTACCGTGAAGTGAAATAATAGCCCAAGAAGCGATAAATATCAACATGAAAACATGATGCAAAATGGACGTATCAAGCGTCACGAATTCCTTGATCAGAAGATGAGTCAGGGTTTCAACGGGGAGGCTGTAGTAGGTGTGAAACCTGAGTGGCGTTCAGTCCTCCGGGAATGGGTTGAGTGTCCAGCTCCTGTCAAGCTCGTCCTTAACAAAAGGCAGGTGACGCGTAGCCGGCTTGTTGGCCATCTCGGGGAGGATATCGCGGAGATGCACGAGCGCCTCTCGTGCTGCCGTCTCCACTGCCAACACTAGGTTCTCCATCTGTGGTCCTTCAAAGAACCAACTAGTTGGGAGTCGTTTGCCTTCACTATCACGTCTACGTGATATTGCTTTGTGTCGGCGTTTACCCAGTGCTCGTGGTAGAGGAAAATGGGCGTGCGGCGTACTTGACACTTCTCCAGACTGTCTCCCAAAAGCAAGGGAAAACCGGTTTCCAGAAGCGTCTCAGGTACAACGGCCATCTAAAAGGTTTTTCGGAGAGGGTTAGAAATTTGTTGGTGGTATGAAATAGTAGTAAGGTGTAGAAATCGCTTGTGCAAGGGCTGAGTGTACTAATCGTCTTAACTATCATCCATGCTACCTAAGGTTTCCTACAAACAGGATGGCTCTCATACCAGCTCTGTGGGGACCCCAATTTACGAGTCGAGATCGCCGAATGAACGTGCTCTGTCATCCCATAGATCAATGCTCACCAAACACACAAATACTAAATATTAAGAGTCTTACATCCAACATACCATTTGATACAACAAACAACCATCATGGTCATGTCTCATATAGATAGGGCCTAGAAGGTCAATCACACCAATACAGCTGCTACCGGAAATCTTGGAAATAAACGGGAGCCCATGCCATCAGCCTTCACCAACAGGCATTCTGACTGGGAAGCGTCCTAGTTTGTGTGTGCGTCTCCGATGACGAATTCTTCTCCAAACTCCAGTTCTTCCATGTCTGGTCAATAACATAAACAGTCGCAAGCTAGTGAGCACTTTGAATGTACTCACAAACATCCCATGATATGGATAATGCAGTTGTTATGATAATAAGTGGTATGCAAGATTGGTGGAAAGCAAGATTTGAATGTAAATAAACATGGTCATAGACGGTTATGGATATGCATCATTAGCTAGAAGATATTCAAAAGAATAGGTTACAGATATCAACATACCTGTTGAGGGCTGAACACTTCGGGTTCACCCGATATGCCAAGTCACCAAACTTGGTCATATCAACTCCTTGAACACACACAGACACGCACACTTGGCTTATGCGGAAACGACTGGACGTAGTTTAAGCAACACCACCCAACTGTCCTTGGCCGTGGACATGGCTATTCGAATAGTTTTACACTCTGTAGAGGGTGTACGTTGTACCCACGAGATCTGGGAAACTTTCGTGTCATCCACGACTCGCAGTATATAACATACCTGAGGTAAGTACCCGATCATTGCCTTTCCCCTGACTATAGTAGACAAAGAGTTCCACTCGATTACTACTCAGCCCACATGATGTACGTCTTACGAGCACCGACTCTAGACTGTATCATCCATGCGGGGACCAACAGTGTGCCCGGAACACGTAAAAACGGCATAGTCGACCTACCTGGTACGACCCCGTCACGAGAGTGACCATATGTCACTCCGACCACTAGTAATGTGGCTCTTTGCTAGCACCGACCAGAGTAATCAACAAAGCCCCGTCCCGTAAATGGGTAACGTGGTCGCACATGTAAGGTTGGGATGGTCGACACATCATAAATCTAATCCCATTTCCAAAACCACTAACACCAAACATACCCGGTGCACCACTTATTCATAAGTGGCCACCAACTCAACATCATCACCCTCGGGCATTAGTGCCACCCGACGGGGTTTTCGTAAACCTTTGATATTAACTTTACCATCATATTGCTCATGCTTCTACTATGCGTAGCACTACTATCTACTTGTCAACATAATATTAGCGTGACTCTCATAGGTGGTAGGATCATGCTGAAATGCAAGTGCTCCTGAGGAGCCATCGGTAACACCGTATCGATGATTTACCGAATACTCATGATCATATGCAACGGGAATAATTGCTCTACATTGTATGCAATATATATTTTCTTAAACATGGTCAAAGGGTTGCTTGCCTTGATCAGCTAAGTATCCAGGGTCTTCGGGGTCTTCGAGTCCAACTCCTTTGTCAAACGTGGAATCTCTCATCGTAGTAATAGTAATAAAATAAGTAGCTCACTCAAAAACAGAGCACAAACTTACTTTAAAAATCTTATCCTATTCTGATAAATTTATATTATAGTCTAAACAATATTTGTCTCTGGTTTTGATGAAAATATTATTTTTAAAATCAAATTAACA
The DNA here is from genome assembly GCF_904849725.1 of Hordeum vulgare subsp. vulgare. Classification (NCBI taxonomy): domain Eukaryota; kingdom Viridiplantae; phylum Streptophyta; class Magnoliopsida; order Poales; family Poaceae; genus Hordeum; species Hordeum vulgare. Next base: position 310,353,547 of record NC_058520.1, read on the forward strand.
AGAGCCAAAGTATTCAAAATAAGTCTTTTAGTTATAACTATGCAGAAAAGTTTTCATAAAAATTAGTACAACAAGTCTATTAAATTCTACAAATTTCTAAAAGAATTGTGGTGGAAAAATAATTAAATTTGATTAAATAATAATCTCTGCAAAAATATTTTAAAAACATAATAAAAACAAAAATAAAAAGGGGGCTCAGCCCTGGCCTAGCTCGGCGAGTGGCTGGGCCGACCCAACTGGCCAACCGGCCAATTATCCAGCCAGCAGCCGAGGCGCGCGCGCCGTGAGGTTCAAACCTAACGCACGGGCCCCTGCGGTCAGCGGCAGAGAGAGGAAAAAGGGGAGACACGGGCCACCGACAGGTGGGGCTTGCCTGTCGGGGTCATCTTCCTCCTCTGGAGAGAGGGGAGGGGAGGCACACCGGCGGCGACACCGACACCCTCATGCTCCCACGATGGCTAGAATGGAACTAACACATCGCCGCCTACCTGCTGTTGGTCGAAGGAACGACGGGGAGGCCCTAGGTCACCGGTGACGACGAGGCCATGGCAGAGCCGATTCAGGAGGTGGAGGAGAAGGGTGCTACGGACAGGGAAACACTCGGGGAAGAACTGGGGAAGCTCCCTGAGGTCACAGAGGAGGTGAGAGGAGCGCGAGAGCTGGCCTGTAGCCCGAGACCGACGGAGCTCCGTAGCCGCGGGGCCTCGGTCGATCTCAAGCATCGGAGCTCGCTGTGCTCGAATGGGGAGGCTCGGGGCTCGATTGAGGCTCTGGAGGAGTGGTGTGAGGTGCTGGACTAAATGGGGGAGGCCTATTTATAGGCCAACAATGGTGCACCGAGCAGGGAGCGCTGGTGGTTTCATCGTGGCTTGCAGGAGAGGCAGAGAGAGCTCGGGTCGATACCACGGTTTCGCAAACGTGGTTTAGGACCCCAGTAACTCAATGAGAGAGAGAGAAGGCTTAGTGCGCGCGTGCTACGGGGCCACGCTCTTCTGGCCAAATTTGGAGCGTGTGGGCACGCGTCTCCCTGGCTTGCAGAGAGGGGGAGAAGGGGCCCTGAGGCTGCCCTGATACAGAGGCTTGTATGAGACGCGGAGACACATCGAGGGGAGGTGAGAACCGGCCGGGGCTGGCCTCCTTTGCCTCGGGTGCGCCCTGTAGCGCACCTAGAGCGCAGATTTGGCATGCCATGGCATGCTAGCGTGCTCTGGGGCACTTTGGTCTTGTCTAGTGTGTCCGGGGGTTGGTTTAGATACCCCTTAGACGTTTGAGAGCCGAGGGACTCACTGCTGGTCAAAGGGAGTGATTAAAGAGGAGATGTAAGCTTTGAAACAGAGACTAAAATGAATATTTTGGCTTACTTGCTTGGAATTAGAGAGGGGCCACTCGTGTGCAGTTGAGGAGTGGTGCTGGTAGTTTGCCCTAGGAGTTTAATGAAAGGGAGTGGGTGTAGAGGGTGATAAGTGTTGTTTGACCATGCTGGCAGAAGGTGTTCGACAAGTGTTTGGGGTAGTTAACCTTCACCACTGATGGTGAAAGCTAGCAGGATTGGGTTTCATGCAAAAATAGGATGCTCCACCAAATTTGAGCTCCATTGGACAAGTTTGGCACTACAAACTTGAAATCACCCCCAAACGGGCAGTTTTGTCCTTTCAAAAGAGAATGTGGGTAAATTAATCCCCACACATCCAATTTTTGGCAGGGTCTCCTCATTTGGGGTGTTGAGCACTCCTGCAAAGTTTCAATACATTTGGACAAGCTTTGCTACGTAGAGTTGCTTCAGCTTGGTTCTGGACAAAGAGGGTTTTAGGATTATTTGGTGAACCAAACCACCTTGGAATGAGGTGAAATTTGTCATGGCCACCAAATATAGCTTGGGAAGCATGCTTGAATCTTCTCGGAATTTATTGGAAATATTCCCTTTGGAACTATTTCAAAAGGTCAAAACAACATAATAGGTTTTCAAGGGTTTTCTCAAATAATTTGAACATAAATAGGGGTTGAAAACCTTATGTATGGAAAATATATGTCCTTTGAGTATCCCCAAATTTTCTCAGATTTTTCTAAGGCAGAAAAATAATTTTCCATAGAGAAATATCATTTCTGGCCTCAGAAAAGGACATGCAAATAAAATAGAAAATTATTTTATAAAATAATTATTTTATGATATTGGAGAGTTATAATAGTGATAAAACTAGAATAGAATCTTTCGGTGAAGGCACTCCCTTGAAATGAGGGACTTGTAGTGCAAACCCAAAGCAAGGTTTTGAAATAGTCAAAAAATGAGAAAAAGGATCTTTTTGGAAATACCAGGTTATAAAAATATTGTTTTTTGGATCCACTCACTCAAGCATACATACAAACAATGGTAATCATGGCACTCATATCACTTTCTTAAAAAGTTTTAATAAACTTAGATTTTTGAAGAGGCTACAGTTGAAGTAAGGTAAAAACAGGGTGTGACACCAACCCAATGAATAAAATTTATTTTTCACTTTTGCTTTTTGTTCTTGAGTGTTTGCACAATAATTCTACTCTTATGATTCTGTTTTTATGTTTTAATTAGTGTTTGTGCCAAGTAAAGCCTTTAGGATCATGTGGGGTGATAGTTGCCCTGATCCTGTTGAAAAACAGAAACTTTTGTGTTAAGTAGAAAAAATTCTAAAAATCAAAAAAGCGTCAAAAGTGTAAGATTTTTTTACAAAAGATTGATATAAAATTCCCCACATTTTCCTAATTTTTAATAAGTTTGGGAGTTACAGAAGTATGGGTAAAATTCGAATCTTTACAGACTGTTCTCTTTTTGACAGATTCTGTTTTCTTTGTGTTGTGTGCTTATTTTGATGATTCTATGGTTTGTATTGGGGGTTATAAGCCACGGTAAAGTTATAATATAGTAGGTATAGTACAAAAAAAATTGGAATAGGTTTTCAATAGTACCTAATGTAAAATTTGGTTTTCTTATACTAGCGGATCTCACGAAATTTTTGTTGAGTTTTGTGTGATTGAAGTTTTCAAGTTTTGGTTAAGATCACGATGGATGAAGGAATAAGGAGTGATAAAAGCCTAAGATTGGGGATGCCCCATGGCACCCCAAGGTAATATACAAATATTACCAAGCAACTAAGCTTGAGGATGCCCCGGATGGTGTCCCTTCTTTCTTCTAACAACCATCGGTAATTTTACTTGGAGCTATATTTTTATTCATCACCTATCAGGAGTTTTGCTTGGAGCATCTTGTATTATATGACTCTTTGATCGCTTTGCTGGTTAGTTTGTCATAATAAATCTTTCTGGACACATCTATTTGAGAGAGCCAATTTGTGCTATAATTTGCTACAATCGCTCTTTATGCTTCAGTTAAATTCTTTTAGAGCCATGGAATTGCTCTAGTACTTTACTTATATCCTTTTGAGCACGGTGGTGCTATTATTTTGAAGAAATCCTCTCATGCTTCACTTATATTATTTTCATAGTTGAATATTCTAAAAGAAACTTGTGCTCTTATTGTTCACTTATATTTTTTGAGAGCTTATTATTTGCAATGGCAATTTTCTTTAAATGAAATTAGTCCCAGAGTGATAGATATCCATGAAGAATAAAATAAAAACTTTCATGAAGATCATTGGATGTTAAACTTGATTCTTTGCAACAGTTTTGTGATATGAAGATAGTGATATGTGAGTTATGTTGATGATTAATTATGCTTTAGTAAGAATATTGGTGATAAGGTTCGTGATTCCCTATGCATGCGTATGAAGTTAATAATTATGCTATGAAATTACATCCTACTTACGTTGTATTATTTGGTGTTAGTTATGTTTAATGTTTGCTTATGATGGTTTTCATTCCTTGGTTAGGCGCTCCTCAATCTATTTGCTAGACTTCACTTGTACTAAGCGGGAATACTACTTGTGCATCCAAATCCTAACCCCAAAGTTGTGCCAAATGTGTCCACAATACCTACCTACATGCGGTATTTCAATGTCGTTCTAAGTAAATTTGCAAGTGCCAACTCTAATGTTCAAAATAAAATTCTATTTTGTGTGCCCCTACCGCTCGAGAAGTGGCGAGGGGTGGCCGATATCTTCCATGTTAAATAGGTTATTCTCAAGATGAGTGTTTATTCACTTGTCATTGCACAAGAGTATGGCGATAATAGGGATGCCCAATCCTAAAATGCAAATAAAATTTATTTTATGTTGTCAAATAATAAATTCCTTGGAAAGTGTTGGTATGGATGGTACGAGTGGATGTGGCTATCTGTGGAATGTGAAAGAATGGTGGAAAGAGGAATAAATTTATTTTAAGTTTGGGAACCACCTATGATTTGTTTAGCATGGGAGATATTGGAAACTCTTAGTCATTTTCGTTGACAGGAAAAGCATACCATACAAAATATTTTATCTCTAAATTTTTCACATTGAGCTGTGGCACCTCTACAAATATCTACTTCTCTTTTGTGAAGGGCCTATCTGTTTACTTTATGCACGTTTTATTTTGAATTTGAGTCTCTATATTCTCCTATAAAGCACCAACTAAGGAACACTATTATCATACTTGAGCATTGGATGTAGCTAATATTTGGGTGTGTTGCATGAATAGACCAATGATGGAGCATGATGGGCTAGGGATAACGTTCTTTAGTGTTGATATTTTGAAAGACTTCGTTGCTTGTTGGTATGCTTGAGTATTGAAGTTTTCATGTCAAATTATAGACTATTGCTTTGCATCATCTACAAGTCCATATGTCCATGCTAAAAATAAAAGAATATGATGAACATGTTAGGGAACATTCCACATCAAAAATTCTATTTTTATCATTTACCTCCTCGAGGACGAGCGGGAATTAAGCATGTGGATGCTGATACATCTCCAATGTATCTATAATTTTTGATTGTTCCATGCTGTTACATTATTATTCTTGGATGTTTTATGAACATTTTATAGCAACTTTATATCATTTTTTGGTACTAACCTATTGACATAGTGCGTAGTGCGAGTTGATGTTTTTTGCTGTTTTTTCCTTTGCAGAAATAAATACTAGATGCACTCCAAATGCCACGGAACTTTTTGGAGATTTTTTGGATGAGAATGAAACTTGATGACCAAGGACGATCACCAGAGGAGGCCAAGGCGGCCCACTAGGCACCAGGGCGCACCTAGGGCCCCTCGCGCCGCTTGGTGGGTAGTGGGGGCCTCGGGCACCTCCTCCACTGCCTCTGAGCTCTATAAATAGCAGAATATTCTAGAAACCCTAGAGGAGTCGATGAAAACTTGTTTCAGCCGCCATAGGTTCCAGAAGCCATGAAATCCAAGCTAGAGCCCGTTCCGAAGGGGAACACTATCACGGAGGGGTTCATCTTCCTCATTGATACATGGGTAGTTCATATCAGACCTATGGGTCCGTTGGCAGTAGCTAGATGGATCTCTCTCTCGCTTTGCTTCTCAATACAATGGTCTCTTGGATATCTATTTGATGTAACTCATTATTTTGTGGTGTGTTTGTTGGGATCCGATGAATTGTGAGTTTATGATCAGATCTATGAAATTATATCCATTCTTGATTATTATAGCCTCGTATTTCTTTTCCGATATTTGGTTTTTGTGTGGCCAACTTGATCTTTTATCTTGCAATGGGAAGATGTGCTTTTTGATGGGCTCGGTCTTGCAGTGCTCAATCTCGGTGATAGAATGAGACATGACACGCATGTATCATTCCTATTAAGGATAAAACGGTGGGGGTGTATTCGTACACGAATAAATCTTGTGTAGAGCATGTCAACTTTCTGTAACACCCCAAACATTTTGGCCATGATTTTATTTATTAAAAAATTTCCATGGTTATTTTAATTTTTTTTTGGTTTTTTGCTGTTTTCAGACCCCCTTGTTTGTCTTATTTTATAAAAAGATCTATTTCTTAAGTTGGAGTGTTTGGAAAGATATTCTTTGACCTGAATGTTTGCCTCAATTTTTGTTCCATTTATTTCCACATCCAATGAAACCCTTTTTATAATATTTTCTTTCAAATAAGTTGGCTTTTAATTTATTTCAAGATCCAATTTGAACTAGAGCCATTTGATAACTTCCTTTAAAAATTCCACAAAAACATGGAAATGACCTAGTACATTTCCGAGTCAATTTTATTAAATAATCAAGCCAAGTATCTAGGAATAAGTGAGCACATTATATTCTTTTCATTTCTGATCCAACTTGATGGTTGCACTACAACCCCTAGTGAAAACTTTTCAAAAATTCTACAAAAATTTGGAGTTGTCGAGGAGTTTATATAATTAACTTTTTGTGCAAAAAACCCACTTATGCCCCTCTTGGAATGGGTGTATATTTATACACCTGTATAAAATTTACACGGGTAAATTACTGGTCACATACTATTCTCAGCTGCTAAATGAAACGACGGAGAGAGGTGTGTATATTTTACACGGGTTTAGCACTAAGAAACGACAATCCAACCAACGCCTTAGTGTTTTGAAAATTTTGAGCACCACTTCTTATTTTCTGTTCTGGACAAGATTTGCAGTTTGCACTGCAACCATATTATTTTCTTACCCAAAGCTTTTGAAAATTTTACTACTTACACAGGACCCTACAAAACCCATAAGTCGAGAGTTTCAGCCCGAGTGGAATTGTTTGAGATCATGTTATAACATCATTTTGTTTGTGTCCAAGAATGCACTTTTGCAAAAATTTCACTAGGAAGTTTCTGTTTTGCAAAAATAAACCTAGCCATCTCTGTTAGCTTCCAAGGAAATCTCAACCTGGAAAATTTGGTGGCTAACAAGAATACCTAGAGGCCCCTGGCATTTTACCAAACACTCTAGGTGCATGACCTGAACTGGCATACTTTTTAAACTGCATTCTGGAAATTCTTTCCCTGCCAAACCAACATGTCCATGAGAGCTTGAGTAACAAGCCTAGCCATCCTATTAAGTCACACCTCAAACCAAATCCTCTAGCCTATAGTGGCATTTGGTCGAACACCTACCGTACACACCCAGAGCACGCCGAGAGCGCTCGTTTTGCATGTGTTGTGAAGTAGACGCCGCGCCCACCTGCACTGTTTCCAGTCTCACCCATGCACTGGCAGCGTGCATCTCCTCATTGCTGACACTTCTGGCACTTGCTGCACCTCCTGCAACCGTGCTGGCAGCCGATGCCAGCAACGGCTGCCCCGGCGAGTACACCACCGCCCGAGCCACCTCTACTCACTAGCTCCCCCTGCATCCAAAGCCATCGAGTCCGCTAGCCAGACAGCCAGCCGGAATCCTGTTTGACCCCCTGCGTCGCCGCGAGTCCCTGTAGTTCCACACGCGGTCGGCCGGCTTTCTTATCGCCATCGCCTCAGACCGACCTCGAGGCCCTATAAGTAGATGCACCCCGAGCCCTTCTAGCCATCGCAACCCTTCCTCGTAGCCATAGCAAGCCTTCTCTTGCCCCAATTCCGCCCGAGTCCGTCTCGTTCTCCACCGACTGTAGCTTCGGCCTCCGCCATTCTCGACTAAATTTGAGCGAACTAGAGCCCCTCCCTGCCTCTCTCCTTCTACGTTAGAACCCCCATGACCCCATGGACCCATTTCCCCCTCCAGTTTGGCAGCAGAGCCGCAGTGAGCAAAGCTTGCTCCATGACCGAAGCTCGGTCCGCCATTTCCAAGGTCGTACACAACCCAAAACTCTCCAACCATGAGTTCCCCCTCCATGCGGTGCGGGTAGTTCCCTTGAGCGCATGGATGGGCCTGGCATTGAGGGTGGTGTCGCGTGGCGCTGCAAATCGTCGCCGGACTCGCCATGTTCTCTGTCCAGGCGCCCACGGAGGAGGGAGATGAATCCGACAGGTGGACCCCACCTACCGGTGAGCCAACTGTTACCCCAATGGCGCAGTTGAGCCGATGTGCCGTCCCTCTAAGTAAGCACACTGAGGTAAGTGCGTTTTCGTAGCCGGAAAGAATATTTCAGCTGAAACGTCTTCTTTTGCTGATTTGTTTTTAAGACAAAACTTTGACTAGATTTTGACTAGCCCTAGTTTCAAAAATAATAGTACAAATGAGTTGATTATTTTTCTTACCTCTTTCAAATTTCATCTAGTTTATTTTAGTGTTTATTTGAAAATTTTCAAAGACAACTTTCTATACCGTTTTTAAATTGTGTGTTAATTAGAATCAAACTAGGCTATGGAGAGAGGAGAAAAACTTCAAAAGTTTTGGAGTGCAGCCTACTTCTCTACACTTGGAAGGCAAGCATTCCGAACCTACATATATCTGGGTTGTGTGTGGGTTGCTTGATGATAAAAACATTATGGTTACGTTAAACTAGTGGTGTTATTTCATGTGACAATCATGCAAGTGGCTTAATGATTTAAAAGTCCAATTGTTGCATGATTGAGAAGCATGGGACAACAGTCACATCTTCCTACCACACATGTCTACCTGTTAGGATACGATGAGAGTCGGTGTCTCATGGAAAACACGACCTTGGGACTGACATCTCGTGGGACGAGAGTGGTCAGCGAGGCATGTTGGGGTACGATAGGTAGTGAATCTGTCTGCGGTGATAAAACATTTTGATTGTGCTAATCATGCAAGGAATAATTTAAACCTCCTGAGTCGACCGTAGATCGAGTCTTGTCAGTATCTCACCTTAACCCTTTGTGCTGCCACATGTCTTCCTGAAAGGGAATATGGTTCAGTAGGACGTAAACCAATTACCAGGTACACACCAAGTAGACAGGTCGGGATGAAGGTATCCGGGGCACTGGACTAAATCCAGTCATCCAGATAGGGGGCATGGGTGTTTTCGGTCTGGGACCGAGAGGGGAAGAGCTCTCCTCTTGTAGCGTGCGGTATAAATTTGATCCCATGCTAGTTGACGTGGGAGCCTCTCCATCTTATGGTTTTTCTGTGGCAACGTAGTCCGAGTGATATCGGTCTTCCCAGGAGAAAAATGGGTGTGTACTGGTTCTGAGTGTTTACTTCTAAAATACCGTACGTCGGACAAGTCCGATTGACTATCGAAACCCGTCGGCTGTGGCTAAAGAGTACACCCTCTGCAGAGCCAAAACTATTCGAGTAGCCGTGTCCACGGTCAAGGACGATTGGTTGGTTAGTCAAGTGTCGGTTTGAGTGTCGGTCTTCGGAGAAAGTTAAGAAATCGTGAGACTAATTAGGAAATATGGTGGATGATTATAAATATTATTTTACTGTGGACTAACCTCTATGATTATAATTGTTGAATATCCCTCGACGGTTCTACCTCCTCGATATTCATTATTTATTATTGTTTCATATAAGACCTTTATGTGGCATCGCTTAGACGCCCTAGTGCGACATGTTTATTATTTCATATAAGCCCTTTATGTGATGTCACTTAGACACCCGACCGAGGCATGTTTATTGTTTCATATAAGCCCTTTATGTGGTGCCGCTTAGACGCCCGACTGTTTCATGTTTATTATTTCATATAAGCCCTTTATGTGGTGTCGCTTAGATCCTCGACTGCGGCATGTTTATTATTTTGTATAAGCCCTTTATATGGTGTCGCTTAGACGCCCGACTGCGGCATGTTTATTATTTCATACAAGCCCTTTATGTGGTGTCGCTTAAACGTCCGATTGTGGCATGCTTGTTATTATTTTATTGAGGCCCCGTATGTGGTGTCGCTTAGACGCCCAGCGGAGACATGTTTTATATCACATCCGTTAATCTTACACTTATTGATTGCTTATTAAATTCTCAATATGATTATATTTACATTACTAGTACTTGAGACGTACATCCTGGTAGACGTAGTATTGTGGTACTATTACAAGTGTATTTTAACCCTGCCAATTTATGCTGGTTTTCATGATGTTTGTGAGTATATTCAAAGTACTCACTAGCTTGTCCCTTGCTATTGTCTTTGCCAGATTGCGTGCTTGGAGAGGAGGAACCCGACGATAAACCCGGAACCTAGGCACCGAAGACAGTAGTCACATGAGATAGGAATTATCCACGTCAGTTGTTCCTGTGGGAAATGGAGTCCCATGGACAATGGAGATCCCCGAACCGCTTCCGCCACCAACCATTAGAAACATTTTTTATGTAATCTATGGACCACCTCGGTCCTGTATTTCAAGTTTGTATTTTTGCTTGGACAAATGTATCAATGATTTGTTCACCAACATACACTATTCTTAGGGCTGGTATGCACAAGGGTCGTTTTGAAGGGATATTAAAATCCCCGAAAATCCGGTCTTGACAACCTCGGTATCACAGCCAGGCTGACCATTGACTAATCCTATCTTAGCCGGGTCAATAAACCATAGGTAACCACCTAGCCAAGCCTACCCAAACCAGTATCCCGAATAATGTTCGCGAAGACCTTTCGGCAGTCGGTGCCCAACCTATCAGACTAGCCCTATGGTCACATGCGAGTGATGAGCGACCAAGTTGTCCTTTTTCGCAACCTTGCGAGGGAAGATTGGGTTTTCTTTCTATAAAGGAAATGATTGCATAGCACAACACATCACAACCAGCACCATATCCCAAGATGCCAGGCCCCATTGTTCTCAATGAGACCACCCTGCGGACCAAGCAGGTTTTGTAGCCATCCTGGCCAACTTGACCCGTCGTGCATTTGCCAGGGAAGAGCCTCCGGAATATGTTGTGTACCATGAGCACACGAGTGATGCTATTCATCATTTATGGGCCACGGTACACATCTACGGCAGGAGTGCCACCCAAGAGTGTCCCCATCGGTTCACCAAAAGGACAACTAACTATGAGCCCGAAGCCATCCAGCTAGTGGCTCGAGAGGTAATAGATTAACTCCGACACGTGTTGCCAAGAGTTAACTGTCGCTCATTCTGCTACTACCCTAGCCATGAAGGTTATGCTAGTCCACTCCAAGTTGCCAACGGAGAACATGAGACCGACCCCGCCCTGTTGCACCTTGTGCTACCTGAGAGCGCAAGAGTCACTATACGACCAGGTCACCCTCGACCCGTTGGCACCTCATGAAGAGCTGGCTTGTCTTGACCCAAGGAGGAGAGAAGTGGAGCCCGACGCCAACAACCCTGTAGTGCTGTTTGGGAGGCCAATTGAGCTCCTAAGGTCTGTCCTAGCCGCCGAACCGAATCATGCGCCAATCTCCTCTAAGGAGCTTCACCGCATTTTGGGGATTTCCTCCAACGGAACAGTATCCACATCACCCCACCACTACCCCAGCCTTGTAGCTCCACGTCCTTCCCCGAGCAACCGTGACGCTGTGGTTCCAGCAAACTCGACGTCTGCAAGACCCGCCCACCTAGATATAAATGAAGTTGACTAAGCCATAACCCTGCCTTAGTGTTCCCTTGTGTGTCATGTATGAGCTAGTATTATGATAAAATAAATGGGAAAGTTGTTTTTGTACCATTATTTTTATAAGTCCTGTTGATAGCCATGACTGTGTGCTTTTGGGCCGCATAGCTTATAGTTGGACGTAACCACGGGAAGCAGATTCCCAACCGACCACCACAGTAATACGTCACATTTCGTGGACTATTATTTGTGGCCTTGACCAAACCACGTTAGGGCGGAGCCAACCACCGAGACCAACCCAACCTAAGGCTTGTGCCCTAACCCCGCCCTATATAAGAGTTCCCAAGTGACTTTTACCAGCATCCCTGACCTTGTGCCCTGCATTCACAACATTTTTGCCATGCTACCCCAAGGGAGTTACCTTAGAACTCCGAATGCAACTTCGGGCAGTTTTGTCAAGATATTGTGGCATTTTATCCGGAATACCATGGGTTCTCCCCTTCCACTCCAGTATGAGTTGTTCAAGTCGAGGATCACTTCCACTACCTCGAAATATTGGGCAGTTGTGAACATTTTCCTAGTGGACCCTAACCAAGACCACAGGGAAGTCTGCTTCAGCGGAAAATCTATGCCTACCATAGAAATGGCCATAGAGGTTGCTGCCTATGAAGCGATTACTCGTCTTCGATTTACAATACCATATGCCAGTGAAAGGGGGTACTGTTATTTTTCGAGCCATGCAGTACCCGGAGGAGCAGCGTCTTTTTCAGGCACCTGTGCAGAGAGAGACCCCGTGTTGATCAGGCTCGTGCAGTATGACATCGCTCAAGAGAACTTGACTCATCAAGTGATGGACTTTCTCCAGGCCCTCACTGCCCAAAACCCTCAGGTCGCCATTGGCAAGCCCGTGAGGATAGACCCGACAGGACGCATTCTGCGAGTCCTCCAACCGTTCGCTCCTGAAGACGAAGTAGATATTCTACCGCGAGGAATATTCCCTCATGGCCGTTAGATATTTGCGTGTTCCTTGAATGCCTGGTTTATCTCCTAGTATAGTCTATGACTGTGTGATGGTTGTACCTTACCTTGTAAATTATTGCATGCACGTGTCTTATTTCAGTTGTGTGATTTCTGCGATTTTTGCACTGGATTGCTTTTCTTAGGACAATCCTTTGTGTGATAAATTTTCTTAATACAACCACTGCAGCAAAACTCTTTTTTCAACAAATATTTTATTCGCATGCCAACCGGCTCACAACCACACTCGCTCTGCCAATGCACTAAGGGCAGAACCACGCACACCTAACACCTAGCTAATCGCCTTGATAGCACCACCATTTTTTCGTGAGGAATACATTGTGGTTGTTTTTATTTTTGCAGAGTGCTGACAGCACACCAGCAACCGCCCATGCATTTTGTGCGCGCCTAGTCTTCGTGATCATTACCACTAGGGAGAGCCACCACTCGAGCAACACCATCACGACAATCATCCTGGATCATCATGCACAAGAGCACTGAGAACCCGATCAACACCGCCATTCCTCCAGCCAGCAGGAATATCAGCCACCCCGGGTGCTCGTCCACCATTGGATCCTCGACTCAAGCTCCTGCAAACAGAGAAGAAAGAAGTAGGATGAGTGAGGCCGGGTGCGAGATAGAGGAGAGAACGCCGCGGTCGTTTTATTGCCCAAGTTCGGTGTGCGGTGGACACAGTCCACCAGCGCCGCTCGTTGCTCGGTCGCAGGTCTTCGGAGATGAATCCTTGGGTAGTGCCGACAAAGCGTTGGCCCACGACGCGAGTGCATGCTGCGCCGACAGCCAAGCATGCCGCGTACTACCACGGTACGGCCCTAGACGCCTACGCGCTAGACGCCACGCGTGGAGAAAACAACGGAAAGCGCGTGCGAGAGAGAAGAGAGTCGGAGGACGAAGAAGAGATTGAAAGTGGGCCCTGGGTGCACCTTTCAGCGAAAGAGAGCACTGTGCACTCGTGTATGGCAAGCACAATTCGGAAATTAGAAATTTTCATTTTTCAAAAATATTTGTCATAACCATTCGTAGCAACGCCTCGATTTCCCAATCGTAGAAATTTTCTATAGCACCAGTACCACACCACAGTTGCACCAGTTATCGTTTTTACTGTAATCTTGTTATTTTTGTGTAGATACTGTAGTGTGGTAGGAATTTACATTTTTGCAATGTCCCTAACAAATTTCAAGGACGAGATTTTTCTTAAGGGGGGTAGAGTTTGTAACCCCCCAAAATTTTTGGCCATGATTTTATTTATTAAAAAATGGCCATGGTTATTTTAAAATTTTATTTTTGGATTTCTGCTGTTTTCAAATCCCCTTCTTTGTCTTATTTTATAAAAAGATCTCTTTCTTAAGTAAGAGTTTTTGAAAAGATATTATTTGACCTGAGTGTTTGCCTCAATTGTTTTTCCATTTATTTCCAAATCCAATGAAAGCCTTTTTATAATATTTTTCTTTCAAATTTTATTTATCCAAAGCTGGCTTTTAATTTATTTCAAGATCCAATTTGAACTAGAGCCATTTGATAACTTATTTTAAATATTACACAAAAACTTGGGAATGACCTAGTACATTTCAGAGTCAATTTTATGAAATAATCTAGCCAAGTATTTTGGAATAAGTGAGCACATTATATACGCTTCATTTCTGATCCAACTTGGTGTTTGCAGTACAACCCCTAGTGAAAATCTTCAAAAAATCTACAAAAATTTGGAGTTGTCAAGGAATTTATATAAATCACTTTTGTGCAAAAAACCCACTTGATGTTTTGAAAATTTTGGGCACCACCTCTTATTTTCTTTTCTAGACCGGATTTGCAGTTTGCACCGCAACAATATTATTTTCTTGCCCAAAGCTTTTGAAAATTTTACTACTTACACAGGACCCTACGAAACCCTTAAGTCTGTTTTCCGAAAATTGCACTAGAAAGTTTCTGTTTTGCGAAAATTAACCTTGCGATCTCTGTTAGCTTCCAAGGAGACCTCAACCTGGAAAATTTGGTGGCTAACAGGAATACCTAGAAGCCCCTCGCATTTTACCAAAGACTCTAGGTGCATGACCTGAACTGGCATACTTTTTAAACTGCATTGTGGAAATTATTTCCCTGCCAAACTAGCATGTCCATCAGAGCTGGAGTAACCAGCCTAGCCATCCTGTTAAGTTACACCTCAAACCAAACACTCTAGCCTGCAGTGGCATTTGGTCGAACACCTACCGTACACACCTAGAGCACGCCCAGAGCACGCCCTTTGCACATATTGTGCAGTAGACGCCGCGCCCACCTACATTGTTTCCAGTGTCACCCGCGCAGTGGCAGCATGCAGCTCCTCATTGCTGACACTGCTGGCACTTCCTGCACCTCCTGCCACCGTGCCGGCCGCCGATGCTAGGAACGGCTGCCCCGACGAGTACAACACCGCCCGAGCCACCTCTACTCGCCAGCTCCCCTACGGCCAAAGCCATCGAGTCCGCTAGCTAGAGTGCCAACCAGGACCCCGTTTGACCATCCCCTCCGTCGCCGCCTGTCCTTGCAGCTCCAGAGGCGGTCGGTCGGTGATCTTATCGCCATAGCCTTGGACCGACCTGGAGGCCCTATAAGAGCATCTCTAACAGCTGCCCTATATAGGGCAGTGTGGCATAAAAACTGTCATATAGGGCAGAAAAGAGGCAAAAACGTGCTCCAACAACTGCCCTATCTTCATTAACTGCCCTACATTTTTTACAACACTGCCCTAAATTAGGCCCAACAGTTGCAAATATACAACACTTGTGTGGCTGCCCTATTTTCCCAACAACGCTCGCGCGCACCCAACTGCCACCCAGAAATTTCCCAGCCTCTCCCGCCCCCTACCCCGCCGGCGCAAATCCGCCGCCGCCGCCGCAAATCCGCCGCCCGTAGGCCGCGCCCCTGCCCAAAATCAGCCGCCCGTCCACTGCCGGTCCCTCCCGCACCTCGCCCCCACCGGAATACCATTGCCCGTCGCCGGAATCGTCGATCTGCCGCCCCCGCCGCCGCTGTATGAATCCGGGGCACCGACGCTGATTCTGCCACCGCCGCAACCCCGAAGACGCTCGTACACGTCCCCTTGGCCGCCTGCAACACCCAACGACGGTAGCAGCAGCTAGGAGAGGCTTGCTCCGGCGACGCAGCTGCCACCCACCGGCCCGGCCGCCCGCAAGGTGTTCGAGGTAATGTGTATTCAACTTTTTGTTTGATTTTGTGATTGTAGTTTAGGATTACACTTTTTAATATGGTATAGTTTATTTGTAGATGGTTTTGATTGAGCATTCATCCGATGAAGAATACGATTGGGAGGATGAAGAAGACACTACTTTGATTTTGCTTTTGCACAAGAGGAAGAAGCCCAAGCACGGAGGTTCGGTCTATGGCCGTGAAGCGCTTCTTGGATGCATACCACGACATCCGTGATGCCGATGTGCACAAAGATCTTCAGAAAGATCTTATGGAAGAATGGTGGTCATGGTATGGACGTCAAAGGGCCGCGCCGTGCACTTGATTATTACTTCTGTGTGATGAAACTTGCTATTTGTGTGTTGATTTGTGAGCAACTTTGTGAACCATTTGATGAACTATTGTTGTAATAATTAGTACTATTGAACTATTATTTGTTTGAATTATATTTTATCTTATTTATCATATTTTTATGAGATATATGTGCAAAGATGTAGCAAAATAGGAGTAAACTGTTGTGCAGCCGTGCCCTATATAGGGCAGCTGCTGGGCCGGGTGCTGCCCTATCTTGGGCTGCTGATAAAACGACTGTTGTTTTGCTACCCTATATCTCGATTTTGCCTGCCCTATAATTGAAGAGAGGCTGCCCTCTATAGGGAAGCTGTTAGAGATGCTCTAAATAGACGCACCCCGAGCCCTTCTAGCCATCACAGCCCTTCCTCGCAACCATAGCAAGCCTTCTCTAGCCCCAATTCCGCCCAAGGCTGTCTACTTCTCCACTGCCGGCAGCTTCGGCCTCCACCGTTCTCGACCAAATTCGAGCAAACCAGAGCCCCTCCCTGCCTCTCTCCTTCTCTGTTAGAATGCCCATGACCCCATGGACCCATTTTCATCTCCAGTTTGGCCGGAGAGCCGCACTGAGCAAAGCTCCCTCCATGACCGAAGCTCGGTCCGCCATTGCCAAGGCCCTGCTCAACCTGAAGCTCTCCGACCATGAATTTCCCCTCCATGCGGTGCAGGTAGTTCCCCTGAGCGCGTGGATGGGCCGGGCATTGAGGATGGTGTCGCGTGGCGCCGACAAATTATCGCCGGACTCGCCCTGTTCTCTGTCGAGGCGCACATGCAGGAGGGAGATGAACCCGCAGGTGGCCGCCACGTGTCGGTGAGCCAACCGTTGCCCCATTGGTGCAGTCGAGCTGATGCGCCGTCCCTTCGAGTAAGTGCACTGAGGTAAGTGCGTTTTCATTTTCAGAAATCGTATTTGAGCTGAAACGTCTTCTTTTGCTGATTTGTTTTTAAAATAGAACTTTGACCAGATTTTGACTGGCCCTAGTTTCAAAAATAATAGTCCACATGAGTTGATTCTTTTTCTCACCTCTTTCAATTTAATCTAGTTTATTTTAGTACTTATTTAAAAAATTTCAAAGACAACTTTCTGTACTGTTTTTTATTTGTGTGTTAATTAGAATATTTTCAAACTAGGCTATGGAGAGAGGAGCAAAAATTTCAAAAGTTTTGGAGTGCAACCTACCTCTCGACACTTGGAAGGCAAGCAATCTCAACCTACATATATCTGGGTTGTCTATGGGTTGCTTGATGATAAAAACATTATGGTTATGTTAAAGTAGTGGTGTTATTTCGTGTGACAATCATGCATGTGGCTTCATGATTTGAAAGTACAATTGTTGCATGATTGAGATGCATGGGACAACAGTCACAACTTCCTACCACACATGTCTACCATATAGGATCCGATGAGAGTTGGTGTCTCGTGGAAGACACGACCTTGGGACTGACATCTTGTGGGACAAGAGTGGTCAGCGAGGCATGTTGGTGTACGACAGGTAGTGACTCTGTCTGTGGTGATAGAACATTTTGATTGTGCTAATCTTGCAGGGAATAATTTAAACCTCCTGAGTCGACCATAGATCGAGTCTTGTCAGTATGTCACCATAACCCTTCGTGCTGCCACATGTCTTCCTGAAATGGAATATGGTTTGGAAGGTACTAGGTACACACCAAGTACAAAGGCCGGGATGAAGCTATCCGGGGCACTGGACTAAATCCAGGCATCCGGTCACGGGGCATGGGTGTTTCTAGTCTGGGACCGAGAGGGCAAGAGCTCTCCCTTTGTAGCACGCGGTGTAAATTTCATCCCATGCTAGTCGAGGTTGGAGCCTCCCTGTATTATGGTTTTTCTCTTGCAGCGTAGTCCGAGTGATATCGGTCTTCGCAGGAGAAAAATGGGTGTGTACTAGTTCTGAGTGTTTACTTCTAAAATACTGTACACGAGACTAGTCCGACTGACTATCGAAACCCGTGTGCTGTGGGTAAAGAGTACACCCTCTATAGAGTCAAAACTATTCGAGTACTCGTGTCCACGGTCAAGGACGACTGGTTGGATAGTCAAGTGTCGTACTGAGTGTCGGTCTTCGGAGAAAGTTAAGAAATCGTGAGACTAATCAGGAAATTTGGTGGATGATTATAAATATTATTTTACTGTGGACTAACCCCTATGATTGTGATTGTTGAATATCCCTAGAAGGTATTACCTCCGGGATATTCATAATTTATTATTTCCCTGGCAATTGTCTTCGCCAGATTGCATGCTTGGAGAGGAGGAACCCGACGATGACCCCGGAACCTAGGCACGGAAGACAACATTCGCGTGAGATAGGAATTATCCTGGTCATCTGTTCCTGTGGGAAATGGAGTCCCATGGACACTGGAGATCGCCGAACGGCTTCCTCTACCAACCATTAGAAACCTTTTTGATGTACGCTATGGACCACCTCGGTCCTGTACTTCAAGTTTGTATTTTTGCTTGGATAAATGTATCAAGAATTTGTGCACCAGCTAACGGTATTCCCGGGCTGGTATGCACAAGGGCCATTTTGAAGGGAAATTAAAATCCCCAAAAATCCAATCCTGACACGTTCTTAAAGCATTACTCCGGTTCTCCATGAACTTAATAGACTAGATGCATGCTGGATAGCGGTCGATGTGTGGAGTTATTGAAGTAGATGCAAGTAGATGTCGGTCTACTTATCTTGGACGTGATGCCTATATACATGATCATTGTCTTGGATATCATCATAATTATTTTCTTTTCTATCAATTGCCCAACAGAAATTTGTCTACCCACCGTTTGCTATTTTGTTCGAGAGAAGCCACTAGTGAAACCTACGCCCCCGGGTCTATTTGAGATCATCTATTTGCAATCTCTACTTTGCTATTCACATTTACAGTTTATTTGCTCTTTTATTTTTAGATCTATATTATAAAAAAAACCCAAAAATATCTTGTTGCATTTTATTTGCCATCACTTTATTTGCATCTATCCATCCATCCTTTCACTTTACCCACGAGGGATTGACAACCCTGCACGCGTTGGGTTTCGAGGATTTGTTATTTGTGTGGAGGTACCACTTGCACATTCTTGTGAATCTTACTACTACATTGATACCTTGGTTTCATAAGTGAGAGAAATACTTGTCGTTGCTGTGCTACATCATCCTTTAAGCTTGGAGGGAAACCAACGCAAATCAGCGGGGAGTCATTTATCTTCAGTGTTATTGTGCCCAAGTGCAATGTGTGTGTGTGTGCACCTAGTTTATTTGCATTTCAACGTCCTATGCATGTTGTATTCAATTATGATGACTTTGTCCATTCATCGAACCCATGCTTATAATTGTTTTTCTTCACGCTGGTATTTCTTCTAACTACATAGTCTTTGTTTCCATGAAGAAATAGCTCCCTTCAAAGAATTTGTTAAAAATTTCCCATTTTCGGACCCTCTCTGGTCGATGTTTCGGTGCT
This sequence comes from Hordeum vulgare subsp. vulgare, assembly GCF_904849725.1. Classification (NCBI taxonomy): domain Eukaryota; kingdom Viridiplantae; phylum Streptophyta; class Magnoliopsida; order Poales; family Poaceae; genus Hordeum; species Hordeum vulgare. The sequence continues at coordinate 310,372,884 of NC_058520.1, forward strand.
CATTCCTACAATAGTTACCATCTCGACTAGTGAACAAACACAAATCATACTACACGTGGACTACTCTTCAAGCTCAACACACTAAACACAAGCAAACCATGAAGTACAAAAACTACCACATGTACACATCTACCACACTTGCATACTATCGTACTACACATGGTGTGATCATGAAACTATTAGCACATCTTTACCATAATGTCATTGCAACCAACATGGAAAAAACATGAAGGCCATCAATGTCGACAAGCTAAAAGCTAGCATGCTACCAGACATCACCATTGCCATTTGGTCTGGCACATCATCACATGTGCACTAATCAAGAGTCTACCAAGGTACCACATGCTCACATATCTGCTCCTATGGGGATCTCATATCCTTGAAATCACATTGATGATTCACTTATCCCAAAACATGCCACTATATCTCAAAAGATTTTTTACTAAGGGTGACCGAATGTTCGGCTTCTATGTCTCACTCATGTGCACTCTCATGTGTATTTTTTTACGTTGCAAATAAACTATGTTTGCTGGTGGGATTTTCTACCTTACCAAATAATTCATTGTTATGTAAATTAGATCAATCTGAGCCATGTGCCTTGCTCTTATGCTAGGATCACAAGTGTATAATAATGGATTCACTTGTGCATATCATGTTCTTACCTATTGCGACTATTTTATGTATGCAAGTTTCTTTCTGGATACATAGGCTACTATTGTCCACTCAAAAATTTGTGCACATAAGTAAGTTCACATGCTTCCTTGATATCACTTGATCCTTGCCGATCACTTGGTTGTTTTCTTATCGTTTCATTGGTGGTCTTGGTAAGAGGTTATGAAGTGAGTGCTTGCATGTTTTGCATATAACCTTGCGTGCTCATGTGTTTTGGATGTATTTTGGAGCCATACTTATCATGATGATCGAATTTGATATTCATATTATATATTGTCCAAAATTTGTTGTTTCGATCTTTTGAATTTTTTCCTCACATATCCAAGGCTTACTTTCATATCATACCTATTGCAATCTCTAGATCCTGAGCTCCTCAAATTCCTTGTCATTAAATATGTGCATTTTCTTTCACTGGCATCTTGTGATATGCATACTTTAAGGAGGAACTCACTGTCTTTGAGATTTCTCCCATTTTGGTATTTGTTGCCAATGGGGGAGACATGTAGAGGGTTTAAAGTAAAGATAAGTGTTCTTAGTGTGCTAGTTGTCATTCATGCTTACCTACCCTTGTTATATATGTGTGTTGCATGGATGAGTATTGTATATAGAGAACATCACCTAGTTTGTGTTAACCGATGTGTGAAATGACTTTCAAAGTCCATCCACACATGCATATATTGTGGGGGAGTTTGGTCTATATATTGTGGGTTTGCTAGCATCAAATACCTTTGTAGTGTTTGATGCTAGTACGACCGGTTTTGATAATCTCAAGTATCTTTGTGGCATTTGATGTTGTCAAAACCACCACAAGTATACAATTTATCCTCGGATAAATTACATAGTTGTTTTAAAAATTCAATATATAAACTCTCTTGTTGAGACTGTCATCAACTACCAAAATGGGGGAGATTGAAAGTGCATGTAGTCCTCGTGTGTGGTTTTCGGTAATTGATGACAATCCTAATGGACTTATGTTTGCATTGAGTTACACATCTAAAGGAATGTTCTATTTGCACTGCGTGAATAATATTGGATGAAGTTAAGGATGTTTGTTCCATGATGATGCAAAAACAAGCTCGAATTAATTCTAAATGGATGTCATATACATATTGTTATGCACACATCAAGGATGAGCTAAATGATTGAATCATATATGATACGATCAAGATGAATTCCACGTGATGAACAAGATGTGATCTATGTGTAATTCATTGAGGATCTGAGACATTCTCATGCTTTGGCTTATGGTTTCAACCTTGATGGATCAAGATATTGAGAGAATAATTCTACCTATGTCTTGAAAATAGGATCATGATGAGATCATATGTTGAGTCATGGATGATTATGTCTTCAAGCAAGTAATTCAAGTGAAGATTTCATTGTGCCTCTTAAGAGATTATGTTGGATCATGAAGACGAGCAAGTTATAGCCAATATGAGATTCATGGAGAAACATGATGTGTCATGGTGAATTGACATATTAGTAATAATGTCTTGAAGAAACTAAGCATAGCAAGAAATCAATAGGACCTTCAAGACATCAAGATTAATCATGGAACAAATATAAATGTTGACAAAGATGATGATCAAAGATGTAACTCAAAGATGGTCATCACATGAGCACAAATGATGTACCACATGTGATCTTGTGGTATGGTAAGTAAATGTCATTTGAACATTGTGTACTAACCCATAATATCTCTGGTCCATTATTATGAGGGTTAGGTTATTCTTATGGGCTCGCATAAAGAGAGATATTCCAAGTGTCTACGAGAGGATGACATCAAGTGTTCATGATCATGGTTGACAAGGGCAAGTTTTGGATAACCATCCTCAAGTATTACATCCTTGCAGCTTGTATATGTTCATATGATGGACAAGTGAAGATGAATACAAATCTAGGCTTCTCACATTGTGTATGGGAGAGTTACTTGAAGACTTCACTAATGTCTTGCCTACAACTTGAGCCAAGAATAAACAATAACATCAAGCTCAAGTGAAAGGCCTGAGTCAAAGGTATTAGTTCCTTTGACATAACTGGTGTGGAGTGATGACCACCGAAGAAGCATATACTCTCAAGAATGGATTCACAATAGCTATGTAGTGTAGCTCTTTTATGATTCTTGTGTTTTAGAGATCCTGCACTATTAAGAGAGGATCCAAGTGGTATGTTCAAGTTTTTCTCAAGTATCATCATTTGGTCACCATCTCTTGGCACACATGTTATTTCACAGAATGATTCGTAAATACCATATATCCCTAAGAAAACTACTTAGCTAAAATCTACGTCACATACGGTTCAAATACTAGTACCTAGCCAGGTCATACGGACCTAGTCCCGGATCATCCCGGTTAAGCCCGAATCGTCCGGACCTAGTCCCGGATCATACGGCTAGGTGCTCTCCTTGGACCAACAACCATCGGGCTGAAGCCAAATCGGCCAGACATGGTCTCGGATCATCCAGACCCTATCCTGGTTCATCCAGATAAAGTGCTCTCTTGGCGACAACAACTCTTTGTTTGTAGGAGGGTCATCGGAATGGACTCTCGGTGCATCTGGTCTTTGGCCGAATCATGTGGACATGTTCCCGGATCGTCTGACCACCTCACAACACTTTTATCATAACTGTCATCTCGTGTTCCTCCCGGACTACCGGACCCCTTTCTGCTGCATTTATTTCTCGATGTACCCAGATCGTCCAAGTTCTTGTCCAGGTCATTCAAACCATGTACAGATCATCTAGATAGTCAAATCCCGTGGAAAGTTTGTGAGGTTTGGAGGCCGCTTCAAAGCCTACCACTAGTGGTTAGAAATCGCCTTCATGGTGATATCTCAAGGAGAACAGGGTGAACCTTCGTGGTGTTGGTGTGCCTTCGTGGTAACATCCACCTCTCTAATGGTGATTAGTTTCCCTCCAAGGAAGTGAAAAATCGGGATACATCCTTGTCTCCATGACTTTGGTTATCCCTAACCCTAACTCCTTACTTGTGGTTTACTTCGGCTACTTGAACATACATTCAGTATATGTTGTCGTCCTCATTATATTGTGTCGGTTATTTCCTTGTAAAGATTAATTATTTAGGCCTACAATATATATCTCGCAATTCATACTTGCTACTATTGATATATCTTGTGTTTAATGTGAATTGTTAACTTGTGTCATACACTTCCATATCCTTTCATATTGCTCAAGTAAGTTTGTGTAACTTATTTGTGCTTGTTAGTATCCTGTTGTGCTCATCTTATTAGAACAAGTTCTTGGTGCACTTAGTTGAGCCTACTATATTTAGGATTTGTGCTTGGAAAATATCCTCTTAATTTATTTCCGTATTAGGATACATCAAAATCATTAAAAGATTCTAAAAATTCCTATTGACCCCCCTCTAGATGACATCATGGTCCTTTCAATGGAGCAATGGGCGGTCGGCATCTTCCATGTTAACCGGGTTATTCTCAAGATGGGCGTTTATTCGCCTATCATTCCACGAGAGAGGCTGGTAAAAAGGATGCTCAGTCCTGCATAATCAAAATAAAATGAACAAAACTCGTGGAAGAGTTGAAATGTCAGAGGGCACCCGAGGTTTTGGTCAGCCATGGCTTGTGAATGAATGGTGGATGGGAGTAAACTTTATATTTCCACTTGGGAACCGACAACAATGTGTTTAGCATGGAAGATATCGGAACCTTTACCGTGATGTTGATAGGAAAAACACACCACCCAAAATTACAATTTCTTCTCAGTTTAAAACCTTGAGTTGTGCCACCTCTACAAATTAGTGCTTCCATCTACAAAGGGCCTTTCTTTTTATTTTTATGTTATTTACATTCACATTATTTTTTATTTGAGTTATCACCTTCATACCAAGGAACCAGACCCAAGAGCACTAGTGTCATTCTTATGCATTGGGTATAATTAATGTTCAATGTGAGCATGAGTGGATCTTTTATACTCTTAATTACAATGTTTGGTCGCTGCTTGTATATCAGAGGTGCTCTGCATTTATGTTTTGTGGTCTCAGAAAGGGCTCACGAGATACCATATCATCATATTATATCATGATTGTTTTGACAAATTGTTGGCATGTGATATATTTGATTATTTTTTGCCAGTGGCTTATGTATTGCCAGGAGTGAATATGATGTTTAATTGTTATCAACTATGTGGTAAGTTATGATTTATGCTGAAAACGTGAACACTAGCTAAGCATATATACAGCAATGAGAACAGAAGAGTTTGTAAAAGTTTTCTTTATCTCTTTCAGTTTGTCAACTGAATTTCTTAAGAAGAAGCAATGATTAAGCTTGGGGGAGTTGATACATCTCAAATGTACCTACATTACCAAACACGTTTTCTCTTGATTTGGACTCTAATTTGCATGATTTGAATGAAACTAACCCATGACTAACGATGTTTTTAGTGGAACTGCCATGGTGTTGTTTTTGTGCGGAAATAGAAGTTCTCGGAATGGGGCAATAATTTTTGTGGATTTTTCTGGGAAATATAAGAATTATAGGAGCGAAGACTTACCCGATGGGGGACACTTGTCGGTGCCAAGCCAACAAGGCGCACCCACCCCCTCGGTACGCCCTAATTGCTTGGGGCCACCTCATGGCTTCTCTGACCCTAATTCCAGTCCTATAATTTCACAATTATGGAGAAAAAATAGGAAAAAAGTTTTCATCATGTTTTACGAGATGGAACCACCACCACCTCTTGTTCTTCCTCGGGAGGGCTGATCTTGAGTCCGTTTGGGGCTCCAGAGAGGGGGATTCATTGCCACCGTCATCATCAAACCTTCTCCATAAATACCATCATCATGCTCACCACCGGGAGTGAGTAATTCCTTTGTAGGATTGCTAGACGGTGATTGGATTGGATGAGATTGATCGAGTTATTCTGTTATGGCTTGATCCCTAGTATCCAACATGTTCTGAGATTGATGTTGCTATGACTTTGGTATGCTTAATGCTTTTCACTAGGGCCCGAGTGCCATGATGTTAGATCTGAACCTACTATGCTTTCTCTGAATATGAAATTATTTGGATCCTATCTTGCAAGTTGTATGCACCTATTATGTGTCATGATCTGCATACCTCAACGTGACAATAATTGGGATTCTTTCCGATAATTATCGTAGTTTGAGGAGTTCATGTATTCACCACGTGTTGGGGATATTACTTATTAAGTGACCCGCCCAAGATGGGCCGGGTTACCAGTAAGGCGATTCATCCTCTAGGTTACTTGGGTTTCAGCTTGGCCGGTTCAAGGCCGCGGGACGATTATGATTTCTGGAAGGTCTCCGGGTTTTGAAGGACGGCGACTTAAGAGACTACAATGGTCACGAATTGTAAGAAGGAAGGGACTCTTGTAAACCCTAAGGCCTCGACCTATATATAAAGGCGAGTCTTAAGGAGGAGACGGAGGTTAGAAGATCATCGAGTGCTAGGTTAGGCGAGTTACGCCTCCCTTGTAATCGAATCCACATCAATACACACAAAGCAGGACGTAGGCTATTACCTCCTCTCGAGGGGCCGAACCTGGGTAAATCGCCGTGTTCCTCCCGTTTAACCCCTTTGAGTTGCCACCAAGGTGCGATGACTCCAGTACTAAGTCCTTTCACGAGGACATCTGCCGTGACAAAACCACGACAGTTGGCGCCCACCGTGGGGCCTACGCACGGTGGAGTTGAGTTCTCAAAGGGAGCCCTACCAGGGTTTGGGAGTTATGCGACGGCGCTCATGACTCGGAGCCGCCACGGGATAACCTACATCGACAACCAGCGATGGGGACCTGAAGCGAATTCGATCGAATCGGGCTACAGGGTCCCCTTCGGCAAGATCAACATCTTCATCGGCATGATCGGATCATCCGTCCCTGAGCCGGACATTTCCACCGACATCGTCGAGCCGGCCAGGTACGTCTGCCCAGTCACAACACAGAATCTAACTCGCCCGGTCTTTGTGGGGTTCACGCAGGGATCGGAGGAACCAGAATACTTGGCGACTCAGGAAGTTACCCCGGTCAACTATGACGATGAGTCATCCATGGGCGATTCAGATTCGATCCGGTCTCTCCATGGGGACGGTCTCGGAGTCTTGTCACTGACCATGGATCCGGAAATCCTTGATCGAACCCGCCGCCAGATCGCCATCTACATGGCTGGGGCAACTCAACCCCACAAAACCCCACCGCAGGCGATGGGACCGGCGGGACATCCAGAAGTGCATCCGCAGTCCTGGTGGATTTAGCGGCGGAAATCACGAGACTGATGTCAACTCCCCTCACGCCAGAGAACCAAGAGGAGATAAATGCAGAGTTAGCAAAGGTGAGAGAGGCAGTGGAAAAGGGCCATCAGGATGCTGAGATGGAGTCCGCCAGGATCGAGACTCGACAAGCCCAAATCACGGCCGAAAGGATGCGATTGAACACTGACAACTGGCGGCTCGAAAGACAGCAGCGCGCGTCCGACGCTGTCCATGAGCGGAGACATCAGGGTCGCTTGCCCCATGACCTCAACCTGACCCGTCTGTTCGACACCCCTCGAACCCCCGGGATGGGAGCCGCCCCAGCAGGAGGACCGGGCCGCCCACCTAACCCGCCGGTTCAGCCGACTGAGGGTCAACTTCCTCGTTTCCGGACCCCTCAAGGCCTCTTCTCCAACCCGGTGGATAACGTGCTTGCCGCAACTCTCCACTTGGAGTCTCTTACGATTCACGGCAACACCCCAGCTGAGATTGAAGCGAGGAACACCATCGAGATGTTGAAAACAGCGGTGGTTCAAAACGCACAGTTCTCACACAGCCTTGAGAGATTGCACTCCACTCCTCAGGCGAGCTATACCAGGAGTAGGCCAGAGGATCAGCCAGCCGTAAACAGTGGCCCGCGACACTTCCCGCAGGACAACCCGCCCGAGCGGAACCCACCGGGCAGAGATCTCCCCAACATTCAAGACGCCCAGGCCCCCCTCGCAGGGACCGGAGGGCGAGTTGGGGTACCGTGTTTATCCCTAGCCCTTCGGAATGAAAGAATGCCCAAGGATTTTAAAGGACCAAGGAAGGTGCCTAATTACACACCAGATCTCGAACCAACATCATGGATCGAGGGCTATGAGATTGCCATGGACATGCTCGACGTAAATGAGGCGTTTTGCGCCAGATATTTCACCATGATGCTCGAGGGGTCGGCGCGCACTTGGCTGAAAAACTTACCTCCCAATTCTATCCAGTCCTGGGCCGAGCTAAAAGAGCGTTTCATCAAAAACTTCCGGGGAACCTGTAAACGACCGATGACGATCGTCGACTTACAACACTGCGTACAACGCCCGGATGAGTCGGCACACCATTGGTCACGGCGGATCGCAGAAATTATCCATTCATCAGATGGTATCACGGCAGCACAAGCTGTGCTTATCCTCGAGCACAACTGCCACTATGAACCGTTGGTCCAGAAATTGGGGCGACTCAAATGGAAAGTTCAGGACATGGGCGAACTGATGGACACCCTCACTAGGTATGCCGAGGCCGATGATACCAAGGATCCCGGCGAGGATGGTAAGGGTAACTCGCCCAAAAAGGGAGATTCGACAAAAAATCACACCCGTTTCCAGGGCCGCAACCATCACAATCAGGGGACCAACGGCAAGCGTAGGCCATAGGAGGAGCCCTCGGACTTGGTTGCCAACACCAATGCCAATGACGGCAAAAAGAAGAATCGAGGTTTTAGTGGGAAAAGGCCGCGTAACTATGAAGAGTTACTCAAAGGCCCTTGCCCGCACCACGCCACGGCCGACGGCCCGGCGGGCCACTCTTGGGAGAACTGTTTCGTGATGCGAGAATTTCGGGCGGAGGCAATCAAGAAGAGCTAAAACGAAGATCCGAACTGGCGCCAGGACCAACTCGCCGCGTCCAACCAAAGGCAGAACCCCTTCGGCGGCTTTCCCGAACAGGGGGCACAGGGAGGCCCGCAACCAGGCGGCGGCCAGTACCCGGTGCATCACCAGCGGCGGTACAACCCGCCGGGAGTTTTCCAGCAGCCGCCCCCACAGGGGGCTCCACAGGACCAGGATGACAACGGGGGCTTCCACAGCAATCCCAAACAGCTAAGTAATGGGCAGTACCACGTTTTCACCACTAATGCTTGCAGGCGTGATAAAAAGGTAAATCACCGGGCGTACAGCGTAACTGAGCCAGCGATTCCCAGATATCTCCACTGGTCTGAGCAGACCATAACATGGAGCAGAGAGGATCACCCACCAAGAATAGATAACCCGGGCGACCTGGCATTAGTCATGGCTCCCCAAGTGGGGGGTTACACCCTGTCAAAGGTATTAATGGATGGTGGCAGCAACATTAATATCCTATACTTCGACACCTTCCGGAGGATGAATCTATTGGAGAAAGACTTGATGCCTTCAACCACGGTTTTCCACGACATTGTCCCGGGCAAGTCGGCTTATCCCATAGGCCGGGTCAGGCTCTCAGTAGCGTTTGGAACTGCGCAGAATTACAGGTCGGAGTCTCTAATCTTCGAGGTGGTCAAGCTGAAAAGCCCGTACCATGCGCTGTTCGGGCGACCGGCTTACGCCCGCTTCATGGCCCGCCCATGCTACGTCTACCTCAAGCTCAAAATGCCTGGTCCTAAAGGACCCATCACGGTTGATGGAGATGGAAGAATTGCAAAGGAGTGTGAGGAAGGGGACGCGGCTTATGCGGAAGTCGCCTGTGCGGCGGAAGAGCTCAAACATCATCGGGCCAATGTTGACCCGGCAGACATGTCACCACTCAAGAAGCCGACTACAGATTCTAAGTCGCCCCTCAAGTTCAAACCGACGGATGATACTAAGAAAATCGATTTCGTGCCTGGCGATTCATCCAAGTAGTTCACTATTGGGACGGGTCTGGACCCCAAATAGGAAAGCGCGCTCATCGAATTCATCCGTGAGAATCGGGACATCTTCGCATGGAAGCCCTCTGACATGCCGGGTGTACCGAGAGAATTCACTAAGCACCATCTTAATATCGACCCAAAATGCAAACCTGTCCAACAGTACCTTCGCAGATTTAACGAGGAGCGACGCAAGGCGATTGGAGAAGAAGTCGCCCGTCTTTTAGCCGCCGGGTTCATCGTGGAAGTTTTTCACCCCAAATGGCTGGCTAACCTGTTGTTAGTACTCAAGAAGAATGGCACTTTCCGTATGTGTATTGACTATACGGATCTCAACAGAGTTTGTCCCAAAGATCCTTTCGCTCTTCCCCGCATCGACCAAATCATTGACTCGGTGGCGGGATGAACGATTGTGCTTTTTGGACGCCTATTCAGGTTATCATCAGATCAAGATGGCCGTGGAAGATCAGGAGAAGACGACCTTCATAACCCCCATCGGGGCCTTTTGCTATGTGTCCATGCCATTCGGACTCAAGAGCGCAGCGGCGACTTATCAACGCTGCATCCAGAATTCTCTTCATAACCAAATTGGCCGCAACGTCCATGCTTACGTTGACGACATTGTGATCAAGACCCGCCAGGGGGAGACACTTTTGGAAGACCTTAAGGAAACCTTTGATAATTTACGAGTATATCAGATGAAGCTAAATCCTACCAAGTGCGTTTTTGGTGTACCTGCAGGAAAATTACTGGGTTTCTTGGTATCGGAGCGCGGCATCGAGGCTAACCCGGACAAAATTGAAGCAGTTACTTCTCTCGGGAAGCCGACGAATGTTAATCAAGTTCAGCGACTGGCAGGCCGCATTGCGGCTCTAAGTCATTTCATGAGCCGCCTTGGGGAAAAGGCGATTCCTCTTTACCAATTGTTGAGGAAATCAGACTGATTCGTATGGACAGATGAGGCAGACGAGGCGCTTCAGGCCTTGAAACATCAATTGGTTAACCCGCCGGTCCTGGCAGCCCCAACTGAAAAGGAGCCTATGCTCCTGTATATCGCGGCAAATTCCAAGGCAGTCAGCGTGGCTGTGGTCGTCGAAACAAAGGAGGAAGGAAAGGAATACCCGGTGCAACGTCCGGTATACTTTATCAGTGAGGTGTTAACTCTTTCCAAACAGCGATACCCGCATTGGCAGAAACTGGTCTATGGGGTGTTCATGGCGATTCGAAAGCTTAAACATTATTTCCAGGAGCACCCGATCACTGTGGCCAGTTCCGCCCCCCTCGGTGACGTCATCCAAAATCGGGGAGGCAACAGGGCGAATCGCCAAATGGGCAATAGAGCTTGGGTCTCATCACATACAATATACCCCCCGCACAGCCATCAAATCCCAGGCACTAGTTGATTTCGTTAACGATTGGACGGAACTTCAGGCTCCGGAAGATCGGCCTGACCTTACCTATTGGACTATTTACTTTGATGGATCCAGGCAGTTGGAGGGCTCGGGGGCTGGTGTGGTGCTGATCTCCCCTCAAGGAGATAAGTTTTGTTATGTTCTCCGAGTCATGTTTCCCTGCACGAATAATGCGGTGGAATATGAAGCTCTGCTTCACGGTTTGCGACTGGCAGAAGAGACGAACCTAACCCGAGTCAAATTTTTTGGGGATTCAGATTTGGTGGCGCAACATGTTTCGGGTACCTGGGACTCTCGGGATCCAGACGAGCTGTATCTGATGTGGCGGGCTATTTTCATGGATATCAGGTGGATCATGTTGATCGGCGACTCAACGAAGCAGCTGATGCCCTCTCGCGACTCGGCTCACAAAGAAAACCGGTCCCCCCTAATGTTTTTTTGGATATCTTGCATAAACCGTCTGTGGCTGTACCCACGGAGGAGGAGTTGGCGATACCAGATCCCGAGTCTCAGCTCGTGGCGGCTCTCCATGTCACTCCGGACTGGGCTCTCCCTTATCTGGCTTATCTCACTCGCGGCGAATTACCCACCGATGAAGTTTTGGCTCGCCAGATCGTTCGGCGTAGCAAATCCATGGTCATCATTAATGGCGAGTTATATAAACGGAGTGCTTCTGGGGTCTTTCAGCGGTGTGTTTCCTCCGAGGAAGGATGCGTGATCCTAAATGACATTCATTCTGGAGACTGCGGGCATCACGCCGGGTCACGTTCTTTGGTATCAAAGGCTTTTCGACATGGTTTCTTTTGGCTGACGGCTCATGCAGATGCGGAAGACATGGTACGGCGGTGCGAGGGGTGCCAACGATATGGGAGACAGGCTCATGTGCCGGCTCAAGAATTGAGGATGATTCCCATTACTTTGCCCTTCGCGGTCTGGGGGCTGGACATGGTCGGTCCTTTTAAAATGTCCTCTAACAAGAAAACTCACTTATTGGTGGCAGTTGATAAGTTCACTAAATGGGTTGAGGCGGAACCTGTTGGAGCTTGCGATGCAGAGACAGCGGTCAAATTTCTGAAAAAGCTGATTTTCCGTTTTGGATATCCGCGCAGTATTATCACGGACAATGGTACTAACTTGTCCCAAGGAGCGATGCTGGATTTTTGTCCTCGAGAACATATCCGGCTTGATGTTTCTGCAGTTGCTCACCCGCAGTCCAATGGGAAAGCAGAGCGGGCGAATCAGGAAGTCTTGCGAGGGATTAAACCTCGTCTCATGGTTCCCCTGGAAAGGACTCCAGGGTGTTGGGTTGAAGAATTACCTTCGGTACTGTGAAGTATTTGGACCACCCCGAATCGATCCACGGGGTTCACTCCTTTATTTTTGGTCTATGGAGCAGAGGCTGTCCTCCCTACTGACATAAGACATTATTCTCTTAGAGTCGCTGCATATGTGGAGCAAGATAATGAGCTGGTGCGTCAGGATTCCTTGGATGCCTTGGAAGAGGCGCGTGACCTGGCTGCGGCTCGTTCGGCTATCTACCAGCAAGATCTGCGGCGTTATCATAGTCGCCGGGTTAAGAGTCGGACTTTTCAGGACGGCGACTTAGTGCTTCGTCTGATACAAGATCGGGCAGGTATGCACAAGCTATCACCCCCTTGGGAAGGACCGTTCGTCGTCAGCAAGAACCTCCGCAATGGCTCTTATTATTTGATGGATCTTCGGCCTAATCGACCGACTACAGAGGCTGAGTCAACTCGCCCCTGGAATATTGCTCATTTGCGGCCTTACTACACTTGAGCTCTTAAATGCTCCAAGTTTTGTAAGTTTTTCAGTTTCAGTATGAAGTAATAAAACACTCTCCGACTTGGGGGCTTCTTCATTAAAATGTGCAAATTGTGTCATCCTGTTGCGACCTTATGAGCCGACAGAACATGCATTTAGGATGGGTGCACGAGCTTTCTGACTAGCCTCCCCCTGTCGCGACCGTATGAGCCGACGAAACCTGCATTTAGGGTGGGTGCACGAGCTTTCTGACTCGCCTCCCCCTGTCGCGACCGTATGAGCCGACGAAACCTGCATTTAGGGTGGGTGCATGAGCTTTCTGACTCGCCTCCCCCTGTCGCGACCTTATGAGCCGACGAAACCTGCATTTAGGGTGGGTGCACGAGCTTTTTGACTCGCCTCCCCCTGTCTCGAACTTATGAGCCGACGAAACCTGCATTTAGGGTGGGTGCACGAGCTTTCTGACTCGCCTCCCCTGTCACGACCTTATGAGCCGACGAAACCTGCATTTAGGGTGGGTGCACGAGCTTTCTGTCTCGCCTCCCCCTGTCGCGACCTTATGAGCCGACGAAACCTGCATTTAGGGTGGGTGCACGAGCTTTCTGACTCGCCTCCCCCTGTCGCGACCTTATGAGCCGACGAAACCTGCATTTAGGGTGGGTGCACGAGCTTTCTAACTCGCCTCCCCCTGTCGCGACCTTATGAGCCGACGAAACCTGCATTTAGGGTGGGTGCACGAGCTTTCTGACTCGCCTCCCCCTGTCGCGACCTTATGAGCCGACGAAACCTGCATTTAGGGTGGGTGCACGAGCTTTCTGACTCGCCTCCCCCTGTCGCGACCTTATGAGCCGAAGAAATCTGCATTTAGGGTGGGTGCACGAGCTTTCTGACTCGCCTCCCCCTGTCGCGACCGTATGAGCCGACGAAACCTGCATTTAGGGTGGGTGCACGAGCTTTCTGACTCGCGTCCCCCTGTCGCGACCATATGAGCCGACGAAGTTACTCTTATTATGATTTAATCTTGAAGATTTTTCCCTTTCTACATAGTTCATTTGTTTTCACAGATGATGTTTTCAAAGTTTAAGATAGGAGGGTGCTAAGATTTGTTTCATCCTTGGCGGATTAAGCATTATAGAAGACTCTTATAAAGGCGGGCCAAATATTTCGAATCGCCTTAAAAAGCGATATAAGGGTTTTTCTCGCAGAAGATATCATCAAAAAACAGTACTGACTATTACATGGCTCGCCGGCCAAATTCAGGAAAGTCTACTTCGCTAAATCCTGGCATGAGCTCTGACCAACTTCGATTTGTAAATCGCCCAAAACCCAATTGCACCTGGCCAAAGCAGCAAAGTCATCTTCGTCGGTCAAAATCGATGCCAAGTCTGCTTCCCAGTCGAAAGGATTCTTGGGTCGCCGAGGAATTAGGTTGGTCACCACGAAGGTTGGCGGGCTGACTTTCTTATTCTTACTGTTATAAGCCGCCTGGTACTTCGTTAAATCAAGGCTTCCGGCGAGTCAAGTTGCAGCCAGCCAAGAATCCTTGACAACTTTTTGGTAATCCTCTTCAACAAATTCCGATCCATCGTCCTTAAGCTGAGGGAAGCCAGCGGCTACTTCTTCTAAATTGATCTCTCGGGCATACGCTAAGCAGCGACTCAGGGCAGTCAGGACACCTTTTCGGGCGGCTGACCGAGTTAACTCGCCAATTTGGGGAGGAAGTGTGGACAAACATCCAAGTACCTTCTTGATGGAAGTGATAGGCTCTTTGGCACCCATCACAGCTTTGACGGTCAACACACTGCCTGTGTACAGCTGCTCTGTCAGCGTATAAATCGCCTTTAGCATCAACACACAGTCTTCTTGCAGGTTGGCGACTCTTGGACCTGGAATATGATGATTAGTGACTTAACATCAGAAATTTGAGTACAAAAAAGGGGGGGATAAGGTTGAAGATTTAGGTAAGGCTTACCAAAGATGGCTTGCGTCATGTTAGAGATATGACGTTTTAAGCCGGATAACTCCTATTGAACAGTCACCAGCTTCGCTTCAGCTTTCTCTGATCTCTTCAAAGCGGCATTTTGGTCAGCTTGAGTTTTTTCTAACTCGGCTTTGAGTTTTTCCAGTTCGGCCAGAGCCAATTTACACTTCTCTTCCGACTGAGTTCGGGCGTCTTGTTGTTCAGCTAAGTTTTTCCTTAAATCGCCCAGCGCCAATTCGGTCTGAGCAAGGTTTTCCTATTGAAAGTTTAAAATAAGGACAAGTCTCAGAATTACTGCAAAGCAATATCCCTGACACTTGGGGGCTAATGTATAATTTTTTCAGGAGAAATTATACAGAAATCAAGACTGGCCGCGAAGCTTTTTCTAAATTTTCAAGACCCGGCTCATCTTTTTACTGATGACCCAGCCCTTGGGGGTTACTGGCCGCGAAGCTTTTTCTAAATTTTCAAGACCCGGCTCATCTTTTTACTGATGACCCGGCCCTTGGGGGTTACTGGTCGCGAAGCTTTTTCTAAATTTTCAAGACCCGGCTCATCTTTTTACTGATGACCCGGCCCTTGGGGGTTACTGGTCGCTAAGCTTTTTCTAAATTTTC
This sequence comes from Hordeum vulgare subsp. vulgare, assembly GCF_904849725.1. Lineage (NCBI taxonomy): Eukaryota > Viridiplantae > Streptophyta > Magnoliopsida > Poales > Poaceae > Hordeum > Hordeum vulgare. The sequence continues at coordinate 310,388,232 of NC_058520.1, forward strand.
AAGACCCGGCTCATCTTTTTACTGATGACCCAGCCCTTGGGGGTTACTGGGAATAGTATAAGTATAACAAAATTTACCTCATGTTTGTTGTTTAACATCTTCAGCAGGTTTTTCTCCATCTCATAGCTCGCCTCCAGGCGACTTGCAAATCCAAAACAGAGTTCCTTAAACTCCAGATTTGCATAGTCGGAAAGTTTCGCCTTGGAGAGCCCAGACTCGGGAATGGCCTGAGAGGAGGATGCTACATGTTTGGACAAAACTGTCGCTGCCGGCTTAGAAAAGCCAGAGCCAGTAATAACTACATCATCTGGGTCTTCTGTTGTCATCAATGGGTTCGGCGATTTAGAGGCATCCATTGTTTCCTTCGGCGACTCAGGAAGATCCACTTGAATCGTAGGCTCAGCATGATCCGGATCGTCTTGAGTCGGAGTTGATTTCTTTGGGGGTTCTGAAGTTGCATCAGGAATTGATCCACTGGTTTTCCTTTTCTTGGCTTGTGCCCTAACAAAAGGGAATAAGCACGTTAAGGAATTGAAAAGATCGTTATTCTCAAAAGTCGAGGCAAGGTTATCAAAAGACTTACCCCGGAACTCGAATCATTGGTGGAAGTGTTGACATCACTGAGTCGCCGGAAGTGGGAGGAGAGTTCTGCAAGAGTTATATATCAATAATACAGGCGGGTTACAAATGTGATCCAAAGAAGCACTAATAATTGTTACTCATAAAAGTACCTCGCTTGGCTTCCTTTTGTTCGTTGCTGGTAAACCAGATACCAGATCGCCAGAGTGACTTCGTGTTTTCCGGTTTGAGGCGTGCTGTGTTTTCTTCAGTAAGAAATTTGGGTCCAAATGAGCATTTGGATGTGAGAAGGGGACTTTCCCACATATTCGCCGGGCCGGCTTAGGTGGAGAAGGAGATGAATCGGAGGAAACAGAAATTACCTCAACAGAGTCTTCTTGGCTTTCGTTATCTTCATTCTATTACAAGGAAAGAGAAAGATATAAATAAAAGGTCAAAAGTGATAGGTGGCGAGTGAAAAGAGGACGGATTTGTACCTCTGAAAGTGCATCGCCGACTTGAGATTCGTCGACTTCGGATGGCTCAACCGCAGCAGATTTTCCTTTGCCCTTGGCTTTCTTAGAGGGAGGCTTAGCAGTTTTCATGGCTTGCTTTTTAGGTCTCCTGGACCAGAACTTATCGCCTTTCTGAAAAGGTATATATTATGAAATCATGACGGCAATAAAACAGAAGGGATAAATACCAAGGGCGGGTCAGTTTTGGTTACCTTGGGCGCCGGGTTAATCTTGCAAAAGGGCTTAAGGCCGATTTGGCCGCACTTTCCCACAGGCTCGCCGGTCAACTTTTTGATGATGGCAACAATGTCTTTTTTCTGTTAATGCTGTGTGAAAGTAGCATTGAGGATGATCCAGAGTGCCGTCAAACTCACACATCAGACCATCTCGGTGGCTCAGAGGAAGAATCCGCCATTCGACCCAGCAACGGATCAGGTCAACCCCGGTAAGACCATTGTTCGTCAGGGATCTCAGTTCAGATAATATTGGTATGAACTCCGACTCTTCTTCCTCGGTGAGCTTGTCTGGGAGCTTGAAGTTGACCGGAAGGCGGGTTGGCCTGTAACCCAGAAGCTTATTCTCTCCAGCAGGGGACGTCTCTTGACAATAAAACCAAGATTCGCCCCAGCCCTTTGGATGGCTAGGCATGATGAGTGAAGGGAATGGACTATCCCTACGGCGCTGGACATTGACGCCGCCGAGTTCCAAACTAGGGCCATTGTGGAATTCCGTCTGGCGATTCAGATGGAAAAAATGCCAGAATAGAGGGACAGAGGGCTCGATCCGCAGATAAGCTTCACAAAGAACTTGGAACTGGCTCAAATTGCTTATGGAATTGGGTCCCAGATCCTGGAGTCGGACGTTCATGAAGGTCAAAGCGTCCCTAAGAAATTTCGATCCGGGCGGCTTAAAGCCCCGTTCCAAATGTTCAACAAAAACTACTATTTCCCCTTCTTTGGGGTTTGGGAGATCTTCTCCCAACCCGGTGCACCATCCAATGACATCTTGAGGATCCAAACAGCCCGCTTTCACATAATTAGCTAAGACAGCGTCATCAACCTTGGTAGGAAGCCAGTCACTCTTGAAGACGGCGCCCATGCTACAAGTAGGTAAAAGTATGATATTACATGTCTTGGACATCTACTATATGTGATGGAATCGGTTCATTTAATCCGCTAGACCAAGAGGCCGGGTTGGGTTGCTATGGCGACTTATGAAAGTAGGGTTATTCTCAAAGGCTACGTTTCTGCGGATGGTAAAATCTATTCGTTCCGAAGCACTAAGAGGGGATCAAGGCTACAAACGGCTTTTCGCAAAACAGTAAATGAGGAATGGATCTACCAAACAGATGTGAAAACCTACGAATATAACTGGGCACGAACAATTTATTATCAAGTGACGCCCCTCGTTTGGTGAAGACATTGTGTTCAAAGATTCGCGAGTACAGCGGATAATTAAAATTATTCAGGGCACTGGCTACCCTATCGGTGCTCGGACTAATCGATTCGAGGGAGATGAGCAACTGTGAGTGAAAAGCTTCGAAGCTACGGCAATGGCGAAAGCACAAGCAAGGAATGAACTTACTCCTAAGAAGGTGAATGAAGGCCTAACCTGATGCTCTCGATCGAAGAAGGCCGACGGTGACGGAGATCGTTGAAGAAGCGCGGGGGTCCCGACGAACGAAGAGATCTTCGGTGGCGGCGGAGTTCGAGGTGAGCAACGAGATGGTCGGTGATGATGCGATGGTCAATGGCGGCGGACGGATCGTCCGAGGTGCGAAGCTTGACGACGGCAACGGCTTATGGGCGGCGCTGAAGCTTCTCGGACGAGGGCGGAAGTTGCGGCCGGCGGCGGAGCCCTCGGGAAGCGATGAAGCCTTTTGCTGTGATAATGGGGGGGGGACTGACGAGACTGGTAGGTGGGAAGCGCCAGCCCTGTCCCCTCCGTCTATTTATCAGGACGGGCGCTGGAATCGAGGCGTCGTGAGCGGGAACCGTTGGGGAATAAAAAGATTCGCCATGATGACGTCCGAAGATTTTGGGATAACGATGCACTAAAGATCCGTTGGGATTATGTTAATTTTCTCGAGAATCGAGGAATAAGAAGATGCCAATGGGAAATGGTTTGGCGACTCAAAGATTTTTTCGGTGCCAGATGGCGAGTTACAATTTCTGATGTATGGAGAAAGACGAAGGAGTGAATCACCTTCAACTGAGCGGAAGCATTGGCGTGAAAGTTCAAGTCAATCTGGGGCCTAATATTGGGGATATTACTTATTAAGTGACCCGCCCAAGATGGGCCGGGTTACCAGTAAGGCGATTCATCCTCTATGTTACTTGGGTTTCAGCCTGGCCGGTTCAAGGCCGCAGGACGGTTATGATTTCTGGAAGGTCTCCGGGTTTTGAAGGACGGCGACTTAAGAGACTACAATGGTCACGAATTGTAAGAAGGAAGGGACTCTTGTAAACCCTAAGGCCTCGACCTATATATAAAGGCGAGTCTTATGGAGGAGACGGAGGTTAGAAGATCATCGAGTGCTAGGTTAGGCGAGTTACGCCTCCCTTGTAATCGAATCCACATCAATACACACAAAGCAGGACGTAGGCTATTACCTCCTCTCGAGGGGCCGAACCTGGGTAAATCATCGTGTTCCTCCCGTTTAACCCCTTTGAGTCGCCACCAGGGTGCGATGACTCCAGTACTAAGTCCTTTCACGAGGACATCTGCCGTGACAAAACCATGACACCATGTGTTAGTGCTTTGTTCCGATTCTCTATTAAAAGGATGCCTTAATATCCCTTAGTTTCCTTATGGACCCAACTTCCACGGGAGGGTAGGATAAAAGATGTCATACAAGTTCTTATCGCAAGCACGTATGAGTGTATACAAAATACATGCCTCCATTACATTGATGGATTGGAGCTAGTTCTATGTCGCTCTAATATGTAACTGTTACTTGATGGATGTCATCTAAGTCATTATCCATCGCTGATCCACGCGCCTACGATTTTCATATACTGAATCTGGCAAAGTTATTATTTTTGCCGCTACTTCTACAATCACTACGAAACTATTATTATTACTTTCTCTACTACTATTTTGCTGTGCTAATAAAATCTTCGCTGCACAGAGATGTCCCAGGTGTGGTTGAATTGACAACTCAACTGCTAAGACCAATAAATATCCTTTGTCTCCCATTGTATCGAATCAATAAATCAGGGTGTAATACTACTAACGAAGACTGTTGCGATCCCCTATACTTGTGGGTTATCATTATTTGTTCTTATGTAGGAAATATACCTTCGTGGTCAGGTTGATTGTGCTCATGCACGGTCAATAACCTCTCGGAGTTGGTTTAGTGATTTCCATGCAATGTCCTTGCATTTTGATCGTTGGATCGTCAAAGTGTACTCCATCGAAAACGATAGTTACCATCTCACCGGAAGATCGGGACCCTCTCCTCTATGAAGTACGGAGTGATTGAACTTAGAAACACCGACAGAGCTGGGTGGAGGCAAAGAATAGGTTAAAAAAGAGGAGGAATAAGAATCACCACCAAGATCTACTACCAACTAGAACATGATGCGTCTCTGACCCGCTCGTCAGTGATGAATCCGCTTGGGACAGAGAGCTCGAAGGGAGGGAAATAATGGCGAGGTTTTTAGTAGAGAGTAGAAGGTTGTGGAACGTTGCATGGGAAACAAAAAAATTCCTATGCTCACCAAGATCAATCTAGGAGAAGAACATCTACGATAGGAGCTATTGCATCTACATACCCTTGTAGATCACTTAGCGGAAGCGTTAAAGAACACGGTTGATGTAGTTGAATATCTTCACGATATGATCACGATCCGTCTTGCGAACTCCCGATCAAGCGCCGAACAAATGACACCTTCGCGATCAACACACGTACAACATGATGATGCCTTCACCTCCTCGATCAAGCAAGAAATGGTGAAGTAGTAGCCCGAGTCCTCTGATAGCACGACGGTGTGGTGAGGTTGTGGTGGTGACAGCTGAGCAAGGATTCGCCGTGCGCTATGGAGAGGAGAAGAACTACGAGGGAGAGGAGGAGCAACACTGTAGCATGTTGTGGTGTGGCTACCCTCTCTTTCCCTATTTATATATAGGGGGAACAGAGGAGGGGAGGGTGCCCTAGGGTTTCCCCTAGGGGCCGGCGTCTAACGGTGGGGCGGCTAGGGCTGGTGGCCCTGCCCCAAGGTGCCTAGCCTCCCAAGTTAGGGGTGGCCGGCGGCCCTAGGAGGTGTGGCCACCTCCTAGCTGTGGTGGGCTGAGGTTGGGGTGGCGCGCAACCCTTGTGGGCTGGTGTGCCTCCTCTCCTTGTCCCATGAGGCCCCCAACACTTGCCGCCCCCCCTGAAACCCCTTTTTGTACTTCGTCGATTCCCCTGTATGCCCCGGAACACTTACAGACGGTGATGCCCTTCATCCTACATATCAATCTTCACCTCCGGACCATTCCGGAGTTCCTCGTCACGTTGAGGATCTCATCCGGGACTCCAAACAACCTTCAGTCACCAACATAATAACTCAACTATGCTTATATCGTCACCAAACATTAAGTGTGTAGACCCTACGGGTTCGAGAACTATGTATACATGACCGAGACACCTTGACGGTCAATAACCAATAGCGAGACCTGGATGTCCATATTGTTTCCTACATATTATACGAAGATCTTTACCTGTCGAATCTTGGTGTCAAGGATTCAGTTAATCCTGTATGTAGTTCCCTTTGTTCATCCGTTTGTTACATGCCCGAGATTCGAACGTCAGCATCCCCATACCTATTTCAATCTCGTTATCGGTAAGTCTCTTTAGTCGTTCGGTAATACAAGATATAGTGGATAACTCTTTAGTCACATTGCTTGCAAGCTCATTATGATGTTGTATCATCGAGTGGGCCCTGAGATACCTCTACGTCACATGGAGTAACAAATTCGAGTCTTGATCCATGTCAACTCAATAGACACGCTCGGAGATACCTGTATAGCATCTTTATAGTCACCCAGTTACATTGCAACATTTGATACACACAAGGTACTCCTGAGGTGTTAGTGAGTTGTATGATCTCATGGTCATAGGAACAAATACTTGACATGCAGAAAAGAATAGCAATAAACTGACACAATCATATGCTACGTCATAGTTTGAGTCTTGTCCATCACATCATTCTCCTAATGTTGTGATCGCATTATCAAACGACAACTCATGTATATAGCAGGAAATCTTGACCATATTTCATTAACAAGCTAGTCCATTAGAGGCTCACTAGGGACACAGTGTTGTCTATGTACCCACACATGTATTTGAGTTTCCAATCAATATAATACTAGTATGCATAATATAAGATTATCATGAACAAGGAAATACAAGAATAACCACTTTATTATTGCCTCTAGGGCATATTTCCGACAGTCTCCTACTTGCACTAGAGTCAATAATCTAGCTCACATCGCTATGTGATTTACATTGTAATGTATCTAACACCCATACAGTTCTGGTGTTGATCATGTTTTGCCCATGGAAGAGGCTTAGTCAACGGCTCTGCGACATTCAGATCTGTGTGCACTTTGCAAATATTCATGTCCTCCTCCTTGATGTAATAATGGATGGAATTGAAGCGTCACTTTACGTGTCTGGTCTTCTTGTGAAACCTAGGTTCCTTGGCCAGAGCCATGTCACTAGTGTTGTTATAGAATAGAGTCACTGGGTCCAGTGCACTAGGCCCAACTCCAAGATCCGTCATGAACTCCTTCATCGAGACACCTTCCTTAGCTGCCTCCGAGGCAACGATGTATTCTGCTTCGCATGTAGAATCAGCTACCACGCTTTGCTTGGAACTGCAGCACCTTACTGCTCCACCATTAAGAATGTATATGTATCTGGTTTGGGACTTAGACTCATCCGGATCAGTGTCAAAGCTTGCACCGACGTAACCCTTTACGACGAGCTCTTGATCACCGCCATAAATGAGAAACATTTCCTTAGTCCTTTTCAGGTACTTAAGGATATTCTTGACCACCGTCCAGTGTTCCCCTCCTGGATCACTTTGAAACCTTCCAGCCATACTTATGGGAAGGCTGACATTTGGTCTTGTGTACAACATTGCATACATGATAGAGCCTATGGCAGAAGCATAGGGGACTACACTCATCTTTTCCGTATCTTCTGCAGTCACTGGGCATTGAGTCATACTCAACTTAACACCTTGCAATACATGCAAGAACCCTTTCTTGGACTGGTCCATTTTGAACTTCTTCAAAACTTTGTCAAGGTATGTTCTGTGTGAAAGTCCTATTAAGCATCTCGATCTATCTCTATAGATCTTGATGCCTAATATGAAAGCAGCTTCTCCTAGGTCCTTCATTGAAAAACTCTTGTTCCAATATTCCTTCACGCTTCCCAAAAATTCTATATTGTTTCCAATCAGTAATATGTCATCCACATATAATATTAGGAACACTATAGAGATCCCACTCACTTTCTTGTAAATACAAGCTTCTCCATAAATTGTATAAACCCAAACGCTTTGATCACCTCATCAAAGCATCGATTCCAACTCTGAGATGCTTGCACTAGTCCATAAATGGATCGCTGGAGCTTGCATACTTTGTCAGCATTCTCTAGATCAACAAAACCTTTTGGTTGCATCATATACAACTCTTCCTTAAGGACAGTTAAGGAACGCTGTTTTGACACCCATCTGCCAAATTTCATAATTGAAAAATGCAGCTATTACTAACATGATTCTAATGGACTTAAGCATTTCTACGAGTGAGAAAGTCTCATAGTAGTCAACTCCTTGAACTTGTGAAAAACTTTTTGCCACAAGTAGAGCTTTATAGTTGGTGACATTACTATCCTCGTTTGTCTTTTTCTTCAGGATCCATTTATTCTGAATGGCCTTTCGCCCTTCAGGTAATACTTCCAAAGTCCATATTTTATTTTCATACATGGATCCTATCTCAGATTTCATGGCCTCTAACCATTTGTTGGAATTCGGGCCCACCATCGCTTCTTCATAGCTTGTAGGTTCATCGTTGTCCAACAGCATGACCGTTAAGACAGGGTTACCATACCACTCACGAGCAGTGCGTGCCCTTGTCGACCTATGAGGTTTGATAGTAACTTGATCTAAAGCTTCATGATCGTCATCATTAGCTTCCTCTTCAACTCATGTAGGCTCCACAGAAATATCTTTCTGCATTGCGCCATTCTTTGGTTGAAGTGAAGGTTCAACAACCTCATCAAGTTCTATCTTCCTCCCACTCAATTCTTTTGAGAGAAACTCTTTCTCGAGAAATCTCTTGTTTTTAGCAATAAACACTTTGCCTTCAGATCTGAGATAGAAGGTATACCCAACCATCTCTTTTGGGTATCCTATGAAGACGCATTTCTCTGCTTTGGGTTCGAGCTTTTCTAGCTAAAGCTTTTTGACATAAGCATCGCATCCGCAAACTTTAAGAAACGACAACTTTGGTTTCTTGCCAAACCATAGTTCACACAGCGTCGTTTCAATGAATTTATATGGTGCCCTTTTAAAGTGAATGCAGTTGTCTCTAACACATAACCTTAAAATGATAACGACAAATCGACAAGAGACATCATAGAATGCACCATATGTGGTAAGGTTTGATTACGACGTTCGGATACACTATTACGATGTGATGTTCTAGGTGGCGTCAACCGTGACACAATTCCACATGGTCTTAGGTGATTGCAAAACTCATAACTCAGATATTCTCCTCCTTGATCAGATCACAGGAATTCAATCTTCTTGTTATGATGATTCTGAACTTCACTATGAAATTGTTTGAACTTTTCAAACATTTTAAACTTATGTTTCATTAAGTAAATATACCCATATGTACTTAAGACATCGCTGAATGTGAGCAAATAACGATCTCCATCGCGCACCTCAATGCTCATCGGACAACACACATCAGTATGTATGATTTCCAATAAGTCACTTGCCCGCTCCATTGTTCCGGAGAACTGGGTCTTAGTCATCTTGTCCATGAGGCATGGTTCACATGTGTCAAGTGATTCAAAAGCAAGTGACTCAAAAAGTCCATCACCAGGGAGTCTCTTCATGCGTTTCACACCAATATGACCTAAGCGGTAGTGCCACAAGAAAGTGGTACTATCATTATCAACTCTACATCTTTTGGCATCGATGTTATGAACATGTGTGCCATTACTATCGAGATTTAATAAGAATAAAACCCTCACATTGGGTGCATGAACATAAGAGATATTACTCATATAAATAGAACAACCATTATTCTCTGATTTAAATTAGTAACCGTCTCGCACCAAAAAAGATCCAGATATAATGTTCATACTCAATGCATGCACTAAATAACAATTATTCAGGTGCATCACTAATGTCGATGGTAATCGAAGAGCGAGCATGCCGATGGCGACCACATCAACCATGGAACCATTTCCCACGCGCATCATCACTTCGTCCTTCGCCAACCTCCGTCTATCCCATAGTTCCTACTATGAGTTGTAATGTGAGCGACCGAACCGGTATCAAATACCCAGGCACTACAATGAGAGTTGGTAAAGTACACATTAATAACATGTATATCATATATACCTTGTTTGGTGTTGGCCGCCTTCTTGTCAGCCAGATACTTGGGGCAGTTCTGCTTCCAGTGGCCAGTTCCCTTGCAATGAAAGCACTGAGCTTCTGGCTTGGGTCCAGCCTTGGGTTTATTCATGATAGGAGCAACTACTTTGCCACTCTTCTTGGAGTTACCCTTCTTGCCCTTGCCATTCTTCTTGAAACTAATGGTTTTATTGACCATCAACACTTGATGCTCCTTCTGAATTTCTGACTCAGCGACTTTAAACATCGCAAATAGCTCGACAACTGATTTGTTCATCCCTTGCATGTTATAGTTCATCACAATGCTTTTGTAGCTAGGTGGCAGTGATTGAAGAACTCTGCTAGTGATAGCCTCTCGCAGGAGAGCAATTCCCGACACCACCAGATGGTTGGAATACCCATAAATTTTGAGTATGTGCTCACTAACAAACCCGTTCTCCTCCATGTTGCAAACATAGAACTTATCAGAGGTCTCATACCTCTCGATCCGGCAATTTTTTTCAAAAATAAACTCCAACTCATGTAACATCTCATATGCTCCAGGACATTCAAAACGTCTTTGAAGTCCCGGTTCTAAGTCATACAACACGACACACTGATATATTGAGTAGTCATTAGAACGTGCGTGCTAGATGTTCATAATGTCTTCACACAACTCTGGAGGGGGTGCCGCACCAACCAGTGCATCAATGACATAAGCCTTTTGGGAAACTATGAGGACAATCCTCAGATTACGAGCCCAGTCTACAAAGTTACTTCCATCATCTTTCAGCTTGGATTTCTCTAGGAACGCATTGAAATTCAGGGGTGCTACTGTGCAAGACATTAATGTACAACATAATATTGAAAATATTACTTAGACTATTGTTCAAGATAATCAGTTTAGTTAATCATATTAATTAAAACTCCCACTCAAATTGACATCTCTACGGTCATCCGAGTGCTACATGATCCAAATTAATCAACCCATGTCCGATCATCACATGAGATGAGGTTGTTTCAATGGTGAACATCTCCTTGTTGATCATATCTAATATATGACTCATGTTCGACCTTTCGGTCTCTTGTGTTCCGAGGCCATGTTTGTACATGCTAGGTTCGTCATGTTTAACCCGAGTATTCTACATGTGCAAATTTGGCTTGCACCCTGTTGTATGCAAACATAGAGTCTATCACACCCGATCATCATGTGGTGTTTCGAAACGACGAACTTTCCCAACGGTGCACACTCATGGAGAAGACAATTTTATCTTGAAATTTAAGTGAAGGATCACCTTATAATTCTACTGTCGTCCTAGAAAAATAAGATCCATAAAAGGATTAACATCACATGCAAATCGTAAGTGACATGATATGGCCATGAACTTGTGCTTTTGATCTCCATCTCCAAAGCACCGACATGATCTCCATCATCACCGGCATGACACCATGATCTCCATCATTATGTTTCCACCACGATTGTCGCGCCAACCACACTTCTACTACTATTGATACCGTTTAGCGATAAAGTTAAGCATTACATAGCGCTTAATGATTGACATGTAGGTCATACAATAATTAAAGACAACCCTATGGCTCCTGCCGTTTGCTGTATGCATCGACATGCAAGTCGATAATAACTTTTACAAAACATGATCATCTCATACATCAAATATATTTCATCATGTCTTTGGACATATCATATCACAACACACCCTGCAAAAATAATTTAAACATCCTCTAATTTGTTGTTGCATGTTTTACGTGGCTGTAATGGTTATCTAGCAAGAACGATTCTTACCTACGCAAAACCACAAGGTGATATACAAGTTGCTATTTAACCTTCTACAAGGACCGCCTTTGTTGAATCCGATTCAACTAAGGTGGGAGAGATAGACACCCGCCAACCATCTTATGCAATACAGTTACATGTTAGTCGATGGAACTGGTCTCTGTACGTGCACGAGTAAGGTTGGTCTAGGACACTTCATCCCACAATACCTCTGAATGAAGAAAATACTAAGGAAGGAAGCAACCTAAATATCAACACCCACAAACTCCTTTGCGTTCTACTCGTGATGTCATCTATGCATAGACTTAGCTAATGCTGCCACTCTTGTGGAACGTTGCATGGGAAACAAAAAACTTCCCTACGCTCACCAATATCAATCTAGTAAATGAACATCTATGAGAGGAGAGATTGCATATACATACCCTTGTAGATTGCTTAGCGGAAGCGTTAAGGAACGCGGTTGATGTAGTCGAACGTCTTCGCGATCTGATCACAATCCGTCACAGGAACTCCCGATCAAGAGCCGAACAACCGACACCTCCGTATTCAATACACGTACAACTTAATGACGCCTTCACCTCCTTGATCTAGCAAGTGATGGTGAAGTAGCAGCCTGAGTCCTATGACAGCACAACAGCGTGGTGAGGCGGTGGTGGTGACAGCTTAGCAGGGCTTCGCCATTGTGATAGCCTGGCTTATTAGGGACGATAGACTACTCATATCAATAAGGAATTCCTTCTTTTTCGGGAGCCCATTCGAACAGAACTCTCAGGTTAAGCGTGCGCGGTCATGTTGCTCATGACGTTTGTGACCCGTCATGGCACACGACATGGTACATGTACTGGACTGGATGCACAGACATTTGTACCAAGAGGGAACGCTTCTGTGGCCCGACGAGGACGCCGGTTCCTCTTAGTGGTGGTGTATGTGATAGCCTGGCTTATTAGGGATGATAGACTACTCATATGAATAAGGAATTCCTTCTTTTTCGGGAGCCCATTCCAACAGAACTCTCATGTTAAGCGTGCTCAGCTTGGAGTAGTTCTAGGATGGGTGACAGTGTTGGGGAACGTCGCATGGGAAACAAAAATTTTCCTACGCGCACGAAGACCTATCATGGTGATGTCCATCTACGAGAGGGGATGAGTGATCTACGTACCCTTGTAGACCGTACAGCAGAAGCGTTAGAGAACGCGGTTGATGTAGTGGAACGTCCTCACGTCCCTCGATCTGCCCCGCGAACAATCCCGCGATCAGTCCCACGATCTAGTACCGAACGGACGGCACCTCCGCGTTCAGCACACGTACAGCTCGACGATGATCTCGGCCTTCTTGATCCAGCAAGAGAGACGGAGAGGTAGAAGAGTTCTCCAGCAGCGTGACGGCGCTCCGGAGGTTGGTGATGACCTTGTCTCAGCAGGGCTCCGCCCGAGCTCCGGAGAAACGCGATCTAGAGGAAAAACCGTGGAGGTATGTGGTCGGGCTGCCGTGGAAAAGTCGTCTCAAATCAGCCCTAAAACCTCCGTATATATAGGTGGGAGGGAGGGGGCCTTGCCTTGGGGCTCAAGGAGCCACAAGGGGGTCGGCCGAGTCCAAGGGGGAGGACTCTCCCCCCCAAACCGAGTTGGACTAGGTTTGGTGGGAGGGAGTCCCCCTTCCTTCCCACCTCCTCCTTTTTTTTTTCTTTCTCTCTTGATTTTCTTCTCCTTGGCGCATAGGGCACTTGTGGGCTGTCCCACCAGCCCACTAAGGGCTGGTGTGTCTCCCCCAAGGCGTATGGGCTTCCCCGGGGTGGGTTGCCCCCCGGTGAACTCCCGGAACCCATTCGTCATTCCCGGTACATTCCCGGTAACTCCGAAAACCTTCCGGTAATCAAATGAGGTCATCCTATATATCAATCTTCGTTTCCGGACTATTCCGGAAACCCTCGTGACGTCCGTGATCTCATCCGGGACTCCGAACAACATTCGGTAACCAACCATATAACTCAAATACGCATAAAACAACGTCGAACCTTAAGTGTGCAGACCCTGCGGGTTCGAGAACTATGTAGACATGACCCGAGAGACTCCTCGGTCAATATCCAATAGCGGGACCTGGATGCCCATATTGGATCCTACATATTCTACGAAGATCTTATCGTTTGAACCTCACTGCCAAGGATTCGTATAATCCCGTATGTCATTCCCTTTGTCCTTCGGTATGCTACTTGCCCGAGATTCGATCGTCAGTATCCGCATACCTATTTCAATCTCGTTTACCGGCAAGTCTCTTTACTCGTTCCGTAATACAAGATCCCGCAACTTACACTAAGTTACATTGCTTGCAAGGCTTGTGTGTGATGTTGTATTACCGAGTGGGCCCCGAGACACCTCTCCGTCACACGGAGTGACAAATCCCAGTCTTGATCCATACTAACTCAACTAACACCTTCGGAGACACCTGTAGAGCATCTTTATAGTCATCCAGTTACGTTGCGACGTTTGATACACACAAAGCATTCCTCCGGTGTTAGTGAGTTATATGATCTCATGGTCATAGGAATAAATACTTGACACGCAGAAAACAGTAGCAACAAAATGACACGATCAACATGCTACGTCTATTAGTTTGGGTCTAGTCCATCACATGATTCTCCTAATGATGTGATCCCGTTATCAAGTGACAACACTTGCCTATGGCTAGGAAACCTTGGCCATCTTTGATCAACGAGCTAGTCAACTAGAGGCTTACTAGGGACAGTGTTTTGTCTATGTATCCACACAAGTATTGTGTTTCCAATCAATACAATTATAGCATGGATAATAAACGATTATCATGAACTAAGAAATATAATAATTACTAATTTATTATTGCCTCTAGGGCATATTTCCAACAGTCTCCCACTTGCACTAGAGTCAATAATCTAGTTCACATCACCATGTGATTCGAACGAATCCAACACCCATATAGTTATGGGGTGTGATCACGTCTTGCTCGTGAGAGAGGTTTTAGTCAACGGTTCTGAAACTTTCAGATCCGTGCGTTCTTTACAAATCTTTATGTCATCTTATAGATGCTGCTACTACGTGCTATTCGGAAATGCTCCAAATATCTACTCTACTATACGAATCCGTTTCACTACTCATAGTTATTCGGATTAGTGTCAAAGCTTGCATCGACGTAACCCTTTACGACGAACTCTTTAACCACCTCCATAATCGAGAAAAATTCCTTAGTCCATTAGTTACTAAGGATAAATTTTGACCGCTGCTAGTGATTCAATCATGGATCACTCTCTGTACCTCTCAACATACTTTGAGTCAAGGCACACATCAGGTGCGGTACACAGCATGGCATACTTTAGATTCTATGGCTAAGGCATAGAAGACGACCTTCGTCTATTCTCTTTATTCTGCCGTGGTTGGGTTTTAAGTCTTACTCAAATTCACACCTTACAACGCAACCAAGAACTCCTTCTTTGCTGATCTATTTTGAACTCCTTCAAAACTTGTCAAGGCCTGCATCTTATTGAAACTTTCATTAAGCGCTTTTGATCTATCTCCATAGATCTTTGATGCTCAACGTTCCAGTAGCGCAATCCAGGTATTCCTTTGAAAACTCCTTTCAAACAACCTTGTATGCTTTACAGAAATTCTACATCACTTCTGATCCACAATATGTCAACCACATATACCTATCAGAAATTCTATAGTGCTCCCACTCACTTCTTTGGAAATACAAGTTTCTCATAAACCTTGTACAAACCCAAAATCTTTGATCATCTCATCAAAGTGTATATTCCAATTCCGAGATGCTTGCACCAGTCCATTCAAGGATCACTGGAGCTTGCATACTTGCTAGTATCTTTAGGATCGACAAAACCTTCTGGTTATATCACATACAATGTTTGCTCAAGGAAACCGTCGAGAAAACAATGTTTTGACATCCTACGTGCGATATTTCATAAATAATGCATCAACAACTAACATAATTCTAACAGACTTTTAGCATCGCTACGAGTGAGAAAGTCTCATCATAGTCAACTGTTTGATCTTATCGAAAACATCTTTGCGACAAGTCGAGCTTTTCTTAATAGTGACTTATCACCATCATCGTCTGTCTTCTTTTAAAGATCCATTTTTTCTCAATAGTCCTATGACCATCAAGTAGTTCTACCAAAGTCTATACTTTGTTTTCACACATGGATCCTCTCTCGGATTTCATGGCTTCCAGCCATTTGTCGGAATCTGGGCCTACCATCGCTTTCTCCATAACTCGTAGGTTCACTGTTGCTCAACAACATGACCTCCAAGACAGGGTTACCGTACTACTCTGCAGCAGTACGCGACCTTGTCAACCTACGAGGTTTGTAGTAACTTGATTCGAAGCTCAATGATCATCATCATCAGCTTCCACTTCAATTGGTGTAGGCGCCACATGAACAACTTCCTGCGCCCTGCTACACACTGGTTGAAGTGATGGTTCAATAACCTCATCAAGTTCTACTACCCTCCCACTCAATTCTTTCAAGAGAAACATTTCCTCGAGAAAGGATCCGTTTCTAGAAACAAACACTTTGCTTTCGGATCTGAGATAGGAGATGTACCCAACTGTTTTGGATATCCTATGAAGATGCATTTATCCGCTTTGGGTTCGAGCTTATCAAACTGAAACTTTTTCACATAAGTGTCGAAACCCCAAACTTTCAAGAAACGACAGTTTAGATTTCTCTAAACCTCAGTCTATACTGTGTCATCTCAACGGAAATACGCGGTGCCCTATTTAAAGTGAGTGCGGTTGTCTCTAATGCATAACCCATAAACGAGAGTGGTAATTCGATAAGAGACATCATAGTATGCACCATACCAAATAGTGCGTGGCTATGACGTTCAGACACATCATCACACTATGATGTTCCAGGTGGCATGAACTACGAAACATTTTCCACATTGTCTTAACTGTGTACCAAAACTCGTAACTCAGATATTCATTTCCATGATCATATCGTAGACAGTTTATCCTCTTGTTACGACGAACTTCACTCTGAAACGGAATTGAACTTTTCAACATTTTAGACTTGTGATTCATTAAGTAAATACTCCTGTATCTACTCAAATCGTCAGTGAAGTAAGAACATAATGATATCCACAACGTGCCTCAGCACCCATTGGACTGCATACGTCAAAATGTATCACTTCCAACAAGTTACTATCTTATTTCATCTCAATGAAAACAAGGCCTTGCTCATGTGGTATGATTCGCATGTCACTAGTGATTCGAAATCAGGTGAGTACAAAGATCCATCAGCATGGAGCCTCTTCATGCAATTTATACTAACACGACTCAAGCGGCAGTGCCACAAGTAAGTGGTACTCTCATCATCAACTCGTATCTTTTGGCACCAATATCATGAACATGTGCAACACTACGATCGAGATTCAATAAACCATTGAAGGTGATTATTCAAGAAAATAGAGTAACCATTATTCTCTTTAAATGAATAATCGTATTGCAATAAACACGATCCAATCATGTTCATGCTTAACACAAGCACCAAATAACAATTATTTAGGTTTAACACCAATCCCGATGGTAGAGGGAGCGTGTGACGTTTTGATCATATCAATCTTGGAAACACTTCCAACACGTATCGTCACCTCGCCTTTAGCTAGTCTCCTTTTATGCCGTAGCTTTCATTTCGTGTTACTAATCACTTAGCAACCGAACCGGTATCCAATACCCTCATGCTACTAGGAGTACTAGTAAAGTACACATCAACATCATGTATATAAAATATACTTCTGTCGACTTTAGCCAGCTTTCTTATCTACCAAGTATCTAGAGTTGCTCCGCCTCAGTGACTGTTCCCCTCATTACAGAAGCACTTAGTCTCGGGTTTGGGTTTAATTTTGGGTCTCTTCATTAGTGCAGCAACTGTTTTGCTGTTTCGCGAAGTATCCCTTCTAGCCCTTGCCTTTCTTGAAACTTAGTGGTCTTACAAACCATCAACTATTGATGCTCCTTCTTGATTTCTACTTTCGCGGTGTCAAACATCGCCAATCGCTCAAGGATCATTGTATCTATCCTTGATATGTTATAGTTCATCACGAAGCTCTCATAGCATGGTGGCAGTGACTTTGGAGAACCATCACTATCTCATCTGGAAGATTAACTCCCACTTGATTCAAGTGATTGTCGTACTCAGACAATCTGAGCACACGCTCAACGATTGAGCTTTTCTCCTTTACTTTGTGGACAAAGAATCTTGTTTGGAGGTCTCGTACCTCTTAACAAGGACACAAGCATGAAATCACAATTTCATCTCTTTGGAACATCACTTATGTTCCGTGACGTTTTACAACATTTTCAACGCCTTGCTTCTAAGCCATTAAGTATCTTGCACTGAACTATCGTGTAGTCATCAAAAACGTGTATGTCGGATGTTCATAGCATCCACAGACGACGCTCGAGGTGCAGCACACCGAGTGGTGCATTAAGGACATAAGCCTTCTGCGTAGCAACGAGGACAATCCTCGGTTTTACAGACTCAGTCTGCAAAGTTCGCTACTATCAATTTTCAACTAAATTTTCTCTAGGAACATATAAAAATAGTAGAGCTATAGCGCAAGCTACATCGTAATTCGCAAAGACCATTAGACTATGTTCATGACAATTAGTTCAATTAATCATATTACTTAAGAACTCCCACTCAAAAAGTACATCTCTCTAGTCATTTGAGTGGTTCATGATCCACTTACACTAGCTCAAGTCCGATCATCACGTGAGTTGAGTATAGTTTCAGTGGTAAGCATCCCTATGCTAATCATATCAACTATATGATTCATGATCGACCTTTCGGTCTCATGTGTTCCGAGTCCATGTCTGTACATGCTAGGCTCGTCAAGCTTAACCCGAGTGTTCCGCGTGCTCAACTGTTTTGCACCCGTTTTATGTGAACGTTGAGTCTATCACACCCGATCATCACGTGGTGTCTCGAAACGACGAACTGTAGCAACGGTGCACAGTCGGGGAGAACACAATTTCGTCTTGAAATTTTAGTGAGAGATCACCTCATAATGCTACCGTCGATCTAAGCAAAATAAGGTGCATAAAAGGATTAACATCACATGCAATTCATAAGTGACATGATATGGCCATCATCACGTTCTTCTTGATCTCCATCACCAAAGCGCCGGCACGATCTTCTTGTCACCGGCGCCACACCATGATCATCCATCAACATGTTGCCATCGGGGTTGTCGTGCTACTCATGCTATTACTACCAAAGCTACATCCTAGCAAAATAGTAAACGCATCTGCAAGCACAAACGTTAGTATAAAGACAACCCTATGGCTCCTGCCGGTTGCCGTACCATCGACGTGCAAGTCGATATTTCTATTACAACATGATCATCTCATACATCCAATATATCACATCACATCGTTGGCCATATCACATCACAAGCATACCCTGCAAAAAGAAGTTAGACGTCCTCTAATTTTGTTGTTGCATGTTTTACGTGGTGACCAAGGGCATCTAGTAGGATCGCATCTTACTTACGCAAACACCACAACGGAGATATATGAGTTGCTATTTAACCTCATCCAAGGACCTCCTTGGTCAAATCTGATTCAACTAAAGTTGGAGAAACCGTCACTTGCCAGTCATCTTTGAGCAAAGGGGGTTACTCGTAATGATGAAACCAGTCTCTCGTAAGCGTACGAGTAATGTCGGTCCAAGCCGCTTCGATCCAACAATACCGCGGAATCAAGAAAAGACTAAGGAGGGCAGCAAAACGCACATCACCGCTCACAAAAACTTTTGTGTTCTACTCGAGAAGACATCTACGCATGAACCTAGCTCATGATGCCACTGTTGGGGAACATCGCATGGGAAACAAAAATTTTCCTACGCGCACGAAGACCTATCATGGTGATGTCCATCTACGAGAGGGGATGAGTGATCTACGTACCCTTGTAGACCGTACAGCAGAAGCGTTAGAGAACGCGGTTGATGTAGTGGAACGTCCTCACGTCCCTCGATCCGCCCCGCGAACAATCCCGCGATCAGTCCCACGATCTAGTACCGAACGGACGGCACCTCCGCGTTCAGCACACGTACAGCTCGATGATGATCTCGGCCTTCTTGATCCAGCAAGAGAGACGGAGAGGTAGAAGAGTTCTCCGGCAGCGTGACGGCGCTCCGGAGGTTGGTGATGACCTTGTCTCAGCAGGGCTCCGCCCGAGCTCCGGAGAAACGCGATCTAGAGGAAAAACCGTGGAGGTATGTGGTCGGGCTGCCGTGGAAAAGTCGTCTCAAATCAGCCCTAAAACCTCCGTATATATAGGTGGGAGGGAGGGGGCCTTGCCTTGGGGCTCAAGGAGCCCCAAGGGGGTCGGCCGAGTCCAAGGGGGAGGACTCTCCCCCCAAACCGAGTTGGACTAGGTTTGGTGGGAGGGAGTCCCCCTTCCTTCCCACCTCCTCCTTTTTTTTCTTTCTCTCTTGATTTTCTTCTCCTTGGCGCATAGGGAACTTGTGGGCTGCCCCACCAGCCCACTAAGGGCTGGTGTGTCTCCCCCAAGGCCTATGGGCTTCCCCGGGGTGGGTTGCCCCCCCGGTGAACTCCCGGAACCCATTCGTCATTCCCGGTACATTCCCGGTAACTCCGAAAACCTTCCGGTAATCAAATGAGGTCATCCTATATATCAATCTTCCTTTCCAGACTATTCCGGAAACCCTCGTGACATCCGTGATCTCAGCCGGGACTCCGAACAACATTCGGTAACCAACCATATAACTCAAATACGCATAAAACAACGTCGAACCTTAAGTGTGCAGACCCTGCGGGTTCGAGAACTATGTAGACATGACCCGAGAGACTCCTCGGTCAATATCCAATAGCGGGACCTGGATGCCCATATTGGATCCTACATATTCTACGAAGATCTTATCGTTTGAACCTCAGTGCCAAGGATTCGTATAATCCTGTATGTCATTCCCTTTGTCCTTCGGTATGCTACTTGCCCGAGATTCGATCGTCAGTATCCGCATACCTATTTCAATCTCGTTTACCGGCAAGTCTCTTTACTCGTTCCGTAATACAAGATCCCGCAACTTACACTAAGTTACATTGCTTGCAAGGCTTGTGTGTGATGTTGTATTACCGAGTGGGCCCCGAGATACCTCTCCGTCACACGGAGTGACAAATCCCAGTCTTGATCCATACTAACTCAACTAACACCTTCGGAGATACCTGTAGAGCATCGTTATAGTCACCCAGTTATGTTGCGACGTTTGATACACACAAAGCATTTCTCCGGTGTTAGTGAGTTATATGATCTCATGGTCATAGGAATAAATACTTGACACGCAGAAAACAGTAGCAACAAAATGACACGATCAACATGCTACGTCTATTAGTTTGGGTCTAGTCCATCACATGATTCTCCTAATGATGTGATCCCGTTATCAAGTGACAACACTTGCCTATGGCCAGGAAACCTTGGCCATCTTTGATCAACGAGCTAGTCAACTAGAGGCTTACTAGGGACAGTGTTTTGTCTATGTATCCACACAAGTATTGTGTTTCCAATCAATACAATTATAGCATGGATAATAAACGATTATCATGAACTAAGAAATATAATAATAACTAATTTATTATTGCCTCTAGGGCATATTTCCAACAGACAGGTTAAGCGTGCTCAGCTTGGAGTAGTTCTATGATGGGTGACTGACTGGGAAGTTGATCCCGGGTGCGCATGAGTGAGGACAAAGTGCGTAGAAAAGACTAGTATTGATATGCGGTGCCAGTCTAGATCCCGCCAGGAGTACTGAACGCCGGCGGGTGTGTCCGGGGCATTACAGCCATGCACCATGGAGAGGAGAAAAACTACGAGGGAGAGGAGGAGCATCTCTGTAGCACGTTGTGGTGCGGCTGCCGTCCCGTTCCCTCTCTATATATAGGGGGAAGGGAGGAGGGGAGGGCGCCCTAGGGTTTCTTCTAGGGGCCATTAACCAAGGGTGGGGCGGCTAGAGCTAGTGGCCCCTCCCCAAGGCGCCTTGCCTCCCAAGTTAGGGGTGGCCGGAAGCCCTAGGGGTTTTGACCACCTCCTAGACGTGATGGGCTGAGGTTGTGGCAGCGTCCAACCCCATGTCGGCGGGTGTGCCTGCTCTCCTTGGCCCATGAGGCCCGCAACACTTGCCGGGCCCCTAGAAACCCCTTTCAGTACTCCATCGATTCCTCGGTATGCCCCGAAACACTTCCGGAGTCCGATGCCCCTCATCCTACATATCAATCTCCACATCTAGACCATTCCTGAGTTCCTCGTCACGTCCGGGATCTCATCCAGGACACCGAACAA
Source organism: Hordeum vulgare subsp. vulgare (assembly GCF_904849725.1). Taxonomy (NCBI): domain Eukaryota; kingdom Viridiplantae; phylum Streptophyta; class Magnoliopsida; order Poales; family Poaceae; genus Hordeum; species Hordeum vulgare. The sequence goes on from NC_058520.1 coordinate 310,410,062, forward strand.
CCTTCAATCACCAACATAACAACTCAACTATGCTTATATTGTCACCAAACATTAAGTGTGTAGACCCTGTGAGTTTGGGAACTATGTAGACATGACCGGGACTCCTCTATGGCCAGTAACCAATAGCGGGACCTAGATATCCATATTGGTACCTACATATTCTACAAAGATCTTTATCGGTCGAACCTCAGTGTCAAGGATTGAGTTAATCCCGTATGTTGCTCCCTTTGTTCATTTGTATGTTACTTGCCCGAGATTCAATCGTCGACATCTCCATACCTAGTTCAATCTCTTTACTGGAAAGTCTCTTTACTCATTTCTTAATATAAGATCTCGTGTCTAACTCTTTAGTCACATTGCTTGCAATCTCATTACGATGTTGTATCATCGAGTGGGACCTGAGATACTAATCTTGATCATGGCCAATTCAACAGACACCCTCGAAGATACCTGTAGAGCATCTTTATAGTCGCCCATTTATGTTGCGACGTTCGATACACACAAGGTACTCCTCCAGTGTCAATGAGTTGTATGATCTCATGTTAATAGGAACAGATACTTGACATGCAGAAAAAATAGCAATAAACTAACACGATCATATGCTACATTCATATTTTGGGTCTTGTCCATCACATCATTCTCTTACTGATGTGATCCCGTTATCAAATGACAACTCATGTATATGGCGAGGAAACCTTGGCCATATTTGATCAACGAGCTAGTCCATTAGAGGCTCACTAGGGACAAAGTGTTGTCTATGTACCCACACATGTATTTGAGTTTCCAATCAATACAATTCTATGATGGACAATATACCATTATTATGAACAAGGAGATATAATAATAACCACTTTGTTATTGCCTCTAGGGCATATTTCCAACACTAAAGTGGGCTAAATAGTGCGATCACATAAGTGGGAGGTCACTTAAGTGAGGTCGCATGAGCTCAGCTTTGGGCTCCCCTCTTGTGCAAGTCGCAAGCCTTATTGAGGGGAAATAGCCGAATCAACAGCTCCTAGCTGTCCTGATTGGGAGGTGCTCTAAGATTCATGCGGACAAAGATTTTGTGCCATGCAAGCAACAAAATGGGCTAAAATTGCATCCGATGGGTCTGGCTGAGACTACGCAGGCAACCAAATAAGATATGAGGTTACACACTATGTCTTTGTGTGGACAGTCTAGGGCTTCACCACTTCTGCCTGTCGACGCTCGTCGTGATGCCATCCACAATACCACGCAGCAAGGTCTAACCTAGGGAGATTAGAGGCTAACATGTATCAATCGAGATGTTGCAACAACCTCTTCTCTTTGTCCTCACTCGCTTTTCGCACGGACCTACCCACCGCTTCCTTCCGTGAGTTTGATTCCTAAGGTACTTACATGCATCTAATTCAGATTGTTTCCTAAGGTATTTACATGCATCTAATTCAGATTATTTCCTTGCATTAATGAATCATAATTGTTAATTAACTATACCCAAATGATAGTTTTTAAAGGAGGTTGAGTCCCCAACCGCTTCATCAATCTTGACTCCTAAAGGGAAGTTCGTAGCCTCATATCCTGATTATTTTCATCTCTTTTTTCGCCTCACCTCCGATCACCCCTCCCACTCGATTCTTCTCCTTTCCGTTATAAAACCAAATCCCATTAAATAGGGAGATCTTTTTTGTGCTTACTTAGGCAGGTATTGATTCAAGTCAATCACATAAATAATAGGTAACTTAGAATTCAGAAACCACACCATATATGTGAGATCACCGTCCAAAAAGATGACATAAGATTTCTCTTGATAACTTTCTAAAAGAAAATTATTATATTCCTCGAGGTCAACTTGCTAACCTTGCACATTATGCTATTTATTATTATCTTTATCTCTACTATTAATTAACAATCATGATGTTACGGGGTAATCCCGAGGGTGTCAATTTTTTTCACACTTGGAGGGGAAAATTGAGAAACCAAAGAGAAAACACAAACTTTCAAGAACGATTCCTGGTCAGACATCCACTAGATCCACATAAGCACATGATATACATAGATCCAAACTCAACAGAAGGACACACGTAACCGATAGTCTTCCCTAAAAAGGGGCCTTGCTATCTCATGGGATCTTCCCTAAAGTGGGGCCTTGACTTCCATAGGGATGTTCTCAAGTGGAGGTGTTCGACTCTAACGGAGAAGAATATGGAAGGAGAAATGCTCAACTAATCTATGAGCCAACACATTGCTAACCCGAGAAAGAGGAGGAGGAGGTCTATATGTAGTAGTAGACGTAACAAGGTACATAGAGGTGGGTTACATGGCCTGTGGCTCCCGTTTTCCTGGACAAGGGACGGATGTCCGTGCCTGGAGGGACAGATGTCCGGGGTTTTAGGTGGGTGCTGGATGTCCGGGCCTGGGTGCCGGATGTCCTTGCTGGGCCAGGTCAGAGAGCCTAATTTCTGGCATTTGTGAGCCGGATGTTTGGGCGAAGACTCTCATTCCGGCCGATGGGTCCGCATGTTCGGCGCGTGTAGCTTCTCTAGGTCTGCCTTGGTGCCGGGGATATTCCTAGGGTCTATATGTCTGGAGTGGGGTCCGGATGTCGGGGGCGTGGGATGTGTTGTAGCCTTCCCTTGGTACCCTTATTCACCCCTCCATGCACTCCTCTTCATGGTGGTTTGGACTTCACTCCTAACGCCTCCGAGGTCATTCTCATGGTACCTAAGAACACATAGGATCTCCGCTTGAGGTAGCTTCCAAGTTCCAAGAAGGAAAAGTCACCAAGGAGAGATGTCACCTCGGTTTCAATGGCACATGCACATGCTCTTGTCATAGGACCAATTGGAGCTCGAGGTGTTGCTGGTGGATCCATGGGGATGACCATGGGATGCTCTGCATCATCTCCCCCTTGGGAATGATCCATCCTTGGATTGAGATCTTCATCACCATGGTAAGGGGATAGGTCCTTGATGTTGAATGTGTCACTTATATTGTACTTGTCGCATGGAACTTCGATCTTGTATGCATTGTCATTGTAGCGTGCCAACAACTTGAAGGGCCCATCAGCACAAGGTCATAGTTTGGACTTGCGCTTGGTGGGGAATTGATCTTTGAGAAGGTGTATCCATACAGATCACCAGTCTTGAACACTCTGGGGTGCTTGTTGATGTTGCACTTGGTGGTGACACATTCCACTTGACATTCTATCATGCACCTTGTTTCTTCGTGCAATTTCTTGATATAGCTTGCCCGTGCACTTGCGTCCATGTTCACACACTCTTGAAGTGGTAGTGTAAGTATGTACAATGGGGACAACAGGTTGAAACCGTAGACCACCTTGAATGGATACTTGCAGGTGGTGAAGTGACGTGCGCGATTGTAGGCGTACTCGGTGATGGGGAGACATTCTTCCTATTCCTTGAGATTCTTCTTGATCAACACACAGAGTAGCATTTAGAGCATTCGATTTGTCACCTTCGTTTGGGCATCGGTTTGTAGATGGTAGACCAATGAGAACATGAGCTTGATTACGAGCTTGGTGCATAGCATCTTCCAAAAGTATCGAAGGAAGTTGACCTCGCGGTCCGACACAATGGTCTTGGGAACTCCATGTAGTCTCAAGATGTCCCTACAAAAGATATTTGCAACATGTCAAGCATCACCTATCTTATAACAAGGAATGAAATGTTGCATCTTGGAAAATGATCCACAACAACAAACATGGAATCATGACCATTTTTAGTTCTTGGCAAACCAAGCGCAAAGTCGATGCTAATATCTTCCCAAGGTTGAAAAGTTATGGGAAGAGGCATGTAAAGACCATGGGATTGAGCTTTAAACTTAGGTTTGCAACATGTAGAGCTTCGGTTGGTGAAGCATGCAACATCATGGAACATCTTTGGCCAAAAGTACTTTTTGGAGAGTGTGGCGTATGTCTTGTCACATCCAAAATGACCCGTGAGTCCTCCACCGCGAGCCTCTTGGAAAAGCAACATATGAAGTGCAGACTCGGGTATGCATAGTTTGTTAGCACACATAAGATAGACATCTTTCATGTAATAGTTTTCCCAACAAGGTTTAACATATGACTTAGCATAGGAGTTGCAAACGAAATATCATGCTCATATAAATCTTCGATATGCTTAAAACCAATGGCATTCAATTCAAGTTGAGTAACTAGCATGCATTTCGGGAAAGAGCATCTCGCACAACATTTTCTTACCCTTAAAGTATTTGATGACATAACGGAAAGACTCAATGAATTCACTCCATTTAGTATGCCGCTTGTTCAACTTGGTTTGACCTTAAGATACTTGAGTGTTTCATGATCAGTATGAATGAAAAATTCATGAGGGTGGAGATAATGATCCCAAGTATGCAATACCCCAACCAAAGCATACGATTCTTTGTCATATATGTCATAATTTAGTTGACCTCCAAAAATGTTCTCACTAAAGTAGGAAATTGGGCATTTCTCTTGCAGAAACACGCCAGCTATGCTATTACCACTAGCTTCACAATGCACATCAAAAGTTCTATCAAAGTTTGGTAAGGCAAGCAATGGTGCATGAGTAAGTATATTTTTAATCTCATAGAAAACGGTGTCTTGTGATGGTCCCCACACAAAGGGTGCATTCTTCTTGCTCAAAGCATGTAGAGGAGATGCAATCGTCCTAATGTCCTTAACAAAGCGTCGACAAAAGTCGGCTAGTCAAAGGAAATTATGCACTTGTTGCAAATTTGTAGGGGTAGTCCAAGTTATAATAGCATCAATTTTAGTTTCACCAACTTGAACACCCTTAGTAGGTACCACAAATCCTAGGAAAACAACCTCGTCAACACAAAAAGCGATTTCTTCCACGTTTTCATAAAGTTATTCGTTCCGGAGAACTTGCAATACTTCCCTAACATGTTTAGCATTCTCCTCTAGAGATTCACTAAAAAAGAATGTCATCAAAGTATATGACTATGCAATATCCTATGCGATGGCGTAAGACAAAGTGCATGAATCACATAAAGGTACCCGATTCTTGGGATAAACCCATTGGCATAACTATCCATTCATAGAGTCGAAACTTAATCTTGAACGCCCTTTTCCAGTCATCGCCCTCTTGCATGCGTATTTGGTAGTAACCACTCTTCAAATCGATTTTTGAAAATATAGTGGCACCACTAAGCTCATCTAGAATATCATCATGGCGAGGTATAGGATGTCTATATCTAATGGTTATAACATTTATGGGGCGGCAGTCCAAACACATGCACATTCTACCATATTTCTGAGGTACTAGTATCACCTGCATCGCACATGGACGTAAGCTCTCGCGTACATGCCCTTTATCTAAGAGTTTTTTGTTGGGGAACATAGTAGTAATTCAAAATTTTCCAAGGTCACACAAGGATCTATCTAGGAGAAACCAGTAACGAGCAAGGGGGTAGAGCATCTTCATACCTTTGAAGATTGCTAAGCAGAAGCGTTACTAGAACACGGTTGATGGAGTCGTACTCGCAGCGATTCATATCGCAGAAGATTCTGATCAAAGCACCGAACAACGGCGCCTCCGCGTTCAACACACATGCAACCTGGTGACGTCTCCTACGCCTTGATCCAGCAAAAAGAGAGGAGATGTCGAGGGAGAGCTCCGGCAGCACGACAACGTTGTGACGGTGGTGCTGCGTGGTGCTCCGACAGGGCTTCGCCAAGCGGTACGGAGGACGAGGAGGAGGAGAGGTAGGGTTGCGCCAAGGAGAGGTAAAACTTGTGTGTTTGCAACCCCAAAACCCTCCACTATATATGTAATGACTAAGATGCGGCCGTTTCGTGTTTTGGGGGCGAGGCCTCAAAAGGGAAAGGGGCGCATCTAAACGTTTAGTCCCGCTACACTTGCCATGCGATAAGAGTATAGAGATAATCATAACATTACATAAATGAAAGAGTGACAAGTAGGGCATACACTTGCCATCTGATAAGAGTATAGCATAAGCTTACAGACACACATTATTCAGAGCATAGTTTAGTCCCGCTACGGACAACATGAAATAAGTAAAACTATAAAATCCCACATGCTGGCCCCACGATCACTACCACGGCCTCAGTCCTCCGGGTAGTTCACATATAGTCTGCCAGAGTCCTCATCGAACTCCCACTTCAGCTGGCTGTCATTAGGATCTCCTGCGTCAGTTGTACGTGTACCGGTTGGTGTTTGGTAGAAATTGGTGAGCCACGAGGACTCAGGAAACGAATGACCTTGGTATCAAATCTAGCCAAGTTAATGGGTGAGGAAGGTTAAGTGTATGGGTTTGCAGCAACCTAAGCATATATGGTGGCTACCTTACGATGATCAGAGTAACATATGGTGGTCTACGCGAGCGATCGAAGACTAGGTTGATCACTAAATGATCCTGAACACCTACTTACGTCAGACATAACCCCACCATGTTCTCGATCAAAGAACGATCTCCAAAAGAGACCGTCACGGTTACGCACACAGTTGGCAGTTTTATTAGAGTTACTTTAAGTTGTCTAGAACGAGGTGTTAACTAAATATCCACATTTGCCACATAAGCGCGGGCACGGCTTTCCGGAAGATTAACCCTGTAGGGGTGCTCCAACTAATCCATTACAAATTACCACATGCCGCATAGTAATCCTCTATCACGAAACTCGTGATCTCGTCGGATTCCTAAGAGGAAAACCTCAACTTTGAGGAGACCAAAAGTTTCCCAGGGATCCCAATGCGCAAGATATATCACTAAGGTAAGACAAAATTAGCAAAACCTCCCCGTGTGTCGACGAACCCGATAGGAGCTGCGTATCTCGTTCTTAGGACACAATTGTCTATGCATAGTGGACGATAACCAAACAACTCGGTTGCCCCGAGGTGGCACCATCGACTGCTAGGTGGGTGGAACAACACTCATGAGGAGCACTGGCCCGGGGGGTTGATTAGATTCCTCGGGGTAGTTATTCCCTATGCATTAAATTATTAAGTTGTTAGCAGATTAAAACCAATGTTTGGTCCTGCCAGACAAGCCTTAACACTACACGATTTATCAAGGGGGTACCCATAACAACCGCGAACGTGTTAGGAGCGATCAGTTATCGAATCAAACACCGGTAACCGAAACTAAGGCGACAACAACAGAAGAAATCACCCAGCAAAAGTCTAGGCCTTCCGTTATTTACCAAGTATATAGGTGCATTAATTCGGTAACATCTAAACATAATGATATCAAAATGCCCATGTTATCACATGGACCAGTTGTCACCTGCAACTAGCAAAGCTATTCATTAGAGGTTGAGCAAGCCTACTTAGCCAAATAATATTTGCTAGGACAGGGAAGTGTTTGGGGTTCATGGCAAAGACATTTGGCATTTATATAATGTGGTAGGCAGCGAGCATGTAACGAAGGGAACGTGGTTCTAAGCATAACAAAGCTAGAAACGGTGTCAAGGTCACGGTCATCTTGCCTGTGATTTCTTTAGCACGAAACTGTTCTTCTTCTTCCTGCACGTTGATACGTCTCCGTCGTATCGACTTTTCCAAACTCTTTTGCCCTTGTTTTGGACTCCAATTTGCATGATTTGAATGGAACTAACCCGTACTAACGTTGTTTTCAGCAGAATTGCCATGGTGTTGTTTTTGCGCAGAAATGAAAGTTCTCAGAATGACCTGGAAATTTACGAGAATTTTTTTTGGATTATATAAAAAATACTGGCGCAAGAATCAACCGGAGGAGTGGAGCGAGGAGCCCACGAGCCCACTAGGTGCGGGCCCCCCTGACCGCGCGTAGCGGGCTTGTGTGGCCCTCATAGCTCCACCGCCTCCAATTCTAGCTCTATCTAGTCCCTTTCGTCCGGAAAAAAATCAAGGTGAAGAGTTCATCGCGTTTTACGATACGGAGGCGCCGCCACTTCCTGTTCTTCCTCTGGAGGGCAGATCTCGAGTCCGTTCTAGGCTCCGGAGAGGGGAGATCGTTGCCATCGTCATCACTAACCTTCCTTCATCGCCAATACCATGATGCTCTTCTCCGTTCATGAGTAATCTCATCGTAGGCTTGCTGGACGGTGATGAGTTGGATGAGATCTATCATGTAATCGAGTTAGTTTTGATGGGAATTGATCCCTAATATCCACTATGTTCTGAGATTGATGTTGCTACTACTTTGCCATGCTTAATGCTCGTCACTAGGGCCCGAGTGCCATGATTTCACATCTGAACCTATTATGTTCTCATCAATATATGTGTGTTCTTGATCCTATTTTGCAAGTTGTAGTCACCTACCATCTGTTATGGCCCGACAACCCTGGAGTGACAATAGCCGGAACCACTCCTGGAGATGACCATAGTATGAGGAGTTCATGTATTCACTAAGTGCTAATGCTTTGTTCTGGTTCTCTATTAAAAGGAGAACCTTAATATCCCGTAGTTTCCATTAGGACCCCGCTGCCATGGCAGGGATGGACAATAGATTTCATGCAAGTTCTTTTCCCTAAGCACGTATGACTACATACGGAATACATGCCTACATTACATTGACGAACTGGAGCTAGTTACTTATTTCTCCGTGTTATAACTGTTGCATGATGAATATCATCCGGCATAATTATCCATCACCGATCCAATGCCTACGAGTCTTTTCCTACTGGTCCTTGCTATGTTACTTTGCTGCTACTGCTGTCACTTCTGCTACTATTAGTGTTGCTACTGTTGCTATCACACTACTTTGCTACTCATACTTTGCTGCAGATACTAAGTCTTTCAGGTGTGGTTGAATTGAAAAATCAACTGCTAATACTCGAGAATATTCTTTGGCTTCCCCTTGTGTCGAATCAACATATTTGGGTTGAATACTCTACCCTCGAAAACTGTTGCGATCCCCTATACTTGTGCGTTATCAAGACTATTTTCTGGCGCCGTTGCCGGGGAAGCATAGCACTATTCTCTGAGTCACTTGGGATTTACGTCTGCTGATCACTACGAGGAATCTGAAAGATCCAAGAACTAAAGTCTTTCCCTCAACTACGAGGAGAGGTAAGGAACTGCCATCTAGCTCTGCACTTGATTCACCTTCAGTTATGAGTAAGTTTGCGACACCACCTCCTACTAGAAATTTTGATATGTCGCTTGTGCTTGATGATGATACTTCTGCTGTCCATGATGCTTGTGATGATGCTTTGCTTGATACTCCTTTGCCACTAGGTGCATTCCTTGATGCACAAATTGCTAGAGTTGCTGCTAGATGTGATGATACTTCTGAAACTGCTAAGATTATTGAAGTAGAACCTGCTATTTCGCCTGTTAGAACTAGCTCTCCCAGATATGAATTGCCTGATATGCCTGAGGGCTATGTTATGGAGGGAGAGATAGCTGAGGACTTTGTTGCTTGTAAGGATAGCTATGATCTTGAGAAATTACTGCGCAAGTGGAAAGAAAAATCTTTGAACGCTAGGATGAAATACGACGACAAGTTTGCTACTTCGCTTATCTTTGTGACCGATAAGGATTATGAATTCTCTCTCGACCCTGAGTTAATCACTCTGGTCGAATCTGATCCTTTTCACGATTACGAGTCTGAAACAGTTGTAGCACATCTTACCAAACTGCACGATATAGCCACCCTATTCACGAGTGAGGAAAAGATCCGCCACTACTGTATCCTTAAGTTGTTTCCTTTCTCGCTAAAGGATGATGCTAAGACTTGGTTCACTCTCTTGCTCCTCATTGTGTGCGTAGTCCCCAGGATATGATCTACTACTTCTCTGAAAAATATTTCCCTGCCCATAAGAAGCAAGCTGCCTTGCAGGAAATATACAACTTTGTGCAACTTGAAGAAGAGAGTCTCCCACAAGCTTGGGGGAGGCTTGTCCAACTATTGAATGCTTTGCCTGATCACCCTCTTGAGAAGAATGAAATACTCGATATCTTCTATAATGGACTAACCGATGCTTCTAAGGACGACATAGATAGTTGTGTTGGTTGTGTTCTTAGGGAACGAACCGTAGAACAAGCTGAGATCCTATTGAATAATATCTTGTGTAGTGAGAATGCTTGGACTATTCCCGAAGCACCTCCGAAGCCAACTCCAAAGAAAAGAGGTATTCTATTCCTCAGTCCTAAAGATATGCAAGAAGCTAAGAAATCTATGAAAGAGAAAGGCATTAAATCTGAAGATGTCAAAAATTTACCACCTATCGAAGAGATCCATGGTCTTGATAACCCGATACAGGTAGTAGAGGTAAATTCTCTTCGTATATTCAATGAGAGTGATATTCCTTTTGATAAACCTACTAGCTTATGCCTGGATGAATTTGATAACTTTGTTGCCAAACAACAAAGTTTCAATGATTATGTTAGCAGACAATTGGAACAGAATGCTCGCATGCTTAGCCATTTAAGTGCTTGTGTGGACAGAAACGTCAATGATCTTAAGCTCTTGAGTAAACATGCCTCTATGGTTACTACTCAAGTAGAACAAGTACTTAAAGCTCAAAATGACTTGCTCAATGAGTCATCACTAGAGGTGGTAGAATGACCCAGTAACGTTTGTATCCTGAGGGTCATCCTAAGAGAATTGAACAAGATTCTCAAGGAGTTAGCACTGATGCACCTAGTCATCCTAGGAAGAATAAGAAAGATTATAGGAACTGGCACGCCAGCAATCGTGTTGCTGCTACACCTGAGAGTTTGAACGATGTCTCTGTTTCTGATGCTGAAACACAATCTGGTGATGCACATGAGCCTAATGATAATATCGATAGTGGTGTTCATGATGATGCTCAACCTAGCAATGATAAGGATGTGGAGATTGAACCAGTTGACCTTGATAACCCACATCCTAAGAATAAGAGATATGATAAGAATAACTTCACTGCTAGGAAGCATGGTAAAGAAAGGGAACCATGGGTTCAGAAACACATGCCCTTTCCTCCCAAACCATCCAAGAAAAAGGATGATGAGGATTTTGAGCGATTTGTTGAAATGATTAGACCTGTCTTTCTACAAATGTGTTTGACAGATATGCTCAAAATGTCCCCTTATTCTAAGTACATGAAGGATATTGTGACTAATAAGAGGAGGATAGCTGAGGTTGAGATTTCCACCATGCTCGCTAATTACACCTTCAAGGGTGGAACTCCTAAGAAACCAGGTGATCCCAGAGTGCCCACTATACCTTGCTCTATTAAAGGAAACTACGTTAGAACTACTTTATGCAACCTTGGAGCCGGTGTTAGTTTTATGCCTCTTTCTCTTTATCGTAGACTTGAATTGGATAAGTTGACACCCACTGAAATCTCTCTACAAATGGCCGACAAATCAACTGCTTTTCCTATCATCATTTGCGAGGATGTACGTATTGTGGTTGCTAACGTTACTATCTTAACGGACTTTGTTATTCTGGATAATCCTGTGGATGATGCGATGGAGGTCATCCTTGGAAGACCCTTTTTAAACACTGCAGGGGCTGTTATTGATTGCAACAAAGGCAATGTCACTTTCCATGTCAACGGTAATGAGCACACGGTGCACTTTCCGAAGAAACAATATCGAGTACATTGCATCAATGCTATTCAAAAAACTTCATCGATTCTTATTGGGAGCTTTGAATGCCCTATACCTACTGTTAAGATGAAGTATGATTTGCTTGTTGGGGATATGCACATCCCCATTGAGGTAACCTAGTGACTATTCGAAAATTCTACATTCCTTTTTATGCGATTCGAAAAAGTTTGTCAAGGAGACTTGATCAACCTCATTGACGGATTTCTTTCGATGACCATGGGATGGATGAATCGAGGAGTCACAACCCTCTGTTCCAAGCTTTCACCTTTGGTTGCTTACAAGAAAAATGATTGATTTAGCTTTAGTTTCTCCTGTTTTCTGCTTCTTGCGTCCCATAGAAAAGTGTCCCGAAAATAAAAGTTCTCTGAATGCCATGAAAATCAAGTATGATTTTTTCTAGAATTTTTGAAAAATTCTGAGACGGAGAGCTAGTCAGGGGGATGCACGAGTGGGCCACAAGCCCTGGAGGCGCGGGTACCTCCCCTGGCCGCGCCTACCAGGCTTGTGGGGCCCACGTGTCCCCCTCCACTTATTCCAGCTCCCATCTCCTTCTCCTACATCTAGAAGAAATCGTTTCGCTGCTCAAACCCGTGTTCTTGCTCTTCTTGTTGCGATTTTCTATCTCCTTGTGCAAAGCCCCATTCACCAAACTGTTTTGGGGAAATTGCTCCTTGGTATGTGACTCCTCCATTGGCCCAATTATTTTTTGCTCTATTGCCTTATACATCGCGTATTTTTGCTGCCTCGGTGACCCTGTTCTTGAGCTTTGCATGCTAATTTTAGCTGGTCCCAAGTAGTTTTGATGCGTAATATGGCCTCTAGGCACTTGAAGGAGTAGTTGCTACGAGTTTCTTTGGGCCTTGTTCACTTTTCCTTGTAGTTACTAAAAATTTCAGAAAAGGAATATGTTCAGGAGAAACTATCATGGTGGTTCCTCAAGCAAGAGGGGTCCCCGTCTTGCGATTCGGGAACCTGATCCTTACGAACCAAGGAACGCACAGGTACAACCATGTGAATGGCCTTCTGATGAATTCATGATTGATGCAGGTTTCAAAGACGACTTTGATACACTTGTTCACAATGTTGGACTTGAAGAATCCATCTCCGATAAATGTGAACAGTATACTACTCTCACTACCTCTTTTGTCCGTAGATTCAAATTTTCAGCTGGCCGTGACACATCCGTACTTTTTGATCTCTGTGACAAATCGTATACCATGGATTTAGAGGATTTCAATGGAATTTGCAAGATACCTATTTGGGGTAGTCTCAATGATCCTCCTAAATCTTCGGTTAGAGATTTTTTCTCTAGTATAACTGTTGGAGAAACTAGAGATATTACGCAGGCTACCATGGGGAGCATTCACTTTCCTGCCTTGCATTACTTTGCCCTCTTCATAGGTAGATGCATTAACGGCAAGATTGAGCATTGTCACCTCTGCGCACCAGACCTTAGTATTCTTAAGAGCGCAGTAACGGGTGATAGAAGTTTCAACATGGGAGCTATAATAGCAAGGAGGCTGAATAATAATGCTAATGAAGGGGATTTCTTTAGTGGGATCTATGCCACTCGCATAGCAAATTTTCTTGGAGTACCCATCCGCGAACGTGATCCCCCGCTCCATACAGCTTTCCTTGATCGCACCGCTATGACACGCTATCAGTTCCTTGAGAGGGATAACGAATCCCTCCTATACCGGTTAATATTTAACCGAGAGCGTGTTTTCCATATTACCCTTCCTGCTCGTGCCTTCTTTGACTTTCAAGTAAAACGGAGATATTACATAACCGGAGGAGAGGCAGAGGAGTATGAGAGGGAGGCAAATGTTGCTCGCCTTCGTGAGGCAGCTATTCAGGCGGTAGCTGCAGCGCTCCCGTACAACCCCCATTATGATTTTGGGTATCGCTCGGACCATCCATGGGAGTAGACCAACTTAGGCCAAAAGCCTAATCTTGGGGGAGTACGTGTTTCTCACCGACTTTATATTCATGCTCACACTTTCACTTTTGTTTGTTAGTGTTCACACCTTGCCACTGTATCATCCATGCTAGTTTATTTCTTTTTCTTGCTTTCTTCTTGTGTGTTTGTGTAGTTTGAGAAAACCCAAAAATATTTATCGTTCTTCTTTTGCTTGTTGGGAGCTTTCCCGTGTAAATATTTTTCTTTTTCTTTGGGTCAAGGTAGAAGACCATGGTTAGATTGTTTAGTGGCTCTCGCATGCATATCTGTTTATCTGCAAAGAGCCATATTACTTTGTATTTTCCTTTGTGTTTGCTTGCAGATTCCAGCTTAGTCCAATGCACGAGCACTCTTATTATTGTTCACATCATTCAGTCATGCAAGTGAAAGGCAATAATGACGATATATGATGAAGTGACCGAGCCAAGAAAAGCTGGTATGAACTAGATCTATTTTGTTTTTGTAAATATGACTAGCTCATCGTTCCTAATTCAGCTTTGTTGTGAGAGAAACATGTTTGCAATGACAACTTAGAGATCATAGTTTCTGATGCCATGCTTACTTAGCTAGGAGCTTATAATGGTTTGTCTTAGATGCCAACATGAATTTTGAGATGACTATGATGTAGTATGATAGGATGGTATTCTCCTTTGAATGATTCAAGTGGCTTGACTTGGCATATGTTTACGCATGTAGTTGAAATAAATCAAAATAGCCTCTATGATATTCATGTTTATGGTGATTTATGTCCTACTCATGCTTGCACTCAATGTTGGTTAATCTCAATGCATTTTGATGACTGTTATCGCTCTCTAGTTGGTCGCTTCCCAGTCTTTTGCTAGCCTTCACTTGTACTAAGCGGGAATACTGCTTGTGTATCCACTTCCATAAACCCAAAGTTATTCCATATGAGTCCACCATACCTACCCATATGCGGTATTAGGGATGAAAATGGAATGGAAACTTTCCGCTTTTTTGGAGGAAAAATGAAAACAGAGAGGAAATATGAAAGCAGAAATTGAAATTTGCAAAACGGAAATGGAAATGGATTTTTAATGCGAAAACGGAGACAAAAATGAAAGAGTTTTTTCCGGTGGAACATATGTGGAAATGGAACTTTCCGTTTCCGTGAATATGGAATTTACCATTTTTACTATAGGCCTACGGCTGCTTTGTAGCCCAACCACCAAATAACACACAATGACACAATGAGCATATTGGATCATTTGAGGCCCAACTTATACTACCATATATGTACTCAGCTAGACCCTATACACAATTGTCATGTACTAATACAATACTAGGATATGTTGCTAACATAATCAAATTATTTTGTAGACTTATTAGCAATTCATTAATTCTTGTTGTTGTCTGTATTACTCTATGATTCAAGGGGTTTTAAAGTCCCGGTCAACGCCCACTTCCATTTCTGTATCGTTTTGTATTCGCTCCATATCTGTTTCCGGTAGTATCTGTTTCCATATTCATTTCCGGGGTTTCTGTATTCGTTTCCACTTTGGCAAAACAATATGAAAACAAATGTGATAGCACTCAGTTCCGTCCGTTTCCGCTCCATTATCATCCCTATGCGGTATCTACCTGCCGATCCAAGTAAATTTGCATGTGCCACTCTCTAACCTTCAAGAAATAATCTGTTTTGCATGCCCGAACCGCTCATGTGGTGACAAGGGGCGATCAGTATCTTCCATGCTAGGCGTGTTATCCTCGATATGTTTTTATTCACTATCATTCACGAGAAAGGGGCCGGTAATTAGAATGCCCAGTTCCATGCACAAATAGAAAAGATAATTGCAAACAAACTCCCCCTGGATTGTTGTTGGTATGGACGACACCCTAGTATTCGGCTAGTCGTGGAGTGTGATTGATGGGTGGTGGGGGAGTCAAAACGTTACTTTTTTGTTTGGGAACCGCCTATAGTATGTGTAGCATGGAAGATGGTTAAAAGTCTTGGTCATTGCGTTGACAATGAAAGCATGCCACCTAAAATTATTTATCTCTGTCTTCAAAGCTTGAGATCTAGCAGCTCTGCAAATCAATGCTTCCCTCTGCGAAGGGCCTATCTATTTACGTTTCTGTTGAGTCATCCTCTCCTTATAAAAGCACCAATTAGAACGCACCTCTATGATTTCTATGCTTTGCTTTTAATTGTTATTGAGTATAATTGTGACTGGATCTTCTTTGCCATGAATTACAATGTTCAGTCAGCCCTTGGTCTTTGAAGGTGCTGTGCATATATGTTTTGCGGTCTCAGAAAGAGCTAGCGAGATACCATCTGTTCATATTGCTTCTTGATTGTTTTGATTGAAGTGTTGACGTTTGAAACTTATTATTATTCCTCGCTAGTTGATTATGCCATTGATACAAGTTTACCTTGAGACCTAGATGTCATTGCTTATGTGGTTAGCTTATGATCTTGCTAAAAATCTGAATATGAGTTAGACATAATTGCAACAACAAGATCAAACAAAGTTCGAAAAAGTTTTTCTTTTGTCTCTTTCAGTTTGTCAAACTAAATTGCTTGAGGACAAGCAAAGCTTTAAGCTTGGGGGAGTTGATATGTCTCCGTCGTATCTACTTTTCCAAACTCTTTTGCCCTTGTTTTGGACTCTAATTTGCATAATTTAAATGGAACTAACCCGGACTAACACTGTTTTCAGCAGAAGTGCCATGGTGTTGTTTTTTGCGTAGAAATAAAAGTTCTCGGAATGACCTAGAAATTTACGAGGATTTTTTGTGGATTATATGAAAAATATTGGCGCAAGAATCAACCGGAGGAGTGGAGCGAGGAGCCCACAAGCCCACCAGGCGCGGCTCCCCTCGCCGCGCCTAGCAGGCTTGTGGGGCCCTCAGAGCTCCACCGCCTCCAATTCCAGCTCTATTTAGTCCCTTTCGTCCGGAAAAAATCAAGGAGAAGAATTCATCACGTTTTACGATATGGAAGCGCCGCCACCTCCTGTTCTTCCTCTGGAGGGCAGATCTGGAGTTCGTTCTGGGCTCCAGAGAGGGGTGATCGTCGCCATCGTCATCACCAACCTTCCTTCATCGCCAAGTCCATGATGCTCTTCACCGTTCGTGAGTACTTTCATCGTAGCCTTGTTGGACGGTGATGAGTTGGATGATAGCTATCATGTAATCGAGTTAGTTTTGATGGGGATTAATCCCTAGTATCCACTATGTTCTGAGATTCATGTTGCTACTCTTTGCCATGCTTAATTCTTGTCACTAGGGCCCGAGTGCCATGGTTTCAGATCTAAACCTATTATGTTCTCGTCAATATATGTGTGTTCTTGATCGTATCTTGCAAGTTGTAGTCACCTACTATGTGTTATGACCCGGCAACCCTGGAGTGACAATAGCCGGAACCACTCCTGGAGATGACCATAGTATGAGGAGTTCACGTATTCACTAAGTGCTAATGCTTTGTTCCGATGCTCCATTAAAAGGAGAACCTTAATATCCCATATTTTCCATTAGGACCCCGCTGCCACGGGAGGGATGGACAATAGATGTCATGCAAGTTCTTTTCCCTAAGCACGTATGACTACATACGGAATGTATGCCTACATTACATTGACGAACTGGCGCTAGTTACTTATCTCTCCGTGCTATAACTGTTGCATGATGAATATCATCCGGAATAATTATCCATCACCGATCCAATGCCTACGAGTCTTTTCCTACTGGTCCTTGCTACGTTACTTTGCTGCTACTGCTGTCACCGCTGCTACTATTATTGTTGCTACTATTGCTATCACACTACTTTGCTACTGATACTTTGCTGCAGATACTAAGTCTTTCAGGTGTGGTTGAATTTACAACTGAACTGCTAATACTCGAGAATATTCTTTGGCTTCCCCTTGTGTCGAATCAACAAATTTGGGTTGAATACTCTACCCTCGAAAACTGTTGCGATCCCCTATACTTGTGGGCTATCACACGTACTCTCTAGAATCCACGTACTCGCTCTCTGTTCCCGATGCTACCCAAGATAATATAATAGCCAATGAACACCGGCAAAACATAATGCAACAACCAATATGATGCATGTGTGAAGAAGTAAGCATGCATCACTATTCTAGGCACATTCATAAGCATTAGTTGAGTCAATTGAATTCTGGACAGAACCTCATATTAAGTTATCTTGAAATACATGAATATGGCATGAACATGTGCATCACAAGGAAACGATGCAAAAACATATAAAGAACATAATGAACGGAGTCACGGATCAACCGGAAACTACAAAACAAGTTATAAGGCCTACGGTTCAAAACAGACATTCACTGGTGTAACCAGGTTGCCACATGATCAAGCAACAAAATACAAGTGGAAGGGTGCTTCGGATCACACCACACCAACAATCAACACCCACACAAGCTCTAAAACCACATTAGCATACAATCTGTTTTCAATAGTAACATAACAGTTTGTCTACAAGAAATACATCAGGTACAACCCTCTAAATAAATCAAACAAGACATGAAACTGAAGCCATCCAAAAGCAGTACAACCCTGGACAAAAAGCTATGGAAAAAGCATGATCCATTAGCAGATCTATAGGCACTAACTTGGACAAAATATCACAGATTGGGACTTAGTGAAAATTACAAATTTTCACCAGCTGCTTATGCTCTGAAGCATTTTGGCAGCCTCCAAAATGATATCCACAAGAGGTGTATATGCATGAAATTTTACAAAGAGCTAGACAAACATAAAAGATAACAAATATTAGTTTGTTGCATGGGCTAATTCTCAACACAGGAGCAAATTAACACGAGACAACAAGGGAAGAAAATAACTCCAAACTACCAGACTTGGTGAAAATTCTCAGGGTTTCACTAATCTGACAGATTTAGCCAAGTGTCTACTTTGACAAGGCACAATAGGTGCATACAAAAACCTAAGAACAAAATGAATGCCCCATGTTGTATAGGGGTTCACCCGCTACCATTCCATCAAGGAATCATCCACAAAATACCAAAGCTCCACCTAATGTAAAGCTCTAAACATGGCATCACATTAGAAAATCACAGTTTTATGAAGTGGCTCTAAAGTGGAATCTGATGGCACCAATGGATTCCTGGGATCATTCCACCCCAAAACCATATATCATAGTGCCAACTTTGCGACAAAACAAAAGTAGCACATAATCAAACTACCTTTAGTCAAGAACAGGAGTTGTTCCTGAGCTTGCTCTATTTGGCATATTCCAGAATAGGCACATTCCATATTTGGAATTATTCCACAGACGGAATTTATCACATCATAGAAATAAGGAATAAAATAAAATGCAATTATTAACTAACCTAACTGACAGGGCCCACTTGTCATAGATACCAGGGTCCTAGTGCATGACATGTGGGCCCTGGGCCCACTTGTCAGTGGCACAACTACACAATTAACACAGAAAATAAAAGGGTGTAGTGGGTGGTCGAACCCACTACCTCGGGCGCAAGCTGTGGCTGTGTTGCCACTGTGGTAGGATGCGGTGTCGTGCTAGCAAAAGAGTTGCTAACAACATATACAAGTGTGTGGATTAAATTTACCGAAGCTAATACACAAGAAAATAAAAAGGGGCGCTCGGGGTCTCGAACCCTTGACCTCCTGGTCAGAGCACAGAGAACAAACCAGGTGAGATACGAGGGTGGATCTAATCCAAGGGGGATCTCACCCGAGTCAAACTCAAAAGGAGGCACCCTCTTTGTTTGACACAGAGGCGCCAACGACGACGCGGCTCGCCGGAGCATGCTGGCATGCTTGCGTCTGCACTACGCAGGGGAGGCCATGCGCTTGAGCCCAACTACTGCTGGTGCCACCATATTAACGCAAGCCCTGCTACGGCTACTACTGCATTGCACCGCTGCTACTACTGCCTGCTACCACCTGCCGCTGCGCTGTAACTATAGCCGGAGTTCCATGCACGGTGACGCACTGCCGACGGCCACGGCAAGCGAGGACACGAGAAGAGGGCGGGAAGAAGGCACGCTCACCCACGCAGAGACGAGGTGGAGTAGCCGGAGCGGAGGAGAACGCCTGTCAATGCAGAGGACGCTAGAAGCAGAGAAGGGCGTCGACGTCCAGGAGGGCGTCAGAAGCAGTCTTTCCGCGAGCTGACCATGGGAATGGAACCCTGCCATGCTCCGCTTGCGCCTCGTGCAATCGGGGAAGAAGAAATGGCGTCGATCCGCCGGTGTCGAGCTTACCAGGTGCCGGCCATGGCGACGGGGCTGCTCGGGATGCCCCCGACTGCGCCAGAGAGTGAGAGGTGGGGGAAAACAGAAACCCTAGGGTGCAGGGGGACGCCGGGTGCTTAAATGGACTTGGGGGCGTGCTTCAGCCACTGGATCGGAGAGGAGAGGAGATCGGTGGCTGCAACTACGTCGTACAGCATGACATCCCGAAGAAGAAGAGAGGGACGCACTTCGGGCCTTCACTGGCAACAGAGGCCGACGGGCCCAGGTGGAGAGGAGGGAGCCGGCCCACCTGGCCCTCTCTAGCGCACGGTTAAGGCTGGGAAAAGAATTGGTTTTCTTTTTAAAATAAGTTTCAAACCTAAACAATTCAAAGAGAGGCAAGCAAAGGGATTTGAAAAAAAATATAAGGCATGAGGGAAATATGCCCTATCTAACAAAAATACCAACCAGACTTTTAGGAAAAATAGTTCACACCTAAAACAGGAAATTAATGTTGTTTGATTTTTTAAAACTCATATTAAACAAAGCCCAATCTAACATTGAGAGTTACCCCCTCAACCACAATAAAATCCTCTAAAAGATTAACATTTTTAGAACAGGAGCAAGCAAAGTTAAAAACAGAAGTTAAATAATTAATGGGGGCAGGGTTTTAGCATTGTTTTGAATAGCATTATTTTGAAAATACCACATACAACCCACACACTTATAATCACTAGCACTCCCATGCTGGATCAAGCACTAGCAACACAAGAATGGGATTGCCATGAATGCAAATGAATGTCATGATGGAAGGTGATGACATAAAATAAAGCCACATGAAATGATAACCTCTATTTAACATCCACACATGATTCAACCATGTCTCCACAAATATAGGAAAGGAGTAAAAATATGGAATGGGATACATCTGGGCTGTTACAACTCTCCCACACTACAAGAAGATCTCGACCCGAGATCTAGGACTGAAAGAACTCTGGAAATTCGGAATGGAGGTGATGCTCGCGCTCCCAAGTGGCCTCTTTGTCGGAATGATGTGACCATTGCACCTTGAGGAAGTTGATTGACTTATTGCGGGTCTTGCGCTCAGTCACCTCAAGAACTGCAACTGGATGCTCACAATAGGATAGGTCGGTTGGAGGTCGATGTCCTGAAGATCAACTGTGCGCTCGGGAGTCTTGAAGCATCTCCGGAGCTGAGAGACATGGAACACGTCATGCAAATTTGAGAAGTTTGAAGGGAGCTCTAATTGATATGCAAGGTCGCTTCTCTTGCCAACAATTCTGAAAGGCCCAACAAAATAAGGAGCAAGCTTTCCTTTGATACCGAAGCGCTCGGTGCCCTTCATGGGAGATACTTTGAGATAGACGAAATCATCGAGCTGATAAACCATGTCACGATGCTTGCTATCATAGTAGCTCTTCTGACGGGACTGCGATGCTTTTAGATTATCCCAAATGACATGACACATTTCTTCTGTTTCAGCAATCATGTCATTCCCAAGAATCTGACGCTCACTAGTCTCTGACCAATTGAGCGGGGTACGACACTTCCTGCCATAAAGAAACTCAAACGGAGCTTTGCCTGAACTTGCCTGATAGCTACTGTTATAAAAAAACTCAGCAAAAGGTAGGAAGTCTTCCAACTTCATGCCAAAGGAAATGACACAGGCTCTTAGCATATCCCCGAGGACCTGATTGTCTCTCTCAACTTGCCCACTTGTCTGAGGATGGAAGGCTATACTGAATCGAATCTTAGTACCCATCGCAGACTGAAAAGAATCCCAGAACTTGGAAGTAAAGATGCTTCCACGATCCTAAGATATCAACATTGGAACACCATGCAATGAGACTATCCTTGACGTGTACAGCTCTGCAAGCTGAGCTGCCAAGATAGACTCCTTGACTGGAAGGAAATGAGCGACTTTGCTCAACTTCTCGATGATGACGAAGATGTCATCGTTACCTTTCTTGGACTTAGGAAACCCGATGACGAAATCCATCTCAACATGGTCGAATTTCCACTCGGGAATGGGCTAGGGATGCAAAAGACCTGCGGGATGTTGATTCTCTGCTTTCACCCTTCGACAGACATCACATTCATTTACGAACTGAGCAATTTCTCGCTTCATGCGAGTCCACCAGAAGGTCTGTTTCAGATCCTGATACATCTTGGAACTTCTTGGATGTATCGAGAGGAGAGAGTATAGAGCTTCTTCCATGATAACCTTTCTGAGACGCCCTTTCAGAACGATAAGGCGATCCTCAAAGAACAATGTATCTCTGTCATCAACACTGAAGCACTTATATTTGGGGATGTACTTTGCCAAGCCAATCTTAACTTTCTTCACCATTGCATCAAGAAGTTGAGCTTGTCAGACTTGGTCTTCCAAGGTAGGAGAAATCTGAAGATTAGCAAGAAATCCGTGAGGTACTAACTGAAGGTTGAGTTTTCTGAAAGAATCACAAAGATCAGGCTGGATAGGCTTCAGAATGAGACTGTTGTAGTAAGCCTTTCTGCTCAAAGCATCTGCAAGAACATTAGCTTTGCCTGGAGTGTACTCAACGCTCGGATTAAAACCTTGGAGCATTTCCACCCAACGAGTTTGCCGAAGGTTGAGGTTAGGTTGGGTGAAGATATATTTGAGACTCTTGTAATCGGTGAATACTCCAACCTTTCTTTCCAACAAGAGGTGTCTCCAAGTCACCAGAGCATGTACCACTGCCGCCAACTAAAGATCTTGATTGGGGTAATTCTTCTCACTTGGCTTCAACTGCCTCGAGGTATAAGCTACCAGCTTCTTGTCTTGCATCAGAACTGCACCAAGACCTTGAAGAGAGGCATCACAAAATACTTGATAAGGTTTGGGATCATCTGGAAGCACCAAGACTGGAGTAGAAGTGTGTTTCTCTTTGAGTGTGTCGAAGGCCAACTGACACTCTGGAGACCAGACATACTTCACACCCTTCTGAAGAAGACTTGAGAGAGGCTTAGAAATCTTAGAGAAATTCTCAACAAATCTTTTGCAATAGCTTGCAAGCCCGAGTAAGCTTCGAAGTTGCTTCACATTCTGCGGAGGATCCCACTCAGCAATGGCCTGCACCTTCGACGGATCAACTTTGATGCCCTCAGCGGAGATGATGTGCCCAAGGTACACAACTTCCTTCAACCAGAACTCACATTTGGAAAACTTAGCATATAACTTATGCTCTCTAAGCTTATGAAGCACAAGCCTGAGATGTTCTTCATGCTCTTCCTCAGTTTCTGAAAAGACCAGAATGTCATCAAGATACAACAAGACAAATTCATTCTTGAATGGGGAGAAGATATAATTCATCATCCGACAGAAGGTCGGTGGATCATTGGTCGGACCGATAGAAATCACCGTGTATTCATACGAGCCAAAGCTTCTCCTGAAAGAAGCCTTTGGAATGTCCTCTTCGTGAATGTGAATCTGATGATAACCCATCCTGAAATCAATCTTCGAGAAGATCTTAGCCCCTTTCAATTGCTCAAACAACTCATTGATGTTGGGAAGTGGACACTTGTTTTTGATCGTGTTCTTATTCAATGGACGGTAATCGACACAGAGTCATTCCGTGCCATCCTTCTTCTTGACTAAAAGCACTCCACAACCCCAAGGAGATGAGCTTGGTCTGATCAGACCCAGACGCTCTTGCTCGTCAAGTTGTTTCTTCAGCTCCTTCAGCTCTTCTGGACCTAGTTTGTAAGGCCGCTTGCACACTGGCTCAGTACCTGGTTCAAGCTCAATTACAAACTCAACTGCTCGGTACGGAGGCATTCCTGGCAGTTCTTCCAGAAAAAACATCTTCATACTCGCAGACCACTGGGACTTGAGAAATTGGAGAGATCTCACCCTTCTCATTCAAGGAAAACAGACGGACCGTGTCATCACGCGCCGCGAAGATAATCACGTCCTCCGAAGAATGAGTTAGCTTCACTTCTTTAGCTTCACAATCAATATACGCCTTGTTCATAGCCAACAAATCCATCCCAAGGATGAAATCAATATCTGAGTTGCCAAGGACAATAGGAGAAGCCAGAAAGGCATAATTACCCATCTTGACACAGACATCCGGAAGTACCATGTGGGAATTCATGATCTTGCCGGGAGACACAATTAAAAGAGGCTTAGGCAAATCACGAGTTGGGAACTCATGCTTAAATGAGAAAGGCCTTGAAATGAATGAATGTGATGCACCAGTATCAAATAAAACCTTTGCAGGAAAATCATTAATCAAGAGGTTACCCATAATCACGTGTGAGGAGATATCTGCTTTAGCTGAATTCACCATATTGACTCTCGCAGACCTGGGGTTGAACTTCACCATATCATTGCTTGGAGGCTTCCCTGGAGGATGGGGCAGAAGACGCAACTGAGAGGTGCACTTGTTTGAGTAGTGACCCTTCTTCCCACACTTGTGACAAGTAACATCTGACAGCGGACAAAACTGCACCTGAGTATTCCCTTGCTTCTGCTGCCAAAACCTCTGCTGGAAAGCTGGGTTGGGTGGGTGGGAAGAACCACGACACCTGATTTCTTGAACTGTCGGGTCTGCCGAGGAGGAGGAGGAGACACCCAGTATTTCTGTTGCTTCTGGACCACCTGATTTAAGGGTGATGAGTTGGAATCTCTGAAACGCTTCCTCGAATTCTCCAATCTGACCAAAGCTGCCTCAGCCCTCAGAGCCAAGTTATAGAACTTATCAAACTCATCGGGATCGTGCAAGGCAAGGGCGAGCTACAAGTCCTCTCTCAGACCACCTCTGAACTGATAGATCTTGCTATTCTAATCTAGAATGTCCTGCACGGCATATCGAGCCAGCTCATGGAACTCGACGTTGTACTTGTACATAGAGGATCCTCCTTGCTTCAAGCGTTTGAACTTCTCACGCATCTCTTCCACAAAGCTAGATGGGATATAGTGAAACCTGAAATCTTTGCAGAAATCATCCCAACTGATCATTTTGTCTCCCCTGGAGTCCTTCAACTGCTACCACCAGACTACTGCCTACCCCTTGAGCTAAAATGTTGCAAACTTGACGAAGTCCTCTGGACGGACATTGCTGCACTCAAAGTGTTTGTTCATGTCCCGAATCCAGTCCTCAGCGTCGAATGGCTGATCACAAGACGTGAAGGTCTTTGGCTGGTTCGCCAGTAATTGATTCAGGAGGAGGCGATGGCAGACGAGGAGGCGGAGGAGGTGGTGGCGGAGCATCAGCACCTTCGCGACCCGGATTCTAGCGAGTCGGTGGAGCCATCCTGAAGACAACACATTAGCCCAGAGAATAACATTCAAGGTAAAGCTGAATCAATAGGTAGAAACATCTGAACAAGAATATTTAGCAATTTCTCTCGAACAAAATAGTAAGAATGCTTCCTCAGAGTGACTGCCGACAATATCTGATTAAATACCACTTGCAAACCAAGTATCAGCTAGAACTACTCGGAACAAACATATGACAAAGATCCTATTCAATATCTTCGTAGATATGATCGCACGGGCTCGAATTTATAGTAGCCGTCCTATGCAAGGCAGTGCACACGACTTACGAAGCGTCCTCGAGTCGTAGCAAGCTACAAGGACTCTTTAAGAAACAACGAGAACCGCTGTAAGACGACCATGAACAAACGTACCCAGTGAATGTCGAATCCCAACCTCACATCATGCATCTGTAGGAAGATTGCCCTATAATTCACTACATGATATCCCACCTATGAATTCCCGAAATATCTGGTAATTCAATCTGGTCCACGGATACAAGGAGTAATAAGTCACACAACTCCTATACTAACCCGTCCAGTGTATCACACCGTCAACACATAACCAGATCTCGGACCTTCATCTAACACAGACCCTCATAATCATAACGATACAAAGTGTGGAGATACATCAGGAACTCTCTGCACCAGTACTGGGGAAGCCAGACTCCTCTCGTCACTACTAGTATTGAAGGAATTACGAACATCCCCCGTCCTGAGATACCAAGAAATCTGAATGATACCGATGTGCACAAGAATCCCCTGGAGCTCAACTCCCCGGAAGAAATCAAGTCAGACAGGAGGCACCAAGATAGAACTCCGTCACATCGAGATCATATAGATTTCAAAATATCCGCGTGATCCTAAATTTTTTTTGACCGAGAAGAGGAGTAGAATTGAGATTTCCGAAGTCGTGAACCTCACCAGAGCAAAGAAGAGCAGAAAAAGAAACCTACTCTCTGATATAACTAAGACTCAAATCATTTTACTAGACCCGACTCGGCCAAGTTCGATCACGCAAAGGCTCCTATGGTTGTAAGGCTCTTATACCAACTTGTAATGACTAAGATGCGGCCCTTTCCTATTTTTGGGGCGAGGCCTCAAAAGGGAAAGGGGCACATCTAAACATTTTGCGAGCGAGATAATCATAACATTACATAACTGCAAGAGTGACAAGTAGGGCATACACTTGCCTTCTGATAAGAGTATAGCATAAGATTACAGACACACATTATTCAGAGCATAGTTTAGTCCCTCTACGGACAACATGAAACAAGTAAAACTATGAAATCCCGCATGCTGGCCCTACCATCACGACCACGGCCTTAGTCCTCCGGGTAGTTCACGTACAGTCTGCTAGAGTCCTCACTGAACTCCCACTTCAGCTGGCTGTCATCTGGATCTCCTGCGTCAGTCGTACCTATACCGGTTGGTGTTTGGTAGGAATTGGTGAGCCATGGGACTCAGCAATCAAATGACCTTGGTATCGAATCTAGCCAAGTTAATGGGTGAGGAAGGTTAAGTGTATGGGTTTGCAGCAACCTAAGCATATATGGTGGCTACCTTACGATGATCAGAGTAACATATGGTGGTCTACGCGAGTGATAGAAGACTACGTTGATCACTAAGTGATCATGAATACCTACTTACGTCAGACATAACCCCACCGTGTTCTCGATCAGAGAACGATCTCCGAAAGAGACAGTCACGGTTACACACAAAGTTGGCAGTTCTATTAGAGTTACTTTAAGTTGTCTAGAACCGGATGTTAACAAAATATCCACATTTGCCACATAATCGCGGGCACGGCTTTCCAAAAGATTAACCATGCAGGGGTGCTCCAACTAGTCCATTACAAATTACCACAGGCCGCATAGTAATCCTCTGTCACGAAACTGCTGATCTCGTCGGATTCCTAAGAGGAAAATCTCAACTTTTAGGAGACCCAAAGTTTCACTGGAATCCCAATGCGCAAGATATATCGCTAAGGTAAGACAAAACTGGCAAGACCTCCCGGTGTGTCGACGAACCCGATAGGAGCCGCGTATTTCGTTCTCAGGACACAACCGTCTATGCATAGTGGACGATAACCAAACGACCCGGGTTTCCCCGAGGTGGCACCGTCGACTGCTAGGTGGGTGGACCAACACTCATGAGGAGCACAGGTCCGGGGGGTTGATTAGATTCCTCAGTGTAGCTATTCCCTATGCATTAAATTATTAAGTTGTTAGCAGATTAAAACCAATGTTAGGTCCTGCCAGACAAGCCTTAACACTGCACGATTTATCAAGGGGGTCCCCATAACAATCCCGAACGTGTTAGGAGCGATCAGTAATGGAATCAAACACCGGTAGCCGAAACTAAGGCGGCAACAACGGAACAAATCACCCGGCAAAAGGCTAGGCCTTCCGTTATTTACCAAGTATATAGGTGCATTGATTCAGTAACATCTAAACATAATGATATCAAAATGCCCATGTTATCCCATGGACCAGCTGTCACCTGCAACTAGCAAAGCTATTCATTAGAGGTTGAGCAAGCCTAGTTAGCCCAACAATATTTGCTACGAAAGTGAAGTGTTTGGGTTCATGGCAAAGACAGTTGGCATTTATATAATGTGGTAGGCAGCGAGCATGTAATGAAGGGAACATGATTCTAAGCATAACAAAGCTAGAAATGGTGTCAAGGTCATGGTCATCTTGCCTGTGATTTCTTCAGCCTGGAACTGCTCTTGATCTTCCTGCACGTACTCTCCAGAATCCACGTACTCGCTCTCAGTTCCCGATGCTACCCAAGATAAGATAATTGCCAATTAACACCGGAAAAACATAATGCAACAACCAATATGATGCATGTGTGAAGAAGTAAGCATGCATCACTATTCTAGTCACTTTCATATGCATTAGTAAGTTAATTGAATTCTGGACAAAACCTCATATTAAGTTATCCTGACATGCATGAATATGGCATGAACATGTGCATCACGAGAAAACGATGCAAAAACATATAAAGAACGTAATGAACGGAGTCACGGATCAACTGGAAACTACAAAACAAATTATAAGGCATACGGTTCAAAACAGACACAAACCCAAACATATGGGCACCCACTAGTGTAACCAGGTTGCCACATGATCAAGCAACAAAATACAAGTGGAAGGGTGCTTGGGATCACACCATACCAACAACCAATACCCACACAAGCTCTAAAACCACATAAGCATACAATCTGTTTTCAACAGTAACATGGCAGTTTTTCTGCAAGAACTACAACAGTTACAACCCTCTAAATAAATCAAAGAAGACATGAAACTGAAGCCATCCAAAAGTAGTACAACCCTGGACAAAAATCTAAGGGAAAGGAATCATCCATGAGCAGATCTATAGCCACTAACTTGGACAAAATATCATAGATTGGGACTTAGTGAAAATTACATATTTTCACCAGCTGCTTATGCTCGGAAGCATTTTGGCAGCCTCCAAAATGATGTATAAAGGAGGTCTATAAGCATGAAATTTTATAGGGAGCTAAACAACCGTAAAAGCTAATAAACATTAGTTTGTTGCATTGGCTAATTCCCAACACAGGAGCAAATTCAGACAAGACAACAGGGGAAGAAAATAACTCCAGACTCCTAGACTTTGTGAAAATTCTGAGGGTTTCATTAATCTGACAGATTCAGCCAAGTGTCCACATTGACAGTGCACAATATGTGCATACAAAAACCTAAGAACAAAATGAATTTCTCAAGTTGTAGAGGGGTTCACCCACTACCATTCCATCAAGGAATCATCCACAAAAGACCAAAGCTCCACCTAATGTAAAGATCTAAACATGGCATCACATCAGAAAATCACAGTTTTATGAAGTTTCTCTAAAGTGGAATCTGATGACACCAATGGATTCCTAGGATGATTCTACCCCAAGACCATAGATCATAGTGCCAACTTTGCATGCAGAAAAACACCACAACAGCAAAAGAAAAGTAGCACATAATCAAACTACCTTTAGTCAAGAACAAGAGTTGTTCCTAAGCCTCCCCTGTTTGGCATATTACAGAATAGGCACATTCCATATTTGGAATTATTCCACAGATGGAATTTATCACATCACATAAATAAGGAATAAGAGAAAATGCAACTATTAACTAACCTAACAGACAGGGCCCACTTGTCATAGATACCAGGGTCCTAGTGCATGACATGTGGGCCCTGGCCCACTTGTCAGTGCAACAGCTACACAATTAACACAGAAAATAAAAGGGGGTAGTGGGGGTCGAACCCACTACCTCGGGCACAAGCTGCGGCTGTGTTGCCACGACAGTAGACTGCGGTGCCCTGCTAGGAAGAGAGTTGCTAATAACATATACAAGTGTGTGGACTAAATCTACCGAAGCTTATACACAAGAAAATAAAAGGGGCGCTCGGGGTCTCGAACCCTTGACCTCCTGGTCACAGCACAAAGAACAAACCAGGTGAGATACGAGGGTGGATCTCATCCAAGGGGGATCTCACCCGAGTCAAAGTCAAAAGGAGGCGCCCTCTTTGTTTGACAGAGAGGCTCGACGACGACGCGGCTCGCCGGAGCACGCTGGCATGCTTGTGTCTGCACTACGCAGGGGAGGCTACGCGCTTGAGCCCAACTGCTGCTGCTGCCACCATACTAACGCAAGCCCTGCTACAGCTGCTACTACACTGCACCACTGCTACTACTGCCCTGCTACTGTCGGCTACCACGTGCCGCTGCGCTCCAACTACAGCCGGAGTTCCATGCGCGGGGACGCCTTGCCGATGGCCACGACAAGCGGGCACACAAGAAGAAGGGGGGAAGAAGGCACGCTCACACACGCAGAGACGAGGTGGAGTAGCCAGAGCGGAGTAGAATTCTTGTCGGTGCAGAGGACGCCAGAAGGAGGAAAGGGCGTCGACCTCGAGGAGGGCGCCGGAAGCGGTCTCTCCGCGAGCTGACCACGGGAATGGAACCCCGCCGTTCTCCGCTTGCACCTCGTCCGATCTGGGAAGAAGAGATGGTGTCGATCCGCCAACGTCAAGCTTACCACGTGTCGGCCATGGCGACGGGGCTGCTCGGGATCGCCCCCAATGGGGCCAGAGAGTGAGAGGAGGGGGAAAACAGAAACCCTATGGTGCAGGGGGGGGACGCCGACTGCTTAAATGGACTTGGGGGCGCGCGCTTCGGCCACTGGATCGGAGAGGAGAGGAGATTAGCGGCTGCAACTACGTCGTACATCATGACGTCCCAAGGAAGAAGAGAGGGACGCGCTGCGGGCCTTCGCTGGCGATAGAGGCCGACGGGCCGAGCTGGAGAGGAGGGAGCCAGCATGAGGGAAATATGCCCTATTTAACAAAAATACCAACCAGATTTTTAGGACAAATAGTTCACACCTAAAACAGGAAATTAATGTTGTTTAATTTTTTCAAACTCACATTATACAAAGCCCAATATAACATTGAGAGTTACCCCCTCAACCACAATAAAACCCACTAAAAGATTAACATTTTTAGAACAGGAGCAAGCAAAGTTAAAAACACAAGTTAAATAATTAATGTGGGAGGGGTTTTAGCATTGTTTTGAAAATACCACATACAACCCACACACTTATAATCACTAGCACTCCCATTAAGGATCAAACACTAGCAACACAATAATGAGAATGCCATGAATGCAAATAAGTGTCATGATGCAAGGTGATGACATAAAATGAAGACACATGAAATGATAACCTCTATTTAACATCCACACATGATTCAACCATGTCTCCACAAAATAGGAAAGGAGTACAAATATGGAAATGGATACATCTGGGTTGTTACAATATATAAGAGGTGTTGGGGAATGTCGCATGGGAAAGAAATTTTTTCCTACGCACACGCAATTCCTATCATGGTGATGTTCATCTATGAGAGGAGATTGAGATCTACATACCCTTGTAGATCGCACATCAGTAAGCGTTAAGAAACGCGGACGATGTAGTGGAACAGCTTGCGTGATTCAAATCACCGTAGTCGTACACTCCATCCCACGATCTCATCACGATCCGTCCCGCGAACTTCATCACGATCCGTCCCGCGATCTCATCATGATCCTTCCCGATCGAGTGCCGAACGGACGGCACCTCCGCGTTCAGCACACGTACATCGCGACGATGATCTCGGCCTTCTTGATCCAGCAAGAGAGACGGAGAGGTAGATGAGTTCTCAGGCAGCATGACGGCACTCCGGAGGTTGGTCGTGATCTATTCCAGCAGGGCTCTGCCCGAGCTCCGCAGAAATACGATCTAGAGGGAAATCTACGAAGTAGAGGTGTCGGGATGCACGTGGAAAAAGTTGTGTCAAAACACCCGAGACCTTCAGTATATAAAGGAGGAGGGGAGGGACCTTGCCTTGAGGCTCAAGGGAGCCTCAAGGGTTGAGCCGAAGGGGGAGGAGGAGTCCCTTTCCAATTCGGTTTGGAGGGGGAGGAGTCCTCCTCTTTTGTCCTCTGTTGGTTTTTTTCTTCTTCATGCGCAAGGGCCCTCTTGGGCTTGCCCACCATCCCAGTAAGGGCTGGTGTGCCCCCACAAAGCCTTTGGCCTTCTTCCCGGGTGGGTGGGCCCCTCCCGGTAGAACTCCGGAACCCATTCGTCATTCCCGGTACGATGCCGATAATGCCCAAAAACCTTCTGGTAACCAAATGAGACAAACCTATATATCAATCTTCGTTTCCAGACCATTCTGAAAACCCTCGTGGCGTCCATGATCCTATCTGGGACTCCGAACAACATTCGGTAACCAACCATATAACTCAAATACGCATAAAACATCGTTGAACCTTAAGTGTGCAGACCGTGCGGGTTTGAGAACTATCTAGACATGACCCGAGGCACTCCTCGGTCAATATCCAATAGCGGGACCTGGATGCCCATATTGGATCCTACATATTCCGAAGATCTTTATCGGTTGAACCTCAATGTCATTCATATAATCCCGTATGTAATTCGCTTTGTCCTTCATTATGTTAGTTGCCCGAGATTCGATCGTCGGTATCCGCATACCTATTTCAATCTCGTTGCTGGCAAGTCTCTTTACTCGTTCCGTAATACAAGATCTCGTGACTTACACTTAGTCACATTGCTTGCAAGGCTTGTGTGTGATGTTGTATTACCGAGTGGGCCCCGAGATACCTCTCCATCATACGGAGTGACAAATCCCAGTCTTGATCCATACTAACTCAACAGACACCTTCAGAGATACCTGTAGAGCACCTTTATTGTCACCCAGCTACATAGTGACATTTGATACACACAAGGTTTGTCCTCCTAAGCCCTCTATTGCACCTTGGGCCCTTGGTGGTGGCGCACTAGCCCACCTAGGGGCTGGTTACCATCCAGTTTTGGCCCATGTAGCCTCTTGGGGCTGGTGGCCCCTCTAGGTGGACCCCCGGAACCCTTCCGGTGGACCCCGTACATTACCGGTGATTCCTGAAACACTTCCGGCAATGAAATCTCCACTTCCTATATATGAATCTTTACCTCCGGACTGTTCCGCAGCTCCTCGTGACTTCCGGGATCTCATCCGGGACTCTGAACAATCTTCAGTAACCACATACTATTCCCATTACAACCCTAACGTTATCGAACTTTAAGTGTGTAGACCCTACGGGTTCGGGAACCATGCAGACATGATAGATACACCTCTCCGGTCAATAACCAACATTGGGGTCTGGATATCCATGTTGGTTCCCGCTTGTTCCACGATGATCTCATCGGATGAACAACGATGTCGGGATTCAATCAATCCTGTATGCAATTCCCTTTGTATACCGGTATGATACTTGCCCGAGATTCGATCGTCGATATCCCTATACCTTGTTCAATCTCGTTGCCGGCAAGTCTCTTTACTCATTCCACTACACATCATCCTGTGGCTAACTCCTTAGTCACATTGTGCTCATTATGATGATGGATTACCGAGTGGGCCCAGAGATACCTCTCCGTCACAAGGAGTGACAAATCGAAGTCTCGATAAATACCAACCCAACAGACACTTTTCAAGATACCTATAGTGCACCTTTATAATCACCCAGTTACGTTGTGACGTCTGATACACCCAAAGCACTCCTATGGTATCCGGGATTTGCACAATCTCATGGTTGAAGGAATGATACTTGACATTTCTAAAAGCTTTAGTAGACGAACAATATGATCTAGTGCCATGCTTAGGATTGGGTCTTGTCCATCACATCATTCTCCTAATGATATGATCCCCTTATGAATGACATCCAATGTCCATGATTAGGAATCCATGACCATCTATTGATCAATGAGCTAGACAACTAGAGGCTCACTAGGGACACATTGTGATCTATATATTCACAAACGTATTACGGTTTCCGGTTAATCGAATTATAGCATGAATAATAGACAATTATCATGAACTAGGAAATATTATAATAACCACTTTATTATTGCCTCTAGGGCATATTTCTAGCAGTCTCCCACTTGCACTAGAGTCAATAATCTAGTTACATTGTGATGAATCGAGCAGCCATAGAGTTCTGGTGCTGATCATGTTTTGCTCCTGGAAGAGGTTTAGTAAACGGGTCTGCGACATTCAGATCCGTATGTACTTTACAAATATCTATATCTCCATCCTGGATGTATCCAGAAATGGAGTTGAAATGGCACTTGATGTGCTTGGTCTTCTTGTGAAACATGGGATCCTTGGCAATGGCAATAGCACCAGTGTTGTCACAAAAGAGAGTCATCGGGCCCGACGCACTGGGAATCAGTCCTAGGTCGGTGATGAACTCCTTCATCCAGACTCCTCCCCGTGTTGCTTCCGAAGTAGCTATGTACTCCGCTTCACATGTAGATGCCGCCACGATGCTTTGCTTGCAACTGCACGAGCTGACTGCCCCACCATTCAAAATATACACGTATCCGGTTTGTGACTAGGAGTAATCCAGATTTGTGTCGAAGCTAGCATCAACGTAATCCTTTATGACAAGCTCTTCGGCACCTCCATAAATGAGAAACATATCTTTAGTCCTTTTCAGGTACTTTAGGATATTCTTGACCATTGTCCAGTGATCCACTCCTGGATCATTTTGGTACCTCCCTACCAAACTTATGGCAAGGTTCACATCAGGTATGGTACACAACATGGCATACATAATAGAGCCTATGGCTGAAGCATAGGGGACAATACTCATCTTTTCTCTATGTTCTTCCGTGGTTGGGCGTTGAGTCGTACTCAACTTCACACCTTGTAATACAGGAAGAACCCCTTCTTAGCCTTATCCATATTGAACTTCTTCAATATCTTGTCAAGGTATGTGCTTTGTGAAAGATCTATGAGGCGTCTTGATCTATCTCTGTAGATCTTGATGCCTAATATGCAAGCAGCTTCTCCAAGGTCCTTCATTGAAAAAATCTTATTCAAATAGGCCTTTATGCTTTCCAAAATTTGTATATCATTTCCCATCAACAATATGTCATCCACATATAATATGAGAAATGCTACATAGCTCCCATTCATTTTCTTGTAAATACAGGCTTCTCCATAAGTTTGTACAAATCCAAACGCTTTGATCACCTCATCAAAGCGAATGTTCCAACTCCGACATGCTTGCACCAACCCATAGATGGAGCGCTGGAGCTTGCATACCTTGTCAGCATTCTTAGGATCGACAAAACCTTCCGGCTGTATCATATACAATTCTTCATTAAGAAAGCCGTTCAGGAATGCCGTTTTGATGTCCATTTGCGAGATTTCATAATCATAAAATGCAGCAACTGCTAACATGATTCAGACCATCTTCAACATCGCTACGGGTGAGAAGGGCTGGTTGTAGTAAATCCCTTGAACTTGTTGATAACCCTTAGCGACAAGTCGAGCCTTATAGATGGTCACATTACCATCCGCGTCAGTCTTCTTATTAAAGATCAATTTATTTTCTATGGCACGCCGATCATCGGGGCAAGTCCACCAAAGTCCATACTTTGTTCTCATACATGGATCCTATCTCGGATTTCATGGCTTCAAGCCATTTGTTGGAATCCTGGCCCGCCATCGTTTCTTCATAGTTCGAAGGTTCACTGTTGTCCAACAACATGATTTCCATGACAGGGTTGTCGTACCACTCTGGTGGGAACGTGTTCTTGTGGACCTTCGAGGTTCAGTAGCAACTTGATCTGAAGTTGCATGTTCATCATCATTAACTTCTTCTCTAGCCGGTGCAGACACCTCAGAAACATTTTCTTGTGCTACGCTACTCTCCGGTTTGAGAGAAGGTACGATTACCTCATCAAGTTCTACTTTCATCCCACTTACTTCTTTTGAGAGAAACTCTTTCTCTAGAAAGGATCCGTTCTTGGCAACAAAGATTTTGCCTTAGGATCTAAGATAGAACGTATACCCAATAGTTTCCTTAGGGTATCCTATGAAGACGCATTTTTCCGCTTTGGGTTCGAGCTTCTCAGGTTGAAGTTTCTTCACATAAGACACATTTTTCCGCAGGTTGAAGTTTCTTCACATAAGACACATTTTTCCGCTTTGGGTTCGAGCTTAGGTTTCTTGCTAAACCATAATTCATACGGTGTCGTCTCAACGGATTTAGACGGTGCCCTATCTAAAATGATAGCGGTAAATCAATAAGAGACATCATAGATTGCACCATGTCCAATAAAGTGCTATTACGACATTCAGACACATCGTTACGCTGCGGCGTGCCAGGCGGCGTGAGTTGTGAAAGAATTCCACATATTCCTAAGCGCGTGCCAAACTCGTGACTCAAATTTTGTCCTCCATGATCAGATCGTAGGAACTTTATTTTCTTGTCACGATGATTCTCTACTTCACTCTAAAATTCCTTGAACCTTTCAAAGGTTTCAGACTTGTGTTTCGTTAAGTAGACATGCCCATATCTTCTTAAGTCACCAGTGAGGGTGAGGACATAACGATAGCCACCGCGAGCCTCAACGCTCATTGGACCACATACATCGGTATGTATTATTTCCAATAAGTTGGTTGATCGCTCCATTGTTCCGGAGAATGGAGTCTTGGTCATCTTGCCCATGAGGCACGGTTCGCATGTGTCAAATGATTCAAAATCAAGAGACTCCAAAAGTTCATCTGTATGGAGTTTCTTCATGCGCTAGACACCGACATGACCAAGGCGGCAGTGCCACAAGTATGTGGGACTATCATTATCAACCTTAACTCTTTTGGTACTCACACTATGAATATCTGTAACATCACGTTCGAGATTCATTAAGAATAAACCATTGACCAGCGGGCCATGACCATAAAACATACCACTCATATAAATAGAACAACCATTATTCTCAAATTAAAATGAGTAGCCATCTTGCATCAAGCGAGATCCCGATACAATGTTCATGCTCAAAGGTGGTACTAAATAACAATTATCAAGGTTTAGAACTAATCCCGAAGGTAGATGTAGAGGTAGTGTGCCGATGGTGACCACATCGACCTTGGAACCATTCCTGACGCGCATCGTCACCTTGTCCTTAGCCAGCCTCCGCTTATTCCGCAGTTCATGTTTTGAGTTGCAAATGTGAGCAACAACACCGGTATCAAATACCTAGGAGCTACTACGAGCGCTTGTAAGGTACACATCAATAACATGTATATCATATATACCTTTCACGTTGCTGGCCTTCTTATCTGTGAAGTATTTGGGGCAGTTCTACTTCTAGTGACCGGTTCCCTTGCAATAATAGCACTCAGTCCCAGGCTTGGATCCTTTCTTTGGCTTGTTCCCAACAACTGGTTTACCGGGAATGGCAACTAATTTGCCGTCCTTCTTGAAGTTCTTTTTACCCTTGCCTTTCTTGAAACTGGTGGTCTTATTCACCATCAACACTTGATGTTCTTTCTTGATTTCCACCTCTGTTGATTTCAGCATTGAATACAACTCGGTAATGGTCTTCTCGATCCCTTGCATGTTGTAGTTCATCACAAATCCCTTATAGCTAGGTGGAAGCGACTCGAGGATTCTGTCAATGACATCGTCATCCGAAAGTTCAACTCCCAGTTGAGTCAAGCTGTTGTGCAACCCAGACATTCTGACTATGTGCTCACTGACAGAACTATTCTCCTCCATCTTACAACTCAAGAACTTGTCGGAGACTTCATATCTCTCGACCCGGGCATGAGCTTGAAAAACTATTTTCAGCTCCTCGAACATCTCATATGCTCCATGTTGCTCAAAATGCCTTTGGAGCCTCGGCTCTAAAATGTAAAGCATGCTGCACTGAACCAGAGAGAAGTCATCCCTCCGCAACTCCCAGGTGTTCCGAACGTCCTGGGTCTCCACGGGAACGGGAGGGTCAGCTAGCAGCGCATCAAGGACATATGCCTTCTTGGAAGCCATGAGGATGAGCTTTAAATTACGAGCCCAGTCCGCATAGTTGCTCCCATCGTCTTTCAACTTGGTTTTTTCTAGGAACGCGTTGAAGTTGAATGGGACATTTGCGTTGGCCATTGGATCTAAAATATATGTAAATACAATTTTAGACTAAGTTCATGATAATTAAGTTCATCTAATCAAATTAATGAATGAACTCCCACTAAGATAGACATCCCTCTAGTTATCCAAGTGTTACATGATCCACGTCGACTAGCCCGTGTCCGATCATCATGTGAGACGGACTAGTCATCAATGGTGAGCATCTCCATGCTGATCGTATCAACCATACGACTCATATTCGACCTTTTGGACTGTCGTATTCCGAGGCCATGTATATACATGCGACGCTCGCCGAGTCAACCTAAGTGTTTTGCGTGTGTAAATCTGGCTTGCACCCGTTCTATGCGAACGTTAGAATCGCACCCACCCAATTATCACGTGGTGCTTCAAGACAACGATCCTTCGCAACGGTGCACACTTAGGGGAATACTTCTCTCAAAATTTGATGAGGGATCATCTTATCTTTGCTACCGTCGTTCTTAGCAATAAGATGAAAAACATGATACACATCACATGCAATCATATAGTGACATGATATGGCCAATATCATCTTGCTCCTTTGATCTCCATCTTCGGGGCACGACATGATCATCATTATCACCGACACGACACCATGATCTCCATCATCATGATCTCCATCATTGTGTATTTGCCAAGTCGTCTCGCCAACTATTACTTCTACTACTATAGCTAACGATTAGCAATAAAGTAAAGTAATCATAGGGCGTTGCATCTCATACAATAAATTAAGACAACTCCTATGGCTCATGCGGGTTGTCGTACTCATCGGCATGCAAGTCGTGAATCCTATTACAAGAACATGATCAATCTCATACATCATATATGTAACACATCCTTCTGGCCATATCACATCACATAGGATACCCTGCAAAAAAAAGTTAGACGTCCTCTAATTGTTGTTGCAAGTTTTACGTGGCTGATTAGGGTTTCTAGAAAGAACGCTTCTTACCTACGTGAGAACCACAATATTGATATGCCAATGTTATTTACCCTTCATAAGGACCCTCTTCGTCGAATCCGATCTGACTAAAGTGGGAGAGACAGACACCTGCTAGCCACCTTATTCAACAAGTGCATGTCGGTCGGTGGAACCAGTCTGTCACGCCCAAGATGTGACCCTATCCTCAATTTGGCACGGAGGCCTCGTCAGGGATAGAAGCGCATCTCGTCGTGTTGCAAGAATGGATATCGTTACAAGTACATGTACTAAAAGAAGAGATATGTATATAGAATTGGCTTACACTCGCCACAAGCTACATCAGAGTCACATCAGTACAATACATAATCATTATGAAGAAGAGCAGGGTCTGACTACGGACGAAAACAAACGATAAAAGAAGAACGACGTCCATCCTTGCTATCCCAGGCTGCCGGCCCGGAACACATCCTAGAACGATGAAGAAGAAGAAGAATCAACTCAAAATGAACAATCAACGTGCTTGCGTCGAGTAACCTTTACATGTACCTGCAACTGGTGTTGTAGTAATATATGAGCCACAGGGGACTCAACAATCTCATTTCCAAAGGTATCAAGACTAGCAAAGCTTATTAGGTGAGGCATGGTTAAGTGGTGAGGTTGCAGCAACGACTAAGCATATATTTGGTGGCTAAACTTACGAGTACAAGAATAAAGAGGGGGAAGATCTACGTATAACGGACGTGAACTACTCATGATCAAATGAATGTCCCTGAACACCTACCTCCGTCAGACATAACCCCACCGTGTCCTCGATCGGAGAAGGAACTCACGGAAGCGACAGTCACGGTTACGCACACAATTGGCAAGTTTTAATTAAGTTAACTTCAAGTTATCTAGAACCAGTGTTAAACAAAGTTTCCACGTTGCCACATAACCGCGGGCACGGTTTTTTGAAAGATTTAACCCTGCAGGGGTGCTCCAATTAGTCCATCACAAAATACCACAAGCCGCATAGAAATCCTCAATCACGAAGCTCGCGATCTCGTCGGATTCCCTAGTGGAATACCTCAACTCTGAGATTACCCAAAGCATCACCGGAATCCCGATGCACAAGATATCTCGTCAAAGGTAAAACTAATCCAGCAAGGCCGCCAGACGTGTCGATGATCCCGATAGGAGCCGCGTATCTCGTTCTCAGGACACGATGGATAAGCGAAGCGTACGGTGGCCTGATAGAAATCTCCTGAGTGTTGGGTAACGTAGCATAAATTCAAAATTTTCCTACGCATATTCTGATCTTCCTATGGAGAGACCAACAACGAGAGAGGGGTAAGAGCATCTTCATACCTTTGAAGATCGCTAAGCGGAAGCGTTGCAAGAACGCGGTTGATGGAGTCGTACTCGCAGCGATTCTGATCTTGTGCCGAACTACGGAACCTCCGCGTTCAACACACGTGCAGCTCGGTGACGTCTCCCGCACCTTGATCCAGCAAGGAGGAGGGAGAGGTTGGGGAAGAACTACAGCAGCACGATGGCATGGTGTCGATGGAGAGACGTGGTCTCCCGGCAGGGCTTCGCCATGCACCGGCAGATAGGAGGAGAAAGAAGAGCAGGGTTGCGCCGAGGGAGAGGGAAAAGTCTATCTCTCAATGGCCAAAAGTGCCCACTATATATAGGTTAAGGGGAGAGGGATGCCACCCCTAGGGTTCCCACCCTAGGGGGTGCGGCAGCCCCCCCAGATGGGAGGTGCGGCGGCCAGAATGGGGAGGAGGGGGTGGCGCACCAACTGGTGGGCCTTAGGCCTACCTCGCTTAGGGTTTGCCCCCCCTTTTTCTCTCCCTTGTGCAATGGGCTGAGTGGGGAGGCGCACCAGACCACCTAGGGGCTGGTTCCCACCCCCACTTGGCCCACCTTACCTCCCGGGGTCGTTGCCCCCTTTCGGTGGTCCCCCGGGGCCACCTCTGGTGGTCCCGGTGGTCCCGGTACATTAGCGGTGATGCCCGAAACACATCCGGTGTCCAAAATCATCCGTCCTATATATCAATCTTTACCTCCAGACCATGCCGGAGCTCCTCGTGACGTCCGGGATCTCATCCGGGACTCCGAACAACTTTCAGTAACCTCGTATAATAATTCCCTATAACCCTAGCGTCATCGAACCTTAAGTCTGTAGACCCTACGGGTTCGGGAGAGAGGCAGACATGACCGAGACACCTCTCTGGCCAATAACCATCAGCGGGGTCTGGATACCCATGGTGGCTCCCACTTGCTCCACAATGATCTCATCGAATGAACCACGATGTCAAGGATTCAATCAATCCCGTATACGATTCCCTTTGTGTGTCGGTATAGAACTTGCCCGAGATTCGATCGTCGGTATACCTATACCTTGTTCAATCTCGTTACCGGTAAGTCTCTTTACTCGTTCAGTAGCACGTCATCGTGTGACTAACTCCTTAGTCACATTGAGCTCATGATGATGTTCTACCGAGTGGGCCCAGAGATACCTCTCCGTCACACGGAGTGACAAATCCAGATCTCGATTCGTACCAACCCAACAGACACTTTCGGAGGTACCCGTAGTGCACCTTTATAGTCACCCAGTTACGTTGTGACGTTTGATACACCCAAAGCACTCCTACAGTAGCTGGGAGTTGCACAATCTCACGGTCGAAGGAAAAGATACTTGACATTAGAAAAGCATTAGCATACGAACAATACGATCTAGTGCTAGCACTACTGGAATTCAGAAATTTGCCGTCTGCTTGGCCTTTGCCGTCAGCTGACACATGGCAAAGGAACTCTTTGCCGTCAACTGTCACAGTGCTGACGACAAAGAGGTGGCAGATGGAAAAAGTTTATTTTGCCGTCGGCCACCTCTTTGCCGTCGGCCAGCGGACGGCAAAGAAGCCCTACGCGGACGGCAAAGGGAGGGCGGACGGCAAAGCCCCCCCCCAACGGTCGAAACGCCACCCCACCCACCCCTCCCCTTTGCCGTCTGCTTGGGGGCCTTTGTCGTCCGCCTGGGAGCGCGGCGGACGGCAAAGGGGACGGCGGCCCACCAACCCAACCCCCCACCCGGTGCCTCCCTCCCGGGACTTTTGCCGTCGGCCTTGGGAGCCTTTGCCGTCAGCCTAGGAGCGCGGCGGACGGCAAAGGCCCGGCAGCCTTGCCACGTACACGCGCACCCCCGCCCCCCTCCAACCCTTCCCACGTAGCCCGTTGCTCGAATCCCTGCCCCGCGCCGCTGCCTGCCGACGTCCTGCGCCGCCGCCTGCCCTGCGCCGCTGCCCCGCGTCGCCCCTCCTCCCTGCCCCGCGCCGCCGCCTGCCCCGCGCCGCTCCTCCTCCCTGCCCCGCGCCGCCGCCTGCCCCGCGCCGCCGCCTGCCCCGTGCCGCCCCTCCTCCCTGCGCCGCCCCTCCTCCGTGTGCCGCGCACTCCCCTGGCGCCTGCCCCTCCCGGCGCCGCCCCTCCTACACCGCCCCTCTTGCGCCGCCCCTCCTCCCTGCGGCACCCCTCCTCCCTGCGCCTCCTCCCTGCGCCGCCCCTCCTCCCTGCACCGCCCTTCCTCCCTAGGTAAATTTATTTCTGTTTTTTTTTTCTCTTTTGTCATTTTTAGGTTCATGATAATTAGTTTGTGGTAATTAGTTTGTTAGGTTATACTATATATGCTAATTGGTTATGGTAAAATTAATGACACGAGGATGATAACATTAGTTGTCAAGCATGATGTGTTTTTTTGGTTTTGTTTCTATTTAATGGTATTTGTAGTTTGAAAACGCCGATGTGTTCTGTGTCACACATGTGACACTTATTATGTACAAAAAATATATTTTTCTCATAGTACCTCTTCATCGGAATGGCTAAAAAACAATATATTTTTTTGACTCGGGAGTACTGATGATGTGTTTCAAGAAAAAAGTGGTGTCATTAGAAAAGAAAAAGGTTTAGGGTTGAGCACATTATTCTATCTTCGAAGATCGACCCGGTACCCTCCCAAAAAAAAAGATCGACCCGGTCCAGGTGATTCATGAGCACAGCGACGTGGGAAGCACTATGTTGTGGTGTGTGTGCTTCCACCGGACAAAACAATGAAATTTTGAAACATGGACGCGGCGTTGGACCAGGCGTTGACGGCGGAGGCGGCGGCCGTGCTCTCCCCGAGCGGGCCAGTCAGGTAGCTGATGAAGTTGGAGGAGATGCCGTAGTACGCGAACCCCCGACTCCCCGACCCCCGACGCCACTGACCCCTGACCCCCAACGCCACTCACCCTCGACCCCCGACCCCCTACCCCGACCGTGACGCCACTGACCCCCAACTCCCGAGCCCGGACACCTCTTTGGCCTCTTGTTGACCGAAAAGACCCCAACCCCCGACGCTAGTGACCCTCAACCCCCGACGACACTGAGCCACATAGTTATGAGTTAGGTCACATAGTTATGTTAATTATGAAAACATCAAATTTGTGTTGATCGTGTGAATTTCAATGTGCAGTTGTTCGACGACCTCCGACAACACTCACCCTCGACCCCCGACCCCCGACCGCGACCCCCGACGCCATTGACCCCCAATCCCCGACGCCCGACGCCACTGACCCTCGACCCCCGACCCCCGACCCCCGACAACACTCACCCTCGACCCTCGACCCCCTATCCCGACCCCCGACGCCACTGAACCCCGACCCCCGACGCCCGACGCCACTAACCCTCGACCCCCGACCCCCGACCCCCGA
Source organism: Hordeum vulgare subsp. vulgare (assembly GCF_904849725.1). Lineage (NCBI taxonomy): Eukaryota > Viridiplantae > Streptophyta > Magnoliopsida > Poales > Poaceae > Hordeum > Hordeum vulgare. Next base: position 310,453,229 of record NC_058520.1, read on the forward strand.
CAACACTCACCCTCGACCCCCTACCCCCTACCCCGACCCCCGACGCCACTGACCCCCAACCCCCGAGCCCCGACACCTCTTCGGCCTCTTGTTGATCGAAAAGACCCCAATCCCCGACGCCAGTGACCTTCGACCCCCGATGATACGGACCCACATAGGTATGAGTTAGGTCATATAGTTATGTTAATTATAAAAACATCATATTTGTGTTGATCGGGTGAATTTCAATGTGTAGTTGTTCGACGACCTCCACGTGCGTTGGAGGAGCTCCGCCCTTGCGTTGTTGGTGAGCACAAATGACTTCTCCTCCTACCCCCTTAATTTGCTCTGTCCCGGTCTTCGTGCCGATGAAACTTGCTAGCTATAGGTTTCTTCAATCAAGAGTATGCCTGACCAGTATGCGTCTCCCATTCGAAAGGGCGACATCTATAAATATGCATTTCTTTGCATATTTATAACCGCCATCCTTTCGAATTGTCCAACATTATCCATGGACAGCCCGAGTATGTGTAGATTGGGTTTGTTTTCCCGTATGCTGTGCTCCGGATCCGATGCGGAATTTCGTCAGTGCCTCCCCTGTTGTTCTCCGGGTACACATCCTCTCTGCTTATTGCCGAGACGTGTATTAGGAGAACAGCGGGGAGGTGCTGTCGAAATTCTGCGTCGCATCTGGAGCAGAGCATGGGAAAACGAACCCAGTCTACACATACTCGGGTGGGATTAGGACCTATCTTTACCTATTAGCGTGTAGGTTGCATGGACGTAATAAAACTGACAAACTTGATTAGCGTATGAATATAGATGATGAATTATATATTTATTTCTTGTGCCCCCATAGGTAGCTAGGCAACATGAGTGATCGTGCTTGGATGTACACTGGTCACCCTAGTCAGAAAGACATGACCCATGAATGGTTAACAAAAACCAGGGGGTTTGTGAGAGCCGCATTTGCAAATGGCCAGCATAAAACATGGTGCCCCTGTCCCAACTGCGACAACTGGAAAGAGCAGACAGAGTTTGAAATGGGTAAACACCTACAGAAGTGGGGTTTTACGCCTAATTATACGGTGTGGGCTTTTCATGGTGAGTCTGACCAACGTGCCAGAGCTGAGGTGATTCGTCGTCGCACCGACGAGCATGGTACCGGGATTGAAGACAGGGTGCAAGACTTTGATGATGCTCGTGATTCGGACGATGAGATGGAGGAATCTGCAAAGGCCTTCTATGAAATGCTGGAGTCTTCAAAACGTCCTCTCCACGAGCAGACTGAGCTTTGTCAGCTGGATGCCATCGCGCAAGTAATGGCTCTGAAGGCTCAATTCAACCTAGGCAGAGAATGCTACGACGCGATGATGACGATATTTGGACACTTTCTACCCAAAGGCCATGTACTGCCTGCAAACCTGTACCAGTCAGAGAAAATCCTCCGTGTACCTAAGATGTCCTATGAGAAGATACATGCCTGTGAGAATGGATGTGCCTTATTTAGGCTTGAGTATGCGGCCTTGAACTATTGCCCCATTTGCAATTCTTCCAGGTATATTGTGGTAGACAACGGCATGGGTGAGAAGAATCAGACCAAAATCCCCATTAGTGTTCTTCGATATGTGCCAATCGTACCAAGACTTCAACATATTTTCATGGTCGAAGAGATGGCGAGACAGATGACATGGCACAAATTGGGCAAAAGAACCGAACTAGATGCGGATGGGAACAAGATGCTGGTACACACTTCAGATGGTTTTGCGTGGAGGCACTTCGATGCATTACATAAGGATAAATCGGAAGATCCAAGGCAACCTAGAGTTGCCATCAGCACGGATGGGTTCAATGTGTATGGTATGACGGCAGCACAATACAGTTGTTGGCCTGTATTTGTCATTCCACTAAATTTGCCACCCGGAGAGATTATGAAAAGAAAGAACATTTTCCTGACGTTGATAATTCCAGGGCCCAACTATCCGGGGAAGAATATGAATGTGTACATGCAGCCACTTAAGGATGAGTTGCAAGAAGCCTGGGATAATGGGATCAAGACCTACGACGAGGCTACCAAAAGAAATTTCAAAATGCATGTGTGGTAGATGTACTCGACGCATGATTATCCGGCGTTTGCGCTATTCGCTGGCTGGTGTGTGCATGGAAGGTTCCCGTGCACCACATGCAAGGCAGCTCTTCAGTTCCGTTGGCTGCAGGCTGGTCGCAAGTATTCTTGCTTCGACATGCATAGATAATTCCTGGATCCTGACCATAAGTTCAGAAAAGACAAGAAGAATTTCATCAAAGGTAGAGTTGTCAAAAACACTGCACCAGCTGTGTTGACAGGCCAACAGACCCTTGATCAGTTAAACGCTCTTGAGCCTGATCCTTTGCGTCCAGGATACTTCAAAGGGTATAATACGGAACATGCCTGGACTCACAAGTCATGCTTATGGGATCTCCCTTACTTCAAAGACCTCCTTTGCCCACACAACATTGACGTGATGCACACTGAAAAGAATATTGCGGAGGCCATTTTTGGTACATTGTTCGGCATAGAGGGGAAGTCAAAAGATAATCCTAAGGCTAAAATCGACCTGGAGGCTCTATGTGATAGACCGTTGCAAAACTTGCGACAACGGAAAGGAAAGCAAAGCATAGCGAAGCCAAAGGCATGGTTCAATCTTGAAAGGCCAGCTATGAGGGAAATGCTATTGTGGGTGAAAATGCGGTTGATGTTCCCCGATGGGTATGATGCGAATCTAAAGAGGGGAGCGAGTCTTGAGAAATTGAAAATATTTGGGCTCAAGAGTCATGATTGGCACATATGGATTGAGCGGGTAATGCCGGTCATGTTGCGTGGCTTTATCCCTTTGGATGAATGGCTAGTACTGGCAGAGCTGAGCTATTTCTTCCGTTCTCTTTGTGCGAAAGAACTATCGCCTGGCGTGCTAGATGAAATGGAAGAGTTGGCGCCGGAGTTGGTCTGCAAATTAGAAAAGATCTTTCCAGCGGGCTTCTTTAATCCAATGCAACATTTTATTTTGCATCTCCCGACCGAGGCAAGAATGGGGGGGCCCGTTCAAAATCGATGGTGCTACTCAACTGAGAGGATGCAGAAGACGCTTCGAGCTAAGTGTAAAAATAAACATAGAATTGAAGCATCGATGGCCGATGCATTCATTACTGAGGAGGCGGCAAACTTCGTGACAGCACACTACGAAGCCAAAAATCATCATTTGCATAACCCGAAGCCTCGGTACAATGATGGCGATCGAGAAAAAGTTCGATCCAACCTCAGCCTATTCAAAGGTAAGGTCGCACCATCCGGTGCTTCGAAAGGGAAATCGTTGGATGTCGATGAATGGCAGACCATTTCATTGTATATCTTCACCAACCTAACAGAAGTGCGGCCGTACATCGAGTAAGTTCTTGGTAATTTATTGTTCCGCAACTTCTAATTGCTTTGAACTACTCTTATTCCCAGATATTTGATATAGTCGATACGTCGCCGAATTCTCGGATGGAGCGGTCATCGAAAAGGATTCCGTGGAAGAGTATGAGCTTCTCGCAAAGCATGGAGGCGACTATCCTGGTTTCATCTCTTGGTTCAAACAAAGGGTAATTAATTACCATTAAGGGCCCATTTGATTTATTGGTCTAATTTGCGGCTAATGCATCCATTCTTTCGTATTAAACTTGTAGGCTGATGCAGAGTCTATGGACGCCGAGTTGAGACAAGTCGCTAATGGTTTTGACTATAAGGTCCGTTCATTTGACAAATACAACATCAACGGGTATCACTTTCGTACCTTTGGCAAAGAGCTATCTATGCCCGACCCAAAGACTACAAATTGTTCTGTCTCTGCTATCGGCGAAGGAGACACCGAGTATTACGGAAGGGTTGAAGAAATTTATGAACTTCTATTCTATGGTGAAAACCCACCGACCGTCGTAGTCTTCAAATGTTATTGGTTTGAGCCGAGGGAGACTAGAAGGACTCATGAACATATAGGACTAGTCGAAATCAACCAAAACACCCACTTAGATGTTCCCGATGTCTATATTATGGCCCAACAGGCGACACAAGTTTTCTATCTACCGTGGGCCTGCCAAACTAATCCAAATCTCAAAGGTTGGGATGTCGTTTATGAAGTGCCACCACATTTTAGACCACCTACCCTCAATGAAGAGGATTACGAACCTCACATTAACCCAGACACATATGAAGGAGAATTCTTCCAAGAAACACGTATGTCCAAGAAACGTTTCAAGAACCGCTCTACTTCACCCCAGAACATTGAAGTAGACAGCGACAGTGAATCCGTCTTAACCCCTGAGCCCGAGCAGGAAGAGCTGGAAGAAGAAGAGGTTACTGCCGCGGATGACCTGTCACTTCTTGACCGATTACATAATGGTGGCCTTCCACATGTTCTTCTAGATAGTGATGATGATGATGCATTTATTGATGATAGTGATGATCATGATGCATTTATTAACCCCGAAGCATATATAGACGAGGACGATTGTTATTAGTTCATGTCAGGTATTCAACTATTATACTATATATAAATTTTGAGTTCATGTTAGGTATTCAATTTTTATTAGTCATGTTGGTATTTATGTTGTACTAATTTCATTTACTCTTTGTCATGACAGGTGTTGAAAGATGGTGGGAAAGGGTCGAAATCACGCCGCGGCTGCTTCTTCGTCGACGGTTGATGGGATGGGTACTTCCATTCCTGCCTCGCCTCTTCGGAGAGTGTTGCTCTCTACTATGCAAGGACCGCCCCCGTGAGAGGAGGTCGAGCACCCGCGAAGCCGAGAGGCACTAAAGGTACACGTTGTATTCATGTTGGTATTTATGTTGTACTCATGTTGTATGCCTATTGGTATTTATATACATTTTATTACTCATGTTGGTATTTATGTTGTACTAAAGGTACACGTGGCCGCGGGAGAGGTAGGGCTACACGGTCTCCGCCACCACCCCAAGCTGATTCACCTGAGCACAGGAGGACTTCTAGGGTGGATTCGTCTGAGGTGGAGGCTACACGGTCTCCGGTTCACGAGCCTCGGGTCGACGAGCCTTCGACCCACGAGACTCGTGTCCCAGAGGCTTCCTTCTAGACGACTGCGGAGCACAGCAGGGATGAGGGTACGTCCCAAGAGACCCAGTGGGATACCTGGCCTGAGCCAACTGGCCATGCTGGTAGCGACGAGGAGCTGGGTGAGGGGATACAGTCTACCACTGTGGTAGTTCGGGGCTCCCACTCGTGCCAGCGACCCCCGAGAAGAGGTGGTCGATTAGGCCAAATGGGGACAAGTAAGTTAATTTACTCTTATTTAACCTTTTTCCTTCGCGTTTTCTCAAATATCTAATGTTTTGGCTTCAATTTGTCATACTGTAGGGGTTGGATTGTTGCCAAGGGTGTCCGCAAGCCCAACAGCGTCCTTGGTGTTCTTTGCCGTCAAAACTTCCCAGGGTTTGTTACGTTGCCCGGTCGGGAGCGAGAGGTAGGGATGACCAGGGAGCACTACTTGGGTGCCCCGGCCCCGCCGGAGGTGGAGATCGACGGTGTTTTGTGTGACACGAGGGCGGACATGGTGATCCGAAAGTTCTGGGTAATTTCTCTTTCACACAATTATAAATTAACCATAGCTATTTATTGTACTAATCGGTGTTGTCTCATTTGCAGACCGTCTATAGGTGTGAGGAGGGATACGAGGACGACGCGGCAAAGGTTATCGAAACCGAATGTCGCCGTATACTTCAAAACTTTCGGCACGAGGCTCGGTTGCAGGCTGTTCGAGAATACTATGCCACGCGACGTATTAGGATTGATAAGGCGAAGTGCCGTGATGCTAAGATGGAGAAGGTGCATTACATGAAGGTAATTACATATTATTAAGGCTTTGTAGTTAGTTTCCTTGATTTGGTTCTTACGCACTATAATTTCTGTTTATTAACTTAGGTGCCCCCGAGATGGTGTGTGTTGAAGATGGATTGTTGGGAGGCCTTGGTGGATCAGTGGTGCTACGAAACGTGGGAGACCAGCCACAACAACGCCAAGGAGAGGCGTGGCAAAATGGTTGGCGTGCCACACCATCAAGGGAGCGTCAACTTAATCCAATTTGGCGAGAACTGGGTATGTGGTTTGCTTCATGCCTCATGCAATTCATTCTTAATGCTATCTTGAGCCCTTTACCAATACAATTTTCTGCTCTCTCTCTTTTAGGCGCGTCACAATAAGACGGAGCCGCCACAGATGTACGACCTGTATGCGATGGCCCATACTGCCTCGTACAAGAAGGTCAAGTATTCTTTGAGTCTGACCTCGAGCATCCAGAAAACTTCACCAACATCTCCTCCCACGACAAGCTCGTGAAGTATAGAGATCACGGGAAGGCGAGGAAAGGGGAGGACTTTAACCCGAGTGAGGGGCCTATTGATCCAGAGCTGGTGATGATAGCTGGCAACGGGAGGCCCCATGGCTCGATCGCCATTGGAGACGGCCTTATACGTTGTCCTAGCACTCTCCGGCAGATAAAGGCACGCCAAACGAGCTCTTGTCCGGAGATAACACATCGTCCACGGCCAGTCGAGCTCGCCATCGAGGTTAGTTTAATGGACTCAACTATCTTTCTGCATTATGTTGTGCGTTGGAACCAATATGATTACATTGATAAGAAGAAGAAGAAGGAGAAGAAGGAGAAGAAGAAGGAGAAGAAGGAGAAGAAGAAGGAGAAGAAGGAGAAGAGGAAAAATGAGAAGAAGGGTATTACCTTCACTTCACGGGAAGCTTGGTTGATGGAATGCTTGAAGATGATTTCTTGTCCCATGGGTTGTATTGAAACTATTGTATTATATGAATATATGAAACTTTGTATGCACGTGGATGAAACTGGTGTAATATATGGTTTGGTACGGATGTAACTTGCATAATATGTATGCACTATGGATGAGAGTTATTTTAATATGGTTATGAGTACGGAAAGAAATTTATTTATGTCAAATATATATATATATCCTGATTATTGTTAAAAATGCTGGATATAACAAAAAATAAATAAATAAGGGGTTGGTTCCCCTCTTTGCCGTCTGGCAACACATGGCAAAGGGGGGAGGCACATGGCAAAGGGGGAGTCTGCCCCCTCTCTCTCCCCTCTTTGCCGTCTGCCAACACATGGCAAAGGGGGGAAGGCACATGGCAAAGGGGGAATCTGCCCCCTCTCTCTCCCCTCTTTGCCGTCAGCCCCCACATGGCAAAGGGGGGAAGGCACATGGCAACGGGGGAATCTGCCCCCTCTCTCTCCCCTCTTTGCCGTCTGCCCCCACATGGCAAAGGGGGGGAGGCACATGGCAAAGGGGGAATCTTCCCCCTCTGTCTCCCCTCTTTGCCGTCTACCCCCACATGGCAAAAGGGGGAAGGAAGACGGCAAAGGGGGAATCTGCCCCCTCTCTCTCCCCTCTTTGCCGTCAGCCCCCACATGGCAAAGGGGGGAAGGAAGACGACAAAGAGAGGAGGCCTGCCGTTAAAACTTAACTGGGACGTTGCAATATATGCCGTCCCATTTATTTTGCCGTCTGCCCCCTCATGGCAAAGATTCTTTGCCGTCCGCTTTGTGAAAGCAGACGGCAAAGAGCCTCTTCACCGGATTTTTTTTACCGTCTACTTTGCCATCAGGGTGCAGACGGCAAAGCCTTTGCCGTCCGTGGTTGCCCCCTTTGCGGTCCGCCTTGGCAGACGGCAAATTTCTGAATTTCAGTAGTGTAGGCTTAGGATTGGGTCTTGTCCATCACATCATTCTCCCAATGATGTGATCCCGTTATCAATGACATCTAATGCCCATGATCAGGAAACCATGATCATCTATTGACTAACGAGCTAGCCAACTAGAGGCTTGCTAGGGACACATTGTGATCTATATATTCACGCATGTATTACTGTTTCCTGTTAATACAATTATAGCATGAACAATAGACGATTATCATGAACAAGGAAATATGATAATAACCATATTATTGTTGCCTCTAGGGTATATTTCGAACACTGAGGTGCCCCGGGTTGGCCCTGCACGGTGCTATGTTTTGGACCAGCACCATCAGCACTGCCCCCGTGTATTATGTATAATTAATCCTTGGGTAGCGCTAACTCCCTATGCATTTCAGTTTAACAGAATTATTATGTTGGACAAAATAGTACCAATGTTGGGCCTTGCCAGACCAGCTTTAATCCAAAAAGAATTATCAAGGGGGTCCCCATAACAACCCCGATCATGTTAGGAGCGCTCAATTATGGAACATAACACCGGTAGCCGAAACTAAGGGGGCAAAGGTGGAACAAAACACCAGGCTAGAAAGGTCGAGCCTTCCACCTTTTACCAAGTATATAGGTGCATTAAATTAAATAGCATTTAATAGGGTGATATAACAAGGAACCCATGTTTTCACATGGAAGCAACTGCACCTGCAACTAGCAACGCTAACACAGGGTTAAGCAAGCGGTAACATAGCCAGTCAGTGGTTTGCTAGGTTGAAGAGGTTGAAGGTTTTCATGGCATTGTTGGGAGGCTGATATTTAACATGTGGTAGGCAACGAGGCATAACGATAGAAACGGTAAAACTAGCATGGCAATGATAGTAATGGTATCTGGGGAAATGGTCATCTTGCCTGAGATCCCGCTTGGAAGAAGAATGACTCCGTGAAGCAGACGAACCGATGTAGTCGAACGGGTCCTCACAATCCGACACGCTTGCGGAACTCTATCGAGACGAAGCAAACCGGAAACAAGAATCAACACACGATATTCACCACGACATATGCATGGCATAACGCACAACACATATGATGCATGAATGGCAAATGCAAGGCATGACATGGCAATACACTCCAATCAAACACTACACATTAAGTGATGTTCAATATGCAACGAGTTGCATATTGGTGAAACTCCACATATGAATTATTTATTACGCTCCCGGTTATAAACATGCAAGAGGTGAAGTGGAAATTAAACTACCTATCTAGGCATTTTTAAATGAGGTCGGAAACGACGTATAGCTTCTCCGAAATGACCCCATATGTTAATTTATAATTCTGACCAGATCTTTCCTAATCATATTTTATGTTCGTTAAACAGCGAAACAAAGTGGAGCATGTGATTCTACACGTCGTCCTACTCGATTTACATATATAGATGATCTCCAACGGAGCTACGGATCAAAAGTTACGAGCAACACAAGATATTATGTCATGGATGCCACATGCATGCAAATGAGAGCCACAACAACGTTCCGATAACTCAATGGGTTAGTGATGCCAAAGAATTATAAGCGTGTTCGTATGATGCCAAAGAATGATGGGGTGATTCTGGTTGCCGGTTCCCATGTGCCGGAGACATGAAAAAGAGGTACCCGCAACAGAAAAATTACTACTATGTGCAAAAGAAAAAAACAAAAAAAACAAGAGACAAAATAATTCAGTCCTATGGGGTTTGACCCAATGACCTCTTAGATGTGCATGGAGTGCTTGCCACTAGGCTAGCTAAGTGTTCCTGATGAAATAGCAGAACTAACTTAACTGAACAAGCTGCTCTAACAAACCTGAAGAAAAAAACAAGGCAAAAGAAAATAATAGGGCGTGCCTAGGATTTGAACCCAGAACCCCTTAGATAGAAACCAGAGACACTAACCACCTCGGCTACACTATGCTTGTGCATAAATAGACATGGAAATCTTAATAAGCCCAACAACGAGAATGGATGTGAGAAAAAGAAAACAAAGTTCAGATCGGGGCATTCTTACAGCGGACAGAAGGGGCCGGCGGGGATACAGGGTTTCGATGGTGGAGCTTCCAGCAAGGTGGATGGGTTGGGGATGCACTCTGGGTCGCGGATCCGTCCGCAGGGAGCCGATTCCCGGCAACGGCGAGCTGGACTTGGGCCCAGGGGGCGCTGGCTTTGCCCGTTTTCTCTGAAGAACAGTAGAAACAGCATGGTAGCACCATGGAGGACGACGGCGCACCGTGGATGGGACAAGGAGGCGAGATCGACGCGGATCTAGGGGGTCTTGGCATCGCGGATCCATTGCCGGTGGCGGCGGCATCTAGCATCGCGAGGTCGGACGACGGCGAGCTCCTTGGGGCACCGACCCTCGTGTACTGCAGAGAAGAAAGGATAGAAAGATATGAGAGACAGGGAGAGAACCAGAGAGAGGGGAACAAGGAGAGGGAGGAAGACCTCCAACGAGCTTCTCCGATGACCGACCGGCACGACGTCGAGGACAACCATGACAGCAGCGGCGTGGAGCTATGGAGGGCGGGTTCCGTTCGTTCCTTGGCACAACAGAAAAACCAACGAAAGAGGGAGAGAGATCAAGAGAAGAAGAGAAAGAGAGAGGAAGGTAGCAAGGGCGATGGGGCTGGCCTGGGTTTGGTGCTCGCGGGGTCACGCGGCCCTCTAGTGGAGTCGGGGTGTCGGGCGCAGGCGGATGCCTCGATCTGCTACGGATTGAGCGCTCAGGCAGCAGGATCGGATCGGCAGCGGAGATCCCAAGGGGGAGATGGGACAAGGGGGGTGGCGGCGGCGGTTGGGACAAAGCTCCTAGTTTTGAGGGTTAGGCTAGGATTGATCTATATATATAGAAAATTGGTCAGCTTTAGGGACATCTCAACCCTTCGTTTAGATAGGACGGTCGGGATAAATAGGTTAGGGGGGTCCAGTGAACAAACCGATGACGGTTTGCGGTAAAACGGGGTTTATCCGGACCCAATGGTTACGACCGTGTGTTTCACGTACCGGGAGGTTTTCGGACTAGGCTGCGGGTAGGGTCGGTGCACTGTGCAGAGGGGCTATGCAGGGAAGATAGGGAAAACGGCAAACCGGCAACGTGATTTTAAAACACCGATAAGACGTCCGACGATAGACCGAATACGGTGCCGCTACGATCGACAGTTCGGGTACCAGACGGACTCCGATTGCGACGAAATTTGACAGGCGGCCTACCTGTAAGCAAATAAGACCGCACGTCAAGTTTCGACCTAATCAGGGAAAGTTTTACACAAGCTTTTTAAAACAAGGATTTGACGATGCCGCGGCGCGTGCGTGTGTGGTCGGGCTCAGAACGGACAACGACGAGTACCGACAACTAACAATGGATGCAAGTTTGAAAACTGGCGGCAACAGAGATGCTGATTAAATCCAGATGATGCGAATGATGCGACAAATAAAAATAACCACACGTAGAAAACGTTATAAAGGGGGAATCTTCTTGGGCGTCGGCATCGGGCTGTCACAACTCTCCTACACTACAAGAGGATCTCGCCCCGAGATCCAAGAATGAAAGGGGGAGAGGATGAGAATGCAAGAGGTAAAACTTAGTCACTTCTTGACAAACGAGTGAAACCAATGATCCTTGAAGGTTGCAAAGAGATCAGGAATGATATGAGAAAGAAGCAAGAAATTCACGGAAAATTTCGGCAGCACTTCGGTAGGAAAATGGGACAAAAAATACGATAAGATGGAAAAATAGACAATATACATAACAAACAACTAAATAGAACAGGGGAACGCTATGATCTTGATAGAACAACATAATTGACCCAAAAGAGCAACATCACAATGCCTCCGGAACAAGAGAATATGAACTAGCTCATACGGAAGAAGAGAATGAAGAAAAGAATGACAACTACTATCACAAACGAACTTGACAAGCACCCTTGCGAGAAGAATTGAACGGAGTTGTTGGAAAAACAACAACGAAAAGAACAAGACAGTAGTGGGCTTATGGAAACCTTTTCAAACTAATGAAGTGACTAAAAGAAACAAGGATTGATTTGGAGAAACACGATATGAACAATTTCTTACACCAAGAGGATATATTGAGAAGTTGGATTAATGACAAGCACCATGATAGCAACAATCCATAGGAAAAGCTTTAGATGAAATCCAAACCAAGATAGCTCAAAGAAGAAATCATGGGTTGAAAATATCTCATGACCATTGAATTGGTGGGTTTAATTATCTCACTCTTGAAAGGAAATCTCTTCGAGGCTCCTACACTAACAAGAATGCTATAATACCACCTGAAAGTATAAAGGAAGAACAAATGCACATATAAATGCAAGAGAAAGGATACTTAAGGTTCTCCAACAAGAATCTTGAAGAACACTTGAGAATGGATTGAAACCTTGATGAACCACCATGAAGGACCTCCATATACAAATGAATGATGCAAAGATATGAAGGTAGAAGGAATAAGATTATGACCTTACCAAGATTTAGATGAAGCCTCACAAAGAGATAATTAAAAGAACTTGGAACTCCGGAAAAGAAAGATAAGCACATGGGGAAGAATTGATATCATGAGCCACTCCAGAAGAAGAATTCATATTACTATGAACAAGGATAAGAATTATGTTATGCTTATCCTTCATCAAGTTTAATTGATGACAAGCAACGGATTTAGCATACCCCTTATTCTTCTTGAAAGAAACTTGAAGAAAGAGATAGATATGCACCACTAGAAGAAGTCTTGAAGGAGACACCAGTGATTATTCACAATTGAATGGGAATACCAAGAAAGCATGGAGACACATGAGAATGAACAGATCATGATCCACCTGAGAGAAAAATTTAAACAAGACACCAGAATAATTAAGAGACGAACGAAGAGACAACAATTGAGAAGAATTGAGGATGAAAGCTGAAAGTTGAGAAAGAAGAATCTCCTGAAATGATGGCCTACAGAGGATCGAGAAATGAACACAACACTGAAATGCACCGGATAACAAGAAAGGGATCACTCATGATCGAAAACAACTGAGAAGATAACACGAAGCTGTGATGACATCTTCCAGAGAATGGACCAAGATTGAGAGAAACACTCCTTCGGTCTTCAAGCTAGAAATGATGAGGAGAACACCAACAAGAATTACTCAGACACTCCGGATTAATGAAGAGTGAAAAGGTTGAGCCAATCATGGAATAAATTCAGATTAATCTTGAAGAAGGAATATGATAGATGAAACTCATACTTATGTCACAGTTGAAAAGAATTAGAGATCTCCGGAAAGATTAGAAGATCCAGGAAAGATGCTGGGAAAGAACCTGTGGGTTACGGCCCACTGAAAAAAAAACCACTATTGAAACAATTGATAGAAGGAGAGATTGCACCGGTACAAATGAAAACTTGACGAGGTTGAGAACCTCGAATAATGAAAAGGATTGAAAACAAGAAATTCTGAGATATCTTCAACACTCCAGGTAGAAAGAGGATCATGAATAAACAGTAAAGACTTGACTAAGATTTTCCAACATAGAAAATCATTTAACAAATGAAAAGGATATGATGAACACTGAAAGCTTGAATAGAATCCACCGGAAAAGAGAACAAGAATGAAAAATTGTGAACACGGAACTCCTGAGAATCTTCACAATGAATCACCGGATAGAATGCACGAGGGAAGTTAGTGGAAGCGACAATGAAAAGAAGACCTTGGATGACAATGAATCACTGAGGAAAAGGGCGGGAGGTGGGGGAAAACAAAGACAACTTGGGACAGACGAGATGAACTCCAGAATAAATGAGAGAACGATCTTGCAAAATTGGAGGGATTGAATTCACTTGAAGAGAAACACACCGGTTGAAAAGAATTGATATGACGACTCCGGTTGACAAGAATTGAAAAGACAATTGATTAAGCAAAAGGATTAGCACTCTCATATGAATATGAGATCACTACTTAGAAAAGATTTGAAATCACCACTTGACATCGAAGCAACTCAAATTACCATATTCAACAAAACAAAGGATGCGGCTTACAATTAGCCAGAACAAACTCATGAGAAATATTTCGTCCGATATTTTCGTGGACAGGAATCCACTAGATATCGAACCCCAACCTAAGATCATGCATTTGTTGGAAGATTGTCCTATAAGTAACTACTTGAATTCCCACCTAAGAATTCCCGAAATATCTAGTCATGCAATCTGGTACACGGATACAAGGAGTAATATCACACAACTCCTATACTAACCCATCTCCTGTATCACATCCTTCAACACACGACCAGAATCTCGGACCTTCATCTACTACGGACCCTCATGATCACAACGATACAAAGTATGGCAGTACTCCCGAACAATCTGCACCAGTACTTGGGACATCGGGGTTATCTCGCCACTACTAGTTTTGAAGCAATTACGAACATCCTTCGTTCTGAGATACTAAAAAACCTGAATGATAACGATGTGCTCAAGAATCCCCTGGAGCTGAACTCCCCGGAAGAAAATCAAGTCAGACAGGAGGCACCAAGACAGAACTCCGTCACATCAGCATCATATAGATTCCAAAAATATCCACGTGATCCTAATTTTTTTTTGAGTGACAATAGGAGTAGAATTAAAATATTACGTCAAGATTCCTCACCAGAGCATAGAAGAGGATAAAAAAGAATCCTACTCTCTGATATATAACTAGACTCAAAGTAATTTTTCACTAGACTCGACTCGGCCAAGTTCGATCAATCAAGGTGGCTCCTAGGTCGGTACTGCTCTGGTACCAACTTGTCACGCCCAAGATGCGACCCTATCCTCAATTTGGCACGGATGCCTCGTCAGGGATAGAAGCGCATCTTGTCGTGTCGCAAGAATGGATATCGTTACAAGTACATGTACTGAAAAGAAGAGATATGTATATAGAATTGGCTTACACTCGCCACAAGCTACATGAGAGTCACAGCAGTTCAATACGTAATCATCATGAAGGAGAGCAGGGTCCGACTACGGACGAAAACAAACGAGAAAAGAAGAACGATGTCCATCCTTGCTATCCCATGCTGCCGGCCTGGAACCCATCCTAGATCGATGAAGAAGAAGAAGAAGCAACTCCAAATGAACAATCAACGCGCTCGCGTCGAGTAACCTTTACTTGTACCTGCAACTGGTGTTGTAGTAATCTGTGAGCCACAGGGGACTCAGCAATCTCATTTCCAAAGGTATCAAGACTAGCAAAGCTTATTAGGTGAGGCATGGTTAAGTGGTGAGGTTGCAGCAGCGGGTAAGAATATATTTTGTGGCTAACCTTACGAGTACAAGAATAAAGAGGGGGAAGATCTACAGATAACGGACGTGAACTACTCATGATGAAATGAATGACCCTGAACACCTACCTACGTCAGACATAACCCCACCGTGTCCTTGATCGGAAAAGGAACTCATGAAAGAGAAAGTCACGATTACGCACATAGTTGGCAAGTTTTAATTAAGTTAACTTCAAGTTATCTAGAACCAATGTTAAATAAAGTTTCCACGTTGCCACATAACCGCGGGCACGGCTTTTCGAAAGATTTAACCCTGCAGGGGTGCTCCAACTAGTCCATTACAAATTACCACAAGCCGCATAGAAATCCTCAATCATGAAGCTCGCGATCTCGTCGGATTCCCTAGTGGAAAACCTCAACTCTGAGATTACCCAAAGCATCACCGGAATCCCGATGCACAAGATATGTCGTCAAAGGTAAAACTAATCCAGCAAGGCCGCCCGACGTGTCGACGATCCCGATAGGAGCCGCGTATCTTGTTCTCATGACACGATGGATAAGCGAAGCGTACGGTGGCCTGATAGAAGTCTCCCGAGTTGTCCCGGGTTGGCCCCGCACGGTGCTCTGTTTTGGACCAGCACCATCAGCACTGCCCCCCTGTATTATCTAGAATTACTCCTCGGGTAGCGCTAACTCGCTATGCATTTCAGTTTAACAGAATTATTATGTTGGGCAAAATAGTACCAATGTTGGGCCTTGCCAGACCAGCTTTAATCTAAAATGAATTATCAAGGGGGTCCCCATAACAACCCCAATCGTGTTAGGAGCGCTCAATTATGGAACATAACACCGGTAGCCGAAACTAAGGGGGCAAAGGTGGAACAAAAAACCAGGCTAGAAAGGCCGAGCCTTCCACCTTTTACCAAGTATATAGGTGCATTAAATTAAATAG
This sequence comes from Hordeum vulgare subsp. vulgare, assembly GCF_904849725.1. Lineage (NCBI taxonomy): Eukaryota > Viridiplantae > Streptophyta > Magnoliopsida > Poales > Poaceae > Hordeum > Hordeum vulgare. The sequence goes on from NC_058520.1 coordinate 310,469,205, forward strand.
CATTTAATAGGGTGATATAACAAGGAACCCATGTTTTCACATGGAAGCAACTACACCTGCAACTAGCAACGCTAACACATGGTTAAGCAAGCGGTAACATAGCCAATCAGTGGTTTGATAGGTTGAAGGTTTTCATGGCATTGTTGGCTGATATTTAACATGTGGTAGGAAACGAGGCATAATGATAGAAACGGTAAAATTAGCATGGCAATGATAGTAATGGTATCTGGGGAAATGGTCATCTTGCCTGAGATCCCGCTTGGAAGAAGAATGACTCCGTGAAGCAGATGAACCGATGTAGTCGAACGGGTCCTCACAATCTGACACACTTGCGGAATTCTATCGAGACGAAGCAAACCGGACACAAGAATCAACACACGATATTCACCGCGACATATGCACGGCATAGTGCACAACACATATGATGCATGAATGGCCAATGCAAGGCATGACATGGAAATTCACTCCAACCAAACACTACACATTAAGTGAAGTTCAATATGCAACGACTTGCATATTGACGAAACTCCACATATGAATTATTTAGTTCACTCCCGGTTATTTACACGGCAATATTAATGTTGTTAAACATGCAAGAGGTCGGAAATTAAACTACCTATCTAGGCATTTTTAAATGAGGTCGGAAACGACGTATAGCTTCTCCGAAATGACCCCATACGTTAATTTATAATTCTGACCAGATCTATCCTAATCATATGTTATGTTCGTTAAACAGCAAAACAAAGTGGAGCGTGTGATTCTGCTCGTTGTCCTACTCGTTTTACATATATAGATGATCTCCAACGGAGCTACGGATCAAAAGTTACGAGCAACACAAGATATTATGTCATGGATGCCACATGCATGCAAATGAGAGCCACAACAACATTTCGATAACTCAATTAGTTCCGGATGCCAACGAATTATAAGCGTGTTCGTATCATGCCAAAGAATGATGGGGTGATTTCGGTTGCCGGTTCCCATGTGCCGGAGACATGAAAAAGAGGTACCCGCAACTAACAAATTACTACTATGTGCAAAAGCAAAAAAGAAAAAAAACAAGAGACAAAATAATTCAGTACTATGGGCTTTGACCCAATGACCTCTTAGATGTGTGTGGAGTGCTTGCCACAGGCTAGCTGAGGTTCCTCATGAAATAGAAGAACTAACTTAACTGAACAAGCTGCTCTAACAAACCTGAAGAAAAAAACAAGGCAAAGGAAAATAATAGGGCGTGCCTGGGATTTGAACCCAGAACCTGGTATTTGAATCCACAACCACTCAGATAGAAACCAGAGGCACTAACCACCTCGGCTACTACTGTGCTTGTGCAAAAATAGACATGGAAATATTAATAAGCCCAACAACGAGAATGGATCTGAGAAAAACAAAACAAAGTTCAGATCGGGGCATTCTTACAGCGGACAGAAGGGGCCGACGGGGATACAGGGCTTCGATGCTGGAGCTTCCAGCAAGATGGATGGGCTGGGGATGCACTCTGGGTCAAGGATTCGTCCGCACGGAGCCGATTCCCGGCGACGGCGAGCTGGACTTGGGCCCAGGCGGCGCTGGCTTTGCTCGTTTTCTCTCAAGAACAGAGGAAACAGTAGGGTAGCACCATGGAGGACGACGACGCGCTGTGGATAGGGCAGGGAGGTGAGATCGACGTAGATCTAGGGGGTCTTGGCATCGCGGATCCATTCCCGGTGGCGGCGGCGTCTAGCACCGCGAGGTCGGACGACGGCGAGCTCCTTGTGGTAGCGGCCCTGGTGTACTGCAGAGAAGAAAGGATAGAAAGATATGAGAGACAGGGAGAGAACCAGAGAGAGGGGAACAAAGAGAGGGAGGAAGACCTCCAACGAGGTTCTTCAGCGACCGACCGGCACGACGTCGAGGACAACCATGACAGCAACAGCGTGGAGCTATGGCGGGCGGGTTCCGTTCGTTCCTTGGAACAACAGAAAAACCAACGGAAGAGGGAGAGAGATCAAGGGAAAAAGAGAAAGAGAGAGGAAGGGAGCAAGGGCGATGGGGCTGGCCTAGCTTTAGTGCTCGCGGGGTCACGCGGCCCTCCAGTGGAGGAGGGGTGTCGGGCGCAGGCAGATGCCTCGATCCACTCTGAATCGAGCGCTCAGGCAGTAGGGTCAGATCGGCAGTGGAGATCCCAAGGTGGGAGATGGGACAAGGGGGGTGGCGGCGGCGGTTGGGACAACACTCCTAGTTTTGAGTGTTAGGCTTGGATTGATCTATATATATAGAAAATTGGTCAGCTTTAGGGACATTTCAACCCTTCGTTTAGATCGGACGGTCGGGATAAATAGGTTAGGGGGGTCCAGTGAACAAACCAATGACGGTTTGCGGTAAAACGGGGTTGAGCCGGACCCAATGGTTACGACTGTGTGTTTCGGGTACCGGGAGGTTTTCGGACTATGCTGCGGGTAGGGTCGGTGCACTGTGCAGAGGGGCTAGGCGGGGATGATAGGGAAAACGGCAACCCGACAACGTGATTTTAAAACACCGAGAAGACGTCCGACGATAGACCGAATACGGTGCCACTACGGTTGACCGTTCGGGTACCAGACGGACTCCGATTGCGACGAAATTTGACAGGTGGCCTACCTGTAAACAAATAAGACCGCACGTCAAGTTTCAACCCAATCAGGGAAAGTTTTACACACGCTTTTTAAAACAAGGATTTGATGATGCCGCGGGCGCGTGCGTGTGTGGCCGGGCTCAGAACGGACAACGACGAGAACCGGCAACTAACAACGGATGCAAGTTTGAAAACTGGTGGCAACGGAGATGCCAATGCAATGCAGATGATGCAAATGATGCGACAAATAAAAATAACCATACACCGAAAACGGAATAAAAGGGGAATCTTCTTGGGCGTCGGCAGCGGGCTGTCACACAGTCTCACGTAAGAGTACGTGTAAAGTCGGTCTGGGCCGCTTCATCCCATGACGTCGCCGAATCAAGAGAAGACTAGTAACGAAAAGCAACTGAAAAATCATCACCCACAACTTTTGTGGTCTAGTCATGCGTAGAATCTATCTAGGAGAAACGTAGTAGTAATTCAAAATTTTCCTAAGTCACACAAGGATCTATCTAGGAGAAACCAACAATGAGCAAGGGGGTAGAGCATCTTCATACCTTTCAGGATTGCTAAGCGGAGCGTTACTAGAACGCGGTTGATGGAGTCGTACTCGCAACGATTCAGATCGCGGAAGATTCCGACCTAAGGACCAAACAACAACGCCTCCGTGTTCAACACACATGCAACACGGTGACGTCTCCTATGCCTTGTGTTGGAAATATGCCCTAGAGGCAATGATAAAATAGTTATTATTATATTTCCTGTTGCAAGATAATCGTTTATTATCCATGCTATAATTGTATTGAATGAAAACATAGATACATGTGTGCATACATAGACAAAATAATGTCCCTAGCAAACCTCAAGTTGGCTAGCGAGTTGATCAATGATAGTCAAGTTTTTCTGACTATATGCAAGTGTTGTCACTTGATAACTGGATCACATCATTAGGAGAATCGTGTGATGGACTAGACCCAAACTATGAACGTAGCATGCCGATCATGTCATTTTGTTGCTATTGTTTTCTGCATGTCATGTATTTATTCCTGTGACCAGAAGATCATATAACTCACTGGCTTAAGAGTAATACCTTGTGTGTATCAAACGTCGCAACGTAACTGGGTGACTATAAAGGTGCTCTACATGTATCTCCGAAGGTGTCCGTTGAGTTAGTATGGATCAAGACTGGGATTTGTCACTCCATGTGACGGAGAGGTATCTCAGGGCCCACTCGGTAATACAACATCAAACACAAGCCTTGCAAGCAATATGACTAAGTGTAAGTTACAGGATCTTGTATTACTGAACGAGTAAAGAGACTTGCCGGTAAGGAGATTGAAATAGGTCTACGGATACCGACGATCGAATCTCGGGCAAGTAACATACCGAAGGACAAAGGGAATGACATACGCGATTATATGAATCCTTGGCACTGAGGTTCAACCGATAAAATCTTTGGAGAATATGTAGGATCCAATATGGGCATCGAGGTCCCTCTATTAGATATTGACCGAGGAGTGTCTCGGGTCATGTCTACATAGTTCTCGAACCCGCAAGGTGTGCACACTTAAGGCTTGATGATGTTTTAGTATAGTTCATTATATGTGTGGTTACTGAATGTTGTTCGGAGTCCCGGATTAGATCACGGACGTCACGAGGGTTTCCGGAATGGTCCGGAAACAAAGATTGATATATAGGATGGTTTCATTTGGTCACCGGAAAGTTTCGGGCATTACCCGGAGTGTATCGGGTGTGATGAATGGGTTCCGGGTGTTTACCGGGAGGGGCCCACCCACCCCGGAGTGAGCCCATGGCCTTAGTGTGGTGCACCAAGTCCTTAGTGGGCTGGTGAAGTCAGCCAAAGAGGGCTATGGTGCCACAAGTAAAAATACCAAAGGAAAAGAGAAAAAAAGGAAAGAGGGAGGTGGGAAGGAAGAGGTGGACTCCTCCTTCCCAAACCGAATTGGAGGAGGAGTCCTCCTCCACCCTACGGCCGGCGCACCCTTGGGGCCCTTGTGCCCCAAGGCTAGCCCCTCCCCTCCACCTATATATATTGGTGGTTTAGGGCTTTTTGAGACACAACTTTTCCACATGCAACTCTAGCCTATTCCACATAGTTTTACCTCTAGATCGGATTTCTGCGGAGCTCGGGCGGAGCCCTGCAGGTGTAGATCATCACCACCGCTGGAGTGCCATCACTCTGCCGGAGAACTCATCTACTTCTCCATCTTGCTTGCTGGATCAAGAAAGCCGAGATCGTCATCGAGTTGTACGTGTGCTGAACGCGGAGGTGTCGTCCGTTCGGCGCTAGATCGAAACCGTTCGTGGGACGGATCATGGGATGAGGATGATTTGAATCACGAAGTTGTACCACTATATCAACCGTATTTATTAATGCTTCCCGCTTAGCGATCTACAAGGGTACGTAGATCTAATCTCCTCTCGTAGATGGACATCACCTTGATAGGTCTGCGTGTGCTTACGAATTTTTTTGTTTTCTATGCAACGTTCCCCAACAGTGGTATCAGAGCCAGGTTCATGCGTAGATGTTATCTCGAGTAGAACACAAAAGGTTTTGTGGATGTTGATGTTCGATTTTCTTCCCTCCTAAGTCTTTTCTCGATTCGAGGGTATTGTTGGATTGAAGCGGCCCGGACCGACATTACTCATACGCTTATGAGAGACTGGTTTCATCGACTAAAATGCAACCTCGTTGCATAAAGATGAGTGGCGGGTGTTTGTTTCTTCACCTTTAGTTGAATTGGTTTTGACAGAGGCGGTCTTGGAGAGAGGTTAAATAGCAATTTGCACATCTCTGTTGTTGTTTTTGCGTAAGTAAGATGCGATCATACTAGATACCCATAGCAGCCACGTAAAACATGCAACAACAAATTAGAGGACGCCTAACTTGTTTTTGCAGGGTATGCTTGTGATATGATATGGCCAATGACGTGATGTGATATATTGGATGTATGAGATGATCATGTTGTAATAGTTAGTATCGACTTGCCCATCGATGCTACGGCAACCGGCAGGAGCCATAGGGTTGTATTTAAACTAACGTTCGTGTTTGCAAATGTGTTTACTATATTGCTAGGTCGTAGCTTTAGTAGTAATAGCATATATAGCACGACAACCTTAATGGAAACACATTGATGGAGATCTTGATGATGGAGATCATGGTGTGGCGCTGGTGACAAGAAGATCATACCGGTGCTTTGGTGATGGAGATCAAGAAGCACAAGATGATGGCCATATCCTGTCACTTATGAATTGCATGTGATGTTATTCCTTTTATGCACCTTATTTTGCTTAGAACGACGGTAGCTTTATGAGGTGATCTCTCACTAAAATTTCAAGATGAAATTGTGTTCTCCCCGACTGTGCACCGTTGCACCAGTTCGTCATTTCGAGACACCACGTGATGATCGGGTATGATAGACTCAACGTTCACATACAACAGGTGCAAAACAGTTGCACATGCGGAACACTCGGGTTAAACATGACGAGCCTAGCATGTGCAGACATGATCTTGGAACACATGAGACTCAAAGGTCGAGCATGAATCGCATAGTTGATATGATTAGCATAGAGATGCCTACCAGTGAAACTATTCTCAACTCACGTGATGATCGGACTTGAGTTAGTGAATTTGGGTCATGTACCACTCAAATGAGTAAAGAGATGTACTTTTTGACTGGGAGTTTATCCGTAATTTGATTTAGTTAAATTCTAATTATCTTAAACATAGTCTAAGTCCACTTTGCAAAAAATTTATTGTAGATCAATGGCTCACGCGACAGTCACCCAGAATTTTAATACGTTCCTAGAGAAAGCTAAGTTGAAAGATGATGGAAGCAACTTTGTGGACTGGGCTCGTAATCTTAAGTTGCTCCTGCAAGCTGGAAATAAGGATTATGTCCTTAATGCTACGCTAGGAGATGAACCACCCGCTACGGCTGACCAAGATGTTAAGAAGGCCTGGTTAACACGTAAGGACTACTCAGTAGTTCAATGTGTAGTCTTGTATGGCTTAGAGCCGGGACTTCAACGTCGCTTTGAGCGTCATGGAGCATTTGCGATGTTCTAGGAGTTGAAGTTTATCTTTCAAACAAACACCCTGATCCAGTGGTATGAGACCTCCGATAAATTCTATGCTTGCAAGATGGAGGAGAATTCGTCTATCAGTGAACATGTCCTCAAAATGTCTGGGTACTCAAACCGTCTGACTGAGCTGGGTATTGAACTCCCGCAAGAAGCTATCACTGACAGAATTCTTCAATCACTGCCACCTAGCTATAAGAGCTTTGTGTTGAACTATAACATGCAAGAGATGAACAAGTCACCCGACGAATTATTCGCGATGCTAAAAGTCTCAGAGTGAGAACTCCGGAAAGAGCATCAAGTGTTGATGGTCAATTAGACCACTAGTTTCAAGAGAAACGGCAAAGGCAAGAAGGGTAACTCCAATAAGAGAGGCAAGCCTGTTGCCAATCCGACGAAGAAACCCAAGGTTGGGCCTAAGCCTGAACTGGAGTGTTATTATTTAAAGAACTGGGTCACTGGAAGCGCAACTGCCCGAAGTATTTGGCTGATAAGAAGGCGACCAAGGAAAAATAGGTATATTCCATATCCATGTTATTGATGTGTACTTAACCAACTCTCGTAGTAGTGCGTGGGTATTCGATACTGGTTTTGTTGCTCATATTTGCCACTCGAAACAGGAACTGCAGAATAAACGAAGGCTCACGAAGAATGAAGTGACGATGCGCGTGGGAAATGGGTCCAAGGTTGATGCAATCGCCGTCGGCACCGCTTCACTTCAGTTACCATCAGGATTAGTTATAAACTTAAATAATTGTTATTTAGTGCATGCGTTAAGCATGAATATTATATCTGGATCTTGTTCATTGCGACACACTTACTCGTTTAAGTAAGAGAATAATGGTTGTTATATTTCTATGAGTAATATCTTTTATGGTCAAGCACACAATGTGAGAGGATTTTTCATATTGAATCTTGATAGCGATGATACACATATACATAAAATTGAGACCAAAAGATGTAGAGTTAACAATGATAGCGCCATGTTTTTGTGGAACTGCCACTTAGGTCATATTGGTGTAAAGCGCATGAAGAAACTCCATTCCGATGGGCTTTTGGAGTCACATGATTTTGAATCACTTGACACGTGCGAACCATGCCTCATGGGCAAGATGACTAAGACTCCGTTCTTCGGAACAATGGAGCATGCAACTGACTTGTTGGAAATCATACATACCGATGTGTGCGGTCCGATGAGTGTGGAGGCGCATGGCGGATATCGTTATTTTCTCACCTTCACTGACGATTTGAGTAGGTATGGATATATCTACTTGATGAAGCACAAGTCTCAAACCTTTGAGAAGTTCAAGCAATTTTAGAGTGAAGTTGAAAATCATCGTAACAAGAAGATCTAGTTCCTACGTTCTGATCGTGGGGGTTAATATCTGTGTTTTGAGTTTGGTGCTCACTTAAGACAATGTGGAATTTTTTTCACATTTGACACCGCCTGGAACACCACAGAGTAATGCTGTGTCCGAACGTCATTATCGTACTTTGTTAGAAATGGTGTTATCTATGATGTCTCTTACCGATTTGCCGTTATCGTTTTGGGGTTATGCATTAGAGACAGCTGCATTCACTTTAAATAGGGCACCATGAAAATCCGTTGAGACGACACCATACGAACTATGGTATGGCAAAAGACCGAAATTGTCGTTTCTTAAAGTTTGGGGATGTGATGCTTACGTCAAAAAGCTTCAGCCTGCAAAGCTGGAACCCAAAGCGGAAAAGTGCGTTGAGAAGGAGTTGGGTACACCTTTTATCTCAAATCCGAGGGCAAAGTGTTTGTTGCTTAAAACGGAGCTTTTCTTGAGAAGGAGTTTCTCTCGAAAGAATTGAGTGGGAGGAAGATAGAACTTGATGAGGTTGTCGAACCTCTAACCCCTCTAGATGGTGGCGCAGGGAAAGGGGAAACCCTTGTCGAAGCGACGCCGGTTGAGGAGAAAGTTAATGATAATGATCATGAAACTTCAGATGAAGTTCCTATCAGACCTCGCTGGTCGACAAGATCACGTACTACTCCTGAGTGGTACGGTAATCATGTCTTACCAATCATGTTGTTAGACAACAATAAACCTGTGAATTATGAAGAAGCAATGGTGGGCCCGGATTCCAACAAATGGCTGGAGGCCATGAAGTCCGAGATAGGATCTATGTATGAAAAGAAGTGTGGACTTTGGAAATATTACCTGAAGTCCACAAGGCTATTCAGAACGAATGGATCTTTAAGAAGAAGACGAACGCAGACGGTAATGTGACCGTTTATAAAGCTCATCTCGAGGCAAAGGTTTTCACAAGTTCAAGGTGTTGACTACGCTAAGACATTCTCACCGGTAGTGATGCTTAAGTCCGTCTGAATCATGTTAGGAAGAGCTGCATTTTTCGATTATGTAATGTGGCAGATGGATGTCAAAACGGCGTTCCTTAACGGTTTTCTTAAGGAAGATTGTATATGATGCAACCCGAAGGTTTTGTCGATCCGAACAATGCTAACAAAGTATGGAAGCTCCAGCGATCCATTTATGGACTGGTGCAAGCATCTCGGAGTTGGAATCAACGCTTTGATGAGGTGATCAAAGCATTTGGGTTTATACAAGTGGTTGGAGAATCTTGTATTTACAAGAAAGTGAGTGGGAGCTCTGTGGCGTTTCTAATATTACATGGGAGATCGGTGGCTGCAACTACGTCGTACAGCATGACATCCCGAAGAAGAAGAGAGGGACGCACTGCGGGCCTTCACTGGCAACAGAGGCCGACGGGCCTAGGTGGAGAGGAGGGAGCCGGCCCACCTGGCCCTCTCTAGCGCACGGTTAAGGCTGGGAAAAGAATTGGTTTTCTTTTTTAAATAAGTTTCAAACCTAAACAATTCAAACAGAGGCAAGCAAAGGGATTTGAAAAAAAAGATAAGGCATGAAGGAAATATGCCCTATCTAACAAAAATACCAACCAGATTTTTAGCAAAAATAGTTCACACCTAAAACAGGAAATTAGTGTTGTTTGATTTTTTAAAACTCACATTAAACAAAGCCCAATCTAACATTGAGAGTTACCCCCTCAACCACAATAAAATCCTCTAAAAGATTAACATTTTTAGAACAGGAGCAAGCAAAGTTAAAAACAAAAGTTAAATAATTAATGGGGGCAGGGTTTTAGCATTGTTTTGAATAGCATTATTTTGAAAATATCACATACAACCCACACACTTATAATCACTAGCACTCCCATGATGGATCAAGCACTAGCAACACAAGAATGGGATTGCCATGAATGCAAATTAATGTCATGATGGAAGGTGATGACATAAAATAAAGCCACATGAAATGATAACCTCTATTTAACATCCACACATGATTCAACCATGTCTCCACAAAATAGGAAAGGAGTAAAAATATGGAATGGGATACATCTGGGCTGTTACAACTCTCCCACACTACAAGAAGATCTCGACCCGAGATCTAGGACTGAAAGAACTCTGGAAATTCGGAATGGAGGTGATGCTCGCGCTCCCAAGTGGCCTCTTTGTCGGAATGATGTGACCATTGCACCTTGAGGAAGTTGATTGACTTATTGCGGGTCTTGCGCTCAGTCGCCTCAAGAACTGCAACTGGATGCTCACGGTAGGATAGGTCGGTTGGAGGTCGACGTCCTGAAGATCAACTGTGCGCTCGGGAGTCTTGAAGCATCTCCGGAGCTGAGAGACATGGAACACGTCATGCAAATTTGAGAAGTTTGAAGGGAGCTCTAATTGATATGCAAGGTCGCTTCTCTTGCCAACAATTCTGAAAGGCCCAACGAAATGAGGAGAAAGCTTTCCTTTGATACCGAAGCGCTCGGTGCCCTTCATGGGAGATACTTTGAGATAGACGAAATCATCGAGCTGATAAACCATGTCATGATGCTTGCTATCGTAGTAGCTCTTCTGACGGGACTGCGATGCTTTTAGATTATCCCAAATGACATGACACATTTCTTCTGTTTCAGCAATCATGTCATTCCCAAGAATCTGACGCTCACCAGTCTCTGACCAATTGAGCGGGGTACGACACTTCCTGCCATAAAGAATCTCAAACGGAGCTTTGCCTAAACTTGCCTGATAGCTATTGTTGTATAAAAACTCAGCAAAAGGTAGGAAGTCTTCCAACTTCATGCCAAAGGAAATGATACAGGCTCTTAGCATATCCCCGAGGACCTGATTGTCTCTCTCAACTTGCCCACTAGTCTGAGGATGGAAGGCTGTACTGAATCAAATCTTAGTACCCATCACAGATTGAAAAGAATCCCAGAACTTGGAAGTAAAGATGATTCCGCGATCCGAAGATATCAGCATTGGAACACCATGCAATGAGACTATCCTTGACGTGTACAGCTCTGCAAGCTAAGCTGCCAAGATAGACTCCTTGACTGGAAGGAAATGAGCGACTTTGCTCAACTTCTCGATGACGACGAAGATGTCATCGTTACCTTTCTTGGACTTAGGAAACCCGATGACGAAATCCATCTCAACATGGTCGAATTTCCACTCGGGAATGGGCTAGGGATGCAAAAGACCTGCTGGATGTTGATGCTCTGCTTTCTCCCTTCGACAGACATCACATTCATTTACGAACTGAGCAATTTCTCGCTTCATGCGAGTCCACCAGAAGGTCTGTTTCAGATCCTGATACATCTTAGAACTTCTTGGATGTATCGAGAGGAGAGAGTTTTGAGCTTCTTCCACGATAACCTTTCTGAGACCCCCTTTCAGAACGATAAGGCGATCCTCAAAGAACAATGTATCTCTGTGATCAACACTGAAGCACTTATATTTGGGGATGTACTTTGCCAAGCCAATCTTAACTTTCTTCACCATTGCATCAAGAAGTTGAGCTTGTCAGACTTGGTCTTCCAAGGTAGGAGAAATCTGAAGATTAGCAAGAAATCCCTGATATACTAACTGAAGGTTGAGTTTTCTGATAGAATCACAAAGATCAGGCTGGATAGGCTTCAGAATGAGACTGTTGTAGTAAGCCTTTCTACTCAAAGCATCTGCAAGAACATTAGCTTTGCCTGGAGTGTACTCAACGCTCGGATTAAAATCTTGGAGCATTTCCACCCAACGAGTTTGCCGAAGGTTGAGGTTAGGTTGGGTGAAGATATATTTGAGACTCTTGTAATCGGTGAATACTCCAACCTTTCTTTCCAACAAGAGGTGTCTCCAAGTCACCAGGGCATGTACCACTTCCGCCAACTCAAGATCCTGATTGGGGTAATTCTTCTCACTTGGCTTCAACTGCCTCGAGGTATATGCTACCAGCTTCTTGTCTTGCATCAGAACTGCACCAAGACCTTGAAGAGAGGCACCAAGACTGGAGTAGAAGTGTGCTTCTCTTTGAGTGTGTCGAAGGCCAACTGACACTCTGGAGACCAGACATACTTCACACCCTTCTGAAGAAGACTTGAGAGAGGCTTAGAAATCTTAGAGAAATTCTCAACAAATGTTTTGCAATGGCTTGCAAGCCCGAGAAAGCTTCGAAGTTGCTTCACATTCTGCGGAGGATCCCACTCAGCAATGGCCTGCACCTTCGACGGATCAACTTTGATGCCCTCGGCAGAGATGATGTGCCCAAGGTACACAACTTCCTTCAACCAGAACTCACATTTGGAAAACTTAGCATATAACTTATGCTCTCTTAGCTTATGAAGCACAAGCCTGAGATGTTCTTCATGCTCTTCCTCAGTTTCTGAAAAGACCAGAATGTCATCAAGATACAACAAGACAAATTCATTCTTGAATGGGGAGAAGATATAATTCATCATCCGACAGAAGGTCGGTGGATCATTGGCCGGACCGATAGACATCACCGTGTATTCATACGAGCCAAAGCTTGTCCTGAAAGAAGCCTTTGGAATGTCCTCTTCGTGAATGTGAATCTGATGATAAGCCATCCCGAGATCAATCTTCGAGAAGATCTTAGCCCCTTTCAATTGCTCAAACAACTCATTGATGTTGGGAAGTGGACACTTGTTTTTGATCGTGTTCTTATTCAATGGACGGTAATCGACACAGAGTCATTCCGTTCCATCCTTCTTCCTGACTAAAAGCACTCCACAACCCCAAGGAGATGAGCTTGGTCTGATCAGACCCAGACGCTCTTGCTCATCAAGTTCTTTCTTCAGCTCCTTCAGCTCTTCTGGACCTAGTTTGTACGGCCGCTTGCACACTGGCTCAGTACCCGGTTCAAGCTCAATTACAAACTCAACTGCTTGGTACAGAGGCATCCCTGGCAGTTCTTCCGGAAAAACATCTTCATACTCGCAGACCACTGGGACTTGAGAAATTGGAGAGATCTCACCCTTCTCATTCAAGGAAAACAGACGGACCGTGTCATCACGCGCCGCGAAGATAATCACGTCCTCCGAAGAATGAGTTAGCTTCACTTCTTTAGCTTCACAATCAATAGACGCCTTGTTCATAGCCAACCAATCCATCCCAAGGATGAAATCAATATCTGAGTTGCCAAGGACAATAGGAGAAGCCAGAAAGGCATAATTACCCATCTTGACACTGACATCCGGAACTACCATGTGGGAATTCATGATCTTGCTGGGAGACACAATTGACAGAGGCTTAGGCAAATCACGAGTTGGGAACCCATGCTTAAATGAGAAAGGCCTTGAAATGGATGAATGTGATGCACCAGTATCAAATAAAACCTTTGCAGGAAAATCATTAATCAAGAGGTTACCCATAATCACGTGTGAGGAGATATCTGCTTTAGCTGAATTCACCATATTGACTCTCGCAGACCTGGGGTTGAACTTCACCATAGCATTGCTTGGAGGCTTCCCTAGAGGATGGTGCGGAAGACGCAGCTGAGAGGTGCACTTGTTGGAGTAGTGACCCTTCTTCCCACACTTGTGACAAGTAACATCTGACAGTGGACAAAACTGCACTTGAGTATTCCCTTGCTTCTGCTGCCAAAACCTCTACTGGAAAGCTGGGTTGGGTGGGCGGGAAGAACCACGACCACCTGATTTCTTGAACTGCCGGGTCTGCCGAGGAGGAGGAGGAGACACCCAGTATTTCTGCTGCTTCTGGACCACCTGATTTAAGGGTGATGAGTTGGAATCTATGAAACGCTTCCTCGAATTCTCCAATCTGAGCAAAGCTGCCTCAGCCCTCAGAGCCAAGTTATAGAAATTATCAAACTCATCGGGATCGTGCAAGGCAAGGGCCATCTACAAGTCCTCTCTCAGACCACCTCTGAACTGATAGATCTTGCTATTCTAATCTAGAATGTCCTGCACGGCATATCGAGCCAGCTCATGGAACTCGGCGTTGTACTTGTTCATAGAGGATCCTCCTTGCTTCAAGCGTTTGAACTTCTCAAGCATCTCTTCCACAAAGCTAGAAGGGATATAGTGAAACCTGAAATCTTTGCAGAAATCATCCCAACTGATCATTCTGTCTCCCCTGGAGTCCTTCAACTGCTACCACCAGACTACTGCCTACCCCTTGAGCTAAAACGTTGCAAACTTGACGAAGTCCTCTGGACGGACATTGCTGCACTCAAAGTGTTTGTTCATGTCCCGAATCCAGTCCTCAGTGTCGAATGGCTGATCACAAGACGTGAAGGTCTTCGGTTGGTTCGCCAGGAATTGATTCAGAGATGCAAACTGATTACCACCATGGTTGAAATTGCCCTGTTGCTGATTGGTTCTCTCTTGTAATAGCTGAATTAACATCTGGGTGTTAGCATTTGTTGGAGGCATCACCACTTGCCAAGCCTCTGCAGGAGGAGGCGGTGGCGGAGGAGGAGGCGGAGGAGGTGGTGGCGGAGCATCAGCACCCTCGCGACCCCGATTCTAGCGAGTTGGTGGAGCCATCCTGAACACGGACAACACATTAGCCCAGAGAATAACATTCAAGTTAAAGCTGAATCAATAGGTAGAAACATTTGAACAAGAATATTTAGCAATTTCTCTTGAACAAAATAGTAAGAATGCTTCCTCGGAGTGACTGCCGACAATATCTGATTAAATACCACTTGCAAACCAAGTATCAGCTAGAACTACTCGGAACAAACATATGACAAAGATTCCATTCGATATCTTTGTAGATATGATCGCACGGGCTCGAATTTATAGTTGCCGTCCTATGCAAGGCAGTGCACACGACTTACGAAGCGTCCTCGAGTCATAGCAAGCTACAAGGAATGTCGAATCCCAACCTCACATCATGCATCTGTAGGAAGATTGCCCTATAAGTCACTACGTGATATCCCACCTATGAATTCCCGAAATGTCTGGTAATGCAATCTGGTCCACGGATACAAGGAGTAATAAGTCACACAACTCCTATACTAACCCGTCCAGTGTATCACACCGTCAACACATAACCAGAATCTCGGACCTTCATCTAACACAGACCCTCCTAATCACAACGATACAAAGTGTGGCGATACATCAGGAACTCTCTGCACCAGTACTGGGGAAGCCAGACTCCTCTCGTCACTACTAGTATTGAAGCAATTACGAACATCCCCCGTCCTGAGATACCAAGAAATCTGAATGATACCGATGTGCACAAGAATCCCCTGGAGCTGAACTCCCCGGAAGAAATCAAGTCAGACAGGAGGCACCAAGATAGAACTCTGTCACATCGACATCATATAAATTTCAAAATATCCGCGTGATCCAAATTTTTTTTGACCGAGAAGAGGAGTAGAATTGAGATTTCTGAAGTCGTGAACCTCACCAGAGCAAAGAAGAGCAGAAAAAGAAACCTACTCTCCGATATAACTAAGACTCAAATCATTTTACTAGACCCGACTCGGCCAAGTTCGATCACGCAAAGGCTCCTATGGTTGTAAGGCTCTTATACCAACTTGTAACGACTAAGATGCGACCCTTTCCTATTTTTGGGGCGAGGCCTCAAAAGGGAAAGGGGCGCATCTAAACATTTCGCGAGCGAGATAATCATAACATTACATAACTGCAAGAGTGACAAGTAGGGCACACACTTGCCATCTGATAAGAGTATAGCATAAGATTACAGACACACATTCTTCAGAGCATAGTTTAGTCCCTCTACGGACAACATGAAACAAGTAAAACTATGAAATCCCGCATGCTGGCCCCACAATCACGACCACGGCCTCAGTCCTCCGGGTAGTTCACGTACAGTCTGCCAGAGTCCTCACTGAGCTCCCACTTCAGCTGGCTGTCATCTGGATCTCCTGCATCAGTCGTACCTGTACCGGTTGGTGTTTGGTAGGAATCGGTGAGCCATGGGACTCAGCAATCAAATGACCTTGGTATCGAATCTAGCCAAGTTAATGGGTGAGGAAGGTTAAGTGTATGGGTTTGCAGCAACCTAAGCATATATGGTGGCTACCTTACGATGATCAGAGCAACATATGGTGGTCTACGCGAGTGATAGAAGACTACGTTGATCACTAAGTGATCCTGAATACCTACTTACGTCAGACATAACCCCACCGTGTTCACGATCAGAGAACGATCTCCGAAAGAGACAGTCACGGTTACACACAAAGTTGGCAGTTTTATTAGAGTTACTTTAAGTTGTCTAGAACCAGATGTTAACAAAATATTCACATTTGCCACATAATCGCGGGCACGTCTTTCCGAAAGATTAACCATGCAGGGGTGCTCCAACTAGTCCATTACAAATTACCACAGGCCGCATAGTAATCCTCTGTCACGAAACTCCTGATCTCGTCGGATTCCTAAGAGGAAAACCTCAACTTTTAGGAGACCCAAAGTTTCACTGGAATCCCAATGCGCAAGATATATCGCTAAGGTAAGACAAAACTGGCAAGACCTCCCGGTGTGTCAACGAACCCGATAGGAGCCGCGTATTTCGTTCTCAGGACACAACCGTCTATGCATAGTGGACGATAACCAAATGACCCGGGTTTCCCCGAGGTGGCACCGTCGACTGCTAGGTGGGTGGACCAACACTCATGAGGAGCACTGGTCCTGGGGGTTGATTAGATTCCTCAGTGTAGCTATTCCCTATGCATTAAATTATTAAGTTGTTAGCAGATTAAAACCAATGTTAGGTCCTGCCAGACAAGCCTTAACACTGCACGATTTATCAAGGGGGTCCCCATAACAATCCCGAACGTGTTAGGAGCGATCAGTTATGGAATCAAACACCGGTAGCCGAAACTAAGGCGGCAACAACGGAACAAATCACCCGGCAAAAGGCTAGGCCTTCCGTTATTTACCAAGTATATAGGTGCATTGATTCAGTAACATCTAAACATAATGATATCAAAATGCCCATGTTATCCCATGGACCAGCTGTCACCTGCAACTAGCAAAGCTATTCATTAGAGGTTGAGCAAGCCTACTTAGCCAAACAATATTTGCTACGACACTGAAGTGTTTGGGGTTCATGGCAAAGACAGTTGGCATTTATATAATGTGGTAGGCAGCAAGCATGTAATGAACGGAACATGATTCTAAGCATAACAAAGCTAGAAACGGTGTCAAGGTCACGGTCATCTTGCCTGTGATTTCTTCAGCCTGGAACTGCTCTTGTTCTTCCTGCACGTACTCTCCAAAATCCACGTACTCGCTCTCCGTTCCCGATGCTACCCAAGATAAGATAATTGCCAATTAACACCGGAAAAACATAATGCAACAACCAATATGATGCATGTGTGAAGAAGTAAGCATGCATCACTCTTCTAGTCACTTTCATATGCATTAGTTGAGTTAATTGAATTCTGGACAGAACCTCATATTAAGTTATCCTGACATGCATGAATATGGCATGAACATGTGCATCACAAGAAAACGATGCAAAAACATATAAAGAACGTAATGAACGGAGTCACGGATCAACCGGAAACTACAAAACAAGTTATAAGGCATACGGTTCAAAACAGACACAAACACAAACATATGGGCACCCACTAGTGTAACCAGGTTGCCACATGATCAAGCAACAAAATACAAGTGGAAGGGTGCTTGGGATCACACCACACCAACAACCAATACCCACACAAGCTCTAAAGCCACATAAGCATACAATCTGTTTTCAACAGTAACATAGCAGGTTTTCTGCAAGAACTACAACAGTTACAACCCTCTAAATAAATCAAACAAGACATGAAACTGAAGCCATCCAAAAGCAGTACAACCCTGGACACAAATCTAAGGGAAAGGAATCATCCATGAGCAGATCTATAGCCACTAACTCGCACAAAATATCATAGATTGGGACTTAGTGAAAATTACATATTTTCACCAGCTGCTTATGCTCTGAAGCATTTTGGCAGCCTCCAAAATGATGTCTAAAGGAGGTCTATAAGCATGAAATTTTATAGGGAGCTAAACAACCGTAAAATCTAACAAACATTAGTTTGTTGCATTGGCTAATTCCCAACACAGGAGCAAATTCAGACAAGACAACAGGGGAAGAAAATAACTCCAGACTCCTAGACTTTGTGAAAATTCTGAGGGTTTCATTAATCTGACAGATTCATCCAAGTGTCCACATTGACAGTGCACAATAGGTGCATACAAAAACCTAAGAACAAAATGAATTTCTCAAGTTGTAGAGGGGTTCACCCACTACCATTCCATCAAGGAATCATCCAGAAAAGACCAAAGCTCCACCTAATGTAAAGATCTAAACATGGCACCACATCAGAAAATCACAGTTTTATGAAGTTTCTCTAAAGTGGAATCTGATGACACCAATGGATTCCTGGGATGATTCTACCCCAAGACCATATATCATAGTGCCAACTTTGCATGCAGAAAAACACCACAACAGCAAAAGAAAAGTAGCACATAATCAAACTTCCTTTAGTCAAGAACAAGAGTTGTTCCTGAGCCTCCCCTGTTTGGCATATTACAGAATAGGCACATTCCATATTTGGAATTATTCCACAGATGGAATTTATCACATCACATAAATAAGGAATAAGAGAAAATGCAAATATTAACTAACCTAATAGACAGGGCCCACTTGTCATAGATACCAGGGTCCTAGTGCATGAAATGTGGGCCCTGGCCCACTTGTCAGTGGCACAGCTACACAATTAACAAAGAAAATAAAAGGGGGTAGTGGGGGTCGAACCCACTACCTCGGGCGCAAGCTGCGGCTGTGTTGCCACGGCAGTAGGCTGCGGTGCCTTGCTAGGAAGAGAGTTGCTAATAACATATACAAGTGTGTGGACTAAATCTACCGAAGCTTATACACAAGAAAATAAAAGGGGCGCTCGGGGTCTCGAACCCTTGACCTCCTGGTCACAGCACAAAGAACAAACCAGGTGAGATACGAGGGTGGATCTCATCAAAGGCGGATCTCACCCGAGTCAAAGTCAAAAGGAGGCGCCCTCTTTGTTTGACAGAGAGGCGTCGGCGTCGACGCGGCTCGCCGGAGCACGCTGGCATGCTTGTGTCTGCACTACGCAGGGGAGGCTACGCGCTTGAGCCCAACTGCTGCTGCTGCCACCATACTAACGCAAGCCCTGCTATAGCTTCTACTACACTGCACCACTGCTACTACTGCCCTGCTACTGCCAGCTACCACGTGCCGCTGCGCTGCAACTACAGCCGGAGTTCCACGCGCGGGGACGCCTTGCCGATGGCCACGGCAAGCGGGCACACGAGAAGAAGAGGGGAAGAAGGCACACTCACACACGCATAGACGAGGTGGAGTAGCCAGAGCGGAGGAGAATTCTTGTCGATGCAGAGGACGCCAGAAGGAGGGAAGGGCGTCGACCTCAAGGAGGGCGCCGGAAGCGGTCTCTCCGCGAGCTGACCACGGGAATGGAACCCCGCCGTTCTCCGCTTGCACCTCGTCCGATCTGGGAAGAAGAGATGGTGTCGATCCGCCAACGTCAAGCTTACCACGTGTCGGCCATGGCGACGGGGCTGCTCGAGATCGCCCCCAATGGGGCCAGAGAGTGAGAGGAGGGGGAAAACAGAAACCCTATGGTGCAGGAGGGACGCCGGCTGCTTAAATGGACTTGGCGGCGCGCGCTTCGGCCACTGGATCGGAGAGGAGAGGAGATTAGCGGCTGCAACTACGTCGTACATCATGACGTCCCAAGGAAGAAGAGAGGGACGCGCTGCGGGCCTTCGCTGGCGATAGAGGCCGACGGGCCGAGCTGGAGAGGAGGGAGCCAGCATGAGGGAAATATGCCTTATTTAACAAAAATACCAACCAGATTTTTAGGATAAATAGTTCACACCTAAAACAGGAAATTGATGTTTTTTAATTTTTTCAAACTCACATTATACAAAGCCCAATATAACATTGAGAGTTACCCCCTCAACCACAATAAAACCCGCTAAAAGATTAACATTTTTAGAATAGGAGCAAGCAGAGTTAAAAACACAAGTTAAATAATTAATGTGGGAGGGGTTTTAGCATTGTTTTGAAAATACCACATACAACCCACACACTTATAACCACTAGCACTCCCATTATGGATCAAACACTAGCAACACAAGAATGAGAATGCCATGAATGCAAATAAATGTCATGATGCAAGGTGATGACATAAAATGAATACACATGAAATGATAACCTCTATTTAACATCCACACATGATTCAACCATGTCTCCACAAAATAGGAAAGGAGTACAAATATGGAAATGGATACATCTGGGTTGTTACAATATATAAGAGGTGTTGGGGAACTTCGCATGGTAAAGAAATTTTTTCCTACGCACACGCAATTCCTATCATGGTGATGTTCATCTATGAGAGGAGATTTAGATCTACATACCCTTGTAGATCGCACAACAGTAAGCGTTAAGAAACGCGGACGATGTAGTGGAACAGCTTGCGTGATTCAAATCACCGTAGTCGTACACTCCATCCCACGATCTCATCACGATCCGTCCGGCGAACTTCATCGCGATCCGTCCCGCGATCTCATCATGATCCTTCCCGATCGAGTGCCGAACGGACGGCACCTCCGCGTTCAACACACGTACATCGCGACGATGATCTCGGCCTTCTTGATCCAGCAAGAGAGACGGAGAGGTAGATGAGTTCTCAGGCAGCATGACGGCGCTCCGGAGGTTGGTCGTGATCTATTCCAGCAGGGCTCCGCCCGAGCTCCGCAGAAATACGATCTAGAGGGAAATCTACGAAGTGGAGGTGTCGGGATGCACGTGGCAAAAGTTGTGTCAAAACACCCGAGACCTTCAGTATATAAAGGAGGAGGGGAGGGACCTTGCCTTGAGGCTCAAGGGAGCCTCATGGGTCGAGCCGAAGGGGGAGGAGGAGTGCCTCTCCAATTCGGTTTGGAGGGGGAGGAGTCCTCCTCTTTTGTCCTCTGTTGGTTTTTTTCTTCTTCATGCGCAAGGGCCCTCTTGGGCTTGCCCACCATCCCACTAAGGGCTGGTGTGCCCCCACAAAGCCTTTGGGCTTCTTCCCGGGTGGGTGGGCCCCTCCCGGTAGAACTCCGGAACCCATTCGTCATTCCCGGTACGATGCCGATAATCCCGAAAACCTTCTCGTAACCAAATGAGACAAACCTATATATCAATCTTCGTTTCCAGACCATTCCGAAAACCCTCGTGGCGTCCGTGATCCTATCTGGGACTCCGAACAACATTCAGTAACCAACCATATAACTCAAATACGCATAAAACATCGTTGAACCTTAAGTGTGCAGACCGTGCGGGTTCGAGAACTATCTAGACATGACCGAGACACTCCTCGGTCAATATCCAATAGCCGGACCTGGATGCCCATATTGGATCCTACATAATCCGAAGATCTTTATCTATTGAACCTCAATGTCATTCATATAATCCCGTATGTAATTCGCTTTGTCCTTCATTATGTTAGTTGCCCGAGATTCGATCGTCGGTATCCGCATACCTATTTCAATCTCGTTGCTGGCAAGTCTCTTTACTCGTTCCGTAATACAAGATCCCGTGACTTACACTTAGTCACATTGCTTGCAAGGCTTGTGTGTGATGTTGTATTACTGAGTGGGCCCCGAGATACCTCTCCATCATACGGAGTGACAAATCCCAGTCTTGATCCATACTAACTCAACAGACACCTTCAGAGATACCTGTAGAGCACCTTCATTGTCACCCAGCTACATTGTGACATTTGATACACACAAGGTATTCCTCCGGTGCCAGTGAGTTATATGATCTCATGGTCATAGGAACAAATACTTGACACGCAGAAAACAGTAGCAATAAAATGACACGATCAACATGCTACGTTCATTAGTTTGGGTCTAGTCCATCACATGATTCTCCTAATGATGTGATCCCGTTATCAAGTGACAACACTTGCATATGGTCAGGAAACCTTGACCATCTTTGATCAACGCGCTAGTCAACTAGAGGCTTACTAGGGACAGTGTTTTGTCTATGTATCCACACAAGTATTGTGTTTCCAATCAATACATTTATAGCATGGATAATAAACGATTATCATGAACAATGAAATATAATAATAACTAATTTATTACTGCCTCTAGGGCATATTTCCAACAGGAGGGAGGCGGAGGAGGGCCGATCACCCCTAGGGAAACCCTAGGAGGTGCGGCGGCCAAGGAGGAGGAAGGGGCAGCGCCCTATGGTGGGCTTGGCGCCCAAGGCATCCCCCAGACCTAGGGTTTGTCCCCCTAAGCCCTCTATTGCACCTTGGGCCCTTGGTGGTGGCGCACTAGCCCACCTAGGGGCTGGTTACCATCCAGTTTTGGCCCATGTAGCCTCTTGGGGCTGGTGGCCCCTCTAGATGGACCCCCCGAACCCTTCCGGTGGACCCCGTACATTACCGGTGATTCCTGAAACACTTCCGGCAATCAAATCTCCACTTCCTATATATGAATCTTTACCTCCGGACTGTTCTGGAGCTCCTCGTGACTTCAGGGATCTCATTCGGGACTCCGTACAACCTTCAGTAACCACATACTATTCCCATTACAACCCTAACGTTATCGAACTTTAAGTGTGTAGACCCTACGGGTTCGGGAACCATGCAGACATGATAGATACACCTCTCCGGTCAATAACTAACATTGGGGTTTGGATATCCATGTTGGTTCCCGCTTGTTCCACGATGATCTCATCGGATGAACAACGATGCCGGGATTCAATCAATCCCGTATGCAATTCCCTTTGTATACCGGTATGATACTTGCCCGAGATTCGATCGTCGGTATCCCTATACCTTGTTCAATGTCGTTGCCGGCAAGTCTCTTTACTCATTCCACTACACATCATCCCGTGGCTAACTCCTTAGTCACATTGTGCTCATTATGATGATGGATTACCGAGTGGGCCCAGAGATACCTCTCCGTCACAAGGAGTGACAAATCAAAGTCTCGATAAATACCAACCCAACAGACACTTTTCAAGATACCTGTAGTGCACCTCTATAATCACCTAGTTACGTTGTGACGTCTGATACACCCAAAGCACTCCTATGGTATCCAGGAGTTTCACAATCTCATGATCGAAGGAATGATACTTGACATTTCGAAAAGCTTTAGTAGACGAACAATATGATCTAGTGCCATGCTTAGGATTGGGTCTTGTCCATCACATCATTCTCCTCATGATATGATCCCGTTATGAATGACATCCAATGTCCATGATTAGGAAACCATGACCATCTATTGATCAATGAGCTAGACAACTAGAGGCTCACTAGGGACACATTGTGATCTATATATTCACACACGTATTACGGTTTCCGGTTAATCGAATTATAGCATGAATAATAGACAATTATCATGAACTAGGAAATATTATAATAATCACTTTATTATTGCCTCTAGGGCATATTTCCAGCAGTCTCCCACTTGCACTAGAGTCAATAATCTAGTTACATTGTGATGAATCGAGCAGCCTTAGAGTTCTGGAGCTGATCATGTTTCGCTCCTGGAAGAGGTTTAGTAAACGGATCTGCGACATTCAGATTCGTATGTACTTTACAAATATCTATATCTCCATCCTGGATGTATCCAGAAATGGAGTTGAAATGGCGCTTGATGTGCCTTGTCTTCTTGTGAAACATGGGCTCCTTGGCAATGGCAATAGCACCAGTGTTGTCACAAAAGAGAGTCATCGGACCCGACGCACTGGGAATCAGTCCTAGGTCGGTGATGAACTCCTTCATCCAGACTCCTTCCCGTGTTGCTTCCGAAGTAGCTATGTACTCCGTTTCACATGTAGATGCCGCCACGATGCTTTGCTTGCAACTGCACGAGCTGACTGCCCCACCATTCAAAATATACACGTATCCGGTTTGTGACTAGGAGTAATCCAGATTTGTATCGAAGCTAGCATCAACGTAATCCTTTATGACAAGCTCTTCAGCACCTCCATAAATGAGAAACATATCTTTAGTCCTTTTTAGGTACTTTAGGATATTCTTGACCATTGTCTAGTGATCCACTCCTGGATCATTTTGGTACCTCCCTACCAAACTTATGGCAAGGTTCACATCAGGTATGGTACACAGCATGGCATACATAATAGAGCCTATGGCTGAAGCATAGGGGACAATACTCATCTTTTCTCTATCTTCTACCGTGGTTGGGCGTTGAGTCGTACTCAACTTCACACCTTGTAATACAGGCAAGAACCCCTTCTTAGCCTAATCCATATTGAACTTCTTCAATATCTTGTCAAGGTATGTGCTTTGTGAAAGACCTATGAGGCGTCTTGATCTATCTCTGTAGATCTTGATGCCTAATATGCAAGCAGCTTCTCCAAGGTCCTTCGTTGAAAAAATCTTATTCAAATAGGCCTTTATGCTTTCCAAAATTTGTATATCATTTCCCATCAACAATATGTCATCCACATATAATATGAGAAATGCTACAGAGCTCCCATTCATTTTCTTGTAAATACAGGCTTCTCCATAAGTCTGTACAAACCCAAACGCTTTGATCACCTCATCAAAGCGAATGTTCCAACTCCGACATGCTTGCACCAACCCATAGATGGAGCGCTGGAGCTTGCATACCTTGTCAGCATTCTTAGGATCGACAAAAACCTTCTGGCTGTATCATATACAATTCTTCATTAAGAAAGCCGTTCAGGAATGCCATTTTGATGTCCATTTGCGAGATTTCATAATCATAAAATGCAACAACTGCTAACATGATTCAGACCGTCTTCAACATCGCTACGGGTGAGAAGGTCTCGTCGTAGTAAATCCCTTGAACTTGTTGATAACCCTTAGCGACAAGTCGAGCCTTATAGATGGTCACATTACCATCCGCGTCAGTCTTCTTATTAAAGATCAATTTATTTTCTATAGCTCGCCGATCATCGGGGCAAGTCCACCAAAGTCCATACTTTGTTCTCATACATGGATCCTATCTCGGATTTCATGGCTTCAAGCCATTTGTTGGAATCCTGGCCCGCCATCGTTTCTTCATAGTTCGAAGGTTCACTGTTGTCCAACAACATGATTTCCATGACAGGGTTGTCGTACCACTCTGGTGGGAACGTGTTCTTGTGGAACTTCGAGGTTCAGTAGCAACTTGATCTGAAGTTGCATGATCATCATCATTAACTTCTTCTCTAGCCGGTGCAGACACCTCAGAAACATTTTCTTGTGCTGCGCTACTCTCCGGTTCGAGAGAAGGTACGATTACCTCATCAAGTTCTACTTTCATTCCACTTACTTCTTTCAAGAGAAACTCTTTCTCTAGAAAGGATCCGTTCTTGGCAACAAAGATTTTGCCTTAGGATCTAAGATAGAACGTATACCAATAGTATCCTATGAAGACGCATTTTTCCGCTTTGGGTTCGGGCTTCTCAGGTTGAAGTTTCTTCACATAAGACACATTTTTCCCCAGGTTGAAGTTTCTTCACATAAGACACATTTTTCCGCTTTGGGTTCGAGCTTAGGTTTCTTGCTAAACCATAATTCATACGGTGTCGTCTCAACGGATTTAGACGGTGCCCTATCTAAAATGATAGCGGTAAATCAATAAGAGACATCATAGATTGCACCATGTCCAATAAAGTGCTATTACGATATTCAGACACACCGTTACGCTGCGGCATGCCAGGCGGCGTGAGTTGTGAAAGAATTCCACATTTTCCTAAGCGCGTGCCAAACTCGTGACTCAAATTTTCTCCTCCATGATCAGATCGTAGGAACTTTATTTTCTTGTCACGTTGATTCTCTACTTCACTCTAAAATTCCTTGAACCTTTCAAAGGTTTCAGACTTGTGTTTCGTTAAGTAGACATGCCAATATCTTCATAAGTCACCAGTGAGGGTGAGGACATAACGATAGCCACCGCGAGCCTCAACGCTCATTGTACCACATACATCGGTATGTATTATTTACAATAAGTTGGTTGATCGCTCCATTGTTCCGGAGAATGGAGTCTTGGTCATCTTGCCCATGAGACACGGTTCGCATGTGTCAAATGATTCAAAATCAAGAGACTCCAAAAGTTCATTTGTATGGAGTTTCTTCATGCGCTAGACACCGACATGACCAAGGCGGCAGTGCCACAAGTATGTG
Source organism: Hordeum vulgare subsp. vulgare (assembly GCF_904849725.1). Classification (NCBI taxonomy): domain Eukaryota; kingdom Viridiplantae; phylum Streptophyta; class Magnoliopsida; order Poales; family Poaceae; genus Hordeum; species Hordeum vulgare. Next base: position 310,495,407 of record NC_058520.1, read on the forward strand.
GGACTATAATTATCAACCTTAACTCTTTTGGTACTCACACTATGAATATGTGTAACATCACGTTTGAGATTCATTAAGAATAAACCATTGACCAGCGGGCCATGACCATAAAACATACCACTCATATAAATAGAACAACCATTATTCTCAAATTTAAATGAGTAGCCATCTCGCATCAAGCGAGATCCCGATACAATGTTCATGCTCAAAGGTGGTACTAAATAACAATTATCAAGGTTCAGAACTAATCCCCAAGGTAGATGTAGAGGTAGTGTGCTGATGGTGACCACATCGACCTTGGAACCATTCCTGACGCGCATCGTCACCTTGTCCTTAGCCAGCCTCCGCTTATTCCGCAGTTCATGTTTTGAGTTGCAAATGTGAGCAACAACACCGGTATCAAATACCTAGGAACTACTACGAGCGCTTGTAAGGTACACATCAATAACATGTATATCATATATACCTTTCACGTTGCTGGCCTTCTTATCTGTGAAGTATTTGGGGCAGTTCTGCTTCTAGTGACCGGTTCCCTTGCAATAATAGCACTCAGTCCCAGGCTTGGATCCTTTCTTTGGCTTGTTCCCAGCAACTGGTTTACCGGGCACGGCAACTAATTTGCCGTCCTTCTTGAAGTTCTTTTTACCCTTGCCTTTCTTGAGACTGGTGGTCTTATTCACCATCAACACTTGATGTTCTTTCTTGATTTCCACCTCTGTTGATTTCAGCATTGAATACAACTCAGTAATGGTCTTCTCCATCCCTTGCATGTTGTAGTTCATCGCAAAGCCCTTATAGCTAGGTGGAAGCGACTCGAGGATTCTGTCAATGACCTCGTCATCCGGAAGTTCAACTCCCAGTTGAGTCAAACGGTTGTGCAACCCAGACATTCTGAGTATGTGCTCACTAACAGAACTATTCTCCTCCATCTTACAACTCAAGAACTTGTCGGAGACTTCATATCTCTCGACCAGGACATGAGCTTGAAAAACTAGTTTCAGCTCCTCGAACATCTCATATGCTCCATGTTGCTCAAAATGCCTTTGGAGCCTCGGCTCTAAAATGTAAAGCATGCCGCACTGAACCAGAGAGAAGTCATCACTCCGCAACTCCCAGGCGTTCCGAACGTCCTGGGTCTCCACGGGAACGGGAGGTTCAGCTAGCAGCGCATCAAGAACATATGCCTTCTTGGAAGCCATGAGGATGAGCTTTAAATTACGAGCCCAGTCCGCATAGTTGCTCCCATCGTCTTTCAACTTGGTTCTTTGTAGGAACGCGTTGAAGTTGAATGGGACATTTGCGTTGGCCATTGGATCTAAAATATATGTAAAGACAATTTTAGACTAAGTTCATCTATTCAAATTATTGAATGAACTCCCACTAAGATAGAAATCCCTCTAGTTATCCAAGTGTTATATGATCCACGTCGACTAGCCCGTGTCCGATCATCATGTGAGATGGACTAGTCATCAATGGTGAGCATCTCCATGCTGATCAAATCAACCATACGACTCGTATTCCGAGGCCATGTATATACATGCGACGCTCGCCGAGTCAACCTAAGTGTTTTGCGTGTGTAAATCTGGCTTGCACCCGTTGTACGCGAACGTTAGAATCTATAACACCCAATTATCACGTGGTGCTTCGAGACAACGATCCTTCGCAACGGTGCACACTTAGTGGAATACTTCTCTCAAAATTTGACGAGGGATCATCTTATCTTTGCTACCGTCGTTCTTAGCAATAAGATGAAAAACATGATAAACATCACATGCAATCATATAGTGACATGATATGGCCAATATCAGCTTGCTCCTTTGATCTCCATCTTCGGGGCACGACATGATCATCATTATCACCGGCATGACTCCATCATCATGATCTCCATCATTGTGTCTTTGCCAAGTCGTCTCGCCAACTATTACTTCTACTACTATAGCTAACGGTTAGCAGTAAAGTAAAGTAATCACAGGGCGTTGCATCTCATACAATAAATTAAGACAACTCCTATGGCTCCTGCGGGTTGTCGTACTCATCGGCATGCAAGTCGTGAATCCTATTACGAGAACATGATCAATCTCATACATCACATATGTAACACATCCTTCTGGCCATATCACATCACATAGGATACCCTGCAAAAAAAAGTTAGACGTCCTCTAATTGTTGTTGCAAGTTTTACGTTGCTGATTAGGGTTTCTAGAAAGAACACTAATTACCTACGTGACAACCACAATGTTGATATGCCAATGTTATTTACCCTTCATAAGGACCCTCTTCGTCGAATACGATCTGACTAAAGTGGGAGAGACAGACGCCCGCTAGCCACCTTATTCAACAAGTGCATGTCGGTCGGTGGAACCAGTCTGTCACGCCCAATATGTGACCCTATGCTCAATTTGGCACGGAGGCCTCGTCAGGGATAGAAGCGCATCTCGTCGTGTTGCAAGAATGGATATCGTTACAAGTACATGTACTGAAAGAAGAGATATGTATATAGAATTGGCTTACACTCGCCACAAGCTACATCAGAATCACAGGAGTACAATACATAATCATTATGAAGAATAGCAGGGTCTGACTCGGGCGAAAACAAACGAGAAAAGAAGAACGACGTCCATCCTTGCTATCCCAGGCTGCCGGCCTGGAACACATCCTAGATCGATGAAGAAGAAGAAGAAGCAACTCCAAATGAACAATCAACGTGCTTGCGTCGAGTAACCTATACCTGTACCTGCAACTGGTGTTGTAGTAATCTGTGAGCCACAGGGGACTCAACAATCTCATTTCCAAAGGTATAAAGACTAGCAAAGCTTATTAGGTGAGGCATGGTTAAGTGGTCAGGTTGCATCAACGGCTAAGCATATATTTGGTGGCTAAACTTACGAGTACAAGAATAAAGAGGGGGAAGATCTACGTATAACGGACGTGAACTACTCATGATCAAATGAATGGCCCTGAACACCTACCTCCATCAGACATAACCCCACTGTGTCCTCGATCGGAGAAGGAACTCACGGAAGCGACAGTCATGGTTACGCACACAGTTGGCAAGTGTTAATTAAGTTAACTTCAAGTTATCTAGAACCAGTGTTAAACAAAGTTTCCACGTTGCCACATAACCGCGGGCACGGTTTTTCTGAAAGATTTAACACTGCAGGGGTGCTCCAACTAGTCCATCACAAAATACCACAAGCCGCATAGAAATCCTCAATCACGAAGCTCGCGATCTCGTCGGATTCCCTAGTGGAATACCTCAACTCTGAGATTACCCAAAGCATCACCGGAATCCCGATGCACAAGATATCTCGTCAAAGGTAAAACTAATCCAGCAAGGCCGCCAGACGTGTCGATGATCCCGATAGGAGCCACGTATTTCGTTCTCAGGACACGATGGATAAGCGAAGCGTACGGTGGCCTGATAGAAATCTCCTGAGTGTTGGGTAACGTAGCATAAATTCAAAATTTTCCTACGCATATTCAGATCTTCCTATGGAGAGACCAGCAACGAGAGAGGGGTAAGATCATCTTCATACCTTTGAAGATCGCTAAGTGGAAGCGTTGCTAGAACGCGGTTGATGGAGTCGAACTCGCAGTGATTCTGATCTAGTGCCGAACTACGGCACCTCCGCGTTCAACACAAGTGCAGCCCGGTGACGTCTCCCGCACCTTGATCCAGCAAGGAGGAGGGAGAGGTTGGGGAAGAACTCCAGCAGCACGACGGCATGGTGTCGATGGAGACACGAGGTCTCCCGGCAGGGCTTCGCCAAGCACCGACAGATAGGAGGAGAAAGAAGAGCAGGGCTGCGCCGAGGGAGAGGGAAAAGTCTATCTCTCAATGGCCAAAAGTGCCCACTATATATAGGGGAAGGGGAGAGGGGTGCCACCCCTAGGGTTCCCACCCTAGGGGGTGCGGCAGCCCCCCCAGATGGGAGGTGCGGCGGCCAGAATGGGGAGGAGGGGGTGGCGCACCAACTGGTGGGCCTTAGGCCTACCTGGCTTAGGGTTTGCCCCCCCCTTTTTCTCTCCCTTGCGCAATGGGCTGAGTGGGGAGGCGCACCAGCCCACCTAGGGGCTGGTTCCCACCCCCACTTGGCCCACCTTACCTCCCGGGGTCGTTGCCCCCTTTCGGTGGTCCCCCGGGGCCACCTCCGGTGGTCCCGGTGGTCCCCGTACATTACTGGTGACGCCCGAAACACTTCCGGTATCCAAAATCATCCGTCCTATATATCAATCTTTACCTCCAGACCATTCCGGAGCTCCTCGTGACGTCCGGGATCTCATCTGGGACTCCGAACAACTTTCGGTAACCTCGTATAATAATTCCCTATAACCCTAGCGTCATCGAACCTTATGTGTGTAGACCCTACGGGTTCGGGAGACAGGCAGACATGACCGTGACACCTCTCTGGCCAATAACCATCAGCGGGGTCTGGATACCCATGGTGGCTCGCACTTGCTCCACGATGATCTCATCGGATGAACCACGATGTCAAGGATTCAATCAATCTCGTATACAATTCCCTTTGTTTGTCGGTATAGAACTTGCCCGAGATTCGATCGTCGGTATACCTATACCTTGTTCAGTCTCGTTACCGGTAAGTCTCTTTACTCGTTCTGTAGCACGTCATTGTGTGACTAACTCCTTAGTCACATTGAGCTCATGATGATGTTCTACCGAGTGGGCCCAGAGATACCTCTCCGTCACACGGAGTGAAAAATCCCGATCTCGATTCGTACCAACCCAACAGACACTTTCGGAGGTACCTGTAGTGCACCTTTATAGTCACCCAGTTATGTTGTGACGTTTGCTACACCCAAAGCACTCCTACGGTATCCGGGAGTTGCACAATCTCACGGTCTAAGGACAAGATACTAGACATTAGAAAAGCATTAGCATACGAACAATACGATCTTGTGCTAGGCTTAGGATTGGGTCTTGTCCATCACATCATTCTCCCAATGATGTGATCCCGTTATCAATGACATCTAATGCCCATGATCAGGAAACCATGATCATCTATTGACTAACGAGCTAGCCAACTAGAGGCTTGCTAGGGACACATTGTGATCTATTTATTCACACATGTATTAATGTTTCCTGTTAATACAATTATAGCATGAACAATAGACGATTATCATGAACAAGGAAATATGATTATAACCATATTATTATTGCCTCTAGGGCATATTTCCAACAGTCTCCCACTTGCACTAGAGTCAATAATCTAGTTACATTGTGATGTATCGAACACCCATAGCATTATGGTGTTGATCATGTTTTGCTCGTGGAAGAGGTTTAGTCAACGGGTCTGCAATATTCAGATCCGTGTGTACTTTACAAATATCTATCACTCCACTTTGGACATGGTCCTGTATGGAGTTGTAGCGCCGTTTGATGTGCTTCATCTTCCGATGAAACTTGGGCTCCTTGGCTATGGCAATGGCTCCAGTGTTATCACAGAAGAGTGACATAGGACCCGACGCGCTTGGAACCACTCCAAGGTCGGTGATGAGCTCCTTCATCCAAATTCCTTCATGAGCCGCTTCTGAAGCAGCTATGTACTCCGCTTCACATGTAGATGCTTCCACGACTTCTTGCTTGCTGCTGCACCAGCTCACTGCCCCACCATTTAACACATATACGTATCTGGTCTGTGACTTAGAGTCATCCGGATCTGTGTCGAAGCTTGCGTCGACGTAACACTTTACGACGAGCTCTTCGTCACCTCCATAAACGAGAAACATTTCCTTAGTCCTTTTCAGGTACTTAAGGATATTCTTGACCGTTATCTAGTGTTCCATACCTGGATCACTTTGGTACCTCCCTACCAAACTTATGGAAAAGTTTATATCAGGTCTGGTACACAGCATGGCATACATTAGAGAGCCCATGGCTGAAGCATAGGGGACATAACTCATCTTCTCTCTATCTGCTGCCGTGGTCGGCGACTGAGTCTTACTCAATCTCATACCTTGCAAAACTGGCAAGAACCCTTTCTTTGAGTTTTCCATATTGAACTTCTTCAATATCTTGTCAAGGTATGTACTTTGTGAAAGACCTATGAGGCGTCTCGATCTATCTCTATATATCTTGATGCCTAATATGTATGCAGCTTCTCCAAGGTCCTTCATTGAAAAACTCTTGTTCAAATAGGACTTTATGCTCTCCAACATCTCTATATTATTCCCCATCAATAATATGTCATCCACATACAGTATGAGGAAAGCTACAGAGCTCCCACTCACTTTCTTGTACAGACAGGCTTCTCCGTAAACCTGTATGAACCCAAACGCTTTAATCACCTCATTAAAGCGAATGTTCCAACTCCGAGATGCTTGCACCAGCCCATAGATGGAGCGCTGGAGCTTGCATACTTTGTTAGCACCCTTAGGGTCGACAAAACCTTCTGGTTGCATCATATACAACTCTTCCTTAAGGTTCCCGTTAAGGAACGCTGTTTTGACGTCCATTTGCCAAATATCAGAGTCATAAAAGGCGGCAATTGCTAACATGATTCACACTGATTTCAGCTTCGCCACGGGAGAGAAAGTCTCTTCGTAGTCAACTCCTTGAATTTGTCGAAAACCCTTTGCGACAAGTCGAGCTTTGTAAACGGTTACATTACCGTTTGCATCAGTCTTCTTCTTGAAGATCCATTTATTTTCTATGGCTCGCCGGTCATTGGGCAAGTCCACCAAAGTCCATACTTTGTTCTCATACATGGATCCTATCTCGGATTTCATAGCCTCAAGCCATTTGTTGGAATCCGGGCCCGCCATCGCTTCTTCATAGTTCGAAGGTTCACCGTTGTCTAACAACATGATTTCCATCACAGGGTTGTCGTACCACTCTGGTGCGGAGCGTGCCCTTGTGGACCTTCGCGGTTCAGTAGTAACTTGATCCGAAGGTTCATGATCATCATCTTTAACTTCCTCTTCAGTCGGTGTAGGCGCCACAGGAACAACTTCCCGCGCTGCGCTACTATCCTGTTCGAGAGGGGGTGTAATTACCTCATCTAGTTCTACCTTCCTCCCACTTACTTCTTTCGAGAGAAACTCTTTCTCTAGAAAGGATCCATTCTTGGCAACAATGGTTTTACCCTCGGATCTAAGATAGAAGGTATACCCAATAATTTCCTTAGGGTATCCTGTGAATACGCATTTCTCTGCTTTGGGTTCGAGCTTTTCTGGTTGAAGTTTCTTCACATAAGCATCGCAGCCCCAAACTTTAAGAAACGACAACTTAGGTTTCTTGCCAAACCATAGTTCATACGGTGTCGTCTCAACGGATTTAGACGGTGCCCTATTTAAAGTGAATGCTGCAGTTTCTAATGCGTATCCCCAAAATGATTGCGGTAAGTCGGTAAGAGACATCACAGATCGTACCATATCTAATAAAGTGCGATTACGACGTTCAGACACTCTGTTGCGTTGCGGTGTGCCAGGCGGCGTCAGTTGTGAAACGATTCCACACTTCCTTAGGTGTGTGCCAAACTCGTGACTCAAATATTCTCCTCCACGATCAGATCGTAGACATTTAATTTTTCTGTCACGTTGATTCTCAACCTCACTCTGAAATTCTTTGAACTTTTCAAACGTCTCAGATTTGTGCTTCATCAAGTAGATATACCCATACCTACTCAAATCATCGGTGAGAGTGAGAACATAACGATAACCACCGCGAGCTTCAACGTTCATTGGACCACACACATCAGTATGTATTATTTCCAATAAGTCGGTTGCTCTCTCCATTATTCCTGAGAATGGAGTCTTAGTCATCTTGCCCATGAGGCACGGTTCGCATGTGTCAAATGATTCAAAGTCAAGAGACTCTAATAGTCCATCAATATGGAGCTTCTTCATGCGCTTAACACCGATATGACCAAGGCGGCAGTGCCACAAGTATGTGGGACTGTCATTATAAACTTTACATCTTTTGGTACTCACACTATGAATATGTGTAACATCACGATCGAGATTCATCAAGAATAAACCATTCGCCAGCGGAGCATGACCATAAAACATATCACTCATATAAATAGAACAACCATTATTCTCTGACTTAAATGAGTAGCCGTCTCGCATTAAGCAAGACCCTGATACAATGTTCATGCTTAAAGCTGGTACTAAATAACAATTATTAAGGTTTAAAACTAATCCAATGGTAGACGTAGAGGTAGCGTGCCGACGGCGATCACATCGACCTTTGAACCATTCCCGACGCGCATCGTCACCTCGTCCTTGGCCAGTCTCTGCTTATTCCGCAGTTCCTGCTTTGAGTTGCAAATGTGAGCAACAACACCGGTATCAAATACCGAGGAGCTACTACGAGCGCTGGTAAGGTACACATCAATAACATGTATATGACATATACCTTTAACATTGCCGGCCTTCTTGTCCGCTAAGTATTTGGGGCAGTTCCGCTTCTAGTGACCTTTTCCCTTGCAATAGAAGCACTCAGTCTCAGGCTTGGGTCCATTCTTTTTCTTCTTCCCAGCATCTGGCTTACCGGGCGCGGCAACAACTTTGCCGTCTTTCTTGAAGTTCTTCTTACCCTTTCCTTTCTTGAAACTAGTGGTCTTGTTGACCATCAACACTTGATGCTCTTTCTTGATTTCTACTTCTGCAGACTTGAGCATCGAGTACAACTCGGGAATGGTCTTGTCCATCCCTTGCATGTTGTAGTTAAGCACAAAGCCTTTGTAGCTGGTGGGAGAGACTGGAGGATTCTGTCAATTATAGCATCATCCGGAAGTTCGACTCCAAGTGAAGTCAGACGACCGTGTAACCCAGACATTTTGAGTATGTGCTCACTGACAGAAATGTTCTCCTCCATCTTACATCTAAAGAACTTGTCGGAGACTTCATATCTCTCGACACGGGCATGAGCTCGAAAAACTAGCTTCAGCTCCTGGAACATCTCATATGCCCCGTGTTGCTCAAAACGCCTTTGGAGCCCCGTTTCTAAACTGTATAACATGCCACACCTAACCAGAGAGTACTCATCACTCCGCGTTTGCCAGACGTTCAGAATGTCCTGGGCTGCTGCGGGAGCGGGAGGGTCACCTAGCGGCGCATCAAGGACATATGCCTTTTTAGCTCCTTCAAGGATGAGCTTCAAGTTGCGAACCCTGTCCGCATAGTGGCTACCATCATCTTTCAGCTTGTTTTTCTCTAGGAATGCGTTGAAATTGAGGTTGACGTTGGACATCTACAAAATTTATAAAGACAACTTTTAGACTAAGTTCATGACAATTAAGTTCATTTAATCAAACTAAGTATGAACTCCCACTTAAATCGACATCCCTCTAGTCATCTAAGTGATACATGATCCATGTTGACTAACCCATGTCCGATCATCACATGAGACGGACTAGTCACCATGGTGAGCAACTCCATGCTGATCGTATTCAACCATACGACTCATGTTCGACCTTTCGGTCTCTTTTATTCGAGGTCATGTCTGTACATGCTAAGCTCGTCGAGTCAACCTAGGTGTTTCGTGTGTGTAAATCTGGCTTACACCCGTTGTAGGCGAACGTTAGAATCTATCACACCCGATCATCACGTGGTGCTTCGAGACAACGAACCTTCGCAATGGTGCACACTTAGGGGAATATGTTCTCGAAATTTTAAGTGGGATCATCTTATTATGCTACCGTCGTTCTAAGAAATAAGATGTAAAACATGATAAACATCACAATGCAATCATATAGTGACATGATATGGCCATTATCATCTTTGCTCTTTCGATCTCCATCTTCAGGCATCGCATGATCATCATCGTCACCGGCATGACACCATGATCTCCATCATCATGATCTCCATCATCGTGTCTCCGTGAAGTCGTCACGCCAACTACTACTATCAGTACTACTATAGCTCACCGTTAGCAATGAAGTAAAAGTAGTAAGCACATGGCGTTGCATCTCATACAATAAATTAAGACAACTCTTATGGCTCCTGCCGGTTGTCATACTCATCGACATGCAAGTCGTGAAACCTATTACAATAACATGATCATCTCATACATCATACATGCAACATCACAACTTTGGCCATATCACATCACTTGTCAAACCCTGCAAAAACACGTTAGACGCCCTCTAATTGTTGTTGCACGTTTTATCTGGCTGATTTGGGTTTCTAGCAAGAACGCCTTCTTACCTACGTGACAGCCACAACGATGATATGCCAAAGCTATTTACCCTTCATAAGGACCCTTTTCATCAAATCCAATCCGACTAGAGTAGGAGAGACAGCCACCCGCTAGCCACCTTTATGCACGGTGTGCATGTCTGTCGGTGGAACCAGTCTCATGTAAGCGTACGTGTAAAGTCGGTCCGGGCCGCTTCATCCCACTATACTGCCGGAAAAGAATAAGACTAGTAGCGGCAAGCAAATTGAAAAATCATTGCCCACAACTTTTGTGTTCTACTCGTGCATAGAATCTACGCATAGAAAACGTGGCTCGGATGCCACTGTTGGGTAACGTAGCATAGATTCAAAATTGTCCTACGCATATTCAGATCTTCCTATGGAGAGACCAGCAAAGAGAGAGGGGTAAGAGCATCTTCATACCTTTGAAGATCGCTAAGCGGAAGCGTTGCTAGAACGCGGTTGATGGAGTCGTACTCGCAGCGATTCCGATCTAGTGCCGAACTACGACACCTTCGTGTTCAACACACGTGCAGCCCGGTGACGTCTCCTGCACCTTGATCCAGCAAGGAGGAGGGAGAGGTTGGGGAAGAACTCCAGCAGCACGACGGCGTGGTGTCGATGGAGAGACGAGGTCTCCCGGCAGGGCTTCGCCAAGCACCGGTAGAGAGGAGGAGAAAGAAGAGCAGGGCTGCGCCGAGGCAGAGGGAAAAGTCTATCTCTCAATGGCCAAAAGTGACCACTATATATAGGGGAAGGGGAGAGGGGTGCGGCAGCCCCTCAGATGGGAGGTGCGGCGGCCAGAATGGGGAGGAGGGGGTGGCGCACCAACTGGTGGGCCTTAGGCCTACCTGGCTTAGGGTTTGCCCCCCTTTTTCTCTCCCTTGCACAATGGGCTGAGTGGGGAGGCGCACCAGCCCACCTAGGGGCTGGTTCCCACCCCCACTTGGCCCACCTTACCTCCCGGGGTCGTTGCCCCCTTTCGGTGGTCCCGGTGGTCCCGGTACATTACCGGTGACGCCCGAAACACTTCCGGTGTCCAAAATCATCCGTCCTATATATCAATCTTTACCTCCGGACCATTCCGGAGCTCCTCGTGACTTCCGAGATCTCATCCGGGACTCCGAACAACTTTCGGTAACCTCGTATAATAATTCCCTATAATCCTAGCATCATCGAACCTTAAGTGTGTAGACCCTACGGGTTCGGGAGAAAGGCAGACATGACCGAGACACCTCTCTGGCCAATAACCATCAGCGGGGTCTGGATACCCATGGTGGCTCCCACTTGCTCCACGATGATCTCATCGGATGAACCACGATGTCAAGGATTCAATCAATCCCGTATACGATTCCCTTTGTCTGTCGGTATAGAACTTGCCCGAGATTCGATCGTCGGTATACCTATACCTTGTTCAATCTCGTTACCGGTAAGTCTCTTTACTCGTTCCGTAACACGTCATCGTGTGACTAACTCCTTAGTCACATTGAGCTCATGATGATGTTCTACCGAGTGGGCCCAGAGATACCTCTCCGTCACACGGAGTGACAAATCCCGATCTCGATTCGTACCAACCCAACAGACACTTTTGGAGGTACCCGTAGTGCACCTTTATAGTCACCCACTTAGGTTGTGACGTTTGATACACCCAAAGCACTCCTACGGTAGCCGGGTCTTGCACAATCTCACGGTCGAAGGAAAAGATACTTGACATTAGAAAAGCATTAGCATACGAACAATACGATCTAGTGCTAGGCTTAGGATTGGGTCTTGTCCATCACATCATTCTCCCAATGATGTGATCCCGTTATCAATGACATCTAATGCCCATGATCAGGAAACCATGATCATCTATTGACTAACGAGCTAGCCAACTAGAGGCTTGCTAGGGACACATTATATCAATTTATTCACACATGTATTACTGTTTCTTGTTAATACAATTATAGCATGAACAATAGACGATTATCATGAAAAAGGAAATATGATAATAACCATATTATTATTGCCAACACTGAGTTGCCCTGGGTTGGCCCCGCACGGTTCTATGTTTTGGACCAGCACCATCAGCACTGCCCCCCTGTATTATGTAGAATTACTCCTCGGGTAGCGCTAACTCCCTATGCATTTCAGTTTAACAGAATTATTATGTTGGGCAAAATAGTACCAATGTTGGGCCTTGCCAGACCAGCTTTAATCTAAAACGAATTATCAAGGGGGTCCCCATAACAACCCGGATCATGTTAGGAGCGCTCAATTATGGAACATAACACCGGTAGCCGAAACTAAGGGGGCAAAGGTGGAACAAAACACCAGGCTAGAAAGGTCGAGCCTTCCACCTTTTACCAAGTATATAGGTGCATTAAATTAAATAGCATTTAATAGGGTGATATAAAAGGGAACCCATGTTTTCACATGGAAGCAACTGCACCTGCAACTAGCAATGCTAACACAGGGTTAAGAAAGCGGTAACATAGCCAATCAGTGGTTTGCTAGGTTGAAGAGGTTGAAGGTTTTCATGGCATTGTTGGGAGGCTGATATTTAACATGTGGTAGGCAACGAGGCATAATGATAGAAACGGTAAAACTAGCATGGCAATGATAGTAATGGTATCTGGGGAAATGGTCATCTTGCCTGAGATCCCGCTTGGAAGAAGAATGACTCCGTGAAGCAGACGAACCGATGTAGTCGAACGGGTCCTCACAATCCGACACACTTGCGGAACTCTATCGAGATGAACCAAACCGGAAACAAGAATCGACACACGATATTCACCACGACATATGCATGGCATAACGCACAACACATATGATGCATGAATGGCAAATGCAAGGCAATTCACTCCAATCAAACACTACACATTAAGTGAAGTTCAATATGCAACGAGTTGCATATTGGTGAAACTCCACATATGAATTATTTATTACGCTCCCGGTTATTTACACAACAATATTAATGTTTTAAACATGCAAGAGGTGAAGCGGAAATTAAATTACCTATCTAGGCATTTTTAAATCAGGTCGGAAACGACGTATAGCTTCTCCGAAATGACCCCATATGTTAATTTATAATTCTGACCAGATCTTTCCTAATCATATTTTATGTTCCTTAAACAGCGAAACAAAGTGGAGCATGTGATTCTACACGTCGTCCTACTCGATTTACATATATAGATGATCTCCAACGGAGCTACGGATCGAAAGTTACGAGCAACACAAGATATTATGTCATGGATGCCACATGCATGCAAATGAGAGCCACAACAATGTTCCGATAACTCAATGAGTTACTGATGCCAACGAATTATAAGTGTGTTCGTATGATGCCAAAGAATGATGGGGTGATTCCGGTTGCCGGTTCCCATGTGCCGGAGACATGAAAAAGAGGTACCCGCAACTAACAAATTACTACTATGTGCAAAAGAAAAAAAGAAAAAAAACAAGAGACGAAATAATTCAGTCCTATGGGGTTTGACCCAATGACCTCTTAGATGTGCGTGGAGTGCTTGCCACTAGGCTAGCTAAGTGTTCCTGATGAAATAGCAGAACTAACTTAACTGAACAAGATGCTCTAACAAACCTGAAGAAAAAACAAGGCAAAAGAAAATAATAGGGCGTGCCTAGGATTTGAACCCAGAACCCCTCAGATAGAAACCAGAGGCACTAACCACCTCGGCTACACTGTGCTTGTGCATAAATAGACATGGAAATCTTAATAAGCCCAACAACGAGAATGGATCTGAGAAAAACAAAACAAAGTTCAGATCGAGGCATTCTTACAGCGGACGGAAGGGGCCGGCGGGGATACAGGGCTTCGATGCTGGAGCTTCCAGCAAGGTGGATGGGTTGGGGATGCACTCTGGGTCGCGGATCCGTCCGCAGGGAGCCGATTCCCGGCAACGGCGAGCTGGACTTGGGCCCAGGGGGCGCTGGCTTTGCTCATTTTCTCTGAAGAACAGAAGAAACAGCAGGGTAGCACCATGGAGGACGACGGCGCGTCGTGGATGGGACAGGGAGGCGAGATCGACGCGGATCTAGGGGGTCTTGGCATCGCGGATCCATTGCCGGTGGCGGCGGCATCTAGCATCGCGAGGTCGGACGATGGCGAGCTCCTTGGGGCAGCGGCCCTCGTGTACTGCAGAGAAGAAAGGATAGAAAGATATGAGAGACAGGGAGAGAACCAGAGAGAGGGGAACAAGGAGAGGGAGGAAGACCTCCAATGAGCTTCTCCGGTGACTGACCGGCACGACGTCGAGGACAACCATGACAGCAGCGGTGTGGAGCTATGGAGGGCGGGTTCCGTTCATTCCTTGCACAACAGAAAAACCAACGGAAGAGGGAGAGAGATCAAGAGAAGAAGAGAAAGAGAGAGGAAGGGAGCAAGGGCGATGGGGCTGGCCTGGCTTTGGTGCTCGCGGGGTCACGCGGACCTCCAGTGGAGGCGGGGTGTCGGGCGCAGGCAGATGCCTCGATCTGCTCCGGATCGAGCGCTCAGGCAGCAGGGTCGGATCGGCAGCGGAGATCCCAAGGGGGAGATGGGACAAGGGGGGTGGCGGCGGCGGTTGGGACAAAGCTCCTAGTTTTGAGGGTTACGCTAGGATTGATCAATATATATAGAAAATTGGTCAGCTTTAGGGACATCTCAACCCTTCGTTTAGATCGGACGGTCGGGATAAATAGGTTAGGGGGGTCGAGTGAACAAACCAATGATGGTTTGCGGTAAAACGGGGTTGATCCGGACCCAATGGTTACGACCGTGTGTTTCACGTACCGGGAGGTTTTCGGACTAGGCTGCGGGTAAGGTCGGTGCACTGTGCAGAGGGGCTATGCAGGGAAGAGAGGGAAAACGGCAACCCGGCAACGTGATTTTAAAACAACGATGTCCGATGATAGACTGAATACGGTGCTGCTACGATCGACAGTTCGGGTACCAGACGGACTCCGATTGCGACGAAATTTGACAGGCGGCCTACCTGTAACCAAATAAGACCGCACGTCAAGTTTCGACCTAATCAGGGAAAGTTTTACACACGCTGTTTAAAACAAGGATTTGACGATGCCGCGGTGCGTGCGTGTGTGGTCGGGCTCAGGACGGACAACGACGAGAACCGACAACTAACAATGGATGCAAGTTTGAAAACTGGCGGCAACAGAGATGCTGATTCAATCTAGATGATGCAAATGATGCGACAAATAAAAATAACCACACGCCGAAAACGGAATAAAGGGGGAATCTTCTTGGGCGTCGGCATCGGGCTGTCACAACTCTCCTACACTACAAGAGGATCTCGCCCCGAGATCCAAGAATGAAAGGGGGAGAGGATGAGAATGCAAGAGGTAAAACTTAGTCGCTTCTTGACAAATGAGTGAAACCAACGATCCTTGAAGGTTGCAAAGAGATCAGGAATGATATGAGAAAGAAGCAAGAAATTCACGGAAAATTTCGGCAGCACTTCGGTAGGAAAACGGGACAAAAAATACGATAAGATGGAAAAATAGACAATATACATAACAAACAACTAAATAGAACAGGGGAACGCTATGATCTTGATAGAACAACATAATTGACCCAAAAGAGCAACATCACAATGCCTCCGGAACAAGAGAATATGAACTAGCTCATACGGAAGAAGAGAATGAAGAAAAGAATGACAACTACTATCACAAACGAACTTGACAAGCACCCTTGCAAGAAGAATTGAACGGAGTTGTTGTAAAAACAACAACGAAAAGAACAAGACAGTAGTGGGCTTATGGAAATCTTTTCAAACTAATGAAGTGACAACCAGCCAACAAGGATTGATTTGGAGAAACAAGATATGAAAAATTTCTTACACCAAGAGGATACATTGAGAAGTTGGATTAATGACAAGCACCATGATAGCAACAATCCATAGGAAAAGCTTTAGATGAAATCCAAACCAAGATGGCTCAAAGAAGAAATCATGGGTTGAAAATATCTCATGACCATAGAATTGGTGGGTTTAATTATCTCACACTTGAAAGGAAATCTCTACGAGGCTCCTACACTAACAAGAATGCTATAATACCACCTCAAAGTATGAAGGAAGAACAAATGCACATATAAATGCAAGAGAAAGGATACTTAAGGTTCTCCAACAAGAATCTTGAAGAACACTTGAGAATGGATTGAAACCTTGATGAACCACCATGAGGGACCTCCATATACAAATGAATGATGCAAAGATATGAAGGTAGAAGGAATAAGATTATGACCTTACCAAGATTTAGATGAAGCCTCACAAACAGATAAATAAAAGAACTTGGAACTCCGGAAAAGAAAGATAAACACATGGGGAAGAATTGATATCATGAGCCACTCCAGAAGAATAATTCATATTACTATGAACAATGATAAGAATTATGTTATGCTTATCCTTCATCAAGTTTAATTGATGACAAGCAACGGATTTAGCATACCCCTTATTCTTCTTGAAAGAAACTTGAAGAGAGAGATAGATATGCACCACTAGAAGAAGTCTTGAAGGAGACACCAGTGATAATTCACAATTGAATGGGAATACCAAGAAAGCATGGAGACACATGAGAATGAAGAGATCATGATCCACCTGAGAGAAAAATTTAAACAAGACACCAGAATAATTAAGAGACGAACGAAGAGACAACAATTGAGAAGAATTGAGGATGAAAGCTGAAAGCTGAGAACGAAGAATCTCCTGAAATGATGGCCTTCGGAGGATCGAGAAATGAACACAACACTGAAATACACCGGATAACAAGAAAGGGATCACTCATGATCGAAAACAACTGAGAAGATAACACGAAGCTGAGATGACATCTTCAAGAGAATGGACCAAGATTGAGAGAAACACTCCTTCGGTCTTCAAGCTAAAAATGATGAGGAGAACACCAGCAAGAATTACTGAGACACTCCGGATTAATGAAGAGTGAAAAGGTTGAGCCAATCATGGAATAAATTCAGATCAATCTTGAAGAAGGAATATGACAGATGAAACTCATACTTATGTCACAGTTGAAAAGAATTAGAGATCTCCGGAAAGATTAGAAGATCCAGGAAAGATGCTGGGAAAGAACCTGTGGGTTATGGCCCACTGAAAAAAAACCACTATTGAAACAATTGATAGAAGGAGAGATTGCACCGGTACAAATGAAAACTTGATGAGGTTGAGAACCTCGAATAATTAAAAGGATTGAAAACAAGAACTTCTGAGATATCTTCAACACTCATGGTTGAAAGAGGATCATGAATAAACAGTAAAGACTTGACTAAGATTTTCCAACATAGAAAATCATTTAACAAATGAAAAGGATATGATGAACACTGAAAGCTTGAATAGAATCCACCGGAAAAGGGAACAAGAATGAAAAATGATGAACACGGAACTCCTGAGAATCTTCACAATGAATCACCGGATAGAATGCACGAGGGAAGTTAGCGGAAGCGACAATGAAAAGAAGACCTTGGATGACAGTGAATCACTGACGAAAAGGGCGGGAGGTGGGGGAAAACAAAGACAACTTGGGACAGACGAGATGAACTCCAGAATAAATGAGAGAACGATCTTGCAAAATTGGAGGGATTGAATTCACTTGAAGAGAAACACACCGATTGAAAAGAATTGATATGACGACTCCGGTTGACAAGAATTGATAAGATAATTGATTAAGCAAAAGGATTAGCACTCTCATATGAATATGAGATCACTACTTAGAAAGGATTTGAAATCACCACTTGACATCGAAGCAACTCGAATTACCATATTCAACAAAACAAAGGATGCGGCTTACAATTAGCCAGAACAAACTCATGAGAAATATTTCGTCCGATATTTTCGTGGACAGGAATCCACTAGATGTCGAACCCCAACCTAAGATCATGCATTTGTTGGAAGATTCTCCTATAAGTAACTACTTGAATTCCCACCTAAGAATTCCCGAAATATCTGGTCATGCAATCTGGTACACGGATACAAGGAGTAATATCACACAACTCCTATACTAACCCATCTCCTGTATCACATCCTTCAACACACGACCAGAATCTCGGACCTTCATCTACTACGGACCCTCGTGATCACAACGATACAAAGTATGGCAGTACTCCCGAACAATCTGCACCAGTACTTGGGACATCGGGGTTATCTCGCCACTACTAGTATTGAAGCAATTACGAACATCCTTCGTTCTGAGATACCAAAAAACCTGAATGATAACGATGTGCTCAAGAATCCCCTGGAGCTCAACTCCCCGGAAGAAAATCAAGTCAGACAGGAGGCACCAAGACAGAACTCCGTCACATCAGCATCATATAGATTCCAAAAATATCCACGTGATCCTAATTTTTTTTGAGTGACAAGAGGAGTAGAATTAAAATATTACGTCAAGATTCCTCACCAGAGCATAGAAGAGGATAAAAAAGAATCCTACTCTCTGATATATAACTAGACTCAAAGTAAATTTTCACAAGACTCGACTCGGCCAAGTTCGATCAATCAAGGGGGCTCCTAGGTCGATACTGCTCTGGTACCAACTTGTCACGCCCAAGATGCGACCCTATCCTCAATTTGGCACGGATGCCTCGTCAGGGATAGAAGCGCATCTTGTCGTGTCGCAAGAATGGATATCATTACAAGTACATGTACTGAAAAGAAGAGATATGTATATAGAACTGGCTTACACTCGCCACAAGCTACATCAGAGTCACAACAGTTCAATACATAATCATCATGAAGAAGAGCAGGGTCCGACTACGGACGAAAACAAACGAGAAAAGAAGAACGATGTCCATCCTTGCTATCCCATGGTGCCGGCCTGGAACCCATCCTAGATCGAAGAAGAAGAAGAAGAAGCAACTCCAATTGAACAATCAACGCGCTCGCGTCGAGTAACCTTTACTTGTACCTGCAACTCGTGTTGTAGTAATCTGTGAGCCACAGGGGACTCAGCAATCTCATTTCCAAAGGTATCAAGACTAGCAAAGCTTATTAGGTGAGGCATGGTTAAGTGGTGAGGTTGCACCAGCGGCTCAGAATATATTTGGTGGCTAACCTTACGAGTACAAGAATAAAGAGGGGGAAGATCTACGCATAACGGACGTGAACTACTCATGATCAAATGTATGACCCTGATCGGAGAAGGAACTCACGAAAGAGACAATCACGGTTACGCACACAGTTGGCAAGTTTTAATTAAGTTAACTTCAAGTTATCTAGAACCAGTGTTAAACAAAGTTTCCACATTGCCACATAACCGCGGGCACGGCTTTCCAAAAGATTTAACCCTGCAGGGGTGCTCCAACTAGTCCATTACAAATTACCACAAGCCGCATAGAAATCCTCAATCATGAAGCTCGCGATGTCGTCGGATTCCCTAGTAGAAAACCTCAACTCTGAGATTACCCAAAGCATCACCAGAATCCCGATGCACAAGATATCTCGTCAAAGGTAAAACTAATCCAGCAAGGCCGCCCGACGTGTCGATGATCCCGATAGGAGCCGCGTATCTCATTCTCAGGACACGACGGATAAGCGAAGCGTACGGTGGCTTGATAGAAATCTCCCGAGTTGTCCCGGGTTGGCCTCGCACGGTGCTCTGTTTTGGACCAGCACCATCAGCACTGCCCCCCTGTATTATGTAGAATTACTCCTCGGGTAGCGCTAACTCGCTATGCATTTCAGTTTAACAGAATTATTATGTTGGGCAAAATAGTACCATGTTGGGCCTTGCCAGACCAGCTTTAATCTAAAATGAATTATCAAGGGGGTCCCCATAACAACCCCAATCGTGTTAGGAGCGCTCAATTATGGAACATAACACCGATAGCCGAAACTAAGGGGGCAAAGGTGGAACAAAAAACCAGGCTAGAAAGGCCGAGCCTTCCACCTTTTACCAAATATATAGGTGCATTAAATTCTATAGCATTTAATAGGGTGATATAACAAGGAACCCATGTTTTCACATGGAAGCAACTACACCTGCAACTAGCAACGCTAACACAGGGTTAAGCAAGCGGTAACATAGCCAATCAGTGGTTTGCTAGGTTGAAGGTTTTCATGGCATTGTTGAGAGGCTGATATTTAACATGTGGTAGGAAACGAGGCATAACGATAGAAACGGTAAAACTAGCATGGGAATGATAGTAATGGTATCTGGGGAAATGGTCATCTTGCCTGAGATCCCGCTTGGAAGAAGAATGACTCCGTGAAGCAGATGAACCGATGTAGTCGAACGGGTCCTCACAATCCGACACACTTGCAGAATTCTATCGAGACGAAGCAAACCGGACACAAGAATCAACACACGATATTCACCGCGACATATGCACGGCATAGTGCACAACACATATGATGCATGAATGGCCAATGCAAGGCATGACATGGAAATTCACTCCAATCAAACACTACACATTAAGTGAAGTTCAATATGCAACGAGTTGCATATTGATGAAACTCCACATATGAATTATTTAGTACACTCCCAGTTATTTACACGGCAATATTAATGTTGTTAAACATGCAAGAGGTGAAGCGGAAATTAAACTACCTATCTAGGTATTTTTAAATGAGGTCGGAAACGACGTATAGCTTCTCCGAAATGACTCCATACGTTAATTTATAATTCTGACCAGATCTGTCCTAATCATATGTTATGTTCGTTAAACAGCAAAACAAAGTGGAGCGTATGATTCTACACGTCGTCCTACTGGATTTACATATATAGATGATATCCAACGGAGCTACGGATCAAAAGTTACGAGCAACACAAGATATTATGTCATGGATGCCACATGCATGCAAATGAGAGCCACAACAACATTTCGATAACTCAATTAGTTCCGGATGCCAACGAATTATAAGCGTGTTCGTATCATGCCAAAGAATGATGGGGTGATTTCGGTTGCCGTTCCCATGTGCCGGAGACATGAAAAAGAGGTACCCGCAACTAACAAATTACTACTATGTGCAAAAGAAAAAAAAGAAAAAAAACAAGAGACAAAATAATTCAGTACTATGGGGTTTGACCCAATGACCTCTTAGATGTGTGTGGAGTGCTTGCCACAGGCTAGCTGAGGTTCCTCATGAAATAGCAGAACTAACTTAACTGAACAAGCTGCTCTAACAAACCTGAAGAAAAAAACAAGGCAAAGGAAAATAATAGGGCGTGCCTGGGATTTGAACCCAGAACCTGGTATTTGAACCCACAACCACTCAGATAGAAACCAGAGGCACTAACCACCTCGGCTACTACTGTGCTTGTGCAAAAATAGACATGGAAATCTTAATAAACCCAACAACGAGAATGGATCTGAGAAAAACAAAACAAAGTTCAGATCGGGGCATTCTTACAACGGACAGAAGGGGCCGACGGGGATACAGGGCTTCGATGCTGGAGCTTCCAGCAAGGTGGATGGGTTGGGGATGCACTCTGGGACAAGGATCCGTCCGCAGGGAGCCGATTCCCGGCGACGGCGAGCTGGACTTGGGCCCAGGGGGCGCTGGCTTTGCTCGTTTTCTCTCAAGAACAGAGGAAACAGCAGGGTAGCGCCATGGAGGACGACGACACGCTATGTATGGGGCAGGGAGGCGAGATCGACGTAGATCTATGGGGTCTTGGCATCGCGGATCCATTCCCGGTGGCGGCGGCGTCTAGCACCGCGAGGTCGGACGACGGCAAGCTCCTTGTGGTAGCGGCCCTGGTGTACTGCAGAGAAGAAAGGATAGAAAGATATGAGAGACAGGGAGAGAACCAGAGAGAGGGGAACAAGGAGAGGGAGGAAGACCTCCAACGAGGTTCTTCGGCGACCGACCGGCACGACGTCGAGGACAACCATGACAGCAACGGCGTGGAGCTATGGTGGGCGGGTTCCGTTCGTTCCTTGGAACAACAGAAAAATCAACGGAAGAGGGAGAGAGATCAAGAGAAGAAGAGAAAGAGAGAGGAAGGGAGCAAGGGCGATGGGGCTGGCCTAGCTTTAGTGCTCGTGGGGTCACGCGGCCCTCCAGTGGAGGAGGGGTGTCGGGCACAGGCAGATGCCTCGATCCACTCTGGGTCGAGCGCTCAGGCAGAAGGGTCGGATCGGCAGTGGAGATCCCAAGGTGGGAGATGGGACAACGGGGGTGGCGGCGGCGGTTGGGACAACACTCCTAGTTTTGAGTGTTAGGCTTGGATTGATCTATATATATAGAAAATTGGTCAGCTTTAGGGACATCTCAACCCTTCGTTTTGATCGGACGGTCGGGATAAATAGGTTAGGGGGGGCCAGTGAACAAACCAATGACGGTTTGCGGTAAAACGGGGTTGATCCGGACCCAATGGTTACGACCGTGTGTTTCGGGTACCGGGAGGTTTTCGGACTATGCTGCGGGTAGGGTCGGTGCACTGTGCAGAGGGGCTAGGCGGGGATGATCGGGAAAACGGCAACCCGACAACGTGATTTTAAAACACCGATAAGACGTCCGACGATAGACCGAATACGCTGCCGCTACGGTTGACCGTTCGGGTACCAGACGGACTCCGATTGCAACGAAATTTGACAGGTGGCCTACCTGTAACCAAATTAGACCGCACGTCAAGTTTCAACCCAATCAGGGAAAGTTTTACACACGCTTTTTAAAACAAGGATTTAACGATGCCGCGGGCGCGTGCGTGTGTGGCCCGGCTCAGAACGGACAACGACGAGAACCGGCAACTAACAACGGATGCAAGTTTGAAAACTAGCGGCAACGGAGATGCCGATGCAATGCAGATGATGCAAATGATGCGACAAATAAAAATAACCATACGCCAAAAACGGAATAAAAGGGGAATCTTCTTGGGCGTCGGCAGCGGGCTGTCTCACAGTCTCACGTAAGAGTACGTGTAAAGTCGGTTTGGGCCGCTTCATCCCATGACGTTGCCGAATCAAGAGAAGACTAGTAACAACAAGCAATTGAAAAATCTATCTAGGAGAAACTTTTGTGGTCTAGTCATGCATAGAATCTATCTAGGAGAAACGTAGTAGTAATTCAAAATTTTCGAAGTCACACAAGGATCTATCTAGGAGAAACCAACAATGAGCAAGGGGGTAGAGCAGCTTCATACCTTTGAGGATTGCTAAGCGGAAGCGTTACTAGAACGCGGTTGATGGAGTCGTACTCGCAACGATTCAGATCGCGGAAGATTCCGACCTAAGGACCAAACAACAACGCCTCCGTGTTCAACACACATGCAACCCGGTGACGTCTCCTATGCCTTGTGTTGGAAATATGCCCTAGAGGCAATGATAAAATAGTTATTATTATATTTCCTGTTGCAAGATAATCGTTTATTATCCATGCTATAATTGTATTGAATGAAAACATAGATACACGTGTGCATACATAGAAAAAACAATGTCCCTAGCAAGCCTCAAGTTGGCTAGCGAGTTGATCAATGATAGTCAAGTTTTTCTGACTATATGCAAGTGTTGTCACTTGATAACTGGATCACATCATTAGGAGAATCGTGTGATGGACTAGACCCAAACTATGAACGTAGCATGTTGATCATGTCATTTTGTTGCTATTGTTTTCTGCATGTCAAGTATTTATTCCTGTGACCATAAGATCATATAACTCACTGGCTCAAGAGTAATACCTTGTGTGTATCAAACGTCGCAACGTAACTGGGTGACTATAAATGTGCTCTACATGTATCTCCGAAGGTGTCCGTTGAGTTAGTATGGAACAAGACTGGGATTTGTCACTCCGTGTGACGGAGAGGTATCTCGGGGCCCACTCGGTAATACAACATCAAACACAAGCCTTGCAAGCAATATGACTAAGTGTAAGTTACAGGATCTTGTATTACTGAACGAGTAAAGAGACTTGCCGGTAACGAGATTGAAATAGGTATATGGATACCGACGATCGAATCTCGGGCAAGTAACATACCGAAGGACAAAGGGAATGACATACGCGATTATATGAATCCTTGGCACTGAGGTTCAACCGATAAAATCTTTGGAGAATATGTAGGATCCAATATGGGCATCCAGGTCCCGCTATTAGATATTGACCGAGGAGTGTCTCGGGTCATGTCTACATAGTTCTCGAACCCGCAAGGTGTGCACACTTAAGGCTCGATGATGTTTTAGTATAGTTGATTATATGTGTGGTTACTGAATGTTGTTCGGAGTCCCGGATGAGATCACAGACGTCACGAGGGTTTCCGGAATGGTCCGGAAATAAAGATTGCTATATAGGATGGTTTCATTTGGTCACCGGAAAGTTTCGGGCATTACCCGGAGTGTATCGGGTGTGATGAATGGGTTCCGGGTGTTTACTGGGAGGGGCCAACCCACCCCGGAGTGAGCCCATGGCCTTAGTGTGGTGCACCAAGTCCTTAGTGGGCTGGTGAAGTCAGCCAAAGAGGGCTATGGTGCCACAAGTAAAAATACCAAAGGAAAAGAGAAAAAAAAGGAAAGAGGGAGGTGGGAAGGAAGAGGAGGACTCCTCCTTCCCCAACTGAATTGGAGGAGGAGTCCTCCTCCACCCTACGGCCGGCGCACCCTTGGGGCCCTTGTGCCCCAAGGCTAGCCCCTCCCCTCCACCTATATATATTGGTGGTTTAGGGCTTTTTGAGACACAACTTTTCCACATGCAACTCTAGACTATTCCACATAGTTTTACCTCTAGATCGGATTTCTGCGGAGCTCGGGCGGAGCCCTGCAGGTGTAGATCGTCACCACCACCGGAGTGCCGTCACTCTGCCGGAGAACTCATCTACTTCTCCATCTTGCTTGCTGGTTCAAGAAGGCCGCGATCGTCATCGAGCTGTACGTGTGCTGAACGCGGAGGTGTCGTCCGTTCGGCGCTAGATCGAAACCGTTCGTGGGACGGATCATGGGATGAGGATGATTTGAATCACGAAGTTGTACCACTATATCAACCGTGTTTCTTAATGCTCCCGCTTAGCGATCTACAATGGTACATAGATCCAATCTCCTCTCGTAGATGGACATCACCTTGATAGGTCTGCGTGTGCTTACGAATTTTTTGGTTTTCTATGCAACGTTCCCCAACAGTGGTATCAGAGCTAGGTTCATGCGTAGATGTTATCTCGCGTAGAAAACAAAAGGTTTTGTGGACGTTGATGTTCGATTTTCTGCCCTCCTAAGTCTTTTCTCGATTCGAGGGTATTGTTGGATTGAAGTGGCCCGGACCGACATTACTCATACGCTTATGAGAGACTGGTTTCATCGACTAACATGCAACCTCGTTGCATAAAGATGAGTGGCGGGTGTCTGTTTCTTCAACTTTAGTTGAATTGGTTTTGATAGAGGCGGTCCTTGGAGAGAGGTTAAATAGCAATTTGCACATCTCTGTTGTGGTTTTTGCGTAAGTAAGATGCGATCATACTAGATACCCATAGCAGCCACGTAAAACATGCAACAACAAATTAGAGGACGCCTAACTTCTTTTTGCAGGGTATGCTTGTGATATGATATGGCCAATGACGTGATGTGATATATTGGATGTATGAGATGATCATGTTGTAATAGTTAGTATCGACTTGCCCATCGATGCTACGGCAACCGGCAGGAGCCATAGGGTTGTATTTAAACTAACGTTTGTGTTTGCAAATGTGTTTACTATATTGCTAGGTCGTAGCTTTAGTAGTAATAGCATATATAGCACGACAACCTCGATGGCAACACATTGATGGAGATCTTGATGATGGAGATCATGGTGTGGCGCTCGTGACAAGAAGATCATACCGGTGCTTTGGTGATGGAGATCAAGAAGCACAAGATGATGGCCATATCATGTCACTTATGAATTGCATGTGATGTTATTCCTTTTATGCACCTTATTTTGCTTAGAACGACGGTAGCTTTATGAG
Source organism: Hordeum vulgare subsp. vulgare (assembly GCF_904849725.1). Taxonomy (NCBI): domain Eukaryota; kingdom Viridiplantae; phylum Streptophyta; class Magnoliopsida; order Poales; family Poaceae; genus Hordeum; species Hordeum vulgare. Next base: position 310,521,432 of record NC_058520.1, read on the forward strand.
GTGATCTCTCACTAAAATTTCAAGATGAAATTGTGTTCTCCCCGACTATGCACCGTTGCACCAGTTCGTCGTTTCGAGACACCACGTGATGATCGGGTATGATAGACTCAACATTCACATACAACAGGTGCAAAACAGTTGCACATGCGGAACACTTGGGTTAAACATGACGAGCCTAGCATGTGCAGACATGATCTCAGAACACATGAGACTCAAAGGTCGAGCATGAATCGCATAGTTGATATGATTAGCATAGAGATGCCTACCAGTGAAACTATTCTCAACTCACGTGATGATCGGACTTGAGTTAGTGAATTTGGGTCATGTACCACTCAAATGAGTAAAGAGATGTACTTTTTGAGTGGGAGTTTATCTGTAATTTGAGTTAGTTAAATTCTAATTATCTTAAACATAGTCTAAGTCCACTTTGCAAATTTTTTGTTGTAGATCAATGGCTCACGCGACAGTCACCCTGAATTTTAATACGTTCCTAGAGAAAGCTAAGTTGAAAGATGATGGAAGCAACTTTGTGGACTGGGCTCGTAATCTTAAGTTGCTCCTGCAAGCTGGAAATAAGGATTATGTCCTTAATGCTACGCTAGGAGATTAACCACCCGCTACGGCTGACCAAGATGTTAAGAAGGCCTGGTTAACACGTAAGGACTACTTAGTAGTTCAATGTGTAGTCTTGTATGGCTTAGAGCCGGGACTTCAACGTCGCTTTGAGCGTCATGGAGCATTTGCGATGTTCTAGGAGTTGAAGTTTATCTTTCAAACAAACACCCGGATCGAGTGGTATGAGACCTCCGATAAATTCTATGCTTGCAAGATGGAGGAGAATTCGTCTGTCACTAAACATGTGCTCAAAATGTCTGGGTACTCAAACCGTCTGACTGAGCTGGGTATTGAACTCTCGCAAGAAGCTATCACTGACAGAATTCTTCAATCACTGCCAACTAGCTATAAGAGCTTTGTGTTGAACTATAACATGCAAGAGATGAACAAGTCACCCGACGAATTATTCGCCATGCTAAAAGTGTCAGAGTGAGAACTCCGGAAAGAGCATCAAGTGTTGATGGTCAATAAGACCACTAGATTCAAGAGAAACGGCAAAGGCAAGAAGGGTAACTCCAATAAGAGAGGCAAGCATGTTGCCAATCCGACGAAGAAACCCAAGGCTGGGCCTAAGCCTGAACTGGAGTGTTATTATTTAAAGGGATTGGGTCACTAGAAGCGCAACTGCCCCAAGTATTTGGCTGATAAGAAGGCGGCCAAGGAAAAATAGGTATATTCCATATACATGTTATTGATGTGTACTTAACCAACTCTCGTAGTAGTGCCTGGGTATTCGATACCGGTTTTGTTGCTCATATTTGCCACTTGAAACAGGAACTGCAGAATAAACGAAGGCTCGCGAAGAATGAAGTGACGATGCGCGTGGGAAATGGTTCCAAGGTTGATGCAATCGCCGTCGGCACAGTTTCACTTTAGTTACCATCAGGATTAGTTATAAACTTAAATATTTGTTATTTAGTGCATGCATTAAGCATGAATATTATATCTGGATCTTGTTTATTGCGAGACACTTACTCGTTTAAGTAAGAGAATAATGGTTGTTCTATTTCTATGAGTAATATCTTTTATGGTCAAGCACCCAATGTGAGAGGATTTTTCATATTGAATCTTGATAGAGATGATACACATATACATAAAATTGAAACCAAAAGATGTAGAATTAACAATGATAGCGCCATGTTTTTGTGGAACTGCCACTTAGGTCATATTGGTGTAAAGCGCATGAAGAAACTCCATTCCGATGGGATTTTGGAGTCACATGATTTTGAATCACTTGACACGTGCGAACCATGCCTCATGGGCAAGATGACTAAGACTCCGTTCTTTGGAACAATGGAGCGTGCAAGTGACTTGTTGGAAATCATACATACCGATGTGTGCGGTCCGATGAGTGTGGAGGCGCATGGCGGATATCGTTATTTTCTCACCATCACTGACGATTTGAGTAGGCATGGATATATCTACTTGATGAAGCACAAGTCTCAAACCTTTGAGAAGTTCAAGCAATTTTAGAGTGAAGTTGAAAATCATCGTAACAAGAGGATCAAGTTCCTACGTTCTGATCGTGGGGGTTAATATCTGTGTTTTGAGTTTGGTGCTCACTTAAGACAATGTGGAATTTTTTTCACATTTGACACTGCCTGGAACAGCACAGCGTAATGCTGTGTCCGAACGTCGTTATCGTACTTTGTTAGAAACGGTGTTATCTATGATGTCTCTTACCGATTTGCCGTTATCGTTTTGGGGTTGTGCATTAGAGACAACTGCATTCACTTTAAATAGGGCACCATGAAAATCCGTTGAGACGACACCATACGAACTATGGTATGGCAAAAGACCGAAATTGTCGTTTCTTAAAGTTTGGGGATGTGATGCTTACGTCAAAAAGCTTCAGCCTGCAAAGCTGGAACCCAAAGCAGAAAAGTGCGTTGAGAAGGAGTTGGGTACACCTTTTATCTCAAATCCGAGGGCAAAGTATTTGTTGCTTAAAACGGAGCTTTTCTTGAGAAGGAGTTTCTCTCGAAAGCTCTCGAAAGAATTGAGTGGGAGGAAGATAGAAGTTGATGAGGTTGTCGAACCTCTAACCCCTCTAGATGGTGGCGCAGGGCAAGGGGAAACCCTTGTCGAAGCGACGCCGGTTGAGGAGAAAGTTAATGATAATGATCATGAAACTTCAGATCAAGTTCCTATCAGACCTCGCAGGTCGACAAGATCATGTACTACTCCTGAGTGGTACGGTAATCATGTCTTACCAATCATGTTGTTAGACAATAATAAACCTGCGAAATACGAAGAAGCAATGGTGGGCCCGGATTCCAACAAATGGCTGGAGGCCATGAAGTCCGAGATAGGATCTATGTATGAAAAAAAGTGTGGACTTTGGAAGTATTACCTGAAGGCCACAAGGCTATTCAGAACGAATGGATCTTTAAGAGGAAGACGAACGCAGACGGTAATGTGACTGTTTATAAAGCTCAACTCGTGGCAATGGTTTTCACAAGTTCAAGGAGTTGACTACACTAAGACATTCTCACAGGTAGTGATGCTTAAGTCCGTCTGAATCATGTTAGGAATAGCTGCATTTTTCGATTATGTAATGTGGCAGATGGATGTCAAAACGGCGTTCCTTAACGGTTTTCTTAAGGAAGATTTGTATATGATGCAACCCGAAGGTTTTGTCGATCCGAAGAATGCTAACAAAGTATGGAAGCTCCAGCGATCCATTTATGGACTGGTGCAAGCATCTCGGAGTTGGAATAAGCGCTTTGATGAGGTGATCAAAGCATTTGGGTTTATACAAGTGGTTGGAGAATCTTATATTTACAAGAAAGTGAGTGGGAGCTCTGTGGCGTTTGTAATATTATATGTGGATGACATATTCCTGATTGGAAGCAACGTGGAGTTTTTGGATAGCGTAAACGTTTACTTGAATAAAAGTTTCTCTATGAAGGACCTAGGAGAAGCTGTTTACATTCTAGGCATTAAGATCTATTGGGATAGATCGAGACGCCTTATAGGACTTTCACAAAGCACATACCTTGATGAAGTTTTGAAGAAGTTCAAATTGGAACAGCCCAAGAAGGGGTTCTTGCCAGTGTTACAAGGTATAATATTTAGTAAGACTCAGTGCCCAGCAACTACGGAAGATAGAGAACAAATGAGTTCCGTCCCCTATGCTTTAGCCATAGGTTTTATCATCTATGCAATGTTGTGCACTAGACCAGACGTCAGCTTGTCCATAAGTATGGCGGACAGGTTTCAAAGTAATCCAGGAGTGGATCACTAGATGGCGGTCAAGAATAATCTGAAGTACCTGAAAAGGACTAAGGAAATGTTTCTCGTTTATGGAGGTAACGAAGAGCTCGTCGTAAAAGGGTACGTCGACGCAAGCTTTGACACTAATCCGGATGACTCTAAGTCTCAAACCGGATACGTATTTATTCTTAATAGGTTGCGGTAAGCTGGTGCAGTTCCAAGCAAAGTGTCGTAGCAGATTCTACATGTGAAGCGGAGTACATGGCTGCCTCGGAGGCAGCTAAGGAGGGTGTCTGGATGAAGCAGTTCATGACGGATCTTGGAGTTATGCCGAGCGCACGAAATCCAATAACCCTGTTCCGTGACAACACTGGTGCCATTGCCTTAGCAAAGGAACTGAGGTTTCACAAGAAGAGCAGGCACACCAAATGACGCTTCAACCTCATACACGACTACGTCGAAGGAGAGGACATAAATATTTACAAAGTGCACACGGATCTGAATGTAGCAGATCCGCTAACTAAACCTCTTCCATGGGAAAAACATGATCAACAACAGAACTTTAAGGGTGTTAGATTTATTACAATGTAAATCGCATGGCAACGTGAGGACTAGATTAATGACTCTAGTGCTAGTGGGAGACTGCTGGAAATATGCCCTAGAGGCAATGATAAAATAGTTATTATTATATTTCCTGTTACAAGATAATCGTTTATTATCCATGCTATAATTGTATTGAATGAAAACATAGATACATGTGTGCATTCATAGACAAAACAATGTCCCTAGAAAACCTCTAGTTTGCTAGCCAGTTCAATGATAGTCAAGGTTTTCTGACTATATGCAAGTGTTGTCACTTGATAAATGGATCACATCATTAGGAGAATCGTGTGATGGACTAGACCCAAACTATGAACGTAGCATGTTGATCGTGTCATTTTGTTGCTATTGTTTTCTGCGTGTCAAGTAGTTATTCCTATGACCATGAGATCATATAACTCACTGGCGCTAGAGGAATACCTTGTGTGTATCAAATGTCGCAACGTAACTGGTGACTATAAAGGTGCTCTATAGGTATCTCCGAAAGTGTCCGTTGAGTTAGTATGGATCAAGAATGGGATTTGTCACTCTCTGTGACGAAGAGGTATCTCGGGGCCCACTCGGTAATAGAAAACACAAGCCTTTCAAGCAATGTGACTAAGTGTAATTCACAGGATCTCGTATTACGGAACGAGTAAAGAGACTTGCTGGTAACGAGATTGAAATAGGTATATGGATACCGACGATCGAATCTCAGGAAAGTAACATACCGAAGGACAAAGGGAATGACATACGGGATTATATGAATCCTCGGCACTGCAGTTCAACCGATAAGATCTTCGGACAATATGTAGGATCCAATATGGGCATCCAGGTCCCTCTATTGGATATTGACCGAGGAGTGTCTCGGGTCATGTCTACATAGTTCTCGAACCCGCAGGGTCTGCACACTAAAGGTTCGATGATGTTTTAGTATAGTTGAGTTATATGTGTGGTTACTGAATGTTGTTCGGAGTCCAGGATGAGATCACGGACGTCACGAGGGTTCTCGGAATGCTCCGGAAACGAATATTGATATATAGGATGGTTTCATTTGGTCACCGGAAAGTTTCGGGCATTACCGGCAGTGTACGGGAGTGACGAATGGGTTCCGGGTGTTTACCGAGAGGGGCGCACCCACCCGAGAGTGATCCCATTGCCTTAGGGTGGCGCACCAAGTCCTTGGTGGGCTGGTGAAGTGGGCCCAAGAGGGCTATGATGCCACAAGTTAAAATACCAAAGGAAAAGAGAAAAAAGGAAAGAGGGAGGTTGGAAGGAAGAGGAGGACTCCTCCTTCCCAAACCGAATTGGAGGAGGAGTCCTCCTCCACCCTTCGGCCGGCGCACCCTTGGGGCCCTTATGCCCCAAGGCTAGCCCCTCCCCTCCTCCTAAATATATTGGTGGTTTAGGGATTTTTGAGACACAACTTTGCCACGTGCAACTCTAGCCTATTCCACATAGTTTTACCTCTAGATCGGATTTCTGCGGAGATCGGGCGGAGCCCTGCAGGAGTAGAACATCACCACCATGGGAGCACCGTCACGCTGCCGTAGAACTCATCTACTTCTCCGTCTTGCTTACTGGATCAACAAGGCTGAGATCGTCATCGAGCTGTGTGTGTGCTGAAGGCGGAGGTGTCGTCCGTTCGTCGCTAGATTGGACTATTCGTGGGACGGATCATGGGACGACGGTGATTTGAGTCAGGAAAGTGTACCACTACATCAACCGCGTTTCTAAACGCTTCCCGCTTAGCGATCTACAAGGGTACGTAGATCTAATATTCTCTCATAGATGGACATCACCATGATAGGTCTTCGTGTGCGTTGGAAATTTTTTGTTTCCCATGTGACGTTCCTCAACACCTTTATCCAGCAATGAGAGAGGAGAGGTTGAGGGAGAGCTCCGGCAGCATGACGGCGTGCTGATGGTGGAGCTGCATTGTTCTCCGACAGGGCTTCGCCAAGCGCTACGAAGGACGAGGAGGAGGAGAAGTGGAACTTGTGTGTTTGCAGCCCCAAAACCCTCTACTATATATAGGAGGGAGGAGGAGGAGGGTCGGTCAACCCTAGTTAAACCCTAGGACGTGCGGTGGCCAAGGAGGAGGAGGGGGCGGCGCCCTAGGGTGGGCTTGGCGCCCAAGGCAGCCCCCACACCTAGGGTTTGCCCCTCTTAGCCCTCTATTGCACCTTGGTCCCTTGGTGATGGCACACCTGTCGACCTAGGGGCTGGTTCCCATCCACTTTTGTCCCATGTAGCCTCTTGGGGCTAGTAGCCCCTCCTTGTGGACCCCTGGAACCCTTCCAGTGGTCCCGGTACATTACCGGTGATTCCCGAAACACTTTCGGCGAACAAATCTCCACTTCCTATATATTAATCTTTAGCTCCGGACCATTCCGGAGCTCCTCGTGACGTCCAAGATCTCATCCAGGACTCCGAACCACCTTTGGTAACCACATACTATTCCCATTACAACCCTAGCGTCATCGAACCTTAAGTGTGTAGACCCTACGGGTTCGGGAACCATGCAGACATGACCGAGACACCTCTCTGGTCAATAGCCAACAGTGGAGACTGGATATCCAAGTTGGTTCCCGCATGTTCCACGGTGATCTCATCAGATGAACCATGATGTCGTGGATTCAATCAATCCTGTATGCAATTCCCATTGTCTACCGGTATGATACTTGTTCAATATCATGTTTGGGAAGTCTCTTTACTTGTTCCGCAACACATCATCCCATGGCTACCTCCTTAGTTACATTGAGCTCATTATGATTATGGATTACCGAGTGGGCCCAGAGATACCTTTCCGTCAAACGGAGTGACAAATACCAGTCTCGGTTCGTACCAACCCAACAAACACTTTCGGAGATACCTGTGGTGCACCTTTATAATCACCCAATTATGTTGTGACGTTTGCTACACCCAAAGCACTCCTACGGTATCCGGGAGTTGCACAATCTCATGGTATTAGGAATGATACTTGACATTTAGAAAAGCTTTAGCAAACGAACAATACGATGTAGTGCCATGCTTAGGGTTGGGTCTTGTCCATCACATCATTCTCCTAGTGCAGTGATCCCATTATCAATGGCATCCAATGTCCACGATCAGGAAACCATGACCATCTATTGATCAACGAGCTAGCAAACTAGAGGCTCACTAGGGGTACATTGTGATCTATATATGCACACATGTATTACGGTTTCCCGTTAATACAATTATAGAATGAATAATAGAGAATTATCATGAACTATGAAATATAATAATACCCACTTTATTATTGCCTCTAGGGCATATTTGCAACATTTTTGGACTTGCCTTCGTATCTTCTTAGTTTCTTTGGGGTTTGATACGTCTCCAACGTATCTATAATTTTTGATTGTTCCATGCTTTATATTATGTGTTTTGGATGTTTTATACGCATTAATATGCTATTTTGTATTATTTTTGGGACTAACCTATTAATCTAGAGCCTAGTGCCAGTTTCTGTTTTTTCTTGTTTTTGAGTAATAAGGAATATTAAACGGAGTCCAAATGGAATAAAATCTTCGGAATGATGTTTCTTGGACTAGAAGAAACCTGCGAGACTTGGAGAAGGGGGAAGGAGACCTACCTGGAGACGACAAGCCTGGAGGGCGCGCCCTAGGGGGGCCTGGCTTTTGGCCCCCCTGCAGGCCTCCTAACCCTAATCCCCCTCCTATAAATTCCCAAATATTCCCCCAATACCAAAAGAGCAACTTAAAATACTTTTCCGCCGCTGGGAGCCTCTGTTCCCATGAGATCCAATCTAGGAGACTTTTTCGGTAATCTGCCGGAGGGGAATCAATCACGGAGGGCATCTACATCAACTCCATTGCCCCTCCGATGATGCGTGAGTAGTTCACCACAGACCTACGGGTCCATAACTAGTAGCTAGATGACTTCTTCTCTCTCTTTGTTTTTCAATAATATGTTCTTCATGATCTTCATGCAGATCAATCCGATGTAATACTCTTTTGCAGTGTGTTTGTCGAGATCCGATGAATCCTGAGTTTATGTTCAGATTACATATGAATATTATTTGAATCTTCTCTGAATTCTTATATGCATGATTTTATATCTTAGGAAGTCTCTTCGAGTTATTAGTTTGGTTTGGCAAACTAGATTGGTAATTCTTGCAATGTGAGAAGTGCTTAGTGTTGGGTTCAATCTTGCGGTGTCCTCACCCAGTGACAAAGTAGGGGTAGCGAGGCACATATTGCATTGTTTCCATCAAGGATATAAAGATGGGCCTTTCATCATAGTGCTTGAGTTTATCCCTCTACATCATGTCAGCTTACCTAATGTGTTACCCCATTCTTCATGAACTTAATACTCTAGATGCACACAGGAGTCGGTCGATGTGTGGACTAATATTGGTAGATGCAGAATCGTTTCGGTCTAGTTGACACGGACGTGATGCCTATATGCATAATCATTGCCTTGGATATCTTCATAATTATTCGCTTTTTTATCAATTGCTCGGCAGTAATTTGTTTACCCACCGTATTATTTTCTTTCATGAGAGATGCCTCTAGTGAAACCTACGGTCTATTTTCCATATTATACTTTCATATCTATAAACCAAAAATACCAAAAAATATATTGCTCCCATTCATTTAGTTTTGTTTTACTTTTCGTTCTAGCAATCTTTTATATCTGTCTCCATCAAATCTCATCCTTGCAAACAACCGTGAAGGGATTGACAACCCCTTTTTAGCGTTGGGTGCAAGTGTTTGATTGTTTGTGTAGGTGCAAAAATTGGGGCCTTTCTTGTTCTTCCTTTTAGATTTATACCTTGGTTCTCAATAAACTGAGGTAAATACTTATCTACTTTGCCACATCACCCTTTCCTGTTCAAGGGAAAACCAATGCAAGCTCAAGAAGTAGCAAGAAGGATTTCTGGTGCCGTTGCTCGGGAGGATACATAGCAAGATCAAACCTACCAAGTACCCATCAGAAACTCAACTCTTGCATTTACATTATTTGCCTTTTGCCTCTTGTTTTCATCTCCCACACTTCATAAAAAATTGTCATTTGCTTCACCCTCTTTTCTGTTTGCCTTTTTTGCTTGTTTTCTATCTTTTCTTGTGTTGGCATGTGCCTTCTATTTGCTTGCATCTTCGCTTGCCAGAAATCTAATGATATGGATGCTCATCCACTTGCTAATCTTTTCAAAATACAAAATTATGATGAACCAATTGCTAATGATTTCAGTTCACTTGATTATCTCTATGAAGTTCTATTTGAAAATCATGAATCTAAAAATTTGGATGAAGTGTTGAAAGAAGAAATTTATAAAGTGATTCATGATAGCTCCTTGATTGAAAAGCATGATTGCAATGATGTTACTGTAAATTATATTAATGTCAATTTTGTTAATGATATGCAAAACTACAAGCTTGGGGATGATAATTTTGTCATGTCCACTAATCATTGTAACGATCATGATTGGGGTGATGCTTCTTATGATATTGAAAATTTATTTAATCCTCATGATGAATATGTTATTGATAATAAGGTTTGCAATAGTATCAAAAGTTGGTTTGTAAGAGTGTCAACATTAGGTAAAAATAATCCCACATATTTGGGGAGTGCTCAATCTTATGATTTTTTTGATAAAAGTGGGTTTGGAGAGGTCATGACTTTAGTTAATGTTAATCCCACTACCTTGGAAGACATTAAGAATTTTATGCATGTGGATAATGAAAATAATTCTTTATGTGATAATTATATTGTTGAATTTATTCATGATGCTACTAAAAATTACTATGAGAGAGGAACAAATGCTTTTACATATTGCAATATTATCAAGTTTCTTCTCTATGTATTGGAAATTTTGAAGTTATACTTGTTTTGCCTTCCTATGCTAATTGATTCTTGTTTCCATAATTTTTTGCTCACAAAATCCCGATGCATAGGAAGTGGGTTAGACTTAAATATGCTTTCCATATGATTCATGATGCTCTCTTTATGTTTCAATTCTTTACCATTATGCGAGCATCGTTGAAATCATCATGCCTAGCTAGGGTCATAAAACGATAGCGCTTGTTGGGAGGCAACCCAATTTTATTTTTATGCTTTTGTTTTTGCTTCATTTTGAGTTCTGCATACATTATTTCCTCTGTATTAATTGTGTTTTCTTATTTTAATTAGTGTTTGATCCAAGTAAGAACTTTGGGATGGTCTACGGTGTTTGTGAACTGATTTTGCTGAAAAACAGAAACTTCCGCTCTCAGTCTAGGAATTTGGTAAATTCACTGGAACGTTTTTCTGGTCTGAAATTTTTACAAAAGATTCATATACATATTTACCGAATTTTTCTAATTTTTCAGAATTTTTATTGTTACAAAAGTATTCTAAGTTTATAGATTGCTACAGACTGTTCTGTTTTTGACAGATTCTGTTTTCTTTGTGTTGTTTGCGTATTTTGATGAATCTATGGGTTGTACCGGGGGGTATGAACCATCGAGAAGTTGAAATACAGTAAATATTGCAACAATATGAATAAATAATGAGTTCACAACATTACCTAAAGTGGTGATTTATTTTTCTTATACTAACTGATCTCATGAGTTTTCTGTTGAGTTTTGTGTTGTGAAGTTTTCAAGTTTTGGTTAAAATTTGATGGACTATGGAATAAGAAGTAGCAAGAGCCTAAGATTTGGGATGCCTAAGTCACCCCAAGACATATTCAAGGATACCAAAGAGCCTAAGCTTGGGGATGTCCCGAAAGGCATCCCTCTTTCGTCTTCAATCCATAGATAAATTTACTTGAGGCTATATTTTTATTCACCACATGATATGTCTTTTGCTTGGAGCGTTTTGTATGACATGAGTATTTAGTTTTTAGTTTGCGACAATCATCCTTGCTGAACACATATTTTGAAATATATATGCTTAATTATGAATTTATTAGAACACTCTATGTGCTTCACTTATATCTTTTGAGCTAGGCAATGTTGCTCTAGTGCTTCACTTATATCTTTTAGAGCACGGTGGTGTTTTATTTTATAGAAATTATTAAACTCTCGTACCTCAATTATATTATTTTGAGAGTCTTTAAACATCATGGTAATTGGTTTAGGTTATGAATTTAGTCCTAATATAATGGGCATCCAAGAGGGATATAATAAAAACTTTCATATTAAGTGCATTGAATATGATGAGAAGTATGATTCCTTGCATATAGTTTTGAGATATGGAGATTGTAATATGGGAGTCATGCTAGTAAGTAATTGTGGATTGGAAGAAATAATTGTGTTAAAGTTTGTGATTCATGTAGCATGCACGTATGGTGAATCATTATGTGATGAAGTCGGAGCATGATTTGTTTAATGACTATCAACCTTCCTGTGTAGGTCGGGATCGCGCGATGGTTTACTCCTACCAACCCTTCCCCTAGGAGGATGCGTCTAATACTTTGCTACAATAACTAATGGGCTTTTGCAATAAATATGTGAGTTCTTTATGACTAATGTTGAGTTCATGGATTATACACACTCTCACACTTCCACCTTTTCTAGCCTCTCTAGTACCACACAATTTTCGCGGGTACATTAAACGACCTTCCTCAAAACAACAACCATATACTTTCCCCAAAACAGCCAGCATATACTCTCCTCAAAACAACCACCATATCTACCTATTATGGCATTTTCATAGCCATTCCGAGATATATTGCCATGCAACACAACCGTTCCGTTTTTATGACACGCACCACCACCTTCATATTGCTTATAGAGTCATATTTTGTTCTACATATCAGTTTGTAATCTTTGAGTTGTAAGTAAATAAAAGTGTGATGATTTTCATTATTAGAGCATTGTCCCGTGTGATAAAAGGATGATGGAAGCTATGATTCCCTCAAAAGTTGGGATGAGTCTCTGGACTTTATAAAAAATAAAAGAGGCTAGCGAAGCCCACCTAAAAAAGTTAAAGAAGCCAAAGATGCCCACCAAAAAAAAGATTTTTTCTAGAGAAAGAGAGAAGGGATAGTGCTACTATATTTTTCCACAGTTGTGCTTCAAAGTAGCACGATGTTCTTCATAGAGAGTCTCCATTTTTGTCACTTTCATATAACTAGTGGAATTTTTCATCTTATGGACAACCACTTAGTTTTCTTTTTGAGCTTTCATACACTTATAACTTTAGTGCATATGTTGCATGGCAATCCCTACTTACTCACATTGATATCTATTGACGGGCATCTCCATAGCCCGTTGATATACCTAGTTGATGTGGGACTATATTCTCCTTTTTTTCTCGAGCAACCTCCACCATATTCTATTCCACTTACAGTGTTATATCCATGGCAAAGGCTCATGTATTGTGTGAGAGTTGAAAAGGTTTGAGAACATAAAAAGTGTGAAACAATTGCTTGAGTTTCATCAGGGTTGTGCATAATTTAGATACTTTGTGTGGGGAAGACGGAGCATAGCCAGACCATATGATTTTGTAGGGATAACTTTCTAAGGCCATGTTATTTCGAAAGGACGTGATTGCCCTATGAGTATGCTTGAAGTATTATTGTTTTTATGTAAATATTAGACTTTTGTTTTGAATTTTATGGATCTGAATATTCATTCCACAATAAAGAATATAACATGGATAAATATGTTAGGTAGCATTTCACATAAAAAATTCTGTTTTTATCATTTACCTACTCGAGGACGAACAGGAATTAAGCTTGGGGATGCTTGATACGTCTCCAACGTATCTATAATTTTTGATTATTCCATGATATTATATTATGTGTTTTGGATGTTTTTTATCCATTAATATGCTATTTTATATTATTTTTGGTACTAACCTATTAATCTAGAGCCTAGTGCCAGTTTCTATTTTTTCCTTGTTTTTGAGTATTGCAGATAACGAATATTAAACGGAGTCCAAATGGAATAAAATATCCAGAATGATTTTTCTTGGACCAGAAGAAACCTGCAAGACTTGGAGAGGGGGCCGGAGACCTGCTAGGAGACGATAAGCCTGTAGGTCACACCCTAGGGGGGGCACCCCTAGCTTGTGGCCCCCCTACAGGCCTCCTAACCCTAATACTCCTCCCATAAATTCCCAAATATTCCCCTAATACCAATAGAGCAAAAACAAATACTTTTCCGCCGTCGGGAGCCAGTGTTCCTGTGAGATCCAATCTGGGAGCCTTTTTCGGTAATCTGTCGAAGTGTGAATCGATCACGAAGGGCATCTACATCAACTCGATTACCCCTCCGATGATGCGGGAGTAGTTCACCACAGACCTACGGGTCCATAGCTAGTAGCTAGATGGCTTCTTCTCTCTCTTTGTTCTTCAATACCATGTTCTTCATGATCTTCGTGAAGATCTATCCGATGTAATACTCTTTTCCGGCCTGTTTGTCCAGATCCGATGAATTGTGAGTTTATGTTCATATTATATATGAATATTATTTGAATCTTCTCTCAATTATTATATGCATCGTTTCATATCTTAACAAGTCTCTTTGCGTTATTAGTTTGGTTTGGCCAACTAGATTGGTTATTCTTGCAATGGGAGAAGTGCTTAGCTTTGGATTCAATCTTGCGTTGTCCTCATCCAGTGACAAAGTAGGGGTAATGAGGCACGTATTGCATTGTTTCCATCAAGGATAAAAAGTTGGGGTTTTCATCATATTGCTTGAGTTTATCCTTCTAGATCATGTCATCTTACCTAATGCATTACTCTGTTCTTCATGAACTTAATACTCTAGATGCACACATGAGTCGGTCGATGTGTGGAGTAATAGTAGTTTATGCAGAATCGTTTCGGTCTACTTGACACAGCCGTGATGCCTATATGCATAATAATTGCCTTGGATATCTTCATAATTATTCGCTTTTCTATCAATTGCTCGACAGTAATTTGTTTAGCCACCATATTATTTTCCTTCATGAGAGAAGCCTCTAGTGAAACCTATCCCCCCGGGGTCTATTTTCCATATTATACTTTCAGATCTATAAACCAAAAAGACCAAAAATATATTGCTGCCATTTATTTACTTTTCTTTTACTTTTCATTCTAGCAATCTTTTATATCTAGCTCTATCTGATCTCATCCTTGCCAATAACCCCTTTTTATCGTTGGGTGCAAGTGTTTGATTGTTTGTGTGTAGGTGCGAAGATTGGGGCCTTGCTTGCTCCTCCTACTGGATCGATACCTTAGTTCTCAACAAACTAAGGTAAATACTTATATACTTTGTTGCATCACCCTTTCTTCTTCAAGGGAAAACCAACGCAATCTCAAGAAGTAGCAGGGTTGACGTGATAGGGTTCCTTGTTAGGAAGTCGAGCGCGGGGTATGAGGTTGATGCGGTGTTTTATTTCTTGTTTTAGTTGTAGTCCCGGAGGAAGCTCATCAGGAAAAATGTCTTGGAATTCGTGCAACAAATGAGATAACACAAGAGGTAGATGTTGTGAAGTATTAGTCCGTACGACTTCATATTTTTACACAAGTACAAAGTGAAGAACGCTTAATGGGCTCTCACTCACATCCCTCAAGTCTAATTTTGTGGCTAAAAGCACTAGATCTTTCTTGGCCCTCATCGTGGAGTCACTAAATTTTTTCTTTTGTCGCTCACTGCATCTTTGAGGTGGATCGCTCTCTCACTTTTATCTCCACGATGGTGTGAGTATGTCTTATCCGCGGTGACTTGACTTGGAGCCATTGGTCAAAGCACATATTTCTTGCCCTTCATCTTGAAGCTATACTGATTGGTTCGATCATTATGGACGAAGCTGCGGTCGAATTGTGAAGGTATCCCAAGGAGGAGATGGCAAATGGACATGGGAACCACATCGCACTCCAAAGTGTCTTCGTAAGTGAGTATCTTGAAGGATACTTGCACGGTGTGGTAAACTTGGAGGGTGCCGAAATCACTAAGACATTGGACCTTCTAGGGGCATGGATGCTTCACCTTGACCAATTGTATCTTGGAGAAAAGGTCCTCACTTTCCAAATTGTGGCAACTTGCACCGTCGATGATGACCTTGACGAATTCTCCTTGGATGCCCGCCTTGGTATGGAAGATGTGGCAATGTTAGTCCTTGTCTTGTTGATTTTGAAGATTCAAAACCTTAGAGACAATGGGAACATGGCTTAGATCATTGTCGCAATAGATTTGTGCATCTTCATCTTCATTGACTTGGTGATGCATGGTCACGTGTTCCAAAGCATCCACCTTGTCGTCGTTCCTAGAGTCATAGGTGTAGTTGTCTTGAAGGATCATTGTGTATTTTTGGACTTTCAAATGTATTGTGGACACGGGCTTGGCATGTGAGGCACTTGATTGAGATTGATTTAGAGGCAGCATCCAGTGTTGGTGTAGAGGATGAAGCTCTTTCCTTGAAGTTACTTGTAGTAGGAGGTGGGCTTGACAAAATCGTCTTGTCCTTGTGACTTGACTTGTCATCTTTAGTCGTTGGAGTTTTCATAGTCGAAGGCGTCGTAGTCGGAGAAGCTTGTATACTTGAGTCATAGGTCTTGGAAGAGAAGTTGGAGTACTTGTAATCATCTTGCACTTGGCGTTCCGCCTTGGATTCTTGATGCACTAGCTCAAGTAAGTTGGATTAGGGTTGGAAATCCGCAATCTTCTTGACTTGGTAATTGAGACCATTCACGAAGCGCATGATTGTTTTTTCATCATCTTCCTTGACATTGGCTCAAATCATGGCCATTTCCATTTTTTGTAGTATTCTTCTACCGACTTGGTGCCTTGCTTGAGTAGTTGAAGCTTCTTGAAGAGATCACGGTTGGCATGAAGCGAGTTCGCATGATGTCCTTCATTTGGGCCCATGTGGTGATGGGGGTTCACCCTTCTATGTTCTTCGCTCAATCACTTTTTCGCACCAAATGAGAACACAGTCTTGGAACTCAAGGGAAGCCATGGAAATCTTTTTTTCTTCTTCAAATATGTGTATCCGGAAGATCATGTCAACCTTGAGTGCCCATGAAAGATAGTCTTTGGGATCATTGCTACCGGAAAACTTAGGCATGGTGAACTCGATCTTGATGAAGCAGTGTTCTTCATTGTGATTGTTTTGGTAATGCCCTTGTCTTGGAAGATGTGCATCATTTTTGTTGTTGTTGTTGTTGTTGCCTTGGGGCTTCATCATCATTGAGATCTATGTTATGTGCTTGAGGGTCTTGGAGAGGTCCTCGCACCCAGTGTCGTTGTTCTTGGTGCTGCTCTCGGCACTTGACTTCCTCTTGACGTTCCCACCAGAGTGCTACTTGTTCTTCGCACGCTTGACGGTCGCATTCTTGCAAAGCAAGTGTTCCCTCATGGAGGGCATGTTGTGCTTCAAGCGCTTGTTCCTCACGTTGACCCATCTTCACGTCGTTGTTGTAGGCATTCTTTCTCCAATGCTTCTTGTTCTTGTTGGTTATGTCAGTGACGCCCGTGAAGTCGATCCTGAAATCCATTTCCATGGAAAGGATTGTCTCATTCTTGGTGATGGCGTCGGTCGTTACGCTGGTGATGTCGACATCGAGGTAGACTGATAAACCACAAGTGTAGGGGATCGTGACAATCTTCATGGGTAGTATTTCACCCTAATTTATTGATTCGCAAAAGGGGATCCAAAGAATATTTATTGTCCGTAACAATTGAGTTGTAAATTCAAACACACTTGGGATATCCTTCTGTAACAAATATTTTCTAGCACAACAAGTAATAGTAGTAACAGTAGCAGTGATAGCATCAATTTTGGTAACAGTAATAGCAGTAGCAATTTAGTAGTAGGTGTGACAGTAGCAACATCAGTAGTAACTTAACAAGATTCACAATATGTAATGCGTAGGCACGTGGATCAGCATCAAATAGTAATTTAGATGTCATTGATCATATAACAGTTACACACTAGGGTGACACATAACTAGCTGCAATTCATCAATATAATGTAGGAACGTATTGAGTATATAGTCATACATGCTTGCAATAAGAATTTGCATGACATATTTTCTCCTAGTCCCGCGTCGTAGCTGGGTCCTATTGGAAACATAGGGATATTAATGCCTCCTCTTAATAGAGAACGAGAACAAAGAATTAACAAATAGTGAATACATGAACTCCTCAAACTACGATAATGATGACCCACAAGTATATGGGGTCAATCTAGTCCTTTCGATAAGTAAGAGTGTCAAACCCAACGAGGATCAGAAGGGAATGACAAGCAGTTTTCAGCAAGGTAATTTGTGCAAGCACTAAAATAGTGGTAACAAGTTGTTTGATAGTAAGATAATTGTAAGAAGTGATAAGTAGCAATAGTAATGATAGGTCCAGCAAGGTAGCCCAATCCTTTTGTGGCAAAGGACACACCAGAACAATTTCTTATAATAGGCAAAGCATTCTTGAGGGCACACGGGAATTTTATCTAGTCACTTTCGTCATGCTGGGTTAATTCGCCTTCGTTATTTTGATAATTTTATATGTGGGTGAACCGGTGCTTGGGTGCTTTTCGTACTTGAACAAACCTCCCACTTATAGTTAACCCGCCCGCAAGCATCCGCAACTACAAGAAAAGCACTAAGAATAAATTCTAACCATATAATGAAACATAGGGATCCAAATCATCCCCTTACGAAGTAGTGCATAGACTAGATTTTAAGTTTATGTCACTCTCGCAACCCACCCTCTAATTACTACTCGACAATGCATTCCCTTAGGCCCAAAATATGGTGAAGTTTTATGTAGTTGACGTTCACATATCACCACCAAGGAAATCACAACATTTATAGTGTCAAAATATCGAACAAATATTAACTTCACATGAATACTTGCAACATGATTTCTCTCGTAGCGTCAAGAAGAAAAGTAACTACTCACAAGCAATAAACATGTTCATGATCACAGAGGTATTATACATCATTATGAATCTAAACATATGATCTTCTACAAAATAAACCACAAAGCATCAACTACAATATGTAATTAACACTATTAGACACACCGCAGGTAACAATCCGAGGTTCCGGTACAATATTGAGTACAAGCGATGCACTAGGGTTTTGATAGGAGATCGTGCTGGTGAAGATGTTGATGAAGATTTGCCTCCCCAAGATGAGAGGGTTGTTGGTGATGACAATGGCCTCGATTTCCCCCTCAGGAAGGGAAGTTCCTCCGGTAGAATCACTCCGCCGAATGGCAAAAGTGCTCCTACCCAGGTTCCGCCTCGAGAAATTGACGCTTCGTCCCGAAAGTCCTCTCCTTCATTTTTTTAGGTCGGAGGAGAATATATACCACAAGATGGGTGCCAGAGGTGGGCCAGGTGGCCCACTAGATATCACGTCGTGCCAGGGGTCCCAGGCACGCCCTAGTTTCTAGTGGCCTCTTATTCATCAGCATCTACTCTCTAATCATCCACCTTGAGATATCTATCCAGAACATCTCACTGGTATTAAGTTGCGAACCCCACCCAAAATGTAAACTCAAAGCAACGGACAACTGCATTAACGAACTTTGCGTAAGGTATACAATACTTGCAACCGGGGTCACAAGCATCGTTGTTTTCTCCCTGGTGGCAAGAACACATCCCCTAGTCTCATCCTGCAGGGAGGCTGCCTGGGCAGGCCCTGGCTCCCCTCTGTCCCACCTTTGGTACTCGTGAAGCTTCCGTCACGCTGATTTTTATATATTTTTCTCTCTATTTTTGGGACTCTGTAAACTGGGGTAAAAATCCCTGCAAAAAAACATCAGTAGACAGAAACTGGCACTAGGTGCACTGAGTTAGTAGGTTAGTCCAAATATGTGTAAAAAGTTATGAAAGTGTAGCCGAACATATAATAATGTCACCCAAAAGACCATGGAACAAACATAAATTATAGATACGTTTGGGATGTATCGACATCCCCAAGCTTAATTCCTGCTCGTTCTCGAGTAGATAAATGATAACACAAATAATTTCTATGGTGACATGCTAACACACATATAATAACTTCAAAGTAAAGCAAGTAAGATATGCAATTCAAGTCAAGACAATAACAAGCAAGAGTCTATATTTAGTATTGGAAATAGCAAAGTAAGAACATAAAGGTGCAAGAGCTCTCGCTGTCCGTGACTCGAATGTCTCCAAATGGTGTTTGCGTGCAACAAGTGGGAGATGGGTTTGGAGAATTAAAATAGTTGATAATTTAATTGAGAACTCAATCTACTAGAACTTCACACTTGGTCTCCTTCGGAATCCTATTTTGACTCATCCCCAGACCACTAGTAAGGCACAAGTCAAAATGATCCCCTCCCTTTCGACTTTGAGCACTCATGCAATGGATGAGCGCAAGCAGGATATGTTGGCACTTAGGATGGAAAAGAGAATAATGATGGGGAAGGAAGACAAAAAAGGTGTGAAAGGAGCACATCAATGAGGACAACCATAGGAGAGAGAAATTCAAATGATAGATATGATGTGAGGAGTAGGGATTGCCATGCAACGGATGCACATCTGAGCTAATGTAAGCTCTCCAATGGAACTAGTGGGGGTGCATCCAACTTGCTTTCTCATGAAGACCTAGAGATCATTTGAGGAGGCTCATCATTGGAATATACAAGCCAAGTTCTATAGTGTAAGGGTCCCCACATAGTTATGCATGAATGATAATCTCTATGGAGTACAAATATAACAATGGAGTACGAGTGTGGATCTTTCAAAAGGAATAGTAGTGTTGCCCCCTTCTCTCTTTTTATTTCTTTTTTTCCTTTTCTCTTTTTATTTTAATTTTTTTGTTTCCTCTTTGGCTCTTTCTATTTATCTCTCATTTGTCCTCTTTGGGATCTTTTAATTTGTCCTCTTTGGGCTCTTTTCCTCACTTAAGGGCAACACTTTATGTTTTACAACAATAAAAAGAAGATCTTCACACTTTATAAGAAGTATTCAACATGAAGACAAATGAAAACTGTCATGATGTATGCAAATGTATGCCTCTGCTAGTGTAGTAGGATATGCAATGAAACTAGCGCATCATGTACCGATAGTGAGGGCAAGGCCCAACTAGCATGCGTCTCCTCGATCAAGCAAAATCAAGTATGACATGAAGATCAAGTCATGAGATGGTGGATGTTGCATGGCAATGTATCTCGGAAAGGCTATGGAAATGCCTTAATAGGTAGGTATGGCGGCTGTTTTGAGGAAAGATATAATGAGGCTTATGATGGCAGAGCGTATCATGCCAAGGGTTTGGATGCACCAGCAAAGTTTGCACCAACTATTAAGATGAGAAAGGGCAATGCATGGTACCGAAGAGGCTAGCAAAATATGGATGGTGGAAGTGCCAACAATCGAATACTCGCATTAGTCCGAAGAACTCATGCACTTATTATCGGTAACTCTCTATCTAGTAAGGAGATTTAGAAAGAGACAAGTACCCCGAAGAGGAGTGTTTGGGGGTTTGGTTATCCTTGCGCATTCTCGACCCATGATAACGTGAGGGTACTCTATATATTCGAACCCCTCCAGAGGTTAGCGATCAATCTAGTAGCTAGAGTTCTCAACTAATTTTTTTAGTTTTGAAAAACACATGGATTTACCGAAATACGAAACCTATCACTAATAGGCTCAAGATCTTGATACCAATAGTCCAAACATTACTCAAATCAATACCTCAAAACTATTGCAAGTTACTACTATACTTAAATAGCAACCTCAATTACCTACTCATGCAAGACACACAACTCAGTGCAACAAGACAACTCTCTAAATAAGATAAGCATGATAACTCAAGAGAGTTCCAAAAGCAACCTAAATAAAATCTCTTAAAAAGATGAAGCATGAAAACTAAGAGCTAAGCATGACATCATCTATGAAAAGATAAAGAACACATAAAAAAAGATAAGCATGAAAAACTATGTTGTGTTCTAGGGTGGAGTGGAGTGTGATTCTCTCCCAAACAAAGAAGGCTAGGTTCCAACTTGTTATGAATAGCAAGAAAAACTAAAACAAACTAAAAAGTAAAGAGCGGGACGCTCCAAGCACATAACATCACATATGATGTGATAAAAATATAGCATGGAGAAGGACGAACTGATGATTGTTGATGGAGAAGGGGATGCACGGGGGCATCCCCAAGCTTAGACGCTTGAGTCTCCTTGAATATTTCTTGGGGGTGAATGGGGGCATCCCCAATCTTAAGCGCTTGACACTCCTGGATCTTCTTTCATCATCTTCCATCGCATACTTGAAAACTCCCTTCATGCGAAACTCATCATAAGCTTATTAGAGTGGTTAGTGCCCATAGAAAAATAATTTATTCTCAACTGGAAATAAAGATTTCCATGAAGAGATACTGTTTATCAAGATTGTCAAAAGGTTTTTGCAAAGGAAAATAAGCTTAAGATTTGCAAATCAATGAAAACGTGAAACTGGACAGAATCTGGGAAAAACAAAACAACATGTAGTTAATAATATTTTTGGGGTACTTCTGCAACTCAAATCAAAAAATTCAGAACAGACGCTAGAAATACAATTATATAGAATATACTGCCAAAACATTTCGGGTGAAAAATATGATCTGGGGATTTGTGGCGATTTTTTCCGTCAAGCAGACATAATCTTTTTCTCGACAGCATGTCAGAACTTTTGAACTTTCTTGCAATCGGAGGCTAAAACTTGGCACAAAACTTGGAAATAAAGATACAATGATATTGGTACACTAGTAACAAGCATCAAGACCAGTAAAACTGAAAGTAAAAACAAATTGGGTTGCCTCCCGACAAGCGCTTTCTTTTATGCCTTTGATCTAGGCATGATGCAAGAAAGATCAAGTATTATCAACTCCATAAGAATAACTTGCCCGAATAACGGACTCATAAGGTAACTTAATCTTATTTCGAGGGAAGTGTTCCATTCCCTTTTAAGGGGAAATTGGAATCTAATGGTCCCTTCTTTCATGTAAATAATAGCACCAACTGTGCGGAGAAAAGGACGTCCCAAAATAATTGGACATGAGGGATCACACTCAATGTCCATAATAAGAAAATAAACAGGAACATAATTATCATTGACAACAATAAGCACATCATCAATTCTCCCTAAAGGTTTCTTTATGGAAGAAGCAACAAGACGAACACCAAAAGAACATTGATCATAAGGTTTCAAATCAAGCATATCCTACATTCTTTTGGGCATAACAGAGGCACTAGCTCCAACATCACATGAAGCAAAGGAAGAGATATTATACAATTTAATCTTGACCAGGGGATCCTAACCATCTTCTAGTTTTATAGGAATAGAAGTCTCTAGCTTGATCTTATCCTCCCTAGATGTCATAAGAGCATTGATAATATGCTTGGTGAAGGCTATATTGAGTGTATTAGTGTGGGGGTCATTAGCCATTCTTGGCAAAAAAGTGATAACTTCGGAAAGATACAATTATCAAAATCAAGATTACTACCATTAATTGGAGTGGTGGTGATGTCATCTAAGCTCATTCTTTTGGTAGTCCCTAAGTTCAAAGGACCTTCTTGTCCTAAAGTTGAAGTATTAGCATCACCATTAATAGGTCCATTGGGACTAGGGATGTGATGGGTGTTAATAGTTTTGAGATCCTCAACAACATGTATAGTAGCAAGGGTAGTGTGTGTAGCAAGGCCCTTAATCATATCTTCCTCTTCTTTTTCTCTAGCCCATCTGTCCTTAAGTTTGGCTAGCATTCTTATGTTCTCATTAATTTGGACTTGGATAGCATTCATTGGTGTGGTTTTGCTTTCCTCAAGGGGGGGTGAGTTCCAATTTTAAGCATCTCTACATCATGAGCTATGTTGTCTACCTTAAAAGAGACACTATGTAATTTTTCTAATTTCTTTTCTACACTCTTGTGGATGGCTTTATGAGAAGTGATAAAGTCTTTAAGCATGCTCTCTAATTCAGAAGTGGAGTTTTTTGTGCTAGAATAAGTGTTGCTGTTCCCATAGTTGTTGGATGGGAACGGCCTATGATTGCTACAAAAATTACTCCTATAGGCATTATTATTAAAGTTGTTCCTTGAGATAAAATTAACATCAACTTTCTGTCTTTCTTGAGCAACCAAGGAATTTAAAGGAACATCATGAGGATCAATGGGAGCTTGCTTAGTAAGTAAAGTCATGATCATATCAACCTTATCATTAAGGGAGGAGATCTCCTCAACAGAGTTTACCTTCCTACCTGTTGGAGCTCTCTCGGTGTGACATTGAGAATAATTTGTCATCATATCGTCCAATAGCTTCGTGGCAGCACCAAGTGTAGTTGACATAAAGGTTCCTCCCGCGGCCGAGTCCAACAGTTTCTGTGATTTAAAGTTCAGTCGTTCATAGAAAGTTTGGATAACCATCCAAGTAGTCAAACCATGTGTAGGGCAATTCTTAACAAGAGATTTCGTACGTTCCCAAGCTTGGGCAACATGTTTATTATCAAGTTGCCTAAAATTCATAATGTTACTTCTTAACGGGACAATCTTAGCAGGCGGGTAATACTTCCCAATAAAAGCATCTTTGCACTTATCCCAAGAATCTATACTATTCCTAGGCAAAGACTGAAGCCACACTTTAGCTCCTCCTCTCAAGGAGAAAGGAAAAAAGCTTAAGTTTAACAATATCACCATCTACTTCAATATATTTGTCACATCCCTGAAACCCTAATCAAGTTAGCATTGTGCTCATATCTTCTTTGCATTGCATCTAAGAAAGTTTCAACAAGAACAAAGCAAGTGGTGAAGGAAAACTCAAAAACCCTACCCACTCCTCAAATTCAAAGGAATTATAAACTTTTTCAAATCAGTGAACCCAAAATGGCCTCAAGAAAAGTTGAACTTTTCTGATAATTCTTGAAAACAAATAAGCAATGAAGAAAACCATTTTATTAATACATTTGGCATTTTAAATAAATGCAAAAGGCTACTGGTTTCATGTTTGAAATTTGAATTCAAAAACTTTAAGTTTTAAAAAATGTTGAAAACTTCAGGACTGGTTGGATATATTCCAACAAATATTCTGGTGTGTTCAAAATATTTTATTCCAAACTATTTGGAGCTGAAATAAATAGCAAAACAAATAGTTAGTAAAGCACAAAAACAAAACAGAAAAAAATGTGGAAAAACTTACGTGTCGCCTAAGGAGGCCCAGCCCACCAGGGGCAGGGGCGTCTTCCCCCTCCTGCCTTCTGGCAGAGGAGCGAACGCCCACGGCGGCTCCTCCACCTCCTGCTTCGCCCTGGCACGCTCGGGTGCTCACCAGGAAAGCGCGACAGCAGGGATATCCTCCCCGAGCACGTCCCAATCAGTTCCCGTGCACCATTCCTCCCCCTCCTCTCGGGTTCTCTCCTCCCCCCTCCTGCCGCCATTGCCAAGAGCTCGAGCTCGAGCTGCCGTGCCCCTAGCCAAAGGATCTTCCTCCCGAGTGTCCCATCCTCTCCGCAACGACGAGCCCGACACGCATGTCAACGAAACCATCCTCCCCGAGCCCTGCAACGCCTCAAGTGCCGTCGTCTTCAACCTTCGGCCGCCGGCAAGTCGACGGTGGATCACCAGCTACAGCCCCTCCCTGAGCAGTCTGAGCCCAACTTCACCTCCACCATGAGCTTGCGATCATTTCCCCTCTTCTTCCCCTCGGATTCGTGCCCCCTACCCACTGGACCGATGAACCCGAGCTCCGACAACCGCCTCGGCTCGTCGCCGGCATGCTCCGACCACCCATAGCCCCTCCTGTTGCCCGTAGAGGATGAGGCCGAGCCTGGGGATCATCCCAGTGCTTTCGGCACCCGATTCCGAGCAGCACTGCACGATTTAGTGTGTCTCCGGCGAAGATCCGCCGCGGATCTGGTCGCCGCCGGTCAGTCTCCGGCGGGGGACGACGTGGCCGGCCTAATCCCGGTGGATTAGCTCTAAGCAGTTGCTGACAGTGGGCCCTAGGCAAAGTCAAACACAATCAGGGGTTGGTCAGCGCGGGATTATCCCTGTGAGGCTGACCAGTGGGTCACCCTGTCAGGTTTGACCTGATCAAGTCAGCCGACGGCTGACACCATGATGACGTGGGGCTGACGCAATAAGTGGATTTCTTATTTAAAAGAATTCCAGAAAAATGCCAAAACTTCTAAAAACATAGAAATTAATATGTAACTCCAATGAAAATAATTTATATATGAAAAAGTATCAGAAAAATCCAAGGAATCTGAATATGTCATTTTCAAACATGTTTGAAAATGTTACTCGACCCAAACTTATAGAATAATGAATAATTTAACTTTTATAAATACTTTGGAGATGGAATTTGAAAATTATTTGAATTCCACTTCAAATTATATGACGAAAGATTGTTCAACCACAAACCAGCAACTTAACATGTCATTTCCATGATGTTAAAAACAAGTTGATCTGAGCATCAGGTCGAAACAATTAAAATGGTATTCGAGAATACCTCGTTTGAAGTCATATTAGAGTTTGATTCAAATCAACTACAAACCTAATAAATGTTAGTTATAATAATATACCACCTTGCATCCTCATGCCATGCTCATGCATCATCTTGTTGCATATGATTTTTATTGATTGTTGTCATTTCTTTCGGTAGACTCCTCTCCTCCGGATTCCACCGAATATCCGACTGACGGATATTGTCCCTCCTCTAAGCAACAAGGCAAGCAACCATTTTGATCATCCTAATAAATCCCATGTTCTCGCTCCTGCACTTACTTATTGTATTAGTATCAAATGCTCAAATGCTTTTGCCACGTTAGTTGAACCCACTTCCTTTGCATGACCTGTCCTTGTCATAGTAAATATCTGAACCTTGCAACCTAGCATACCTAGTAGTTTCCTGAGCCATGATGTGCCTTATCCTCCTATGCATGCTATGCTTAGAGTTGTGTATGGTCTGTCATCTGGGAGAGGAACAGAATTGTGAGAATGGGTTCAGTAGGCAAAGGTTGTGTAACGAACCTGGTTTGGTAAAGGTACCGGTGAAAGGCTATGTAGGAGTACATGGCGGGTTGTTTCATTGGAACCGTCCTTAGGAACTGAGTTCCATGTAGGTAATCCAATACTAGATACTACCAAACATTGGGATACTTAATTGACCCTCTCGACTTATTAATCGCTTAGTACTCGGTCCAGGAGTTGCAAGTAGTTTTGGTGTTTATATTCATGCTGGAGTCCATGCATAGCGCTGACCTGAGAGGTGGGCTGTGATGCGGTAGGAAGTGGCACGGTGTACCAAGTGGCACCCGGATGGTGGGCCTGGGAACCCTAGGCACATCGTTTGGGGCCGTGGCGGAAACCTCGGCCGGACATCCGTGCGGATTACCCTCAGATAGGCGATAAACCTGGACTAAGTATTAGCGTTGTTAATGGTCGTGGCCGACTCCCTCGTTGGGCTTCCGCTTGAAGGTTGCCGAGGTGCATGACGTGCACATGGCGGTAAGTGGCGAGAGCGTGTGTGACTAAGTACACCCCTGCAGGGTTATGATCTATTCGAATAGCCGTGTCCGCGGATATGGACTACTTGGAGACATATGTTGTTCATAGATAACTTCAATGTCTACTCATAAAATTGTCAAGATAAGCGTGAGTGTCGTGGACGGCATTTCCGTATGGAGATGGAATGATTCCATGATGGAGTATTGTTGTGGTGTTAGTGGCCTCGTGTGCGAGAAATCAAGTTGTCAAAAATTGATTTAAAATGCAAGTTGTCTAGCCACGAGTCAAATGTTGGCTTTCCGCATGAAACCCCACAAATCCTTATTGATACATTGCATGAGTAGTTAGTTATCCTAAAGTCTTACTGAGTACCTCCATACTCATGTTTGCTTAATAATTGTTGCAGAGGTTGTTTATGACCCTAATGGAGGGTTCTTCCTAGACATCGACGACGACGAGTAGCTGGTGTCCCAGCTATGATCTGGCCCTAGGGTGGGTCTGTAGTATAGTCAGGCCACGTGCCTTATAGCTTCATCTGTCTATACTCAGACAGTTTAATTACTTCCGCTGGCTTGTAACTGACTGACTGTTATGATGGCTCGTGAGACCCCTACTGTGTAATATTATGTGTGAGGCTCTTCCGAGCCTCTTAAATAAAGCTTGTATGTTTATGGTTATGTTGTGATGCCATCGATGTATCTATACATATCGGTATGCCATGCGTACGTGTGTCGTACTTGATATGTATGTCGTTCAATTACCTAGCCGTAGACTTTAGGAGCATTCCTTACGGGGAAATGCCCCTTTGTGATCCAACGAGCCATGGTAGCTCGCTACTGCTCCGGACACATTGGTTGACCGGCCGTCCTTCTTAGCTGTTGTGTCTGTCCCCTTTAGGGAAATGTCATGCGATGTAATGGAGTCCTTGTAGCTTGCTACGACTCGTCTACATTTGCTGGTGACCGACACCTGCTTTGCTGGGTCATGTATGCCTGTCCCTGTGCGGAACAGCCACTTTGGTTTATGACTAGACATGTCGATCCGGGTTCTTTGTCATTGGATTGCTAGCGACACAATTGCATACGTGAGTCAAAAGGCGCAAACGGTCCCGACTAAGGTAAGGCTGTAGCTGTGGGGTTAACCGTGCATGAGACCGCAAAGAGATGTGTTGTGTTACAGGCTGGATTTCTAGGGCTTAGGATCGGGGTCCCGACAATATTTTTGCATATCACGAAGCTCAACAAAATTATTCAAGTGCAACGCAGCATCATCTCCACAACCAGAGCATCGATCTTTCATAACAAGGTTCTGTAAAGCAGGTTTAATTTCGTAGGAGGTTGCCCTAGTGGCGGGAGCAGCAATACGAACGCAGATAAAGTCATTGTTGTTGTGAGTAGTGAAGTCACACAACTTGGTGTTCTCAGTGGAACCCATAGCAGCACCAACAAGCAAGAACAAAGCAACTTATTTTTTTTGTGGTTTTTGGTATAAGACTCTAAAGCAAAAACTAGAAAGAAAACTAACAAGACTAAAAGCAAAGGTAAAAAATAGTGTGCAACTCCCCTATCTTGAAGACTGGAGTCCCCAGCAACGGCGCCAGAAATTTGCTTGATGACGAGTTGATGGATATACTACTCGCCCATCGTTGGTTACCCCAAGTCGAAGGTGAAGATGTAGTCAGCAGCAAATTTCCCTTACATGGGGACTGTAAGGTTTATCGAACCAGGAGGCCTCCGAGGATCAACAAGTAGGTGTCCGCTGCTCTAGCGCTAGCAGAAGACGTGAACCTACACACACAACAAATA
This sequence comes from Hordeum vulgare subsp. vulgare, assembly GCF_904849725.1. Classification (NCBI taxonomy): domain Eukaryota; kingdom Viridiplantae; phylum Streptophyta; class Magnoliopsida; order Poales; family Poaceae; genus Hordeum; species Hordeum vulgare. The sequence goes on from NC_058520.1 coordinate 310,550,058, forward strand.
ACTTTGCTCCCAACGAGTACAAAGAAGTTTTCAATCTCTTCGGCCTTGTAGTTTGCAATGGATCAAAACACAAGCGGGAATAGAGATAGTGATTGCAATGTAAAAGTAAATAAAAACAGTAAATGGTGGAGGTGTAAACAATGGTGGTAATATGGACCAGAGTCACATGATGTTCACTAGTGATGTCTCTCTCCCAAAAGGCGATACACAACTATGCTAGGTAAACAAATTACAGCTGGGCAATTGACAGAATTATAAACACACCGTAATGGTAATAATGCTACTAGAAGGTTAGAGGCTCAAAAGTAATGGGCAGTACGCCAAGACAAGTAGACCGTTTATTTATCAGCATCTACTCTCTAATCATCCACCTTGAGATATCTATCCGGAATATCTCGCTGGTATTAAGTTGTGAGCCCCACCCAAAGTGTAAACTCAAAGCAACAGACAACTACATTAACAAACTTTGCGTAAGGTAAACAATACTTGAAACCCTGGTCACAAGCATCGTTGATTTCTCCCTGGTGGCAGCAACACATCCCCTAGTCTCATGTTTCTATCACTCAAGCTAGACATCATGGGGCTTGAACCCACAATCATGCATAACGCTCCCTCTTGGAGTTATAATGTACTACTCGGCCAAAGCAATAAAGAGCAACGAAGAACATGCATGAATTACTAAAGAACATAATATAATAGAATAACCAAATATATAACTCATCATAATCTTAACATAATCTCATAATCCATCGGATCCGAACAAACCAAGCATAGCAATAGCAGGAAAATTACATAGATGCCTTGATCATGTAGGGCATATCACAAGAGCTAAACATTGAAGCACAAGATTGGAGAGAACACATCACGTAGCTACTGGTCATGGACTCATGGTCCAAGGAGGACTACTCACGACACATCCGAGAAGCGTCCATGGTGGTGGAGAAGCTCCCGGAGGTCAATCCTCCCTCCGGCAGGGTGCCGGAAGAGATCTTCTCGCGCTCCCGATCTCACAAGCGCTGCGGCGGCGGAACGATGGAGAAATTCACGATTGTGGATATATGGAAGGATTTTCGATCAAAGAGGTAAATATAGGCTGAAGGAGGGCAACAGAGGGCGTGGGCCCCACACAGGCGACCTCGTGGCGTGACCAGGAGGGGACCCGCGTAGGGAGGCCGCCTGGGCAGGCCCTGGTTCCCCTCTGGCCCGGCTTCAGTGCTCGTGAAGCTTCCGTCACGCTAATTGGGGTAAAAGTCCGTGCAAAAAAACATCAGCAGACAGAAACGTACACATTCTTTCACACCTTCATTCCCAGCTCAATGGAGCATCCTTCCTTGCCCTATCTCTCCTAGAAAGATCCATGGGGTAGTACCGCTCTCTTGAGCGATACTACCTATTATCCGCCATGGCCGACGGTAGTACCACTCTAGGGCACATGTGGTCTAGCTAGTTCCGCTAGCTACTGTCGCTGCCGTGGGGCTCGACTCTTTTTCGTGTCGGACTGAGCGGTTTCTAGAGCAGTAGTGTAGGGCAGTAGTACCACCCAACGAGCGATAGTATCGTGCCAGAATCCCTTGGTACTTCTGGGCTAGATCGGCAGCCATCCTGAAAGGATATAGGAGGCGGTACTACCCCTCGTGAGCGGTAGTACCTCTATGGCTGTACTACCGGCCTCTGCCTCCCTCTCTAGCTGTCTGCTTGTGTCCGAGTGGTAGTACTGCTCCTCAGTAGAGCGGTACTACCTCTTATCATTGGTAGTATCGCTCCATGGAGCGGTAGTACCGCTCTGATGAGGGCAGAGCAAGTGGGTAACGGTAGGATTCGTTCCCCCACTATATAAATGGGTTCTTCTTCCCTGAGAAGACCACCTTTACCAACCCTAAGCTCCATTGTTGCTCCAAGCTCCATTTTCACCAGATCTCTCCCTGGCCAACAAAACTTGATGATACTCTAGGGTTTGCTTGAGAGGGCCTTGATCTACTCTTCCACCAAGATAAATTTGATTCCCTCCACTAATCCCTTGCAGATCTTGTTACTCTTTTGTGTTTGAGCACCCTAGACGGTTGGGGTCACCTCAAAGCCATATTCCATTGTGGTGAAATCTTCGTGGTTTCATTGGGAGCCTTCAATTCGGTTGTGGAGATTGCCCAAACCTTATTTGTAAAGGTTCGATCGTCGTCAAGGGCACCACTAGTGGCATCACGACACCTTGTATTGTGTGAGGACGTGAGGATAATACGGTGGCCTTAGTGGCATCTTGGGGAGCATTGGCCTTATTTGTAAACGTTCGGTCGTCGTCAAAGGGAAGGAACTTCGGAAACACATCCTCGTCTTCGTCGATTCCAATTGTGGTTACTTCTTACCTTTACTTGTATTACTTACTTACTTGTTATTATTGTTGATAGGATCATATATTTGTTGCTAAAATTAATTTGTAAAATCTAAAAAAATGTTAGTTCCCTATGCACCCCCCTCTAGTCAACCATATCAATCCTTTCAATTGGTATCAGGGCGTCGTCTCTTTATTAAGGGTTTCACCATCCGAAGAGTAGGGCTGCATCGAAGATTGGGTTGTGGAGTTGCCCGAGGCTGCAGTTGCAAACTCGGTCACCCTAGAGGATCAAAATTAGGCCATGTCCACCTTTAGATCCTCAGTGGCTGTCAAGGTGAAAAACATGCTCAAAGATTTCCTTGATGGCTTCAATCTGTTTACCGATCCGTAGCATGTGGTTAATCTCGCAACGTCGGATACGGGGACCAACTCCGAAAAGGAAAACACTAATAGTGTTAGAAATAAATTACCTAAAGGAATGAGTGGGGAAAATACGTTTGCCTTGGTTCCTCCTCCAGTTGTCTATGTTGGACCGGTTCACCCATCAAATATTATTAACCTCAGTCCTCCTCCTAAGCTTGTAAAGAATGATTTTGCTAACTGGGTTTTTTGTATCAAGGCTCATTTGAATCACAAGTCAACACAACTTTGGAGAATCATTGAGCAAGGCTACTACCCACATGATCCAAGAAACCTCACTCCAAGAGAAGAGGTCGACAATTAGCTTAATCATTCCACCTTGTTCATCCTTCAAGCAGCAGTCCCATCGAAGATCTTGCTCATTTGAGACCCTTCACTCGTGCCAAAGATTCTTGGGAGCACATCACTTCCATGTACAAGGGAATCTCAAGTATTCAAAGGTTTAACAATAAAGTGATACTTGATGAGGCCGATGAATTTGTTATGCCTTTCAACAAGTCCATGTCCTCCATCATGCGACAATGGCTGGACTTTCACTCCATGTCCATATTGATCAAGACTGCTGACAATGCTCTAGCTCGTGTCCAACGGTCAAGAAAAGACACCCCCAACATTGCTTTGAAGGCCAAGGCTGCTGTGGAAGAAGAAGAAGAGGAAATGTTCCTCGAAGACACCAAGTAAGCTTATCATGAGCACGTGGCTCTTACGTCAAGGAAGTTTTGGGGGAAACAAGAGAAACTTAAAGACTAATTTCGCCAAGAAAAACTCAAGTGGGTCCAAAGGCAAGAAATGCGTGAGGGCTTTCTACAACTGTGGCAATGTGAGTCACTTTGTGGCATACTGCCCTTATGAGAAGATGGAAGACAATGATGGCAAGCTTATTCACGAAGACAAGGCCAAGCTCTTCCCCAACAAGAACAACTTCTCCAAGAATATGCCACAAAAGGTGTTGGTGACTCAAGAAGAGTATCTCTCTGATGAGTATGATCACGATGATGCAAGTGGTGAAGTAATTGGAATGGCCACGGTGGCCATTGCATCCTCTTCCCCAAGCAAGGTGTCCCACTTCAACGCCCCCAACGAGAACCGCATTGCCAAGTGCCTTATGGCCAAGGCATCCAAGAAGGTAACCTCCAACATCAAAACTATCATTTTCACTACCCCTTATCCTATGGTTAGTGGATATGAATGAGAGGAGGTAAATGATGAGAAAACTTCCTTTGATAGATTCATGAGAAAAGTCAAGGGTAACACCAAGAAGCATTTTGTTGCTCTCTTGGAACAACTAGGATAGGCTAATGACCTCATTGAAACTCAGGAAGAAACTATCTCTATGTTACAAGGACATAGTCGTGACTATGTCGATGAGATAGAGGATCTTTCCATTGTTCTTGTGGAAGAGCAAGCGCTTCGTTTGGGTCTTGAGGAGTCACACAATGATGACCTTTCTAAATTACAAAAAGAACATGATCATGCTCTTGTTCTTACTCGTGTGCTTCAATCTGAAAGGTTGCACTTGGGGTTGACCATGTCAGACTCAAGGAAGAGCTTTCCGTACTTGACAAGGCTCACAAGGCTTTAAATAATGCTCATGCTTCTTTGAAAGAATCTCATGCTCGACTCGAAGTAAAAGTCACTAAGGAAAAAGTCACATTTTCTGTGTTTGTTTTAATTAATAATGCCCATGCTACTAACCCATGCTGTGAGCATGTACATCTTGTGGAAGAGAATGCCAAATTAAAAGAGCATCTTGAGAAAGGCCTTGTGACATGCATGCAAGGTGAAAAGAATATCAATGACCTTTTGAGCAATCAAAAGTAAGTGGTTGCAAAAGTAGGAGTTGGGTTTGCACCCAAGGACGAGAAGAACAAGAAAATTAAGACCAAGCAACCTCCCCTGCTTAAGGAAACCTTTTTCAAGGCTGGGGAGGGTACTCATGAAAAGAAGAAGGGCAAAGATAAGGATTGTAATTCTAAGAAGGGCAAAACCCTCCTTCCCAACAATGCCAACGGCTTTAACCCATCTTATGATTTATGACGAGCTAGTGATCGAAATGACTTTGCAAAATTTGTTGGTTCCCCTTATGAGTACATTGAATGGTCTATTTGGGTTCTTAAGACCCTTGATACTAACCTAAGAGGACCCATTGAAGAATGGGTACCTAAATCCAAGCATTAATGTTATGCATGAGTTTGCTTCCAGTGGAGTGTCATGGTTGGTTGATAGTGGAGTGACAAATCATATGACCGAAAGCAAGGACTTGGTGGTGGAAGTTCATCCCAACTCATATGTGGCCACCCAAGTCTCCTTCGATGATGATGCGATTTCAAAGGTATTGGGTCTCAACAAGGTGGTAATTTCTCTAGAACTTACCATTGAAAAGATCATGCTTGTTGATACCCTCGCATATAATTTACTTTCCGTTCATCAACTTGCACTCATGAGTTTTAGTACTTTCTTTGGTATTGACTATGTGGCCCTTCTGTGGAGCAAGACTCTTCAAGTAGATTTTGTTGGGCATGTCGAGAATTGTCTCTATGTGGTTAATGTTTCGGAGCGTCCCACCAACAGCGCGACTTGCCTAATGGCTAAAGTTCATGTGGGATGGCTTTGTCATCACCGACTAGCCCATGTCAATATGAGATCTTTGCTAAGTCTCCACAGAGGGAATCACGTTCTTCGACTAACAAATGTGAGCTTTGCCAAAGACCGTGCTTGTAGTGCGTGCATTGAAGGAAAGCTACACGAGATAACTCACCACCCCACGACTACCATATACTCGAAGAGGCCTTTGGAGCTCATCCACATGGATCTCTTTGGTTCTCTATATTTCGATAGTCTTGGGGGAAGAAAGTACTTCTTTGTGATAGTGGATGATTACTATACTTGGGTGTACTTCTTCAAGAGGAAGAGTCAGACCCAAAAAGCCGTCATCGATTATTCCAATGAAGTTCAACGTCAACATGAGGCAAATATTTTGATGATTAGAAGTGATAATGACACTGAGTTCCATAATTATACCTTAAATGAATTTCTGAGTGACCAGGGAATCAAGCATCAATACTCCGCAACATATACCCCTCAACAAAATGGTGTGGAGTAAAGGAAGAACCGGATGTTGGTGGACGCGACAAGAACCATGATGGTGGATTTTAAATCTCCGTATATCTTTTGCGCCGAAGCCATCAACACCACATGTCATGCATCTAATCGGCTCTACCTCTGCAAAGGCTTCCACAAGACTCCTTATGAAATTCTTACCGGTAACAAGACCAACCTCAAGTACTTCTGGATGTTCGGTTGTAAGTGTTTCATTCTTAAGAAAGGTGCTCGTTTGTCTAAATTTAAACCTAGAGCTCAAGAGGGCATATTTGTTTGTTAAGCTACAAACTCTTGTGCTTACCGTGTCCTCAACATGTACAATGGACTCATTGAGGAGACTTGTAATGTGGAGTTTGATTAGAATAATGGCTCCCAAGTAGAGAAAAGTGGTCTTTGTGATGTAGGTGATGAAATCCCCCCAAGCCATACGAATAATAGGTGTGGGACATTTCCTACCCGTTGAGGAACCCCTTGTGGCAGAAGCAGGACAATGTTCCACTCAAGTGGAACCATCACCGATGCAATACCCACACGCTTCCAAAGAACAAAGTGAAGGCCCTCAACCTTGTGATAAAGATCAATGAGAAGATCAACCACAAGATGGTGCTTCACCAAGTGATGTCCTTGATCAAGCTCACACCTCCAAGCATGCTGAAGATCAAGAGCATGCTCAAGATCAAGACCAAGATCATGATCAAGAGCATGTTCAGGATCAAGATCAAGCTCACAAAGGCGGTAAAGGTGACAAAAAGGTTCCTCCTCAACTTAACCCCGAGGAGATGCGAGAAAGATGTGCTGCTATGGATGCTTCCAAGCTCATAAGGAATTCACATGTGTTATAGAATGTCTACGGCAGCTTGATGAGAGGGGTAACCACTCATCTTCAATTAACAAAATTTAGTGCCCATCATGCATTAGTTTCTTGCATTCAACCCCTAATGGTGAACTCAACAAGAAACGCTCGAAGACATGCATTGGGTTGAAGCCATGCATGGTGAACTCAACAACTTCGAGTGCAACAAAGTGTGGCATTTGGTGCCAAGACCAAAGGAGAACCACAATGTTATTGGAACCAAGTGGATCTTTGAGAACAAGCAAGATGGAAATGATGTCTTCATTCATAATAAGGCAAGATTGGTAGCACACGGCAATTCCCAAGTCGAGGGCATCGACTATGGTGAAACGTTTGCACCCATTGCTTGCCTTGAATCTATTCACATGTTGCATGCATTTGCTTCCCATCATAACTTCAAATTATATCAAATGGATGTGAAGAGTGCATTTCTTCATGGTCCACTTAGGGAGTTGGTATATGTCAAGAAACCCCAGGGTTCGAGGATCCCAAGTTCCCCAATCATGTTTACATTCTTGATAAGGCACTCTATGTCCTCAAACAAGCCCCACAAGCGTGGTATGAGAACCTTACTGAGATGTTACATGATCGTGGGTTTGAAATTGGGAAAATTGACCCCACTCATTTTACTAAGAAGGTCAAATGGAGTTTGTTCATATGCCATCTATATATTGATGATATCATCTTTGGTTATCCTAATAAAGCTTTGAATGAAGAGTTTGCTGCACTAATGAGCAAAGAATTTGAGATGTCTATGATGGGAGAGTTGAAGTTTTTCCTTGGATTGAAAGTCAAGAAACAAAGTCAATGAACCTTCATCAATCAAGCAGAATATAGCCAAGACATGCTCAAGAGGTTCAAGATGGATGATCTTAAACCAGCCAAGGCAAACAGTCCCATGTGTCTCAACTGCCATCTTGACCTCGATCCCAATGGTAAAGCAATGGATAAAAAGGGATATCGCTCTATGATTGGCTCCTTGCTTTACCTTTGTGCATATAGATCAGATATTATGTTGAGTGTGGGAATTTGTACATGATTTCAATCCGCACCTAAGGAAAGTCACTATGTGGTGGTCAAGCGAATCTTCCGATAGTTGGCTCATACCCCAAACTTTAGCTTATGGTATCCCAAAGGTGCTTCATTTTATCTCATAGTATACTAAGATTCGGATTGGGAGGGAAACCGTGTGGAGAGGAAGTAAACTTCCGGAGATTGCCAATTTCTTGGCCGCTCTTTGGTAAGTTGGTCTTCAAAGAAACAAAATTGTGTTTCTCTCTCATCCAGCAAGGACGAGTATGTCGATGCTGCAAGTTGCTGTTCTCAGTTGGTTTGGAGGTGGCAAACTTTAAAGGATTATGGTGTAACTTGTGACAAAGTGCCTTTTTATTGTGATAATGTTAGTGCAATCTCGATCTCCAACAACCCAGTACAACACTACAAGACGAAGCACATTAGTAACACCACCATTTCATCCGGGATCATATCAAGCGCGAGGAAATTGTTCTCATTTAGCTTAACACTAATGATCAACTTGCAGAAATTTTCATGAAGCCATTTAATGAAGCAAGATTTTGCGAGTTAAGGCATGAGCTAAATATCATTGATTTGAGAAATCTAAATTGAAATTAGGCACACCCCATCACTCTCATCATACTATCTTGTTTAGATGTAGGCATGGACTTAGGGGGAGTGTTGTTCTCTCAATGAACTCTCCCTCCCCCTATTATGCATAAAACGATCAAGTCTTTGAAATTAGTCCTGTTAGATGACCCTTTTGCTTCAAAGTCGAGTTTTGGTCTTGGGCCCAAGTTTAAAATCTTTATGGTGCCATACCAATTGACTCAAACATAGGTGGCTTCATCCACTGCCCCTCCTCCTTGAGGCATTTGCATCTTGTGAGCATGTTGGATGTCTTCTCTGTCACTCCAAGTTGATTTCTCTCCGTTTTATTTCTTCACAACTTGGAGTGTCACCATCACCATGACGTGTTTTAAACTCTCACGCCACTTTGTGTTACCAAAAATATGTTTCTCTACCTATTTTTTGGCTATTGTGGGCGGTACTACCACTGCATTGAGGGGTTCTACGAATGATAAGAGGTAGTAACGCTGGTCGCAGCGGTACTACTACCGAGCATTACTACCTCTCGCAAGAGGTACTAGCGCTTATGTGACTCCGCAGGGGCAGTTTCCACTCCCCATACCCATTTGTCCCCACTCCTCCTTGTGGGTTTCTCTATCCAAGAGACCCAAGGGTTCCGGTGGCCACCGCTGATCTTCGTTTTCAGCCATTGTTTCGCGATTCCAAACAGTGGAATCGATCCCCACCCCTTCTTCTTATCATGGATACCGGTAATGCCCCCGTTCTTCTCTTGGTTTGGTATATTTTTCAGATCTAGGTTATGGGCAATATGGATTGTATCCCTTATTTTTTAGTCTCGATTTGCGGCCTGAGTAGGGTGTGGATGGTGGCTAAGGAGTAGACTTGATGTTTTTGTAGGAATTTGGTGCTCGTGGCATCCCTGGTAGTACCGAATTTTACCAGTGGTGGTTTTCACCCCACGTTCTCTTCCCTGAGCGGTAATATCGCTATTCCGGGTGGTACTACCTCCCATAAAAGGTTGTACCGCCCCGACAGCGGTACTACCGCTTTAGACTGACATGTGCACTTCATTCCTGTTTTTTCATCACCTTTTCTCCCATTTCTTGGTTTCTTGTTGAGCTTTGCACATAGTTTACTCTTGTGTGTTCCTGGGGTTATGTTTTGGATCTTAGGAGGTGGCAGCTCTGCTCATCAGGAGCGGAGGACAAACCCCAGCCATGGAAGCACGAAGTGTTACCGTACATCCAAGGAAAACAGTTTAAGTCAACCACACGGGTTTGTGCAAGAGGAAAGTGCTAGCCAGGCTGCTTCCAAGTCTAAGGGGAAGCGCCCTGCTGCCAGGCCATCGAAGTCCAAATCCATGGCCAATCTGAAAGCTAAGAACCTTTGGATGTCTCGCTAGAATTAGCCCTATGGGGAACCGCGGGCCCAGTCTTTGGTCAACCGTCCCTTCTGGACCAGGCAACAACTATCTATCTACACTGATGTTCTGAAGCGCACAAAGAACTTGTATGTTCCCAATGTAAAATCCATTGATGTAGAATACTTACAAAAAAATTCCAGGAACATCAGGACTACTCTTACCCTTTGTGAAAAGCTAGGTACACTCAAAATCTTGCTGTTCAACAAAGACTTTGATCCTCAGATTGTTGCTGTATTATTTGCCACTATGCATTTGGGAACTGATGTGGTGAGGACTCTATTCCCTCCACTTGGGATTCTGGATCTGGTTCACTCATACTTGGTGGATATGCCCCTTTACTACGAATTTCATAATTCAAGGTTAACGTGAAGCCACTGGATGTTTCTCATGTTATGTGGTGTGAGCTTGTTTCTGTTCTTTCTGAGCTTAAGTGCCCAATCTATGGACCCCATATGATGTATGTGACTAGGAAGACCTGGGGCAGAAACCTTCCCTCGCGAGCCGCTCGAGTATGGGGAGCTGATATCACACAAGGTTGTGCAGCTTCGGCAGAAGGATAAGTCGGCTACTCACACTACCCCTGAGCAGGATATGCCAGAAGCTGATGAGGATTCTGATAATGAGGAGGCTGATGTGGATTTTGTGGCTGAACATGACACTTCTTCCCATGATTTTCCCCCTACTGAAGAATCGTCTTGGGCTAAGAAGCTCAAGGAGAAGATCAAGAATCTCTTCTGTTTGCAGGCCAAGTGTTCGTACAGGGCTCATGCGGCTAAAGAGGAGGCTATCAGTCGCCACAAGGCTGTTGGTAGGGAAGTTGGTTTAACTATTGAGAGTGGTTGTGAGGACATAGTCACTGATGAGGACACCTGGATTGCTTGTCACTGCCCATGGGATTCCGATGCTTAGTTGCTTGGCTCTCCTACTCCTCCTGACACTGTTCAACACAGCTTTGTGTTTGGAGAATATTGATGTCCACCGTTACCTCCCTTCCTGGATCCACTTTGTTCTCTGTCATTTTTGGTGTCTTGCTGCCAAGGGGGGGAGAGTTTGGATTTGCGATGGTCACGAGTGTTCTTTTTGTTGCCCATCTTTATTCACTCGTGAACTCTTTTATCATATTTTTGCTTTTTTATGTGTGTGAGTTTCTTGTGACACTATGTCATATGGTGTGAGATATATGCTACCTTTATTTTATCATATGTCTTAAGTTTGTGACATGCTTATGTTGTGCCCTATTATTTATGCTCACATCACTTCTTGCATCTGTATTACTTCTAGTTTCCCCTAAGTGCAAGTAATGTCTGTCTATAAAATATAGGGGGAGTGTTGATCCTAGTGTGTGCACTTTGCATTCCAAAAGCATACTTAAATAGTGCACACATCTAGGGGAGCGTGTCAATATTTTGTAGAGAGTGGCGTTTGCATTCTATCTTATATATATATCTTGTGTGCAAATCCCGTGTTGTCATCAATCCACCAAAAAGAATGAGATTGTAAGGGTATATTTCTACCCTAGTGGTTTTGGTGATTGATGACAATGCGTTTACAGACTAATCGTGTTCACTAAGACTTTCATGTATTTTATTATTTGGCACAAGACGTTTCATGCCCCTCGGTGTATTTATATGAAGACGATTTTCTATCTTATGTTTCGTTGTCGATGGACCTGAGTCGTAGGAAAAGATGTACTATTAAGAGGGGGCCGCTTTAGAATGGTTTGGGTGGAATCATCACGTACACATTCCTTCGCACCCTCTTTCCTGCCTCAATGGAGCTTCCTTCCTTTCCACATCCTACCTAGAAAGATCAAAGTGGTACTAACTCTTATCAACGGTAGTACCGCCCTGGCCAGCGGTAGTACCGCTCTAGGGTGGATGCGGTCTAGCTTGTCATGGAAATGATCCTCACAATAGTACTAGGGGTACGAACAAGGGGCGAAGCCTAGCTACGACGTAGTGGTTAAACTCGGACGTACGAGTTAGGACCACACTTGGGAGTGGTAACGACCCTACGTCTCGGGCCCAAAGGCTAGTGTTTGCTTATGGGGGGTGTGAGATTACATAATTCTCAACCCTCATCCAGGAGCTTGGGTGCGGCTTATATAGAGTGCGCCATGATCGGCCAAGTGACATTACAAGGGTGAGTTAATGCTAATAACTATGGAAGTTACTAGTAACAACAACTCTAACTCTGAAGTTACTAGCAACGTTTGTATTAACTACACTTCATGTGGTAGTTTATGTCTATGGCTGTTGCAATCTCTTCGTCTTCCACACCTCCTTGTAGTCCGAGTGTCGGGGCACGTACGACTAACAGAAGATGAACCGAGTGACCTTGTGCAAACCAAGTGAGAACCTGTTTGCTCGAGTGAGACCGTGACTGCATCGGTAGCTTTGAGGACGTTGATGTCCATGTGGGGCCTTAGGTGGGCCCTCGAATGCAGGTCCGTGGGCCTACCCCTAATATACAACCCCATCAGTAGCCCCTGAATCGGTTGAGGTTTTACTCGTCGAGTGAGCGACACTCCTTAGTGTCCTCGGTGTCTCGGAAACGCCGAGGTCGTATCTCGGGGCTACTTCATCCAGACTCTCGGTAAACCACTATAGATTCAAGAGTTAAAAACTCCGAGTGTTTGAGTATGTCCGCATGCTTGCAATCGTTAGTAATAGTTTATCTTTCAGGATGATCGTGAGCTCGGAGCTCCCAATGTTTAGCGACGAGATAAGACGGATACCACTCTCGCTATGGTAAGGGTGATCATGTCACCTTCTCGTTTTATCTGAGTGATTGAGGTCCCATAGAAGGACGAGCCGCGGGATCCGCGGCTCACCTCATTTTGTGCTATGGATGCAGAATCCATTTGGGTTATGAGGGCGGCGGCATTTCCGTTCTTTTGAATCGAGGGAGCACGCAAGTGGGACGGAAACGACGGCGACGTGGGTAGTGGAGGTAGTGGTGAGGCACCTCGATTACCATGCCTGAGATGTCACTTTTGTGCCGGCAAGTTTGCTATCCTAGGGATCCTGCGGGCCCCCCTTGTGCACGCGAGGTACTTGATGGGGAATCTCCGGGTGGCGTATGAAAGGGACAAGGCACAGAGAGGAAAGGATCACGCCACCAGATCTGGGCCATTTCCTTCTCCTCCCCAAACCTCGCTGCTGCATTTGAGATCTCTTCCCCGTCCTCAGCCTCTACCTGCCTCGTCCATCTCGTCGTGTGACATGGTGAAGAGCATGAACAAAGGTCGAGCGAGCCAAGAAAGGCTCATGTGGGTCCTCATCGAGTGCCAAAGCGCTCCCGCCGGGCTGGATTCAAGGCGACTAGATGTCATCCCGTGTCTCCAAGGGTGCACGTAGGAGCTGGAGAGCGAGGGACTGGTGGTCCCAGGGAGCTGGCAACTCCTAGAGCAGGGCGAGCGGGAGCCCGCACCAAGGTCGAACGAGCGAGTGCTCCTCGTCACCCATGTGGAGAGAGGTTTTTCTATGCCCACACATCCATTCTTCCATGTGTTCCTTGATTAGTTTGGCGAGCAACTTCAGCATCTCGCCCCCAATTCCGTCTTGTATATGGCTGGTTTTGTGTCTTTGTGCAAGAAATTCCTTGGATCCTATTGGTGGGGAACGTCGCATGGGAAGCAAAAAAATTCCTACGCGGACGAAGACCTATCATGGTGATGTCCATCTACGTGAGGAGATTTGGATCTATGTACCTTTGTAGATCGCACAACAGGAAGCGTTAAGAAATGCGGTTGATGTAGTGGAACGTCCTCACGTCCCTCGATCCGCCCTGCGAACCGTCCCCCGAACCGTCCCGCGATCCGTCCCACGATCCGCTCTGATCTAGTGCCGAGCGGACGGCACCTCCGCGTTCACCACACGTACAACTCATCGATGATCTCGGCCTTCTTGATCCAGCAAGCAAGACGGAGAAGTAGATGAGTTCTCCGGCAGCATGACGGCGCTCCGGTGGTGGTGAAGGATCTACTCCTGCAGGGCTCCGCCCGAGCTCCGTAGAAATACGATCTAGAGGTAAAACTATGGTGTCTAGATCTGAGTTGCACGTGGGAAAAGTTGCCTCAAATCATACCAAAATCACCACTATATATAGGAGGGAGGGGGAGGATACTTTCCTTGAGGACCAAGTCCTCAAGGTGCGCCGGCCAAGAGGGAGAGGAAGAGTCCTACTCCAATCCTAGTCCAACTAGGATTGGAAAGTGGAGTCCTTCTCTTCCTTCCCACCTTTTCTTTTTTTCTTTCTTTGGTTTTTCTCTTATGGCACATAGGCCTTATTGGGCCGTCCCACCTGCCCACTAAGGGCTGGTGAACCACCCATAAGTCCTTTGGGCTTCCCCTAGGAGGGTTTCCCCCCTCCCGGTGAACTTCCGGAACCCATTCGTCACACCCGGTACATTCCCGGTAATGCCCGAAAACTTTCCAGTAACCAAATGAAGTCATCCTATATATCATTCTTCGTCTCCGGACTATTCCGGAAACCCTCGTGACGTCCGTGATCTCATCCGAGACTCTGAACAACATTCGGTAACCATGCATATAACTCAACTATACTAAAACATTGCCGAACCTTAAGTGTGTAAACCCTGCTGGTTCGAGAACTATGTAGACATGCCCTGAGGTACTCCCCGGTCAATATTCAATAGCGGGACCTGGATGCCCATATTGGATCCTACATATTCTCCGAAGATCTTATCGGTTGAACCTCAGTGTCAAGGATTCATATAATCCCGTATGTCATTCCCTTTGTCCTTCGGTATGTTACTTGCCCGAGATTCGATCATCGGTATCCGCATACCTATTTCAATCTCGTTACCAGCAAGTCTCTTTACTCGTTCCGTAATACAAGATCCTGTGACTTACACTTATTCACATTGCTTGCAAGGCTTGTGTGTGATGTTGTATTAGCGAGTGGGCCCCGAGATACCTCTCCATTGCATGGAGTGACAAATCCCAGTCTTCATCCATACTAACTCAACGGAGACCTTCGGAGATACCTGTAGGGCACCTTTATAGTCACCCAGTTACGTTGTGACGTCTGATACACACAAGGCATTCCTCTGGTGACAGTGAGTTATATGATCTCATGGTCATAGGAACAAATACTTGACACACAAAAAACCATAATACTAAAACGACACGATCAATATGCTATGTTCATAGTTTGGGTCTAGTCCATCACATGAGTCTACTAATGATGTGATCCAGTTATCGAGTAACAACACTTTGCACATAGCCAGAAAACCTTGACTATCCTTGATCAACAGGCTAGCCAACTATGTTAGGATTATCAAGAGGCTTGTTAGGGACATTGTTGTGTCTATGTATCCACACATGTATCTATGTTTTCATTCAATACAATTATAGCATGGATAATAAACGATCATCTTTAAACATGAAATACAATAATAACTATTTATCATTGCCTCTAGGGCATATTTCCAACAGTCTCCCACTTGCACTAGAGTCAATAATCTAGTCCTCACATCGCCATGCGATTTACATTGTAATAAATTGAACACCCATACAGTTATGGTGTTGATCATGTTTTGCATGTGGAAGAGGTTTAGTCAGCGGGTCTGCTACATTCAGATCTGTGTGCACTTTGCAAATATTCACGTCCTCTCCTTCTACGTAGTCGCGGATGAGGTTGAAGCATCGTTTGATGTGTCTGTTCTTCTTGTGAAACCTTGTTTCCTTTGCTAAGGCAATGGCACCAGTGTTGTCACATAGCAGAGTGAATGGATCTAGTGCGCTCGACAGGACTCCAAGATCTGTAATGAATAGCCTCATCCAAACACCCTCCTTTGCGGCCTCTGAGGCAGCCATGTACTCCGCTTCACATGTATAATCTTCTACGACGCTCTGCTTGGAACTGCACCAGCTTACCGTACCCCCATTAAGACTAAATACGTATCCGGTTTGCGACTTAGAGTCATCTAGATCGGTGTCAAAACTTGCATCAACGTAACTTTTTACGGCGAGCTCTTTGTCACCTCCATACACGAGAAACATTTCCTGAGTCCTTTTCAGGTACTTCAGAATATTCTTGACCGCCGTCCAGTGATCCACTCCTGGATTACTCTGAAACTTGCCTTCCATACTTAT
This sequence comes from Hordeum vulgare subsp. vulgare, assembly GCF_904849725.1. Lineage (NCBI taxonomy): Eukaryota > Viridiplantae > Streptophyta > Magnoliopsida > Poales > Poaceae > Hordeum > Hordeum vulgare. Next base: position 310,565,912 of record NC_058520.1, read on the forward strand.
GGCCAAGCTGACGTCTGGTCTAGTGCACAACATTGCATACATGATAGAACCTATGGCTGAAGCGTAGGGGACGGAACTTATTTGTTCTCTATCTTCCGCAGATGCTGGGCACTGAGTATTACTCAATTTTATACCTTGGAATACTGGCAAGAACCCTTTCTTGGACTGATCCATTTTGAACTTCTTCTAAACTTTATCAAGGTATGTGCTTTGTGAAAGTCCTATAAGGCGTTTTGATATATCCCTATAGATCTTAATGCCTAGAATGTAAGCAACTTCTCCTAGGTCCTTCATAGAGAAACTTTTATTCAAGTAAACCTTTATGCTCTGCAAAAGCTCCACATTGTTTACAATCAGCAATATGTCGTCCACATGTAATATTAGAAACGCCACAGAGCTCCCACTCACTTTCTTGTAAATACAAGATTCACCAACCACTTGTATAAACCCAAATGATTTGATCACCTCATCAAAGCGCTTATTCCAACTCCGAGATGCTTGCACCAGTTCATAAATGGATCGCTAGAGCTTGCATACTTTGTAAGCATTCTTTCGATCAACAAAACCTTCGGGTTGTATCATACACAACTCTTCCTTAAGAAAACCGTTAAGGAACGCCGTTTCGACATCCGTGTGCCAGATTTCATAATCGTAAAGCGCAGCTATTGCTAACATGATTCGGACAGACTTAAGCATCGCTACCGGTGAGAAAGTCTCATCGTAGTCAAATTCCTTGAACTTGTGAAAAACCCTTTGCCACAAGTCGAGCTTTATAAATGGTCACATTACCGTCTGCGTCTGTCTTCTTCTTATAGATCCATTTGTTCTGAATAGTCTTGCGGCCTTCAGGTAGTACTTCTAAAGTCCACACTTTGTTCTCATACATGGATCCTATCTCGGACTTCATGGCCTCCAGCCATTTGTCGGAATCCGGGCCCACGATTGCTTCTTCATAATTCGTAGGTTCATTTTTGTCCAAGAACATAATCGTTAAGACATGAATACTGTACCACTCAGGAGTAGTACGTGATCATGTCGACCTGCGAGGTCCGACAATAACTTGATCCGAAGTTTCATGATCATCATCATCAACTTGTTCCTCAACTGGTGCCGCAGCAACAGGGGTTTTCCCTTGCCCTACGCCACCATCAAGAAGAATTAGAAGTTCGACAACCTCATCAAGTTCTATCTTCCTCCCACTCAATTCATTCGAGAGAAACTCCTTCTCAAGAAAAGCTCTGTTTTTAGCAACAAACACTTTGCCCTCGGATTTGAGATAGAAGGTATACCAACTATCTCTTTTGGGTAACCTATTAAGACGCACTTTTCGGCTTTGGGTTCCAGCTTTTCAGGCTAAAGCTTTTTGACATAAGCATCACATCCCCAAACTTTAAGAAACGACAACTTTGGTCTTTTGCCATACCACAGTTCGTATGGTGTCGTCTCAACGGATTTTGATGGTGCCCTATTTAAAGTTAATGCAGCTGTCTCTAATGCATACCCCCAAAACGATAACGGCAAATCGGTAAGAGACATCATAGATCGCACCATCTCCAGTAAAGTACGATTACGACATTCGGACACACCATTACGCTGTGGTGTTCCTGGCGGTGTCAACTGTGAAACAATTCTACATTGTCTTACTTGAGCACCCAACTTGAAACTCAGATATTCACCCCCACGATCAGACCGTAGGAACTTTATCTTCTTGTTACGATGATTTTTGACTTCACTCTGAAATTGCTTGAACTTTTCAAACATTTCAGACTTGTGCTTCATCAAGTAGACATAACCATATCTACTCAAATCATCAGTGAAGGTGAGAAAATAACGATATCCGTCGCGCGCCTCCACACTCATCGGACCACACACATCGGTATGTATGATTTCCAACAAGTCACTTGCAGGCTCTATTGTTCCGGAGAACGGAGTCTTAGTCATCTTTCCCATGAGGCATGATTCACACGTGTCAAGTGATTCAAAGTAAAGTGACTCCAAAAGTCCTTCGGTATGGAGTTTCTTCATGCGCTTTACACCAATATGACCTAAGCGGCAGTGCCAGAAACATGGCGCTATCATTGTTAACTCTAACTCTTTTCTTCTGAATGTTATGTATATGTGTATTATTGTTATCAAGATTCAATATGGACAATCCTCTCACATTGGGTGCATGACCATAAAATATATTACTCATAGAAATAGAACAACCATTATTCTCTGACTTAAACGAGTAATCGTCTCGCAATAAACAAGATCCAGATATAATGTTCATGCTTAACGCAAGCACTAAATAACATTTATTTAAGTTCATAACTAATCATGATGGTAACTGAAGTGAAACTGTGCCGACGGTGATTGCATCAACCTTGGAACCATTTCCCACGCGCATCGTCACTTCATTGCTCACAAGCCTTCGCTTATTCCATACTTCCTGTTTCGAGTTGCAAATATGAGCAACAGAACCGGTATCGAACACCCAGGCACTACTACGAGAGCTGGTTAAGTACAGATGAATAACATGTATATCGAATATACCTGATTTTTCCTTGGCCGCCTTCCTATCAGCCAGATACTTGGGGCAGTTGCGCTTCCAGTGACCCATACCCTTGCAATAATAGCACTCCGTTTCAGGCTTAGGTCCAGCTTTGGGTTTCTTCGTCGGATTGGGAAACAGGCTTGCCGCTCTTCTTTGAATTACCCTTCTTTCCTTTGCCGTTTCTCTTGAAACTAGTGGTCTTTTTCACCATCAACACTTGATGCTCTTTACGGAGTTCTGACTCTGCAACTTTTAGCGTCGCGAATAACTCGCCAGGTGACTTGTTCATCCCTTGCATGTTATAGTTTAACACAAAGCTCTTATACCTTGGTGGCACTGATTAAAGAATTCTGTCAGTGATAGCCTCTTACGGGAGTTCAATCCCCAGCTCAGCTAGATGGTTTGTGTACCCAGACATTTTGAGCACATGTTCACTGACAGACGAATTCTGCTCCATCTTGCAAGCATAGAATTTATCGGAGTTCTCATACCTCTCGATCCGGGCGTTATTCTGAAAGATAAACTTCAACTCCTGGAACATCTCATATGCTCCATGATGCTCAAAACGACGTTGAAGTCCCAGCTCTAAGACATACAAGACTACACGTTGAACTACTGAGTAGTCCTCCTTGCGTGCTAATCAAGCGTTCTTAGCATCTTGGTCAGCCGCAGCGGGTGGTTCATCTCCTAGCGCAGCATTAAGGACATAATCCTTCTTCCCGGCTTGCAGGAGCAACTTAAGATTATGAGCCAAGTCTACAAAGTTGCTTCCATCATCTTTCAACTTAGCTTTCTGTAGGAACGTATTAAAATTCAGGGTGACTGTCGCGTGAGCCATTGATCTACACCACAAATATTTTCAAAGTGGACTTAGACTATGTTCAAGATAATTGGAGTTTAACTAATCAAATTACTTTCTAAACTCCCACTCAAAAAGTACATCTCTCTAGTCATTTGAGTGGTACATGATCCAGTTTCACTAGCTCAAGTCCGATCATCACGTGAGTTGAGGATAGTTTCATCACGTGGTGCAACTGTTTTGCACCTGTTGTATGTGAATGTTGAGTCTATCACAGCCGATCATCACGTGGTGTCTCGAAACGACGAACTGTAGCAACGATACACAGTCGGGGAGAACAAAATTTTGTCTTGAAATTTTAGTGAGAGATTACATCATAATGCTACCGTCGTTCTAACCAAAATAAGGTGCATAAAAGGATTAACATCACATGCAATTCATACGTGACATGATATGGCCATCATCATGTGCTTCTTGATCTCCATCACCAAAGCACCGACACGATCTTCTTGTCACCGGCGCCACACCATGATCTCCATCATCATGATCTCCATCAACGTGTTGCCATCGGGGTTGTCGTGCTACTTATGCTATTACTACTAAACCTACGTCCTAGCAATATAGTAAACGCATCTGCAAACACAAACGTTAGTTCAAAGACAACCCTATGGCTCCTGCCGATTGCCGTACCATCAACGTGCAAGTTGATATTAACTATTACAACATGATCATCTCATACATCCAATATATCACATCACGTCATTGGCCATATCAAAGCACAAGCATACCCTGCAAAAACAAGTTAGACGTCCTCTAATTGTTGTTGCATGTTTTACGTGGCTGCTCTCGGTATTTAGTAGATCGCGTCTTACTTACGCAAAAACCACAACGGAGACGTGCAAATTTCTATTTAACCTCTCCAAGGACCGCCTCGGTCAAAACTAATTCAATTAAAGTTGAACAAACCGACTCCCGCCAGTCATCTTTAGGCAACGAAGTTGCATGTCAAGCAATGAAACCAGTCTTTCGTAATCGTATGAATAATGTTGGTCCGGGCCGCTTCAATCCAACAATACCGCCGAATCAAGAAAAGACTAAGGAGGGCAGCAAATCGAACAGCACCGTCCAAAAAACCCTTTGTGTTCTACTCGAGATTACATCTACGCATGAACCTAGCTCATGATGCCACTGTTGGGGAACGTCGCATGGGAAACAAAAAGTTTCCTACGCGCACGAAGACCTATCATGGTGATTACCATCTAGGAGAGGAGATTTGGATCTACGTACCCTTATAGATCGCACAACAGGAAGCGTTAAGAAACACGGTTGATGTAGTGGAACGTCCTCATGTCCCTCGATCCACCCCGCGAACCGTCCCACGATCCGTCCCACGATCCGCTCCAATCTAGTGCCGAACGGACGGCACCTCCGTGTTTAGCACACGTACAGCTCGACGATGATCTCAGCGTACTTGATCCAGCAAGAAAGACGGAGAAGTAGATGAGTTCTCCGGAAGCGTGACGGCGCTCCGGTTGTGGTGATGGATCTATTCTTGCAGGGCTCCTCCCGAGCTCCGCAGAAATACGATCTAGAGGTAAAACTATGGTGTCTAGATCTGAGTTGCAGGTGGCAAGAGTTGTCTCAAATCAGCCCTAAATCACCACTATATGTAGGAGGGAGGGGGAGGATACTTTCCTTGAGGACCAAGTCCTCAAGGTGCGCCGGCCAAGAGGGAGAGGAGGAGTCCTACTCCAATCCTAGTCCAACTAGGATTGGAAAGTGGAGTCCTTCTCTTCCTTCCCACATTTTTTTTTCTTTCTTTGATTTTTCTCTTATGGCGCATAGGCCTTATTGAGCTGTCCCATCAGCCCACTAAGGGTTGGTGCGTCACCCATAAGTCCGTTGGGCTTCCCCCGGGAGGGTTGCCCCCCTCCCGGTGAACTTTTGGAACCCATTCGTCACTCCCGGTACATTCCCGGTAATGACCGAAAACTTTCGGGTAACCAAATGAATTCATCTTATATATCAATCTTCGTCTCCAGACTATTCTGGAAACCCTCGTGACGTCCATGATCTCATCCGGGACTCCGAAGAACATTCGGTAACCACGCATATAACTCAACTATACTAAAACATCGCCGAACCTTAAGTGTGCAGACCCTGCGGGTTCGAGAACTATGTAGACATGCCCCGAGGTACTCCTAGGTCAATATCCAATAGGGGGACCTGGATGCCCATATTGGATCCTACATATTTTTCAAAGATCTTATTGGTTGAATCTCAGTGTCAAGGATTCATATAATCCCGTATGTCATTCCATTTGTCCTTTGGTATGTTACTTGCCCGAGATTCGATCGTCGGTATCCGCATACCTATTACAATCTCGTTACCAGCAAGTATCTTTACTCGTTCCGTAATACAAGATCCCGTGACTTACACTTAGTCACATTGCTTGCAAGGCTTGTGTGTGATGTTGTATTACCGAGTGGGCCACGAGATACCTCTTCGTCACACGGAGTGACAAATCCCAGTATTGATCCATACTAACTCAACGGACACCTTCGTAGATACCTGTAGAGCACATTTATAGTCACCCAGTTACATTGTGACGTTTGATACGCACAAGACATTCCTCACGTGCCAGTGAATCATATGATCTCATGGTCATAGGAACAAATACTTGACACACAGAAAACCATAGCAATAAAACGACACGATCAATATGCTACATTCATAGTTTGGGTCTAGTCCATCACATGATTCTCCTAATGATGTGATCCAGTTATCGAGCAACAACACTTTGCCCATAGCCAGAAAACCTTGACTATCCTTGATCAACTGGCTAGCCAACTAGAGGCTTCCTAGGTTCATTGTTGTGTCTATGTATCCACACATGTATCTATGTTTTCATTCAATACAATTATAGCATGGATAATAAACGATTATCTTTAAACAGGAAATATAATAATAACTATTTATCATTGCCTCTAGGGCATATTTCCAACACCTATCCACACTGGGAATTATTCAAGCACCTGTTTACTTGCCGAGTGATGACGGTGATGAAGTATTCTAAGTCGGTGGGGGTGGTGGAGGGAGGACGAACTTAGGGCAGCTCTGCACGGGTTTAAGAATACATCTTAAAGGAAAGGGCAGTTTCCCCCCGATGTCCTTCCCTGATTCTGTGAAGGGTTGGCAGGACTCCTTGTTCTATTGAAAAGATGTACCATTCGGTGAGGGTCAGTCGGGTCTTCAACCTTATTCGGCTGAGTGAATCCAGTCGGCTCCTTCTTTGACCGTGTCAAAAGAGGAGAAGGTGGATGTAGACATTCTTGTGATCACGATGGTTGCGCTGTTACGGAACGGTGTCAACGGGATGGATCTTCTAGAAGTCTTCTTTTAGCGGAGGATCCAACCCCTCCAGGCCAGAGCCCACCCCATGTAAATGTACGGAGGACCGAATGACCCAACCCGCGCTCGCCCATAGGAGTTTGGGACAGAAGAGTTTGAGAACAAGCTGAAAGCCATAACCCTCGTGCGAGACAACCCTAGGGGCACCAGGTTGTTGCCCCCCTTTCTTGGAGGAGAATCCACTGAATGAGATAAGCTTTCATGCATTTGATTCGACTGAACTTCATTGTCATCTTTTGACTTTGTTTGTAAACTTGTTTTCTTCATTCGGCAGGCCTTTACAGCGTTGGTCAGTTCCGTGCTCGTGGTTGATCGCATGCTGATTGAAGTGGCGAGCGACACCGAGCACCTAGTGGGATTGGAATATGATGAAGATGACGATGGTGAAGAGGAGACGAAGGAGAGCGACGACACACATAGGGATGAGGCGGAATCTTCTCCGTCCAATGAAGTCCCTCTTGAGGCCCGCTCCAAGGCAAGCCAGGACCATCGAGTCCGTGCTGGGGGCGCCAAAACCCCAAGGGTGATGAACCGACCGTGTCGGCCATGCTGACCCGCAGTTCTAAACGGGACCGGAGTGAGCGTGAGGTGATGCCAGAAAAGGTCGCCAAGCAGCCCAAGACCAGGACCTCCAAGCCTCGGAAGGCCATTCTGCCGCACATCAAGGTTGATGTCACATCTTCCAAAGATAATTCTTCAGCTCACTTGTGTTTCATTCGGGACTTAAGATTTTGACTCAAAATGATATTTTGAATGCCTGTCGACACATGCAGGGCCGCAAGACGTGATCGAACTTGACCCCACCAGTCCTCCGGTCAATGATGAAGTGCTGAAGCAAGCCGTGACTCCGAGCCGAGTGGTTAAGCCCCCGGTTGCCAAGGTTCTGACTCCAATGGTTCCGGGGACTACCTCCACTGGGGCTTCACTCGGAACTGGTATGTCTGCCGCTCTGTTGCCTCCTCTCATGGATTGCAACATTTTTGAGCTGCACCATATCCGAAGGACAAAGAAGGCGGACACAAGGAAGTTTTGGCTCAGGTGGGGTTGATGGTTGGGCAACTGAAGGAGGCATATGATGCCAGCAAAGCTGTGGCGAAGGACATCCGGGTAAGTTCATTTGCACACATTTTTTGTTTCTGATCCCGAGTAGGTTTCCTCCGGGGCACAACCACTTGGTATTCACTTTCAGTGGGGGTGCGCTGAGCGCACCCACTGGGTGTAGTCCCCAAGACTGCCATCGATTGTAGAAGTGCACGGTAGTCTTTGTTCCTGTGTTGACTCGAGAGAGGTTGATGGGGTACGAGGTCCTTTGTCCCTCCTCTTAGCCTTCCACTGGGGGCGCTCTGAGCGCACCCATTGGGTGTAGTCCTCGAGACTGTCGTCGACTGAAGCAGTTGGCGGTAGTCTTAGGGTTATCATTTATGTACTTCATGTAATTTGTGTTTGTTGATGGCAGACTGCCTGTAGACTCTGGAGATGTAATGACACTTTGGAGCAGGAGGTGCAGGGCCTGCATCTCAGTATTGGTGCTGAAAAGGCCAAGAGTGAGCACCAGGAATAGGAGAAACGTGCAGTTGAAGGTAAGCTTTTCTTGTCCAACTGTCTTGTGGTTTAATCTTTGTCCCGATCCTACCGAGGTTATTTTACCAGATTGCTTTTCTGAGAGGCTCAAGACTTCCGTTTCTTTAGTAACCATGAAGGAGGCCCTTGAGAAGAGGGATGAAGATCTGTCATCAACCTCGAGGGAGGCCACTAAAATAACCAAGGTAGCTGAAACCAAGCTCAAGACAGTTGAATAGCTTGATGAGGAAAACCGGCTTTTGAAGGTTGTTGCGGAGAAATCTGTGGTAGAAGTTGTTGAGCTGAAGAAGCACTATGACGAGTGGGAGACCAAGTTAAAGCAGGTCACCGCCAACAGGGCCGAGTTGGAGCAATTTGTTGAAGACTACGGAAAAGATATGAACGAGAAACTTAAAGGTATGTTATGAATCTGAATGATCCCTTGCGATCACCTTATGATTTCCGAGTGATGTTTCACATCCTTTGTTTCTCGTTCGCAACTAACCTGTTGTATCGGTGTCGATGAGGAGATAGGGAGGATCAAGAAGGAGTTGGATCGAAAGCGAGGGCCCTTGAAGGACAGTGCTGCTATGGCCCTTCTCAGTCTGGAAGCTATGTACTGGGCTGCTTCAATTGGCTCCAAATCGCTGTCTCAAAGATCGAACAAAAGGTTACTCCTGGTGAAGATCTCCCCAAGGACACTCAATCCATTCTGGACTAAGTGAAGGCAGTCCCTGGTTGACTGCAATCTTGGAAGAAATCAGCGACATGGGCTGGAGCCAACATCGCCCTCTCACTCGTCCGCAACCATTGCAAAGGAGTGAACGAAGAGAAGGTGAAGAAAATCGAGACCATTAACAGGAAGAGCACCAAGTTTAAGGACTTCATGTAGATATTCATTGTGGGTGTCACTCGGATCGCCGATGGGATTAACCTCGACACCTTTGTGGAAGCGGTGGAATCTTCATCTTCCGAGTGATAATCAGGGAAAACATTAAGTTTAATTTGGCTCCCAATGTCGAGTGGTTAATGTAACCTTCAAAATTTGATCGAACCTTGGACTCCCTTTTTCCACATCTTTTGCTTGAACCAGAACGCGATTTTATTTGTTTTGTCATCATACGAATTTGGGTCTTCAAGCTATTGATAGATCCGTCCATTGTGACGTCTGAGTGTGGACTACATCCTCATTCGGAGTTATTTCTACTCGGGCGAAAGCAGATTCGCAGTCAAGTCCCCGAGCATGGAGGTTGTCCTCACTCGGGGTAGGTTTGGACTTAGGTGAAAACAGGTTCGCGGCTAAGGGACGAATGCCCTATTCATCTTGATAGCCAAGTGAAGTTCATGCCCTTACTCGGAACCGTCTCTACTTAGGTGAAAACGGGTTCGCTGCTAAGCCCCCCGAGAGTGGAGGTTGTCCTTCCTCGGGGTCGGTTTTAGCTTAGGCGAATTATGTTTTGCAACCAAGACATGGAGGTAGTCCTTGCAGAATAAGCGATGGTCCTGTCCATCATGGTGTCTGAGTGTGGGTTGTGCCCGCACTCGGAACCATTTACACTTAGGCGAAAGCAGGTTCGCTGCTAAGCCCCCGAGCGTGAAGGCTGTCCTAACTCAGGATAGGTTTGGACATAGGCAAAAACAGGTTCACACCTAAGGGACGGTTGTCCTGTTCATCTTGGCAGCCGAGTGAAGGTCGTGCCCTCAATCAGAACCATTTGTACTTAGGAGAAAATGGGTTTGCTGCTAAGTATTCGAGCGTGGAGGTTGTCCTTGCTCGGGGTCGGTTTTATCTTAGGCGAAATATGATTCGCAACCAAGACGTGGAGGTAGTCCTTGCGGACTAACCGATGATCGTGTCCATCGTGGTGTCCGAGTGTGGGTCATGCCCGCACTCGGAACCGTTTACACTTAGGTGAAATTAGGTTTGCTACTAAGCCCCCAAACGTGGAGGCTGTCCTCACTAGTGACAGGTTTGTACTTATGGGAAAACAGGTTCGCAGCTAAAGGATGATTGTCCTGTTAATCTTGGCAGCCTAGTGAAGGGCGTGCCCTCACGTGGAACCGTTTGCACTTAGGCGAAAACGGGTTCACTTCTAACCCCCAAAGTGTCGAGATTGTCCTCACTTAGGGTCGGTTTTATCTTAGGCGAATTATGATTCACAAACAAGACATGGAGGTAGTCGTTGTGGACTAAGCAATGGTCCTTTCCATCATGGTGTGTGAGTGTGGGTCGTGCCCGCACTCGAAACCGTTTACGCATAGGCGAAAACAGGTTTGCTGCTAAGCCCCCGAGCATGGAGTCTCTCCTCACTCGGGACGGGTTTGGACTTAGGTGAAAACATTTTCACAGCTCAGGGACGATTGTCCTATTCATCATGGCAGCCGAGTGAAGGATGTGCCCTCACTCGGAACCTTTTGTACTTACGCCAAAACGGGTTAGCTACTAAGCCCCCAAGCATGGAGGTTATCCTCACTCGGGGTCGGTTTTATCTTAGGAGGATTATGATTTGCAACCCAGACGTGGTCATGTCCGTCGTGGTGTCCGAGTGTGGATCGTACCCGCACTCCGAACCGTTTACACTTAAGCGAAAACAGGTTCGCTACTAAGCCCCCAAGCATGGAGGTTGTGCTGACTCGGGACAGGTTTGCATTTAGTAGAAAACAGGTTCACAACTAAGGGACGATTGTCCTGTTCATCTTGGTAGCCGAGTGATGGTCATGCCCTCAATTGGAATCGTTTGTAATTATGCGAAAACGGGTTCGCTCCCAAGTCCCTGAGCATGGAACTTGTCCTCGCTCGGGGTCGGCTTTATTTTAGGCGAATTATGATTCGCAACCAAGACATGGAGGTAGTCCTTGCAGACTAAGCGATGGTCCTGCCCATCATTTTGTCCGAGTATGGGTCGTGCCCACACTCGGAGCTGTTTACACTTAGGCAAAAATAGGTTTGGTTCTAAGCCCCCGAGCGTGGATGCTATCCTCACTCGGGACATGTTTGTACTTAGGTGAAAACAGGTTCGCAGCTAAGGGATAATTGTCCTGTTCATATTGGCAGATGAATGAAGGTCGCACCCTCACTCGGAACCATTGTAGTTAGGCAAAAATGGGTTTGCCACAAATCCCCTGGGCGTGGAGGTTGTGCTCACTTGGGGTCAGTTTTAGCTTAGGAGAATTATGATTCACAACCAAGGCGTGGAGGTAGTCCTTGCGGACTAAGCGATGGTCCTGTCCATCGTGGTGTCTGGGTGTGGGTCGTGCCCGTACTCGAAACTGTTTACACTTAGGCGAAAATAGGTTCGTTGCTATGCCCCCGAGCATGGAGGTTGTCCACACTCGGGATAGGTTTGGACTTAGGCAAAAACAAGTTTGCAACTAAGGGATGATTCTCCTATTCATCTTGGCAACCGAGTGAAGGTCATGCCCTCAATCGGAACCATTTGTACTTTGGCAAAAACGGGTTCGGTGCTAAGCCCCCGATCATGGAGGTTGTCCTCACTCGGGGCAGGTTTTGAGGGATATGTTTCATCAAAGTGAGAATTTGGACAAAAAAGGTGAAGAAGGAAAACATTTATTCGTCAAATCATTCGGAGTTGTTACAGGAACAAAGATACATGTTCTATGTATGGAACTTGCGAAGCAGGTGCGCATTCCAGGTTCTTGGCTCTTCCATATCGTTTCTAAAGTTGTAAAGCCGATAAGCTCCATTGTGCAGGATCTTGGAGATTGCAAAGGGGCCTTGCCACGGAGGTGCCAGCTTGTGATGCTTTTGTTGGTCCAGTCGGAGGACCAGGTCACCCTCCTGGAAGGCTCGCCCTGTTACTTATTTATCATCGTCGCGCCTTACATCTTGCTGATATAGTGTTGGCCAAATGAGGGATAATTTTCTCTCTTCGTCCAGGAGATCCAAATTGTGTTCTCATGCTGCTTCGGCTTCAGCTTCATTATATCTCCACTCGGGAGGAGTTGTGATGTAAGTCACTCAGTAGAACAACTTCTGATCCATACACCAAGAAGAAAGGGGTATGCTAGGTGGAACGATTCAGAGTCTTCTGCATACCCCATAGGACGAATGACAATTCTTCTACCCATGTGTAACACCCAAGATGCGATCTTATTCGTATTTTGGCTCGAGGGCCTAGACAGGGATAGAAGCGCATCTCGTCGTTTTGCAAGAATGGATATCGTTACAAGTACATGAACGAAAAATATGAGTATATGGAATTGGCTTACACTCGCCACAAGCTACAATGTAATCATCTCAATACAACACTACATTCAATCATAATGTAGATAAGTAGGGTCCGACTACGGACAAAAACTAACAATAAAAGAACCACGTCCATCCTTGCTATCCCAAGGTGTCGGCCTGGAACCCATCCTAGATCGAAGAAGAAGAAGAATAAGAAACTCCAAACAGAACAATGATCGCGCTCACTTGAAGGTATTGCTTTACATTATACCTTAATCCAAATATGTTGTTTCGATATTTTGAATGTTCTCCTCACATGTCTAGTGCTTACTTTCATATCATACCTATTGCAATCCCTAGATCCCGAGCTCCTCAAATTCCTTGTCATTAAATATGTGCATTTTATTTCACTCACATCTTGTAATATGCATACTTTAAGGAGGAACTCATTGTCCTCGAGATTTGTCCTATCTTGGCATTTGTTGCCAATGGGGGAGAAGTTTAGAGGGTTTAAAGTAAAGATAAGTGTTCTTAGTGTGCTAATTGTCATTCATGCTTATCTACCCTTTTTATATATGTGTGTAATTGCATCTAGTGCCCCTTAGTGGTTTTGGTAGATTGAAGACTTATAGGTTAAGAGACTGATATGTTTCTGAGTGTACACAGGCTCTATAAGTCGCTGAGGAGTTTGAATTGTTCGAAGAATATCGACTCCTAAAAATGTATGTCTTCGGGTGAATACTTTGGTCATTCCTTTAAGACTTTGATAACGAAGAAATTTCTATTCCTTATGAAGATTTTGAAAATGAGGAATTTGGTGTATCCTAAAGAAAATGCTCTGAAGACTTTGAAGCTTGAAGATTTACTCTTGCTATTTCATTTTCTTCTTTCTTGATTCATAGGAAGACCGTACTGTTAAAGGGGGTCGAGGTATTTCCTCATGATGCTCAACTCAAAACCTACACATACCAAATCCTTCGAGTGAAGCCTTTGAAAATCTCTCATAGCTTAGTCAAAGTCTTCAGTGATAGAGATGAAGTGCTTCCGGTCGCTGAATCAATTACACTAATTGAGGAGTTAGGATTTTGCCAGTGCAAACTCCCTATGAGTGAGGAACATGAGAGACATGATGACTTTCACAGTTGAAAGATCCGACCGTTGCCGCGCCGCGCACCACCTATCCCCAATCTTATCCATACAACGGTCATATCATTGGGAGCATTAATGTCAAATCATTTCGTGATATTCCGAGGCTATAAATAACCGCCCCACAACCACTAGTTGGTTGGCTGCTCCGAGAGAAACTGACACTTGTCCTTTAGAGCAACCCATTCCTCGAGGACTTTGAGCGAAAATAATCAAGTGAGGAAAAACCCCAAACAACCAAACCAAAACCCAAAAACCCCAAAGTGATTGAGCATCACTCAAGAGATTGTTCCTGTGTGGAACCAACGGTGGTTACCATTGAGGACTATGCATCTTCGAGACTGTTAGGCGTCAATGCTCTAGAGCATCCAAGAGTCAATTGTGGATTGCCGGGTGACCAACTTTGTGAGGGTTTGGAAGTCTTCCATGAAGACTTACCCGAGTGTTGGGTGAGGACTGTGTGTCCTTAGCTCAAGGAGAATACGTTAGGGACTGTGTGCCCCGTGACTGTGTCCTTTTGTTTGAATACCAAGCCGCTCCAAATGAGACGTACGACTATCAGAGCAGTTGGAACTGGGTCATCAATTCATTGTCATCATCGAACAACGGGTTCTAATTCCTCAACTCTTTCATTTCCTCAATTGCATGTTGATGACTTTGGTCTGCACTGTTTTATGAATTTGAATGAAGCCTTTTTCTAATTCCTGACCTCAAATTTTTCACTTAAGTTATTCATCACGTGCTTATCCTGATCACGCGACCTGTGCAACCTGAACATTTAACCTCACTCCGAGGACTAAGTTATAGCCGCTTTCGCACATCTGTTTGAGTACTTATTCCGCTGCACTCAGTTCATGACTGAGGACTTTCCTCACTAGGAATTTCCTGAGTGATGAATTTGTAAAAATCGTCTATTGACCCCCCTCTAGTCGACATAACGCACTTTCAATTGGTATCAGAGGAAGGTACTCCCTTGTTCTGTGTGATTTTAGTTTAACCACCTAGAGTTTTAGTTATGTCAACCACATGTATAATGAAGGTTACTGCGGGTTGTCCTACCTTTGAAGGTCAGGATTTCCCCTAGTGGAAGAACAATATGTGCATGCACCTTGAAGCAATGGAGAAAGATCTCCGGTACATTGTGGAAAATGGTGTTCCCTCTGCAACTTCAACTATCACTATCGCTGATGTGAAGAGATTCAAGAAATTCGACTCTCAAGCGTAGAATATCATCTGTGGCCATCTAAGCAAAGGTCAGTATGGGAGAGTGAGTGCTTTGGCCTCTCCGAAGCTTATCTGGGAAAGGCTATCCAAAGTCAATGAAGGAGTGGCCACACAACATGACTCTCATGTTGATGTTCTTCGCAATCTCTTCAACCACTTCAAGAAACTTGATAATGAAAGATGCCAAGATACCTTTGATCGCCTCACTAACATCTCGAATGAGCTTGAAGATCTTGGAGCCACACACATCACAGACCATGAAGTTGTGAAGAAACTGCTATGATGTCTTGATCCATCATTTGACACACTGGTACTGATGATTCAAGAACAAAGAGACTACAAGCTACTTCATCCTGCTGATATTCTTGAGAGACTCAATACTCATGAATTCCAACAAGCAGATAAGAGAGACCTTTATTGACCAAGCTATACAAGACCTCGTGCGCTGAAGGCAAAGGCTGTTTCCTCATCTGAAGAAGAAGACTCTGATTGCAGTCTTGGTGATCGTGAGGAACTTGGTCAGGAACTTGCTATGCTCATGAGGAAATTCCAGAAGTTCTCAAGGCGTGGCATGTTCGGTAAGTCTTCAAGGAGAGATATGAGGAAATTAGAATAATCATCTCAGGACTACAAGAAAAGAAACTTCCATAAATGCAATAAATCTGGCCACTACATTGCTGATTGTCCTCGTTGGGTGATGGAATGAAGCAAGAAGAAGTATAAGGATGACAGTTCTGATGACTCTAAGAAAAAGAAGATTTTTTCAAGGTCATCATCACACAAGAATACCAGCTTCAGAAAGGCTCGAGCACTTATCGGCAAGGAAATGAATTCTAAAGTAGAATCTGAGGAATGTGATGAACAGGAAGGTTATGGATTGCAGTCTTACTCCGGTGTGGCAAGCCTAGCCCTTGCTACAACATTCATCAACAAGTCCATCTTCGAACTCGAAGAAAATGACAAAGTCAACAACACTTATGACTATGATGACGACTTTGCTCCCACCTATTGCTTCATGGAAAAAGGTTCAAAGGTACAAAGACACACCTCCTCTTCTCACTCTAGTGACTCTGAAGCTGATGATTATCAAAAATCTAGTTAGTATATACTTGCTAATATTGCCACTAAGCAACGAACTACTATTGAAAAGCATGAGAAACTACTAGACAAAAGCGATGACCTATTGAGTGTTGAAATGAATTGGACTCAAATCCTCACTCAAGATGTTCAAAGTCTTCAGTCTAGGTTTGGTAGTCTTCAAGAATGTTATGGCACACTCTTGGCTAATCATGATAAGCTTTCCTATGAATTCCTTCAAAGGAAGCAAGATCTTGAGAAGCTAAGAATGTCTCATGATGATCTTCGAACCGAAAATAATTCTTTGCTTGCTCAACAGATCAATACCGCTCAGGAAGAATTCATTCCACCATGTTTGAAATGCATCGAATGTGAAACTGCTAATTCTTCACCTGAAACTTCAAATGCTTCAATCGCTACAAATTCTTCAATTGTTTCTATGGTAACAAATTCCTCACCTCAGGAAACCACAAATGTCACTCACGAAAATGCAGGGTTGAAGGAATTGTATGTGACATGCATATACAAAATCCTCAAAGGGCATCAAACCATTTGCGATGTGCTGAAAATGCAGATTTTGAACATAAACCCGAGGAAAGAGGGTATTGCCTTTGAGAGGAAACTGAATGTAGATGGGTCATACTGGAAACCTGAGCAATATCCCAAAACCTCATGGGTTTCCCCGAAAGGATCTCATGTGGATCCATCCATTCTAACAGGCTTTGCATCTGAAATATCTTATTCCTCTGATGAGTTATTTGACTCTAACTATAAACTGTCCAAAAATCAGGCTCGTGAAGTATTTGCTAGATATGTTGGAACTAACAGCAGGAATGCACCGCCCTCGAGGAAAATATGGGTTCCCAAAAGTAGCTTGGCGAGTCTTAAGGTGAATGTCCTAATGACACCATCGGTGAAGAACAGGAACCCCAGATCAAATTCTTCAAGTGGACCAAAGTCATCACGAGGATCCAATTCCTCATATAGTAAAAACTATGGACGTACTCGCACTGACGCTTCTAATATGTAGGGAAACTACAAGGGACATGAATACGTTCATTATTCCCCAAATCACCATGTTCATAAGTCCTCAAAGAATTTCTCTGCCTATTCATTTGAGTACTCTAACCCCCCTCCTCTTAAACAAAGTGTATTAGCTTCAATGCATTAATTCTCATATGGTGCTCACGGGATGATAAACTCTTTATCACCCCTTTAGTTGTGGGTGGTGAAGAAATCGAACCAATCACTTCTGCAGGCCAGGTCTCCACATGAAAGTCATCATTTGAAGAATTTGTTGGAGACTTGAGGAAATTGCTTGATAGGGCGCAAGATAATCCTAATGAAATGATCTGTCATTTCACTCATCCCTATTATGTCTAAAATATACCTTATCTGATGAAATTCAAGTCTGATGAATTTGATATCATATTGTTCACTCTGAAGCATATGAGATGGTAAGTAGAACTAATTCATTTGTAGGATGACCAACCCAAGACCACGGAGTGGGTTCTTGACAATGGGTGTACAAATCACATGACTGGTGACAAAAGCCTATTGATGAATATTCCATTAACTCCATCACCAATGAAGCATATGACCTACACTGATAAAGGTAAAAGCAAGGTATTAGGACTTGGTAAAGTGGCTATTTCTAAGGACCTACACATGGAAAAAGTCATGCTTGTCGAATCGCTTGGGTTTAACGTTATGTCAATCTCAATGCTTTGTATTCTTGATATGATTGTCATCTGTGGAAAATATAGATGCGTAGTCATCATGGAATCTGAAACGTCCAAAGTCTATGAAGGCTTTAGAAGAGGAGACTTGTATATTGTTGATTTATCTAAAGGTCCTTAGCCAGTCACAAGTTTTCTTGCAAAATCCTGAGAGGGCTGGCTATGGCATCAGTGACTTCATCATGCAGACATGAGGAATTTGCACACAATAGCGAACAAGAAGCATGCATTGGCATCGAAACCGTCAAATTCCTCAAGGACAACCTCTGCGGGGCTTTTGAGTCTCGAAAGATGACCAGATCCAAGCACCCCTCAAAGACTATCATGACTACTACTCGTCCTTTTGAACTGCTTCACATGGATATCTTTGGACCTACTCATGACATATCTATATAGCTTTGTCATCGTTGGGTGCATATCATTCTTTACAAAACTGAAGTGCAGGAAGTCTTCAAACGATTTTCCTCAAGGGCCTCAACGAACTTCTATATCAAGATCAAACACATTAGGAGTGATAATGGAACTTAATTTAACAATACGGGCATTGATGACTATCTTGCTGAACTTAGTATTACTCATGAATTGTCCGCTCCTTATACTCCTCAACAGAATGACGTTGTTGAGTGCAAGAACATGACTATGGTTGAGATGGCATGGACTATGCTTGAAGAATATCAGACTCCTCGTTTCTTATGGCCTAAGGCAATCAATACTACGTGCCACATCATCAACAGGGTATATCTTCACAAATTCATCAGGATGACTTCATACGAACTCCTCACTGACAAGAAACCCAATGTAAGTTATTTCAAAGTCTTCGGAGCAAGATGCTGGATTAGAGATTGCAAAGGGAAAGGACTCGCACACCTAAAGTCTTCAACAGCTACCACAACAAGGTTTCTGAAACTGTATATATGCGTTTTGATGAAACTAATGGCTCGCAAAGAGAGCAACTGCCTCGTGTGCCAGATAAATTGACTCCCGAGGAATCTATTAAGTACAAGGCTATTGAAGATCTCATTCCTGCTGAGGAACCACTCTTCAAGATATCCACCGATATGTCGATAAATCAACTGATTTATCGCTTACCGCTGTCTGGCCGATAAGATAAATCAGCCGATAAATTGGCCGATATGTCGATAAATCCGTCGATATGCCGATAAACCACCCGAGTTACCCCTTATCATGGGTTGACCGATGAGTTACCGATAAGCGATATCCCCAACATTGTGAGGAACAACGTCGTGTTGAAGAAGTCGTCCCAAGAATGACAAAATCCAAGCGGGTGCACATGAAGAAATTGCTCCAGACCAAATTCCTCAACCCAACCAAAGTCTTCAACCTACGCATCTGAGGATTTCAAATGAAGTTGAAATTGACAAAATCCTCGATGACATCAATGCGCTAGGTCCCCTCACTCGCTCAAAAGCTTCACATTTAATTAACTTTTATGGGCATGTCTCCTTTGTGTCTATCAGAGAACCCTCAAAAGTTGATGAAGCCTTCATGGAACCTGAGTTGATTCAAGCCATGCAATATGAACTTCATCAATTCAAGCTGAACAACATGGGAACTCGTCAAACGACCTGATCCTCGCAAGCACAATGTCATCGGTACCAAGTGGATTTACCGAAACAAGCAAGATGAGGATGGTCAGGTAGTGAGGAACAAGGCATGACTTGTAGCCCAAGGCTATACACAGGTTGAAGGAATTCACTTTGATGAAACTTTTGCACCTGTTGTTAGACTTGAATATATTCATATATTGCTTGCTTATGCTAATCATCACAATATTACACTGTGTAAAATGGATGTGAAAAGTGCAATCCTCAAAGGTAAGCTTGAGGAAGAAGTATATGTTGCTCAGCCCCCAGGTTTTGAAGACCCGAAGTATCCTCACAAAGTCTTCAGACTAAAAAATGCACACTATGGCATCAAGCAAGCCCCTCGGGCGTGGTATGATACATTGAAGGAATTCCTAGTGAAGAAAGGTTTCAAACATGGTTCACTCGATCCCACTATTTTCACAAAATCCTATGATAATGAACTATTTGTATGCCAAATATATGTGTATGATATCATCTTTGGATTTACTGACAAACATTACATTGACGAATTTGCCTACATGATGCATGAAGAATATCAAATTCCAATGATGGGGGAGCTAAAATTCTTCATAGGGCTTAAAATTCGTCAACAACGCAATGTCATATTCATCTCTTAAGATAAATACCTCAAGTATGTCCTAAATAAATTTGCTATAAATGAATGCAAAGGTGTCAAAATTACAATGCCCACCAACGACCACCTCTACACTGACGAAAATGGTGACGATTTCGATCAGAAAGTATATCGCTCTATGATTTGCTCTTTATTGTAACTATGTGCATCTAGGCGAGACATTATGCTTAGTGTTTGCATGTGTGCCCGTTTCCAAGAAAAATAGAAGGAATCACACCATAAATATGTGAAACATATTTTTCGATATCTAGCTCACACACCAAAACTTGGATTATGGTACTCCGAAGGCTCAAATCTTCACCTCGTTGGATATTCTGATTCTGATTATGCTGGTGACCATGTGGATCACAAGTCAACGTCAGGCACATGTAATTTCCTTGGACGATCCTTAGTCTGTTGGTCCTCAAAGAAGGAGAACTGTGTGTCACTTTCCACTACATTGCTGCTCGCTCTTGTTGTGCTCAACTACTGTGGATGAAGCAAACCCTCAAGGACTATGGCATCAACATTAAGAATGTGCCAGTCTACTGCGACAATGAGAGTGCAATCAAGATTGCACAAAATCCAGTGTAACACCCTAAGACCAAGCACATCCAGATTCGTCATCATTTTCTTCGTGATCATGTACTCAAAGGCAACATCTTCATCGACCACATGAAGACTAAAGGTCAGCTAGTGGATATCTTCACTAAGCCCTCGGATGAAAAGAGATTTTGCAAGTTGGAGTGTGACCTAATATCTTAGAATCTTCAAATGTTTTGTGAAAAGGCACACATCCTAACATTTACGCAAAATTGATGACTTAGATGTGCAACACACGAAGTAACGTTTTTCTTCAAACAATGAAGACTAACACTCTAAGTGTGAAGAAATTAATGAAGAATTTTATTCTCAAGAGCCTACAACAATTGTACGTGGTGCCTGAAATCATCATTCTTATACGATGGGTCACGCCACCACAAAATTTGAAAATCTTCAAAGTTGAGATTTTTGTAAATTCTTCAAATCTTCAATGTCTTCAAATTTAAAAAATCCTCAAGATTGCCAATTCTTCAAAAATTTCAAATTCTTAAAAAACTTTTCTATGATGGTCTTGATTGACTAGATACTAAGTTATGAGCTTTAATAGTCCTCAACAACATTCACTTACAGGTAAGTCTTCATGTAGTGTTTTTCTTCTAAGTGAATGTGATCGAACCCATCTCCCCTCTATGCAAAGATCAACCCAAACTATTCTCAACTCTTCATATGTGTTCTACTTGACACTTGTTCAAAGTCCTCACTAAGTCCGTGTCAGGTGAAGACTTTGCTAAAAAAATCCTCAGAATTTTACACTCAATTTTTTTCGGCCGTTACCGCTCTAACCGCACCCACTACCCATGATTGGATAAGCATGATCTCCACTAAATCCATCACTTTGTACGTGGGTGATGTGTGACAAGAGGAGAGGAAGGTCCATGGACATTTTGGTCCAAATCATTCACACCGGAACATTTTTCACGTGAGCTATAAATAGCCCCCTACCCCATTTAGTAAAATCTCTTCCTCTCACTCTCATCTTCCCTGCTTGAGATATAACCTAACGCCACCGCTGGAAATCTTCGTTGCAGGTGAAGAATAGCTTCACTGCCTCGACCTCGCCGTCGTTGGACTCACGCCAGCCGCGGATCATCTTCCTCCGGCACCGCCGTAGCTGTCTTCAGCCGCCAAGTTAGGGCGTTGGAGATCTAAACCAACGAGCTTTCAATTTCACCTTCTCAGTTCATTGTGTTCTTCGTGTTCTTCATACAGGGTAATTAAAATCTAATTTTACTGCCCCTGTTGATCCATATATTTCTATTAGATCTGTGAAAACTGTTATTCCTCAGAAAATACATCACATGAACACTTCCATGTCTAGAATACTTGATGAATTTCTCTAAGTTACTAAATTCTTCAGGAGATTCCTCAATTGTGTAAATTTTCGGATCTGCACAACTCTAGAACCCAAGACAATAATGTTTAGAAAAATTGCTCAACATAGTATTGGTCAAATTCCTCAACTTGAGTCATTTTTAAAATTCCTCAACTATGAGTATGCATATGACCTCTCCAAATTCTTCGCACCTATACGTTGTTCACAGGTACAAAATGTCAGCTGATGAATCACTAGGTTCTCATCAACTTAACTCATTTGCAATGTTTCTTGAATAAAATCTGCCTGTGTCATCAGATTCCTCAAGAATTCAAATTCCTCAACAAAGTCCTCAATTGAATAAAATGGTTGATGACAATAAACAAAAGGCTGGAAAGAAGGCAGAGGTGAACACAACTTTTGAGATTCCTGATGACATTTATGCTGACTATTGCAATCGTGATGAAAAAGTCCATGGAAAATAAACCAATGCGAAGTGCAAAATCAAGCTTCACAAGATTGAACGACGATGGGCTAAGGAGTGGAAAGAATACAAATATGTCACTCCCAAGTACGCCAAGAAACTTCCCTGAAGCACCATTGCAATAGACCTCCTCTTGGAGATCAACGAAGTGCTCATCCCTCAAGAATGGTTACTATTGAAGACTATCCTGAAGAAAAAGCAAAGTATGTGGCAAAATTGAGAAAAGTTGCCAAACAAGCTCTGACTACCTTCGATGAGGAATGTGCCGCTACAGGTGTTGCTGCCTCCTCCTGTGCTGCTGAGGCATCTGCCACTGTACTAGCTCCAAAGAAGGCCCTGATGAATAAATGCGGTGAAAATCACAAGTCCTCATCAACTCTCTCAAAACAGCAAAATCCTAACCAGCTCCAAGTGTTGCTCGAGAATCCTCAAGTGCTGCAAAGTCCTCAACTACAGTAAAGTCTTCACTTCCAGTGTAACCCCAGTCAAGTCAGCATCCAACAGGACCCCAATTCCCTCAAGACCATCTACCTCTAGCTGTGCACACAATTCTTTAGGTGGAATTCAGAAGAAAACGATGACTGTTGGGAGAGGAACAAGGCCCAACCCAAAGAAAGTTGTCCTCAATGTTCCCTCTGCATCAGAGGATGAAGATGAATATGATGATGAAACACTTGAAGCAATCATCAGAAACAAACAAGAAAGGGTCGCACGGGCAAAAGGTACCACCATTACCCTCGCACTTGATCCGAAAGTGGTGCTGGACATCATAGATCTTTGGTACAAATATCCCAACACACCCATTGATGATTTGAAGCTTCCACCTGGACCTAGTCACATGGTGGTCACATTCATCAATGAAGAAAAATGGAAGGCCCAGCAAGCGAGACAAGCTCAAAAGGCAAAGGTTCAATAGGAGAAGTACTCGCAACAATATCTGGTGTCCTTAACGCCAGAGCAACTTATCTCCATTCAAACTGAGTTCAAAACCCTCAGTGAGAAATACACTAGCTATCAGGTTGATAGGCAAGGAGCCAAGGTGAGATTCGTCGAGGCTGCTACCAAAGCCGTAGCAGAGCACAACAAAATGGTTGCCAGCTACGCCGTCCAAATGCCTGATGACTGTGATGAAGAACCTGCAACTGATGAACCTACCAGGCCAGCTGCAGAATATGATGTGCTTGAAGAAACTGCTCCTACCAGGACGACTGCATTAGCCGTGCCTGAAGAAAATGCTCCATCACCATAGTCTTCAACTGTGAAGAAAATTACTCTTCCTTCTAGATCCGAAGTGAAGATAACCAAAGCGGCTGAAAAAGAAGCCAACAAGAGAAAGGCAACAACATCTTCAGACTCCTCAGAAGAAAAATGCTTGAAGACTTTGCCAACTTCATCAACCGCTCCAATTGATGCTATCCCTATCAATGTTGCACCTGCCTATATGATGGTGCCCTTTGGTGAGGAGCATGTCATCCAAGAAGGGGATGAAGAAATGGAAGTGAATCGCTCTGCGGCTTCCACACCCATTGATGAGGAAACTGAAGCTGATCAAATTCTGCAAGTCTCAACTCCTCCTCCTCAGAACACATAATTGAATGCTGAGGAAAGGATGGCGATTTGGACATTGGGTGCAATACACCTGTGATATATGATGAATTCTGGGAAAAGACTCATCCCAGTTATCCATTGTTCACTCCAATTCCTCAAATACATGAGTCCCCGACAGCCACTCAAGTTCTGATAGGATCAGAAGTAAAACGCACTCCGGTGAAGTTTGTGTCGGAGCCAGAATCAGCGTCATCGGCTGATGAAACTGCTGCGCCAGAAACTGATACATCGGCTTAGCATATTCCTGTGGCTAAAGAACATGTGTGTGAAGAAATTACACCTGCACAAAGTAAAGAAACTGTTGCTGAACCACTTGTTGCAAATTCTCAAACAGCTGTTGTGGTGGCTCAAATTCCTCAGTATGATGAAAATCTTCAGCTAAATCCTCAACCAAAGCCTTGACAGCCTTACTCCAAAAGGCCAAAGTTTTAGAAGGAACTATTCTATGGTGAGCATCATTTCTTCATAGGTGCAAATCCATATGAAAAACTTCGTATCAGGCACAAGATGTTTTGGACAAGCACACAACTCAACTACTATAGTGTTGTGCTTGTAGACAATAACAAGATCTTCCACCATTGGCACATTATTCATGGAGATAAGGAAAACATTCCATGCTTTACCCCAGCTCTGAATGTTCTTCATGATGCAGGGTTACTTCAATTGTGCATCAACCTCTGTGGACTGGAATGAAGAGCTTATTCTTCAATTCTATGCCACCCTGCATATTTCCGGATGACCAAAAATACTCATTTTACTCCTCCATCCATAGAATTGCTTCAAGCTCTGCCAGCTCCAATTCCTTCAGAAGGGGCAAGGAGTTTATATGATGACAAAGAGCTACCAAATCATCTGATGGAAGTGCTCATGAACTTCTTAGCTCCTGGCAAGCCTCCAAGGACTCAATTCGTGGTGGCGGAATTGAAATATGTGCCCAGGAAAGTCTACAAGATCTTGGCCCAAACCTTCACTCCTATCAAAGGACATGACTCTAAAGAAAATGTTGTGGGGATCATGAAGAATATGCTCTTTAAAATCATTCATGGAATCCAAATAAATCTTCATGATTTCTTCATGAGGACCTTGGGAACAATTGGTTTGGCACCATTTGATCTAAATATATATGCGCCATGGATAATGAGACTCATCAGGACCAGATCCTCAATACACTATCAGGCTGACTATCTGAATGACCTCACTTTCTTGCCTCCTCTTGAAGTCCTCAAGAAATATTTTGAACTGATTGAAGGCAAAGGAAAATATGTGATAGATGAAGGATCTCGGGCACTAGATGGCCAATTTCTTCAAGATGCATCATATTCTACCAATGATGACACTATATAATAATAGTTTGATGGTAAGGCAAAAGCTCCAGGCCCAACTAACCCACGAGTGATGACTGAGTGAGAGCTTCTCCTTAGTCTTCATCAGGAAGTTGATCGAAACCATAATTGGGTTAAGTGTCAGTTTGGTTCCATTGTGAAAACCCTCAATGCAACTCAGAATGCTGTGAAGAAAAACCACTACTATCTTGACGAAGTATTTGATCGCACTTGAGCCATACTATCACATCTCAAGACTCCTAAGGAACTAAAAGAAATGGAGTTCACTCAAGACTTCGATTGGTCATTGCCACCAAAGAAGAAATTCAAGATGATCCAAGTTCATGATTTGGTGGACAGTTCATTCTCCTCATTTCGCTCTGCTGATGAAGATAAAGATGTTGATGACACAACTGTTGGTCCAACCACAGCGAACGACCGATGAATAATGGCACTCCTCCTCCATCAACAATTTGATATTCTTCAGGGGCGTTAGTCTTTAGTTTTTGTCCCTTTTCGTCACTTGATGACAAAGGGAGAGAAGTCTGAGTTAGTCTTCAAACGGATCTACTTTTTGGCCTATTATAAACTTTGTTAAGTTACAACTCTCGTTCGTCTGAAGTTTTTGCTATAATGAGTTGTAACTTAAGCCTAGTGGTAGTCTGACACTTTGAATGTTTTCCCTCACATGCTTATTCCTCAATTTGATTAATGCATGCATGCTCAAATTCGTCACACAACATTTTTCATCATGCATTTCAAATTCCTCATGCTATATGTTAAATGCGTGTATGAATTGTAAGATATAGGGGGAGATCTCCATGGTATAAATCATCAATGTGCATTTCCAGTCCATAGCAAATTCCTCAAACGTGCACATCTCCAGGGAGTTTCTCTATTTCTCGCAATCAAACTCTTTACTTACACTTCATATTTTTATCCCCATTGAAAACTTAACCTATTTGTCATCAACCACCAAAAAGGGGCAGATTGTAAGTGCATCTAGTGCACCTTAGTGATCTTAATGGATTTAAGACTTATAGGTTAAGAGATTGATATGTTTGTAAGTGTACACATGCTCTAAAAGTCGCTGAGGAGTTTGAGTTGTTCGAAGAATATCGACCCCTAAAAATGCATGTCTTCGGGTGAAGACTTTGGCCATTCCTGGAAGACTTTGATAGCAAAGAAATTGCTATTCCTCATGAAGACTTTGAAAATGAGGAATTTGGTGTATCCCGAAGGAAATGCTCTGAAGGCTTTGAAGCTTGTAGATTTACTCTTTCTATTTTATTTTCTTCTTTATTGAGTCATAGGAACACCGTACTATTAAAGGGGATCGAGGTAATACTAAGGAAAGATTTCCTCATGATGACCAAGTGAAAACCTACACATACCAAATCCTTCAAGTGAATCCTTTGAAAATCCCTCGAACCTTAGTCAAAGTCTTCAGTGGCAAAGACGAAGTTCTTCTCGTCCCTGAAGAAATTGCACTAATTGAGGAGTTAGGATTTCGCCAATGCGTACTTCCTATCAGTGAGGAACATGAGAGACATCAAGAGTTTCATAGTTGAAAGATCTGAACGTTTCCACACCGCATGCCACGTGTTTGCAATCTTATCCATGCAACGGTCATATCATCGGGGGCATTAATGTCAAATCATGTCGGGATGCCCCCAGGTTATAAATAGTCGCCCCCACAACCACTATTTGGTTGGCTCCTCCGAGATTAATTGACACTTGTCATTTAGAGTAACCCATTCCTCGAGGAGTTTGAGCAAAAATCATGAAGTGAGGAGAAAGCCCAAACACCCAAACCAAAACCCCAAACCCCCAAAGTTATTGAGCATCACTGAAGAGAGTGTTCCTGTGTGGAACCGATGCTTTTTACCTATGAGGACTGTGCATCGTCCAGACGGTTAGGCGTCAATGGCCTAGATCATCCAGCAGTCAATTGTGGATCACCGTGTGACCGAGTTTCTGAGGATTTGTATGTCTGCCCTCAAGACTTACCCCGAGTATTGGCCGAGGACTGTGTGTCCATAGCTCAAGGAGAATACGGTAGGGATTGTGTGTCCGAGGACTGTGTGTCCTTTGGTTTGAATACCAAGCCGCTCAAAACCAAACGTACAGCTATCACAACAGTTGGGACTAGGTCATCAATTCATTGTCTTCATCGAGCAACGGGTTCTAATCCCTAACTATTTCATTTTCTCAATTACATGTTGATGACTTTGATTTGCACTGTTGGAAGAATTTGACTGAATACTTTCTCTAATTCCTCACCTCGGGCTGAAGCCGAATCAGCTAGACCTAGTCCCGTGTGGGGACCCCGACTTACTAGTTGAGATCGCCGTGCTCAGTGATCCCAGAGATCAATGCACACCGAACATAGATAGCGATTAAAAGCGTCTTTCATCCAAGTACCGATTATTACAACACATGACCGAAGGGTCAAGTTCACAAGACAGGGCCTAAGGCCAAATCACTCAGGTACACTAGTAGCGGAAAACATAGGGCTAAGCGGGTGCTCATGCCAACAAGCCTACACCAACAGGCATTCTGACTCGGAAGCGTCCTAGTTGCAGGGGCGTCTCCGAAGACGTACTCATCTCCAAACTCTGGTCCTTCCATGTCTGGGCATTAACATAACCAGTGGCAAGCCAATGAGTACCTTGAATGTACTCGCAAACAGCCCATGATATAATCAACGAAAGTGAAGGATAACAATATCATCCATCTTTTGTGTAGCTCATCTGGGTGGAATGATCATGAATATGCATCAAGTTATAGAATTACTTTTGAATAACAGGTTACAAATATCAATATCTGTCGAGGGTTGAACCATCCGGGTTCACCCTATATGCCAAGTCACCGAACTTGGTCATATCATTGCTATCATAGCAACATCTTTCCCAACACTACCCACACACACTCACACTTGGTTTATGCGGAAATAACTGGACGTAGTTTAAGCAGGATTACCCAACTATCCTTGACCATGGACACGGCTATTCGAATAGTTTACACTCTTTAGAGGTAGTACGCTGGACCCACGAGATCCGGGAAACTTCCGTGTCATCCACTACTCGCGGTATATCACATACCCGAGGTAAGTACGTGATAAATGCCTTTCCCCTGACGATACTACACAAAGAGGTCCACTCGATTGGTACCCAGCCCACATGTTGTACGTCTTACAAGCACCAACTCTGGATAGTACCAACCATGCGGGGACCAACGGTGTGACTGGAACTCATAAAAATAGCATAGTCGTCCTACCCGACACGACCCGATCACGGTGACCACACATCACTCTCGCCACTAGTAATGTGGCTCTTTGGTAGCACCGACCAGAGTAATGAACATAGCCCCGTCCCACGAGGGGTAACGTGGTCGTACTGGTAAGGTTGGGACGGTCGACACATCATAAATTTATTCCCATTTCTGGAACCATACTCACACAAATACCGGGTGCATCACTTCACCGAAAGTGATCACCTAACTTATCATCACCCTCGGGCATTAGTGGCACCCAACGGGGTTTTAGAAAACTCTTGCTTTATGTCTACAACATGCTCATGACAATACTACTTCTATCTTTACTTGTCAACATGGTATTAGCATGACCGTCAAGGGGTACAGTCAATCTCAATGCATGTGCTCCTGGGGAGCCTTCGGTAAAATCATATCAAATGATTACCGACACTTATGATCATATGCAACGGGAATACTTGCTATTTTAACATGCAAAGTAACATATGCTCAGTCATGGTCAAAGGGCTGCTTGCCTTGGTCAGCTACGTATCCGGGGTCTTCGAGGTCTTCCACTCTAATTCCCTCGTCACACGGATTTTCTATCGTTGATAAAATAGTAAATAAGAAATAGGTCACACAGAAACAGTCCACAAAGTCATTTTAAACATGTTCTTTATTACTGATAAATCTAAGGTATCATTTAAAAAAATATTTGCCTTTGTTTTCCTTGAAGGAATATTTTTGAAATCAACCAAACAGAAGCAAAACTATGTCAATTTAATCCTTTTTATTAATATAAAATAGAATAGTTGTGGACGAGTAACAGTGGAAGAATCATATTTTTACACTGGTTAAATGTTTTTACCAAAATCTTAGAAATCAAGGTTTAAAAATAAAAGAAAAATCCGGCTAACTCCCAGCCTTGCTCGGCCCAAAGCTGGGCTGGCCCTTGGCCAGCCGAGAGCCTGCCTAGGCGCGCGCCGTCAGGTTTGAACCTGACGCGCGGGGCCCTGTGGTCAGCGGCCAAGGTCAGCATGGGGGAGGAGGCTGGGCCACCGACACGTGGGGCACACCTGTTGGGGTCATCTCCTACCTCTGCCAGAGAGGAGGAGGAGGACGCCAACGAGGTCGCCGACACGCTCATGCCCCAACGAGCATTGGAATGGTTTGCCTTACTGTCGCCTACCTGCTGTTGGTCGAAACAATGACGGGGAGGCAAAGGTTCGCCGGCGACGAGGAGGTCGTGGCAGAGGAGTTTCGGGAGGTGGTCGAGGGGGTGGCTAGAGACACGGAAAAGCTCGGGCTAGTTGGGGGAAAGCTACTAGGGATCGAGAGGGTTAGTTTGGTGGGTCGAGGGGGCGTAGGAGCCGTCGTGTAGCTGGAGATCGACCGGAGCTCTAAGGTGGAGGGGCCTCGGTCGATCTCGAGCACCGGGGCTCTGCTGGTTTACTCTGGTGGATAGGGAGGTACTAGTGATCATGGTGAAGCTATCTGAGGGGTGCTGGTGCGAGGAGGAGGGCTATTTATAGGCCCGTGACGGTGAGAAGATTCGGGAGTGCCGGTGACTCATCGTGGCGCGCATGGGGGTGTAGAGAGAGGCTGGGGTCGAAACCACGGTCTCAGGACGTGGTTTTGGACTGCCCGAAGCATCTGCAGTAGAGAGATCGAGAGGGGAGTCGAGCATTCGTGGCCGCGCAACCTTGGCCGGTTCTGGTGCGCGCGGGCACGCGTCGCGCGAGCTCTAACGCGGGAGAGGAGGGGCCCTGAGGCTTGCTCGATGCAGAAGGGTTGTCGGGGAAGAGGTTGGACATCTCGGGGGAAGCTGGAACTGGACGAGGGCGACGCCCCCACCTCGGTGACTCCCTGTAACGCCCCCAGAGCGTAGTTTTTGCATGCCACGGCATGCTGGTGCGCCCTGAGGTACTTTGGACGTGTCTAGCATGTCCTAGCATTGGCTGGGGGTGTGACTAGCCATTTAGTTCTTGTGGGAGCTTTGGCTGGTCAAGGGAGGCAAGAAATATTGGTGCTGTCAGTCATGAACTGAGATCTCAATTGGGGTTTTTGGCCTTTCCACTTTGAACCAGTGAGGGGCTAGTTGACTGGGGTTAGACACAGGTGCTGGCCACTTAATCTACGAGTTTGAAGGAAAGCGGTTTGGTTTAGCTGTGGCTAAGGTGGCTTTTTCCTATCTGTCAGAAGGTGTTTGACAGTGGCTTAAGGGGGTTGCACCCACCGACTAGTGCTGCAGCTTAACAGGTTTGGGTTTGGTAGTAAACCATGGAGTTTCACCAAATTTGAGCTCCAAAGGACAAGTTTAGCTTTGTAAACTTGAAAATACTCCAATATGACCAGATCTATTCCTTCCAAAGGGAGTGTGGGCAAACTAAGCCCCACAAATCCCATTTTTGGTGTGGAACCCTGATTTGAGGTATTAGGCACTCCTGCCAAGTTTTAGCATCATTGGACAAACTTTGCTATGTAGAGTTGCTCTAACTTGATTCTAGACAAACCCAGTTTTTGGGTTATTTAGGGTCCTTATTCACCTTTGATCAAGGTGAAACTTTATGTGGACACCAAACAAGGCTTAGGGATATCACTGGAATTTTCTAGGAATTTATTGAGAATATTTCCTTTCAAAATATTTCAAAATGCCAAAACAGACACAAATAGCTTTCATAGTTTTAATCAATAAATATAATATAAAATGGGGTTTAAAATCCTATGTATGTAAAATATATGTCCTTCTAATCATCTCTAAATTTAATCAGATTTTTCTAAAGCATAAAAGTATTTTTCCTTGTTGGAATACCAATTCTGGCTTTAGAGATGGACAGGTTATCTAATTAGGAAAATAATCACAAAAATAATTATTTTTGTGGTTTTGAAATATAAAGATTGGTTAAAATCAGATTACCAAATATGAGTAGAGGCATTGCTTGCTATCAAGGACATGTAGTGCAACTTAAGGTAGGTTTTACCTTGATCAGAAATAAGCAAGGGTTTTTGGAAATCAGTATAATACCAAAAGACTTTAGGGTTTTAATGCTCACATGATCAAGCATACAAGCATACAATGTCAATCATGGCACTCACAACATTAGTTTTAAAAAAGTTTTAACATGCTTAGAATTTCACAATACAGACAAGTGATAACAAAAACAGGGTGTGAAAGACCTATCCCCCTTACAAGAATCTCGTCCCCGAGATTCCTAAGTTAGGTGCTAAAAAGGTCTGGAAACTCAGATCGGAGATAGTCTTCACGCTCCCATCTAGCTTCGGCTTCGGCGTGGTTTCTCCATTGAACCTTGAAATACTTGATGGTGCGGCTTCTGGTGCACCTCTCTGCTTCGTCCAGAATACGGATTGGCCTCTCGCGGTAGGTGAGATCAGACTGAAGGTCAATGGTGTGGTGGTCAATGCCCTTGTAAGGATTGGAACGACTTGGCGCTTGGTGACACTTCCGAAGTTGTGACATGTGGAAGACGTTGTGCACACCCGAAAGTTCCAGAGGTAACTCAACTGATAAGCGACCTCTCCACGCCTTGCCGTGATCTTAAATGGCCCAATGAACTTTGGAGCGAGTTTGCCCTTAACGTGAAAATGCTTGGCTCCCTTGAGAAGTGAGACACGGAGGAACACTAGGTCTCCGAGATTGAACTCCACGTCCCTGCGGCGAGAGTCCGCATAACTCTTTTGTCGTGACTTGGCTGCCTTCAGATTTTCTTGGACTAGTTGCACCTTCTCTTTTTCCCTGTGCAAAACTTTTGGTCCGAAAATCAACCCCTCTCCGGTTTCACAACAGTTGAGCGGGGTGCGGCATTTCCGTACGTACAGTGCTTCGAACGGGGCCATCTGGAGACTGGACTGGTAGCTGTTGTTGTATGAAAACTCAGCGAACGGTAGACAGTCTTCCCATTTGGCTTCGTGCGCTAGGACGCATGCGCGAAGCATATCTTCGAGTATCTCATTCACCCTTTCCGTTTGTCCTCCCGTTTGCGGGTGGAAGGCGGTGCTAAAAGAGAGTTTGGTACCGAGGGCCTCTTGTAGTTTCCTCTAAAACCTTGAGGTGAACTGTGTGCCTCGATCAGATACAATCTCCTTGGGAACTCCATGAAGGCTTACTATACACTTGATATAGAGACTAGCCAACTTGTTCCCGTCATATGTGGTGTAAACCGGGATGAAATGGGCCACTTTGGTCAAATGGTCGACAACAACCCATATCGAGTTATGGCCCCTCCTAGACCTTGGTAAGCCGGTAATAAAATCCATCCCTACCTTGTCCCACTTCCATTCAGGCACGTTGAGAGGTTGTAGCAGCCCTGCGGGTCGCTGATGCGCATCCTTAACTTGCTGGCACACAACGCACTTGGCCACATACGTCGCAATCTCCCTCTTCATGATGTGCCACCAAAATCTCCCTCGGAGATCTTGATACATCTTGGTACCACCGGGATGATTGGAGTAGGGTGTATCATGTGCTTCCCGTAGGATTAAATCCTTGAGTTCAACCTTGTAGGGTAAGCATAAACGTTTCCCAAACAACACCACTCCTTATTCATCCTCCAAGAATCCTGGGGCCTTGCCTTCTTGGATCTTCTTCTTGATACCTTCAATGCTCTTGTGACCCTTCTGGGCTCCCTTGATGTCGTCTTCTAGCGTTGGTTTAACTTCGATGTTATCTAGGAATCCAGATTCCACTAGTTCCAACCCAAAGTTCTCCAATTCTTCATATAAGGTGGACTGCCTTTCCTTAAGCATGACGTTTAAGGTGTTGGTCTTCCGACTCAAGGCATCAGCCACTACGTTAGCCTTACCGGGGTGATATTGAATGCTGAGGTCGTAGTCCTTGATTAACTCCAACCATCTCCGTTGCCTCATATTCAATTCCCTTTGGGTGAAGATATACTTTAGACTCTTGTGGTCAGCGTATATTTCACATCGCTTCCCCAGAAGGTAATGTCGCCATGTCTTCAGAGCATGCACCACTTCTGCTAACTCGAGATCATGGGTGGCATAGTTCTCCTCATGCGGGCACAGTTGCCGGGCAAGTATGCTACGACTCTGCCATCCTGCATTAGAACCCCTCCTAGCCCGGTCCTTGAGGCATCGCAATATATCACGAAATCCTTGATGATATCTAGAGTGGCCAATACCGGGGCGGTGGTTAGCCTCTTCTTCAACTCTTGGAAGCTTGCTTCACATTCCGGCGTCCATTCGAACTTCTTGCCTTTCTTCAAGAGCTGAGTCATAGGTCACGCGATGCGGGAGAATCCCTCTACGAACTTGCGGTAATATCCCGCGAGTCCGAGGAAGCTCCTGACTTCCTTCACATCGATTGGCGATTCCCACTTGGTTACCATGGTAATCTTAGAGGGTTCAACTGCCAATCCACTTGCTGTCATGGTATGACCCAGGAATCCAACTTCATTCGGCCCAAACTGGCATTTGCTGAACTTGGCATACAGTTGGTGCTCTAGAAGCTTCTCCAATACTAACCTCAAGTGTTGCTCATGCTCTTCTTCAGACTTGGAAAAGATTAATATGTCATCAATGAATATGACGACAAACTTGTCCAGGTATTCCATGAAGACCTTATTCATGAGGTACATGAAGTAAGTTGGGGCATTCGTCAATCCAAAGGACATGACAGTGCACTCGTACAGACCGTACCAGGTCAGAAATGTCGTCTTCGGTATGTATTTGGGTCAAATCTTTAGTTGGTAATTACCAGATTGGAGGTCGATCTTGGAGAATACCTTATCTCCATTTAGCTGGTCGAATAAGTCTTCGATCCTGGGGCGCGGGTACTTGTTCTTGATCGTGACCTCATTGAGAGAACGGTAATCGACGCAAATTCGGATTGTCCCATCCTTCTTGGACACGAAGAGAACAGGTGATCCCCAAGGTGACGCACTCAGACGAATAAACCCTTTCCTGAGTTGCTCATCCAGTTGCTTCTTCAACTCCGCTAGCTCTTCAGATCCCATCCTGTAAGGCTTCTTATAGATAGGCCTTGATCTGGGCATGAGTTCGATGATGAACTCGATGTCTCGGTCACGAGGCATCCCTGGTAGCTCATCGGGAAAGACGTCCGGGTACTCACATACTATTGGCAATCAGTCGAGTCCTTCCTCTCGCAGGCTGTTGACTCCTGGTACTCAAGTGGGTACTGGCTCAGAGACATACTTGACTTTGACCCCTTGGTCACTTGTCATGGTAATGGCCCTATTGGCACAGTCCAGGATGCATTGATGCTTGGCCAGCTAGTCCATGCCGAGAATTACTTCTAGGCCTTGCGACTTAAGCACAATGAGATCCGCTGAGAAGCTCGTCCCATTGATAACTATCCCGACCTTCCTACACCCTAGGTTGGTCCTCAAAACTGCTCCCGGGGTTTGAATTGCCATAAGACCACGAAGCAAGGTAGGTTCTAGACCACACTTTTCCGCAAACTTTTGCGTAACAAAAGAATGCGAAGCACCACAATCAAACAATATTGTTGATGGGGTAGAGTTGACGAGGGACGTACCCAGAATGCAGTCCGGGTCTTCCTGTGCCTCTTCTATGGAAATGTGATTAATCCGCCCCTTGATGTGATACTGCTGATTGTGGGAAGCCTGGTTCCTGCCTCGTGCTCCTTGGCCTGGATTTGGCGCATTGGGGCGCGGAGCATCGGGTTTCTTGTTGGGGCACTGCCTGGAATAGTGGCATGTTTGTCCACACCCGAAACAGGTAACTTGCGCTAGAAGGATGGTCTTGCCCCCACCGTTGTTTGGCGGAGTGCTTGCTGGCTTGACGTTGACTTGCTGCTGAGGTCGGTAATTCTGGCGAAATGTCGGATGCTTGTATTGCTGGTGCTGATAGTTGGGTCTTGCCGGGGCTGACTGCCATGGTCGTGGTTTCGAGCTAATCAGTCCTCCACTACCCATTAACTTGCACTTACGGGTGTCGTCCATAGCATGACTCTTGTCTTCCAACGTAAGAGCCTTATTAACCAGGTCACTGAAGGTCCGGCATTCACAAACAACGAGCTGATACTGGAGTGACTGCTGCAGTCCTTCCATAAAGCGTTCCACTTTGGTAGCCTGAGTGCTGACGTCTTCAGGTGCGTATCTTCATAGGAGGTTGAGCTTTCTGCCAATACTCCTTGACAGATCCACTGCCTTGCCTTAAGGCTCGGAATTCTCGCTTCTTAATGGTCATCATTCCCGGAGGAATGTGAGCGGCGCGGAATCCATCCTTGAACACGGCCCAAGTGATGACTTGCCCGGCTCGCATGATCTTAAATCCATCCCACCAGGCTCTGGTTGTGCCTCCGAGACAGTGAGTTGCATACAGGACATTCTCGTTGTCATCAGTGCACTTGACTAGCGCGAGAAGGTCTTCAATAGTGTGGATCCAGTCATCGGCATCCAAGGGTTCAGTCGTCTCCGTGAATATGGGTGGCGTAGTCCGGATAAACTCATAGAGAGTTGAGCGACTGTTGCCATTCCCGTTCTGTGGCGGGTGGTTCACCAGGGTCTGAGCCAGCTGCCGGATAGCAGCATTGTTGGCTTGACGCTCCTCTCGAAGAGCTTGAAGGAACTGAGCCATGGTCAAGCTTTCAGGAGGAGGTGGTGGCGGTGGAACATCGTCTTGCTGCGCATGGTGATCTCCAGCTTGAGCTTCCCCTCCGGTTCCCTGCTGCTGTCCTGAAGAGGCAGAGCCGGGGTTGCCGAAGGTGCTGTTGCTAGTTGCATTCACCACCCTGTCAGGGGAGCAGACAGGTCAATTTTTGCCGAACTGGTTGTACTCGAAAGGGATGACGTTCTAGTAAAGAGGGGGTCTGGTGTCGTGCTAGTGTGCAAGATTTTTGACAATGGTTTTGAAAAGAACTACTGCATTAAATTTAAAACAAGTGATGTAGTCTCTCACAAGCTGCATAAGGCAGAATGCGACTTGCATCCAACAGGTTCACACAACATCCGGGGTCGTAAGATACTGATACAAGAACTCCTACGCTTGGTACATCCTACGCTGCTAAGCGATCGATTGCGCGGTCTCATAAGCCGGCCTTGTGGGATCTTCGTCTTCATCTTCCTCTCGATCTTCATCTTCATTAGTGCTCCCCTTCCTGGAGGGAGTAGGGGAAGGAAGCGGACCATCTCGACGTCTCTTGGTTGGCGAGGTAGCGAAGAGTTTGGTGTACTCTTGTGCGGTTAAGCGACGACTCTGAAGAGGAACGGCCTGAAGCGGGGGTATTCCTCCTCGAAAAGAAAAACCAGGTGATATTATGGGTGATCCTTCTTTATTCACCTTGTGGTTCTTCATCTTCTCCATGCGAAGTAGGTCATTGACTTGGTGCAGCTCTTTGCCGATCCTAGTCGACTCCTTGATCAAAAGATGCGTCAAGGTGTCTGAGGAGAGACTGAAGTAGGTCTGAAACCTTAATGGCGTCCCGTCCTCGAATGAGGGGTTGAGTGTCAAACTCCCGTCTACCTTATCTTTAACAAAAGGTAGGTGACGAGTAGCTGGCTCCTCCGCCATCTTAGGAAGGATGTCACAGAGTCGCACGAGTGCCTCTCGTGCTGCAGTCTCCACGGCCAACATCAGATCCTCCATCCGTAGCCCTTCAAAGAACGAGCTAGTTGGGGAGTCGTTAGCCTTCACTATCACGTCCACGTGATACTCCTTGGTGTCGGCATTGACCTAGTGTTCGTTGTAGAGGAAGATGGGCGTGCGACGTACTTGACACTTCTCGAGACTATCGCTCAAAAGAACAGGAAAGCCAGTTTCCAAAAGCATCTCGGGTACGGCGGCCATCCACAAGGTGTACAGGAGAGGGTTAGAAATATGTAGTGGGTGCCGTTCTCGGGTCAATTTTATGTGCACTAATCATTTCGGCTATCGTCCATGCTACCTAAGGCTTCCTATAGTCAGGATGGCTCTCATACCAGCTCTGTGGGGACCCGACTTACTAGTCGAGATCGCCGTGCTCAGTGATCCCAGAGATCAATGCTCACCGAACACAGATACCGATTAAAAGAGTCTTACATCCAAGTACCGATTATTACAAGACATGACCGAAGGTTCAAGTTCCCAAGACAGGGCCTAAGGGCAAATCACTCAGATACACTAGTAGCGGAAAAATAGGGCTAAGCGGGTGCCCATGCCATCAAGCCTACACCGACAAGCATTCTGACTCGGAAGCGTGCTAGTTCGCAGGGGCGTCTCCGAAGACGTACTTATCTCCAAACTCCGGTCCTTCCATGTCTGGTAAATAACAGAACCTGTGGCAAGCCAATGAGTACTTTGAATGTACTCGCAAACATCCCATGATATAATCAAAGATAGTGAAGGATAACAATATCATGCATCTTTTGTGTAGCTCATCTGGGTGGAATGATCATGAATATGCATCAAGTTAAAGAATTACTTTTGAAGAACAGGTTACAGATATCAATATATCTGTCGAGGGCTGAACCATCCGGGTTCACCCTATATGCCAAGTCACCGAACTTGGTCATATCATCTATCTGTCGAGGATTACCCAACTGTCCTTGACCATGGACAGGGCTATTCGAATAGTTTACACTCTGCACAGGAAACTTCCGTGTTATCCACGACTCGCGGTATATCACATACCCGAGGTAAGTACCCGATCAATGCCTTTCCCCTGACGATACTAGACAAAGAGGTCCACTCGATTGGTACCTAGCCCACATGTTGTATGTCTTACGAGCACCAACTCTGGACAGTACCAACCATGCGGGGACCAACGGTGTGACTGGACCTCATAAAAATGGCATAGTCGTCCTACCCGGCACGACCCCATCACGAGAGTGACCACACATCACTCCCGCCACTAGTAATGCGGCTCTTTGCTAGCACCGACTAGAGTAATTAAAATACCCTGTCCCACGAGGGGTAACATGGTCGTACTGGTAAGGTTAGGATGGTCGACACATCATAAATCTATTCCCATTTCTGAAACCATACTCACACAAATCCCGGGTGCATCACTTCACCGAATGTGATCACCTAACTTATCATCACCCTCGGGCATTAGTGGCACCCGACGGGGTTTTAGCAAACTCTTGCTTTATGTCAACAACATGCTCATGATAATACTACTTCTATCGTTACTTGTCAACATGGTATTAGCATGACCCTCAAGGTATAGAGTCAAGCTCAATGTATGTGCTCCGGGGGAGCCTTCTGTAAAATCATATCAAATGATTACCGGCACTTATGATCATATGCAACGGGAATACTTGCTATTTTAGCATGACAAGTAACATATGCTCAGTCATGGTCAAAGGGTTGCTTGCCTTGGTCAGCTAAGTATCCGGGGTCTTCGAGGTCTTCCGCTCTTATTCCCTCGTCACACGGATTTTCTATCGTCGATAAAATAGTAAATAAGAAATAGCTCACAGAGAAATAGTCCACAAAGTCATTTTAAAAATGTTTTTTATGACTGATAAATCTAAGGTATCATTTAAAAAATATTTGCCTTAGTTTTCCTTGAAGGAATATTTTTGAAATCAACCAAACAGAAGCAAAACTATTTCAATTGAATCCTTTTTATTAATATAAAATAGAATAGTTGTTGGAAAATTCATCAGAACATATTATTAAATACTACACATTTTTAGAAGAATAACAGTGGAATAATCATATGTTTACACTGGTTAAATGTTTTTATAAATATCTTAGAAACGAGGGTTTAAAAATAAAAGAAAAACCGCCTAACTCCCGGCCTGGCTCGGCCCAGAGCTGGGCTGGCCCTTGGCCGGCCGACAGCCTGCCCAGGAGCGCACGCCGTCAGGTTTGAACCTAACGCGCGGGGCCCTGCGATTAGTGGCCAAGGTCAGCGGGGAGGAGGAGGCTGGGCCACCGACAGGTGGGGCACACCTGTCGGGGTCCTCTCCTACCTCTGGCCAAAGAGGAGGACGAGGACGCCGACGAGGTTGCCGACGCGTTCATGCCCCAACGAGCACTGGAATGGGTTCGCCTTACTGTCACCTACCTGCTGGTGGTCGAAACAACGATGGGGAAGCAGGGGTTCGCCGGTGACGAGGAGGCCGTGGCGAAGGAGTTTCGGGAGGTGGTCGAGGGGGTAGCTAGAGACACGAAAAAGCTTGTTCGAGTTGGGGGAAAGCTTCCTGGGATCGAGAGGGTTAGTTTGGTGGGTCAAGGGGGCCGAGGAGCCATCGTGTAGCCAAAGATCGACCGGAGGTCCGAGGCGGAGGGGCCTCGGTCGATCTCGAGCACCGGGGCTCTACTGGTTTGCTGGGGTGGCTAGGGAGGTACTAGTGATCATGGTGAAGCTATCTGAGAGGTGCTGGTGCGAGCGGGAGGGCTATTTATAGGCCCTCGATGCTGAGCAGATTCGGGAGCACCGATGACTCACCATGGCGCGCATGGAGGTGCAGAGAGAGGCTAGGGTCGAAACCACGTCTCAGGACGTGGTTTTGGACTGCCCGAACCATCTGCAGCAGAGAGAGAGAGAGGGGAGTCAAGCATTCATGGCCGCACAACCTTCGCCGGTTCTGGTGCGTGCGGGCACGCGTCGCGCGAGCTCTAGCACGGGCGAGGAGGGGCCCTGAGGCTTGCTCGATGCAGAAGGGTTGTCGGGGAAGAGGTTGGAAATCTTGGGGGAGGCTGGAATTGGCCGAGGGCGTCGCCCCCACCTTGGTGACTCCCTGTAGCGCGCCGGTGCGCTCTGAGGCACTTTGGACGTGTCTAGCATGTCCTGGCACTGGCTGGGGGTTTGGCTAGCCGTTTGGTTCTTGTGGGAGCTTCGGCTGGTCAAGGGAGGAAAGAAATACTGGTGCTATCAGTCATGAACTAAGATCTAAATTGGGTTTTTTGGCCTCTCCACTTTGAACCAGTGAGGTCCAGTTGACTAGGGTTAGACACAGGTGCTGGCCACTTAATCTATGAGTTTGAAGCAAAGGGGTTTGGTTTAGCTATGGCTAAGGTGGCTTTTTCCTATCTGTCACAAGGTGTTCGACAGTGTCTTAAGGGGGTTGCACCCCACCACTGGTGCTGCAACGTAACAGGTTTGGGTTTGGTGGTAAACGATGTAGTTTCACCAAATTTGAGCTCCAAAGGACAAGTTTAGCTTTGTAAACTTGAAAATACTCCAATATGACCAGATATGTTCCTTCCAAAGGGAGTGTGGGCAAACTAAGTCCCACAAATCCCATTTTTGGTGTGGAACCCTCATTTGAGGTATTAGGCACTCCTGCAAAGTTTTAGCATCATTGGACAAACTTTGCTATGTAGAGTTGCTCTAACTTGATTCTGGACAGACATGGTTTTTGGGTTATTTGGGGTCCTTATTCACCTTTGATCTAGGTGAAACTTTATGTGGACACCAAACAAGGTTTAGGGATATCACTGGAATTTTCTAGGAATTTATTGAGAATATTTCCTTTGGAAATAATTCAAAATGTTAAAACAGACAAAAATATCCTTCCTAGTTTTAATAAATAAATATAATATAAAATGGGTTTTAAAATCCTATGTATGGAAAATATATGTCCTTCTAATCATCTCTAAATTTAATCAGATGTTTCTAAAGCAGCAAAGTATTTGTCCTTGTTGCAATACCAATTCTAGCTTTAGAAATGGACAGCTTATTTAATTAGGAAAATAATCACAAAAATAATTGTTTTTGTGGTTTTGAAATATAAAGATAGGTTAAAATCAGATTACCAAATATGAGTAGAGGCATTGCTTGCTATCAAGGACATGTAGTGCAACTTAAGGTAGGTTTTACCTTGATCAGAAATAAGCAAGGGTTTTTGGAAATCAGGATAATACCAAAAGACATCAGGGTTTTAATCCTCACATGATCAAGCATCCAAGCATACGATGTCAATCATGGCACTCACAACATTAGTTTTGAAAAAGTTTTAACAAGCTTAGAATTTTACAATACAGACAAGTGATAGCAAAAATAGGGTGTGACATCCCGGATCGGCCGGACCCTTTCTCGTATCATCCAGATAAAGTGCTCTCTTGCAACAACAACTCTTTGTGTTTAGGCGGGTCATCCGAGCGGACTTTCGGTGCATCCGGGTTTTGGCCGAATCATCCCGACGTGTTCCCGGATCGTCCTGGCACCTCAGAACACTTTTATCCTAACTGTCATCCGGTGTTCCTCCCAAACTACCGGACCCCTTTCTGCTCCATTTCTTTCTCGATGTAGCCAGATCGTCCAGGTTCCTATCCAGATCATTCAAACCGTGTCCAGATCATCCATATAGTCAAATCCCCTGGAAAGTTTGTGAAGGTTTGGACGACGCCTGAAAGCCTGCCACTAGTGATTGGAAATCTCTTTCATGGTGATATGTTAAGGAGACTAAGGTGAGCCATCATGGCATTGGCGTGCCTTCATGGTAACATCCACCTCTCCAACGGTGATTACTTTCCCTCCAAGGAAGTGAACATCAGGATACATCCTTGTCTCCGTTACTTTGGTTATCCCTAACCCTAACTCCTTACTTGTGGTTTACTTTGGCTACTTGAACATACATTCACTATATGTTGTTGTCCTCAATTTATTGTGTTGGTCATTTCCTTGTAAAGATTAATTATTTTGGCCTACACCTTATATCCCACAATTCATACTTGCTACTATCGATATATATTGTGTTCAGTGTGAATTGCTAACTAGTGTCATACACTTCCATATCTTTTTATATTGCTCAAGTAAGTTTGTGTAACTTACTTGTGCTTGTTAGTATCCTTGTTGCGCTCATGTTATTAGAACAAGTTCTTGGTGCAGTTAGTTGAGCCTACTATATTTAGGATTTGTGCTTGAAACATATCCGCTTGATTTATTTTCGTATTAGGATATAGCAAAATCCTTAAAATATTCGAAAATGCCTATTTACCCACCTCTAGGCGACATCATGGTGCTTTCAATGGAGCAATGGGGCGGTCGATATCTTCCATGCTAAGCGGGTTATTCTCAAGATGGGCGTTTATTTGCCTACCATTCCATGAGAGAGATTGGTAAAAAGGATGCTCAATCCTGCATAATCAAAATAAATTGAAAAAAACTCATATAACAGTTGAAATGTTGGTGGGCACCCAAGGATTTGGTCAGCCATGGCTTGTGAATGAATGGTGGATGGGAGTAAACTTTGTATTTCCACTTGGGAATTGCCAATAATGTGTCTAGCATTGAAGATATCGAAACCTTTACCGTGATGTTGACTCGAAAACAAACCACCCAAAATTATAATTTCTTCTCAGTTTAAAACCTTGAGATGTGCCACCTGTGCAAATCAGTGCTTCCCTCTATGAAGGGCTTTTCTATTTATTTTTATGTTATTTACATTCATGTTATTTTTTTATTTGAGTCATCACCTTCCTACCAAACCACCAGACCCAAGAGCACTAGTGTCATTCTTATGCATTGGGTATCATTAATGTTGGATGTGAGCATGAGTGGATCTTTTCTACTTTGAATTACGATGTTCAATCGCTGCTTGTGTTTGAGAGGCACTCTGCATTTATGTTTTGTGGTCTCAGAAAGGGCTCGCGAGATACCATATCATCGTATTATATCATGATTGTTTTGACAAATTATTGGCATGTGAGACATTTTATTATTGCTCGCTAGTGGCATATGTATTTTCATGAGTGAAAATGATGTTTAATTGTTATCAAGTATATTGTTATTTATGATTTATGCTGAAAACATGAACACTAGCGAAGCATATATATAGCAATGAGAACAAAAGAGTTCGTAAAAGTTTTCTGTATCACTTTTAGTTTATCAACTGAATTGCTTGAGGAGAATCAATGAGTTAAGCTTGGGGGAGTTGATATGTCTCAAATGTATCTACTTTTTCAAACATTGTTCCTCTTATTTTGGACTCTAGTTTGCAAAATTTGAAAGAAACTAACCCGAGACTAACGATGTCTTTAGCGGAACTACCATGGTGTTGTTTTTGTGTGGAAATAGAAGTTCTCAGAATGGGACAATACTTTTTGTGGATTTTTCTCGGAAATATAAGAATTATTGGAGCGAAGACCTACCTGAGGGGGGGGGGCACTTGTTAGTGCCAAGCCAACAAGGTGCACCCACGCCATCGGTGCGCCCTGATGGCTTGGGCCACCTCATGGCTTCTCCGACCCTTTTTCCAGTCCTATAAATTCACAATTATGGAGAAAAATTAGGTAAGAAGTTTTCATCACGTTTTACAAGATGGACCCACCGCCACCTCTTGTTCTTCCTCGGGAGGTCTCATCTTGAGTCCGTTTGGGGCTCCAGAGAGGGGGATTCATTGCCATCGTCATCACCAACCCTTCTCCATCAGCACATCATCAGGCTCACCACCAGTAGTGAGTAAGTCCTTTTTAGGCTTGCTGGATGGTGATGAGATTGGATGACATTGATCATGTAATCGAGTTATTCTAATAGGGCTTGATCCCTATTATCCACCATGTTCTGGGATAGATGTTGCTATGACTTTGCCATGCTTAATGCTTGTCACTAGGGCCTGAGTGCCATGATTTTAGATCTAGACCTACTATGTTTTCTCTGAATATGAAAGTATTTGGATCCTATCTTGCAAGTTGTATGCACCTATTATGTGTCATGGTCTGCATACCCCAAGGTGACAATAATTGGGATTCTTTCCGGTGATTACCGTAGTTTGAGGAGTTCATGTATTCACCATGTGTTAATGCTTTGTTCCGATTCTCTAGTAAAAGGAGGCCTTAATATCCCTTAGTTTCCTTATGGACCCAACTGCCATAGGAGGGTAGGACAAAATATGTCATACAAGTTCTTATCGCAAGCACATATGACTGTATACATAATACATGCCTACATTACATTGATGGATTGGAGATAGTTCAATGTCACTTTAATGTGTAACTGTTACTTGATTGATGTCATCTAACTCATCATCCATCACAGGTCCATGTGCCTATGATTTTAATATACTGAATTTGGAAAAGTTATTATTGCTGCTACTACTGCTACAATCACTACAAAACTATTGTTGTTACTTTCATTACTACTATTTGGCTGTGCTAATAAAATCTTTGCTGCATAGAGATATCCCAGGTGTGGTTGAATTAACAATTCAACTGCTAAGACCAATAAATATTCTTTGGCTCCCATTGTGTCGAATCAATATATCAGGGTGTAATACTACTAACGAAGACTATTGCAATCCCCTATACTTGTCGGTTATCATTATTTGTTTTTATACAGTAAATATGCCCTCATGGTCAGGTTGACTGTGCTCATGCGCGGTCAATAACCTCTCAGAGATGGTTTAGTGATTGTTGTGCAATGTCCTCGCATGTTCCTCGTCGGATGATTAGAGTCTACTCCATTGAAAATAATATTTACCATCTTACTTCAAGATCTGGACCCCGTCCTAGATGAAGTATGTAGTGATTGAACTTACAAATACCGACGGAGCTGGGTGGAGGCAAAGAATAGGTTAGAGAAGAGGAGGAATAAGAATCACCCC
The DNA here is from genome assembly GCF_904849725.1 of Hordeum vulgare subsp. vulgare. NCBI lineage: Eukaryota > Viridiplantae > Streptophyta > Magnoliopsida > Poales > Poaceae > Hordeum > Hordeum vulgare. The sequence continues at coordinate 310,610,890 of NC_058520.1, forward strand.
CAACATCTAACACCAACCGGAACATGATGCATCTCCCGCTCGTCAGTGAAGAATCCACTTGGGACGAAGAGCTCGGGGGAGGGAAATAATGGTGGGGTTTTAAGTAGAGAGCTGAATTTTGGGGAATGTTGCATGGAAAACAAAAAAATTTCCTATGCTCGCCAAGATCAATCTAGGAGACGAACATCTACGAGAGGAGAGATTGAATCTACATACCCGTGTAGATCACTTAGCAAAAGCATTAAGGAACGTGGTTGATGTAGTTGAACGTCTTCGCAATTCGATCACGATATATCCCATGAACTCCCTATCAAGCACCGAACAAATGGGACCTGCACGTTCAAAACACATATAGGGTGATGATGCCTTCACCTCCTCGACCCAGAGAGCAATGTGAAGTAGCAGCCCGAGTCCTTCGACAACACGACGGTGTGGTGAGGTGGTGTTGGTGACAGCTCAACAATGCTTCGTTGTGCGCTATGGAGATGAGAAGAACTACGAGGGAGAGGAGGAGCAATGCCATAGCACATTGTGGTGCGGCTACTCTCTCTCTCCTTCTTTATATATAGGGGGAAGGAAGGAGGGGAGGGCGACCTAGGATTTCCACTAGGGGCCGACGGCCAAGGGTGGGGCGGCTAGGACTGGTGGCCCCTCCCCAAGGTGCCTTGTCCCCCAAGTTAGTGTGGCCAGTGACCCTAGAGGGTGTGGCCACCTCCTTGCCGTGGTGGGCTTAGGTTGGGGTGGCTCCCATCCCCTTGTGGGCTGGTGTGCCTCCTCTCCTTGGCCCATGAGGCCCGCAATACTTGTCAGGGCCCCCAAAATCCTTTTAGGTACTCCATCGATTCCCCAATATGCCGTGGAACACTACTGAACTCTTATGCCCTTCATCCTGCATATCAATCTTCACCTTTGGACAATTCCGGGGATCCTCATCACATCCGGATCTTATCCGGGACTCCAAACAACCTTAGGTCACCATCATAATAACTCAACTATTCTTATATCGTCACCAAATGTTAAGTGTGTAGACCCTATGGGTTTAAGAACTATGTAGATATGACCGAGACACCTCTATGGTCTATAACGAATAGCACGGCCTATATATCCATATAGGTTCCTACATATTCTACAAGATCTTTATCAGTCAAATCTCAATGTCAAGGATTCAATTAATCTTGTATGTAGTTCCCTTTGTTCATCGGTATGTTACTTGCCCGAGATTCGATGGTCAGCATCTCCATACCTAGTTCAATCTTGTTACTTGCAAGTCTCTTTAGTCATTCGGTAATACAAGTTACCATGGCTAACTCTTTAGTCATATTGCTTGGAAGCTCATTATTATGTTGTATCACCAAGTGGGCCTTGAGATACCTCTCTGTCACACGGAGTAACAAATCCGAGTCTTGATCCATGCCAACTCAACAGACACCCTCGGAGATACCTGTAGAGCATCTTTATAGTCACCCCGTTATGTTGCAATGTTAGATACACACAAGGTACTCCTCCGGTGTCAGTGAGTTGTACGATTTCATGGTCATAGGAACACATAATTGACATGCAGAAAACTATAGCAATAAACTGACACGATCATTTGCTACATTGATAGTTTGGGTCTTGTCCATCACATCATTCTCCTAATGATGTGATCCCGTTATCAAATGACAACTCATGTCTATGGCCAGGAAACCTTGACCATCTTTGATCAATGATCTAGTCCATTAGAGGCTCACTAGGGACACAATGTTGTCTATGTATCCACACATGTATTTGAGTTTCCAATCAATACAAATCTAGCATGGATAATACATGATTATCATGAACAAGGAAATATAATGATAACCACTTTTTCACAGCCTCTAGGGCATATTTCCAACATTCACAAACTTGCACTATAGTCAATAATCTAGCTCACATCTCTAGGTGATTTACATTGTAATGTATCTAACACCCATACAGTTCTGCTGTTGATCATGTTTTGCTCATGGAAGAGGCTTAGTCAACGGGTTTGCGACAATTAGATCCGTGTGCACTTTGTAAATATTTGTGTAATTCTCGTTGATGTAATCGCATATGGAATTGAAGCATCGCTTTTTGTGCCATGGTCCTCTTGTGAAACATTGGTTCCTTGGCCAGAGCTATGGCGCCAGTGTTATGATAGAACATAGTCATTGGGTTCAGTGCACTGGGCACAACTCCAAGATCCATCATGAACTCCTTCATCCAGACACCTTCCTTAGCTTCCTCCGAGGTAGCCATGTTTTCCGCTTCACATGTAGAATCAGCTACCACGCTTTTCTCGGAACTACACCAGCTTACCGCTCCCCCATTTACAATGTATACATATATGGTTTGAGACTTAGAGTCATACGGATCAATGTCAAAGCTTGCATCGACGTAACCCCTTACGATGAGGTCTTGATCAGCGCCATAAACGATAAGCATTTACCTAGTCCTTTTCAGGTACTTAAGGATATTCTTGACCATTGGCCAGTGTTCCGCTGCTGGATCACTTTGAAACCTTCCGTCCATACTTATGGCAGGGCTGACATCCGGTCTTGTGCACAACATTGCATACATGATAGGGCCTATGGAAGAAGCATAGGGTACAACGCTCATATTTTCACTATCTTCCGCAGTCACTTGGCATTAAGTCTTACTTAACTTCACACCTTGCAGTACAGGCAAGAGCCCTCTCTTAGATTGATCCATTTTGAACTTCTTCAAAACTTTGTCAAGGTATGTGCTCTGTGGAAGTCCTATTAAGCGTCTCAATCTATCTCTACAGATCTTGATGCCTAATATGAGAGAAGCTTCTCCTAGGACCTTCATTGAAAAACTCTTGTTCCAATAGTCATCCACATATAGTATTATAAACGCTATAGAGCTCCCACTCACTTTCTTGTGAATACAAGCTTCTCCATAAACTTGTATAAACCCAAACGCTTCGATCACCTCATCAAAGTGTTGATTCCAACTCCGAGATGCTTGCACCAATCCATAAATGGATTGCTGGAGCTTGCATACTTTGTCACCATTCTCTGGATCGACAAAACCTTCTGGTTGCATCATATACAACTCATCGTTAAGGAAACCGTTAAGGAACATTGTTTTGACATCCATCTGTCAAATCTCATAATTGAAAAATGCAGTTAATGCTAGCATGATTCTGACGGACTTAAGCATTGCTACGGGTGAGAAAGTCTCATAGTAGTCAACTCCGTGAATTTGTGAAAAACCTTGTGCCACAAGTCGAGCTTTATAGATGGTGACATTACCGTCCACGTCCGTCTTCTTCTAAAAGATCCATTTATTCTGAATGGCCTTTCGCCCTTGATGTAATACTTCCAAAGTCCATACTTTGATTTCATACATGGATCCTATCTTAGATTTCATGGCCTCTAACCATTTGTTGGAATAAGGGCTCACAATCACTTCTTCATAGCTCGTAGGTTCATCGTTGTCCAACAACATGACCGTTAACACAGGGTTACCATACCACTCAGGAGCAGTGTGTGCCCTTGTCGACCTACGAGGTTTGATAATAACTTGATCTGAAGCTGCATGATCATCATCATTAGCTTCGTGTTCAATTGATGTAGGCTCCACAAAAACATCTTTCTACATTGCACCACTCTATAGTTGAAGTAAAGGTTCAACAACCTCATCAAGTTCTATCTTCCTCCCACTCAATTCTTTCGAGAGAAACTCTTTCTCGTGAAATGTTCCATTTTTAGCGACAAACACTTTGCCTTCGGATCTGTGATAGAAGGTATACCCAACCGTCTCTTTTGGGTATCCTATGGAGATGTATTTCTCTGCTTTGGGTTCGAGCTTTTCTTGCTGGAGATTTTTGACATAAGCATCGCATCCGCACACTTTAAGAAACGACAACTTTGGTTTCTTGCCAAACCACAGTTCATACATCATCGTTTCAATTGATTTAGATGGTGCCCTATTTAAAGTGAACACGACTATCTCTAATGCATAACCCCAAAACGATAATGGAAAATTGGCAAGAGACATTATGGAATGCACCATATCTAATAAGGTTCGACTACCACGTTCGAACACACCATTATGCTGTGGTGTTCCAGGTGGCATCAATTGTGAAACAATTGCATATTCTCTTAGGTGATTGTCAAACTCATAACTCAGATATTATCCTCCTCGGTCAGATCGTAGGAATTTAATCTTCTTGGTACGATGATTCTGAACTTCACTATAAAATTTCTTGAACTTTTCAAACATTTTAGACTTGTGTTTCATTAAGTAAATAAACCCATATATACTTAAGTCATCGGTGAAGGTGAGAAAATAACGATGTACACCACGCACGTCAATGCACATCGGACTGCACACATCATTATGCATGATTTCCAATAAGTCACTTGCCTGCTCCATTGTTCCGGAGAACGGGGTCTTAATCATCTTGCCCATGATGCATTTTTCACATGTGTCAAGTGATTAAAAATCAAGTGATTCCAAAAGTCCATCACCATGGAGTTGTTGGAAATATGCCCTAGAGGTGATGATAAATAGTTATCATTATATTTCATGTTTAAAGATAATCGTTTATTGTCCATGCTATAATTGTATTGAATGAAAACGTAGATACATGTGCGGATAAATAGACACAACAATGTCCCTAGCAAGCCTCTAGTTGGCTAGCCAGTTGATCAAGGATAGTCAAGGTTTTCAGACTATGTGCAAAGTATTGTTGCTTGATGACTAGATCACATCATTAGGAGACTCATGTGATGGACTAGACCCAAACTATGAACGTAGCATATTGATCGTGTCATTTTATTGCTATTGTTTTATGCGTGTCAAGTATTTGTTCCTATGACCATGAGATCATATAACCCACTGGCACCGGAGGGATGCCTTGTGTGTATCAAACGTCACAACGTAACTGGGTGACTATAAAGGTGCTCTAGAGGTATCTCCGAAGGTGTCCGTTGGGTTAGTATGGATCAAGACTGGGATTTGTCACTCCGTGTGACGGAGAGGTATCTCGGGGCCCTCTCGGTAATACAACATCACAAACAAGCCTTGCAAGCAATGTGATTAAGTGTAAGTCACGGGATCTTGTGTTACGGAACGAGAAAAGAGACTTGCCGGTAACCAGATTGAAATAGGTATGTGGATACCAACGATCGAATCTCGGGCAAGTAACATACCCAAGGACAAAGGGAATGACATACGAGATTGCCTGAATCCTTGACACTGAGGTTCAACCAATAAGTTATTTGGAGAATATGTAGGATCCAATATGGGCATCCAGGTCCTGCTATTGAATATTGACCGAGGAGTACCTCGGGGCATGTTTGCATAGTTCTCGAACCCGCAGGGTCTGCACACTTCAGGTTCGGCGATGTTATAGTATAGTTGAGTTATATGTGTGATTACCGAATGTTTTTCGGAGTCCCGGATGAGATCACAGACGTCACGAGGGTTTCTGGAATGGTCCAGAGATGAAGTTTGATATATAGGATGACCTCATTTGATTACCGGAAAGTTTTCGGGCATTACCGGGAATGTACCAGGAGTGACAAATGGGTTCCGGATGTTCACCGGGGGGGGCAGCCCACCCGGGGGAAACCCATAGGCCTTAGGGGGAACCGCCCAAGAGGTCCTATGTGCAGGATATAAAAAATCAATGGAAAGAAAAGAGGTGGGAAGGAAGGGAAGGACTCCACCTTCCAATGCTAGTTGGACTAGTATTGGAGGTGGACTCCTCCACCTCCTTGGCCTGCGGGTTCTTGGGGTCTTGGACCCCAAGGCAACTCTCCCCACCCCTCCTCCTATATATAGTGAAGGTCTAGGGCTGATTTGAGATAACTTTGCCACGACAGCCCGACCACAAAACATGACCGTTTTTCCTCTAGATCGTATTTCCGCGGAAGTCGGGCGGAGCCCTGCAGGAGTAGAGCCTTCACCACCACCGGAGCGCCGTCATGCTGCCGGAGAACTCATCTACTTCTCCGTCTTGCTTGCTGGATCAAGAAGGCCGAGATCATCGTCGAGCTGTACTTGTGCTGAATGCGGAGGTCTAGTCCGTTCGGCACTAGATCGGAGCGGATCGCGGGACGGTTCGTGGGACGGTTCGCGGGGCGGATCAAGGGATGTGAGGACGTTCCACTACATCAACCGTGTTTCTTAACTCTTCCTGTTGTGCGATCTACAAGGGTACGTAGATCCAAATCTCCTCTCGTAGATGGACATCACCATGATAGGTCTTCATGCGCGTAGGAAATTTTTGTTTCCCATGCGACGTTCCCCAACAGTGGCATCATGAGCTAGGTTCATGCGTAGATGTTATCTCGAGTAGAACACAAAGGGTTTTGTGGACGGTGATGTTCGATTTGCTGCCCTCCTTAGTCTTTTCTCGATTCAGCGGTATTGTTGGATTGAAGCGGCCCGGAACGACATTATTCGTACGCATACGAAATACTAGTTTCATCGCTTCACATGCAAACCTCGGTGAATAAAGATGACTGCCGGGTGTCTGTTTCTTCAACTTTAGTTGAATTGGTTTTGACCGAGGCGGTCCTTGGAGAGGTTAAATATCAATTTGCACATCTCCGTTGTGGTTTTTGCGTAAGTAAGATGCGATCTACTAGATACCCATAGCAACCACGTAAAACATGCAACAACAATTAGAGGACATCTAACTTGTTTTTGCAGGGTATGCTTGTGATATGATATGGCCAAAGACGTGATATGATATATTGGATGTATGAGATGATCATGTTGTAATAGTTAATATCGACTTGCACGTCGATGGTACGGCAACCGGCAGGAGCCATAGGGTTGTCTTTTAAACTAACGTTTGTGCTTGCAGATGTGTTTACTACATTGCTAGGACGTAGATTTAGTAGTAATAGCATGAGTAGCACGACAACCCCGATGGCGACACGTTGATGGAGATCATGGTGTGGCATCGATGACAAGAAGATCGTTCCGGTGCTTTGGTGATGGAGATCAAGAAGCACATGATGATGGCCATATCATGTCACTTATGAATTGCATGTGATGTTAATCCTTTTATGCACCTTATTTTGATTAGAAAGGGGGTAGCATTATGGGGTGATCTCTCACTAAAATTTCAAGACGAAATTGTGTTCTCCTCGACTGTGCACCGTTGCTACAGTTCGTTGTTTCGAGACACCACGTGATGATCGGGTGTGATAGACTCAACATTCACATACAACGGGTGCAAAACAGTTGCACACGCGGAACACTCGGGCTAAGCTTGACGAGCCTAGCATGTGCAGACATGGCCTCGGAACACATGAGACCGAAAGGTCAATCATGAATCATATAGTTGATATGATTAGCATAGGGATGCTTATCATTGAAACTATCCTCAACTCACGTGATGATCGGACTTGAGCTACTGGAATTGGATCATGAACCACTCAAATGACTAGAGAGATGTACTTTTTGAGTGGGAGTTTAGCAAGTAAATTGATTAGTTAAACTCTAATTATCTTGAACATAGTCTAAGTCCACTTTGAAAATATTTGTGATTTAGATCAATGGCTCACGCGACAATCACCCTGAATTTTAATACGTTCCTAGAGAAAGCAAAGTTGAAAGATAATGGAAGCAACTTTGTAGACTGGGCTCGTAACCTTAAGTTGTTCCTGCAAGCTGGGAAGAAGGATTATGTCCTTAATGCTACGCTAGGAGATGAACCACCCGCCGCGGCTGACCAAGATGTTAAGAACGCTTTGTTAACACGCAAGGAAGACTACTCAGTAGTTCAATGTGCAGTCCTGTATGGCTTAGAGCCAGGACTTCAACGTTGCTTTGAGCATCATGGAGCATATGAGATGTGCCAGGAGTTCAAGTTTATCTTTCAGAAGAACGCCCGGATTGAGAGGTATGAGACGTGCGATAAAATCTATGCTTGCAAGATGGAGGAGAGTTCGTCTGTCAGTGAACATGTGCTCAAAATGTCTGGGTACTCAAACCGTCTAGCTGAGCTGGGGATTGAACTTCCGCAAGAGGCTATCACTGACAGAATTCTTCAATCACTGCCACCCAGCTATAAGGGCTTCGTGTTGAAATATACCATGCAAGGGATGAACAAGTCACCCGGCGAGTTATTCGCGATGCTGAAAGTCGGAGACTCAGAACTCCGTACAGAGCATCAAGTGTTGATGGTGAATAAGACCACTAGTTTCAAAAGAAACGACAAAGGAAAGAAGGGTAATTCAAAGAAGAGCGGCAAACCTGTTGCCAATCTGACAAAGAAACCCAAAGCTGGACCTAAGCCTGAAACAGAGTGCTATTATTGCGAGGGTATGGGTCACTGGAAGCGCAACTGCCCCAAGTATCTAGCTGATAAGAAGGCGGCCAAGGAAAAATCAGGTATATTCGATATACATGATATTGATGTCTACTTAACCAGCTCTCATAGTAGTGCCTGGGTATTCGATACCGGTTCTGTTGCTCATATTTGCAACTCGAAACAAGAACTGCGGAATAAGCGAAGGCTGGCGAAGGATGAAGTGACGATGCACGTGGGAAATGGTTCCAAGGTTGATGCAATCGCCGTCGGCACAGTTTCACTTCAGTTACCATCAGGATTAGTTATGAACTTAAATAAATGTTATTTAGTGACTGCGTTAAGCATGAACATTATATCTGGATCTTGTTTATTGCGAGATGGTTACTCGTTTAAGTGAGAGAATAATGGTTGTTCTATTTCTATGAGTAATATCTTTTATGGTCATGCACCCAATGTGAGAGGATTGTTCATATTGAATCTTGATAGTGATAATACACATATACACAACATTGAGACCAAAAGAGTTAGAGTTAACCATGATAGCGCCATGTTTTTATGGTACTGCCGCTTAGGTCATATTGTTGTAAAGCGCATGAAGAAACTCCATACTGACGGACTTTTGGAGTCACTTGACTTTGATTCACTTGAAACTTGCGAACCATGCCTCATGGGCAAGATGACTAAAACTCTGTTCTCCGGAACAATGGAGCATGCAAGTGACTTGTTGGAAATCATACATACCGATGTGTGTGGTCCGATGAGTCTGGAGGCACGCGGCGGATATCATTAATTTCTCACCTTCTGTAGATATGGTTATGTCTACTTGATGAAGCACAAGTCTGAGATGTTTGAAAAGTTCAAACAATTTCGGAGTGAAGTCGAAAATCATCGTAACAGGAAGATCAAGCTCCTACGGTCTGATCATGGGGGTGAGTATCTGAGTTTCGAGTTTGGTACTCACTTAAGACAATGTGGAATTGTTTCACAGTTGACACCGCCTGGAGCACCATAGTGTAATGGTGTATCCGAACGTCGTAATCGTACTTTATTAGAGATGGTGTGATCTATGATGTCTCTTACCGATTTGCCGTTATCATTTTGGGGCTATGCATTAGAAACAGCTGCATTCACTTTAAATAGGGCACCATAAAAATCCATTGAGACGACACCATACGAACTGTGGTATGAAAAAAGACAAAAGTTTTTCTTTCTTAAAGTTTGGTGATGTGATGCTTATGTCAAAAAGCTTCAGCCTGAAAAGCTGGAACCCAAAGCGGAAAAAATGCGTCATCATAGGTTACCCAAAGGAGACAGTTGGTTGTACCTTCTATCTCAAATCCGAGGGCAAAGAGTTTGTTGCTAAAAACGGAGCTTTTCTTGAGAAGGAGTTTCTCTCGAAAGAATTGAGTGGGAGGAAGATAGAACTTGATGAGGTTGTCGAACCTCTAATTCCTCTTGATGGTGGCAGAGGGCAAGGGGAAACCCCTGTTGCTGCGGCACCGGTGGAGGAACAAGTTGATGATGATGATCATGAAACTTAGGATCAAGTTACTGTCGGACCTCACAGGTCGACTAGATCACGTACTGCTCCCGAGTGGTACGGTAATGCTGTCTTGACGATTATGTTGTTGGACAACAATGAACCTGTGAATTATAAAGAAGCAATGGTGGGACTAGATTCCAACAAATGGCTAGAGGCCATGAAGTCCGAGATAGGATCCATGTACGAGAACAAAGTGTGGACATTAGAAGTACTACCTGAAGGCCGCAAGGCTATTTAGAACAAATGGATCTATAAGAAGAAGACAGACGCAGACGGTAATGTGACCGTTTATAAAGCTCGACTTGTGGCAAAGGGGTTTTCACAAGTTCAAGGAATTGACTACGATGAGACTTTCTCACCGGAAGCGATGCTTAAGTCTGTCCGAATCATGTTAGCAATAGCTGCCTTTTACGATTATGAAATCTGGCAGATGGATGTCAAAACGTCCTTCCTTAATGGTTTTCTTAATTAAGGGAGAGTCGTATATGATTCAACCCTAAGGTTTTGTCGATCCTAAGAATGCTAACAAAGTATGCAAGCTCCAGCGATCCATTTATGGATTGGTGCAAGCATCTCGGTGTTGGAATAAGCGGTTTGATGAGGTGATCAAAGCATTTGGGTTTATACAAGTGGTTGGAGAATCTTGTATTTACAAGAAAGTGAGTGGGAGCTCTCTGGCGTTTCTAATATTATATGTGGACGACATATTGCCGATTGGAAACAACGTGGAGCTTTTGGAGAGCATAAAAGGTTACTTGAACAAAGTTTCTCTATGAAGGACCAAGGAGAAGCTGCTTACATTCTAGGCATTAAGATCTATAGGGATAGATCGAAACGCCTGATAGGACTCTCATAAAGCACATACCTTGATAAAGTTTTGAAGAAGTTCAAAATGGATCAGTCCAAGAAAGGGTTCTTGCTAGTATTACAAAGTATAAAATTGAGTAAGACTCAGTGCCTAGCAACTGCGGAAGATAGAAAGACAATGAGTTTCATCCCCTACGCTCCAGCCGTAGGTTCTATCATGTATGCAATACTGTGCACTAGACCAGATGTCAGCTTGGCCATAAGTATGGCAGGCAGGTTTCAGAGTAATCCAGGAGTGGATCACTGGACGGCGGGTAAGAATATTCTGAAGTACCTGAAAAGGACTAAGGAAATGTTTCTCGTGTATGGAGGTGACAAGGAGCTCGTTGTAAAAGGTTATGTCGACGCATGTTTTGACACCGATCCGGATGACTCTAAGTCACAAAACGGATACGTATTTATTCTTAATGGGGGTGCGGTAAGCTGGTGCAGTTCCAAGTAGAGCGTCGTAGCAGATTCTACATGTGAATCGGAGTACATGGCCGTGTGGGGATCCCGACTTACGAGTTGAGATCGCCATGCTTAGTGATCCCAGAGATCAACGCTCACCGAACACAGATACCGAATAAAAGAGTCTTACATCCAAGTACTGATTATTACAACACATGACCAATGGGTCAAGTTCACAAGATAGGGCCTAAGGCCAAATTACTCAGATACACTAGTAGCGGAAAACATAGGGGATAAGCGGGTGCCCATGCCATCAAGCCTACAACGACAAGCATTCTGACTCAGAAGCATCCTAGTCCGTAGGGGCGTCTCCAAAGACATACTCATCTCCAAACTACAGTCCTTCCATGTCTGGTCAATAACATAACCAGTGGCAAGCCAATGAGTACTTTCAATGTACTCGCAAACAGCCCATGATATAATAAACCAAAGGGAAGGATAACAATATCATGTATATTGAGTGTAACTCATCTTGGTGGAATGATCATGATTATGCATCGAGTTAAAGAATTACTTTTGAAGAACAGGTTATAGATATCAATATATCTGTCGAGGGCTGAACCATCCGGGTTCACCCTATATGCCAAGTCACCGAACTTGGTCATATTATGACTATCGTATCAACACCTTTTTCAACTCCACACATGCTCACACTTGGTTTATGCGGAAATAAATGGACGTAGTTTAAGCAGGATTACCCAACTGTCCTTGACCGTGGACACGGCTATTCGAATAGTTTACACTGTGCAGAGGTAGTACGCTGGAGAAACTTCCGTGTTATCCACGACTCGCGGTATATCACATACCCGAGGTAAGTACCCGATCAATGCCTTTCCCTTGACGATACTAGACAAAGAGGTCCACTCGATTGGTACCCAGCCCACATGTTGTATGTCTTACGAGCACCAACTCTGGACAATACCAACCATGCGGGGACAAACGGTATGACTGGAACTCATAAAAATGGCATAGTCGTCCTACGTGGCACGACCCCATCACGAGAGTGACCACACATCACTCCCGCCACTAGTAATTTGGCTCTTTGATAGCACCGACCAGAGTAATTAACATAGCCCCCTCCCACGAGGGGTAACGTGGTCGTACTGGTAAGGTTGGGATGGTCGACACATCATAAATCTAATCCCACTTCACCGAAAGTGACCACCTAACTCATCATCACCCCCGGGCATTAGTGACACCCGACGGGGTTTCAGTAAACTCTTGCTTTATGTCATCACCATGCTCATGATAATACTACTTCTATCTTTACTTGTCAACATGGTATTAGCAAGAACCTCAAGGGGTAGGGTCAAGCTCAATGCATGTGCTCCGGGGGAGCCTTCGGTAAAATCATATCAAATGATTACCGGCACTTCTGATCATATGCAACAGGAATACTTGCGATTTTAACATGCAAAGTAACAGATGCTCAGTCATGGTCAAAGGGTTTCTTGCCTTGATCAGCTAAGTATCCGGGGTCTTCGAGTTCTTCCGCTCTGATTCCCTCGTCGCACGGATTTTCTATCATCGATAAAACAATAATAATAAATAGCTCACACAGAAACAGATCACAAAGTCATTTTCAAAATGTTCTTTATTACTCATAGATCTAAACTATCATTTAAAAAATACTTGCCTTAATTTCCCTTGAAGGAATATTTTTGAAATCAACCAAACAGAAGCAAAACTCTTCCGTTTCAGTCCCTTTTTGTTAAAGAAAAATAGGATAGTTGTTGAAAAATTCATCCAAACTTATTATTGAATATTACATATTTCTAGAAGAATAACAGTGGAAAATTATATTTTTACACTGGTTAAATGTCTTTCTAAAAATCTTTGAAACCAGGGTTTTAAAAATAAAAGAAAATCGGCTAAACTCCCGGCCTGGCTCGGCCCGGAGCTGGGCTGGACCATGGCCAGCAGACAGCCTGCCCAGGCGCGCGTGCCGTCAGGTTTGAACCTGACGTGCGGGGCCCTGCGGCCAGTGGCTGAGGACAGCGTGGGGGAGGAGGCTGGGCCACCGACAGGTGGGGCACACTTGTCGGGGTCGTCTCCTACCTCTGTCCAGAGAGGAGGAGGAGGACGCCGGCGAGGTTGCCGACGCTCTCATGCCCCAATAAGGACTGGAATGGGTTCGCCTTACTGTCGCCTACCTGCTGGTGGTCGGAACAATGATGGGGAGGCAAGGGTTCACCGGCGACGAGGAGGCCTTGGCGGAGATTTTCGGGAGGTGGTCGAGGAGGTGGCTGGAGACACGGAAACGCTAGGGGGAGTTGGGGGAAAGCTTCCCCGGGTTGAGAGGGTTAGTTTGGTGGGTCGAGGGGTGCAAGAGCTGTCGTGTAGTCGGAGATCAACCGGAGCTCCGAGGCGGAGGGGCCTTGGTCGATCTCGAGCACCGGGGCTCTGGTGGGTTGCTGGGGTGGCTAGGGAGGTACTAGTGATAGCGGTGAAGCTATCTGAGGGGTGCTGGAGCGAGGGGGAGGGCTATTTATAGGCCTGCGACGGTGAGCCGATTCCGGAGCGCTGGTGACTCACCGTGGCGCACGTGGGGTGCAGAGAGAGGTTGGGGTCGAAACCACGGTCTCAGGACGTGGTTTTGGACTGCCCGAACCATCTGCAACAGAGGGGGAGAGAGAGAAGTCGAGCATCCGTGGCCGCGCTACCTTGGCCGGTTCTGGTGCGCGCGGGCACGCGTCGCACGAGTTCTAGCGCGGGAGAGGAGGGGCCCTGAGTCTTGGTCGTTGCAGAAGGGTTGTCGGGGAAGAGATTGGACATCCCGGGGGAGGCTGGAACTGGCCGAGAACGTCGCCCCCAGAGCGCAGATTTGGCATGCCACGGCATGCTTTCGTGCTCTGGGGCACTTTGGATGTGTCTAGCATGTCCTGGCACTAGCTGGGACTATAGCTAGCCGTTTGGTTCTTGTGGGAGCTTTGGTTAGTCAAGGGAGGCAAGAAATACTGGTGCTGTCAGCCATGAACTGAAATCTAAATTGGGGTTTTTGGCCTTTCCACTTTGAACCAGTGGGGGGCCAGTTGACTGGGGTTAGACACAAATGTTGGCCACTTAATCTATGAGTTTGAAGCAAAGGGGTTTGGTTTAGCTGTGGCTAAGGTGGCTTTTTCCTATCTGTTAGAAGGTGTTCGACAGTGGGTTAAGGGGGTTGCACCCCACCACTGGTGCTGCAACTTAACAGGTTTGGGTTTGGTGGTAAACCAAGGGGTTTTACCAAATTTGAGCTCCAATGGACATGTTTAGCTTTGTAAACTTGAAAATACTCCAATATGACCAGATCTATCCCTTCCAAAGGGAGTGTCGGCAAACTAAGTCCCACAAATCCCATTTTTGGTGTGGAACCCTCATTTGAGGTATTAGGCACTCCTGCAAAGTTCCACCATCATTGGATAAACTTTGGTATGTAGAGTTTCTCTAACTTGATTCTGGACAAAAGGGGTTTTCGGGTTATTTGGGGTCCTTATTCACCTTTGATCAAGGTGAATCTTTATGTGGACATCAAATAGGGCTTAGGGATATCACTGAAATTTTCTAGGAATTTATTAGGAAATATTTCCTTTGGAACTATTTCAGAATGCCAAAACAGACAGAAATAGCTGTCATGGTTTTATTCAATAAATACAATATAAAATGGGGTTTTAAATCATATGTATGGAAAATATATGTCCTTCTGATCATCCCCAAATTTAATCAGATTTGTCTAAGGGAGAAAAGTAATTTTCCATGTAGGAATACAAATTCTGGCCTCAGAAATGGACATGTTATTTAATTAGGAAAATAATTATTTTGTTGGTTTTGAAATATAAAGATAGGTTAAAATCAGATCACCAACTTTGAGTAGAAGCACTGCTTTCTATCAAGGGCATGTAGTGCAACTCAAGGTAGGGTTTTACCTTGATTAGAAAAAGGTTTTTGGAAATCAATGTAATGAAATAGGGTTTTACCCTCACATGATCAAACACACAAGCATACAATGTCAAAGATGGCACTCACAACATTATTTTTGAAAAAGTTTTAACAAGCTCACATTTTCACAATACAGACAAGTGATAGAAAAAACTGGGTGTGAAAGACCTATCACCCTTACAAGAATCTCGTCCCCGAGATTCCTAAGCTAGGTGCTAAAAGGTGTGGAAAATCGGATCGAAGATAGTGTTCACGCTCCGATGTAGCTTCGGCTTCGGTGTGGTTGCTCCACTGAACCTTGAAATACTTGATAGTGCGGCTCCTAGTGCAACGCTCTGCTTCGTACATAATGCGGATCGGCCTCTCGCGGTAGGTGAGATCAGGCTGAAGGTCAATGGCCTGGTGGTCAATGTCTTTGTAAAGATCGGGACGACTTGGCGCTTGAAGGCACTTCCGAAGTTGTGACACGTGGAAGACGTTGTGCACACCCGAAATTCCGGAGGTAGCTCCAACTGATAAGCAACTTCTCCTCGCCTTGTCGTGATCTTAAAAGGTCCAATGAACCTTGGAGCGAGTTTCCCCTTAACATGGAAACGTTTGGTTCCCTTCAGAGGTGTGACACGGAGGTACAACAAATCTCCGGGAATGAACTCCACATTCCGGCGACGAGAGTCCACATAGCTCTTTTGTCGTGACTTGGCTGCTTTCAGATTTTCTCGGACTAGTTGCACCTTCTCTTCTGTCTTGTGCAAGACTTCTCGTCCGAAAATCAGCCCGTCACCGGTTTGAGACCAGTTGAGCGGGGTGCGGCACTTCCGTCCATACAATACTTCGAATGGGGCCATCTGGAGACTGGACTGGTAGCTGTTGTTGTATGAAAACTCAGCAAACGGCAGACAGTCTTCCCATTTGGCTCCCTGCGCCAGGACGCATGCGCGGAGCATATCTTCAAGTATCTGATTCACCCTTTCCGGTTGTCCTCTTGTTTGTTGGTGGAAAGCGGTGCTAAAGGAGAGCTTGGTACCGAGGGCCTCTTGAAATTTCGTCCAAAACCTTGAGGTGAATTGCGTGCCCCGGTCAGATACAATCTCCTTGGGAACTCCATGAAGGCTTACTATACGCTCAATATAGAGACTAGCCAACTTGTTCCCATCATAAGTGGTGTTGACAGGGATGAAATGGGCCACTTTGGTCAAATGGTCGACAACAACCCATATCGAGTTATGGCCTCTACTAGACCTTGGTAAGCCAGTAACAAAGTCCATGCCTACCTTGTCCCACTTCCATTCCGGCACCTTGAGAGGTTGTAGCAGTCCTGCGGGTCGCTGATGCTCGGCCTTGACTTGCTGGCACACGTCGCACTTGGCCACATAAGATGCTATTTCCCTCTTCATGCCGTGCCACCATAATCTTCCTCGGAGATCTTGGTACATCTTAGTATCACCGGGGTGAAGGAGTAGGGTGTATGATGTACTTCCCGTAGGATTAAATCCTTGAGTTTAGCCTTGTTGGGTACGCATAAACGCTTCCCAAACCACACCACTCCTTGCTCATCCTCCAAGAATCCTGGGGCCTTGCCTTCTTGAATCTTCTTCTTGATACCTTCAATTCACTTGTGACCCTTCTGGGCCTCCTTGATGTCGTCTACCAGCGTTGGTTTGACTTCGAGGTTATCTAGGAATCTATATTCCACTAGTTCCAACCCAAAGTTCTCCAATTCTTCATATAAGGCGGGCTCCCTTTCCGTAAGCATGACGTTCAAGGTGCTGGTCTTCCGGCTCAAGGCATCAGCCACTACATTAGCCTTACCGGGGTGATATTGAATGATGAGGTCGTAGTCCTTGATTAACTCTAACCATCTTCATTGCCTCATGTTCAATTCCCTTTGGGTGAAGATATACTTCACACTCTTGTGGTCAGTGTATATTTCACATCGCTTCCCCAGAAGGTAATGTCGCCATGTATTCAGAGCATGCACTACTTCTGCTAATTCGAGATCATGGGTGGCATAGTTCTCCTCATGCGGGCATAGTTGCCATGACAAGTATGCCACGACTCTGCCATTGTGCATTAGAACCGCACCTAGCCCGGTCCTTGAGGCATCGCAATATATCACGAACTCCTTGTTGATATCTGGAGTGGCAAATACCGGGGCGGTGGTTAGTCTCTTCTTCAACTCTTGGAAGCTTGCTTCACATTCCGGCGTCCATTCGAACTTCTTGCCTTTCTTCAAGAGTTGAGTCAAAGGTCGCGCGATGTGGGAGAGTCCTCCTTCTAACTTGCGGTAATATCCCACGAGTCCGAGGAAGCTCGTGACTTCCTTCACGTCAATTGGCGATTCCCAGTTTGTTACCGTGGTAATCTTAGAGGGATCTACTGCCACTCCTCTTGCTGTCATGGTACGACCTAGGAATCCAACTTCGTTCAGCCGAAACTGGCATTTGTTGAACTTGGCATACAATTGGTGCTCTCGAAGCTTCTCAATACTAACCTCAAGTGTTGCTCATGCTCTTCTTCAGACTTGGAAAAGATTAATATGTCATCAATGAATACGACAACAAACTTGTCCAGGTATTCCTTGAAGACCTTATTCATGAGGTACATGAAGTAAATTGGGCATTAGTCAATCCAAAAGACATGACACTGCATTCATACAAACCTTACCCGGTCAGAAATGTTGTCTTCGGTATGTCTTTGGGTCGGATTTTTACTTGGTAATATCCCGATCGAAGGTCGATCTTGGAGAATACCTTAGCTCCATTTAGCTGATCGAACAAGTCTTCAATCTTGGGGAGTGGGTACTTGTTCTTGATCGTGACCTCATTGAGAGAACGGTAATCGACACAAAGTCTGATTGTCCGATCCTTCTTGGACACGAAGAGAACAGGTGATCCCCAAGGTGACGCACTCGGGCGTATAAACCCTTTCCTGAGTTGCTCATCCAGTTGCTTCTTCAACTACGCTAGTTATTCGGATCCCATCTTGTAAGGCTTCTTATAGATAGGCCTTGATCCAGGCATGAGTTCGATGATGAACTCGATGTCTCGGTCAGGAGGCATCCTTGGTAGCTCATCAGGAAAGACGTCCGGGTATTCACACACTATTGGCACTCGGTTGAGTCCTTCCTCTGACAGGTTGTTAACCCGTGGTACTCGAGCGGGTACTGGCTCAGAGACATACTTGACTTTGACCCCTTGGTCACTCATCATGGTAATGGCCCTGTTGGCATAGTCCAAGATGCTTTGATGCTTGGCCAACCAATCTATGCCGAGAATTACTTCTAGGCCTTGCGACTTAAGCACAATGAGATCCGCTGAGAAGCTCGTCCCATTGATAACTATCCCGACCTTCCTACATCCTAGGTTGGTCCTCAAAATTGCTCCCGGGGTTTGAATTGCCATATGCCCACGAAGCAAGGTAGGTTCTAAACCACACTTTTCTGCAAACTTTTGCATAACAAAAGAATGCGAAGCACCACAATCAAACAATATTGTTGTTGGGGTAGAGTTGACGAGGAACGTACCCAGAATGCAGTCCGGGTCTTCTTGTGCCTCTTTTGCGGAAATATGATTAATCCGCCCCTTGCTGTGATACTGCTGATTGCGGGAAACCTGATTCCTGCCTGGTGCTCCTTGGCCCGGATTTGGTGCATTGGGGCACGGAGCATCGGGTTTCTTGTTGGGGCACTGCCTGGAATAGTGTCCTGTTTGTCCACATTCGAAACAGGTAACTTGTGCTAGAAGATTGTTCTTGACCCCACCGTTGTTTAGTGGATAGCTTGCTGGCTTGGTGTTGACTTGCTGTGGAGGTTGGTAGTTCTAGCGAAATGTCAGATACTTGTACTATTGCTGCTGATAGTTGGGTCTTGGTGGAGCTGACTGCCATGGTCGTGGCTTCGAGTTACTTGGTCCTCCACTACCCATTAGCTTGCACTTATGGGTGTCTGCTGTGGCAATACAAGTCCTTCCTTGGCGCTAGGAATTCTTCTTGTTACTTCTCTCGTTTGCGTCGGTTTTTCCCTTGAAGAGGAAAGGGTGATGCAACACAGGAGCAGTAAGTATTTCCCTCAGTTTGATAACCAAGGTATCGATCCAGAAGGAGGGCCTCGTTAGGTCCAGAGTACCTGCGCAAACACAAACAAGTTTGCACCCAACGCTTTAGAGGGGTTGTCAATTCCTTCAAGATTGTTTGCAAAGTGAGATCTGAAGGCGGAAAGTGCAACGAAGTAAAAAGTGTAAGGCTGAAAATATGGTGTGGAGTAGACCCTGGGGGCCATAGTGTTCACTAGAGGCTTCTCTCATAATAGCAAATATCATGGTGGGTGAACAAATTATTGTCGAGCAATTGATAGAACCGCGCAAAGTCATGACGATATCTAAGGCAATGATCTTACATATAGGCATCACGTCCGAGACAAGTAGACTGATACTTTCTGCATCTACTACTATTACTCCACACATCGACCGCTATCCAGCATGCATCTAGTGTATTGAGTTCATGACGAACAGAGTAACGCCTTAAGCAAGATGACATGATGTAGAGGGATAATCTCAAACCAATGATGAAAACCCCATCTTTTTACCCTTGATGGCAACAACACGATGCGTGCCTCGCTACCCCTTCTGTCACTCGGTGAAGTCACCGCACGGTATGAACCCAAAACCAAGCACTTCTCCCATTGCAAGAATCATAGATCTAGTTGGCCAAACAAAACCCACAACTCGAATAGAATTACAAGGATATGAAATCATGAATAAGAGAGATCAGAAGAAACTCAAATAAGATTCATAGATAATCTGATCATAAATCCACAATTCATCGAATCTCGACAAACACAACGCAAAGAAGATTACATCGGATAGATCTCCATGAAGATCATGGAGAACTTTGTATTGAAGATCCAAGAGACAGAAGAAGCCATCTAGTTACTAGCTATGAACCCGTAGGTCTATGGTGAACTACTCACGCATAATCGAAGAGGTCATGGTGTTGATGGAGAAGCCCTCTGTGTCCAAATCACCCTCCGGCAGGGCACCAGAACGTGCCCCAGATGGGATCTTGCGGAGGCAGAAGCTTGCGGCGGCGGAAAAGTGATTTCGATGATCTCCTGATTTTTTTTGGGTTTTTTGGGAATTTATAGGCGCAACCCCTAGGTCAGGGGGTGCTCAGCGGGCCCACAAGCCTGTGGGCCGCGGCCTACCACCCTGGCCGCGGGGTGGGGGCTTGTGGGGCCCCTAAGGCTCCCCTACCTTGGCTCCCAAGCCTCCCGATCTTCTTCCGTTCCGGAAAAAATCTTTTCGGGGATTTTCTTCCATTTAGACTCCGTTTCAAAATCTCCTCTGAAAGGGGTCAAAAACATGGAAAAAACAGGAACTGGCATTTGGCACTGAGTTAATAAGTTAGTCCCAAAAAATATATAAAAGGCATGCAAAACATCCAAAGTTTGACAAGATAATAGCATGAAACCATCAAAAATTATAGATATGTTAGAGACATAACAGTGTCGTCCATTGCATGACGCTTGTCTTCCAACATAAGGGCCTTATTAACCAGGTCGCTGAAGGTCCGTCATTCACAAACAACCAGTTGATACTGGAGTGACTGTTGCAGTCCTTCCATAAAGTGTTACACTTTGGTAGCCTCAGTGCTAACGTCTTCGGGTGCGTACCTCCATAAGAGGTTGAACTTCTACAAGTACTCCTTGACAGATCCACTGCCTTGCCTTAAGGCTCGGAATTCTCGCTTCTTAATGGTCATCATTCCTGGAGGAATGTGAGCAGCGCGGAATCCATCCTTAAACACGACCCAAGTGATGACTTGCCCTGCTCACATGATCTGAAATCTATCCCACCAAGCTCTGGTTGTGCCTCCGAGACAGTGCGTTGCATAGAGGACTTTCTCATGCTCATCAGTGCACTTGACCAGTGCGAGAAGGTCTTCAATAGTGCGGATCCAGCCATCGGCATCCAAGGGTTCAGTCGTCTCCGTGAATATGGGTGGCGTAGTTCGCATAAACTCAGAGAGAGTTGAGCGACCGTTGCCAATCCCGTTCTGCGGTGGGTGGTTCAACAAGGTTTGAGCCAGCTGCTGGATAGCGGCATTGTTGGCTTGACGCTCCTCTCGAAGAGCTTGAAGGAACTGAGCCATGGTCAAGCTTTCAGGAGGAGGCGGTGGCGGTGGAAAATCGTCTTGCTGCTCGTGGTGATCTCCATCTTGAGCTTCCCCTCCGGTTCCATGTTGTTGTCCTGAAGAGGCAGAGCCGGGGTTGCCGAAGGTGCTGTTGCGAGTTGCATGCACCATCCTTTCAGGGGAGTAGACAGGTCAATTCGCCGAACTGGCTGTATTCAAAAGTGTTGATGTTCTAGTAAAGAGGGGGGGTGGTGTCGTGCTAGTGTGCGAGATTTTAAGACAATGGTTTTGAGAAGAACTACTGCATTAAATTCGAAAACAAGCAATGTAGTCGCTCACGAGCTTCCTAAGGCAGAATGCGACTTTCATTCAACAAGCTTACACAACATCCGAGGTCATACAATCCTGATACACGAATTCCTATGCTCGGGTATATCCTAGTTGCCTACATTGCTAAGCGATTGACTGCGCGGCCTCATAAGCCGGTTCTGTGGGATCTTCGTCTTTGTCTTCATCTCCATCTTCATATTCATTCGTGTTTCCCTTCCTTGAAGGAGTAGGGGAAGGAAGCGGACCATCACGACGTCTCTTGGTTGGCGAGGTAGCGAAGAGTTCGGTGTACTCTTCTACGGTGAAGCGACGACTCTGAAGAGGAATGGCCTGAAGCAGGGGTATTCCTCCCCGAAAAGCAATGCCAGGTGATATTATGGGTGCTCCTTCTTTCTTCACCTTGCGATTCTTCATCTTCTCCGTGCGAAGTAGGTCCTTGACTTGGTGCAGCTCTTGGCGGATCCTAGTCGACTCCTTGATCAAAAGATACGTCAAGGTGTTTGAGGAGAGACTGAAGAAGGTTTGAAACCTCAGTAGCGTCCCGTCCTCGGATGAGGGGTTGAGTGTCTAGCTCCCGTCTACCTTATCTTTAACAAAAGGTCGGTGACGAGTAGCTGGCTCGTCGGCCATCTCAGGAAGGATGTCGCGGAGTCGCACGAGTGCCTCTCGTGCCGGAGTCTCCACGACCAACATTAGATCCTCTATCTATGGCCCCTCAAAGAACCAGCTAGTTGGGGAGTCATTAGCCTTCACTATCACGTCCACGTGATACTCCTTGGTGTCGGCGTCGACCCAGTGTTCGTGGTAGAGGAAGATGGGTGTGCGACGTACTTGACACTTCTCAAGGCTATCGCTCAAAAGCAGAGGAAAGCCCGTCTCCAGAAGCATCTCTGGTACAGCGTCCATCTACAAGGTGCAGAGGAGAGGGTTAGAAATTTTAGTGGGTGCAGGTTCTCGGGTCAATATTATGTGCACTAATCGTTTCGGCTATCGTCCATGCTACCTAAGGCTTCCTATAGTCAGGATGGCTCTGATACCAGCTCTGCGGGGACCCCAACTTACGAGTCGAGATCGCCGTGCTTAGTGATCCCAGAGATCAATGCTCACCGAACACATATACCGAATAAAAGAGTCTTACATCCAAGTATTGATTATTACAACACATGACCGAAGGGTCAAGTTCACAAGACAGGGCCTAAGGCCAAATTACTCAGATACACTAGTAGCGGAAAACATAGGGGCTAAGCGGGTGCTGATAACCCACACGTGTAGGGGATCACAACAGTTTTCGAGGGTAGAGTATTCAACCCAAATTTGTTGATTTGCCACAAGCAGCTGAGTTTGTCAGATTCAACCACACCTAAAAGATTAGTGTCTGCAAGCAAATTATCAGTAGCAAAGTAGTATGATAGCAACGGCGTCAGAAAAAGATCCGTTGATGACAGACTATTCCTAACTGTGGTATCAATGGCGCCAGTAGGTTGCACATGGACGGGGAATTATTCTTCCCCGTCAACGGTGTCAAAAAGGTCTTGCCACAATTAATAGCAAAGTAGCAAGGAACAACAGTAGCAACAGTAGTAGCAAGTAACGGCAGTAGTGACAGCAGTAGCAGCAAAGTGGCCCAATCCCTTCTGTAGCAAGGGACAAGCCTGGACAAGTAACGTGGCAAGGACTAGTAATAGAAGACTCGTAGGCAGTGGATTGGGGATGGATGAGTGTGCCAGATGTGATTCATCATGTATCAGCTATAACACGGAGAGATGTGTAACGAGCTCCCATTCGTCAATCCAATGTAGGCATGTATTCTGTATGTAGTCATACGTGGTTAGGGAAAAGAACTTGCATGACATCTATTGTCCATCCCTCCCCTGGTAGCGGGGTCCTAATGGAAACTACGGGGTATTAAGGTTCTCCTTTTAATAAAGAACCGGACCAACACATTAACACGTGGTGAATACATGAACTCCTCATACTATGGTAATCTCCGGGAGTGGTTCCGGCTATTGTCACTCTGGGGTTGCCGGGTCATAACGCATAGTAGGTGACTACAACTTGCAAGATAGGATCTAAGACACACATATATTGTCGACAACACAATAGGTTCAGATCTCAAATCATGGCACTCAGGCCCTAGTGACAAGCATTAAGCATGGCAAAGTAGTAGCAACATCAATCTAGAAGATAGTAAATACTAGGGATCAATCCCCGTCAAAACTAACTCGATTACATGATAGATCTCATCCAACTCATCACCGTCCAGCAAGCCTACGATGATATTACTAACGAACGGTGAAGAGCATCATGGAATTGTCGATGGAGGAAGGTTGATGATGACGATGGCGATGATTTCCACTCTCCGGAGCCACGAACTGACTCCAGATCTGCCCTCCAGATGAAGAACAGGAGGTGGTGGCGCCTCCGTGTTGTAAAACGCGATGAAACCTTCTCTCTGATTTTTCCGGGCGAGACGGAAGATATAGAGCTGAGTTTGGGGGCAGTGGTGCCACGTGGGCCCCACAAGCCCTCACGGCGCGACCTAGGGGGTGGCAGCGGCCCAGGGGCTTGTGGCCCACTAGCACACCCCCTCCGGTGGATCTTTGCGCAGGTATTTTTCTTTTATTCCAGAAAAAAATTCCGTAAATTTTCAGGACATTCTGAGAACTTTTATTTCTGCATAAAAACAACACCATGGCAATTCTGCAGAAAACAACGTTAGTCCGGGTTAGTTCCATTCAAATCATGCAAGTTAGAGTCCAAAACAAGGGCAAACGAGTTCGGAAAAGTAGATACGACGGAGACATATCAACTCCCCCAAGCTTAAAGCCTTGCTTGTCCTCAAGCAACTCAGTTGACAAACTGAGATAGACAAAAGAAAAACTTTGACGAACTCTATTTGAGCTTGTGGTTGCAACCATGTCTAACTCATAACCAGAATTTCAGCAAGATCACAAGCAAACCACAAAAGCAAATGACATCTAGGTCTCACGGTAAACTCATATCAATGGCATAATCAACTAGCGAGCAAATAATAATAAGCCTCAAATGTCAACACTTCAATCAAAACAACATGAAGTAGTACGTATAGATGGTATCTCGCTAGCTCTTTTTGAGACCGCAAAACATAAATGCAGAGCACCTTCAAAGACCAAAGGTTGACTAAACATTGTAATTCAAGGAAATGAAGATCCAGTCACAGTCATAATCAACACAGTTAAAAGCAAAGCATAAAAATGACAGAGGTGCTCTCTAATTGCTGCTTTTATAAGAGGAGGATGACTCAACAGGAACATAAATAGACAGGCCCTTCGCAGAGGGAAGCATTGATTTGCAGATGTGCGAGAGCTCAAGCTTTTAAAAGAGAGATAATAAGTTTGGGTGGCATGCTTTCATTGTCAATGCAATGACTAATAGTTCTCAACATCTTCCACGCTACAGATGCTATAGGCGGTTCCCAAACAAAAAAGTAAAGTTTTGACTCCCCCACCACCAATCAATCACACTCCACGGCTAGCCGAATCCCCGGGTACCGTCCATACCAACATCAATCCTGGGGAGTTTTGTTTGCAATTATCTTTTCCATTTGAGCATGGAACTAGGAATTCCAATTACCGGCCCCTTTCTCATGAATGATAGTGAATAAACACATATCGAGGATAACACGCCTAGCACGGAAGATACCAATAGCCCCGTGTCACCACATGAGCGGTTCGGGCATGCAAAACAAATTATTTTCTTGAAGGTTTAGAGAGTGGCACATGCAAATTTACTTGGAACGGAAGGTAGATACCGCATATAGGTAGGTATGGTGGACTCGTATGGAACAACTTTGGGTTTATGGAGGTGCATGCACAAGCAGTATTCCCGCTTAGTACAAGTGACGGCTAGCAAAAGAGTAGGAAGCGACAAACTAGAGAGCGACAAGAGTCATCAAAATGCATTGAGATTAACTAACATTGAGTGCAAGCATGAGTAGGACATAAATCACCATGAACATGAATATCATAGAGGCTATGTTGATTTTGTTCCAACTACATGCGTAAACATGTGCCAAGTCAAGCCACTTGAATCGTTCAAAGGAGGATACCATCCTATCATACTACAACACAGTCATCTCAAAATTCATGTCGGCATCCAAGACAGACCATTATAAGCTCCTAGCTAAGTAAGCATAGCATAAGCAACTATGATCTCTATGTTTTCATTGCAAACATGTTTCTCTCACAACAAAGCTCAATCAGGCATGATGAGCTAGTCATATTTAGAAAAACAAAATAGATCGAGTTCATACCAGATTTTCCAGGCTCAGTCACTTCATCATATATCGTCATTATTGCCTTTCACTTGCACGACCGAACGATGTGAACAATAATAAGCGTGCTCGTGCATTGGACTACGCTGGAATCTGCAGGCAAACACAAAGGAGAAGACAAAGTAAAATGGCTCTCTGAAAGCTAAACAGGTATGCATGCAAGAGCCACTAAACATTGTAACCAATATCTTCTACCTTGACCCAAAGAAAAAGAAAACTATTTACACAGGAAAGCTCCCAACAAGCAAAAGATGAAAAAGAAAATATTTTTGGTTTTTGTTAAACTAGACAGACACACAAAAAGAAAATGAGAAAAACAAAATAAACTAACATGGATGATACAGTGGCAAAGTGTGAACACCGGCTAACAAAGTGAAAGCATAAGCAAAAATGTAAAGTCGGTGGGAACACGTACTCCCCCAAGCTTAGGCTTTTGCCTAAGTTGGTCTACTTTCAAGGATGGTCCTGGCGAAACCAAAAATCATAATGGGAGTTATACGGGAGCGCTGCAGCCACTGCTTGAATAGCTGCCTCACGGAGACGAGCAGCCTTTGCCTCCCTCTCATACTGCTCTGCCTCTCCTCTGGTTATGTAATATCTCCATTTTACCTGAAAGTCAAAGAAGGCAGGAGGAGGAACGGTAATATGGAAAACACGCTGCCGGTTAAATATCAAACTGTATAGGAGGGATTCATCATCCCTCTCAAGGAACTGGTAGCGTGTCAAAGCGACGCGGTCAAGGTAAGCTGTATGGAGCGGGGGATCTCCTTCGCGGATGGGTACTCCAAGAAAATTTGCTATGCGAGTGGCATAGATCCAACCAAAGAAATCCCCTTCAATAGCATTCTTATTCAGCCTCCTTGCTATAATAGCTCCCGTGTTGAAGCTTTTGTCACCCGTCACTGCGCTCTTAAGGATACTAAGGTCGGGTGCGCAGAGGTGACGATGCTCAATCTTGCCATTAATGCATCTGCGTATGAAGAGGGCAAAGTAATGCAAGGCAAGAAAATGAATACTCCCCATGGTAGCTTGCGTAATGTCTCTAGTTTCTCCAACAGTAATACCAGAGCAAAAATCTCTAACCGAAGATTTAGGAGGATCATTGAGGCTACCCCAAATAGGTATTTTGCAAATTCTATTGAAATCCTCTAAATCCATGGTATACGATTTATCATAGAGATCAAACAGTACCCATGTCTCACGGCCAGCTGAAAATTTGAATCTACGAAAAAAAGAGGCTGTGAGAGCAACATAGTATTCACATTTGTCGGAGATTAATTCTTCGAGTCCGACGTTGTGAACAAGTGCATCAAACTCATCTTTGAAACCTGCCTCAATCATCAATTCATCAAAAGGCCATTCACATGGTTGTACCTGCGCGTCCCTTGGTTGGTAAGAATCAGGCTCTCGAATTGCAAGACGGGGACCTCTCTTGCTTGAGGAACCACTATGAAAGTTTCTCCTGAACATCTTCCTTTTGTGAAATTTTCAGTGATTCTAAGGAAAGGTGAACAAGGATCAACAAAACTCGTAGCAAGTACTCCCACAAGTGCCTAGAGGCCATATTACACATCAAAACTACTTGGGACCAGCTAAAATCAACATGCAAAGCTCAAGAACATGGTCACCAAGGCAGTAAAAATACGCGGAGTATAAGGCACTATAGCAAAAACTAATTGGACCAATGGAGGAGACACTTACCAAGGAGTAATTTCCCCAACACAGTTCGGAGAATGGTGATTTGAGCAAAGAGATCGAAAATCCCAACAAGAGGAGCAAGAACACGGGTTTGAGCTGCGAAACGATTTTTTCTGCAGGTAGGAGAACCAGATGAGAGCAAGAATGAGTGGAGGGGGTGCCTGTGGGCCCCACAAGCCTGGGTGGCTCGGCCAAGGGGGGTGCCCGCAGCCCAAGGGCTTGTGGCCCACTGGTGTGGCCCCGAGACAAGCTCTTTGTCTCGGAATTTTTTTAAAATTCCAGAAAAAATCATACTTGATTTTATGACATTCGGGGAACTTCTATTTTCGGGGTACTTTTCTACCGGACGCTAAAATAGAAAACAGGGAAAACTAAACTAAATCTATCATTTTTCTTCTAAGTAACCTAAAGTGAAGGCTTGGAACAGAGGTTTGTGACTCCTCGATTCATCCATCTCATGGTCATCGAAAGAAATCCGTCAGTGAGGTTGATCAAGCCTCTTTGACAAACCTTTTCGAATTGCAAAAGAGAATGGAGAATTTTCTAATAGTCACTAGGTTACCTCAATGGGGATGTGTATTTCCGCAACAAGCAAATCATACTTCATCTTGAGACAAGGTATAGGGTATTCAAAGTTCCCAATAAGTATCGATGAAGTTTTTTCGATAGCATTGATGCAATGTACTCGATATTGTTCCTTAGGAAAGTGCACCGTATGCTCATTACCGTTGACATGGAAAGTGACATTGCCTTTTTTGCAATCTATAACAGCCCCTGCGGTGTCTAAAAAGGGTCTTCCGAGGATGACCGCCATGGCATCGTCCTCAGGAATATTCAAGATAACAAAGTCTGTTAAGATAGTGATATTAGCAACCACAACAGGCACATCCTCGCAAATGACAATAGGGAAAGCAGTTGATTTGTCGGCCATTTGCAGAGAGATTTCAGTGGGTGTCAACTTATCCAGTTCAAGTCTACGATAAAGAGAGAGATGCATAACACTAACACCGGCTCCAAGGTTGCATAAAGCAGTTCTAACGTAGTTACCTTTAATGGAGCAAGGTATAGTGCGCACACCGGGATCGCCTAGTTTCTTAGTAGTTCCACCCTTGAAGGTATAATTAGCAAGCATGGTGGAAATCTCAACCTCGGGTATCCTCCTCTTATTAGTGACAATATCTTTCATGTACTTAGCATACAGAGACATTTTGAGCATATCTGTCAAACGCATTTGCAGAAAGACAGGTCTAATCATTTCAACGAATCGCTCAAAATCCTTATCATCCTTTTTCTTGGATGGTTTAGGAGGAAAGGGCATGGGTTTCTGAACCCATGGTTCCCTTTCTTTACCATGCTTCCTAGCAATGAAGTCATTCTTATCATATCTTCTATTCTTAGGCTGTGGGTTATCAAGATCGGGTTCAATCTCCACATCCTTTTCATTGCTAGGTTGAGCATCAACATGAACATCACTATTGATATTATCATTAGGCTCATGTTCATCACCAGATTGTGTCTGAGCATTAGAGACAGAGGCATCGTTCGGAATCTCAGGTGTATCAGCAACAGGGTTGCTAGTGTGCACATACCTATCATCTTTCTTCTTCTTTCTAGGATGACTAGGTGCATCAGTGCTAACTCCTTGAGAATCTTGTTCAATTCTCTTCGGATGACCCTCAGGATACAAAGGTTCCTTCGTCATTCTACCGCCTCTAGTAACGACTCTAACATAATTGTCATTCAACTCATTGAGCAACTCATTCTGAGCTTTAAGTACTTGTTCTACCTGAGTAGTAACCATAGAGGCATGTTTACTCGGGAGCTCAAGATCATTGACATTTCTGTCCACACAAGCACTTAAATGAGTAAGCATACGAGCATTCTATTCCAATTGTCTACTAACATAGTCATTGAAACTCTGTTGTTTGGCAACAAAGTTATAAAATTCATCCAGGCATAGGCTAGCGGGTTTATCAAAAGGAATATCACTCTCATCAAACCTACGCAGAGAATTTACTTCTACTACCTGTATCGGGTTATGGAGACCATGGATCTCTTCGATAGGTGGTAGATTTTTGACATCTTCAGATTTCATGCCTTTCTGTTGCATGGACCATGTTCTTGCATATCTTCAGGACTGAGGAATAGAATACCTCTTTTCTTCGGAGTTGGCTTAGGAGGTGGTTCGGGAATAGTCCAAGCATTCTCATTGCACAAGATGTTATTTAATAGAATCTCAACTTGTTCTATAGTTCGTTCCCAAAAAACACAACCGGCTCAACTATCTAGGTGGTCTTTGGAAGCATCGGTAAGTCCATTATAGAAGATATCAAGTATTTCATTCTTCTCAAGAGGGTGATGAGGTAAAGCATCCAATAACTGGATGAGCCTCCCCCAAGCTTGTGGGAGACTCTCTTCTTTAGCTTGAGCGAAGTTGTATATTTCCTACAAGGCAACTTGCTTCTTATGGGTAGGGAAATATTTTTCAGAGAAGTAGTAGACCATATCCTGGGGACTACGCACACAACCAGGATAAAGAGAAGTGAACCAAGTCTTAGCATCATCCTTTAGCGAGAAAGGAATCAGCTTGAGGATATAGTAGTGGCGGATCTTTTCCTCACTGGTGAATGGGGTGGCTATATCGTGCAGTTTGGTAAGACGGGCTACAACCGTTTCAGACTCATAAGCATGAAAAGGATTAGATTCGACCAAAGTGATTAACTCAGGGTCGATAGAGAATTCATAATCCTTATCGGTCACAAAGATAGGCGAAGTAGGAAAGTTCGGGTCGTATTTCATCCTAGCGTTCAGAAATTTTTCTTTCCACTTGCGCAGTAATTTCTCAACATCATAGCTATCCATACACGCAAGAAAGTCCTCGGCTATCTCTCCCTCCATAACATAGCGCTCAGGCATAACAGGCAATTCAGGCATAGTAGTAGGTTCTACTTCAATAGTATCAGCAGTTTCAGAAGTATCATCACGTCTAGCAAAGACTCTAGCAAGATGTGCATCAAGGAATGCACCTAGTGGCAAAGCAGTATCAAGCATGGCATCATCAGGCATAGTATCACGCATAGCATCATTAGGCATAGTATCAAGCATAGCATCATCAGACATAGTATCAAGCATAGCATCATCAGGCATAGTATCAAGCATAGCATCATCAGGCATAGTATCAAGCATAGCATCATCAGGCATAGTATCAAGCATAGAATCATCAAGCACAGTCGACATATCGAGATTTCTAGCAGGAGGCGGTGTCGCAAACTTACTCAAAACTAAATGTGAATCAAGTGCAGAGCTAGATGGTAGTTCCTTACCTCTCCTCGTAGTGGAAGGCAAGATTTTAGTTCTTGGATCTTTTGGATTCCTCATAGTGACCAGTAGATGTCAATCCCAAGTGACTCAGAGAATATAGTTGTGCTTCCCCGGCAACAACACCAGAAAATAGTCTTGATAACCCACAAGTGTAGGGGATCGCAACAATTTTCGAGGGTAGAGTATTCAACCCAAATTTGTTGATTCGCCAAAAGGGGAAGCGAAAGAATTTTATCAAGTATTAGCAGCTGAGTTTCTGAGATTCAACCACACCTGAAAGATTAGTGTCTGCAAGCAAAGTATCAGTAGCCAAGTAGTATGATAGCAATGGTATCAGAAGAAGATCTGTTGATGGCAGACTATTCCTAACTGTTGTATCAATGGCGCCAGTAGGTTCCACGTGGACGGGGAACTATTCTTCCCCGGCAACGGTGTGGAAAAGGTCTTACAACAAGTAACAATAAAGTAGCAAGGAACAGAAGTAGCAACAGAGTAACAGCAGTAGCAACAATAGTAGCAAGTAACAACAGTAGTGATAGCAGTAGCAGCAAAGTGGCCCAATCCCTTTTGTAGCAAGGGACAAGCCTGGACAAGTAACGTAGCAAGGACCAGTAGTAAAAGACTTGTAAGCAGTGGATCGGTGATGGATGAGTGTGCCGGATGTGATTCATCATGTAACAACTATAACACGGAGAGATATGTAACTAGCTCCCGTTCGTCAATCCAATGTAGGCATGTATTCCGTATGTAGTCATACTTGCTTAGGGAAAAGAAATTGCATGACATCTATTCTCCATCCCT
Organism: Hordeum vulgare subsp. vulgare; assembly: GCF_904849725.1. Lineage (NCBI taxonomy): Eukaryota > Viridiplantae > Streptophyta > Magnoliopsida > Poales > Poaceae > Hordeum > Hordeum vulgare. The sequence goes on from NC_058520.1 coordinate 310,642,558, forward strand.
CCCGTGGAAGCAGGGTCATAATTGGAAACTATGGGATATTAAGTTTCTCCTTTTAATAAAGAATCGGAACAACACATTAACACGTGGTGAATACATGAACTCCTTATACTATGGTCATCTCCGGGAGTTGTTTCGGCTATTGTCACTCCGGGGTTGCTGGGTGATAACACATAGTAGCTGACTAGAACTTGCAAGATAGGATCTAAAACACACATATATTGGCGACAACATATTAGGTTCAGATCTGAAATCATGGCACTCGGGCCCTAGTGACAAGCATTAAGCATGGCAAAGTAGTAGCAACATCAATGTAGAACATAGTGGATACTAGGGATCAATCCCCGTCAAACCTAACTCGATTACATGATAGATCTCATCCAACTCATCACTGTCCAGCAAGCCTATGATGAGATTACTCACGAACGGTGAAGAGCAACATGGAATTGTTGATGGAGGAAGGTTGATGATGACGATGGCGAAGATTTCCCCTCTCCGGAGCCCCGAAGGGACTCCAGATCTGTCCTCCAGAGGAAGAACAGGAGGTGGCGGCTCCTCCGTATCGTAAAACGCGATGAAACCTTCTCCCTTACTTTTTTCCAGGCGAGACGGAAGATATAGAGCTGAGTTTGGGGGCGGTGGTGCCACGTGGGCCCCACAAGCCCTCACGGCGTGGCCTAGGGGGGTGCCCGCGGCCCAGGGGCTTGTGGCCCAAGTGCACACCCCCTCCGTAGGATCTTTGCGCAGGTTTTTTTCTTTTATTACTGAAAAATTCTCCGTAAATTTCAGGACATTCCGAGAACTTTCATTTCTGCACAAAAACAACACCATGGAAATTCTGCTGAAAACTGCATTAGTCCGGGTTAGTTCCATTCAAATCATGCAAGTTAGAGTCCCAAACAAGGGCAAAAGTGTACGGAAAAGTAGATATGACAAAGACGTATCAGGTGCCCATGCCATCAAGCCTACACCGACAGGCATTGTGACTCGGAAGCGTCCTAGTTTGCAGGGGCGTCTCCGAAGACATACTCATCTCCAAATTCCGGTCCTTCCATGTCTGGTCAATAACATAACAAATGGCAAACCAATGAGTACATTGAATGTAATCGCAAACAGCCCATCATATAATCAACGAAAGTGAAGGATAACAATATCATGCATCTTTAGTGTAACTCATCTTGGTGGAATGATCATGATTATGCATCAAGTTAAAGAATTAATTTTGAAGAACATGTTACAAATATCAATATATCTGTCGAGGGATGAACCATCCGGGTTCACCCTATATGCCAAGTCACCGAACTTCGTCATATTATGACTATCATATCAAGACCTTTTTCAACACCACGAACGCTCACACTTGGTTTATGCGAAAATAACCGGATGTAGTTTAAGCAGGATTACCCAACTGTCCTTGACCGTGGACACGACTATTTGAATAGTTTGCACTCTGCAGAGGTAGTACGCTGGACCCACGAGATCCGAGAAATTTCTGTGTTATCCACGACTCGCGTTATATCACATACCCGAGGTAAGTACCCGATCAATGTCGTTCCCCTGACGATACTAGACAAAGAGGTCCACTCGATTGGTACCCAGCCCACATGTTGAACGTCTTACGAGCACCAACTCTGGACAATACCAACCATGAGGGGACCAACGGTGTGACTGGAACTCATAAAAATGGCATAGTCGTCCTACCTGGCACGACCCCATCACGAGAGTGACCACAGATCACTCCCACCACAAGTAATGTGCCTCTTTGCTAGCACCGACTAGAGTAATTAACATAGCCCCGTCCCACGAGGGGTAACCTGGTCGTACTGTTAAGGTTGGGACGGTCGACACATCATAAATCTAATCCCATTTCCAAAACCATAATCACACAAATACCAGGTGCATCACTTCACCGAAAGTGACCACCTAACTCATCATCACCCTCGGGGATTAGTGGCACCCGACGAGGTTTTAGTAAACTCTTGCTTTATGTCATCATCATGCTCACGATAATGCTACTTCTATCTTTACTTGTCAACATGGTATTAGTAGAACCCTCAAGGTGTAGGGTCAAGCTCAATGCATGTGCTCCGGGGGAGCCTTCGGTAAAGTCATATCAAATGATTACCGGCACTTATGATCATATGCCACGGGAATACTTGCTATTTTAACATGCAAAGTAACATATGCTCAGTGATGGTCAAAGGTCTGCTTGCCTTGGTCAGCTAAGTATCCGGGGTCTTCGAGGTCTTCCGCTCCGATTCCCTCGTCACACGGATTTTCTATCATCGATAAAACAATAATAAGAAATAGCTCACACAGAAACAGATCACCAAGTCATTTTAAAAATGTTCTTTATTACTTATAGATCTAAAGTATAATTTTAAAAATATTTTCCTTAATTTCCCTTGAAGGAATATTTTTGAAATCAACCAAACAGAAGCAAAACTATTCCATTTTAGTCCCTTTTTGTTAAAGAAAAATAGGATAGTTGTTCAAAAATTCATCCAAACATATTATTAAATACTACATTCTTTTACAAGAATAACAGTGGAAAAATTATATTTTTACACTGGTTAAATGTTTTTCTAAAAATCTTAGAAACCAGGGTTTTAAAAATAAAAGAAAATCGGCTAAACTCCCGGCCTGGCTCAGCCTGGAGCTGGGCTGGCCCATGGCCAGCCGACAACCTGCCTAGGCGCGCGCGCCATCAGGTTTGAACCTGACGTGCGGGGTCCTGCGGTCAGTGGCTGAGGACAGCATGGGGGAGGAGGCTGGGCCACCGACAGCTGGGGCACACCTGTCGGGGTCGTATCCTACCTCTTGCTAGAGAGGAGGAGGAGGACGTCGGCGAGGTTGCCGACACTCTCATGCCCCAACGAGGACTGGAATGGGTTCGCCTTACTGTCGCCTACTTGCTAGTGGTCGGAACAACGATGGGGAGGCAAGGGTTCGCCGGCGACGAGGAGGCCGTGGTGGAGAAGTTTCGGGAGGTGGTCGAGGAGCTGGCTAGAGACACGGAAACGCTCGGGCGAGTTGGGGGAAAGCTTCCTAGGCTTGAGAGGGTTAGTTTGGTGGGTCGAGGGGCGCAGGAGCCGTCGTGTAGCCAGAGATCGACCGGAGCTCCGAGGCGGAGGGGCCTCTGTCGATCTTGAGCACCAGGGCTCTGCTGGGTTGCTGGGGTGGCTAGGGAGGTACTAGTGATCAAGGTGAAGCAATCTGGGGGGTGTTGGAGCGAGGGGGAGGGCTATTTATAGGCCCGCGACCGTGAGCCGATTCGGGAGCGCCGGTGACTCACGGTCTCAGGACATGGTTTTGGACTGCCCAAACCATCTACAGCAGAGGGAGAGAGAAGTCGAGCATCCGTGGCCGCTCAGCCTTGGACGGTTCTGGTGCGCGCGGGCACGCGTCGCACGAGCTCTAGCGTGGGAGAGGAGGGGCCCTAAGGCTTGCTCGATGCAGAAGGGTTGTCGGGGAAGAGGTTGGACATCTCGGGGGAGGCTGGAACTGGCCGAGAACGTCGCGCCCACCTCGGTGACTTCCTGTAGCGCGCCCAAAGCGCAATTTTGGCATGCCACGGCATGTTGGCGCGCTCTGGGGCACTTTGGACGGGTCTAGCATGTCCTGGCACTGGCTGGGAGTGTAGCTAGCCGTTTGGTTCTTGTGGGAGCTTTGGCTAGTCAAGGGAGGCAAGAAATACTCGTGCTGTCAGCCATGTACTGAAATCTAAATTGGGGTTTTTGGCCTTTCCTCTTTCAACCAGTGGCGGGCCAGTTGACTGGGGTTAGACACATATGCTGGCCACTTAATCTATGAGTTTGAAGCAAAGGGGTTTGGTTTAGCTCTGGCTAAGGTGGCTTTTTCCTATCTGTCAGAAGGTGTTCGATAGTGGGTTAAGGGGGTTGCACCCCACCATTGGTGCTGCAACTTAACAGGTTTGGGTTTGGTGGTAAACCAAGGGGTTTCACCAAATTTGAGCTCCAATGGACATGTTTAGCTTTGTAAACTTGAAAATACTCCAATATGACCAGATCTGTCCCTCCGAAAGGGAGTGTGGGCAAACTAAGTCCCACAAATCCCATTTTTGGTGTGGAACCCTCATTTGAGGTATTCGGCACTCCTGCAAAGTTCCAGCATCATTGGATAAACTTTGCTATGTAGAGTTGCTCTAACTTAATTATGGACAGAAGGGGTTTTTGGGTATCTGGGGTCCTTATTCACCTTTTATCAAGGTGAATCTTTATGTGGACACCATATACGGCTTAGGGATATCACTAAAATTTTCTAGGAATTTATTGAGAATATTCCCATTGGAAATATTTCAAAATGCCAAAACAGACAAAAATAGCTTTCATGGTTTTATTCAATAAATATAATATAAAATGGGGTTTAAATTATGCGTATGGAAAATATATGTCCTTCTGATCATCCCCAAATTTAATCAGATTTTTCTAAGGCAGAAAAGTATTTTTCCAGGTAGGAATACCAATTCTGGCCGCAGAAATGGACATGTTATTTAATTAGGAAAACAATTACAAAAATAATTATTTTTGTGGTTTTGAAATATAAAGATAGGTTAAAATGAGATCACCAACTTTGAGTAAAAGCACTGCTTGCTATCAAGGGCATGTAGCGCAAATCAAGGTAGGGTTTTACCTTGATTAGAAAAAGGTTTTTGGAAATAAATGTTATGAAATAGAGTTTTACCCTCACATGATCAAATACACAAGCATACAATGTTAAACATGGCACGCACAACATTATTTTTTAGAAACGTTTAACAAGCTCAGATATTCACAATACACACAAGTGATAGCAAAAACAGGGTGTGACAGGCTGCCTCGGAGAACGCTAAAGAGGGTGTCTGGATGAAGCAGTTCATGACAGATCTTGGAGTTGTGCCAAGTGCACTGGATCCATTGACTGTGTTATGTGATAACACTGGTGCCATTGCCTTAGCAAAGGAACTGAGGTTTCACAAGAAGACCACACATCAAACGACGCTTCAACCTCATCCGCGACTACGTCGAAGGAGAGGACATGAATATTTTCAAAGTCCACATGGATCTGAATGTAGCAGACTCGTGACTTAACCTCTTCCACGGGCAAAACATGATCAACACCAGAACTGTATGGGTGTTCGATTTATTACCATGTAAAATCGCATGGCAATGTGAGGACTAGATTATTGACTCTAGTGCAAGTGGGAGACTATTGGAAATATGCCCTAGAGGCAATGATAAATAGTTATTATTATATTTCCTATTTAAAGATAATCGTTTATTGTCCATGCTATAATTTTATTGAATGAAAACATAGATACATGTGTGGATAAATAGACACAACAATGTCCCTAGCAAGCCTCTAGTTGGCTAGCCTGTTGATCAAGGATAGTCAAGGTTTTCTGACTATGTGCAAAGTATTGTTGCTTGATGACTGGATCACATCATTAGGAGAATCATGTGATGGACTAGACCCAAACTACGAACGTAGCATATTGATCATGTCATTTGCTATTGTTTTGTGCGTGTCAAGTATTTGTTCCTATGACCATGAGATCATATAACCCACTCGCACCGGAGGGATGCCTTGTGTGTATCAGACGTCACAACGTAAATGGGTGACTATAAACGTGCTCTACACGTATCTCCGAAGGTGTCCGTTGGGGTAGTATGGATCAAGACTGGGATTTGTCACTCCGTGTGACGGAGAGGTATCTCAGGGCCCTCCCGGTAATACAACATCACACACAAGCCTTGCAAGCAATGTGACTAAGTGTAAGTCACGGGATCTTGTGTTACGGAACGAGAAAAGAGACTTGCCGGTAATGAGATTGAAAGAGGTATGCGGATACCGACGATCGAATCTCGGGCAAGTAACATACTGAAGGAAAAAGGGAATGACATACGGGATTGCCTGAATCCTTGACACTGAGGTTCAACCGATATGTTATTCGGAGAATATGTAGGATCCAATATGGGCATCTAGGTCCCGCTATTGAATATTGACCGAGGAGTACCTAGGGGCATGTCTGCATAGTTCTCGAACCCGCAGGGTCTGCACACTTCAGGTTCCACGATGTTTTAGTATAGTTGAGTTGTATGTGTTGTTACCGAATGTTGTTCGGAGTATCGGACGGGATCACGGACATCACGAGGATTTCCGGAATGGTCCGGAGATGAAGATTGATATATAGGATGGCCTGATTTGATTTCCAGAAAGTTTTTGGGCATTACCGGGAATGTATGAGGAGTGACGAATGGTTCTGGATGTTCACCGTGGGGGCCAGCCCACCCGGGGGAAGCCCATAGGCCTTAGGGGTGCCGCACCAGCCATTAGTGGGATGGTGGGACAGCCCAAGAGGCCCTATGCACAGGAGATTAAAAAAATCAAAGGAAAAAGAAAAAAAAGAGGTGGGAAGAAAGGGAAGAACTCCACCTTCCAATCCTAGTTGGACTAGGATTTGAGGTGGACTCCTCCACCTCCTTGGCCGGCGGGCTATTGGGGTATTGGACCCCAAGGAAAGTCTCACCACCCCTCCTCCTATATATAGTGAACGTCTAGGGCTGATTTGAGATAACTTTTCCACGGCAGCCCAACCACAAAACATCACGGTTTTTCCTCAAGATCGTATTTCTGCGGAGCTCGGGTGGAGCCGTGCAGGAGTTGATCCTTCACCACAACCGGAGCTCCGTCACGCTGTCGAAGAACTCATCTACTTCTCCGTGTTTCTTGCTGGATCAAGAAGGCCGAGATCGTCGTGGAGCTGTACGTGTGCTGAACGTGGAGGTGTCGTCCGTTCGGCACTAGATCGGAGCGGATCGTGGGACGGATCGCGGGACGGTTCGTGAGACGGTTCGCGAGGCCGATCAAGGGACGTGAGGACGTTCCACTACATCAACCGCGTTTCTTAATGCTTCATGTTGTGCGATCTACAAGGGTACGTAGATCCAAATCTCCTCTCGTAGATGGACATCACCATGATAGGTCTTCGTGCGCATAGGAGACTTTTTGATTCCCATGCGACGTTCCCCAACAAGAGTTGCTTCATGCGTTTCACACCAATATGACCTAAGAGGCAGTGCCATAAGAATGTGGTACTATCATTATCAACTATACATCTTTTCGCATCAATGTTATGAACATGAACATGTGTGTCATCACTATCGAGATTCAAAGAATAAATCCTTCACATTGGGTGTATTACCATAAAAGATATTACTCATGTAAATAGAAGAACCATTATTCTCTTATTTAATTGAGTAACCGTCTCACATTAAACAAGATCCAGATATAATGTTCATGCTCAACGTAGGCACTAAATAACAAGTATTACGTTCATCACTAATCCCCATGGTAAATGAAGAGCGAGCGTGCTGACAACGATCACGTCAACCTTGGAACCATTTCCCACACGCATCATCACTTCATCCTTTGCCATCCTCCATCTATTCCGTAGTTCTTGCTTTGAGTTCCAAATGTGAGCAACTGACCCAGTATCAAATACCTAGGCACTACAAAGAGAGTTGGTAAGGTACATATCAATAACATGTATATCATATATACCTTGTTTGGTAAATGCCGCCTTCTTGTTGCCCAGACACATGGGGCAGTTCTGCTTCCAGTGGTTAGTTCCGTTGCAATAAGAGCACTCAGTTTTTGGCTTGGGTCCAGCCTTGGGTTTTTCACAGGAGGAGCAACTGCTTTAACACTCTTCTTGGAGTTACCATTCTTGCCCTTGCCATTCTTCTTGAAACTACTGGTTTTATTGACCATCAACACTTGATGCTCCTTCTGAATTTTAGATTCAACGACTTTCAGCATTGCAAACAGCTCGACAATTGATTTTTTCATCCCTTGCATGTTATAGTTCATCACAAAGCTTTTGAATCTAGGTGCAAGTGATTGAAGAACTCTGTCAGTGATCGCCTCTGGAGGGAGAGCAATTCCCAACTCAGCCAAATGGTTGGAATACCCAAACATTTTGAGTATGTGCTGACTTACTGACCCGTTCTCCTCCATCTAGCAAACATAGAACTTATCGGAGGTCACATACTACTCGATCTGGACATTCTTTTTGAAAGTAGAATTAAACTCCTAGAACATCTCATATGCTCCATGGCGTTTGAAATGTTTTTCAAGTCCCAGTTCTAAGCCATACAACACGACACACTGAACTATGGAGTAGTCATCAGAACATGCCTGCTAGACGTTCATAATGTCTTCAAGCGACTCTGGAGGGGGTGCCCCACCAAGCGGTGCATCAAGGAAATAAGCCTTTTGGGAAACTGTGAGGACAATCCTCTGATTACGAGCCCAGTCTACGAAGTTACTTCCATCGTCTTTCAGCTTGGCTTCCTCTAGGAAAGCATTGGAATTTAGGGGTGCTACTGCACGAGCCATAGATCTACAACATCATTTTGCAAAGATTACTTAGACTATTGTTGAAGATATTGAATTTAGTTAATCATATTACTTAAAACTCCCACTCAAATTCACATCACTGGGTCATCCGAGTGCTACATGATCCAAATTCATCAACCCAAATCCGATCATCACGTGAGATGAGGTGGTTTGAATGGTGAACATCTCCATGTTGATCATATCTACTATATGACTCATCAACCTTTTGGTATCTTGTGTTCCGAGGCCATGTCTATACATGCTAGGCTCATCAAGTTTAACCCGAGTGTTCTACATGTGCAAAACTGGCTTGCACTCGTTGTATGCGAACGTAGAGTCTATCACACCCGATCATCACGTGGTGCTTCAAAACGACGAACTTTTGCAATGGTGCACACTCGGGGAGAACACAATTTTATCTTGAAATTTTAGTGAGGGATCGCCTTATAATGCTACCGTCGTCCTAAGAAAAATAAGTTGCATAAAAGGATTAACATCACATGCAAATCGTAAGTGACATGATATGGCCATGAACTTGTGCTTTTGATATCCATCTCCAAAGCACCGGCATAATCTCCATCGCCACCCTTATAACACCATGATCTCCATCATAATTATCTCCATCCTCGTGCCGCCAGCAGGGTTGTCCCACAAACCATGCTTCTACTACTATTGATACCATTTAGCGATAAAGTGAAGAATTATATAGAGCTTAATGATTAACACGTAGGTCATACAATAATTAGAGACAACCCTATGGCTCCTGCCGGTTGCTCTATGCATCGACATGCAAGGCAATAATAACTTCTACAAAACATGATCATCTCATATATCAAATATATTTCATCACGTCTTTGGCCATATTATATCACAACATGACCTGCAAAAACAAGTTAGACATCCTCTTATTTGTTGTAGCATGTTTTACGTGACTGCAATGGGTATCTACCAAGAACGATTCTTACCTATGTAAAACCACAAGGTGATATACAAGTTGATACTTAACCTTCTAAAAGAACCTCCTTTGTTGAATCCGATTCGACTTAGATGGGAGAGACAGACACCTGGCAGCAATCTTATGCAATAAAGTTACATGTCAGTCGATGGAACCGGTCTGTCGTACGTGGACAAGTAAGTTTGGTCCGGACCCTTCATCCCACAATATTGATGAATCAACAAAGACTAAGGAAGGAAGCAATCTGAATATAAACCCATAAACTCCTTTGTGTTCTACTTGTGATGTCATATAGGCATAGACCTAACTCATGATGCGAGTGTTGGGGAACGTTGCATGGGAAACATTAACTTTCCTACGCTCACCAAGATCAATCTACGAGACGAACATATATGAGAGGAGAGATTGCATCTACATACCCTTGTAGATCGCTTAGCTGAAGCATTAAGTAATGCGGTTGATATAGTCTTTGAGATCCGATGACATTCCATCCCATGAACTCCAGATCAAGCACCGATCAAACGATACCTCCGTGTTCAACACATGTACAGCTTGATGACACCTTCACCTCCTCGATCCAGTGAGCAATGGTGAAGTAGCAGCCAAAGTCCTCTAGCAGCACGACAGTGTGGTGAGGTGGTGGTGGTGATAGCTTAGCAAGGCTTCGCCGTGCGCAATGGACAGGAGAGAACTACAAGGGAGAGGAGAAGGAGCTCCATAGAATGTTGTGGTGCGTCTTCTCTACCTCTCCCTCTCTATATATAGGGGGAATGAAGGAGGGGAGGGCGCCCTAGAGTTTCCCTTGGGGGCCGACAAACAATGGTGGGGAGGCTAGGGATGGTGGCCCCTCCCCAAGGCGCCTTGCCTCCCAAGTTATGGGTGACCGGTGGCCCTAGGGGTTATGGACACCTCCTAGACATGGTGGGCTAAGATTGAGCATGCTCTTCGGTCACCAAGATAACAACTCGACTATGCTTATATCATCACCAAACATTAAGTGTGTAGACCCTACGGGTTCGATAACTATGTAGACATGACCGAGACACCTCTACGCTTAATAACCAATAGCGGGACCTGTGTGTCCATGTTGGTTCCTACATATTCTACGAATATCTTTACCGATCGAATCTCAGTGTCAAGGATTTAGTTAATCCCGTACGTAGTTCCCTTTGTTCAGCGGTATGTTACTTGCGTGAGATTCGATCGTCGACATCTCCATACCTAGTTCAATCTCATTACCGACAAGTCTCTTTACTCGTTCCATAATACAAGATCCGATGGCTAACTATTTGTTCACATTGCTTGCAAGCTCATTATGATGTTGTATCACCGAGTGGGCCCTGAGATACCTCTTCCTCACACGGAGTAACAAATTCCAGTCTTGATCCATGCCAATTCAACAGACACCCTCAGAGATACCTGTAGATCATCTTCATTGTCAACCAGTTACGTTGCAATGCTTGATACACACAAGGTACTCCTCCGATATCAATGAGTTGTATGATCTCATGGTCATAGGAACAAATACTAGACATGCAAAAAACAATAGCAATAAGCTCACAGGATCATATGCTACGGTCATAGTTTGGGTCATGTTCATCACATCATTCTCCTAATGATGTGATCCCGTTATGAAATGCCAACTCGTGTCTATGGCGAGGAAATATTGACCATATTTAATCAAGGAGCTAGTCCATTAGAGGCTCACTAGGGACACAGTGTTGTCTATGTACCTACACATGTATTTGAGTTTCCAATCAATACAATTCTAGCACGGACAATATACGATTATCATGAACAAGGAAATATAATAATAACCACTTTATTATTTCCTCTAGGGCATATTTACAACACTAAAGAGGGATAAATAGTGCGATCACATAAGTGGGAGGTGACATAAGTGAGGTCGCATGAGCTCAACTTTGGGCTCGCCTCTTGTGCAAGTCGCAAGCCTAGTTGAGGGGAAATATCTGAATCAACGGTTCCTAGTGGGCCTGGTTCGGAGGTGCTCTAAGATTCATGCAGACCAAGATTTCATGCCATGCAGGCAACCAAATGGGCCAAAATTGCATCCGATGGGTTTGTTTGAGAGTACGTAGGCAACCAAATAAGACGTGAGTTGACGCACTATGTCTTTATGTGGACAATCTATGGCTTCACCAATTCTGCCTGTCAACGCTGGTCGAGATGCCATCCACAATACCACACAGCACAAGGTCTAACCTAGTGAGATTAGAGGCCAACAAGTATCAATCCAGGTGTTGCAACAGCCTCTTCTCATTGTCCTCACTAGCTTTTCACACGTCCCTACTCACCCCTTCCTTCTGCTAGATCGATTCCTAAGGTACATACATGCAACTAATTCAGATTGTTTCCTAAGCTATTTACATGCATCTAATTCAGATTATTTCCCTGCCTTAATGAATGATAACTATTAATTACCTGTTACCCAAATGATAGTTTTTTTAAAGGAGGTTGAGTACCCGGTCGCTTCATCAATCTTGACACCAATTTCTTCTCCTCATTACCTAAGGGAAGTTCATAGCCTAGTATGCTGATTTATTTTCGTCTTGTTCTTTTTTTGCCTCACCTCCCCACACCCCTCCCACTTGATTCTTCTCCTTTCCATTAAAAAACCAAATCCCATTAAAGAGGGAGATCTTTTTTGTGCTTACTTTGGGAGGTGTTGATTCAATTCAATCACATACATAATAGGTAACTTATAATTTAGAAATCAAACCATACATGTGAGATCACAGTCCTAAAAGACGACATAAGATTTCTCTTGATAACTTTCTAAAAGAAAATTAAAATATTCCTCAAGGTCAACTTGCTAATCTTGCGCACTATGCTATTTGTTATTATCTTTATCTCTACTATTAATTAACAATCATAATGATATGGGGCAATCCCGAGGGTGTCAATTTTTTCACACTTGGAGGGGAAAAGGGAGAAACCAAAGAGAAAACAGAAACTTTCAAGAACGATTCCCGATCACACATCCAATAGTTCTACATAAACACATGATATACATAGATCCAAACTCAACAAAAGGACACAAGTAATCGATAGTCCTCCCTAAAAAGGGGCCTTGATATCCCATGGGATCTTCCCTAAAGTGGTGCCTTGACTTCCATAGAGATGTTCTCACATGGAGGTGTTTAACTCCAAGGGAGAAGGATATGGAAGGAGCGATGCTCAACTAATCTATGAGCCAATGCATTATTAACCCTAGAAAGAGGAGTAGGAGGTCTATATATAGTACTAGACACAATAGGGTACGGAGAGGAGGGTTACATGACCTGTGGCCCGTGTCTTCGTGCATAGGGGATGGATGTCCGGGCCTAGAGGGACAGATGTGAGGGGTTTTAGGAAGGTGTCGGATGTCCGGGCCTCGGTGCTGGATGACCTGGCAGGGCTAGTTCAGAGAGCCTCATTTCTTGCATTTGTGGGCCGGATGTCTGGGTGAAGACCGGATGTCTGGCCGGTGGGTCCGCATGTTCAGAGCTTGTAGCTGCTCTGGGTCTGCCTTGGCGCCGGTGATATTCCCAGGGTCTGGATGTCTGGAGTGGGGGCTAGACATTCGGGGCGTGGGAGGTCTTGGAGACTTCCCTTGGTATCCTTTTTCGCCCCTCCATGCGCTCGTCTTCACGGTGGTTTGGCATTCGCTCCTAGAGCCTCTGAGGTCATTCTCATGACACCTAAGGACGCATAGGATCTCTGTTTGAGGTAGCTTCCAAGATCTAAGAAGGAAAAGTCACTAAGGAGAGATGTCACCTCGGTTTCAATGGCAAGTGCACGTGATATTGTCATAGGACCAATTGGAGCTCGAGGTGTTGGTGGTGGATCCATGGGGATGACCATGGGATGCTCCAAATCATCTCCCCCCTTGGGAAAGATCCGTCCTTGGATAGAGATCTTCATCACCATGGTAAGGGGATAGGTCCTTGATGTTGAATGTGTCGCTTACATTGTAATTGTCCTGTTAAATGTCGATCTTATATGCATTGTCGTTGTAGCGTGCCAACTCCTTGAAGGGCCCATCAGCACAAGGTCATAGCTTGGACTTGCGCTCGGTGGGGAATCGATATTTGCCAAGGTGTAGCAAAACAAATCACCAGCCTTGTCGGATTTCGATCTTCGTGAAACCCTAAAGATTCGACCTCAGGGGCGTGTACGAAGATCTCTCGTGGGCTAGCCTCGCCTAACTCGCTGCTCTATGAGGATGGCGGAGAACTCACTCAATGGTGAGGAAGACACAGAGCACGACAGTTTACCTAGGTTCGGGCCGCTGAGAAGCATAATACCCTATTCCTGCTTTGGTGGATTGCCCCTCGTGGAGGTTAATGGATGAAGTAATACAGTGTTCTAGGGCCTCCAGAGGCTGGGTGGCCTTGGCGTGGTGTTCATGTGATAATCAACGGATCTCTTCCCTCTCTACGAAGTAACCCACCCTCTATATATAGTGGCGGCCCCGGTCCTCTTCCCTTATCGTTTCGGTGGGAACGGATCCCACAACGGCCAATTTTGAAGGGGAATAGGGGAACATGCTACCCTGCCCAAAGGTGGTCTTCGCCTACAAAGTGGCTGCCAACGCTGCAGGGACGGGTCCAGGGATGACGCCCGTCCTACTGGCCGCGGCAATGGCTTTGTTGCACCAGAAAGGAAACCTTTGGAAGATGCCCTGGGAACCCCGGTACGACCCTGCCCCCTTTGCACTAAAGGGGAATCTACTCCGCCATATTGTGTGCTACTCACCTGTCCTTCCCCTGCATCATCTTTGACTCCTAAGGCTGGGCCTTGCCTCGGAATATCCGCAGCTCCGAAGGGGTTCTGATGAGGCCCCCTACGGGTCTTGATGTCGTTCCTCCTCGCGAGGCTTGGCCCCTTGCGAGGACCTTGCCTCAAGTGGCGCCGCGCTTAATCGTGCTTGCTCGATGGAGTGGGCCAGCCCTGGGCCATAGGCGAGCAGGTCTAGGTACCCCCATTCCCATAGCGCCGACAGTATCCCCCGGGGCCCAGGTGAGCTCGGGTTGGCTTCTTGGCGAAGCCTTGGGGGCGGCCCGAGGCGCCGCGGGTTCTAAATGCCTGTGGCTCAGGCCGGTGCGCGTCATGCGGCTGATGTCGGGTCTCCCTTGTCTTCTGTCTCCGCCCGGGTTATCGGGAATCTGACTCATTGCGTTGGTCCATTATTGCTTCCCGTTCTCCCACACTCGCTCTTCCTCCTAGGTCTCCAACTCCAACCGGCGTCTCCGAGATCTAGCACCACGCCGTTCTCTTGTCGAATCAACGATGGCACCCTCCGGCAAGCCGAATCCCGAGACGCAAGGACATGCGCCGACTCATCCGCTCCTGGAGTGCGCACTCTCCAAGGATGTGGATCTTACCCGCGTGCTCCCATGGATGGCGACTGAGTCCAACAAGCATGGGCGGACACTGATCAGGCCCGGCGCCACAACGAAGCAGCCCGCATCAAAGGTGGTATACCCCTTCTTCCTCCATAGCGTCTTCGCCGGGCTTGTACTGCCTTTCTCCTCGGTCTTCACCGCCATCCTAAACCACTACGGGATGCAGTCTCTTCACCTTCTCTGTCTTTGCTTTCTATTGTGACGCCTCCAAAGGCATGCGGCCTTCAGTAGCCCTCTTCCATCATTTTTTCAGCCTGCGCCTGCACGACGGCGTCCATTTGTCGGCATGCGTCTCCTTCGTAGCGGCCCAGAGCGGGAATTTGTGCAAGAAGGCCGGGAAGAAGGTGGAGAACTTCATGCCTCGTTGGGTTCTCATGAGCCTCAAGGACGCTAACCCTCGATTGGAGGAGCCGAAGGGCTGCCGGAGAAGAGTTCTGCATGGAGCTCAGTGAAGCTCTCCGACCCTTGGACCGTGCCCATCCTGGAGCGCTTTCCTGCGACATCAGCGCTAGGAGGCTGACTGGTGGAATGATAGTGAAGGAATTCTTAGCGCAACGCCTGGAGCCCCTATGGGACTACCGGGCTAGTGACGACGAGCTCAGGCTCCGGTCCTAGGACCTTCCCACTTCGGAGCTAAACAGGGTCGTGGCGATCTTGCTGGGTGGTGACGCTAGTTACCTGCCCGAGGCTCTGGGTCTGCTGTACCGCCTCGACGACCGGGCCAATCTGATCACCGTGCTACCTGTCTTCGATGAGCAGTGGCTCTTCCCGGCCGAGGGCTCTGGTCCGGTAGAGGTTTCATTGGACGACACCTCCGGTGGGGGACACACGGAGAAGACCGTCGACGACTGCCCGGTGAGCGTGACTCTACCGTCGCAGGCTGTCCTTCTGCGCGAGCTTGAAGATGATGATGCCACCAGCGAGGTCTCCATGGTGATCTCCTCTTGCCCGACCAGTACTTCCAGGGCACCCATGTCGGCCCCGCGCGCTACGCGGTCCGTCCGCGTGCTCGCCCCCTAGAAGCATGAGGTTGAGTCGCCCTCGACGCATCATGCCTCCGCCGACGGGAAATCTGAGGCGCCGGGCTCGCTCCCCTCCGTGGGGGGTCCTGTCACCCCTGCCGTTGCTGGGGCGGAGAGGAGAAGATATGGCGCGATGTCAAAGAGTAACTGGCTTGTCTTGGTAGGCTCCGCGCGTTCATCGTCCGCGCATGGTTGATTCTCTTTTTGCCTGATGTCCAGGGGCGTTGCTTCGCCGGCGGTGAAGAAGGGGAGGCTCGTGGGCGACCTCTCCTGCCTTTTTCACAGAGCCCATCGAGCCCATCGAGCCCCCGAAGCGTCCTGAGGCGGTCATGGCGGCGCCGTTGCCCGAGGGGCAGGATCTTGAAGGTCCTCACTCCGCCGATGCGCCAATGCTCGCAATCTCCGAGCAACCTTCGTAGACCCCTGACCTCATGACGCTGCATTCCTGACGGCACCTCCTGGGACATCACTAGAGGATCCTCTGGGAGAGGTCCAGAGGACGCCGGTACACGTCCAGGGAGTCTTGAACAAGGCCTTCGCTGCACTGGGCAAGGTTTCGGTCGTGATGGAGGAGGGCGAGAAGGAGGCCAAGGCCGCTCGCGCTGCGTGCGAGAAGGCGCTGGAGGAAGTCGAATCCGCTCGCGCCACGCATGAGGAGGCTATGAAGGAAGCCGTATCTGCTCGCGTCACACGCGAAGAGGCAATGGAAGGAACCGCGGCAGTTGCCAAACGCTTGGAAGAGGTAGAGGCTCGCATGAAGGCCTTCCAAGCAGAGCAAGCCACGGTAAACGAGCAGCTTTGCCTACGGGAGGAAGAACTCATGGCCCGCAAGGCCAAGCTTGCCACCTGGGAAGAAGAGTTATCCCAGGAGAAAAATCTCGTGGGTCCCCCTGACTTGTTCTTGATGCCATCTGGTCTTACAAATACAGAACCCTCCAGAAATAAACTTCGATCGGGAGTTCCGCCACCGCAAGCCTCTGAAGCCACCAAAAACCAATCGGGAGCCCGTTCCGGCACCCTGCCGGAGGGGAATCAATCTCCGGTGGCCATATTCATCATCCCGACGATCTCCATGACGAGGAGGGAGTAGTTCTCCCTCGGGGCTGAGGGTATGTACCAGTAGCTATGTGCTTGATCTCTCTCTCTCGTGTTCTTGAGATGTCATGATCTCGATGTACCACGGGCTTTCCTACTATAGTTGGATCCTATGATGTTCTTCCCCCTCTCCCTTCTTGTAATGAATTGAGTTTCCCCTTTGAAGTTATCTTATCGGATTGAGTCTTGAAGAACACTTGATGTATGTCTTGCACGTGTCTATGTGTGGTGACAATGGCATATTCATGTGAGTACTTGATGTATGTTTTGGTGATCAACTTGCGTGTTTCGTGACATCGGGAACCTATGCATATGGGTTGGCACACGTTTTGACTCTCTGGTAGAAACTTTGGGGAACTCTTTGAAGTTCTATGTGTTGGTTGAATAGATGATTCTGAGATTGTGTGATGCATACCGTATAATCATGCCCACATATACTTGAGGTGACAATGAAGTATCTAGGTGGCATTAGGTTCTTGGTTGATGTGTGTCTTAAGGTGTTATTCTAGTACGAACTCTAGGATAGATTGAACGGAAAGAATACCTTCGTGTTATTTTACTCCGGACTGTTGAATAGATCGATCAGAAAGAATAACTTTGTGGTGGTTTAGTATCCAACAATAATCTCTTCGTTTGTTCTCCGCTATTAGTGACTTTTGAGTGACTCTTTGTTGCATGTTGAGGGCTAGTTATATGATCCAATTATGTTATCATTGTTGAGTGAACTTCACTAGTGAAAGTATGAACCCTAGGCCTTGTTTCCACGCATTGCAATACCGTTCGTGCTCACTTTTATTATTAATTACCTTGCTGTTTTTATAATTCCAGATTACAAAAACCTATATCTACTATCCATATTGTAGTTGTATCACCATCTCTTTGCCGAACTAGTGCACCTATACAATTTACCATTGTATTGGGTGTGTTGGGGACACAAGAGACTCTTTGTTATTTGGTTGCAGGGTTACTTGAGAGAGACCATCTTCATCCTACGCCTCCCACAGATTGATAAACCTTAGGTCACCCACTTGATTGAAAATTGATACTATCCTACAAACCTCTACACTTGGAGACCCAACAACGTCTACAAGGAGAAGGTTGCGTAGTAGACATCAAGCTCTTTTCTGGCGCCGTTGCCGGGGAGGTTAGCGCTTGAAGGTATATCTTTAGATCTTACAATTGAATCTTTTAGTTTCTTGTTTTATCACTAGTTTAGTTTATTATAGAAAACTACCAAAAAAGGGAATTAAGGTTGCCTCATATGCTTCATCTTTTTAATGTCTTTCATGAAAATGATGGAAATGAAAATTTTGCTCAAGTGCTAAAAGAAGAATTACATAGAATTCTTGGAATAAAATATGTGAATGATGAGTATGATTGCAATGTTGTGAGTATGAATTCTTTGAATACCCATGATGCTAATGATGTGCAAAGCCACAAGCTTGGGGACGCTATGTTTGATGAAGATGATCTTTTTAGTTCCCCCACTTTGAATGATCAATATTATTATGACGAAAGCATGCCCCCTATCTATGATAATTATTGTGATGATACTTATGATATAAAGAAGAATGATAATAAAACTTGTCACAATTATGAGTGCCCTCTTACTGAACATGACTCTTTTAATGTGGAAACAATTCGTAGTTTTCAAGTCTTTAACGATACTCCCACTACTATTGATGAGAATAAATTTCCTTATGTGGAGAGTAGTAAAATTTATATGCTTGTAGAACATGAAAAGAATGCTTTAGGTGCTGGTTATATTGTTGAATTCATTCATGATGCTACTGAAAATTATTATGAGAGAGGATCATATGCTTCTACATATTGCAATAATATCAAGCTTCATCTCCATGTGTTGAAACTTTTGAAGTCATGCTGTTTTATCTTCCTATGCTAGTTGATTCTTGCTCCAATAAATTGTTTGATCACAAAATCCCTATGCATAGGAAGTGGGTTAGAATTAAACGTGCTAGTCATATGTTCCATGATGCTTCCATTATGTTTCAATCCTTATCTTTTATGTGAGCATCATTGAAATCATCATGCCTAGCTTGAAAGGCATTAAATAAAAGTGCTTGTTGGGAGACAACCCAATATGTTTTTGTGTGTTCACATGATTAAGCTACTGTATTAATCATGTTTTATTGCCTTAGTTTCAGTAAAGTGCCAAGTAAAGCCTTTATGATTAGTTTGGGTGATAGTTGTTTGATCATGCCGAAAAGACAGAAAATTTGCATTGGCGAAATCATTTCTAATTGTTATCCAGAGAGTGGTTTTAGGTTGATTCTTTTTTATACTGATTTATATACAAATTTCCTTAATTTTCATAATTGTTTCAGAATTTTTGGAAGTGCAGAAGTATGGTTATCATTCAGATCATTACAGACTGTTTTGTTTTTCCCAAATTCTGTTTTCAATGCATAGTTTGCTTGTTTTGGTGTTTCCATAGATTATATTGAGTAATATAAATTGTGGAAATAGTAATATACAGTAGCCATTGTGTGAAAATAATTTTGAGTCTTGTTTTGACAGTACCCAAGTGATTTGTTTGCTCGTTATCATACTAACCCATCTAACGAAGTTCTGTTAAGTTTTGTGTTGTGAAGTTTTCAAGTTTTGGGTACAGTTTCGATGGACTATGGAACAAGGAGTGGAAAGATACTAAGCTTGGGGATGCCCAAGGCACTCCAAAGCCATATTCAAGGACACCAAAGAGCCTAAGCTTGGGGATGCCCCGGTAAGGCATCCCCACTTTCGTCTTCAATCCATTGGTAACTTTATTTGGGGCTATATTTTTATTCACCACATGATATGTGTTTTTCTTGGAGCATCATTTTATTTTACTAATACTTTATTGATGTTATTTAGAGTAATTTTTTGCATCATTTAGTTGAAAAAATGTCAAGGATAGCATTTACCATGCATAATTTGCAAGTATAGGAGTTGCTGTTCCAAAACAGAAAGTTTGCTTTTAGTGCAAAAATCCCCTAGAATTTTCTGTATGTCGGAATAGCTTGAAATTTGGACACATTATGCTCTTATAAATTTTCTACAGAATGTAATTTTTCAGATTTGTTGGATTTAATTAAGTATGGCTCTTGCTACATTCTTTATAGACTATTCTGTTTAGGCAGATTGCTGTTTTGTTTGCATTGTTTGCATATGTTTGCTTGTTTAATGATTCCATTTGAGGATATAAGTTTTAAATATGCATAAGCATTTAGTATGCAATGTGAAACAAGAATTTTAGTTATTTTCTACAGTAGAGGATGATATAGTTTTGCATTGATTTATACTAACCTATCTCACGAGTTCTTGTTGAGTTTTGTGTGGGTGAAGTTTTTAAGATTTTGGAAATCACCATATGAGAGGAATTAAGGAGACACAAAAGCTCAAGATTGGGGATGCCCAAGACACCCCCAACCCATATTTCGAGAGTGTCAAGCATCTAATCTTGGGGATGCCCCGGTTGGCATCCCACCTTTTTTCTTCAACAATTATTGGTTTGCATCGGTTGAACCTAAGTTTTTTCTTCTTCACATGGTTTGTGCTATCTTTGGAGTGTCATTTTATTTTGTTTGAATAAGGTACTTAGGATCTGAAATTCTTCGATGGGAGAACCTTCACATAGAAAAATAATTATGCAACTACTCATTGATTTTCACTTATACCTTTTGGAGTAGTTTTTCTTTTACTCTCATCCTTCTCTTATATCATTTTGAGAGTCTTAAACAGCATGGTAATTTGCTTAGGTTATGAATCTAGTCCTAATATGATGGGCATCCAAGAGGAATATAATAAAAACATTCATATAAAGTGCATCGAGTACTATGAGAAGTTTGATTCTTTGCATATAGTTTTGAGACATAAGGATGGTGATATTAGAGTCATGCTAGTTAGTAATTATGGATTGGTAGAAATACTGGTGTTAGAGTTTGTGATTCCGTAGCATACACATATGGTGAACCGCTATGTTAGGAAGTCGGAGCATGATGTTTTTATTGAGTGTAATCCTTTGTCTGGAGGTCGGGATCGCGCGATCCTTAACTCCTACCAACCCTTCCCCTAGGAGCATGCGTCTAATACTTTGTTTCGATTACTAATGAAACTTTTGCAATAAGTACGTGAGTTCTTTATGACTATTGTTGAGTCCATGGATTATACGCACTCTCACGCTTCCACCATTTCTAGCCTCCCTTGTACCGCGCAATTTTTGCCGGTGCATTACACCCACCATATATACTTCCTCAAAACAGCCACTATACCTACCCATCATGGCATTTTTATGGCCATTCCGAGATATATTGCCATGCAACTTCCACCGTTCCGTTTATTATGACACGCATCATCATTGTCATATTGCTTTGCATGATCATGTAGTTGACATCGTATTTGTGGCAAATCCACCATTCATATCTTTTATACATGTCACTCATGATTCATTGCACATCCTGGTACACTGCTGGAGGCATTCATATAGAGTCATATATTTTGTTCTAAGTATCGAGTTGTAAGTAAATAAAAGTGTGATGGTCATCATTATTAGAGCATAGTCCCATGTGAGGAAAGGACGGAAGCTATGATTCCTTCACAAGTTGGGATGAGACTCCGGATTTTAAAAAAAGAGGCCAAAGAGCCCACCGAAAAAAATAATGAAAAAAAGGAGGCCAAATAGCCCAAACAAAAAAATGAGAGAAAAATAGAGAAGGGACAATGCTACTATCCTTTACCACACTTGTGGTTCAAAGTAGCACCATGATCTTCATAATAGAGAGTCTCCTATTTTGCCACCTCCATATACTAGTGGGAATTTTCATTATATAACTTGGCTTGTATATTCCAATCATGGGCTTCCTCAAAAGTGCCCTAGGTCTTCGTGAACAAGCAAGTTGAGTGCACACCCACTAGTTCCCTTTTGAGCTTTCATACACTTCTAGCTCTAGGGCATCCGTTGCATGGCAATCCCTACTCATTCACATTGATATCTATTAATGGGCATCTCCATAGCCCGTTGATATGATGAGTCGATGTGACCATCTCCTCCCTTTTGCCTCACAACCTCCACCATATTCTATTTCACCTATAGTGCTATATCCATGGCCCACGGTCTTGTATTGCGTGAGAGTTGAAAAAGTTTGAGAAAGTAAAAGTGTGAAAACAATTGCTTGACTTAGACCGGGGTTGTGCATGATTTAAATACGTTGTGTGGGGAAGATGGAGCATAGCTAGACTATATGATTTGTCGGGATAACTTTCTTTGGCCATGTTATTTTGAAAAGACATGATTGTTTTGTTAGTTTGCTTGAAGTATTATTGTTCTTATGTCAATATAAAATTTTTTGTCTTGAATCATATGGATCAGAATATTCATGCCACAATATATGTTAGGCAGCATTCCACATCAAAAATTCTGTTTTTATCATTTACCTACTTGAGGACGAGCAGGAATTAAGCTTGGGAATGCTTGATACGTCTCCAACGTATCTATAATTTTTTATCGTTCCATGCTATTATATTATCAACTTTGGATGTTTTATATGCATGAATATGCTATTTTATATTATTTTTAGGACTAACCTATTGACCTAGAGCGCAGTGCGAGTTCCTGTTTTTTCCTTGTTTTTGACCTTTTTCAGATAGGAATATCAAAATGAGTCCAAAAGAAATAAAACTTTCGCCATGATTTTTTATGGAAAATATAAGAAATACCAGAGAAAAATATACCGGAGAGGAGTCCCGAGAAAGCCACGACCCAGGGAGGCGCGCCCACCCCTTGGGCGCGCCTGGGGGCTCGTGACTCCCTCATGGGTCCTGCTGAATTGTTCTCGATGCCATCTGGTCTTATAAATACAGAAACCTCGAGAAATTCACCTAGATCGGGAGTTCTACCGCCGCAAGCCTCTGTAGCCACCAAAAACCAATCGGGAGCCCGTTCCGGCACCCTGTCGGAGGGGGAATCCATATCCGGTGGCCATCTTCATCATCCCGACGATCTCCATGACGAGGTGGGAGTAGTTCTCCCTCGGGGCTGAGGGTATGTACAAGTAGCTATGTGTTTGATCTCTCTCTCTCTCTCATTTTCTTGAGATGTCATGATCTCGATGTACCGTGGGCTTTGCTACTATAGTTGAATCATATGATGTTCTTCCCCCTCTCCCTTCTTGTAATGAATTGAGTTTCCCCTTTGAAGTTATCTTATCGGATTGAGTCTTTAAGAACACTTGATGTATGTCTTGCACGTGTCTATCTGTGGTGACAATGGGATATTCATTTGAGTACTTGATGTATGTTTTGGTGATCAACTTGCGGGTTTTGTGACATCGGGAACCTATGCATATGGGAACCTATGCATATGGGTTGGCACACGTTTTGACTCTCCGGTAGAAACTTTGGGGCACTCTTTGAAGTTCTATGTGTTGGTTGAATACAAGATTCTGAGATTGTGTGATGTATATCGTATAATCATGCCCACGGATACTTGAGGTGACAATTGAGTATCTAGGTGACATTAGGGTCTTGGTTGATGTGTGTCTTAAGGTGTTATTCTAGTATGAACTCTAGGATAGATTGAACGGAAACAATAGCTTCGTGTTATTTTACTACAGACTCTTGAATAGATTGATCAGAAAGAATAACTTTGTGGTGGTTTAGTACCCGACAATAATCTCTTCGTTTTTTCTCCGCTATTAGTGACTTTGGAGTGACTCTTTGTTGCATGTTGAAGGCTAGTTATATGATCCAATTATGTTATCATTGTTGAGAGAATTTCACTAGTGAAAGTATGAACCCTAGGCCTTCTTTCCACGCATTGCAATTCCGTTCGTGCTCACTTTTATTATTAATTACATTGCTGTTTTTATAATTTCAGATTACAAAAACCTATATCTACTATCCATATTGCAGTTGTATCACCATATCTTCGCCGAACTAGTGCACCTATACAATTTACCATTGTATTGGGTGTGTTGAGGACACAAGAGACTCTTTGTTATTTGGTTGCAGGGTTACTTGAGAGAGACCATCTTCATCCTATGCCTCCCACGGATTGATAAACCTTAGGTCACCCACTTGAGGGAAAATTGCTACTGTCCTACAAACCTCTGCACTTGGAGGCCCAACAATGTCTACAAGGAGAAGGTTGCGTACTAGATATCAGGTGGGTTCGACGGGCCTCTGACCACCCCATAGAGCATCTTTGCCATGCTTGCGGCAGAGCTTGCCGTGGCGTTGGAGGACGCCATCATTTAGGTGGACGAGATCTTGGATAGCGAGTGCCGCGATCTCTTTTCTCAAGCCGGACACGCGCCTTCGGGCACCTTCATCTTCGCGACCCGGGATTTGACTTTGGCTCGGTGATCCTGCCGGTCCCCACCGAGGCCTGCCACAATGATGCGGATGCGTTGAAGGGCCCCATGGAGGCATTGGTGAAGAGGTTCGCTCGCGTCGCAGTCTGCTCGTCTCCGGATGTTGTTGAAGCTGACGATGGGGAAGACGGTGCCATTGACGCCGATGACAAGCTCCCTGAAGATGGAGCGACCTGCGGCGGCGGTTCTTCCTCATTTCTTTCCCCTGTCTTTTCCCTACAATGCATATCGTGCCTCGTGGAGGCGTCAAACTCATTTGCGTTTTCAAGAACTTGTTAAGGCTTGTAATAACTGGCTGACTGCTCGAATGTTTTCTTCACCTCATTTCTTTCATGTTTGTTGTGATACTCTACATCGGCAGGGCCCGGCCCGCTCATATCTCAACCGCCATTGAACCGACCGGAATTCCAGGATGACCCAAGAGGTGAGGGGCTACAGCTCCAGTTAGGCTCCAGAGTCGCGATGATCAGGAGTCCCCCTTGACGTGTGAGCAACCCTCATGAGGGGAACGTGTCGAGGATTTTGAAACTTCAGAACACCTTTAGCACTCTGCGTCAGCAGGGCCCGCCTCACGTGTACCTTCGCCGCGGTTGGACCAATCGGAATTCCAGGACCGCCCAAAAGGTGAAGGGGCTACGAGCACATTAGGCCCGTGAGTCGCGATGCTCAGGTGTCCCCCTTGACATACGATTGACTCCAATGTCCCTCTTAAGAAGCTGACAGTTTGTGACTCCCAAACTCGTTCGGCACTCTATGTTGGCAGGGCCCGCCCCGCGCGTACGTCCACCTCCGTTGGTCCGCCTGGGTGGCCCAAGAGGGAACGGACTACGGGCGCAGTTCAGGCTCCGGAGTCGCGATGCTCAGGAGTCCCCCTGGACGTATGAGTGACTCCAGCGTTCTCCCTAAGAGATTTTAAGTGGCTTGTTGAGCGCACTGGGCTCTGCATCGGCAAGGCCCACCCCGCGCGTACCTCCACTACCATTGTAGTGACCGACTTCGAGGATGGCCCAAGAGGTAAGGGGCTACGGGCGCAATTACGCCCCTGAGTCGCGATGCTCACGGGTCCCGCTTGACGTATCAGCGGCCCCGTACCTCCAGTTGTCCGTCCCATGCACTGGGCGTGGGCATAGGTGGACTGGGTTGACTTCCTGGCCAACTGTAGGCATAGTCATTGGCGGACTGTGTTGATTTCTTGGCCGGTTGTGGGCATAGTCATTGGTGGACTATGTTGATTTCCTAGCCAGTTGTGGGCATAGCCATTGGAGGACTGTATTGATTGCTTTTGTCTTCTCCCCAGCATGGAGTGTAGGGCTGCCACTAGGCGTGGTAAGGACCCCTCTGTGTCCTCGGGGGGGGGGGGGGGGGAGCGTATACAGCCCTGACTCGTTATTACGTGAGAGTGTCACGGTGGGGGTGTATATGGGAGGTCGCGAGAACGTTTTGGCCTCGCGTGTGTCCCTACCCCCGAGGCATAGGCGCCTGATTCCTTTTGAGTCTTCTCCCCAGCGCGGAGCGAATGGCTGCCACTAGGCGTGGGAGGGACCCCTCCGCGTCCTCTAGGGGCCACGGGCGTATGCAGCCTCGGCTCGTTATTACGTGAGAGTGGCACGATCGGGGTGTCTATGGGAGGTAACGAGGACGCTTTTGCCTCACGAGTGTCCCTACCCTAGAGGCATAGGCGCATGATTCATTTTGGGTCATTGGTAAACCCTGCTAACTTCTTCTTCTTCACGAGTGAGGCATGGTGTCTCCTGCCTGAGGTGGCCTGCAAGGATAAGCTTCGGTCGGAGCCCCCGAGAAGGGGGCTGTCATGGTTTTGTCACGGCAGATATCCTCGTGAAAGGACTTAAAGATGGAGCCATCGCACCTTGGTGGCGACTCAAAGGGGGTGAGCGAAAGCGAGACTCAGATTTACCAGGTTCGGCCCCTCGTGTGGAGGTAAAGGCCTACGTCCTGCTTTGTGTAGATTGATGATGGTTTCGATTACAAGGAGGGCGTAACTTGCCTGACCTGGCTCTTGATGATTTCTAACATGCCCTATCTTTCCCAGGGACTCACCTTTATGTACAAGTCGAGGCCCTAGGGTTTACAAGAGTCCTGGCTATGCTACAAATTGTAGCTTGCCTATCTCTAAGTCGCTGTGCCTTCCAAGACTGGAAACCTCCCTAGGAGTCTATTTTCTGTATAGCTCTTGAACCGCCATCCGGCTCCCGGGCCAAGGGTTGTACTACGAATGGTTGAGTCGCCCTTTTAATGACCCGGCCCATCTAGGGCGGGTTATACCACAGATAATATCCCCAACATTAGGCCCCAGATTGTCTTGAATTCATTCACGCCAATAAACCTTCACCCACTTGGGGCGACTTGTACAATCCTTGCCTTTCGACGGATGATAATCCTCCATTCATCATGAATTTGTTTGACCCGCCATGTAATCTTTGATGACATCACCTTATCCCTTTAATTCCAGGGTTTTAATGTCGTAACCACCCAACGGACTTTTTGCTCCACATTTACTTATCCCGAGAATCCACGCGCCATCATTGCAGATTCTCGATTTGTCGCCTCGATCCTCGCTTTGGCTGCCTCGATTCCCGCTCTAGCCGCCTCGATTCCTGTTCTAGCACTTTAAATAGCCGCAGGGGGAGTGGGGGCACCGTCACCTACCCCCACTTCGGCCTCCTCACGACCTTCGTCTTCCTCCCTCCCTTCGTCTTCCTCGTGCCAGCGCCTCGGCTTCCTCACCGGCCCCCGAAGCTTCATCGCCAACTGTGGGTTCCTGGGCGTCTCCGAGCCAACCGAAGATGCGAAGTTCTCCGCGTCCATCTCTAGCGCCATTCTCCCACATAAACGCATTTCCCCATCAGGGTTATACCAAGAACGCCACTGTTCCTGTAAGTTAGCTTCGAAATGCAACGAACGCCCTTTTTTTGCTCCGAATCTGCTTCATATTCTTGCGGTAGATCTTTGTAGTAGCAAATCATGGTAGCCTCGTTGCATCTATCCTCCACTTAAGTTTTTACTCCGTAGATACAGATAATTGCACTGCCGCATCTTCGTGTTTATAGCCTTCGCCATTTTTTCAAGTAGTATCCTTCTAATTCGATCCTCTCGTAGATCCGTAATTCACTGCTCATTTTTTCGAAACATGTTTGTCCTTCTCCCGGGAATATCCCTAAGGAAAAAAGACCTTTGACAATCGCCACTCGGTTCCTTCCACCACAACAACTTAGACTTATCACCATAGCTACGCCCTTTTTACGGTCGAGGGACGAGTCGCAATACCTTACATATATTTCATAAATTGCCCAACTACCGAGTTAGGATGCCTTCACATCCATACTTTGTCACCTAATGGCGAGTCATAAAGTCCTTCACTGGCACATCGTAGATCCCGAACTGGCGAGTTACCGTACCTCATGGTCCCCACTGAGTCGCCTTGTTTCCTCTTTTTTGTAGTCATGGTCGTTGTTTCAAAGTGCGATTGGTTACCACCCAAGATCAATGATGCTATCCTTGAGAAATTTGTTAAGTCGGGTCACCTTGACAATAAGGAAGTCATCGGTTGGCGAACCGCCCTAGGCGAGTTGATCCCCAACCCCGCCGAATGAGAAGTAGTTATTTTCACCGATTATATTGAATGAGGTTTTAAGCCGCCCAGGTCAAAGTTTTTCAGAGACGTTCTGCATTTCCTTAACGTTCATCCTTAAGACCTGGGACCCAATTCCATCAGCAATCTCTGGCAGTTTCAAGTGTTCTGCAAGGTATACACACAAAGAGATCCCACAGTTCCTTTGTTCTGGAACTTCCTTCATTTGAATCGCCAGACTGAATTCTCCAATGGACCCAATCATGAACTCGGAGGAGTCAACATCCAGAGATGCCGTGAGCGCGGGTTTCCATCGGTCCTTCTGCCCAGCCATCCCAAAGTGAAAGTGCGTTATATCGACTAGAGGGGGGTGAATAGGAGATTTTTAGAATTTTATCACTGAGGAAATTCCTTTTGAGGAAATTCCTCACTGATGACTAACTTACAGCGGAAACAGTTAAGGATCAGTCATGCAAACGTGCACAATAGCAGTATTACAGAGTGAAGATTATGAAAACAGATTGCACAGTAAGCAGGCACGCAGAATACAGATGATGATTAACTCAAGTGAAGAATTTGGTGTTGACGAAATTCAGAGAAAGTCTTCAGCAAATTCTTCAAACAGTCACAGTGAAAGTCATCAACACATAATATAGACAATGTAAAGAGTTGAGGAATTAGAACCCGATTCTTGGTGAAGACTGTCGTTGATGACCCAGTTCCAACTGTTGTGACAGTTGTACATCTGGTTTGGAGCGGCTTGGTATTGAAACCAAAGGACACCCAGTCCCGGGACACACAGTCCCTACCGTATTCTCCTTGAGCTAAGGACACACAGTCCTCGCCCAACACTCGTGGTAAGTCTTCAGGGCAGACTTCCAAACCCTCACAAACTCGGTCACCTGGCGATCCACAATTGACTGCTGGATTGCTCTAGACCATGACGCCTAACCGTCTGGAGGATGCACAGTCCTCAAAGGTAAAAGGCTTCAGTCCCACACAGGAACAACTTCTTCATTGATGCTCAATCACTAGGTTTGGTTTGTGGTTTCGGTGGGTGGTGTATTTCCTCACTAATGATTTACTCTCGAAGGCTCTAAGGAATTTGGGTTGCTCTTATGACAAGTGTCAGTTTCTAACGGAGCAGCCAACCAGCTAGTGCTTGTGGGTGCGGCTATTTATAGCCTGGGAGCATCCCGACATGATTTGACACTAATGCCCTTAAATAATATGACCGTTGGAGTGGATAAGACCAGTGACTTGGCGTGGTTATCGAAACGGTCAGGACCCTCAACTGTGAGAGTCCTCGTGTCAATCATATTCCTCACTTGAGCCTTTTGGTAGGATTTCGCTTGGGTTGAGAATCATGAGGAAATCCATTCCATAGTGTTACTTTGACCCCCTTTAACAGTACGGCGTTCCTATTCATCAAATGCGAAGAAAGTAAAACAAAAAACGTAAATCTTCACGCTTCATTTTCTTCAGAATGATTTTCTTCAGGAACCACCGGTCTTCTCAATATCAGTGTCTTCACAAGGAATATCAATTTCATCGCAGATTCCTCGCGATTAATTTCTTCAGCTTCAGACCAATTTCTTCAACTGAAGATATACATTTTTAGGGGTCGATATTCTACAAATATCTCAAACTCCTCAATGACTTATAGATCTTGTGTACACTTATAAACACATTAGATACTTAACCTATAAGTCTTCAAACCACCAAAATCACTAAGGGGCACTAGATGCACTTACACAAAGGCTGGGCCGAGTCATTGTTTCTACTGTCGCGACACTTCTCCTACTAGCGAGAACCCACTTCCGGGTTTCAGAGAGGATCGCCTTCCCATGGATTTCAAGCTGCCCGAGAAGCTCATAGAAGAAGAAGAATCAGAATTCATCCCCATCTTCTCCGAGTTATGGTCCTTGACCAATAACGGGCTCATGGGGATTGATCTGTTCCGTTGCTGGGTGGAATGGAACATTCTTCCTTTGAGTCGCGGGGACGGATTGATGTGTGAATACGATGGTAGCGTGGACCATCCGCAATGCTTCCACCATAAAAAACTCACAGAGAGGGACATCGTTGGGGTAATTAAGAAGCTAACCGATGAGTCATTGGAAGATTGTGCCAAAATCGGGCTCAAGGCCTTGAGCCGCTCCAACCCGGCTCCACCGGTAATAGTCTAAATCGCCTTCCTTAGCCTTATAAATACACGTGCCAATGTTCCCGGTTTGAAATTTATCTTGTCCATCAGAAAGGTGATCCTTTTTGGCGAAGGGGTCCAAAAGTGACAGCCCAAAAAACAGCCAAACCACCACCGAAGAAGAAGAAGAAAGCAAGCAAAGGCAAAGCCACCATCAAGGATTAATCCGTTGTCGGCGAGTCACAAGCTGTTGAAGAATAGTCAGAGGTAAAACTTCCCCTTTACTTATCATCCTTATGTTCCAACTCATGCTTATACCCTGTGTCCTTATGTGTAGGGTGACAACGATGAGAGGCAAGATGATGCGATGGAGGTAATTTCTATTTCTTCCGACTAAACTTCCTCTTCACCTAGGCGGATCTGTGGGAAAGTTCCCATGTCTTACCCAGATCCTTATACGGACCCTGATTTTCTTTTTAAGAAGGAGAAATATCCTCCCAAGCGCAAAACCCGGATCCGCTCTGGCGACTTAATTTCCGGGTTGGCTGAGAAGACAACTAATCGGAAGTGCACAAGCGAGGTATACTCTTGTTTAAACACACTCTTCCTTGTGGAAAATGTGATTCACAACTCCCTCAATCTTCAAACTTCTATTCTTTCAGACTTCTTCCCCTTCATCTAGCAACTCAGCGATGTGAGCTCTTCCGCCGATGATTCGTGTACAAGGGTGAGTTCCTTTATTATCTCTCTCTCTTCCCAATAATGATATTTGCCCTAATCTTGGTGCCCTCATCTCAGAGCACAAGCAAAGAAAAGAAAGACTGGCGACTCATCTTCTGCTCCTAAGACGACTGAAGTCTTAGGAACGAGCGCCTCTGTCCCAGATCTTGATGAGGACCAAGTGGCAGCTCATGATGTTCCTGTGGATGATATCCTCGATGTCCAGGATGTCTCACCAAGCATTTTGAAGGAAACTGCTGACAAGGTTAACTCGCTGAGCCCTCTCAAGGCGACTGAAGACCTAGATGCCATCATAATCACTGGTACTGGCTACTCCACACCTACGACGGCGGTGTTATCTAAGGACACCTCAAAGGAATCCCATCCTTCCACCGAACAAGATTTCAGTAAGTTGAAACTTCCCCAGTATGAGAAGCTGGAATTTCATCAACTCTGCTCTGGCTTAGCAAGTCACCCAAAGAGGAGTTACGATATGAACAAAAGCTTGATCCACCTGATAAAAGTTAAACATGAGGTACGTCTATTATGTATTCTCTTCCACACATTAGCCTTCCGATAGACTAGTCTTTGCTTGATGAAATAATTTTTGTTGCAATGTCTATCAGACCTGTATCTGTCCATAGCCCCCAAGGGTCGGGTCATCTTTTGAAACATTAGCCGGGTCTTGTATATAGTTTAAAATCTTCAACCTGTAGCCCCCAACGGTCGGGTCATCTTTGTGAAAGATGAGGCGGGTCTTGTATTTAGTTAAAAACTTCAACCTGTAGAACCCAAGGGCCGTGTCATGTTTTGAAAGATGAGACGAGTCTTGTATTTAGTTAAAAACTTCATCCTGTAGCCCCCAAGGGCCGGGTCATCTTTCGAAAGATGAGCCGGGTGTTGTATTTAGAGAAAATCTTCTACCTGTAGCCCCAAGGGCCGGGTCATCTTTTGAAGGATGAGATGGGTCTTGTATTTAGAGAAAATCTTCAACCTATAGCCCCCAAGGGCCGGGTCATCTTTTGAAAGATGAGCTAGGTCTTGTATTTAGTTAAAATCTTCAACTTGTAGCCCCCAAGGGCCGGGTCATCTTTTGAAAGATGAGCCAGGTCTTGAATTTTTGTATCACATCGAATAGAATCATATATTAGCCCCAAGTGTCATGAATATTGCTTGCAACAGTTTTGAAACTTGTCTCCCCAAATTTTGTTTTGCAGGAATCTATGACCCAGACTGAGTCAGCCTTAGCTGAATTAAGGAAGAATCGAGCCGAACAGCAAAATGCACGGTCTGAGTCTGAGAAGAAATATCACTTGGTTCTGGCTCAACTAGAAAGAATGAAAGCTGATCACCAGAAACTGGAAAAGAAGGCCAGAGCTGACCAAGCCGCCATCCTGAAGCGAGCTGAGCAAGCCAAGGGAAAACTAGAAGCCGCCCAGGAAGAGCTCTCCGGCTTGAAAGAACACATCTCCAAGATGACTCTAGCCATGTTTGGTAAGTATTAAACCCTTTCGTCGAAAAACAGTCTAGTTTCCCAGGGCTAACAAACGCGGATGTATATTTTGTAGGTCCATGAGCCACCAATCTTCAAGATGACTGCATGCTGAAACTAAAGGCTATGTATACCTTCACCGAGCAGTTGTATACAGGGAGCGTGCTGACGATTGAAGCAGTGATGGGCATCAAAGAGCCAGTTAAATCCATCAAGAACATGCTCAGCTACCTGTCCATGTTGCCTCCTCAAGTAGAGGAGCTGAAGAGATCAGCCGCCTGGAAGGGAGCCCTGAACACCCTAAGCCGGTGTTTGGCCTATGGTCCGGAGCTGAAACCAGAAGAGGTAGCTGCTGGCTATCCTGAACTGAAAGACGACAGGTCGAAGTTCACCGAGGACGACTACCACCGAGTAATCAAGGAATCCCGCTTTGTGGCGACTCAACTGGCAGCTGGCTTGGATTTAAACAAATACGAAGCCGCGTGTGATGATAAGAACAAGAAGTTGAGTCCTCCCTCATACAAGATTACTAGCTTGGCTCCTCGCCGGCCCAAGAATGCCTTTGACCTTGACGTAGATCTATCCATCTTGCTTAATGATGAAAATGAGTTCGTCGCCTTATCCAACTGTAACTGGAAACTAGGCGACTTACAAATTGAAGGTGGAGAGAGCTCGAGGCAAGGTGATCCGGAGGCGGCTTGAGTCTTCTCAAGATGTAATCATTGCCTTTAAAAGATAGTCTGATCTTTTCTTTATCGGGGGATGACGCCCTACTTGGCCATGTGAGCCATGTAATAGTTTGTTTGATTTTGTAGGGAAACAATCTATCACCCGTGCCTTTTGCGCGACATTCCTGGATAACTTATCCTTTTAGTGTATCATGAACCGCCTTTTAAAATTCTTCGGCTTGATAAGCGAGGAAGTGTTGCAGTTTGACATAAAAGCCTTCAACCTGTGTGTCAGGAAAAACATAAGCCGACTCAGTGAGTTATGGCAGAAGATAAACCTGCCCCCTGGGGTATGGCAAAAGATAAACAAGGCCCTTGGGTTATGGCAAATCGCAGTTAAAACTGGCCCAATGAGTCGTGGCGAGTTATGAACAAAAGCTGACTTAATGATATTATGAAACCTTGTGGTCGTGCCATCAAGAAATAAAATTCGTCGTCTCAATGAGCTGCGACAGGACAAGACGAGTTTGAAAAACTCTAGTGTTACCACTAGAAGGCTTTTGCAACAGCCCATATTGTTTAGACCGGCTGATCAGGCACGAGTCAAGCTTCAGTGAAGAAGGTTCATTGAACCAATGGTTTATCTATTTTCCATGTGTGGCTCTGGCTGGTACCTTTGATGTTTTAACCAAGGCGAGTTCACGGTCCAAATGACGGATTGACTCGCCCAGAGTACATAGGTCCATGTGGCGACTTGTCCAACACATAGTCAGTATAACCATTTGTAATGCGGCAATTTTTCCCTGGCCAAGAGGGTATTCAGGCTGAACTCAGTGAGTGGAAGCCCCCAAGTGACCTATGATTTAGGAAAACTCGGGTATAGGATTGCAGAAGCGTGTACGCTCTTACTACAAAACAACTTGGGAACTTGTAGCCCCCAAGTATGACGGCTTAATTCTCAAAATCATATAAGGCGAATATGTTTGAACCGTGCAACGTGGCGACTGGTCCTCTTTGGCTTACCAGGGCCCAGTTTTGAAATAAGTGAAGCATGGAGACTTATGCTCTTTGGCCCTGATAGCGTCCATGTTTGGATAACTCATAGAAAAATAAAGACTCATGCTTTCCAGAAGCTGAAATGGCAAAAGACCGGGAAGTTCGTGGGTGCCGGCTTTATTGCTTTTATAAATAACGGATTAAAATTTCTGAAATTTGGAAAAAAGAAAGGAGCCCATGGCTCTAGGTGTAATAAGGCCGCAGGTTGGCTATATTCCAGGGGCGAGTTGTCTCAACCTCTGTGGTTGGCCGATCTGGGCGAAGATCCACCAAGTAGTATGAGTCGTTTCGAAGATTCTTACTGATAACAAACGGTCCTTCCGATGGAGGTGATAGATTGTGCATACCAGTGTGATCTTGAATCAATCGGAGCACTAAGTCGCCCTCTTGAAAAGTTTGGCTCTTGACACGGTGGTTGTGGTAGTGTCACACTCTTCCTCCAGAGCATCCAACGAGTCTTGTCATGCCAACTCGTTGTCTTGTTCCACATAGGTAGCGACTCGCGGTGAATCATGTCTGATGTCGCTTGGCAACACCGTCTCTGCCCCATACACCAGAAAGAAAGGAGTAAAACCCGTGGAGCGATTTGGAGTGATCCTCATGCTCCATAATACTAAGGGCAATTCTTCCACCCAACATCCTGGAGTACGTTCCAAAGGTACCATGAGCCGGGGCTTGATTCCCCGCAATATTTCCTGATTCGCCCTTTCTGCCTGCCCATTAGACTAGGAATGTGCGACTGTAAAAACGTCAAGCCGGATATGTTCTCGACTGCAAAACTCTTGCATTGCACCTTTCGATAGATTAGTACCATTGTCAGTAATGATACTATGAGGGTATCCAAACCGGAGAATCAATTTTTTCAAGAATTTGACAACTGTATCTGCATCACAGCTACTGACAAGCTCTGCCTCAACCCAGTTAGTAAACTTGTCAACCGCCCCCAATAGGTGAGTCTTTTTATTGGTCGACATCTTGAAAGGGCCAACCATGTCAAGCCCCCAGACTGCAAACGGCCAAGTGATTGGTATCATCCGCAACTCCTGAGCCGACACGTGCATCTGACGTCCAAATTTCTGGCAACAATCACATCGGCGAACTATCTCCTCTACATCTGCATGAGTCGTCAGCCAATAGAACCCATGTCTGAAGGCCTTAGAAACCAAAGATCGCGACCCGGCATGATGACCACAGTTTCCTGCATGAATCTCATTGAGGATCATGCATCCTTCTTCAGGAGAGATGCACCTTTGAAATACCCCTTAAGTGCTTCGTTTGTGCAACTCGCCGTTGTGTATGACCATCGATTTGCATCGACGGACGATTTGGTGAGCCGATAATTCATCTACGGGTAACTTGCCTCGGGTGAGATAAGCCATATAGGGAGCCGCCCAATCCGGGGTAGCACGAAGAACCGCCACGAGTTGAGACTCGGGGTCCGGCACCGCCAAGTCTTCCTCTGAAGGCAGTCTCACCGAAGGATTATGTAATACATCGAAAAATACATTGGGAGGAACCTGCTTACACTATGAACCAAGACGGGAAAGAGCATCCACTGCTTCGTTAAGTCGCCGATCGATGTGATCCACTTGATAGCCATGAAAATGACCCGCTACATCTGACACAGCTCGACTTTAAGCCGCCATTAAGGGATCTCTTGAATCCCAGGTGCCAGAAACCTGCTGTGCCACCAAATCTGAGTCGCCCAAACATCTGACCCGCATGAGGTTCATCTCTTTGGCAAGTCCCAATCCATGGAGCAAGGCTTCATACTCTGCTGCATTGTTGGTACATCGGAACATGAGCCGGAGGACATAGCCAAATTTGTCACCGTGAGGCGAAGTTATCACCACGCCATCCCCCGAGCTTTCCAGTTGCCTGGATCTGTCGTTGGACCGGATATTCCGTTCCTTCTTCCTTTCGCTCGACAACCACTGCCATGCTTACTGCCTTGGAATTAGCCGCGATGTACAGGAGCATAGGCTCCTTGTCCGTCGGAGCCGCCAACACTGGCGGGTTAACTAATTGTTGCTTCAAGGCTTCAAAGCCTTCGTTGGCTTCGTCTGTCCATACGAATTGATTAGTTTTCTTGAGCTGCTGATAGAGAGGGATGGCCTTCTCCCCGAGGCGACTTATAAAGCGGCTTAGAGTTGCGATACGACCCGCCATGCGCTGGACTTGGTTAATGTTAGCCGGCTTCCCCAGCGAAGTAATTGCTTCAATTTTGTCCGGGTTAACTACAATGCCGCGTTCCGACACCAAAAAACCGAATAACTTTCCTGCAGGGACACCAAACACACACTTGGTGGGATTAAGCCTCATCTGGTAGATGCGCAAGTTGTCAAAAGTCTCCTTGAGATCCTCCAAGAGCGACTCCTTCTTCTGAGATGTGACGACGATGTCGTCCACATAAGCGTGGACATTACGACCGATCTGGTTATGCAAACAATTTTGGATGCAACGCTGATAAGTCGCCCCTGCACTCTTGAGCCCGAACGACATAGACACGTAACAGAAAGCTCCGAAGAGGGCTATGAAGGATGTCTTCTCCTTGTCCGCCACCACCATCTTGATCTGGTGGTACCCTGAATAAGCATCCAAGAAACACAAACGCTCACAACCCGCCGCTGAATCAATGATTTGATCAATGCGAGGAAGGGCGAAGGGATCCTTCGGACAGGCTCTGTTGAGGTCAGTGTAGTCGATGCACATGCGGAAAGTACTATTTTTTTAGCACCAAGACCGGGTTAGCCAACCATTCAGGATTGAAAACCTCGATGATAAACCCGGCGGCCAAAAGTCGGGCGACTTCCTCTCCGATCGCCTTACGACGCTCTTCATTAAACCTGAGAAAGTATGGCCAGACTGGCTTTACTTTGGGGTTAGTATTAAGATGGTGCTCAACGAATTCTCTCGATACACCTGGCATGTCAGAAGGTTTCCATGCGAAGATGTCCCGATTCTCAAGGATGAATTCGGTTAGTGCGCTTTCCTATTTGGGATCCAGACCCGTCCCAATAGTGAACCACTTTGTGGAGTCGCCAGGCATGAAGTCTATGACCTTGGTATCATCCGCCGGTTCAAACTTGAGGGGCGGCTGAGAGTCGATTGTTGGCCTCTTGAGTGGCGTCCTCTCTACGGATCAACATTGACTTGTTGAAACTTGAGCTCTTCGGCCGCGCAAGCCGACTCGGCATAAGCTGCGTCTCGCACTTCCCATTCATGGGCTATCTTCCTGTCTCCGTTGATTGTAATAGGTCCCTTAGGAGCAGGCATCTTCAGCTTGAGATAAACATAACATGGGCGAGCCATGAATCGGGCATAAGCCGGCCTCCCAAACAATGCATGGTAGGGGCTCTTGATTTTGATCACCTCAAACATGAGAGACTCGCTCCTGTAATTGGAATCTATGCCAATGGCCACGTTAAGTTTAATCCGCCCAACTGGAAATGCCGACTTACCGGGGACGATGCCGTGGAAGAACGTAGACGATGGTATCAAGTCTTTGTCCAAGAGATTCATCCGTCAGAAAGTATCGAAGTATAGGATGTTAATGTTGCTACCTCCATCCATGAGGACTTTGGAAAGGGTGTATCCTCCGACTTGGGGAGCTACGACAAAGCCAAGTCGCCAGGGTAATCCACTCACGGCGGGTGATCCTCCCTGCTTCAGGTTATGGGCTATTGAGACCAATGAAGGTACCGGGGGAGCGCTGGCTCGACCATGCAGAAGGTTCTATGCTTGACCTTGTGATCCCGTTTGCACGTGCTGGTGGTGAACACATGATACTGCCCGCTGTTCAGTTGCTCAGGGTTATTCTGGAAACCGCCACGATCATCCTGTCGCTGGAGATCTCCTTGAGGGGGTGGTTGCTGAAACACTCCTGGCGGGTTGTACCGCTGTTGGTTGTGAACTTGGTACTGTCCACTATTGGGTTGCGACCCGCCCTGTGGACCCGGGTTAGGAAAGCCACCGAACGGGCTTTGGCGCGACTCGGGCGTGCCAAGCTGCTCTTGTCGCTGGCCCTGATCGCCACCCTGGCCTTTTTTAAGCGCCTCGGCCCGGAACTCCTGCATTACGTAGCAATCGTCCCAAGAATGAGTCACCGTCCCCTCAGCCGTAGCATGCTGTGGACAAGGGCCTTTGAGGATCTAATGATAATTGCGCGGCTTCTTCCCCCTGAAACCCCGCTTCTTCTAGCACTGGTTACTATTGGCGGTATTGGTATTAGCAACAAAATCTACCGGACCCTCCTGTTGTCTCCTTTTTCCTTGCCCACCATGATGGTGGTTTCCCCGGCCCCGAAACTGGGAATGACCCTTCGACGACTCGCCCCTCCTGGCGGTGCTACCTTTGTCGTCTTCATCTCCAGGATCCTTGGTGTCATCTGACTCGGCATATCTGGTGAGGGTATCCATCAACTCGCCCATGTCATGTCCTTTACGCTTAAGTCGCCCCAGCTTCAGCACCAGAAGCTCGTAATTGCAGTTTTTCCCCAGGATCAACACCGCCTGAGCCGCTCAGATGCCCTCTGATGAATGAATAACTTCTGAGGCTCATCGAGTCCAATGATGGGCCGACTTATCCGGCCGCTGGACATAGTGTTGTAGGCCGACGATGGACATCGGGAGTTTGCAAGTCCCTTTGAAATTCTTGATGAAACACTCCTTTAGTTCTGCCCAAGTGCTGATGGAGTTAGACGGCAAGTTTTTTAACGATGCATGCGACGTTCCTTCAAGCATCATAGTGAAATACTTGGTGCCAACCGCATCGTTTACGTCGAGCATGTCCATCGCCAGTTGATAATTCTTGATCCATGACCCTGGTTCGAGATCTGACGTGTAATTAGTCACCTTCCTGGGTCCTTTGAAGTCCTTCGGCATCCGCTCATTGCATAGAGCGGGCATGAGACATGACACCCTAATGTGTTTGCCTCCGGCATCAAGAGGCGCGGGAGGTGCCTGGGTGTAATCCGGGTAACCCTGACCCACCGCGACTGCCGTTTCTATCTGACGTGTGGCTCGCGCTGCGTCCACAATGTCGTGGGCTCGTGTGGCGGTCATTCCAAGTGGGTCGTTTGGAGGAAGGCGTCGTTGCCCGCTCGTTACTGTGGGTAAGTCTTCGTGGCGTCTTCTGGTGTGACTCGCCTGGGCCGTGGAGTGTAACCGGTCAAGGCTGTGAGAATATTGCGTGTGTTGGACCATGATTGTCTTTAGCATCTCAATGGCGTTTCTCGCCTATATCTCGGACGGGGATTTTTCATAAATCGGGAGGGACTCTAGGTGACGGATTGCCGCCAGCACATTATCCACGGGATTCAAGAAGTGGCCTCGTGTTGTGTGGAAACAAGTCGCATGGGCATCCACTAGTTGGGGCGGGGGTGGGTTAGGTGGTTGAACCGGACCTCCCCTCGGAACAGCTTGTAAAGGTCGATCAGCACCCGCCCCAGGGGTGCGTGGGTTGTCGAAGAGGCGAGTTGGGTGTAAGTCGGCCGGGATGCATCCGTAGTGTGTCCTTTGGTGAACGGCGTCAGACGCATGCTGTTGTCTCTCGAGCCGCCAGCCTTTGGTGTTGAGCCGTTCCGTCTCTGCTGCGATCGCAGTCTGCTGCATCTCTACCCTGGCGGCTTTTGCTTCCATGTCCCGCTCGGCTTTGGCCATCGCCTCCCGCAGCTTCGCCAGCTCGGCGTTGATCGACTCCTGATTCTCGGGCGTCACGATGGTTTCCATGAGCCTCGTGACCTCCGCCGCTAACTCTGCCATGGCTTGAGCCGGGGTTCTCGTCGTCCCGCCGGTCTCATTGTTGCCGGCTCGGTTTTGCCCCTGCCATATAGATGGCGATTTGTCGATGGGATCTTTCAAGGATCTCGCGGTCCATCACCAGTGACAGCCCTCCGAGTTGTCCTTCGTGAAGCGGGTGGATTGAATCTATCTCGCCCATGGATGACACGCCGTCAAAATTGGCGTGGGTGACCTCCTGGGTCGCCGGTACTTCTTGTGCGTCGTTCAGCCTGCGTAAAACCAATGAAAACACGACGACTCCTGTCCTGTCATGTGATGGGGAGGACGTACCTGGCCGGCTCGACGATGTCGGTGGAGATGTCCGGCTCAGGCATGGGTGTTCCAATCATGCAGATGAACATGTTGTTTTTGCCGAAGGGGACTCTGTCACCAGATTCGATCGAATCGGCTTCTGGCCCCCACAGCGAGTTGCCGATGTAGTACCTTCCGCGACGGCTCTTCGTCATGATGCCAACCGCATAGCTTTCTGACCCCGGTTGGGCTCCCTTTGAGAACTCAACTCCACCATCCGTTAGCGCCATGGTGGGCGCCAACTGTCGTGGTTTTGTCACGGCAGATGTCGTCATGAAAGGACTTCAAGATTGAGGCATCGCACCTTGGTGGCGACTCAAAGGGGGTGAGCAAAAGCGAGACTCATATTTACACAGGTTCGGCCCCTTGTGTGGAGGTAAAGGCCTACGTCCTGCTTTGTGTAGATTGATGATGGTTTCGATTACAAGGAGGGCGTAACTCGCCTGACCTGGCTCTCGATGATTTCTAACTTTCCCTATATTTCCGAGGGACTCCCCTTTATATACAGGTCGAGGCCCTAGGGTTTACAAGAGTCCTGGCTATGCTACAAATCGTAGCTTTCCCTATCTCTAAGTTGTCGTGCCTTCCAAGACTGGAAACCTCCCTGGCAGTCTATCTTATGTATAGCTCTTGAACCGCCATCCGGCTCCTGGGCCAAGGGTTGTACTACCAATGCTTGAGTTGCCCTTTTAATGACCCGGCCCACCTAGGGCGGGTTATACCGCAGGTAATATCCCCAACAGGGGCCGATAGCCCAAAGATGCAAGCAAGTTAGGACGTTAGGGTTCGATGTGGATGCGACAGAAACAACTGAAGGACACGGAAATGAAAGTGGCGCCAGAGGAGTGCCCTAAACTCCTGGAGGCTACATGGCCGTGTGGGCGCCTTCAGATAGAGTAAGCCAAAAAGTTACCTAGCAGCAGCCAACAAAAAGTCACCTGGCGGCCATGCCGCTGAAGTGCCAAGGGCGCCGTCGTCGCCCGATCTCCTGCGTCCAGGATCATGACCCTCACGGGTCCGTCGTCTCTCGAGGCTCGGGACCTTCGCTTGGCCCGAGCATCTCCTCCTCTTCCTCACCACGCTCCAGTAGTCAAGGCATGAGCATGGCCCGCTGGAGCCGCCGGTAGGTAGCAGCCGCGTTTCCCAGCCCGATGGGCATGAGGGTGCCGGTGCCCGGGCACACCAACCGATGTTCAGCTCACGCGGGCCCGAAGGGGCCTTGAGTCGCGTCTCTGTCGATTGCGAGCACGTTGATGCAGATGCGGGGCCGATCGACCATGCCGACGATGGTGAGTGCAATTGGTGATGCAGGGCAGTCCCATCTTGAGGACCTTGTAGCCATGATGGGTCACTTCCATGAACTTGGCGAGAGCCGGGTACCCAAGGATCATGTTGTACGGCAGGTGAATATGTGCGACGTCGAAGACGATGATCTCAGTGTGGTAGTTCTTGCGCTCGCCGAAGGTGACTAGCAGACGCACCTGCCGATGGGCACGGTGGACCCTTCCGTTACTCCTGAGAAGGGCTTGGTCGCCATGAGACGTTTGTACGGAAGTTGAGCGTCTCGAAGGTCTGGACCGAGAGGACATTGAGCCCCGCTCCACTGTCGATTAGGGCGTTGTTGATGGTTGGCGTGCACATCATGGGGACTTGTCGGGCATGACCGAGCACCTGAGATGATCACTTGGGTCGAAGATGATGGTGGTCTGGGACCAGTTGAGGGTGCGCATCGCTTCAGGGTTTGGGAGAGCGGCATTCACCTCCCGG
Source organism: Hordeum vulgare subsp. vulgare (assembly GCF_904849725.1). Lineage (NCBI taxonomy): Eukaryota > Viridiplantae > Streptophyta > Magnoliopsida > Poales > Poaceae > Hordeum > Hordeum vulgare. Next base: position 310,684,335 of record NC_058520.1, read on the forward strand.
GCGAACTGCTTGAAGGCGTGGTTCGAGGCCGGGGTCTGGGCGCCGCCAAGGATGGGCTCTTGGAACCCCTCAGCCCCATCATTCTGCATGTCTTCATCCCTCCTCCGGGATGGCGGAGACAATAGAGGCAGCCCAGCCTCACAAGGGCGAGCCTCACGAGGCTGACCACGTCGTTGTCCCTCCCGAGTGTCATCGCGCCAGCGGTCGTCTCGAGCCTGGTCGCGTCAGCGGTCCTCCTGAGGCTGGATGCACCAACAGTGTTCATGAGGCTATTCACGCCACCGCTCACGCGGCTCCCGGTCATCCCAGAAGCCTCCACTTCAGCCACCGCCGGGCGCGTGGCCTCTGTCGACCCGCCCGGGGCACCTGCTGAAGTGCTCGACACGGACCAACCGGAGCTCTTGGCACTCGGAGGTATCATGGCCGCTGGTTCCATGGAAGATTCACGTTGGCCTCCCTCCTGACGGACACTCTCCCCCTCGGCTGTACTTCTCCCAGACTGGGCTGCGAGCACCGCAGGAGCCTTGCGCTTCGTCTCCTTGTCCTTGGTCTTCTGATCTCCTGGTTCTGCCGCGTGAGGCCCAAGGAGTGACAGGCGACCTTCTTCAGCCCTGGTGCACTTGCTTTCCATGTTGAACATCTCCAGTGCAGTGCTCATCTCATCACTCATGGCGAGCTCCTCCTTCATCTTGAGGTCGGTGACTTCGTCGGAGAAGGCAGAGATGACGAGCTCGTCCGATGCCTTGGGGATCTTGAGGCGCATAGCCGTCAAGCACTGTATGAACATGTGAAGGATCTCCCACTCCTGCTGCTTGATGCGCTGCAGCTCGTTCACGGTGGGAGCGCGGTCGCGGGTGCCCTGGAAGTTGGTAATGAAGTGTTCGCGTAGGTCATCCCAGGAGGTGATGGATGCACTTGGGAGGTTGAGGAGCCAAGAGAGCGCGCCGCCATTGAGCGCCATGGGGAACCAGCACGCCATGACCTTGTCACCCCCTCTTGCCACCCTAATACTCAGCGTGTAGAGTTACAGGACCTCGGTTTGGTCCAGGGCCCCGTCGTAGCGCAAGGGTAGGTCGGGCTTTAACTTGCAAGGCTACATAGTTGGTTAGAGCTCAGGGGTGATGGTGAGGCACCCCACCGGGCCGACAGGCACATCTCACGCGGGGGCGCCCTTAATCCTATTGCTCCAATGGGTCTGCTTCGAGCGGGGCACGCTCGTGGCGTGGGACTTGCAGTGCCGGGTGCGCACGTGCGTCGGTGCGTGGCCGACGAACCACCTGACAGCTTGCTTCATCTCCTGGCCTCGCCCTAGGTTCGTGAGGCCGGTCGTGGGGACATGCTTCTTGCCTGGGCTCAAGGCGCGCATCACACCAGGGAGGTGGGGGCGGTGCATCCTGCTCATCAACGTTCAGCTAGGACGGTTGGGGTCGAAGTGAGCACGAGAGCCCCGCAGAATCCACGACAGCAGGGATGAGCTCCTCGATGCACTAGAGCCAGTCATTGTGGCGGTCAAGGACGGGCCGGTAGCAGAGCAGCTCAGTGGCCACGGCCAGCGCGCGCCGGCCATGCGGCCTCTCCGGCCGGGCGCGCGAGGCCGACCCGGAAGCCCGGACGAGCGACGAAGTGGCGGTGCGGCCGTCAGGGTGCTCGGTAGCCGGCTGGGAGGACCCTTGCTGTTCTTTAGCGTCGGGGCCCGTGGCGGCGGTCACCAGGGGTTATGGTGACCGGCGTGCACCGGCGGGGCCAGCGGGAGCCGTCTGAGCAATGCGGGTGCGCGGCGCTCGGTGCGAGCTCGGCGAGAGTCAGCCATTGGAGCGGAGAAGCTTGGTGAAGGCGGAGCTTCGAGGAAACCTTAACACGCCCCCTACCTGGCGCGCCAAATGTCGGATTTCGGGCTCCGTTGAACCCTAAAGATTCGAACTCAGGGGCGTGTATGAAAATCTCCTGTGTACTAGCCTCACCTAACTCGCTACTCGATGAAGATGGCAGAGAACTCACTCGATGGTGAGGAATACACAGAACACGACAGTTTACCCAGGTACGGGCCGCTAAGAAGTGTAATACCCTACTCCTGCTTTGTTGGATTGCTCGTCATGGAGGTTAATGGATGAAGTAGTACAGTGTTAGAGGGCCTCCGGAGGCTGGGTGGCCTTTGTGTGGTGTCGGTGTGCCAATCAATGGATCTCGTCCCACTCTATGAATTAACCTACCCTCTATATATAGTGACGGCCCCAGTCATCTTCCCTTATCATTTCGGCGGGAAGGGATCCCACAATGGCCAATTTTCAAGGGGAACAGGGGAACATGCTCCCTTGCCCAAAGGTGGTCTTCGGTTGCAAAGTGGCTGCCAATGCTGCAGGGACGGGTCCAGGGATAACGCTCGCCCTGCTGGCGGGCGGCGATGGCTTTGTTGCACAAGAAAAGAAACCTTTGGAAGATGCCTTGGGAACCCTGATACGTCCTTGCCCCCTTTGCACTAAAGGGGAAACTTCTCCGCCCTGCTGTCCGCTGCTCGCATGTCCTTCCCCTATGTCATCCTTGACTCCCGAGGCTGGGCCTTACCTCGGAATATCCGCCGCTCCGGAGGGGTCCTGATGAGGCCCCCTGCGGGTCTTGATGTTGTTCCTCCTCGTGAGGCTTGGCCCCTCACGAGTACCTTGCCTCAAGTGGCGCCGCGCCCGATCGTGTTTGCTCGATGGAGTGGGCCAGCCGTGGGCCTCAAGCGGGTAGGTCTGGGTATCCCCATTGCTAGAATGTCGACAAGCCATGAACACCATGGGGTGCTTGTTGATGTTGCGCTTGGTGGTGACTCATTCCACTTGACATTGTATCATGCGCCTTCTGTCTTTGTGTAGTTTCTTGATATAGCTTGCCCTTGCACTTGCGTCCATGTTCACACGCTCTTGAAGTGGTAGTGGAAGTATGTCGAATGGGGACAACGGTTTGAAACCATAGACCGCCTTGAATGGATACTTGTAGGTGGTGAAGTGACGTGCATGATTGTAGGCGTACTCGATGATGGGGAGACATTCTTCCCATTCCTTGAGATTCTTCTTGATCAATACGCGGAGTAGCATTTAGAGCATTCGGTTCGTCACCTCCATTTGGGCATTGGTTTGTTGATGGTAGGCCAATCAGAATAGGAGCTTGATTCCGAGCTTGGTGCATAGTGTCTTCCAAAGTATCTAAGGAACATGACATCATGGTCCGACACAATGATTTTGGGAACTCCATGATGTCTCAAGATATCCCTACAAAAGAGAATTGCAACATGTCAAGCATCATCTATCTTATGACAAGGAATGAAATGATCCCTCTTGGAAAAGTGATACACAAAAACGAACATGGAATCATGACCATTTTTAGTTCTTGGCAAACCAAGTGCAATGTCCATGATAATATCTTCCCAAGGTTGAAAAGGTATAGGAAGTGGCATGTAAAGACCTTGGGATTGAGCTTTATACTTAGCTTTGCGACATGTAGAGAATTGGTTGGTGAAACATGCAACATCATGGAGCATCTTTGGCCAAAAATACGTGTTGGAGAGTGTGGCGTATGTCTTGTCCCATACAAAATGACCGAGTCTACCACCGTGAGGCTATTGCAAAAGCAAAAAAACAAAGTGAAGACTCGTGTATGCATAGTTTCTTAGCACACATAAGATACCCATCTTTCATGTAATAGTTTTCAGAACAAGTTTTAGCATAGCACTTAGTGTACGGAGTTGGAAACGAAATATCATGCTCATATAAATCTTTGATATGCTCAGAACCAATAATATTCAATTCAAGTTAGTAACTAGCATGCATTTGGAGGAAAGTGCATCTGCCACAACATTTTCTTTACCCTTAATGTATCTGATGACATAAGGGAAAACTCAATGAATTTACTCCGTTTAGCATGCCCCTGTTCAACTTTGTTTGACCCTTAAGATACTTGAGTGTTTCATTATCAGTATGAATCAAAAATACATGCGGGCGGAGATAATTCTCCTAAACATGCAATACTCTAACCAAAACATACGATTCTTTGCCATACATGGGTAATTTAGTTGACCTCCAGAAAGTTTCCCACTAAAGTATGCAATTAGGCATTTCTCTTGCATTAACACGCCACCTATGCCATTACCGCTAGCTTCACAATGCACTTCAAAAGTTTTATCAAAGTTTGGTAAGGCAAGCAATGGTGCATGAGTAAACAAAATTTTAATCTCATGGAAAGCGGTGTCTTGCGATGGTCCGTGATGACCCACAAGTATAGGGGATCAATCATAGTCCTTTTGATAAGTAAGAGTGTCAAACCCAACGAGGAGCAGAAGGCTCTGATAAGCGGATTTCAGGAAGGTAATAACTGCAAGCACTGAAAGTAGCGGTAACAAGTGATTGTGTAGCGAGGTGAAATGTAGCGAGCAAAAAGTAACAAGTAACAAGTAGTAGCAACGGTGCAGGAAGTGGTGCAATCTCTTTTGCAGCAAGGGACAAGCCTGAACAAAGTCTTATAGGAGGAAAAACACTCCCGAGGACACACGAGAATTTCTGTCATGCTAGTTCCATCATGTTCATATGATTCGCGTTCGTTACTTTGATAGTTTGATATGTTGGTGGACCGGCGCTTGGGTACTGCCCTTACTTGGACAAGCATCCCACTTATGATTAACCTCTCTGGCAAGCATCCGCAACTATAAAAGAAGAATTAAGACAAAGTCTAACCATAGCATTAAACTAGTGGATCCAAATCAGCCCCTCACGAAGCAAATCATAGACTGGGGTTTAAGCTTCTGTCACTCCAGCAACCCATCATCTACTTACTACTTCCCAATGCCTTCCTCTAGTCCCAAATATGGTGAAGTGTTATGTAGTCCACATTCAACTAACACCACTAGAGGAAAAACAACATACAACATATCAAAATACCGAACGAATATCAAATTCACATGACTATTATCAGCATGACTTATCCCATGTCCTCAGGAACAGGAGTAACTACTCACAAGACATAATCATGACCAGAGGTGTAATGAATAGCATCAAGGATCTGAACATAAACTCTTCCACCAAGTAATCCAACTAGCATCAACTACAAAGAGTAATCAACACTACTAGCAACCTTACAAGTACCAATCGGAGTTGCGAGACGAAGATTGGTTACAAGAGATGAACTAGGGATTGGGGAGGAGATGGTGCTGATGAAGATGTGGATGAAGATGCCTCCCCTCCGACGAGAGGAGTGTTGGTGATGACGATGGCGACGATTTCCCCCTCCGGGAGGGAAGTTTCCCCGGCAGGATCGTCCTGCCGGAGCTCTAGATTGGATCTGATCAAGTTCAGCCTCGTGGCAGCGGTGAAACCACGAAAAAGCTCCCTCTTGATTTTTTCCAGACCAGGACGCTTCATATAGCAAAAGAGGGGGGTTAGTGGGCCTTCAGGCAGCCCACAAGCCTGCCCTGCGCCACCAGGGGGTTGGTGGCGGTGGGCAAGCTTGTGGAGCCCTGGTGGCCCCCCTCCGGTAGTTCTTTCGCCCAGTATTTTTAATATATTCCAGAAAAAATCCACATAAATTTTCAGAGCATCTCGAGATGTGCAGAATAGTGGACTAGGATTTGCTCCTTTTCCAGTCCTGAATTCCAGCTGCCTGAATTTTCCCTCTTCAAATAAACCTTGCAAAATAAGTGAGAAAAGGCATAAATATGGTATCACAAGTATATAACAGCCCAAAAAGCAATAAATATCAACATGAAAGCATGATGCAAAATGGATGTATCAACTCCCCCAAGCTTAGACCTCGCTTGTCCTCAAGCGAAAACCAAGTTCCATAAACAGGTCCACATGTTGAGGGACGAAGGTGTCGATAAAACATAATACGGACATGAGCGCATCATGATCACACATAGAACATCAATACATTATAAAGATTCTTATGGGAAATTAACAATTCCTTCACAAAGCAAAGCATGAAGCAAAAACCTTACCGAGAAGTAACCAACAATAGTCCATAGTAATTGAAGCAATTGCAATTTATCACAAAATCAGAAAGAGTCAAATAAGAGCTTGTAAGGCAAACCCACATACTCAATCATCTGTTTTGTTTTCCACAATTGTTACAACTCACATGGTACTCATGGTGTCAAAGTTTTAGCTGGACAAAGAGGAAGATAGGGGCTTATAGTTTTGCCTCCCAACCATTTACCTCAAGGGTAAAGTCAACAACAATAAAGCATAAGTACTCAACTCCAAGTTGATATATGAAGATAGATCTTTCCCAAGCATGTGATGGTAGCCAAGGCAAAGGAAAAAAGGGGAATGGTGAAGATCACCATGACTCTTACAAGGGCAAAAGTAAAGGTACAAGATAGGCCCTTCGCAGAGGGAAGCAGAGGTTGTCATGCGCTTTTGAGGTTTGGATGCATGTCCTCTTAGTGCGGAGGAACGTCACTTTATATTGGCTCCTGTGATAAAGAACTTTATTATGCAGTCTGTTGCTTTTATGTCTTCCTCTTCACAGGTTTGTACAAAGCTTATTTTCCACACACTAATAGATCATACATAATAGAGAGCAATTTTTATTTCTTGCACCGATGACAACTTACTTTAATGATCCTATTCAATCCATAGGTAGGTATGGTGGACTCTCATGGAAAAACTGGGTTGGAGGTTTATGGATGCACAAGTAGTATCTCTACTTGGTGCGGGAGTTTTGGCTAATATGAGGTGGAAGCAATCGTCACATTCTAAGGGATCTCTAATCATATAACATTGTTTCGAACCAAGCAAACACAATTCATTATGCTCTCTTCCTTGTCCAAAATCTACTCCTAGGCATGTAATAGTTTGGTGAGTGCTCACAATTGTAAAAAGTGTCTAAGATGATATATTTATATGTGAGTCTCTCTTTCCTTATTACATCTTATTAAGTGCACCAATGACTAATGTCTATGTTGATTTATTCTCAACAAGTTTCAATGATCATACTTGTCATAAGTGAAGTTATCACTTTCCATAAGACCGTCTCATGATCTTTCATGCTATCGTTCTTTTCATACTTTTTGATCATGGCACAAAGCAAAGCCTTTGACTAAGACACTCTTTATTATATAGCTTGTAAGCTCGAATACATCGGGGGAGAGACAAAAGCAAAAGACTCAAACTAAAAACTAAAGACTTATTCCTCTAAAAGAAGAAATTAAAAAACTGAATAGGAAAGAACTAAAACAAAGGTAAAAGCAAAAGATATAAAGGTGATACGATACTAGGGCAACTCCCCCACGCTTGGCGGAAGCCAAGGGGATTGCCCATATCAATGCTTAGTTGTCTTCCTTTGGTGGTGATGCTGGTGTTGTTGTCGCCTTTGATTCCAAGAGAGCTATCAAGCTTTGATTTATACCTTTGAGATCTGTGACATGGTTTTCCTGCAGAACAACTTCACGAGAAAGAAAAATATTGCGAGCACGAGTTGTTTCGCAAAACCTCAAGGGTTCAATCAAGGATGGAGACATCACGTGGAGGAATGGTTGGAGAAAATCTACTCCTTCAACGTCTTCAATGTTGAACATAGGTTGAACTTTCTCCCTAGCTTGGGATTTCTCCTTAGCTTGGTCCCTGGCTTCCGTGACTTCTACTCTTTTCAGATCAGCATCTACTTCCTCATCAACTTGGTGAAGGTCATTCTCCCCAACAGATTCCTGAGACATCTTTGCTATAAATCTGCTGCAGACAACAAGCTCGAAATGAAAACAGAGGAAAACTGCGCAATACGGAGATCGAAACCTTCGGGCGACTATATATTGATTTTTTTGGGCCAGAAGGGGTCCTCCGCAAGAAAACATAGTCCGGGAGGCACACGAGGTGCCCACAAGCTTTCCCACCGCCACCAGGGGGGTGGTGGCGGACTGGGCCCTTGTGGCTGCCTCGTTTTCTCTCCGGAGTGCTTTTTATTTTTCTAATTTCCCAAAAATTACAAAACGGAAGAAATTTCCTATTGGAAAAGTATCGGAGTCCAATTTCTTGCCGAAACAGATACATCTTTGTTTTCAAGGTCTGAAACACGCTGATAAACATCCCTTATGAACTCCTCTGGAGTTATGACGTTGATGATATTGGTCAGAACATTTATGGAAGTACCAGAGATGTAATACTTGATTCTTTGCCCATTTACCACTCTAGGAAAATTTCCTTCCGTGTTATTGATTTTGATGGCACCGGAACGATATACTTCCTTGACAACATAGGGACCTTCCCATTTAGAGAGAAGCTTGCCTGCAAAGAATCTCAAACGAGATTTGTATAGAAAGACATAATCACCTACATTGAACTCTCGTTTCTGTATTCGTTTGTTGTGCCATCTCTTAACCGTTTCCTTGAACAACCTGGCATTCTCATATGCCTGGGCTCTCCATTCATCTAACGAGCAGATATCAAACAACCGCTTCTCACCGGCAAGTTTGAAATCAAACTGGAGCTCTTTGATTGCCCAATAAGCTTTGTGTTCCAGCTCAAGGGGTAAATGACACGCCTTACCGTAAACCATTATTACGGTGAAATGTCCTTGGGATTCTTATAAGCAGTCCTATAAGCCCATACTGCATCGTCAAGTTTGCTAGACCAGTTATTTCGAGATCTATTGACGGTCTTTTGTAAGATCAACTTGATCTCTCTATTACTCTACTCCACTTGACCACTAGACTGAGGATGATAAGGAGATGCAACTCGATGGTTGACATCATACTTAGCTAGCATCTTGCGGAAAACACCATGAATGAAGTGTGAACCGCCATCAGTCATCAAGTATCTAGGGACTCCAAATCTTGGCTGTATATCTTCTTTAAGCATCTTAATAGAGGTGTGGTGATCATCATTTTTAGTGGGGATAGCTTCTACCCACTTAGTAACGTAATCCACAGCAACTAAGATCTGAGTGTACCCATTGGAACTCGGGAAGGGTCCCATATAATCAAAGTCCCACACATCAAATGGTTCAATGACAAGTGAGTAGTTCATAGGCATTTCCTGACGCTTACTGATGTCCCCTATCCTTTGGCATTCGCCACAAGACAAGACAAACTTACGGGCATCCTTGAAGAGAGTGGGCCAATAGAAATCTGATTGCAATACCTTATGGGCAGTTCTATCTCCAGCATGGTGTCCTCCGTACGCTTCGGAATGACACTTCTGCAGGATCTGTCCCTGTTCATGTTTAGGCACACAACATCTAATAACACCACCTACTCCTTCCATATAAATGTGAGGATCATCCCAAAAGTAGTGTCTCAAATCAAAGAAGAATTTCTTCTTTTGTTGATAGGTGAAACTGGGTGGTATGTATTTGGCTACGATATAGTTTCCATAATGAGCATACCACGGTGCACTATGTGAAGTGCCGATGACAATTAATTGCTCATTAGGAAAGTTGTCCTCAAAAGGTAGTGAGTCATCAAGGACATTCTCTATCCTAGACAAGTTATCTGCTACAGGGTTATGAGCACCCTTTCCGTCAACGACGTGCAAATCAAATTCCTGTAGCAGGAGAACCCATCCGATCAGCCTAGGCTTAGCGTCCGTCTTTTGCATAAGGTACTTAATAGCAGCATGATTAGAGTGAATAGTGACTTTGGAGTCAACTATGTAAGATCTGAACTTTTCACATGCAAACACGACTTCTAAAAATTCCTTCTCCGTAGTGGCATAGTTTCTTTGGGCACTGTCTATAGTTTTACTAGCATAGAGAATGACATTCAACTTCTTGTCAACTCTTTTCCCTAGAACAGGACCAACAACATAATCACTAGCGTCACACATGATTTCAACGGGCAAGTTCCAGTCAGGTGGTTGAACAATAGGTGCGGTTATCAAAGCCTTCTTAAGTATTTCGAAGGCTTCCTCACAATCCTCATCAAAAATAAAAGGAACATCCTTCTGCAAGAGGTTGGTAAGAGGCCTAGAAATCTTAGACAAGTCTTTAATGAACCTTCTATAGAAACCAGCATAACATAGGAAACTTCGTATACCTCTGATATCTGTGGGGCAAGGCATTTTCTCAATTGCATCAACCTTAGCCTTATCAACTTCAATGCCTCTTTCAGAGATTTTATGTCCTAAGACGATACCTTCATTAACCATAAAGTGGCACTTCTCCCAATTCAAGACGAGGTTGGTTTCTTCGCATCTCTGTAAGACTCGATCAAGGTTGGTGAGGCAATCATCAAAGGAAGACCCATAAATGGGGAAGTCATCCATCAAAACCTCGACAATCTTTTCACAGAAGTCAGAGAATATAGCCATCATACATCTTTGGAAGGTGGTAGGTGCATTGCATAAGCCAAAAGGCATACGTCTATAGGCAAAGGTACCAAAAGGGCAGGTGAAAGTGGTTTTCTCTTGATCAGATTGTGCAACAGGTATCTGCGAGAAACCTGAATAACCGTCTAGAAAGCAGAAGTGTGTGTGTTTTGATAGCCTTTCTAGCATTTGGTCGATGAACGGCAAAGGATAATGATCTTTCCTGGTTGCCTTGTTCAGTTTCCGGAAGTCTATCACCATTCTATAGCCGGTAATAATCCTTTATAGGATTAGTTCATCCTTATCATTACGAACGACGGTGATACCTCCCTTCTTAGGTACATAATGTACTACACATACCCAATCACTATGAGCAACAGGATAAGTGATTCCTGCTTCCAGAAGCATTAATATTTCTTTTCTAACGACCTCTTTCATCTTAGGATTTAATCTCCTTTGATGATCAGCAACTGGTTTAAAGTCAGGATCGGTTTTAATCTTGTGCTGCATAGAGTAGGACTAATACCCTTAAGATCATCAAGAGTATATCCAATAGCAGCGCGGTGCTTCCTCAGAGTTTTTAGTAACTTCTTCTCTTCGCGCTCTGAGAGGAGAGCACTAATAATGAGAGGATGTATCTCCTTCTCATCAAGATAGGCATACTTAAGAGTATCAGGCAACTGTTTAAGCTCGAACACAGGATCACCCTTTGGTGGGGGAGGATCCCCAAGCAGTTCAAGAGGCAGATTATTCTTTAGAATATGATATTGTTCTAAGACAATTTTATCTATCTCATCTCTCTCCTCCATATACATATCATTTTCATGCTCAAGCAGATATTGCTCTAAAGGATCCGTAGGAGGTACGGCAATAGAGGCAAGAGCAATGATTTCATCTCTACCAGACGACTCTCTTTCATGGGGTTGTATTCCAAACTTGGAGAAGTTAAATTCATGAGACACACCCTCGAAACTTACTGTGACAGTCTGCTTAATGCAATCAATGTGAGCATTGATAGTGTTGAGAAAGGGTCTACCAAATATGATGGGACAAAAACTATCTTGTGAAGTACCAAGGACGAGGAAATCAGTAGGATACTTCATCTTACCACACAGGACTTGTACGTCTCTCACAATTCCCAGAGGGCAGATAGTGTCTCTATTAGCTAGTGTAATAGTGACATAAATGGGTTCTAACTCGGCAGATGCAATCTCATCTTTGATTTGATCATATAGAGAACGGGGTATTGCACTAACACTAGCTCCCATATCACATAAACCATGGTAACAGTGATCTCCTATCTTAACAGAAACAACGGGCAGGCCAACTACAGATCCGTGCTTGTCTTTCGCGTGAGGTTTAGCAATTCTAGCGGAGTCCTCACAGAATTTGATAACATGCCCATCTATGTCTTCGGCTAAGAGATCTTTGATAATAGCAACACTAGGTTCAACTCTAATCTCCTCAGGGGGTGCAAGTGGTCTAATGTAACCCCTACGTATCACAGTTGGATCTTAGAATAATCCTTTATCCGAGCAGGGTATGGTGGTTTCTCAGTGTAAGCACAAGGAACAATAGGATCACTAAAAGCTATGATTTTCTCCTCAACTAGATTGGTTTTGGCTATGTTGCTTTCTACAGGAGGATGATATTTAAACCACTTCTCTTTGGGAAGATCAACATGAGCAGCAAAAGATTCACATAGAGAAGCTACTATCTTAGAGTCAAATCCATACATAGCGCTAAAATCTCTAGAAGTGTTTGTCTCAACAAAATATTTAACGCAATCAAACTGGAAATTCATACCTGACTCCTTACCTTCCTCCAGCTCCCAATCTTCAGAGTTGCGTTTGATTCTCTCGAGTAAATTCCACTTGTGATCAATATCCTTCTTCATAAAAGTTTTGAGTGATGACTTCTCTCGAGAGCTCATGATTGGGGAATGCATATAACATCGATTTAAGACACCCCAAGCTTGAGCTATGCTTTCCCTGTAACGAGGCCAAAAGTTATAAATAAAGTTCCGATCACGATGTACTAAATGCATAGGATAGAACTTTTGATGAAATTCCAATTTCAACCGATTGTAGCCCCATGATCCAGTATCATCACATAGCCTATACCATGTCAACGCCTTATCCTTCAAAGATAAAGGAAATACTTTCTTCTTTACCTCATCCTCGGGAAAACTTGCAAGCTTAAATAAGCCACAAAGTTCATCTACATAGATTAGATGAAAGTCTGGATGTGAAGATCCATCACCTGTAAAAGGATTAGCCAACAGTTTCTCAAGCATACCCAAAGGAATTTCATAAAAGATATTTTAAGTAGGTACCTCAGGTTGAGGAGCAACTCCTCATGCTTCCGTTTGTGGTGAAGATACCCCGAACAAACTCCTCAAAGGAAGAGTTTCCATAGTGACAAGTGACAATAAATTTCAGCAAAGTATATAAATGTTTCCTTACCAATTTCCACTTACCAAAGGCGCTTCACTCCCCGGCAACGGTGCCAGAAAAGAGTCTTGATGACCCACAAGTATATGGGATCAATCGTAGTCCGACGAGAGGAGTGTTGGTGATGACGATGGCGACGATTTCCCCCTCCGGGGGGGAAGTTTCCCCGGCAGGATCGTCGTGCGGAGATCTAGACTGGATCTGCTCAAGTTCCGCCTCGTGGCGGCGGCAAAACCACGAAAAAGCTCCCTCTTGATTTTTTCCAGACCAGAACGCTTCATATAGCAAAAGAGGGGGGCTAGTGGGCCTTCAGGAAGCCCACAAGCCTGCCCTGCGCCACCAGGGGTGGTGGTGGCGGTGGGCAAGCTTGTGGAGCCCTGGTGGCCCCCCTCCGGTAGTTCTTTCACCTAGTATTTTTAATATATTCCAGAAAAAATGCACGTAAATTTTCAGAGCATTTGGAGATGTGCAAAATAGTGGACTAGGATTTGCTCCTTTTCTAGTCCAGAATTCCAGCTGCCTGAATTCTCCCTCTTCAAATAAACCTTGCAAAATAAGAGAGAAAAGGCATAAATATGGTACCACAAGTAATATAACAGCCCAAAAATCAATAAATATCAACATGAAAGCATGATGCGAAATGGACGTATCAGTCCCCACATAAATGGTGTATTCTTCTTTGGCAAAGCATGTAGAGGAGATGCAATCGTTCTAAAGTCCTTCACAAAGCGTCGATAAAAGCCAACTAGTCAAAGGAAATTACACACTTGTTGCAAATTTGTAGGGGTAGGCCAAGTTTTAATAGCATCAATTTTAGTTTCATCAACTTGAACACCCTTAGTAGCTATCACAAATCCTAGGAAAACAACCTTGTCAATACAAAAAGTGTATTTTTTCCATGTTTGCGTAAAGTTGTGCGTTATGGAGAACTTCCAATACTTCCCTAACATGTTTAGCATGCTCCTCTAGAGTTTCACTAAAAAAAGAATGTCATCAAAGTATATGACTATGCAATATCCAATTGGATGATGTAAGACAAAGTGCATGAGTTACATGAAGGTACTTGATTCTTGGGATAAACCCATTGGCATAACTAGCCATTCATAGAGAACAATCTTAGTTTTGAACACCGTTTTCCAGTCCTCGCCCTCTTGCATGCGTATTTGGTAGTAACTACTCTTCAAATCAATTTTTAAAATATAGTGGAACCACTAAGTTCATTTAGAATATCATCATGGGGAGGTATAGGATGTCAATATCTAATGGTTATAGCGTTTATGGGGCGACAATCCGAACACATGGATATTCTACTATGTTTTGTTAGGTACTAGTATCACCAGCATCTCACATGGACGTAAGTTCTCGCGTACATGCCCTTTATCTTAGAGTTTATGCACTTGCCTTTATATGTCCTTAGTTTCTTTGGGGTTGACGTGATAGGGTGCCTTGTTAGGAAGTGGTGCGTCGGGTACGAGGTTGATGCGGTGTTCGATTTCTTATTTTGGTGGTAGTCCTGGAGGAAGGTGATCGAGAAAAGTGTCTTGAAATTCTTGCAACAAACGAGATATAACAAGAGGTAGATGTTGTGAAGTATTAGTCTGTAGGACTTCATCTTTTCACACAAGTACAAAGTGAAGAACGCTTAATGGGCTCTGACTCACATCCCTCAAATTTGACTTGTGTCGCTCACTCTCTTTGAGGTGGATTGCTCTCTCACTTTTATATCCATGATGGTGTGAGTCTTGCTTATCCGTGGTGACTTGACTTGGAGTCAGTGGTCGAAGCACATATTGCTTTCGCTTCATCTTGATGCTATAGTGATTGGTTTGATCGTTGTGGATGACACCATAATCGAATTGTGACGGTCTCCCAAGGGGGAGATGGCAAACGGACATGGGAACCACATCACACTCCAAAGTATGTTTGTAAGTGCCTATCTTGAAGGATACTTGCAAGGTGTGGTAAACTTGGAGGGTGTTGGAATCACTAAGCCATTGGACCTTGTAGGGCATGGATGCTTTGTCTTGACCAATTGTATCTTGCAGCAAAGGTCGTCACTTGCAAAATTCTGGCAACTTGCGCCGTCAATGATGAACTTGACGGATTCTCCTTGGATGCCTGCCTTGATATGGAAGATGTGGCAACGTTGGTCCTTATCTTGTTGTTGTTGAAGAATCAAAACCTTCCACACAACGGGAGCAGGGCTCGGATCATTGTTGCAATAGATTTGTGCATCTTCATGTTCATTGACTTGGTGATGCATGACCACGTGTTCCAAATATTCCATCTTGTCGTCAATCATAGTCATAGGTGCAGTCATCTTGAAGGATCATTGTGCATCTTGTTGGACCTTCAAATGTCCTATGGATGCGGCCTTGGCATGTGAAGCACTTGATTGAACTTGATTTAGTGGTCATACGGTGTTGGTGTAGAGGATGAAGCTGTTGGCTTGTAGTTATTGTAGTAGGAGGTCGGCCTGACCAAGTCGTCTTGTTCTTCTGACTTGACTTGTCATATTTAGTCGCTGGATTTTCCGTAGTCTAAGGTGTCATTGTCGGAGAAGCTTGTATACTTGAACCATAGGTCTTGGAAGAAAACTTGGAGTACTTATAGTCATCTTGCACTTGTCGTTCCGCCATGGATTCTTGATGCCCTACCTCAAGTAAGTTGGAGTAGGGTTGGAAATCCGCAATATTCTTGACTTGGTAACTAAGACCATTCATGAAGCACACCATTGTTTTTTCATCATCGTCCCTGACATTGGCTCACATCATGGCCATTTCCATTTCTTGGTAGCATTCTTCCACCGACTTGGTGCCTTGCTTGGGTAGTTGAAGCTTCTTGAGGAGATCATGGTTGTAGTGGGTTGGCACGAATCGAGATCGCATGAGGTCCTTCATCTGGGCCCAAGTGGTGATGGGGGTTCATCCTTTTTTCTTCTTCGCTCAATCATTTGTTTCCACCAAATGAGAACATAGTCTTGGAACTGAAGGAAGCCATGGAAATCTTATTTTCTTCTCCAAAGTTGTGTAGTCGGAGGATCTTGTGAACCTTGGGTGCCCATTAAAAATAGTCTTTGGGATCATTGCTACCGGAAAACTTAGGCTTGGTGAACTTCATCTTGCCGAAGCGGTGTTCTTCATTGTCATTGTTTTGGTAATGCCCTTGTCTAGGAGGAGGTGCATCATTGTTGTTGTCGAGTTGACGTTCTTGTTGTTGTTGTTGTTGTTATTGTTGTTTTTGTTGTTGTTGTTGTTGTTGTTGTTGTTGTTGTTGTTGTTGTTGTTGTTTTTGTTGTTTCCTTAGGGCTTCGTCCTCATTGAGTCGGTGTCGTTGTTTTTGGTGCTCCTCTCAGCACTCGACTTCCTCTTGACGTTCACGTTGGAGTGCTTCTTGTTCATCACAAAATTGGCGGTCGCGCTCTTGCAAACCATGTGTTCCCTTGTGGAGGGCACACTGTGCTTCAAGCGCTTGTTCCTCATGTTGACATTCATCTTCATGTCGTTCTTGTAGTTATTCTTGCTCCAAAGCTTCTTGTTCTTGTTGGTTACATTGGTCACGATCGTGAAGTCGATCTTGCAATCATTTTCCATGGAAAGGGTTGTCTCATTCTTTGTGATGGTGTCGGTCGGTATGTTGGTGATGTCAAGCTCAAGGTGGACTGATAACCCACAAGTATAGGGGATCGTGACCGTCTTCATGGGTAGTATTTCACCCTAATTTACTCATTTACAAAAGGGGATCCAAAGAATATTTATTGTCCATAGTTGAGTTGTCAATTCAAATGAACTTCGGATATCCTTGTGCAAAAAATATTTAGTAGAAGAACAAGTAATAGTAGTAACAGTAGCAGTGATAGCAGCGATTTTTGTAAAAGTAATAGCATTAGCAATTTAGTAGCAGGTGTGACAGTAGCAAAATCAATAGTAACTTAGTAAGATTCACAATATGCAATGCGTAGGCACGTGCATATGCAACGAATAATGATTTGGATGACATTGATCATATAACAGTTACACACTAGAGCGACACAAAAGAAGCTCCAATTCATCAATATAATATATGCATGTATCGTGTACATAGTCATATGTGCTTGTGATAAGAATTTCATGACATCTTTTGTCCTACCCTCCTGTGGTAGTGGGGTCCTATTGGAAACTTGGGGATATTAAGGCCTCTTTTTAACACAGAATCAGGACAAAGCATTAACTCGTAGTGAATACATGAACTCCTCAAGCTAAAACAATGTTGACCCACAAGTATAGGGTGTGAATCATAGTACTTTCGATAAGTAAGAGTGTCGAACCCAACATGGAGCGTAAGGAAATGACAAGCGGTTTTCAGCAAGGTAATTTCTGCAAGCATTGAAATAGTGGTAACAAGTTGTTTGATAGCAAGATAATTGTAACAAGTGACAAGTAGCAACAGTAAGAATAGGTCCACCTAGGTATCCCAATCCTTTTGTGGCAAAGGACAGGCCAGGTCGATTTCTTATAATAGGTAAAGGTTCTTGAGGGAACATGACAATTTCATCTAGTCACTTTCTTCATGTTGGGTTAATTCTCCTTCGGTATTTTGATAATTTGATATGTGGGTGGACCAGCACTTGGGTGCTGTTATTACTTGAACAAACCTCCCACTTATGACTAAACATCTAACAAGCATCCTAAATTACGAGAAAAGTATTAATAATAAATTCTAACCACATCATTAAATATAAGGATCCAAATCAGCCCCTTATGAAGTAGGAGTAGTGCATAGACTGGGGTTTAAGTTTCTGTCACTCTCGCAACCCACCCTCTAATTACTACTCCACAATGCATTCTCTTAGGCCCAAAATATGCTGAAGTGTTATGTAGTCGACACCATTAAGGGAATCACAACATTCATATCATCAAAATATCGAACGAATATCAACTTCAAATGACTACTTGCAACATGATTTCTCCTATGGCCTCAAGAAAAAAAGTAACTACTCACAAGTAATAAACATGTTCATGATCACATAGGTATTATATATCATAATGAATCTGAAAATATGATCTCCCCCAAAATAAACCTCAAAGCATCAACTACAATATGTAATTAACACTACTAGGCACACCGAGGTACAAATCCGAGGTTCCGGTACAAGATTGAGTACAAGAGATGAACTAGGTTTTTGATAGGAGATGGTGTTGGTGAAGATGTTGATGGAGATTGACCTCCGCAAGATGAGAGGGTTGTTGGTTATGACGATAGCATTGATTTCCCCCTCAGTGAGGGAAGTTCCTCCGGCGGAATCGCTCCGCTGGAGGGCAAAAGTGCTCCTGCACAGGTTCCGCCTCAAGGCAACGGCTCTTCGTCCCGAAAGTCATCTCCTTAATTTTGTTAGGTCAGAGGAGAATATATACCAGAAGATGAGTGCCATAGGTGGGCCAGGTGGCCCACTAGACATCACGTTGTGCTAGGGGTCCCAAGCACGCCATGATTTCTAGTGGCTGCTTGGTGACCTCCCTCCCGCACTTCTTAGTTCCAGTATTTTTTATATATTATAAAAAAACACCCATAAATTTTCATCTCAATTGGAGATGTGTAGATTAGGTATCTCCGACATAGCTTTTTAAGGTCCAGAATTCCATCTGTCAGTTTTTCTCCCAATTGATGTAAAACTTGCATATTATGATAGAAAAGACACTAGAATTACTCCTCCGAGTGGTAAAATGCATAAAAACACTATAAATAACACTAATAAAACATGATGAAAGATGAACGTATCAACTCTACCAACATTAGACTTCGCTTGTCCTCAAGCGAAAGCCGATAGCAAAAATCAGGGCCACATGATTTGAGAGATAGGTGTCGACAAAAGCAAAATACACACATAGCAACATCATGTGTCACACCCTCTTTTCACCCTATTTTAATTGTAGTCTCTTCAAAACCTAAGTTTATTAAAACTTTTTAAGCAAGTGCTACGAGTGTCATGATTGCCATCGTTTGTCTGTATGCTTGAGTGGATCCAAAAAATATATTTTTATAACATGATATTTCCAAAAAGATCCTTTTCTCATTTTTGACTATTTCAAAACCTTGCATTGGGCTTGCACTACAAGACCCTGATTCCAAGGGAGTGCCTTCACCCAAAGATTGTATTATAATTTTAGCACTATTATAACTCTCCAAAATCATAAAATAATTATTTTATAAAATGTTTTTCTATTTATTTGCATGTCCTTCCCTAAGGCATACTCAAAGGACATATATTTTCCATACATAACATTTTCAACCCCTATTTATGTTCAAAATATTTGAGCAAATCATTGAAAACCTATTTTGTCAGTGCTGACCTTTTGAAATATTTCCAAAGGAAATAATTTCAACAAACTCTCAGAAAATTCTAGCATGCTTCCCAAGCTATATTTGGTTGTCATACCAAGTTTGATCTCATTCCAAGATGGTTGGTTCACCAAACATTCCTAAAGCCTTCCCTATCCAGAATCAAGTTGTAGCAAGTCCACATAGCAAAGTTTGTCCATATGGCCTCAAACTTTGCAGGAGTACTCAACACCCCAAATGAGAAGACCCTATGAAAAATTGGATTTGTGGGGATTAATTTACCCAAATTCTCTTTTAAAAGGACAGAACTACCAATTTGGGGGTGATTTCAAGTTTGCACTGTCAAACTTGTCCAATGGAGCTCAAATTTGGTGGAGCATCCTACTTTTGCATAAAACCCAATCCTGTTAAGTTTCAGCATCAGTGGTGCAGATTAACTACCCCAAACACATATTAAACACCTTCTGCCAGTATGGTCAAACATCTCTTAACACCCTCTACACCCACTCCCTTCCACTAAACTCTTAGTGCAAGATGCCAGTACCACTCCTCGACTGTAAACGAGTGGCCCCTCTCTGGTTCCAAGCAGGCTATCCAAAATCCCCAACTTAGTCCCTGATTCAAGGTTCATAGTTTCTCTCCAAGCACTTCCTTTGACCAGCAGTGAGTCCCTCGGCTCTCAAACGGCTAAGGGGCATCAAAGCCAACCCCCGACACGCCAGACATAGCCAAAGCACCCCAGAGTGCACCAGCATACCGTGGCATGCCAAATCTGTGCTCTGGCGTGCTACAGGGCGCACATGAGGCACAGGACGCCAGCCCCGGCCGATTCTCACCTCCCCTCAGTGTCCCTCCGCGTCTTCGACAAACCTCCTGACTCGGGGCAGCCCAGGGCCCCTTCTCCCCCTCTCTGCTGACCGAGGCGACGCGTGCCCGCGTGAGCCAGATTCGGCCAGAAGTGCGCGGCCCCGCAATGCACGCGCACTGATGACCCACAAGTGTAGGGGATCTATCGTAGTTCTTTCAATAAGTAAGAGTGTCGAACCCAATGAGAAACAGAAGGATCTGACAAGTGGCTTTCAGCAAGGTATTCTCTGCAAGCACTGAAATTATCGGTAACAGATAGTTGTGTGGTAAGATGATTCGTAGCAAGTAGCAAGTAACAATAGTAACAATGGTGCAGCAAAGTTGCCCAATCCCTTTGGTAGCGAGGGACAAGCCTGGACAAACTCTTATAGGAGGTAAAGCGCTCTCGAGGACACATGGGAATTTCTGTCAAGCTAGTTTTCATCATGTTCATATGATTCGCGTTCACTACTTTGATAGTTTGATATGTGGGTGGACCGGTGCTTGGGTGCTCCCCTTACTTGGACAAACATCCCACTTATGATTGACCCCTCGCGCAAGCATCCGCAACTACGAAAGAAGAATTAAGAAAAAGTCTAACCATAGCATTAAACTAGTGGATCCAAATCAGCCCCTTACGAAGCAACACATAAACTAGGGTTTAAGCTTCTGTCACTCTAGCAACCCATCATCTACTTACTACTTCCCAATGCCTTCCTCTAGGCCCAAATAATGGTGATGTGTTATGTAGTCGATGTTCACATAACACTACTAGAGGAAAAACAACATACAACGCATCAAAATATCGAACGAATACCAAATTCACATGACTACTCATGACTTATCCAATGCCCTCAGGAACAAAAGTGACTACTCACAAAGCATAATTATATTCATGACCAGAGAGGTATTGAATAGCATCAAGGATCTGAACATATAATCTTCCACCGAGTAATCCAACTAGCATTAACTACAAAGAGTAATTAACACTACTAGCAACCTTACAAGTACCAATCGGAGTCGCGAGATGGAGATTGGTTACAAGAGATGAACTAGGGTTTGGAGATGAGATGGTGCTGATGAACATGTTGATGATGATGAGTCCACTCTGATGAGAGGAGTGTTGGTGATGACGATTGCGACGATTTCCCCCTCCGGGGGGAAGTTCCCGGCAGGACGACCCTGTCGGAGCTCTAGATTGGTTCTGCTCAAGTTCCGCCTCGTGGCGGCGGCGGTTCCTCGCAAAAGCCTCCTCTTAATTTTTTCGGGAACGAAACCCTCCTTATAGAAAAAGAGGGGAGCCAGAGGGCCAACTTGGAGCCCACAAGCCCCGTAGGTGCGCCTAGCAGGCTTGTGGCCTCCTGGTGGCTCCCCTTTGGTAATTCTTCCACCCAGTATTCTTTATAAATTCCAAAATAATTCCTCATTGATTTTCACGGCTTTTGGAGCTGCTGGCATTCCCCCTCTTCATGTAAACCTTGCAAAATAAGAGAGAAAAGGCATAAGTATTGTACCATGAAGTGTAATAACAACCCATAAAGCGATAAATATCAATGTAAAAGCATGATGCAAAATAGACGTATCAACTCCCCCAAGCTTAGACTTCGCTTGCCCTCCTGCGGAAACCGAAATCAATAAATATGCCCACATGTTTAGAGAGAGGTGTCGACAAAACAAAATACGGACATGCAGGCATCATGATCATAATCAGAACAACAATATCATCATATAATCTCTTATGCTAAAGTGATAATTCCTTCACAAAGTAAAGTATGGATCAAGAACCTTATTGAGAATTAACAACCAATAGCCTTTAGTCATTGAAGCAATTTCAATTTATCATAACATCGGAAAGAGTCAAATAAGAGCTTGTAAAGCAAATCCACATACTCAATCATCCTTTCATCTTCTACAATTGCTACAACTCACGTGGTAGTCATGAGATCAAAGTTTCAGTGGGACGCAGAGAAAGATAGGGGCTTATAGTTTTGCCTCCCAACTATTTACCTCAAGGGTAATGTCAACAATAATAATTCATTAATACTTACTTCCAAGTTGACATATGAATACAGATCTTTCCCTAGCATATGACGTTAGCCAAGATAAAGGCAAAATAATTAATTGCTGTCGATCACCATGACTCTTTCAAGGGAAAAATGTAAAGGTACAAGATAGGCCCTTCGCAGAGGGAAGCAGAGGTTGTCATGCGCTTTTGAGATTTGGATGTGTGTCCTCTTAGTGTGAAGGAACGTCACTTTATATTGCCTCGTGTGATAAAGAACTTTATTATGCAGTCTGTCACTTTTATGTCTTCCTCGTCACAGTTTCATACAAAGCTTATTTTCCACACAATAACAGACCATACATATTTTAGGGAGCAATTATTATTTCTCGCACCGATGACAACTTGAGGAATCTTATTCAATCCATAGGTAGGTATGGTGGACTCTCATGGCAAAACTGGGTTGAAGGTTTATGGATGCACAAGTAGTATCTCTACTTGGTGCGGAAGTTTTGGCTGATAAGTGGTGGAAGCAAGCGTCAGATGCTAAGGGATCTTTAGTCATATAATATTGCTCTGATCCAAGCAAACACAATTCATTATGTTGTCTTCCTTGTCCAACATCTACTTCTAAGCATGTAATAGTTTAGTGAGTGTTCACAATCATAGACAGTGTCAAAGATGATATATTTATATGTGAACCTCTCTTTCTTTATTACTTCCTATTAATTGCAACAATGACCAAGGTCTACGTTTGTCCACCCACAACAAGTTTCAATCAACATTCTTTTATATGTGGAGCCATCACTTCCCATAAGATCGTTACATGATCTTTTATGCTTTTGTTCTTATATCAATCTTTTCTTTCAGATCATGGCATGAAGCAAGGCCCTTAACTAAAAAACTCTTTATTATCTGACTCACGAACTCAAATACATCGGGGGTGACACAAAGCAAAACTCAAGCCTAGATCACCGAGAACTTTATTCTACTAGAGAAAGATAAAACCAAAAAGGATCAAACTAAGAAAAGGTAAAGGCGAAAGATGTGATGATGATATGATACCGAGGCAACTCCCCCAAGCTTGGCACAAGCCAAGGGGATTGCCCATACCCGTGCTTAGTTGTCTTCCTCCGAAGGTGATGGTGGTGGAGTTGTTTCAACCTGGGTTTGATCCTCCGTCTTCCAAGGCATAGGTGCTCCATCATGGAAAGATGATCGAGTCTCCGAAATCCTCAAATCTGCAGCCAACCGTATTGATTTAAATCTATACTCATACTCATAGTTTTGGTTCTACAGGTCATAGATCTGAGCTTGGAGATGATCAATTCTGTAATAGAGCCTGGAGAGGTGCTTCCCGATTTTATTGGCATCGATCTTGTGCTTGTTTGTCAACTCTATGATCATCATGTGGTTGGCGTTGAGTCCGCGTTCCACCATCCCTTGGCACTTGAAGACTTGCTGCTCCATTGCTTCGAGCCTCGCCTCCATGCTTCCGGTCTTCTTGGGCCCCTCAACATCAAGGATGTACAGCACCCCCTCACGCATCTCGATATATTGAGGGTGTTGCAGCACTCCCGCGAGGTAAGGAGTGATGACCTCTCGAAGAACTTGTCCTTCGGAGCTTTTGGGGACGCCATTGCGATCTAGATCTGTCTGCACAACAGCTCGAAACAAAAACAGAGGAAATTTGCATGATACGAGGGTCAGACCTTTCGGGAGAATATATAATGATTTTTTCTAGACCAGAAGGAGTACTCCGCAAGAAAATGAAGTCCGGGAGGCACACGAGGTGGTCACAAGCCCCCAAGCGCGGCCAGGGGGTGGCCCGCGCCTGGCAGGCTTGTCGCCTCCTCGTGCGTTTTCCGGACTACTTTAAATTTTCTATTTTTCTAAAAAATCCAAAACGGAGAAAAAATCCTACTGGAAAAGTTTTGGAGTTGGTTTACTTACCGAATCACATACCTCTTCGTTTTCGGAGTCTGAAATAGGTTGTTAAATGTCCCTTATGTACTCCTCCTGGGTTATGGTATTGATAATATTGCTTTCAACATTTATGGGAGTACAAGAGATATAATGCTTGATTCTTTGCCCATTTACCACTCTCGGAAAATTACCTTCCGTGTTGTTGATCTTGATGACACCAGAACGATATACTTCCTCAACAATGTAAGGACCTTCCCATTTAGAGAGAAGCTTGGTTGCAAAAAATCTTAAACGAGAATTATATAGCAAGACATAATCACCTACATTGAACTCGCGTTTTTGTATCCTTTTATCATGTCACCTCTTAACCTTTTCTTTGAACAACTTGGCATTTTCATATGCCTGAGCTCTCCATTCATCCAGTGAGCTAATATCAAATAACCTCTTCTCACCAGCAAGTTTGAAATCAAAGTTGAGCTCTTTGATTGCCCAATAAGCCTCATGCTGTAGCTCAAGATGCAAATGACATGCTTTACCGTAAACCATTTTGTACGGAGACATGCCCATGGGATTCTTATAAGCAGTTCTATAAGCCCACATGGCATCATCGAGCTTCTTAGACCAATTCTTTCTAGACCTATTGACTGTCTTTTGCAGAATTAGTTTAATCTCTCTATTACTTAGTTCTACTTGACCACTGGACTGAGGGTGATAGGGAGATGCAACTCTATGGTTGACATCATACTTAGCAAGCGTTTTACCGAAAGCACCATGAATAAAATGTGAACCACATTCAGTCATTATATATCTAGGGACTCCAAATCTAGGGAAAATAACTACTTTACGCATCCAAATAGAGGTGTTGTGATCAGTACTACTAGTTGGGATAGCTTCTACCCACTTGGTAACATAATCAATAGCAACTAGGATATGAGTATACCCGTTGGATTTTGGAAAATGTCCCATATAATAAAAGCCCCAAACATCAAATTGTTCAATGACAAGTGAATAATTCATAGGCATTTCCTGTCGTTTACTCACATTACCTATTCTTTGACATTCGTCACAAGACAAGACAAACTTACGGGCATCCTTGAAGAGAGTGGGCCAATAGAAACCTGATTGCAATACCTCGTGTGCAGTTCTATCTCCCGCATGGTGTCCTCCGTAAGCCTCGGAGTGACACTTCTATACGATCTATCCCTGTTCATGCTCAGGTACACAATGTCTAATAACACCATCTACTCCTTCCTTATAAAGGTGAGGATCATCCCAAAAGAAATATCTCAAATCAAAGAAGACTTTCTTCTTTTGCTAGTATGTGAAACTAGGTGGTATATATTTGGCAACGATATAATTTGCATAATCAGCATACCACGGTTTACTACGTGAAGCATTGATGACATTCAATTGCTCATCAGGAAAGCTATCATCAATATGTTGTGGGTCATCAAGAACATTATCCAACCTAGACAAGTTATCTGCTACGGGGTTCTCAGCACCCTTCCTATCAACAACATGCAAATCAAATTCTTGTAGCAAGACAACCCATCTGATAAGTCTAGGTTTAGCGTCTTTCTTTTCCATGAGGTACTTAATAGCAGCATGATCAGTGTGAATAGTGACTTTGGAATCAACTATGTAATATCTTAACTTTTCATATGCAAACACGACTGCTAAAAATTCCTTTTCAGTAGTAGCATAGTTTCTTTGGGCACTGTCTAGAGTTTTACTAGCATAGTGAATAACAATCAACTTCTTATCAACTATTTGTCCTAGGACAGCACCAACAGCATAATCACTAGCATCACGCATGATTTCAGAAGGTCAGTTCCAATCAGGTGGTTGAACAATAGGCGCAGTTATCAAGGCCTTTTTAAGTATTTCGAAAGATTCCTCACAATCATCATCAAAAACAAAAGGAATATCCTTTTGCAAGAGATTGGTAAGAGGCCTAGAAATCTTAGAAAAGTCCTTAATGAACCTTCTATAGAAACCAGCATGACCAAGGAAACTTCTTATACCTTTGATATCTCGATCACATCAACCTTAGCCTTATCGACTTCAATACCTCTTTCAGAAATATTATGTCCTAAGACGATGCCTTCATTAACCATAAAGTGGCACTTATCCCAATTGAAGACAAGGTTGGTATCTTTACGTCTCTTCAAGACTCGATCAAGGTTGCTGAGGCAATCATCAAAAGAAGACCCGTAAACAGAGAAGTCATCCATGAAAACCTCAACAATCTTTTCACAAAAGTCAGAGAATATAGCCATCATACATCTTTGAAAGGTAGCAGGTGCATTACATAAGCCAAAAGGCATACGTATGTAAGCAAATGTACCGAAAGGGCAGGTGAAAGTGGTTTTCTCCTCATCAGATTGTGCAACAGGTATTTGGGAGAAACCAGAATAACCATCTAGAAAGCAGAAGTGTGTGTGTTTAGACAGTCTTTCTAACATTTGGTCAATAAAAGGCAAAGGGTAATGATATTTCCTAGTGGCTTTATTCAATTTCCTAAAGTCGATCACCATCCTATAGCCAGTAATAATCCTTTGTGGGATCAATTCATCCTTATCATTAGGGACAACGGTAATACCTCCCTTCTTAGGGACGTTATACGTCTCCAACGTATCTATAATTTTTGATGGTTTCATGCTATTATCTTGTCAAACATTGGATGTTTTGCATGCCTTATATATATTTTTTGGGGACTAACTTATTAACTCAGTGCCAAGTGCCAGTTCCTGTTTTTCCATGTTTTTTACCCCTTTCAAAGGAGATTTTGAAACAGAGTCCAAACGTAATAAGAGTTTTTTCGTAACGGAAGAAGATCAGGAGACTTGAGAGCCAAGGCAGGGGGGCCCAGGGGCCCCACAAGCCCCCACCCCACGACTAGGGGGGAGGTCACGGCCCTCAGGCTTGTGGGCCCCCTGGACCTCATGTGCCCTAGGTTTTGCGCCTATATATCCCCAAAAATTCCACAAAAAATCAGGAGATCATCGAAAGTACTTTTCCGCTGCCGCAAGCTTCTGTCTCCGCAAGATCCCATCGGGGGCACATTTTGGTGCCCTGCCGGAGGGGGGATTCGGACACGGAGAGCTTCTTCATCAACACCATGACCTCTCCGATGATGCGTCAGTAGTTCACCATAGACCTACGGGTCCATCGCTAGTAACTAGATGGCTTCTTCTCTCTCTTGGATCTTCAATACAAAGTTCTCCATGATCTTCATGGAGATCTATCCGATGTAATCTTCTTTTGCGGTGTGTTTGTCGAGATCGGATGAATTGTGGATTTATGATCAGATTATCTATGAATCTTATTTGAGTTTCTTCTGATCTCTCTTATCCATGATTTCATATCCTTGTAATTCTCTTCGAGTTGTGGGTTTTGTTTGGCCAACTAGATCTATGATTCTTGCAATGGAAGAAGTGCTTGGTTTTGGGTTCATACCGTGCGGTGACCTCACCCGGTGACAGAAGGGGTAGCAAAGCACGCATTGTGTTGTTGCCATCAGGGGTAAAAAGATGGGGTTTTCATCATTGGTTTGAGATTATCCCTCTAAATCATGTCATCTTGCTTAAAGCGTTACTCTGTTCGTCATGAACTCAATACACTAGATGCATGTTGGATAGTGGTCGTTGTGTGGAGTAATAGTAGTAGATGCAGAAAGGATCGGGCTACTTGTTTCAGACGTGATGCCTATATGTATGATCATTGCCTTAGATATCGTCAAGACTTTGCTCGGTTCTATCAATTGCTCGACAGTAATTTGTTCACCCACCATGATATTTGCTATTTTGAGAGAAGCCTCTAGTGAACGCTATGGCCCCAGGGTCTACTCCACACCATATTTTCAGCCTTAGACCTTTTTACTTTGTTGCACTTTCCGCCTTCAGATCTCACTTTGGAAACAATCTTGAAGGGATTGACAACCCCTTGGAAGAGTTGGGTGCAACCTCATTTGTGTTTGCGCAGGTACTCTGGACGTGACGCGACCCTCCTACTGGGTCGACACCTTGGTTCTCAAATTGAGGGAAGTACTTACTGCTCCTGTGCTGCATCACCCTTTCCTCTTCAAGGGAAAAACCGACTCAAACAAGACAAGTAGCAAGAAGAATTCCTGGCGTTGTCGGGGAAGAACTTTTGTTGCCGTAGCAGAAGAATTTCTGGCTCCGTTGCCGGGGAGGAAGATCAAGTCAAGAACTCATCCAACTAAGTCACGCAAACTCATCTCTTGCATTTACTTTGTTTCCCAGTTGCCTCTCGTTTTCCTCTCCCCCACTTCACAATTTGCCTTTTTCGTTTGCCTTTTTCTTTTGCCTTTTCGTTAGCCTTTTTCTCGCTCGCTCTTTGTTCGCTTGTGTGCTTGCTTGCTTGCTGAAGTCACCATGAATGGAAACACCAAACTTTGCGACTTCTCAAATACTAATAATAATGATTTATTAGTACTCCGATTGCTCCCGCCACTAGTGCGGAGTCATACGAAATCAATGCCGCTTTTCTGAATCTTGTTATGAAAGAGCAATTCTCTGGCCTTCCTAGTGAATATGCCGCATCCCATCTCAATACCTTCATTGAGCTTTGCGATATGCAAAATAAGAAAGATGTGGATAATGACGTGATTAAATTGAAGCTTTTTTCCTTTCTCTTTGCGAGATTGCGCAAAAACTTGGTTTTCTTCTTTGCCCAAAAATAGTATCGATTCTTGGGGTAAGTGTAAAGATGCTTATATATCCAATTACTTTCCGCCGGCTAAGATCATCTCTCTCCGTAATGATATCATGAATTTCAAGCAACTTGATCATGAACATGTTGCACAATCTTGGGAGAGAATGAAATTAATGATTAGAAATTGTCCCGCTCATGGCTTGAGCCTTTGGATGATTATTCAAATCTTTTACGCTGGCTTGAATTTCGCTTCTAGAATTATCTTGGACTCCGCCTCACGTGGAACGTTCATGGAAATCACGTTAGGAGAAGCCACAAAGCTCTTAGACAACATCATCACGAACTACTCTTAGTGGCACACTAAAAGGTCACCTACTAGTAAGAAGGTACACGCTATAGAAGAAATTAACTCGTTGAGTGCTAAGATGGACGAGTTAATGAATTTGGTTGCTAGTAGAAGTGCTCCTTTGGACCCTAATGATATGCCCTTGTCTTCTTTGATTGAGAGTAGCAATGCTAGCTTGGACGTTAATTTTGTTGGTAGGAATAACTTTGGCAACAACAATGCTTTTAGAGAATCACGAAGATCTTAAAGTGCTTGGTGTGACTCCCATTGAATCTTTGTTTTCTTGTGTCAAACCTAATGATTATGGGGCTGGATATGAATCCACTTTGGTTGAAAAGTGCCCCAATGATTCGGAGTCCATCTATCTTGATGCTAAAAGCATTGAAAGTGGAGTAGAAGATATTACAACTTTGAGTAGTAATGAAATTACGACCATGGATTTCAAGGAATTTAATTATGATAGTTGCTCCTTGATTGAATGCATTTCCTTGATGCAATCCATGTTAAACTCTCCACACGCTTATAGCCAAAACAAGGCCTTTACCGATCATATCGTCGAAGCTATGATAAAATCTCTTGAAGAGAAACTTGAATTGGAAGTCTCTATCCCTAGAAAGCTTCATGAGGAGTGGGAATCTACCATCAAAATCAAAATCAAAAACTATCAATGCAATTCTTTGTCTGATTTGGGTGCTAGTGTTTCCGCAATTCCAAAGTCTTTATGTGTTGTTCTGGGTTTTAATGAGATTGAAGAGTGTTCTCTTAATTTGCATCTTGCGGATTCTACTGTGAAGAAACCCATGGGAAGTCTCAATGATGTTCTTATTATTGCAAATAGGAACTATGTACCCATGGATTTCATTGTGCTTGACATTGATAGCAATCCAACATGCCCTATTATTCTTGATAGACCTTTCCTAAGGACTATCTGTGCTGTCATCGATATGAAGGAAGGGAATATTAGATTTCAATTTCCTTTAAGGAAGGGCACGGAAAACTTTCCTAGAAAGAAAATAAGATTGCCTTATGAATCCATGATGAGGGCCACTTATGGTTTGAGCACCAAAGACAACGATACTTGATTCTATTGCTTTTATGACTAGCTAAGGGCGTTAAAACTAGCGCTTGTTGGGAGGCAACCCAATGAATTTATATTTTTCTTTCTGTTTTGTTGCGTCCACACCATCATAATTCTATTGTGATTGTGTTTTTTGTGTTTGAGCCAAGCGGAACCTTTATGACTAGTCTTGGTAATGGTTGTTTCATCCTGCAGGAAAAAGACAGAAACTTTTCGCTCACGATATGATTTTTCATTTTTATTCAGAAAGAGCTCTTGAGTTGATTCTTTCTGATGCTGATTGATATGCCTTTTTTTCCCAGGAATTCGTAATTTTTCAGATTTTTTGAGGTACCAGAAATATACGAAGTATACAGATTGCTACAGACTGGTCCGTTTTTGACAGATTCTGTTTTTGTTGAGTTGGTTGCTTGTGTTGATGAAACTATGGTTAGTATCGGGGGGTACTAGCCATGGAAAAGTGAGAATACAGTATACCAACACCAATATAGATGGAATTCAAGTTTTCTTCAGTACAAAAAGAAGTGGTAGTTTGTTTTCTTGTGCTAATGTTATCACGAGTTTTTGTCTAAGTTTTGTGTTGTGAAGTTTTCAAGTCTTGGGTGATGTTCTCATGGACAAAGAGATAAGGAGTGGAAAGAGCTCAAGCTTTGGGATGCCCAAGGCATCCCAAGCCAAATTCAAGGACACCAAAAATCCTAAGCGTGGGGATGCCCCGGGAAGGCATCCCCTCTTTCGTCTTCAATCCATCGGTAACATTACTTGGAGGTATATTTTTATTCACTACATGATATGTATTTTTCTTGGAGCGTTTTGTATCTTAGGAGTCTTTTATTTTTCTTGTGTGAGAATCATCCTTGCTACACACCTTTTTGAGAGAGAGATACATGCACTCATCGTGATTTTGCTAGAATGATCATAGTGCTTCACTTATATCTTTTGAGCTAGATACTTTTGCTCTAAGTGCTTCACGTATATCTTTTAGAGCACGGCGGTGCGTGACTTGGTAGTTGGATTATGCTATGAAAGTAGTCCCAAATGTGATAGGTACCCAAGGAGGATGCAAAAACCTCCATCTTCATGTGCATTGAGTAGAAAGAGAAGTCTTGATTCCTCTCAATTAGTTTTGAGACGTGGATTTGGTAATATTAAGAGCTATGTTAGTAGGGTGTTGTGAATCTAGAAATACTTGTGTTGAAGTTAGTGATTCTCGTAGCATGCACGTATGGTGAACCACTATGTTAGGAAGTTGGAGCATAATTGATCTATTGATTGTCGTCCTTTGTGTTGAGGTCAGGATCGCGCGATGGTTAAACACCTACCAACCCTTCCCCTAGGAGCATGCGTTTAGCACTATGTTTCGATCACTAATAAAAACTTTCGCAACAAGTATGTGAGTTCTTCATGACTAATGTGAGTCCATGGTATAGATGCACTTTCACCTTCCACCATTGCTAGCCTCTCTAGTGCCACGCAATTCTCGCCGGTACACAAACTCACCATATGCCTTCCTCAAAACAGCCACCATACCTACCTACTATGGCATTTTCATAGCCATTCCAAGATATATTGCCATGCAACTCCCACCGTTCCGTCTCATGACTTGTGCCGTCACTCTCATATTGCCATTGCATGATCGTAAGATAGATAGCGAGATGTTTCAATGTCATTCTCCATGCTAGATCTTTGCACATCCCGGTACACTACCGGAGGCATTTCCTATAGAGTCATCATCATTTTGAGCTTTGATGCTGTGAGTAAATAAAAGTGTGATGATCATCATTATTAGAGCATTGTCCCATGTGAGGAAATAAAAAAAAGAGGCCAAAGAGCCCAAAAATAAAAAAAAAGGAAAAAAGAGAGAAGAGGCCTAAGAGCCCAATTGAAGAAAAGAGAGAAAAGGAGAGAAGGGACAATGCTACTATCTTTTTCCACACTTGTGCTTCATAATAGCACCATGTTCTTCATGATTGAGCGCTTCTTGCTTTGTCACTACCATATGCTAGTGGGAATCTTCATTATATAACTTGGCTTGTATATTCCAATGATGGGCTTCCTCAAAATTGCCCTAGGTCTTCGTGAGCAAGCAAGTTGGATGCACACCCATTAGTTTTCCTTTTGAGCTTTCACATACTTATAGCTCTAGTGCATCTCTTGTATGGCAATCCCTACTCATTCACATTGATATCTATCAATGGGCATCTCCATAGCCCTTTGATACGCCGAGTCAATGTGACTATCTCCTCCTTTTTGTCTCACAACCACCACCACACTCTATTCCACCTATAGTGATATATCCATGGCTCACGCTCATGTATTGCGTGATAGTTATAAAAAGTTCGAGAAAGTAAGAGTGCAAAAACAATTACTTGGCCAATACCGGGGTTGTGCATTTACATTAGTTGTGTGAGGATGATGGAGCATAGACAGACTATATGATTTTGTAGGGATAACTTTCCTTGGTCTTGTTATTTTGAAATTTCATGATTACCTTGCTAGTTTGCTTGAAGTATTACTATTTTCATGTCAATAGCAAACTATTGTTTCGAATCTTACCGATCTGAACATTCATGTCACGTGAAAGAAGTTTCAAAGGACAACTATGCTAGGTAGCATTCCACATCAAAATTTCATTCTTTATCACTTCCCTACTCGAGGACGAGCAGGAGTTAAGCTTGGGGATGCTTGATATGTCTCCAATGTATCTATAATTTTTTATGGTTTCATGCTATTATCTTGTCAAACTTTGGCTGTTTTGCATGCCTTTTATATATTTTTTTGGGACTAACTTATTAACTCAGTGCCAAGTGTCAATTCCTGTTTGTTCCATGTTTTTGACCCCTTTCAGAGGAGATTTTGAAACGGAGTCCAAACGGAATAAAATCCCCGAAAAGATTTTTTCCGTAACGGAAGAAGATCAGGAGACTTGAGAGCCAAGGCAGGGGGCCCCAGAGGCCCCACAAGCCCCCACCCCACGGCCAGCGGAGGAGGCTGCGGCCCTTAGGCTTGTGGGCCCTCTGGACCTCCTTTGCCCTAGGTTTTGCGCCTATATATCCCCAAAAATTCCACAAAAAATCAGGAGATCATCGAAAGTACTTTTCCGCCGCCGCAAGCTTCTGTCTCCGCAAGATCCCTTCTGGGGCACGTTCTGGTGCCCTGTCGGAGGGCGGATTCGGACACGGAGGGCTTCTTCATCAACACCATGACCTCTCCGATCATGCGTGAGTAGTTCACCATAGACCTACGGGTCCATAGCTAGTAACTAGATGGCTTCTTCTCTCTCTTGGATCTTCAATACAAAGTTCTCCATGATCTTCATGGAGATCTATCTTCAATACAAAGTTCTCCATGATCTTCATGGAGATCTATCTGATCAGATTATCTATGAATCTTATTTGAGTTTCTTCTGATCTCTCTTATGCATGATTTCATATCCTTGTAATTCTCTTCGAGTTGTGGGTTTTGTTTGGCCAACTAGATCTATGATTCTTGCAATGGGAGAAGTGCTTGGTTTTGGGTTCATACCGTGCGGTGACCTCACCCAGTGATAGAAGGGGTAGCGAGCCACGCATCCTCTTGTTGCCATCAAGGGTAAAAAGATGGGGTTTTCATTATTGGTTTCAGATTATCCCTCTACGTCATGTCATCTTGCTTAAAGCGTTACTCTGTTCGCCATGAACTCAATACACTAGATGCATGCTGGATAGTGGTCGATGTGTGGAGTAATAGTAGTAGATGCAGAAAGTATCGGTCTACTTGTTTCGGACGTGATGCCTATATGTATGATCATTGCCTTAGATATCGTCATGACTTTGCGCGGTTCTATCAATTGCTCGACAGTAATTTGTTCACCCACCGTGATATATGCTATTTTGAGACAAGCCTCTAGTGAACACTATGGCCTCAGGGTCTACTCCAGTCCATATTTTCAGCCTTAAACCTTTTTACTTCGTTGCACTTTCTGCCTTCAGATCTCACTTTGCAAACAATCTTGAAGGGATTGACAACCCCTTTGAAGCGTTGGGTGCAAGCTCGTTTGTGTTTGTGCAGGTACTCTGGACTTGAGGAGACCCTCCTACTGGATCGATACCTTGGTTCTCAAACTGAGGGAAATACTTACTGCTCTTGTGCTGCATCACCCTTTCCTGATCAAGGGAAAAACCGACGCAAACAAGAGAAGTAGCAAGAAGAATTCCTGGCGTTGCCGGGGAAGGACTTTTGTTGCCGTAGCAGGACGCAATGCACTGGACTCACCCAATCACTATGAGCAACATGATAGATAATACCTGCTTCCAGGAGCTATAGTATTTCTTTTCTTACTACCTCTTTCATCTTAGGATTTAATCTCCGTTGATGATCGGCAACTGGTTTGGAATCAGGATCGGTTTTAATCTTGTGCTAGCATAGATTGGGACTAAGGCCCTTAAGATCGTCAAGAGTATATCCAATAACAACACGGTGCTTCCTCAGAGTTTTTAGTTACTTCCTTTCTTCAGGCTCTGAGAGGCTAGCACTAATAATAACAGGATATATCTCTTTTTCATCAAGATAAGCATACATAAGAGTATCAGGCAACTGTTTAAGCTCGAACACAGGATCACCCTTTGGTGGGGGTGGATCTCCAAGTAGTTCAACAGGAAAATTATTCTTAAGGATATGATGTTGTTCAAAGATAACTCTATCTATCTCATTCCTTTCATCCATCTGCATTTAATTTTCAAGCTCAAGCAAGTATTTCTCTAAATGATCAGTAGAAGGCACAGCGATAGAAGCTAGAGCAATAATTTCATCCTTACTAGGCAACTCTTTTTCATGAGGTTGTCTACCAAACATGGAGAAATTCAACTCATGTGACACACCTTCAAAGCCAGCAGTGGCAGTTTGCTTCTCACAGTCAATATGAGCATTGGCAGTATTAAGGAAAGGTCTACCAAATATGATGGGACAAAAGCTATCTTCTGTGGTAGCAAGAACGAGAAAATGAGCACGATACTTCGTTTTACCACACAAGACTTCAACATCTCTAACAATTACCAAAGGGCAGATAGTATGTCTATTGGCAAGCTGAATAGTGACAACAATAGGTTCCATCTCAACAGGTGCAATCTCGTCTTTAATTTCATCATATAAATATTGAGGTATTGCACTAACACTAGAACCCACGTCACATAGACCATGATAAGAATGATCTCCAATCTTAACAGAAACAACAGGTGTGCTAACAACAGGCCTATGTTTGTCTCTAGCATGTGGTTTAGCAATTCTAGCAGCATCTTCACAGAAGTGAATATCATGGCCATCAACATTGTCGGACACGAGATTTTTGTTAATACAAATGCTAGGTTCAACTCTAATTTGCTCAAGGGGTGTAGGTGTTCTAATGTAGCCCCTACGTATCCCAGTTGAAAAATTTAGAATGATCCTTTATCCTAACAGGGAAAGGTGGTTTCTCAATGTAAGCACTAGGAACAATAGGAACAATAGGTTTAACTACATTGATGATATTTAAAACCACTTCTCTTTAGGAAGATCAATATGAGCAGCAAATGATTCACACAATGAAGCTACTATCTCAGAGTCAAGTCCATATTTAGCGCTAAAATCACAAAAAGTATTTGTTTCAACAAAGGATTTAACGCAATCGAACTTAAGATTCATACCTGACTCCTTACCTTCATAAAACTCCCAATCTTAAGATTTAAGTTTAATTCTTTCATATAAATTCCATTTGAAGTCGATATCTCTCTTCATAAAAGAACCGGTACAAGAAGTGTCAAGCATGGTGCGATTATCATGAGAAAGCCGAGCATAGAAGTTCTGAATGATAATTTTTCTCGAGAGCTCATGGTTGGGGCATGAATATAACATTGATTTAAGAGTCCACCAAACTTGAGCTGTACTTTCTCTGTCACGAGGCCAAAAATTATAAATATAATTCGGATCACGATGTACCAAATGCATAGGATGAAACCTTTGATGAAATTCCAATTTCAGATGGTTGTAGTTCTATGATCGAGTATCATCACATAGCCTATACCTTGTCAATGCTTTATCCCTCAAAGATAAGGGAAAGACCTTCTTCTTGACCTCATCCTCGGGCAAACCTGCAAGCTTAAATAAACCACAAACTTCTTCTACATAGATTAGATGCAAGTCTGGATGTGATGTTCCATCTCCTGTAAAAGGATTAGCCAGCAGTTTCTCAAGCATACCCGAAGGAAATTCATAGAAAATATTTTCAGTAGGTGCAGCAGGTTGAGGAGAAACTCCTTGTGCTTTCGTTCGAGGTGAAGATACCACAAACAAGCTCCTCAAAGGATTAGTTTCCATAGTAACAAGTGACAATAAATTTCAGCACACTATATAAATGTTTGCTTACCAAATTCCACTTACCAAAGGCGCTTCGCTCCCCGACAATGGCGCCGGAAAAGAGTATTTATAACCCACAAGTGTAGGGGATCTATCGTAGTCCTTTTGATAAGTAAGAGTGTCAAATCCAATGAGGAGTAGAAGGATCAGACAAGTGGTTTTCAGCAAGGTTTTCTCTGCAAGCACTGAAATTATCAGTAACAGATAGTGGTGTGGTAAGATGATTCATAGCAAGTAGCAAGTAACAATAGTAACAATGGTGCCGAAAATTGGCCCAATCCCTTTGGTAGCAAGGGACAATCCTGGACAAACTCTTATAGGAGGTAAAGCGCTCCCGAGGACACATGGGAATTTCTGTCAAGCTAGTTTTCATCATGCTCATATGATTCGCGTTCGCTACTTTGATAGTTTGATATGTGGGTGGACCGTTGCTTGGGTGCTTCCCTTACTTGGAAAAACATCCCACTTATGATTAACCCCTCTCGCAAGCATCCACAACTACTAAAGAAGAATTAAGGAAAATTCTAACCATAGCATTAAACTAGTGGATCCAAACCAGCCTCGTACGAAGCAACACATAAACTAGGGTTTAAGCTTTTGTCACTCTAGCAACCCATCATCTACTTACTACTTCCCAATGCCTTCCTCTAGGCCCAAATTGATGGTGAAGTGTTATGTAGTCGACGTTCACATAACACCACTAGAGGAAAAACAACATACAATGCATGAAAATATCGAACGAATACCAAATTCACATGACTACTTATAGCATGACTTATCCCATGTCCTGGGGAACAAAAGTGACTATTCACAAAGCATAATTATATTCATGACGAGAGAGGTATTGAATAGCATCAAGGATCTGAACATATAATCTTCCACCGAGTAATCCAACTAGCATCAACTACAAAGAGTAATTAACACTACTAGCAACCGTACAAGTACCAATCGAAGTCGCGAGACAGAGATTGGTTACAAGAGATGAACTAGGGTTTGGAGATGAGATGGTGATGATGAATATGTTGATGGTGATGAGTCCCCTCCGATGAGAGGAGTGTTGGTGATGACGATGGCATTGATTTCCCCCTCCGTGAGGGAAGTTTCCCCGGCAGGATGACTCTGCCGGAGCTCTAGCTTGGTTTTGCTGAAGTTCCGCCTCGTGGCGGTGGCGATTCCTCCCGAAAGCCTCCTCTTAATTTTTTCTGGAACGAAACCCTCCTTATAGCAAAAGAGGGGAGCCACAGGGCCAACTGGGAGCCCACAAGCCCCCTAGGCGCGACCAGGGGGGTAGGCCGCGCCTAGCAGGCTTGTGGCCTCCTGGTGGCTCCCCTCTGGTACTTCTTCCGCAAAGTATTTTTTATAAATTCCAAAATAAATCCTCGTTGATTTTCACGGCTTTTGGAGTTGCGTAGAATAGGTATCTCAAACTTGCTCCTTTTTAGGCCAGAATTCCAGATGCCGGCATTCCCCCTCTTCATGTAAACCTTGCAAAATAAGAGAGTAAAGGCATAAGTATTGTACTGTGAAGTATAATATCAGCCCATAAAGCGATAAATATCAACATAAAAGCATGATGCAAAATGGACGTATCACGCACTGAGCCTCCTTCCTCTCTCGATGAGTCTCTCAAGTCTCAAACCACGTCCGCGAAACCGTGGTATCGAACCTAAGCCCTCTCTCCCTCTCCTGCAGCCGCGGTGAAACCACCGGCGCTCCCCTGCTTGTTGCATCATTGTTGGACTATAAATAGGCACTCCCCTTCACTCCAGCACCTCACACCACTCCTCCAGACCCTCAATCGAGGCCCTATCCACTCCATTCGATCAGAGAGAACTCCTACGCTCGAGATCGACCGAGGCCCAGCCACTTCGGAGCTCCATCGATCTCGTGCTACAGGCCTGCTCTTGTGCTCCTCTCACCTACTCCGTGATCGTAGATAGCTCAGCAACCCTCCCCACCTTTTCCCCGAGCATTTCCCTGCCCGTAGCACCAAACTCCACCACCACTTGTATCACCTCCGCCACGGCCACCTCTTTGCCGGTTACCCAGGGTCTTCCCGTCGTTCGTTCGACCACCAGTAGGTAGGCGACGATGGCATGGTGTCGCTCCTGCATCACCTAGCCTCGAGGTCGTCAGAATCGCCGCTGGCGTGCCTCCACTCCCTTTTGCCCAGAGGAGGAAGACGCCCCTGACAGGCATGCCCCACCAGTTCGTGGCCAGTCTCTCCCCTCTCTCCTCTCTCTACCGCTGACTACACGGGCGCGCGCGTTAGGTTTAAACCTAACGGCGAGCGCGCACCTGGGCTGCTGGCTGCCTGACTGGTCGATTGGCCAGTTGGGCCGGGCCAGCCACTGGCCGAGCCAGGCTAGGGTTAAGCCATTTTCCTTTTTCTTTTTTATTTTGATTCTAAATGATTTTTGTAAAGTTAAATATTTAATAATATTTAAATATTTTTCCACTATAATTCTTCTAAAAATGTGTAGAATTTATTAGTGTTGTTGCACAATTTTTTGTAAAATCTTTATACATGGCTTTGATTAAAATGCCTAGTTTAAATATTTTAGCCCCTATTAATTAGGTTTTAAAAATACCTTTTTTCATCAAAACGAGAGACAAACATTTTTAAAACTATAGTAAAGATTTATCAGAATAGGATAACATTTTTAAAGTGAGTTTGTGCTCTGTTTTTTAATGAGCTTCTTATTTTTATTACTATTATTACGACGATAGATTCCGCGTTCGAGAAGGACTTGGACCCCGGATACCTTGCTGGTCAAGGCAAGCAGACCTTTGACCATGTCTAAGAAAATACTTCTATGCATGACACATTGGTTAGTCTACTCCAATGCATATAGTTAAGGATGATCGGTGCACCACAACATGGTGTTTCAGATAGCTCCTCTAGACCACTTGCATTCAGCATGACCCTACCATCTATGAGAGTCATGCTAAAAATATGTTGACAAGTAGACATTAGTGCTACGGATAAAAATAGCATGTGCATGATGATGGTAACACAAAGTTGACATCAAAGTTTTTACTAACACCACGTCGGGTGCCACTAATGCCCCAGGATGATGATGTTGAGTTAGGTGACCACTTGTGAAAGAAATGGTGCACCGGGAATGTTTTGTGTGAGTGGTTTCGCAAATGGGATTAGATTTATGATGTGTCGACCGTCCCAACCTTACATGTGTGACAACGATACCCCTTTATGGGACAGGGCTTTGTTGATTACTTTGGTTGGTGCTATCAAAGAGCATATTACTAGTGGCGGGAGTGATATGTGGCCACTCTCGTGATGGGGTTGTACCAGGTAGGTCGACTATGTTGTTTCTACGTGTTCCGGGCACACCTTGGTCTCCGCATGGATGATACGGTCTAGAGTGGATGCTCGTAAGATGTACATTATGTGGGTTGGGTACCAATCGAGTGGACTCTTTGTCTAGTGTCGTTAGCGGAAAGGCAATGATTGGGTACTTACCTCGGGTATTTTATATACAGTGAGTCATGGATGACCCAGAAGTTTCCAGGATCTCGTGGGTACAACGTACAACCTCTGCATAGTGTAAAACTATTCGAATAGCCGTGTCCACTGTCAAGGACAGTTGGGTGGTGCTTCTTAAAAATACGTCCAGCCGTTTCCTCATAAACCACGTGTGTGTGGGGGGTATAACGGTATTGTCTCAGAAAGATGATATGACAAGTGCGGTGACCTGGCATATAGGATGAACCTATGGTGTTCAACCCTCAACAGATATGTTGATATCGGTGACCTTAAGATCATCATCTAGATTATGATGCATATCCATACAAATACTTGACCATGTTCATTTTTGATAAAAACTTGTTTTCCGCAAATCCTTCATATTACTTTATTGTCATACCAACTACATATCCATATCATGGGTTGTTTGCGAGTACATTCAAAGTACTCACTGGCTTGCCAGTGGATATGTTATTGACCAGACATGGGATAACCGGAGTTCAGAGAAGAATTCGTCATCGGAGACGGACACGTGAACTAGGATGCTTATTGGTGAAGGCTAACGGCATGGGCTCCCGTCATTACCAAGATTTCCGCTAGTAGATGTATCGGTGTGATTGGCCTTATGGGCCCTACCTATGTGAGACTTGACAATGGTGGTCATTTGTTGTATCGAACGGTATGCTTGAATGTAAGACTCTTAATATTCAGTATCTGTGTGTTCGGTGAGCATTCATCTCTGGGATCACTGAGCACGTTCATTCGGCGATTTTGACTCGTAAGTTGGGGTCCCCACATCATGCTTATTATTATAACAATAAAGAAAACATTCAAAAATATTTCCTCACAACATTTTCATTGTATAACTTTTATCATAAATGCTTCTTATGAACAAGTAGCAATTCATCACAACATTGAAGTATGAAGCATAAACTCTATTGAAAACTAACAAACTATGTTCTCCAAAACAATTCATCATATTTTTAGGAAGGGTCACATGTTGGAGATTTTAAGAAAGTCTACATACTCAACCATCATTTAGCCTTCTATGTTTGCTAACACTTACCGCATTCATTTGAGCAAAGTTTTCAACCGGATACATAGAAATATAGGGGCTTATAGTGTTTCCTCCCAATGTATTCACCTCACAAGTGATGCCAACTATAATAATGCATGCCACCGACATTCAGCTGGATATATATGTTTAGATGTTTCCCCACCACATGATTCTTGCCAAAGACAACATAAGGGAAGTAGGGGAAAATACTTTGAATCTTGCACAAAGGTAAATACATAAAGGTAAAAGACAGGCCCTTCGCAGAGGGATGCAGAGGTTGTCATGCGCTTTTCTGGTTGTATGCTAAATCTCTTAGTGCAAAGGAACGTTATGTTGTATTGCCCCTTGTGATGGAAACTTTATTATGCAGTCCTTCGCTCTTATTATCACCATCACAAGTTTGTACAACGCTTAATTTCCCTTACCCTAAATGATCAAACATGCTTAGAAGAATTTTTTATTGCTTTGTGCACCGATGACAACTTACTTCAAGAATCTTACTCAATCCATTGGTAGGTACGATGGACTCTTCAAACATAGGTTTCGGTTTAAGGTTTTGGATGCACAACTAGTATCTCTACTTAGTGCAAAGTTTTTCGCTAGTAGAGGTCTTGGGAAAGCACCACACATTATAGGATCTATAACAATATAACTTCTATGTGAAGGTGAACAAGCATAAATCATTACTCTATCTTCCTTGTCCAATGTCAATAGTTTTTGCATATTATAATTAATGGGGGGTCACAATCATAAACGATGTCAAGGATAGTGTATTTCCATGTAAATATTCTTTTCCTTTATTAATTCTTTCATGTGTTGCATCACCGACCAATTCCATGTTTGTCAATCTTCAACAAATTTTACCACTTACACTTTTCCTTATGTGATATCACTACTTACTATAAGAATAGCATGCGATCTTTCTCCTTATTTTATTTATTTTGATTGCAGCAAGAAAGTAGAGAAGCAAAACTCAAGCTAAATATACTATCTAACTCTCACTCGATTACATAGATAGATAGATAGATAGATAGATAGGTCACGAAACTAGCACTCAAAAGAAAAAGATTGACCTAAACTTTTATTTGGCTAGATTTCAGAATGGCTAAATCAAACTAGGATGAATAAAGAAAAAGAAGGGTGATGGTGATACAATACTTGGGCGCCTCCCCAAGCTTGGTTGAAGCCAATGGGAGTGCCCATACCGGTGAACTCAAGTCTCCTTCTTTGGTGATGAAGATGGAGGTGGTGGAGGTGTAGATGTGGAGGTAGCGTCATAGTGTAGCCTCAAGAGGTTCTCCAGATGTTTAACAATGCTCTGGAGATTGGTGACTTATTCCTTTGACAAAATATTTCCAAGAGTGAGATGTTTATTCTGAACACGAACCGTTTTGAAAGATTTGAAGGGTTCGATTTCAAGAGGGGTAAGATGTTCATAGTAAGATTTAAGGTAATCATCTTCTTCCTCTTCTTTTGGTGGCATGGCCTGCCATTTTTCTGGAGTTTGATCCCGCTTGGCCTCCTTGTCCTTGTTCTCCTTGGTAGTTCCTACTCATTCCTCTTCCTTCATCTTCACCACCCAAGCATCTCCTTCTACGTGGTTGGAGGAGGGAGAAGACATGATGCCCGACTTGTTAGATCTGACAGAAAAACAGCACGAAACAAGAACAAAGGATTTCTCCCTGGTACTGCGCTCAAATCATTTGGACATACATATAGAGAATTTTTATATAAGGGAATACGTGGTCCACAAGAAACGGAATCGGGAAAGCACCCGAGGGGCCCACTATACATCATGCCACGCTAGGGGGGCCTGGAGTGCCCTCGTATCTAGCGGACACCTGTTTTCCTTTCCCATGTGTTTCTAAGTTCCTAAATGTTCTAAAATACCAAACTGCCAAAAAATATTTTTGCGGATTTTTCTGAGCCCGTTTACTTACCGTATCACATACCTGTTCCTTTTATGGGATTCTGGAGTGTTTTGGAAGGTCTCCCTAATGTGCTCCTCCGGTGTCATGGTTTGGATAATATTTGTTTCAACATTAATTGGTGTATGTGAGATATAGTGCTTTATCCTTTACCCATTGACCACCTTCGGGTTAGTGGGTTCGGGATTATTGATCTTAATAGATCCACACCGATAAACTTCTACGATAATATATAGTCCTTCCAATTTGGGTAGAAGTTTTCCTGCAAAGAATCTAAGATGAGAATTGTACAATAGAACATATTCACCAACTTTGAATTCTCACTTTTGGATTCTTTTGTCATGCCATATTTTAACTTTTTCTTTGAATAGTCTAGTATTTTCATAAGCTTGGGTTCTCCATTCATCTAATGAGATAATATCAAATAACCTCTTTTCACCAGCAAGTTTGATATCATTGTTTTGTTCCTTAGTTGCCGAGCTTTATGTTCTAACTCAAGAGGTAAATGACATGCTTTCCCATAAACCATTTTATAAGGAGACATGCCCATAGGATTTTTATAAGCTGTTCTATAAGCCCACAATGCATCATCTAATTTCTTAGACCAAGTATATATCTTTTGCAATATTAGCTTCATTTCTCTATTGGTTAATTATATTTGACCACTACACCGAGGATGATTGGGAGATGCAGTTTTATGGTTAACATCACATCTAGCAAGCACCTTACGGAAAGCACCGTGAATAAAATGACAACCACCATCAGTCATTAAATATATAGGGACTCCAAAACGTCGGAAATTAACTTCCTTAAGCATCTCAATAGATGTGTTGTGATCAACACTATTGGTTGGAATAGCTTCTACCCATTTAGTGACATGATCAACATAACCAAAATATGTGTATACCCATCAGAGGAAGGAAAAGGTCCCATAAAATAAAATACCCAAACATCAAATGGTTTAATAACAATTGAATATTTCATAGGCATTTCCTAACGTCTACTAATGTTACCAATTCTTTGACATTCATCTCAAGAGAGGACAAACTTATGAGCATCTTTGAAAACAGTAGGCCAATAAAATCCAGACTGTAATACCTTGTGTGAAGATCTATCTCCCGAATG
Source organism: Hordeum vulgare subsp. vulgare (assembly GCF_904849725.1). Lineage (NCBI taxonomy): Eukaryota > Viridiplantae > Streptophyta > Magnoliopsida > Poales > Poaceae > Hordeum > Hordeum vulgare. The sequence goes on from NC_058520.1 coordinate 310,728,218, forward strand.
GTGTCCTCCATAAGACTCAGAGTGACACTTTAGTTCCTGTTCATGCTCAGGTATACAACGTCTAATTCATCCATCTAATTCCTCTTTATAAAGATGTGGGTCATCCCAAAAGTAATGTCTCAAATCAAAGAATAATTTTTCTTTTGTTAATAGGTGAAACTAAGTGTTATGTATTTAGCAACAATGTAATTAGCATAATCAGCAAACCATGGTGTGTTATTGGAAACATTGACCACAAATAGTTGTTCATCGGGAAAGCTATCATCAATAGGTAGTGGCTCATCAAGAACATTTTCTAACCTAGACAAGTTATCAGCTACGGGGTTCTCAGCTCCTTTCCTATCAATGATATGCAAATCAAATTCTTGTAGCAAGAGAGACCACCTAATAAGTCTAGGATTAGCATCTTTCTTTTTTTAAGATATTTAATAGCAGCACGATCAGTGTGAACAATTAGTTTAGAATCAACAATGTAAGATCTGAATTTATCACATGCAAATACAACTGCTAAGAATTCTTTTTCAGTCGTAGCATAATTTCTCTGGGAACTGTCTAGAGTTTTACTAGCATAATGAATGATATTTAGTTTCTTATCAACTCTTTGTCCTAGAACAACACTAACAACACAATCACTAGCATCACACATAATTTCAAAAGGCTAGTTCGAACCAGGTGGTTGAACAATATGTGCAGAAGTTAAGGCTTTCTTAAGTTTTTCAAAGGCTTCTACGCATTCATCATCAAAAATGAAAGGAACATCCTATTGTAATAAATTAGTAAGAGTCCTAGAAATTTTAGAGAAGTCTTTAATAAACCTCCTATAGAAACCACCATGACCAAGGAAACTACGGATACCTTTGATATATTTAGGACATGGCATCTTCTCAACTGCATTAACTTTAGCCTTATCCACCTCAATACCTGATTCAGAAATTTTATGGCCAAGGCAATACCTTCATGCACCATAAATGCACTTCTCCAAATCAAGACAAGGTTAGTTTGCTCACATCTCTCCAAAACTCGAGCAAGGTTGCCTAAGCAATCATCAAAAGAAGTTCCATAAACGGAAAGATCATTCGTGAAGATCTCAATAATCTTTTCACAAAAATCAGAGAATATAGGAGTCATACATCTTTTAAAGTTAGCAGGTGCATTCCATAATTCAAAAGGCATACGTCTATAAGAATAAGTTCCAAAAGGAAAAGTAAAGGTGGTTTTATGTTGATCATGATGTGACATGGGTATTTGAGAGAAACCACAATAACCATCTAGAAAGCAAAAATGTGTGTGCATCGATAATCTATCTAGCATTTGGTATATGAACAGTGAAGGATAATGATAATTTCTACTAACTTTGTTTAACTTTCTAAAATCAATTACCATCCTATATCCAGACACAATTCTTTGTTTTCTCATTAGGAATAATAGTGATACCTCCTTTCTTAGGGACACAATGAATGAGACTTACCCATCTACTATCAGCTATGGGATAAATTATACCAGCTTCGATAAGATTTAACATTTCATTTCTCATTACTTCTTTAATTTTGGTATTCAGTTTTAGTTGCTGATCAACAATGGGTTTGGCATCTGGTTCCATATTAATCTTGTGCTGACAAAGAGTGGGACTAATTAATGCCCTTAAGATCATCAAGAGTATACCCAATAGCAACTCAATGCTTTCTTAATTTTTTAGTAAGCTTTCTTCCTCATGCTATCTAAGGTTAGCACTGATAATAACATGATATATCTTCTTTTCATCATGATAAGAATATTTCAAAGTGTTAGGTAATTGCTTTAATTCAAACACAGGATCACCCTTGGGTGGGGGAGGACCTCCTAGAGTTTCAACAGGCAAGTTGTGTTTAAGAATATGTTTTTTCTCAAAGAAGATCTCTTATCTATTTCATTTCTTTCATGCATATGCATATCATTCCATGGTCTAGCAAATATTGTTCCAATGGTTTCGTGGGAGGAAATGGCAGGAGAAGCAAGACCAATTACTTCATCTTTACTAGGCAATTCTTTATCGTGGGGTTTCTTACTAAACTTGGAGAAATGGAACTTATGAGACGTACTACCAAAATTAACACTGACAGTTTCCTTTTTGCAATCTATTTGAGCATTGACGGTGTTGAAGAAGGGTCTACCAAATATTATGGGACAAAAATTATCTTGTGGTGAGCCAAGTACTAGAAAAGAAATAGGGTATTTTACTTTCCCACATCAGACATCAAAAGCTATAACAATCCCAAGTGGTGTGATGGTGTCTCTATTAGCAAGTTTAATAGTAACATCTATGTCTTCTATCTCAGCGGATGCTAACTCATGCATAATTTCCTCAAATAAGGTAAAAGGGATAGCACTAACACTAGCACCCATATCACATAAGACATGATAGCAATGATGTCCTGCTTTGCTGAAATGACATGTATGCCAACAACCGGTCTATTCTTGTCTTTCGTATCAGGTTTGGCAATTCTAAAAACCTCATTACATAAGTAAATAACATGACCATCAATGTTGTCTACCAAGAGATCTTTAACCATAGTGGTACTAGGTTCTACCCTGATTTTCACAAAGGGTTTGGTTGTCCTAACATAACTTTTATTAACCACACTTGAAGCTTTAGCATGTTCCTTTATCCTAATGGGGGAAAGTGATTTCTCAATGTAAGGAGTAGGCACAACTTGGTCAACATTGTAAATAATAGTTTCAGCTTCAACTTTAATTGGTTCTTCAATTTTTTATTTCATAGGTGGATGACATTTATACCACTTATCTCTAGGGAGATCGACATGAGAAGCAAAGGTTTCACAAAATGAGGATACCATCTCAGAGTCAAGTCCATACTTAGTGCTAAAATCATTCAAAGCATGGGTATTCGTAAAAGATTTAACACTATCAAACTTCGGTTTTATACCTCACACTTTACCTTCGTCGAGTTCCCAATCTTCAAAACTGCATTTAATTATTTCCAAAATATCCCACCTGAATTCAGTAGTATTCTTCATAAAAGAATCAGAGCAAGAAGTATCGAGCATGATTTGATCATTACGAGAAAGCCGAGCATAAAATTTTTGAACAATAATTTCTCTTGAGAGCTCATTATTGGGGCACGAATATAACATTGACTTTGGCCACCCCAAGATAGAGCGATACTTTCTCCTTCAAGAGGCCAAAAATTAAAGATAAAATTCCGATCACGATGAACAAGATGGATAGGATAATATTTTTGGTGAAACTCCAATTGCAATCAATTCCAGAGCCAAGATCGTGTATCATCACATAGCCATACCATGTCAATTCTTCCCCCAAATATAGAGGGAAAACCTTCTTCTTTATTGAATCTCAGGATAAACCTGCAAGTTTAAATAATCCACAAACTTCATCCACATAGATTAGGTGGATAATGGAATAGTTTGTTCGATCTCCTGCATAAGGATTAGCTAGCAGTTTCTCTATCATACATGAAGGAATTTCATATTAAACATTTTCAGTAGCTCGAGCATGTTGAGGGACAACGTTTGGTGTTTCCTGTCAAGGTGAAGATACCCCGAACAAGCCCCACAATGTATTACTTTCCATAGTGACAAGTAATAGTAAATTTCAGCACGTAAAATCATTTTTCCCTTACAAAATTCCACTTACCAAAGGCGCTTCACTCCCTGGAAACGATGCTAGAAAAGATACTTGATGACCCACAAGTATAGGGGGTCAATCATAGTTCTCTAGATAAGTAAGAGTGTCGAGCACTACGAGTAGTGGAAGGAAATGAAAAGTGGTTTTCAACAACGTAATTTCTGCAAGCACTGAAATAGTGGTAACAAGTTGTTTGATAGCAACATAATTGTAACAAGTGACACGTAGCAATAGTAACAGTAGGTCCAGAAAGATAGTCAAATCCTTTTGTGGGAAAGTAGAGGACATAATAATTTCTTATAATAGGCAAAGCGTTCTTGAGGGCACATGGGACTTTCATCTAGTCCCTTTCGTCAAGCTGGGTTAATTCATGTTCGGTATTTCGATAATTTGATATGTGGTTGGACCGCAGCTTGGGTGATAATCTTACATGAACAAACCGCCCACTTATGATTAACCTCCCCGCAAGCATCCACAACTATGAGAAAAGTATTCAGAATATATTCTAACCATATCATTATGTTGGAAATATTCCCTAGAGGCAATAATAAATTGGTTATTATTATATTACCCTGTTCATGATACTCGTTTATTATCCATGCTAGAATTGTATTGATTGGAAACTCAAATACATGTTTGATACATAGAGAACACATTGTCCCTAGTGAGCCTCTAGTTGACTAGCTCGTTGATCTAAGACGGTCAAGGTTTCCTGGCCATAGACAAGTGTTTTTACTTGATAACGGGATCACATCATTAGAAGAATGATGTGATGGACAAGACCCAAACAATAAACGTAGCATATGATCATCTCAGTTTATTGCTACTGTTTTCTACATGTCAATGTATCTGTTCCTATGACCATGAGATCATACAACTCTTGGACACCGGAGGAATACCTTGTGTGTATCAAACGTCGAAACATTACTCGATGACTATAAAGGTGCTCTAGAGGTATATCCGAAGGTGTCTGTTGGATTGGCATGGATCAAGACTGGGATTTATCACTCTATGTAACGAAGAGGTATCTCGGGGCCCACTCGGTAATACAACATCACAATAAGCCTTGCAAGAAATGCGACTACGGAGTTGTCACGGGCTCTTGTCTTATGGAATGAGTAAAGAGACTTTTCGGTAATGAGATTGAACTAGGTATCGAGATACCGATGATCGAATCTCGGGCAAGTAACATATCGAATGACAAAGGGAACAACATACGTGAGTAACTGAATGCATGACATAGAGGTCCAACCGATAGAGATCTTCGTAGAATATGTCCGAGCCAATATGGACATCAAGGTCCCCCTATTGGTTATTGACCGGAGAGTGCCACAGGTCATGTCTACATAGTCCTCGAACCCGCAAGGTCTGCACACTTAAGGTTCGGTGACATTTTTGTATAGTTGAGTTATCGGTGCTAGTGACCTAAGGTTGTTTGGAGTCCTGGATGAGATCCTGGACGTCACGAGGAGCTCCGGAATGGTCCGGAGGTAATGATTGATATATAGGAAGTTATTTTTTGGTCACCGAAAAAGATTGAGGCTCATCGGTAGTGTACTGGGAGTGCCGAGAGAGTACCGGGGACCATCGAGAGGGGTGTCATGCCCTGAGGGGCATCATGGGCTGTGGGAGGACACAAACGGCCCCTAGTGGGATGTCCTAGGCCTCCACTAAGGCCTGTGGGGTTTGAGAGGGAAAAACCCAAAGGTGGAAGAGGAGGAAAGGGTTTTCAAGTGGAGAGCAGGAATCCTACTCCTAGTAGGATTGGAGTAGGACTCCTCCACCTGCAATTTCGGCCAAACCTTGAGAGTTTGAGGCTGCGTCCTCCCCTCCCTATCTCCTATATATACTAGAGGAATTAGAGGCAGCCCTAACCCTAATTGCCATGTGGTCCCTCTACTTCTCTCTAGATTTGTTTCTCCTCTAGTCTAGTTCGGCGGTGCTTAGGCGAAGCCCTACTGGATTAGTTCACCACCACCACACCATGCCGCCATGCTCGAGAACTAATCTACCTCTTCGCCCCTCTTGCTAGATTGAGAAGGCGGGGATCATCATCGAGCTGTACGTGTGCTGAACTTGGAGGTGTCCTCTGTTTGGCACTAGATCGGGATGGATCGTGATTGGATCGTGGGACGGATCGTGATGAGATCGCGGGACGGGCTGCGATTTGGATTGCAAAGATGTTCCACTACATCAACCGTGTTATATACGCTTCCGCTTAGCGATCTACAAGGGTATGTAGATTCACTCTCCCCTCTCGTATATGATCATCACCATGGATAGGTATTGCGTGCGCGTAGGAATTTTTTGTTTCCCATGCGACATTCTCCAACAGTGACATCATGAGCTAGGTTCATGCATAGATGATATCTCGAGTAGAACACAAAATATTTTGTGGGCGTTGATGTTCAATGTGCTGCCCTCCTTAGTCTTTTCTTGATTCGGCGACTTTTTCGGATTGAAGCGGCCCGGACCAACTTTACTCGTATGCTTACGAGAGACCGGTTTCATCGACTGACATGCAACTTGTTGCATAAAGATGACAGGCGGGTGTTTGTTTCTTCAACTTTAGTTGAATCGGATTTGACAGAGGCGGTCCTTGGAGAAGGTTAAATAGCAATTTGCATATCACCGTTGTGGCTTTGCGTAAGTTAGATGCGATCATACGAGATACCCATAGCAGCCACGTAAAACATGCAACAACAAATTGGAGGACGTCTAACTTGTTTTCGCAGGGTATGCATGTGAAGTGATATGGCCAAAGACAAGGTATGATATATTGGATGTATGATATGATAATGTCATAATAGTTAAATATCGACTTGCACGTCGACGCTCCGTCAACCGGCAGGACCATAGGGTTGTCTTTAATTATTTTTGCACTTGGAGATGCTTTGCTTTGTAGCTAGTAGTAGCTTTAGTAGTAACAAAATAGTTACCGCGACAACCTTGATGGCAGCACAATGATGGAGATCATGGTGTGGTGCCGGTAACGATGGAGATCATGCTGGTGCTTTGGTGATGGAGATCAAGAAGAACAAGTTCATGGTCATATCATGTCAATTATGATTTGCATGTGATGTTAATCCTTTTATGCACCTTATTCGGCTTAGGACGGTGGTAGCATTATAAGGTGATCCCTCACTAAGGTTTCAAGATAAAATTGTGTTCTCCCCGACTGCGCACCGTTGCGACAGTTCATCGTTTCGAGACACCACGTGATGATCGGGTGTGATAGACTCAACGTTCACATACAACAGGTGCAAAAGAGTTGCACACGTGGAACACTCGGCTTAAACTTGACGAGTCTAGCATGTACAGACATGGCCTCGGAACACAAGACACCGAAAGGTCAAGCTTGAATGATATAATTGATATGATCAACATGGAGATATTCACCATTGAAGCTAAAATCAACTCACGTGATGATCAGACTTGAGTAAGTGAATTTGGATCATGCGACACTCGAATGACTAGAGGGATGTCAATTTGAGTGCGAGTTCTTAACTAATATGATGAATTGAACTCATTATCATGAACAGAGTGAAAAGGTCTTTGAAATTATGTTGTAGCTTGCATTGTAGCTCTACTTTTTTTAATATGTTCCTAGAGAAAATTTAGTTGAAAGATGATAGTAGCAATTATGCCGACTAGGTCCGTAAACTAAGGATTGTCCTCATTGCTGCACAAAAGGCTTATGTCCTTAATGCACCATTCGTTGTGCTAAACCCTGATACGTCTCAAACGTATCTACAATTTTTGATGGTTTCACGCTATTATCTTGTCTTCTTTGGTTGTTTTATGTACCTTTTATATCTTTTTTGGGACTAACTTATTAATTCAGTGCCAAGTGCCAGTTCCTGTTTTTTCCGTGTTTTTGACTCTTTTCAGATCTGATTTTGGAACCCCGAAATGATTTTTTCCCGAACGGAAGAAGACCAGGGGCCTTTTGGGCCAAGCCAGGTGGGCTCCAGGGAGCCCACAAGCCCCCACTCCGCCACCAGGGGGGAGGCGGCGGTGTGCAGGCTTGTGGCCTCCCTGGCCGCCCCCTGACCTAGGTCTTTCACCTATAAATTCCCAAATATTCCGCAAAAAATCAGGGGAGCCTCGAAAATACTTTTCCACCGCCGCAAGCTTCCGTTTCCGCGAGATCTCATCTGGAGACCCTTCCCGGCACCCTGCCGGAGGGGACTTTGGAGTTGGAGGGCTTCTTCATCATCATCATCGCCCTTCCAATGACTCGTGAGTAGTTCACTTCAGACCTACGGGTCCGTAGTTAGTAGCTAGATGGCTTCTTCTCTCTCTTGGATCTTCAATACAAAGTTCTCCATGATCTTCATGGAGATCTATCCGATGTAATCTTCTTTGGTGGTGTGTTTGTCGAGATCCGATAAATTGTGGATTTGTGATCATATTATCTATGATATATATTTGAGTCTTTGCTGATTTCTTATATGCATGATTTGATATCCTTGTAAGTCTCTCCGAGTCTTGGGTTTTGTTTGGCCAACTAGATCTATGATTCTTGCAATAGGAGAATTGCTTGGTTTTGGGTTCTACCATGTGGTGACCTTTCCCAGTGACAGTAGGGGCAGCAAGGCACACATCAAGTAGTTGCCATCAAGGGTAAAAAGATGGGGTTTTTATCATTGGTTTGATATTATCCCTCTACATCATGTCATCTTGCTTAAGGCGTTACTCTGTTGTTATGGACTTAATACACTAGATGCATGCTGGATAGCGATCGATGTGTGGAGTAATAGTAGTAGATGCACAAAGTATCGGTCTACTTGTTTCGGACGTGGTGCCTATATAAACAATCAGGGCAAAGAATATCGTCACGACTTTGCGCGGTTCTATCAATTGCTCGACAGTAATTTGTTCACCCACCATCTACTTGCTTTCATGAGAGAAGCCACTAGTAAACACTACGGCCCCCGGGTCTATTCACATCCATCCTTTACACCTCCGCTTTTACTTTGTTTTGTTACTTTGTTGCTTTCAGTTCTCACTTGGCAAACAATCTATAAGGGATTGACAACAGCTTCATAGCGTTGGGAGCAAGTTTTGTGTTTTTGCAGGATCTTGAGATACTCCTCCACTGGATTGATACCTTGGTTCTCAAACTGAGGGAAATATTTACCACCGCTACGCTACATCAGCCTTTCCGCTTCGAGGGAACACCAATGCAAGACTCCGAGGCCACGGGGGAAATCCTTTGCATACTTTCCTAGGAATTCCCTTAAGGCGTAGCCGCAGCTGAAGGATTCCTGGTGACGTTGATGACGAGTATCAAGCAATACTCCTATTTATGGCGCCATTGGAAGGTCTTTTGTTGCAGTAGCAGAAACTTTTTTGGCTCCGTTGCCGGGGAAGCTCAGCTCACATCAGAAGTATTTCTGGTGCCATTGCCGGGGAGGAGAAGTGAAGATCTATTCAAGTAGGTCTCACAAAATCTTCTCTTGCATTTACTTTTGCTGCCAGTTGCCTCTTGTTTTCCTCTCCCCCACTTCACATTTGCCGATTTCATTTGCCTTTTTCTGTTCGCCCTTTTCTCTTGCTTGCTTTCTCTTTGCTTGTCTGCCATGTGCCCTGAATATGCTTGTATCTTCGCTTGCTGAAAATCTAGTGATATGGATCCTCATCCACTTGCTAGTCTCTTTAAGAGACCCACTCGTGTGGAACAAATTGCTAGTGAGTTGAGGGCAATTGAGTATTTCTTTGGAGTTTTGCGTAAGATGTGTGAATCTGAAAATCGTGATGAAGAAATTCATGAAGTGATTCACGAGGGCTCCTTGGATGAAAAGCATGATTGCAATGATTTCACTATAGATCCTATTAGTGAAAATCATGCTGAAAATATGCAAAACCCTAAGCTTGGGGATGCTAGTTTTGCTTTGTCCACTACTTGTTGTAATAATCATGATTGGGGTTATGATCTTTCTTATGATCTGGAAAATTTGTTCAAACCTCATGATGAATATGATATTTGCAACAATACTGAAAGTGGGATTGGAGAAGTCATGACATTATTTGATTATGTTCCCACTATTTTTGAAGAGCGTCAACTTTGCATGCAAGTGGATCATGAAAAGAATATCCTATGTGATAGCTACATTGTGGAATTTGAATCTGATCCCACATGTAATTGCTATGAGAGAGGAAAATGTTTTGGTAGAAACTTTCATGTTACCAAATTACCTCTCGTTATGTGGAGATTGCTATTGTCTCTTTCTTCTTCCTTGGATATGGCAACTATTGGTTGTCTTGACAATCCGTTTTCCTATAAAATGCCTATGCATAGGAAGTATGTTAGACTTAGATGTGATTTTCACATGCTTTAGGATGCTCTCGTTGTGCTTCAATTCTTGTCTTTTGTGAGAGCATCATTGAATGCCTAGCTAAGGGCGTTAAACAAAAGCGCTTGTTGGGAGGCAACCCAACGAATCTATCATTTTTCGTTCTGTTTTGTGTTTTCCACACTTTCATAATTATGTTATGATTGTGTTTTTTGTGTTTCTTTTTGCGTTTGTGCCAAGCAAAACCGTTATGATTAGTCTTGGGGATGATCGTTTGGTCATGCTGGAAAAGACATAGACTTTCTGCACACGACACCAATTTTCTTTTTCTTTATGTAAGAGCGTTTGAGTTGATTCTTGTTGCTACTGATTGCAACGCAAATTCTTCAGACTGTCGTAATTTTTCAGAATTTTTGAAGTAACAGAGGTATACGAAACATACGGATTGGAACAGACTGGTCTGCTGTTAACAAATTTTGTTTTTGTTGTTATGTTGGTTGCTTATTTTTATGAAACTATGGATAGTATCGGGAGGTATTAGCCATGGAAGATTGAAACTACAGTAACCCAACATCATCACAAGTAGAATTTAAGTTTGCTACAGTACCTAAGGAAGTGGTGGTTTGCTTTCTTATACTAATGTTATCACGAGTTTCTGTTTAAGTTTCGTGCTGTGAAGTTTTCAAGTCTTGGGTGAAGTTCTTATGGACAAAGAGAAAAAGAGTCGCAAGAGCTCAAGCTTGGGAATGCCCAATGCGCCCCAAGAGATTCAAGGATGACGTAAAACCCTAAGCTTGCGGATGCCCCGGGAAGGCATCCCCTCTCTCGTCTTCAATCCATCGGTAACGTTACTTGGGGCTATATTTTTATTCACCACATGTTATGTGGTTTTTGCTTGGAGCGTCTTGTATCGTAGGAGTCTTTTATTTTTGTTGTGTCACAATCATACTTTCTGCACACCTAGAGAGAGATACATGCACACACCGTGATTTTGTCGAGCTTCACTTATATCTTTTGGTAGACAATTCAGCTCACATGTGCTTCACTTATATCTTATGAGCTAGATACTTTTGCTCTATGTGCTTCACTTATATCTTTTAGAGCGCAGCAGTGCATGGCTTGGTAGTTGATCTATGCTTTGAAAGTAGTCTCAAAAGGGGTAGTTATCCAAAGGGATACGAAAACTTCCACTTTCATGTGCATTGAATAGTTAGAAAAGTTTGATTCATCTCAATTAGTTTTGAGTTGTGGTTATGGTTATATCGAAGTTTTGCTAGTAAGGTGTTGTGGATCTAGAAATAATTGTGCTGAAGTTAGTGATTCCCGTAGCATGCATGTATGGTGAACCGCTATGTGATGAAATCTGAGCATGATTAGTCTATTGATTGTCATCCTTTGCGTGGCGGTCGGGATCGCGCGATGGTTTATACCTACCAACTCTTCCCCTAGGAGTATGCGTTGAATGCTTTGTTTCGATTACTAATAAAACTTTTGCAACAAGTATATGAGTTCTTCATGACTAATCTTGAGTCCATGGTTTAGATGCACTTTCACTTTCCACCATCACTACCTTCTTAGTGCCGTGCAATTTTCGCCGATGCACAAAACCCACGATTAGCGTCCCTCAAAACAGCCACCATACCTACCGATTATGGCTTTTTCAAAGTCATTCTGTGATATATTGCCATGCAACTACCACCATGATATGTGCCAGCACGTCTACATTGCCATTGCATGATCATAAGATAGCTAGCATGATGTTTCCATTGATGTCTATGTCATGCTAGATCATTGCCACGGTACACTACCGAAGGCATGCCATATAGAGTCATCATTACTCTAAGTTTTGAGTTGAAAGTGTGATGATCATCATTAATAGAGCATTGTCCCATGTGAGTAAATAAAAGAGGCCAAAGAAGCCCACAAAAAAAAGAGGCCAAAGAGCCCACGAAATAAAAAAAATTAGAGAAAAAGAGAGAAGGGACAATGCTACCACTTTTTCCACACTTGTGCATATTAAGGACCATGATCTTCATGATTGAGAGTCTCTCGTTTTGTCACCACCATATAGCTAGTGGGAAATTTTCGTTGTATAACTTGGCTTGTATATTCCAATGATAGGCTTCCTCAAAATTGCCTTAGGTCTTCGTGAGCAAGCAAGTTGGATGCACACCCACTAGTTTTCTTTAAGAACTTTCACATACTCGTAGCTCTAGTGCATCATTTGTATGGAAATCCCTACTCATTCACATTGATATCTATTGATGAGCATCTCCACAGCTCATTCATATGCCTAGTTAATGTGACTATCTTCTCCTTTTTTGTCTTGCAACCTCCACTACATTCCACACCATCTATAGTGCTATGACCATGGCTCACGCTCATGTATTGCGTGAGAGTTGAAAATGTTTGAGAAAGTAAAGGTGTGAAACAATTACTTGGCCAATACCGGGGTTGTGCATGATTTAAATTCGTTGTGCAATGATGATAGAGCATAGCAAGACTATATGCTTTTGTAGGGATAACTTTCTTTTGGCCTTGTTATTTTGAAAGTTCATGATTACTTTGCTAGTTTGCTTGAATTATTATTGTTTCCACGTCAATAGCAAACTATTGTTTTGAATCTAATGGATCTGAACATTCATGTCACATAAGAGGAATTACAAAGGACACCTATGCTAGGTAGCATGAAAGCATCAAAACTTCATTCTTATCACTTCCCTACTCGAGGACGAGTAGGAGTTAAGCTTGGGGATGCTTGATACATCTCAAACGTATCTATAATTTTTGATGGTTTCACGCTGTTATCTTGTCTTCTTTGGTTGTTTTATGTACCTTTTATATCTTTTTTGGGACTAACTTATTAATTTAGTGCCAAGTGTCAGTTCCTGTTTTTTCTGTGTTTTTGACTCTTTTCAGATCTGATTTTGGAACGGAGTCCAAACGGAAGAAAAACCCCGAAATGATTTTTTCCTGAACGGAAGAAGAACAGGGGGCTTTTGGGCCAAGCCAGGTGGGCTCCAGGGAGCCCACAAGCCCCCACTCCGCCACCAGGGGGGAGGCGGCGGTGAGCAGGCTTGTGACCTCCGTGGCCGCCCCCTGACCTAGGTCTTTGGCCTATAAATTCCCAAATATTCCACAAAAAATAAGGGGAGCCTCGAAAATACTTTTCCGCCGTCAGAAAGCTTCAGTTTCCGTGAGATCTCATCTGGAGCCCTTCCCGGCACCCTGCCGGAGGGGACTTTGGAGTTGGAGGGCTTCTTCGTCATCATCATCGCCCCTCCAATGACTCGTGAGTAGTTCACCTCAGACCTACGGGTCCGTAATTAGTAGCTAGATGGCTTCTTCTCTCTCTTGGATCTTCAATACAAAGTTCTCCATGATCTTCATGGAGATCTATCCGATGTAATCTTGTTTGGCGGTGTGTTTGCCGAGATCCGATGAATTGTGGATTTGTGATCTGATTATCTATGATGTACATTTGAGTCTTTGCTGATTTCTGATATGCATGATTTGATATCCTTGTAAGTCTCTCCGAGTCTTGGGTTTTGTTTGGCCAACTAGATCTATGATTCTTGCAATGGGAGAAGTGCTTGGTTTTGGGTTCTACCATGTGGTGACCTTTCCCAGTGACAGTAGGGGCAGCAAGGCACACATCAAGTAGTTGCCATCAAGGGTAAAAAGATGGGGTTTTTATCATTGGTTTGAGATTATCCCTCTACATCATGTCATCTTGCTTAAGGCGTTACTCTGTTCTTATGGACTTAATACACTAGATGCATGCTGGATAGCGGTCGATGTGTGGAGTAATAGTAGTAGATGCAGAAAGTATCGGTCTACTTCTTTCAGACGTGATGCCTATAGAAACAATCATGGCATAGATATCGTCACGACTTTGCTCGGCTCTATCAATTGCTCGATAGTAATTTGTTCACCCATCGTCTACTTGCTTTCATGAGAGAAGCCACTAGTAAACACTACGGGCCCCGGGTCTATTCACATCCATCGTTTACACCTCCGCTTTTACTTTGCTTTGTTACTTTGTTGCTTTCAGTTCTCACTTGGCAAACAATCTATAACGGATTGACAACCCCTTCATAGTGCTGGGAGAAAGTTTTGTGTTTGTGCAGGATCTTGAGATACTCCTCCACTGGATTGATACCTTGGTTCTCAAACTGAGGGAAATACTTACCACCGATACGCTACATCATCCTTTCCGCTTCGAGGGAACACCAACGCAAGGCTCCAAGGCCACGGGGGAAATCCTTTTCATACTTGCCTAGGAAGTCCCTTAAGGCGTAGCCACGGCTGAAGGACTCCTGGTGCCGTTGCTGAGGAGTATCAAGCAATACTCCTCTTTCTGGCGCCATTGGAAGGTCTTTTGTTGCAGTAGCAGAAGCATTTCTTGCGCCGTTGCCAGGGAAGCTCAGCATTGTGTGTAGATGTTTCGAACATCTGCCAAACCCCGAGCATTGTGTGTAGATGTTTCGAACATCTGACATACACGTTTTTGATAACTAAATCACAGTTCAGTGCATAATGCTTAAACGGCTTAGAATTGAGGCGCTGAAGATGTTTCGAACTTCACGGACATACGAGATGTTCCAAGGGATGAAATTGGGATTTCAGGCTCGTGCCCTTATTGAGAGGTATGTGACCTCCAACAAGATTGTTTGTCTACAAAGTAAGGGAGAAAAGCTCAATCATTAGGCATGTGCTCAGATTGTGTGAGTGCTACAACCGCTTGAATCAAGTGGGAGTTAATCTACCAGATGAGATAGTGATGGTTCTCCAAAGTCACTGCCACCAAGCTACTAGAGCTTCGTGATGAACTATAACACATCAGGGATAGATAGGATGATCCTTGAGCTATTCGCGATGTTTGACACCGCGAAAGTAGAAATCAAAAAGGAGCATCAATTGTTGATGGTTAGTAAAACCACTAGTTTCAAGAAGGGCAAGGGCAAGAAGGGATACTTCATGAAAAGGCAAACCAGTTGCTGCTCTAGTTAAGATACCCAAGGTTGAACCCAAACCCGAGACTAAGTGCTTCTGTAATGAGGGGAACAGTCACTGAAGAGGAACTACCCTAGATACTTGGTAGATGAGAAGGTTGGAAAAGTCGACAAAAGTATATTGGATATACATGATATTGATGTGTAATTTACTAGTACTCCTAGTAGCACGAGGGTATTAGATACCAGTTCGGTTGCTAAGTGTTAGTAACTCGAAATAAAGCTACGGAATAAACGGATACTAGCTAAAGGCGAGGTGACGATATGTGTTGGAAGTGTTTCCAAGGTTGATGTGATCAAACATCACACGCTCCCTCTACCATAGGGATTAGTGTTAAACCTAAATAATTGTTATTTGGTGTTTGCATTGAGCATAGACATGATTAGATTGTGTTTATCGCAACACGATTCATTTAAAGAGAATAATGGTTACTCTGTTTATTTGAATAATACCTTCAATGGTCTTGCACCTAAAATGAATGGTTTATTGAATCTCGATCGTAGTGATACACATGTTCATAATATTGATGCAAAAAGATACAAAGTAGTAATGATTGTACCACTTACTTGTGGCACTGCCGCTTGAGTCATATTGGTGTAAACTCATGAAGAAACTCCATGATCGTTTGGACTCACTTGATTTTGAATCACTTGAGACATGCAAATCATGCCACATGGGTAAGATGACTCAAGGCCTCGTTTTTCCATTGAGATGGAACAAGAAAGTTACTTATTGGAAGTAATACATTTTTTCTGTATGTAGTACAATGAGTGTCGAGGCACGCAGAGGATATCGTTATGTTCTTACTTCACAGATGATTTGTGTAGATACTAGAATATTTACTTGATGAAACACAAGTCTGAATTATTGAAAGGTTCAAGTAATTTAGAGTGAAATTTAAGATCATCGTGACAAGAGGATAAACTGTCTATGATATGACCATAGAGATGAATATCTGAGTTGTGAGTTTGGTACACATTTAAGACAATGTGAAAATTGTTTCACAACTCATGCCACCTCGAACACCATGTTGTGATGATGTGTCCAAACGTCATAGCCGCGCCCTATTGGATATGGTGCATACTATGACGTCTCTTATCGAATTACCACCATCGTTTTTGGGTTATGCATTAGAGACAACTCCATTGACTTTAAATAGGGCACCACGTAATTTCGTTGAGATGACACCGTATGAAATATGGTTTGGAGAAACCTAAGCTGTCATTTCTTAAAAGTTTGGGACTGCGACACTTATGTGAAAAAGTTTCAGCGTGATAAGCTCGAACCCAAAGCGAATAAATGCATCCTTATAGGACACCCAAAACAGTTGAGTATACCTCCTATCTCAGATCCCAAATGAGTGTTCGTTTCTAGAAACGGGCCCTTTCTAGAGAAAAAGTTCTCTCGAAAGAATTGAGTGGGAAGATGGTGGAACTTGATGAGGTTACTGAACCATCACTTCAACCAGTGTGTAGAAGGGCGCAAGAAGTTGTTCCTGTAGCACCTACACCAATTGAAGTGGAAGCTGATTATAGTGATCATGAAGCTTCAGGATCAAGTTACTACAAACCTCGTAGGTAGACAAGGTCACGTATTGCTCCAAAGTGGTATGGTAACCCTGTCTTGGAGGTCATGTTGTTGGACAACAATGAACCTATGAGCTATGGAGAAGCGATGGTGGGGCCGGATTCCGACAAATGGCTGGAGGTCGTGAAATACGAGAGAGGATCCATGTATGAAAACAAGGTGTGGACTTTGGAAGAACTACTTGATGGTCGTAGGACTGTTAAGTGCAGATGGATCTTTAAAAGGAAGACAAACGATGATGGTGAAAAGACACAATTAAGAAAGCTTGACTTGTCGCAAAGATGATTCGGACAAGTTCAAAGACTTGACTATGATGAGAATTTCTCACTCGTAGCGATGCTAAAAGTCCATTGGAATTATGTCAGCATTTGCTGCATTATTTATGAAATCTTGCAGATAGGATGTCAAAACATTGTTTCCTCGACGGTTTCCTTGAGGAATGGTTGTATGTGATACAACCAGAAGGTTTTGTCGATCCTAAGGATGCTAACAAGTATGCAAGCTCCACCGATCCTTCTATGGACTGGAGCAAGCATCTCGGAGTAGAAATATACGCTTTGTTGAGAGGATCAAAGTTTTTGGTTTTATACAAAGTTTATGAGAAACTTGTAATTCCAAATAAGTGACTGGGAGCACTATAGAATTTCTGATTAGAATATGTGATTGACATATTGTTGATCAGAAATAATGTAGAATTTCTAGAAAGCATAAAGGGTTGTTTGAAAAAAAATTTCAAAGGAAAACCTGGATAGAGCTACTTGAACATTGAGCATCAAGATCTATAGAGGTAGATCAAAATGCTTAATAGAACTTTCAATGAAATGCATGCCTTAACAAGTTTTTGAAGGAGTTCAAAATAGATCAGCAAGGAAGGAGTTCTTAGCTGTGTTGTAAGGTGTGAATTTGAGTAAGACTCAAAGCCCAACCATGGCAAAAGAAAGACAAAGGACGAAGGTCGTCCCCTATGCATTAGTCGTAGGCTCTATAATTTGCTATGCAGTGTACCACACCTGATATGTGCCTTGCCATGATTCTGTCAAGGGGTACGAAAGTGATACAGGAGTGGATTACTTGATAGCGTTCAAAGGTTATCCTTAGTAACTAGTGGACAAAGGATTTTTTTTCTCGATTATGGAGGTGATAAAAGATTTTCTTGTAAAGGGTTACATCGATGCAAGCTTTGACACTAATTCAGATGACTTTGAGAAGTAAACCAGATTTGTATAATGGAGCAGTCATTTGGAATAGTCCCAAATGGCTCGTGGTAGAAGCACCTATAGGATGACATAGATATTTGTAAAGCACAGACAGATCTGAAAGGTTCAGATCTGTTGACTAAAAACCTCTCTCACAAGCAACACATGATTGAACCCCAGAACTATATGGGTCTTAGATTCATTACAATCACAAAGTGATGTAAACTAGATTATTGACTCTAGTTAAAGTGGGAGATCGTTGGAAATTTGCCCTAGAGATAATAATAAATTGGTTATTATTATATTTCCTTGTTCATGATAAACGTTTATTATCCATGCTAGAATTGTATTGATTGGAAACACAAATACATGTGTGGATACATAGACAACACATTGTCCCTAGTGAGCCTCTAGTTGACTAGCTCGTTGATCAAAGATGGTCAAGGTTTCTTGGCCATAGACAAGTGTTTTCACTTGATAATGGTATCAAATCATTAGGAGAATGATGTGATGGACAAGACCCAAACGATATCGTAGCATATGATTGTGTCAATTTGTTGCTACTATTTTCTGCATGTCAATGTATGTGTTCCTATGACCATGAGATCATGCAACTCCCAGACAACAGAGAAATACCTTGTGTGTATGAAACATCACAACAGTACTGGGTGACTATAAAGGTGCTCTACAGGTATCTCTGAAGGTGTTTGTTGGGTTGGCATGGATCAAGACTCGGATTTGTCACTCTGTGTAACGGAGAGGTATCTCGGGGCCCACTCGGTAATAAAACATCACAATAAGCCTTGCAAGCAATGTGCCGAAGGATTTAGTCACGGGATCTTGTATTACACAATGAGTAAAGATACTTGTCGGTAAAGAGATTTAACTAGGTATGGAGATATCAACAATCGAATCTCGGGCAAGTTAACATACCGAAGGACAAAGGGAACAACATACGGGATTAACTGAGTCCTTGATATAGAGGTTCAACCGACAGAGATCTTCGTAGAATATGTAGGAGCCAATAAGGACTTCCAGGTCCCGTTATTGGGTATTGACTAGAGAGTGTCTCAGGTCATGTCTGCATATTTCTCAAACCCGCAGGGTGTGCACACTTAAAGTTCGGTGACATTTCGGTATAGTTGAGTTATAGGTGCTGGTGACGGAAGGTTTTTCGTAGTCCTATATGAGATCGTGGACGTCACGAGGAGCTCCAAAATGGTCCATAGGTAAACATTGATATATAGGAAGTCCTGTTTTTGTCATCGGAAAAGTTTCGTGCTCATCGGTAGTGTACCGGGAATGTCGGGAGGGTACTGGGGACCATCGGGAGGGGTGTCATGCCCCGAGGGGCCTCATGGGCTATGGGAGGAGAGAAAACAGCCCCTAGTGGGCCGTCCTAAGCCCCCACTAAGTCCCATAAGGTTTGAGAAGGAAAAAACCCAAAGTTGGAAGAGGAGGAAAGGGTTTCCAACTGGAGAGGAGGAATCCTACTCCTAGTAGGATTGGAGTAGGACTCCTCCACCTGCGATTTTGGACAGACCTTGAGGGTTTGAGGCTGCGTCCTCCTATATATACTAGAGCAATTAGAGGCAGCCCTAACCCAAATTGCCGCATGCTCCCTCTACTTCTCTCTAGGTCTGTTTCTCCTCTAGTCTAGTTCGGCGGTGCTTAGGCGAAGCCCTGCTTTATTAGTTCACCACCACCACCACCACGCCACCGTGCTCGAGAACTCATCTACCTCTCCGCACCTCTTTCTGGATCAAGAAGGTGGGGATCTTCATTGAGTTGTACGTGTTCTGAACGTGGAGGTGTCGTCCGTTCGGCACTAGATCGGGACGAATCGTGATGGGATCGCGGGACGGATGGTGATGAGATTTCGAGTCAGGCTGCGATTTGGATCGCGAAGAAGTTCCACTACATCAACTGCGTTATATATGCTTCCTCTTAGCGATCTACAAGGGTATGTAGATTCACTCTCCCCTCTCGTAGATGATCATCACCATGGATAAGTATTGCGTGCGCGTAGGAAATTTTTTGTTTCCCATGCGACGTTCCCCAACACATTAAACATAGGGATCCAAATCAGCCCCTTACGAAGTAGTGCATAGACTGGGGTTTAAGTTTCTGTCACTCTCGCAACCCAGCCTCTAACTAGTACTCTAGAATGCATTCCATTAGGCCCAAAATATGGTGAAGTGTTATGTAGTCGACGTTCACATAACACCACCAAGGGAATCAGAACATTCATGTCATTAAAATATCGAAAGAATATGAACTTGACATGTCTACTTGCAACAAGATTTCTCTCTTGGCCTCAAGAACAAAAGTAACTACTCACAAGTAACAAACATGTTCATGATCAGAGAGGTATTATATAGCATAATGAATCTGAACATATGATCTTCCGCCAAATAAACCATAAAGCGTAAACTACAAGATGTAATTAACGCTACTAGACACACCCCATGTACCAATATGAGGTTCCGGTACAAGATTGAGTACAAGAGATGAACTAGGGTTTTGATAGGAGATGGTACTGGTGAAGATGTTAATGGACATTGGCCTCCCCAAGATGAGAGGGTTGTTGGTGAAGACGATGGCCTCGATTTCCCCCTTTGAGAGGGAAGTTCCTCTGGCGGAATCGCTCCGCCGGAGGGTAAAAGTGCTCCTGCCTAGGTTCTTCCTTGAGACGGCAGCACTTCATCCCAAATGTCCTCTCCTTAATTTTTTAGGTCGGAGGAGAATATATACCAAAAGATGGGTGCCAGAGGTGTGCGAGGTGGCTCACTAGACTTGTGGCCGCGCCAAGGTCATTGGCGCGCCCTAGTGTCTACTGGCCACCTGGTGACCCCCCCTCCGACACTTTTTCTTTCCATTATTTTTTATATATTATAAAATAAATCCCCGAAAATTTTCAACTCAATTGGAGGTGTGCAGAATACATATCTTTGACGTAGCTTTTTCAGGTCTAGAATTCCATGTGCCGATATTCTCCCACTTGATGTAAACCTTGCATATTATGAGAGAAAAGGCATTAGAATTACTCCTCCAAGTGGTAAAATGCGTTAAAACGCTATAAATAACAGAAATAAAACATGATGCAAAATGGACGTACCATGCAAACATCAAAAAGAATCCCAATTATTGTCACCTCGAGGTATGCGGATCAAGACATGTAATAGGTAACTATAACTTGCAAGGTAGGATCCAAATCACTCTTATATCATGAAAACATAATAGGCTGAGATCTGAAATCATGGCACTCCGGCCCTAGTGACATGCATTAAGCATAACAAAGTCATAGTAACATCAATCTTAGAATATAGTGGATACTAGGGATAAAGCCCTATAAAACTTAACTCGATTACATGATCAATCTCATCCAATTCCACCACTATCCAACAAGACTACAAGGAGTTGCTCACTCCAAGTGGTGAGGATCATGGTGGTTTTGATTTAGAAGGTTTGGTGATGACGATGTCGATGAATCCCCCTCTCCGGAGCCCCAAACGGACTCCAAACCAGTCGTTCGGATGAAGAACATGAGTTGGCGGAGGCTCCAACTCATAAAACACGATAAAAAATTATCTCCTATTTTTTTCTCGGAGAATACGAATTTATATCACTAGAATTAGGGTCGTAGGATCCTCGAGGGCCCCACAAGCAATCAGGCTGCGGCCGGCGGGGGGGGGGGGGGGCTGATGGCTTGTGGCCCCCTGGCACTTCCCCTCCTCCAGGTCTTCACTACATAAATCCTTATATATCCCAAAAATAATTTACAAAAAGTTTTGTCCGATTTTGAGAAATTTTATTCTACACAAGAATAACACCAAGGTAGTTTTGCTGAAAATCGATTCAGTCCGGGTTAGTTCCATTCACAACATGCAAATTAGAGGCCAAAATGAGAGCAAAAGTCTTTGAAAAAGTAGATACGGTGGAGACGTATCAACTCCCTCAAGCTTAACTCATTGGTTGCCATCAAGCAATTGAGTTGATAAACTACGAGTGATAAATAAAACTTTACACACTCTTTTGTGCTCGTTATTATACACATGCTTAGGTAGTGTTCAAATTTTCACCATAAATCATGAACAAACACACCCATGATAATAATTTAACCATCATATCTAATCATGGCAATACATAACCAACTAGTAAGGAAGAATAAGATATCTCACATGCCAACTCCAAGGGAATATTGATACCCTAGTGGTTTTGGTGATTGATGACAATGCGGTTGAAGACTAATGGTGTGCACTAAGACTTACATGTACTTCATCATTTGTCACAAGATGATTCATGCCCCTCGGTGTATTTATATGAAGACGACCTTGTCTATTATGTTTCGTTGTCGATGGACTTGAGTCGTAGGAAAAGCCATAATTTTAAGAGGGGGTCCGCTTCAAAAAAAATTGGGTGGAATCATCACGTACACATTCCTTCACACCCTCTTTCCTACCTGAGTTGAGCATCCTTCCTTACCCTATCCCTCCTAGAAAGATCCAGACGGTAGTACCGACCACTTATTAATGGTAGTACCGCCCAGGACGACGGTAGTACGGCGCCAGGGCGGATGTGGTCTAGCTATTGCTGCTGCCCGTGGGATTTGACTCTTTTTCATGTTAGACTGAGCGGTTTCTGGAGCGGTAGTCTAGGGCGGTAGTACCGCTTGTTACTAGTGCGCTAGAATCCCTTGGTACTTCTGGACTAGATCGGTAGCCATCCTGATTAGATATAGGAGGCGGTATTACCTGTTGTAAGCGGTAGTACCGCTCTTGGCAGCGGTAGTACCGCTCCGGCTATACTACCGGCCTCGGCCTCCCTCTCTAGCTGCCTCCTTCTATCCCAGAGGTAGTACCGCTCCTCACTTGAGTGGTACTACCTCTTATCATCGGTAGTACCTCTTCCTGGAGTGGTAGTACCACTCGGATGCGGACACAGAAAGTGGGCAACAGTTGGATTCGTTCCCCCACTATATAAAGGGGTTATTCTTCCATGAGAAGACCACCTTTCTCAAACCTAAGCTCTGTTGTTGCTCCAAGCTCCATTTTCACCGGATCTCTCTCCCTTGCCAACAAAACTTGTTGATACTCTATGGTTTTCTTGAGAGGGCCTCGATCTACTCTTCCACCAGGATAAATTTGATTCCCCCCACTAATCCCTCATGGAGCTTGTTACTCTTGGTTGTTTGAGTACGTTAGACGGTTGAGGTCACCACAAAGCCAGATTCCATTGTGCTGAAGCATCATTGTTTAGTTGGGAGCCTCCAATTCAGTTGTGGAGATTACCCCAACCTTGTTTGTAAAGGTTCAGTTGCCGCCTTCAAGGGCACCACTAGTGGAATCACGGCACCACACATTATGTGAGGGTTTGAGGAGAATACAGTGGCCTTAGTGGCATCTTGGTGGATTATTGTGCCTCCACTTTGCTTCAATGAAGACGTACTTCCCCTCGAAGGGAAGGAACTTCGGAAACTCATCCTCGTCTTCATCGGTTCCACTTGTGGTTACTTCTTACCTTAACTTGTATTAGTTACTTACTTGTTATTATTATTGCTAGCATCATATAGGTTGCTCACTTAGTTACAAATCTAGACAATCTATTTGTTACTAAACTTAATTTGTTAAAGAAAAGCTTAGAAATTGTTAGTTGCCGATTCACCACACCTCTAATCAACCATATTGATCCATTCAATTGGTATCAGAGCCTCGTCTCTTTATTAAGGGTTTCACCATCCAAAGAGTACAGATGGCGATGATAATTGGGTTGTGGATTTGCCCGATGCAGCGGTTGCACACTCGGTAACCCGAGAGGATCTAAATGAGGCCATGTCCACCTTTAGATCCTGAGTTGCTATCAAGGTGAAAAAATGCTCAAAGATTTCCTTGATGGAATCAAACTGTCTACCGATCCATTGCATGTGGTTACTCCCATAGCTTCGGATGCGGGGACCAACTCCAAAGAGGTAAATTCTAGTAGTGATAGAAATAAATTGCCTCAAGGAATGAGTGGGTAAAATACCTTTGCCTCGCTTCCTCATCCCATGGTCTATGTCGGACCAGTTCACCCACTGCACATTATTAACCTCGGTCCTCCGCCTCAGCTTGTTAAGAATGATTTTGCTAACTGGGTTTTTCTTCCCAAGGCTCATTTGAATCGCAACTCAACACAACTTTGGATAATCATTGAGCAAGGCTACTGCCCACATGATCCAATAAAACTCTCTCCAAGAGAAGAGGTCGACAATCAGCTCAATCACTCCGCCTTCTTCATCCTTCAAGCAACAGTTCCCATTGAAGATCTTGCTCATTTGCGCCCCTTAACTTATATATGCCACAGATTGTTGGGAGCACATCATTTCCATGTACAAAGGAAGCTCAAGTATTGAAAGGTCTAACTATAAAGTGATACTTGATGAGGCAGATGAATTTGTTATCATAGACGATGAGGGTCCGCGTGAGCTCTACAGAAGAGTGAAAACACTTGCCATTTATCTTCGAGATCATGGAAGCAAGGATGTGGATGAAAATTGGATCAAGAGTAAGTTTCTCAAGGCAATTATGCCTTTCAACATGTCCATGTCCTCAAGCGATGTGTTGTATGAGTTCATTTCCATGAACATATTGAACAAGACTGCTGACAATGCTTTAGCTTGTGTCAATGGACAAGAAAAGACTCCCCCAACATTGCTTTGAAGGCCAAGGCTCTTATGGAGGAAGATGAAGAAGAAGAAGAGGAAATGTGCCTCGAAGACACCAAGTATGCTTATCACGAGAACATGGCTCTTGCGTCAAGGAAGTTTTGGGGAAACAAGAGAAACTCAATGCCCAATTTCTCCAAGAACAACTCAAGTGGGTCCAATGGCAAGAAACGTGTGAGGAATTTCTACAACTAAGGCAATGTGAGTCACTTTGTGGCATATTGCCCTTATGAGAAGAGGGAAGACAATGGTGGCAAGCTTTTTCCCAAAGACAAGGCCAAGCCCTTACCCAACAAGAGCAACTTCTCCAAGAATATGCCCCAAAAAGTGTTGGTGGCTTAAGAAGAGTATCTCTCCGATGAGTACGATGACGATGATGCAAGTGGTGAAGTAATGGGAATGGCCACGGTGGCCATTCCAACCTCTTCCCTAAGAAAGGTTTCCCTCTTCACAGCCCCAACGAGAACCACATTGCCAAGTGCCTTATGGCCAAGGCTTCCAACAAGGTAACCTCCAACATCAAAACTATCATTTCCACTACCCCTTCTCCTATGGTTAGTGGATATGAACGAGAGAAGGTAAATGATGAAGAAAATTCCTTTGATAGATTCATGAGATAAGTCAAGGGTAAAACCAAGAAGCATTTTGTTGCTTTCTTGGAACATCTAGGAGAGTCTAATGACCTCATTGAAACTCACCAAGATACTATCTCTACATTACAAGGACATAGTCGTGACTACGCCGATGAGATAGCGGATATTTCCATTTTTCTTGTGGAAGAGCAAGGTCTTCGTTTGGCTCTTGAGGAGTCACACAACGTTGAACTTGCTAAATTACAGAAAGATCATGATCATGCTCTTGTTCTTACTCTTGTTCTTTAATCCAAAAAAGTTGCACTTGGGGTTGACCATGTCAGACTCAAGGAAGAGCTTTCCATACTTGACAAGGCTCACAAGGCTTTGAAGGGTGTTCATGCTTCTTTGAAAGAGTCTCATGCTCAACTCCAAGTAAAACTTACTAAGGAAATAGCCACATGTTCTTCGTTTGTTTTAATTTATAATATCCATGCTACTAACCCATGTTGTGAGTATGTACATCTTGTGGAAGAGAATGCCAAATTAAAAGAGCAGCTTGAGAAAGGCCTTGTAACATGCATTCAAGGTGAAACGAATCTCAATGACCTTCTGCGCAATCAAAAGGAAGTGGTTGCAAAAGGAGTTGGGTTTGCACCCAAGGCGAAGAACAAGAAGAAGATTGAGACCAAGAAACCTCCACTAATTAAGGAAACCTTTGTCAAGGCTGGAGAGGGTACTCACGAAAATAAGAAGGGCAAAGCTAACGGTGGTAATGCCAAGAAGGGCAAAACCCTCCTTCCCAACAATGCCGACGACTTTAACCCATATTATGTTTTATGCCGTGCTAGTGATGAAAATGTCTTTGCTAAATTGGTATGTTCCCCTTATGAGTACATTGAATGGCCTATTTGAGTTCCTAAGACCCTTGTTACTAACCTGACAGGACCCACTAAAGAATGGGTACCTAAATCCAAGCATTGACCTTATGCATGAGTTTTCTTCTGGTGGAGTGTCATGGTTTCTTGATAGCGTAGCGACAAATCATATGACTGAAAGCAAGGATTTGGTGGTGGAAGTTCATCTTGACCCATCTGTGGCAACCCAAGTCTCCTTCGGTGATGATGCAATGCCAAAGGTATTTGGTCTCGGCAACGTGGTATTTTCTCCGAAACTTACAATTGAATAGGTCATGCTTGTTGCGACCCTTGCATACAATATACTTTCCGTTCATCAACTTGCACTCATGGGTTTTAGTACATTCTTTGGTATTGACTCTGTGGGCCTTCTGTGGAGCAAGACTCTTAGAGTAACTTTTGTTGGGCATCTCGAGAACGGTCTCTATGTGGTTAACTTTTCGGAGCGACCCACTATGACCACGACTTGCCTAATGGCTAAAGTTGATGTGGGGCGGATTTGTCATCACCTACTAGCCCATTTCAATATGAGATGTTTGCAGAGTCTCCTTGAAGGGGATCATGTTCTTGGACTAACAAATGTGAGTTTTGCCGAATATCATGATTGCAGTGCATGCATTGAAGGAAAGCTACATGAGACAGCTCACCACCCCACGACTACCATATACTCGAAGAGGCCTTTGGAGCACCTCCACGTGGATCTCTTTGGTACTCCATCTTTCGATAGTCTTGGGGGAAGAAAGTATTGCTTGGTGAGAGTGGATGATTACTGAAGATATAATTGGGTGTACTTCTTCAAGAGGAAGAGTGAGACCCACCAAGCCGTGATCGACTTTGCCAATGAATTTCAACGTCAACACGAGGCAAATATTTTGGTGGTTAGAAGAGACAATGGCACTGAGTTCCAGAGTTACACCTTAAATGAATTTCTAAGTGATGAGGGAATCAAGCATCAATACTCAGCACCATATACCCCTCAACAAAATGGTGTATCGGAAAGGAAGAACCGGACGTTGATGGACATGGCAAGAACCATGATGGTAGAGTTTAAACTCCGTATAACTTTTGGGCCAAAGCCATCAACAATGGATGAAGTGGCGCCAAGCTTCTGGCCTTCTTTGTGAAAAGAGATTGCCACAAAAGCTAAAAGGCATGTTATATAGGATGGCGGTTCGACCCGCAATATTGTATGACGCTAAGTGTTGGCCGACTAGAAGGCGACATGTGCAACAGTTAGGTGTGGCAATGATGCGCATGTTGAGATGGATGTCACACCTTGTGTTTTTCCTCTCCTAACTAAGTTGACACAGCTCAGAATTAGGGCCAACAAAAACTTTTCTGTGTGATGTGATGCTTGAACTGATTGCCAATTGGTTGCTTGTTTGATTGTGTTTCAAATCACCAAAAAATTTCCTGCTCTCACAATCATCTCCTTGATAGAAATATTTGACTAATGACCATGCCATGCGTATAGGACATAAAACAATCTTTCCAAAAGACAATTTTGGGAAAAAAGCTTTTATTTAATTTAGCTTTTCAAAACCACCTAAGTTGAGGTTTGTACTACAAGTCCTCAAACTAGGGAAGATCTTTTGTCCCAAATATTTTATTTGGATCCTATTATCAAAAGGACTTTCCAAAACCACAAGATTGTCGTTTTTAAAGTTACTTTCCTATTTTATTTAAAAAACTTTTTCTGAGGCCAAAAATGGAGTTTCGTAAGGGAAAATTATTTTTAGGGATAATTAGATTTATGCCCCTAGTTGTGTCTCACTCGACTGTTTTGCTCCTAATTTCCAAAAGTTTTTCCCTTTGACCGTTTGACCGTCAATTTGAAAAGTTCATAAATAATTCATAATAAATCAGAAAAATGCAAATAAGATACCAAAATGTTTGGCAAAACATCACCTATCAGTTAGTGTCATTTGCATTCATGACAAAGGTGTTGGAAAGTGCCCATCCGAGTATTAGCTCTTATGATACCACCACGAATAGTAAAATATAAAAAAATAAAAACATTCTAAAAAAATTGGTGGGAAAGAATGATAAATGTTTTAAGTGCTTGCCAAATTTCATCAGCGAACGACATTTGCGCAAGTCGTGGCAAAAGAAACAATAAGCAATCCAAAATAGATTCTTTATTTGCCATGACATCCACGAATGTCGTTCACTGATGAAACTTGGCAAGTACTTAAACATTTGTCATTCTGTGCCACCAAATATTTTTTAGAATTTTTTGATTTTTTTATATTTTACTATTCATGATGGTATGATAAGAGCTAAAACTCGGATGGGCACTTTCCAACACCTTTGTTATCAATGCAAATGACACTGGCAAATAGGTGATGTTTTTCCGAACATTTTGGTATCTTCTTTGCATTTTTATAATTTGGTATGGATATGAATTAGTTATAAAGTTTCCAAACTGACGGTCAAACGATCAAAGGGCAAAAGCATAAGAGGAGCAAAGTGACTTGGACAGAACCAGTGACTTTTGGAAATTAGGGGTAAAACACCCGAGTGGGACACAAGTAGGGGTAAAACATTTTAGAAAATTTAGAGAACCTTAGTGGACATATATTTTCCTCATATAAGAGTTTCAATAAATGGTCATGTTCAAAATATTGGACAAAACCCTCCAAAACCCATTCTGCCTATTTCAAGTGTTTGAAATATTTCTATAAATTCCATAAAAATTCCGTCAAAACCCTCTAGAAGAAATATTGTTAAATAAATCAATGAAAATACCATAAAGTCACACATGCGATGTGTGGTGATCTTGCAAAGTTTCATCTCAATCCCAAATGTTTTGATTAAACAGAATGGCCCAAAACCCTCTCTATCCACATCTAAATTTGTGCAACTCTACATTGCCAAGTGTCTCCATTTGTGATGAACTTTGTGGACATGTTCTAATCCTCTAATAATGCATCAACACCAAGTGGTGTAACAAGGAGAGTCGATTTGCATAGCTAGATCAAAGCAAATCCATTTCTGCCCATTTTTAGTGTTTAGAAAGTTTGTATTGGGAACTTTCATAAAATAATCTCAAAATTGGTGATCAACCTCATTTGCATCTACCATTTAATCTTGTTAAGTCTCATGGAAAGTAGACCTTATTAAATTGCCCAAACCACCATCAAACACCTTCTAGTGATTTTCCGAAGATATTATTTTCGTGAGCTATCTTATTCTCCTGGAGCTAGGAATTTTACCACACATCTACTCGACCCCTAGATGCTACTAGTAGAGATCCCATGACCACAGCTCCATTATTGGAAGGGTAAAACCTCCATTTCCCCCCTCTGGACAACAAATTCTTTCTCTCCCTCCACTTTTATTCCCCCCTAAGGCATCTCTAGAGCCCCCCTTGGCCTTTTGCACCTTGTTTTCACCCTAGATCCCTGTCACATCCCTAGCTTCCAATTAATGTTTAGCAAGAATGTGCTCATGTTTTATTCTTGCATTAAAAATGAAAATAGAAATCAAAGAAAAACCCTAGCACTTCTATATTCAAGTCAATTCAAATCTTGTGATAAATCAATGAACCCAAAATGGCCTTCATAAAAGCCCACCCTTTTTGATAAATATTGGGAACAATATTTCACGGGTGGAACTTAATTTAAAAGTACATTTGGAATTTTATTTAAATCATAAAAGCTACAAAAATCACCCAAATATGTGATTTTAAATATTTCAGAATCTCATAAAATGTTGAAATATTTATGTGGGCTTGGAGATATTCCAAATAACACCCCCGAGTTTTATTCACTATTTATAGGAATAGTTTGGAGCCAAAATAAAATAAAACAAATGCCAGAAATGATTTAACAGAAATCAGAAATGCAAAAAATGGAAAAAAATCTTACCTGTCGCTCACCTTAGCATAGCCTAGCATCTCGTGTCGTCTTCAGCCTTGCTAGTGTATAGCAGGAGGTGGCCGCCGCTTCCTCCGGCGTGGCCACGCACGTGGGTGCCGCCTGGCCGCTCCGTCGCGCTGGCCGCGAGGGGATAACCCTCCCGAGCCCGTTCCAAACCTCTCCCCCACCCCATTCGCTCTCCTGCTCCCCCTCCTCTCGGTCGCCATTAGAGCCGAGCTCGAGCTCGAGCTAGCCGTCGTCTCCAGCCATAGCAAGCCCCTCCGAGTGCCTCAACCTCTCCGACCATTAGAGTACGTCGTCCACGCCAACAGAATCAAGCTCCCGAGCCTTGCATCGCACTAATGCTGTCGTCTTCTTCCTCGGATCGCCGACGTTCGCCGCCGTCGTTCTCCCTCTCTAGGCCATCCCCGAGCCCGCTCTCGACACCTCTGTGACGACCCACAAGTATAGGGGATCAATCTAGTCCTTTCGATAGGTAAGAGTGTCGAATCCAACGAGGAGGAGAAGGCTCTAATAAACGGTTTTCAGCAAAGGTAATAACTGCAAGCACTAAAAGTAGCGGTAACAAGTGATGGTGTAGCGAGGTGAAACGTAGTAAGCAAAGAGTAACAAGTAACAAGTAGTAGCATTGGTGCAGCAAGTGGCCCAATCCCTTTTGTAGCAAGGGACAAGCCTGAACAAAGTCTTATAGGAGGAAAAACGCTCCCGAGGACACACGGGAATTTCTGTCATGCTAGCTTCATAATGTTCATATGATTCGCGTTCGTTACTTTGATAGTTTGATATGTGGGTGGACCGGCGCTTGTGTACTGCCCTTACTTGGACAAGCACCCCACTTAGAGGAAAAACAACATAAAACATATCAAAATACCGAACGGATATCAAATTCACATGGCTATTATTAACATGACTTATCCCATGTCCTCAGGAACAAAAGTAACTACTCACAAAGCATAATCATAATCATGATCAGAGGTGTAATGAATAGAATCAAGGAGCTGAACATAAACTCTTCCACCAAGTAATCCAACTAGCATCAACTACAAAGAGTAATCAACACTACTAGCAACCTTACAAGTACCAATCGGAGTCGTGAGACGAAGATTGGTTACAAGAGATGAACTAGGGATTGGAGAGGGGATGGTGTTGATGAAGATGTTGATGAAGATGCTTCCCCTCTGACGAGAGGAGTGTTGGTGATGACGATGGCGACGATTTCCCCCTCCGGGAGGGAAGTTTCCGCGGCAGGACTGTCCTGCCGGAGCTCTAGATTCGATATGCTCAATTTCCGCCTCATGGCGGTGGCGAAACCACGAAAAAGCTCCCGATTGATTTTTTCTCGAATGAAACCCTTCATATAGAAAAAGAGGGGGGATAGTGGGCCGTCAGGGAGCCCACAAGCTTGCCCTCCGCCACTAGGGGGGTGGCGGTGGCAGGGCTTGTGGCGCCCTGGCAGCCCCCCTCTGGTACTTCTTTCGCCTAGTATTTTTTATATAATCCCAAAAAATTCCACGTAACTTTTCACGGCTTTGGAGATGTGGAGAATAGTGGACTAAGATTTGCTCCTTTTCCAGTCGAGAATTCCAGCTGCCTGAATTCTCCCTCTTCAATTAAACCTTGCAAAATAAGAGAGAAAATGCATAAATGTGATACCACAAAGTAATATAACAGCCCATAAAGGAGAAAATATCAACATGAAAGCATGATGCAAAATGGACGTATCAACTCCCCCAAGCTTAAACCTCGCTTGTCCTCAAGCGAAAACCAAGTTCCATAAACATGTCCACATGTTGAGGGACCAAGGTGTCGATAAAACATAATACGGACATGAGGGCATCATGATCACAAATAGGACAGCAATACATCAAAAAGATTCTTATGGGAAAGTAACAATTTCTTCACAAGGCAGAGCATCAAGCAAAAACCGACCAGTAACCAACAACAGTCCAAAGTCATTGAAGCAATTGCAATTTATCACAACACCAGAAAGAGTCAAATAAGAGCTTGTAAGGCAAATCCACATAATCAATCATCTCTTTTGTTTTCCACAATTGTTACAACTCACGTGGTACTCATGGTGTCAAAGTTTCAGCTGGACATAGAGGAAGATAGGGGCTTATAGTTTTGCCTCCCAACCATTTACCTCAAGGGTAAAGTCAAGAATAATAAAGGATAAGTACTCAACTCCAAGTTGATATATGAATATAGATCTTTCCCAAGCATGTGACGGTAGCCAAGACAAAGGCAAAATAGGGAATTTATGAAGATCACCATGACTCTTACAAGGACAAAACGTAAAGGTACAAGATAGGCCCTTCGCAGAGGGAAGCAGAGGTTGTCATGCGCTTTTGAGATTTGAATGCGTGTACTCTTAGTGCGGAGGAACGTCACTTTATATTGCCTCCTGTGATAATGAACTTTATTATCCAGTGTGTCGCTTTTATGTCTTCCTCATCAGAGGTTCGTACAAAAGCTTATTTTCCACACACTAATAGATCAAACATATTAGAGAGAAATTTTTATTGCTTGCACCGATGACAACTTACTTGAAGGATCTTATTAAATCCATAGGTAGGTATGGCGGACTCTCATGGCAAAACTGGGTTGGAAGTTTATGGATGCACAAGTAGTATCTCTACTTGGTGCGGGAGTTTTGGCTAATGTGAGGTGGAAGCAAATCGTCACATGCTAAGGGATCTCTAATCATATAACATTGTTTGGAACCAAGCAAACACAATTCATTATGTTGTGTTCCTTGTCCAACATCTTCTCCTAAGCATGTAATAGTTTGGTGAGTGCTCACAATTGTAAAAAGTGTCTAAGATGATATATTTATATGTGAACCTCTCTTTTCTTATTACTTCTTATTAATTGCAACAATGACTGAGGTCTATGTTGATTTATTCTCAACAAGTTTCAATCATCATACGTGTCATAAGTGAAGTTATCAATTTCCAGAAGATCGTCTCATGATCTTTCATGCTATCGTTCTTTTCATACTTTTGATCATGGCAGAAAGCAAAGCCCTTGACTAAGATAATCTTTATCATATAGCTCGTAAGCTCGAATGCATCGGGGGAGAGACAAAAGCAAAGGACTCAAACTAAACACTAGAGACTTCTTCCTCTAAGAGAAGAAATAAAAATTGAAAAGGAAAGAACTAAAACAAAGGTAAAAGCAAAAGATATAAAGGTGATACGATACCAGGGCAACTCCCCCAAGCTTGGCAGAAGCCAAGGGGATTGTCCATACCAATGCTTAGTTGTATTCCTTTGGTGGTGATGGTTGTGGAGTTATTGGAGTAGTCTGATCCTCCGTCTTCCAAGGCATAGGTGCTCCATCATGGCAGGATGAACGAGTCGCTGGAATCCTCAAATCTGCAGCCAACCTTATTGATTTAAATCTGTACTCATACTCACAGTTTTGGTTCTGCAGGTCATAGATCTGTCCCTGAAGTTGATCAACCCTGTCATAGAGTCTGGAGAGATGTTTCCCAATGTCAATGGCATCCATCTTGTGATTGCTAGTGAACTCTGTGATCATCATGTGGTTGGCGTTGAGTCCACGCTCCACCATCCGCTGGCACTTGAAGACTTGTTGCTCCATTGCTTCGAGCCTCGTCTCCATGCTTCCGGTCTTCTTAGGCCCCTCAACATCACGGATGTGCAACATCCCCTCGCTCATCTCGATAGATTGAGGGTGTTTCAACACTTCCGTGAGGTAGGGATTGATGACCTTCTCGAAGATCTTGTCCTTAGGAGCGTTTGGGGAAGTCATGATGATCTAGATCTACCACAGAAACAGGCTCGAAACGAAAACAGAGCAAGACTACACGATACGGAGATGAAAACCTTCGGGCGAATATATATTGATTTTTTCTGGACCAGAAGGAGTGCTCCGCAAGAAAACGGAGTCCAGGAGGCACACGAGGTGCCCACAAGCCCTCGCTCCGCCACGAGGGGGGTAGGTGGCGGCGTCCAAGCTTGTGGCTGCCTCGTGCGCTCTCCGGACTGCTTTTTATTTTTCTAATATTCCGAAAATTTTGAAATGGAGGAAA
The DNA here is from genome assembly GCF_904849725.1 of Hordeum vulgare subsp. vulgare. Classification (NCBI taxonomy): domain Eukaryota; kingdom Viridiplantae; phylum Streptophyta; class Magnoliopsida; order Poales; family Poaceae; genus Hordeum; species Hordeum vulgare. The sequence continues at coordinate 310,762,088 of NC_058520.1, forward strand.
TTTCCTATTGGGAAAGCGTCGGAGTCCAATTTCATACCGAAACAGATACCTCTTCGTTTTCAGGGTCTGAAACAGGCTGATAAACATCCCTTATGTACTCCTCTGGAGTTATGACATTGATGATATTGGTCTCAACATTTATGGGAGTACCAGAGATGTAATGCTTGATTCTTTGCCCATTTACCACTCTAGGAAAATTTCTTCCGTGTCATTGATTTTGATGGCACCGGAACGATATACTTCCTCGATAACATAAGGACCTTCCCATTTAGAGAGAAGCTTGCCTGCAAAGAATCTCAAACGAGAATTGTATAACAGGACATAATCACCTACATTGAAATCTCGTTTCTGTATTCGTTTATCGTGCCATCTCTTAACCTTTTCCTTGAACAACTTGGCATTCTCATATGCATGGGCCCTCCATTCATCTAACGAGCTGATATCAAACAACCTCTTCTCACCGGCAAGTTTGAAATCAAAGTTGAGCTCTTTGATTGCCCAATAAGCTTTGTGTTCCAGCTCAAGAGGTAAATGACAAGCCTTACCGTAAACCATTTTATACGGTGACATGCCCATGGGATTCTTATAAGCAATTGTATAAGCCCATAGTGCATCGTCAAGTTTGCTAGATCAATTCTTTTGAGATCTATTGACGGTCTTTTGTAGGATCAACTTGATCTCCCTATTACTCAACTCCACTTGACTACTAGACTGAGGATGATAACGAGATGCAACTCTATGGTTGACATCATACTTTGCGAGCATCTTGCGGAAAACACCATGAATGAAGTGTGAATCGCCATCAGTTAACAGATACCTAGGGACTCCAAATCTTGGGAAAATGACTTCTTTAGGCATCTTAATAGAGGTGTGGTGATCAACATTTTTAGTGCGGATAGCTTCTACTCACTTAGTGACTTAGTCCACAACAACTAAGATGTGAGTGTACCCATTGGAACTCGGTAAAGGTCCCATATAATCAAAGCCCCAGACATCAAATGGTTCAATGACTAGTGAATAGTTCATAGGCATTTCCTGACGCTTACTGATATTCCCTATTCTTTGGCATTCGTCACAAGACAAGACAAACTTACGACCATCTTTGAAGAGAGTGGGCCAATAGAAACCTGATTGCAATACCTTATGGGAAGTTCTATCTCCAGTGTGGTGTCCTCCGTAGGCTACGAAATGACACTTCTGCAAGATCTGTCCCTGTTCATGTTCAGGTACACAACGTATAATAACACCATCTACTCATTCCTTATGAAGGTGAGGATCATCCCTAAAGTAGTGTCTCAAATCAAAGAAGAATTTCTTCTTTTGTTGATAGGTGAAACTGGGTGGTATGTATTTGGCTACGATACAATTTGCATAATCGGCATACCACGGTGCACTATGTGAAGTGCGGATGACATTTAATTCCTCATTAGGAAAGCTGTCGTCAATAGGTAGTGGGTCATCAAGGACATTCCCTAGCCTAGACAAGTTATGTGCTACCGGGTTATCAGCACCCTTTCGGTCAACGATGTGCAAATCAAATTCCTGTAGCAGGAGAACCCATCTGATCAGCCTAGGATTAACGTTCTTCTTGTCCATAAGGTACTTAATAGCAGCATGATCAGAGTGAATAGTGACTTTGGAGTCAACTATATAAGATCTGAACTTTTCACATGCAAACACGACTGCTAAAAATTCCTTCTCCGTAGTGGCGTAGTTTTTTTTGGCACTGTCTAGAGTTTTACTAGCATAGTGAATAACCTTCAACTTCTTGTCAAGTCTCTGTCCTAGAACAGCACCAACAGCATAATCACTAGCATCGCACATGATTTCAAAGGGCAAGTTCCAGTCAGGTGGTTGAACAATAGGTGCGGTTATCAAAGCCTTCTTCAGTATTCGAAAGCTTCCTCACAATCCTCATAAAAAACAAAAGGAACATCCTTCTGAAAGTCGTTGGTAAGAGACCTAGAAATCTTAGAGAAGTCTTTAAAGAACCTTCTATAGAAACCAGCATGACCTAGGAAACTTCGTATACCTCTGATATCTGTGGGGCAAGGCATTTTCTCAATTGCATCAACCTTAGACTTATCAACTTCAATGCCTCTCTCAGAAATTTTGTGTCCTAAGACGATACCTTCGTTAACAAGAAAGTGGCACTTCTCCCAATTCAAGACGAGGTTGTTATCTTCACATCTCTGTAAGACTCGATTAAGGTTGCTGAGGCAATCATCAAAGGAAGACCCATAAACGGAGAAGTCATCCATGAAAACCTCGACAATCTTTTCACAAAAGTCAGAGAATATAGCCATCATACATCTTTGAAAATTGGTAGGTGCATTGCATAATCCAAAAGGCATACGTCTATAAGAAAAGGTACCAAAGGGGGAGGTGAAAGTGGTTTTCTCCTGATCAGATTGTGCAATAGGTATTTGCGAGAAACCTGAATAACCGTCCGGAAAGCAGAAGTATGCGTGTTTCGGTAGCCTTTCTAGCATTTGGTCGATAAACGGCAAAGGATAATGATCTTTCCTGGTTGCCTTGTTCAGTTTCCGGAAGTCTATCACCATCCTATAGCCGGTAATAATCCTTTGTGGGATTAGTTCATCCTTATCATTAGGAACGACGGTGATACCTCCCTTCTTAGGTACTCAATGTACTGGACTTACCCAATCACTATGAGCAACAGGATAAATGATTCCTGCTTCGAGAAGCTTTAATATTTCTTATGTAACGACCTCTGTCATCTTAGGATTCAATCTCCTTTGATGATCAGCAACTGGTTTAAAGTCAGGATCGGTTTCAATCTTGTGCTGACTTAGAGTAGGACTAATACCCTTAAGATCATCAAGAGTATATCCAATAGCAGCACGGTGCTTCCTCAGAGTTCTTAGTAACTTCTTCTCTTCTGGCTCTGAGAGGAGGGCACTAATATTAACAAGATATATCTCCTTCTCATCAAGATAGGCATACTTAAGAGTATCAGCCAAATGTTTAAGCTCGAACACAAGATTATTCTTGAGAATAGGATATTGTTCTAAGACAATTTTATCTATCTCATATCTCTCCTCCATATGCATATCATTTTCGTGCTCAAGCACATATTGCTCTAAAGGATTCGTAGGAGGTACGACAATAGAGCCAAGAGCAATGATTTCATCCCTACCAGAAGAATCATTTTCATGGGGTTGTCTTCCAAACTTAGAGAAGTTAAATTCATGAGACACACCCTCGAAACTAACTGTGACAGTCTTCTTAATGCAATCAATGTGAGCATTGATAGTGTTGAGAAAGGGTCTACCAAATATGATGGGACAAAAGCTATCTTGTGCAGTACCAAGGACGAGGAAATCAGTAGCATAGTTCGTCTTACCACACATGACTTCTACGTCTCTCACAATTCCCAGAGGGCAGATAGTGTCTCTATTAGCTAGCGTAATAGTGACATCAATGGGTTCTAACTCAGCAGGTGCAATCTCATCTTTGATTTCATCATATAGAGAACGTTATATTGCAATAACACTAGCTCCCATATCACATAAACCATGGTAACAGTGATCTCCTATCTTGACAGAAACAACGGGCAGGCCAACTACAGGTCCGTATTTGTCCTTCGCGTGAGGTTTAGCAATTCTAGCGGAGTCGTCACAGAATTTGATAATATGCCCGTCTTCCGCTTCGGCTAAGAGATCTTTGATAATAGAAACACTAGGTTCAACTCTAATTTCCTCAGGGGGTGCAAGTGGTCTAATGTAACCCCTACGTATCACAGTTGGAGCTTTAGAATTATCCTTTATCCTAGCAGGGTATGGTGGTTTCTCAGTGTAAGTACAAGCAGCAACATGATCACTAAAAGCAATGACTTTCTCCTCAACTAGATTGGTTTTGGCTATCTTGCTTTCTATAGGAGGATGATATTTAAACCACTTCTCTTTGGGAAGATCAACATGAGCAACAAAATATTCACATAAAGAAGCTACTATCTCAGAGTCAAGTCCATACTTGGCGCTAAAATCTCTAGAAGTGTTTGTCTCAACAAAAGATTTAACGCAATCAAACTGGAAATTCATACCTGACTCCTCACCTTCCTCCAGCTCCCAATCTACAGAGTTACATTTGATTCTCTCCAATAAATTCCACTTGTGCTCAATATCCTTCTTCATGAAAGAACCGGTACAAGAAGTGTCAAGCATGGTACGGTCTTCATGAGAAAGCCGAGCATAAAAGTTTTGGGTGATGATTTATCTCAAGACCTCATGATTGGGGCATGAATATAGCATTGATTTAAGCTTCCCCCAAGCTTGAGCTATGCTTTCCCTGTCACGAGGCCAAAAGTTATAAATAAAGTTCCGATCACGATGTTCTAAATGCATAGGATAGAACTTTTGATGAAATTCCAATTTCAACCGATTGTAGCCCCATGATCTAGTATCATCACATAGCCTATACCATTTCAACGCCTTATCCTTCAAAGATAAAGGAAAGACTTTCTTCTTTACCTCATCCTTGGGCAAACCTGCAAGCTTAAATAAACCAAAAACTTCATCTACATAGATCATATGCAAGTCTGGATGTGAAGATCCATCTCCTGTGAAAGGATTAGCCAGCCGTTTCTCAAGCATACCCGAAGGAATTTCATAAAAGAAATCTTCAGTAGGTACCTCAGGTTGAGGAACAACTCCTCGTGCTTCCGTTCGTGGTGAAGATACCCCGAACAAACTCCTCAAAGGAACAGTTTCCATAGTGACAAGTGACAATAAATTTCAGCACAGTATAAAAATGTTTCCTTACAAATTTCCACTTACCAAAGGCGCTTCACTCCTCGGCAATGGCGCCAGAAAAGAGTCTTGATGACCCACGAGTATAGGGGATCAATCGTAGTCTTTTCGATAAGTAAGAGTGTCGAACCCAACGAGGAGCAGAAGGCTCTCATAAACGGTTTTCAGCAAGGTAATAACTGCAAGCACCGAAAGTAGCGGTAACAAGTGATGGTTTAGAGAGGTGAAACGTAGCAAGCAAAGAGTAACAAGTAACAAGTAGTAGCAACGGTGCATCAAGTGGCCCAATCCCTTTTGTAGCAAGTGACAAGCCTGAACAAAGTGTTGTAGGAGGAAAAACGCTCCCGAGTACACACGGGAATTTCTGTCATGCTAGTTTCATCATGTTCATATGATTCGTGCTCGTTACTTTGATATTTTGATATGTGGGTGGACCGGCGCTTGGGTCCTGCCCTTACTTGGACAAGCATCCCACTTATGATTAACCTCTCTCACAAGCATCCAAATCGGCCCCTTACCAAGCAATACATTGACTGGGGTTTAAGCTTCTGTCACTCCAGCAAACCATCATCTACTTACTACTCCCCAATGCCTTCCTCCAGGCCCAAGCATGGTAATGTGTTATGTAGTCGACATTCACATAACACCACTAGAGGAAAAACAACATACAACATATCAAAATACCGAACGAATATCAAATTCACTGGACTCTTATTAACATGACTTATCCCATGTCCTTAGGAACAAAAGTAACTACTCACAAAGCATAATCATAATCATGATCAGAGATGTAATGAATAGCATCAAGGATCTGAACATAAACTCTTCCACCAAGTAATCCAACTAGCATCAACTACAAAGAGTAATCAACACTACTAGTAACCTTACAAGTACCAATCGGAGTCGTGAGACGAAGATTGGTTACAAGAGATGAACTAGGGATTGGAGAGGAGATGGTGCTGATGAAGATGTTGATGAAGATGCCTCCCCTCCGACGAGAGGAGTGTTTGTGATGACGATGGCGATGATTTCCCCCTCCGAGAGGGAAGTTTCCCCGGCAGGATCGTCCTGCCGGAGCTCTAGATTAGATCTGCTCAAGTTCCGCCTCGTGGTGGCGGCGAAACCACGAAAAAGCTCCTGATTGATTTTTTCTGGAACGAAACCCTTCATATATAAAAAGAGGGGGTCTAGTGGGCCGTCAGGGAGCCCACAAGCTTGCTCTCCGCCACCAGGGGGGTGGCGGTGGCAGGGCTTGTGGCGCCCTGGCAGCCCCCCTCTGGTACTTCTTTTGCCCAATATTTTTTATATAATCCCAAAAAATTCCACGTAACTTTTCAGGGCATTTGGAGATGTGTAGAATAGTGGACTAAGATTTGCTCCTTTTCCAGTCGAGAATTCCAGCTGCCTGAATTCTCTCTCTTCAATTAAACCTTGCAAAATAAGAGAGAAAAGGCATAAATATGGTACCACAATGTAATATAACAGCCCATAAAGCAATAAATATCAACATGAAAGCATGATGCAAAATGGACATATCACTCTGCAATCCCCATGAGCCCCGGATGCTTTTCCCCCTCTTTTCCCCGTCGATCCCGAGCCCTAGCACCCGATTCCACCGGAGCCCAATGAGATCCGCTGCGGGAGCTCGTCGCCGGTTAGCCTCCGGTGATGGGTTGGTCCATCTGAGACCAACGGAAGCTTCAGCGTGCCGCGTAGATGCTGTAGGTAGGGCTGGGCGTTTGGTTTATATGGTTAATATGGTTCGGTTTATTCGGTTCTATGTAATTTCAGTTTTGGAGAAATAGAAACCAAAATAATCATTCAAAATTTAGAAACCGAACCATATTAACCATAATATAGCAGTTCGGTTTGTTCGGTTAACCGAAAAACCAAAATTCATGCACTTGTCAGTATAAGTGTAATGACTCGAGATAATTGTTTTGGATTGTATAATATGCAAAAAGTTAATCACAAGTTCTAGAAACCTCAATATCATTCTATGATTCATTCGGTCAAGCAAAATAGTAACCATAATTAAGTAGAAAAGCACATGGAATGTGAAATATATTATGTGCGGACAAATGTGTGATGTCTCCATACTGTTGCACTTGCGGAAACAAGGTATTACATGGGGTATCCCACATATTGGTTTGTTCGGTTTATTTGGTTTCTAGGCACCAAAAACCGAACAAAAACAAAATATCGAACAACGTTAAAATTTCCTACCGAACCAAAAAACAAACCACAAAATAAACCAACAAATCGGTTAATACGGTTCGTTTCGGTTTTCGGTTCTATAGTGCCCAGCCCTAGCTGTAGGAACCAAACCCGACCTATTTGTGCTCTGTTTCGATGACCTCGATGTTGCCCGATCTCCGGCAGCCGCCGAGCTCCTCGCTGGCGTCGACTCCAGCCGTTTCAACCCCAAGACTTGCAAAACTGAGCTCGCGGGCTAAGGGTCGTTCCTCTAGTGCCTTCCGACGCTTGTTTGGTCACCCGAGGAGCATTTCCGATGCTCGCCGTCGTCCCTGGAGACACCGGCGGCTCATCGGCGGTGGGTTTGACCCCCAGCGCAGGTGGGTTGACTCCCTAGAGTCTATGACAAGTGGGACCAGCCCCTGGTTAATTAGGAATAACCTATTCAGAATTAAAGTAAATAATAAATACTAATCATTCACTGACATGCGGGCCAGCCACTGCTAATTAACTAGTTAGCTTAAAATTTAACAAAAAAACTAACCAGGGTCACTGACTAGTGGGTCCCACTGGTTAGGATTGACTTTCAATGAACACATTGACCTGCTGATGTCATGTTGATGCAGTAATACTATTTCTGTTTTAAAACAATTGCACAATAAGTTCAATACTTTGGAAATTCATAGAAAAGTAAATATAACTCCAAATTTGACAAATTATATATGTAAAATGATGAGATATATTCATTGAACACAATGGTGCTACTTTCATGCATGACAAACAAAGTTATGAAACAACATCAGGTCAAATCAATTAAAGCAATTTAATAAATGTCCTACTTTAATTAATATTTGAACATGAATTCAAACGAGCATCAAACCAAGGGTTTGATAGCCACACTAGCTCATGCTACATTTCATTTCATGCCATGTTCATGCATCATATTGTTGCATATGAATGTTATTGATTGTCGTTATTATTTCGGTAGGCTCTGCCCTTCCGGATACGTCCGAATATCCGATTAATGGATTTAATCCTTCTGCTAAGCAACAAGGCAAGCACCCTTTTGATCATCCCGATATAATCCCATGGTCCCGCTATCCTTCTTAGTTGTTGTGTCTGTCCCTACGGGGAAATGTCACGCGGTGTAATGGAGTCCTTGTAGCTTGCTACGAGTCGTCTACACTCGCCGATGACCGACACCTGCTTTGCTGGGTTATGTATGCTTTTCTCTGTATAGTTGAGCTACTTGAGTTTATGACTAGTTATGTCAACACGGGTTTTTTGACATTGGAATGCTAGCGACACAATTGCATACGTGAGTCGAAAGGCGCAAACGGTCCCGGCTAAGGTAAGGTGGCAGCCGTGGGGTTAACCGTGCGTGAGACCGCAAAGGGATGTGATGTGTTACAGGCTGGATTCCTATGGCTTAGGATCGGGTTCCCGACAACATTGGTATCAGAGCCTGACTGACTCTAGGATTACCAAGCCAAACTGGTCGAAGTTGAGTCTAGAAATGCTTTAGTTATATATAAGGGAATTGTTCGTGGAAGGGAAAGTAAGGCTCTTCCTTCTCTTCTCAAGTCAGTCTATTCTGGTCATCCTCATCTTTTCTACGGGGATTAAGAACTAAGTTACTTATCTATCTCTCAGGATCGCGTGTTACTAATCGATAGATTGTAGGAAAGCGGTTCAAGAGTTAATCCGAGTTTTCTTTTGTTCCAAGGAAAAGAAAATAAGTATTGATGACCATCGAATTGAACTTGATAGTTGAGTGGTTATGCTATCCTATCTTTTGTGGGTTGTTTCAAAATTGTTTTTGAGCATTTACTGCCATTATGCTGCCCAATTTCATTTCCAGAGCTCTAATGCCTTTGCATTATTCTCTATTTCAGATGCCTGCCCGTCCTTCTCGTCCAGTGGTCCGTCTGACTAGGTGCATTGATGTACCAGGTCACACGGCCATGCTGGTCAGGATGATGTCAGTAGCCGATTACCGTTGGTACCCAGAGTATACAGTGGAGGAGCAGTACCAAGATTTCAAACAGAGTCAGTACGTGTACACTGTTAGGGTATTCCCAGATTATCCTGGAGCCGAGGAGCCAATCCATTGGTCTTATGGATTCGGAGTTATTGTTGACATGCCGGTACAAGATGCTGCCTATTCAATGTTGACCATCATGAGAGCCAGACATGCACTGCTGCAAAATTCAGAGTTTTGTTATGTTCCCACTTCTCAGCCAGGAGAAGAAAGATATCTTAGTGGAGTCTACTTTGATTCTTGTTTGGAGGATCCGTTGCTGCAGATGACCACTCAGATGTTGGAGAATAGAGACCAGGATGCTCGTGCCCTTCGTATGGAGCTCGATGCTACTTGTGCCCGTCTGTGGACAGCTTTGACACAACTGGCACCTGTATTTCAGACAGGCTATGGAGATATGGAGATGTTGAACCCAGTTATGACTCATCTTCCAGCTCATGTAGACTGGCCTGCTATCGCATGTGTCACCCCTCTTTGGGGCCCTCCATTGCCACTAGTCAGGGGACCAAGGCCACAACCGTGTCCTTACGGTTCCCAGGGGTCTCAGGCTAGAGGATTCCCTGATCCGCAGGTCCAGCTCCCAGGTCGTGGAGGCAATCAGTATGAGATGTTTTATGCAGATGCTTGAGCCCGTTAGCGGAATGGTAGTATTGTAGAAGTTGTATTTCCAAAGTCCTGTGCGTCTTGTGGAATATGACTATGTTGTGAGATGAGTTCCGGAGGCATAGATAAATAATGTATATGAAGCTTGGAAAGCCTCTGATGAGTAGTATCATCTTTGCAGTAGTTTGCTCTTCAGCTGAGGTTGTACTGACCTATGTTATGGTGTGTATGAACCATGGTGTATATATAGCAGTTTGCTTGTTACCATGTTGTTCAGATGTTCATTTTCGCATTCCATGTTGTTTAGTGCATTCTTAAGCCATAGTTAGTATTGATGCTGATCTAGTCTAAGCTGTGAGTTTGTTTGTCATGATGGTGTTTACCATGCACAACCGTGCCCCTAGCCATGAGCAGGGATAAGGTAGTGAGGCCGCACAGGAGGAACTGCCCCACCAGCATTCTATGGTGGAGGTTATGTTGGAGGAAGAAAAAAACAAGCAAGAGACCAATCGTGTGCTAGAGTGTATTGAACAAAATTTGGCTCGTCAGTCGCGAAATGACGCAGTGTCCCCCATGACTTTGTGAAGCTAAATCCCCCAAAGTTCCATCACTCCGTCGATCCTCTCGACGTTGATGACTGGTTGTGCAGTATATCGCGCAAGATATGCTCTGCCAACGTTTTTGAGGATGACAAGGTGACCTTCGCTACGTACTTTCTAGAAGGCCCCGCCAATATGTGGTGGGAGAATTTTGAAGCTATGCGTCGTGCCGGACCAGCAGCCACATGGGCAGATTTTAGTGCAGCTTTCCGTCTGCACCACATTCCAGAGGGTGTGACAGACCATAAGAGAGTGGAATTATGCGCCTTCACTCAGGGAATGTTGACCGTGGATGCTTATACCCGCGAGTTCGGTAATATCGCTCGCTACACAACTGAAGAGGTGTCAACTGATGCCAAGAAGCAAGCAAGATTCCGCAAGGGACTGAGTCCTGAACTTCTTCGTGACCTGCGGCTTCATGAATGTACAAGTTTCCAAGCTCTTGTCAACAAGGCGATCAGTGCCGACACTAGTCATGCCGACTATGAAGACAAAAAGAACAACTCTCGCGATTCTGGCTCCTCATCCGGTTCAGCGTTTCCAAAGAGCCGGGTGTGGGTCCCAAATAGCTCTCTGCCGCCAAGATATACCCCGAGGCCATCCTATGTGGCGCCTCAGGCAAACCAGACCAACCCCCCCCCCCCCAGCAAAGACGTACGGTGGTCCAGCCAACAATGCTGCACCACGTGCCAATCAAGTGATCTGTTACAAGTGTGGAGGACCAGGACACTATTCGCCTGATGTCACATCCCTGGAACCCTAACCAAGGTTTAGCATTGTGCTCATATCTTCTTTGCATTGCATCCAAGAGAATTGCAACAAGAACAAGCAAGTGGTGAAGGAGCACTCAAAAACCCTAGCCACTTCTCAAATTCAAAGGAATTATAAACTTGTTCAAATCAATGAACTCAAAATGGCCTCAAGGAAAGTTCAACTTTTCTGATATATCATCGAAGCAAATAAGTAATGAAGAAAACCATTTTCATAACACTTTTGGCATTTTAAATAAATGCAAAAAGCTACTGGTTTCATGTTTAAAATTTGAGTTCAAAAACTTTAAGTTTTCAAAAATGTTGAAAACTCCAGGAATGGTTGGATATATTCCAACAAATATTCTGCTGTGTTCAAAATAGTTTTTACAAACTATTTTGGAGCTGAAATAAATAGTAAATCAATTAGTTAGCAAAACAGAAACAAAACAGAAAAAAATAGAGGAGGGAATTACCTGTCGCTCACCTCAGCCCAAGCCCAGACGTGCTGTCGTCTTCCTCCTCGCCAGTAGGAGCAGGAGGTGGCCGCCGCGACGCCGCGCGCCTCCACGCACCTCTCTGCCTGCCTGGCCGCCGCTTCGCGCTAGCAAGCATGGGGATAACCTCCCCGAGCATGTAGCTATCCATTCTCGTGCTCCTTCTCCCCCCTCTCCTCTCGGTTCTTCCGATCCCCACTGCCGCCATTGACAGGAGCTCGAGCTCGAGCTGCCCGTGCCCCTAGCCACAGAATCTTCCTCCCGAGTGTGCCATTAGCTCCGCCTCGACGAGCTGGTCCTCCCTGCAGAAGCCGAAGCCTCCTCGAGCCCTGCAATGCCCACGGCACCGTCGTCTTCAACCTTCGGCCGCAGGCGAGCTCTGCTCGATTCGTCGCCCTCAGTGCTTCCCCGAGCCGTCTAAGCCCTCCTCTGCACTACTCGTGAGCTTGCGCAGCTTTCCCCTAAGTTTTCCTCGTCGATCCCATCCTCTAGGCCTAGTTCCACCGGAGCCCGACGAGGACCGCCGCTGCAGCTCGTCGCCGGTAGCCCTCCGGTGAAGGGTTGGTCCGTCTGAGGCCACCAGCAGCCTCAGGACATCACGTAGATACTTTAGGAGCCCAGCCCCGCGGGATTTGACCCTGTGATCGATGGGTTCAACGATGGCCGAACTTGGTCGCCGCCAAGCTCGTCGTCGGCGTCGATTCCGGCCACCCTAACCCCTGGGGTTTGTCCCATCGTGCGCGCCGTCGAGTGGCCGTTCTCCCCGTGGTCTCTGCCGTGAGTTTGGTCGTCGGAGGCGAGTTCCCGATGCCCTCCACCGTATTGGTGGTCGCCGGAGGCTCCCCGCCGGCGAGGACGACCTCGCCGCCAGTGGATCTCAGCTGGCCTGAGCCACTGACGTGTGGGGCCAGCCTCTGGATAATCTGGAATAACAAAAATAAAATCAAATAATCTAATAAGTCACTGACATGTGGGTCCAGTGAGGTTAATTAGCTAATTAAGATTAAAACTAATCTAAAACTGACCAGAGTCACTGACTAGTGGGTCCACTGGTCAGGTTTGACTTTCAACGGCGAGTTGGACCTGCTGATTTCATGCTGATGCAGTAAAGAGTTTTGTGAATGAAAAGAATTCCAAAAAATGCCAAAACTTCTAAAAATCATAGAAAATAATATGTAACTCCAATGAAAATAATTTATATATGAAAAAGTATGAGAAAAATCCAAGGAATCTGAATATGTCATTTTCAAACATGTTTGAAAATATTACTGAACCCAAACATATAGATTAATGAATAAGTTAACTTCCATAAATACTTTGGAGATGGAATTTGGAAAATATTTAAATTTCACTTCAAATGATATGATCAAACAGTGTCCAAATTACAAACCAGCAACCTAACATGTCATACCATGCATGTTAAAAGCAAGTTGATCTGAGCATCAGGTCGAATCAATTAAAATGGTATTCGAGAATAGCTCGTTTGAAGTGATATTTGAATTTGATTCAAATCAACTTCAAACCTACTAAATGTTAACTGTAATAAAATACCACCTTGCATCCTCATGCCATGCTCATGCATCATCTTGATTGCATATGTTTGTTATTGATTGTTGTCATTCCTTTCTGTAGGCTCCACTCCTCCGGATTCCACCGAATATCCGACTGACGTATATTGTCCCTCCTCTGAGCAACAACGCAAGAAACCATTTTGATCATCCCGATAAATCCCATGTTCTTGCTCTGGCACTTACTTATTGCATTAGGATCAAATGCTTCAAATGCTTTTGCCACGTTAGTTGAACCCACTTCCTTTGCATGACCTATCCTTGTCACAGTAAATAGCTGAACCTTGCAACCTAGCATACCTGGTAGTTGCTTGAGCCGTGATGTGCCATATCCTGCTATGCATGCTATCCTTAGAGTTGTGTATGGTCTGTCATCTAGGAGATGAACAGAATTGTGAGAATGTGTTCGGTAAGAAAAGGTTGTGTGTTGAACCTGATTTGGTAAAGGTATCGGTGAAAGGCTGTGTAGGAGTACATGGCGGGTTGTTTCATTGGAACCGTCCTTAGGAAGTAAGTTCCGTGTATGTAATCCAAGACTAGATACTACCACACGTTGGGATACTTAATTGACCCTCTCGACTTATAAATCGCTTACTACTCGGTCGAGGAGTTGCAAGTAGTTTCTGATGTTTATAGTCATGCTCGAGGCCGTGCATAGCGCTGACCTGAGAGGTGGGCTGTGATGCGGTAGGCAGTGGCACGGTGTACCAAGTCGCACCCGGATGGTGGGCTTGGGAACCCTGTGCACATCGTTTGAGGCCGTGGGGGAAACCTCGGCCGGACTTCCGTACGGGTTACTCTCAGATAGGCGATAAACCTGGACTAGGTATTAGCGTGGTTAACGGTCGTGGCCGACTCCCTCGCTGGGCTTCCGCTTGAAGGTTGCCGAGGTGCATGACATGCACATGGCGATAAGTGGCGAGAGCGTGTGTGACGAAGTACACCCCTGCAGGGTTATGATCTATTCGAATAGCCACGTCCGCGGATATGGACTACTTGGAGACATATGTTGTTCGTAAATAACTTAAATGGCTACTCATAAAATTGTCAAGATAAGCGTGAGTGTCGTGGACGGCATTTCCGTATGGAGACGGAATGATTCCACAATGGAGTATTGTTGTGGTGTTAGTGGACTCGAGTGCGAGAAATCAAGTTGTCAAAATTATTTAAAACAAGTTGTCTAGCCACGAGTCAAATGTTGGCTTTCCGCATGAAACCCCACGATACCTTATTGATACATTGCATGAGTAGATAGTTATCCTAAAGTCTTGCTGAGTACCTCCGTACTCATGTTTGCTTAATAAATGTTGCAGAGGTTGCTGATGACCCTAATGGAGGGTTCTTCATAGACATCGACGACGACGAGTAGCTGGTGTCCCAGCTATGATCCGGCCCTAGGTTGGGTCTGTAGTATAGTCAGGCCATGTGCCTTCTAGTTTCACCTGTCTGTACTCAGACAGTTTTAAACAGTTCCGCTGGCTTGTAACTGAATGACTGCTATGATGGGTCGTGAGACCCTTACTGTGTAATATTATGTGTGTGGCTCTTCCGAGCCTCTTAAATATAGCTTGTATGTTTATGGTTATGTTGTGATGCCATCGATGTATCTATACATATCGGTATGCCATGTGTACGAGTGTCGTACTTGATATGTATGGGGTTCGATTACCTAGCCGTAAACTTTAGTAGCACTCCTTACAGGGAAATGCCCCTTTGTGATCCAACGAGCCATGGTAGCTCGCTAATGCTCCGGACATATTGGTTGACCGGCGTGTGTCCTTCTTAGCTGCTATGTTTGTCCCCTTTGGGGAAATGTCCCGCGATGTAATGGAGTCCTTGTAGCTTGCTACGACTCGTCTACATTCGCTGGTGACCGACACCTGCTTTGTTGGGTCATGTATGCCTGTCCTCGAGCGGTACTGCCACTTTGGTTTATGACTAGACTTGTCGATCCGGGTTCTTTGACATTGGAATGCTAGCGACACAATTGATTACGTGAGTCAAAAGGCACAAACGGTCCCGGCTAAGGTAAGGCTGCAGCCGTGGGGTTAACCGTGCGTGAGACCGCAAAGGGATGCGATGTGTTACAGGCTGGATTCCTATGGCTTAGGATCGGGGTCCCGACACCTGAGTGTCCCCAAAATATCGCTGCCAAGCAACCTGGGAAGTCTATTGGGCAAGGCAAGTCGAGCAAAGCATATTATGTGAAGCCAACTCGTGCGCGTGGCCGCGTGAATTATGTTTCAGCACAAGAAGCTGCAGAGGATCCCAACGTCATTTTGGGAACGCTCCTTGTCAATGATCACCGAGCGTATGTTCTTTTTGACACCCGGTCATCTCATTCCTTCATTTTCGAAAGTTATGCGTAGTTGCATAACATGTCCTTTTGTGATATGCCAATCCCATTAGTTGTCCAAACTCCTGGTAGTAAGTGGCAAACTTCTAGGATAAGTTATGACAACGAAATTCTAGTAGACATGCTAGTTTTTCTAGCATCTTTGATAGCCCTTAAATCCTAAGATATCAATATCATCTTGGGTATGGACTGGATGTTAGCTCATTACACCAAGATTGATACCCATACTAGGAATGTTCAGCTTACCCATCCCTCGGGTGAGATAGTTAATGTCTCAAATCGAGTTGCCAAATGCCAGCTCTATTCCCTCAATGCTAGTCCTCTTCTAGAACTTGAAGACATTCTAGTAGTCCGTGAATTCCCAGATGTTTTTCCAGAGGAACTGCTAGGAATTCCACCTGACAGGGATGTAGAGTTTGTGATAGATCTTGTTCCAGGAACAGTCCCAATAGCCAGAAGACCCTATAAGATGGCACCCTTAGAGCTAGCCGAACTTAAGAAACAACTAGATGAGGCCTTGAATAAAATTTCATTCGACCTTGGTCTTCTCCTTGGGCTTGTCCTGTCCTCTTCGTGAAGAAGAAAGATGGAACAGATCGGATGGTTGTAGATTATCGACCAGTTAACCTGGTCACCATAAAGAACAAGTATCCGCTCCCCAGGATCAACGATCTGTATGATCAGCTCAGTGGATCCTCAGTCTTCTCCAAAATGGACTTGAGGTTGGGTTACCATCAAATCAAGATCAAGAACAGGGACATTCCAAAAACGGCCTTTGTCACTCGTTATGGCCTATACGAGTACACCGTCGTGTTCTTCGGTTCAACCAATGCCCCAACCACCTTCTCTCGCTTCATGAATTCAATCTTCATGGAGTATTTGGATAAATTCGTTGTGGTATACCTCGATGATATTCTTA
Organism: Hordeum vulgare subsp. vulgare; assembly: GCF_904849725.1. NCBI lineage: Eukaryota > Viridiplantae > Streptophyta > Magnoliopsida > Poales > Poaceae > Hordeum > Hordeum vulgare. Next base: position 310,778,388 of record NC_058520.1, read on the forward strand.
TCTACTCTAAGAACGAACAAGAACATGCCGAGCATCTAAGGCCGATATTGGGGAAACTTCGAGAGCATCGCCTTTATGCCAAGTTTTCAAAATGTGAATTTTGGTTACCAGAAGTGACCTATCTAGGCCATGTAATCTCTGGTTAGGGTATTGCTCTCAATCTCGAGAGAGTTCAAGCCGTCCTTGATTGTACTCAACCTGAATCGGTTAAGCAAGTTAGGAGTTTTCTTGGTCTAGCGAGCTATTGTCGCTGCTTTGTCGAGAACTTCCTCAAGGTTGCAAAGCCTCTAACTGAACTCCTCAAGAAAGATAAAAAGTTAGAGTGGACACCACAGCGTGAGCATAGTTTTGAGGAACTGAAAAGACGCCTGACTTCCACACCTGTGTTGCTACCACCAGATTTTTCTAAGGACTTTGTATCTATTGCGACGCCTCGCGACAGGATTAGGTTGCATTCTCATGCAGGATTGTCATGTGATTGCATACGCATATCGAAAGTTGCGTCCACATGAGGATAATTATCCCACACATGATCTTGAGCTTGGAGCTGTAGTCCATGCACTAAAAACTTGGCGACATTACCTTCTTGGTAACCGTTGCGAAATTTTCACCGATCACCAAAGTCTGAAATATATCTTCACCCAGCCGGATTTGAATCTCAGGCAAAGATGGTGGGTCGAGTTGATCACAAATTACGACTTAGGGATAACTTACACCCCAGGAAAGGCCAATGTCAGGGCTAATGCACTAAGTCCTAAGTGTTGATGTTACAACGAGGTCAACCACGTCTCTATGAGGAATTTCGGAAGTTAAACCTCAACATTATTCCTCAAGGATATCTTTCCAACCTGGTGGCGAGACCTAATCTTAGGGATAAAATCATAGCTGGCCAAAAGCGTGATAAGAGTATATCACGGATCAAGGAGAATATTACTAGCGGAAACGCTAAGGAATTATCTATGAATGATCAAGATGTTGTGTTCTTCTAGAACCGTCTAGTGGTTCCTAAGAATCCACAACTGAGGTAGTTGATCCTTAAGGAGGCTCATGAATCTCCTCTCATGATTCATCCTGGTAGTACTAAGATGTATCAGGACCTACGCCAGAGGTTCTGGTGGACTAGGAAGAAGAGAGAAATTGCTAAGTTCGTTGCAAACTGCAATGTTTGTCATCGAGTTAAAGTGGAACATCAAAGGCCTGCTCGCACCCTTCAAACTTTAGCTATTTATGAATGGAAATTGGATAAAGTTAGTATGGATTTCATCACTGGATTTCCCAGGACCAAGAAAGGGAATAATGCTATCTTTGTGGTCATTGACCGTCTTTCAAAGTAGCTCATTTTCTTCGAGTGCGTGAGAGTATAACAGCTAGGCAGCTGGGAGAGTTATATATCTCTCGAATAGTGTCTCTTCATGGTGTCCCTCTGGAGATTAACTAAGATCGTGGAAGTATTTTTACTTCTCATTTCTGGGAAAGCTTTCAGAATGCCATGGGTACTCACCTATCTTTTAGCACTGCTTTCCATCCTCAATCAAGTGGTCAAGTAGAAAGAGTAAATCAAATTCTAGAGGATATGCTTCGAGCTTGTGTTATATCATTCGGTATGAATTGGGAGAAGTGCCTTCCATTCGCAAACTTTTCTTATAACAACAGCTTGGGCAAAGCCCCTTTTGAAGTTCTCTACGGACGAAGATGTCAAACACCTCTTAATTGGTCAGAAACCGGAGAGAGGCAACTCTTTGGTCCGGATATGATCCAGGAAGCAGAAGAGCAAGTTCGCATTATTCGTGAAATGTTGAAAACTGCCCAATCTCGTCAAAAGAGCCAATATGATCGCCATCATAAGGCTTACGTTCGGGTTACACCTTTGAAGGGTACCCATCGCTTCAGTAAGAAAGGCAAATTGGCTCCTCGTTACATTGGTCCTTTTCGCATTCTTGACAAACGAGGAGAAGTTGCCTACCAATTGGAACTTCCTCCGCATATTTCCAAGGTTCATGATGTTTTCCATGTCTCACAACTCACACGTTGCTTCTCGGATCCTATCCGTGAAGTGGACCACGAAACGCTTGATCTCCAAGATAACCTCTCATACCGAGAATACCCTGTTCGTATTCTTGATCAAGCTGAGCGTACCACTCGACGTTGAAACCTCAAGTTTCTCAAAGTTCAATGGTCAAATCATTCTGAAAAAGAAGCAACATGGGAAAGAGAGGACCGTCTCCGCCTTGAGTATCCCGCACTCTTCCCGACGACTTCCAAATCTCGTGCTCATGTTTTGTTCTTGCATTAAAAATGAAAATAGAAATCAAAGAAAAACCCTAGAACTTCTATATTCAACTCAATTCAAATCTTGTGATAAATCAATGAACCCAAAATGGCCTCCATAAAAGCCCACACTTTTTGATAAATATTGGAAACAATATTTCAGGGGTGGAACTTAATTGAAAAATACATTTGGCATTTTATTTAAATCATAAAAGCTACTGAAATCACCCAAATATGTGATTTTAAATATTTTAGAATCTCAAAAAAAGTTGAAATATTTATGTGGGCTTGGAGATATTCCAAATAACACCCCAGAGTTTTATTCACTATTTATAGGAATAGGTTGGAGCCAAAATAAAATAAAAGAAATGCCCCAAATGATTTAATAGAAATCAGAAATGGAAAAAATAGAAAAATTGTTACCTGTTTCTCACCTTGGCCCAGCCCAGCATCTCTTGTCGTCTTGTTCCTCGCCAGTGTGCAGCAGGAGGTGGCCGCCGCTTCCTCCGGCGTGGCCATTAGAGCCGATCTTGAGCTCGAGTTAGCCGTCGTCTCCGGCCATAGCAAGCCCCTCCGAATGCCTCTTCCTCTCCGCCTCGTCGAGTACGTCGCCCACGCCAACGGAATCAAGCTACCGAGCCTTGCATCGCCCTAACACCGTCGTCTTCTTCCTCGGATCACCGACGTTTGCCGCCGTCATTCTCCCTCTTCAGGCCATCCTGGAGCCTGCTCACGACGCCTCTGCAATCCCCGTGAGCCTAGGTTGCTTTTCCCCCTCTTTTCCCCGTCGATCCCGAGCCCTAGAACCTGATTCCACCGGAGCCCGATGAGATCCGCTGCGGGAGCTCGTGACCGGTGAGCCTCCAGTGATGGGTTGGTCCATCTGAGACCATCGGAAGCTTCAGCGTGCCGCGTAGATGTTGTAGGAGCCAAACCCCGACCCATTTGAGCTCTGTTTCGATGACCTCGATGTTGCCCGGGATCCGGCAGCCGCCGATCTCGCCGCCGGCATCGACTCCGGCCGTTTCAACCCCCAAGACATGCAAAAATGAGCTCGCGGGCGAAGGGCCATTCCTCTGGTGCCTTCCGCCGCTTGTTTGGTCGTCGGAGGAGCATTTTTGATGCGCTCCGCCGTCCCTGGAGCCACCGGTGGGTTTGACCCCCACCGCCGGTGGGTTGACCCCCAAAGTCTATGACAAGTGGGACCAACCCCTAGTTAATTAGGAATAACCTAATCAGAATTAAGGTAAATAATAAATACTAATCAGTCATTGACATGTGGGCCAGCCACTGCTAATTAACTAGTTACCTTAAAGTATAAGTAAAAAACTAACCAGAGTCACTAACTAGTGGGTCCCACTGGTCAGGTTTGACTTTCAATGGCTAGATTGACCTGCTGATCTCATGTTGATGCAGTAATACTATTTCTATTTTGAAACAATTCAAGAATGAGTTCAATACTTTAGAAATTCATAGAAATGTAAATATAACTCCAAATTTGACAAATAATATATGTAAAATGACCAAAAAAATTCAATGAACACAATGGTGCTACTCTCATGCATGACAAACAAAGTTATGGAACAGCATCAGGTCAAAAAAATTAAAGGAATTTAATAAATGTCCTACTTTAATTAATATTTGAACTTGAATTCAAATTAGCATCAAACCAAGGGTTTGATAGCCACACTAGCTCATGCTACATTTCATTTCATGCCATGTTCATGCATCATATTGTTGCATATGAATGTTATTGATTGTCGTTATTATTTGGATAGGCTCTGCCCTTCCGGATACGTCCGAATATCCGACTGACGGATATAATCCTTCTGCTGAGCAACAAGGCAAGCACCCTTTTGATCATCCCGATATAATCCCATGTTCACGCTCCTGCTCTCACTTATTGCAATAGGACAAAATATTTCAAATGCTTTACTTCGGTAGCTCAACCTATTCCTTTGCATGACCTTTCATTGTCACAGTAAATAACCAACCCTTGCAACCTAGCATACCTGGTAGTTGCTTGAGCCATGATGTGACTTATCCTACTATACTTGCTATGCCTAGAGTCATGTCAGGTCTGTTTCATCTGGGTGATGAACATGAATGGATGAATGTGTTATAGTGATAAAGAATAAGTGTGGAACCTGATTTGGTAAAGGTACCGATGAAAGGCTATGTAGGAGCACATGGCGGGTTGTTTCATTGGAACCGTCCTTAGGAACTGAGTTCCGTGTATATAATCCAAGACTAGTTACTACCACATGCAGGGCCCTGAAATATGACCCCGCTCGACTTATTAATCGCCTAGTACTCGGTCCAGGAGTTGCAAGTAGTTTCTGGTGTTTATAGTCATGCTGGAGGCCGTGCATGGTGCTGACCTTAGAGGTGGGCTATGATGCGGTAGGCAGTGGCATGGTGTACCAAGTGGCACCCGGATGGTGGGGTTGGGAACCCCGCGCACATCGTTTGGGGCCGTAGCGGAATCTTCGGTCGGACTTCCGTCCGGGTTCACTCTCAAATAGGTGAGAAACATGGACAAGGTATTAGCATGGTTAACGGTCGTGGCCGACTCCCTCACTGGGCTTCCGCTTGAAAGTTGCCGAGGTGCATGACGTGCACATGGCGATAAGTGGCGAGAACATGTGTGAATAAGTACACACCTGTAGGGTTAGGATCTATTTGAATAGCCGCGTCCGCGGATATGGACTACTTGGAGACATATGTTGTTCATAGATAACTTAATGGCTACTTATAAAAGCATCAAGATAAGGGTGAGTATCATGTATGGCATTTCCATAGGGCGATGGAAACGAATCCATGATAGTTTATTGTTGTGGTGGTAGTGGACTCGTCTACGACTTAACAAAGTTGTTTAAAAACTATTTAGAACTATAGTATAGTCTAGCCAAGACTCAAAGCTGGCTTGCTGCAGGAAACCCCACAACCCCCTTTTGTTGATACATGTGCATGAGTAGATAGATCTGTTATAAAGTCTTGCTGAGTACCTTTGTACTCATGTTTGTTTAATAAATGTTGCAGAAGATACCCACGAGCCAACAAGTGGGTTCTATCTAGACCTCAATGATGACGAGTAGCTGGTGTCCCAGTTACGACCTGGCCCCTTTCAGAAGGTATCTGTAGATAGTCTGGCTTTATGCCTTTTCCTTTCAACTGTCTGTAGAACGACAACTTTAATGCTTTCGCTTGGTTTGTGTGACTTTGCTTGTATGACTTGAGTGTCGGGTCATGTGACCCCTACCTGTATGAACTTATTATGTAACACTCTTCCGAGTCTTCCAAATAAATGTTGTGATGTTGTATGGTTTTGTTGTGATGCCATTGTTGTATCTATGCATATCAAATATATCATGCGTACGTGTGATGCACTGTGATATGTATGGTATTCGACACCTAATCGTATGCCATTAGTAGCTCTCTATATAGAGAAATGCCCCTTTGTGTTTCCATCGAGCCTTGGTAGTTCGCTACTGCTCTGGACACATTGGTTGACCGGCATGTATCCTTCTTAGTTGTTGTGTCTGTCCCTACAGGGAAATGTCATGCGGTGTAATGGAATCCTTGTAGCTTGCTACGACTCGTCTACACTCGCTGATGACCGACACCTGCTTTGCTGGGTTATGTATGCCTGTCTCTGTACAGTTGATCCAGTTGAGTTTATGACTAGTTATGTCGACTCGGGTTCTTTGACATTGGAATGATAGTGAGACAATTGCATACGTGAGTCAAAAGGCGCAAACAGTCCCGGCTAAGGTAAGGTGGCAGCCGTGGGGTTATACATGCTTGAGACCGCAAACGGATGCGATGTGTTGAAGCTGGATTCCTATGGCTAAGGATCGGGGTCCCGACAATCCCCTAGATACAAGTGATCGCGCACTACCTGCCAAGGGCATGCCCCGACATGCAATGGATGAACTACGGAGTGTGTTACAGTGTGCCCGAGCACTGCAGCCTCTCCCAATCCAATACATATGACGATCTAGGGTAGTGGGATCGTGACCTTCGAGGTTGCATAGGCATCCTCTACGCGCCACACTCTCGCACCCATATCCCCGTGCCCACACCTTGTCCTTGGTACGTCCTAGCATGGTACTTAAGCCCGCACCTGAGGAACCTTCTATCTCCCTTCACTCTCCCCCTTGGACCCCTAGACGTAAACCCTCATGCTTCCTGAGCTCTCATCCTCCCCAAGGCTGCCATTTCCACTCCGACTTCACTTCAAATTCGATTAGCCCCTAGCTCCTTTCTCCACAATCGCCTCTCTTGGAGGCAGCCATGAATGAGAAAGGCCCCTCCCAAACCGCTTCCCTCTTTCTCTCGTGGTCGGAGCACCAATTCTAGGCCACCGTCGCCCCTCTCCGCTGTAGCCGAGCAACTGCTCTCTCCGCCGCTCCTCGATGGATGTGAACTAGCCCGACGAGTCTGCCTTGTCCTCTTGATCTCATTCATCACCGTAACGTCACCGCACACGGACCATGATGGGGTTATAGTCCTAGGGTAGGGTCATAGGCCTGTCCTATGGGTCCTACCCAAGGACTACCCTTCATAAGGGATAAGGCCCTTAGTCAGTTCCGACTGAATTAAGGACTTCCCATCATCCAGGTGGTGACGATTCCTCCATCATCTAGTCGGAGATGAGCATTCGGAGCGTATCAAACTTACCGACTGGATACCACTCTGTACATCGTAACCCCCCTGGAGGGCAACGGTCATGGGTTTCCATGTACCTTTATTAGCATTTAAGACATACGTTACCTGTGATCGGGAGGCAGCCGTTCCATGAATCCCGAAGATCGTCACCGCTCACGCACCCCTCCGCGGGGTGGGCCCTACGGGCCCGGACATCATGATGATCGGCGTTTAGTCGGTGACACTTATGATCCAAGTCTCTGGTCTTGAGTGCTTCAGTCGAGCCATCCGTTCGGCTGACATCCCTCCCAACTTCCGACTGGCGACAGGGATCAGCAAGTTTACAGGGGAATCCAAGCCAGAAACTTGGCTGGAAGACTACCGAGTGGCAGTCCAGATCGGAGGAGGGGACGACCACGTCGCCATGAAACACCTCCCCCTGATGCTCGACGGCTCGGCACGAGCGTGCCTGAACCAGTTGGCTCCCTCAAGCATCTACAGCTGGGCAGATCTGGCCCGAGTCTTTATCAGGACCTTCGAAGGGACGTGCAAACGCCCTGTTGGTCTCGTGGAGCTCCAGCACTGTGTCCAGAGGCAGAATGAGCCCCTGCACGATTTCATTCAGCATTCGACGACCCTCTACCACACGGTGGAGAACGTCACAGAGCACCAAGCAGTCTGCGCCTTCAAGGCAGGCGTGTGGTACAGAGATCTGTACCTGAAGTTCGGTCGAATAGGCGACATCTCCATGAGTAAGATGATGGAGATAGCGGCACGCTATGCAAATGGCAAAGAAGAGGGGCTCATTCGTAGCGGCAAGCACAAAGCAGTCGCCGATGGAGATGGGAACAACACTCGGAAGCAGAAGCAGAAAGCTTCGTCCACTCCGCAGGCAGAGGCCGCAGCCGTTACCAATGCCAAGTTCAAGGGCAAGGGGAAGGCTCAGTTCACCCCCAAGAAGAAGAAGTTCGGAAACCACATCCTGGACCAACCATGTCCAATTCACACGAAGATGGATGAAGAGGGCAACACCATATTTCCGAAGCATACCACTAGGCAATGTCGCCTCCTGATCCAGGGGTTCGGCGAAGGGCAGCCGAGTGAAAAGGATAATGAACAGGATGAGGAGGACAAGGAGGATCCATTCCCCCAAGTCCATGCAACACTGATGATTTGTGCTGACGTTGAGAGCAAGAGTCGACTGAAGCTGGTGAAGAGGGAGGTGAACATGGCCACGCCGACCAACCCCACGTTCCTCAAATGGTCTCAGACTGCGATCACCTTTGGCCAGTCGGATCATCCAGCGCACGTACCCACCCCAGGGAGGTAGGCTCTAGTCGTCGACCCGGTGGTGGAAGGAGTCCGACTACGCAAAGTCCTCATGGACGGCGGTAGTGGCTTGAACATCATGTACGTTGACACTCCCAAGGGGATGGGCATTCCGATGTCCAAACTTAGCGAGAGCAGCATGCAGTTCCATGGAGTCGTCCCTGGACGAAAGGCCAGGTCACTCGGCCAGATCGCGTTAGACGTCGTCTTCGGCTCCGACAAGAACTTCCGCAAGGAAAGGCTGACGTTCGAGGTGGTGGACTTCCAGAGTGCGTACCATGCAATTCTGGGCCGCCCGGCATATGCGCGTTTCATGACCCGTCCATGTTACGTGTACCTGAAGCTGAAGATGCCAGGCCCAAAAGGTGTGATGACTATCACAGGCAATCGGCAGCGGGCCGAGGAGTGTCTGCAGCAGGGATCGAGGATCGCCGATGAGCAGATGGCTGTCCTCGAGCTTGAAGAGTACAAGAAGATAGTCGACCCCGCTGACTTGATGTGTTCGAAGAAGCCAGCTTCGGAGTCCGCATTCCAGTCGGCGGGAGAGACGAAGAAGGTCAGCATCCACCCGACGGACGACACCGCTGCCCCGACGAACATCTCCACCACCCTCGATCCTAAATAGGAAGTCGAGCTCATCCAGTTCCTCCGTGAGAACTGGGACATCTTCGCATGGAAGCCCGCTAACATGCCAGGTGTACCCAGGGAGTTGGCTGAGCACCGACTGCATGTGGATCCCGGCGCTCGGCCTGTCCGAGAACGCCTATGTCGGCCGCCGCGCACAAGAGGAAGGCAATCGGAGAAGAGGTGGCTAAGCTTTTGGCAGCCAACTTCATTCGCGAGGTACACCACTCCGAGTGGCTCGCCAATGTTGTCATGGTGCCCAAGAAGGACAAGTCGCTCCGAATGTGCATCAAATTCAAGCATCTAAATAAGGTCTGACCGAAAGACCATTTTCCGCTCCCCCGCATCGATCAAATTGTCGATTCGACTGCGGGTTGCGAGCGTTTGTCATTCCTTGATGCCTACTCGGGCTATCATCAGATCCGTCTGTATGGCCCCGATGAATTAAAAACAGCCTTCATCACCCCATTCGGGTGCTTCTGCTACATCTCCAAAAATGAAGAACGCAGGAGCAACCTTTATGCGCATGGTCCAAAAATGCCTCCTTGACTAGATCGGTCGGAATGTGGAGGCGTATATGGATGATATCGTAGTCATGTCACGCAAAGGTTCCGACCTGCTGACTGACTTGGCAGAAACATTCGCTAACCTTCGTAGGTACGATATCAAGCTCAACCCAGCCAAGTGTCCATTCGGTGTTCCCAGCGGAAAGTTACTCGGTTTCTTTGTTTCCGAACGAGGGATCGATGTCAGCCCCGAAAAGATCGGGACCATCGTCCGAATGGAGCGGCCGGTCAGAATACACGATGTTCAAAGGCTCACAGGTTGCCTAGCGGCTTTGAGCTGGTTTATCAGTCGACTCGGCGAGAAGGCACTTCCTCTGTAGAGACTCATGAAGAAATCAGATACTATCGAGTGGACAGACGAAGCCCAAATCGCATTCGACGACCTCAAAGTCCTACTTTCCACCCAGCCGGTTCTTACTGCTCCGCTCAGTAAAGAACCCCTTCTTCTGTATATCGCGGCCACAAATCAATTCGTCAGCACTGTTCTCACAGTCGAACGGGAAGAAGAAGGCAAAGCATACAAGGTTCAGCGGTCAGTGTATTATGTCTCCGAAGTCCTGACTGCTTCCAAGCAGAGGTATCCCCACTATCAAAAACTTATCTACGGGATTTACATGACTGCGAAGAAGGTGGCTCATTATTTGCAAGACCACTCGGTGTCTGTCGTTTCTGATGCTCCGTTGTCGGAAATCCTACACAATCGGGATGCATCAGGCCGAGTGGCGAAGTGGGCAATGGAGATGTTATACTGCGACATCAAGTTCGAGGCCAAAAAAGATATAAAGTCTCAAGCTCTGGTTGACTTCATAGCAGAATGGGTAGAACAACAGCAACCGACCCACATCTACTCGGCTCATTGGACAATGTTCTTCGATGGGTCCAAGATGTTGAATGGCTCCGGCGCTGGCGTTGTGATCATATCGCCAAAGGGTGACAAACTCAAGTATGTGTTGCAGATACATTTTGATTCCTCCAACAACGAGGCAGACTATGAAGCTCTCCTTTACGGACTGCGCATGGCCATCGCACTCGGCGTCCGTCGCCTGATGGTCTATGGCGACTCGGATTTGGTGGTTAATCAAGTGATGAAGGAGTGGGATGTCAGCAACCCCACCATGACCACATACTGCAATGCAGTGAGGAAGCTCGAGAAAAAGTTTGAAGGTCTGGAACTCCACCATGTTCCGCGACTGAAAAACCAAGCAGCTGATGAGTTGGCAAAACTCGGATCCACTCGGAGACCAGTCCCGGGTGACATCTGCCTCGAGCACCTCCACCTTCCCTTAGTTAAAGAAGATCCTTTCACAGAGGAACCAGTACAACCAAAGAGCTCGACAGATCTGACTGAAGTCGAAGTCCCTGCTGTGGTTGATTTGATCATGGAGAATCTTGCTATCATCCCCGATTGGACCGTGCCATTTATTGCATACATCCTGAGGCAAGAATTACGAGAGGACGAAGTCCAAGCCAGACAGATCGTCCGCAGGTCAAAGTCGTTCACTGTCATTGATGGCTAGTTGTACAAAGAAAGCGTCTCAGGCGTCCTTCGACGATGCATCTCCCCTGAGGAGGGAAAGTTAATCCTGGAAGAAATTCACTCGGGAACATGCGGTCATCACGCCTCCTCAAGGGAAATCATCGCCAAAGCATTCAGAGCTGGCTTCTTCTGGCTGCAGGCGAATGAAATGGTGAAGGATATGGTCGACCGATGTGAAGGCTGTCAGTTCTACTCTAACAAGTCCCACAAGCCAACATCTGCGTTGAAGACAATCCCTCTTGTTTGGCCGTTTGCAGTATGGGGATTAGATATAGTCGGTCCATTCAGGACAGGCCAGGGGGGATTCACACATCTGTTGGTGGCAGTCGACAAGTTCACAAAGTGGATTGAAGCCAAGCCCATCAAGAAGCTCGACGCCCTTAAGGCCATCAAGTTTGTCAGGGACATCATCTCCAGATTCGGGGTACCTCATAGCATAATCACTGACAATGGAACAAACTTTGACTCGGGCAAATTCAAAGGTTTCTGTACAGGCCAAGGTATCCGAGTGGATTTTGCATCTGTGGCGCATCCCCAAACAAACGGGCAAAGCAGAGCGGGCGAATGGACTTATTCTGCAAGGTTTGAAGCCTCGACTCCTGCGAGAAGTGGGACATGCCGCCGGCGCATGGGTCACCGAGCTGCCTTCGGTGCTTTGGGGTCTCCGCACATCCCCAAATAGATCTACAGGGCGATCCCCGTTCTTCCTCGTTTACGGAGCAGAGGCAGTCCTTCCGAGTGACTTGCTTCACAACGCTCCATGAGCTGAACTCCTCTCCGAAGCTGAAGTTGAGCAAGCAAGGCAAGACGGAGTGGATCTTCTAGAGGAGGAGCGCGAGATGGCACTGACTCGCTCAACCATTTATCAACAAGATCTGCGGCGTTTTCACGCGCGACACGTCAGGAGTCCTACATTCCAAGTAGGCAACCTGGTGCTCCGAGTGGATCAGCACAGACCTCACAAGTTGGCTCCCGCCTGGGAAGGACCCTTCATCATGTCCAAGGTGCTGAACAACGGAGCATATCGACTCTACCACCACGACAGGGAAAGGGACGAGCCGCGAGCATGGAACGGAGAGCTCCTGAAGCGCTTCTACACGTGACCGTCGACTGAAGCAATGTAAAGAACAAGTATCGTTGAAGTAATGCAAAGCAGATTGAGTTTTTGCAGATTCAAAATTCTTCCGCGTTCGCAGACTCCGGTCTTAAAAAAAACTTAGCGGCGATCCAGAATCGCCTAAGTACCAACTTTCTCCGAGTGCGCACTAAACGTCGCACTCGGGGACTTAGCTGCGATCAAGAATCGCCTAAGTACAAACTTTCTCCGAGTGTGCGCTAAACGTCGCACTTGGGGACTTAGCTGCGATCCAGAATCGGCTAAGTACTAACTTTCTCCGAGTGTGCACTAAACGTCGCACTCGGGGACTTAGCTCCGATCAGGAATCGCCTAAGTACAAACTTTCTCTGAGTGTGCGCTAAACGTCGCACTCGGGGACTTAGCTGCGATCCAGAATCGCCTAAGTATTAACTTTCTCCGAGTGTGCACTAAACATCGCACTCGGGGACTTAGCTGCGATCATGAATCGCCTAAGTACAAACTTTCTCCGAGTGTGCGCTAAACATCGCACTCGGGGACTTAGCTGCGATCCAGAATCGCCTAAGTACTTACTTTCTCCGAGCGTGCACTAAATGTCGCACTCAGGGACTTAGCTGCGATCAAGAATCGCCTAAGTACAAACTTTCTCCGAGCGTACGCTAAACGTCGTACTTGGGGACTTAGCTGCGATTCAGAATCGCCTAAGTACTAACTTTCTCTGAGTCTGCACTAAAACGTCACACTCGGGGACTTGTCTGCGACCAAGAATCGCCTAAGTACAAACTTTTTCCGAGTATGCGCTAAACGTCGCACTCGGGGACTTAGGAGCGATCAAGATTCGCCTAAGTACTAAATTTCTCCTAGTGTACACTAAACGTCGCACTCGGGGACTTAGCCGCGATCGAGAATCGCCTAAGTACTAACTTTCTCCGAGTGTGCACTAAACGTCGCACTCGGGGACTTGTCTGCGACCAAGAATCGCCTAAGTAGAAAGCTTCCTTCGAGTGTATCTTACAGATCCACTCGGAGGCTTAGCAGACCCTCGTTGAGGCTCATGTAGATGTCAAGACAACTGAAAATTACATGAGTACCATGAACCTCATTGAGGCTCATATAGATGTCAAGACAACTGACAATTACATGAGTAGCAGAACCTCATTGAGGCTCATGTAGATGTCAAGACAACTGACAATTACGTGAGTAACAACTCGCTTCGAGTACGACCTTACAGTCGCACTCGAAGACTTAGCCGCGATCACGAATCGCCTAAGTACACAATTGCCTTCGAGTGTATCCTATAGATCCACTCGGAGACTCAGCAGACCATAAGTGAGGCTCATGCAGATGTCTAGACAACTGACAATTACATGCTCCACATGTTTGCCATTGGCTTCACCAAGAAACGCCAAACAAAAACCACGAGCCAAAATCGTGTCAACAATTCTTGGGCAAAGGAAGAGCAAAAGATTCGATTCAAATTCAAAGTTCGTCTAAAGATAGTTGGTTCGGTGTAGATCAAGCTTATCCACACCGAACCACGAATGTGACGGCCAACACCAGTGGCCAAAGTTTGATACAACTACCACTCGGCATACCGAGGTAATGTTTTTTTCACGCGTCGTCAGGACTGGCACTGGGACTGGCAGGCTCCACGAAAGTGTCGAGGTCAATCCCGTCTGGATGCGAGTGGCGCTCTCAAGGAAGGTCTCCATGAAGTCTTCGAATCGAAGCTTCTTCGTGTTGGCGACCTCCAGCGCTTTCAGCTTCTCTTCGCGAGCCTCTTTGTAGTGCACTCGGACCAGCGACAGCGCCACGTCCGCACCACAACGAGCAGCAGACTTCTTCCACGCCTACACTCGGTTCGGGACGTCCTCCAGCCGAGTCATCAACCCTTCCATCTCTTGCCGGGACTCGTCTTCGGGCCACAACTCCTTGTCGATTCGGCCAACGACCTCTCTCAGCCGACCGATGAAAGGTCCCACTTTACCCAGGCGAATGTGCGCTTGGAGCATGTCTCGATTGGCGTCGTCGCCGAGTGGAATGTTCGGAATAACCGACCGCTCAACGTCAGCTGCTTCAGCCTCAGTGTCCATACAAAAATCTGCAAAGACAAGACGAGAAGAAAGTAAGCGCAGAATGAAATACACAGTCAACAAGCACTTGGAAAAACAGAACTTACCATCGAGAAGCGCAATCATCTTCCTTGCCCAGTCAGGGACATACTTCTCCTGTGCTATGCACCGCCTGTTCATCACCTTCATGTGTCCCATCAGCTCGGTTCTTTGTTTCCCCATTTTCTCCATTAATGCCACCAATGCCTTGTTTGCCTCACGGGACTCCTCCAAGGACTTCTCTCGTTCAGGCAGAGCGCCCTTCACACCTGCCAAGTCATGCACTGCCACCTCCAGTTCCGCAGGAAGCTGAATCTTTTCAGCCTTCAGAGTGTTGTACGCTGATCCCATCTAGCAAGTCTTCTGCAAATCAGCACGAAGAGAAGATCAGACGAATTCAACAAGGCAAACAATAAAAACTCCAAGTTCTTCAGACCCCTGTCGACGCAAGCAGTCGACAACGGTCTCGGGGACTACACCCAGTGGGTTCACTAAGAGTGACCCCACTGGCATGAAGCTCAAACAGGTCCGCCCTATTGAGATACATAACAAAAACAAGCCTATGTGGCTACTACTACCCGACCTGAGTAAAATTACTCTCGGGGACTAATCCAGTAGGTGCACTCGGAGTGCCCCCACCGGTAACATTCGAACACATTAGTTTTGATCTGATCAACTTAAAGAAAATGTATATAAAGACAACTGCCGGCGCAAGCACTCGACAGAAGTCTCGGGGACTACACCCACTGGGTTCACTAAGAGTGAACCAACTGCAAAATAATCATCCTGTATCCGAGTATATTGCTTAAACACCCTGTGGGTTACAAGGGGAAAGCAAATACTTACTAGCCCACTTACTCGGATATCGTCCCGGAGTTTCAAGCTTCGCTTCTACATAGACGCGATGGAGTCGTATGCTTTCTTCGCTTCACCCGCCATCAACTCCGCCTGCACCATGGCCTCCTTGGCAGCTCCCACCTGATCTTCCGGAAGGCGCTGGGCGTCGAACTGGACGGTCGACGGACCTGGCACCACAAGAGACTCCTTGGGCATCCCAAGTCCTGCTCCAGTGGGTTCAGCAACAATGAGCGCCGTTTCAGTCGACGACATCGTCTCAGTTGGCGGCACGTCCATGGAGGGAGTAGTAGCAGACGGAACAGCCTCAAGGACAGGCCCCGCAGCTTGCTCGGACCTCTTCTTGTCGTCCTCCTCCAGATGAATCACCTCTGAAGGAAGCCCGACCAAATGATGTGAGACCACAGGAAAAAGGGCAAGACCAAAGACAGAATTCGTGAAACAATAATGTAAGCTCTCAGAGTCGCCACGACGTACCTTGCTGGGACGTGGCAACGTTGTCCGTATCCATGGGATCGTCATCCTGGCGTGGCAGAGAAGTGGCGGAGGTGGCAGCTCTGTCGAGTAAAATTCACTCGACCAATAAGCATGAGTTCAATCAAATACTGGAAGAAGATAGAAGAACAATACACTTACGCTGAGGCAACGGGAACGGCAATCCTCAGCCGCGGCAAAGCCTTCCGAGGCTTCGATCCACTCGGTTTGACCACCTTAGAGGGCTGGCCAGCGGGCTCAGCAGTAGAGTCCCTGGTCCTCTTTGTGCTCCGAGCACTCGGAACCACGGGGGTAGCTGGCAAGGCACTCGGAACCTCAGGAGGAGCTGGCGGGGCACTCGAGGCCGCTGGAGGAGCCGACGGAGCCACGGGTTCTTGATGGCGTTTAGTTCGAGGCTCTGGTGGTGGGGGTGGCGAGTTCTGTTCCTCATCTTCCCCCTCTTCTTCTTCGGACTCCTCCTCCGTCTCCCCACTGTCGGAGACGTACTCGACGCTCTCCACGCTGCCCTCCTGGCTGCCTTCCTCTTCCTCAGCCGGATTCCCGTTCGAGATAGGAGAAAACCAGTTGGTCCACGCCTGCACGAGATACAGTCGACAACATCAGACGTCAGACAGTGATACCAGAAAAAGCGATAAATCTAAGACAATTGTGTGCACTCGACAAGTTATACTCACCTCATTCGGAGGAGGGTCGTCCGCACGGAAGGGCTTCACTCGCCGGGCTCCTCTGGGGTTATCGCATGCGCCTGTGATCTTGCAGACCCACGACGTCACAAGCTCCCCGGTCACGCACTCGGGGTTAGTCCGAGTGGAGTCCTCAGGCCCCGTGTAATGCCACATGGCGTGGTGTTGAGCTTGCACAGGTTGGATACGCCGAGCCAGAAAAATCTCCAGCAAGTCTATGCCAGTGACCCCCTTTCGGACGACCTCTACTAGCGCATCGACCAGAGGCTGGATCTGGATCTTCTCCATCTTCGTGAGCGCAAGCTGCCTAAGCGGAGCTGGTCGGTCTAGGCTAAAAGGTGGCAGTCCAGTTGCGGCATTCGGGCAAGCAACGTCCTGGCAATAGAACCAAGTCGACTGCCAGTTCCTAACGGATTCAGACAACTGAAGAGCGTGATAGCTACTTTTACTTTTCTTTTGGAAGCCTAAGCCTCCGCAGAGCTGGAGGAGGTCAGTTTTGTCGTCCGACTGGCTAAGTCTTTTGATGGTTTGAGATCTAGCAGAGAAGATGTGCTTAAAGAGCCCCCAATGGGGAGGACAGCCGATAAAACACTCGCACAACACGACGAAGGCAGAGAGATGAGCTGTTGCGTTGGGAGGAAAATGGTGGAGCTGCGCCCCGAAGTGGTTCATTATACCTCTGAACAAGGGATGAGGAGGAAGAGAGAAGCCTCGGTACACTTGACTGAACAGCAAGACGCGCTCCCCCTCCTGGGGCGCCGGCTCTGTCTCGCCCTCCGCCGGCAGCCTCCACGTCTTGTGCTCGATCATGCCTTGCTCCACCAGCTCCAGCATGTCCTCCGTCGTCTCCGTGGAGGGGAGGAAATCCCCCTGGATCCAACCCGCCGGCAGTGCTCACTGCCGCTGCTGAGCAGGAGCCGCTGCCTTCTTCTTCTTCTGTGCCTCGAGCTTGCTCGTCTGCCCCTTCTTCATGGTGGAGGCTGCAGATCCGCGGGGGAGGAGAGGAAGAAAGGAGCTTGGGATGCGCAGAAGGTCACGAGAGAAGCGGCGCAAGTGCGAGTTATCAGGCGAGTGCAACGAAAAACCCTCGCTGTAGAGGTTTAAATAAGGTTCCGACTGGGTCACTAGCAGGTGTCCCAGAAATCCTATCCCCCGACCGGTTGCTGCGATATTAGTGGAGGAGATGAAGGCACGGAAATCGAGGCGCCAGATACTACTCGATTACGATGTCGTCATCCCCGCTAGCGCGCGGCAACCAAAATTTGAGGATCCCAGAAAATCCGCCGCTGTCAGTTGACTGGTCACGTCAAAAGATTCCACGGAAGCACTCGGTCCCTGACGGTTCGTTTCACAAATACATCCACTTGGGTCACTGGTCAAGAGGATAAAATGGATCGAGGCAAACAACGCCAAAGTCGCATCAATACCAGTCGGATCCGTACTCCAAGCATCGCTTCGTCGTTCCAACCCCATTCCATTCGGGGACTAATCATGGGGTTATAGTCCTAGGGTAGGGTCATAGGCCTGTCCTATGGGTCCTACCCAAGGACTACCATTCATAAGGGATAAGGCCCTTAGTCAGTTTTGACTAAATTAAGGACTTCCCATCATCCAGTCGGTGACGATTCCTCCATCATCCAGTCGGAGATGAGCATTCGGAGCGTATCAAACTTACTGACTCGATTCCACTTTGTACATCGTAACCCCCCTTGAGGGCAACGGTCATACGTTTCCATGTACCTTTATTAGCATTTAAGAGATATGTTACCTGTAACGTATGCAGTTATTCGCCACTACTCCACCCCTGTGCACCGAACCGTTGTGAAGAGTAGCGCACTCTATATAAGCCGCCCTTCCCCACTGGTGCAGGGGTTAGCAATTCACTGTAATCCATATTCCACTCGACAACAAGCTCCCAAGAGCACTGAGACGTAGGGCTTTTACCTCCACCGTAGAGGGGCCTGAACTCATACAACCTGGCCGTAGCTAAGGCTCTGCCCATACTTTCATACCCTACACATCTACTGTCACAGTTATACCCACGACAGACCATATGTCCGACAATCGCCGTCAGGAGCCACTCTCCCCCCGGTCAGCCACGCGCGAGTGGACGAAGAAACTACCCTATCAGAAAGTAGGCCTTGTCGTCAGCTAGATGACGAGGCCAAGCCATTGACGGGTGGTCCTCGCCCACTAAGTGGAGGCGGAAGTGGCTAGAGGCCGCCATCGCCTGAAAGTAGTGTATTCATTGGGGGCGCCTTCGACGTGGCCCATCAGATGGCACGTGCGAGGAACAGGGCCAAGCCTAGTGTGATTCCATGCTAAGCTGCGCTCATTGTGTGGCCTAGGACCGTCTAGGTAATTCCTTTTCCCCTTTCTTTTTACTGGGAGACAAAATAATTCATATGGCATCCAAATTTGAAGATTCAAATGTATACATTCTCCTAAAAATGCCAACTAATAATCCGGGAAACTTTCATATGTTTCCACCAAAAGTTTTTGCATTGTTCAAATTTAAATTCAAATTTGAGCCTCCCAAAAGCCACCCAGCAAAATTCCTATAGCACTCAAGTCAACTCCAAATGGAGTGATTCGATTTCTAGGTGCTCTAAATATCACACCCTATTTATCTAGCCAAGGTTAACATTCTACCATGCATTTATTCTCTTGGATCAAATAAAAACCTCCCTTGCCCATTTAATTCACCTTAGTAAATTCATAGAAAATCATCCCAACTCCAAATCCAGTGAAACCACATTCTAAAATTTTCTCAAATAATGCACTAAAGAATAGGTGCATCCACTCATTTCTATAAAAATATTTTATATAGAATCCTTATAGGATCGTCATTTCCTTCATTTCCACCATTCAAAAATCCCCATTAAACAAGATCCAATAAAACCACATTGCTTATTTTTCTATACCTAGAGTCCAATAAAATAAAACCCCTATTTTAGAAGACTTCTATTTTTCCTTCTGCATTGTGTTGCTTACTACGGTTGTTTCTGACGCTAGTTGACGAAGTAGATAGGGTGCTCGAAGTTGGAGTAGAAGATTGTGAACCCTTGAAGACTTTGCAGAGCCATTCCAAGAGCACTGAGACGTAGGGCTTTAAACGTAGACCAAGTTTAAGAAACCCTTCTTGCATGGCATATAGCACTTTATCTATTGCATCGAATCATGAATGAAACAGTAACCACCGTGGTAGGTTACCTTTGCATCATGCACGTCCCTACGTTCCTATGAGGGTTGTGCGGGTGGGAAGTAGTTAGGGTGCTAAGTTGTTGCTATGCAAGTGGGATGGGAATATGCATGGTGTCGGAAAAGAAACACTACTGGAAAACAGTTTTTTGCCATCTGCCTAGTCTTTGGCGTGTGCTAGCCGATGGCAAAGAGTGTCTTTGCCGTCAGCTTCAGCAAAACAGACAACAAAGCAGAGGCTGATGGCATAAAGCCTTTTTACCATCTGTCACATCTTTGTCGTCTGCTAGCGGACGACAAAGAGTCCAGAGGCAGACGGCAAAGATATAGATAGGCCCACCTGACCGCGGGGTGGCTAGGTCAAACTGGAGTCGGACTTTTGCCGTCTGCTAGCGGATGGCAAAGAGTCCGGAGGCAGACGACAAAGAGTGTAGACTCTTTGCCGTCCGCCGGAAGACGGCAATGCTCTAACACCGTTAATGGCTCCTTCCCCCCACCCCGCCCCTCTCTCTCTCTGTGTAACGGTCACCCCGCGCGCCCCTCTCTCTCTCTCCCCACCCCGCGTGCCCCTCTCTCTCTCCCCACCCCGCGCGCCCCTCTCTCTCTCTCCCCACCCCGCGTGCCCCTCTCTCTCTCCCCACCCCGCATGCCCACTCTCTGTAACGGTCGCCGCCACCACCGTCGCGCCCCCGCCCCTGTCGCCCCTGCCGCCACCCCTATTGCCCCCACTGCCGCCCCTCTCACCCCTGTCGCCCCCGCCGCCACCCCTCTCTCTCTCCCCCCACCTCGCCCCCGCTGCCGCTGCCACCACCGTCGCGCCGCCGCCCCTGTCGTCTCCACAGCCGCGCCGCCGCCACCACTGCCCACCGCTGCCGCACTGTCCCCGGCGACGCCCCACTGCCCCGTCGCACCCGTCCTCCTCGCAGCCCCGACGCCCCAGCCGCCCCCGCCGGTGAGTCCCCCCATTTTTTTTGTTTTTCCTTATTTTTATTTATGTTAAATTAGTTAGGTTAGTTTTTTAGTTTGTTAGGTTCATTAGGCTAGTTAGTTAGGTTGTTAAATTAGTTTAGTTTAGGTTCAGTCTTAGTTGAGGTTTAGTTAGGTTAGTTTCCTGTTTAGTAAAGGAGAAAAGGAGAAGAAGAAGAAGGAGAAAGGAGAAGAAGAAGAAGGAGAAAGGATAAGAAGAAGAATGAGAAAGGAGAAGAAGAAGAAGGAGAAAGGAGAAGAAGAAGAAGGAGAAAGGAGAAGAAAAAAATAAGAAGAAGAAGGAAAAGAAGAAGGGGAGAATTGATTATCACCCCCCCCCTGTTCGTGCGCCACCACAATAGAAGCCCCCTGTTTGCCTGGCTCCCTTTTAACCCCCCAGTTTTCACCATGCTGTAGCTGATGCCCCCCCATTACAATGTTTAACGGATTTGTCAATGGATAAACAACAAATGGGTACATCAATAGACAAAACTAGTTCACGGTTCACTTAATTTCTTCTTCTTTGGAGTCATCTTCTTCTTCTTTCCTTTTGGTGGAGACTTTGTTGGTGTAGCAGCAGCAAAAGTAGTTCATGGCAGCACAAACGAGTTCACAGTTCACTTAATTTCTTCTTCTTTTGAGTCATCTTCTTCTTCTTTCCTTTTGCTAGAGACTTTGTTGGTGTAGCAGCAATGGGGCGGCTAGTGAAGGGAAGAGGCTTGCCTTACCTTGGAGCAGCAATGGAGATGGGGCGGCTGGGGCAGCTGCGGCGGAGGCGAGGCGCAGCAGCGCTTGGGGCGGCTAGGTCAAGGAGGGGAACGAGCAAAGAACGGGAGCATCTTATGCCTAGCTCGTGTGACTTATACTAGATGAGGGAGGGCAATTTTGTCATTTCAGAAAATAATTAGACTAGTCTGTGGTATTATTTGCTTAATGTAGAGCTAATCAACTCAAAGGGGGCCATTAGCAACATCGTTAGCACAACTGGGGGTTAAAATGGAGCCAGGCAAACAGGGGGGCTTATGTTGTGGTGGCGCACGAACAGGGGGGGTTAAAAGGAAAAGGAAGGGAAGGAGAAGAAAGACGAAGAAGAAGAAGAAGGAAAAGGAAGGGAAGGAGAAGAAGAAGAAGAAGAAGAAGAAGAGGTAAAAGGAAGGGAAGGAGAAGAAAGAAGAAGGAGAAGAAGAAGGAGAAAGAAAAAGAAGAAGGAGAAAGGAGAAGAAAAAAATAATAAGAAGAAGGAAAAGAAGAAGAAGGAAAAGGAAGGGAAGGAGAAGAAAGAAGAAGAAGAAGAAGAAAAAAATAGGAGAGGAAGAGAAGAATAAGAGGAAAAAATAAAATAATAATAATAATAATAATAAGAAGAAGAAGAAGAAGAAGAAGAAGAGAAGAAGAAAACAAGAAGAAGGAGAAGAAGAATAAGAGGAAAAAATAAAAAATAAAATAAGAATAAGAAGAAGAAGAAGAATAAGAAGAAGAAGAAGAAGAAGAAGAAGAAGACAAGAAGAAAAGAAGAAGAAGGAGAAGAAGAATAAGAGGAAAAAAGAAAAAAGAAAATAAGAATAAAAAGAAGAATAAGAGGA
The DNA here is from genome assembly GCF_904849725.1 of Hordeum vulgare subsp. vulgare. Lineage (NCBI taxonomy): Eukaryota > Viridiplantae > Streptophyta > Magnoliopsida > Poales > Poaceae > Hordeum > Hordeum vulgare. The sequence continues at coordinate 310,800,352 of NC_058520.1, forward strand.
AGAAGAAAAAGAAGAGAAGAAAAGAAGAAGAAGGAGAAGAAGAATAAGAGGAAAAAAGAAAAAAGAAAATAAGAATAAGAGGAAAAAAGAAAAAATAAAATAAGAGTTAGGTCACATATTTTTTGATTATCTTATAAAAACATCATATTTGTGTTGATCGTGTGAATTTCAATATGCAGTTGTTCGACGACCTCGACGTCCGTTGGACGAGCTCCGCCCCTACGTTTGTTGGTGAGCACAAATGACTTCTCCTCCTACCCCCTTAATTTGCTCTGTCCCGGTCTTCGTGCCGACGAAACTTGCTATTATGAGTATGCGTGACCAGTATGCGTCTCCCGTTCGAAAGGGCGACATCTATAAATATGCATGTCTTTGCATATTTATAACCGCCATCCTTTCAAATTGTCCAACATTATCCATGGACAGCCCGAGTATGTGTAGATTGGGTTCGTTTTCCCGTATGCTGTGCTCTGGATCCGATGCGGAATTTCGTCAGTGCCTCTCTGTTGTTCTCCGGATGCACATCCTCTCTGTTTATTGCGGAGACGTGTATCAGGAGAACAGCAGGGAGGAGCAGAGCATGGGAAAACGAACCCAATCTACACATACTCGGGTGTTATTAGGACCTATCTTTACCTATTAGCGTCTAGGTTGCCTCGACGTAATAAAAATGGCGAACCTGATTAACCGATGAATATAAATGCTAAATTATATATAAATATATTTCTTCTGTCTTTAGTAGCTATGCAAGATGAGTGATAGTGCGTGGATGTATACCGGTCCCCCTAGAGAGAAAGAGATGACGAAAGAATGGTTTGTAAAAGCAAAGGAATTTGTGAAAGCCGCATTCGCAAATGGCCAGGAAATAAACTATTGCCCCTATCGTGGATGCGACTACTATAAAAAGACGACAGAGGCTGTAATGATTAAACACATGCAGAGGAGGGGTTTTAAGCCTAATTATACGGTGTGGACATTTCATGGTGAGTCTAACAACGCACAAGAGCTGAGGTGGTTCGTCGTCGCACGGACGAGCATGGTACCGGGATCGAAGACATGGTGCAAGACTTTGATGATGCTCGGGATTCGGAAGATGAGATGGAGGAATCTGCAAAGGCCTTTTATGAAATGTTGGAGTCTTCAAAACGTCCTCTCCATCAGCGCACTGAGCTCTGTCAGCTGGATGCAATTGCACAAGTAATGGCTCTGAAGGATCAGTTCAACTTGGGAAGAGAATGCTACGACGCGATGATGACACCATTTGGACGTTTCCTACCCAAAGGCCATGTCATGCCTGCAAACCTATACCAGTCGGAAAAAATACTTCGTGTACTTAAGATGCCCTATGAGAAGATAGATGCATGTGAGAAAGGATGTGTCTTATTTAGGAAGGAGTATGCACACTTGGACTATTGTCCCAATTGCGAGTCTTGCAGGTATCTTGTGGTAGACAACGGTATGGGTGACCAGAGGCAGACCAAAATTGCAGCTAGTGTTCTTCGGTATATGCCAATCGTACCAAGACTTCAACGTCTTTTCATGGTCGAAGAAATAGCCAGATAAATGACATGGTACAAATTGGGAAAAAGAACCGAACTAGATGCGGATGCGAATAAGATGATGGTACACACATCGGATGGGGAAGCGTGGAAACATTTAGATGTATTGCATCAAGATAAAGCGGCAGATCCAAGGAATCCTCGAGTCTGCGCCGCCACGGATGGTTTTAATCCCTTCGGCATGACGGCAACCCAATACAGTTGTTGGCCTGTATTTGTCATTCCACTCAATCTCCCCACGGGCAGATTATGCAAAGAAATAACATATTTTTTACGTTGATAAATCCAGGGCCCAATTATCCGGGGAAGAATATGAATGTGTACCTGCAACCGCTTAAGGATGAATTGGAAGAAGCTTGGGATAATGGGGTCAAGACATACGATGCCGCTAGAAAAGAAAACTTCAAAATGCATGTGTGGTACATGTACTCTATGCATGACTTGCCAGCGTATGCGCTATTCTCTGGATGGTGTGTGCATGGAAGGTTGTCGTGCCCCCAATTCAAGGCAGCTCTTCAGTTTCATTGGTTGCAGGAGGGTCGGAAGTATTCTTGCTTTGACTTGCATAGACAGTTCCTGGATCCTAACCATCAGTTCAGAAAAGACAAGAAGAACTTTACGAAAGGTAAAGTTGTCAAAAACTTGGCACCACCTGCGTTCATAGGCCAACAGATCCTGGATCAGTTAAACGCCCTCGAGCCTGATCCAGAGCGTCCAGGGTATTTCAAGGGGTATAATTCAAAACACGCCTCGACTCACAAGCCATGCTTCTGGGATCTACCTTACTTGAAAGACCTCCTTCTTCCACACAATATCGACATGATGCACATTGAAAAGAATATCGGAGAGGCTATTTTTGGTACATTGTTCGACATAGATGGGAAGACAAAGGATAATATTAAGGCTAGAGTCGATCAAGAGACCCTATGTCATAGACCGTTACAAAACATGCGAGAAGGCAAAGGAAAGCACTAGTGGTCGAAGCCAAAGGCGTGGTTCAATCTTGGAAGGCCAGCTATGAGGGAAATTATCTTGTGGGTCAAAATGCACTTGATGTTCGCCGATGGGTATGCAGCGAATCTAAAGAGGGGAGCGCGTCTTTGATCTCGAGAGTCATGATTGGCACATATGGCTAGAGGTGGTAATGTCGGTGATGTTACGTGGATTTATTCCTGAGGATGAATGGCTAGTACTGGCGGAGCTGAGCTATTTCTTCCGTGTTCTTTGTGCGAAAAAATTGTCGCCTAGCATGGTAGAATATATGGAGGAGTTTGCACCGGAATTGTTGTGCAAGTTAGAGAAGATATTTCCACCGGGCTTCTTTAATCCAATGCAGCATTTGATTTTACATCTACCGACCGAGGCAAGATTGGATGGGCCCGTGCAAGATCGTTGGTGCTATGCAACTGAGAGGATGCAGAAGACCCTTTGAGCTAAATGTAAAAATAAGCGTAGAACTGAAGCATCGATGGATGAGGCATTCATTACTGAGGAGGTGGAAAACTTTGTGACAGCACACTACGAAGCCAAAAATCATCATTTGCATAATCCGAAGCCTCGGCACAATGATGCAGACCCTAAAAAAGGTGGGTCCAACCTCAGCCTATTCAAAGGGAAGCTCGCACCAGCCGGTGCTTCAAAACCAATAATGTTGGATGTCGAAGAATGGCGGAACATTTCGTTGTATATCTTCAACAACCTAACAGAAGTGTGGCCGTACATCGAGTGAGTTCTCGGCACATTTTCCCGTAACTTCTAATTCATTTGAACTGCTCTTATTCCCAGATATTTCAAACAGCCGTTACGTCGTCGAATTCTCGGATGGAGCGGTGATCGAAAATGATTCCCTCGAAGAGTATGAGCTTCTGTCAAAGACAGGAGGCGGCTATCCCGGTTTCATCTCTTGGTTCAAACAAACGGTAATTATCAATAATGGACCATTTCATTCTTGGTCTAACTTGAGGCTAATGCGACAACCATTTCGTATTTAACTTGTAGGCTAATTCAGAGTCTATGGACGCCGAATTGAGACAAGTCGCTAATGGTTTTGACTATAAGGTCCGTTCATTTGAGAAATACAACATCAATGGGTATCTATTTCGTACCTTTGGCAAAGTGCTATCTATGCCCAACCGGAAATCTACAAATTTTGGTGTCTCTGCTATCGGCGAAGGTGTTATCGAGTATTATGGAAGAGTTGAAGCAATTTATGAACTTGAATTCTATGGTGAAAACCCACCGAACGTCGTAGTCTTCAAATGTTATTGGTTCCAGCCAAAAAAGACTAGAAGGACTCATGAACATATAGGACTAGTCGAAATCAATCCAAACACCCATTTAGATGTTCCCGATGTCTATATTACGGCTCAACAGGCGACCCAAGTTTTCTATCTACCATGGGCATGCCAAACGGATAAGAATCTGGAAGGTTGGTATGTTGTTTATGAAGTGCCGCCACATGTCAGACCACCTCTCCCAAATGAACAGGATTATGAACCTCACATTAACCCAAACACATATGATGGAGAATTCTTCCAAGAATCACGTCTTTCCAAGAAACGTTTCAAGAACCGCCGTGCTTCACCCAAGAACATGGAAGTAGACAGCGACAATGAATCCGACTCCAGCCCTGAGCCGGAGCCATAAGACCTGGAACTCGTAGAGGTTACTGATGCGGATGACCTGTCAATGCTTCAACGATTAAAGGAAGGCCTTTCACAACTTCACACCGTTGAACCCGACGAGCACGTCATTCATGAAGACATGCGTGATAGTGATGATGATGATGCATTTATTGATGATGATTATTAGTTTGTAAGATTCACAACTTAAATTATATATATTTTAATCTTTATTATTCATGTACATATTATTATTCATGTCAGTTATTCAATTTTTTTATGTTGTACTAATTTATTTTAATCTTTATCATGACAGGTCACCAGGTGTGGAAAGATGGTGGGCGCTGGTCCAGATCGCTCGACGGGTTCTTCCCACGCGCCCCGCACGAGGGGTGGTACTTCCCTTCCACCCCTATCTCTCCGTAGAGCCTTGGCAGACAGTCTGTCGACCCACCCGTGGGTTCTTCTTCGTCGGCGGCATTGCCCACTGGGAGAGGTGCTGGTCGGGTAGGGAAGAAGGGGAAGGTTACAGGGAGAGGTGGTGGCCGCCGAAGATCCACGAGGACTGTTGAGCCGTCCTCGCCACCACCACCAGCTCATTCACCCGAGCATAGGACTAGTATGGTCGACCCGTTTGTGGAGGAGGCTACGGGGACTCCGTTCTAGGAGCCTGTTGTTGACGGGCATTCGTCCCATGAGACTCCGGTCCAGGAGCAGCCTCGGGTCGGGGTGCATTCGGCCGAGGAGCAGCCGGAGGAGACTACGGTTCCGGAGGCTTCACCCGACGTGGAGAGGCCCGGATGGGAGACCTGGCCGGATCGTACCGAGTTGCCGGATTGGATCGAGGGTCTGGGTGGCTCAGGGGGTGGGGATGGTGGGGATGAGCTTACAGATAGTGAGGGCGATGTGCAGGTGGACGGGGCCACCGTGTACAAGCATGGTAGTACACGTCTCCCGGTCGCGCCGGCTACCCGCGAGCAGAGGACGGTGATTAAACCTGAAGGAGATAGGTAAGTACATTTACTCCTTTTTTAGCTTTTGCCTTCAAGTTTGTTCGAATATATAATGTGTTGACCTTATCATACTGCAGGGGATGGGTACACCCTCTTGGAGTCCGCAGGTCGAACTCCGTCCTTGGTGTGCTTTGCTGGACAAATTTCCCGGGGTTTGTCACGTTGCATGGTGAGGGTCAGGTTCCTACACTAGGATTTTCCTAGGAGCACCACCAGGCTGCGCAGGCCCCACCGGAGGATATTATAGATGGTGTCTTCTGCCACACGAGGGCTGAGATGGTGATCAAGAGCTTTTGGGTAAATTATCCTTTTACAGAATCTAAAAATAACAATATAGCTAATTATTGTACTAATCGGTGTTTTCACGTTTGATTACAGACCTTCTATAGGTGTGAGGATGGATATGAGGAGGAGGAGGCCAGGGTTCTCGAGGCCGAGTGTAGGCGGTTACTACAGAACTTGCGGCACGAGGCTCGGCCGCAGGCTATTCGAGATTACTACGCCACGCGTGGTATTAAGAAGCAGAAGAAGGATTGCCGCGTAAAGTTTCTGAAGAAGGAGCAATACATGAAGGTAAATACCTATTCGTATGTTCTTCTACGTAGTTTTCTTGAATTCATTCATACGCGTAGCACTGAAAATTCTTTCTAATAACTTATAGGAGCCCCCGAGATGGTGTGCGAATAAGATGGATTGTTGGGAGGCGTTGGTTGATGAGTGGTGCACAGGCAGCTGGCGAGCCGTCCACGAGAATGCGAAGGATCGGCGTAGCCAAATGGTTGGTGTGCCACATCATCAAGGCAGCGCCAACTTACTTCAGTTTGGACGAAACTGGGTATGTGATTTGCTTCATGATTCATGCAATTCATTCTTGATGCTAATATTCTGTTCCTCTCTTTTAGGTGCATCACAATAATACGGAGATGCCACACTTGTACAACCTTTATGGCTTGGCCCATACTGCCTCGCACAAGAAGGCGAAGGCATTCTCTGAGTCGGACGTGGATGATCCCAATAACTTCACCAACATATCATCCCACCAGAAGCTCGTGGCATAGAGGGACACGGCGAAGGCTATGAAAGGGGATGACTTTAACCCTAGCCAGGAACCTTTGGATCCAGAGGTGGTGATGATATCTGGTGGCGGGAGGCCCCATGGCTCGATAGCCATTGGAGATCGGATAATACGTTGTCCACTCACTCTTCCGGATATCAAGGCGCGCCAGTCGAGCAGCTGTCCTGAGATAATGCGTCGTCCACGGCCAGTCGAACTTGCCATCGAGGTTAGTTGTACGGCCTAAGAACACTTTCATCCATTTCATTATGTGTGTCACCATAGATCATTATTGTGGTAACTAGGAATGGTGTTTCAGGCTGCTCTTCAGAAAGAGAGAGCGGCAAACCAGGGTGCTCTTGAGAAAGAGAGATTGGCAAGCCAGGCTGCTCTTGATGAGAGGGACCACACCACGGCACGATTGATTGAGGAGGAGAGGGCCCGGAATGAGGCGGGTCAATGGGCCCTGTACGAGCTTTTTGTGGTACGTTTTTTTTCACATTAGCCAAATCATGTGAGTAATGTCTGTTTCATTACTAACTAATACGACCCACTCTTCACGGTCTGTGCGAGAAGAGAGGTCAAGTCCATGCGCCGATGCCCGTCTTCTCATTGATTGGCACGGTGAGTTTTATTATAAACTAATATTAATAATTGAGTGTCATCATGCTGACTAAGACATTGCAAAATATCTTTTCTGCAGAATAACTCCCGAGCGGCATCGCACGACCCTTCTCCAAGGCAACCGTCTCCAAACGAAGCCGCCGCAAGCAACCATGGTGTTTCTCCTCCTTGATGACCATTATGGTAAGTTTCTCTTCTCCTCTTTCATATTATCCTTGATTTAATTTCCCCAAAAAGACATAATTAGCCCATTTAGCTCCAAAATGCCATAATAAGCTCAAAATGGCATAAGAACCTTGGTTAGCTCATGAATATTATATACTTAGCTTGTTTTCCTCTAAAATGAGATAATTAGCCCATTCAGCTCCAAAAAGACATAATTAGGTAATTTAGCTCCAACAAGAGGAGAAGAAATAGGAAAAATGAAAAGAAAGAAGAAGAAGAAGAAGAGAAGAAGGAGAAGGAGGAGGAGGAGAAGGAGGAGGAGGAGGAGAAGGAGGAGAAGGCCAAGGACCTTCTCGTCCTTCTCCTCCTGCTCCTTCTCCTCCTTCTCCTCCTTCTTGATTTCTTCTTCTTCTCCTCCTCCTCTTTCTTCTCCTATTTCATATTATCCTTGCTTTAATTTCCCCAACAATAACATAATTAGCCCATTTAGCTCCAAAATGCCATAATAAGCTCAAAATGGCATAAGAACCTTGGTTAGCTCATGAATATTATATACTTCGCTTGTTTTCCTCTAAAATGGGATAATTACCCATTTAGCTCCAAAACGATATAATTAGGTAATTTAGCTCCAACAAGAGGAGAATAAATAGGCAAAATGAAAAGAAAGAAGAACAAGAAGAAGAAGAGAAGAAGGAGAAGGAGAGGAGGAGGAGGAGAAGGAGAAGGCCAAGGACCTTCTAGTCCTTCTCCTCCTCCTCCTGCTCCTCCTTCTCCTCCTACTTCTTGATTTCTTCTTCATCTCCTCCTCCTCCTCTTTCTTCTCCTCTTTCATATTATCCTTGATTTAATTTCCCCAACAATGACATAATTAGCCCATTTAGCTCCAGAATACCATAATAAGCTCAAAATGGCATAAGAACCTTGGTTAGCTCATGAATATTATATACTTAGCTTGTTTTCCTATAAAATGGGATAATTAGCCCATTTAGCTCCAAAAAGACATAATTAGGTAATTTAGCTCCAAAAAGAGGATAAGAGGAGAAGAAATAGGCAAAATGAAAAGAAAGAAGAAGAAGAAGAAGAAGAAGAGAAGAAGGAGAAGGAGGAGGACGAGGAGGAGGAGAAGGACAAGGACCTTCTAGTCCTTCTCCTCCTCCTCCTTCTCCTCCTTCTCCACCTTCTTGATTTCTTCTTATTCTCCTCCTCCTCCTCTTTCTTCCCCTCTTTCATATTATCCTTGCTTTAATTTCCCCAGCAATGACATAATTAGCCCATTTAGCTTCAAAATGCCAAAAGAAGCTCAAAATGGCATAAGTACCTTGGTTAGCTCATGAATATTATATACTTAGCGTGTTTTCCTTTAAAATGGGATAATTAGCCCACTTAACTCCAAAAAGACATAATTAGGTAATTTAGCTCCAACAAGAGGAGAAGAGGAGAAGAAATAGGCAAAATGAAAAGAAAGAAGAAGAAGAAGAATAAGAAGAAGAGAAGAAGGAGAAGGAGGAGGAGGAGGAGGAGAAGGAGAAGGCCAAGGACCTTCTAGTCCTTCTCCTCCTCCTCCTTCTCCTCCTTCTTCTTGATTTCTTCTTATTCTCCTCCTCCTCCTCTTTCTTCTCCTCTTTCATATTATCCTTGATTTAACTTCCCCAACGATGACATAATTAGCCCATTTAGCTCCAAAATAACATAATAAGCTCAAAATGGCATAAGAACCTTGGTTAGCTCATGAATATTATATACTTCGCTTGTTTTCCTCTAAAATGGGAAGATTAGCCCATTTAGCTCCAAAAAGACATAATTAGGTAATTTAGCTCCAACAAGAGGAGAAGAGGAGAAGAAATAGGCAAAATGAAAAGAAAGAAGAAGAAGAAGACGAAGAGAAGAAGGAGAAGGAGGAGGAGGAGGAGGAGAAAGCCAAGGACCTTCTAGTCCTTCTCCTCCTCATCCTTCTCCTCCTTCTCCTCCTTCTTCTCGGTTTCTTCTTCTTCTTCTTCTACTCCTCCTCTTTCTTCTCCTCTTTCATATTATCCTTGCTTTAATTTCCCAAACAATGACATAATTAGCCCATTTAGCTCCAAAATGCCATAATAAGATCAAAATGGTATAAGAACCTTGGTTAGCTCATGAATATTATATACTTAGCTTGTTTTCCTCTAAAATGCGATAATTAGCCCATTTAGCTCCAAAAAGACATAATTAGGTAATTTAGCTCCAACAAGAGGAGAAGAGGAGAAGAAATAGGCAAAATGATAAGAAAGAAGGAGAAGAAGAAGAAGAAGAAGAAGAAAAAGAGAAGAAGGAGAAGGAGGAGGAGGAGGAGGAGAAGGAGAAGGCCAAGGACCTTCTAGTCCTTCTCCTCCTACTCCTTCTCCTCCTTCTCATCCTTCTTCTTGATTTCTTCTTCTTCTCCTCCTCCTCCTCTTTCTTCTCCTCTTTCATATTATCCTTGCTTTAATTTCCCCAACAATGACATAATTAGCCCATTTAGCTCCAAAATACCATAATAAGCTCAAAATGGCATAAGAACCTTGGTTAGCTCATGAATATTATATACTTAGCTTGTTTTCCTCTAAAATGGGATAATTAGCCCACTTAGCTCCAAAAAGAGATAATTAGGTAATTTAGCTCCAACAAGAGGAGAAGAGGAGAAGAAATAGGCAAAATGAAAAGAAAGGAGAAGAAGCAGAAGAAGAAGAAGAAGAAGAGAAGAAGGAGAAGGAGGAGGAGGAGGAGGAGAAGGACAAGGACAAGGACCTTCTAGTCCTTCTCCTCCTCCTCCTTCTCCTCGTTCTCCTCCTTCTTCTTGATTTCTTCTTCTTCTCCTCCTCCTGCTCTTTCTTCTCGTCTTTCATATTATCTTTGCTTTAATTTCCCCAACAATGACATAATTAGCCCATTTAGCTCCAAAATACCATAATAAGCTCAAAATGGCATAAGAACCTTGGTTAGCTCATGAATATTATATACTTAGCTTGTTTTCCTCTAAAATGGGATAATTAGCCCATTTAGCTCCAAAAAGACATAATTAGGTAATTTAGCTCCAACAAGAGGAGAAGAGGAGAACAAATAGGTAAAATGAAACGAAAGAAGAAGAAGAAGAAGAAGAGAAGAAGGAGAAGGAGGAGGAGGAGGAGGCCAAGGACCTTCTAGTCCTTCTCACTACTGGAATTCAGAAATTTGCCGTCTGGCTTTCCATTGCCGTCTGCTGACACATGGCAAAGAGCTTCTTTGCCGTCAGCTGGCACAACGCAGACGGCAAAGACAACACCTAAGTCAAAAGTTTTCTTTGCCGTCGGCCTTCCCTTTGCCGTCGGCCAGCGGACGGCAAAGGAACGACAGGCGGACGGCAAAGGGTTGGCAGACGGCAAAGGGGGCGCCACCCTAGCGGCCGGAGGCCTCCCCACCCCACCCACCCCTTTGCCATCTGCCACCCAGCCTTTGCAGACGGCAAAGGGGGCTCCCTCTCTAACGGCGCGTAGATCCCCACCCCCTCCCCGAACGGCTCTCGTGCCCACTGCCCGTTCTCTCTCTCTAGCCCTGCCTTCTCTCTCTCGCATGCCCACCTCCCGCCGCCGCTGTCGGAGCCATCCCGCCCCTGCCGCCCCCCGGCGCACGCCCCTACCCCCTGCCGCGCGCCCCCTACCGCGCGGCACTGCCTCCACCTGCCGCGCGCCCCGTGCCGTGCGCTCCTGCTCCCGTGCCGTCGTCCAACGCCGCCGTCGCCGCCCCTGCCGTCGTCCACCGTCGCCGCCGCCACCCCCTGCCGTCGTCCACCGCGGCCCACACCACCCCGCCGGTGAGTTCTTCTTCTTTTTATTTTTTCATAAGTTAATTACTTTAGTTAGTTTATTAGGTTAGTTTTTTTATTATATATATGGTAATTTAGTTAGTTTATTTGGTTAGATTATTAGGCTAATTAGGTTAGTTAGTTAGGTTAGAAGAAAAAAGAGGAAAAGTAGAAGGAAAAAATGAAAAAGAATAAAGGAAAATAAGAAAATAATTAGAAGAAGAACGAAAAGAAGAAGGAGAAGAAGAACAAGAAGAAGAAGAGGACGAGGAGGAGGAGGAGAAAAGAAGAAGAAGAAGAAGAAAAAGAAGAAGAAGAGGAATAGGAGGAGGAGGAGGAGGAGAAAGAAGAAGAAGAAGAAGAAGAAGAAGAAAAACTCACCGGCCGTCTCCCTCTCCCTCTCACTCTCATCCGTCTCCTCCTTACTTTCAGCCGCTCGACCCCCGCCCGCCGGCCGCCTCCTCCCCCGCCCCCTCCTCCCCTCCCGCGGCACCCCTCTTCCCCGCCCGCCGACCACCTCCCCTCCCGCCGCCTCCTCCCCGCGGCCTCCTCCCCGCGCCCTCCTCCTCGTGCCCGCCAGCGGCATCCCTCCTCCCCGCCCAACGGCCGCCTCCCCTCCCGCCCGCGACACCCCTCCTCCCCACCCGCTGGCCGCCTGCCCTCCCGCCCGCGGCACCGCTCCTCCCCGGCCGCCGGCCGCCTGCCCTCCCACCCGCGGCACCGCTCCTCCCCGGCCGCCGGCCGCCTGCCCTCCCGCCCGAGGCACCCCTCCTCCCCGCCCGCCGGCCGCTTGCCGTGCGCCCCCTGCCCCCCTGCCATCGTCCATTGCCGCCGCCGCCCCCTACCGTCGTCCACCACGGTGAGTTGAGTTCTTCTTCTTTTTCTTTTAAAAAAAGTTAATTACTTAATTAGTTTATTAGGTTAGTTTTTTATTATATATAGGGTAATTTAGTTAGTTTATTTGGTTAGATTATTAGGCTAGTTAGGTTAGTTAGTTAGGTTAGAAAAAAAAAGAGGAAAAGCAGAAGGAAAAAATGAAAAAGAAAAAGGAAAAGAAGAAAATAAGTAGAAGAAGAAAGAAAAGAAGAAGAAGAAGAAGAAGAACAGGAGGAGGAGGAGGAGAAAAAAGAAGAAGAAGAAGAAGAAGAAGAAGAAGAGGAAGAACAATAACAAGAACAAGAACAAGAACAAGAAAAAGAATAGGAGGAGAAAAAGAGGAGGTTGAGTAGGAGGAGAAAAAGAAGAAGAAGAAGTAGAAGAAGAAGAAGAAGAAGAAAAGAAGAAGAAGAAGAAAAAGAGGAGAGAGGAGAAGAAGAAAGAAGAGGAAAAGGGAACCCTGGCACCCCGAAACTGACCCTCGACCCCCGACCCGTGACGCCCGACGCCACTGACCCCCGACCATCGACCCCCGACGCCACTGACCCCCGACCCCCGACCCCCGATGCCACTGACCCCCGACGCCACTAACCCTCGACCCCCGACCCAGACCCTGGGCCCACGACTCCCGACCCCCGACGCTCGACGCCACCAACCCCCGACCCCCGACGCCACTGACACCCGACGTCACTGACCCTGGACCCCCGACGCCACTGACCCCCCACAACCGAAGCCACTAACCCCCCGACCCCGATGCCACCGACACCCGAAACCCCCGACCCTCAACGGCACTGACTCACGAGGCCACTAAGCTCTGACCCCCGACACCTCTTCTGCCTTCTTTTGAACGAGAAGGTGCTTTTCGGCCTTCCAGAGGCCCACGAGGTCATAGTTTTGTAAATTATGAGTTAGGTCACATATTTTCCGATTATGTTAATTATAAAAACATCGTATTTGTGTTGATCGTGTGAATTTCAATGTGCAGTTGTTCGACGACCTCCACGTGCGTTGGACGAGCTCCGCCCTTGCGTTTGTTGGTGAGCACAAATGACTTCTCCTCCTACCCCTTAATTTGCTCTGTCCCAGTCTTCGTGCCGATGAAACCTGCTAGCTATAGGTTTCTTCAATCATGAGTATGCGTGACCAGTATGCGTCTCCCGTTCTAAAGGGCGACATCTATAAATATGCATTTCTTTGCATATTTATAACCTCCATCCTTTCGAATTGTCCAACATTATCCATGAACAGGCCGAGTATGTGTAGATTGGGTTTGTTTTCCCGTATGCTGTGCTCCGGATCCGAACAGCGGGGAGGTGCTGCCGAAATTCTGCGTCGCATCTGGAGCAGAGCATGGGAAAACGAACCCACTCTACACATACTCGGGTGGGATTAGGACCTATCTTTACCTATTAGCACGTAGGTTGCATGGATAATAAAACTGACAAACTTGATTAGCGTATGAATATAGATGATGAATTATATATTTATTTCTTGTGCCCCCATAGGTAGCTAGGCAACATGAGTGATCGTGCTTGGATGTACACTGGTCACCCTAGTCAGAAAGACATGACCCATGAATCGTTAACAAAAACCAGGGGGTTTGTGAGAGCCGCATTTGCAAATGGCCAGCATAAAACATGGTGCCCCTGTACCAAGTGCGACAACTGGAAAAGCAGACAGAGTTTGAAATGGGTAAACACTGGCAGAAGTGGGGTTTTACGCCTAATTATATGGTGTGGACTTTTCATGGTGAGTCTGACCAACGTGCCAGAGCGGAGGTGATTCGTCGTCGCACCGATGAGCATGGTACCGGGATTGTAGACATGGTGCAAGACTTTGATGATGCTCGTGATTCGGACGATGAGATGGAGGAATCTGCAAAGGCCTTCTATGAAATGCTGGAGTCTGCAAAACGTCCTCTCCACGAGCAGACTGAGCTTTGTCAACTCGATGCCATCGCACAAGTAATGGCTCTGAAGGCTTAATTCAACCTAGGCAGAGAATGCTACGACGCGATGATGACGATATTTGGACGCTTTCTACCCAAAGGCCATGTACTGCCTGAAAACCTGTACCAGTCAGAGAAAATCCTCCGTGTACTTAAGATGCCCTATGAGAAGATACATGCTTGTGAGAATGGATGTGCCTTATTTAGGCTTGAGTATGCGGCCTTGAACTATTGCCCCATTTGCAATTCTTCCAGGTATATTGTGGTAGACAACGACATGGGTGAGAAGAATTAGACCAAAATACCCATTAGTGTTCTTCGATATCTGCCAATCGTACCAAGACTTCAACGTCTTTTCATGGTCGAAGAGACGGCCAGACAGATGATATGGCACAAATTGGGCAAAAGAACCGAACTAGATGCGGATGGGAACAAGATGGTGGTACACACTTCAGATGGTTTTGCGTGGAGGCACTTCGATGCATTACATAAGGACAAATCAGAAAATCCAAGGCAACCTAGAGTTGCCATCAGCACGGATGGGTTCAATGTGTATGGTATGACGGCAGCACAATACAGTTGTTGCCCTGTATTTGTCATTCCACTAAATTTGCCACCCGGAGAGATTATGAAAAGAAAGAACATATTCCTAACGTTGATAATTCCAGGGCCCAACTATCCGGGGAAGAATATGAATGTGTACATGCAGCCGCTTAAGGATGAGTTGCAAGAAGCCTGGGATAATGGGATCAAGACCTACGACCCGGCTACGAAAACAAATTTCAAAATGCATGTGTGGTACATGTACTCGACGCACGATTATCCGGCATTTGCGCTATTCCCTGGCTAGTGTGTCCATGGAAGGTTCTCGTGCACCACATGCAAGGCAGCTCTTCAGTTCCGTTGGCTGCAGGCTGGTCGCAAGTATTCTTGCTTCGACATGCATAGACAATTCCTGGATCCTGACCATAAGTTCAGAAAAGACAAGAAGAACTTCATCAAAGGTAGAGTTGTCAAAAACACTGCACCAGCTGCGTTGACAGGCCAACAAACCCTTGATCAGTTAAACGCTCTCGAGTCTGATCCATTGCGTCCAGGATACTTCAAAGTGTATAATAGAAACACGCCTGGACTCACAAGTCATGCTTATGGGATCTCCCTTACTTCAAAGACCTCCTTTGCCCACACAACATTGACGTGATGCACACTGAAAAGAATATTGCGAAGGCCATTTTTGGTACATTGTTCGGCATAGAGGGGAAGTCGAAAGATAATCCTAAGGCTAGAATCGACCTCGAGGCTCTATGTGATAGACCGTTGCAAAACTTGCGACAACGGAAAGGAAAGCAAAGCATAGCGAAGCCAAAGGCATGGTTCAATCTTGAAAGGCCACCTATGAGGGAAATGTTATTGTGGCTGAAAATGCGGTTGATGTTCCCCGATGGGTATGCTGCGAATCTAAAGAGGGGAGCGAGTCTTGAGAAATTGAAAATATTTGGGAATTCTTAGCCTTATTCTACTTTCCAACAAAGCCTCCTCCTCCTCCTCCTTCTTTTACTTCTTCTTCTCTTTCTCTTATTCTACGTAGCTTAATTAGACTCATCCAACAAAGCCTAAATTGGCTAATTATCCATCGCAATGACATAATTAGCTTAGTTAGCTCCTAAATGGTCTATTTAATAAAAAATGACCTATACTTAGCTAATTATCCTCGAAATGACATAATTAGCTCCAGAAAGGCATTCTTAGCCAATTTAGCCCAAAGAAGGAGACGAGAGGAGAAGAAAGAGGAAAAATGAAAGGAAGGAAGAAGAAGAAGAGGAGAAGGAGAAGGAGAGGGAGGAGGATAAGAAGAAGGAGGAGAAGGAGGAGAAGGAGCTCCTCCTTCTCCTTCTTCCTCCTTCTCCCTCCTTCTCCTTCTCCTTCTTCTTTTCTTCTTCTTCTCCTCTTTGGTCTCCTTCTCCTCCTCCTCCTCCTCCTCCTCCTTCTCCTCCTCCTTCTTTTACTTCTTCTTCTCTTTCTCTTATTCTACGTAGCTTAATTAGACTCATCCAACAAAGCCTAAATTGGCTAATTAGCCATCTATGTGACATAATTAGCTTAGTTAGCTCCTAAATGGTCTATTTAATAAAAAATGACCTATACTTAGCTAATTATCCTCGAAATGACATAATTAGCTCCAAAAAGGCATTCTTAGATAATTTATCCCGAAGAAGGAGATGAGAGGAGAAGAAAGAGGAAAAATGAAAGGAAGGAAGAAGAAGAAGAGGAGAAGAAGGAGAAGGAGAGGGAGGAGGATAAGAAGAAGGAGGAGAAGGAGGAGAAGAAGGAGAAGAAGCTCCTCCTTCTCCTTCTTCCTCCTTCTCCTTCTCCTTCTTCTTTTCTTCTTCTTCTCCTGTACCGTCTCCTTCTCCTCCTCCTCCTCCTCCTCCTTCTTTTACATCTTCTTCTCTTTCTCTTATTCTATGTAGCTTAATTAGACTCATCCAACAAAGCCTAAATTGGCTAATTATCCATCTAAATGAGATAATTAGCTTAGTTAGCTCCTAAATGGTCTATTTAATAAAAATTGACCTATACTTAGCTAATTATCCTCGAAATGACATAATTAGCTCCCAAAAGGCATTCTTAGCCAATTTAGCCCGTAGAAGGAGACGAGAGGAGAACAAAGAGGAAAAATGAAAGGAAGGAAGGAAGAAGAAGAGGATAAGAAGAAGAAGGAGAAGGAGGAGAATAAGAAGAAGGAGGAGAAAAAGGAGAAGGAGCTCCTTCTTCCACCTTCTCCTTCTCCTTCTTCTTTTCTTCTGCTTCTCCTCTTCCATCTCCTTCTCCTCCTCCTCCTCCTCCTCCTTCTTTTACTTCTTCTTCTCTTTCTCTTATTCTACGTAGCTTAATTAGACTCATCCAACAAAGCCTAAATTGGCTAATTATCCATCTAAATGACATAATTAGCTTAGTTAGCTCCTAAATGGTCTATTTAATAAAAAATGACCTATACTTAGCTAATTATCCTCGAAATGACATAATTAGCTCCAAAAAGAAATTCTAAGCCAATTTAGCCCGAAGAAGGAGACGAGAGGAGAAGAAAGAGGAAAAATGAAAGGAAGGAAGAAGAAGAAGAGGAGAAGAAGAAGAAGGAGAGGGAGGAGGATAAGAAGACGGAGGAGAAGAAGGAGAAGGAGCTCCTCCTTATCCTTCTTCCTCCTTCTTCCTCCTTCTCCTTCTCCTTCTTCTTTTCTTCTCCTCTTCCGTCTCCTTCTCCTCCTCCTCCTCCTTCTTTTATTTCTTCTTCTCTTTCTGTTATTCTACATAGCTTAGACTTATCCAACAAAGCCTAAATTGGCTAATTATCCATCTAAATGACATAATTATCTTAGTTAGCTCCTCAATGGTCTATTTAATAAAAAATGACCAATACTTAGCTAATTATCCTCGAAATGACATAATTAGCTCCAAAAAGGCATTCTTAGCCAATTTTGCCCGAAGAAGGAGACGAGAGGAGAAGAAAGAGGAAAAATGAAAGGAAGGAAGACGAAGAAGTGGAGAAGAAGAAGGAGGAGAGGGAGGAGGATAAGAAGAAGGAGGAGAAGAAGGAGAAGGAGCTCCTCCTTCTCCTTCTTCCTCCTTCTCCTTCTCCTTCTTCTTTTCTTCTTCTTCTCCTCTTTCGTCTCCTTCTCCTCCTCCTCCTCCTCCTCCTTCTTTTACTTCTTCTTCTCTTTCTCTTATTCTACGTAGCTTAATTAGACTCATCCAACAAAGCCTAAATTGGCTAATTATCCATCTAAATGACATAATTAGCTTAGTTAGCTCCTAAATTGTCTATTTAATAAAAAATGACCTATACTTAGCTAATTGTCCTCGAAATGACATAATTAGCTCCAAAAAGGCATTCTTAGCCAATTTTGCCCGAAGAAGGAGACGAGAGGAGAAGAAAGAGGAAAAATGAAAGGAAGGAAGAAGAAGAAGAGGATAAGAAGAAGAAGGAGAGGGAGGAGGATAAGAATAAGGAGGAGAAGAAGGAGAAGGAGCTCCTCCCTCTCCTTCTTCCTCCTTCTTCCTCCTTCTCCTTCTCCTTCTTCTTTTCTTCTTCTTCTCCTCTTCCGTCTCCTTCTCCTCCTCCTCCTCCTCCTCCTCCTTCTTTTACTTCTTCTTATTTTTCTCTTATTCTACGTAGCTTAATTAGACTCATCGAACAAAGCCTAAATTGGCTAATTATCCATCCAAATGACATAACTAGCTTAGTTAGCCCCTAAATAGTCCATTTAATAAAAAATGACCTATACTTAGCTAATTATCCTCGAAATGACATAATTAGCTCCAAAAAGGCATTCGTAGCCAATTTAGCCCGAAGAAGGAGACGAGAGGAGAAGAAAGAGGAAAAATGAAAGGAAGGAAGAAGAAGGAGAAGGAGAGGGAGGAGGATAAGAAGAAGGAGGAGAAGGAGGAGAAGAAGGAGAAGGAGCTCCTCCTTCTACTTCTTCCTCCTTCTTCCTCCTTCTCCTTCTCCTTCTTCTTTTCTTCTTCTTCTCCTCTTTCGTCTCCTTCTCCTCCTCCTCCTTCTTTTCCTTCTTCTTCTCTTTCTCTTATTCTACGTAGCTTAATTAGACTCATCCAACAAAGCCTAAATTGGCTAATTATCCATCTAAATGACATAATTAGCTTAGTTAGCTCCTAAATGGTCTATTTAATAAAAAATGACCTATACTTAGCTAATTATCCTCGAAATGACATAATTAGCTCCAAAAAGGCATTCTTAGCCAATTTAGCCCGAAGAAGGAGACGAGAGGAGAAGAAAGAGGAAAAATGAAAGGAAGGAAGAAGAAGAAGAGGAGAAGAAGAAGAAGGAGAGGGAGGAGGATAAGAAGACGGAGGAGAAGAAGGAGAAGGAGCTCCTCCTTATCCTTCTTCCTCCTTCTTCCTCCTTCTCCTTCTCCTTCTTCTTTTCTTCTCCTCTTCCGTCTCCTTCTCCTCCTCCTCCTCCTTCTTTTATTTCTTCTTCTCTTTTTGTTATTCTACATAGCTTAGACTTATCCAACAAAGCCTAAATTGGCTAATTATCCATCTAAATGACATAATTATCTTAGTTAGCTCCTAAATGGTCTATTTAATAAAAAATGACCAATACTTAGCTAATTATCCTCGAAATGACATAATTAGCTCCAAAAAGGCATTCTTAGCCAATTTAGCCCGAAGAAGGAGACGAGAGGAGAAGAAAGAGGAAAAATGAAAGGAAGGAAGAAGAAGAAGAGGAGAAGAAGGAGAAGGAGAGGGAGGAGGATAAGAAGAAGGAGGAGAAGGAGGAGAAGAAGGAGAAGGAGCTCCTCCTTCTCCTTCTTCCTCCTTCCTCCTTCTCCTTCTCCTTCTTCTTTTCTTCTTCTTCTCCTCGTCCGTCTCCTTCTCCTCCTCCTCCTCCTTCTTTTACTTCTTCTTCTCTTTCTCTTATTCTACGTAGCTTAATTAGACTCATCCAACAAAGCCTAAATTGGCTAATTATCCATCTAAATGACATAATTAGCTTAGTTAGCTCCTAAATTGTCTATTTAATAAAAAATGACCTATACTTAGCTAATTGTCCTCGAAATGACAAAATTAGCTCCAAAAAGGCATTCTTAGCCAATTTAGCCCGAAGAAGGAGACGAGAGGAGAAGAAAGAGGAAAAATGAAAGGAAGGAAGAAGAAGAAGAGGAGAAGAAGAAGAAGGAGAGGGAGGAGGATAAGAATAAGGAGGAGAAGAAGGAGAAGGAGCTCCTCCTTCTCCTTCTTCCTCCTTCTTCCTCCTTCTCCTTCTCCTTCTTCTTTTCTTCTTCTTCTCCTCTTCCGTCTCCTTCTCCTCCTCCTCCTCCTCCTCCTTTTACTTCTTCTTCTTTTTCTCTTATTCAAGTAGCTTAATTAGACTCATCCAACAAAGCCTAAATTGGCTAATTATCCATCCAAATGACATAATTAGCTTAGTTAGCTCCTAAATGGTCTATTTAATAAAAAATGACCTATACTTAGCTAATTATCCTCGAAATGACATAATTAGCTCCAAAAAGGCATTCGTAGCCAATTTAGCCCGAAGAAGGAGACGAGAGGAGAAGAAAGAGGAAAAATGAAAGGAAGGAAGAAGGAGAAGGAGAGGGAGGAGGATAAGAAGAAGGAGGAGAAGGAGGAGAAGAAGGAGAAGGAGCTCCTCCTTCTACTTCTTCCTCCTTCTTCCTCCTTCTCCTTCTCCTTCTTCTTTTCTTCTTCTTCTCCTCTTTCGTCTCCTTCTCCTCCTCCTCCTTCTTTTACTTCTTCTTCTCTTTCTCTTATTCTACGTAGCTTAATTAGACTCATCCAACAAAGCCTAAATTTGCTAATTATCCATCTAAATGACATAATTAGCTTAGTTAGCTCCTAAATGGTCTATTTAATAAAAAATGACCTATACTTAGCTAACTATCCTCGAAATGACATAATTAGCTCCAAAAAGGCATTCTTAGCCAATTTAGCCCGAAGAAGGAGACGAGAGGAGAAGAAAGAGGAAAAATGAAAGGAAGGAAGAAGAAGAAGAGGAGAAGAAGAAGAAGGAGAGGGAGGAGGATAAGAAGAAGGAGGAGAAGAAGGAGAAGGAGCTCCTCCTTATCCTTCTTCCTCCTTCTTCCTCCTTCTCCTTCTCCTTCTTCTTTTCTTCTCCTCTTCCGTCTCCTTCTCCTCCTCCTCCTCCTTCTTTTACTTCTTCTTCTCTTTCTCTTATTCTACATAGCTTAGACTTATCCAACAAAGCCTAAATTGGCTAATTATCCATCTAAATGACATAATTAGCTTAGTTAGCTCCTAAATGGTCTAAAAAATGACCTATACTTAGCTAATTATCGTCGGAATGACATAATAAGGCTTACGTAGCTGCAACATGACCTATTCCCCCTAACATAGGTATTAAATGGCCTATAAATAGCCTAGCTAGATCAAAAATGGCCTAATAAGCATAGTTTGCTCCGGAATGACCTATTTTACCCAAGTTAGCTGTGAAACGACCTATAGTTAGCTAGGGTTCCACCTAAATGACATAATTAGCTTAGTTAGCTTCTAAATGGTCTATACTTAGCTAATTTCTCTCCGAAATAACCTATATATACACTACTTCATCTACTATTATTCTTCTAACTTTCTTATTTCTCATTTTGCAGATTACCTTCACTTCACTGGAAGCTTGGCAAATATTGATGGAATGCTTCAAGATGATTTCTTGTAACATGGGTTGTATTGAAACTATTGTAGTATATGAATATATGAAACTTTGTATGCACGTGGATGAAACTGGTGTAATATATGAAACTTTGTATGCACGTGGATGCCACTTGATAGCTGGATATAAGAGGTTATTTTAATATGGTTATGAGTATGGAAAGAAATTTATTTATGTCAAATATATATATATATATATCCTGAATATTGTTAAAAATGCTGGATATAACAAAAAATAAATAAAAAAGGGGCTGGTTCCCCTCTTTGCCGTCTGCCCCCACATGGCAAAGGGGGGAGGCAGACGGCAAAGTGGGGAATCTGCCCCCTCTCTCTCCCCTCTTTGGCGTCTGCCACCACATGGCAAAGGGGGGGAGGCAGACGGCAAAGGGGGGAATCTGCCCCTCTCTCTCCCCTCTTTGCCGTCTGCCCGCACATGGCAAAGGGGTGGAGGCAGACGGCAAAGGGGGGAATCTGCCCCCTCTCTCTCCCCTCTTTGCCGTCTGCCCACGCACGGCAAAGGAGGGGAGGCAGACGGCAAAGGCAGACGGCCTGCCGTTAACACTTAACGGGGACGTTGCACCCTCTGCCGTCCCAGCTAATTTGCCGTCAGCCCACTCATGGCAAAGATTCTTTGCCGTCCGCTTTGGGAAAGCTGACGGCAAAGAACCTCTTCACCGGATTTTTTTTACCCTCTACTTTGCCCTCTTCATGGGAAAGCCTTTGCCGTCCGTGGTTGCACCCTTTGCCGTCCACTTTGGCAGACGACAAATTTATGAATTTCAGTAGTGTCTCCTCCTCCTCCTTCTCCTCATGCTCCTCCTTCTTCTTGATTTCTTCTTCTCCTCCTTCTCCTCCTCTTTCTTCTCCTCTTTCATATTATCCTTGCTTTAATTTCCCCAACAATGACATAATTAGCCCATTTAGGTCCAAAATGCCATAATAAGCTCAAAATGGCATAAGAACCTTGGATAGCTCATGAATATTATATACTTAGCTTGTTTTCCTCTAAAATGGGATAATTAGCCCATTTAGCTCCAAAAAGACATAATTTGGTAATTTAGCTCCAACAAGAGCAGAAGAGGAGAAGAAATAGGCAAACTGAAAAGAAAGAAGAAGAAGAAGAAGAAGAGAAGAAGAAGAAGGAGAAGGAGGAGGAGGAGAAGGCCAAGGACCTTCTTGTCCTTCTCCTCCTCCTCCTTCACCTCATGCTCCTCCTTCTTGATTTCATCTTCTTCTCCTCCTCCTCCTCTTTCTTCTCCTCTTTCATATTATCCTGGCTGTAATTTCCCCAACAATGACATAATTAGCCCATTTGGCTCCAAAATACCATAATAAGCTCAAAATGGCATAAGAACCTTGGTTAGCTCATGAATATTATATACTTAGCTTGTTTTCCTCTAAAATGGGATAATTAGCCCATTTAGCTCCAAAAAGACATAATTAGTTAATTTAGCTCCAACAAGAGGAGAAGAAATAGGCAAAATGAAAAGAAAGAAGAAGAAGAAGAAGAAGAATAGAAGAAGGAGAAGGAGGAGGAGGAGAAGGCCAAGGACCTTCTAGTCCTTCTCCTCCTCCTCCTTCTCCTCATGCTCCTCCTTCTTCTTGATTTCTTCTTCTTCTCCTCCTCCTCCTCTTTCTGCACCTCTTTCATATTATCCTTGCTTTAATTTCCCCAACAATGACATAACTAGCCCATTTAGGTCCAAAATGCCATAATAAGCACAGAATGGCATAAGAACATTGGTTAGCTCATGGATATTATATACTTAGCTTGTTTTCCTCTAAAATGGGATAAGTAGCCCATTTAGCTCCAAAAAGACATAATTTGGTAATTTAGCTCCAACAAGAGGAGAAGAGGAGAAGAAATAAGCAAAATGAAAAGAAAGAAGAAGAAGAAGAAGAAGAAGAAGAAGAGAAGAAGGAGAAGGAGGAGGAGGAGAAGGCCAAGGACCTTCTAGTCCTTCTCCTCCTCCTCCTTCTCCTCATGCTCCTCCTTCTTCTACTCCTCCTCCTCTTTCTTCTCCTCTTTCATATTATCCTTGCTTTTAATTTCCCCAAAAATGACATAATTAGCCCATTTAGGTCCAAAATGCCATAATAACCTCAAAATGGCATAAGAACCTTGGTTAGCTCATGAATATTATATACTTACGTTGTTTTCCTCTAAAATGGGATAATTAGCCCATTTAGCTCCAAAAAGACATAATTTGGTAATTTAGCTCCAACAAGAGGAGAAGAGGAGAAGAAATAGGCAAAATGAAAAGAAAGAAGAAGAAGAAGAAGAAGAAGAAGAAGAAGAAGTAGAAGAGAAGAAGGAGGAGGAGGAGGAGGAGAAGGCCAAGGACCTTCTAGTCCTTCTCCTCCTCCTCCTTCTCCTCATGCTCCTCCTTCTTGATTTCTTCTTCTTCTCATCCTCCTCCTCTGTCTTCTCCTCTTTCATATTATCCTTGCTTTAATTTCCCCAACAATGACATAATTAGCCCATTTAGCTCCAAAATACCATAATAAGCTCAAAATGGCATAAGAACCTTGGTTAGCTCATGAATATTATATACTTAGGTTGTGTTCCTCTAAAATGGGATAAGTAGCCCATTTAGCGCCAAAAAGACATAATTAGGTAATTTAGCTCCAACAAATGGAGAAGAGGAGAAGAAATAGGAAAAATGAAAAGAAAGAAGAAGAAGAAGAAGAAGAGAAGAAGAAGGAGGAGGAGGAGGAGGAGGAGGAGGAAAAGGACAAGGACCTTCTAGTCCTTCTCCTCCTCCTCCTTCTCCTCCTTCTGCTCCTTCTTGATTTCTTCTTCTTCTCCTCCTCCTCCTCTTTCTTCTCCTATTTCATATTATCCTTGCTTTAATTTCCCCAACAATGACATAATTAGCCCATTTAGCTCCAAAATGCCATAATTAGCTCAAAATGGCATAAGAACCTTGGTTAGCTCATAAATATTATATACTTAGCTTGTTTTCCTCTAAAATGGGATACTTAGCCCATTTAGCTCCAAGAAGACATAATTTGGTAATTTAGCTCCAACAAGAGGAGAAGAGGAGAAGAAATAGGCAAAATGAAAAGAAAGAAGAAGAAGAAGAAGAAGAAGAAGAAGAGAAGAAGGAGAAGGAGGAGGAGGAGAAGGCCAAGGACCTTCTAATCCTTCTCCTCCTCCTCCTTCTCCTCATGCTCCTCCTTCTTGATTTCTTCTTATTCTCCTCCTCCTCCTCTTTCTTCTCCTCTTTCATATTATCCTTGCTTTAATTTCCCCAACAATGACATAATTATCCCATTTAGCTCCAAAATACCATAATAAGCTCAAAATGGCATAAGAACCTTGGTTAGCTCATGAATATTACATTCTTAGCTTGTTTTCCTCTAAAATGGGATAAGTAGCCCATTTAGCTCCAAAAAGGCATAATTAGGTAATTTAGCTCCAATAAAGGAGAGGAGGAGAAGAAATAGGCAAAATGAAAAGAAAGAAGAAGAACAAGAAGAAGAAGAAGAAGAAGAAGAAGAGAAGAAGGAGGAGGAGGACAAGGACAATGACCTTCCAGTCCTTCTCCTCCTCCTCCTCCTCCTCCTTCTCCTCCTTGATTTCTTATTATTCTCATCCTCCTCCTCTTTTGATATTATCCTTTCTTTAATTTCCCCAACAATGACATAATTAGCCCATTTAGCTCCAAAATGCCATAATAAGCTCAAAATGGCATGAGAACCTTGGTTAGCTCATGAATATTATATACTTAGCTTGTTTTCCTCTAAAATGGGATAATTAGCCCATTTAGCTCCAAAAAGACATAATTTGGTAATTTAGCTCCAACAAGAGGAGAAGAGGAGAATAAATAGGAAAAATGAAAAGAAACAAGAAGAAGAAGAAGAAGAGAAGAAGGAGAAGAGGAGAAGAAATAGGCAAAATGAAAAGAAAGAATAAGAAGAAGAAGAAGAGAACAAGGAGAAGGAGGAGGAGGAGAAGGCCAAGGACCTTCTAGTCCTTCTCCTCCTCCTCCTCCTCCTCCTCATGCTCCTCCTTCTTCTTGATTTCTTCCTCATCTCCTCCTCCTCTTTCTTCTCCTCTTTCATATTATCCTTTCTTTAATTTCCCCAACAATGACATAATTAGCCCATTTAGGTCCAAAATGACATACTAAGCTCAAAATGGCATAAGAACCTTGGTTAGGTCATGAATATTATATACTTAGCTTGTTTTCCTCTAAAATGGGATAATTAGCCCATTTTGCTCCAGAAAGACATAATTTGGAAATTTAGCTCCAACAAGAGGAGAAGAGGAGAAGAAATAGGCAAAATGAAAAGAAACAAGAAGAAGAAGAAGAATAAGAAGAGAAGAAGGAGAAGGAGGAGGAGGAGAAGGCCAAGGACCTTCTAGTCCTTCTCCTCCTCCTTCTCCTCATGCTCCTCCTTCTTGATTTCTTCTTCTCCTCCTCCTCCTCCTCTTTCTTCTCCTCCTCCTCCTCTTTCTTCTCCTCTTTCATGTTATCCTTGCTTTAATTTCCCCAACAATGACATAATTAGCCCATTTAGCTCCAAAATACCATAATAAGCTCAAAATGGCATAAGAACCTTGGTTAGCTTATAAATATTATATACTTAGCTTGTTTTCCTATAAAATGGGATAAGTAGCCCATTTAGCTCCAAAAAGACATAATTAGGTAATTTAGCTCCAACAAAAGGAGAAGTGGAGAAGAAATAGGCAAAATTAAAAGAAAGAAGAAGAAGAAGAAGAAGAAGAAGAAGAGAAGAAGGAGAAGGAGGAGGAGGAGGAGGAGGAGGACAAGGACAAGGACCTTCTAGTCCTTCTTCTCCTCCTCCTTCCCCTCCTTCTCCTCCTTCTTCTTGATTTCTTGTTCTTCTCCTCCTCCTCCTCTTTCTTCTCCTCTTTCATATAATCCTTGCTTTAATTTCCCCAACAATGACATAATTAGCTCATTTAGCTCCAAAATGCCAAAATAAGCTCAAAATGGCATAAGAACCTTGGTTAGCTCATGAATATTATATACATAGCTTATTTTCCTCTAAAATGGGATAAGTAGCCCATTTAGCTCCAAAAAGACATAATTAGGTAATTTAGCTCCAACAAGAGGAGAAGAGGAGAAGAAATAGGCAAAATGAAAAGAAAGAAGAAGAAGAAGAAGAAGAAGAAGAGAAGAAGGAGAAGGAGGAGGAGGACAAGGACAAGGACAAGGACCTTCTAGTCCTTCTCCTCCTCCTCCTTCTCCTCCTTCTCCTCCTTCTTCTTGATTTCTTCTTCTTCTCCTCCTCCTCCTCTTTCTTCTCCTCTTTCATATTATCCTTGCTTTAATTTCCCCAACAATGACATAATTAGCCCATTTAACTCCAAAATGCCATAATAAGCTCAAAATGGCATAAGAACCTTGGTTAGCTCATCAATATTATATACTTAGCATGTTTTCCTCTAAAATGGGATAATTAGGCCATTTAGCTCCAAAAAGACATAATTTGGTAATTTAGCTCCAACAAGAAGAGAAGAGGAGAAGAAATAGGCAAAATGAAAAGAAAGAAGAAGAAGAAGAAGAAGAGAAGAAGGAGAAGGAGGAGGAGGAGAAGGCCAAGGACCTTCTAGTCCTTCTCCTCCTCCTCCTTCTCCTCATGCTCCTCCTTCTTGATTTCTTCTTCTTCTCATCCTCCTCCTCTTTCTTCTCCTCTTTCATATTATCCTTGCTTTAATTTCCCCAAGAATGACATAAGTAGCCCATTTAGCTCCAAAATACCATAATAAGCTCAAAATGGCATAAGAACCTTGGTTAGCTCATGAATATTATATACTTAGGTTGTTTTCCTCTAAAATGGGATAAGTAGCCCATTTAGCTCCAAAAAGACATAATTAGGTAATTTAGCTCCAACAAAAGGAGAAGAGGAGAAGAAATAGGGAAAAACGAAAAGAAAGAAGAAGAATAAGAAGAAGAAGAAGAAGAGAAGGAGGAGGAGCAGGAGGAGGAGGAGGAGGAAAAGGACAAGGACCTTCTAGTCCTTCTCCTCCTCCTCCTTCTCCTCCTTCTCCAACTTATTCTTGATTTCTTCTTCTTCTCCTCCTCCTCCTCTTTCTTCTCCTCTTTCATATTATCCTTGCTTTAATTTCCCCAACAATGACATAATTAGCCCATTTAGCTCCAAAATGCCATAATAAGCTCAAAATGGCATAAGAACCTTGGTTAGCTCATAAATATTATATACTTAGCTTGTTTTCCTCTAAAATTGGATACTTAGCCCATTTAGCTCCAAGAAGACATAATTTGGTAATTTAGCTCCAACAAGAGGAGAAGAGCAGAAGAAATAGGCAAAATGAAAAGAAAGAAGAAGAAGAAGAAGAAGAGAAGAAGGAGAAGGAGGAGGAGGAGAAGGCCAAGGACCTTCTAAACCTTCTCCTTCTCGTCCTTCTCCTCATCCTCCTCCTTCTTGATTTCTTGTTATTCTCCTCCTCCTCCTCTTTCTTCTCCTCTTTCATATTACCCTTTCTTTATTTTCCCCAACAATGAAATAATTATCCCATTTAGCTCCAAAATACCATAATAAGCTCAAAATGGCATAAGAACCTTGGTTAGCTCATGAATATTACATACTTAGCTTGTTTTCCTCTAAAATGGGATAAGTAGCCCATTTAGTTCCAAAAAGACATAATTAGGTAATTTAGCTCCAATAAAGGAGAAGAGGAGAAGAAATAGGCAAAATGAAAAGAAAGAAGAAGAACAAGAAGAAGAAGAAGTAGAAGAAGAAGAGAAGAAGGAGGAGG
Organism: Hordeum vulgare subsp. vulgare; assembly: GCF_904849725.1. Lineage (NCBI taxonomy): Eukaryota > Viridiplantae > Streptophyta > Magnoliopsida > Poales > Poaceae > Hordeum > Hordeum vulgare. The sequence goes on from NC_058520.1 coordinate 310,827,965, forward strand.
AGGAGGAGGAGGAGGAGGAGGACAAGGACAATGACCTTCTAGTCCTTCTCCTCCTCCTCCTCGTCCTCCTTCTCCTCCTTCTTGATTTATTCTTCTTCTCCTCCTCCTCCTCTTTCTTCACCTCTATCATATTATCCTTGCTTTAATTTCCCCAACAATGACATAATTAGCCCATTTAGCTCCAAAATGCCATAATAAGCTCAAAATGGCATAAGAACCTTGGTTAGCTCATGAATATTATATACTTAGCTTGTTTTCCTCTACAATGGGATAATTAGCCCATTTAGCTCCAAAAAGACATAATTTGGTAATTTAGCTCCCACAAGAGGGGAAGAGGAGAATAAATAGGCAAAATGAAAAGAAATAAGAAGAAGAAGAAGAAGAAGAGAAGGAGAAGGAGGAGGAGGAGGAGGAGGAGAAGGCCAAGGACCTTCTCCTCCTTCTCCTCTTTCTTCTTGATTTCTTCTTCTTCTCCTCCTCCTTCTCTTTCTTCTCCTGTTTCATATTATCCTTGCTTTTAATTTCCCCAACATGACATAATTAGCCCATTTAAGTCCAAAATGCTATAATAAGCTCAGAATGGCATAAGAACCTTGGTTAGCTCATGAATATTATATACTTAGCTTGTTTTCCTCTAAAATGGGATAATTAGCCCATTTAGCTCCAAAAAGACATAATTTGGTAATTTAGCTCCAACAAGAGGAGAAGAGGAGAAGAAATAGGCAAAATGAAAAGAAAGAAGAAGAAGAAGAGAAGAGGGAGAAGTAGGAGGAGGAGAAGGCCAAGGACCTTCTAGTCCTTCTCCTCCTCCTCCTTCTCCTCCTCCTCCTTCTCCTCGTGCTCCTCCTTCTTGATTTCTTCTTCTTCTCCTCCTCCTCCTCTTTCTTCTCCTCTTTCATATTATCCTTGCTTTAATTTCCCCAACAATGACATAATTAGCCCATTTAGCTCCAAAATACCATAATACGCTCAAAATGGCATAAGAACCTTGGTTAGCTCATGAATAATATATACTTAGTTTGTTTTCCTCGAAAATGGGATAATTAGCCCATTTAGCTCCAAAAAGACATAATTAAGTAATTTAGCTCCAGCAAGAGGAGAAGAGGAGAAGAAATGGTCAAAATGAAAAGAAAGAAGAAGAAGAAGAAGAAGAAGAAGAAGAGAAGAAGGAGAAGGAGGAGGAGGACAAGGACAAGGACCTTCTAGTCCTTCTCCTCCTCCTCCTTCTCCTCATTCTCCTCCTTCTTCTTGATTTCTTCTTCTTCTCCTCCTCCTCCTCTTTCTTCTCCTCTTTCATATTATCCTTGCTTTAATTTCCCCAACAATGACATAATTAGCCCATTTAACTCCAAAATGCCATAATAAGCTCAAAATGGCATAAGAACCTTGGTTAGCTCATCAATATTATATACTTAGCTTGTTTTCCTCTAAAATGGGATAATTAGCCCATTTAGCTCCAAAAAGACATAATTTGGTAATTTAGCTCCAACAAGAAGAGAAGAGGAGAAGAAATAGGCAAAATGAAAAGAAAGAAGAAGAAGAAGAAGAAGAAGAGAAGAAGGAGAAGGAGGAGGAGGAGAAGGCCAAGGACCTTCTAGTCCTTCTCCTCCTCCTCCTTCTCCGCATGCTCCTCCTTCTTGATTTCTTCTTCTTCTCATCCTCCTCCTCTTTCTTCTCCTCTTTCATATTATCCTTGCTTTAATTCCCCAAAAATGACATAATTAGCCCATTTAGCTCCAAAGTACCATAATAAGCTCAAAATGGCATAAGAACCTTGGTTAGCTCATGAATATTATATACTTAGGTTGTTTTCCTCTAAAATGCGATAAGTAGCCCATTTAGCTCCAAAAAGACATAATTAGGTAATTTAGCTCCAACAAAACGAGAAGAGGAGAATAAATAGGAAAAATGAAAAGAAAGAAGAAGAATAATAAGAAGAAGAAGAAGAGAAGGAGGAGGAGGAGGAGGAAAAGGACAAGGACCTTCTAGTCCTTCTCCTCCTCCTCCTTCTCCTCCTTCTCCAACTTCTTCTTGATATCTTCTTCTTCTCCTCCTCCTCCTCTTTCTTCTCCTCTTTCATATTATCCTTGCTTTAATTTCCCCAACAATGACATAATTAGCCCATTTAGCTCCAAAATGCCATAATAAGCTCAAAATGGCATAAGAACCTTGGTTAGCTCATAAACATTATATACTTAGCTTGTTTTCCTCAAAAATTCGATACTTAGCCCATTTAGCTCCAAGAAGACATAATTTGGTAATTTAGCTCCAACAAGAGGAGAAGAGGAGAAGAAATAGGCAAAATGAAAAGAAAGAAGAAGAAGAAGAAGAAGAGAAGAAGGAGAAGGAGGAGGAGGAGAAGGCCAAGGACCTTCTAATCCTTCTCCTCCTCCTCCTTCTCCTCATGCTCCTCCTTCTTGATTTCTTCTTATTCTCCTCCTCCTCCTCTTTCTTCTCCTCTTTCATATTATCCTTGCTTTAATTTCCCCAACAATGAAATAATTATCCCATTTAGCTCCAAAATACCACAATAAGCTCAAAATGGCATAAGAACCTTGGTTAGCTCATGAATATTACATACTTAGCTTGTTTTCCTCTAAAATGGGATAAGTAGCCCATTTAGCTCCAAAAAGACATAATTAGGTAATTTAGCTCCAATAAAGGAGAAGAGGAGAGGAAATAGGCAAAATGAAAAGAAAGAAGAAGAAGAAGAAGAAGAAGAAGAAGAGAAGAAGGAGAAGGAGGAGGAGGAGGAGGAGGAGGAGGAGGAGGACAAGGACAACGACCTTCTAGTCCTTCTCCTCCTCCTTCTCGTCCTCCTTCTCCTCCTTCTTGATTTCTTCTTCTTCTCCTCCTCCTCCTCTTTCTTCTCCTCTTTCATATTATCCTTGCTTTAATTTCCCCAACAATGACATAATTAGCCCATTTAGCTCCAAAATACCATAATACGCTCAAAATGGCATAAGAACCTTGGTTAGCTCATGAATAATATATACTTAGTTTGTTTTCCTCGAAAATGGGATAATTAGCCCATTTAGCTCCAAAAAGACATAATTAAGTAATTTAGCTCCAGCAAGAGGAGAAGAGGAGAAGAAATGGTCAAAATGAAAAGAAAGAAGAAGAAGAAGAAGAAGAAGAAGAAGAGAAGAAGGAGAAGGAGGAGGAGGACAAGGACAAGGACCTTCTAGTCCTTCTCCTCCTCCTCCTTCTCCTCATTCTCCTCCTTCTTCTTGATTTCTTCTTCTTCTCCTCCTCCTCCTCTTTCTTCTCCTCTTTCATATTATCCTTGCTTTAATTTCCCCAACAATGACATAATTAGCCCATTTAACTCCAAAATGCCATAATAAGCTCAAAATGGCATAAGAACCTTGGTTAGCTCATCAATATTATATACTTAGCTTGTTTTCCTCTAAAATGGGATAATTAGCCCATTTAGCTCCAAAAAGACATAATTTGGTAATTTAGCTCCAACAAGAAGAGAAGAGGAGAAGAAATAGGCAAAATGAAAAGAAAGAAGAAGAAGAAGAAGAAGAAGAGAAGAAGGAGAAGGAGGAGGAGGAGAAGGCCAAGGACCTTCTAGTCCTTCTCCTCCTCCTCCTTCTCCGCATGCTCCTCCTTCTTGATTTCTTCTTCTTCTCATCCTCCTCCTCTTTCTTCTCCTCTTTCATATTATCCTTGCTTTAATTCCCCAAAAATGACATAATTAGCCCATTTAGCTCCAAAGTACCATAATAAGCTCAAAATGGCATAAGAAACTTGGTTAGCTCATGAATATTATATACTTAGGTTGTTTTTCTCTAAAATGGGATAAGTAGCCCATTTAGCTCCAAAAAGACATAATTAGGTAATTTAGCTCCAACAAAACGAGAAGAGGAGAATAAATAGGAAAAATGAAAAGAAAGAAGAAGAATAATAAGAAGAAGAAGAAGAGAAGGAGGAGGAGGAGGAGGAGGAGGAGGAGGAAAAGGACAAGGACCTTCTAGTCCTTCTCCTCCTCCTCCTTCTCCTCCTTCTCCAACTTCTTCCTGATATCTTCTTCTTCTCCTCCTCCTCCTCTTTCTTCTCCTCTTTCATATTATCCTTGCTTTAATTTCCCCAACAATGACATAATTAGTCCATTTAGCTCCAAAATGCCATAATAAGCTCAAAATGGCATAAGAACCTTGGTTAGCTCATAAACATTATATACTTAGCTTGTTTTCCTCAAAAATTCGATACTTAGCCCATTTAGCTCCAAGAAGACATAATTTGGTAATTTAGCTCCAACAAGAGGAGAAGAGGAGAAGAAATAGGCAAAATGAAAAGAAAGAAGAAGAAGAAGAAGAAGAGAAGAAGGAGAAGGAGGAGGAGGAGAAGGCCAAGGACCTTCTAATCCTTCTCCTCCTCCTCCTTCTCCTCATGCTCCTCCTTCTTGATTTCTTCTTATTCTCCTCCTCCTCCTCTTTCTTCTCCTCTTTCATATTATCCTTGCTTTAATTTCCCCAACAATGAAATAATTATCCCATTTAGCTCCAAAATACCACAATAAGCTCAAAATGGCATAAGAACCTTGGTTAGCTCATGAATATTACATACTTAGCTTGTTTTCCTCTAAAATGGGATAAGTAGCCCATTTAGCTCCAAAAAGACATAATTAGGTAATTTAGCTCCAATAAAGGAGAAGAGGAGAAGAAATAGGCAAAATGAAAAGAAAGAAGAAGAAGAAGAAGAAGAAGAAGAAGAGAAGAAGGAGAAGGAGGAGGAGGAGGAGGAGGAGGAGGAGGAGGACAAGGACAACGACCTTCTAGTCCTTCTCCTCCTCCTTCTCGTCCTCCTTCTCCTCCTTCTTGATTTCTTCTTCTTCTCCTCCTCCTCCTCTTTCTTCTCCTCTTTCATATTATCCTTGCTTTAATTTCCCCAACAATGACATAATTAGCCCATTTAGCTCCAAAATGCCATAATAAGCTCAAAATGGCATAAGAACCTTGGTTAGCTCATGAATATTATATACTTAGCTTGTTTTCCTCTAAAATGGGATAATTAGCCCATTTAGCTCCAAAAAGACATAATTTGGTAATTTAGCTCCCACAAGAGGGGAAGAGGAGAATAAATAGGCAAAATGAAAAGAAACAAGAAGAAGAAGAAGAAGAAGAGAAGGAGAAGGAGGAGGAGGAGGAGGAGGAGAAGGCCAAGGACCTTCTCCTCCTTCTCCTCTTTCTTCTTGATTTCTTCTTCTTCTCCTCCTCCTTCTCTTTCTTCTCCTGTTTCATATTATCCTTGCTTTAATTTCCCCAACATGACATAATTAGCCCATTTAAGTCCAAAATGCTATAATAAGCTGAGAATGGCATAAGAACCTTGGTTAGCTCATGAATATTATATACTTAGCTTGTTTTCCTCTAAAATGGGATAATTAGCCCATCTAGCTCCAAAAAGACATAATTTGGTAACTTAGCTCCAACAAGAGGAGAAGAGGAGAAGAAACAGGCAAAATGAAAAGAAAGAAGAAGAAGAAGAGAAGAGGGAGAAGGAGGAGGAGGAGAAGGCCAAGGACCTTCTAGTCCTTCTCCTCCTCCTCCTTCTACTCATGCTCCTCCTTCTTGATTTCTGATTCTTCTCCTCCTCCTCCTCTTTCTTCTCCTCTTTCATATTATCCTTGCTTTAATTTCCCCAACAATGAAATAATTAGCCCATTTAGCTCCAAAATACCATAATAAGCTCAAAATGGAATAAGAACCTTGGTTAGCTCATGAATAATATATACTTAGTTTGTTTTCCTCGAAAATGGGATAATTAGCCCATTTAGCTCCAAAAAGACATAATTAAGTAATTTAGCTCCAGCAAGAGGAGAAGAGGAGAAGAAATAGGCAAAATTAAAAGAAAGAAGAAGAAGAAGAAGAAGAAGAAGAAGAAGAAGAAGAGAACAAGGAGAAGGAGGAGGAGGAGAAGGCCAAGGACCTTCTAGTCCTTCTCCTCCTCCTCCTCCTCCTCAAACTCCTCCTTCTTCTTGATTTCTTCTTCTTCTCCTCCTCCTCCTCTTTCTTCTCCTCTTTCATATTATCCTTGCTCTAATTTCCCCAACAAGGACATAATTAACCCATTTAGGTCCAAAATGACATACTAAGCTCAAAATGGCATAAGAACCTTGGTTAGGTCATGAATATTATATACTTAGCTTGTTTTCCTCTAAAATGGGATAATTAGCCCATTTAGCTCCAAAAAGACATAATTTGGTAATTTAGCTCGAACAAGAGGAGAAGAGGAGAATAAATAGGCAAAATAAAAAGAAAGAAGAAGAAGAAGAAGAATAAGAAGAGAAGAAGGAGAAGGAGGAGGAGGAGAAGGGCAAGGACCTTCTAGTCCTTCTCCTCCTCCTCCTTCTCCTCATGCTCCTCCTTCTTGATTTCTTCTTCTCCTCCTCCTCCTCTTTCTTCTCCTCTTTCATATTATCCTTGCTTTAATTTCCCCAAGAATGACATAATTAGCCCATTTAGCTCCAAAATACCATAATAAGCTCAAAATGGCATAAGAACCTTGGTTAGCTTATAAATATTATATACTTAGCTTGTTTTCCTCTAAAATGGGATAAGTAGCCCATTTAGCTCCAAAAAGACATAATTAGGTAATTTAGCTCCAACAAAAGGAGAAGGGGAGAAGAAATAGGCAAAATGAAAAGAAATAAGAAGAAGAAGAAGAAGAAGAAGAAGAGAAGAAGGAGAAGGAGGAGGAGGAGGAGGAGGAGGACAAGGACAAGGACCTTCTAGTCCTTCTCCTCCTCCTCCTTCCCCTCCTTCTCCTCCTTCTTCTTGATTTCTTCTTCTTCTCTTCCTCCTCCTCTTTCTTCTCCTCTTTCATATTATCCTTGCTTTAATTTCCCCAACAATGACATAATTAGCCGATTTAGCTCCAAAATACCATAATAAGCTCAAAATGGCATAAGAACCTTGGTTAGCTCATGAATATTATATACTTAGCTTGTTTTCCTCTAAAATGGGATAAGTAGCCCATTTAGCTCCAAAAAGACATAATTAGGTAATTTAGCTCCAACAAAAGGAGAAGAGGAGAAGAAATAGGCAAAATGAAAATAAAGTAGTAGTAGAAGAAGAGGAAGAAGAAGAAGAAGAAGAGAAGAAGGAGAAGGAGGAGGAGGAGGAGGAGGAGAAGAAGGACAAGGACCTTCTAGTCCTCCTCCTCCTCCTCCTTCTCCTCCTTCTCCTCCTTCTTCTTGATTTCTTCTTCTTCACCTCCTCCTCCTCTTTCTTCTCCTCTTTCATATTATCCTTGCTTTAATTTCCCCAACAGTGACATAATTAGCCCATTTAGCTCCATAATGCCATAATAAGCTCAAAATGGCATAAGAACCTTGGTTAGCTGATGAATATTATATACTTAGCTTGTTTTCCTCTAAAATGGGATAATTAGCCCATTTAGCTCCAAAAAGACATAATTTGGTAATTTAGCTCCAACAAGAGGAGAAGAGGAGAAGAAATAGGTAAAATGAAAAGAAAGAACAAGAAGAAGAAGAAGAGAAGAAGGAGAAGGAGGAGGAGGAGAAGGCCAAGGACCTTCTAGTCCTTCTCCTCCTCCTCCTTCTCCTCATGATCCTCCTTCATGATTTCTTCTTATTCTCCTCCTCCTCCTCTTTCTTCTCCTCTTTCATATTATGCTTGCTTTAATTTCCCCAACAATGACATAATTAGCCCATTTAGCTCTGAAATACCATAATAAGCTCAAAATGGCATAAGAACCTTGATTAGCTCATGAATATCATATACTTACCTTGTTTTCCTCTATAATGGGATAATTAGCCCATTTAGTTCCAAAAAGACATAATTTGGTAATTTAGCTCCAACAAGAGGAGAAGAGGAGAAGAAATAGGCAAAATGAAAAGAAAGATGAAGAAGCAGAAGAAGCAGAAGAAGAGAAGAAGGAGAAGGAGGAGGAGGAGGAGGAGAAGGAGAAGGCCAAGGACCTTCTAGTCCGTCTCCTCCTCCTCCTTCTCCTCCTTCTCCTCCTTCTTCTTGATTTCTTCTGCTCCTCCTCCTCCTCCTCTTTCTTCTCCTCTTTAATTTTATCCTTGCTTTAATTTCCCCAACAATGACATAATTAGCCCATTTAGCTCCAAAATGCCATAATAAGCTCAAAATGGCATAAGAACCTTGGTTAGCTCATGAATATTATATACTTAGCTTGTTTTCCTCTAAAATGGGATAATTAGCCCATTTAGCTCCAAAAAGACATAATTTGGTAATTTAGCTCCCACAATAGGGGAAGAGGAGAATAAATAGGCAAAATGAAAAGAAATAAGAAGAAGAAGAAGAAGAAGAGAAGGAGAAGGAGGAGGAGGAGGAGGAGGAGAAGGCCAAGGATCTTCTCCTCCTTCTCGTCTTTCTTCTTGATTTCTTCTTCTTCTCCTCCTCCTTCTCTTTCTTCTCCTCTTTCATATTATCCTTGCTTTAATTTCCCCAGCATGACATAATTAGCCCATTTAAGTCCAAAATGCTATAATAAGCTCAGAATGGCATAAGAACCTTAGTTAGCTCATGAATATTATATACTTAGCTTGTTTTCCTCTAAAATGGGATAATTAGCCCATTTAGCTCTAAAAAGACATAATTTGGTAATTTAGCTCCAACAAGAGGAGAAGAGGAGAAGAAATAGGCAAAATGAAAAGAAAGAAGAAGAAGAAGAGAAGAGGGAGAAGGAGGAGGAGGAGAAGGCCAAGGACCTTCTAATCCTTCTCCTCCTCCTGCTTCTCCTCCTCCTCCTTCTCCTCGTGCTCCTCCTTCTTGATTTCTTCTTCTTCTCCTCCTCCTCCTCTTTCTTCTCCTCTTTCATATTATCCTTGCTTTAATTTCCCCAACAATGACATAATTAGCCCATTTAGCTCCAAAATACCATAATAAGCTCAAAATGGCATAAGAACCTTGGTTAGCTCATGAATAATATATACTTAGTTTGTTTTCCTCGAAAATGGGATAATTAGCACATTTAGCTCCAAAAAGACATAATTAAGTAATTTAGCTCCAGCAAGAGGAGAAGAGGAGAAGAAATAGGCAAAATGAAAAGAAAGAAGAAGAAGAAGAAGAAGAAGAAGAGAAGAAGGAGAAGGAGGAGGAGGACAAGGACAAGGACCTTCTAGTCCTTCTCCTCCTCCTCCTTCTCCTCCTTCTCCTCCTTCTTGTTGATTTCTTCTTCTTCTCCTCCTCCTCCTCTTTCTTCTCCTCTTTCATATTATCCTTGCTTTAATTTCCCCAACAATGACATAATTAGCCCATTTAACTCCAAAATGCCATAATAAGGTCAAAATGGCATAAGAACCTTGGTTAGCTCATCAATATTATATACTTAGCTTGTTTTCCTCCAAAATGGGATAATTATCCAATTTAGCTCCAAAAAGACATAATTTGGTAATTTAGCTCCAACAAGAAGAGAAGAGGAGAAGAAATAGGCAAAATGAAAAGAAAGAAGAAGAAGAAGAAGAAGAAGAAGAAGAGAAGAAGGAGAAGGAGGAGGAGGAGAAGCCCAAGGACCTTCTAGTCCTTCTCCTCCTCCTCCTTCTCCGCATGCTCCTCCTTCTTGATTTCTTCTTCTTCTCATCCTCCTCCTCTTTCTTCATCTCTTTCATATTATCCTTGCTTTAATTTCCCCAAAAATGACATAATTAGCCCATTTAGCTCCAAAATACCATAATAAGCTTAAAATGGCATAAGAACCTTGGTTAGCTCATGAATATTATATACTTAGGTTGTTTTCCTCTAAAATGGGATAAGTAGCCCATTTAGCTCCAAAAAGACATAATTAGCTAATTTAGCTCCAACAAAAGAAGAAGAGGAGAATAAATAGGAAAAATGAAAAGAAAGAAGAAGAATAAGAAGAAGAAGAAGAAGAAGAAGAGAAGGAGGAGGAGGAGAAGCAGGAAGAGGAGGAAAAGGACAAGGACCTTCTAGTCCTTCTCCTCCTCCTCCTTCTCCTCCTTCTCCAACTTCTTCTTGAGATCTTCTTCTTCTCCTCCTCCTCCTCTTTCTTCTCCTCTTTCATATTATCCTTGCTTTAATTTCCCCAACAATGACATAATTAGCCCATTTAGCTCCAAAATCCCATAATAAGCTCAAAATGGCATAAGAACCTTGGTTAGCTCATAAATATTATATACTTAGCTTGTTTTCCTCTAAAATTTGATAATTAGCCCATTTAGCTCCAAGAAGACATAATTTGGTAATTTACCTCCAACAAGAGGAGAAGAGGAGAAGAAATAGGCAAAATGAAAAGAAAGAAGAAGAAGAAGAAGAAGAGAAGAAGGAGAAGGAGGAGGAGGAGAAGGCCAAGGACCTTCTAATCCTTCTCCTCCTCCTCCTTCTCCTCATGCTCCTCCTTCTTGATTTCTTCTTATTCTCCTCCTCCTCCTCTTTCTTCTCCTCTTTCATATTATCCTTGCTTTAATTTCCCCAACAATGAAATAATTATCCCATTTAGCTCCAAAATACCATAATAAGCTCAAAATGGCATAAGAACCTTGGTTAGCTCATGAATATTACATACTTAGCTTGTTTTCCTCTAAAATGGGATAAGTAGCCCATTTAGCTCCAAAAAGACATAATTAGGTAATTTAGCTCCAATAAAGGAGAAGAGGAGAAGAAATAGGCAAAATGAAAAGAAAGAAGAAGAAGAAGAAGAAGAAGAAGAAGAAGAAGAGAAGGAGAAGGAGGAGGAGGAGGAGGAGGAGGAGGAGGACAAGGACAATGACCTTCTAGTCCTTCTCCTCCTCCTCCTCGTCCTCCTTCTCCTCCTTCTTGATTTCTTCTTCTTCTCCTCCTCCTCCTCTTTCTTCTCCTCTTTCATATTATCCTTGCTTTAATTTCCCCAACAATGACATAATTAGCCCATTTAGCTCCAAAATGCCTTAATAAGCTCAAAATGGCATAAGAACCTTGGTTAGCTCATGAATATTATATACTTAGCTTGTTTTCCTCTAAAATGGGATAATTAGCCCATTTAGCTCCAAAAAGACATAATTTGGTAATTTAGCTCCCACAAGAGGGGAAGAGGAGAATAAATAGGCAAAATGAAAAGAAAGAAGAAGGTGAAGAAGAAGAAGAGAAGGAGAAGGAGGAGGAGGAGGAGGAGGAGAAGGCCAAGGACCTTCTCCTCCTTCTCCTCTTTCTTCTTGATTTCTTCTTCTTCTCCTCCTCCTTCTCTTTCTTCTCCTGTTTCATATTATCCTTGCTTTAATTTCCCCAACATGACATAATTAGCCCATTTAAGTCCAAAATGCCATAATAAGCTCAAAATGGCATAAGAACCTTGGTTAGCTCATGAATATTATATACTTAGCTTGTTTTCCTCTAAAATGGGATAATTAGCCAATCTAGCTCCAAAAATACATAATTTGGTAATTTAGCTCCAACAAGAGGAGAAGAGGAGAAGAAACAGGCAAAATGAAAAGAAAGAAGAAGAAGAAGAGAAGAGGGAGAAGGAGGAGGAGGAGAAGGCCAAGGACCTTCTAGTCCTTCTCCTCCTCCTCCTTCTCCTCATGCTCCTCCTTCTTGATTTCTTCTTCTTCTCCTCCTCCTCTTTCTTCTCCTCTTTCATATTATCCCTGCTTTAATTTCCCCAACAATGACATAATTAGCCCATTTAGCTCCAAAATACCATAATAAGCTCAAAATGGCATAAGAACCTTGGTTAGCTCATGAACAATATATACTTAGTTTGTTTTCCTCGAAAATTGGATAATTAGCCCATTTAGCTCCAAAAGGACATAATTAAGTAATTTAGCTCCAGCAAGAGGAGAAGAGGAGAAGAAATAGGCAAATGTAAAAGAAAGAAGAAGAAGAAGAAGAAGAAGAAGAAGAAGAAGAGAACAAGGAGAAGGAGGAGGAGGAGAAGGGAAAGGACCTTCTAGTCCTTCTCCTCCTCCTCCTCCTCCTCATGCTCCTCCTTCTTCTTGATTTCTTCTTCTTCTCCTCCTCCTCCTCTTTATTCTCCTCTTTCATATTATCCTTGCTTTAATTTCCCCAACAAGGACATAATTAACCCATTGAGGTCCAAAATGACATACTAAGCTCAAAATGGCATAAGAACCTTGGTTAGGTCATGAATATTATATACTTAGCTTGTTTTCCTCTAAAATGGGATTATTAGCCCATTTAGCTCCAAAAAGACATAATTTGGTAATTTAGCTCCAACAAGAGGAGAAGAGGAGAATAAATAGGCAAAATGAAAAGAAAGAAGAAGAAGAAGAAGAATAAGAAGAGAAGAAGGAGAAGGAGGAGGAGGAGAAGGGCAAGGACCTTCTAGTCCTTCTCCTCCTCCTCCTTCTCCTCATGCTCCTACTTCTTGATTTCTTCTTCTCCTCCTCCTCCTCTTTCTTCTCCTCTTTCATATTATCCTTTCTTTAATTTCCCCAAGAATGACATAATTAGCCCATTTAGCTCCAAAATACCATAATAAGCTCAAAATGGCATAAGAACCTTGGTTAGCTTATAAATATTATATACTTAGCTTGTTTTCCTCTAAAATGGGATAAGTAGCCCATTTAGCTCCAAAAAGACATAATTAGGTAATTTAGCTCCAACATAAGGAGAAGAGGAGAAGAAATAGGCAAAATGAAAAGAAATTAGTAGTAGAAGAAGAGGAAGAAGAAGAATAAGAAGAGAAGAAGGAGAAGGAGGAGGAGGAGGAGGAGGAGGAGGAAAAGGACAAGGACCTTCTTGTCCTTCTCCTCCTCCTCCTTCTCCTCCTTCTCCTCCTTCTTCTTGATTTCTTCTTCTTCACCTCCTCCTCCTCTTTCTTCTCCTCTTTCATATTATCCTTGCTTTAATTTCCCCATCAATGACTTAATTAGCCCATTTAGCTCCATAATGCCATAATAAGCTCAAAATGGCATAAGAACCTTGGTTAGCTCATGAATATTATATACTTAGCTTGTTTTCCTCTAAAATGGGATAATTAGCCAATCTAGCTCCAAAAATACATAATTTGGTAATTTAGCTCCAACAAGAGGAGAAGAGGAGAAGAAACAGGCAAAATGAAAAGAACGAAGAAGAAGAAGAGAAGAGGGAGAAGGAGGAGGAGGAGAAGGCCAAGGACCTTCTAGTCCTTCTCCTCCTCCTCCTTCTCCTCATGCTCCTCCTTCTTGATTTCTTCTTCTTCTCCTCCTCCTCTTTCTTCTCCTCTTTCATATTATCCCTGCTTTAATTTCCCCAACAATGACATAATTAGCCCATTTAGCTCCAAAATACCATAATAAGCTCAAAATGGCATAAGAACCTTGGTTAGCTCATGAACAATATATACTTAGTTTGTTTTCCTCGAAAATTGGATAATTAGCCCATTTAGCTCCAAAAAGACATAATTAAGTAATTTAGCTCCAGCAAGAGGAGAAGAGGAGAAGAAATAGGCAAAATTAAAAGAAAGAAGAAGAAGAAGAAGAAGAAGAAGAAGAAGAGAACAAGGAGAAGGAGGAGGAGGAGAAGGCAAAGGACCTTCTAGTCCTTCTCCTCCTCCTCCTCCTCCTCATGCTCCTCCTTCTTCTTGATTTCTTCTTCTTCTCCTCCTCCTCCTCTTTATTCTCCTCTTTCATATTATCCTTGCTTTAATTTCCCCAACAAGGACATAATTAACCCATTGAGGTCCAAAATGACATACTAAGCTCAAAATGGCATAAGAACCTTGGTTAGGTCATGAATATTATATACTTAGCTTGTTTTCCTCTAAAATGGGATAATTAGCCCATTTAGCTCCAAAAAGACATAATTTGGTAATTTAGCTCCAACAAGAGGAGAAGAGGAGAATAAATAGGCAAAATGAAAAGAAAGAAGAAGAAGAAGAAGAATAAGAAGAGAAGAAGGAGAAGGAGGAGGAGGAGAAGGCCAAGGACCTTCTAGTCCTTCTCCTCCTCCTCCTTCTCCTCATGCTCCTACTTCTTGATTTCTTCTTCTCCTCCTCCTCCTCTTTCTTCTCCTCTTTCATATTATCCGTTCTTTAATTTCCCCAAGAATGACATAATTAGCCCATTTAGCTCCAAAATACCATAATAAGCTCAAAATGGCATAAGAACCTTGGTTAGCTTATAAATATTATATACTTAGCTTGTTTTCCTCTAAAATGGGATAAGTAGCCCATTTAGCTCCAAAAAGACATAATTAGGTAATTTAGCTCCAACATAAGGAGAAGAGGAGAAGAAATAGGCAAAATGAAAAGAAATTAGTAGTAGAAGAAGAGGAAGAAGAAGAATAAGAAGAGAAGAAGGAGAAGGAGGAGGAGGAGGAGGAGGAGGAAAAGGACAAGGACCTTCTTGTCCTTCTCCTCCTCCTCCTTCTCCTCCTTCTCCTCCTTCTTCTTGATTTCTTCTTCTTCACCTCCTCCTCCTCTTTCTTCTCCTCTTTCATATTATCCTTGCTTTAATTTCCCCATCAATGACTTAATTAGCCCATTTAGCTCCATAATGCCATAATAAGCTCAAAATGGCATAAGAACCTTGGTTAGCTCATGAATATTATATACTTAGCTTGTTTTCCTCTAAAATGGGATAATTAGCCAATCTAGCTCCAAAAATACATAATTTGGTAATTTAGCTTCAACAAGAGGAGAAGAGGAGAAGAAACAGGCAAAATGAAAAGAACGAAGAAGAAGAAGAGAAGAGGGAGAAGGAGGAGGAGGAGAAGGCCAAGGACCTTCTAGTCCTTCTCCTCCTCCTCCTTCTCCTCATGCTCCTCCTTCTTGATTTCTTCTTCTTCTCCTCCTCCTCTTTCTTCTCCTCTTTCATATTATCCCTGCTTTAATTTCCCCAACAATGACATAATTAGCCCATTTAGCTCCAAAATACCATAATAAGCTCAAAATGGCATAAGAACCTTGGTTAGCTCATGAACAATATATACTTAGTTTGTTTTCCTCGAAAATTGGATAATTAGCCCATTTAGCTCCAAAAAGACATAATTAAGTAATTTAGCTCCAGCAAGAGGAGAAGAGGAGAAGAAATAGGCAAAATTAAAAGAAAGAAGAAGAAGAAGAAGAAGAAGAAGAAGAAGAAGAAGAAGAAGAGAACAAGGAGAAGGAGGAGGAGGAGAAGGCAAAGGACCTTCTAGTCCTTCTCCTCCTCCTCCTCCTCCTCATGCTCCTCCTTCTTCTTGATTTCTTCTTCTTCTCCTCCTCCTCCTCTTTATTCTCCTCTTTCATATTATCCTTGCTTTAATTTCCCCAACAAGGACATAATTAACCCATTGAGGTCCAAAATGACATACTAAGCTCAAAATGGCATAAGAACCTTGGTTAGGTCATGAATATTATATACTTAGCTTGTTTTCCTCTAAAATGGGATAATTAGCCCATTTAGCTCCAAAAAGACATAATTTGGTAATTTAGCTCCAACAAGAGGAGAAGAGGAGAATAAATAGGCAAAATGAAAAGAAAGAAGAAGAAGAAGAAGAATAAGAAGAGAAGAAGGAGAAGGAGGAGGAGGAGAAGGCCAAGGACCTTCTAGTCCTTCTCCTCCTCCTCCTTCTCCTCATGCTCCTACTTCTTGATTTCTTCTTCTCCTCCTCCTCCTCTTTCTTCTCCTCTTTCATATTATCCGTTCTTTAATTTCCCCAAGAATGACATAATTAGCCCATTTAGCTCCAAAATACCATAATAAGCTCAAAATGGCATAAGAACCTTGGTTAGCTTATAAATATTATATACTTAGCTTGTTTTCCTCTAAAATGGGATAAGTAGCCCATTTAGCTCCAAAAAGACATAATTAGGTAATTTAGCTCCAACATAAGGAGAAGAGGAGAAGAAATAGGCAAAATGAAAAGAAATTAGTAGTAGAAGAAGAGGAAGAAGAAGAATAAGAAGAGAAGAAGGAGAAGGAGGAGGAGGAGGAGGAGGAGGAAAAGGACAAGGACCTTCTTGTCCTTCTCCTCCTCCTCCTTCTCCTCCTTCTCCTCCTTCTTCTTGATTTCTTCTTCTTCACCTCCTCCTCCTCTTTCTTCTCCTCTTTCATATTATCCTTGCTTTAATTTCCCCATCAATGACTTAATTAGCCCATTTAGCTCCATAATGCCATAATAAGCTCAAAATGGCATAAGAACCTTGGTTAGCTGATGAATATTATATACTTAGCTTGTTTTCCTCTAAAATGGGATAATTAGCCCATTTAGCTCCAAAAAGACATAATTTGGTAATTTAGCTCCAACAAGAGGAGAAGAGGAGAAGAAATAGGCAAAATGAAAAGAAAGAT
Organism: Hordeum vulgare subsp. vulgare; assembly: GCF_904849725.1. Classification (NCBI taxonomy): domain Eukaryota; kingdom Viridiplantae; phylum Streptophyta; class Magnoliopsida; order Poales; family Poaceae; genus Hordeum; species Hordeum vulgare. Next base: position 310,844,172 of record NC_058520.1, read on the forward strand.
GAAGAAGCAGAAGAAGCAGAAGAAGAGAAGAAGGAGAAGGAGGAGGAGGAGGAGGAGAAGGAGAAGGCCAAGGACCTTCTAGTCCTTCTCCTCCTCCTCCTTCTCCTCATGCTCCTACTTCTTGATTTCTTCTTCTCCTCCTCCTCCTCTTTCTTCTCCTCTTTCATATTATCCTTTCTTTAATTTCCCCAAGAATGACATAATTAGCCCATTTAGCTCCAAAATACCATAATAAGCTCAAAATGGCATAAGAACCTTGGTTAGCTTATAAATATTATATACTTAGCTTGTTTTCCTCTAAAATGGGATAAGTAGCCCATTTAGCTCCAAAAAGACATAATTAGGTAATTTAGCTCCAACATAAGGAGAAGAGGAGAAGAAATAGGCAAAATGAAAAGAAATTAGTAGTAGAAGAAGAGGAAGAAGAAGAATAAGAAGAGAAGAAGGAGAAGGAGGAGGAGGAGGAGGAGGAGGAAAAGGACAAGGACCTTCTTGTCCTTCTCCTCCTCCTCCTTCTCCTCCTTCTCCTCCTTCTTCTTGATTTCTTCTTCTTCACCTCCTCCTCCTCTTTCTTCTCCTCTTTCATATTATCCTTGCTTTAATTTCCCCATCAATGACTTAATTAGCCCATTTAGCTCCATAATGCCATAATAAGCTCAAAATGGCATAAGAACCTTGGTTAGCTGATGAATATTATATACTTAGCTTGTTTTCCTCTAAAATGGGATAATTAGCCCATTTAGCTCCAAAAAGACATAATTTGGTAATTTAGCTCCAACAAGAGGAGAAGAGGAGAAGAAATAGGCAAAATGAAAAGAAAGATGAAGAAGCAGAAGAAGCAGAAGAAGAGAAGAAGGAGAAGGAGGAGGAGGAGGAGGAGAAGGAGAAGGCCAAGGACCTTCTAGTCCTTCTCCTCCTCCTCCTTCTCCTCCTTCTCCTCCTTCTTCTTGATTTCTTCTGCTCCTCCTCCTCCTCCTCTTTCTTCTCCTCTTTCATTTTATCCTTGCTTTAATTTCCCCAACAATGACATAATTAGCCCATTTAGCTCCAAAATACCATAATAAGCTCAAAATGGCACAAGAACCTTGGTTAGCGCATGAATATTATATACTTAGCTTATTTTCTTCTAAAATGGGATAAGTAGGCCATTTAGCTCCAAAAAGACATAATTAGGTAATTTAGCTCCAACAAGAGGAGAAGAGGAGAAGAAATAGGCAAAATGAAAAGAAAGAAGAAGAAGAAGAAGAAGAAGAAGAAGAAGAGAAGGAGAAGGAGGAGGAGGACAAGGACAAGGACCTTCTAGTCCTTCTCCTCCTCCTCCTTCTCCTCCTTCTTCTTGATTTCGTCTTCTTCTCCTCCTCCTCCTCTTTCTTCTCCTCTTTCATATTATCCGTGCTTTAATTTGCCCAACAATGACATAATTAGCCCATTTAGCTCCAAAATGCCATAATAAGCTCAAAATGGCATAAGAACCTTGGTTAGCTCATCAATATTATATACTTAGCTTGTTTTCGTCTATAATGGGATAATTAGCCCATTTAGCTCCAAAAAGACATAATTTGGTAATTTAGCTCTAACAAGAGGAGAAGAGGAGAAGAAATAGGCAAAATGAAAAGAAAGAAAGAAGAAGAAGAAGAAGAGAAGAAGGAGAAGGAGGAGGAGGAGAAGGCCAAGGACCTTCTAGTCCTTCTCCTCCTCCTCCTTCTCCTCATGCTCCTCCTTCTTGATTTCTTATTATTCTCCTCCTCCTCTTCTTTATTCTCCTCTTTCATATTCTCCTTGCTTTAATTTCCCCAACAATGACATAATTAGCCCATTTAGCTCCAAAATACCATAATAAGCTCAAAATGGCATAAGAACCTTGGTTAGCTCATGAATATTATATACATAGCTTGTTTTCCTCTAAAATGGGATAAGTTGCCCATTTAGCTCCAAAAAGACATAATTAGGTAATTTAGCTCCAACAAAAGGAGAAGCAGAGAAGAAATAGGCAAAATGAAAAGAAAGAAGAAGAATAATAAGTAGAAGAAGAAGAAGAAGAAGAGAAGAAGGAGAAGGAGGAGGAGGAGGAGGAGGAGGAGGACATGGACAAGGACCTTCTAGTCCTTCTCCTCCTCCTCCTTCTCCTCCTTCTTCTTGATTTCTTCTTATTCTCCTCCCCCTCCTCTTTCTTCTCCTCTTTCATATTATCCTTGCTTTAATTTCCCCAACAATGACATAATTAGCCCATTTAGCTCCATAATGCCATAATAAGCTCTAAATGGCATAAGAACCTTGGTTAGCTCATGAATATTATATACTTAGCTTGTTTTCCTCTAAAATGATATAATTAGCCCATTTAGCTCCAGAAAGACATAATTTGGTAATTTAGCTCCAACAAGAGGAGAAGAGGAGAAGAAATAGGAAAAATGAAAAGAAAGATGAAGAAGCAACAGAAGAAGAAGAAGAAGAGAAGAAGGAGAAGGAGGAGGAGGAGGAGGAGAAGGAGAAGGCCAAGGACCTTCTAGTCCTTCTCCTCCTCCTCCTGCTCCTCCTTCTCCTCCTTCTTCTTGATTTCTTCTTCTCCTCCTCCTCCTCTTTCTTCTCCTCTTTCATTTTAGCCTTGCTTTAATTTCCCCAACAATGACATAATTAGCCCAATTAGCTCCAAAATACCATAATAAGCTCAAAATGGCATAAGAACCTTGGTTAGCTCATGAATATTATATACTTAGCTTATTTTCATCTAAAACGGGATAAGTATCCCATTTAGCTCCAAAAAGACATAATTAGTTAATTTAGCTCTAACAAGAGGAGAAGAGGAGAAGAAATAGGCAAAATGAAACGAAAGAAGAAGAAGAAGAGGAAGAAGAGAAGAAGGAGAAGGAGGAGGAGGAGGACAAGGACAAGGACTTTCTAGTCCTTCTCCTCCTCCTCCTTCTCCTCCTTCGCCTCCTTCATCTTGATTTCTTCTTCTTGTCCTCCTCCTCCTCTTCTTTATTCTCCTCTTTCATATTATCCTTGCTTTAATTTCCCCAACAATGACATAATTATCCCATTTAGCTCCAAAATGCCATAATAAACTCAAAATTGCATAAGAACCTTCGTTAGCTCATGAATATTATATACATCGCTTGTTTTCCTCTAAAACCAGATAATTAGCCCATTTAGCTCCAAAAAGACATATTTAGGTAATTTAGCTCCAACAAGAGGAGAAGAGGAGAAGAAATAGGCAAGATGAAAAGAAATAAGAAGAAGAAGAAGAAGAAGAAGAAGAGAAGAAGAAGAAGGAGGAGGAGGAGGAGGAGAAGGAGAAGGCCAAGGACCTTCTAGTCCTTCTCCTCCTCCTCCTAGTCCTCCTTCTCCTCCTTCTTCTTGATTTCTTCTTCTCCTCCTCCTCCTCCTCTTTCTTCTCCTCTTTAATATTATCCTTGCTTTAATTTCCCCAACAATAACATAATTAGCCCATTTAGCTCCAAAATACCATAATAAGCTCAAAATGGCATAAGAACCATGGTTAGCTCATGAATATTATATACTTAGCTTGTTTTCCTCTAAAATGGGATAATAATCCCATTTAGCTCCAAAAAGACATAATTAGGTAATTTAGATCCAACAAGAGGAGAAGAGGAGAAGAAATATGCAAAATGAAAAGAAAGAAGAAGAAGAAGAAGAAGAAGAAGAAGAAGAGAAGAAGGAGAAGGAGGAGGAGGAGGAGGAGGAGGAGAAGGCCAAGGACCTTCTAGTCCTTCTCCTCCTCCTCCTTCTCCTCCTTCTCCATCTTCTTGATTTCTTCTTCTTCTCCTCCTCCTCCTCTTTCTTCTCCTCTTTCATATTATCCTTGCATTAATTTCCCCAACAATGACATAATTAGCTCATTTAGCTCCAAAATGCCATAATAATCTCAAAATGGCATAAGAACCTTGGTTAGCTCATGAATATTATATACTTAGCTTCTTTTACTCTAAATTGGGATAATTAGCCCATTTAGCTCCAAAAAGACATAATTTGGTAATTTAGCTCCAACAAGAGGAGAAGAGGAGAAGAAATAGGCAAAATGAAAAGAAACAAGAAGAAGAAGAAGAAGAAGAAGAAGAGAAGAAGGAGAAGGAGGAGGAGGAGAAGAAGGAGAAGGCCAAGGACCTTCTAGTCCTTCTCCTCCTCCTCCTTCTCCTCTTTATCCTCCTTCTTCTTGATTTCTTCTTCTCCTCCTCCTCCTCCTCTTTCTTCTCCTCTTTCATTTTATCCTTGCTTTAATTTCCCCAACAATGACATAATTAGCCCATTTAGCTCCAAAATACCATAATAAGCTCAAAATGGCATAAGAACCTTGGTTAGCTCATGAATATTATATACTTAGCTTATTTTCATCTAAAATGGGATAAGTATCCCATTTAGCTCCAAAAAGACATAATTAAGTAATTTAGCTCTAACCAGAGGAGAAGAGGAGAAGAAATAGGCAAAATGAAACGAAAGAAGAAGAAGAAGAAGAAGAAGAAGAAGAAGAAGAGAAGAAGGAGAAGGAGGAGGAGGAGGACAAGGACAAGGACCTTCTAGTCCTTCTCCTCCTCCTCCTTCTCCTCCTTCTCCTCCTTCTTCTTGATTTCTTCTTCTTGTCCTCCTCCTCCTCTTTCTTCTCCTCTTTCATATTATCCTTGCTTTAATTTCCCCAACAATGACATAATTAGCCCATTTAGTTCCAAAATGCCATAATAAGCTCAAAATTGCATAAGAACCTTGGTTAGCTCATGAATATTATATACTTAGCTTGTTTTCCTCTAAAACCGGATAATTAGCCCATTTAGCTCCAAAAAGACATATTTAGGTAATTTAGCTCCAACAAGAGGAGAAGAGGAGAAGAAATAGGCAAAATGAAAAGAAAGAAGAAGAAGAAGAAGAAGAAGAAGAGAAGAAGGAGAAGGAGGAGGAGGAGGAGGAGAAGGAGAAGGCCAAGGACCTTCTAGTCCTTCTCCTCCTCCTCCTTCTCCTCCTTCTCCTCCTTCTTCTTGATTTCTTCTTCTTCTCCTCCTCCTCCTCTTTCTTCTCCCCTTTAATATTATCCTAGCTTTAATTTCCCCAACAATGACATAATTAGCCCATTTAGCTCCAAAATACCATAATAAGCTCAAAATGGCATCAGAACCTTGGTTAGCTCATGAATATTATATACTTAGCTTGTTTTCCTCTAAAATGGGATAATTAGCCCATTTAGCTCCAAAAAGACAAAATTAGGTAATTTAGATCCAACAAGAGGAGAAGAGGAGAACAAATAGGCAAAATGAAAAGAAAGAAGAAGAAGAAGGAGAAGAAGAAGAAGAAGAGAAGAAGGAGAAGGAGGAGGAGGAGGAGGAGGAGAAGGCCAAGGACCTTCTAGTCCTTCTCCTCCTCCTCCTTCTCCTCCTTCTCCTTCTTCTTGATTTCTTCTTCTTCTCCTCCTCCTCCTCTTTCTTCTCCTCTTTCATATTATCCTTGCTTTAATTTCCCCAAAAATGACATAATTAGCCCATTTAGCTCCAAAATGCCATAATAAGCTCAAAATGGCATAAGAACCTTGGTTAGCTCATGAATATTATATACTTAGCTTGTTTTCCTCTAAATTGGGATAATTAGCCCATTTAGCTCCAAAAAGACATAATTTGGTAATTTAGCTCCAACAAGAGGAGAAGAGGAGAAGAAATAGGCAAAATGAAAAGAAACAACAAGAAGAAGAAGAAGAAGAGAAGAAGGAGAAGGAGGAGGAGGAGGAGAAGAAGGAGAAGGCCAAGGACCTTCTAGTCCTTCTCCTCCTCCTCCTTCTCCTCCTTATGCTCCTTCTTCTTGATTTCTTCTTCTCCTCCTCCTCCTCCTCTTTCTTCTCCTCTTTCATTTTATCCTTGCTTTAATTTCCCCAACAATGACATAATTAGCCCATTTAGCTCCAAAATACCATAATAAGCTCAAAATGGCATAAGAACCTTGGTTAGCTCATGAATATTATATACTTAGCTTGTTTTCCTCTAAAACCGGATAATTAGCCCATTTAGCTCCAAAAAGACATATTTAGGTAATTTAGCTCCAACAAGAGGAGAAGAGGAGAAGAAATAGGCAAAATGAAAAGAAAGAAGAAGAAGAAGAAGAAGAAGAAGAAGAAGAAGAGAAGAAGGAGAAGGAGGAGGAGGAGGACAAGGACAAGGACCTTCTAGTCCTTCTCCTCCTCCTCCTTCTCCTCCTTCTCCTCCTTCTTCTCCATTTTCTTCTTCTTGTCCTCCTCCTCCTCTTTCTTCTCCTCTTTCATATTATCCTTGCTTTAATTTCCCAACAATGACATAATTAGCCCATTTAGCTCCAAAATGCCATAATAAGCTCAAAATTGCATAAGAACCTTGGTTAGCTCATGAATATTATATACTTAGCTTGTTTTCCTCTAAAACCGGATAATTAGCCCATTTAGCTCCAAAAAGACATATTTAGGTAATTTAGCTCCAACAAGAGGAGAAGAGGAGAAGAAATAGGCAAAATGAAAAGAAAGAAGAAGAAGAAGAAGAAGAAGAAGAGAAGAAGGAGAAGGAGGAGGAGGAGGAGGAGAAGGAGAAGGCCAAGGACCTTCTAGTCCTTCTCCTCCTCCTCCTTCTCCTCCTTCTCCTCCTTCTCCTTCTCCTCTTCTTGTTCTTCTTCTTCTTGTTTCTTTTCATTTTGCCTATTTCTTCTCCTCTTCTCCTCTTGTTGGAGCTAAATTACCAAATTATGTCTTTTTGGAGCTAAATGGGCTAATTATCCCAATTTAGAGGAAAACAAGCTAAGTATATATTATTCATGAGCTAACCAAGGTTCTTATGCCATTTTGAGCTTATTATGGCATTTTGGAGCTAAATGGGCTAATTATGTCATTGATGGGGAAATTAAAGCAAGGATAATATTAAAGAGGAGAAGAAAGAGGAGGAGGAGGAGGAGAAGAAGAAATCAAGAAGAAGGAGGAGAAGGAGGAGAAGAAATAGGCAAAATGAAAAGAAACAAGAAGAAGAAGAAGAAGAAGAGAAGAAGGAGAAGGAGGAGGAGGAGAAGAAGGAGAAGGCCAAGGACCTTCTAGTCCTTCTCCTCCTCCTCCTTCTCCTCCTTATCCTCCTTCTTCTTGATTTCTTCTTCTCCTCCTCCTCCTCCTCTTTCTTCTCCTCTTTCATTTTATCCTTGCTTTAATTTCCCCAACAATGACATAATTAGCCCATTTAGCTCCAAAATACCATAATAAGCTCAAAATGGCATAAGAACCTTGGTTAGCTCATGAATATTATATACTTAGCTTATTTTCATCTAAAATGGGATAAGTATCCCATTTAGCTCCAAAAACACATAATTAAGTAATTTAGCTCTAACAAGAGGAGAAGAGGAGAAGAAATAGGCAAAATGAAACGAAAGAAGAAGAAGAAGAAGAAGAAGAAGAAGAGAAGAAGGAGAAGGAGGAGGAGGAGGGCAAGGACAAGGACCTTCTACTCCTTCTCCTCCTCCTCCTTCTCCTCCTTCTCCTCCTTCTTCTTGATTTCTTCTTCTTGTCCTCCTCCTCCTCTTTCTTCTCCTGTTTCATATTATCCTTGCTTTAATTTCCCCAACAATGACATAATTAGCCCATTTAGCTCCAAAATTCCATAATAAGCTCAAAATTGCATAAGAACCTTGGTTAGCTCATGAATATTATATACTTAGCTTGTTTTCCTCTAAAATCGGATAATTAACCCATTTAGCTCCAAAAAGACATATTTAGGTAATTTAGCTCCAACAAGAGGAGAAGAGGAGAAGAAATAGGCAAAATGAAAAGAAAGAAGAAGAAGAAGAAGAAGAAGAGAAGAAGGAGAAGGAGGAGGAGGAGGAGGAGAAGGAGAAGGCCAAGGACCTTCTAGTCCTTCTCCTCCTCCTCCTTCTCCTCCTCCTCCTTCTCCTCCTTCTTCTTGATTTCTTCTTCTTCTCCTCCTCCTCCTCTTTCTTCTCCTCTTTAATATTATCCTAGCTTTAATTTCCCCAACAATGACATAATTAGCCCATTTAGCTCCAAAATACCATAATAAGCTCAAAATGGCATAAGAACCTTGGTTAGCTCATGAATATTATATACTTAGCTTGTTTTCCTCTAAAATGGGATAATTAGCCCATTTAGCTCCAAAAAGACATAATTAAGTAATTTAGATCCAACAAGAGGAGAAGGGGAGAACAAATAGGCAAAATGAAAAGAAAGAAGAAGAAGAAGAAGAAGAAGAAGAAGAAGAAGAGAAGAAGGAGAAGGAGGAGGAGGAGGAGGAGAAGGCCAAGGACCTTCTAGTCCGTCTCCTCCTCCTCCTTCTCCTCCTTCTCCTTCTTCTTCATTTCTTCTTCTTCTCCTCCTCCTCCTCTTTCTTCTCCTCTTTCATATTATCCTTGCTTTAATTTCCCCAACAATGACATAATTAGCCCATTTAGCTCCAAAATGCCATAATAAGCTCAAAATGGCATAAGAACCTTGGTTAGCTCATGAATATTATATACTTAGCTTGTTTTCCTCTAAATTGGGATAATTAGCCCATTTAGCTCGAAAAAGACATAATTTGGTAATTTAGCTCCAACAAGAGGAGAAGATGAGAAGAAATAGGCAAAATGAAAAGAAACAAGAAGAAGAAGAAGAAGAAGAGAAGAAGGAGAAGGAGGAGGAGAAGAAGGAGAAGGCCAAGGACCTTCTAGTCCTTCTCCTCCTCCTCCTTCTCCTCCTTATCCTCCTTCTTCTTGATTACTTCTTCTCCTCCTCCTCCTCCTCTTTCTTCTCCTCTTTCATTTTATCCTTGCTTTAATTTCCCCAACAATGACATAATTAGCCCATTTAGCTCCAAAATACCATAATAAGCTCAAAATGGCATAAGAACCTTGGTTAGCTCATGAATATTATATACTTAGCTTATTTTCATCTAAAATGGGATAAGTATCCCATTTAGCTCCAGAAAGACATAATTAGGTAATTTAGCTCTAACAAGAGGAGAAGAGGAGAAGAAATAGGCAAAATGAAACGAAAGAAGAAGAAGAAGAAGAAGAAGAAGAAGAAGAAGAGAAGAAGGAGAAGGAGGAGGAGGAGGACAAGGACAAGGACCTTCTAGTCCTTCTCCTCCTCCTCCTTCTCCTCCTTCTTCTTGATTTCTTCTTCTCCTCCTCCTCCTCCTCTTTCTTCTCCTCTTTAATATTATCCTTGCTTTAATTTCCCCATCAATGACATAATTAGCCCATTTAGCTCCAAAATGCCATAATAAACTCAAAATGGCATAAGAACCTTGGTTAGCTCATGAATATTATATACTTAGCTTGTTTTCCTCTAAATTGGGATAATTAGCCCATTTAGCTCCAAAAAGACATAATTTGGTAATTTAGCTCCAACAAGAGGAGAAGAGGAGAAGAAATAGGCAAAATGAAAAGAAACAAGAAGAAGAAGAAGAAGAAGAGAAGAAGGAGAAGGAGGAGGAGGAGGAGAAGAAGGAGAAGGCCAAGGACCTTCTAGTCCTTCTCCTCCTCCTCCTTCTCCTCCTTATCCTCCTTCTTCTTGATTTCTTCTTCTCCTCCTCCTCCTCCTCTTTCTTCTCCTCTTTCATTTTATCCTTGCTTTAATTTCCCCAACAATGACATAATTAGCCCATTTAGCTCCAAAATACCGTAATAAGCTCAAAATGGCATAAGAACCTTGGTTAGCTCATGAATATTATATACTTAGCTTATTTTCATCTAAAATGGGATAAGTATCCCATTTAGCTCCAAAAAGACATAATTAGGTAATTTAGCTCTAACAAGAGGAGAAGAGGAGAAGAAATAGGCAAAATGAAACGAAAGAAGAAGAAGAAGAAGAAGAAGAAGAGAAGAAGGAGAAGGAGGAGGAGGAGGACAAGGACAAGGACCTTCTAGTCCTTCTCCTCCTTCTCCTGCTTCTTCTTGATTTCTTCTTCTTGTCCTCCTCCTCCTCTTTCTTCTCCTCTTTCATATTATCCTTGCTTTAATTTCCCAACAATGACATAATTAGCCCATTTAGCTCCAAAATGCCATAATAAGCTCAAAATTGCATAAGAACCTTGGTTAGCTCATGAATACTATATACTTAGCTTGTTTTCCTCTAAAACCGGATAATTAGCCCATTTAGCTCCAAAAAGACATATTTAGGTAATTTAGCTCCAACAAGAGGAGAAGAGGAGAAGAAATAGGAAAATGAAAAGAAAGAAGAAGAAGAAGAAGAAGAAGAGAAGAAGGAGAAGGAGGAGGAGGAGGAGGAGGAGAAGGCCAAGGACCTTCTAGTCCTTCTCCTCCTCCTCCTTCTCCTCCTTCTCCTTTTTCTTGATTTCTTCTTCTTCTCCTCCTCCTCCTCTTTCTTCTCCTCTTTCATATTATCCTTGCTTTAATTTCCCCAACAATGACATAATTAGCCCATTTAGCTCCAAAATACCATAATAAGCTCAAAATGGCATAAGAACCTTGGTTAGCTCATGAATATCATATACTTAGCTTGTTTTCCTCTAAAATGGGATAATTAGCCCATTTAGTTCCAAAAAGACATAATTTGGTAATTTAGCTCCAACAAGAGGAGAAGAGGAGAAGCAATAGGCAAAATGAAAAGAAAGATGAAGAAGCAGAAGAAGCAGAAGAAGAGAAGAAGGAGAAGGAGGAGGAGGAGGAGGAGGAGGAGAAGGCCAAGGACCTTCTAGTCCTTCTCCTCCTCCTCCTTCTCCTCCTTCTTCTTGATTTCTTCTACTCCACCCCCTCCTCCTCTTTCTTCTCCTCTTTCATTTTATCCTTGCTTTAATTTCCCCAACAATGACATTATGAGCCCATTTAGCTCCAAAATACCATAATAAGCTCAAAATGGCAGAAGAACCTTGGTTAGCGCATGAATATTATATATTTAGCTTATTTTCCTCTAAAATGGGATAAGTAGCCCATTTAGCTCCAAAAAGACATAATTAGGTAATTCAGCTCCAACAAGAGGAGAACAGGAGAAGAAATAGGCAAAATGACAAGAAAGAAGAAGAAGAAGAAGAAGAAGAAGAAGAAGAGAAGAAGGAGAAGGAGGAGGAGGACAAGGACAAGGACCTTCTAGTCCTTCTCCTCCTCCTCCTTCTCCTCCTTCTCCTCCTTCTTCTTGATTTCTTCTTCTTCTCCTCCTCCTCCTCTTTCTTCTCCTCTTTCATATTATCCGTGCTTTAATTTCCCCAACAATGACATAATTAGCCCATTTAGCTCCAAAATGCCATAATAAGCTCAAAATGGCATAAGAACCCTTGTTAGCTCATCAATATTATATACTTAGCTTGTTTTCGTCTATAATGGGATAATTAGCCCATTTAGCTCCAAAAAGACATAATTTGGTAATTTAGCTCCAACAAGAGGAGAAGAGGAGAAGAAATAGGCAAAATGAAAAGAAAGAAGAAGAAGAAGAAGAAGAGAAGAAGGAGAAGAAGGAGGAGGAGAAGGCCAAGGACCTTCTAGTCCTTCTCCTCCTCCTCCTTCTCCTCATGCTCCTCCTTCTTGATTTCTTATTATTCTCCACCTCCTCTTCTTTATTCTCCTCTTTCATATTATCCTTGCTTTAATTTCCCCAATAATGACATAATTAGCCCATTTAGCTCCAAAATACCATAATAAGCTCAAAATGGCATAAGAACCTTGGTTAGCTCATGAATATTATATACATAGCTTGTTTTCCTCTAAAATGGGATAAGTTGCCCATTTAGCTCCAAAAAGACATAATTAGGTAATTTAGCTCCAACAAAAGGAGAAGCGGAGAAGAAATAGGCAAAATGAAAAGAAAGAAGAAGAAGAAGAAGTCGAAGAAGAAGAAGAAGAAGAGAAGAAGGAGAAGGAGGAGGAGGAGGAGCAGGAGGAGGACAAGGACAAGGACCTTCTAGTCCTTCTCCTCCTCCTCCTTCTCCTCCTTCTTCTTGATTTCTTCTTATTCTCCTCCCCCTCCTCTTTCTTCTCCTCTTGCATATTATCCTTGCTTTAATTTCCCCAACAATGACATAATTAGCCCATTTAGCTCCAAAATACCATAATAAGCTCAAAATGGCAGAAGAACCTTGGTTAGCGCATGAATATTATATACTTAGCTTATTTTCCTCAAAAATGGGATAAGTAGCCCATTTAGCTCCAAAAAGACATAATTAGGTAATTCAGCTCCAACAAGAGGAGAAGAGGAGAAGAAATAGGCAAAATGAAAAAAAGAAGAAGAAGAAGAAGAAGAAGAGAAGAAGGAGAAGGAGGAGGAGGACAAGTACAAGGACCTTCTAGTCCTTCTCCTCCTCCTCCTTCTCCTCCTTCTCCTCCTTCTTCTTGATTTCTTCTTCTTCTCCTCCTCCTCCTCTTGCTTCTCCTCTTTCATATTATCCGTGCTTTAATTTCCCCAACAATGACATAATTAGCCCATTTAGCTCCAAAATGCCATAATAAGCTCAAAATGGCATAAGAACCTTGGTTAGCTCATCAATATTATATACTTAGCTTGTTTTCGTCTATAATGGGATAATTAACCCATTTAGCTCCAAAAAGACATAATTTGGTAATTTAGCTCCAACAACAGGAGAAGAGGAGAAGAAATAGGCAAAATGAAAAGAAAGAAGAAGAAGAAGAAGAGAAGAAGGAGAAGGAGGAGGAGGAGAAGGCCAAGGACCTTCTAGTCCTTCTCCTCCTCCTCCTTCTCCTCATGCTCCTCCTTCTTGATTTCTTATTATTCTCCACCTCCTCTTCTTTATTCTCGTCTTTCATATTATCCTTGCTTTAATTTCCCCAACAATGACATAATTAGCCCATTTAGCTCCAAAATACCATAATAAGCTCAAAATGGCATAAGAACCTTGGTTAGCTCATGAATATTATATACATAGCTTATTTCCCTCTAAAATGGGATAAGTTGCCCATTTAGCTCCAAAAAGACATAATTAGGTAATTTAGCTCCAACAAAAGGAGAAGCGGAGAAGAAATAGGCAAAATGAAAAGAAAGAAGAAGAAGAAGAAGTAGAAGAAGAAGAAGAAGAAGAGAAGAAGGAGAAGGAGGAGGAGGAGGAGGAGGAGGAGGAGGACAAGGACCTTCTAGTCCTTCTCCTCCTCCTCCTTCTCCTCCTTCTTCTTGATTTCTTCTTATTCTCCTCCCCCTCCTCTTTCTTCTCCTCTTTCATATTATCCTTGCTTTAATTTCCCCAACAATGACATAATTAGCCCATTTAGCTCCATAATGCCATAATAAGCTCAAAATGGCATAAGAACCTTGGTTAGCTCATGAATATTATATACTTAGCTTGTTTTCCTCTAAAATGAGATAATTAGCCCATTTAGCTCCAAAAAGACATAATTTGGTAATTTAGCTCCAACAAGAGGAGAAGAGGAGAAGAAATAGGCAAAATGAAAAGAAAGATGAAGAAGCAACAGAAGAAGAAGAAGAAGAGAAGAAGGAGAAGGAGGAGGAGGAGGAGGAGAAGGAGAAGGCCAAGGACCTTCTAGTCCTTCTCCTCCTCCTCCTTCTCCTCCTTCTCCTCCTTCTTCTTGATTTCTTCTTCTCCTCCTCCTCCTCCTCTTTCTTCTCCTCTTTCATTTTAGCCTTGCTTTAATTTCCACAACAATGACATAATTAGCCCATTTAGCTCCAAAATACCATAATAAGCTCAAAATGGCATAAGAACCTTGGTTAGCTCATGAATATTATATACTTAGCTTATTTTCATCTAAAATGGGATAAGTATCCCATTTAGCTCCAAAAAGACATAATTAGTTAATTTAGCTCTAACAAGAGGAGAAGAGGAGAAGAAATAGGCAAAATGAAACGAAAGAAGAAGAAGAAGAAGAAGAAGAAGAGAAGAAGGAGAAGGAGGAGGAGGAGGACAAGGACAAGGACCTTCTAGTCCTTCTCCTCCTCCTCCTTCTCCTCCTTCTCCTCCTTCTTCTTGATTTCTTCTTCTTGTCCTCCTCCTCCTCTTTCTTCTCCTCTTTCATATTATCCTTGCTTTAATTTCCCCAACAATGACATAATTAGCCCATTTAGCTCCAAAATGCCATAATATGCTCAAAATTGCATAAGAACCTTGGTTAGCTCATGAATATTATATACTTAGCTTGTTTTCCTCTAAAACCGGATAATTAGCCCATTTAGCTCCAAAAAGACATATTTAGGTAATTTAGCTCCAACAAGAGGAGAAGAGGAGAAGAAATAGGCAAAATGAAAAGAAAGAAGAAGAAGAAGAAGAAGAAGAGAAGAAGAAGAAGGAGGAGGAGGAGGAGGAGAAGGAGAAGGCCAAGGACCTTCTAGTCCTTCTCCTCCTCCTCCTTCTCCTCCTTCTCCTCCTTCTTCTTGATTTCTTCTTCTTCTCCTCCTCCTCCTCTTTCTTCTCCTCTTTAATATTATCCTTCCTTTAAATTCCCAAACAATGACATAATTAGCCCATTTAGCTCCAAGATACCATAATAAGCTCAAAATGGCATAAGAACCTTGGTTAGCTCATGAATATTATATACTTAGCTTGTTTTCCTCTAAAATGGGATAATTATCCCATTTAGCTCCAAAAAGACATAATTTGGTAATTTAGCTCCAACAAGAGGAGAAGAGGAGAAGAAATAGGCAAAATGAAAAGAAACAAGAAGAAGAAGAAGAAGAAGAAGAAGAAGAAGAAGAGAAGAAGGAGAAGGAGGAGGAGGAGAAGGCCAAGGACCTTCTAGTCCTTCTCCTCCTCCTCCTTCTCCTCATGCTCCTCCTTCTTGATTTCTTATTATTCTCCACCTCCTCTTCTTTATTCTCCTCTTTCATATTATCCTTGCTTTAATTTCCCCAACAATGACATAATTAGCCCATTTAGCTCCAAAATACCATAATAAGCTCAAAATGGCATAAGAACCTTGGTTAGCTCATGAATATTATATACATAGCTTGTTTTCCTCTAAAATGGGATAAGTTGCCCATTTAGCTCCAAAAAGACATAATTAGGTAATTTAGCTCCAACAAAAGGAGAAGCGGAGAAGAAATAGGCAAAATGAAAAGAAAGAAGAAGAAGAAGAAGTAGAAGAAGAAGAAGAAGAAGAGAAGAAGGAGAAGGAGGAGGAGGAGGAGGAGGAGGACAAGGACAAGGACCTTCTAGTCCTTCTCCTCCTCCTCCTTCTCCTCCTTCTTCTTTATTTCTTCTTATTCTCCTCCCCCTCCTCTTTCTTCTCCTCTTTCATATTATCCTTGCTTTAATTTCCCCAACAATGACATAATTAGCCCATTTAGCTCCAAAATACCATAATAAGCTCAAAATGGCAGAAGAACCTTGGTTAGCGCATGAATATTATATACTTAGCTTATTTTCCTCTAAAATGGGATAAGTAGCCCATTTAGCTCCAAAAAGACATAATTAGGTAATTCAGCTCCAACAAGAGGAGAAGAGGAGAAGAAATAGGCAAAATGAAAAGAAAGAAGAAGAAGAAGAAGAAGAAGAAGAAGAGAAGAAGGAGAAGGAGGAGGAGGAGGAGGAGGAGGAGGAGGAGGACAAGGACCTTCTAGTCCTTCTCCTCCTCCTCCTTCTCCTCCTTCTTCTTGATTTCTTCTTATTCTCCTCCCCCTCCTCTTTCTTCTCCTCTTTCATATTATCCTTGCTTTAATTTCCCCAACAATGACATAATTAGCCCATTTAGCTCCATAATGCCATAATAAGCTCAAAATGGCATAAGCACCTTGGTTAGCTCATGAATATTATATACTTAGCTTGTTTTCCTCTAAAATGAGATAATTAGGCCATTTAGCTCCAAAAAGACATAATTTGGTAATTTAGCTCCAACAAGAGGAGAAGAGGAGAAGACATAGGCAAAATGAAAAGAAAGATGAAGAAGCAACAGAAGAAGAAGAAGAAGAAGAGAAGAAGGAGAAGGAGGAGGAGGAGGAGGAGAAGGAGAAGGCCAAGGACCTTCTAGTGCTTCTCCTCCTCCTCCTTCTCCTCCTTCTCCTCCTTCTTCTTGATTTCTTCTTCTCCTCCTCCTCCTCCTCTTTCTTCTCCTCTTTCATTTTAGCCTTGCTTTAATTTCCCCAACAATGACATAATTAGCCCATTTAGCTCCAAAATACCATAATAAGCTCAAAATGGCATAAGAACCTTGGTTAGCTCATGAATATTATATACTTAGCTTGTTTTCCTCTAAAACCGGATAATTAGCCCATTTAGCTCCAAAAAGACATATTTAGGTAATTTAGCTCCAACAAGAGGAGAAGAGGAGAAGAAATAGGCTAAATGAAAAGAAAGAAGAAGAAGAAGAAGAAGAAGAGAAGAAGGAGAAGGAGGAGGAGGAGGAGGAGAAGGAGAAGGCCAAGGACCTTCTAGTCCTTCTCCTCCTCCTCCTTCTCCTCCTTCTCCTCCTTCTTCCTGATTTCTTCTTCTTCTCCTCCTCCTCCTCTTTCTTCTCCTCTTTCATATTATCCTTGCTTTAATTTCCCAAACAATGACATAATTACCCATTTAGCTCCAAAATACCATAATAAGCTTAAAATGGCATAAGAACCTTCGTTAGCTCATGAATATTATATACTTAGCTTGTTTTCCTCTAAAATGGGATAATTAGACCATTTAGCTCCAAAAAGACATAATTAGGTAATTTAGCTCCAACAAGAGGAGAATAAATAGGCAAAATGAAAAGAAAGAAGAAGAAGAAGAAGTAGAAGAAGAAGAAGAAGAAGAGAAGAAGGAGAAGGAGGAGGAGGAGGAGGAGGAGGAGGAGGACAAGGACCTTCTAGTCCTTCTCCTCCTCCTCCTTCTCCTCCTTCTTCTTGATTTCTTCTTATTCTCCTCCCCCTCCTCTTTCTTCTCCTCTTTCATATTATCCTTGCTTTAATTTCCCCAACAATGACATAATTAGCCCATTTAGCTCCAAAATACCATAATAAGCTCAAAATGGCAGAAGAACCTTGGTTAGCGCATGAATATTATATACTTAGCTTATTTTCCTCTAAAATGGGATAAGTAGCCCATTTAGCTCCAAAAAGACATAATTAGGTAATTCAGCTCCAACAAGAGGAGAAGAGGAGAAGAAATAGGCAAAATGAAAAGAAAGAAGAAGAAGAAGAAGAAGAAGAAGAGAAGAAGGAGAAGGAGGAGGAGGACAAGGACAAGGACCTTCTAGTCCTTCTCCTCCTCCTCCTTCTCCTCCTTCTCCTCCTTCATCTTGATTTCTTCTTCTTCTCCTCCTCCTCCTCTTTCTTCTCCTCTTTCATATTATCCGTGCTTTAATTTCCCCAACAATGACATAATTAGCCCATTTAGCTCCAAAATGCCATAATAAGCTCAAAATGGCATAAGAACCTTGGTTAGCTCATCAATATTATATACTTAGCTTGTTTTCCTCTAAAACCGGATAATTAGCCCATTTAGCTCCAAAAAGACATATTTAGGTAATTTAGCTCCAACAAGAGGAGAAGAGGAGAAGAAATAGGCAAAATGAAAAGAAAGAAGAAGAAGAAGAAGAAGAGAAGAAGGAGAAGGAGGAGGAGGAGAAGGCCAAGGACCTTCTAGTCCTTCTCCTCCTCCTCCTTCTCCTCATGCTCCTCCTTCTTGATTTCTTATTATTCTCCACCTCCTCTTCTTTATTCTCCTCTTTCATATTATCCTTCCTTTAATTTCCCCAACAATGACATAATTAGCCCATTTAGCTCCAAAATACCATAATAAGCTCAAAATGGCATAAGAACCTTGGTTAGCTCATGAATAATATATACATAGCTTGTTTTCCTCTAAAATGGTATAAGTTGCCCATTTAGCTCCAAAAAGACATAATTAGGTAATTTAGCTCCAACAAAAGGAGAAGCGGAGAAGAAATAGGCAAAATGAAAAGAAAGAAGAAGAAGAAGAAGTAGAAGAAGAAGAAGAAGAAGAGAAGAAGGAGAAGGAGGAGGAGGAGGAGGAGGAGGAGGACAAGGACCTTCTAGTCCTTCTCCTCCTCCTCCTTCTCCTCCTTCTTCTTGATTTCTTCTTATTCTCCTCCCCCTCCTCTTTCTTCTCCTCTTTCATATTATCCTTGCTTTAATTTCCCCAACAATGACATAATTAGCCCATTTAGCTCCAAAATACCATAATAAGCTCAAAATGGCAGAAGAACCTTGGTTAGCGCATGAATATTATATACTTAGCTTATTTTCCTCTAAAATGGGATAAGTAGCCCATTTAGCTCCAAAAAGACATAATTAGGTAATTCAGCTCCAACAAGAGGAGAAGAGGAGAAGAAATAGGCAAAATGAAAAGAAAGAAGAAGAAGAAGAAGAAGAAGAAGAAGAGAAGAAGGAGAAGGAGGAGGAGGAGGAGGAGGAGGAGGAGGAGGACAAGGACCTTCTAGTCCTTCTCCTCCTCCTCCTTCTCCTCCTTCTTCTTGATTTCTTCTTATTCTCCTCCCCCTCCTCTTTCTTCTCCTCTTTCATATTATCCTTGCTTTAATTTCCCCAACAATGACATAATTAGCCCATTTAGCTCCATAATGCCATAATAAGCTCAAAATGGCATAAGCACCTTGGTTAGCTCATGAATATTATATACTTAGCTTGTTTTCCTCTAAAATGAGATAATTAGGCCATTTAGCTCCAAAAAGACATAATTTGGTAATTTAGCTCCAACAAGAGGAGAAGAGGAGAAGACATAGGCAAAATGAAAAGAAAGATGAAGAAGCAACAGAAGAAGAAGAAGAAGAAGAGAAGAAGGAGAAGGAGGAGGAGGAGGAGGAGAAGGAGAAGGCCAAGGACCTTCTAGTGCTTCTCCTCCTCCTCCTTCTCCTCCTTCTCCTCCTTCTTCTTGATTTCTTCTTCTCCTCCTCCTCCTCCTCTTTCTTCTCCTCTTTCATTTTAGCCTTGCTTTAATTTCCCCAACAATGACATAATTAGCCCATTTAGCTCCAAAATACCATAATAAGCTCAAAATGGCATAAGAACCTTGGTTAGCTCATGAATATTATATACTTAGCTTGTTTTCCTCTAAAACCGGATAATTAGCCCATTTAGCTCCAAAAAGACATATTTAGGTAATTTAGCTCCAACAAGAGGAGAAGAGGAGAAGAAATAGGCTAAATGAAAAGAAAGAAGAAGAAGAAGAAGAAGAAGAGAAGAAGGAGAAGGAGGAGGAGGAGGAGGAGAAGGAGAAGGCCAAGGACCTTCTAGTCCTTCTCCTCCTCCTCCTTCTCCTCCTTCTCCTCCTTCTTCCTGATTTCTTCTTCTTCTCCTCCTCCTCCTCTTTCTTCTCCTCTTTCATATTATCCTTGCTTTAATTTCCCAAACAATGACATAATTACCCATTTAGCTCCAAAATACCATAATAAGCTTAAAATGGCATAAGAACCTTCGTTAGCTCATGAATATTATATACTTAGCTTGTTTTCCTCTAAAATGGGATAATTAGACCATTTAGCTCCAAAAAGACATAATTAGGTAATTTAGCTCCAACAAGAGGAGAATAAATAGGCAAAATGAAAAGAAAGAAGAAGAAGAAGAAGTAGAAGAAGAAGAAGAAGAAGAGAAGAAGGAGAAGGAGGAGGAGGAGGAGGAGGAGGAGGAGGACAAGGACCTTCTAGTCCTTCTCCTCCTCCTCCTTCTCCTCCTTCTTCTTGATTTCTTCTTATTCTCCTCCCCCTCCTCTTTCTTCTCCTCTTTCATATTATCCTTGCTTTAATTTCCCCAACAATGACATAATTAGCCCATTTAGCTCCAAAATACCATAATAAGCTCAAAATGGCAGAAGAACCTTGGTTAGCGCATGAATATTATATACTTAGCTTATTTTCCTCTAAAATGGGATAAGTAGCCCATTTAGCTCCAAAAAGACATAATTAGGTAATTCAGCTCCAACAAGAGGAGAAGAGGAGAAGAAATAGGCAAAATGAAAAGAAAGAAGAAGAAGAAGAAGAAGAAGAAGAAGAGAAGAAGGAGAAGGAGGAGGAGGACAAGGACAAGGACCTTCTAGTCCTTCTCCTCCTCCTCCTTCTCCTCCTTCTCCTCCTTCATCTTGATTTCTTCTTCTTCTCCTCCTCCTCCTCTTTCTTCTCCTCTTTCATATTATCCGTGCTTTAATTTCCCCAACAATGACATAATTAGCCCATTTAGCTCCAAAATGCCATAATAAGCTCAAAATGGCATAAGAACCTTGGTTAGCTCATCAATATTATATACTTAGCTTGTTTTCGTCTATAATGGGATAATTAGCCCATTTAGCTCCAAAAAGACATAATTTGGTAATTTAGCTCCAACAAGAGGAGAAGAGGAGAAGAAATAGGCAAAATGAAAAGAAAGAAGAAGAAGAAGAAGAAGAGAAGAAGGAGAAGGAGGAGGAGGAGAAGGCCAAGGACCTTCTAGTCCTTCTCCTCCTCCTCCTTCTCCTCATGCTCCTCCTTCTTGATTTCTTATTATTCTCCACCTCCTCTTCTTTATTCTCCTCTTTCATATTATCCTTCCTTTAATTTCCCCAACAATGACATAATTAGCCCATTTAGCTCCAAAATACCATAATAAGCTCAAAATGGCATAAGAACCTTGGTTAGCTCATGAATAATATATACATAGCTTGTTTTCCTCTAAAATGGTATAAGTTGCCCATTTAGCTCCAAAAAGACATAATTAGGTAATTTAGCTCCAACAAAAGGAGAAGCGGAGAAGAAATAGGCAAAATGAAAAGAAAGAAGAAGAAGAAGAAGTAGAAGAAGAAGAAGAAGAAGAGAAGAAGGAGAAGGAGGAGGAGGAGGAGGAGGAGGAGGACAAGGACCTTCTAGTCCTTCTCCTCCTCCTCCTTCTCCTCCTTCTTCTTGATTTCTTCTTATTCTCCTCCCCCTCCTCTTTCTTCTCCTCTTTCATATTATCCTTGCTTTAATTTCCCCAACAATGACATAATTAGCCCATTTAGCTCCATAATGCCATAATAAGCTCAAAATGGCATAAGCACCTTGGTTAGCTCATGAATATTATATACTTAGCTTGTTTTCGTCTAAAATGAGATAATTAGCCTATTTAGCTCCAAAAAGACATAATTTGGTAATTTAGCTCCAACAAGAGGAGAAGAGGAGAAGAAATAGGCAAAATGAAAAGAAAGATGAAGAAGCAACAGAAGAAGAAGAAGAAGAAGAGAAGAAGGAGAAGGAGGAGGAGGAGGAGGAGAAGGAGAAGGCCAAGGACCTTCTAGTGCTTCTCCTCCTCCTCCTTCTCCTCCTTCTCCTCCTTCTTCTTGATTTCTTCTTCTCCTCCTCCTCCTCCTCTTTCTTCTCCTCTTTCATTTTAGCCTTGCTTTAATTTCCCCAACAATGACATAATTAGCCCATTTAGCTCCAAAATACCATAATAAGCTCAAAATGGCATAAGAACCTTGGTTAGCTCATGAATATTATATACTTAGCTTGTTTTCCTCTAAAACCGGATAATTAGCCCATTTAGCTCCAAAAAGACATATTTAGGTAATTTAGCTCCAACAAGAGGAGAAGAGGAGAAGAAATAGGCTAAATGAAAAGAAAGAAGAAGAAGAAGAAGAAGAAGAGAAGAAGGAGAAGGAGGAGGAGGAGGAGGAGAAGGAGAAGGCCAAGGACCTTCTAGTCCTTCTCCTCCTCCTCCTTCTCCTCCTTCTCCTCCTTCTTCCTGATTTCTTCTTCTTCTCCTCCTCCTCCTCTTTCTTCTCCTCATTCATATTATCCTTGCTTTAATTTCCCAAACAATGACATAATTACCCATTTAGCTCCAAAATACCATAATAAGCTTAAAATGGCATAAGAACCTTCGTTAGCTCATGAATATTATATACTTAGCTTGTTTTCCTCTAAAATGGGATAATTAGACCATTTAGCTCCAAAAAGACATAATTAGGTAATTTAGCTCCAACAAGAGGAGAATAAATAGGCAAAATGAAAAGAAAGAAGAAGAAGAAGAAGAAGAGAAGAAGGAGAAGGAGGAGGAGGAGGAGGAGGAGAAGAAGGCCAAGGACCTTCTAGTCCTTCTCCTCCTTCTCCTCTTTCTTCTTGATTTCTTCTTCTTCTCCTCCTCCTCCTCTCTCTTCTCCTATTTCATATTATCCTTGCTTTAATTAACCCATTTAGCTCCAAAATGCCATAATAAGCTAAAAATGGTATAAGATCCTTGGTTAGATCATGAATATTATATTCTTCGCTTGTTTTCGGCTAAAAATGACATAATTAGCTAAAAAACATCATATTTTGTTCTTCTTCTGAAATTCTTATTCACATTTTTCCAGATTGGATATACTACATGCATGGAAGTTGGCATTCATGGAGTTGAACAATGTCGATGGATGAACTTTATATGTATATCATCTAGTTTTCTTTTGAGTTGATGAACAATGTCGAACTATATGTATATGTATATATGGATAAACAGTGCAATACTTTGTATGGTGGTTCTTTCGATATATGGGGATGTACATTGATTTATATGTATATCATATATGTGTGGTAAATTATATATATGTGTGGTGAACTATATATCATAGATGTGTGGTGAATTATATAAATGTGATGTCAAATATATATATATATATATATATATACGTGTGTGTGTGTGTGTGTGTGCTGTGAAATAATATAAAACAAAAAAACAGGTACTATATGGGCTCTTTGTCGTCTGCCAGCTGATGGCAAAGACCTGTGCCATCAGCTGGCAGATGGCAAACGTGCCACATGGCACCCAGCTGTGCATCCTGGGGTGTCTATATGGGCTCTTTGCCGTCTGCCTCCAGGGTGGGCAGACGGCAAAGAAGAGGGCACAGAGGAGGGGGGGAGGAGGAGGCCGACGGCAAAGAGTGGAGGGGGAGGAGGAGGAGGCACACGGCAAAGATAAAGGGGGAGGCAGAAGGCAAATAGTGGAGGGGGGAGGAGGAGGAGGCAGACGACAAAGATAAAGGGGGAGGCAAACGGCAAAGATTAAGGGGGAGGCAGACGACAAAGCCTCCGTTAACCCCTAACGGAGGCAACGCCTGTCGGCTGCCGTCTCGAGCACTTTGCCGACTGCTCCTAAGGAAATCTGACGGCAAAGAGCTTTGCCGTCCGCTTTGGGGGGACACACGGCAAAGAAGGTCCTATGCCGTCGTAGGCTGACGCAGAAATTTTGCCGGCCGTGAGATTCTTTCTCGTCCAGGATTTTGTCTTTGCCGTCTGTGATGGCAGACGGCAAAGAAGGTGATTCCTGTAGTGAAATGATTTCAAGGACTTTCAGAAAACCCCTTCCGGTGCCACTAATGCCCGAGGGATATGGTGTTGATCTAGGTAACCACTTGAGAAAGAAGTGGTGTGCCGAGTTGATTGAGTGTGTTGTTTACGAAAATAAATTGGTTTAAGTTGTGACCGTTACTCCAACCTTACATGTGCGACCACGATACCCCTTATGGGACGGGGTCGTGTTGATTACCTTGGTCGATACTAGCAGAGAGCCCACATTACTCTCTCGGTACGGGGTCGTGCCAGGTAGGGCGACCATGGGCTGTTTTTACACACACCGGGCACACTGTTGTGTCTCCTCACGTATGGTACGATCTTGAGCGAGTCTCATATGATGTACATCGTTAGGATGTTGGCCAATGGGTGGACTCTTTGTTTAGTGTCGCTAGGGGAAAGGCATTGTTCGGGTGCTTACCACGGGTATGTAATATACCACGAGTCATGGATGACATGGAAGTTCCTCGCGTCTTGTGGGTAAAGTGTGCAAACCCTACAGAGTGTAAAACTATTCGAATAGACGTCTCCACGACCAAGGAGAGTTGGATGACTACTCTTGGGCCACGCCCATTATTTACCAAACTTGGTGTGTGTGTATGTTTGTCGGAGAAAGATGATACTTGAGCTAAGTCGGATGACTTGACATGATGATTGAACATGAGATGTTCAACCCTGTTTATATTGATATGTTTAACTTGTTCATATGGAAATCTGCAACCTCTTGATGTAGACTTTTACCAGCTGATTGAGCATGCCATTGCACTCAAAATTAGTTTTCTGCAACTTACCTATTTAGGATTATATCATGCATTTTTAAACCTTGTTCCAAACATGGGTTGCATGCAAGTACATTCAATGTACTCATTAGCTTGTCAATGGTTATTTTCTTGGCCAGACATTAAAGTGCATGATATAATGAAGAGTACCTGGGTGACGTACGTGCGAGCTAGGGCACTTCCTAGTCAAAATGATTGTAGGGTTAAGGAAGATGGCATGGGCCCACGCTATCGTTGAATATTTCCAATGCAAGTTTATGAAGACGTGGCCACGAAGATCATTTTTGAGTAAAATATTAAATAATGGATTTAAGACTCTTGTTATTCAGTTTCTCTGAGTTTAGTGAGCATTGATCTCTGGGATCACTATGCACGTACATTCGGTGATCATGACTTATGAGTCACGGTCCCCATAGAGATAGTATCATAGCCATCTTGACTGTAGGAAGCCTTAGTTAGCATGGACGTTAGTCAAGACGAACTACTGTTTCAGACCCTTCAAACCACTTGCAAAATCCTCTATGTCTCTTACTTCTTCTATGTTTTCAAAGGAAGCGAAGGTTTTTCCTTAGAACTTTCACCCTTTTTCTCTATGCTCTCCTCGTCAGCTTTTTCAAAACATGCAAATGGTCGCTAGCATCCTGATGCCCATTACCACTACATTCCTAGAAATCCTCGTGTGTAACTTGAAATGATGCGACCCTGTCAAACGATCACCAACATATTTGGAGGAAAACGTTATGAATGCTATGACAAGATGGCACCAACAGAAGATACCTTCTCGAGGAATGAAGGCATCAAGACTCAAAAGATGATGACACCCTCGACACTACCCCAGGATCTTGAAACTTGGCCTACAATGATGGAAGCGTACGTTATGTAAGACCATGTAATACATCACTGATGGAGCAATCTTCTCCTTACCATTGTTGTGTCGACAACCACCGATGGATGAGAACCTTGCCATTTGGTCCGCCTCACCATAGTGAGGAGGAAAATGGTTCTGTTCATCCCCCGCTCTTAGTGTCGATATTATGATCAACATAATCGACAAGTTGGAACTCTATCATGTCTTGTTGATGAAATTGCATAAAGGTTTTCCTACTTGGAACTCTTGATACCATGGGAGTCAAGAAGACATTGACATGATCACAAAGACAACAAAATACCATGTCAACGACAGCCATGAGGTACCACCTTCATCGTCATCTCACCAGAGATAAGTTCTCCAAAGATTCTTCAGGAACAACCTAGCTCATTTCGAGGAACAACTACAAGGGACATAGCAACACCTGAAGAAGACCCAGAAGACTGAAAGTCTTTCTCTCCAAGACACCAACCAAGCACGACTATTGAGTCCGAGAACCCCTAGGGTAGGATAGGTCATGTATACCCCATGCGAAGTCGAATCCTTGTGATGGTTCGAATGGGGCCATGTTGTGTGTTGCTTGTTTTATCTGTTTTTGTTTTGGTAAAAGACCCACTTTCACCATAGGCAACGAGTAACGACTATATCACCTACCTTATCTTAATGTATGTGTTAGCATTTTTGGCACTTGTTTGATTGCACTTGCACTATACCACCGATAGGGAACTCCCCTCTATGCTACTTTCCCTCTCCCCCATCTCGTCAACTGAAGACCAGCAAGACAAAATGCACCACGGATCCTCCTCGACATACAACTAGCACTGAATACCAGCAAGACAAAATGCACCACGGATCCTCCTCGACATACAACTAGCACTGAAGACTTTGGCTAGATCATACTCAATCAGACGAAACCCCGTAGGGTTATGCTTTGGAAACCCCTCCCTATACCAACCTATACCTCACAAGCTACACCAGCGCTAACCTCTGATCACGTGTTTAATACATGGGTTTGCCAAGACCACGTGTTGAGCTTCAATAACGCCTGCTTAGCAGTGGGTTCATTATGGGATGAGTGATCATAGTGAACAAACAACCTTCATTGTTAAGCTAGCACCAGAACCTTGATGCCATAGGAAGGATCGTTCTAAGGATATACGATTTGTAGACAATGATCTGATGTGACTATAATGGGTGTCTTGAGGATGTAGCTAACCCCGTTTGGTAGATCATACGACCCTTATGCTGGTAGATGAACTTGGTGGACCAAAGTTGATAGGGTAGCATAATTTGCTTCTCCCTTGATTAAATTGGATTTATTAGGACAATTATTATCACAAGTTGGAGTTCTTGGAGAAGTAAGAATTGAACACGTCCACATGATGTCTGTAGGAAATTGGAGATGCTATGATAATGACTTGAAAGAATGAGTAGGAATTCTCATGGGTCTGCACAACGTCTTCCACATGTCACAACTTCGATCTAAATAAGTTATCCTAATAGGGTATTGAGGATGAATTAGTACCACAAATTTGTGGGGACCCCGACTTACGAGTCGATATCGCTGAATGAACGTGCTTAGTGATCCCACAGATCAATGCTCACCAAACTCAAAGATACTGAATATTAAGAGTCTTACATCCAACATACCAAAATAATACATCACGGGACCATCAAGGTCAAGTTCACGTAGGTAGGGCCTATAAGGCCAAAACACACCGATACATACAATAGAGGAAATCTTGGGGCTAAGCGGGTGCCCATGCCATGAGCCTACACCAATAGGCATTCTGACAGGGAAGCGTCCTAGTTCGCACGTCCGTCTCTGATGACGTACTCTTCCATGTCTGGTCAATAACATAACCATTGGCAAGCTAGTGAGTACTTTGGATGTACTCGCAAACCTCCCATGATATGGATAATCCATACGGTATGATAACAAGGAACATGCAGTACTGGTGGATGGCAGCTTAATAGTTAAATAAACATGATCATAGGTGGATATGCAACTTGAGCTAGATGGTATTTAGAAGAATAGGTTCAGATATCAACATATCCGTTGTGGGATGAACACTTCGGGTTCACCCAATATGCCAAGTCACCAAACTTGATCATATCAACTCTTTCGTATAACACCATTAAACACACACACACTTGGTTTCTGCGGAAACGACTAAACGTGGTTTAATCAGGATTACCCAACTGTCCTTGACCATGGACACGACTATTCGAATAGTTTTACACTATGCAGAAGTTGCACGCTGAACCCATGAGATCCGGGAAACTTCCATGTCATCCAGGACTCGCGGTATATATCATACCCAAGGTAAGTACTCGATCAATGCCTTTCCCCTGATGATACTAGACAAACAGATCCCCTCGATTGGTACCCAGCCCACATGATGTACGTCTTATGAGCACCAACTCTGGACAGTATCATCCATGCGGGGACCAATGGTGTGCCCGAAACACGTAAAAATGGCGTAGTCGCCCTACCTGGCACGATCCCGTCACGAGAGTGACCACACATCACTCCCGCCACTAGTAATGTGGCTCTTTGCTAGCACCGACCAGAGTAATCAACAAAGCCCCGTCTCATAAAGGGGTAACGTGGTCGCACATATAAGGTTGGGGCGGTTGACACATCATAAATCTATTCCCATTTCCGAAACCACTCACACCAAAATACACGTGGTGCACCACTTCTTCACAAGTGGCCACCTAACACATCATCACCCTCGTAAACCAAGTGTGGCACCCGACGGGGTTTTCATAAACCTTGAATATTTACCATCAACATGCTCATGATACTACTATGCTTAGCTCTACTTGTCAACATGATATTAGCGTGACCCTCATAGGTGGTAGGATCATGCTCAAAATGCAAGTGCTCCGGAGGATCCATCTGTAACATCATATCGATGATTTACCAACTATTCATGATCATATGCAACGGGATATAACTGCTCTAATAGGATGCAATACAATATTTGCCCAAATCTGGTCAAGGGGCTGCTTGCCTTGATCAGCTAAGTATCTGAGGTCTTCTGGGTCTTCAAGTCCAACTCCTTCGTCAAACGTGGTATCTATCATCGTAGTAAATACTAAAATAACAAGTAGCTCACTCAAAAATAGAGCACAAAACCACTTTAAAAAATGTTAATCTATTCTGATAAATCTATATTATCATTTTGAATATATTTATCTCTGGTTTTGATGAAGGAATCATTTTTAAAAAGCATTTTGAAAGAAGCTAAAATATTCAAAATAGCCTTTTTATTTATTGTTATAGAGAAAACTTGTTTCAAAAATTTGTGCAAAGGCTCTATTAAATTCTACTCATTTTAAGAAGAGTTTTGGTGGAAAAATAATTAAATTATATTGGATAACAAATTTTACATAAATCCTTTAAAACTGGATTAAATAGAAAAAGAAAAAGGGCGGGCCCGTGCGGTCAGTGGCAGAGAGGAGAGATGGGGAGAGGGAAGAGCCACAGACAGGTGTGCCCCACCTATTGGGGTCGTCTTCCACCTTTGGAAAGAGGGGAGGGAAGGTATGTCGACGACCCTACCGGTGCCCTCGAGCTAACTGAAGGCAGGAATGGAACCTGCTGGTGGTTGAGGGATCGACGGGGAGGCCCTGGTTCACCAGCGATGACGTGGTTGCGGCGGAGCCGATTCAGGAGGTTGAAGTACTAGGTGCTACGGGCAGGGACTAGCTCAGGGAGGTGATGGAGAAGCTCCCTGAGGCTGCTAGGGTCATAGAGAAGGAGAGGGGAGCGTCGGAGCTGGCCTGTAGTCCAAGATCGACGGAGCTCCGAAGCGGCGGGGCCTCGGCCGATCTCGAGCACAGGAGCTCGTTGTGATCGAATGTGGTGGCTAGGGGTGGAATTTACGCTCTCGAGAAGTGGGTGAGGGTGCTGGAGCGAAGGGGAAGGACTATTTCTAGGACCCCGATGGTGCACCGAGCCGGAGGCGCCAGTGGTTTCACCGCAGCTCGCAAGAGGGGCAGTCAGGGCTCGGGGTCGAAACCTCTGGGAGGAAGAGAGAGCGAGGAGGAGCGTGCGTGCATGGCCGTGTTTTTCTGGCAAAATTTGGCGCGCGCCGGCACGCGTCACTCTAGTCAACAAAGCGAGGGAGGAGGGGCCTTGAGGCTGCCCTAATACAGAGGGGTTGTCAGGGACCCGAATGGGCAACGGGGGGAGGCTCGAACTGGCCAGGGCTGCCGACCTTTGCTACGGGTGCGCCCTGTTGCGTGCCGAGAGCGCAGTTTTGGCATGCCACGGCATGCTGGCGCGCTCTGGGGCGCCTTGCCCGTGTCTGGTGTGTCCAGCGGCTCTGTTTGAAGATACTTAGCTATTTGAGAGCTGAGAGACTCTCTGTTGGCCATGGGATGTGATTAAAGGAGGGATGCTAGCTTTGAAACAACACTTAGAATGGGGTTTTTGACTCTTT
Organism: Hordeum vulgare subsp. vulgare; assembly: GCF_904849725.1. Classification (NCBI taxonomy): domain Eukaryota; kingdom Viridiplantae; phylum Streptophyta; class Magnoliopsida; order Poales; family Poaceae; genus Hordeum; species Hordeum vulgare. The sequence continues at coordinate 310,873,403 of NC_058520.1, forward strand.
TGCTTGGATTCAAGGAGGGGTCACTCTCCTGTTGTTGGGGAGTGGTGTTGGTTGCCTAGTCAAAGAGTTTGCAGGGAAGTGTATGGGTGTGGAGTGAGGTAGGAGCTGATTTACTAATCTGGCAGAAGGTGTTCGACAGGTGTTTGGGATAGCAATGCTTCACCACTGGTGATGAAAGTTAACAGGATTAAGTTTGATTCAAAAATAGGATACTCCACTACATTTGAGCTTCATTTGACATGTTTGGCAATGCAAACTTGAAACCACCCCCAAATGGCTAGATTTGTCCCTTCCAAAGGGAATGTGGGTAGATTACCCCGTGCAAATCCAATTTTTTTGCAGTGACTTCTATTTGAGGTGTTGATCACTCCTGCAAAGTTTCAAGCCATTTGGATAAACTTTGCAATGTAGAGATGTTTCAAATTGATTCTAGACAGAGAGGGTTTTAGGATTACTTAGTGAACCAAACCACCTTGGAATGAGGTGAAACTTGGTGTGGTCACCAAATATAGCTTGGGAAGGTTGCTATAAGTTTTTAGGATTTTATCAGAAATATTTCAAAAGGTCAAAACACACAGAATAGGTTTTCAAGGTTTTTCTCAAATAGTTTGAATATAAATAGTGGTTGAAAATCTGATGTATGGAAAATATATGTCCCGTGAGTATTTCCAAATTTGGTCAGAAATTTCTAAGGCTGAAAAGTAATTCTTCATATAGAAATATCATTTCTGGCCTTAGAAATGGACATGCATATAAAATAAGAAGATAATTTGAATAATAATAATTTTATGATTTTGGAGAGTTAAAATAGTTTTAAAACCAGATTACCATCTTTGGGTAAGGGCATTCCATTATCATCAGGGACTTGCTGTGCAACCCAAAGGAAGGTTTGAAATAGTCAAAAAATAAGAAAAAACATCTTTGGGAATAATCATGTTACGAAAATATGGTTTTTGAATCCACTCATCCAAGCATACAAACACACAACGACAATCATGGCACTCACAACATTGGTTTTTGATTTTTTTTAATAAACTCTGATTTTGAAACTACAATTGAAGTGAGGCAAAAATAGGGTGTGAGATGGTTTAGAGTAATTTGGATTTAGTCCAACGATTTTGATCATGATACCATGTTTCTTGCTGGATGATAAATAGAAAAATTGGATGATGCTAGGGATGATTTAAGAATCTATATAAGCTTGACCTTGGAGTTTAGTTGGTCATGAGACTTGAAGGTCGTCCATATACTGTGATAATAGTCCTTGGAGTGATATGTGGATTATAGGAACACTAGACGATTATGTAGAACCCCATCGATATAGAATTTTTAGGAGAAATGGATCAAGTAATCATTGATGGGCTACTTGATTGGATTCGTGGTAAGGTAACAAGATCTTGGATTGTATATTACGTGTTTCCTTAGCATGGGGATACATCACCTTACCCCTTGGATAATGTAGATGAGCACCTCATTTGTAGTGTCTTAATCATGATTAGCGGCATGTATGCTTCGCGAGGAGTTTTACATAGGGATACGCATGAGTTAGCTATAGTATAAATATGAGAATATGGGTTAGTCCCTCTCTGAGGCCATGGGGTTATGAATAGTGTAAGTAATGTTGGAATTGGCTTATATAAGATGATACCCTTGATAATATAGGATGATTCTGTTTGGAGAAATAGGTAGGACTATTGGCATCTAAGAACTGTGCTCAAGGATAAGATGATCAAAATTAACTCACGTCCTAAGCTCCTTGAAACCCTGAAGCTTTACCGAACCATGACATGGTCGGATTATGACCATACGCCTTGGCTCTAAGACATTAGACTATGACCAATACTCCACCTCAACCACCACCAATCCTGTCCATGAGGAAGGTGACACGAAGAACTAGATTACAAAGGACCACAAAACACCTAGACTAGTGACCACCCACAAGAATCTCCGCTCCTCTCACATATTACATGAACACAATGTTTATTTGATACTCGGAGAAATATGTAGTTGTCCTCATGGATGACATGCTTATTTATCCATGGAGAGTAATTGACACCTTAGTCCTATTTGGATAAGCCCCAGGAACACCAATTGTCATGCTTCTCAAGTGTATGGTTTTACCTTGAAGAAGTTGGACTCCTCGAAGCACTCTCCCTACAGCAGAAGATGCTCTTACCCAATCAAGACGAAGAACCACTATGGTTGGAAAATGATGATGAACAAGAAGAAGCAAGAGAAGTCAACCACCACTACTTTGCCGTCTATATAAACTATTTCTAGAAGCACTGATGTTCGAGAACGATGAAGCCCTTAGACATCAAGAGAAATTAAAGAGCCCTTGTTTAATGGTCACCTATACATTCCTGCTGAAGAAGGAACCGAGAAGTTAGTAGCACCCCTCACTCCACCACTTTAATGGTGTATGATAAACATGACGTCCCCGCTCTTTCCAGAACTCTAAATGAAATGGGACCTCTGTCATGACTTCACTATTAGCCCATTTCTGGGACCCATGTCTGGGCCATGGTGAACCACCAAGCCAAGATAGTCCTCCCCATTTGTAATAACCTCAGACCATAAGGACTAGATGGATATTCTGCGCTTTTGAACATCCATCTTACTTAAAAACCCCGTTGAGACCTTCTTAGAGGAAGAAACCCGTTTTCTACCATATCTCCATGCTTAGACTTAGGGATGAGACTCAACTCAAACCTTCTCGCCAAGTAAGACAGACCCTCAAAGACTTACTGAGAGTGTGCATCCATGACGATAAACAAAAAATGCCAAAGACTGAAGAACGTACCTGGGAAACTCAACCAGGTATAAGCTCTCTATAACAAGACGCCACTGACAAACGTCAATGCCCTAACAATTGAAATCCGCGAGCACGAGGCGACCATGTGCTCCAAGGAAACCAATGACTCCAAGTCACCAGGGAAAACTCCTCCATGACATTAACTCTCTCTGACTAGTGCAAGGCATTACAATCCCACTAACCAACATGAGTAACCCCCAGGGAATACACTACTTTTCTACGTATTCCGATTTGGAATACACCCGCAAGACAAACCCTTAGTCGAACCTCATTTACCAAGCCCTTGACCTTTAGTAAAGCCAATTATATTGCTAGAACCCCAATCACCTTCATACAAAGCCAAGAGATGCACTAGGAGTTGTATCATCTAGCACTTCAATGGAGCAATCACATCGAAGAAGAAGCCACACGGGAACATGAAGACTACCTCAGGTCAAAATTTGTGTATGTCTCAAGCGCCAAGCCTAGGAATCTCGGGGACGAGATTCTTGTAAGGGGTAGGTCTGTCACACCCTGTGTTTTTCCTCTTCTAACTAAGTTGACATAGCTAGAAAATTAGGGGTAACAAAAACTTTTTCTGTGTGATGTGATGCTAGAACTGATTGCCATTTGATTGCTTGTTTTATTTATTTTAAATCACCAAAAATCCTCCTACTCTCAAGACTCGTCTCCTTGATCCAAATCTTTGCCTAGTGACATGCCATGTGTATAGGACATAAAACAATTTTTACAAAATATTGTTTTGGCCAAAAAGCTTTTAATTTGATTTAGATTTTCAAAAAATCCTTTGAGGTTTGTAATACAAGTCCTCAAACTACAGCAGATGTTGTTCCCCCAATATTTTATTTGGATCCTATTATCAGAAGGACTTCCGAGAAACAGAAGATTATTATTTTTAAAATTATTTCCTATTTTATCTTTACACCTTTTTTTAGGCTAGAAATGTTTTTATAACGGAAAATTGTTTTTATGCTTAAAAAATATTTGAGAAAATTTTGGGAAACTCAGTGGGCATATATTTTCCATATATAAGAGTTTAAACACATGGTCATGTTGAAAATATTAGACAAAACCATCCAAAACCATTTCTGCTTACTACAAGCATTTGAAATATTTCTATAAAAACATTCTCAAATAAATCCAGCAAAATTCCAAAGAGTCAAACATGCTATGTGTGATGATCTTGCAAAGTTTCATCTCAATCCCAATTTTTTTGATTCAAAAAAATGCCCCAAAACGCTCTCTATCCAAGTCCAAATTAGAGCTACTCTACAATGCCATGTGTATCCAGTTGTTATGAAACTTTATGGACATGTACTAATCCTCTAATAATACATCAACACCAAGTGGTGTATCAAGGAGAATGGATTTGCATAGGCAGATCTAAGAAAATCCATTTCTACCCACTTATATGGTTTACAAAGTATGCATTGGCAACTCTCATCAAATAATATCAAAATTGGTGATCAATCTCATTTCCATCTATCATTTAATCATGTTAAGTCTCATGGCAAGGAGAACTTATTAACTTGCCCAAACCACCATCAAACACCTTCTGGTGATTTTCCAAAGTTACTATTTTCCTCAGCTATCTTATTCTCTTTGTGTTAGGATTTTTACCACCCATCTACCCGACCCCCAGCTACTACTAGTGAATATCACATGATCACACCTCCATTATTTGAAGGGTAAAATATCCATTTACCCCCTCTAGGCAACATATTCTTTCTCTCCCTCCACTTTTATTCTTCCCTAAGGCACCTCCAGAGCCCCCTTGGCTTTTTGCACCTTCTTTGCACCCCCTAGATCCCCTAGACAGAAGTGGCCATGCCCTACGTGCCAAGGACATGCCCCGACAAGCAACGGACGCACTCAGGAGTGCACTACAATGCGCCTGGCACTATAGCGGCTCCCCATTCGAGCCATACGATGACCTAGGGCTAGGGAATCGTGTACTTCGAGATTTCCTAGGAGTTTTCCACATGCCATACTATGGTGCCCATCCCCCGTGCCCTCCTCCTCCCTCGATAGGGCTTGCTCGAGCGCCGCCCGTGGACTGTGTCCATGGTGCGGTCTAGCATGGCTACTTATGCCCGCACGTAAGCACCCTGCTATCTCCCTTCCCTCTGTCCCTCCCCTTGGACCCCTCGACCAAAACCCTCCTGCTTCCTCAGCTCTCCTCGTCCTGCCTAAGGCCGCAGTCGCCACTATGCTTCAGTTCAAATTCGAGTAGCCCCTGGCTCCTTTCACCGAACTCACCTCTCCTGGAAGCATCCATGAACGAGGAAGGGCCATCCCAGACCCCTTCCCTCTTTCTTTCATGGCCGAAGCACCCATTCTTGGCAGTCATTGCCCGTCTCCGCTTTAGTTGAGCCCTCTCTCTATCCGACGCTCCCCGACAAATGTGAACTAGCTCGATAAGTGCACCTTGTCCTCCCGATCTCATCCATCGTCGGATCATCGCTGGGTATGGACCGTAGTTCCAACAATCATTGTTAGGTGCCACTCTCCCCCTCGATCAGAGTGCGAGTCCGGAGGAGAAATAAACTACCATGTCACTAAACAAGACCTGCTTGATGGCCGAATGACGAGGCGGAGGAACTGATGGGTCACCCGAAGGGCGCGTATTCATGAGGGTTGCCTTGGACGTGGCCCGTTGATGACGAGTTGATGGATATACTTCTCGCCCCTCGTTGGTTACCCCAACTGGAAGGTGGAGATGTAGTCAATAGAACATTTCCCTTACACGGGGACTGTAAGGTTTATCGAACCAGGAGGACTCTAAGGATCAACAAGTAGGTGTCTGCTGCTCTGGCGCTAGCAGAAGACGTGGACCTGCACACACAAAAATTAACTTTGCTCCCAACGAGTATAGAGAGGTTGTCAATCTCTCCGGCCTTGTACTTTACAAAGGATCAAAACACAAGCCAGAATATTGATAATGATTGCAACGGAAAAGTAAATGAAAGCAGTAAATGATGGAGGTGTAAGCAATGGTGGTAATATGGACAAGAGTCATATTATGTTCACTTGTGATGTCTCTCTCCCAAAAGACGGTAAATAACTATGCATGGGTAAACAAATTATAGCTGGGCAATTGATAGAATTATAAACGCACCGCAATGCTAATTACGCTACTGGAAAGTTAGAGGCTCAATAGGAATGGGCAGTACGCCAAGGCAAGTATATCGTTTATTCATCATCATCTACTTACTAATCATCCACCTTGAGATATCTATCCAGAACATCATGCTGATATTAAGTTGCGAGCCCCACCCAAAGTGTAAACTCAAAGCAACGGACAACTTCATTAACGAACTTTGTGTAAGGTAAACAATACTTGCAACCGCGGTCACAAACACCGTTATTTTCCCGCTGGTGGCAACAGCACATCCCCTAGTCTCATGTTTCTTTCACACAAGCTAGACATCAGGGGTCATGAACGAACAATCATGCATAACACTCCCTCTTGGAGTTACAATCTACTGCTCGGCGAAAGCAACAAATAACAACGGAGAACATGCATGAATCACTAAAGAACATAATATAAAAGGATAATCAAATATATAACTTATCTCAATCTGAACATAATCTCATAATCCATCGGATCCCAGCAAACCAAGCATAACAGCGACAGGAAAATTACATAGATGCCTTGAACATGTAGGGTAGCTCACAAGGGCTAATCATTGAAGAACAAGATTGGAGAGAGGCATCACATAACTACTGGTCATGGACTCATGGTCGAAGGAGAACTACACAGGGAGGCCACACAGGGAGGCTGCCTAGGAAGCCCATGGCTCCCCTCTGGCCCATATTCGGTGCTCCGGAAGCTTTTGTCACGCTGATTTTTATATATTTTTCTCGCGATTTTTGAGGCTCTGGAAATTTGGGTTAAAGTCCCTGCAAAAAAGATATCAGCAGACAGGAACTGGCACTGGGTGCACTGAGTTAGTAGGTTATTCCAAATATGTGTAAAAAGATATGAAAGTATAGCAAAACATATAAAAATGTCACCCAAAAGATCATGGAACAATAAGAAATTATAGATTCGTTTGGGACGTGTCACCCATCAGGTCGCGCTTGTGCGGAACTGGGTTGCGCATAGTACGTTGCCATGCTAAGCTACGCTCATTGCGTTTCTTAGTCCCGTCTGGGTAATTGTTTTCCCTTTTCTTTTTACCGGGAGACAAAATAATTCATAGTTAATTCACACGATATCCAAATTTGATGATTAAAATTTCTATATTCTCCTAAAAATGCCAACTATTAATCGGAGCAACTTTCATATTTTCCCACCACATGTTTATGCACTATTCAAATTGAAATTCAAATTTTAGCCTACCAAAACCCATCTTGCAAAATTCCTAGAGCAGTCAAATCAACTCCAGATGGTGCGATTCCAATTTATAGGTGCTCTAAATAGAATAACCTATTTATCTAGCCATGATTAACATTTTTACCATGCATTGATTCTGCTTGATCAAATAAATAGCTTCTTTTACCGTTTAATTCATCTTAGTAAGTTCATAGGAAAATCATCCCAACTCCAAATCTGGTGAAACCATTCTATAAACTCTTCTAATGTAATGCTCTAATTAATAGGTGCATCCACTCATTTTGTTAAAAATATCTACTAGAGACTCCTCATAGGATCATCGTTTCCTTCATTTCTAGCATTAAAAAATCCCCACTAAACCAGATCCAATAAAACCTCTTTGGTTATTTTTCTATAGCAAGATGAGTCCAATAAAAATAAAACCCCTTTTTAGAAGACTTCTATTTTCCTTCTTGATTGTGTTGCTTATTGCGGCTGTTTGCGACGATAGTTGACGAAGTAGATGGATTGCTCGGAGCTGAACTAGAAGGTTGTGAAACCCTCAAAGACTTTACACAATGAGGCAAGAAGCCCTTTGACCATGTTTAAGAAACACTTTTAGCATGGCATATATCAGTTTATCTCTTGCATTGCATCATGAATCAAACGGTGACCATCGTGGTGGGCTACCTTTGTTGCTTACCTCGTTGATATTTGCATCATGCACGACCCTACCTTCCTATGAGGGTTGTGCATGTGGGAAGTAATTAGGATGCTAAATATAGGCTATGCAAGTGGGATGTGAATATGGGCGGTACGGGAAAAGAAATGATTTCAAAGACTTTTAGAAGACCCCGTTGGGTGCCGCTAAAGGTTGAGGGATATGATGTTGAGATAGGTAGGTACTTGAAAAATAAGTGGTATACTGAGGCAAGTGAGTGTGTTGTTTTCAAAAACGGACTGGTCTAAGTTGCGAAAATTACTCCAACCTTACATCTTCCACGACGATAGCCCTTATGGGATTGGGCCTTGTTGATTACCTTGGTCGCTGCTAGCAGAGAGCCCGCATTACTAGTGGCGAGAGAGCCTAAGTTACTCTCTCGATGCAGGGTCGTGCCAGGTAGGGAAACCATGGGCTATTTTTACATACACCGGGAACACTGCCGTGTCCCCTTAGGGATGGTATTATCTTGACCGAGTCTCGTATAATGTACGTCATGAGGACGTGGGCTCATGAGTGAACTCTCTGTTTAGTATCGCCAGGGGAAATCATTGTTCGGGTGCTTACCTCGGGTATAGAATATACCGCAAGTCGTGTATGACATGAATGTTCCCCGAGTCTTGTGGGTAAAGTGTGCAACATCTATAGAGTGTAAAACTATTCGAATAGCTATGGTCATGGTCAAGGACAGTTGGATGACTGCTCTTGGGCTACGTCCATTGTTCACAAAACTTGGTGTTTGTGTGGGAGAGAAAGATGATACTTGAGCTCAGTCACATGATTGACTTTATGATTGAACATGACATGTTCAACCTGTGTTTATATTGACATCTGTAACTTCTTCATATGGATATCTTCATTTAACATGTCATTGCACTCAAAATGAGCTTTCTGTAACTTACCTATTTAGTGCTATATCATGCATTGTTAAACCTTGTTCCAAACATGTGTTTCTTGCGAGTACATTCAAAGTACTCATTGCCTTGCCACTTGTTATTTTATTGGCCACACATGAATGTACATGATATAATGAGGAATACCTTGGTGACGTACGTGCAAGCTAGGACGCTTCCTAGTCAGAATGCTTGTAGGGTTAAGGCAGATGGCATGGGCCCATGCTACCATTGAAGATTTCTGCTACGAGTTTACGAAGACTTGACCATGAAGGTCATATTTGAGTAAAAAAGTACGTAATGTATGTAAGACTCTTGTTATTTAGTTTAAGTGTGTTCTGTGAGCATCGATCGCTGGGATCTCTATGCACATACATTTGGTGATCACGACTTACGAGTCGGGGTCCCCATAATGGATGTGCGGCCACAAAAGGAAGGACTGAATCTAGAATGATGGTATACGAGATAGAGTTGGGATAACACCGATTGAAGAGAAGCTTGTGCAACATCGTCTGAGATGGTTTGGGCATATTCAGCGTAGGCCTCCTAAAGGCCCGGTGCATAGCGGACGGCTAAATCATGCTCATAATATGAAAATAGGTCGGGGTAGACCAAACTTGACATGGGAAGACTCCATAAAGAGAGATCTAAAGGATTGGAGCATCACCAAAGAACTAGCCATGAATAGGTGTGCGCGGAAGCTTGCTATCCATATGGCAAAACCGCGTGTTGGTCGCGAGATCTTATTGGTACACCTCTAGCCTACCATAACTTGTTTGGGACTAAAGGCTTTGTTATTGGTGGTGGTGGTTGTTTGCAGTATGCCCTTTTTATTTAGTTATTCACAAATTTATACACAACCAGTTAAATGGCCCTAGAAAGCATGCCATCCCACCATTCTATTTTTCCTTGCATCGTTTGCTTGCTTTTTCACTCGATGATGTTCAATTATACAATTTGATGTGTTTGTAAAAGATTTGTTCTACGTAATATCAACAATACCATTATGAATAACTATATTTCGTTGTTATTAAGCCTGTTGTAGTGAGCATATGCCTATTTTGGTTTTTAGTTCCCATGACTATATTCGTTTCCCATGTTATAACCCCTCCGCACATAACATAAGATCTTAATACATCCACTATTTAGTATATTGGATTTAATTATATCTTATATAGTGGTTCAGAGTGAGTATTGTACTGCATCTTTGTGCAATTGTAGATTTTCTTCTAATATTACTTGTTGCTTGTAGGTACATATGTCACTAGTAAATAGCCGTGCATCCTTTTTGCGTATGGGGCAATGAGATAGTCATGAACCAGCATTGCGTGAGGTAAGTAATAAATATTGTTAGGACAATGGGCCAAAATCTAGCAATTAAACTATTTGTTTACAGTTTGTCCAAGAGAAATAGCCTTTTTACTACCCATATATAATGAGTTGTTAGCTGACGATGTGTGTATCTTTTTCCTTTGAAGTGGTTCCGAACGTAGCTTACTCAAGATCACCTCTCAAACTACATGATTTATGGACATGCAAATGTACATGTATTTCTACCAGATTACAATGACTATATGGAAGTCCTCATGAAGATATTGAAGAATGGTCTAGAGTCGTGTGTGCATTTGACATGGAGGAGGGCACACTAGAGGCATTCTGCTTCACCTTTTCCAGAAACTCGAATATCTTTTGCCTCTTTCTTTATCGTCTTCAATACGAGTATTAAACCTTCATTCATCATTCATTTATTAGGTGCTTATGTAATTCTTTTGTTGACGTAATTATTGAATTATGTACGAGTGAATCGAATAATGCATTGGTTGTTGAACCTATCTATGTGTGGATATGATAGATATGTAAAAAGGTATCCCCTACTTTCAAATTCAAACTACGTACAATTTTAAATTGTAGCGATTAAATAGAAAAAGATGCTTGTGGGTCATTACACCTCACATGGTATGCAAATCTCAACGTTTGTGAAATATCTCATGATCCAACACGTTTCACAAATAGAAAACGTGTGTGACCAGAGACTCAATCTCCATTTGCAAACTATGTGTCATGAAAGTCAACATCACAAATGGTGCAACCGAATTTAGCATTGGTGATAGAATCCCTATCACACACAGTTCACAATTATAAATTGTTTGCGGTGGAATCCACATCATAAAGGTTGCACCATAGAATTGTGCGTGCGATATTTATCGTGTCTGACACGAGTGCGACATTCCCACGTTCCTTAAACTTATCCAACACTTGTACGGCAGTTAGATTATCTTTTTATTTACAAATCTTAAACGTGTCATAGAATGTACGTGTTTGTGATATACTCCTTAACCGACACAATTTACAATCGTGGACTGTTTGTGATGCGATGTGCATCATAAACGGTGCAACACAGAGTAGCGCGTGCGATGGTAATGCGATCTCACATGAGTAGCAAAGATGAGTCGTATAGGAAGTATGACTAATCTCATAGAGTTGACCAATGACTCTCATTTGTGATAGATGTGGACATCACATACACTTATTTTTTTCCTAACGTTTGCATTCATCGGTCACCATGATTGACAATTGTCCATGGCATGTTGGATGGACCCCCTTTCGCCCGCACATGCAAGGCTAAGGTTTATTCATCACGAAAAGGGATTCAAAACCATTTATATAGCATGTCATTGCACGAGTGATTAGACAGGTAATAAAAAGTTGAAGGAAGTTAAAAAGTACAATCCAATTTCCTGACTTGACACCACGGTGCTTAACATTTGTATTTATGTGGTGAGGATAGAGCGATGCTATATTTATACGGTAAAATGAATATGGGGTGAACATTCTTTAAGGATTATGTTGCTTATGTTTAAAGGAATTAGTATGTTAGTGTTTTTTAATTCATCATTTATCAATGACCAACCCCGTAGGAGATTACATGTTCGGTAGAATGTTAGATAAAAAATTCTGATTTATCATTTGACTACTTGAGGACGAGGACAAATTAAGCTTGTGGATGCTCATACATCTCCAATGTATCTATACTTTTTTATTGTCCCATGCTATTATATTATCATTCTAGGCTACTTTTTGGGTGTTTATTTACCAATTAATATTATTTTTGAGAACCTAATAACCCAATGCCAAGTGCTAATTGATGTTTTCTGCATGTTTTTGGCTTTTGAGGTTTATAGTACCAAACAAACTCCAATTTCCATGAAACTTTAATATGATTTTTCAGGACCAAAGAAGACCTAGAAGCTTCGTGATGAGACGAGAGGCCTCACGGGGGAGGCGCGAGACAGCAGGGTGTGACCAGGGGGGTTGGGCGCGCCCTGTTGCCTCATGCTCCCCTTGGTTGCCTCCTGGTGCCCCTCTTTGGCCTATAGATTCACATATATTCCAAAAACCCCGAAGATCCTCCCAAAAACACTTTTTGTGTTGTCGTAACTCTATGTTCTGGTATGTGTCCATCTAGAACCCTATTCGGGTGCCCTGCCGGAGGGAGATCGATCATGGATGGCCTCTACATCATCCTCACTGCTCCCATGTTGATGCGTGAGTAGTTCATCACAGGACTACGAGTTTGTAGTTAGTACCTAGATGGCTATCTCTCTTTCTCTTGATCTTTAAAACCACGATCGTCACATCTTAGCTTTGATCTATCCGATGTAGTCCTTTTGTGCGGTGCATTTGTTGGGATCCAATGAATTGTGGGTTTATATTCAGATTATTCATGAAAAATATTTGAGTGTTATTTGAATTCTATTATGATTCTTATCTGCATGATCATTATAGGTTCGTAAATCTCTCCGATCTGTCGATTTTCTTTGACCAAGTAGATTGATCTTTCTTCAATGAGAGGGGTGCGTTGTAGTGGGTTCAATCTGACGGATTTCTATATCCCAGTGACAGAAAGGGACAATATACATGTTTGTATTGTTGCCACTAAGGATAAAACAATGGGGTAGTTCATATTAACTAATATATCTTTATCTACATCATGTCATCGATTTCCGAGCGTTACTTTATTTTACTTAATACTCTAGATGCATGCTGGATAGTGGTCGATGGGTGGAGTAATAGTAATAGGTGCATGTAGGAGTCGTCCTATTTTCTTATGGATGTGATGCCTATATACACATGATCATTACCGTGAGTAACACATAACTATGCCCTTTTCTATCAATTGCCTAACAGTAATTTGTTTACCCTCCATATGTTTACTTTCATGAGAAAGGACATTAGGGAAAACTATGGCCCCAGGTCTTTACACTTATAAGTTTACAAATGCTACAATACCTTGTTGCTATTATGTACTTTTTATTTCATTTTGCAATTTAAAATTATCTACTGCCAACCAAACTACTTGCCCGCATTGGGTGCTAGTGCTTGCTCCTTTTGTGTAGCCGTTGAAGATGGGTGTTGGTTGTTACTTCTATTGGTTCGATAAATCTTGGTTCTATATTGAGGGAAATACTTACTTATATTGTGCAGCTCCTCATTAACTATAGTCATAGATTTGTACCTCCTCACAATCTGTCGGGCAATGATTTCCTCTGCTACGATAGCATGAACTGCAGCGGGCCATGTCTGATTCCGGGTCACGGACATCGGTATGTTCCTTTGAACGTATTTGGACACATGGGTTGTGTAGAACATCAAGAAAAACATTGGGCGGAACATGCTTGCGCTGGGAACCAAGACGAGATAAAGCATATGTAGCCTCGTTTGGCGGTAATCAACCTGATCAACCTGATATCCCACAAACTGACCAACAACTATAGTCACAGCTCACCTGTAAGCCGCTATCAAGAGATCTTTGGAATCCCACGTACCAGACATATGCTCAGCCACCACATCTGTGTCACCCAAACATCTAATTTGTCTGATACTCATCTCTTCGGCCCTGCGAAGTCCACTTAACAAGGCCTCATATTTAACTGCATTGCTAGTAAAGGGAAACATAATTCCCAGAACATAACCGAATTTCTCACCTCATGGAGAAATTACGACCACGCCACCCCCCGAGCCTTCGAGATGTCTGTATCCATGAAAGTGAACAATCCAATATGTGTTATTTGGCTTTTCCTTAGGGGCTTGTAATTTGGTCCTTTCATTGACAAAATCTACCAAAGTTTGTGATCCGTAGGTTCTCCTTGGTACATATTTTCCATGTTGTGGTCCTAACTCGATAGCCCACTTAGCAACTTGGCCCATAGCCTCCCTGTTTTGCATAATGTCCCCTAGGGGTGCAGAACTAACCATAGTTATATGATGTAATTGAAAATAAAGTTTGAGATTCACACTATCCATGAAGACCCCTAAAATAAACTTCTCCGAATGTGGATAAAGCTTCTTGGACTCTGTGAGGACTTCATTAATGTAATAGACTGGGCGCTGGACTAGGTATTCCTTGCCTTCCTCTTTTCATTCAACTGCGACTGCCACGCTGACATCCCTCTTATTTGTTGTGATGTACAAGAGCATAGGCTCTTTTATCTCTCGAGCCACCAACATTGGATCCTCGAAAATCTGCTTCTTGAGGTCCTCAAAACATTGATTGACGACATCGCTCCAAATGAAATTGTCACTCTTTTCAAAAGCTGATACACGAGAATCACCTTCTCATTGAGCCGTCTTTTGAAATGGCTGAATGCTGTGATTCGTCCCATGAGTTTCTGGAGTGTGTCAATGTTGGCCGACTTGGTCAAGGAAGTAATTTCCTTGACTTTCTTTGGGTTAGACTATATGCCATGCTCGGAGATGATAAAACTAATGACCTACGTGCAAGAATGCCAAAAACACATTTGGCCAAGTTGAGCTTCATCGGATACACACGTAAGTTGTCAAATGTTCCTTGAGTTTGACCAAAACTGTCTCCCTTTTGTTTGAGTTAACAACAATATCATTAACATAAGTGTGGACATTGCGGCCAATCTGTTTACATAAACAATTATGAACACAACACTGATAAGTTGCGCCTGCACTTTTGAAACAAAAAGGCATGGATATATAGCCGAAAGTTCCAATGTGTGTGATAAAAGCGGTCTTCTCCTGGTCTTCCTTCTTCATCGTGATCTAATGATATCTAGAATAAGCATCCAGGAAACACAAATTTTCACAACCAGCAGTGGAATCGATGATCTGTTCAATGCATGACAGCGCAAAGGGGTCCTTTGGACAAGCCCTGTTAAGGTCTGATAGTCCATGCACATGCACCATGTGTCGTTCTTCCTCAGAACAAGCACTGGGTTAGCCAGCCATTCAGGATGAAAAACTTCAATGATAAACCCGATAGCTAGGTGCCGAGACACTTCTTTAGTAATCACCTTGCATACCTCCTTGTTAAAATGACAAAGGCATTTGTCGACGGGCTTTATCTTTGGATCCACATTAAGGTAGTGCTCAACGAGTTTTGATGGTACACCAGGCATGTCAAAAGGCTTCCATGCAAAGATGTACCGACTCTCACAAATGAATTCGCTCAGCGTGCTTTCCTATTTGGGATCCATTTTAGCTCCGATGGTAAACTACTGCGAAGAGTCACTGGGATTAAAATCAACTAGCTTTGTATCATTAACAAACTTGAATTTAAGCAAAGGCTCGGATTTAGTGGTTGGCTTCTTGAGAGGGGCCATATCAGCTGGATTACCATTGGCCTAATAGAACTTCAACTCCTTGGATGCACAAGCAGACTCCACATAAGCGGCATCGCCATCCTTGCAATCAGTCGCAATATTCATGTTGCCATGAACAATAATAATACCTCCTCGACCCGGCATTCTGAGCTTTAGGTAAACATAGCAATGATGCACTATAAAGCAAGCATAAGTCGGCCGCCTGAACACGGCAAGATAAGGACTCTTGATCTTCACCACTTAGAAAGTCAGGAACTCCGTCCGGTAATTGAATTCGTCACCAAATGCTACCTCAAGAGATATTATTCCAATGGGGTAAGCAGACTTGCTTGGAACGATCCGGTAAAAGACAGTAGAACATGACCTGAGCTGCATTTTAGACAAATTCATTTGTCACAAGTTATCATAATAAAGGATATTGATATTTTTGCCTCCATCCTTGAATACTTTTGTCATCTTATAACCATCAATCTGAGGTGCCACCACTACGGCCAAACTTCCCTGGTTGCCGATCCGTGGTTGATGATCCTCATGACTCCAGACCACCAGTTGTTCAGACCAGTGTAGATATTTCGGGACAGCCGCTCACCCATGTTGACCGCCCATTTTTGTACCTTATTATCACAATTGCAAGTGTTGGTACTGAAAACATGGTATTGCCTGATATTTAGCTACTTCGGGTTACTTTGGAACCCAAAATGATTGTCTGGATATTGATGGCCTTGAGTTTGATTTCTCTGGCAAGAGCTGTGATTACTAGCCAGCACCCGAAAAACAAGTTCACAAGCCGCCAGCACCACAAAATATAGCTCCAAGATAGTTCCCTTGAAAACTCGTGTTAGAAAAGCAGGCTCGGGAGCTGCTAGCTAGAGGACCTCCAGGAGGACCATTGTTGTCCTTGTCATTCCCGCTTTGAAAAGGTTGGTTCTGGAATTCCTACATAATGTAGAAGTTTTTCCACGAGTGAGTTGCGGGCTTATCATCTATACTATGTTTAGGGCATGGTCTTTTAAGAGCTTCTTCATAATTGGGAGGGCGGGTGCCTTTACAAGGACAAACCGAGTCGTTGTTGTGTCGTTGATTCTTGTGATTGGTGTTGGTATTGGTGACAAAATCTGATGCTCCCTTCAAAGTTCTTGCATTTACTACCATTATTGACATTACTTTTGCCTAGCTGACTATTCTGTTGTTGGCCCTTACTAACGTTGTGTTTCATTCCATTTATTGTATGCTCATCATCGGAAGATGGATCTATTGCATTGTGTGACTCTGTGTATCTAGTAAGAACATCTATGAGGTCTTCCATGTCTTTAACCTTCCACTTCAGTCATCCAAGCTTTTGAACCAGAGGCTGGAAGTGAGAGTTTCGTTCCAGTAACAGAACTATGTGAAATGTTGTAATGTTCTCTGAAGAGTGAATCATTTATGTAACCCGTCACGACCAATGATGTCCGAATTCAATTATGTGTTGGATGCAGTGTTCGAGCTCGTCGATTGTGGTAGGACGCTTGCAGGTTCCTTGGAAATTCTTGACGAAGTGCTCCTTCAACACATCCCAAGTGTTGATAAAATTAGGGGGCATGTTTTTTAAACAAGTACATGTTGTCCCTTCTAACATCATAGTTAAATATCTCGCGCAAACTAGGTTTCTAACTTCAAGCATGTTCATGGCTAGCTCATAACTCTTAATCCACTCACGTAGTTCCAAATCAGCTGTATAATAGGGGACTTTGCGAGGGCATTGAAATCAGGGGCATATGCTCATTCCATAGAGTCGGCCCTGAGCAAGGAGTGCCAAGCCGGCACTCCCTGATGATAGCTGGGCTATGGCGGGTTGGGCATGAGTCATGGTAAGACCGTAACGTGGGCCTGCATTTCCATCTTGTTGGAGTCGTGCATCATCCATGATTTCTTGGGTGTCTAAGATTGCCAGCTGAGGGCGAACTACCTATCGTCGTGATCTCCTGGATACGACCGGTGCCTCAGCGTGTCGACTCTTACTCCAACTGTTATGAGGGGTTTAGTGAAGCTCGTGCGTGCTCTAAGAGTAAGTGTCTTGTTGGACCACCGAAGTCTTGAGCATCTCAATGGTGTTCCTATCCTCAATGTCTGATGGCTTGTTTCCCGTGACAGGGATTGTAGCAAGGTTGTGAATTCTCTCAAGCATATTATCAACTAGGTTAGAATATTGGCCTGATGGAGTATGGAAAGATTGAGGTGATTGCCGAGCTAGGATCTGCCATTTCATTGGCCCGTTTCCACCTAGAGGTACTACCCAGGTTAATTCGGGTATGACATGGGACTCTCTAGGTTTGCTGGCTCCTGCTCCTGAAACGGTTGTTCCAAGCGGTGTCTCAAACTATCGGGTCGGCTCAATGGTTGGCAGTAGTCAACTCCAATCCCTTCTTGCATGGAACAGGGAGTGTGCATTCTGGCGAAACCCTAAGTGAATTGCCTCCGAATGCAAATGTTCAGATTACCTCTATAGGCGGTCATGCACCTCTGCAATGCGAGTGTTCTCCGTATTGATCTCTTCCTGGACTACACCTATTTGTTCCTCAAGTATCTTGACATCGGCACACACTCTTTCACATTTGCCTTGGTTATGGAGGATGCCTCAAGTGTACTTAATGCAATTGCTAATTCAAGCAGGGTTTGAGCCAAAAGCTAGCTTGAGCCGACCCTACTTGAATCCGGAGCCTCATCCCCAATTCTTGCACCAGCGGCGGTGGAACCCTGAATCAATGTCGTTCCGGATGGATTACTCCCTGCCATGAGGATGGTTACATGGAGTGGCGGCTTGAGATCCTACAAGTCCATGTCCTCCTTGGTATATCCCCCACCCTAGTCGTGGAACAACGGAAGGATAGACTCGATTTTGTTGATAGATGCCTCACTGTCAGAATAGGCAAGAGTATCACCACCAGATGGTTAATTTCCAAATAGATCAGTTCCCGGAGTAATTACAACAAAAACGTAGTTCCGGGTGGCTTGCTTCGTGCGGGTTGAGACCACAGAGATGACTCGCTGATGTTTGTGAAGATCTTCGGCTGGGGCTGATATCTCGCAACCTTGATGATAGTTGGCTTCCGGACGGCTTGTGCACGTTCGCTCGAGAGCATTGAACCGTCTCGATGTTGTCGATGGAGATGTTTGACTCGAGTTTGGATTCACCGATTGGGCCGATGAACACGGGGTTCTTGCCGATGGGGGCCCAGTACCCAAACTCGATTGAGTCGGCCTCGGAACCCCAACTAGCATCATGAATGTAGATCTTGTTGTGGCGACACTTTTTCAGCAGGCATATCATGTATCTCTCGATCCCTGGGAGAGCTCGCTCCAACAACTCAACACCACCATGCGTAGGCCCCATGGTGGGCGCCAACTTCCATGGTTTTCTCATGACAAATATCCTTGTGAAAGGACTAAGTCTAGGAGCCATCACAACTATGTGGTTGCTTGGATCCGGTTGATTGGGACCCAAAGACAGGAGTTTCCTAGGTTCAACCTCTCTCATGCAGGTAAAATCCTATGCCCTACTTGTGTGTTATTGACGATAATGATATCGATTACAAGGGTGTGAAATCGCCAACATATATCTCGAGGGTTTCTTTCTTGTCTATCTGTCTCAGTCCTCGGTATTTTCATTTTATAATTGGTCGAGCCCCTAGGGTTACAAAAAATCGGGGTCATATCTGTCAACCGGTGTCCTAGTCGATCTCCTAATCCTTGGTTCATCTAGGCTTCCTTGTCCAGCTTGCCCATGATGTGCAAAGAGCCGGCCCACAGGCGGGTCTTTATCTTCGTCTTTGCCTTGGTGTCTCCAAAATTGCCTTGTATAATCCGGCACAAGGAATGGAAAAACAAGATGTCGTGTCATTCCTTGTGCCGAGTCATAACTATGGGGAATATACCCAACACCAGCTATTACTTTTTGGAGAGTGGTTTCCCCTAGATTGGTTAGGTGTCTCCTGGGAGCCTCCAAATCGTGTGGAGTTCAACCAAGAAGTTTGTAAGGACAAAGAGATCACCTACTTCATGATGATCTACCCCGAGTGGGGCTACTCCTTCATGAACTTAAACCGGGATGGAATAGACAAGGTTGCTTCTTCGTGGATACTTCATCGATGGATCCCTCTATGGAATTACACAAATGTTATCCTCTATGGGTTGAAGTCTCCAACAACATGGACGTATGATAGCACCACCTATCAAAACCACGACAAAAAACTTCATGTCTTCATTGCGTTTGATATTCCTAATTAACCCTCCTTTAGTTAAACCTGCAATTTTGTTACTTTCTGCTGCTATACAAATAGACTTGCATGTGTAGGGTGTGCTACACCCGGTAAAATCGCTAAAACTTGCCAACCGTTAAAATTGGGAAAAGTTTAAGTTTTAATTTGGTCAAGCAGTGTAATCATCCCCTCTAGACATACTTTCGATCCTACAATTAGGCATGCAAAGAATTAGCTAGGCGTTAATTATTTGCGTAATTAATTGATCAATAAGGAGTTAATATCCTAATCATTTTGAAAGCACTCTTGGTCAAGGACAATAAACAGAATCTCATCGACATGGGCGAGCACCGTTTGACAACATGAAAAATGGCCACAATATGCTCACAACATAGGCGACCTTTTGGTTACCCACAAGTATAGGGGATCGTTATAGTCTTTGCGAGCAGTATTACACCCTCAGTTATTGATTCGACGAATGGGGAACCAGAAAATATTTATTGGCCTTGCGGAGCTGAGTTGTCAATTCAACCACACGTGGGATATCTCTCTCCAGCAAAGATTTTAGTAGCACAGCAAAATAGCAATAGTAATGGTAACAACATCAGATTTGTAGTTATTATAATAGTAGCAACAACAATAACAACTTAGCAAGAATCAGTATATGAAAAGAGTAGGCACGTGGACTGGTGATGGATAATGATTCGGATTAGATATATCATGCAAGAGTTACACACTAGAGAGAGAAAGAACTACCTCCAATTCATCAATGTAATGTATGCATGTATCCTATATATAGTCATACGTGCTTGAGATAAGAACTTGTATGACATCTTTTGTCCAACCCTCCTGTTCCACCTAGTCAATCTATTCTACCCAAGCCAAACTTGTGAGACAGTGATTGGGTGTTGAGGAGACTATCTTTTGAAGCACAAGATCAAGGAGTTTATCATACTACCACATCTATTACCTTTTGGAGAGTGATGTCTCATAGATTGGTGAGGTGTCGCCTGGGAGCCTCCTACTTTGTGTTGCGTAGTTGAACCAAGAACTTTGTAAGTGCAAGGAGATCGCCTACTTTGTGAAAATCTACCCCGAGTGAGGCTAGTTGTTCATGGACGTAAGCCGTGATGGAATAGACAAGGTTGCTTCTTCGTGGACCCCATGTGGTGGAGGCCCCCATGGATCCATGCTGTCATTACCCTTCGTGATTTGAAGTCACCATCAACGTGGATATATGATAGCACTACCAATCGAAACCATGTCAAAAATCTCAATGTCAATATTTCCATTTAATCTTCCTAAACTCCACACCACACTTTACATGTTCATGTCTTTAATTTTCTCTACTATACTCGTAGACTTGCATGTGTTGGGTGTGTGTGACTTGCTATAAATTCTAAAAATAGCTAACCATTAAAATAAGTAAAAGGCTAGGTTTTATTTTGTCAAGTATTCTATTCACCCCCTGTTACTGCAACAAAAGACCTTCCAACGGCGCCAGAAATAGGTGTGTCGACGGCACCAGGAATCCTTCTGCTACGGCTTCGCCTTAAGGAACTTCCTAGGAAAATATGCAAAGGATTTCCCCCGTGTCCTTGGAGCCTTGCGGTTGTGTTCCCTCGAAGCGGAAAGGGTGATGTAGCACAGCGGTGGTAAGTATTTCCCTCGGTTCGAGAACCAATGTATCGATCCAGTGAAGGAGTATCACAAGAGAAGTGAAAGCAACAAAGTAACAAAGCAAAGTAAAAACGAAAGTGGAAATGATAGATGTGAATAGACCCGGGGGCCGTAGTGTTTACTGGTGGCTTCTCTCATGAAAGCAAGTAGACGGTGGGTGAACAAATTAAGGTCGAGCAATTGATAGAACCGCGCAAAGTCGTGATGACATCTATGGCAATGATTATATCTATAGGCATCACGTCCAAAACAAGTAGACCGATACTTTCTGCATCTACTACTATTACTCCTTAGGAAAGGTCTACCAAGAATAATGGGACATGAAGGATTGCAATCTATGTCAAGTACAATGAAATCCACGGGTACATAGTTCTTATTTGCAACAATAAGAACATCATCGATCCTTCCCATGGGTTTCTTGACACTAGAATCCGCAAGATGCAAATGAAGAGAACACTCTTCAATCTCATGAAAACCAAGAATATCACATAAAGACTTTGGAATCGCGGAAACACTAGCACCCAAATCACACAAAGCATTGCACTCATAGTTTTTGATCTTGATTTTGATAGTAGGTTCCCACTCATCATGAAGTTTTCTAGGTATAGAGACTTCTAGTTTGAGCTTCTCTTGAAGAGATTTCATCATAGCATCTACGATATGCGCGGTAAAGGCTTTACTTTGGCTATAAGCATGTGGAGAGTTTGCAATGGATTGCATCAAAGAAATGCATTCAAATAAGGAGCAGTTATCATAATTGAATTCCTTGAAATCCAAAGTGGGAGTTTCATTACTACCCAAAATTTTGATTTCTTCTACTCCACTCTCCACACATTTATCATCAAGATAGGTGGATTCTAAATCATTGGGGCGTTATTCAACCAAAGTGGATTCATATCCAGCCCCTCCATCAATAGGTTTGACCCGCGAAAACAAAGATTCCTGAGGAAACACACCAAGCACTTTAAGATCTTCGTGATTTGCATCACTAGAATGCACCCTTTTAAACCATTCATGCCTAGCGCAAATTTGGGCGGTTCTTTCTTTGCTGTCATTCATGGAGACACGCATAGGTTTCAAAGTTTCATGCAAGTTGACCTTGGGAGGAGCGCATCTAACTTTCAAAGCATCAATATCACAAGACATCATATCAACGCTTTTAGCCAAATCGTCTATTTTGAGTAGTTTTTCCTCTATGGACGCATTGAAAATCTTTTGAGAGTTGACGAACTCTTTGATATTACTCTCTAAATCAAAGGGTAATTTGTTGTGATTTCCGTAAGTGTTGTTGTAGGAATTTCCATAATTGTTAGAGGAGTTACTAGGAAAAGGCCTAGGAACATAGTTTCCTATAAAAGCATTGTTGTTGCCAAAATTGTTCCTACCAACAAAATTCACGTCCAAACTAGCGTTGCTACTCTCATTCAAAGAAGATAGTGGCATGTCATTAAGATCTACAGTAATGTTTCTACTAGCAACAAAATTCATCAACTCGTCCATCTTAGCACTAAGCGAGTTAATCTCTTCTACAGCATGTACCTTTGTGCTAGCAGGTGACCTTTCAGTGTGCCACTGAGAGTAGTTGGTCATGATATTGTCTAGGAGTTTTGTAGCGTCTCCTAACGTGATTTCCATGAACGTTCCACCTGAGGCGGAGTCCAAGATATTGCGAGAAGCGAAATACAAGCCAGCGTAAAAGATTTGTATAATCATCCACAAACTCAAGCCATGAGCGGGACAATTTCTAATCATAAGCTTCATCCTCTCCCAAGATTGTGCAATGTGTTCATGATCAAGTTGCTTTAAATTCATGATATCGTTACGTAAGGAGATGATCTTAGCCGGCAGAAAATACTTGGATATGTAAGCATCTTTGCACTTATCCCAAGAATCGATATTATTTTTAGGCAAAGAAGAAAACCAAGTTTTTGCGCGATCTCGCAACAAGAAAGGAAAAAAGCTTCAACTTAATCACGTCATTATCCACATCTCTTTTCTTTTGCATATCACAAAGCTCAATGAAGGTATTGAGATGGGATGCGGCATCTTCACTAGGAACGCCAGAGAATTGCTCTTTCCTAACAAGATTCAGCAAAGGCGCGTTGATTTCATACGATTCTGCACTAGTGGCGTGATCAATCGGAGTCCTAATAAAATCATTATTATTGGTACTCAAAAAGTCGCAAAGTTTGGTATTTTTAGCCATGATGACTGCAACAAACAAACAAGCACACAAGCAAGCAAGAAAACCGGCAAAGGAAAATGGCAAAAGGGAAAAGAAAACGGCAAAGGAGAAAGGCAAATGTGAAGTGGGGGAGAGGAAAACGAGAGGCAACTGGCACAAAAGTAAATGCAAGAGAGGAGTTTGTGAAACCTACTTGGATAGATCTCTCCTTCCCAGCAACGGCGCCAGAAATACTTCTGCAACTGCAACAAAAGACCTTCCAACGGCGCCAGAAATAGGTGTGTCGACAGCGCCAGGAATCCTTCTGCTACGGCTACGCCTTAAGGGACTTCCTAGGAAAATATGCAAAGGATTTCCCCCGTGGCCTTGGAGCCTTGCGTTGGTGTTCCCTCGAAACGGAAAGGGTGATGTAGCACAGCGGTGGTAAGTATTTCCCTCAGTTTCAGAACCAAGGTATTGATCCAGTGAAGGAGTATCACAAGAGCCTGCACAAACACAAAAAGCTTGCTCCCAGTGCTATGAAGGGGTTGTCAATCCCTTATAGATTGTTCGCCAAGTGAGAACTGAAAGCAACAAATTAACAAAGCAAAGTAAAAACGAAAGTGGAAACAATAGATGTGAATAGACCCGGGGGCCGTAGTGTTTACTAGTGGCTTCTCTCAAGAAAGCAAGTGGACGTGGGTGAACAAATTACTGTCGAGCAATTGATAGAACCGCGCAAAGTCGTGGCGATATCTATGGCAATGATTATATCTATGGGCATCACGTCCAAAACAAGTAGAACGATACTTTCTGCATCTACTACTATTACTCCACATGTGGACCACTATCCAGCATGCATCTAGTGTATTATGTCCAAAATAACAGAGTAATGCCTTAAGCACGATGACATGATGTAGGTGGACAATCTCATATCTACGACAGAGCCCACCTTGTTACCCTTGATGGCAACTACACAATGTGTGCCTTGCTGCCCCTATTGTCACTGGGAAAGGTCACCACACGGTAAGAACCCAAAACCAAGCACTTCTCCCATTGCAAGAATCATAGATCTAGTTGGCCAAACAAAACCCAAGACTCGAAGAGACTTACAAGGATATCAAATCATGCATAACAGAAATCAGCAAAGACTCAAATATATATCATAGATAATCTGATCACAAATCCACAATTCATCGGATCTCGACAAACACACCACCAAAGAAGATTACATCGGATAGATCTTCATGAAGATCATGGAGAACTTTGTATTGAAGATCCAAGAGAGAGAAGAAGCCATCTAGCTACTAACTACGGACCCGTAGGTCTGAAGTGAACTACGCACGAGTCATTGGAGGGGCGATGATGATGATGAAGAAGCCCTCCAACTCCAAAGTCCCCTCCGGCAGGGCACTGGGAAGGGTCTCTAGATGAGATCTCGCGGAAACGGAAGCTTGCGGTGGAGGAAAAGTATTTTCGTGGATCCCTTGATTTTTTTCTGATTTTTAGGGAATATATAGGCGCAAGATCTAGGTCAGGGGCGCGCAAGGGCTGCCAGAAGCCTACCCACCGCCGCCCCCATGGTGGCGGATTGGGGGATTGTGGGCTCCCTGTAGCCCTCCTGGCTTGGCCCACACGCCCCCTGATCTTCTTTCGTTCGGAAAAAAATCATTTCGGGGATTTTATTCCGTTTGGACTCCATTCAAAAATTAGATCTGGAACTGGCACTTGGCACTGAATTAATAAGTTAGTCCCAAAAAAGATATAAAAGGTACATAAAACATCCAAAGATGACAAGATAACAGCATGAAACCATCAAAAATTGTAGATACGTTTGAGACATATCACCCCCCCTCTAGACATCCGTCCTAGTAATCCCACAATTGGTATGAGAACCTTGGTCTCCATAGCCTTGGTTTAATCACCATTGGAGGAAGATGGATGTGTTTATATTGGGGAATCTTAGTTGTAGAGTGCTTATTCTCAATGTGGAGTACTATAGTCAATGCAAAGGTGAAATACATAATATATTTGATAAATTCCATTTGAGAAAGTATGTTGAAAACCCCTATGTTCCCTCCACTGATCCCTTACATCCTTCTCATGAGGAATAAATTAATATGCTTTGCAATCTTAAAAGCGTTAATCTTATCATTCGAGAATTGATAAGAATTGTGCTTAATCAAATGAATAACTTTGAGGTGCTTATACTTTGTGGAATGATTTGTAGAAAAGATATCCTGACTACTCCTTGCAAAATGTTGATATCATTTTCCAAAAATCTATTGTCTTTCACAATAGGATGCCAAATGATCCATACATTGTGTCGGATTTCGGGCTCCCCAACACCCTAAAGATTCGAACTCAGGAGCGTGTACAAAGATCTCTCTCGGACTCACCTCACTAAGCTTGCTACTCGATGGACAAGGCAGAGAACTCACTCGATGGTAAGGAAGACAAAGAACACGGCAGTTTACCCAGTTTCGGGCCACTGAGAAGCGTAATACCCTACTCCTGCTTTGGTGGATTGCTTCTCTTGGAGGTGGGTGGATGAACTAGTACAATTCTCGGGAGCCTTCCGAGGCTGGGTGGCTTTGTGTGGTGCTAGTGGGTGAATGGATCTCTCCTCTACGCAACAAGCTATACTCTACATATAGAGGTGGCCACGGTCCTCTTCCCTTATCGCTTTGGCAGGATGGGATCCCACAACAGCCAATTTCGAATGGGAAAGGGGAACATGCTCCCCTGCCCAAAGGTGGTCTTTGTCTGCAAAGTGCTCGTCAGCGTTGCAGGGATGGGTCCAGGGGTTACGTCCGTCCTGCTAGCGGGCGGCGGTGGCCTGGTTGCACCAGAAAGGAAACATTTAGAAGATGCCTTGGAACCTGCGTTCACCCTTACCCCCTTTGCAATTAAGGGGAAACTGCTCCGTCCTGCTGTCGTTGCTCGTTTGTCCTTCCCCCATGTCACCCTTCTCATGAGGCTGTGTCTCTCCTCGGAATATCCGCCGCTCCGGAGGGGTCCTGAGGAGGCCCCTTGTGGGTCTTGATATTTTTCCTCCTCGAGAGGCTTGGTCCCACACGAGGGCCTTGCCCTAAATGACACCGGGCCTATTGGTTTTCGGTCGATGAAGTGGGCCAGTCCTAGGCCGCAGGCAGGCCTGGGCACCCCCATTCCTAGAACACCAACAGTAGTCCTCGAGCACAAGGCGCGCC
This sequence comes from Hordeum vulgare subsp. vulgare, assembly GCF_904849725.1. Classification (NCBI taxonomy): domain Eukaryota; kingdom Viridiplantae; phylum Streptophyta; class Magnoliopsida; order Poales; family Poaceae; genus Hordeum; species Hordeum vulgare. The sequence continues at coordinate 310,900,073 of NC_058520.1, forward strand.
TGGGTTGGCCTTTCGGCAAAGCCTTGAGGCCGGCTGTCGGGACCACGATCCTATGCCATAGGAATCCAGCCTGTAACACATCGCATCTCTTTGCGGTCTCATGCACGGTTAACCCCATGGCTGCAGCCTTACCTTAGCCGGGACCGTTTGCGCCTTTTGGCTCGCGTATGCAATTGTGTCGCTAGCAATCCAATGACGAAGAACCCGGATCGACATGTCTAGTCATAAACCAAATTGGATGTTCCGCACAGGGACAGGCATACATGACCCAGCAAAGCGGGTGTCGGTCACTAGCGAATGTAGACGAGTCGTAGCAAGCTACAAGGACTCCATTACATCGCGTGACATTTCCCCAAAGGGGACAGACACAGCAGCTAAGAAGGACACATGCCGGTCAACCAATGTGTCCGGAGCAGTAGCGAATTACCATGGCTCGTTGGATCACAAAGGGGCATTTCCCTGTAAGGAATGCTACCAAACCCTACGGCTAGGTAATCTAACCCCATACATATCAAGTACGACACACGTACGCGTGGCATACTGATATGTATAGATACATCGATGGCATCACAACATAACCATAATCATACAAGCTTTATTTAAAAGGCTCGGAAGAGCCACGCACATAATATTACACAGTAGGGGTCTCACGACCCATCATAGCAGTCATTCAAGTTACAAGCCAGCGGAAGTAATTAATCTGTCTGAGTACAGACAGATGAAACTAGAAGGCACATGGCCTGACTATACTACAGACCCACCCTAGGGCCAGATCGTAGCTGGGATACCAGCTACTCGTCATCGTCGATGTCTAGGAAGAACCCTCCGTTAGGGTCATGGACAACCTCTGCAACAAATATTAAGCAAACATGAGTACGGAGGTACTCAGCAAGACATTAGGATAACTATCTACTCATGCTATGTATCAATAAGGAATTGTGGGGTTTCATGCGGAAAGCCAGAATTTTACTCGTGGCTAGACAACTTGCATTTTTAAATAATTTTGACAACTTGATTTCTTGCACACGAGTCCACTAACACCACAACAATACTCCATCGTGGAATCATTCCGTCTCCATACAGAAATGCCGTCCACGACACTCACGCTTATCTTGACAATTTTATGAGTAGCCATTAAAGTAATCTATGAACAACATATGTCTCCAAGTAGTCCATATCCACGGACGCGGCTATTCGAATAGATCAAAACCCTGCAGGGGTGTACTTCTTCACACACGCTCTCGCCACTTATCACCATGTGCACGTCATGCACCTCGGCAACCTTCAAGCAGAAACCCAGCGAGGGAGTCGGTCACGACCGTTAACCATACTAATACTTAGTCCACGTATATCGCCTATCTGAGGGTAACCCGCGTGGACGTCCGGCCGAGGTTTCCGCCATGGCCCCAAACGATGCGTGCAGGGTTCCCAAGCCCACCATCCGGGTGCCACTTGGTACACCGTGCCACTGCCTACCGCATCACAGCCCACCTCTCAGGTCAGCACTATGCATGGCCTCCAGCATGACTATAAACACCTGGAAACTACTTGCAACTCCTGGACTGAGTACTAAGCGATTAATAAGTCGAGCGGGGTCATATTTCAGGGCCCAGCATGTGGTAGTATCACGTCTTGGATTACATACACGGAACTTGGTTCCTAAGGACGGTTCCAATGAAACAACCCGCCATGTACTCCTACATAGCCTTTCACCGGTACCTTTACCAAATCAGGTTCAACACGCAACCTTTACTTACTAAACACATTCTCACAATTCTGTTCATCTCCCAGATGACATACCATACACAACTCTAAGCATAGCATGCATAGCAGGATAAGGCACATCAGGGCTCAAGCAACTACCAGGTATGCTAGGTTGCAAGGTTCAGCTATTTACTGTGACAAGGACAGGTCATGCAAAGGAAGTGGGTTCAACTAACGTGGCAAAAGCATTTGAAGCATTTGATCCGAATGCAATAAGTAAGTGCAGGAGCGGGAACATGGGATTTATCGGGATGATCAAAATGGTTGCTTGCCTTGTTGCTCAGAGGAGGGATAATATCCGTCAGTCGGACATTCAGTGGAATCCGGAGGAGCGGAGCCTACCGAAAGAAATGACATCAATCAATAACAATCATATGCAACAGAGTGATGCATGAGCATGGCATGAGATGCAAGGTGGTATGCTAATGTAGCAATCATTTATTAAGTTTGGAGTTGATTTGAATCAGATTCAAATATCACTTCAAACGAGGTATTCTCGAATACCATTTTAATTGATTCCACCTGATGCTCAGATCAACTTGTTTTTAACATGCATGGAAATGATATGTTAAGTTGCTGGTTTTGATTGAACAATGTTTGATCATAGTATTTGAAGTGGAATTCAAATGATTTTCAAATTCCATCTCCATAGCATTTATAAAATTTAACTTATTCATTGTTCTACATGTTTGGTCCAGTAACATTTTCAAACATATTTGAAAATGACATATTCAGATTCCTTGGATTTTTCTGACACTTTTTCATATATAAATTATTTTCATTGTAGTTACAAATTAATTTCTATGATTTTTAGAAGTTTTGGCATTTTTTTGGAATTCTTTTAAATCAGAAATCCACTTATTGCGTCAGCCCCACGTCATCATGGCGTCAGCCGTCGGCTGACCTGATCAGGTCAAACCCGACAGGGGGGACCCACTGGTCAGCCTCACAGGGATAATCCCGCGCTGACCAGTCCCTCATTGCGTTTGACTTGGCCTGGGGCCCACTGTCAGCGACTGCTTAGAGATTAAACCGACAGGTTAGTGAGGCCAGGTCATCCCCTGCCGGAGACTGACCGGCGGCGACCAAATCCGCGGCGGATCTGTGCCGGAGTGTCGCCGGAGATGGCTGTAGTGCTCGGGATCGGGAGCCGAGAGCACTGGGAGGATCCCCAGGCTTGGCCTCATCCTGTACTGGCCAAAGGGAGGGATCGGGAGGACCGAAGGTCACCGGCGACGAGCGGAGGCGACGGCCGGAGCTCGGGCTCGTCGGTCCAGTGGCTAGGAGGCACGAAACAGAGGGGGTGAAGAGGGTAAATGATCGCAATCTCACGGGGAGTACAGTGGAGGGCTTAGACGGCTCGGGGAAGCGTTGTGGCCGACGAATCGGATGGAGCTCGCCGGCGGCCGAAGCTTGAAGACGACGGTGCCGTGGGCACTGCAGGGCTCGGGGGACCTTCGGCTTCTGCTGGAAGGACCAGCTCGTTGAGGTGGAGTGAATGGGGTACTCGGAGGGAAGAACTAGTGGCCAGAGGCACGGGCAGCTCGAGCTCGAGCTCCTGTCAATGACGGCAGAAGGGGAGGAAGGAACCGAGAGGAGAGGGGGGAAATGGAGCGCGGGAATGGATAGGCCAGAGCTCGGGGAGGTTATCCCTGCTGTCGCACTGTCCTAGGGAGCACCGGAGGGTTCCACGACGAAGCAGGAGGTGGAGGAGACGCCGTGGCCGTTCGCTCTTCTGCCAGAAGGCAGAAGGAAGAAGACGCCCCTGCCCCTGGTGGGCTGGGCCTCCTCAGGGCGACAGGTAAGCTTCTTTCCATTTTCTTCTGTTTTGCTTCTGTTTTGCTAACTATTTGATTTGCTATTTATTTCAGCTCCAAAATAGTTTACAAAAAATATTTTGAACACACCAGAATATTTGTTGGAATATGTCCAACCAATCCTGAAGTTTTCAACATTTTTGAAAACTTAAAGTTTTTGAATTCAAATTTAAACTTGAATCCAGTAGCATTTTGCATTTAAATAAAATGCCAAAAGTGTTATGAAAATAGTTCTCTTCAATGCTTATTTTCTTCCATGAATTATCAGAAAAGTTGAACTTTTATTCAGGACATTTTGGGTTCATTGATTTGAACAAGTTTAGAATTTCTTTGAATTTGAGAAGTGGCTATGGTTTTTGAGTTTTGCTTCACCACTTGCTTTGATCTTGTTGAAATTTTCTTGGATGCAATGCAAAGAAGATATGAGCACGATGTTATATTTGATTAGGGTTTCAGGGATGTGACACCGGCCTGAAGGGTCGCGTGCCCTATTTTCCTGCGGGCCAGGCGGCACACGTGTTGAACAGCCGTGTGGTGACGCTCTCGCTACTCGAGGCGCCCGGGGTGCGCCAGGACATGATTGCACGATCTCCAAGAACCGCGCATGCCATCATTATTCTCACTGAATGGCATCGGTGTGGCCTCACCACACCCAACGGCCCTTGCGGACGTGACCGCTCGATGGACAGGTGACGCAATGTGAGCGGTAACGCTCCCGTCAGCCCACCTCGCGACCCCCGTGGGGTGAGCGATGCTCGCGCTCCCATGATGGTTGGTAGCCGTGCTTCGCCTATAAATTTGCCCCGCCCCCGTCAAAGGGGAGGCACTTCAATCTTGAGCTTTCTCTCTCCTTCCTTTTGGTCCATCGAGAAAAACTCCTCTCCTCTTCGTTTCTCTATCTTCCATGGCATCTCCGGGAGGCGAACCTCACAAGGAGAATCGCGCAGCTCTGCCCACATCCCCTTCGGCCCCGGGGAGCAGTGGCGTAGGGCCCTCGGGGCCTTCGCGCTTCCGTCACCGTTGTGCTCTGGCCGATGAGTAAGTCCCTCTCATGCGCCTCTTTTCCTGGTTACCACGTCCGCTCCTTGGTGGTTGATCTCTCCTCTTATCCAGTGCGCTCACCTCCAACAAACTGAAGCTTGGCGAGAGGCGGAGGGGCTGCGGGCCCAGCTCGAGAGCGCCGAGGACGCCCGCGAGTGTGAGGCAGAAGCCAAGGCGGAGCTAGCGTCTCTATAGTAACAGGTCCAGGAGGCGACCGACGCCATTCAGGATGCCCAGGACAAGGCGGCGTATGCCCGGATGATGGCGTCCCAGCGCGCTAAACAGTTCGAGGGCATCGCCGGTAGGGCGGCAGGCGCGACCCGCCGGTTCGTGGGAGACTTCCCCGGCGCAGCCGATTTTGAGGAGCGACGGGGGCTACCTTGTCTTTTTCCAGAAGGTGGTGGAGACGCTGGAGGCTGGCGTCTCCCGCATGGAGGAGGATAGCGCGGCCAATGCGCCGGAGCATCTGGGCCTTGCCTTGACGCTCGTCTTCTCCAACCTACGCCACCTTGTCCCGCAGCTCGACCTCCAGCGCGTCATGGAGCCGGCGCCCGCTGAGGCCCGTCGTCTTCTTCGGCATGAAGTCCGCACGCACGTGGACGTCCTGGTGGAGCGGTACGTCCGGGTGCCCGTATCCAGCAAGGAGGACGGCTTTGACGCCAAGCCTCCAGGCGCCAAGGGCGACGTCAGCGGCATCTTCCCCTAGACGCCCCCAGCTTCTGCTTACCTGCTGCTGTGATATTGAATCAAGAACTCTGCCATGTCGGGCGTTAAGCTTTTGTGTTATTACCTTTGTCAACCGCCATTTTCCCTTTTGATCTTGAATTGATGGTTTGCACGCTGGTGGTCGTTGCGGCTCGACATCAAAGCTTAGGGCCCGTTGCTGCCTCAACCATTGCTCGGAGGTAACGGCGGCCACGACCCTCTGGAGGTCCCGTCCTCCCAGGGCACCGCTCGTGCCGCTACACGCTTGGTCGATGGCCTCATTCCTTGCCGTAGCTGAATTCTTAGGCCCTGCATCCCTTTGTTAGTACGCGTGTTTTAAATTTGTTGTTGGTTCGGTGTGAAACCAAATGACCCCCGTTGTTGAAAATATGCCCTAGAGGCAATAATAAATTTGTCATTATTATATTTCTAGTTCATGATAATTGTCTATTATTCATGTTGTAATTGTATTAACCAGAAACTGTAATACATGTGTGAATATATAGATCACAATGTGTCCCTAGTGAGCCTCTAGTTGGCTAGCTTGTTGATCAATAGATGATCATGGTTTCTTGATCATGGACATTGGATGTCATTGATAACAGGATCACATCATTGGGGAATGATGTGATGGACAAGACCGTGAGATTGTGCAACTCCCGGATACCGTAGGAGTGCTTTGGGTGTACCGAACGTCACAACGTAACTGGGTGATTATAAAGGTTCACTACGGGTATCTCAGAAAGTGTTTGTGTAGTTGTACGAATCGAGACCGGGATTTGTCACTCCGTGTGAGAGAGAAGTATCTATGGGCCCACTCGGTAATCCATCATCATATTGAGGTCAGTGTGACTAAGGGGTTAGCCACGGGATGATGTGTTACGGAACAAGTAAAGAGACTTGCCGGTAATGAGATTGAACAAGGTATAGGGATACCGATGATCGAATCTCGGGCAAGTATGATACTGATAGACGAAGGGAATTGCATACGGGATTGAGTGAATCCTTGACATCGTGGTTCATCCGATGAGATCATCGTGGAATATGTGGGAACCAACACAGATATCCAGACCCCTCTGTTGGTTATTGGATAGAGAGATGTTTCGGTCATGTCTGCATGTGTCCCGAACCCGTAGGGTCTACACACTTAAGGTTCGATGACGCCAAGGTTATAGGGAAATAGTGTACGTGGTTACCGAAAGGTTGTTCGGAGTCCCGGATGAGATCTTGGACATCACGAGGAGCTCTGAAATTGTCCGGAGGTAAAGATTGATATATAGGATGAGGGATTTTGGATGCGGGAAATGTTTCGGGCGTCACTCGTAACGTACCGGGACCACCGAAATGGTTCCGGTGGTCCACCGGGAGGGGCCACCAGCCCCAAAGGCTAGCGTGGGCCAAAAAGGTGGAAGGGAACTAGCCCATATTGGGATGGTGTGCCTCCCACCTAGGCCCAAGGCGCAGCAAGGGTGGAAGGGGGGCAAACCCTGGCGCAAGACGGGGCCCAAGGCCCATCTGGGGCGCCACCCCTCCTCTCCCTTGCCCTGGCCGCCGCCCTCTACCCTAGATGGGGCTGCCGGACCCCTTAGGGATGGGAACACTAAGGGTGGGAACCTCCTCCCTCTCCCCCGGTTTTGGCCTTTGGAGCACACACGAAATCACTCTCTCTCGGCACAGCCCTACCCCTCTCTATCCTCGTCCTTCGCATAGCTTACCGAAGCTCCCCCGAAGAACTACGTAGCTCGATGACCACCGCGTTGTCGTGCTGCCGGAGCTCTATCCCTCAACCTATCCTTCTTCCTTGCTGGTTCAAGGTGTTGGAGACATCACCGAGCTGCACGTGTGCTGAACGCGGAGGTGCCCTAGTTCGGCACATAGATCGGAATCCACTGCGATCTGAATCGCAGCGAGTATGACTCCATCAACCACATTCATAGTAACACTTCCGCTTAGCGATCTTCAAAGGTATGAAGATGTTCTACAATCTCTCTCGCTGCTGGTTTCTCCATAGATAGATCCTTGTATGGCATAGAAATTTTTTTGAAATTACTACGATCCCCAACAGTGGCATCCGAGCCAAGGTTCTATGCGTAGATTCTATGCACGAGTAGAACACAAAAGTTATGGGCACTGATTTGTCAACTTGCTTGCCATTACAAGTATTATATTTTTTTCGGTGGTATTGTGGGATGAAGTTGTCCGGACCGAGTTTACACGTACGCTTACGTGAGACTGGTTCCACCGACAGACATACACTTGGTGCATAAGGTGGCTAGCGGGTGTCTGTCTCTCCCACTTTAGTCGAATTGGATTCGATGAAAATGGTCCTTATGAAGGTAAATAGCATTGGCATATCAACATTGTGGCTGTAACTTAGGTGACAAATGTTCTTGCTAGAAACCCAAACCAGCCACGTAAAACTTGCAACAACAATTAGAGGACGTCTAACTTGTTTTTGCAGGGTATGCTATGTGATGTGATATGGCCAAAAGGATGTGATGTTACATATGTGATGGCTGACATTGATCATGTTCTCGTAATAGGATTCACGACTTGATTGTCGATGAGTATGACAACCAACAGGAGCCATAGGAGTTGTCTTAACTTATTGTATGAGATGCAATGCCATGTTGATTAATCTACTTTATCGCTAACGGTTAGCTATAGTAGTAGAAGTAATAGTTGGCGTGACGACTCCATGGAGACACAACGATGGAGATCATGATGATGGAGATCATGGTGTCATGCTGGTGACGATGATGATCATGGTGCCCCGAAGATGATGATCAAAGGAGCAAGATGATATTGGCCATATCGTGTCACTATATGATTGCATGTGATGTTTATCATGTTTTACATCTTATTGTTTAGAACGACGGTAGCAAATATAAGATGATCCCTTATTAAAATTTCTAGATAAGTATTCCCCTAAGTGTGCACCATTGAGAAGGTTCGTTGTCTCGAAGCACCACGTGATGATCGGGTGTGATAGATTCTAACGTTCGCATACAACGGGTGTAAGCCAGTTTACACACGCAAAACACTTAGGTTGACTCGACGAGCCTAGCATTTACAGACATGGGCTCGAATACAGGAGACCGAAAGGTCGAACCTGAGTTGTATTGTTGATACGATCAGCATGGAGATGCTCACCATTGATGACTAGTCCATCTCACATGATGATCGGACACGGGCTAGTCAACGTGGATCATGTGACACTTGGATGACTAGAGGGATTAGATGAACTAAGTCTAAAATTGTCTTTATAAATATTGTAACGTGGATCTAAGTGGGAGTTCATTAGTTACTTGATTAGATGAACTTAATTATCATGAACTTAGTCTAAAATTGTATTTATAAATATTGTAGATCCAATGGCAAACGCAAATGTCCCATTCAACTTCAACGCGTTCCTTGAGAAAACCAAGTTGAAAGACGATGGGAGCAACTATGCGGACTAGGCTCGTAACTTAAAGCTCATCCTCATGGCTTCCAAGAAAGCATATGTCTTTGATGCATCGCTAGGTGATCCTCGCGTTCCCGCGGCAGACGATGACGCCAGAAACGCCTCGCAATCGCAGAGTGATGACTACTCTCTCGTTCAGTGCGGCATGCTTTAAAGTTTAGAACCGGGGCTCCAAAGGAAATTCGAGCAACACGGAGCATATGAGATGTTCAAGGAGCTGAAACTTATTTTTCAAGCTCATGCCCGGGTCGAGAAATTTGAAGTCTCCGAAAAGTTCTATAACTGTAAGATGGAGGAGAATAGTTCTCACAGTGAGCACATACTCAGAATGTTTGTGTTGCACAACCGCTTGACTCAGCTGGGAGTTGAACTTCCGGATGAAGCGGTCATTGATAGAATCCTCCAGTCGCTTCCACCTAGCTACAAAGTCTTTGTGATGAATTACAACATACAAGGGATGGAAAAGACTATTCTCGAATTGTATTCAATGGTGAAATCTGCAAAGGTAGAAATCAAGAAAGAGCATCAAGTGTTGATGGTGAATAAGACCACTAGTTTCAAGAAGGGCAAGGGTAAGAAAAGCTTCAAGAAAGACGGCAAAGCTGTTGCCGCGCTCGGTAAACCAGTTGCCGGGAAGAAGTCAAAGAAAGGACCTATGCCTGAGGCTAAGTGATACTACTGCAAGGGAACCGGTCACTTGAAGCGGAATGCCCCAAGTACTTAGAGGACAAGAAGGCCGGCAACGTCAAAGGTATATGTGATATACATGTTACTCCTAGGTATTTCATACCTGTGTTGTTGCTCACATTTGCAACTCTAAGCAGGAACTACGGAACAAGCGTCGGCTGGCTAAGGACGAGGTGACGATGCGCCTCAGGAATGGTTCCAAGGTCGATGTGATCGCCGTCGGCACGCTACCTCTACATCTACCTTCGGGATTAGTTATAAACCTTAATAATTGTTATTTAGTACCAGCTTTGAGCATGAACATTGTATCGGGATCTTGCTTGATGCAAGGTGGCTACTCATTTATATCTGAGAATAATGGTTGTTCTATTTATATGAGTGGAATGTGTTATGGTCATGCCCTACTAGTTAATGGTTTATTCCTGATGAATCTCGATCGTGATGTTACACATATTCATAGTGTGAGTACCAAAAGATGTAAGGTTGATGATGATAGTCCCACATACTTGTGGCACTGCCGCCTTGGTCATATCGGTGTAAAGTGCATGAAGAAACTCCATACAGATGGACTTTTGGAGTCACTTGATTTTGAATCAATTAACACATGCTAACCGTGCCTCATGGGCAACATGACCAGGACTCCGTTCTCCAGAAAAATGGAGCGAGCAACTAACTTATTGGAAATAATACATACCGATGTATGCGGTCCAATGAGAGTTGAAGCTCGTGGTGGTTATCGTTATGTTCCCACTCTCACTGATCATTTAAGTAGATATGGGTATGTCTACATAATGAAGCACAAGTCTGAAACCTTTGAAAAGTTCAAGGAATTTCAAAGTGAGGTGGATAATCAACGCGACAAGAAAATAAAGTTTCTACGATCTGATCGTGGTTGAGAATATTTGAGTCGTGAGTTTGACACACACACCTACGGAAATGTGGAATTGTTTCACAACTCACGCCCCTGGCAAACCGCAGCGTAACGATGTGTCTGAACATCGTAATCGCACTTTATTGGATATGGTGCGATCTATGATGTCTCTTATCGAGTTACCGCTATTATTTTGGGGATATGCATTGGAAATTGCCGCATTAACTTTAAATAGGGCACCACCTAAATCCATTGAGACGACACCGTATGAATTATGATTTGGCAAGAAACCTCAGCTATTTTTTCTTAAAGTTTGGGGCTGCAATGCTTACGTGAAGAAACTTCAACCTGAGAAGCTCAAACCCAAAGTGGAAAAAATGCATCTTCATAGACACCCTAAGAAAACTATTGGGTACACCTTCTATCTTAGATCCGAAGGCGAGATCTTTATTGCTAAGAACAGATCCTTTCTAGAGAAAGAGTTTCTCTCGAAAGAAGTAAGTGGGAGGAAAATATAACCTGATGAGGTAATTATACCTCCTCTTGAACCTGAGAGTAGCGCAGCGCAAGAAAATGTTTCTTAGGGGCCTGCACCGGCTAGAGATGAAGTTAATGATGATGATCATGACACTTCAGATCAAGTTGCTATTGAACCTCGAAGGTCGACAAGGGTACGTTCCGAACCAGAGCGGTATGCAACCCTCTCATGGAAATCATGTTGTTAGGCAAGAGTGAACCTTCGAACTATGAAGAAGCGATGTCGGGCTAGGATTCAAACAAATGGCTTGAGGCCATGAAATATGAGATAGGATCCATGTATGAAAACAAAGTATGAACTTTGGTGGACTTTCCCGATGATCGGTGAGCCATAGAAAATAAAGGGATTTTCTAGAAGAAGACTGACGCAGATGGTAATGTGACCATTTATAAAGCTCAACTTTTCGCTAAGGGTTATCGACAAGTTCAATGGATTGAGTATGATGAGACCATCTCAGCCGTAGCGATGCTAAAGTCAGTCTGAAGCATGTTAGCAATTGTTGCATTTTATGATTATGAAATCTCGCAAATGGATGCCAAAACAACATTCTTGAACGACTTTTTAAAGAAGAAATGTATATGATATGACCTGAACGTTTTGTCGACCCTAGCAGTGCTAACAAGGTATGCAGGCTCCAGCGCTCCATCTATGGGCTGGTGCAAGCATCTCGAAGTTGGAACATTCACTTTGATGAGGTGATCAAAGTGTTTGAGTTTATAGAGACTTATGGAGAAGCATGTATTTACAAGAAAGTGAGTGGGAGCTCTGTAGCATTTCTCATATTATATGTGGATGACATATTGTTGATGGGAAATGATATAGAACTATTGGAAAGCATCAAGGCCTATTTGAATAAGAGTTTTTCAATGAAGGACCTTGGAGAAGATGCTTACATATTAGGCATCAAGATCTATAGAGATAGATCGAGATGCCTCATAGGTCTTTCACAAAGCACATACCTTGACAAGATATTGAAGAAGTTCAATCTGCACTACTGGAATTGAGAAATTTGTCATCTGCCATGCCTTTGCCGTCTGCTGACGCATGGCAAAGATCCTCTTTGCCGTCAGCTGGCACAAAGCAAACGACAAAGAGGTTGCTGATGGCGAAGGTTTTATTTGCCGTCAGCCACCTCTTTGCTGTCTGCTGACGTATGGCAAAGGCCCGAGAGGCGGACGGCAAAGAGAACCCGGATGGCAAAGGGGCGCCATCCTAACGACCGAAGCCCGCCCCACCCCACCCACCCCTTTGCCGTCTGCCTCCCAGCTTCTACAGAAGGCAAAGGGGGGCTCCCCCTAACGGCACCCAACCCCCACCCCCGCTCCCCTAACGGCACGCTCCTCCCCGCTCCCCTCGATCTCCTGCCTCTCTCGCGCGCGCCCTTGCCCACCAAAGAGCCGCCGCCACCACCCCATTCACTGCTCCGGCCCACCGCCGCCGCCCACGACCAGAGCTCCCCGCTCCCCTCCTCCCGGCGTCCCTCCTCCCTGCGGCCCTCCTCCCCGCGGCCCTCCTCCCCAGCGCCCACGACCGGAGCTCCCCGCTCCCCTCCTCCCCATAAAGGAGCGCCACCCCCACGGCCGGAGCTCGCCCTCCCCTCCTCCAAGCGCACGTCCTCCCCACGCCCCTCCTCCCCGCCGCCCAGGGCCGGAGCTCGCCCTCCCCTCCTCCCACTGCAGGTAAGTTTTTTGTACTTTTTTTCTTTATTTCCTGTTTTTTCTTTTAAACTAGTAGATAGTATATAGTATAGACATATAGTGTGTCTGTAAAATGACACTTTTAATTTTACATACACAATAGATAGTATATAGTATAGACATATAGTGTGTCATTTATTTAGGCTTCACATGTCATGTTTAGGCTTCACATGATTCTTTTTCTTTTCAAAAATATGCCTGAATGACCATGAAAAGACAATTATCGAGCCGCCGTACTCGTAAACCAGCGCTAATCATCATGGAGAGAAAAGTACAGACAGTAATATCTCTAAAAAATCGAAACCAAGCTGACCAAAACATTTGGTAATGTGGTGTTCCAATTGTTAGGAGAGAATCTCTGGTGTACTGTTATGTTCAAAAGAATCATTTTCATCATCTACCATCTTAACCTTGTAGACCAAGCACCCGGGTTAGCTCATCTCGCGTCAAACAGAATAAACCATTATCATCGTCTAGCATCATAGATGGTAGTTCCAATATATATTTTCCAATGAACTCTAGCCTGAAAACGATCAACTACATCAGAATATCCTACTCTTACTAACCAAGATCAGAATATCGTCCAAACCAACATCTTAACTTCTCAATGGTGAAAATAAAAGAGAAATATGGACAAATTCAAGCATGAATAAACTGGACTACATAATAAAGACCTCCAAGTTAGTAGTACCTATGAAGAGATGGCTGAAAATATTAAGAGGTTGTCACAATGAAAAATATGAAAGATAATAAATAAAAAAGAAAGGTTGCAGCAACAGCATTAGTATATAATTACAGTGGTCAATTGTCCATCAGTAGATATGTGGATACCGTATATATAAAAAAGAAATCTTGCAACAGCAGCATTAGTTTCTTAATCTCATCTCAGCCCGTTCTCATCTCGTTTTCACACCAGTATCTTCAGCTCTTCATGCTTGTTTTGAAATCATGGAGCAAAAAAATTGACCACAAACAGAGTGAGATGCATGATAGATCGCACCTCCACACCACTACAATCGTCCGCCTTGCTGATGCCACTGGCTTGGAAAGGAGGTTTATCCTGCTCGGCCGATGCCGGCCTGACCAAGTAGGACGGCTGCAACAATGTAATGGCTCCTGGCTAAAGATGGCTCACAATATAACTCTTTTGCTACCCACCATTGTATTCGAAGGATTTTTAGTTTATTTTCTATTTTTTCTGTTAAATTGGATAGTTAGTTTTTTCCGTTTTTATGTGAAATTAGATAGTTAGTTTATTCGGTAGAAAAAGTAGATAGAGAAGAAAACAATAGATAGAAAAAAACTTAGAAGAAAATAAGAGAATAATAAACTAGAAGAAGAAGAAGAAGAAGAAGAAAGAGGAAAGGAGGAGAAAGATAAAAGAAAGAAGAAGAGGAGGAGGAGGAGGAGGAGAAAGAAGAAGAAGAATAATAATATGATGATCAAGAAGAAGAAGAAGAAGAAGAAGAGAGAGGAGAAGAAGAAAGAACAGGACCTCGACCCCCGACCGTCGGCCCACGACCCCCGACGCCCGACGCCACCAACCCCCGACCCTTGACCCCGACCTCCGACGCCACTGAGACCCGACTCACGGCCCCCGACGCCCGACACCACTGACCCCCGACCCCCGACTCCGGACCCCCGACTCCACTAACCCCCGACCCCCGATGCCCGACGCCATTGACCCTCGACTACAGAAGTCACCGACCCTCGACCCTCGACCCCCGACGCCCGACGCCACTGACCCTCGACTCCCGACGCCACTGACCCTCGACCCCCGACCCCCGACGCCCCTGACCCTCGACCCCCGGCCCCCTACCCCCGACCCCCGACACAATTGACCCCCAACCCCCGACCCCCGACACCTCTTCGGCCTCTTTTTGACCAAAGAGACCCCAACCCCCGACGCCAGTGATCCTCGACCCCCGACAACCCTAACCCCCGACCACCGACACAACTAACCACCGACCGCCGACGCCATCGACACCCGACACCACCGACCATCGATGCCACCGACACCCGACACCACTAAGCCGACGGGGTCATAATTTTATAAATTATGAGTTAGGTCACATATTTTCCGATTATGTTAATTATAAAAACATCATATTTGTGTTGATCGGGTGAATTTCAATGTGCAGTTGTTCGACGACGTCCACGTGCGTTGGACGACCTCCGCCCTTGAGTTTGTTCGTGAGCACAAATGACTTCTCCTCCTACCCCCTTAATTTGCTCTGTCCCGGTCTTCGTGCCGATGAAACTTGCTAGCTATAGGTTTCTTCAATCATGAGTATGCGTGACCAGTATGTGTCTCCCGTTCGAAAGGGCGACATCTATAAATATGCATTTCTTTGGATATTTATAACCACCATCCTTTCGAATTGTCCAACATTATCCATGGACAGCCCGAGTATGTGTAGATTGGGTTTGTTTTCCCGTATGCTGTGCTCCGGATCCGATGCGTAATTTCGTCAGTGCCTCCCCTGTTGTTCTCCGGGTACACATCCTCTCTGCTTATTGCCGAGACGTGTATCAGGAGAACAGCGGGGAGGTGCTACCGAAATTCTGCATCGCATCTGGAGCAGAGCATGGGAAAACGAACCCAGTCTACACATACTCGGGTGGGATTAGGACCTATCTTCACCTATTAGCGTGTAGGTTGCATGGACGTAATAAAACTGACAAACTTGATTAGCGTATGAATATAGATGATGAATTATATATTTATTTCTTGTGCCCCCATAGGTAGCTAGGCAACATGAGTGATCGTGCTTGGATGTACACTGGTCACCCTAGTCAGAAAGACATGACCCATGAATGGCTAACAAAAACAAAGGGGTTTGTGAGAGCCGCATTTGCAAATGGCCAGAATAAAACATGGTGCCCGTGTCCCAACTACGACAACTGGAAAAAGCAGACAGAGTTTGAAATGGGTAAACACCTGTAGAAGTGGGGTTTTATGCCTAATTATACGGTGTGGACTTTTCATGGTGAGTCTGACCAACGTGCCAGAGCTGAGGTGATTCGTCGTCGCACGGACGAGCATGATACCGAGATTGAAGACATGGTGCAAGACTTTGATGATGCTCGTGATTCGGACGATGAGATGGAGAAATCTGCAAAGGCCTTCTATGAAATGTTGGAGTCCTCAAAACGTCCTCTCCACGAGCAGACTGAGCTTTGTCAGCTGGATGCCATCGCGCAAGTAATGGCTCTGAAGGCTCAATTCAACCTAGGCGGAGAATGCTACGACGTGATGATGACGATATTTGGACACTTTCTACACAAAGGCCATGTACTGCCTGCAAACCTGTACGAGTCAGAGAAAATCCTCCGTGTACTTAAGATGCCCTATGAGAAGATGCATGCCTGTGAGAATGGATGTGCCTTATTTAGGATTGAGTATGCGGCCTTGAACTATTGCCACATTTGCAATTCTTCCAGGTATATTGTGGTAGACAACGGCATGGGTGAGAAGAATCTGTCCAAAATCCCCATTAGTGTTCTTCGATATCTGCCAATCGTACCAAGACTTCAACGTCTTTTCATGGTCGAAGAGACGGCCAGACAGATGACATGGCACAAATTGGGCAAAAGAACCGAACTAGATGCGGATGGGAATAAGATGCTGGTACACACTTCAGATGGTTTTGCCTGGAGGCACTTTGATGCATTACATAAGGATAAATCGGAAGATCCAAGGCAACCTAGAGTTGCCATCAGCACAGATGGGTTCAATGTGTATGGTATGACGGCAGCACAATACAGTTGTTGGCCTGTATTTGCCATTCCACTAAATTAGCCACCCGGAGAGATTATGAAAAGAAAGAACATTTTCCTGACGTTGATAATTCCAGGGCCCAACTATCCGGGGAAGAATATGAATGTGTACATGCAGCCTCTTAAGGATGAGATGCAAGAAGCCTGGGATAATGGGATCAAGACCTACGACGCGGCTACCAAAACAAATTTCAAAATGCATGTGTGGTACATGTACTCTACGCATGATTATCCGGCTTTTGTGCTATTCGCTGGCTGGTGTGTGCATGGAAGGTTCCTGTGCACCACATGTAAGGCAGGTCTTCACTTCCGTTGGCTACAGGCTGGTCGCAAGTATTCTTGCTTCGACATGCATATACAATTCCTGGATCCTGACCATAAGTTCAGAAAAGACAAGAAGAATTTCATCAAAGGTAGAGTTGTCAAAAACACTGCACCAGCTGCGTTGTCAGGCCAAAAGACCCTTCATCAGTTAAACGCTCTCGAGCCTGATCAGTTGCGTCCAGGATACTTCAAAGGGTATAATACGGAACACGCCTGGACTCACAAGTCATGCTTATGGGATCTCCCTTACTTCAAAGACCTCCTTTGCCCACACAACATTGACGTGATGCACACTGAAAATAATATTGCGGAAGCCATTTTTGGTACATTGTTCGGCATAGAGGGGAAGTCAAAAGATAATCCTAAGGCTAGAATCGACCTGGAGGCTCTTTGTGATAGACCGTTGCAAAACTTGCGACAATGGAAAGGAAAGCAAAGCATAGCGAAGCCAAAGGCATGGTTCAATCTTGAAAGGCCAGCTATGAGGGAAATGCTATTGTGGGTGAAAATGCGGTTGATGTTCCCCGATGGGTATGCTGCGAATCTAGAGAGGGGACCGAGTCTTGAGAAATTGAAAATATTTGGGCTCAAGAGTCATGATTGGCACATATGGATAGAGCGGGTTATGCCGGTGATGTTACGTGGCTTTATCCCTGAGGATGAATGGCTAGTACTGGCAGAGCTGAGCTATTTCTTCCATTCTCTTTGTGCGAAAGAACTATCGCCTGGCGTGCTAGATGAAATGGAAGAGTTGGCACCGGAGTTGATCTGCAAATTAGAAAAGATCTTTCCACCGGGCTTCTTTAATCCAATGCAACATTTGATTTTGCATCTCCCGACCGAGGCAAGAATGGGGGGGCCGTTAAAATCGATGGTGCTACTCAACTGAGAGTATGCAAAAGACGCTTCGAGCTAAGTGTAAAAATAAACGTAGAATTGAAGCATCGATGGCCGAGGCATTCATTACTGAGGAGGCGGCAAACTTCGTGACAGCACACTATGAAGCCAAAAATCATCATTTGCATAACCCGAAGCCTCGGTACAATGATGGCGATCGAGAAAAAGTTCGATCCAACCTCAGCCTATTCAAAGGTAAGCTCGCACCATCCGGTGCTTCGAAAGGGAAATCGTTGGATGTCGAAGAATGGCGGACCATTTCATTGTATATCTTCACCAACCTAACAGAAGTGCGACCGTACATCGAGTAAGTTCTCGGCAATTTATTGTTCCGCAACTTCTAATTGCTTTGAACTACTCTTATTCCCGGATATTTGATATAGTCGATACGTCGATGAATTCTCGGATGGAGCGGTCATCGAAAAGGATTCCGTCGAAGAGTATGAGCTTCTCGCAAAGCATGGAGGCGACTATCCCGGTTTCATCTCTTGGTTCAAACAAAGGGTAATTAATTACCATTAAGGGCCCATTTGATTTATTGGTCTAATTTGCGGCTAATGCATCCATTCTTTCATATTAAACTTGTAGGCTGATGCAGAGTCTATGGACGCCGAGTTGAGACAAGTCGCTAATGGTTTTGACTATAAGGTCTGTTCATTTGACAAATACAACATCAACGGGTATCACTTTCGTACCTTTGGCAAAGAGCTATCTATGCCCGACCTAAAGACTACAAATTGTTCTGTCTTTGCTATCGGCGAAGGAGACACCGAGTATTATGGAAGAGTTGAAGCAATTTATGAACTTCTATTCTATGGTGAAAACCCACCGACCGTCGTAGTCTTCAAATGTTATTGGTTTGAGCCGAGGGAGACTAGAAGGACTCATGAACATATAGGACTAGTCGAAATCAACCAAAACACCCACTTAGATGTTCCCGATGTCTATATTACGGCTCAACAGGCGACACAAGTTTTCTATCTACCGTGGGCCTGCCAAACTGATCCAAATCTCGAAGGTTGGGATGTCGTTTATGAGGTGCCACCACATTTTGGACCACCTACCCTCAATGAAGAGGATTACGAACCTCACATTAACCCAGACACATAAGAAGGAGAATTCTTCCAAGAAACACGTATGTCCAAGAAACGTTTCAATAACCGCTCTACTTCACCCCAGAACATTGAAGTAGACAGCGACAGTGAATCCGTCTTAACCCCTGAGCCCGAACAGGAAGAGCTGGAAGAAGAAGAGGTTACTGCTGCGGATGACCTGTCAATTCTTGACTGATTACAAAATGGTGGCCTTCCACATGTTCTTCGTGATAGTGATGATGATGATGCATTTATTGATGATAGTGATGATCATGATGCATTTATTGACCTCGAAGCATATATAGACGAGGACGATTGTTATTAGTTCATGTCAGGTATTCAACTATTATACTATATATAAATTTTGAGTTCATGTTAGGTATTCAGTTTTTATTAGTCATGTTGGTATTTATGACGATGATACACTTAAATTATATACATTTTATTACTCCTGTTGGTATTTATGTTGTACTAATTTCATTTACTCTTTGTCATGACAGGTGTTGAAAGATGGTGGGAAAGGGTCGAAAGCACTCCGCGGCTGCTTCTTCGTCGGCGGGTGATGGGATGGGTACTTCCATTCCTGCCACACCTCTTCGGAGAGTGTTGCTCTCTACTTTGCAAGGAGCGCCCCCCGTGAGAGGAGGACGACCCCCCGCGAAGCCGAGAGGCACTAAAGGTACACGTTGTCTTGATGTTGGTATTTATGTTGTACTCATGTTGTATGCATATTGGTATTTATATACATTTTATTACTCATGTTGGTATTTATGTTGTACTAAAGGTACACGTGGCCGCGGGAGAGGTAGGGCTACACGGTCTCCGCCACCACATCAAGCTGATTCACATGAGCACAGGACTTCTAGGGTGGATTCGTCTGAGGTGGAGGCTACACGGTCTCCGGTTCACGAGCCTCGGGTCGACGAGCCTCAGGTCGACGAGCCTTCGACCAACGAGACTCGTGTCCCAGAGGGTTCCTTCCACGTGACTCCGGAGCAAAGCAGGGATGAGGGTACGTCCCAAGAGACCCAGTGGGATACCTGGCCTGAGCCAAGTGGCCATGCAGGTAGCGACGAGGAGCTGTGTGAGGGGGCTACCATCTACCAGCGTGGTAGTTTGGGGCTCCAGCTCGTGCCAGCGACCCCCGAGCAAAGGTGGTCGATTAGGCCAAATGGGGACAAGTAAGTTAATTTACTCTTATTTAATGTTTTGGCTTTAATTTGTCATACTGTAGGGGTTGGATTGTTGCCAAGGGTGTCCGCAAGCCCAATAGCATCCTTGGTGTTCTTTGCCGTCAAAACTTCGCAGGGTTTGTTACGTTGCCCGGTCGGGAGCGAGAGGTAGGAATGACCTAGGAGCACTACTTGGGTGCCCCGGCCCCGCCGGAGGTGGTGATCGATGGTGTTTTGTGTGACACAAGGGAGGACATGGTGATCCGAAAGTTTTGGGTAATTTCTCTTTCACACAACTATAAATCAACCATTGCTATTTATTGTACTAGTCGGTGTTGTCTCGTTTGCAAACCTACTACAGGTGTGAGGAGGGATACGAGGAGGACGCGGCAAAGGTTATCGAAACCGAATGTCGCCGCCTACTTCAAAACTTTCGGCACGAGGCTCGGGTGCAGGCTGTTCGAGACTACTATGCGACGCGGCGTATTAGGCTTGACAAGGCGAAGTGCCGTGATGCTAAGATGGAGAAGGAGCATTACATGAAGGTAATTATGTATTATTAAGGCTTTGTTGTTAGTTTCCTTGATTTGGTTCTTACGCGCTCAAATTTCTCTTTATTAACTTAGGTGCCCCCGAGATGGTGTGTGGATAAGATGGATTGTTGGGAGGCCTTGGTGGATGAGTGGTGCTCCGAAAAGTGGGAGGCCAGCCACAACAACGCCAAGGAGAGGCGTGGCAAAATGGTTGGCGTGCCACACCATCAAGGGAGCATCAACTTAATCCAATTTGGCGAGAACTGGGTATGTGGTCTGCTGCATGCCTCATGCAATTCATTCTTAATGCTATCTTGAGCCCTTTACCGATACAATTTTCATCTCTCTCTTTTAGGCGCATCACAATAAGACGGAGGCGCCACAGATGTACGACCTGGATGCGATGGCCCATACTGCCTCGTACAAGAAGGTCAAGGCATTCTCTGAGTTTGACCTCGAGTATCCAGAAAACTTCACCAACATCTCCTCCCACGACAAGCTCGTGAAGTACAGAGATCACGGGAAGGCGAGGAAACGGGAGGACTTTAACCCGAGCGAGGGGCCTATTGATCCAGAGCTGGTGATGATAGCTGGCAACGGGAGGCCCCATGGCTCGATCGCCATTGGAGACGGCCTTATACATTGTCCTAGCTCTCTCCGGCAGATAAAGGCACGCCAAACGAGCTCTTGTCCGGAGATAACACGTTGTCCACGGCCAGTCGAGCTCGCCATCGAGGTTAGTTTAATGGACTCAACTATCTTTCTGGATGATGTTGTGCGTTGGAACCAATATGATTACATTGCTAACAATGAGTTGTGTTGTAGGCTCCTATTCAGAAAGAGAGAGAGGCAATGCAGGCGGCTATGGCGGAGAAGGATAAGGAAATTAGGGAGCTGGAGGAGAGGACGACTGCATTGGTGGAGGCGGAGAGGGCACGGAATGATGCGTCTACCAGGGCCATATACGAGCTCTTCGTGGTAAGTTTCTTCTTCATGTTATTTCAAATCTTGCATTTTAATGTCCGTTTCATTAGCAAATAAAAAGTTTGACTTCTCGAAACCAAATGTACAGTCTATGTGCGAGAAGAACGGCCAAGTCCCTCCGCCGATGCCAGTCATTAACGTGGCGGGGACGGTGAGTTTCGTTTCGCTGGAGTGATGTGAAGAGTGTCCTCATGCTAACTACACATTGCAAACGATGTTTGGTGCAGAATATGTCCCGAAACACATCGCACGACCCTTCTACAGTCGAGCCTTCTCCAGGGCAGACTTCTCCAGGTGAAACAAGCCAGAGCCACCGTGCTTGACCCTAACTTAGGTATGTTATTTCTATTGTTTTAGTAAAAGATAGCTAGATGACATAATTAGCTTAGTTAGCTCCAAAATGACCGATTTAATAAAAAATGATCTATACTTAGCTAATTATCCTCGAAATGACATAATTAGCTCCAAAAAAGGCATTCTTAGCCAATTTTGCCCGAAGAAGGGGACAAGAGGAGAAGAAAGAGGAAAAATGAAAGGAAGGAAGGAAGAAGAAGAGGAGAAGAAGAAGAAGGAGAGGGAGGAGGATAAGAAGAAGGAGAAGGAGGAGAAGAAGGAGAAGGAGCTGCTCCTTCTCCTTCTTCTTCCTCCTTCTTCCTCCTTCTCCTTCTCCTTCTTCTTTTCTTCTTCTTCTCCTCTCCTTCTCCTCCTCCTCCTTCTTTTACTTCTTCTTCTCTTTCTCTTCTTCTACGTAGCTTAAACTCATCCAAGATAGCCTAAATTGGCTAATTATGCATCTAAATGACATAATTAGCTTAGTTAGCTCCAAAATGACCTATTTAATAAAAAATGACCTATACTTAGCTAATTATCCTCGAAATGACATAATTAGCTCCAAAAAGGCATTCTTACCCAATTTAGCTCGAGGAAGGGGACAACAGGAGAAGAAAGAGGAAAATTTAAAGGAAGGAAGAAGAAGAAGAGGAGAAGAAGAAGAAGGAGAGGGAGGAGGATAAGAAGAAGGAGAAGAAGGAGGAGAAGGAGGACTCCTCCTTCTGCTTCTCCTTCTCCTTTTCTTCTTCTTCTCCTCTTCCTTCTCCTTCTCCTCCTCCTCCTCCTCCTCCTTATTTTACTTCTTCTTCTCTTTCTCTTCTTCTACGTAGCTTAGACTCATCCAAGAAAGACTTAATTGGCTAATTATCCATCTAAATGACATAATTAGCTTAGTTAGCTCCAAAATGACCTATTTAATGAAAAATGACCTATACTTAGCTAATTATCCTCGAAATGACATAATTAGCTCCAAAAAGGCATTCTTAGCCAATTTAGCCCGAAGAAGGGGACGAGAGGAGAAGAAAGAGGAAAAATTAAAGGAAGGAAGAAGAAGAAGAGGAGAAGAAGAAGAAGGAGAAGGAGGAGGATAAGAAGAAGGAGGAAGAAGGAGGAAGAAGAAGGAGAAGGAGGAGTTCTTCCTCCTTCTCCTTCTCCTTCTTCTTTTCTTCTTCTTCTCATGTTCCTTCTCCTTCTCCTCCTCCTCCTCCTCCTCTGTCTTTTACTTCTTCTTCTCTTTCTCTTCTTCTACGTAGCTTAGACTCATCCAAGAAAGCCTAAATTGGCTAATTATCCATCTAAATGACATATTTAGCTTAGTTAGCTCCAAAATGACCTAATTAATAAAAAATGACCTATACTTAGCTAATTATCCTTGAAATGACATAATTAGCTCCAAAAAGGCATTCTTATCCAATTTAGCCCGAAGAAGGGGACAAGAGGAGAAGAAAGAGGAAAAATAAAAGGAAGGAAGAAGAAGAAGAGGAGAAGAAGAAGAAGGAGCGGGAGGAGGATAAGAAGAAGGAGAAGAAGGAGGAGAAGAAGGAGAAGGAGCTCCTCCTTCTCCTTCTTCTTCCTCCTTCTTCCTCGTTCTCGTTCTCCTTCTTCTTTTCTTCTTCTTCTCCTCTTCCTTCTCCTTCTCCTCCTCCTCCTTCTTTTACTTCTTCTTCTCTTTCTCTTCTTCTATGTAGCTTAGACTCATCCAAGAAAGCCTAAATTGGCTAATTATCCATCTAAATGACATAATTAGCTTAGTTGGCTCCAAAATGACCTATTTAATGAAAAATGACTTATACTTAGCTAATTATCCTCGAAATGACATAATTAGCTCCAAAAAGGCATTCTTAGCCAATTTAGCCCGAAGAAGGGGACAAGAGGAGAAGAAAGAGGAAAAATGAAAGGAAGGAAGAAGAAGAAGAGGAGAAGAAGAAGAAGGAGAGGGAGGAGGATAAGAAGAAGGAGAAGGGGCTCCTCCTTCTCCTTCTTCTTCCTCCTTCTTCCTCCTTCTCCTTCTCGTTCTTCTTTTCTTCTTCTTCTCCTCTCCTTCTCCAACTCCTCCTCCTCCTCCTCCTTCTTTTACTTCTTCTTCTCTTTCTCTTCTTCTACATAGCTTAGACTCATCCAAGCAAGCCTAAATTGGATGATTATCCATCTAAATGACATAATTAGCTTAGTTAGCTCCAAAATGACATATTTAATAAAAAATGACCTATACTTAGCTAATTATCCTTGAAATGACATAATTAGCCCAAAAAGGCATTTTTAGCCAATTTAGCCCGAAGAAGGGGACAAGAGGAGAAGAAAGAGGAAAAATGAAAGGAAGGAAGAAGAAGAAGAGGAGAAGAAGAAGAAGGAGAGGGAGGAGGATAAGAAGAAGGAGAAGAAGGAGGATAAGAAGGAGAAGGAGCTCCTCCTTCTCCTTCTTCTTCCTCCTTCTTCCTCCTTCTCCTTCTCCTTCTTCTTTTCTTCTTCTTCTCCTCTTCCTTCTCCTTCTCCTCCTCCTTCTCCTCCTTCTTTTACTTCTTCTTCTCTTTCTCTTCTTCTACATAGCTTAGACTCATCCAAGAAAGCCTAAATTGGCTAATTATCCATCTAAATGACATAATTAGCTTAGTTAGCTCCAAAATGACCTATTTAATAAAAAGTGACCTATACTTGGCTAATTATCCTACGAAATGACATAATTAGCTTAGTTAGCTCCTAAATGGTGTATTTAATAAAACATGACCTATAGTTAGCTGAGTTCTCTCCTAAATGACATAATAAGGCTTATGTAGCTGCAACATGACCTATTCCACCTAACTTAGGTATTAAATGGCCTATAATTAGCCTAGCTAGATCAAAAATGGCTTAATAAGCATAGTTTGCTCCGGAATGACCTATTTTACCCAAGTTAGCTCCGAAACGACCTATAGTTAGCTAGGGTTCCACCTAAATGACATAATTAGCTTAGTTAGCTCCTAAATGGTCTATACTTAGCTAATTTC
This sequence comes from Hordeum vulgare subsp. vulgare, assembly GCF_904849725.1. Lineage (NCBI taxonomy): Eukaryota > Viridiplantae > Streptophyta > Magnoliopsida > Poales > Poaceae > Hordeum > Hordeum vulgare. The sequence continues at coordinate 310,924,757 of NC_058520.1, forward strand.
TCTCCGAAATAACCTATATATACACTACTTCATCTAGTATTATTCTTCTAACTTTCTTATTTGTCATTTTGCAGATTACTTTCACTTCGCGGGAAGCTTGGAAAATATTGATGGAATGCTTGAAGATGATTTCTTGTACCATGCGTTGTATTGAAACTTTTGTAGTATATGAATATATGAAACTTTGTATGCACATGGATGAAACTGGTATAATATATGAAACTTTGTATGCACATGGATGAACTTGAAAGCTGGATCTAAGAGGTTATTTTAATATGGTTATGAGTACGGAAAGAAATTTATTTATGTCAAATATATATATATCCTCATTATTGTTAAAAATGCTGGATATAACAAAAAATAAATAAAAAAGGGGTTGGTTCCCCTCTTTGCCGTCTGCCCCCACATAGCAAAGGGGGGAGGCAGACGGCAAAGGGGGGAATCTGCCCCCTCCCTCTCCCCTCTTTGCCGTCTCCCCCCACATGGCAAACAGGGTGGGGGGGGTAGACGGCAAAGGGGCGAATCTGCCCCCTCTCTCTCCCCTCTTTGCCGTCTGCCCCCACATGGCAAAGGGGGGAGGCAGACGGCAAAGGGGGGAATCTGCCCCCTCTTTCTCCCCTCTATGCCGTCTGCCCCCACATGGCAAAGGGGGGAGGCAGACGATAAAAGGGAGGAGGCCTGCCGTTAAAACTTAACGGGGACGTTGCAATATATGTCGTCCCAGTTAATTTGCCGTCTGCCCCCTCATGGCAAAGATTCTTTGCCGTCCGCTTTGGGAAAGAAGACGGCAAAGAACCTCTTCACCGGATTTTTTTTTACCGTCTACTTTGCCGTCAGCTGACCGACGGAAAAGCCTTTGCCATCCGTGGTTGCACCCTTTGCCGTCCGCTTTGACAGACGGCAAATTTATGAATTTCAGTAGTGATGGAGAAGGCTAAGAAGGGGTTCTTGCCTGTATTGCAAGGTGTGAGGTTGAGTGCGACTCAAAAACGGACCACGGCGGAAGATAGAGAAAAGATGACTACCGTCCCCTATGCTTCAGTCATCGGCTCTATCATGTATGCCATGTTGTGTACCTGACCTGATGTGAACCTTGCCATAACTTTGGTAGGGAGGTACGAGAGTGATCCAGGAGTGGATCACTGGACAACGGTCAAGAATATCCTAAAGTACCTGAAAAGGACTAAAGATATGTCTCTCGTTTATCGAGGTGCCGAAGAGCTCGTCTTAAAGGGTTACGTCGATGCTAGCTTTGACACAGATCCGGATGACTCCAAGTCACAAACCGAATACGTGTACATTTTGAATAAGAAGTTAGCTGGTGCAGTTGCAAGCAATGCGTCGTAGCGGCATCTACATGCGAAGCGGCGTACATACCTTCTTCGGAAGCAGCGCGAGAAGGAGTCTGGATGAAGGAGTTCATCATCGACCTAGGAGTGATTCCAAGCGCGTCGGGCCTAATGACTCTGTTCTGTGACAACACTGGAGCTATTGCTATTGCAAAGGAGCCCAGGTTTCACAAGAAGACCAAGCACATCAAGCGCCGCTTCAACTCCATTCGTGGATATATCCAGGATCACTATAGGAATTAGCTTCTTTGTCGTCTGCCATCACAGATGGCAAAGAGTAAACCACCGACTGCAAAGAGTAATACATAGACGGCAAAGAATCCCACTATTGGCAAAATTTCCGCGTCGGCCTACGACGGCATTGTAGCTTCTTTGCCGTCTGCCTCACCGAAGCGGACAACAAAGAGCTTTGCCATCAACTTTTCACAAGAGCAGTCGGCAAAGATGTCGAGACGGCAGCCGGCAGGCGTTGCCTCCGTTAGGGGCTAATGGAGGCTTTGCCGTCGGCCTCCCCCTCTTCTTTGCCGTCTGCCTCCACCTCCTCCCCCCACTCTTTGGCGTCTGCCTCCACCTCCACTCTTTGTCGTCGGCCTCCACCTCCTCCTCCCCCCCCCCCCTCCACTCTTTGCCGTCTGCCTACCCCTCCTCCCCCTCCTCTGTGCCCTCTTCTTTGCCGTCTGCACCCCCAGGAAGCAGATGGCAAAGAGACTATATGGCCACCTACTGCTGCCCAGGTTGCACAGCTGGGCGCCACGTAGCACCTTTGTCGTCGGTCAGCGGATGGCAAAGTCCTTTGCCATCAGCTGGCAGACGACAAAGGGCCCATATTGTCATAGTTTTGTTTTTTTGTTTATTTCACAGCACATATACATATACATAGCACATATATAGGTCACAACACATATACATATACATAGCACATATATAGGTCACAACACATATTCATAGCACAAAGTTTCATCCATATATATACATATACATATAGTTCCACATATACTGTTCAACCATATATACATATACATATAATTCCACATTGTTCATCAACTCAAATGAAAACTAGAACTAAAGCACTCCCTCAATGCCAGCTTCCATACATGTAGTACATCCAATCAGCAAAATGGGAATAAGAAAGTCAGAAAAAGAACCACAACAACATATATATGAAAAATAAGCTAAATTTAAGAAGAAAGAGAAGAAGCAAGAAGAGAACAAGGAGAAGAAAAACAGGAAGGAGGAGGAGCAGGAGGAGGAGGGGAATGAGAAGGAGAAGGAGGAGGAGAAGAAGAAGAAGAAAAAAGAAGAAGTGAAGAAGAAGGAGAAGAAGGAGGAGAGAAGAAGAATGAGAAGAAGGAGGGCTCCTTCTCCTCCTTCTCTTCTTCTCCTCCTCCTCCTCCTTCTTCTTCTCCTTCTCCTTCTCTTCTTCTTCTCTTCTTCTTCTTCTTCCTTCTTTTCATTTCTCCTCTTCTCCTGTTCTTGGAGCTAAGTATGTCATTATGTCATTATAGAGGAAAACTATGTATTTTTGGAGCTAAATGGGCTAATTATGTCATTATAGAGGAAAACAAGCTAAGTATATAATATTTATGAGCTAACCAAGGTTCTTATGCCATTTTGAGCTTATAATCTCTTTTTGGAGCTAAATGGGCTAATTATGTCAAGGAGAATATGAAAGAGGAGAAGAAATAGGGGGAGGAGAAGAAGAAGAAGAAATAAAGAAGGAGGAGAAGGAGGAGGAGGAGGAGGAGAAGGACTAGAAGGCCAAGGGCCTTCTCCTCCTCATCCTTCTCCTTCTTCTCTTCTTCTTCTCCTCCTCCTTCTTCTCCTTCTACTTCTCTTCTCTTTCTCTTCTTGTTTTTGTTCTTCCTTTTCATTTCTCTTCTTCTCCTCTTCTTGGAGCTCAGTTAACTAACTATGTCTTTTTGGAGCTAAATGGGCTAATTGTCCCATTATAGAGGAAAACAAGCTAAGTATATAATCTTAATGAGCTAACCAAGGTTCTTATGCCATTTTGAGCTTATAATGTCTTTTTGGAGCTAAATGGGCTAATTATGTCATTGTTGGGGAAATTAAGGCAAGGAGAATATGAAAGAGGAGAAGAGAAACTTACCGTAGTGGTCATCAAGGAGGAGAAACACGTGGAGAAGGGTCGTGCGATGCCGCTCGCGAGTTATTCTGCACAATAGATATTTTGCAATGTCTCAATTAGCATGATGACACTCAATTATTAATACTAGTTCATAATGAAACTCACCGTGTCAATCGAAGAGAAAACGGGCATCGACGGAGGGACTTGACCGCTCTTCTCGCACAGACACTGAAGACTGGGTCGTATTAGTTAGTAATGAAACAGACATTACACACATGATTTGGCTAATGTGAAAAAAAAACTTACCACAAAAAGCTCGTACAGGGCCCGTTGACCCGCCTCATTCTGGGCCCTCTCCTCCTCAATCAATCATGCCGTGGTTTGGTCCCTCTCATCAAGAACAGCCTGAAGAGCAGCCTGGCTTACCAATCTCTCTTTCTCAAGAGCAGTCTGGTTTGCCACTCTCTCTTTCTAAAGAACAGCCTGAAACACCATTCCTCGTTACCATAGTAATGATCTATGGTGACACACATAATGAAATGGATGAAAGTTTTCTTAGTCCGTACAACTAACCTCGATGGCAAGATCGACTGGCCGTGGACGATGCGTTATCTCAGGACAGCTGCTCAACTGGCACGCCTTGATCTCTGGGAGATTGAGTGGACAACATATTATCCCATCTCCAATGGCTATCGAGCCATGGGGCCTCCCGCCACCAGATATCATCACCAGCTCTGGATCCAAAGGTTCCTGGCTAGGGTTAAAGTCATCCCCTTTCGTAGCCTTCCCCGTGTCCCTATATGTCACGAGCTTGTGGTGGGATGATATGTTGGTGAAGTTATATGGATCATCCAGGTGAGACTCATAGAATTCCTTCGCCTTCTTGTACGAGGCAGTATGGGCCATGCCATAAAGGTCGTACAAGTGTGGCATCTCCGTCTTATTGTGATGCGCCTAAAAGAGAGGAACAAAATATTAGCATGAAGAATGAATTGCATGAATCATGAAGCAAATCACATAGCCAGTTTTGTCCGAACTGAAGTAAGTTGGTGCTGCCTTGATGGTGTGGCACACCAACCATTTGGCTACGCCGATCCTTCGCATTCTCTTGGACGGCTCGCCAGCTGCCTGTGCACCACTCATCAACCAACGCCTCCCAACAATCCATCTTATCCGCACACCATCTCGGGGGCACCTGTAAGTTATTAGAAAGAATTTTGAAGGCTACGCCTATGAATGAAATCAAGAAAACTACGTAGCAAGACTTAAAAATAGGTAATTGCCTTCATGTATTGCTCCTTCTTCAGAAACTTTTCGCGGCAATCCTTCTTCTGCATCTTAATACCACGCGTGGCGTAGTAGTCTCGAATAGCCTGCGGCCGAGCCTCGTGGCGTAAGTTATGTAGTAACCGCCTACACTCGACCTCGATAACCTTGGCCGCCTGCTCCTCATATCCATCCTCACAACTATAGAAGGTCTGCAATCAAACGTGAAAACACCGATTAGTACAATAATTAGCTATATTGTTAATTTTAGATTGTGTAGAAGGATAATTTAGCCAAAAGCTCTTGATCACCATCTCGGCCCTCGTGTGGCACAAGACACCATCTATAATCTCCTCCGGCGGGGCCTGCGCAGCCTGGTAGTGCTCCCAGGAAAATCCTAGTGTAGGAACCTGACCCTCACCAGGCAATGTGACAAACCCCGAGAAATTTGTCCGGCAAAGCACAGCAAGGACCGAGTTCGGCCTGCATACTCCAAGAGGGTCCATCCCCTGCAGTATGATAAGGTCAACACATTAGATATTTGAACAAACTTGAAGGCAAAAGCTAAAAAAAGAGTAAATGTACTTACCTATCTCCTTCAGGTTTAATCACCGGCCTCTGCTCGTGGGTAGCCGGCACGACTGGGAGACGTGTACTACCACGCTTGTACGCGATGGCCCCGTCCACCTGCACATCGCCCTCACTATCCGTAAACTCATCCCCGCCATCCCCGCCCCCCGAGCCACTCGGACCCTCGGTCCAATTCGGCAACTCGGTTGGATCCGGCCAGGTATCCCATCCGGGCCTCTCCACGTCGGGTGAAGCCTCCGGAATCATAGTCTCGTGGGCTGAATGCACCTCAACCCGAGGCTGATCTTGGACCGGAGTCTCATGGGACGATTACCCGTCAACAACAGGCTCCTGGACCGGAGTCCCCGTAGCCCCCTCCGCAAACGGGTCCACCATAGTATTCCTATGCTTGGGTGAATGAGCTGGTGGTGGTGGCGAGGACGCCTCAACAGTCCTCCTGGATCTTCCGCAGCCACCACCTCTCCCTGTACCCTTCCCCTTCTTCCATACCCGACCAGCACCTCTCCCGTTGGGAAATGCCGTCGACGAAGAAGAAACCACGGGTGGTGTCAACAGACTATCTGCCAAGGATCTACGGAGAGATAGGGGTGGAAGGGAAGTACCACCCCTCGTGCGGGGCGGCTGGGAAGAACCCGTCGAGCGCTCTGGACCAGCGCCCACCATCTTTCAACACATGGTGACCTGCCATGATAAAGATTAAAAGAAACTAGTACAACATAAAAAAAATGAATAATTGACATGAATAATAATATGTACATGAATAATAAAGATTAAAATATATTTAATTTCAGTTGTGAATCTTACAAACTAATAATCATCATCAATAAATGCATCATCAGCATCACTATCACGCATGTCTTCATGAATGACCTGCTCGTCGGATTCAACGGCGTGAAGTTGCGAAAGGCCTTTCTTTAATCGTTGAAGCATTGAGAGGTCATCCGCATCAGTAACCTCTACTAGTTCCAGGTCTTCTGGTTTCGGCTCAGGGGTGGAGTCGGATTCATTGTCGCTGTCTACTTCCATGTTCTTGGGTGAAGCACGGCGGTTCTTGAAACATTTCTTGGAAAGACGTGTTTCTTGGAAGAATTCTCCATCATATGTGTCTGGGTTAATGTGAGATTCATAATCCTGTTCATTTGGGAGAGGTGGTCTGATATGTGGCGGCACTTCATAAACAACATACCAACCTTCCAGATTCTTCCACGGTAGATAGAAAACTTGGGTCGCCTGTTGAGCCGTAATATAGACATCGGGAACATCTAAATGGGTGTTTGGATTGATTTCGACTAGTCCTATATGTTCATGAGTCCTTCTAGTCTCCTTCGGCTCGAACCAATAACATTTGAAGACTACGACGTTCGGTGGGTTTTCACCATAGAATTGAAGTTCATAAATTGCTTCAACTCTTCCATAATACTCGATAACGCCTTCTCCAATAACAGAGACACCACAATTTGTAGATTTCCGGTCGGGCATAGATAGCTCTATGCCAAAGGTACGAAAGAGATACCCGTTGATGTTGTATTTCTCAATTGAACGGACCTTATAGTCAAAACCATTAGCGACTTGTATCAATTCGGCGTCCATAGACTCTGAATTAGCCTACAAGTTTAATACGAAATGATTGTTGCATTAGCCGCAAGTTAGACCAATAAATGAAATGGTCCATTATTGATAATAACCGTTTGTTTGACCCAAGAGATGAAACCGGGATAGCCGCCTCCTATCTTTGACAGAAGCCCATACTCTTTGACGTAATCATTTTCGATCACCGCTCGATATGAGAATTTGGCGACATAACAGCTGTTCGAAATATCCGGGAATAAGAGCAGTTCAAACGAATTAGAAGTTACGGGAAAATGTGCCAAGAACTCACTCGATGTACGGGCGCACTTCTGTTAGGTTGTTGAAGATATACAACGAAATATTCCGCCATTCTTCGACATCCAACGTTATTGGTTTCGAAGCACCGGCTGGTGCGAGCTTCCCTTTGAATAGGCTGAGGTTGGACCCACCTTTTTTAGGGTCTACATCATTGTGCTAAGGCTTTGGATTATGCAAATGATGATTTTTGGCTACGTACTATGCTGTCACAAAGTTTGCCACCTCCTTAGTAATGAATGCCTCAGCCATCGATGCTTAAATTCTACGCTTATTTTTACATTTAGCTCGAAGGGTCTTCTGCATCCTCTCAGTCGCATAGCACCAACGATCTTGCACGGGCCCACCCAATCTTGCCTCGGTCGGTAGATGTAAAATCAAATGCTGCATTGGATTAAAGAAGCCCGGTGGAAAGATCTTCTCTAACTTGCACAACAACTCAGTGCAAACTCCTCCATGTCTTCTACCACGCCGGGCGACAATTCTTTCGCACAAAGAACACGAAAGAAATAGCTCAGCTCCTCTAGTAGTAGCCATTCATCCTCAGGAATAAAGCCACGTAACATCACCGGCATTACCCACTCTATCCATATGTGCCAATCATGATTCTTGAGACCAAAGATTTCTAATTTTTCAAGACTCGCTCCCCTCTTTAGATTCGCTGCATACCCATTGGGGAACATCAAGTGCATTTTCACCCACAAGATAATTTCCCTCATAGCTGGCCTTCCAAGATTGAACCAGGCCTTTGGCTTCGACCACTTCTGCTTTCCTTTGCCTTCTTGCATGTTTTATAACGGTCTATGCCATAGTGTCTCTTGATCGACTCTAGCCTTAGTATTATCCTTTGTCTTCCCATCTATGTCAAACAATGTACCGAAAATAGCCTCTCCAATATTCTTTTCAGTGTGCATCATGTTGATATTGTGTGGAAGAAGGCGGTCTTTGAAGTAAGGCAGATCCCAGAAACATGGCTTGTGAGTCCAGGCGTTTTTGAATTATACCCCTTGAAATACCCTGGACGCTTTGGATTAGGATCGAGGGCGTTTAACTGATCCCAGATCAGTTGGCCTGTCAACGCAGGTGGTGCCAAGTTTTTGACAACTTTAACTTTGGTAAAGTTCTTCTTGTCTTTTCTGAACTGATGGTCACGATCCACGAACCGTCTATGCAAGTCAAAGCAAGAATACTTCCGACCCTCCTGGAACCAATGAAACTGAAGAGCTGCCTTGCATTGGGGGCACGGGAACCTCCCATGCACACACCATCCATACAATAGTGCATACGCCGGCAAGTCATGCATAGAGTACATGTACCACACATGCATTTTGAAGTTTTTGTTCTAGCGGCATCGTATGTCTTGACCCCATTATCCCAAGTGTCTTCCAATTCATCCTTAAGCGGCTACCGGTACACATTCATACTCTTCCCCGGATAATTGGGCCCTGGAATTATCAACGTCAGAAACATGTCCTTTCTTTGCATAATCTGTCCGGGGGGAGATTGAGTGGAATGACAAATACAGGCCAACAACTACATTTGGTTGTTGTCATTCCGAAGGGATTAAAACCATCTGTGGCGATGCAAACTCGAGGATTCCTTGGATCTACCGCTTTAGCCTGATGCAATCCATCGAAATGTTTCCACGCTTCCCCATCCGATGTGTGTACCACCATCTTCTTCCCATCCGCATCTAGTTCGGTTCTTTTGCCCAATTTGTGCCCTGTCATCTGTTTGGCTGTCTCTTCGACCATGAAAATACGTTGAAGTCTTGGTACGATTGGCATATACCGAAGAACACTAACTGCAATTTTGGTCTGCCTCTTCTCACCCATACCGTTGTCTACCACAAGATACCTGCAAGACTCGCAATTGGGACAATAGTCCAAGTGTGCATACTCCTTCCTAAATAAGACACATCCTTTCTCACATGCATCTATATTCTCATGGGGCATCTTAAGTACACGAAGTATTTTGTCCGACTAGTACAGGCTTGCAGGCATGACATGGCCTTTGGGTAGGAAGTGTCCAAATAGTGTCATCATCGCGTCGTAGCATTCTCTTCCCAAGTTGAACTGAGCCTTCAGAGCCATTACTTGTGCAATTGCATCCAGCTGACAGAGCTCAGTGTGCTCATGGAGAGGACGTTTTGAAGACTCCAACATTTCATAAAAGGCCTTTGCAGATTCGTCCATTTCATCTTCTGAATCCCGAGGATCATCAAAGTCTTCATCTTCGATCCCGGTACCATGCTCGTCGGTGCGACGACGGACCACCTCAGCACTTGTGCGTTGTGTAGACTCACCATGAAATGTCCACACCGTATAATTAGGCTTAAAACCCCTCCTCTGCAGGTGTTTAATCATTACCGTCTCTGTTGTCTTTTTATAGTTGTCGCATCCAGGAGAGGGGCAATAGTTTATTTCCTGGCGATTTGCGAATGCGGCTTTCACAAATTCCTTAGTTTGTACAAACCATTCTTTCGTCATCTCTTTCTGACTAGGGTCACCGGTATACATCCATGCACGATCACTCATCTTGCCTAGCTACTAAAGACGGAAGAAATATATTTATATATAATTTAGCATTTATATTCATCGGTTAATCAGGTTCGCCATTGTTATTACGTCCAGGCAACCTACACGCTAATAGGTAAAGATAAAGATAGGTCCTAATCCCACCCGAGTATGTGTAGATTGGGTTCGTGTTCCCATGCTCTGCTCCGGATCCAACGCAAAATTTCGGCAGCACCTCCCCGCTATTCTCCTGATTGACGTCTCTGCAATAAACAGAGAGGATGTGCATCCGGAGAACAACAGGGCGGCACTGACAAAATTCCGCATCGGATCCAAAGCACAACATACGGGAAAACGAACCCAATCTACACATACTCGGGCTGTGCATGGATAATGTTGGACAATTCAAAAGGATGGCGGTTATGAATATGCAAAGACGTGCATACTTCTAGATGTCGCCCTTTCAAACGGGAGACGCATACTGGTCACACATACTGATAAATTAATTTAATTACCTAAATCTAGAAAGTTTCATTAGGAAACCGAGCCATAGTAAATGAAGAGGCGAGGAGGAGATGAAATTTGTAGTGACCCACGAATGCAGGGGCGGAGCTCGTACAACGCACGGGGAGGTCTTCGCACAGCAGATCTCACAGCGACGAGACAACTATCACATGTAAATCCACCCGATCAACCCAAATATTCTAATTATGTCATTTTAGAGGAAAACAAGTTAAGAATATAATATTCATGAGCTAACCAAGGTTTTTATGCCATTTTGTAGCTAAATGGGCTAATTATCTCATTGTTGGGGAAAATAAGGTAAGGAGAATAAGAAAGAGGAGAAGAAAGCGGAGGAGGAGGAGAAGAAGAAGAAATCAAGAAGAAGGAGAAGGAGGAGGAGGAGAAGAAGTAGGAGAAGAAGGAGAAGGAGGAGAAGGTATTCTTCTTCTCTTCTTCTCTTATTCTCCTCTTCTTCTTTTCTTCTTCTTTCCTTCTTCTCCTTCTTATTTTTGTCTTCTCCTCCCCTTCGTCTGCTTATTTTTCTTCTTCTTCTTCTTCTTCTTCTTCTTCTTCTTCTTCTCCTCCTCCTCTTATCCTCTTCTCCTCCTCCTCCTCTTCTTCTTCTTCCTATTCTTTCTATTAATCTAACTAACTAACTAACCTAACTAACCAAGCTAACTAAACCTATCGCTAAACCTATCTAGCACTAAACAGCAAAAAAATAAGAAAAACAGAATTTACCACTAAGTAACTAAAAAAGAATCTAGTTACCACTAATTAACAAAACAAAATCTACCACTAAACTACCTACTAAATCTACTAATTAACTAACTAAATCTACCAACTAACTAAACTACCACTAAATCTACTAATTAACTAACCTACCAGCTAAACTATATATGCCACTAAATCTGTTAATTAGCGAAAAGAAGAAGAAAAAATGACTCACCAGAGGGGGCTTCCGGGGAGGAGGAGGGCGCGGTGGTGGAGGAGAGGGCGCTGGTGGCGGAGGGGGTGGTGGTGGATAAGGGGCGAGCTCCGACGGCGGTGGTGGAGGAGGAGATCCCGGGGAGGAGGATGGGGTGTGGTGGAGGAGGGGCGTAGGGAGGAGGGGGCGCAGGGAGGCCGGAGGAGGGCGTAGGGAGGCCGGAGGAGGACGGGGCGGCAGCGCGGGGAGGCCGGAGGAGGAGGAGCGCAGGGAGGCCGGAGGAGGATGGGGCGCAAGGAGGCCGAAGGAGGAGGGGGCGGCGGTGCAGGGAGGCCACAGGAGGGCGCGGCGTCGGTGGTGGTTTCGGGGGGTGAGACAGAGGGGTGTGGGGTGGCCGTTAGGGGTGAGAGAGAGGCACGTGGGGGTGGGGCTAACGGCCTTTAGGGCGCACCCTCTTTGTTGTCTGCCTCCCGACGGTACAGAGGAGAAAAGCGGACGACAAAGAGAGAGGTCGTTAGGGGGAGAGAGGGGGTGCGGTGTGGGCCAGCCGAGCTCTTTGCCGTCTGCCTGGGTGATGTTTGTCGTGAGCCAGCTGACGGCAAAGAGCTGGCTTATGGCAAATAGTACCTTTGCCATGAGCCTTCTCTTTGCCGTCTGGTTTCTGGTAGCTGATGGCAAAGAGGGTCTTTGCCATCAGCCAGCAGACGGAAAAGAAGCAGCAGATGGCAAAATCTCTGATTCTAGTAGTGGATGGAGATATAGATATTTGTAAAGTACATACGGATCTGAATGTCGCACACCCGTTGACTAAACCTCTTCCACGGGTAAAGCATGATCAGCACGAGAACTCTAGTGCAAGTGGGAGAATGTTGGAAATATGCCCTAAAGGCAATAATAAATTTGTTATTATTATATTTCCAGTTCATGATAATTGTCTATTATTCATGCTGTAATTGTATTAACCAGAAACCGTAATACATGTGTGAATATATAGATCACAATGTTTCCCTAGTGAGCCTCTAGTTTCCTAGCTTGTTGATTAATAGATGATCATGGTTTCTTGATCATGGACATTGGATGTCATTGATAACGGGATCAAATCATTGGGGAATGATGTGATGGACAAGACCCAATCCTAAGCATAACACTAGATCATGTTGTTCATCTCCTAAAGCTTTTCTAATGTCAAGTATCATTTCCTTAGACTGTGAGATTGTGAAACTCCCAGATACCATTGGAGTGCTTTGGGTGTACCAAACATCACAAGTAACTGGGTGATTATAAAGGTGCACTACGGGTATCTCCGAAAGTGTGTGTTGCGTTGTACGAATCGAGAATGGGATTTGTTACTACGTGTGACACAGAAGTATCTCTGGGCCCACTCGATAATCCATCATCTTATTGAGCTCAGTGTGACTATGGGGTTAGCCACGGGATGATGTGTTGCGGAATGAGTAAAGAGACTTGTCGGTAACAAGATTGAACAAGGTATAGGGATACCGACGATCGAATCTCTGGCAAGTATCATACCGATAGACAAAGGGAATTGCATACTGGATTGATTGAATCCTTGACATCATGGTTCATCCGATGAGATCATCATGGAACATGTGGGAACCAACATGGATATCTAGATCCTGGTGTTGGTTATTGTCCGGAGAGATGTCTCGGTCATGTCTTCATGTCTCTCGAACCCGTAGGGTCTACACACTTAAGGTTCGATGACGCCAGGGTTATAGGAAAATAGTGTATGTGGTTACCGAAGGTTGTTTGGAGTCCCTGATGAGATCCCGGACGTCACGAGGAGCTCCAAAATGGTCCGGAGGTAAATATTGATATATAGGATGAGGAATTTTGGACGCCGGAAATGTTTCGGGCGTCACCGGTAACATACTAGGACCACCGAAAGGGTTCCGGGGGTCCACCGGGAGGGGCCACCAGCCCCAAGGATAGCATGGGCCAAAAAGGTGGAAGGGAACTAGCCCAGAGTGGGTTGGTGCACCTCCCACCTAGGCCCAAGGCGCAACAAGGGAGGAAGGGGGCAAACCCTGGCGTAGGAGGGGGCCCAAGGCCCATCTAGGCCGCCACCCCTCCTCTCCCTTTCCCTGGCCGTCGCCCTCTGCCCTAGATGGGGCTGCCACACCCCTTAGGGGTGGGAACCCTAAGGGTGGACACTCCTCCCTCTCCCCTTATATATAGTGGAGGTTTTGGCCTTTGGAGCACACATGAAATCTCTCTTTCTCGGCGCAGCCCAACCCCTCTCTATCCCCGTCCTCTGCATAGCTTAGCGAAGCTCTGACGGTGAACCACGTAGCTCCACCGCCACCACGCTGTCGTGCTGTTGGAGTTCTCTTCCCCAAGCTGTCCTTCCTACTTGCTGGTTCAAGGTGTTGGATATGTCACCAGGCTGCACGTGTGTTGACCGCGGAGGTGCCGTAGTTCGGCACATAGATCGGAGTCCACCGCTATCTGAATCGCAGCGAGTATGACTCCATCAACCGCGTTCATAGTAACGCTTCTGATTAGTGATCTTCAAAGGTATGAAGATGCTCCACAATCTCTCTCAGTGCTGGTTTCTGCATAGATAGATCATTGTATGGCGTAGGATTTTTTTTGAAATTACTACGATCCCCAACACCCGTCTGGGCCTGTGGGGTAATTAGCTCGTGGGTTTGCGCCGAGCTGCTCTTGCTTTGTAGGTGGGACGGGGTGGATACCCTATCGGCACTCTATGTCCACAGGTCACTGTCCCGCACTATGTCCGGTGAGGCTCCTAAGGCTCGATGCTCAGGAGCCACCTTTGGCGCTTGTGTGATTCGTTTTCACGTTCCTTTGGTCATCGCCCCAGGACGCCCTGAGGCCTCCCGAGACTCTTTGTGGTGATATTGTGCTTCGATCTGGACCCCCAAGCGGGGGTTGATCGCCGAAAATGTTTGCCCGTGGGATGACAGGTCCTTGCTTTCGCTCCTTGGCCCCTAGGTGTAGTGCGGAGGGTTTAGCTGCTGAGAGAATGTCATCCAGAAAAAGAGGCCTCAAAACCGGTGAAACAAGAAAGCGCAAGAGAAAGTTCCACCCCCCGTTTTGTTTTTCAAACATCAACTTTTTAAAAGTGACAAACTTAAGTCCAGCAGAACATAGTTCGAAATCCAGGAAAAAGCCAGACAACGCCGCGCTCGACACCTAGGATGGCATAGTCATTAGTGGACTATGTGGGTTTCCATGCCAGCTGCGGGCTTAGTCAATGATGGACTGAGTTGATTGCCTCCGTCTTCTCCCTAGCACGGAGCATAGGGCTTTGACTAGGCGTGGGGTGGACTCCTTCCGCATCCTCTGGGAGCCCTGGGCAAATACAGCCTCACTTCGTTATTACGTGAGAGAGTCACGGTGGGGGTATATGTGGGAGGTCGAGAGGACGCTTTGGCCTCGCGAGTGTCCCTACCCACGAGGCATAGGCATCTGATTCTAGAAGTCATTGCTGGACTGTGTTGATTGGTGCCGTCTCCTCCCCAACATGGAGCACAGAACTTACACTAGGCATGGGGTGGACCCCTTCCGCATCCTTGGGGGGACCTAGGTGTACACAACCTCGGCTCGTTATTATGTGAGAGTGTCACAGGATGAAGTAGGTCTCCAAAAAATTGAAGGATGATGCAGAGGCGCAACGGGTTGATGGAGGTCATGCGCGCTCCTTCTCCTGAGACCGGTTGGTGGATTTTCTATTGCTCTACGTCGGCAGGTCCCAGTCCTGCACATTTCCCTACCACCGTAAGGTGCCTCACGGGGCAAGGCCCTAGCACCCGTGACACCGACCAAATGTGCCTAGACGACACCAGGGTGGCCAAGTAGCTTTGTGACCGGTAAGGCTCCTGAGGCGCTATGCTTAGGAGCCCCCTTTAACGTTCGAGCGGCTCTGCGTCGCCAAGATCCAGTACCGCACATTTCCCAACCGCTGTTGCACGCGACAGAACGAACGGACGTAGCTACGGGGTCAAGCCATGCCACCCCTGATAATGACCGAATGTCCGTGGATGATATCAAGTGTGGCAGGTGGACTTATGACCGGTAAGGCCCCTGAGGCGCAATGCTCAGGAGCCACCTTTTGACGCTCAAGCGCCCCCCACCTCGTCCTGCGGATTGTGGCCCTAGGAAGCCGCGAGGCCTCCCCAGGTCCCGCGAAGGGGCATCGTGCACCGATCGGAGCCCCCGGGCGGGGGGGGGGGGTAGATCGCCCGAAGATGCAAGAAAGGCAAGATGTCAGGTCGTCAAAGGGATGCAGCAAAAGTTATAGAGACACGAGTAAATGATATGATGGGCAAGGGTATGCCGTGAGCACTTGAAGTTCCTACGGTCAGCAGGCATTCCCTAGAGCAGTGAACCCAAAAAATTAACTCGCATAGCTTCTTCGCATATGAGGGGCGCCTCGTGAGGCTCGACCCCGGGCACGTGCACCGGCTCCATGGTTGTCGCGGGTGGCCCGCACCACTTGTGTCTCGTTGCTTCACATGACTTGTCCTTTTGAGTCCTGTGGTCCGGTTCTTTGCAGTTACTACCGGGGGGCGGCTAGAGTCATGCCCTGCGGCCTGGGGGTGCTGGGGGCCTCCAGGGCGTTCCTTACTCCTGAGTAGGATAGGCGCCCCGGGGGGGGGCGGTTGAGGCTCTTCCTCGTCGAGAGGGTCAGGGGGTATCACATACTCTGGTACGTAAGGCTCCATGTAGGCGTTCGGTCGTCCTCCAAAGCCGTACAGTAGCACGACGGTGGTGGTCCCTCTCAGCGGTGGAGGGGGATCCCCCCGGCCTTGTTGCTCGAAGATCTTCTTGTGATGGGCCTCCGCGCGAAGTCGTTTGTTCCTGTTGCCGCCATTGGTTGGTCCCGGTCTTGCCTAGTGCAGACTCCTCCTTTGGTATCCTGACTTGTCCCCATCGTCGTACTTCGCCCGTGCCGACGCCTCCGCCTTGTGTTGGATGCGCTTGAGGGAGCCCTCTCGTCTGTCCGCCCCGGGTTGTCGAGGGCCATCCTGGTCTTGGCGATGCGTGCCAGTGTGCGCATCGAACGTCTTGCCGTTCCCTTCGCGTGCTTGGAGGCTGTCAACATGTTGCGCCTCGAGGCCGACTGCCGTAATCTCGAGGAGGAGGCGGGAGGCATGCGACTCATCCCTCTCGGTCCCGTCCAGCACCGGTGGGGCCCCGCCATTTGCAGTCCTGAGGGCCGGCAGGGGGTGCGAGCCCCCGGTGCCTGTCTCCCATGGTCTTGGAGACGAGCAGGGTCCGCCCAAGCATTGAAGCCCCTTGCATTGGTCGCTGGCGAAGCATCTCGCTTGCGATCTACAGTGTGTCGTGCGCGTTGAGGTCCCTGAAGTTGATGCGGTGCGTCGTGGGTGCCGAGGGCGCCTCCCAGCCGCCATGCGCCTGGGCGGAGCTGGTGTTTGAGGTGGTGGAGATGATGTTGACTATCTGGTATGAGCCGCGTGGTACCATAACACCGGAACACGTGCTTTCGGCCGCCGTGGTATGATGGTTAGAAGCCAGCTCGACGAGGCTCGAACAAGATTGTTGGGCGCCGGCCATCGGAGCAACTGGGCTTAGGGAAGAGGATGCCCAGAGAAGACCTCGACGCACCCCCTACCTAGCGCGCCAAATGTCGGATTTCAGGCTTCGCAAAACCGTAAAGATTCGAACTCAGGGGCGTGTACGAAGATCTCTCTCGTACTCACCTCACCTAGCTCGCTACTCGATGGACAAGGCAGAGAACTCAGTCAATGGTGAGGAATACAAAGAACACGACAGTTTACCCAGGTTCGGGCCGCTGAGAAGCGTAATACCCTACTCCTGCTTTGGTGGATTGCCTCTCTTGGAGGTGGGTGGATGAACTAGTATAGTGCTCGGGAGCCTCCGGAGGCTGGGTGGCTTTGTGTGGTGCTAGTGGATGAATGAATCTCTCCTCTACGAAGCAATCTATCCTCTATATATAGCGGCGGCCCCGGTCCTCTTCCCTTATCGCTTCGGCGGCAAGGGATCCCACAACGGCCAATTTCGAAGGGGGACACGGTAACATGCTCCCCTATCCAAAGGTGGTCTTTGTCTTCAAAGTGGTCATCAACGTTGTAGGGACGGGTCCAGGGTGACGTCTGTCCTGTTGGCAGGCGGCGGCAGCCTTATTGCACCGGAAAGAAACCTTTAGAAGATGCCTTGGAACCTGCGTTCACCCTTGCCCCCTTTTCACTAAAGGGGAAACTGCTCCGTCCCGCTGTCCGCTGCTCACCTGTCCTTCCCCCACGTCACCCTTCTCCTCACACTGGGTCTCACCTCCGAATATCCGCTGCTCCAGAGGGGTCCTCAGGAGGACCCCTGTGGGTTTTGATACTGTTCCTCCTCGCAAGGCTTGGTCCCTCGCGAGGGCCTTGCCTTGAGTGACTCTGGGCCTGTTGGTTTTTCGGTCGATGAAGTGGGCCAACCCTGGGCCGTAGGCAGGCAGATCTGGGTACCCCCATTCCCAGAATTCCCAAACATTGATAATCATCTATTTGAGCTTCGTGACCTCATGTGTGCTAAAGGAGATGTCGTCACCATCAATAACTACATTGTTGAAGCCATTCGCATTCATAAACTTGAAAATTGTTATGGTCAAAATTCTAACGAATATCTTGATTCTTGTGACAAGGATATTCCATTTGATGATGACGATGTGGAGCATGGTTACTATGATGAAGAGATCAGGAGCCTAAGTCTAATGGCAAACCTTAGAGAATACATGGCCGGAGGAAAGGAGTGGATTCTCGACGGTGGATGAAGCGATCACATGGTCGGGGATAGAGACATGTTTGAAGAGATCACACCAAACCATGGACCACAAAGGTATGTGCTTTTGGAGAAACCTCCAGGGGCAAGGTACTTGCTCTTGGTAAGGTGGCTATATCTCATGATAGTTCCATTTAGAATGCAATGCTTGTTGAATCTATTAGCTACAATCTTCTTTCCGTATCTAGACTAGCGGACTTTGGTTTCAATGTGCTTTTTACGAAAGTTGATTGCCAAGTGTTTCATCAATATAATCATAACATGGTCTTTATCGGCTTTGGTAGAGGTCATCTATACATTGTGGATTTCACTACAAAATCCAAACCTCATACATGTCTTATTGCAAAATCTTCTAAAGGATGGTTATGACATAGAAGGTTAGGAGATGTTGGTATGCGTAAACTAGACAAGCTTATCAAAGGTGATCATATTCATGGTGTTAAAGATGTTATATTTGACAAATATAGACTTTGTAGTGCTTGTGAAGCAGGTAAACTATTTGGTGGAAGTCATCCCGCGAAGAACATCATGACTACTAGAATGCCACTCGAGGTGCTTCACATGAATCTCTTTGGTCCAATTGCTTACGAGAGCGTGAGTGGCAATTGTTTTAGTCTAGATATAGTTGATGATTTTTCCATATTTATGTGGGTATTCTTTCTTGATGACAAGTCACAAGTACAAAAAATCTTCAAGAACTTCACTCGGGAATCCCAAAATTAGTTTGAAGTGAATATCAAGAAAGTTTGAAGCGACAACGGCTCGGTGTTCAAGAACACAAATGTGGATACTTTTCTTGACGAAGAGGGTATATCACATGAGTTCTCGGCACCGTACACACCTCAACAAATGGAGTTGTTGACATGACGAACCGAACATTCATAGAGGTGGCTAGAATGATGCTCGACGTAAACAATATGCCAAGACACTTTTTGACACAAGCCATGGAAACCTACTCTACCTACACAAGATTCTCAGTAAAACGACATACGAGCTACTCAGCGGTAACAAACCTCAAGTTGGATGCTTTCGGGTATTTGGCTCCAAGTGCTATATTACTGATAAGCATGGTTGTTCCAAATTTTATCCTAAATCTCATGAAGGTTTCCTACTTGGTTACGGATCAAAATCTCACACTTACCGTGTCTACAACAACTTCACCCAAAAAGTTGAAGAGACAGTAGATGTGAAGTTTGATGAATCTAATGGTTCGCAAGTCGAACAATTTCCAAATGATGTAGGAGATAAGGAACCTTCAGAAGCCATTCAAGACTTGTTCATCGGTAAGATTTGTCCCAAGGATGTGAAGGAAAGTACTTCATCAACACAAGCGGAAGTTCCTAATTCACATCAAGGAGAACCACAAAATGACATGGAGGCATCCACAAGTGGTACATGACCAGCTGAAGAGGAGGAAGAAGTACATCATGATGATCCACCTCAACATCCTTCACTACAAAATCTAGGAGATGGTACCTACAACGACAATGAAGAAGAAGATAATGATGAGGAAGCTCCACCATCCAACAAGCAAAATCTGCCATGAGTTTGAGCACGAGTGAACACGAATCATCTGCTAGATCAATTCTTTGGTGACATACAAATCGGGAGAATAACTCACGCTAAAACTGGTTTAGCTAACTTTTTTAGAATTACACATTTATCTCTAGCCTTGAGCCTATGAAGGTAGAAGAAGCACTTCAAGACTCGGACTGGCTAAATGCGAGGCACGAAGATCTACACAACTTTGAGAGCAATGAAGTATGGAAATTAGTGGAGAAATTAAGGAGGATGTTTATATCAAACAACCTCCCGGCTTCGTGAACCCTAAGAAACCTAATCTTGTTTATAAACTTCGTAAAGCTCTATATGGACTTAAACAAGCCCCTCTAGGTTCGTACGAATGCCTAACAAAGTTTCTTATTGAAAAGGATTTTGAGATTAGTAAAATTGATGCAACCTTATTCACTAAAAGAGTTAATGGCGAACTATTCGTGTGCTAAATTTATGTGGATTATATTATCTTTGGATCTACTAACCCACATTGTACTGAAAAGTTTGGAAGGTTGACGTCCGAAAAGTATGAGATGTCCAAGATGTGTGAGCTGAAATTATTTCTTGGTTTGCAATTCAAACAAACGAGAGAAGGTACATTTATCGCAAAAACCAAGTATACCAAGTACTTAATCAAGAAGTTAACATGCAAGAGTGCAAAGGTATGAAAACTCCCATGCCAACTAGTGGACATGTTGACCTCACCAAGGAGGACAAGCCAGTTGCTAAAAAGGTTTTTCACTCAATGCTCGGTTCACTGCTATATCTATGTTCCTACTGTCCCAAAATCATTCTAAGTGTGTGCATGTATGACCGATATCAAGCGGCACCCAAGGAGTGTCTTCTAAAGGCCGTGAAAAGAATTTTGAGATAGTTGATACATACACCAAACTATGGTATTTGGTATCCCAAGGGATCTTCTTTTATTCCTGTTGGCTATTCCGACTCAGACTATGCCGGAGATAAGGTTAACAGAAAATCCACCTCGGGTACATATCAATTTGTTGAGAGATCTCTTGTGTCTTGGTAATCCAAGAAACCAAACTCGGTATCTCTATCTGCTGCGGAAGCAGAATACGTTGCTGTCGGATCATGTTGTGCGCAATTGCCATGGATAACGCAAACTCTTAAAGATTATGACGTTCATGTGAAAGATGTTCCATTATTCTGTGACAATGTAAGTGCTATTAAAATTGCTCATAACCTCGTGCAACATTTTTGAACTAAACATATTCAAGTTCGACATCATTACATTCATGATCATGTTGCTAAAGGAGATATTAATATCAAGCATGTTTGTACCCGTAAACAATTGGCCAATATCATTAACAAGCCACTTCATTAGAAAGTGTTTGGTCTTTGAGGAGTGAGTTCAACATCATTGATGCTTCAAACTTGAGCAAGACTCACTAGGATGCATGCAAGGGCAAGTGCTTACTTGATTATTCCATGATACTATTGATTTGCCACTATCTTATATCTTGGAAAACTATGCTCCATTGTATTGCATCTAACCTTTTGTACGTACTTGGAAGAACTACACTCCACAAAATTGCGTTCAACCCACATAAAAAGCAATCTTATCATGGACAAGTATCAACAACCCTTTATTCACAGATGAAGGAAGAAGAAAACAAAATCATATCCCTGAAATCTATTTGATGAATAAATTCACTATTGTCATTTGGATATATTATGTTCTTCCTTGCATGACTAACCTACGTAGGTGAAAAGTGAACCGAAACAACAAGGATTGCTCCAAATTCAAGATGATCTTCTTCAACATTGAGCGTCCACAAACAGGTTCACCTACATGCGATGTCATCAACATCATTCGAAGGTATGTACTCATATCATTGTTAAAGCTTTACACCAGGTCATAAGGTAATGCAACTCAAGTGATAAATACATTAAAAAGCTTAACAAAAAATGGTAACCCCATTTTGCGCTTAACGATGAGTATGAACAATGATCAATCTTTCTTGCTTGGATCCTTAATTCAATATACTCTAATATAGGTTAGCTAGTCACCAACCAACATCTAGATGAAATTTCTTGTATGCTTCATATTCTTGTTGGGTGCTTCCTTGGAATCATAAAATGTGCATCTAGTTGTGAAATTATTTGCAAATCTTTTCGAAAATTCCTTGAAAATCATTTGAATAGTTTCTCAGAGATTTGGCCAAAATATCTGAGAGTCTTTATTGACAAAACGGTAGGGAAGGATTAACATGCGTTTTGAAGAGATCCCATATTTTCAAGTAGTTAAGATTCTATTTCCAATCTCGGTTACTCCCAATAGGGAAAATTGGTGATACCGATTTCTCCTAGAGGCCTAAGATCATTCTAGGGTTCTACCAAACCATTTAGCCTCGGAGACTCCAAATTTTGATGTTGCATGTGTTCTTAGTGATTATCTCAATTTTTTCCAAAGGTCAATTAATTTAACAAAGTTCTGAAAATTTCAAAGGGGGAGCAATTTCAAGGAACCCTTACCTACTGAAAAGGGGAGAAATTTCAAGGAACCCTTACCTACTAAAATGTAGAGAAATTTCAAGGAACCGTTATCTATATCAAACGTAATCCTGGATTCCTTACTCTCAAGGAAACCTTACCCTGTGGCCGTTTTGGAAATTAATCCAAAGGGGAGAAATGTCAAAGCTTATGCTTGAAGGTGGATAAATCCTTAAGGGATAGAGAGATATCAAAGGGGGAGAAATCCTGAAGGGGGAACGTTATCTAAGCCTATGCTCACCCAAAGGAGGTGAACTACAAGAAGGCAAAGCTTCTTGAATAGGACTTGTCCCTCCCTACCCACTCCCAATATCTGTATGCTATGATTCAGGGGGAGAGGATATTCTTCATATTCACACTTAGGGGAGAAACTTCTAAATGTTCTTGGATACATATCTATCCAAACAAATAGGGTAATAAACATCTATCATCAAATCCTATTTCGATACGTCTTCCATGTATTGGTACTATTGAAGCTCTTTTCATCTTTACAATAGAATGCTATTGTGTCATCTAACAATTGTTTTCTCAAGTGTGTTCCTATTGCTAAGATGCTGAGGAACTCCAAGGTAAGTATATTCATCATATCCTTGTTCAGGATGATCTCCTGTCTGTTTCACATATTGTTTGCAAGAGTGGGTCTTGAACATGGAAACCTTTATTCATGTTTGATGCATATAGCCAAGATTCACATGACTTTTCTTATCCCTTCTACTATGTGTGTGGCCATGTAGTCCAAAGCTAATATCGCTTAAAAGGTATTGCACACATTTAGGGGGGAGCTTGTATTAGTCATGTATCTATCAAAGTTTTCATATTCTAATGGCTCTCTATATTTGAAGCTTCGATGGTATGTTGTCATAAATTGCCAAAAAGGGGGAGAGTGAAATCACATATGCTCCCTTGGTGGTTTTGACAATTCATGACAACATACATTGTCTCTTGGACTAATACTTTTACCTAGTATATTTCAGATATAGTCCGCCGAGAGGATTGGCTAAGGATTGTGAGGAGAAGCCCAAGGAAGGAAAGGAACGGGATTTCCAAGCTTGAAGCTTCAAGACTACATTTTATAGTTTATGATAAATCACACTAGAGTCCATAGGAAAGCCAGTACTATCAAAAGGGGATGAGGTGGCTATGATGATCTCGTTAATCAAGTGCTTAGAGTTAGCCACCAAAATACTCATGAATTCTCACACAAATATTCTGTCCAAAATACTTCAAAATTCAGTGCCACCAACATTATCCATCCGACTGTACCGAGTTTTATCTCACACAAATCCAATGCAAAACACTAGGTTCTAGGTGACACAAAGTCTTGTTTTGGTCTGACCGAGAATCAGTGACGAACTCTCTGGCTACCTATTTCTAATAATTCTGATTTCCAAGTTTTAGGAATCTGTGCCACCAAGTCTGGTAACTACGGAGGCTAGCCAAAATCAGACCCACTGAGATTCACATATCAGTTTGACCGAAATGCTAAAAGTTGCTACATTTTGCACTAGTCCTTGCAACTGAGTTTTTACTTCGGTTTCATCGAGTTGGGCAATAATATTGTAAAATTTGGATTTTTGGAGATGCCTATATATACCCCTCCACCACGTGTCATTCGCAAAGGAAGCACTTAGAACATACAACACTTTCCCCATCCATTTTTCTCAGAGAGAGCCACCTACTGATGTGTTCAGATCACGACATTCCATTCCTACCATATGAATCTTGATTTCTAGCCTCCCCAAGTTCCTTTCCACCCAATCAATCTCTTCTAACCAAGCCAAAATTTTGAGACAGTGATTGAGTGTTGAGTAGACTATTTTTTGAAGCACAAGAGCAAGGAGTTCATCATACTACCACATCTATTACCTTTTGGAGAGTGGTGCCTCCTAGATTGGTTCGGTGTCGCTTGGCAGCCGCGTACTTCGTGTTGTGGAGTTGAACCAAGAAGTTTGTAAGGGAAAGGAGATGGCCTACTTCGTGAAGATCTACCCCGAGTGAGGCTAGTCCTTCGTGGACGTAAGCCATGATGGAATGACAAGGTTGCTTCTTCATGGACCCCTTGTGGGTGGCGCGCTACGAACCTCGGACATCTGTTACCCTCTATGGCTTGAACTCCCCATCAACGTGTACGTATGATAGCACCACCTATCGGAACCATGCAAAAAATTCTCCATGTCAATCTTTGCATTTAAGCTTCCTAAACTCTACTCCTTAGTTTACATGTGCATGTCTTTACTTTCTACTACTATACTCGTAGACTTGTATGTGTAGGGTGTGTTTCACTTGCTATAAATGTGAAAATCTGCCAACCTCTAGGCAACACTTCTAGTGATCCCACTGGGGTCGATAAGGAAATTTAAGGGATATTAAGGCCTCCTTTTATTAGAGAACTAGAACAAAGCATTAACACATTGTGAATACATGAACTTCTCAAACTACGACAATCACTCGAAAGAATCCCAATTATTGTCACCTTGGGGTATGCGGATCATGACAGATAATAGGTGCATACAAATTGCAATATATGATCCAAAACTCTCTCATATTCATGAAAACATAATAGGTTCAGATCTAAAATCATGGCACTCGGGCTCTGGTCACAAGCACTAAGCATAGAAAGTCATATCAACATCAATCTCAGAGCACAATGGAAATTGGGGATGAAGCCGTCTCAAAATAACTCGATTACATTATCAATCTCATCGAATCCCATCACCGTACAACAAGCCTACAAAGGAATTACTCACTCCCAATTGTGAGCATCATGATGGTGTTGATGAAGAAGGGTTGGTGATGATGACGATGACGAATCCCCCTCTCCGGTGTCCCGAACAGAATCCAGATCAACCTTCCCGAGGAAGAACAAAGGGTGGTGGCAGCTCTATCTCGTAAAATGCTATGGAAATTTCTCTCCTATTTTTTATCCATAATTGTGAATTTATAGGAATGTAATTAGGGTCGGAGGAGCCATGAGGTGGCCCCAAGCAATCGACGTGCCCAGGGGGTGGGTGCACATTATTGGCTTGGCACCAACTGGTTGCCCCCTCTCGTGGGTCTTCGTTCCAATAATCTTATAATTTCGAAAACAAATCCAGAAAAAGTTTCATCCGATTTCGAGAACTTTTATTTCTACCCAAAAACAACACCAGTGTAGTTCTGCTGAAAACATGAGTAGTCTTGGGTTAGTTTCATTCGAATCATTCGAACTAGATTCCAAAACAAGAGCAATCGTTTTTGCAAAACTAGATATGTTTGGGATGTATGACCTAGTGTTCACCAAGATGGATGATGACCTTGCTCGACAGGATGTCCACACGTGGTGTTTGTCGAAACATTCATTGGTGCGGACGACATGACACAACATTGGCCAAATTATTCCTGATGTAGTAGAAAGGAAGTATGTTCCAAAAGTAAGAAGGAAAAAATATTTAACGTTACCAGTGGTCCATGGAGTTGGAGAAGGAAAGCATGTTCCAGAAAATAAAGAAAATAAAAAAGAAAGAGGCTTCTAGAAAATATGTACAAACGAGAACTAAAGCCGACTAGGAAACATGTTGCTCTAGAGGCTAGGAATCGAAGATATTGAGAAGAAGGAGGAAGAAAAGAATGAAAATTAGGCCTTCTAGCATTGAATGGTATGTGGGCTAAAGGTGGAGCCTATTGGTGACTAGGAGTACATTCTGGTTGCCACTTGCCTCCCATGGCGTTTGTAAAGTTGAATGGACCTTTGAGAATGATCTCTATAGTTATTTCCTATTTTGTGGCAATAATATGTCTTAGTTTAACCAACTCTATTATATTTATAATAATAAAAACAATCATCCTTGTTGCAAAGAGTGACGAATGTATGTTGGACGTGATCTTGTTTTAAAGGAGGAGCCTCCATCTAAAATTGTCCTGCTATGGTGGGAAACTAATCAAGGAGGGGAGGGTGCGACAGTAAAATGGAAGGGTGCATCATGAGATGGGGTTTTTTGTCTTGGGCCCGCATGTTGGAGATAACATGGTGGATATTCTAGACAACCTCATTTCTCCCCCTCATATGGTTGGGATTTTGGGGAGCCTGGATAGTTGAATTTTGGGAACATGTTGAGCACCTGTGTGATGCCCGAACATGTATGAGGGTGAAATTACCTTTGACCTTTTTTCATGAATATGCAAAACACTTGTGTATCATTCCATTGATATTTTATAGAAGATGAAAGTGTGTTATATCAACTAGAGGGGGGTGAATAGGAGATTTTTAGAATTTCATCACTCAGGAAATTCCTTTTGAGGAAATTCCTCACTTATGACTAACTTACAGTGGAAACAATAAAGGATCAGAAGTGCAAAGTCTCACAACAACAGTTTTAGAGTGAAGAATGTGAAAACAGATTGCACTGTGAGCAGGCACGCTGGATACAGATGAGGATTAACTGACATGAAGAATTTGGTGTTGAGGAAATTCAGAGAAAGTCTTCAGCAAATTCTTCAAACAATCGCAGTGAAAGTCATCAACACATAATACGAGAAAAGTAAGGAGTTGAGGAATTAGAACCCGTTTCTTAGTGAAGACAGTCGTTGATGACCCAGTTCCAACTGCCGTGATAGTCGTACATCTGGTTTGCAGCGGCTTGGCATTGAAACCAAAGGACACACAGTCCCGGGACACACAGTCCCTACCGTGTTCTCCTTGATCTAAGGACACACAGTCCTCACCCAACACTCGTGGTAAGTCTTCAGGGCAGACTTCCAAACCCTCACAAACTTGGTCACCCGGCGATCCACAATTTACTGCTGGAAAGCTCTAGACCATGATGCCTAACCGTCTGGAGGATGCACAGTCCTCAAAGGTAAAAGGCTTCAGTCCCACAGAGGAACAACTTCTTCAGTGATGCTCAATCACTAGGTTTGGTTTGTGGTTTCAGCGTATTTCCTCACTGATGAATTACTGTCGAAGACTCTGAGGAATTGGGTTGCTCTTATGACAAGTGTCAGTTTCTAACGGAGCAGCCAACCAGCTAATGGTTGTGGGGGTGGGTATTTATAGCCTGGGAGCATCCCGACATGATTTGACACTAATGCCCTTAAATAATATGACCGTTGGAGTGGATAAGACCAATGACTTGGCGTGGCTATCGAAACGGTCGGAACCCTCAACTGTGAGAGTCCTCATGTCACTCTTATTCCTCACTTGAGGCTTTTGGTAGGTTTAGGCTTGGGTTGAGCATCATGAGGAAATTCATTCGAAAGTGTAACTTTGACCCCCTTTTACAGTACGGTGTTCCTATTACTCAAATGTGAAGAAAATAAAACAGAAAGAGTAAATCTTCCTGCTTCAAATTCTTCAAAGTGATTTTCTTCAGGACACACCGAATTCCTCAATTTCAGCGTCTTCATGAGGAATATCAATGACCTATAGATCCTTTGTACACTCATAAACACATTAGATACTTAACCTATAAGTCTTCAAACCACCAAAATCACTAAGGGGCACTTGTTGCACTTACAATCTCCCCCTTTTTGGTGGTTGATGACAATTAGGTTAAGTCTTCAACAGGGATCAAAAATATTAAGTGTAAATACTCATTTGAGGAATTTGAAATCAAGATTCAGAGAGACTCGCCCTGAAGATGTGCATATCTTGAGGATTTTGCTTTTCACAGCAAATGCACATTGATGATTTATATCATGGAGATCTCCCCCTGAGTCTTCTAAATCATGCATACATGTAACATATCATATGAAGAAAATGAAAATGCATGATGACAAATGGTATGTGACGAATTTCAGCATGCGTGCATTAAAACATGAGGAATAAGCATGCGAAGAAAAACATTCAAAAGCGTCAGAGTACCATCGGGCTTAAGTTACAAATCATTACATAAAAACTTCAGAAGAGCCAAGAGTTTGTAACCTAAATATAGTTCATAAGCCCCAAAAATATCCTGCCTGAAGACTAACTCTCAAGTTTCTCCCCTTTGTCATCAAGTGACAAAAAGGGACAAACTGAGGACCAACGCCCGAGAAGACTTCACTTCTTGGCAGTTGAGGAAGAGTCATGATGCTTCTTGGGAGTAGTCTTCTTCCTTGGACCGGTAGCAGTGTCGAGGTGCTCTTCATCAGTTTCAGCAGTGCGAAATGAAGAAAAGGAGCTGTCTTCAAGGTCTGGAACTGGAATACGCCTGAACTTCTTCTTGGGAGGCCACGACCATTCAAAGTCTCGCTCAAAGTCCATTTCTTTAAGCTTAGTCTGAGTCTTCAGATGCGCAAGTGTAGCCCAGGTTGAGCTTCATAGAGTTTTGTGTTTGAGTGAGGGTTTTCACAATGGCGCCAAACTAGCATTTGAGCCACTTGTGATTGCGATCCACCTTCTGGTGAAGACTGAGGAGGAGCTCTCTCGTATTCATCACGCGAGGAGGAACGGGGCTTGCCGGACGAGTCTCAGTGTCATCCCATGAAGAATAAGCTTATGGCTCTCTGAACTGGCCATCAAGGGGCCTACTGCCTTCTTCAATCACTGATTTTCCTTTTCCTTCAATGGGCTCGAAAGTCTTCTTGTTGACCCGGATAGGAGGCATATAACCAACATGGTTTTGGAAATCAGCGTGGAAGTTGATGCCTGTCCTTGTCCTGATGAATCTCATAATCCACGGGGCATATATCTTGTGATCAAAAGGACACATAGCATTGTCGGCCAAAGTCCTCAAGAAGAAATCATGTATGTTGATAGGAATACCATGAATGATGTTGAAGAGGATATTCTTCATGAGTCCTAGAACATCTTCTTCATCATCATGGCCTTTGATCGGCGTGAGCACACTGCAGAGGATCTTGCAAACAGATCTGGGTGTGTACTTGAGCTCGTGGACGAGGAAGGTTGTTCTCGGAGGTTTTCCTTCAGCCAAAGGCTTCATGAGGACTTCCATCATCCCATTGGGCAGCTCACTCTCATCATTCACAGCCTCATCTGAGGGAATGGGTACTGGCAGTTCTCGGAGGAGTTTAGTGGCAGGAGCCTTGTAGTGAGTGTTTTGTGTCATCCAATCAACCAACCAAGTGTTAATGTCTTCAGGGTTGCCGGCTATGTGAAGAGTGGCATAGAACTGAAGAATTAGCTCGATGTTCCAGTTAGAGATATTGGAGCACATTGGTAGTAAACCAGCATCATGGAGTACACTGAGGACTGGCTCCAGGCACGGTATTGCTTCAAGTTCAACATGAGGAATATGCCTGTGCTGGAATATCTTGTTTCGTCCACATAGCACAGAGGCATAGTAATTCATCTGAGTCCTAGTCCAAAACTTCAGATGCCTCATTTGAGGCTTGTCATAGGGGTTCTCTCCAATGAAGTACATGCGTTCTTCAAAGAAATTTTCCTTTTGAAACTTTGGACGCTTGGAGAATGGCTGACGTTGAACTTGCTGAATATTTTGCTGAGGAACAACAATGGCAGTCTCTGGGTTGAGCACGACGAATGCATTGTCTTGGTCTGGTGCATTTTCCTCAGCATTTTCCTCAGGGTGAGGAATTTCAGCAGCCGGTACTTCAGGCTGAGGAGATGGTGTTGGCTGGGCGTCAGGCTGAGGGGCTTGCTCTTGCTATGCATCAGGCTGAGGAATAGCTTCTTCTTGCTCAGTTGGAGGAGTTGGGTGAGCCTGTTCCTCAGCTTGAGGATTTTGCTCAGAGCGTTGAATGTCATCAGCTTGAGGATTTTCAGTGTGTTCTTCCTCAGCTGGCTTGGTGGCAGATGTAGTTTCATCAGCTGGTGCAGCTGATTCTTGAGAAGTGTCTTTCTGAGGAATGGAAGGCTGAGGACTGTCATCTATATGAATTTCCTCGTTAGTGTGTTCCTCAGCAATCCTCATCTGTCTTTTTTGCTGGATCATCAATGATGACCATTTCATTAGAAGGAGCGACATTCAGTAGCACAGGGTCCAGAGGAGCAGTTTCTTAAAGTGCTTTGAGGCGCTTGGCCTCTGTTTCTTCTTCTGCTGAGGAGGCCTTTCTCTTTTTGGCTTCCTTCTCATCAGCCCTGGTTTTCTTCACGTCTGATGCAGACGGAGTCATCTTCTTCACCTTTGACGCTTTTGGTGAAGGGGTTCTCTTTACAGATTCTTCAGCTGGTATTGAGGAACAGAGTCATCAGCTTGCTTTGATGAAGCAGCTGGGTCAGGGGCAGTCTCATCAGCTGCAGCAAATTCATGAGTTGGAGCTTCCATGATGATTTCTTCAATAGCCGGTGCATCTACATGTCTTTCTTGGTGTACTTCCTCAGCTTGAGGAGTTTCCTCATCCTGAGGAGATTCGTCTGTTGGCTCCTCAATCAAGGGCTGAGAAGTTGGTGCTGGGGGTGCAGCCTTCTTGTTGTAGTCATCAACAACTTTAGTGGCCAGCTTGATGAAATTGCTCTTGATACTCTTACGATCTGACACCTTGGAGTACTTGTCGGTCAAGTTCTTCAGCTCTGCCTGTGTTGATACCAGTGCATCACGAGTCAAGTGGAGGAGATTCTGCTAGAGGAATTTCTCCTTTTTAAGCTTGGCAACTTTGGCCTACTTGGCTTGCTGTTCTTTCCACTTGGCTTCATTGATGAAAGTGGCCACCATGTGGCTGATGCCAGGGGGAAGCTTCAAATCATCAAGAGGAGTGTTTGGGTCCTCATACCAGATGTTGATGTAGTCAAGGAAGACCTTGGGGTCCATGGCCAGAGGAATGACACTGCCTGATGCTTGAGCTACTCTTTCCTGCTTGTTTCTGATGATGGCTTGCAAGGTTTGATCATCATATTCATCACTGCCCTCTGATGTAGACGGGACGGTGATGATTTTGCTGGGGCTTGGCAGAGTTGCACGTTCAGCAGATACCTGAGTCTTCGCAGGAGGTGTTGAAGACTTTGTCTCTGAGCTGGTTGCAGCTGGGAGTGAGGAGCTGGAGCTGGCATTCATAGGCTTCATGACTTGCTTCTATACTGGTTTCTCTTGAGGCTTTGGTGGTGGTGCTGAGGATTTTGGAGCTGAGGAGATTGGTACTAAGGGTTTTGGAGCTGATGGTTTTGGTGCTGAGGGTTTTGTGACTGAAGCCTGAGCAGACTTCTCTTGAGGCTTTGGAGCCCTTGGTTTTGACGGTAGAGACTGCATTTGAGGAATTTCTGAGCCAGAGGTCTCAGCTGCAGAGGAAGTAGCAGTAGCTGAGGATTCACTTAATTTCCTCACTACAATTTCTGCCTGCTTCTTGAGCTTAGCCAGATGCTTTTCCTTCTCATCTGGATAGTCATCAATGGTCTTGAGGCTTGAGGGATGTGCTACTTGATGATCCTCAAGTGGGGCCCGTCTGCAAGGGGGCTTCAGAGCGAATTTCTTCGCATACATAGGAGTCACAAACCTGTATTCCTTCCATTCCTTCGCCCATCGGCGTTCTATCTTCTGCAGCCGTATCTTTCTCTTGGCCATTGTCTCATTTTCATCACGCGTGCAATAGTCCAAGTAAATATCCTCAGGGATATCCACAGTTGTGTTTTGCTCAAGTTTCTTTCCTCCCTTCTGTTTTCTGTCATCCTCCATTTTCTTCAGCTAAGGATTTTGCTGATGAGATTGAACTCCTCAAGGATTCTGATGAGACTTGAAGATTTTCTTCCAGAAACGCTGCAAATGAGTTCATGTGATGAGAAACGAGAGATTCATCAGCTGACATGTGTGTACCTGTGAACAGAGTATAGTTGCGAGGAATTTGGAGAGGTCATATGCATTCTCAGATTTGAAGAAAATGAAAAAGTTTGACAGTTGAGGAATATAACCAGTGACTGAGGAATTTGCCTAAGCATATTGTTCTTGGGTTCTTGAGTTGTACAGATCCGAAAATTCGCACAATTGAGGAATCTCGTGAAAATCTTAGATGCTTAGCATAGTTCATCAATGATGTGGTGATATGCAGTGTTTGAGGAATCAAGTGCTTATCGATTCTTGAGGAAAAACTTATTTCACATAGGAGATGTAAAATTTTAGATCTAACTTGCAGTAAAAATGGGATTTTATTTACCCTGGAGGGTGCGCACGAAGAACACACAAAGGTGTGTAGAGAAGCTCTTCGGTCGCGTGTCCAATGCACCCTAACCCGACGACAGAGGACGTCTACATCGGCGGCGGACGAAGATGGTCCGACTCCGGCATGGTTCCGACGATGAAGAAGTCGAGGCAGTGAAGCTCTTCCTCACCGGCGACGAGACTACCAGCGATGGCGCTAGGGTTCGGTGGTGTTTGCTGGGCAGGAGAGCGATGGAGCGAATAAGAGTATGCCGAGGGTGATAAGGACATATTCATAGCCAGACAGTTACTGTTGGCGTGAAAATTTCGGACCAAACAACCCCTGCCTCTACGTCTCCGCAGGACACGTGTAGTTCCCGAACGAGGCGGTGGAGATAGTGGAGATCGTGGTTATCCGATCGTGGGAAGTGGGGTTCAGTTACTGTGTATTAAAGAAGCAATTTTTGAAGATTTGAGGATTTTCGTTACAAATCATCAGCTGACAAGGACGGAGTGAGAATTTTGAACAAAGTTTCAAGTAGAACACATATGAAGAATTGAATAGACTGGATGAGTATAGCATAGAGGGAAAGTAGGGTCCGATCACATTCACTTAGTAGAAATATCAACTTGAAGAAATAACAATAATTGAATGTTGTTGAGGACTTCAAATCACAGTGTATCTAGTCAAATGAAAGTCACCAAGTGTTTTTGAAGATTTTGTGATAAATCGTCACAATGAAGAACAGTTGTTTTGAAGAAAAACACATTTTGACGAAATAGAACATTTGAAGAGAATCAACTTGAGGAATTTCACATTGGGAGGTGGCGTGACCCACCATATAAGAATGTTGATTACAGACGCTGCGTACAATTGTCGTAGGGCCCTGAGAATCAATTTCTTCGTTGATTTCTTCACACTCAGAGTGACATTCTTCATCAGTTGAAGAAAATCGATTCATCATGTGTTGCACATCTAAGTCTCAATTTTGCATAAGTGTTAGGATGTGTGCATGTTTTTACAAAACATTTGAAGATTCTAAGATATTTAGCTCACACGACAACTTGCAAAACCTTTCTCATCCAAGGGCTTAGTGAAGATATCTGCCAGTTGATCATCAGTCTTCACATGGTCGATGAGGATATTGCCCTTGAGGACATGGTCCCGTAGAAAATGATGACGAATCTAGATGTGCTTGGTCTTCGAGTGCTGTACTGGGTTGTATGCAATATTGATAGCACTCTCATTGTTACAGTAGAGAGGCACATTCTTCATGTTGATGTCGTAGTCCTTGAGGGTTTGCTTCATCCATAGTAATTGAGCACAGCAATGTACTTAGCTTCAGCAGTGGAGAGTGATACACAGTTCTGCTTCTTTGAGGACCAGTAAACTAGTGATCTTCCGAGGAAATGGCATGTGCCAGAAGTTGACTTGCGATCCACACGGTCACCAGCATAGTCAGAATCAGAATACCCTACCAGATGAAGATTTGAGCCCTTGGGATACAATAATCCTAGTGTTGGTGTGTGAGCTAAGTATCGAAGAATATGTTTCACAGCCTTATGGTGTGATTCCTTCGGTTTTGCTTGAAAACATGCACACATGCAAACACTAAGCATTATATCTGGCCTAGATGCACATAGATACAATAAAGAACCAATCATAGAACAATATACCCGCTGATCGAAATCTTTACCATTTTCATCAGTGCCGAGGTGGCCGTTGGTAGGCATTGGAGTCTTGGCACCTTTGCATTCATGCATGTCGAATTTCCTCAGAACATCCTTGAGGTATTTCTCCTGTTATATGAAGATTCCATTGCTTTGTTGACGAATTTGAACACCTAAGAAGAATTTCAGCTCCCCCATCATGGACATCTGATATTCTTCACTCATCATGTAGGCAAATTCATCACTGTATCGTTTGTCAGTACAGCCAAATATGATATCATCGACATATATTTGACACACAAATAGCTCATTATCATAGGATTTAGTGAAAAGAGTTGGATTGAGTGAACCAGGTTTGAAGCCTTTCTTCATCAGGGATTCCTTCAATGTATCATACCATGCCCGAGGGGCTTGCTTGAGACCATAAAGAGCCTTTTTGAGTCTGAAGACTTTGTCTGGATTCTTTGGATCCTCAAAACCTGGGGGCTGAGCAAAATATACTTCTTCCTCAAGCTTACCATTGAGGAATGCACTTTTCACATCCATTTGATATAAGATGATGTTATGATGGTTAGCATAAGCAAGTAGTATTTGAATAGCTTCAAGTCTAGCAACAGGTGCAAAAGTTTCATCGAAATCTATTCCTTCAACCTGGGTGTAGCATTGGGCTACAAGTCGTGCCTTGTTCCTCACCACTTGACCGTCCTCATCTTGTTTGTTTCGGAAAATCCAGTTGGTGCCGATGATGTTGTGTTTGCGAGGATCTGGTCGTTTGACGAGCTCCCATACGTCATTCAACTTGAATTGAAGAAGTTCGTCTTGCATAGCTTGGATCCAGTCCGGTTCCAGAAAAGCCTCAGCAACTTTTGAGGGTTCTGTGATGGATACAAAGGAAAAATGCCCACAAAAGTTAACTAAGTGTGAAGCTTTTCAGCGAGTGAGAGGACCTGGCGCGTTGATGTCGTTGAGGATTTTGTCAAGTTCTACTTCGTTTGCAATCCTTGGATGAGCTGGTTGAGTATTTCGTCTAGGCTGAGGAAGTGGTTCTGGTGCAATTTCCTCAAGAGCATCTTCTTGATTTTCATTAGTGATGGGGATCGTTTCTTCACCAATTTCCTCAGTGGGGACAATGTCTTTAGTAGGTTTGAGCTTTATTGCTTCCTCGGGAGACAGTTTATCTGGATCAGAAGGCAATTGCTCTCTTTGCGAGCCATTAGTTTCATCGAACCGCACATCTACAGTCTCAACAACTTTGTTGTGATAGTTGTTGAAGACTCTGTAAATGTGCGAGTCCTTTCCATAACCGAGCATAAAACCTTCATGTGCCTTAGGTGCAAATTTTGAGCTATGGTGAGGATCTCTAATCCAGCATTTTGCACCGAAGACTTTGAAATAACTTACATTGGGTTTCTTGTCAGTGAGGAGTTCATATGAGGTTTTCTTGAGGAATTTGTGAAGATATACCCTGTTGATGATATGACATGCAGTGTTGATTGCTTCAGGCCAAAAGCGACGAGGAGTCTGATATTCTTCAAGCATAGTTCTTGCCATTTCAACCAGAGTCTTATTCTTCCTTTCGACGACACCATTCTGCTGAGGAGTATAAGGAGCAGATAATTCGTGAGTAATACCAAGTTCATCGAGATAATCATCAAGACCAGTGTTTTTGAACTCGGTTCCATTTTCACTCCTGATATGTTTGATCTTGATGCCAAAGTTCATCGAGGCCCTTGAAGAAAATCGTTTGAAGATTTCCTGCACTGCAGTTTTATACACTAAGATATGCACCCAAGTATATCTGGAATAATCATCAACTATGACGAAGCCATATAAAGATGCTGCATTCGTTAGTGTAGCATAGTGAGTAGGTACAAATAAATCCATATGAACCAATTCGAATGGACGTGTAGTGGTCATGATAGTCTTCGAGGGGTGCTGGGATCTGGTCATTTTCCCAGATTCACAAGCACCGCAGAGATGATCCTTGAGGAATTTGACCGATTCGATGGCGATGAAATTCTTCTTCTTCGCGAGCGTGTGCAAAGTCCTCATGCCTATATGACCTAGTCTTCGGTGCCACAACCATCCTTCTGAGGTTTTTGCTAGTAAGCAAGTGGCTGGTTGAGGACCTGTAGAGAAATCTGTTGGGCAACGTCGCATGGTAAACAAAAATTGTCTTACGCGCACGAAGACCTATCATGGTGATGTCCATCTACGAGAGGGGATGTGTGATCTACGTACCCTTGTGGACCGTACAACAGAAGCGTTAGTGAACGCGGTTGATGTAGTGGAACGTCCTCACGTCCCTCGATATGCCCCGCGAACCGTCCCGCGATCAGTCCCACGATCTAGTGCCGAACGGACGGCACCTCCGCGTTCAGCACACGTACAGCTCGACGATGATCTCGGCCTTCTTGATCCAGCAAGAGAGACAGATAGGTAGAAGAGTTCTCCGGCAGCGTGGCCGTGCTCCGGAGGTTGGTGGTGATCTTATCTCAGCAGGGCTCCGCCCGAGCGCCGCAGAAACGCGATCTAGAGGAAAAACCGTGGAGCTATGTGGTCGGGCTGCCGTGGAAAAGTCGTCTCAAATCAGCCCTAAAACCTCCGTATATATAGGGGGAAGAGGGGGAGGCTTGCCTTGGGGTCCAAGGACCCCTAAGGGTTTCGGCCGAGCCAAAGGGGGGCAGCCCTCCCCTTCCAAACCGAGTCCAACTAGGTTTGGAAGGAGGAGTCCTTCCCCCTTTTCCCACCTCCTCTTTTTTTTCTTTTCTCTTTTATTTTCTTCCAATGGCGCATAGGGCCTTCTTCGGCTGTCCCACCAGCCCACTAAGGGCTGGTGTGCCACCCCAAAGGCCTATAGGCTTCCCCGGGGTGGGTTGCCCCCCCGGTGAACTCCCGGAACCCATTCGTAATTCCCGGTACATTCCCGGTAACTCCGAAAACCTTTCGGTAATCAAATGAGGTCATCATATATATCAATCGTATAACTCAAATATATGCCAAGGATATAACTCATCATGAACAACATTCGGTAACCAACCATATAACTCAAATACGCATAAAACAACGTCGAACCATAAGTGTGCAGACCCTGCGGGTTCGAGAACTATGTAGACATGACCCGAGAGACTCCTCGGTCAATATCCAATAGCGAGACCTGGATGCCCATATTGGATCCTACATATTCTACGAAGATCTTATCGTTTGAACATCAGTGCCAAGGATTCATATAATCCCGTATGTCATTCCCTTTGTCCTTCGGTATGTTACTTGCCCGAGATTCGATCGTCAGTATCCGTATACCTATTTCAATCTCGTTTACCCGCAAG
This sequence comes from Hordeum vulgare subsp. vulgare, assembly GCF_904849725.1. Taxonomy (NCBI): domain Eukaryota; kingdom Viridiplantae; phylum Streptophyta; class Magnoliopsida; order Poales; family Poaceae; genus Hordeum; species Hordeum vulgare. Next base: position 310,961,748 of record NC_058520.1, read on the forward strand.
TCTCTTTACTCGTTCCGTAATACAAGATCCCGCAACTTACACTAAGTCACATTGCTTGCAAGGCTTGTGTGTGATGTTGTATTACCGATTGGGTCCCGAGATACCTCTCCGTCACACGAAGTGACAAATCCCAGTCTCGATCCATACTAACTCAACGAACATCTTCGGAGATACCTATAGAGCATCTTTATAGTCACCTAGTTATGTTGCGACGTTTGATACACACAAAGTATTCCTCCGGTGTCAGTGAGTTATATGATCTCATGGTCATAGGAACAAATACTTGACACGCAGAAAACAGTAGCACCAAAATGACACGATCAACATGCTACGTCTATTAGTTTGGGTCTAGTCCATCACGTGATTCTCCTAATGACGTGATCCAGTTATCAAGCAACAACACCTTGTTTATAATCAGAAGACACTGACTATCTTTGATCAACTGGCTAGCCAACTAGAGGCTTGCTAGGGACAGTGTTTTGTCTATGTATCCACACATGTATATAAGTCTTCATTCAATACAAATATAGCATGGATAATAAACGATTATCTTGATACAGGAATTATAATAATAACCATATTATTATTGCCTCTAGGGCATAATTCCAACAGTCTCCCACTTGCACTAGAGTCAATAATCTAGCCCTCACATCATCATGCGAATTACATTGCAATAAATCTAACACCCATATAGTTCTGGTGTTGATCATGCTTTGCCCGTGGAAGAGGTTTAGTCAGCGGGTCTGCTACATTCAGATCCGTGTGCACTTTGTATATATTCACGTCCTCCCCTTCAACGTAGTCGCGGATGAGGTTGAAGCGTCATTTGATGTGTCCGGACTTCTTGTGAAACCGTGGTTCCTTTGCTAAGGCAATGGCACCCGTGCTTTCACAGAACAAGGTTATTGGATTCAGTGCACTTGGCACCACTCCAAGATCCGTCATGAACTGCTTCATCTAGACACCCTCTTTAGCTGCCTCCGAGGCAGCCATGTACTCCGCTTCACATGTAGAATCTGCTATGACTCTTTGCTTGGAACTGCACCAGCTTACCGCACCCCCATTAAGAATAAATACGTATATCCGGTCTGCGACTTAGAGTCGTCCGGATTTGTGTCGAAGCTTGCATCGACGTAACCTTTTACGGCGAGCTCTTCGTCACCTCCATATACGAGAAACATCTCCTTAGTCCTTTTTCAGGTACTTCAGGATATTCTTGACCGCCGTCCAGTGATCCACTCCTGGATTACTCTGGAACCTACCTACCATACTTATGGCCAGGCTAACGTCCGGTCTAGTGCACAGCATTGCATACATGATAGAACCTATGGCTGAAGCATAGGGGACGGTGCTCATATGCTCTCTATCCTCATCAGTTGCTGGGCACTGAGTCTTACTCAATCTCGTACCTTGTAAAACTGGCAAGAACCCTTTCTTGGACTGTTCCATTTTGAACCTCTTCAAAACTTTATCAAGGTATGTGCTTTGTGAAAGTCCTATCAGGCGTTTTGATCTATCCCTGTAGATCTTAATGCCAGAATGTAAGCAGCTTCTCCTAGGTCCTTCATAGAGAAACTTTTATTCAAGTAATCCTTTATGCTCTCCAAAAACTCTACGTTGTTTCCAATCAGCAATATGTCATCCACATATAATATGAGAAACGCCACAGAGCTCCCACTCACTTTCTTGTAAATACAAGATTCTCCAACCACTTGCATAAACCCAAATGCTTTGATCACCTCATCAAAGCGTTTGTTCCAACTCCGAGATGCTTGCACCAGACCATAAATGGATCGCTGGAGCTTGCACACCTTGTTAGCATTCTTAGGATCGACAAAACCTTCGGGTTGCATCATATACGACTCTTCCTTAAGGAAACCGTTAAGGAACGCCGTTTTGACATCCATCTGCCAAATTTCATAATCGAAAAATGCAGTTATTGCTAACATGATTCTGACGGACTTAAGCATCGCTACGGGTGAGAATGTCTCATCGTAGTCAACTCCTTGAACTTGTGAAAAACCCTTTGCCACAAGTCGAGCTTTATAAACGGTCACATTGCCGTCAGCGTCCGTCTTCCTCTTAAAGATCCATTTGTTCTGAATAGCCTTACGGCCCTCAGGCAGTACTTCCAAAGTCCACACTTTGTTCTCATACATGGATCCTATCTCGGACTTCATGGCTTCTAGCCATTTGTTGGAATCTGGGCCCACCATTGCTTCTTCATAATTTGGAGGTTCATTGTTGTCTAACAACATGATTTACAAGACGGGATTACCGTACCACTCTGGAGCAGCACGTGGTCTCGTCGACCTGCGTGGTTCGACAGAAACTTGAACCAGAGTTTCATGATCCTCATCATTAACTTCCTCCTCAACCGGCGTTGCAATGACAGAGGTTTCCCCTTGCCCTGCGCCACCATCCAAAGGGATGAGAGGTTCGACAACCTCATCAAGTTCTATCTTCCTCCCACTCAATTCTCTCGAGAGAAACTCCTTCTCGAGAAAAGCTCCGTTTTTAGCAACAAACACTTTGCCCTCGGATTTGAGATAGAAGGTGAACCCAACTGTCTCTTTTGGGTAACCTATGAAGATGCACTTTTCCGCTTTGGGTTCCAGCTTTTCAGGCTGAAGCTTTTTGACATAAGCATCACATCCCCAAACTTTAAGAAACGACAACTTTGGCATTTTGCCATACCACAGTTCGTATGGTGTCGTCTCAACGGATTTTGATGGTGCCCTATTTAAAATGAATGCAGCTATTTCTAATGCATAACCCCAAAACGATAACGGAAAATCGGTAAGAGACATCATAGATCACACCATCTCTAATAAAGTACGATTACGACGTTCGGACACACCATTACGCTGTGGTGTTCCAGGCGGTGTCAACTGTGAAACAATTCCACATTGTCTTAAGTGAGCACCAAACTCGAAACTCAGATATTCACCCCCACGATCAGAACATAGGAACATGATCTTCTTGTTACGATGATTTTCAACTTCACTCTGAAATTGCTTGAACTTTTCAAATGTTTCAGACTTGTGCTTCATTAAGTAGACATAACCATATCTACTCAAATCGTCAGTGAAGGTGAGAAAATAACGATATCCGCCGCGTGCCTCTACGCTCATCGTACCACACACATCGGTATGTATGATTTCCAACAAGGCACTTGCATGCTCCATTGTTCCGGAGAACGGAGTTTTCGTCATCTTGCCCATGAGGCATGGTTCGCACGTGTCAAGTGAATCAAAGTCAAGTGACTCCAAAAGTCCATCGGCATGGAGTTTCTTCATGCGCTTTACACCAATATGACTTAAGCGGCAGTGCCACAAAAATATGGCGCTATCATTGTTAACTCTAACTCTTTTGGTCTCAATGTTATGTATGTGTGTATCGCTATCAAGATTCAGTATGAAGAATCCTCTCACATTGGGTGCATGACCATAAAAGATGTTACTCATGGAAATAGAACAACCATTATTCTCTGACTTAAAAGAGTAACCGTCTCGCAATAAACAAGATCCAGATATAATGTTCATGCACAACGCAGGCACTAAATAACAATGATTCAAGTTCATAACTAATCCTGATGGTAACTGAAGTGAAACTGTGCCGACGCCGATTGCATCAACCTTGGAACCATTTCCTACGCGCATCGTCACTTCATCTTTCGCCAGCCTTCGTCTATTCCGCAGTTCCTGTTTCAAGTTGCAAATATGAGCAGAAGAACCGGTATCGAATACCCAGGCACTACTACGAGAGCCGGTTAAGTACACATCAATAACATGTATATCAAATATACCTGATTTTTCTTTGGCCGCCTTCTTATCAGCCAGATACTTGGGGCAATTGCGCTTCCAGTGACCCATACCCTTGCAATAGTAACACTCTGTTTCAGGCTTAGGTCCAGCTTTGGGTTTCTTCATCGGATTGGCAACAGGCTTGCCGATCTTCTTTGATTTACCCTTCTTGCATTTGTCGTTTCTCTTGAAACTAGTGGTCTTATTCACCATCAACACTTGATGTTCTTTACGGAGTTCAGACTCTGCGACTTTCAGCATCGCAAACAACTCGCCGGGTGACTTGTTCATCCCTTGCATGTTGTAGTTCAATACAAAGCCTTTATAGCAGTGATTGAAGGATTCTGTCAGTGATAGCAATCATATAGAGCATCTTTATAGTCACCCAGATACCTCTCCGTCACACGAAGTGACAAATCCCAGTCTCGATCCATACTAACTCAACGAACACCTTCCGAGATACCTATAGAGCATCTTTATAGTCACACAGTTACGTTGCGACGTTTGATACACACAAAGTATTCCTCCGGTGTCAGTGAGTTATATGATGTCATGGTCATAGGAACAAATACTTGACACGTAGAAAACAGTAGCACCAAAATGACACGATCAACATGCTACGTCTATTAGTTTGGGTCTACTCAATCACGTGATTCTCCTAATGACGTGATCCAGTTATCAAGCAACAACACCTTGTTTATAATCAGAAGACACTGACTGTCTTTGATCAACTGGCTAGCCAACTAGAGGCTTGCTAGGGACAGTGTTTTTTCTATGTATCCACACATGTATATAAGACTTCATTCAATACAATTATAGCATGGATAATAAACGATTATCTTGATACAGGAATTATAATAATAACTATATTATTATTGCCTCTAGGGCATAATTCCAACAAAATCAACAATGTACAAATCCCCTTTTCTTACACCTTCGAAGACTTTGGATCTGTCAGATTCCATGATGACTACACATCTATATCTACCAAAGATAACAATCATATCAAGGTCACAAAGCATCGAGACTGACATCAGGTTAAAACCAAGGGATTCAACAAGCATCACTTTGTCCATATGCCTATCCTTGGAAATAGCCACTTTGCCAAGTCCCAATACCTTGCTTTTACCTTTGTCAGCATATGTGATTTGCTTCAGAGGTGATGGAGTTAGTGGCATATTCATCATTAAGCTTTTATCACCAGTCATGTGATGTGTGCAGCCACTATCAAGAACCCACTGAGTATTCTTTGGTTTGTCATCCTGCATATGAATTAGTACAGCTTACCATCTCATATGCTTCAGATTTGAAGAATATGATATTAATTTCATCAGATCAGTAATTTCATCATAAGAGAAATATAAGGACGTGTGAAATATCTCTATTTCATCAATCATTAGCTTGCGTCCTATCAAGCATTTCCTCAGGTCTCCAGCAAATTCTTCAAATGATGATTTTCATCTGGCGACCTGACCTGCAGAAGGGATTAGTTGGATATCTTCACCACCCACATCTGAAGGGGTGGCAAAGCATTCATCATCCTATGAGCACCATATGAGAAAGGTGGCATTGAAGCCAATGCACTTCTCTTAACAGTAGGGGGATTAAAGTACTCATATGAATATGCAGAGAACTGGTTTGAGGATTTATGAACATAATGATTTGAGGAGTAACGCTCATATTCATATTCCTTGTAGTTTCCCTGCATGATAGAAGCATTAGCACGGGTACGAGCATAGTTTTGACAAGTTGAGGGTTTTGATCCTCTTGAAGACTTTGGTCCTCCTGAGGAATTTGATCTGGGGTTCAGATTCTTCAGTGGTGGTGTCATGAGGACATTCACTTGAAGATTTTCAAGACAGCTTTTGGAAACCCAGATTTTCCTCAGGGGAGGACCATTCCTGCAGTTAGTTCCAACATATCGAGCAAATACTTCACCAGATTGATTTTTGAATAGTTTATAGTTGGATTCAAATGACTCATCTGAGGAATAGGATATTTCACATGAAAAGCCAGTTAGATTAGATGGATCAAAAGGAGGCCTAGTAGCAGCAACCCATGAGGTTTTGGGATCTGCTCAGGTTTCCAATAAGATCCATCAGCATTTAATTTCCTCTCGAAGGCAATTCCTTCTTTCCTCGGGTTCCTGTTCAAGGTCTGCTTTTTGAGCACATCACAAAGGGTTTGATGTCCTTTGAGGCTTTTGTATATGCCTGTTAAGTACAATTCCTTCAACCCTGCATTTTCATCAGTAACATTTGTGTTTTCCTCAAGTGAGGAAATAGACACAACAGGTGCAGTTGAAGAATTTGTATCAATGGTAGCATTTGATGATTCTAGTGGGGAATTAGCAGTTTCGCGTTCAATGCATTTAAGACATGGAGGAATGAATTCAACTTGACCAGCGCTGATCTGTTGAGCTAGTAATGAATCATTTTCCATAAGAAGATCATCATGAGACATCCTCAGCTTCTCAAGATCAAGCTTCCTTTGAATAAATTCATAGGAAAGCTTCTCATGATCAGTGAGGAGTGTATCATCTCGATCCTGAAGATTATCAAATCTAGACTGAAGACTTTTCACATCTTCAGTGAGGATTTGGGTAAGGTTCATTTCATCATTCAACACATCATCACTTTTATCTAGCAATTTCTGAAGCTTTTCCAGAGAAGTTTGTTGTTTAGTGGCAATGATAGCAAGTTTACCGTAACTGGGTTTCTTATAATCATCAGGTTCACAGTCAGTTGAATCAGAGGAGGAGGCATTATTTGGTACCTTTGAACCTTTTGCCATGAAGCAATAGGTTGGAGCGAAGTCATCAGCATAGTCATCAGTGTGGATGGTGCAATCATTTTCTTCAAGATTGAAGATTGACTTGCTGACGAAAGTGGTTGCCAGTGCAAGACTAGCCTGTCCGGATTCTGTGTCTTCATCAGAACCCTCTTCTTCATCACATTCCTCTAATTCTGCCTCGGAGTCCATTTCCTTGCCAATAAGTGCCCGAGCCTTTCTGAAACTAGTCTTCTTGTGCGATGAGGACTTTTAAGATGAGGATTTTGAAGATTCTTCTTCTTCTTCGAGTCATCGGAACTGTCATCCTTGTATTTCTTCTTCTTTGATTCCTTTCCCCAACGGGGGCAATCAGCAATGTAATGACCTGATTTATTGCACTTGTGGCAGGTTCGTTTCTTGTATTGCTCAGATGAAGATTCTGATTTCCTCATGTCTCTTCTTGAAGATTTACCGAATTGGCCACGTCGTGTAAATCTTTGGAATTTCCTCACGAGCATTGCGAGCTCCTGTCGAAATTATAAAGGGTCACCAATCCTGTCATATGTGTCTTCTTATTCAGATGAGGAAATTGCTCTAGCCTTCAATGCACGTGTTCTGGAATAGCTTGGTCCATATAGATCTTTCTTTTCTTCTAGCTGGAATTCATGAGTATTTAGCCTTTCGAGTATATCAGCTGGATCAAGCATTTTGTAGTCTGGTCTTTCTTGAATCATCAGAACTAAAGTATCAAATGAAGAATCCAAAGATCTCAGCAGTTTCTTCACAACTTCGTGATCAGTGATGTCTCAAGCGATCAGTGCTTGCAGTTCATTTGATATGTCAGTGAGGCGATCAAAAGTGTCTTGGCAGCTTTCATTGTCATGTCTCTTGAAGCGATTGAAGACATTGCAAAGAATATCAACACGAGAGTCACGCTGGGTTGATACTCCTTCATTTACCTTGCACAGTCTCTCCCAGATCAGCGTTGCAGAGCCCAAAGCACTTTTCCAAACTGGCCTAGGCTCAGTTGGCCAGAGATGATATTCTTCGCTTGAGAATAGAGTTGCTTGAATTTCTTCACATCAGCAGGAGAGACACTGGCAGAGATGATGGGGACGCCATGTTCCACAATATACCAGAGATCATTATCAATAGCTTGTAGATGCATTTGCATTTTGTTCTTTCAGAAGGGAAAGTTCTTTCCTTCGAAGGTAGGACATGCTGCAGTCACCTTAAACATGCCGCAGTCGACATAACTAAAACTCCAGGTGGTTAAACCAAAATCACACATAACAAGGGAGTACCTTGCTCTGATACCAATTGAAAGTGCGTTATATCGACTAGAGGGGGGTGAATAGGAGATTTTTAGAATTTCATCACTGAGGAAATTTCTATTGAGTAAGTTCCTCACTAATGACTAACTTACAGCGGAAACAGTAAAGGGTCAGAAGTGCAAAGTCTCACAACAGCAGTTTTAGAATGAAGAATGTGAAAACAGATTGCACTTTGAGCAGGCACGCAGAATACAGATGAGGATTAACTGACGTGAAGAATTTGGGGTTGAGGAAATTCAGAGAAAGTCTTCAGCAAATTCTTCAAACAGTCACAGTGAAAGTCATCAACACATAATACGAGGAAAGTAAGGAGTTAAGGAATTAGAACCCGTTTCTCAGTGAAGACAGTCGTTGATGACCCAGTTCCAACTGTTGTGACAATCATACATCTGGTTTGGAGCGGCTTGGTATTGAAACCAAAGGACACACAGTCCCGGGACACACAGTCCCGGGACACACAGTCCCTACCGTGTTCTCCTTGAGCTAAGGACACACAGTCCCGGGACACACAGTCCCTACCGTGTTCTCCTTGAGCTAAGGACACACAGTCCTCGCCCAACACTCGTGGTAAGTCTTCAGGGTAGACTTCTAAACACTCACAAACTTGGTCACCCGGCGATCCACAATTGATTGCTGGAAACCTCTAGACCATGACGCCTAACCGTCTGGAGGAATGCACAATCCTCAAAGGTAAAAGGCTTCAGTCCCACACAGGAACAACTTCTTCAGTGGTGCTCAATCACTAGGTTTGGTTTGTGGTTTCGGTGTATGGTGTATTTCATCACTGATGAATTACTCTCGAAGACTCTGAGGAATTGGGTTGCTCTTATGACAAGTGTCAGTTTCTAACGGAGCAGCCAACCAGCTAATGTTTGTGGGGGTGGCTATTTATAGCCTCGGAGCATCCCGACATGATTTGACACTAATGCCCTTAAATAATATGACCGTTGGAGTGGATAAGACCAATGACTTGGCGTGGCTATCGAAACGGTCGGAACCCTCAACTGTGAGAGTCCTCATGTCACTTGTATTCCTCACTTGAGGCTTTTTGTAGGTTTAGGCTTGGGTTGAGCATCATGAGAAAATTCATTCCAAAGTGTAACTTCGACCCCTTTAACAGTACGGTGTTCCTATTACTCAAATGTGAAGAAAATAAAACAGAAAGAGTAAATCTTCATGCTTCAAATTCTTCAAAGTGATTTTCTTCAGGACACACCGAATACCTCAATTTCAGTATCTTCATGAGGAATATCAATTTCATCGCGGATTCCTCGTGATTCATTTCTTCATCTTCAGACCAATTTCTTCAACCGAAGATACATATTTTTAGGGGTCGATATTCTTCAAATATCTCAAACTCCTCAATGACTTATAGATCCTGTGTACACTCATAAACACATTAGATACTTAACCTATTAGTCTACAAACCACCAAAATCACTAAGGGGCACTAGATGCACTTAAAGAAGAAAATGGTTTGAAGGTTACACAACTAATATTTCTAGCACATGCGCCACAATAGACGTGAGCAAGACGTACAAGAGCGCATAAGGAGGGTATGCGCGACCCAACACAAGATGTCTAAGTCTCGTCGATCAACTGGCTAAGCCCTTCGCGTGTGTGCGTTCCCAAGATCTAGCGTCATCCCTGAGGCAAGTCGGAAGCACAACCGTTGAAGGCTTGTCTCCGTTGTACACCCAACTTTTGATGTTTCCATATTCGCCATCCATGAAGTAAGTATGATCAAGGATGATAGGCCGTGGCTGTTGAGTATTATGATTATTTGGAAGTACAGGATAGACTAAGATTTGTTCCTCCCTTGTCTTGTGCTCCAAGATAATCATATACTCCTATATATACGCTAACGCGGATCAAGCAATAAAGCCAACTATTCCACCAATCCCGCTATCCCTTCTAACATGGTATGATCCTAACTGATCCAACTCTAGACACCACCCACCGCTACTGCCTTGGGCGCTACTCCTGGGGTGGTCGACCTCCATCGCCACCGTCGCGGGACGGCCGCCCATACCTAGGGTTCATTCATCGGTCGTGTTGATTAGCTTACCTAGATAGTATTTTCTCTGATCTCTTGATTTGGGTTCTTCTCTCTCGCGTCGATTGCATTTATCAGTGTTTCCTTTGTTGTTTTCTCATCTAAGATTGATTTGTGTCTGTTAGGGCATATTACCTCCTTAGTGATTTTGATGATTGATGAGAGTGCATTTTCAGACTAATAGTGTGCATTGAGCATTTAGATAATCTATCATATGGCACAAGACAATTCATGCCCCTTGAAGTTTTGAAACTGAAGACTGTTATTTTCATGCATCTCGTTTTTGATGGATTTGAGTCGTACAACAACCATACTGGTAAGAATGGGTTCGCTTCGGAAAGGTTTGGGTGGTATCAACATGTACAAATTTTCATTTGCACCCTCATCTCTTCCAGAATCGATGGAGTTGGTCCTTCGTTATCTATGATTGTGTCATGAAGGCCTCAGGCGGCAATATCGCTATGGGCAACAATAGTACTGCCTATAAGTGGCAGTACTGTTATCTGGTACCGCATGTACTACCGATGCTTGTGAGGACTCGACTTTTCATGTCGGGTTTGCACGGTAGTGGATCAGTAGTATGAGCGGTAGTACCGCTTAGAAATGGTATTACTGCTCGCCAACTACCGCTCCACTTGCGCTTCCTACTGGACCCATCACGTTCTCAGCGGTGGTAGGTTGGCATTGGGGTGCGGCACTATGGATTGTAAGCGGAAGTACCGCTATCTTGAGCGGTAGTACTGCTGTTGCGGTACTGCCTCCATCCCCTACTTGTGCCCTATATTTGTGGGATCTTGAGATGTAACCCAGTGGTAGGACTGCTGGGGCAAGTGGTAGTACCGCTCTGGCGCCACTACAACCTTGTGGCTTCGTGCCACCGCACTGCACTGCAAGAACTGTCATCCAAGTGGTAGTACCACTCCCCGAGAGGTAGTAGCCCTTGTGTGAGAGCTAAGGACAGAATAATGGTTGGAATCTTCCCCACAATATATAGGGGTTCTTTTTCCTCCCCCAAACTCCATTGTTCCTCCAAGCTCCATTTTCTCCTGATCTCTGTGACTAGCCAACAAAACTTGTGGATAATCTAGGGTTTGGTTGAGATGGTCCTCATATACACTTCCACAAAGAGAAATTCGATTCCCCCACTAAGCCCTTGTGAATCTTGTTACTCTTGGGTGTTTGGGCACCCTAGGTGGTTGAGGTCACATTAGAACCACAATCCATTGGGGCGAAGCTTCGTTGTGGTGTTGGGAGCCTCCAATTAAGTTTTGGACATTGCACCAATCTTGTTTGTAAAGGTTCGGTCGCCGCCTTCAACGTCACCAATAGTGGAATCATGGCCTATCGCATTTATATGAGGGCGTGAGGAGAATACGATGGCCCTAGTGGCTTATTGAGGAGCATCGTGCGTCTACACCTCTCGAGCGAAGACGTACTTTCCCTCAAAGGTAAGAAGCTCCGGTAACACATCCTCATTTTCACCGGCTCCATGTGGTTACTTCTTACCTTTAATTTTTGCAAGATATATTTGTGTTGTATCCTTTACTTTCTTGTATTGTTGTTGTTGCTAGCATCATATAGGTTGGTCAAGTAGTTGCATATCTAGACAACCTATTTGTTGCTAAACCTATTTTTTTAAAGCTAAAACTTGGTAGTTTCCTAATCACCCCCTCTCTAGTCAACCATACTGATTCTTTCAATTGGTATCAAAGCTACTTCTCTTTTAAAGCCTTAACTTCCCTAAGAGTATGGTTGACGACGAGTCTCGGGATGGACAGAAATCCCAGGCCATGTCCGAGACCGTAGTCACCATCATTGATTTGAATGAGGACATTGCTTCTCTCAAATTGTCCATGGTGAACAATGTCAAGGACACGCTACATAAATTCCTTGTGAATCTTAAACTCCCCACCGATGCGATGGAAATGGTTAACCCCTTTCCTACGAAAACAGATGTCGACTGCGACAAGTAGTCGGCTAGTGCTGCCTGTGGTAGTACCGTTGTCCCAAATCCCACTCAAGGAAAGAATGGACTGGGTACCCATGATGTGGTTCCCCCTCCCCTGTCCTATGGTAGTCCAGTACCTTCACCTCATATTAACTCTCATGGGCTTCCACCCGAACTTGATTTGACCAACTTTCCTAATTGTGTCTTTTTTATCAAGTCTATTTTGAATCACAAGTCAAAACAATTATGGAGGGTGAACAAGCAAGGCTTTCACCCTCATGATCACATCAACATGATTCCAAGTAAAAAAGTGGAGAATCAACTCAATGCATCTGCTTTGTTCATTATCCAAGCGGCCATGCCACCTGAAGAGTTTGCACACATGCGCCCTTTCAACATTTCCAAAAATGAATGGGCACACATAAACCCAATGTACAAAGGAATCTCAAGCATTCAACGATGCAACTTTGAGGTGCTTATTAAAGAAGCCAATGAGTTTTTGATGAATGAAGATGAGCTCTACCAGAGATTGATTGCCCTTGTCGTATCTCTCCGAGACCATGGGAGCAAGGACAAGGATTACAATTGGGTCAAGCACAAGTTCCTCAAATGCATCATGCCATTCAACAAAGGCACCTCCTCTGTGATCCGAACAAGGCTGGACTTCCATACTTTAGCCTCAAGCGAAGTGTTAGATAAGTTCGTTGGTGTGATCATCTTGAACAAGACCGCTGACAACGCACTAGCACGTGTCAAACGGTCAACGAAGCCAAACCTTGCTTTGAAGTCCAAGGCTTTATCGTAAGGCTTTATTGGTCTCAAGCATGAGACCAATAAGCATTTCATTGCCCTCTCACGAAGACACTATCACTAAGATGGAAGGGCGTAGTCTTGAATACGACGATGAGATCACACATATCTCTCCTGCTCTGGAACACAATCAAGGTCTTCATTTGGCTCTTGAGGAGTCTCTAACATCCCAAATTTTGGTATGTTATAATAATTACTAGATGGATTGATTGGTTGATTGAGTGATTGAATTTGAATGAAACTTCAAACTTTTTGACACTTTTGAATGAGAGGGAATAAAATGACTTTCCCATTTTCTTTTTGAATTCCAATTTCATCCAATACAAATCACTGAGAGAAGATAACATGACTTCTTCAAAATAAAGGACTTGAAAAAAAAGTGGTCCGTGAAAATAATTCCTTTCGCAATCTATTTCATATTTGGTCCTATTTGAAAGTTTAAATGAATTCAAAATCCACTTACCCGAAATTCAAAATCTTGAGAGGAGCAACATGACACTCCAAAATCCACGGGCCATCTGAAATTCTATTTGAACTTATGAAACTCACAAGACTATTTTGAAAATGTTTTATATTATGTTTCAAAAACAACTTTTGAAGTGGTTTTCAAATTTATTTTTCTCCAAAAATAAAACACATGGAAAATAGGGTAAAATGATTCCCTTCAATATAATTATGGAGGGAAATTAATTTGAATCCATATTAGTATTTTCAAAATGTTTTCTTTGCATTTTACTTAAACCAACATCACTATTTGAATTTTCTGATTTTGTGAGAATTTTATTAGGCCTCGAAAATATATTCAACTTGTAGGAAATATTTTACTACAAATTTTGATATATAGTATGTCTATATAAAAGTATTATAGATTTTCTTTTATTTAGGATTTCTTTCGTGCTTTATTTAAAAGTAAACAAATTGTATTTTATTAGTAAACTGCCTCAGCTCATTAGCAAGATCCGGCACGTATCTTCTTCTTCTTCCTCCCACGAGATCCTCTTTCCTTCCTGTAGCGCGAGGAACCCTCCTCGCCGGAGCAACGAATCCCAAGCCGATCTCCTTGCTCTTTCCGACCCAGCCCCTCCCCCCTCTCTCCGTTCTGCCTCAGAAACACACGAACCCAAGCTGAAACACCGCTCGCCGCTCGCCGGAGTTCATCCGGAGCCGAAGCTACTTCTGCTACCTCTCCTCCCGTCGCCCCCGAGCCCCATCTGACATCACCTCGACGCGCCAGAACCCTTTCGAAAAGTCCTGAACCCCTCTGCTGCCTCGGCCCGCCACCGGAGCTACCTCCCTGTCGTCTTCTCCAACTCCGACGACTATCTTCGTTGAGCTTTAGAAATCCCGTAACAGTTTTTTTTCTCACAAAAAGAGCAAACTTAGAAAATTCATATCTATTAGTCTACAACTCCAAATCTAGTGCTTCGTTTTGCTACCTGTCTATTAAAATCCCATCAATCCTGTGGACCCAACAAAAAATATTTTCGAATTTTTCAATTTTCAATTTAAACATATTTAGTTTAAACCTTGTTTGGTGAATATCGGGAGTTTAAAAATAGCTTTTGAGTTGATTCTTTTTGCTACTGATCACTAGTGATATTATTTATGAGTGGGTTTAATTTCAGAATTTTTAGGATATTTTAAATTAGGGTCTTAAGCAAAACAGATTTTGTTTAGCTCTTTTTAGGATTTTTTCTACTTCTTTTGCTATAATTGTTTTTCTGTTTTTCTTTTATACATGTGAAAAGTTATATTTTTGTTTTCTCTAGGATATGAACAACAACAAAAAAAATTATGTGATAGCATGAATTCAATTCTAGTTTTTTGATAACTTGCAAATTGACATCGTTGCTAGTTTGATTTCCTATTTGAAAATACTTTCAAAATAATATTTAAACTTAACAGAAAATAAAACACTAAAAATAATAAAATAACAGAAAATAAAAATATAAAAATTAACTAAGATAACATAAAGTATTTTTGTCATAAAATAATGTTATTTTGAAAGTTTCAATATAATATTGTTTCATGAAAAAATACTTTATGTTATCTTGGTTAATTTTTATATTTTTCTTTTCTGATATTTTATTATTTTTAGTGTTTTATTTGTTGTTAATATTAAATAGGATAAAAATTATCTTGTGTTCTTGTAGTAGAAGGCTCGAGAGTTTTCTTTGAAATTTCTTTTGGATTCTCGTTTGATTTGATTTAATGTATAAAATTTATTTCTTGTGGTGATATTGATTGTTAGAATGATTTCTGGTATAATTGCTTATGTGAATACCATGTTTTATTATATAGATTTCATCGGAGAGCGACGAATAGTTATATCAAGTTATTTCTTGAGAGCGATATCTATCTCCATCAACCTTACCACGCAAGTTCACATTGATCATATTTTTACCTATGGTTTTATTGCATTAGTTTCAACCTTCTCCACCCATTGCATGCAAGTAGGTACTTGGAAATTTTGATTCTTGAGTAGTATCTTGTGATAGGCACCCATAAGCCCTTGTTACTTTGGCTGGGACGTTAATTTGCTATGCCCCTAGTAGACGGGGTTAGGATGAGTGTTCATCATGAGTGTTGTGAGAACTTAATAATCAAGACCTGAAGACTTTCAAGACCTCATGACGCAATATACCTCTGGGTGAAGGACGATTTTAATTGGCTCCCTGGGGAAACCAGTGGAGGACCCGGGATGCATGGGGAAGCGCCATGACATCTTGCGGAAAGCTTCACTGATGCATAAAGAGATGGATGGATAGTTCGAGACCCGAGGCTTACCTTCACAACCACAAGTCATTATGGGCTTTGGTTTGGTTGGACATTATGGTGACTCTGGACGGGCGGTGCTACGAAATGTAGAAGAACGGTAGGATTTGAAGGGCACCGACAGTTGCTGAGAGGAACCCTTTGGAAGACCATGTTTTGATCATCCGGTTCTCAAACACCCTACAGTGCAAGGACTCCAACGGAGGCGATCGAATCTGGTGGGGAACGCGTGCAAAACTCTGCAGAGTACTCAAACCTAATCGATTTGCCGTGTCCACGGTCATGGACAACTTGAGCCAAAGGAACTCGAGCTATAAGGAATTCTCAACACCATTAACTTATTGATGTGGTTAATATTGATAACTTGGGTATGAGAAATGGTTGGTGGAACCTTTCTCATTAACAACCAACAATGTAGTAAATTTTGCTTTTACCTCTCTCTTGTTGTAGGAAAAAATTGCTTTATGAAAAACTTAAACTACAGCCCCACCTGCCATATATGCATATAGTATAGATGATATTTTCACACTCTCTTTTCTAACTTGCCGGCATATTCAATATGCTGACCTACACAGCTGCAACGTCTTATGTTGCAGATACTTTCTTCGACGAGTAAGAGTATGATTCAGAGTTACGGTCTGGACTCAACGTGTCGTTGGTGTTTATTGGGACTCCACTCCCTTTGACTGTTTCTGCTAAGATTTTGAGGTATATATCAGTTTTACGTTATTTACGTGTGATTGCACTTTGATATATACATTGATGTATTGTGTGTGCTAGCATACTGATCCAAGGATGGCACAAATCACATAGAGGCTTGACTCATTTTGAGTCGGGTCACTACAGAGTCACACAACATTTATCTTACTAAATTAAAGAAAGACCGTGATCATGCTCAAGTTCTTTCTCGTGTGCTTAAGACCAGGAATGTTGAACTTGGGCTTGGCCATAAGAAACTCAAAAAGGAGTTTGAGTTACATGACAAGGCTCATAAGGCCTTCAAAAGTGCCCACGCCTCTCTCAAGGTTACTCATGATCAACTCCAAGGAAAACTCACAAAGGATATATCCAATTGCCTGCCTTTTGTGATAATTGATAATGCTCGTGCCTCTAACCCCTATTGTGTGCATGTGCACCTTGTGCAGGAAATGCCAAGTTCAAAGAGCAACTTGAAAAGGGTTGTGTGGCTTGTATACATCTGAGATGGACATCAACATCCTTTTAAGTAATCAAAAGCATGTTGTGTGTGAGGAGGGACTTGGGATTGTGCCCAACTCAAAGAATAAGGAATCCAAGAAGAAAGATAAGGCCAAGAAATATTTCCCTCTTAGAGAAACATTTTTCAAAGAGGGAGAGGGTGCTCCTAAGAATAATAAGAACAAGGTGATGGGTGGTAAGGCCAAAAGGGGCAATGCCACTTGTCCCAACAAAGCCGACAATTTTAACCCTTGCTAAGTTTTATGCTATGCTAGTGATGGGCCTGTCTATGCCAAATTTGTTGGCTCTTCTTATGATTACGTGGAATGCTATGTTTAGGTTCCTAAGACCCTTGTTACTCACCTCAAAGGACCCATCAAAGAATGGGTACCTAAAACCAAGCATTGCTCTTATGTAGGAATTTGCTTTCGGAGGAGGTTCATGGTTGCTCGATAGTAGAGCAGCAAATCATATGACAGGAAGCAAGAACTTGGTGGTGTACATTCAAACTAACTCATATATAGCACTCAATTACAATTTGGTGATGCTACAACATCAAATGTATTGGGTCTTGGCAAGGTGGTGATCTCTCTGGATTTAACCATCGAGTAAGTCATGCTTGTTGAGACCCTTGCATACAATTTACTTTCTGTTCGTAAACTTGAACCCATGGGCTTTTCTACATTGTTTGATGTTAATACATTGGCCCTCATGTGGAGCAATACTCTCAAAGTAGTCTACAATGGATATGTTGAGAATGGTCTCTATGTGGTCAACTTCTCGGAGAAGCCCACTAAGACCACAACATGTTTAATGGCTAAAGTTGATCTGGGATGGCTTTGGCATCACCGTTTATCCCATGTCAATAAGAGATATTTGCAAAGTCTCCTCAACGGGGACCAAATTCGTGGACTAACAAATGTTAATTTTGCCAAAGATCGTGCTTGAAGTGCTTGTATTGAAGGAAAGCTACATGAGACGCCTCACCGCTCCTCGACGACTACTTATTCTAAGAGGTCCTTAAAGCTCCTCCACATGGATCTATTCGGTCCTCCATCCTCTAATACTCTTGGAGGAAGAAAGTGTTGCTTGGTCATTGTGAGTGATTACCAGATATACACATTGGTATAACTTTTCAAGAGGAATAGTGAGACCCAACGAACCATCATCGACTTTGCCAATGAAGCTCAACACCAACATGATGCAAAGATATTGATGATTATAAGTGAGAACGGCTTCGAGTTCAAGAACTCCACCTTGGATGAATTTATGAGTGACAACGGGATCAAGCACCAATACTCCACACAATATACCCCTAAATAGAATGGTCTAGCGGAGAGGAAGATCCAGCCGTTGATGGACGCTCCAAGGACCATGATGCCGGAATTCAAATATTTGTACAACTTTTGGGCCGAAGCCTTCAACACCACATGCGAGGCATGCAATCGGCTCTACCTCCGCAAAGGCTTGAACAAAACTCCTTATGAGATACTCACCGGTAACAAGCCCAGCCTCAAGTACTCTCGGGTGTTCAGGTGCAAGTGTTTCTTTCTCAAAAAGGGAGCTCATTTAGCTAAGTTTCATTCTAGATCTTAAGAGTACATATTTGTTAGTTATGCTACAAACTCTCATGCTTACCATGTCCTCAACAATTACGCCGTACTAATTGAGGAGATATGTAACATAGAGTTTGATGAAAATACTTGCTCCCAAATGGAGCAAAGTGGTCTTTGTGATGTAGTTGATGAAATTCCTCAACAAGTCATATGACGAATGGGTGTGGGACACTTCCTACCCATTGAGGAGCCCCTTGTGGCCAAAGGAGAAGGACAATGTTCTACTCAAGTAGAAACCTCACTGACTCCACGCGGATATGCGTTGGTTTCCCTCCAATCTTAAAGGGTGATGTAGCATAGCGACGAGAAATATTTCCCCCAGTCATGAAACCAAGGTATCAGTCCAGTAGGAAGAACCACAAGACTATGTAAGCGGTACCTGCACACAACTAACAAATCCTCGCAACCCAACGCGTGTAGGGATTGTCAATCCATCGTGGGTAAAGAGATAATATAAATTGATAGATGCAAATAAAGTGATGGCAAATAAAATGCAGCAAGGTATTTTTGGGTTTTTTTGAAAATATAGATCTGAAAATGAAAGAGCAAATACAATGGAAATGTGAATATCAAAGTAGATATTGCAAATAGATGATGTAGAATAGACCCGGGGGCTGTAGGTTTCACTAGTGGCTTCTCTAGATAAAAATCGCAAATGGTGGGTAGACAAGTAACCGATAAGCAATTGATAGAAGAACAAATAAATATGACGATATCCAAGACAACGGTCATGTATATAGGCATCACATCCAAGACAAGTAGACCGACTTCTGCCTGCATATACTTCTATTAATCCACACAACGACCGCTATCCAGCATGCATCTAGTGTATTAAGTTCATGGAGAAATGGAGTTTGGTTTAAGAACGATGACATGATGTATAAAAATAACTATTCATGTAGGAATAGACCCCCATCGTTTTATCCTTAATAGCAATGATACTTGTGTGTCATGCCTGTTTCTGTCACTAAGATTGTGCACCGCAAGACCGAACCCATCACAAAGCACATCTTCCCATTATGAGATAAAAAAGATCAAGTTGGCCAGACAAAAGCCAAATATCGGAGAAGAAATATAATCAACAATGGATATAATTTCATAGATCTGATCATAAACTCACAATTCATCGGATCCTAACAAACACACCACAAAATAATAAGTTACATCAAATATATCTCCAAGAGACCATTGTTTTGAGAAAAAAACGAGAGAGAGAGAGAGAGAGAGCCATCTAGCTACTGTCTACGGACCCATATGTCTGATATGAATTAATCACACCTCATCGGAGGAGCACCAATGAGGATGATGAGCCCCTCCACGATCGTGTTCTCATCGGAATAGGCTCTAGATTGGATTTCGTGGCTTCTGGAACTTGCAGCGGTTGAAACGATTTTTCATCGAGTCCTCTAGGGTTTCTGGAATATTGGGGTATTTGTAGAGCTCACAAGCGATAGAGGAGGTGGTCGTGGCCCCCACTACCCACCAGGCCGCGCCAAGGGCCCTGGGGCGCGTTTTTGGTGATCATCCTTGGTCCTCAAGTTTCCTTCTGTTCCAAAAAATCTCCAAAACGTTTCATGGCATTTGGACTTCATCCGGTATTGATTTTCTACGAAGGAAAAAAACATCAAAAAACAACAACAACTAGCATTGGGCACTATGTCAATAGGTTAGTCCAAAAAATGATATAAATTTGCTATAAAATGATCATAAAACATCCAATAATGATAAAATAACATCAGGAACAATCAAAAATTATAGATACATTGGAGACGTATCAGCATCCCCAAGCTTAATTCCTGTTCGTCCCCGAGTATGTAGATGACGAAAACGTAATTTTTGATATGGAATGTTGCGTAACATGGTCATCATATTCTTTTCTTTTTAGCATGGACATATGGATTTGTAGATGATGCAAAGCAATAGTCTATAATTTTACATGAAAACTTCAATACTCAAGCTTGTCCACAAAGAACCAAGTCTTTCAAAATATCAATGCTAAAGAATGCTATCCCTAGCCCATCATTCTCCATTCATGCAACACACCCAAATATTAGCTACATCCAATGCTCAAGTATGATAATAGTGTTCCTCAATTGCTACTTTATAAGAGAACATGGAGACTCAAATTCAAAAATAAAAAATTTCATAAGTTAAAGAGATAAGCCCTTTGCAGAGGGAAGCACGGATTTGTAGAGGTGCGAGATATCGATGTGAAAAATTTAGAGATAAATATTTTGGGTGGTATACTTTTACAGTTAACGAAAACGAGTAAGAATTTCCAATATATCCCATGCTAAACAAATCATAGGCCTTTCCAAACTGAAAATATCGTTTATTCCTTTTTCCACCATTCTTTCACATTCCACGACTAGCCGCATGTACGGGTACCGTCCATTCCAACACTTACCAAGGAATTTATTTTTTGACAACATAAAATTATTTTTCTTTGAATTTTTGGACTAGGCATCCCTATTACCTCCATACTCTCGTAAAATAACAAGTGAATAAACAATCATCTTGAGAATAACCTATTTGACATGGAAGATACTGGCCACCCCTCGTCGCTTCATGAGTGGTACGGGCACACAAAACAGAAATTTACTTCGAACATTAGAATTGGCACTTGCAAATTTACTTAGAACAATGTTCAAATACTGCATATAGGTATGTATGGTGGACTCGTTTGGCACAATTTTGGGTTTATGATACGTATGCACAAGCATTATTCCCGCTTAATACAAGTGAAGTCTAATAGATTGAGAAGCGCACAACAAGGGAACCTAAACCATCATAAGCGAACATTAAGCATAACTAACACCGAATAATGCAACTCAAGTCGGACATAATTTCGTAGCACAATTATTTACTTCATGTGCATGCATAGGGAATGACAAACTTTTAACCAATATTCTTACTAAAGCATAATTACTCATCAACATAACTCACATATCACTATCTTCATATCGCAAAACTATTGCAAAGAATCAATCTAACATCCAATGATCTTCTTGAAAGTTTTTATTATATCTCCCATGGATATCTATCACTTTGGAACTAATTTCATTTAAAGAAAATTGCCATTGCAAATAACATACTGTCAAACAAATATAAGTGAAGAACGAGAACACAAGTTTCTTTAAAATTTCCAGCTCTCAAAATAATATAAGTGAAGCAAGAGAGTATTTCTTCAAAATTTCTACTAACTCTCAAAATAATGTAAGTGAATCATGAGATCAAATTTCTTCAAAATAACAACACCACCGTTCTCAAACAAATATAAGTGAAGTACAAGAGCAATTCCATGGCTCTAAAAAATTGAAGTGAAGCACAAAGAGCGATTCTAACAAATCGTAGCATAGTTTGGTTTTGTCAAATACGTGTGTTCGGCAAGGTTTATTATGACAAACTAACCAGAAAATCTAGAAAAGACTCATATAATACAAGATGCTCCAAGCAAAACTCATGATATGTGACGAATAAAATATAGCTCCAAGTAAAATTACCAATGGTCGTTAGAAGAAAGATGGGATGCCTTCCGGGGCATCCCCAAGCATAGTTGTTTGGTACTCTTTGTATATTACCTTGGGGTGGCATGGGTCATCCCCAAGCTTAGGCTTTTATCACTCCTTATTCCTTCATCCATCGTGATCTCACCCAAAACTTGAAATCTTCAATCTCACAAAACTCAACAAAACTTTCGTGAGATTTGTTAGTATAAGAAAACCAAACTTTAATTTAGGTATTTCTAAAAACCCATTCCAATTTTGATTTTGCATTATACCTACTACATTCTAATTTCCCATGGCTTATACCCATAGATACAAACCATAGAATCATCAAAATAAGCACACAATGCAAAAAACAAAAATCTTAAAAAACAGAACACTCTCAAAATACTCAAATTTTACTCATACTTAGGTCACTCCAATTTTTCTGAAAACTTAAGACAATGTAGGGAATTTTCATAACAATATTGTGTAAATAATTCACACACTTTCTCTGCTTGTGTGATTTTTAGAATTTCTGGTACTGGACGCAGAAGTTTCTGTTTTCCAACAAGATCAAAGCAACTATCAATCAACCTGATCCTAAAGGCTTTACTTGACACAAACACTAACTAAAACATGAAAAACACAATCATAAGAGTAGAAGAATTGTGTAAACACTCAAGAA
Organism: Hordeum vulgare subsp. vulgare; assembly: GCF_904849725.1. NCBI lineage: Eukaryota > Viridiplantae > Streptophyta > Magnoliopsida > Poales > Poaceae > Hordeum > Hordeum vulgare. The sequence goes on from NC_058520.1 coordinate 310,984,234, forward strand.
CAGAAAGAAATAGTGAAAAATAAATTTTATTCATTGGGTTGCCTCCCAACAAATTCTTTCTTTATAGTCTTTAAGATAGTCTTGAGGTTTTGTTCATGCTCACATGAAAGATAGTAGTTGAAACACAAATAGAGCATCATGTAGCACAATACGAACACATTTAAGTCTAACATACTTCCTATGAAAAAGCATCTCATAAGAAAAGAAATTATCAAGGCAAAAATATCTAACATATGCATGGAGAAGAAAGAAACAATAGCAATCTCAATATGAAGAGAGATAATTTAGTAACATGAATATTTCTATAACCGTATTTCCCTATCTCATGATAATTACATGTAGGATCACATTCAAATTAAACAATATTGTTATCATATAATTTTTTAAGATAATAACAAGCATCACCCCAATCATGATCATTACAATGAGCAGTGGATATGACAAAATTGCATCCCCAATCTTGTAGTTTTTCATATTATTAGCACAATCGACATTAATAGAATTTATAATAACATCATCGCAATCATGATTTTAATTCAAGGAGATAGAATGAAACACTTTACAAATTCTTTCTTTTAACACTTCATCACAATATTCAGATTCACGACTTTCAAGCACAACTTCACAAAAATAATCAAGAGCACTCAACTCACTAGCAATTGGTTATAAATAATTATATCTTTTGAAAATATTAGCAAGTGGATGAGGATCCATATATCTTTACTTTTCCTATTTATTTTTCTGATTTTGAGTGTTGACATCAAGGCAATAGAAGCAAGCAAGCAAGAAGAAGGCAAATGGAAAGAATGTAAAAAAATAGAATTGGGGAGAGGAAATCGAGAGGCAAATGGAAAATAATGTAATTGCAAGGAGATGAGAGTTTATGTGTGGGAACCTAATAGATCTCCACATGATCTTCCCCGGCAACGCTACCAGAAATCTTGACTACCCACTAATTTGCGTTGGTTTCCCTCCAAGATTAAAGGGTGATGTAGCACAGTGACGGCAAGTATTTCCGTGAGTTATGAAACCAAGGTATCAGTCTAGTAGGAACACTCACAAGACTATTCACACTAGTAGAAAACAGGGCTTTGGTTCGGGCCTGGCCAGCCCATTAGTCCCGGTTCTTCAAGATCCGGGGCCCATGGGCAGTATTAGTCCCGGTTCATGAGCCCAGGGGGCCGGCCGGGGCCTCGTGGGCATTGTTCCCGGTTCATCTGGACTCATTTGTCCCGGTTCTAGGCAAAAACCTGGACCAATGGGCCGCGCTCCTGGCTCACATCCATTGGTACCGGTTCGTTCCTTGAACCGGTATAGAAGGGGGGGCTTTAGTCCCGGTTTATGCCACGAACCGGGAAAAATAATTTGCCTATATATACCCATTGCCGCGGTAGAGCACTCTGGTTTTTTTGGCCGGCGAGGGGAGGGCATTTGGGTGCTCTAGCGGTGCCTATGCACATGAGGTGTTCGATGAAATGCTCGAGCCACACTAGTTAAGCTTTCTCCTCTCGAAGCTCGACCTCGGAGCTCCATTTTTCCCGAGATTTGTCTAGATTTAGCGGTCCATCACGCCCCGTCCCCGTTTTCACCGCCGTTGATCGCCCGCGTCGATCTCGTCGCCGGCACCACCGTGGTGAGCCTCTTGTTCTTATCTTCTTTCTGATTTTTTTACTTTAGGTAAAGACTTTTCTGATTTTCTTACTTTAGATAGATACTTGTCTAATTTTCTTACTTTTGACACACGTAATTATATATAATGCACGCAGATGAACCGGCAATGGATGTATGGTGACAGATACACCTCCGAGTACATTAAGGGCGTGCATAATTTTCTCGAAGTGGCTGAGGCAAACAAGCAGAATGGTTTTATGTATTGTCCATGCCCTAAATGTGGGAATACGAAGTCTTACTCTAACCGGAAAATCCTTCACACCCACCTGCTTTACAAGGGTTTAGTGCCACACTATAATGTTTGGACGAGGCACAGAGAAATAGGGGTTATGATGTAAGACAACGAAGAAGAAGAGGACGATGAGAACTATGTGCCCCCTCAATACGGTGATGCTGCAACGGGGGGGCTCCTGAAGATTAAGAGGAACTAGACGATGTGCCCGATGATGCTGCAATAGGGGAAGCTACTGAAGATCAAGAGGAACCAGACGGTGTGCCCGATGATGATGATCTCCGCTGAGTCATTGTCGAAGCAAAGACGCAATGCCAAAGTCAAAAGAAGAAGCCAAAGTTCGATCGCATGTTAGACGATCACAAGAGAGGGTTGTACCCCAATTGTGAAGATGGCAACACAAAGCTGGGTACCGTAAATGGAATTGCTATAGTGGAAGGCAGAGAATGTTGTGCCCGATAAAGGATTTGAGAAGCTCCTGAAAATATTGAAGAAGAAGCTTCCAAAGGATAAAGAATTGCCCGACAGTACGTACACAGCAAAGAAGGTCGTATGTCCTCTAGGATTGGAGGTGCAGAAGATATATGCATGCCCTAATGACTGCATCATCTATCGCGGTGCGTATAAGGATTTGAACGCATGCTCAGTATGCGGTGCATTGCGGTATAAGATCAGACGAAATGACCCTGGTGATGTTGACGGCGAGCCCCGCAGGAAGAGGGTTCCTGCAAAGGTTATGTGGTATGCTCCTATAATACCACGGTTGAAACGACTGTTGAGAAACAAAGAGCATGCCAAGTTGATGCGATGGCACGGTGAGGACCATAAGAAAGACGGGAAGTTGAGAGCACCCGCTGACGGGTCGCAGTGGAGAAAAATTGAGAGAGAGTACTGGGTTGAGTTTGCACGTGACCCAAGGAACGTATGGTTTGGTTTAAGTGCGGATGGCATTAATCCTTTTGGGGAGCACAGCAGCAATCACAGCACCTGGCCCGTGACTCTATGTATATATAACCTTCCTCCTTGGATGTGCATGAAGCGGAAGTTCATTATGATGCCAGTTCTCATCCAAGGCCCTAAGCAACCCGGCAACGACATTGATGTGTACCTAAGGCCATTTGTTGAAGAACTTTTATATCTGTGGAATGGAAACGGTGTATTTGTGTGGGATGAGCACAGACAGGAGGAATTTGACCTGCACGGGTTGCTGTTTGTAACCATCAACGATTGGCCCGCTCTCGGTAACCTTTCAGGACAGACAAACAAGGGATACCATGCATGCACGCACTGTTTAGCTGACACCGAAAGTATATACCTGGACAAATGCAGGAAGAATGTGTACCTGGGCCATCATCAATTTCTTCCGACCAACCATCAATGTCGAAAGAAAGGCAAGCATTTCAAAGGCGAGGCAGATCACCAGAAGAAGCCCGCCATGCGTAACGGTGATCACGTACTTGCTATGGTCAATGATTTAAAAGTAATCTTTGGAAAGGGTCCCGACGGACTATCTGTTCGGAGTGATGTTGCAGGACATGCACCCATGTGGAAGAAGAAATCTATATTTTGGGACCTACCCTACTGGAAAGACCTAGAGGTCCGCTCTTCGATTGACGTGATGCACGTCACGAAGAACCATTGCGTGAACCCGCTAGGCTTCTTGGGCGTGTATGGGAAGACAGAATAGACAGCTGAGGCACGGGAGGACTTGCAACGTTCGCATGAAAAAGATGGCATGCCTCCAAAGCAGTATGAAGGTCCTGCCAGCTACGCTCTTACCAAAGAAGAGAAGGAAATCTTCTTTGAATGCCTGCTTAGTATGAAGGTCCCGACTGGCTTCTCGTCGAATATAAAGGGAATAATAAATATGGCAGAGAAAAAGTTCCAGAACCCAAAGTCTCATGACTGCCACATGATTACGACGCAACTGCTTCCGATTGCATTGAGGGGGCTTCTACCGGAAAACGTCTGATTAGCCATCGTGAAGCTATGTGCATTCCTCAATGCAATCTCTCAGAAGGTGATCGATCCAGAAATCATACCAAGGCTAAGGAGTGATGTGGTGCAATGTCTTGTCAGTTTCGAGCTGGTGTTCCCACCATCCTTCTTCAATATCATGACGCGCGTCCTAGTACATCTAGTTGACGAGATTGTCATTCTGGGCCCCGTATTTCTACACAATATGTACCCCTTTGAGAGGTTCATGGGAGTCCTAAATAAATATGTCCGTAACCGTGCTAGGCCAGAAGGAAGCATCTCCATGGGCCATCAAACAGAGGATGTCATTGGGTTTTGTGTTGACTTCATTCCTGGCGTTAATAAGATAGGTCTTCTTGAATCGTGGTATGATGGGAGACTGATTGGAAAATGCACGCTTGGAGGGGACTCAATAATATGCAGGGACGGATATTCTTGGTCTCAAGCACACTACACAGTACTAATGAACTCTACCTTGCTGACCTCGTATGTCGATGAACACAAGAACAGTCTGCGCTCCAAACACCCAGAGCGGTGCGACGACTCGATTACAAGTGAACACATCAGGACTTTCAGCAGTTGGTTGGAAGCACGTCTCAGAGGTGAGAACACTATTTATGCTGAGTTGTACTTGTTGTCTAGGGGACCATCTTCAACTATATTGACTTACAAAGGATACGTGATAAATGGGAATACATTTTACACGATCGCCCAAGATCAAAAGAGCACCAACCAAAACAGCGGTGTCCGCTTTGATGCAGCAACCGAGAGTGGAATAGACACATATTATGGTTACATAGTGGACATATGGGAACTGAAATACGGACATGATTTTAAGTCCCTTTGTTTAAGTGCAAATGGATCAATCTGTCAGGAGGCGGGATATAGGTAGACCCACAGTACGGAACGACAATAGTGGATCTGAACAATCTTGGGTACACTGACGAACCGTTCGTCCTGGCCAATGATGTGGCACAGGTTATCTATGTGAAGGACATGTCTACCAAACTAAGAAAAAGAAAAGATAAGGAACCGAATACATCATACGATGAGCCAAAGCGCCACATAGTTCTTTCAGGAAAAAGGGACATCTTGGGAGTGGAGGGCAAGACAGACATGACCGAAGATTATGAAAAGTTTCATGAAATTCCTCCCTTAAAAGTGAAGGCTGACCTAAGCATCCTGATAAATGATGAAGATTATCCATGGTTATGGTGCAATAAGGAAAGGACACAAGCGAAGAAAAAGTGAAGACTTTCTCCACAACTATTATGATGATACCATGCCAACTTTCAACCTTTTCGTAGTTCATTTGAAATGCATGTTGTAACAGACAAGTTTCCGTATGAAATCCCGATACTTCGGAAGAGATTGTCCGTTTTGTCCACGAAGTGCATCCAGTTTTTGCCGTAACGCTGTCAACTTTCTCGCACATGCTATGTGGGTGAAATGATGATATCATGCCAACTTGGAACCTTCTCAGAGTTCATTTCAAATGCTTTTCAATTTCATGGTCTTATAGCTCAAAATAATCAGTAAATGCATGAAAAATAACAAATGAAGTCAGAAAGGGTTGTAAATTTATGATGTGGCTTTGAATGGTGCATTTTGAACACAAAAAAACTATGGAGTTCAAAAAAGTTAAAAAAATGAAATCCCTTTGTAACAGACGAGTTTCCGTATGAAACCCTGATACTTCGAAAGAGATTGTCCGTTTTGTACACGAAGTGCATCCATTTTTTGTCGTAACCCCCTCAACTTTCTCACACATCCTATGTGAGTGAAATGATGATACCATGCCAACTTGGAACCTTTTCAGAGTTCATTTCAAATGCTTTTCAATTTCATGGTCTTATAGCTCAAAATAATCAGTAAATGCATCAAAAATAACAAATGAAGTCAGAAAGGATTGTAAATTGATGATGTGGCTTTGAATGGTGCATTTTGAACACAGAAAAACTATGGAGTTCGAATAAGTTCAAAAAAATGAAATCCCTTTGTAACTGACGAGTTTCCGTATGAAACCATGATACTTCGAAAGAGATTGTCCATTTTGTACACGAAGTGCATCCAGTTTTTGCCGTAACCCTCTCAACTTTCTCGCACATGCTATGTGGGTGAAATGATGATACCATGCTAACTTGGAACCTTTTCATAGTTCATTTCAAATGCTTTTCAATTTCATGGTCTTTCAACTAAAATTATATAGAATTTATGCAACTAAAATTATCAAAGTATTTTCTGTTCAAAACATGAAAATAAATATGTAATTATAATTTTGTTACAAACTTTAATAGCAAAAAGAATTATCATAAAAGAAAATAAATAAGTAATTAGAATTTTGTTACAAACTTTAATAGCAAAAAGAATTATCATCAAAGAAAATCAATAAGTAATTAGAATTTTGTTAACAACTTTAATAGCAAAAAGAATTATCATAAAAGAAAATAAATAAGTAATTAGGATTTTGTTACAAACTTTAATAGCAAAAAGAATTATCATAAAATAACATAACTAAGTAATTAGAAAAAAAAAGAAAGCAAAAAAACTAGAAAAAAATTTAAACATAGCACCGCACCGAGCGAGCACACGGCCTTGCTCCCGGTTGGTGCCAAAAAACAAAAAATTAGTTGTACGTAGAAACAAAAGAAAAAAATAAAGAAAAAACAAAACAAAAATAATGGAAAAAAATTAAAAAAATTTATGCGAATTGGTAGAGAAAATTCAACCCAAATTCAAAGTGGTAGTTAGCTTAACTAGCTAACTAGCACTTTGAATTTAGATTGAATTTTGTCTTTAAATTCGAGCTCGATGTTGCAGCCGCGACGGAGTTTATAAACAGGTTCGGGAGCCCTTCGCTTGGCGAGGTGGGACTAAACATCCAACCGCACCGTGGCTGTGGCAGGCACATGCCTTTAGTCCCGGTTGGTTCCACCAACCAGGACCAAAGGCCTGTGCTTCCCGCCTTTTCGGCTGCTGAAAAGAGACCTTTGGTCCCGGTTGGTGGCACCAACCGAGACTAATGCCCCCCTTTAGTCCCGGTTGGTGCCACTAACAGGGACCAAATGTCTTTGTTTCCCGTCCCTTGGGCTGCTGAAAAGAGGCCTTTGGTCCCGGTTGGTGGCAATAACCGGGACCGAAGGCCTTTGCTATATAAGCCAGCACTTGGGAATTTTTTAGATTGGTATCGCCAGTTGCCCCCCGCCCGACGACGCCAGAACTCATCCACGGCGCCTGCAGGCTGGCCCGTCGCCGCCGCCCGTCACCCTCCGCCCCCCGAGCCCATGCCGTCGCCTGTCGTCGTCGCCCTCCGTCCCCGCCGCCGTCGCCGTCGCCCTCGCCGCCCATGCCGTCGCCCCGGCCGCCCCCGATGTGAGCCGCCGCCGCCACGCGGCTCTGTTCATTTTTTTGTGATTTATTGTTTTTAATTTTTGATTTATAACATTTGATTTCTATATACATAGTTGTAAAATGATCATTTCTATATAGGAGTACATATAAATAACATAATGGAATAAAAATTCTTATGTATATTTGCATGTTATGATGATTGATGAGTCTTCTTTTCATGCATGTATGTATAATAATGAAGTGTATGTTTTCATATTGAGAGACATATAATAGTGGACCGGACCTATTCTTATGCACATTCTAAAATAACGATATGACATGTTTGCATTTTTGAGATAAATAGTTAGTGAAGGCTAACTATTTGGATATAGAATATGCATTTAACAAACTTCGAGAGCTCTTTTGAGTTCTTGTTTCAATAAGATTTTCTTAATTTTTATTGATTAAAAGAAGTATAACTTGATTTCAGTCTACATATTCAATTCGTATTTTTCTCTCAACTGTACTTTAATAAACAACATGTGCACTTATAAAAAGAAAAAAAAAGATGCATTTTTAACACAATACAATTGCAGATGCTTACATACACGCATATAGACTCATGACGCAGAGTTTTTGCTCCCGAGATCATTTGAGCTTCGTGACCAGTAAATTTAAACAAATTTAAAAAAATCTTATTTTTTGACCAACATTGATAAAAAAATTATTTGGCATGAAATAACATTCCTATAAGGCATGAAAAAAACAAAATCGATGCGCTAAAAAGCCTTTTCAGAAAAAGCTTTTCAGTGTGAAAAGTCTTTTCAACGTATTAATAAAACTACTTTATTTTACTATATATAGAAGTAGTTTATTTTTAGCAAGAAAATTAATAGAAGTAGTTTATTTTTTTAGTTCATTTTATGATGCCTATCCCGCATCCTCGTCGTCGACTCGGCGGAGGCCACCTGCTTGATTAGAGGGGCCCTCTCCGGGACTGGGTTCCGCTCGGCTAGTATTGGGAGGTGCTACCTTCCGGGGGGCGTAGGCTGGTGAGGAGCCAGCCCGTTGTTGACCCGATCCTTGTTTGGTGACGGTCGCGTGGGCCAGTGACGGTACCATGGCTTCCGGACACCGCGGAGGTGGTACATCACCGTGTCAGCGAGGAGGACGAGCACGTCCGTCGCTACATGGTTGCGTTAGAGGGCAGGTTCGACAATACCAGGAAGGTTCTTCAGGGATCTCATTGGAGCTATGATCCTATGATGGTTCCTTCTCTTTGGGTGTCCACCGTCCGCGACGATACCCGTCGGACGCTATGGTTCTAGCATGTACCTAGATCGTGGCTGGAAGCAGTTCGTCCGTGCCTACGACCTGCGGCACGGGTACTTCCTTGTCTTCAGGTACGATGAAAACGCCACGTTCACCGTGAAGGTGTTCGACACGACTATGTGTCGGAGGCGCTACCAGGACGACAATGATGCCAGTACGCTCTGTCTCTTCTTCCTCTCCATTAGGCTATGTCTCACACCCATTTTAATTATTTTTTTTGCATTTGGCAAGCCAATGGGAGCAGGAGCAGCGAGTACTGCGATAGGTGCTATGTCTACGACAGCAGCGACTCTGGCTACAACAAAAGTAGCAGCGACTCTGGCTACAACAAAGTAGATCCAACGATGGCCTCGCGATGGTGATCCCACAGTTGGGCGACAGGGCCATGCCAATTGTGGTAGAGGAGTACATCCCACAGCCTGGCTTGGGGCTTCACCGCTCTAAGCGCATCAGGATGATGAAGGAGAAGGTGAAGAAGTAGGAGTGAAGATCTTAAGAACCTGATGGAGCTTTAATCTTTATTGTGTAAACCTTTTAAGTACGATAGTGTTGAACTGCTACTACACTTTTAAGTATGATGGTGGTGTGCGTGATGAAATTTTGTGCATGCTCATCGATGCTCATGGATGAAAGATAACATTATTTCTTTTTGTGCTTGCTCATGGATGCTCCTTGGTTGGTGTATATAACAACCTAAATTAACCCCTAAACCAGCCCCTTTCAAAAAAAAACCTTAGCTTCAGCCAGGTGCTGACGTGTGGATGCCTTTTTGTCCCTGTTGGTGTCACCAACCGGGACTAAAGGCCCCCCTGCCTAGCCTAGCCGTAGCGGCCAGGTGGAGGCCCATCTGTCCCTGTTGGTGTAAGAAGCGGGACTAAAGGCCGAGGGCATTAGTAACGACCTTTTAGTCCCGGTTCCAAAACCGGGACAGAAGGCCCTTACGAACCAGGACAAAAGGCCCTTTTTCTACTAGTGTCAAGCGATACCTGCACAAAACTAACAAATCCTCATAACCAACGGGTGTAGGGGTTGTTAATCCCTCGTGGGTAAAGTGAAAAGATAAATTGATAGATGCAAATAAAGTGATGGAAAATAAAACACAACAAGCTATTTTTGGGTTTTGTGATAATATATATCTCAAACTAAATGAACAAGTAAAATAGAAACGTGAATAACAAAATCGAGATTGAAAATAGAAGATCTAGAATAGACGCGGGGGGCTTAGGTTTCACTAGTGGCGTCTCTCGAGAAAATACAAAACGGTGGGTAGACAAATTACTGTTGGGAAATAGATAGAAGAGAAAATAATTATGATGATATCCAAGACAATGATCATGTAAATAGGAATCACGTCCAACACAAGTAGACCGACTTCTGCCTCCATATACTTCTATTAATCCACAGATCGACCGTTATCCAGCATGCATCTACTATATTAAGTTCATGGAGAAATAGAGTAATGCTTTAAGAATGATGACATGATGTAGACAAGATCTATTCATGTAGTAATAGTCTCCATCATTTTATCCTTAATAGCAATGATACATGTGTGTCATCTCTCTTTCGGTCACTGAGATTGAGCACCGCAAGATCGAACCCATCACAAAGCACCTCTTACCATTGCAAGATAAAAAGATCAAGTTGCCAGAAAAACTGAAATGTCGGAGAAGAAATATGAGGCTATAAAAATAAATAATGGATATAATTTCATATAGATAAGATCATAAACTCATAATTAACCGGATGGCAACAAACACACCACAAAAGAATGAGTTACATTGAATAGATCTCGAAGAGACTGTCGTATTGAAAAGAAAAACGAGAGAGAGAGCCAACTAGCTAATGCCTAGGAACTCGTAGGTCTGATATGAACTACTCAAGAATCATCGAACGATCTCTGATATGAACTACTCAAGAACCATCGAACGATCTCTTATATGAACTACTCAAGAATCATCGAACGAACTTGTAGGTCTGATATGAACTAGCTAATGCCAATGAGGATGATGAACACCTCCGTCATCGTGTTCCTCTCTGGAATGGCCTCTAGATTGGACTTAGTGGCATCTGAAACTTGCGGTGGCTGAAACAATTTTTCGTCAACTCCTCTAGGGTTTCTAGAATATTGGGGTATTCACAGAGCTCAGATGCGGTGAAGGAGGTGCCTGATAGGTCCATTTTGCGTCATGTTTTCATATTGATATTTATCGCTTCTTGGGCTGTTATTTCACTTCACACTACAGTTCTTATGCCTTTTCTCTCTTGTTTTGCAAGGTTTACATGAAGAGGGAGAATGTCGGCAGCTGGAATTCTGGCCTAAAAGTGGAGCAAGTTTGAGATACCTATTCTTCACAACTCCGAACGCCGTAAAAATCAACGAGGATTTTTTCCGGATTTATAAAAAATATTGGGCCGAAGAAGCGCCAAACGGGCGCCAGGGGGTGGCCACAAGCCTGCACGGCGCGGCCAACCCCCCAGGCCGCGCCATGGGGGCTTGTTGGCACCCTGCTGGCCCACTTGCCCCCCTCTTTTTCTATACGGAGGGTTTCGTCCAGGAAAAAAATCAGAGAGGAGCTTTTTCGTGGTTTCGCCGCCGCCATGAGGCGGAACTTGAGCAGAACCAATCTAGGGCAAATCGTCGCCATCGTCATCACCAACACTCCTCCATGAATATCTACCATGAGTAACGCTAGTCCTCCATGGACAGAATCCATGGTGGAATAGACAAGACCGCTTCTTTGTGGACCCTCCGTGGTTGGAGCCCTTCGTGGACTCTCGTAGATGTTACCCTTCATGGATTGAAGTCTCCACCAACATGGACGTACGATAGAGCCACCTATCGAAACCATGCCCAAAATCGTTGTGTTAACCTCATGCATTTGAGCTCCCTACCTTACTCCTTTACAGTATACTTGCATGTTTTACTTTCCGCTCCTACACTCTTAGAACTGCATGTGTAGGCTGTACTTGATTTGCTATAATTGCAATAGCTGCCTCTCAACTCAAATTGGGAAAAGGCAAAAAAATTATCTTGTCAAATAGTCTATTCACCCCCCTCTAGACATACTTTCGATCCTACAAGTGGTATGAGAGCCTTGGTCTCCATTTCATTGGTTTAACAACTTAGGAGAGTATGGCGTCTAGTGAGGGAAATTATCATCGTAGAGGTCCTTACTTCGATGGCACTAATTTTGCTAGTTGAAAGCATCAGATGAAAATGCATATACTTGGCTTTAGTCCTGATGGTATGGTTGTTATTCGTGTTGGTGTGCATGGTGATTTATTCGGAGAAGAGCGTGAACCGGATCGTGATGCGATAGCTCATGAACTGAAGATATTGCAACATAATTCACAAGCATGCGACATCATCTTCAACTATCTCTCCCCGTAATATTTAACAAAAGGACCAACCTTGAGAATGCAGAAGATATTTGGGATACTTTGATTGATATGCACGAAGGTACTAATTCTGTCAGAGAATCTAAGTTGGATGTGCTTCAAAGTCAGCTTGACAAGTTCAAGATGAAGGATGGTGAAGGTGTCGCTGAAATGTACTCTAGGCTAGCTCTCATCACTAATGAGATTGGCATCTTAGTAAGTGAAGAGATGACCGACAAATTCATCAACAAGAAGATACTTAGAGTTGTTGATGGAAAGTATGACAAGGTGTGCACATTGATGAAATGATGCCAAACTACAAAGATCTCAAGCCAACTCAAGTTACTGGTAGGAATGTCGCTTATGAGATGTCACTCAAGGACAAAGATGAGATGCACAACAACTCAAGCGGTGCTTACAAAGATTCATATGATGCTCCCTCTACTTCAAAGGACAATCTTGTCACTTATGAAGAGATAAGTGTCATGGTCAGAAAATTCAACAAGTTCTACAAGAGTAGAGGCAAAGAGAACAGCTCAAGCTCAAGAAATGATGAGAAGCGTTCATCCAGTCGTGACCGAAACTTCTACAATTGTGGGAAGCCCGGGCACTACTCCAATGAGTACTCAACTCCCTACAAACGAAGAGAAGAGTCACCTCGAAGACGAATCTCAAGAGATGAGTCATCTCACAAAGAGAGAAGGAGTAGAGAAGATCGTTATGACCGACGACACTCACGAAGAGGCAAGGAATTGGAGAATAAGGAAAAATACACCAAGAGTATCTCAAGAAGAGGACATCAAGCTCATGTTGGTAAATGGGTTTCTTGCTTCGAGTCTGATCACCACTCCGAGAGAAGCTATCACTCCAACTCCGACTATAGTCAAGATGAAGGTATTGCCGACATTGCACTTGTTTCCTCAATCTCCTATGACATATTTGATTCACAAAATGAGGGGTTAGGAAACTGCTTCATGGCTAAAGGCCCCAAGGTATCACACCCCGAATATCTTGATTTCAATAGTGATGAGCATGGTTTGTTAGGAGAAGATGACTTGCTCTTTGATAAAACTAGTGATTGCAACGAAAATTAACTTGCTAATTATCATGCTAGCCAAGAGAAATCGAATGATGATGATAAGAAAGGGATTGAGTGAATAACTCAAGAATTAAACACTCTTAAGTTAGCTCATGAAACTACTCTAGAAGATCATAGAGAGCTTGCAAGAACTCATGAGAAGCTACGGTTCGAGAAGCTCAACTTGGAGCAAGAGCATGAGTTCCTAAAATCAATCAATGATGATCTTAGGAGGAAGAGTTCTACCTATCTAGCCAAACGATTACTCTTGTCTACTTATGTTCCACAAGTTAAACCTAAGAAAACTAGTAACAAAGGCAAGAAAGTTTCTTCATCTAGTAACAACAATGCTAAAGGTAAACCTAATATTGTTGCTAGTAGCTCTCTTGATTCCACTAATGATTGTCTTAGCCAAGTTACACTTGAGCAAGAAAATGATTTATTGAAAGGGATTATAGAGAGAGGTGTCTTCAAGAGTCTTGCCAGAAGTAAGCAATTTGAGGAAATTGTGCGCAAGCAAGGAGGATAACGGAAGAAGCAAGGTGTTGTCTACTTCGACGTTAACGGAGATGATTGGGAAGAAGGTCCATACCCCATTCTTAAGTTTGTTCCCGAAGAAGAGAAGTATGATCCTACTCCTCCCAAGGTAACAAGCTCACAAGATGGCCTTCTACCACACGACCCAAAGGCAAGGGAAAACTTCAAGATGACATTGACCTTTATGAAGAAGAACCCCAAGTCAAGGTCAAGTGGATTCCCAAAGACACTTCTAGCTCTACCTCAACTAGTGCTACCACAACTCCAAGGATCCCCATCAAGTTGATATGGATTCCCAAGAGGAAGAACTAGTGAGTTATTTAGGGGTGACACTGCCAATGAAATTCACTCTTATTCATTTGGGCAAGAACTATATGGAATCAACCTCAACCATATGCATTAGTTCTAGGGGTCACATATTCCCTCAAAGGTAGGCAAGGGGCAAGGTAATTAATGCATCTTTGGACATCATCCCATTTGTGTTTCACTTCATGCCCATGGATATTCTTGCATATGTTCCTTTTGCTTTGGGACTAACCCATATAGGTGAGAAGATTAAGAAACAACAAGGATTGTTCCCAACTCAAGATGGTCTTCATCAACATTGAGCATCCACCTCTACTTCACCTACTTGAAGTCTATTACGACAAAATACAAGGTTAGTTTGTCCCTCCAAAGGGGGCATGACATATCAAGGGGAGCTTTTCTCGAAATCTTGAGTATAAGCATCTCCTAAGGAGATGAACACGTTAATGCTTATGTAAAAGTGGTAACCCGACTTCTGCTTAACAATGAGTATGACCTATGATAAAGTATTCTTTCTTGGCTCCTAAGTCAATATACTCATAAATAGATGACTTTGTCATCACCCAAGTGTTTGCTAGATGCTAGGATGTTTGTGCATGTTCACCATATTTTATCTATCATCTTATTGTGTGAGCATGTTGGACTCCATGTGTTTGCTCATTCAAGGACATCCAGTTGTTGTTATTTGGCTCTTGATTTATCTTTTGCCAATTGGATGGACAAGAATGCCTAGGAACCTTCTCTAGCTATCTATGCTATCTCATCTCAAGTTCTATTCATGTTTCATCACAAAAGTTGCACAAGCACTTGTCGATCCCTCTGTGTGAAGAAGCACTCGAAGTTCCGTATCGTTAATGGCTGACCTCCAAAACCTCTCTGAAAATGAAGTCGGTGAAACCAACTCCACAAACTTGGTTCCAACGATTTCCGGAGTTGATCTAGGATTTTTCATCTCGGTACCAACGAAATCACAAACTCAGTTACACCGAGTGTCCCTGTCAACTAGCAGTAGAGGAACTCGGTGACACCGATTTCGTAATCTCGGTGACACCAAGAGCGAACTGGTATATATTCAAAAGTACCGAATCTTTGATTTCCAATGGTCAAAGCCATTTCGTCCGAAACCCTACGGTGCCTCCTGGACACCTGGTCGTCGCCCTTGACTCCCCGTGCATCTCCATTGCTGGGTATCGCCGTTGTCGATGGATTCTTCACCGCCGCCACCGCCGTAGTCGAACCACCATCGAGTTATGGTATGGTTCGGACCCTCCTCTGCGTTCCTCCATCAAGTTCTCACGCATTGGAAAGCATTTTCCATAATCCACCATGTGCAAACCTCTACATCCACTAGAAACTTCTACAGATTAGAGGACGAGAATGTTTTTAGGGTTAGCTGTCCGCAGAAACCATCTCGGGGCCTTCGAGTTACAAAAATCGATGCTACCGATTTTCGATCTAGGGTTGTTGAGAATGAACTCGGTGAAACCGAGTTGTCATTTTCGGTTCCATGAAAGTGATGACCAAGTTTCTGTTAAGGAATTCATGTGTCTCGGTGACTCCAAAAGTTCAAACTCGGTGCTACCAAAATGTGTTCTGCAGAAAGTTAAAACTACGGATTTATTTGTTCAATTTTTCGAAACATTTGAATTTGTGATGCTCAAACCTTCTGTCTTTCCAATATCTACTTCACATGATTTGTTGCTTGCTGCTGAGGTGTTGCTTTCTTATCAAAGATGTCTGGTTCAAATGACATTCAGAATGATTTCAGAGAACCAAGCACTGAGATGGATTTAGGAACTAGTCCAGAGAAGTCTGAGTCTGACCCTGGTTCCTACCACTCGCATGGCTTGCCCAAGGCAACCACAAGACATAGGAAGAAACTGAATTTTTATGAAGAGGACTCACACTTTGTGCCATAGGAATCTTCAGCTCCTCCAAAGGCTCCTCCAAGAAAATCTGTCAGGAAGATATCTGCTAGTGCTGCTGATGTGAGAGCACCTGTCTATGTGAGGAAAAGCACAACACCTTCCATAGATGATGCTCGTAAGAAAACTGGTACAAAGAGAGCAAGGAAGAGGGTAGTTTGCGTTGTTGGCACACAAACTTCCATGCTTGAAGACCCTGAAGAAGCTCCTGAAGAAGAAGATGAGATTCCAGCTCCACCCTAGAAGAAGCTCATGGCTGATGCTATGACCAAGAAGACTACTTCAAAGCATCCTAAGGACAAGAAGTTTGTAGCTCGCCGAAAGACTACAAAGTACATTCCTGCAACTGCTAAGAAAGGCCCTGCTTCCAGTGCCCCTGCTGCAGAGGAAGAAGATGACGAGGATGTAACCAATCTCAAGAAGCTTAGACCAGATTTGAAAATTCATAATGATGCTCATCCTGTAGCTGAAGACATGAAGAAGATAAAGGATGCAGGTCTAAGGAAGTGGAGACCTACTGACCCTTATGTTTTCCGAAGGAGAACTACTGTTGATCCAAGACTTCATACCAAGGAACAACAATATTTCTATGAAGCTCACTTGCTTGATAGATCCCCAGCTATCAGTGATATGAGATTTGTGGACAGGGCTTATATCAAAGCCAATGAAGACTACTTTCCTCATCTTCAAGACAACTTCAAGTCTGTGGATATTGAATATTTTATTGGAAAGGAGATGACCCCATGGAATGATGAGTTGATCATGCAATTCTACTCGATTGTTCATTTCTCTGGACATGGTTCCATTGTTTGGATGATGGATGGTCACAGATATGAGTCAACAGTTGATGAGTTGGCCACTATCATTTATGCCCCTAAACAAAAAGACAGTGATGTTGATGTGTATTCTCAAGCAAAGAAGAGTCACAACTCCATGGTAAATACGTACAAGCCAATTCCTCATGATTATTTGGCTATTCACAAGATGGGCTCAGTTTATTTCTTGCAAGCACGAATACCCACAACTAACAATATTCTGAGATACACCTTGCTGCCTAAATCAGGTGATGAGAATATGATCGGAGGACACTCCATCAACTTGCTGCACAACTGGGACACTCACAACAGATTCAGAGTCATGGATTTGATAGTAGAGACTATCTGAAGGACTGCTGCTGATCAAAAGTGATCATGTGGATATGCCCCCATACATTCAGATGCTTATAAGTGCCAATCTAGGCAAGCATGTGTATCTACTTGATCATCCCCACCTACCTCATCAACTAGATTTTGAAGACAATGAAGTGGTGATGGATGACAATGATCCCAGTTCTACTGCAGCCAGAATGACGACAGATGCATCAGAAGCTAAGGCTATTAGAAATAGGCCACCACGAGTTCCACAGCTCAGGAATCAAGATGAGCAAATGAAATTTCTTGTTAGCTATGTCCAAGGCATGGACCAGAAGAGCCTTGGGAGAGTTGTGGAGACAAAATTTCATGAGATGGATGTGAAGGTCACAAAATTGAGCACTATACTCAAACAACTTCAACATGACGTTGGCTCACTACAAATTCCTCACTCAAATGATGATGATGATGATGATAATGATGAAGATTCACCTCCTCGCACTACCACTCAGTTCAGCACCAAGCCTAGATCCGTTGGTGTACCTGCTCCGGAGACACGACATGCTTCATTAGCTCAAGTACCTGCACCTTCAGCTCCACCTCCAGCATCAATTCAGGCACCTCTAGTATTCACTCCTCCAACTCAGGTACATTATGTACAAGACCTCACGGACGCTCTTCTGTTGACCCCGTCATCAGCTCCCTAGAGAGACGAGTAGCTCTATACCTTTTGAACTTTTTGGTAACTTGTTGCCAAAGGCGGATAAATGTATAGATCATAGACTGAGAGAGAGAGAGAGACTTTTACTTTATTTGCTCTCAATTGGTTTTAAAACTTTGATCATTTGGATGACCTTATCTTGTGTGTGATCATACGCTTTATCTTGTGTGATGCTACTTTACTATATTTTAGCTATCCATGTGATGATCACTCACTTATCTTGTTGGTGTCATGTGCTTACTATTCATTCTTATATTGTTTACGCACCACCAATATGTATGTGAAATGGAAGAGTGACCCATGATCCTAATTGATTGTGCATTTGCATTCAAATGCAACTTTTAAATAATGCACAAATTTAGGGGAGCTCTTGCTTTTCACATACTTCTCAAAGCATCGATGCTAATCAATGATTATATCTTTTGTCGAAGCTTTGATCTATATACTGTTATCAATTACCGGAAAGGGGGAGATCGAAAGCACAATTGCTCCTTAGGGTGGTTTTGATAATTGATCACAACACATGCATCATTGGACTAATATGTTTTTCAAGTATATTTCAGAAACGCTCAAAAGATGCTTTGGCTAAAGGTTTATGTGGAGATTCCCCTTGATGCAAGAAAGTAGTAATATTGGCTCAAGCTTCAAGCTAGAAGACTCTTCATTTTCTATTTGTGAGAAATCACTTTTGAGTGCATAGGAAAGCCAATACTATTAAAAGGGGTCGAGGTATTAAAATGAATTGATTTCTCAAAGTGCTCAACGTTAGCCATCAAAATACTCAGTCATTTTTCCCACATAACCATTTTGTAAAATTCCATATACACAAATTTGGTGTCACCAACTTTCATATTTAGAATCCATCGAGTTGGACCTCAGACAGAAACCCCATCCACTGCCACCAAATCGATGCAACTGAATCCATATCGGTCCAACCGAGTTTGGGTGACCAACTTTCATGTGCCTCGATACACAAAATCAGAATTTCCGAGTTTGAATATCGGTAGCACCGAGTTTGCTCATCTGAACGTTAGCTAACTTTTCAATGCCATCGAGTTTCATATATCGGTCTCGCTGAGATTCAAAAGTTCACACCATTGTGCTAATCGGTACCACCGAGTTTTTCACTTCAGTGTCACCGAGTTTGCCACTTTGTGTGTACCAGTTGGATTTTGGTTGCTGCCTATATATACCCCTTCACCCACCTTTTACTCGTGGCAGAAGCACTCAGAACACACACTTCATATAGAGATCCATTTTTTGAGAGAGAACCATCTACTCATCTGTTGAGACCAAGATATTCCACTCAGTTCATTTGAATCTTGATCTCTAGCCTCCCAAAACTGCTTTCCACCAATCAACCTCTCCTACCCATGCATATTCTGTGAGAGAGTGCTTTTATGTTGAGGAGACTATCTTTAGAAGCACAAGACCAAGGAGTTCATTGATATACCACATCTATTACATTTTGGAGGGTGGTGCCTCCTCGATTGGTTAGGTGTCGCTTGGGAGCCACCTACTTCGTGTTCTGGAGTTGAACAGAGATGCTTGTAAGGGTAAGGAGATCACGTACTTCGTGAGGATCTATCATGACTAAGGCTAGTCCTCCGTGGATGGAAGCCGTGGTAGAATAGACAAGGCCGCTTCTTTGTGGACCCTCCGTGGGTGGAGCCCTCCGTGGACACTCGCAGCCGTTACCCTCCGTGGGTTGAAGTCTCCACTAACATGGATGTACGATAGCGCCACCTATCGGAACCATGCCAAAAAAATTCGTGTCAACCTCACGCGTTTGATCTCCCTACCTTACTCATGTACTTTACATTTGCATGTTTTATTTTCTGCAGCTACACTCTTTGAATTGCATGTGTAGGGTGTACTTGACTTGCTATAACTGCCATAGCTGCCTCTCTTCTGAAATTGGGAAAAGGAAAAAAAATATCTTGTCAATTAGTATAGTAACCCCCCTCTAGACATACTTTTGATCCTACAGTAATGGTAGCGGTGAGAGGCCACGTAGGAGTAAATGGTGGGTTGTCTCATTGACGCCGCACTTAGGACCTGAGATCTTGTGTTGGTGTTCCAAGACTAGCTACTACCGCGCATTGGGATCCAGTAACTCGAGCCCTCTCGGCCTATTAACTACTCTCTTATCAGTCCAGGAGTCACAGTAGTTCGAAACGTTCACAGGTTGTCGTCAGGTCTTTGAAGTGGATGAACAGCCCAATCGGGACTGGCTTGGGGCCCTGCTCACATCGTTTCAGGCCATGTTGGAAACCTCGGCTGGACTTCCATTATGGGTTCCAACTCAGATAGGTGACTGCCTTGGGTGTGAGACTTTGTAGGTTAACGTCTGTGGCCGACTCCTGCGGTCGGCTTCCTCTTCAAGGTTGCCGAGGTGCTTGTTTTATGTGCACATGGCGATAAGTAGCGGAAGCATGTGTGACGAAGTACAACCATACAGGGTAATTATCTATTCGAATAGCCCCGTCCTTGGATATGGACTACTTGGATGCTTGCATGGTTCAAATATAACTTTAATGGGTACTCTAAAATGGTCCAGATAAGTGCGAGTGGTATGGATGGTCTTCCCGTAGGATGTCGAGAGGGGATCGATGGTGGTGTATTGATGTGGTGCATATGTTGGATCACATGCGCTCTCTCATAGGAAGACGAGAGAGGTATGAAACTGTCGATACCCCGATCCTAAGCCTTAGGAATCCATCATGTAACACATTGAATCACTTTGCGGTCTCACGCATGGCTAACCCCACGGCTGCCACCTTACCTTAGCCAGGACTGTTTGCGCCTTTTGACTCACGTATGCAATTGTGTCGCTAGCATTCCAATGTCAAAGAACCCGGGTCGACATAACTAGTCATAAACTCAAGTGGCTCAACTGTACAGAGACAGACATACATAAGCCAGCAAAGCAGGTGTTGGTCATCAGCGTGTGTAGATGTGTCGTAGCAAGCTACAAGGACTCCATTACACCGCGTGACATTTCCCCGTAGGGACATACACAGCAGCTAAGAAGGATACATGCCGGTCAACCAATGTGTCCGGAGCAATAGCGAGCTACCAAGGCTCGGTGGAAGCACAGAGGGGCATTTCTCTATAAAGAGAGCTACGAAAGGCATACGGCTAGGTGTTGAACCCCATACATGTCGCAGCACATCACACGTACGCATGACATACTCAATATGCATAGATACAACAATGGCATCACAACATAACCATACAACATCACAACATTTATTTGGAAGACTCTGAAGAGCCTTTTATAATAAATTCATATAGGTAAGGGTCACATGACCCGACACTCAAGTCATACAAGAAAAGTCATACAAGCCATGCAGAAACATTAAAGTTGTCTGAGTACAGAGAGATGAAAGGAAAAGGCATAAAGCCTGACTATCTACAGATCCCGTCTGAAAGGGGCCAGGTCGTAGCTGCGACACTAGCTACTCGTCATGACCGACGTCTAGATAGAACCCACCTGATGGCTTGTGGGTGTCGTCTGCAACATTTATTAAGAAAAAATGAGTACAAAGGTACTCAGCAAGACTTTAGAACAGATCTATCTACTCATGCACATGTATCAATAAAGGGGGTTGTGGGGTCTCATGCAGCAAGCCAGCTTTGACTCTTCGCTAGCCTATACTACAACTTAAAGTAATTTTGAACAACTTTGATAAGTCATATAGGAGTCCACTACCACCACAACAATACACGATCATGGATTCATTCCTGTTTCCCTACGGGAATGCCATACATGATACTCATACCTATCTTGATACTTTTATGAGTAGCCATTCAAGTTAACAATGAGCAACATATGTCTCCAACTAGTCCATCTCCGCGGACACGGCTATTTGAATAGATCATAACCCTGCAGGGGTGTACTTCTTCACGCACGCTCTATCCACTTATCGCCATGTGCAATTTCCGCACCTCAGCAACCTTCAAGCGAAAGCCCAGGGAGGGAGTCGTCCACGACCGTTAACCACGCTAATACCTAGTCCAGGTTTATCACCTATTTGAGAGTGAACCCACACGGAAGTCCGGCCGAAGTTTCCGCTACGACCCCAAACAATGTGCGCAAGGTTCCCGAGCCCACCATCCGGGAGCCACTTGGTACACCGTGCCACTGCCTACCACGAAATAGCCCACCTCTAAGGTCAGCACTATGCACGGCCTCCAACATGACTACAAACACCAGAAACTACTTGCCACTCCTGGACCGAGTACCAGGCGTTTAGTAAGCAGAGCGGGGTCATATATTAGGGCCCATCATGTGGTAGTAGCTAGTCTTGTATTACATACACGGAACTCAGTTCCTAAGGACGGTTCCAATGAAACAACCCGCCATGTACTTCTACACAGCCTTTCATTAGTACCTTTACCAAAACAGGTCCAACAATTAGCCTTTTGTCACAAGAACACATCCATTCATTCATGGTCATAATGCAGATGAAACAGGCCAAACACAACTCTAGGCATATCAAGCATAGAAAGGGTAAGGCATATCATGGCTCAAGCAACTATGAGGTATGGTAGGTTGCAAGGTTTAGCTATTTACTGCGAAAAAGACAGGTCATGCAAAGGAATGGGTTCAACTACCGAAGTAAAAGTACTTCAAGCATTTTGTCCATATGCAATAAGTGAGAGCAAGAGCAAGAATATGGGATTTATCGGGATGATAAAAAATGGTGCTTGCCTTGAAAATCAGCGGAAGGATACACTCCTTCAATCGGATACTCATGAGTATCCTGTGGAGCGGAGCCTACCGAATCAAACAACCTTAATCAATACACGGCAAGTGCAGCAATATGATGCATGATCATGGCATGAAAATAATATGGTGGATGAGCTATTGCATCTATAATGATTTGGTTTGAAGCTGGTTTGAAACATATTTTCAAAAGCCACTTCAAATAGTTATTTCCATATACTCCTTTTAATTGATTTGACCTGATTCTCAGGTATAACTTATTTTATCTTGCATGAAAATAGCACCATTGGATTCTTTGGATTCTTTTGATCATTTTTCATATATAAATTATTTTAATCTGAGTTACAGATTAATTTGTATGAATTTTTGAAGTTTTCAACTAAATCTGGAGTTGTTTTAAAACCAGAATTGTAATTACTGCATCAACATGACATCAGCAGGTCAAAGTGGTCGTTGCTGGTCAAACCTGACCAGTGGGACCCACTCGTCAGTGACTCTAGTTAATAACAATTAAGATTTACGTTAATTGGTTGAGTAACAAACCTGGACCCACAAGTTAGTGTTTGTTTAGAGATTAAATAATTAATTTTTTTTTGTTTAACATAACTAATTATCAAGGGTTGGCCCCACTTGTCATAGACTCTGGGCAGTGAACCCACATGCGCTGGGGGTCAAACCCACCGGCGATGAGCCGCCGATGGCTCCAGGGACAGCGGAGCGCATCGGAAATGGCCTTCTAGAGACCAAACCCACGGCGGAATGCATTAGAGGAATGGTTGTTCGCCCATGAGCACAATGGAGCAAGCCCTAGGGGCTGGGATGGTCGGAATCAATGCCGCCGATGAGCTTGGCGGCTGCCGGAGCTCGGACCTCGTCGAGGTCATCGAAGCAGGGAGCGAAACGGCTGCGGCTAAGAACCTACACGACCTAGTCGACACGCTGAAGCTGGTGGTGGTCCCAGATGGACCAGCCGATCAACGGAGCCTCACCGGCGATGAGCTCCCGCGCCGGATATTGTCGGGCTCTGGTGGAATCGGGTGCTACAACTAGGGGGGAAGGGGAAAACGATGGGAATGGGTTCCTGAGCTCACAGGGAGTGCACAGACGATGAGAGTGGGCTTGGGGACGGCTTGGAGAAGGAGAACGATGGCGGCGATCGTCGGCGACCCGAGGAGGAAGACGACGAATTTCTGGCATTGCAGGGGCTCTTGGCTTCGTTTCTTCGCGCGTGGAGCTGCAGGACATCGAGGCGGAACGATTCTCGGTCTTGGATGCGAGCTTGCATGGCCGGAGCAGGCTGTCAACGGCGAGCTCGCCTCGGTAGCATTGGCGGCAGATGGGGAAGAAGGAGAGGGAGAGTGAATGGTGAGGAGAGAGCGATGGGGATGACTCCCTCGGGTGCTTATCCCTTGCGTCAGTATGATGAGGTGGCCAGGCAGGCACGCAGCTGCGTGCTGCTGCCGGAGGGAGCGGCGCCAGCTCCTGTTTGCCAACTGGCAAGGAGGAAGACGACAGGAAGGAGGGGATGGGCTGGGCCTGGCGACAGGTAAGGTTTTCTACTTATTTCCCTTTTATCTTTTCTCTTTTACAATTCTCACTATGAGGTACGCTCAACTTGATCAAGAATACGGACATGGTATTCTAGGTATGAATGGTTATCATGGAGAACAAGCGTTTCGTGGTCGACTTCACACATAGGATCCGAGAAGCAACGCCTGAGTTGCGAGACGTGGAAAACATCATGAACCTTGGAAAGATGCGGAGGAAGTTCCAATTGGTAGGCAACTTCTCCTCGTTTGGCAAGAATGCGAAAATAACCAATGAAACGAGGAGCCAATTTGCCTTTGATACCAAATCAATGGGTACCCTTCAAAGGTGTAACCCGAAGGTAAGCCTTCTCGTCAACTTCAAAGGTCACAGCCTTATGATGACGATCATATTGGCTCTTTTGACGAGATTGGGCTGTTTTCAACTTTTCACGCATATTGCAAACTTGCTCTTGTGCTTCCTACATCATATCCGGACCAAATAGTTGCCTCTCTCCGGTTTCTGACCAATTAAGAGCTGTTCGAAATCTTCATCCATAAGAACTTCAAAAGGGGCTTTGCCCAAAGCTTGATTGATAACTATTGTTATAATCAAATTCGGCGAATGGAAGACACTTCTACCAATTCATGCCGAACGATATAACACAAGCTCGAAGCATATCTTCTAGGATTTGACTGACTCTTTCTACTTGACCACTTGATTGAGGATGGAAAGCAGTGCTCAAGGAGAGGTGGGTCCCCATGGCATTTTGAAAGCTTTCCTAGAAACGAGAAGTAAAAATACTTCCATGGTCTGAATTAATCTCGAAAGGAACACCATGAAGAGACACTATTCGAGAAATACATAACTCTGCTAGCTGACTAGCTGTTATACTCCCACGAACTGGAAGGATGTGAGCTACTTCGGAAAGACGGTCAATGACCATGAAGATAGCATTATTCCCTTTCTTGGTCCTCGGAAATCTGGTGATGCTATTCATACTAACTTTATCCCATTTCCATTCAGGAATAGCTAAAGGTTGAAGTGTGCCAGCAGGCCTTTGATGTTCTGCTTTAACTAGACGACAAACGTCACAGTTCGCAACGAACTCAGCAATTTCTCTCTTCATCCTAGTCCACCAGAACCTCTGGCGTAGGTCCTGATACATTTTGGTACTACGAGGATGTATCGTGAGAGGAGATTCATGAGCCTCCTGAAGGATCAACTGCCGCAAATAGTGATTCTTAGGAACCACTAAACAGTTCTGGAAGAACAGAACATCTTGATCATTCATAGAGAATTCCTTAGCATTCCCGCTAGTAATATTCTCCTTAATCCGTGATATACCCTTATCACGATTTTGGCCAGCTATGATTTGATCCCTAAGAGTAGGTTTCGCCACCAGGGTGGAAAGGAATCCTTGAGGAACAATGTGGTGGTTCAACTTCCGGAATTCCTCATAGAGACGTGGTTGACCTTGTTGTAACATCAGATTGTCACAATAAGACTTACGACTTAGTGCCTCAGCCATGACATTGGCTTTCCCCGGTGTGTAAGTTATCCCTAAGTCGTAATCTATGATCAACTCGTCCCACTGTCTTTGCCTGAGATTCAAATCCGGGTGGGTGAAGATATATTTCAGACTTTGGTGATAAGTGTTAATTTCGCAAAAATTACCAAGAAGGTAATGTCGCCAGGTTTATAGTGCATGGACTACAGCTGCAAGCTCGAGATCATGTGTGGGATAGTTATCCTCATGTCGACACCACTGTTGAGATGCACATGCATACACATGACGATCATGCATGAGAATGCAACCTAATCCTTGTCGCGAAGCGTCGGAATAGATAACAAAGTCCTTGGAGAAATCTGGTGGTACCAACACACGTGCGGAAGTCAGACGTCTTTTTAGTTCCTAAAAAATATGCTCACACTGTGGTGTGCACTTGAACTTTTTATCTTTCTTAAGGAGTTCAGTTAGAGGCTTTGCAACCTTGGAGAAGTTCTCGACAAAGAGGCGACAATAGCTCGCTAGACCGAGAAAACTCCTAACTTGCTTAACCGATTCAGGTTGAGTCCAATCAAGGACGGCTTGAAATCTCACGGGGTTGACAGCAATACCCTTACCAGAGATTACGTGGCCTAGATAGGTCACTTCTGCCAACCAAAATTCACATTTTGAGAACTTGGCATAAAGGTGATGCTCTCAAAGTTACATCAATACCAGCCTTAGATGCTCGGCATGTTCTTGTTCGTTCTTCGATTAGATAAGAATATCATCGAGGTATACCACGACTAATTTATCCAAGTACTCCATGAAGATCGAATTCATCAAGGTAGAGAAGGTGGCTGTGGCATTGGTTAAACCGAAGGGCATGATAGTATACTCGTATTGGCCATAAGGAGTGACAAAGGTCGTGTTTCGAATGTCCCCGTTCTTGATCTTGATTTGATGGTATCCCAACCTCAAATCCATTGGAGAAGACTGAGGATCCAGCGAGCTGATCATACAAATCGTTGATCCTGGGGAGCGGATACTTGTTCTTTATGGTGACCAGATTAACTGGTCGATAATCTACAACCATCCGATCTGTTCCATCCTTCTTCTTGACGAAGAGGACGAGATAAGCCGAAGGAGACAGCTAGGATGAATGAAACCTTTATTAGAGGTCTCATTTAGTTGTTTCTTAAGTTAAGCTAGCTCTAAGGGTGCCATCTTATAAGGTCTTCTGGCTATTGGGACAGTTCTCGGAACAAGATCTATCACAAACTCTACATCCCTGTTAGGTGGAATTCCTGGCAGTTCCTCTGGGAAAACATCCGGAAAGTCACGGACTACCGGAATGTCTTCAAGTTCTAGAAGAGGACTAGCATTGAGGGAATATAGTTGGCATTTGGCAACTCGAGTTGAGACATTAACTATCTCACCCGATGGATGTGTAAGCTGAACATTCCTAGAATGGGTATCAATCTTGGCGTAATGAGATGACATCGAGTCGATACCCAAAATGATATTGATATCTGAGGATTTAAGGGCTATCAATGATGCTAGGAAAACTAGCATGTCCACTAGAATTTCATTGTCATAACTTATCCTAGAAGTCTGCCATTTACTACCAAGAGTTTGAACAACTAATGGAATTGGCATGTCACAAAAGGACATGTTATGCAACTACGCATAACTTTCGGAAATGAAGGAATGAGATGACCCAGTATCAAAAAGAACATACGCTGGGTGACGATTGACAACAAGCATACCCAAAATGACGTCGGGATCCTCTGCAACTTCTTCTGCTGAAACATAATTCACGTGCCCATGTGCAGGAGTTGGCTTCACATAATATGCCTTGCCCGGCTTGCCACGCCCAACAGACTTTCCAGGTTTCTTGGCAGCGTTATTTTGAGGACACTCAGATGAAAAGCGACCTGGTTCTCCACACTTGTAACAAATCACTTGATTGACATGTGGTGCAGCATTGGTTGTTGGACCACCATACGGCCTTGCTGGTGGGTTGGTCTGATTTGCCTAAAGCGCCACATAGGATGCCCTCGGAGTATATCTTGGCGGCAAAGAACTATTCGGGACCCACACCAGGCGCTTTTGAAACACTGAACTGGATGAGGATCCAGAATCACGAGGGTGCTTCTTTGTTGCTTCATAGATGGTATGACCAGTCTCAGCACTGATCGCCTTGTTGACAAGAGCTTGAAAACTAGATCATTAATGAAGGCGCAGATCACGACGAATTTCGGGGCTCAGTCCCTTGCGGAACCTTGCTTGCTTCTTGGCGTCAGTTGACACCTCTACTGTTGCATAGCGGGCGAGGTTTCCAAACTCACGGTTGTATGCATCCACAGTCAGCTTCCCTTGAGTGAATGCACAGAACTCCTGTCGATTGCGATTCATTAACCCTTCTGGAATGTGATGCAGACGGAAAGCTGCGCTGAAATCAGCCCAGGTGGCTGCTGATCTGGCAGGACGCATTGCTTCATAATTCTCCGACCATAGATTGGCGGGGCCTTCGAGAAAATAAGTAGCAAATGTCACCTTATCAGCCTCAACAACATTGGCAGAACATATCTGGCGTGATATACTGCACAACCAATCATCAGCGTCGACGGAATGATTAAACTTGGGTGGATTGAGATTCACAAAGTCATTGAGGGACACTGAGTCATTTCGCGGCTGACGAGCCGTATTCTGCTCAATACGCTCTAACAGACGATTGGTTTCTCTCTTGTTCCTTTCTGCCACTAACATAACAACTGCCAGAGATGGTGCTTGAGGCGGGTTCTCCAGAAGAGCTTGGGTACTTTCTCCCTGATCATTGCTATGGGCACGGTTGATCCTGGTGATCACCATCCTAACAAAGAAACTCACAGCTTAGACTAGATCAACATCAATACTATCTAAGGATTAAGAATGCAGTGAACAACATGGAATGCGGAAATGAACATCCGAACAACATGGTAACAAGCAAACTGCTATATATACACCATGGTTCATACACACCATAACATAGTTCAGTACAACCTCAAACTGAAGAGCGAAGTACTGAAAAGATGATACTACTCATCAGAGGCTTTCCAAGTCTCCTATACATTATTTATCTATGCCTCCGGAACTCATCTCACAACATAGTCATATTACACAAGACACACGGGACTGGGAAATATAGCTGCTACAACCTACTACTGTTCCACTCACGAACTCAAGCATCCGCATAGAACATCTCATACAAGTTTCCTCCGTGACCTGGGAGCTGAACGTGCGGATCAGGAAACACCCTAGCCTGAGATCCCTGGAAACCATAAGGACACGGATGTGGCCTTGGTCCCCTGACTGGTGGCAACAGAGGTCCACGAAGAGGGGTGACACCTTCGATAGCAGGCCAGTCAACATGAGCTGGCAAATGAGTCCTAACTGGGTTCAACATCTCCATGTCTCCAAAGCCTGTCTAAACTACAGGTGCCAGTTGTGTCAAAGTTGTCCACAGACGGGCACGAGTAGTTTAAAGCTCCATACGAAGAGCACGAGCATCTCGGTCTCTATTCTCTCACATCTGGGTGGTAACCTGCAACAACGGATCCTCCAAAGAAGAATCAAAGTAAACTCCACTGAGATTACCTTCTTCTCCTGGCTGAGAAGCTGGAATATATCAAAACTCGGAATTCTGTAGCAGTGCATGTCTTGCTCTCATGATGGTCAACATTGAATAGGTGGCATCCTGGACCACCATGTCAACGGTAACCCCAATCCATAAGACGAATGCATTGGCTCCTCAGCTCCAGGGTAATCTGGATATACCCTAACAGTGCACGAATACTGGCTCTGGTTAAAATCCCGGTACTACTCCTCCACTGTATACTCTGGGTACCAGCGGTAACTGGCTACTGACATCATCCTGACCAACATGGCCGTGTGACCCAATACATCAATGCACCTAGTCAAACGGACCACCTGACGAGAAGGACGAGGAGGCATCTGAATAATGCATAGGCATTAGAGCTCTGGAAATGAAATTGGGCAGCATACCAGCTTTAAATGCTCAAAAACAATTTTGAGACATCCCACAAAATATTGGATAGCATAACCACTCAACTATCAAGTTCAAATTCCATGGTCAACAAATAATTATTTTTTCGTCGAAACAACTAGAAAACTCGGATTGACTCTCGAACCACTTCCCTACAACCTATAGGTTAGTAACACGTGATCCTGAGAGATAGATAAAAAACCTAGCTCTCAATCCCCATAGAAAAGATGAGGATGACCATAACAGAATGACTTGAGAAGAGAAGCAAGAGCCTTACGTTCTCTTTCACAAACAATTCCCTTACATATAACTAAAGCATTTGTAGACTCGAATTCGACCAGTTTGGCTTGGTAATCCTACAGTCAGTCAGGCTCTGATACCAATGATGTCGGGACCCCGATCCTAAGCCTTAGGAATCTAGCATGTAACACATCGCATCACTTTGTGGTCTCACGCACGGTTAACCTCACGGCTGCCACCTTACCTTAGCCGGGACCATTTGCGCCTTTTGACTCACGTATGCAATTGAGTCGCTAGCATTCCAATGTCAAAGAACCCGGGTCGGCATAAGTAGTCATAAAATCAAGTGGCTCAACTGTGTCAGAGCGCGGCATTGAAGCTAACCTAGATAAAATTGAAGCGGTCACTACGCCAGGCAAGCCGACCAATTACAATCAAGTTCAGCACATGGCGGGTAGTATCGCGGCTCTAAGTGGCTTTATAAGTCATCTTGGGGAGAAAGCCATCCCTCTTTCTGAGTTACTCAAAAAAACTGATCGTTTTGGTTGGACGGATGAAGCCAACGAAGCCTTTGAAGCCCTGAAGCAACAACTAGCTAAGCCGCCAGTATTGGCTGCTCCGGCGGACAAGGAGCATATGATCTTGTACATCGCGGCTAATTCTAAGGCAGTGAGCGTGGAAGTGGTCGTCGAGCGGAAATAATAAGGAAAGGAATATTCAGTTCAACGACCAGTATATTTTATCAGCAAAGTCCTGACCCTCCCCAAACAACACTACCCGCATTGGCAAAAGCTTTTATTTGGGGTGTTTATGGCGAGCCGGAACCTGAAACACTACTTCCAAAATCGAGAAGCGACTGGACGGATTGCTAGGTTGGCCATCGAGTTAGGACCTCATCGAGTGCTATACCCCTCGTACGACCATTAAATCTCAAGCACTAGTGGATTTCATCAACGACTGGACCGAGTTGCAAATTCCAGAAGACATGCCCAATCATATATACTGGACCATCCATTTTGACGGGTCTAGGCAGTTGGAAGGCTCGGGGGCTGGTGTGGTGTTAACTTCGCCTGAGGGTGACAAATTCTGCTATGTCCGCTGACTCATGTTTCCATGTACCAACAATGCAGCATAATATGAAGCTCTGCTCCATGGGTTGCGACTCACCAAAGAGATGAATCTCACCCGAGTTAGATGTTTCGGCGACTCGGATCTAGTGGTATAGCAGGTTTCTGTCACATG
Organism: Hordeum vulgare subsp. vulgare; assembly: GCF_904849725.1. Lineage (NCBI taxonomy): Eukaryota > Viridiplantae > Streptophyta > Magnoliopsida > Poales > Poaceae > Hordeum > Hordeum vulgare. The sequence goes on from NC_058520.1 coordinate 311,015,129, forward strand.
GGATTCCAGAGGTCCCTTGATGGCGGCTTACAAGCGAGCTGTGTCGGATGTGGCGGGTCATTTTCATGGTTATCAGGTGGATCACATCGATCGGCGACTTAATGAAGCGACAGATGCCCTTTCACGCCTCGGTTCACAGCATAAGCCGGTCCCCCCCCAATGTCTTTTTGGATGTGTTACATAAGCCATCAGTGAGGCTGCCTTCAGAGGAAGATTTGGCGGTGCCAGACCCTGAGTCTCAACTTATGGCGGATCTTCGTGCTACCCCGAAATGGGCGATGCCCTATATGGCGTATCTCACACGAGGTGAGTTACCCACTGATGAGTTGTTGCCTCGCCAGATCATCCGTCGATGCAAATCCATGGTCGCACATAACGACGAGTTGCATAAGCGAAGCACTTCAAGAGTATTTCAAAGGTGTGTCTCTTTCGAGGAAGGATGTATGATTCTCAATGAAATTCATGTAGGCGACTGTGGTCATCATGTCGGGTCACGCTCCCTTGTTTCCAAAGCTTTTAGGCATGGGTTTTATTGGCTGACGGCTCATGTACATGCTGAAGATATAGTTAGCCGATGTGATGGTTGCCAAAAATTTGGACATCAGATGCACGTGCCGGCTCAGGAATTACGGATGCTTCCAATTACTTGGCCGTTTGCGGTCTGGGGGCTGGACATGGTTGGTCCTTCCAAAATATCGCCCAACAAAAAGACTCACCTATTGGTGGCGGTTGACAATTTTACTAAGTGGGTCAAAGCAGAACCAGTTCGTAGCTGTGATGCAGACACGGCTGTCAAATTCTTGAAAATGTTGATCTTCCATTTCGGATACCCTCATAGTATCATTACTGATAATGGTACTAATCTATAAAAGGGCGCAATGCAAGAGTTTTGCGGAAGAGAGCATATCTGGCTTGACGTTTCTGTAGTCGCACACCCCCAGTCTAATGGACAGGCAAAAAGGGCGAATCAAGAAATATTGCGAGGAATCAAGCCCCCGCTTATGGTACCTCCGGAGCGTACCCCAAGATGTTGGGTTGAAAATTCGCACTCGGTTTTATGGAGTATCAGGACCACCGCAAATCGCTCTACGGGTTTTACTCCCTTTTTCATCGTCTACGGGGCAGAGGCAGTATTGCCAAGTGACTTGAGACATGATTCACCACGAGTCACCGCTTATGTGGAACAGGACAACGAGTTGGCACGTCAAGATTCGTTGGATCTTTGGAGGAAGAGCGAGACTTGGCTGCATCGCGATCGGCAATCTATCAATAGGACTTGTGACGCTATCACAGTCGCCGCATCAAGATTCGGACTTTTCAAGAGGGCGACTTAGTGCTCCTGTTGATTCAAGAGCACACTGGTATGCATAAGTTATCAACCCCATGGGAAGGACCGTTTGTCATCATCAAGAATCTTCGGAACGGTTCATACTACTTGGTGGATCTTCGCCCTGATAGGCCAACGACAGAGGTTCAGACAACTCACCCTTGGAATATCGCCCACTTGCGGCCTTACGACACCTAGACCCATGAGCTCCTTTCTTTTCTGCAATCTCAAAACGTGTAATCTTTTATTTATAAAGCACTAAAGCTGGCACCCATGAACTTCGGGGTCCTTTGTCGTTTCACCTTCTTGAAATCATGAGTCTTTATTGTTCCATAAGTCGTCCAAGCATGGACACTATCAGTACCAAAGAGCATAAGTGGCCATGTTGCACTTATTTTAAAACTGGGTACTGGTAAACCCAAGAGGACCAATGTTGCCATGTTGCACGGTTCAAACATGGATGCCTTATATGATTTTGAGAATTAAGCCGGTTTACTTGGGGGCTACAAGTTCCCAAGTCGTTTTGCAGAAAGGGCGTAAACGCTTCTGCAATCCTATGTACGACTTTTCCCTAATCATATGTCACTTGGGGGCTTCCACTCACTGTGTTCATCCTCATCCCATTTGTACATTCTAATTTCTTCTTGTACATATTGCTCTTATATATGGGAATAAAAGAAAAAGGCTGTGGGGGGTTTTCCCTACAGTAGCCGGTCAAAAAAAATACCCTCTTGGCTAGCGAAAGATTACCGCATTACAAATGGTTATACTGGACTATGTGTTGGACGAGTCGCCCTATGGACCCATGTACTCTTGGCGAGTCAATCCGCTTGTTGGACCCTGAACTCGCCTTGGTTCAAACATGCAATGTACTGGCCAGAACCACTCATGGAAAATAGAGAAACCATTGGTTCACTAAAACTTGACTCGTGCCTGATCAACCGGTCTAAATAACTTGGGCTGTTGCAAAAGCCTTCTTGGGGTAGCACTAGAGTTTTGCAAACTCGTCCAATCCTTTCGTAGCTCATCGAGCCGACAAATTTTTATGACTATCTTTGTGGCACTGCCGCAAGGACTTTTTTATGAGTCACCGCGACTCACTTAGTCGGCTCCTTGTTCATAACTCGTCGCGACTCACTGAGCCGGCTCCTTGTTTATAACACGCCATGACCCACTAGGCTGGTTTATCTCTTGCCGCGACTCATTGAGTCAGCTTATGATGTTTTCCCTAGTAAACAGGTTGAAGATTTTTTTGTCAAACTATGACACTTCTTAACTATAAAGCATAAGGATTGGAAAAGGCGATTCATGATTCGCAAAAAGGATGACAATTCAGAACTGTCAAGCAGAAGGCGTGGCTGGAAGATTGTTTCCTTGAAACCTAAATACTATTACATGGCTCACTAGGCCATACCGGGCGTAATCTCCGAGTCAGAAAAAAGATCAAATTGTTTTCGAAGAACTGATTACATGCTGAGTAAATTCAAGCCGCCTCCGTGTCACCCTGCTTGAGATCTCTCCATCTTCGATTTGTCAGTCGCCCAGTTTCGAATTGCATTTGGACCAGGCAACAAATTCACCTTCATCGCTCAGGAAGAAAGATAGATCAGCGTTAAAGTCGAAGGGGTTCTTACGCCGGCGGGGACTCAGGCAGGTAACTTCGAAGGAAGGAGGAGGCACCTTTTTATTACTGTCGTCATACGCAGCCTGGGATTTGTTCAAGTCCAAGTTGGTCACTAGCTGAGTTGCCGTGAAGCGAGACTCTTTCACAACCCGGTGGTAATATTCTTCGGTGAACTCTCACTCGTCATCTATCAATTCCGGATAACCAGCAGGTACCTCCTCTGGCTTAAGTTTGGGAGCATAGACCAGGCATCGACTTAGGATAGTCAGTGCTCCCTTGTGGGCGGCAGATCTCTTCAGTTCTTCTACCCGAGGTGGCAGTGTTGACAGGCAACCCAGCATATGCTTGATGGATTTTATTGGCTCCTTGTTGCCCATCACTGCCTTCATCGTCATCATGCCTTCCGTATACAACTGCTCTATAAAGGTGTAAATCGCCTTCAGTTTTAGTATGCAGTCGTTTTGGAGACTAGCGGCTCGCGGACCTAGAAAAGATAACATGTCACAGTCAGTATTTGCAAACTATATTGAACCTTCTTTTCGGACGAAGGGAATTGATTCTTACCAAAGATGACTTGGGTCATGTTGGAGATGTGCTTTTTAAACCCGAAGAGCTCTTGCAGAGCTGCTTCTAGTTTCTCCTCGGCTTGTTCCGCCCGCTTCATGATGGCGGCTTGATCAGCATGGGCTTTCTTCTCAAATTTTTGGTGATCAACCTTCATTTTCTCCATATCAGCAAGGGCCAATCGATATTTCTCTTCAGATTCGGTCCGAGCATTCTGTTGTTCGGGTAACTTTTTCTTCAAGTCAGCTAAGGATGACTCGGCCCGGGTCAAGGATTCCTGCAAACAAATGTTGGGGAGGCAAGTTTCACAACTGTTGCAAGCAACATCCCTGACACCTGGGGGCTAATGTATGATTATTTTCGAAGTCATACAAAATTCAAGACCCGGCTCATCTTTCAAAAGATGACCAGGGGCTTGGGGGCTACAGGTTGAAGTTTTTATCTAATTCAAGACCCGGCTCATCTTTCAAAACGATGACCTCGCACTTGGGGGCTACAGGTTGAAGTTTTTATCTAAATCAAGACACGACTCATCTTTCAAAAGATGACCCGGCCCTTGGGGGCTACAGGTTGAAGTTTTTATCTAATTCAAGACCCAGTTCGTCTTTCAAAAGATGACCCGACCCTTGGGGGCTACAGGTTGAAGTTTTTATCTAATTCAAGACCCGACTCATCTTTCAAAAGATGACCGGGCCCTTGGGGGCTACAGGTTGAAGTTTTTATCTAATTCATGACCCGGCTCATCTTTCAAAAGATGACCCGGCCCTTGGGGGAAACGGACAGATATGTGTCTCCCAGATATTGCAACAAACACAATTCATCAAACAAAACTAGTCTTCTGGAAGGCTAATGGGTGGAAGTACAAATAACAAAGGACGTACCTCATGTTTTATTCGCATCATGTTGACCAAGCTCTTCTCCATTTCATAGCTTGTTTCCAAGCGACTTACGAAGCCAGATAGAGGATTACTCAAATTCAGGCTTCTCATAATGTGGAAGCTTCATCTTGGTGATGTCTTGCTCTGCAGAAGAATGGGTCTCTTTGGATGCATGTTCTAATAACACCGCTATTGCAGGCTTTGAGTAGCCAATAACAATTACGGTATCTGGGTCTTCAAACACCTTGGAAGAGCTTGGCGGGATAATGTTATCAGTGGCCTCCTTCAGATGGCTTGGAGGATCAGTCCAGACGTCAGGAATGTCATCCACAAGGTCATCATGAGCCGCTGCTGGGTCTTCGTCAAATTCTAGGACAGAGGAGCTCATACCAAATACCTCAGTTTTTTTAGGAGCAAAAGACAAGTCGCCAATTTTTCTCTTCTTTGCTTGTGCTCTGAGATGAAAAGACATCCAAGTAAGGACAACTATCATTATTGGGAAAGAAAAAGGTTAATAAAAGAACTTACCCCTGTACATGAATCATTGAGGGAAGAGCCGAAATTACTGAGTCGCCGGATGAAGGAGGAGAGACCTGAAGGACAAAAGTTCAAGGAGTGAACAAATTTCAAATAACATTTTTCACAAGAAGGAAAAGGTGTTAACAGGAGCATACCTCACTTTGTAGTTTCCGACCAGTTGTCTTTTTCGGTAACCCAAAAACTAAGTCGCTAGAATGGATTCCGGTCTAATGTTTGGGGGTATACTCCGCCTTCTTCGAAAGGAAATCAGGGTCCAGATGAGCATTTGGGTGAGACATGGGAACTTTTCCACAAATCCGCCTGGCCGGCCTAGGAGAAGAAGAAGTTGAGTCGGAAGAAATATAAATTACCTCTACGACGTCATCTTGGCTCTGATAGTCATCCTCCTACGAACAAAGGTAACGGGGCATAAGCATAAGTCGGAAGATAGTGACAACAAGCAAAAGGGTAAATTTTTACGTGTGATTGTTCTCCGCCAGCTCAAGACTTGCCCACAATAGATGACTCCTTGGCGGCGGCTTTGCCTTTGTTCTTCTTTTTCTTCTTGGGAGGCGGCTTGGTTGTTTTCTAGACAGTCACCTTTGGCCTTGAGACCAAAATGCCGAACCTTTCTGATTGATAGAATAATAGTTCAGATCAGGAACATTGGAAGACATATTGAAAAAATGAAAGGAGGTGACTTAGATTGTTACTGTTGGAGCTAGGTTGAAGACGCAAAAAGGCTTGAGCCCAATCTTGGTGCAGTTCTCCAAGGGCTCCCTGGTTAACTTCCTGATCATTTCGACAATGTCTTCTTTGGTCAGTCTTGTATGGAAGAAACATTGGGGGTGGTTCTCGCTGCCGTCATACTCGCACATCAGGCCATCCCGACGACTCAAAGGAAGAATCCTCCACTCCACCCAACGACGGACTAGGTCAACCCCAGTAATCCCATTATTGGTCAAAGACCTTAGCTGGGAGAATACGGGGATGCAGGTTGATTCTTCTTCCTCAGTAAGTTTCTCGGCCAGCTTGAAATCCATGGGCAAGCGATCTTCTCTGTAACCCGGAAGTGGGTTCTCGCCGGGAGGAGATGTGTCACGACAATAAAACCATGACTCGGTCCAACCTTTGGGATGGTTGGGAAGAATGATAGATGGGAACCCACATTCGCGACGTCGTTGGATGTTAAGCCCCCAAGTTCCAAGTTAGGCCCGCTGGTGAATTCGGTCTGGCGGTTCAGATAGAAGAAGTTCCAAAACAGTAACACTATGGGTTCTATCAGCAGATAGGCCTCGCAAAATACTTGGAATTGGGAGATGTTGCTTATGGACTTTGGCCCCAAGTCTTGAGGGTGACCATTGAGGAATTGGAGAGCATCTCTGAAGAACTTTGACCCGGGAGGCTTGAAGACTCACTCAAGATGATCAACAAAAACGACTACCTCCCCTCGGCAGGATTGGGAGTCACCTCGCCTGGGGCAGTCCGCCATCCAATAACTTCTTTACGATCAAGATAACCCGCCAAAACATATTTCTCAAGATAGGCGTCGGTGATCTTGGTTGGTAACCAATTGCATTTCAAGATATTGCCCATGACTACAAAAGGAAGGAACAAGGCGGCTTATTAAAGACCATATAAGTGGTAACTCACCAGTTGGGTGATATACAGTATGTCTATATGGACATTACGACTCACCGTTCAGTAACCTAAGGCGTAGCTATGGGGATATTCTAACTCGCCAGTTGAGTGATCTACAGTATGTCTACACGGACATTATGACTCGCCATTCAGCAATCAAAGGCGTAGCTATAGGAATATTCTGACTCGCCAAGGTGGAAGAAGGTGAGCAGCGACTTTAAAAGGATTTTTTTTCCTTAGGGATATTCTAGGAAGAAGGATAAACATGTTTCTAAAAACAAGCAATAAAGTATGGATCTACGGGTGGACCAAATTGAAAAGATAATGCATGTAGAAATTATGAAAGCTATGAACGAGAAATGAGCGACACAGATGCCATATGGATCTATGAAGTAAAAAATCAAATGGTTGGGAGATGCGGTGAAACTACAGTGATTTACTTCTACGAAGGATCTACTGTAAGTATATTGACGGATCCAAGATAAAGGGGGGATGTTCATCGCATTCCAAGGCTAACCTAGAAGAACATGGGGTTCGAGGTCTAACCCTAATGGAGGAAGGGTGTTTACCTGAGAAAGGAGGACAATGCCAGGAGATGGATGCGGAAGATCCGCGGCGGAGGCCGCGCCTTCGGTTGGCCTGGAGACGCCCGGACGGCAGTGGCTGGCGACGGAGCTTCGGGAACGGCAAGAAGGCCGAAGCGCAGGTGCGAGGAAGACGGAGGTGACGAGGAAGATGAAGTGGGGGTAGGTGACTGCGCTCCCACTCCCCCCTGCGGCTATTTAAAGGCCCGGCGCTAGAAACGAAATGGCAGAAGTGGAAATAGAGGCGACATATTGAAAATTCACAATGATGGCGCCTGGATTTTCGGGATAACAAAGTGATGATGAAGAAGATCCATTGGGGAATTACGTCAACGTATCCCGAAACTAGAGGGAAAAGCTGATGTCATCAATAACTACTTGGCGGATGAGACAATTAATGAGAGATGGTGGCTTGTCATTCATCAAAAAATGGAAGTAACAAAAGTCGCCCAAAGTGAGTGTGGAAGTTCATTGGCATGAATAAATTCAAGTCAATCAGGGCCTAATGTTGTGGATATTACCTGCGGTGTAACCCGCCCTAACTGGGCCGGGTCACTAAAGGGGCAACTCATACTTTATTAATACAAGCCTTAGCCCAAGGGCCATGAACCCGATGGCGGTTCAGGATTGATACAGAAGATAGGCCGCTAAGGAGGTTTCCATTCTTGGAAAGCACAGCGACTTAGAGATATGGAAGACCACGATCTGTAGCGTGGCTAGGACTCTTGTAAACCATAGGGCCTCGACCTGTATATAAAGGCGAGTCTCTGGGGAAGATAGGGCAGGTTATAAATCATCGAGAGCAAGGTCAGGCGAGTTACGCCCTCCTTGTAATTGAATCCATCATCAATCTACACAAATGAGGACGTAGGCTTTTACCTCCCCACGAGGGGCCGAACCTGGGTAAATCTGAGTCTCGCTTTCGCTCACCCCCTTTGAGTCGCCACCATGGTGAGATGGCTCCTTCACTAAGTCCTTTCACAAGGACATTTGCCATGACAAAACCACGACACTTATCTTGACACTTTTATGAGTAGCCATTAAAGTTATCTATGAACAACAAATGTCTCCAAGTAGTCCATACCCGCAGACGCGGCTATTCGAACAGATCTTAACCCTGTAGGGTTGTACTTCTTCACACATGCTCTCGTCACTTATCGCCATGTGCACTTTACGCACCTTGGCAACCATCAAGCAGAAGCCCAGCGAGGGAATCGGCCACGACCGTTAGCCACGCTAATACCTAGTCCAGGTTTATCGCCTATTTGAGAGTGAACCCGCACGGACGTCCGGCCAAAGTTTCCGCTACGGCCCCAAACAATGTGCATAGGGTCCCGAGCCCACCATCCGGGTGCCACTTGGTACACCGTTCCACTCCCTACCTCGTCATAGCCCACCTCTAAGGTCAGAACTATGCATGGCCTCCAGCATGACTACAAACACCAGAAACTACTTGCAACTCCTGGACCGAGTACTAGGCGATTAATAAGCCGAGCGGGGTCATATTTCCGGGCCCAACATCTGGTAGTAGCTAGTCTTGGATTACATACAGGGAACTCAGTTCCTAAGGATGGTTCCAATGAAACAACCCTCCATGTACTCCTACACAGCCTTTCATCGGTACCTTTACCAAAACAGGTTCGACAATTACCCTTTTGTCACCAGAACACATCCATTCATTCATGTTCATCACCCAGATAAAACAGACCAAACACAACTCTAAGCATAGCAAGCATAGCAAGGATAAGGCATATCAGGGCTCAAGAAACTACCACGTAAGCTAGGTTGCAAGGTTTAGCTTATTTACTGTGACAAAGACAGGTCATGCAAAGGAACAGGTTCAACTACCGAAGTAAAAGCATTTTAAGAATTTTATCCTAATGCAATAAGTGAGAGCAGGAGCGAGAACATGGCATTTTATTGGGATGATAAAAAAATGGTGCTTGCCTTGAAAATCAGCGGAATGATACACTCCTTCAGTCGGATACTCCTGAGTATCCTGTGGAGCGGGGCCTACCAAATCAAACAATCTTAATCAATACACAACAAGTGCAGCAATATGATGCATGATCATGGCATGACAATAATATGGTGGATGAGCTCATGGATCTATAATGATTTGGTTTGAAGCTGGTTTGAAACATAGTTTCAAAAGCCACTTCAAATAGTTATTTCCATATACTCCTTTTAATTGAATTGACATGATGCGCCGGTATAACTTATTTTATCATGCATGAAAATAGAACCATTGGATTCTTTGGATTTTTCTTATCATTTTTCATATATAAATTATTGTAATCTGAGTTACATATTAATTTCTATGATTTTTTGAAGTTTTAAAGTAAATGTGGATCTGTTTTAAAACCAGAATTGTAATTACTGCATCAGTATGACATCAGCAGGTCAAAGTGGCCGTTGCTGGTCAAACCTAACCAGTGGGACCCTCTGGTCAGTGACTCTGGTTAAAAACAATTAAGATTTAGGTTAATTGGTTGATTAACAGACCTAGACCCACATGTCAGTGTCTGTTTAGAGATTAAATAATAATTATTTTTCGTTTAACTTAACTAATTCTCCAGGGCTGGCCCCACTTGTCATAGACTCTGGGGAGTCAACCCACCCGCGCCGGGGGTCAAACCCACCGGCGATGAGCCGCCGGTGGCTCCAGGGATGGCGGAGGGCATCAGAAATGCTCTTCCCGGGACCAAACGCATGGGGGAATGCATCAGAGGAATGGTCGTTCACCCATGAGCACGATGGAGCAAGCTGAGGGGCTGGGATGTCGGAGCTCGGGCCTCGTCGAGGTCATCGAAGCAGGGCGCGAAACGGCTATGGCTAAGCACCTACACGACCTACTCGATGCGCTGACGCTGGTGGTGGTCCCAGATGGACCAAGCGATCACCCGAGCCTCACCGGCGATGAGCTCCCGCGGAGGATCTCATCGGGCTGTGGTGGAATCGGGGGCTACAGCTGGGGGAGAAGGGGAAAACAATGGGAATGGGTCCATGAGCTCACAGGGAGTGCAAAAACGACGAGAGTGGGCTCGGGGATGGCCTGGAGACGGAGAACGACGACGACGATCGTCGGTGACCCGAGGAGGAAGACGATGGTGATCAGGAGTTGCAGGGGATCTTAGTGTCCTTTTTTCGCGCGTGGAGCTGTAGGATGTCGAGGCAGAACGTTTCCCGGTCTTGGATGCGAGCTTGCATGGCCGGAGCAGGTTGTCAACGGCGAGCTCGCCTCGGCAGCAATGGCGGCAGAGGGGGAAGAAGGAGAGGGCGAGCGAATGGCGAGTAGAGAGCGATGGGGACGACTCCCTGGGGTGCTTATCCCCTGCGCCAGCATGACGTTGTGGCCAGGCAGGCACGTAGCTGTGTGCTGCTTCCGGAGGGAGCGGCGCCAACTCCTGCTTGCCCACTGGCAAGGAGGAAGACGATAGGAAGGAGGCGATGGGCTGGGCCTAGCGACATATAAGGTTTTCCACTTTTTTCCCTTTTATCTTTTCTGTTTTACAATTCTGACATTTCTTTTATTTGTTTTTAGCTCCAAGCTATTCCCTAAAATATTGAATATACTTGTGGGGTTTTAGTGGGAATATTTCCAAGCTCGACAAAATAACACAACATTTTATAAAGGCTAAAAAAGTTATATCTATTTATTTTGGCAATTTCCAGTGATTTTCACGGATTATTTTAAATTCCAAAAGAGTTTGGAAAATATTAATCACCCCTGAAATATTGTTTCCAATATTTACCAAAAAAGATGACCATTTTTTAAGGCCATTTTGGGTTCATTGAAAATTTATATCATTTGAATTGGTTTGATTGAAGTTAGGTCCTAGGGTTTACTCATCCCCACTTTATTTTTAATGCAAAATAAAACATGATGAACAAACTTGCTAAACACCAAGTAGTAGTTCTAGGGATGTGACAGAAACATTGTTGTAGTGTAGGTTAGCCAAAGTTCAAAGGTTGTATCATTTTCCCTAGGATTGTGGCACTTTAGTGCTCTTCCTTGTTTCTGAACCCTGGTTGTTTCCTTCGGGACGTCGCCAGTTACCCGGAATTATGTTGGTCGTGGTCAGAATACTGGAGATGGTTGGGACGAAGAAGATCATGTCGATCCGCCTTTGTTGGCAGGGGATATGCTATAAATTGAGAGGAACAAGCGTGCCACCAAACCGTCTGTTGGAGCACATCGAGCAGAATACAACCCATCGGCGCAATGAGGTATTATCCATCAGAGACTTCATCAAATTGAATCAGCCCACCTTCCATCATTCCGTTGAGCCACTAGATGCAGATGATTGGCTTCGAAGTGTCAACAATAAGATGTGTTATGCAAACGTGGCTGAAGGAAACAAGGTTACCTATTCCTATGGTGGGAGAACTTCGAGTCCATGCATCCTGTAGGCCAAGTTACTTCATGGAAGGAGTTATGTGAAGCTTTTCGTGAGCATCACATTCCGCAGGCCCTGATAGATCGTAAGCAAGAAGATTTTGCAATTTGACACAAGGCAAGAAGGATGTGGATGCTTATAGTCGTGACTTGGAGGCCTTCACTACAGGAATCAGCTTCTTTGCCGTCTGCCATCACAAACGGCAAAGACTAAATCCCAGACGGCAAAGAGAAAACCAGAGACGGCAAAGAATCTCACGGCCGGCAAAATTGCTGCGTCAGCCTACGATGGCATAGGACCTTCTTTGCCATCTGTCCCCCCAAAGCGGACGGCAAAGCTCTTTGCCGTCAGCTTTCCTTAGGAGTAGTCGGCAAAGTACTCGAGATGGCAGCCGACAGGCGTTTCCTCCGTTAGGGGTTAACGGAGGCTTTGTCGTCTGCATCCCACTTATTCTTTGCCGTCTGCCTCCCCCTTATTCTTTGCCGTCTGCCTCCCCCTTGTTCTTTGCCGTCTGCCTCCTCCTCCTCCCCCCTCCACTCTTTGTCGTGTGCCTCCTCCTCCCCCCTCCTTTGTGCCCTCTTCTTTGCCGTCTGCCCACCCTGGAGGCAGAGGACAAAGAGCCTATATAGACACCCCAGGATACACAGTTGGGTGCCATGTGGCACCTTTGCCATCTGCGAGCTGATGGCACAAGTCTTTGCCATCAGCTGGCAGACGGCAAAGAACCCATATAGTACCTGTTTTTTTTGTTTTATATTATTTCACAGCATATATATATATATATATATATATATGACATCACATTTATATAATTCACCACACATATATGATATATAGTTCACCACACATATACTTGCCAACACATATATATAATTCACCACACATATATGATATACAAATAAATCAATGTACATCCCCATATATCGAAAGAACCAACATACAAAGTATTGCACTGTTTATCCACATATACATATACATATAGTTCGACATTGTTCATCAACTCAAATGAAAACTAGATGATATACATATAAAGTTCATCCATCGACATTGTTCAACTCCATGAATGCCAGCTTCCATGCATGTAGTATATCCAATCTGCAAAAATGTGAATAAGAAAGTCAGAAGCTAATTACGTAATTTTTAGCGGAAAACAAGCTAAGAATATAATATTCATGAGCTAACCAAGGTTCTTATGCCATTTTTAGCTTATTATGGCATTTTGGAGGTAAATGGGTTAATTAATGCAAGGATAATATGAAAGAGGAGAAGAAAGAGGAGGAGGAGGAGAAGAAGAAGAAATCAAGAAGAAGGAGCCGAAGGAGGAGAAGGTCTAGAAGGTCCTTGGCATCCTCCTCCTCCTCCTTCTCCTTCTTCTCTTCTTCTTCTTCTTCTTCTTCTTCTTCTTTCTTTTCATTTTGCCTATTTCTTATCCTCTTCTCCTCTTGTTGGAGCTAAATTACGTAATTATGTCTTCTTCGAGATAAATGGGTTAATTATCCCATTTTATTGGAAAACAAGCTAAGTATATAATGTTCATGAGCTAACCAAGGTTCTTATGCCATTTTGAGCTTATTATCATATTTTGCAGCTAAATGGGCTAATTATGTCATTGTTGGGGAAATTAAAGCAAGGATAATATGAAAGAGGAGAAGAAAGAGGAGGAGGAGGAGAAGAAGAAGAAATCAAGAAGAAGGAGGAGAAGGAGGAGAAGGAGGAGGAGGAGAAGGACTAGAAGGTCCTTGGCCTTCTCCTTCTCCTCCTCCTCCTCCTCCTTCTCCTTCTTCTCTTCTTCTTCTTCTTCTTCTTTCTTTTCATTTTGCCTATTTCTTCTCCTCTTCTCCTCTTGTTGGAGCTAAATTACCTAATTATGTCTTTTTGGAGCTAAATGGGCTAATTATCCCATTTTATAGGAAAACAAGCTAAGTATATAATATTCATGACCTAACCAAGGTTCTTATGCCATTTTGAGCTTATTATGGTATTTTGGAGCGAAATTGGCTAATTATGTCATTGTTGGGGAAATTAAAGCAAGGATAATATGAAAGAGGAGAAGAAAAAGGAGGGGGAGGAGAAGAATAAGAAATCAAGAAGAAGGAGGAGAAGGAGGAGAAGGAGGAGGAGGAGTAGGACTAGAAGGTCCTTGGCCTTCTCCTCCTCCTCCTCCTTCTCCTTCTTCTCTTCTTCTTTTTCTTCTTCTTCTTCTTCTTCTTCTTTCTTTTCATTTTTCCTATTTCTTCTCCTCTCCCCCTCTTGTTGGAGCTAAATTAACTAATTATGTCTTTTTGGAGCTAAATGGGTTAATTATCCCATTTTAGAGGAAAACAAGGTAAGTATATAATATTCATGAGCTAACCAAGGTTCTTATGCCATTTTGAGCTTATTATGGTATTTTGGAGCTAAATGGGCTAATTATGTCATTGTTGGGGAAATTAAAGCAAGGATAATATGAAAGAGGAGAAGAAAGAGGAGGAGGAGGATAAGAAGAAGAAATCAAGAAGAAGGAGGAGAAGGAGGAGAAGGAGGAGGAGGAGAAGGACTAGAAGGTCCTTGGCCTTCTCCTCCTCTCCTCCTCCTTCTCCTTCTTCTCTTCTTCTTCTTCTTCTTCTTTCTTTTCATTTTTCCTATTTCTTCTCCTCTTCTCCTCTTGTTGGAGCTAAATTACCTAATTATGTCTTTTTGGAGCTAATTGGGCTAATTATCCCATTTTAGAGGAAAACAAGCTAAGTATATAATATTCATGAGCTAACCAAGGTTCTTATGCCATTTTGAGCTTATTATGGTATTTTGGAGCTAAATGGGCTAATTATGTCATTTTTGGGGAAATTAAAGCAAGGATAATATGAAAGAGGAGAAGAAAGAGGAGGAGGAGGAGAAGAAGACGAAATCAAGAAGGAGGAGAAGGAGGAGAAGGAGGAGAAGGAGGAGGAGGAGAAGGACTAGAAGGTCCTTGGCCTTCTCCTCCTCCTCCTCCTTCTCCTTCTTCTCTTCTTCTTCTTCTTCTTCTTCTTCTTCTTCTTCTTCTTCTTTCTTTTCATTTTTCCTATTTCTTCTCCTCTTCTCCTTTTGTTGGAGCTAAATTACCTAATTATGTTTTTTGGGAGCTAAATGGGCTAATTATCCCATTTTAGAGGAAAGCAAGCTAAGTATATAATATTCATTAGCTAACCAAGGTTCTTATGCCATTTGGAGCTTATTATGGCATTTTGGAGCTAAATGGGCTAATTATGTCATTGTTTGGGAAATTAAAGCAAGGATAATTTGAAAGAGGAGAAGAAAGAGGAGGAGGAGGAGAAGAAGAACAAATCAAGAAGAAGGAGGAGAAGGAGAAGGAGGAGGAGGAGAAGGACTACAAGGTCCTTGGCCTTCTCCTCCTTCTCCTCCTCCTCCTCCTCCTTGTCCTTCTTCTCTTCTTCTTCTTCTTCTTCTTTCTTTTCATTTTCCCTATTTCTTCTCCTCTTCTCTTCTTCTTGGAGCTAAATTACCTAATTATGTCTTTTTGGAGCTAAATGGGCTAATTATCTCATTTTAGAGGAAAACAAGGTAAGTATATAATATTCATGAGCTAACCAAGGTTCTTATGCCATTTTGAGGTTATTATGGCTTTTTGGAGCTAAATGGGCTAATTATGTCTTTTTGGGTAAATTAAAGTTAGGATAATATGAAAGAGGAGAAGAAAAACTTACCGTAGTGGTCATCAAGGAGGAGAAACACCACGGTTGCTCGCGGCGGCTTCGTTTTGAGACGGTTGCCCTAGAGAAGGGTCTTGCGATGCCGCTCGGGAGTTATTCTGCAGAAAAGATGTTTTACAATGTCTCAGTTAGCATGATGGCACTAAATTATTAATACTAGTTTATAATGAAACTCAGCGTGCCAATCGAAGAGAAGACGAGCATCGGCGGAGGGACTTGACCGCTCTTCTCGCACATACGCTGAAGAGTGCGTCGTATTAGTTAGTAATGAAACAGACATTACACACATGATTTGGATAATGTGAAAAAAACATACCACAATAAGCTCGTACAGAGCCCGTTGACCCGCCTCATTCCGGGCCCTCTCCTCCTCAATCAATCGTGTCGTGGACTGGTCCCTCTCATCAAGAGCAGCCTGAAGAGCAGCCTGGCTTGCCAATCTCTCTTTCTCAAGACCAGCCTGGTTTGACGCTCTCTCTTTCTGAAGAGCAGCCTGAAACACCATTCCTCGTTACCACAGTAATGATCTATGGTGACACACATAATGAAATGGATGAAAGTGTTCTTAGTCCATACAACTAACCTCGATGGCAAGTTCGACTGGCCGTGGACGACGCGTTATCTCAGGACAGCTGCTCGACTGGCGCGCCTTGATCTCCGGAAGAGTGAGTGGACAACGTATTATCCCATCTCCAATGGCTATCGAGCCATGGGGCCTCCCGCCACCAGATATCATCACCAGCTCTGGATCCAAAGGTTCCTAGCTAGGGTTAAAGTCATCCCCTTTCGTACCCTTCCCCGCGTCCCTGTATGCCACGAGCTTCTGGTGGGATGATATGTTGGTGAAGTTATTGGGATCATCTAGGTCAGACTCAGAGAATGCCTTCGCCTTCTTGTACGAGGCAGTATGGGCCATGCCATAAAGGTTGTACAAGTCTGGCATCTCCGTCTTATTGTGATGCGCCTAAAAGAGAGGAACAAAATATTAGCATCAAGAATGAATTGCATGAATCATGAAGTAAATCACATACCCAGTTTCGTCCAAACTGAAGTAAGTTGGCACTGCCTTGATGATGTGACACACCAACCATTTGGCTACACCGATCCTTCGCATTCTCGTGGACGGCTCGCCATCTGCCTGTGCACCACTCATCAACCAACGCCTCCCAACAATCCATCTTATCCGCACACCATCTCGGGGGCACCTATAAGTTATTAGAAAGAATTTTCAGGGCTACGCCTATGAATGAAATCAAGAAAACTACGTAGAAGGACTTAAGAATAGGTAATTACCTTCATGTATTGCACCTTCTTCAGAAACTTTCCGCGGCAATCCTTCTTCTGCTTCTTAATACCACGCGTGGCGTAGTAATCTCGAATAGCTTGCGGCCGAGCATCGTGGCGCAAGTTCTGTAGTAACCGCCTACACTCGGCCTCGAGAACCCTAGCCGCCTCCACCTCATATCCATCCTCACACCTATAGAAGGTCTGCAATCAAACGTGAAAACACCGATTAGTACAATAATTAGCTATATTGTTAATTTTAGATTCTGTAAAAGGATAATTTACCCAAAAGCTCTTGGTCACCATCTCGGCCCTCGTGTGGCACAAGACTCCATCTATAATCTTCTCCGGCGGGGCCTGCACAACCTGGTAGTGCTCCCAGGAAAATCCTAATGTAGGAACCTGACCCTAACCAAGCGACGTGACAAACCACGGGAAATTTGTCCGGCAAAGCACACCAAGGACGGAGTTCGGTCTCCGGACTCCAAGAGGGTGTACCCATCACCTGCAGTCTACTTACCTATCTACTTCAGGTTTAATCACCGGCCTCTGCTCGCGGGTAGCCGACGTGACCGGGATACGTGTACTACCACGCTTGTACACGGTGGCCCCGTCCACCTGCACATCGCCCTCACTATCCGTAAGCTCATCCCCGCCATCCCCGCCCCCTGAGCCACCCGGACCCTCGGTCCAATCCGGCAACTCGGTACGATCCGGCCAGGTCTACCGTCCGGGTCTCTCCACGTCGGGTGAAGCCTCCGGAGCCGTAGTCTCCTAAGGCTTCTCCTGGGCCGAATGCACCTCGACCCGAGGCTGCTCCTGGACCGGAGTCTCATGGGACGAATGCCCGTCAACAACAAGCTCCTGGAACGGAGTTCCCATACCCTCCTCCGCAAACGGGTCGACCATACTAGTCCTATGCTCGGGTGAATGAGCTGGTGGTGGTGGCGAGGACGGCTCAACAGTCCTCCTGGATCTTACGCGGCCACCACCTCTCCCTGTACCCTTCCCCTTCTTCCCTACCCGACCAGCACCTCTCCCAGTGGGCAATGCCGCCGACGAAGAAGAACCCACGGGTGGTGTCGACAGACTGTCTACCAAGGCTCTACGGAGAGATAGGGGTGGAAGGGAAGTACCACCCCTCGTGCGGGGCGCCTGGGAAGAACCCGTCAAGAGATCTGGACCAACGCCCACCATCTTTCCACACCTGGTGACCTGCCATGATAAAGATTAAAGAAATTAGTACAACATAAAAAAAATGAATAACTGACATGAATAATAATATGTACATGAATAATAAAGATTAAAATATATATAATTTAAGTTGTGAATCTTACAAACTAATAATCATCATCAATAAATGCATCATCATCATCACTATCACACATGTCTTCATGAATGACGTGCTCGTCGGGTTCAACGGCGTGAAGTTGTGAAAGGCCTTCCTTTAATCATTGAAGAATTGACAGGTCATCCGCATCAGTAACCTCTACGAGTTCCAGGTCTTCTGGTTCTGGCTCAGGGCTGGAGTTGGATTCATTGTCGCTGTCTACTTCCATGTTCTTGGGTGAAGCACGGCGGTTCTTGAAACGTTTCTTGGAAAGACGTGTTTCTTGGAAGAATTCTCCATCATATGTGTCTGGGTTAATGTGAGGTTCATAATCCTGTTCATTTGGGACAGGTGGTCTGACATGTGGCGGCACTTCATAAACAACATACCAACCTTCCAGATTCTTATCCGTTTGGCATGCCCACGGTAGATAGAAAACTTGGGTTGCCTGTTGAGCCGTAATATAGACATCGGGAACATCTAAATGGGTGTTTGGATTAGTCCTATATGTTCATGGGTCCTTCTAGTCTTTTTCGACTGGAACCAATAACATTTGAAGACTACGACGTTCGGTGGGTTTTCACCATAGAATTGAAGTTCATAAATTGCTTCAACTCTTCCATAGTACTCGATAACACCTTCGCCGATAGGAGAGACACCACAATTTGTAGATTTCCGGTCGGGCAAAGATAGCTCTTTGCCAAAGGTATGAAAGAGATACCCGTTGATGTTGTATTTCTCAAATGAACGGACCTTATAGTCAAAACCATTAGCGACTTGTCTCAATTCAGCGTCCATAGACTCTGAATTAGCCTACAAGTTTAATACGAAAAGGTTGTTGCATTAGCTTCAAGTTAGACCAAGAATGAAATGGTCCATTATTGATAATTACCGTTTGTTTGAACCAAGAGATGAAACCGGGATAGCCGCCTCCTGTCTTTGACAGAAGCTCATCCTCTTCGACGGAATCATTTTCGATCACCGCTCCATCCGAGAATTTGACGACGTAAAGGCTGTTTGAAATATCCGGGAATAAGAGGAGTTCAAATGAATTAGAAGTTACGGGAAAATGTGTCGAGAACCCACTCGATGTACGGCCGCACTTCTGTTAGGTTGTTGAAGATATACAACGAAATGTTCCGCCATTCTTCGACATCCAACGTTATTGGTTTCGAAGCACCGGCTGGTGCGAGCTTCCCTTCGAATAGGCTGAGGTTGGACCCACCTTTTTTAGGGTCTGTATCATTGTGCCGAGGCTTCGGATTATGCAAATGATGATTTTTGGCTTCGTAGTGTGCTGTCACAAAGTTTGCCACCTCCTCAGTAATGAATACCTCAGCCATCGATGCTTCAATTCTACGCTTATTTTTACATTTAGCTCGAAGGATCTTCTGCATCCTCTCAGTTGCATAGCACCAACGATCTTGCATGGGCCCACCCAATCTTGCCTCGGTCGGTAGATGTAAAATCAAATGCTGCATTGGATTAAAGAAGCCCGGTGGAAAGATCTTCTCTAACTTGCACAACAACTCCGGTGCAAACTCCTCCATGTCTTCTACCCCGCCAGGCGACAATTCTTTCGCACAAAGAACACGGAAAAAATAGCTCAGCTCCGCCAGTACTAGCCATTCATCCTCAGGAATAGAGCCACGTAACATCACCGGCATTACCCGCTCTAGCCATATGTGCCAATCATGACTCTTGAGACCAAAGATTTTTAATTTTTCAAGACTCGCTCCCCTCTTTAGATTTGCTGCATACCCAACGGGGAACATCAAGTGCATTTTGACCCACAAGATAATTTCCCTCATAGCTGGCCTTCCAAGATTGAACCAGGCCTTTGGCTTCGACCACTTCTGCTTTCCTTTCCCTTCTCGCATGATTTGTAACGGTCTATGACATAGTATCTCTTGATCGACTCTAGCCTTAATATTATCCTTTGTCTTCCCATCTATGTCAAACAATGTACCAAAAATAGCCTCTCCGATATTCTTTTCAGTGTGCATCATGTCGATATTGTGTGGAAGAAGGAGGTATTTGAAGTAAGGCAGATCCCAGAAGCATGGCTTGTGAGTCCAGGCGTGTTTTGAATTATACCCCTTGAAATACCCTGGACGCTCTGGATCAGGCTCGAGGGCGTTTAACTGATCCAGGATCTATTGGCCTGTGAACGCAGGTGGTGCCAAGTTTTTGACAACTTTACCTTTGGTAAAGTTCTTCTTGTCTTTTCTGAATTGATGGTTAGTATCCAGGAACTGTATATGCAAGTCAAAGCAAGAATACTTCCGACCCTCCTCAACCAATGAAACTGAAGAGTTGCCTTGCATTGGGGGCACGGGAACCTTCCATGAACACACCATCCAGAGAATAGCGCATACGTTGGCAAGTCATGCATAGAGTACATGTACCACACATGCATTTTGAAGTTTTCTTTTCTAGCGGCATCGTATGTCTTGACGCCATTATCCCAAGCTTCTTCCAATTCATCCTTAAGCGGTTGCAGGTACACATTCATTGTTCTTCCCTGGATAATTGGGCCCTGGAATTATCAACGTTAGAAATATGTTCTTTCTTTGCATAATCTGCCCGGGGGGAGATTGAGTGGAATGACAAATACAGGCCAACAACTTTATTGGGTTGCCATCATGCCGAAGGGATTAAAACCATCCGTGGCGGCGCAGACTCGAGGATTCCTTGGATCTGCCGCTTTATCCTGATGCAATCCATCGAAATGTTTCCACGCTTCCCCATCTGATGTGTGTACCATCATCTTATTCCCATCCGCATCTAGTTTGGTTCTTTTGCCCAATTTGTGCCATGTCATCTGTCTGGCTGTCTCTTTGACCATGAAAAGACATTAAAGTCTTGGTACGATTGGCATATACCGACGAACACTAACTGCGATTTTGGTCTGCCTCTTCTCACCCATACCGTTGTCTACGACAAGATACCTGCAAGACTCGCAATTGGGACAATAGTCCAAGTGTGCATACTCCTTCCTAAATAAGATACATCCTTTCTCACATGCATCTATCTTCTCATAGGGCATCTTAAGTACACGAAGTATTTTGTCCGACTGGTACAGGTTTGTAGGCATGACATGGCCTTTGGGTAGGAAACATCCAAATAGTGTCATCATCGCGGCGTAGCATTTTCTTCCCAAGTTGAACTGAGCCTTCAGAGCCATTACTTGTGCAATTGCATCCAGCTGACAGAGCTCAGTGTGCTCATGGAGAGGACGTTTTGATGACTCCAACATTTCATAAAAGGCCTTTGCAGATTCCTCCATCTCATCTTTCGAATCTCGAGCATCATCAAAGTCTTGCACCATGTCTTCGATCCTGGTACCATGCTCGTCCGTGCGACGACGGACCACCTCAGCTCTTGTGCGTTGTATAGACTCACCATGAAATGTCCACACCATATAATTAGGCTTAAAACCCCTCCTCTGCAGGTGTTTAATCATTACAGCCTCTGTCGTCTTTTTATAGTTGTCACATCCAGGACAGTGGCAATAGTTTCTTTCCTGGCCATTTGCGAATACGGCTTCCACAAATTCCTTTGTTTTTACAAACCATTCTTTCGTCATTTCTTTCTGACTAGGGTGACCGCTATACATCCACGCACGATCACTCATCTTGCATAGCTATTAAAGACAGAAGAAATATATTTATATATAATTTAGCATTTATATTCATCGGTTAATTAGGTTCGCCATTTTTATTACGTCCAGGCAACCTACACGCTAATAGGTAAAGATAGGTCATAATCCCACCCGAGTATGTGTAGATTGGGTTCGTTTTCCCATGCTCCGCTCCGGATCCAATGCAAAATTTCGGCAGCACCTCCCCGTCGTTCTCCTGATACACGTCTCCGCAATAAACAAAGAGGATGTGCATCCGGAGAACAACAGGGAGGCACTGACCAAATTCCGCATCGGATCCAGAGCACAGCATACGGGAAAACGAACCCAATCAACACATACTCGGGCTGTCCATGGATAATGTTGGACAATTCGAAAGGATGGCGGTTATAAATATGCAAAGACATGCATATTTATAGATGTCGCCCTTTCGAACGGGATACGCATACTGGTCACGCATACTGATAAATTAATTGAATTACCTAAATCTAGAAAGTTTCATCCGGAAACCGAGCCACAATAAATGAAGGGGCGAGGAGGAGATGAAATTTGTACTGACCCACGAATGCAGGGGCGGAGCTCGTACAACGCACGGGCAGGTCTTCGCACAGCAGACCTCACAAATATTCTAATTATGTCATTTTAGAGGAAAACAAGTTAAGAATATAATATTCATGATCTAACCAAGGTTTTTATGCCACTTTGTAGCTAAATGGCTAATTATCTCATTGTTGGGGAAAATAAGGTCAGGAGAATAAGATAGAGGAGAAGAAAGAGGAGGAGGAGAAGAAGAAGAAGAAATCAAGAAGAATGAGAAGGAGGAGGAGGAGAAGAAGGAGGAGAAGGAGGAGGATAAGGTATTCTTCTTCTCTTCTTCTTCTCTTCTTTTCTTGTTCTTTTCTGCTTCTCCCTCTTATTTTTGTCTTCTCCTCCTCCTATTCTTCTTCTTCTTCTTCTTCTTCTTCTTCTTCTTCTCCTCCTCTTCCCCTCTTCTCCTCCTCCTCCTCTTCTTCTTCTTCCTATTCTTTCTATTAAGCTAACTAACTAACTAACCTAACTAACCAAGCTAACTAAACCTATCGCTAAACCTAGATAGCACTAAACAGCAAAAAAATAACAAAAAACAGAATCTACCACTATAACAAAAACAGAATCTACCACTAAGTAACTAAAAAAGAATCTAGCTACCACTACATACCAAACAATAAAAAATCAACTTCTTCTTTTTTCTCTTCTTCTCCTTCTTATTTTTTTCTTATTCTCTTCTTCTCTTCTTCTTCTCTTCTTCTTTACTTCTTCTCCTTCTTATTTTTTTCTTCTCTTCTTCTTCTTCTTCTTCTTCTCCTTCTTATTTTTTTCTTCTCCTCCTCTTCTTCTTCTTCTTCTTTTTCTTCTCCTCCTCCTTCTCCTCCTACTCCTCTTCTTCTTCTCCTCTTCTTGTCCTCCTCCTCCTCCTCTTCTCCTCTTCTCCTCCTCCACCGAACTAACCAAGCTAACTAACTAACCTAACTAAAACTACTAACCTAACTAAATCTACCACTAAAACTACTAACACTAACAACTACTAAAACTACTAAAACTACTAAAAAATTATAAAACTACTAAAAAATAATGCGGGTGGGGGTGGGGGTGGGGGTGTGGGGGCTCACCGGGAGGGGCAGCTGTGGAGGGGTCGGGGTGTTGGGGGTGGCGGGGCGTCGCCGGCGGCGCCAGGGGCGGCGGCGAGACGGTGGTGGGGCAGCGGCAGCGGGGGCGAGGTGGCGAGAGAGAGAGGGGGCAGCGGCAGGGGCGATAGGGGCGACAGGGGCGTCAGTGGGGGCGACAGGGGCGGCGGCGGGGGCAACAGGGGCGGTGGGGGCGACAAGGCCGGCGACGCGATGGGGGCGGATGTGCGACGGTGGTGGCGGCGGCCGTTACAGAGAGAGGGGCGCGCGGGGTGGGGGAGAGAGAGAGTGGCGCGCGGGGTGACCGTTACAGAGAGAGAGAGGCGGGGTGGGGGGAAGGAGTCGTTAACGGTGTTAGAGCGTTGCCGTCTGCCTCCGGACTCTTTGCCGTCCGCTAGTAGATGACAAAGGTCCGACTCCAGTTTGACCTAGCCACCCCACGGTCAGGTGGGCCTATCTATATCTTTGCCGTCTGCCTCTGGACTCTTTGCCGTCCGCTAGGAGACGACAAAGATGTGACAGATGGCAAAAAGACTTTATGCCATCAGCCTGTGCTTTGCCGTCTGTTTTGCTGAAGCTAACGGCAAAGACACTCTTTGTCATCAGCTAGCAGACGGCAAAGACTAGGCAGATGGCAAAAAACTGTTTTCCAGTAGTGCTTGCATGTTATGCACCAGAAAAAGTATCCACATATGCCAAGAAGCAAGCTAGGTTCAGGAAAGGTCTTAATCCAAAGCTTCATCATGATCTCAGTCTGCATGAGTTCATCGGTTTTGACGTTCTTGTGAACAATGCCATCCAAGCATAAACGAGGAGAATGACCTATGAGGAATCTCGTAAGCACAATCATGATGTTGGATCATCTTGAATTCCTATATCCTAGAAGCGCAGGATATGGATCCCAAATGTTGCACTTCCTCCAAGATATGTACCGAGGCAATCCTATATGGTGCCTCGTTTGTTGATGCCAAGTGTTCCCCGAAAGAACCTCATCAACCAAGTGTTCAGCCTAAATCCACACCCCATTTATTGAGCATGTTTCCAGATTATCAATCGGTTAATCTGGTCATGATATAGAACAAATATTCGCTTCCCAGGATCAACAAGTTGTATGATCATCTCGCTGGATCTGCGATCTTTTCTAAGATGGGTTAGAGATTAGGTTATCATCAAATCAAAATCAGGAACGGGGACATTCCTAAGACGGCCTTCGTCACTCGTTATGGCCAATATGAGTACACAGTCATGTCCATCATTCTAACCAATGCCCCCACCTTCTCTCGCTTAAGGAATTCAATCTTCATGGAGTACTTGGACAAGTTCGTCGTGGTTTACCTTGATGATATTCTGATTTACTCGAAGAACGAAAAAGAATAGGTTGAGCATCTTAGGCTGGTATTGATGAAACTTCGAGAGCACCTCCTTTATGCCTAATTCTCTCTAAGTATGAATTCTGGTTGCCAGAAGTGACCATTCCAGGTCATGTAATCTCTGCGAAAGGCATTGTTATCAATCCCGAGAGAGTTTAGGACGTTCTTGATTGGACTCCACCTGAATCGGTAAAGCAAGTTAGGAGTTTCCTTGGCTTAACGAGCTATTGGCGCTGCTTCATTGAAAACTTATCCAAAGTTGCCAAACCTCTAACTAAACTCCTCAAGAAAGATAAGAAGTTTGAGTGGACCCCATACTGTGAGGAAAGTTTTCAGGGGATAAAAAGACGACTCCCTACTAGCCCGGTACTTGTGCCTCGAATTTCACAAAGGAATTTATTATCTACTCTGATGCCTCGCGTCAAGGACTTGGTTGCATTCCTATGCAAGATCGCCATGTGATTGCTTACGCTTCTCAACAGTTGCGTCCACATGAAGAGAATTATCCAACACACGATCTGGAACTTGTCGTTGTAGTTAATGCACTTTTTACGTGGCCACATTACCTTCTGGGTAATGGTTGGGAAATATACATTGATCACAGAGTCTCAAGTATATATTAACCCAACCGGATTTGAATATCTGGCAAAGACATTGGGTGGAGTTCATCACGTATTACGACTTAGGAATATCTTACATGCCAGGTAAAGCCAATGTCCCGGCTGATGCACTAGGTCATAAATCCTATTGTAACAACCTCTTGTTGCTACCAAATCAACCACTTCTCCATGAGAAATTTCATAAGCTTAATCTTCATATTGTTCCTCAAGGATTCCTTTCTACTTTGAGGCGAAACTGACTCTTCAAGATCAGATCATAGAACCTCATAAGCATGATACGGGAATTTCCTGGATCAAGAGCAACATTGCCAAAGGAGTTCCTGGTCGTTTCTTGGTAAATCATAAAGGTGTTGTATTCTTTGAGAATCATTTTGTGGTTCCCAAGAAGCAACAACTTCGAGAATTTATCATCAAGGAATCTCAGGAATCTCCTCTGATGATTCATCCCGATAGTACTAAGATGTATGAGGACCTACGCCAGGGGTTCTGGTGGACCGCGACGAAGAGAGAAATCGCTCAATTCATTGCTAACTGTGATGTTTGTTGTTGCATTAAGGCAGAGCATCAAAGGCCTGCTAGCACCCTTCAGCCATTGGCTATTCCCGAGTGGAAATGGGACAAGGTCGATTTCATCTTCGGCTTTCCAAAGACAAAGAAAGGGAATGATGTCATCTTCATGGTCATCGGTAGCCTTTCGTAAGTTGCTCATTTCCTTCCAGTTCGAGAAAGTATAACTGCTAGTCAGTTAGCACACCTATATATTTCCTGAATAGTTTGTCTTCACGGTGTTCCTCTAGAAAACAATTGAGACCGTGGAATTCTTCTCACCTCTCGATTTTGTAAAAGTTTCCAAAATGCTATGGGAACCTATCTCTACTTTAGCACTGCCTATCACCCTCAGTCAAGTGTCCAAGTAGAAAGAGTCAATCAAATTCTAGAATATATGTTTAGACCCTATGTTATCTCATTCGGAATGAATTGGGACAAATGTCTTCCGTTTGACGAATTTTCTTATAACAACAGTTTCCAGTCTAGGCTGGGCAAAGCTCCTTTCAAAGTTCTATATGGACGAAGATGTCGAACGCCATTAAACTAGTCAAAAACCGGTGAAATATAATTGGACCGGATATGATTCAGGAGGTAGAAGAGTAAGTTCCCATTGTTCGTGAAAATTTGAAAACCGCCCATTCTTGTCAAAATAGCAAATATGATCGTCATCATAAGGAAGTAAGTTATGAAGTTGACGAGAAGACTTACCTTCGGGTTTCACCTTTGAAGGGTACCCATCGTTTCGGTATCAAAGGCAAATTGGCTCCTCGTTACATTGGTCTTTTTTGCATTCTCGCTAAACGAGGAGAGGTTGCCTACCAATTGGAACTACACCCGCAACTTTCCAAAGTTAATGATGTGTTCCACGTTTCTCAACTTAGGGGTTGCTTCAAGGATCCTATCCGCGAAACGCTTGATCTTCAAGATGACCTATTATATTGAGAATATCATTATCATATTCTCGAGGAAACTGAGCGCAACACTTGACGTCACAACATCAAGTTTCTCAAGGTTCAGTGGTCTTATCATTCTGAGGAAGAAGCAACCTGGGAGCGAGAAGATCGTCTTCGGCTAAAGTACCCCAATCTCTTACCGAGTACGCGTGCATCTTGGGACAAGATTCTTGTTTAGTGGGGGTGAGTTGTCACAGCCCTGGTTCTACCTTGCTTGCAAAGCATTCATGCATGAATTTTTTTATTTTGAATTTGAAATGGGTAAGTGATCAAGCCTGAGGAACAATATTTTGGCAAATAAGCAATATAAAAATTGGTTCAAAATGATCCAAGAAAATGTCCATGGTTTTTTGATAAAATATTGACATGATATAAATTTTTCAACCAATATTTTTGGATCACGGAAACATTTTATATTGGACTTTTGAGTTAATTAAACAGTTAATTGAAATTGAATTATATTTGCTATATATAAGATATAGTTCCATATATTCTGAAAATAATTGCGTGGCACTGGATAATTCCATTTATGTCACATAATAATTTTCAGGATTATAACAAAATGGCTAGCTATTTTTATAAAAAGCCACAACAAATGACAAAAAATAGAAAAAACAAAAATAAATAAAACAGAGGGAGTAGATTTACCCAGCGCCCACTGGCCTAGCCCAGCCACCGGGGGCACACTAGTCTTCTACCTCTTGCCAGAAGGTAGAGTAGAAGCAGAGGATGGCGCCCGTGGACTCGCGCCACGTCGATAGGTGCCTACCTGACTCCCCTGGCCAGCGAGATGATCGGGATGAGATACCCTTAGTCGTCCAGATCCCATCCTCCTAGCCACTTGCCCCCATTGCCCTCTCTCTCGCCCTCTCTCTGCATGACCGAAGCCACTTTTGCCATTGTTCATCATCATCGCGGCCATCGGCCATTGCTAGCCCCCTCGAGCTGCCCAAGGCATCCGCCTCCTCGTTCTCGTCCTCCCCATCGCCAGAATCGAGCCCGGACGCCTCCTTCCTTGCCACCTTCGTTGTATTCTCCACCTCCGACCGTCGGCCATCATGCTCTGATTTGCGCCAACCGCAACACCTCGAGCTTCCCAAGATGCTCTAGGAGATCGTCTTGAGCCACCTCGTCTTTCCCCCATTTCTCCATGTTGTCCCGCGCCTCCTAGCGCTAGGCCGCCGAGGACGAGCTGATGCCCCCACGACCAGCCGCACCATTATGAGGTCGAGCACGGGCTACCTCCTGGTGAACTCAGCGCGCCAAAAGACCCCTGTGGCATGATTCCGAGTAGCTCCAGCAAGCTCCATCACGGCTTTGGTCGTCGTCGGCCATACTTCGGCGACGCCCGATGTGGTCGGTCGATTAGTACTAGCTAACCCCCCCCCACACACACACACAGCCACTGACCAGCAGGCCCGGCACGTGTTCAAACCACAATCAGCGCAGGTCAACGGGGGATTAACCCCCGTGTTACTGACCAGTGGAACCCACTAGTTGGGTTTGACCGGGACCCGGGTCAGTTGACTTGCTGATGCAGACTGATGCAATAAATGCATTCCTGGATTTGTTAAATTCCAGAATATATTCAAAACTTTGAAAAATCATAGAAATTCAACCATAGCTCCAAATGAAATAATTTATATATGAAAAACTAGGATAAAAATCCAAGGAATCTCATGGTGTCATTTTCATGCATGTTTATACAACATAACTTGCTGGATAGGGCAATTTCATTGAAGGCATTCAAATCCTTATATTTGGAGTTTAGAATTGATCTATATTGATCAAATGAACCCCAATTAACTTGTGGTCACTTGCATTAGTTTAAACCAGCATCATGTTAACATCACATACTCATGAATCATTGTGAAGCATTTGACGTGCCTAAATTGTTCCTTGTTTGATCTTGTCGATAGACTTGCAAGATGTAGTTATCACCGACATCAAAGAACAGCTGAGTTATTCTGATCAACATGCAAGCAAAAACCCCTTGAGCATTCCGATACAACCCCACTCTCTCACTCTTGCTCTCATTTCAATGCATTAGGACAAGATGAATCAATTGCTACTTGTGTTACAATAGATGAACCCATTCCTTTGCATGACCTGTCTTTGTCATAGTAAATAGCTAAACCAAGCAACCTAGCATACCTGGTAGTTGCTTGAGCTATATTGTGCCATTACCCTGTTATGCTTGCTATGCTTAGGGTTGAGCTGGTCTGATCATCTGGATGCTGAATTGGAATGAACATGTCCTACTGATGAGAGTTAAGTGTGTGAACCTGTGTTGGTAAAAGTGGCGATGAGAGGCCATGTAGGAGTACACGGTGGGTTGTATCATTGACGCCGCACTTAGGACCTGAGATCTTGTGTTGGTGTTCCAAGACTAGCTACTACTACTACACATTGGGATCCGGTAACTCGAGCTCTCTCGGCCTATTAACTATTCTATTCTCAGTCCAGAATATGTAGTAGTTCAAAACGTTCATAGGTTGTGGTTGGGCCTGCCAACTGGATGAACGGCCCAATCGGGACCGGCTTGGGGCCCTGCTCATATCGTTTGAGGACATGTTGGAAACCTTGGCCGGACTCCCATTATGGGTTCCAAATCAAATATACGAGTACCTTGGGCATGAGACATTGTAATTTAATGTCCGTGGCTAATCCCTCGCTGGACTTCCGCTTGAAGGTTGTTGAGGTGCTTGTTTTATGTGCACATGGCGATATGTGGCGGAAGCATGTGTGACATAGGACACCCCTGTAGGGTAATTATCTATTCAAACACCCGTGTCCTAGGATATGGACTACTTTGGATACTTACATGGCTCATAGATAACTTTAACGGATACTCTAAAATGGTCCACATAAGTGTGAGTACTATGGATGGCCTTCTCGTAGGATGACGAGAGGGGATCCATGGTGGTGTATTGATGTGGTAGATATGTGGACCCGCATGCACTCTCTCGTAGGAAGACGAGAGAGGTATGAAACATTGTTGTAGTGTAGGTTAGCCAAAGGTCAAAGCTTGCATTTCTGCAGTAAACCCCACAATCCCGTTCATTGATACATGATGCATATGTAGTTAGTTCCGATGTAAGTCTTGTTGAGTGCCTTCGTACTCACTCTTGCTTATTTACATTTTTGCAGTGATAGACGTTGTTATCTCTATGTTTTCCTATTGATGTTAACATCGATGGAATAGCTTGGGACCCAAATAGTGGTATGGCTTCTATGGTAGGGTCGTTGTAGCTTTTCAGGCTCTTCCAAGCACTTTCAATAGATGTCTGTACCCGAACATGTAACTTCTGCTTGATGTTTTCATGCTCTAGATGTTTTGTCATGTGCCCCCCTATTTGTAACATTATTACTATGTTGGCTCTTCGAAGCTTACTAAATAAATGATGTGTTGTAGAGTTATGTTGTGATGCCATGTTGTATCTACACACATCGTGCATATTGTGTGTATGTTTGAATGCATTGGTATGTGTGGGATTCGACACCTAGTTGTGTGCCTTTAATAGTACTCTTTATGGGGAAATGCCTCTTGGTGCTTCCACTGAGCCTTGGTAGCTTGCTACAGCTCCGGACAAATTGATTGACCGGCATATATCCTTCTTTGCTACTGTATCTGTCCCCTCGAGGAAATGTCACGCGGTGTAATGGATTCCCTGTAGTTTGCTACGACTTGTCTACACCCATTGTTGACCAACACCTCCTTTGGTGGGTTATGTATGCATGTCCTTGTACGGATGTTGCACTTGGGTTTATCACTAGTCATGTCGACCCGAGTTCTCTGACATATGATTGCTGGCGACATAGTAATATACGTGAGCCAAAAGGTGCAAACGGCCCCGGCCAATGTAAGGTGGCAGCCGGGGTGATCACGGTGCGTGTGGCCACAAAGTGATATGATGTGTTACAAGATGGAATTGTATGGCTTAGGATCGGGGTCCCGACAACCTTTGTGTTTATTTCTTTTGTATTATGCAATTACTTTACACCTACTTTCCCTTGCTTTGTGTTGTGGGTTCAAGGTGCTAGCGGCTCTGGGCACCTGGTTCGTTGCATGAATCCGTTTCATTAATATGGCTCCAACTGTTACTGGTCATCACGGGATGCTAGTGTTACCGTGATATGTCTCCAATGTATCTACTTTTCCGAAGTCTTTTGCTTTGGTTTTGGACTCTAATTTGCATTATTGGAATGGAACTAACGTTGATTGACGGTGTTTTTAGCATAACTACCTTGGTGTTATTTTTTGCTTTTGTTTTGGACTCTATTTTGCATTACTTGAATAAAAGTTCCCAGAATTGGACAAAACTTTTTGTGAATTATTTTCTGAATACATAGTGAATTATGCAGCGAACATCCACCGAAGGGGGATGTCTGTGGGCCACAAACTACATAGATGCCCACGTGGGTCCTTCGACCCTAATTCGAGTCCAATAAATTCACATCTTGGGAGAAAGAATAGGGAGAAGATTTCATCGTGTTTTATGAGATGGAGCCTCCGTCACCTCTTGTTCTTCCTCGGGAGGGCTGATCTCGAGTCTGTTTGGGGCTTCCGAGAGGGGGATTCATCATCGTCGTCATCATCAACCCTTCTGCATCAATAATTACATGATGCTGACCACCATGAGTGAGTAATTCCTTAGTAGGCTTGCTGGATGTTGATGAGGTTTGGATGAGATTGATCATGTAATCGAGTTAAGTTTGATAGGGCTTGATCCCTAGTATCCACTGTGTTGAGAGATTGATGTTTCTATGACTTTGTTATGCTTAATGCGTGTCACTACGGCCCGAGTGACATGATTTAAGATCTGAACATGTTATGTTTTATTGAATATAAGAGTTATTTGGATCCTATCTTGCAAGTTGTAGTCATCAGTTACATGTCTTAAACCGCATACCCCAAGGTAATAATAATTGGGATTATTTCCGATGATTGCCATAGTATGAGGAGCTCATGTGTTCGCTATGTATGAATGCTTTGTTCGAGTTCTCTATTAAAAGGAGGCCTTAATATTCCTAAGTTTCCAAGAGGGCCCCTCTTCCATGGGAGGGTAGCACAAAGGATGTCATGCAAGTTCTTATCACAACCACGTATGACTATGTACGAAATACATGCCAACATTATATTAACGAATTGGAGCTAGTTTTGTGTCACTTTAGTGTGTAACTGTTACATGATTGATCTCATCCATATCTTTCCATCGATCATCCATGTGCCTACTCTTTACATATACTGAATCTCATTAAGTTACTACTGTTGTTGTTACTGCCACACCTGTTACCGAATCGCTAATGTTACTATTGCTACCAGAATTGTTGGTATCACTGTTACTGCTACTACTATCATTGGTCGTGCTACTAAACCTTTCTTACAAAGAGATATCCTAGGTACGGTTGAATGAACAACTCAACTATCAAGGCCTATAAATATTCTTTGGCTCCCCTCGTGTCTAATCAATAAATTAGGGAGAAATACTACCCGTGAAGACTATCGTGATCTCCTAT
The DNA here is from genome assembly GCF_904849725.1 of Hordeum vulgare subsp. vulgare. NCBI lineage: Eukaryota > Viridiplantae > Streptophyta > Magnoliopsida > Poales > Poaceae > Hordeum > Hordeum vulgare. The sequence continues at coordinate 311,047,288 of NC_058520.1, forward strand.
ACTTGAGGGTCATGAAGGCCTTTTTCTGGCGCTGTTGCGGGGGGGGGGGGGGGGAGGGGTGGGGGAGATATATTTGTTGTGTTAACTTGAGGATATCCAATTGCCACTATGAAGAATCTTAAAGAAACTAGAACTAATATCTTCCACTCTCGCGCGAGAGGAGGTAAGGAACTGCGACCTAGCTTTGCTTTTGATTCACCTACTGTATTGAATCAGCTTATTACACCACCTTTTGTTGATTGTTCCAATATGTCACATCAATTTGATGATGCTACCTCTAAAATTAATGATTATACTATTCCTACACATGTTGAAACTAAAACTATGCCACTGAATGAATTACTTGATGCTCATATTGCTAATTCTAGAGAACTTGAAAATCCTGAAACTGATGAAGATTTGAATCGGTTGGTACACCTTGCTCTCCTAATATATATGAATTGTGTTATGCACCTAAAGATTATGTTATGGATGGGAAGTAGCTAGGGACTTTCTTGCTTGTGAAAATAGAGATGATTTGAAGAAACTACTATGCAAACTATAAGAAAGATCTTTGATGGAGAAAATGAAACATGATCCTAAATTTGCCACTTCTCCTATATTAGTCACTAATAAGGACTATGAATTCTCTATAGACCTTGAATTGATTCCTATAATGGAGTCTGATTCTTTCCATGGCTGTAAAAATGAAACTGTTATCGAACACCTCATGAAGCTAAATGATATTGCTGCTTTGTTTACTAATGATGAAAAGATATGCTACTATTAATCCTTAAGCTTTTTGCTTTTCTCGCTAAAATGCGAGATCAAGAAATGGTTCCATTCTGTAGATCCTAGTTGTATGCTTAGTACCCAGGATATGCTTTATTACTTCTGGAAAATATTTTCCTGCTCATAAGGAACAAGCTGCCTTAGAGGAAGTACATAAGTGTGTGTAAATTGAAGAAGAGAATCTCGCTCAAGCTCTGGGAGGCTTCTCTAGTTACTTAGAACTTTTCTTGATCATCCTCTTAATAAAATGAAATTATTGATATCTTTTACAATGGGCTAACCGATGCCTCTAGGGATTACTCACATAGTTGTGCTCTTTGTGTTTTCGAGGAAAGAATCGTTGGCGAGTTCGAAAATTATTGAATGACATATTGCAAAATGTTGATGATTGGGCATTCCTTGAACCACCTCCGGAACCTATTCAATATAAGAAAGGAATTATATTCCTCAACCTTGAAGATATGCAAGAAGCAAAAAAGATCTGTGAAAGAGAAAGGTATTCAAACATAATATGTCAAGAAATTACCACCTATTGTAAAAATAAAGAGAGCCATGGGTTCACAAATCCATGTCCTTACCTCGTAAGCCTTCTGAAAGTAAGGACGAGGAAGAATTTGGAATCTTTGTTGAAATGATTAGACTTGTGTTTTTGCGCACTCGCTTGACTCGTATATTGAAAATGCCTTGGTATGCTAAGTATATGAAGGATATTATTACCAACAAAAGAAAAATACCTGAAACTAAAATTGTTACTATGCTTGCTAATTATTCTTTTGATGGTGCAGTACCTATCAAGTTGGGAGATCCTCGTATACCCATGATATCTTGCTCTATTAAAAGATATTATGTTAAAACTGCTTTATGTGATTTCGGAGCCGGTGTTAGTGTTATGTCGTTCTCTGTATATAGAACACTGGATTTGAATAACGTTACACCCATTGAGATATCTTTGCAAATGGCTGATAAATCACTACATTACCTGTTGGAATTTGTGAGCACGTTCTTGTTGTGGTTGCAAATGTTACTATCTTAACATACTTTATTATTCTTTATATGCTTGAGGACAACAATATGTCGATTATCCTCGGTAGAATCTTTCTAAGTATTGCACGGGCTGTTATTGATTGCAACAAAAGCAATGTCACTTTTCATGTCAATGGCGAGCAACATAACATGCATTTTCCAACGAAGCAAACTTTGGTTGATAATATGAATTTCATTGATACTTGTGCCACGGTTATCGTTGGAGATTTTAAAATCCCTCTACCTAGTGTGAAGAAAAGACATTAGACTCCTCTTGCCGGGGAGATGCTAATCCCCATTGAGGTAACTTAGTGTTATACGAGATTTCAGTTTCTTATCTATCGGAAACGGTTATTAATAAGACTTGATCAACCTTATTAATGGATCCTTTTTGAAAGACATGTGATTGATGAATTGAGTATTCACAACTCTCTGTATCACAAGTTTACTCTCTGTTATTCTTAGTTAAGAAAAATAAATGCTATGGTTATCCTGTTTTCTTAGTTTTTCATGGAATAGAAAAATGACCCAGAAATAAATAGTCTTAGATTGCCACAAAATTTTAACATGGATTTCTATGGATTATTTAAGAATTTTCGGTGTAAAAATTATAGCTGGGAGGTGCACCTGTGGGCCACAAGCCAATAGGGAGCGCCCACCACCACCCCCGGGCACACCCAGATGGATTGTGGGGCCCACAGCCCCCTGCCTTATCCCTTCACCTCAACTCATCACTTTCCTACACAAAATATTCTATAGCTTTCTCTCTCCTGTGTTATTCCTCTAGAAACGGAAATTTTCAATCTCTTTGCTCAGAACTCCGTTTCTAAAACTGTTTTGAGGAATTGTTCCTTGGTATGTGACTCCTCCATTCCTCTATTAGTTTTTCGTTTTGTAGTTCATATTTTCATACTTTGCTTTAGTTGGTGCTACACAAAATGAGCTTGCATGCTGAATTCTTTGAATCTAAGTAGTATGAATGCTTGATATGGCCTCTAGGCACCTATATGAGTAGTTTCTATCAATCTTGCAAAGTTCTACTAACATAACTTTGTGATCCAAAAATTCCATAAATTTGTGTGTTAGAAAATGAACATATTTAGGAGAAGTTCCACAAGGAGGCGTTCTTTGGGTGAATCATGAGCGAGGGCTCGGTATGGCAAGCTTATAAGGAACCAAAAGCAAGCCTGATAGTCATGTCAGATGCTAATTCATGTCATTGGCCATGCGATGAATTCATGAGCGGTGCAGGCATTAAGGATTAATTCAATCAATACATTTACAATAACGACTTCACCAATTTCCTTTCACATAACTGTGTCCAACACTATAATCTTACTCATTCATTCACACATGGATTCTGATATCCTCATACTTCTAGAGTTTTGTTTAATCTCTATGATAGGTCTTACAACCTATCTTTAGAGGAATTTTGCGAGGCATGCAAACTCCCCTATTGGGGCTTTCTAGAAAAACCGCAAGAATCTGATTATAATTTGGTCCTAGAAAGCCTTTGCATTGTAGTAGATAGAGGGTGACACAAGCTAGAAAAAAGTATTCATTTTCCCTCTATTCGCTACTTTGCATGGTTTAAGGGGAAATGTGTAGTGGGTAAGCATGATTGTAGCGCACCGTGTGCCCCTGATTTGAGCCTTATTCACATAATACTGACTGGCGCGAGACATTATAAATTCGGTGACATTGTTGCATGGAGGTTGTATTCTAACACACGTAGTGGTGTCTTATATGCTGACATTTATGCTGCCCGTGTAACCTGAAGACTGAACATTTTGCCTCAGCCTAATGAACCTATGCTACGTTAGAGATATTTAGACTTTGAAGCCATGCACTTTCATGACTTTATTATGGATAGTGCCACGGTATATGAATATAACTTAATATTTAATAAATATAATCATGTTTCTGTCACTTTTCCTCTCCCTGCTCTCTTTGATTTTATGAAAAATAGTGATACTACATTCATGAAAGCAAGGTGCGAGAGTACCACGCTGCACCGGAGGCATCTCGCTTGGTGGAGGAGGCGATACAGAATGCCTACCCGAGCTACCACTTCGACTACCCAGACCAGCATTGGTGATCACTGAGCTAGGTGACTCCCACTGATTTGCGTTGGTTTCCCTCCAAGCTAAAAGGGTGATGTAGTACGGCGACAACAAGTATTTCCCTCAGTTATTAAACCAAGGTATCGATCCAGTTGGAAGATCCACAAGACTATGTAAGTGGTACCTACACGCAAATAACAAATCCTTGTAACCCAACGCGTGTAGGGGTGGTCAATCCCTTGTGGGTAAAGTAAAAGGATGTATTAATAGATGCAAATAAAGTGATGGCAAATAAAATTCAACAACGTATTTTTGTGTTTTTTGATAATATAGATCTAAAAATAAAAGAGCAAATAAAATGGAAACACGAATAGCAAAATAGAGATTGCAAATAGATGATGTGAAATAGACTCGGGAGCCTTAGGTTTCACTAGTGGCTTCTCTCGAGAAAATAGCAAACGATGGGTAGAAAAATTACTGTTGGGAAATTGATCGAAGGGCAAATAATTATGACTATATCCAAGACAATGATCATGTATATAGTCATCACGTCCAAGAAAAGTAGAGCGACTTTTGTGTGCATCTACTTCTGTTACTCCACACATCGACTGCTATCAAGTATGCATCTAGTGTATTAAGTTCATGGAAAAGGAGTAATGCTTTAAGAGCGATGACATGATGTAGACAAGATTTATTCATGTAAGAATATACCCATAGTTTTATCCTTAATAGCAACGATACGTGTGTGTCAAGTTTCTTTTTGTCGGTGAGATTGAGCACCGCGAGATCGAACCCACCACAAAGCACCTCTTCCCATCGCAAGATAAAATATTAAGTTGGCCACACAAAAACAAAACATAATAGAAGAAATACGATTCTATAATAACCAAGAATGGATATAATTTCATAGAACTGATCATAAACTCACAATTCATCGGATCCCGACACACACATCGAAAAAGATAGAGTTACATCAAATGGATCTCCAAGAGACCATTGTATTGAGAATCAAACTTAGAGAGAAAGAGATCTAGCTACTGCCTACGGACCCATAGGTATGATATGAACTACTCACGAATCATCGAAGGAGCACCAATGAGGATGATGAACCCCTATGTGATCGTGTTCCTCTCCAGAACGGGCTCTAGATTGGATTTCATGGCTTCTCGAACTTGCAGCAGCTGAAATGATTTTTCATCGACTCCTCTATGGTTTTTGGAATACTAGGGTATTTATAGAGCTCAGAGGCGGTGGAGGAGTTGCCCGAGGCCCCCATGAGCCACTAGGTCGTGCAAGGGGCCCTGGGTGTGCCCTGGTGCCTAGTGGGCTGCCTAAACCTCCTGTGGTTATCACCCTTGCTCCCCAGGTTTCCTTATGGTCCAAAAAAGTCTCCCAAAAGTTTCGTGGCATTTGGACTTCCTGTGGTATTGTTTTTCTTCGAAGGAAAAAAACAGCAAAAACAAGAACAAGCACTAGGCACTACATTAATAGGTTAATCCCAAAAAATCAAATAAAGTTGCAATAAATTGATCATAAAACATCCAAGAATGATAATATAACAACATGGAACAATCAAAAATTATAGGTACGGTGGAGAAGTATCACCATCCCCAAGCTTAATTCCTACTCGTCCTCGAGTAGGTAAATGATAAAAAAGAATTATTGATGTGGAATGTTGCCTAACCATGTTCATCATATTCTTTTTCTTGTTAGCCCGGACATATGGACTTGTAGATGATTCAAAGCAATACTTAAGCATATCAGCAAGCAACCAAGTCTTTCAGAATATCAACGCTAAAGAATGTTATCACTAGCCCATCATGCTCCATCATTGATCTATTCAAGCAACTAACCCAAATATTAGCTGCATCCAATGATCAAGTATGATAATAGTGTTCCTCAGTTGGTTATTTATAATAGAACATGGACAATCAAATTCAAAAATGAATATTGCATGAGGTAAATAGATAGGTGATACGTCTCCAACGTATCTATAATTTTTGATTGTTTCATGCTATTATCTTGTCAAACTTTGGATGTTTTGTATGCCTTTTATATCATTTTTGGGACTAACTTATTAACTCAGTGCCAAGTGCCAGTTCCTGTTTTTTCCGTGTTTTTGATCCTTTTCAGAGGAGGATTTTAAACGGAGTCCAAATGGAACAATCTTCCAAAAAGATTTTTTTCTGAAACAGAAGAAGATAAGGAAGCATGAGAACCAAGGCAGGAGGTCTCCAGGGACCCCACAAGCCCCCTAGCCGCGGCTAGGGGGCCCGCGCCTCCCAGGCTTGTGGGCTCCCTGGGCGTCCCCTGCCCTATGTCTTTCACCTATATATTCCCAAAAATTCTAGAAAAAATCTGGAGATCATCGAAAGTACTTTTCCACCGCCGCAAGCTTCTGTCTCCACAAGATCCCATCTGGGGCACGCTCTGGTGCCCTGCCGGAGGGGGGATTCGGATACGGAGGGCTTCTTCATCAACACCATGACCTCTCCGATGATGTGTGAGTAGTTTACCATAGACCTACGGGTCCATAGCTAGTAGCTAGATGGCTTCTTCTCTCTCTTGTATCTTCAATACAAAGTTCTCCATGATCTTCATGGAGATCTATCCAATGTAATCCTTTTTAGCGGTGTGTTTGTCGAGATCTGATGAATTGTGGATTTATAATCAGATTATCTATGAATCTTATTTGAGTTTCTTCTGATCTCTCTTATGCATGATTTCATATCCTTGTAATTCTCTTCGAGTTGTGGGGTTTGTTTGGCCAACTAGATCTATGATTCTTGCAATGGGAGAAGTGCTTGGTTTTGGGTTCATAGCGTGCGGTGATCTAACCCAGTGACAGAAGGTGTAGCGAGCCACGCATCATGTTGTTGCCATCAAGGGTAAAAAGATGGGGTTTTCATCATTGGTTTGAGTTTATCCCTCTACATCATGTCATCTTGCTTAAGGCGTTACTCTGTTTGTCATGAACTCAATACACTAGATGCATGCAGGATTAGCTGTCGATGTGTGGAGTAATAGTAGTAGATGCAGAAAGTATCGGTCTACTTGTCTCGGACGTGATGCCTATATGTATGATCATTGCCTTAGATATCGTCATGACTTTGCGCGGTTCTATCAATTGCTCGATAGTAATATGTTCACCCACCGTAATATTTGCTATTTTGAGAGAAGCCTCTAGTGAACACTATGGCCCCGGGGTCTACTCCACACCATAATTCAGCCTTACTATGTTACTTCGTTGCACTTGCCGCCTTCAGATCTCACTTTGCAATCAATCTTGAAGGGATTGACAACCCCTTTATAGCGTTGGTGGAAGCTCGTTTTTGTTTGCGCAGGTACTCTGGACTTGACAAGATTCTCCTACTGGATTGATACCTTGGTTCTCAAACTGAGGGAAATACTTACTGCTCCTGTGCTGCACCACCCTTTCCTCTTCAAGGGAAAAACCAACGCAAGCCCAGCCTCCGTCAATGTGTCAATCTCTGGCACTGTTGTCTGTTGCCGCAGTAGAAGAATTTCTGGTGCCATTGTCGGGGAGGATCAAGTCAAGAACTCATCCAAGTAAGTGTCGCAAACTCATCTCTTGCATTTAATTTTTGTGCCTCTCGTTTTCCTCTCCCCCACTTCTGAAAAACAAAAATTTCCAAAAAATATTTTCCTTTTTCTTTTGCCTTTTCGTTCGCCCTTTTCTCTCGCTTGATCTTTGTTCGCTTGTGTGATTGCTTGCTTGCTGAAGTCACCATGACTGAAAACACCAAACTTTGTGACTTCTCGAATACTAATAATAATGATTTTATTAGTACTCAGATTGCTCCCGCCACTAGTGCGGAGTCATACGAAATCAATGCCGCTTTGCTGAATCTTGTTATGAAAGACCAATTCTCCGGCCTTCCTAGTGAAGATGCCGCATCCCATCTTAACACCTTCATTGAGCTTTGCGATATGCAAAAGAAGAAAGATGTGGATAATGATGTGATTAAATTGAATCTTTTTCCTTTCTCGTTGCGAGATCGAGAAAAACTTGGTTTTCGTCTTTGCCCAAAAATAGTATCGATTCTTGGGATAAGTGCAAAGATGCTTATATATCCAAGTATTTTCCGCAGGCTAAGATTATCTTTCTCCGTAATGATATCATGAATTTTAAGTAACTTTATCACGAACATATTGCACAATCTTGGGAGAGAATGAAATTGATGATTAGAAATTGTCCCGCTCATGGCTTGAGTCTTTGGATGATTATACAAATCTTTTACGCTGGCTTGAATTTCGCTTCTAGAAATATCTTGAACTCCGCATCAGGTGGAACGTTCATGGAAATCACGTTAGGAGAAGCCACAAAACTCCTAGACAACATCATAACGAACTACTCTCAGTGGCACGCTGAAAGGTCACCTACTAGTAAGAAGGTACACACTATAAAACAAATTAACTCGTTGAGTGCTAAGATCGATGAGTTAATGAATTTGGTTACTAGTCCAAGTGCTCGTTTAGATCCTAATGATATACCCTTGTCTTCCTTGATTGAGAGTAGCAACGCTAGCTTGGACGTTAACTTTGTTGGTAGGAATAATTTTGGCAACAACAATGCTTTTAGAGGAAACTATGTTCCTAGGCCTTTTCCTAGTAACTCCTCTAATAACTTTGGCAACTCCTACAACAATACTCATGGAAATTACAATAGATTACCCTCTAATCTAGAGAGTAATATCAAAGAGTTTATCAACTCGCAAAAGATTTTCAATGCGTCCATAGAGGAAAAACTACTCAAAATTGACGATTTGGCTAAGAGCGTTGATAGAATGTCTAGTGATATTGATGATTTGAAAGTTAGATGTGCTCCTCCCAAGATCAATATGGATGAAACTTTGAAAGCTATGAGTGTTTCCATGAGTGAGAGCAAAGAAAGAACCGCCCAAATTCGTGCTAGACATGAATGGCTAAAAAGGCGTGTTCTCGTGATAAGAATCACGAAGATCTTAAAGTGCTTGATGTGACTCCCATTGAATCTTTGTTTTCTTGTGTCAAACCCATTGATGATGGGGCTGGATATTAATCCACTTTCGTTGAAAAGCGCCGCAATGATTCAGAGTCCATCTATCTTGATGCTAAAAGCATTGAAAGTGGAGTAGAAGATATTAAAGCTTTGAGTAGTAATGGAATTACTACAATGGATTTCAAGGAATTCAATTTTGATAGTTGCTCCTTGATTGAATGCATTTCCTTGATGCAATCCATGTTAAACTCTCCACACACTTATAGCCAAAACAAGGCCTTTACCGATCATATCCTCGAAGCTATGATAAAATCTCTTGAAGAGAAACTTGAATTGGAAGTCTCTATCCCTAGAAAGCCTCATGATGAGTGGGAACCTACTATCAAAATCAAAATCAAAAACTATGAATGCAATGCTTTATGTGATTTGGGTGCTAGTATTTCCGCGATTCCAAAGTCTTTATGTGATGTTCTGGGTTTTAATGATATTGAAGAGTGTTCTCTTAATTTGCATCTTGCGGATTCTACTGTCAAGAAACCCATGGGAAGGATCAATGATGTTCTTATTATTGCAAAAAGGAACTATGTACCCGAGGATTTCATTGTGCTTGACATTGATTGCCATCCTACATGCCCTATTATTCTTGGTAGACCTTTCCTAAGGACTATCGGTGCTATCATAGATATGAAGGAAGGGAATTTTAGATTGCAGTTTCCTTTAAAGAAGGGCATGGAGCACTTTCCTAGAAAGAAAATAAGATTGCCTTATGAATCCATGAAGAGGGTTCCTTATAGTTTGGGCACCAAAGACAACGATACATGATTTTATCGCTTTTATGCCTCGCTAAGAGCGTTAAACAATAGTGCTTGTTGGGAGACAACCCAATGAATTTATCTTTTTATTTCTGTTTTGTTGCGTCCACACCATCATAATTCCGTTGTGATTGTGTTTTTCGTGTTTCATTTTGTTTTTGAGCCAAGCAAAATCTTTATGACTAGTCTTGGTGATGGTTGTTTGATCCTGCTGGAAAAAGACAGAAACTTTTCGCTCATGAGATGATTTTTCATTTTTATTCAGAAAGAGCTTTTCGCTCACGAGTTGATTCTTTTTGCTGCTGGTTGATATACCTTTTGCCCAGGCAGTCGAAATTTTCAGAATTTTTGAGGTACCAGAAGTATACGAAGTATACAAATTGCTACAGACTAGTTTGTTTTTTGACAGATTCTGTTTTTGTTGAGCTGGTTGCTTGTTTTGATGAAACTATGGATAGTATCGGGGGTACTAGCCATGGAAAAGTGAGAATACAATATCCCAACACCAATACAAATAGAAATCAAGATTGCTACAATACCAAAAGAGGTGGTAGTTTGTTTTCTTGTGCTAATGTTATCACGAGTTTATGTTTAAGTTTTGTGTTGTGAAGTTTTCAAGTTTTGGGTGATGTTCTCATGGACAAAGAGATAAGGAGTGGAAAGATCTCAAGCTTGGGGATTCCCAAGGCATCCCAAGCCAAATTAAAGGACACCAAAAAGCCTAAGCTTTGGGATGCACCGGGAAGGCATCCCCTCTTTCGTCTCCAATCCATCGGTAACATTACTTGGAGCTATATTTTTATTCACCACATGATATGTGTTTTGCTTGGAGCCTCTTGTACCATAGGAGTATTTTCTTTTTATTGTGTCACAATCATCCTTTCTGCACACCTTTTGAGAGAGACATGCACTCATCGTGATTTTGCTAGAATGCTCATCGTGCTTCACTTATATCTTTTGAGCTAGATAATTTTGCTCTATGTGCTTCACTTAGATCTTTTAGAACACGGCGGTGCGTGACTTGGTAGTTGGATTATGCTATAAAAGTAGTTCCACAGGCGATAGGTACCCAAACAGGATACAAAAACTTCCATCTTCATGTGCATTGAGTAGAAAGAGTACTTGATTCCTCTCAATTAGTTTTGACACGTGGATTTGGTAATATTAAGAGTTATGTTAGTAGTGTGTTGTGAATCTAGAAATACTTGTGTTGAAGTTAGTGATTCCCGTAGCATGAACGTATGGTGAACCGCTATGTTAATAAGTCGGAGCATAATTGATCTATTGATTGTCAACCTTTGTGTTGAGGTCGGGATCGCGCGATGGTTAACACCTACCAACCCTTCCCCTAGGAGTATGCGTTTAGCACTTTGTTTTGATTACTAATAAAAACTTTCGCAATAAGTATGTGAGATCTTCATGACTAATGTGAGTCCATGGTATAGATGCACTTTCACCTGCCACCATTGCTAGCCTCTCTAGTGCCGCGCAATTCTCACCGGTGCACAAACCCACCATATTCCTTCCTCCAAACAGCCACCATACCTACCTACTATGGCATTTTCATAGCCATTCCGAGATATATTGCCATGCAACTCCCACCGTGCCGTCTCATGACTTGTGCCGTCACTCTCATATTGCCATTGCATGATCGTAAGATAGCTAGCGAGATGTTTCAACGTCATACACCAAGCTAGATCGTTGCACATCCCGGTACACTGCCGGAGGCATTTCCCATAGATTCATCATCGTTGTAAGCTTTGAGCTGCGAGTAAATAAAAGTGTGATGATCATCATTGTTGGAGCATTGTCCTACGTGAGGAAATAAAAGAAGAGGCCAAAGAGCCCAAATAAAAACAAAAGAGGCCAAGAGCCCAAATAAAAAAAGAGAAAAGAGAGAAGGGACAATGCTACTATCTTTTTCCGAACTTGTGCTTCATAATAGCACCATGTTCTTCATGATTGAGAGCTTATTGCTTTGTCACTACAAGATGCTAGTGGGAATCTTCATTATATAACTTGGCTTGTATATTCCAATGATGGGCTTCCTCAAAATTTCCCTAGGTCTTCGTGAGCAAGCAAGATGGATGCACACCACTAGTTCTCCTTTTGAGCTTTCTCATACTTATAGCTCTAGTGCATCCTTTGTATGGAAATCCCTACTCATTCACATTGATATCTATTAATGGGCATCTCCATAGTCGTTTGATATGCCGAGTCAATGTGACCATCTCCTCCTTTTTGTCTCACGACCATCACCACACTCTATTCCACCTATAGTGCTATATCCATGGCTCACGCTCATGTATTGCGTGATAGTTATAAAAAGTTTGAGAAAGTAAGAGTGCAAAAACAATTACTTGGCCAATACCGGGGTTGTGCATGATCTACATTAGTTGTGTGAGGATGATGCAGCATAGCCAGACTATATGATTTTGTAGGGATAACTTTCCTTGGCCTTGTTATTTTGAAAGTTCATGATTACTTTGCTAGTTTGCTTGAAGTATTATTGTTTTCATATCAATAGCAAACTATTATTTTGAATCTTACGGATCTGAACATTCATGTCACATGAAAGAAGTTGCAAAGGACAACGATGCTAAGTTGCATTCCACATCAAAAAACCAGTCTTTATCACTTCCCTACTCGAGGACGAGCAGGAGTTAAGCTTAGGGATGCTTGATACGTCTCCAACGTATCTATAATTTTTGATGGTTTCATGCTATTATCTTGTCAAACTTTGGATGTTTTGTATGCCTTTCATATCTTTTTTGAGACTAACTTGTTAACTCAGTGCCAAGTGCCAGTTCCTGTTTTTCCTTGTTTTTGACCCTTTTCACAGGAGGATTTTAAACAGTGTCCAAACGGAACGAAACTTCCAAAAAGATTTTTTCCAAAAGAGAAGAAGATCGGGAAGCTTGAGAACCAAGGCAGGAGGTCTCCAGGGACCCCACAAGCCCCCTATTCGCGGCCAGGGGGGCCGCGCCTCCCAGGCTTGTGGGCTCCCTGGGCCTCCTCTGCCTTAGATATTTCGCCTATATATACCCAAAAATTCCAGAAAAAATCAGGAGATCATCGAAAGTACTTTTCTGCCGCCGCAAGCTTCTGTCTCCGCAAGATCCCATCTGGGGCACGTTCTGGTGCCCTGCTGGAGGGGGGATTCGGATATGAAGGGCTTCTTCATCAACACCATGACCTCTCCGATGATGCGTGAGTAGTTCACCATAGACCTACGGGTCCATAGCTAGTAGCTAGATGGCTTCTTCTCTCTCTTGGATCTTCAATAAAAAGTTCTCCATGATCTTCATCGAGATCTATCCGATGTAATCTTCTTTTGCGGTGTGTTTGTCGAGATCTGATGAATTGTGGATTTATGATCAGATTATCTATGAATCTTATTTGAGTTTCTTGTGATCTCTCTTATGCATGATTTCATATCCTTGTAATTCTCTTCGAGTTGTGGGTTTTGTTTGGCCAACTAAATCTATGATTCTTGCAATGGGAGAAGTGCTTTGTTTTGTGTTCATACCATGCGGTGATCTCACCCAGTGACAGAAGGGGTTGCGAGGCACGCATCATGTTGTTGCCATCAAGGGTAAAAAGATGGGGTTTTCATCTTTGGTTTGACTTTATCCCTCTACATCAAGTCATCTTGATTAAGGCGTTACTCTATTCGTCATGAACTCAATACACTAGATGCATGCTGGATAGCGGTCGATGTGTGGAGTAATAGTAGTAGATGCAGAAAGTATCGGTCTACTTGTCTCGGACGTGATGCCTATATGTATGATCATTGCCTTAGATATCATCATGACTTTGCGCGGTTCTATCAATTGCTCGGCAGTTATTTGTTCACCCACCGTCATATTTCCTATTTTGAGAGAAGCCTCTAGTGAATATATGGCCCGGGGGTCTACTCCACACCATATTTTCAGCCTTACTCTTTTACTTCGTTGCACTTGCCGCCTTCAGATCTCACTTTGCAATCAATCTTGAAGGGATGGACAACCCCTTTATAGCGTTGGATGGAAGCTCATTTGTGTTTGCGCAGATACTCTGGACTTTACGAGATTCTCCTACTGGATTGATACCTTGGTTCTCAAACTGAGGGAAATACTTACTGCTCCTGTGCTGCACCACCCTTTCCTCTTCAAGGGAAAAACCAATGCAAGCCCAGCCTCCGTCAACGTGTCAATCTCTGGCACTGTTGTGTGTCGCCACAGCAATAGGCCCTTTGGAGAGGGAACGAGGGATTTGTAGAGGTGTGAGAGCTCGAAGTGAAAAAAATTAGAGATAAAATATTTTGGGTGGTATGCTTTTCCACTCAACGAAAACGACTAACATTTTCCAATATATCCCATGCTAAACAAATCATAGGCGTCTCCCAAGCTAAAAATGAAGTTTATTCCTTTTTCCACCATTTTTTCAAATTCCACGGCTAGCCGCATCCACGGCTACCATCCATACCAACTTAACAAGGGATTAATTTTTGGCAACATAAAATAAATTTCCTTTGCATTTTGGCACTGGGCATCCCTATTATCACCATATTCTGATGCAAAGACAAGTTAATAAACACTCATATTGAGAATAACCTATTTAAAATTGAAGATACACGCCACCCCTCGCTGCTTCATGAGAGGTACAAGCACACAAAATAGAATTTTATTTTCAACATTAGAGTTAGCACTTTCAAATTTACTTCGAACGACTTTGAAATATCGCGTATTGGTAGGTACGGAGGACTCGTTTAGCACAACTTCTGGTTTAGGATTCGGATGCACAAGCAGTATTCCTGCGTAGTACAAGTGAATGCTAGCAAATAGATTGAGAAGCACCCAACCAAAGAACAAAAATCATCATAAGCAAACCTTAAAAATAACTAACACCGAATTATACAACACAAGTAGGATTTAATTTCATAGCATAATTATTGACTGCATGTGCATGCATAGGGAATCACAATACTTAACACCAATATTCGTACTAAAGCATAATTACTCATCAACATAACTCACATATCACTACCTTCATATCGCAAAACTATTGCAGAGAATCAAGTTTAATATCCAATGATATTGAGGTAAGTTTTTATTATATCTCTCCTTGATATCTATCACTTTGGGACTAATTTCATTTAAAGAAAATTTCTATTGCAAATAACAAGCTCCAAAACAAATATAAATGAAGAACAAGAGCAGAGGTTTCTTTAAAATTTTCAACTCTGAAAATAATATAAGTGAATCAAGAGAGGATATCTTCAAAATTTCTACAAACTCTCAAAATTATCTAAGGGAAGATTGAGAGAAAATTTCTTCAAAATAACAGCACCACTGAGCTCAAAAAGATATTAGTGAAGCACTAGAGCAATTCCATGGCTCTAAAAAAATTAAGTGAAGCATAAAGAGCGATTCTAATAAATGATAGCATAATTTGGTTCTCTCAAATAGGTGTGTACAACAAGGTTTATTATGACAAACTAACCAGCAAAGAAAGACTATACACATATAATACAAGGCTCTCCAAGGAAAACTCATGACATGTGACGAATTAAAATATAGCTCCAAGTAAAATTATCGATGGTTGTTAGAAGAAAGAGGGGATGCCTTCCGGGGCATCCCCAAGCTTGGTTGCTTGGTACTCTTTGGATATTACCTTGGGGTGCCATGGGGCATCCCCAAGCTTAGGCTTTTACCACTCCTTATTCCTTCATCCATCATGATCTTCCTCAAAACTTGAAAACTTCAATCACACAAAACTCAACAAAACCTTCATGAGATTCATCAGTATAAGAAAGCCAAACTTTACTTTAGGTATTGTTGAAAACCTATTCCATATTTTTTGCATTATACCTATTGTATTCTTCTTTACCATGGATTATACCCCCCCGATACAAACCATAGAATCATTAAAATAAGCGTACAACACAAAAAATACAGAATCTATCAAAAATAGAACAATTTGTAAAGATTAGAATTTGACCTATAGTTATGTAACTCCAAAAATTCTCAACAATTATGAAAATGTAGGGAATTTGTATATCAATATTGTGTAAAAATTCACACACTTTTCACGCTTCTATGATGTTTAGACTTTTTCTACTGAATGCAAAAGTTTCTATTTTTCAACAAGATTAAAGAAACTAATACCCACATGAACCTAAAGGCTTTACTTGGCACAAACACTAATTAAAACATAAAAATAAAATCATAACAGTAGAATAATTGTGCAAACACTCAAGAACACAAAGCAAAAGTGAAAATTAAAGTTTATTTGTTGGGTTGCCTCCCAACAAGTGTTATCATTTTAGGCCCTAGCTAGGAATAAAGCATAGATTTAAGTATTGTAATCTTTAGTTTCCATAGATGTATTCTTGCCAGATGATTTTTCAAAAATAACTTGAAAGACATTATCCATAGAAATTTTAGCATTATCAAGTTGCCCATCTGCATATCCCCTTTGATTACGAGGAACAATCCATGAATATTGTTGATTAACATTGTTAAAAACTTGTTGGATCACATCGAAAACAGGAATTTACTTTTTAAGATTATTGTCAATGATTTGATTATTACCGAGAAAATGTCTCAAAACATAATCACTATTACTCATTTATTACAGGCTTTTCATGGTTCATACCATAAAAATCAAAGATTTCCCAAGATTCCCCCACTATATGATCAAATTCAGTCATAAGAACAAGGGTGGCTATCTTCTTAGCTTTAGGATCTTTTAATAGGTAGTTCATAAAACAATCATTCAATCTAGGATGAGTACGGATAAATCTATTCTGAACTTTCAGAACTAGTGTTGACATAGCTTCCGCATAAGTTTTCGTACTTTTACGTGTAGGAGTATTATCACAAGTCAAAGTTCCAACACAAGTAAAGAATTCTTGGATAGCTTATTTTCCTATAATATTCCCTTGTCCCAAAACAAAAGTTTTAGCATCTATATTACAAGAGCATCCAATTTTAGGAGTCGTGCCATCATTTGTTTCTGCCATACCAAAGTCACTCATGATGATGATAACAAACAAAAGATCTAACGAGAAAAGGCAAAAGGACGAAGGCGAATAAAGGGAAAATTTTGTGAAGTGGGGGAGAGTCAAATGAGATGAAAATGGAAAATAATGTAATTGCAAGGATATGAGAGTTTATATGTGGGAACCAGATAGATCTTGACTAGATCTTCCCTCGCAACGACGCCAGAAATCTTGACTATCGTCTGATTTGTGTTGGTTTCCCTCCAAGCTTAAAGGGTGATGTAGCACAGCAACGTAAAGTATTTCCCTAAGCTATGAAACCAAGATATCAATCTAGTAGGAAGATCGACAAGACTATGTAAGCTGTAGCTGCACCCAAATAACAAATCCTAGTAATGCAATGCGTGTAGGGGTTGTCAATCCCTCGTGGGTAAACTAAAAGGATTGATTGGTAGATGCAAATAAAGTGATGGAAAATAAAACGCAAGAAGGTATTTTTTTTTGTTTTTTTATAATATAGATCTGAATTAGAATAAAATGGAAACACGAATATAAAAATAGAGATTGGAAATAGATGATGTGAAATATACCCGGGGGGGCGTAGGTTTCACTAGTGGCTTCTCTCGAGAAAATAGTAAACGGTGGGTAGAAAAATTACTGTTGGGAAATTGATGGAAGAGAAATATTTATGATGATATCCAAGACAATGATCATGTATATGGGCATCACGTCCAAGAAAAGTAAACCGACTTCTTCCTGCATGTACTTATATTACTACACACATCAACCGCTATCCAGCATGCATCTAGTGTATTAAGTTCATTTAGGAACGGAGTAATGCTTTAAGAACGAGGACATGATGTAGAGAAGATCTATTCATGTAGGAATAGACCCCATCGTTTTATCCTTTATAGCAACGATACATGCATGTCATGTCTCTTTCTGTCACTGAGATTGAGCACTTCAGGATCGAACCCATCAAAAAGAACCTCTTCCCATTGCAAGATAAAAGATCAAGTGGCCAAAGAAACAAATATTGGAGAAGAAATAAGAGGCTATAATAATCAAGAATGGATATAATTTCATAGATCTGATTATAAACTCACGTTTCATCGGATCCCAACAAACACACCGCAAAAGATAGAGTTACACCAAATGGATCTCCGAGAAACCATTGTATTGAGAAGCAAAATGAGAGAGAAATCCATCTAGCTACTACCTACAGACTTGTGGGTATGATATGAACTACTCAGGCATCATCAGAGGAGCACCAATGAGGATAATGAACCCTTCTATGATCGTGTTCATCTCCGGAACGGGCTCTAAATTGGATTTTGTGGCTTGTGGAACTGGCGGCGGCTAAAATAAATTTTCGTTGACTCCTCTAGGGTTTCTGGAATATTGGGATATTTATAGAGCTCAAAGGAGGTGAAGGAGGTTCCCGAGGCCCCCACTAGCCAGCAGGCCATGCCAAGGGCCCTGGTCCCTAGTGGGCCGCTTGGGCCTCCTCTTGTGATCACCCTTGGTCCCCAAGTTTCCTTCTCGTCCATAAAAAACTCCAAAAAGTTTCGTGGTGTTTGGACTTCATCTGGTATTGATTTTCTACGACTGAAAAAATAGCAAAAAACAGCAATGGGCACTGGGCACTATGTCAATAGGTTAGTCCCAAACAATGATATAAAGTTGCTATAAAAGGATCATAAAACATCCAAGAATGATAATATAACAGCATGGAGCAATCAAAAATTATAGATACATTGGAGACGTATCACTAGGGAAACGCCTAAGATTGGGGGAGTACGTATTTCTCACAAAAATTACATTCATGTCCACACACTTTATATAAATTGCCGGTGTTCATCCTTGTTCATTGTAAATCCATGTTAGTTTTTTTTGGTTTCTTCTTGTGTTTTGAAAAACTTTAGGAAATCCAAAAATATTCCTCGCTTCTTTTCGGTTTTCCTTTTCCATTTATTTAGTTCTGGTATTAAAAGAAAACCCAAAAAATTCCTTTACTTGTTGGGAGCTTTCCCGCGTAAATAGTTTTATCGTTTTTGTTTTCCCCTTGCTTTCTTGCTTTCTTTGAGAAAAAAATAAAAACTCCAAATATATTTTAGTGTGTTTCTCCGAATTTATTTTCTTTTCTTTGAGTATTCAAAAGGAGAAGACCATGATGAAAATGTTGAGTGGCTCTCATATGCATTAATGATGATCTAACCAAGAGCCAATATTACCATGTGTTCTCCTTTACACAAATACCTCACAGATTCCAATTTAGTCCATGACACACGTGCACTACTGTTATTACACATCATTTGGCCATGCAACTTAAAGGCAAAAATGACGATATTTGATGAACTGATTGTGGTAAAGGAAACTGATATGAACTCTTCTTGATTTCCGTTTATGTAAATATGTTTAGCTCATTCATTCTCGATTCAGTATATCATGAGTGAACATGTTTATGATAACAATTAGATATTATAGTTTCTCATGCCATGCTTAAATATCTAGGACTAGATAATGACTTATTTTATAGGTCATCATGCATTAAAACAGTTAAGATGTGGTATGGAAGTATGGTATTTCCCTATGTGTAATTCAAGCGGCTTGACTTGGCCCATGTGCAAACATGTAGTTGATTGAAAACCAAGATAGCCTTCATAATGTTCAAATTCAGAGTGTTCACATGCTACTCATGCTAATCTCCAATGTTAATTATTCACAATGAATGCTTATGAAAATTTTAGCTCTCTAGGTGGTCGTTTCTCAACCTAATGCTAGCCTTCACCTATACTAAGCAGAAATGCTGCTTGTGCATCCAAAATCCTTAAACCAAGTTATTGCACATGAGTTCACCATGTTGGAATATGCCCTATAGGAAATAAAAGGTAGTCACTATTATATTTCCTTGTTCATTATAGTCGGTTATTATCCATGATATAAATTTATTGATCGAAAACTCAAATACATGTCTTGATACATAGACAAGAAAGTGTCCTAGTAAGCCTCTACTAGACTAGCTCAGTTATCAAACATGGGTAAGGTTTCCTATCCACAAACATGAGCTGCAATTTGATAACGGGATCGCATCATTAGGAGAATGAAGTGATGGACAAGACTCAAACCGTAATCCTAGCGTTTGATCGTATCCAGTTTACTACTATTGATTTCTGCATGTCAATGTACGTGTTCCTATGACCAAGAGATAGTGCAACTCCATGACACCGGAGGAATGCCTTGAGTGTATCAAATGTCACAACGTAACTGGGTGATTATAAAGATGCTCTACATATATCTCTGAGGGTGCATCTTGAGTTGGTACGGATCAAGACTTGGATTTATCACTCCGTGTGACACAGACGTATCTCGGGCCCACTAGGTAATACAACATCACAATAAGCTTGCAAGCATTAGGGAACGAGTAAAGAGACCTGTCAGTAACGAGGTTGAACTAGGTATTGAGATATTGACAATCGAATCTCGAGCAAGTAACATACTGATGGACAAAGGGAACTGCATACGACATTAGCTGAATCCTTGACATCGTGGTTCGACCAATATAGATCTTCGTAGAATATGTAGGAACCAATATGGACCTTCACGTCCCGCTATTGGTTATTAACTATAGAGGTGTATCGCTCATGTCTGCATAGTTCTCAAACCTGCACGCTCTGCACACTTAACGTTCGGTGATAATATAGATATAGTTGAGTTACTGTGTTGGTGACTATTAGGGATGTACCCCACGGTATGACCTTGTGAGGAGGTATGACCCGTCCAGGAAGTATAACCCGACTGATCACCTGGCAGCTCATCGGGATTAGTGTTGAACGTAAATAATTTTTATTTGGTGTTTGCATTGAGCATAGACATGATTAGATTGTGTTTATCGCAACACGGTTATTCATTTAAAGAGAATAATGGTTACTGTCTTTACTTGAGTAATACCTTCAATAGTCTTGCACCTAAAATGAACGGCTTATTGAATCTCGATTGTAGTGATACACATGCTCATAATATTGACGCCAGAAGATACAAAGTAGTAATTATAGTACCACTTACTTGTGGCACTGCCGCTTGAGTCATATTGGTATAAAATGCATGAAGAAGCTCCATGCTGATGGATCTTTGGACTCGCTCATTTTTGGATCATTTGAGACATGCGAACCATGCCTATTGGTGTAAACCCATGAAGAAGCTACATGCAGATGGATTGTTTAGACTCACTTGATTCTGAATCACTTGAGACATGCAAATCATGCCACATGGGCAAGATGATTGAAGGCCTCGTTTTCAGTGAGATGGAACGAGAGAGTGACTTGTTGGAAATAATACATTTTAATGTATGCAGTCCAATGAGTACTGACGCACGAAGTGGATATCGTTATGTTATTACTTCAATAATGATTTGAGTAGATACACGTGTATTTGATTGATGAATCACAAGTCGGAAATATTGAAAAGTTCAAGCAATTTCAGAGTGAAGTTGAAGATCATCGTGACAAGAGGATAATATGTCTATGATGTGATCATGGAGGTAAATATATATCTGAGCTGCGAGTTTGGTATACATTTAAGACAATGTGAAAATTGTTTCACAACTCATGCCACCTGGACACCATAGTGTGATGGTGTGTCCGAACATCATAGCTGCACGCTATTGGATATGGTTCATACTATGATGTCTCTTATCAAATTACCGCTATCATTTTGGGGTTAGGCATTAGAGACAACAACATTAACTTAAATAGGGCACCACGTAATTCCGTTGAGATGAGACCGTTTGAACTATGCTTTGGAGAAACCTAAGCTATCGTTTCTTAAAAATTTGGGGTTACGAGGTTTATGTCAAAAGGCTTCAGCCTGACAAGCTCAAACCTAAAGCAGATAAATGCATCTTCATATGATACCCAAAACAGTTGGGTATATCTCCTATCTCAAATCCGAAAGCAAAGTGTTTATTTCAAGAAATGGGTCCCTTCTCGAGAAAGAGTTTCTCTTGAAAGAATTGATTGGGAGGATGGCGGAAACTTGATGAGGTTATTGAACCGTCACTTCAACCAATGATTAGTAGGGTACAGGAAGATGTTCCTGTGGCGCCTACACTAGTTGAAGTGGAAAGCTGATGATGGTGATCATGAAGCTTTGGATCAAGTTACAACGAAACATCATAGGTCGACCGGGAAATGTAGTGCTCCAGAGTAGTACGGTAATACAGTTTTGGAGGTCATGTTGCTGGACAACAATGAACCTACAAGCTATGGAGAAGCAATGGTGGGCCCGGATTCCGACCACTGGCTGAAGGCCATGAAATCCAAGATAGGATCCATGTATGAAAAAAAAGTGTAGACTTTGTAAGAACTACCTGTTGGTCGTACGGCTATTAAGTAGAAGTGGCTCTTTAAAAGGAAGATAGACAATAATGGTGAATGGCACCATTTAGAAGCTTGACTTGTTGCAAAGAAGTTTCCGACAAGTTCAAGGAGTTTACTATGATGAGATTTTCTCACGTTTAGCGATGCTCAAGTCTGTTGGAATTATGTTAGCAGCTGCTGCATTTTTCAATTATGAAATCTTTCAGATGGATCTGAAAAAATTATTTCCCCGACGGTTTACTTGAGGAAAGGTTGTATGTGATACAACCGGAAAGTTTTCTCGATTCTAAGTATGCACACAAGTATGCAGGCTCCAGCAATCTTTCTATGGCCTGGAGCTAGCATCTCGGAGTTGGAATATATACTTTAATAAGATGACCAAAGTTTTTGGGTTTATACAAGGTTTATGAGAAACTTGTATTTCCAAGAAAGTGAGTGGGAGCAGTATAGAATTTCTAGTAAGTGTATGTGGTTGAGTTATTGTTGATCGGAAAAAATGTAAAATTTATGGAAAGCATAAAGGGTTGTTTGAAAGGATTTTTTCAAAGGAAAACCTGGATTGACCTAGTAGAACATTGAGGGTCAAGATCTATAGAGATAGGTCAAGACGCTTGATATAACTTTTAATGAATACATACCTTGACAAGATTTTGAAGGAGTTCAAAATGGATTAGTCAAAGAAGGAGTTCTTGATTGTATTGTAAGGTGTGGATTTGAGTAAGACTCAAAACCCGACCACGGCAGAAAAAGAGAAAGGACGAAGGTCGTCCCCTATGCCTTAGTCGTAGGCTCTATAGTATGCCATGTTGTGTACCGCACCTAATGTGTGCCTTGCCATGAGTCTGTCAAGGGGTACAAAGATTGATCCAGGATTGAATCACTAAACATCGATCAAATTTATCCTTATTAATTAGGGTACTAATGAATTTTTCTCGATTATGGAGGTGATAATAGAGTTGATCATAAAGGGTTACGTCGATGCAAACTTTGACACTAATACGAATAACTCTGAGTAGTAAACTGAATTCTTGTAGTGGAGTAGTCGTTTAGAACTGTTCCAAGTGAAGCATGGTAGAAGCATCTACAGTATGACATTAAGATTTGTAAAAGTACACACGAATCTGAATGTTTCGGACCTGTTGACTAAAAACCTCTCTCACAAGCAATACATGATCAAACCCCCGAACTGTATGGGTGTTAGATTCATTACAACCACATAGTGATGTGAACTAGATTATTGACTCTAGTGCAAGTGGGAGACTGTTGAAAATATGCCCTAGAGGCAATAATAAAAGGGATTTTTATCTACATGCCGCTGGTTCCTTAGTCGTACTCAGTTTTCCCCACACGCTAATTTCGGGTAAGGTTTGAGCCATTTTTGGGGGCAAAAGTGAGGAAAGTGTGAAAGCAGAATTTCATCCCATGGGGAAATGTGAGAAAAAACTAAGGAAATGGGGAAAACTGAGTACGGCAAAGGAACCAAGGGCATGGGAATAAATGGTTATTATTATATTTCCTTGTTCATGATAATCTTTATTATCAATGCTAGAATTGTATTGATTGGAAACTCAAATACATGTGTGGATATTTACACAACACAGTGTCCCTAGTGAGGCTCTAATGGACTAGCTCGTTGATCAAAGATGGTCAAGGCTTCTTGACCATATACAAGAGTTGTCATTTGATAATGGGATCACATCATTAGGAGAATGATGTCATGGACAAGACCCAAACTATGAATGTAGCATGTGATCGTCTCATTTTATTGCTACTATTTCTGCATGGCAAGTATCTGGTCCTATGACCATGAGATCATGCAACTCCCGGAGACCGGAGGAATGCCTTGTGTGTATAAAACGTCACAACATAACTGGGTGACTTAAAAGGTGCTCTAGAGGTATCTTCGAGGGTGTCTATTTGGTTGGCGTGAATCGAGACTGGGATTTGTCACCCCGTATAACGGAGAGGTATCTCTAGGGCCCACTCGATAATACAACATCACAAGAAGCTTGCAAGCAGTGTGACTAAGGAGTTAGTCATGAGATCTTGTATTATGGAACGAGTAAAGAGACTTGCTGGTAACGAGAGTGAACTAGGTATAGTGATATCCATGATCGAATCTCGGGCAAGTAACATACCGATGGACAAAGGAAATAGTATACGGTATTGATTGAATCCTTGACATCATAGTTCGACCGATCAATATCTTCGTAGAATATGTAGGAGCCAATATGGACATCCAGGTCCTACTATTGGTTATTGGACGGAGAGTGTTTGGATCATGTCTACATAGTTCTCTTACCCGCAGGTTCTGCACACTTAAGTTTTGGTGACGATTTTGTATTAAAGATGATGTGTGGTAGTAACCGAAAGTTTTCGGAGTCCCAGATGAGATTCCGGACGTCTCGAGGAGCTTTGGAATGGTCCGGAGGTAAATATTTATATATGGGAAGTCATATTTTGGCTACCGGAAAAGTTTTGGGTTTTTCTCGTATTGTACCGGGAAGCTTCTAGAAGGTTCCGGAAACATACGAAGGAGTCCAGAAGTCCATCAATGGTTCCACCATGTCCCAAAGGTTTGCATGGGCTGAGGGGAGACGTCGTGGCCTTATTTGGCCAAGCGCACAAGTCCCTCAAGACCCATGTAGTTGGGAAAGGTGGAAAGTCCACCTTTGTATGGAAAGGAAGGAAGGGGACTTGGATTCCACCTCCTCCCCCTTGGCTGCTCCCTAGGTCTTGGAGGGGCTATTCCCCACGCCCCTCTAGTTGTATATAGAGAGGAGGGGGTGCCCCAAGAGGACACACGAAGCCCTTGGCGCCCCTCTCTCTCCCTAGATCGTTTTCTCCTACGTTTGTACTTTCGGTAGCGCTAGGTGTAGCCCTGCCGGGATAGCACTGCCACAACCTCCACCCCGCCGTCATATTGCCGGAGAACTCATCTACTACTCCACCCTCGCTTGCTGGATCGAGTAGGCAGACACGCCATCGAGTTGTACGTGTGCTGAACGCGGAGGTGCCGTCCGTTCGGCACTTGATCGGGAGTTCATGGAATGGATCGTGATTGGATCGCGAAGACGTACCACTACATCAACCGCGTTCTTTAACGCTTCCATTTAGCAATCTACAAGGGTATGTGGATCCGATCTCTCCTCTTGTAGATGCTCATCACCATGGATACATCTCGTATACGCATAGGAAAATTTTGTTTCCCAGGCAACATTCCTCAACAGTGGCATCATGAGCTAGGTGTATGTGTAGATGACATCTCGATTAGAACACAAAGGAGTTTGTGGGTGTTGATATTCAGATTGCTGCCCTCCTTAGTCTTTTCTCTATGCAGCGGTATTGTCGGATGAAGCGGCCCGGGCCAACATTACTCGTACGCTTACCAGAGACCGGTTTCATTGAAGACTGGCGGGTGTCTTTTTCTCGTACTTTAGTTGAATCGGATTTGACAGAGGTGGTCCTTGGAGAAGGTTAAATAGAAACTTGCATATCACCGTTGAGGTTTTGCGTAAGTAACATGTGATCATACTAGATACTCATAGCAGCCACATAAAACATGCAACAACAAATTAGAGGACGTCTACCTTGTTTTCGCACGGTATGTTGTGATGCGGTATGGCCAAAGACATGATATGATATATTAGATGTATGAGATGATCATGTTGGAGTAGTTAAATGTCGACTGTCACGTCGATGCTACGGCAACCGGCAAGAGCCAAAGGGTTGTCTTTAATTATTTTGCGCTTGATGATGCTTTGCTTTATCACTAGTGAGTAGCTTTAGTACTAACTTCATAGTTAGCGGGACAACCTCGATGGCAGCACAATGATGGATATTATGGTGTGGTGTCGGCGATGATGGAGATCATGCCCGTGCTTTGGTGATGGAGATCAAGAAGCACGCGTCCATCGCCATATCATGTCACTTATGATTTGTATGTGATGTTAATCCTTTTATGCACCTTATTTTTCTTAGGACGACGGTAGCATTATAAGGTGATCCCTCACTAAAATTTCAAGATAAAATTGTGTTCTCCTCGACTGTGCACTGTTGCAACAGTTCGTCGTTTCGAGACACCACATGATTATCGGGTGTGATCGACTCTACGTTCACATACAACAGGTGCAAAACAGTTGCACATGCGGAATACTCGAGTTAAACTTGACGAGCCTAGCATGTACAGACACGGCCTCGTAACACAAGAGACCGAAAGGTCAAGCATGAGTCATATAGTAGATATGATCAACATAGAGATGTTCACCATTGAAGCCAACTTAACTCACGTGATGAACATACTTAATTTCGTGAATTTGGCTCATGTGTCACTCGAATGACTCGAGGGATGTCAATATGAGTGGGAGTTCTTAAGTAATATGATTAGTTGAACTTATTATCATGAACATAGTAAAAATGTCTTTGCAAATTATGTCGTAGCTTGCGCTTTAGCTCTATTCTTTTTGATATGTTCTTAGAGAAAACTTATTAGAAAGATGATAGTAGCAATTATACGAACTGGTTCCGTAAACAGAGGATTGCCGTCATTGCTGCACAGAAAGCTTATATCGTTAATGCACCTATATCCTTAATGCACCTCTCGGTGTGCTATCCTCGAGCGTCGTCTGTGGATGTTGCGAACATCTGACATACATGTTTTTGATGACTACGTGATAATTTCGTAAGTAATGCTTAGCATCTTAGAATTGAGGCGCCCAAAACGTTTTGGACGTCACGGAATAAATGAGATGTTCCAAGAGCTGAAATTAGGATTTCAGATTCGTGCTCGTGTTGATAGGTATGAGACATCCGACAAGATTATTTGCCTGCGAAGTAAGGGAGAAAAGCTCAGTCGTTGAGCTTGTGCTCAGATTGTTTGGGTACAACAATTGCTTGCATCGAGTGGCAGTTGATATTCCAGATAAGATCGTGATTGACATAGTTCTCCAAAGCCACTGACACCAAGCTACAGGAGCTTCTTGACGAACTATAGCATATCAGGGATGCACAAGATGATCCATGAGTTATTCACGATGTTTGATGGAGCGAAAGTAGAAATCAAGTAGGAGCATCAATCGTTGATGGTTAGTAAAACCACTAGTTTCGAGAAGGGCAAGGGCAAGGAGGGATACATCACGAATGGCAAACCAGTTGTTGCTCTAGTGAAGAAACCCAGGATTGAACCCAAACGTGATACTAAGTTCTTCTATTATGAGGGAACGATCACGGAAGTGTAACTACCCTAGATAATTGGTAGATAAGAAGGCTGGCAAAGTCGACTAAAGTATATTGGATATACATGATATTGGTGTGTACCTTACTAGTACTCCTAGTAGCACCGGGGTATTAGATACCGGTTCCGTTGCTAATTATTAGTGACTCGAAACTATAGCTACACAATAAATAAATACTAGCAAGAGTGAGGTGACGATGTGTGTTGGAAGTAATTCCAAGGTTGATGTGATCAAACATCACACGCTCCCTCTACCATCGGGATTAGTGTTGAACCTAATAATTGTAATTTGTTGTTTGCATTGAGCATAGACATGATTGGATTGTGTTTATCGCAATACGGTTATTCATTTAAAGAGAATAATGGTTACTCTGTTTACTTGAATAATACCTTCAATGGTCTTGCACATAAAATGAATGGTTTACTGAATCTCGATCATACTGATACACACGTTCATAATATTGATACCAAAAGATACAAAGTAGTAATGATAGTAACACTTACTTGTGGCACTGCCGCTTGAGTCATATTGGTATAAAACCGATGAAGAAGCTCCATGTTGATGGATCTTTGGGCTCACTCATTTTTGAATCGTTTGAGACATGTGAAACCATGCCTATTGGTGTAAACGCATGGAGAAACTCCATGAAGATGGATTGTTTAGACTCACTTGATTTTGAATCACTTGAGACATGCAAATCATGCCACATGGGCAAGATGACTGAATGGCTCGTTTTCAATGAGATGGAACGAGCAACTGACTTGTTGGAAATAATACATTTTAATGTATGCAGTACAATGAGTGCTGAGGCACGCAGTGGATATCGTTATGTTATTACTTCAATAATGATTTGACTAGATACACGTGTATTTTCTTGATGAATCACAAGTCCGAAATATTGAAAAGTTCAAGCAATTTCAGAGTGAAGTTGAAGATCATCATGACAAGAGCATAATATGTCTACGATGTGATCGTGGAGGTAAATATATATCTAAGATGTGACTTTGGTATACATTTAAGACAATGCGAAAATTGTTTCACAACACATGCCCCCTCGAATACCATAGTGTGATGGTGTGTCCGAATGTAATAGTTGCACCCTATTGGATATGGTGTATACTACGATGTCTCTTATCAAATTACCACTATCATTATGGGGATAGGCATTAGAGACAACCACATTCATTTATATAGGGCACCATGTAATTCTGTTGAGATGATACTGTATGAACTATGGTTTGGAGAAACCAAAGTTGTCGTTTCTTAAAAGTTTGGGGCTACGAGGATTATGTCAAAAGGCTTGAGCCTTATAAGCTCGAACCCAAAGCGGATAAATGCATCTTCATATGATACCCAAAACAATTGGGTATATCTCCTATCTCAGACCCGAAAGCAAAGTGTTGGTTTAGAAACAGGCACTTTCTCGAGAAAGAGTTTCTCTCGAAATAATTGAGTGGGAGGATGCTGGAAACTTGATGAGGTTATTGAACCATCACTTCAACCAATGATTAGTAGGGCGCAGGAAGATGTTCTTGTGGCGCCTACACTAGTTGAAGTGAAAAGCTAATGATGGTGATCTTGAAGCTTTGGATCAAGTTATTACCAAATATCATAGGTCAACAAGGCAACGTACTTCTCCAGAGTAGTACGGTAATCATGTCTTGGAGGTCATGTTGGTGGACAACAATGAACCTACGAGCTATGGAGAAGCTATGGAGAAAAAAAGTGTAGACATTGGAAGAACTACTTGTTAGTCGTAAGGCTATTAAGTAGAAGTGGATCTTTAAAAGGAAGACAGACGATAATGGTGAATGTCACTATTTAGAAAGATCGACTTGTTGCAAAGAGGTTTCCGACAAGTTCAAGGAGTTGACTACCATGACACTTTCTCACTCGTAGCGATGCCAAAGTCTGTTGGAATTATGTTAGCAGTTGCTACATTTTTCAATTATGAAATTCTGCAGATGGATGTTAGAACATTGTTTCTTCAATGTTTCTTTGAGGAAAGGTTGTATGTGATACAACCGGAAGGTATTGTCGATCCTAAGGATGCTGACAAGTATGTAGGCTCCAGCAATCCTTCTATGGACTGGAGCAAGTATCTCGGAGTTGGAATATATGCTTTGATAAGATGATCAAAGTTTTTTGGTTATACAAGGTTTATGAGAAACTTGTATTTCCAAGAAAGTGAGTGGGAGTATTATAGAATTTCTGGTAAGTAAATGTGTTTGACATATTGTTGATCGGAAATAATGTAGAATTTCTAGAAACCATAAAGGGTTGTTTCAATGGAGTTTTTCAAAGGAAACCCTGGATTGAGCTACTTGAACATTGAGCATCAAGATCTATACACATAGATCAAGACGCTTGATATAACTTTTAATGAATACATACCTTGACAAGATTTTGAAGGTGTTCGAAATGGACCAGTCAAAGAAGGAGTTCTTGATTGTATTGTATGGTGTGAATTTGAGTAAGACTCAAAGCCCAACCACGGCAGAAGGAAGAGAAAGGGCGAAGATCGTCCCCTATGCCTTAGCCATAGGCTCTATAGTATGCCATGTTGTGTACCACACCAAATGTGTGCCTTTCCATGAGTCTGCCAAGGGGCACAAAGAGTGATCCAGGATTGAATCACCGAACATCGATCAAGTTTATCCTTAGTAAATAGTGGACTAAGTAATGTTTCTCAATTATGGAGGTGATAATAGAGTTCTTCATAAAGGGTTACGTCGATGCAAGCTTTGAAACTAATCCGGATAACTCTTAGTAGTAAACCAGATTCTTGTAGTATAGTAGTCGTTTGAAATTGTTCCAAGTGAAGCACGGTAGAAGCATCTACATTATGACATAGATATTTGTAAAAGTACGCATGGATCTGAATGTTTTAGACCCGTTGACTGAAAACTTCTCTCACAAGCAAGACATTATCAAACTCCAGAACTGTATGGGTGTTAGATTCGTTACAATCACATAGTGGTGTGAACTAGATTATTGACTCTAGTGCAAGTGGGATACTGTTGGAAATATGCCCTAGACGCAATAATAATTTGGTTTATATTATATTTCCTTGTTCATGATAATCGTTTATTATTCATGCTTGAATTGTATTGATTGGAAACTCAAATACATGTGTGGATACTTACACAACACACTGTCCCTAGTGAGGCTCTAATGGACTATCTTGTTGATCAAAGATGGTCAAGGTTTCTTGACCATAAACAAGAGTTGTCATTTGATAATGGGATCACATCATTAGGACAATGATGTGATGGACAAGACCCAAACTATGAATGTAGCATGTGATCGTCTCATTTTATTGCTACTTTTTTCTGCATGTATGTGTTCCTATGACCATGAGATCATGCAACTCCCGGACACCGGAGGAATGCCTTGTGTGTATCAAACATCGAAACGTAACTAGGTGACTATAAAGCTGCTCTACAGGTATCTCCGAGGGTGTTTGTTGGGTTGGCGTGAATCGAGACTGGGATTTATCACTCCGTATGATGGAGAGGTATCTCTAGGGCCCGCTCAAGAATACAACATCACAACAAGCTTGCAAGCAATGCGACTAAGGAGTTAGTCACGTGATCTTGTATTACAGAATGGGTGAAGAGACTTGTCGGTAACGAGATTGAACTAGGTATAGAGATACCGACGATCGAATCTCGGGCAAGTAACATACCGATAGGTAAAGGGAATAGTATACGGGATTGATAGAATACTTGACATTGTGGTTTTACCGATTAATATCTTCATAGAATATGTAGGAGCCAATATGGACATCCACGTCCTGCTATTGGTTATTAGCTGGAGAGATTCTCGGTCATGTCTGCATAGTTCTCGAACACGCAGGGTGTGCACACTTAAGGTTTTTTGATGATTTTGTATTAATGCCTTATGTGTGGTTGTAACCGAAAGTTATTCGGAGTCCCAAATGAAATCTCGGACGTCACGAGGGATCTGGAATGGTCCAGAGGTAAATATATATATATATATGGGAAGTCATATTTTGGCTACCAGAACAGTTTCGAGTTTTTTGAGTATTGTATCGGGAAGCTTCTAGAAGGTTCCGGAAACTTGTGGAGGATTCCGGAAGTCCACCAAGGGTTCCACCACGTCGCAAGGGTTTGCATGTGCTGAGGGGAGATGTTGTGGCCTTATTAGGACAAGCGCACAAGTCCCTCAAAGCCCATGCAGTTGGTAAAGGTTGAAAGTCCACCTTTGTATGGAAGGGAAGGAAGGGGACTAGGATTCCACCTCCTCCCCCCTTGGCTGCGAACTAGGGCTTGGAGGGGCTGTTCCCCACGCCCCTCCACCTATATATAGAGAGAAGGGGCGCCCCAAGAGGACACACAAAGGCCTTGGCGCCCCGCTCTCGACCTAGATCATTTTCTCCTCTGTTTGTAGTTTCGGTAGCGTTAGGCGTAGCCCTGCCGGGATAGCAGCACGACAACCGCCGTCGTGTTGCCGAAGAACTCATCTACTACTCCACCCTCGCTCTCTGGATCGAGGAGGTAGAGAAGTCATCGACTTTACGTGTCCTGAACGCGGTTGTGGCGTCCGTTCGGCACTTGATCGAGAGTTCATGGAACGGATCGTGATTGGATCGCGAAGACATACCACTACATCAACCGCATTCTTTAACACTTCTGCTTAGCGATCTACTTGTAGATGCTCATAACCATGGATAGATCTTGTATGCGCGTAGGAAAATTTTGTTTCCCATGCAACGTTCCCCAACAATATATAGTTCGATTTGGTCTGCCCTACGATCACAATCCGAATGCGATCCACGCTCCTACCAATGGCTTGTCCGCAACTGAACAACTCCAATGTGGTGCCATGTATGGTCAATTATTCGATGATATGCGTGCCCTATACAAAGCCGAAATGATGCGGACAATCATTAACTGCAAAGTTGACAATCGGTATGTGCCAACATCATCATCTGTCCATGAAGAGTTGTGCGACAGACGCGCACGATGCAGTCCTCGGTCAATAGAGATACATTGCAATAAAAAAGGAGTAGATCCATCTACTCGGCTAAACTTGGTTTGCTCCATCCGCATTCATCTGACAAAAAATCTCAGGTTATTTTTATGGAGGGAAATTATTCAAAAAAAAGTGGTGCTATACCACGGATACGTCATTTTGCACCGGCGTTCGTTCATGCCATGCTGCTCGACGGACACGCATGCAAGCCGCCACCCGTGCGGCCTACTCGCGTGTCCGCACCAGCTTACAAAACCGCAATGACCTCCAGTGCCGCGGTCAGCTCTACTGTCCACGCCGACGTCCGCACCCGCTCACAACGTAGTGCGCGACCAGCGCGTCCGCACTGTCCTCCAATGTCGCGATAAGTTCTATCGTCCGCCCCCGTTGTCCAGTCTACATCAACAGCGCGGTCGAGTCACGCGTCTGCACAGGCTTGCAATATCACGGCCGACTCTCACATTCGCGTGGGCCTCGAATGCCGCAGGGACTCGTGCGTCCGCACTATCTTACAACACCGCGGCCGACCCCCCATCCATGTCAACTTGTTGAGGTCGCGCCCACCCGTACGAGCCGCCCAATTGATGCGCGCAAGATGCCGCCCGAGTGGACCGATCTACATCAACACACCGGGGCCGCGCCTGCAAACTCGAGTCACGCGAAGGACACGCGCTAGCTGCCGCCCCGGTGGACCAGTCGACATCAACACACAGGGGCCACGGCTGCTTGCTCGAGCCACCAAACGGACGCACGCAAGCTGCCGCCCATGCGTCCTGGTCTATATCAAATATATCAGAAGGTTTTTGACGTTCATCCGTGAAAAATACCAGCTGCTATCCACCTTATTAATTTTATCAGTATAATTTTTATTTTGAGAAAAATTACTTTGTCTACAATGTTTTTCTGCGCACGACAAGTGCTCAATACAAAGGTGGTAAATATTTTGGATGTTGAGCTCGCACCAATATTATCATGCACGAGCATCCGTCCATGCCACATCGTCCAACGGACGCATGCAAGTCGCCGGCCCCATGGTAAAATCTACATCAACTCGATGCAGCCAACTCGCCGTCCGCACTAGCTAAGAAATGATGCGGTCAACTCACCTTTCGTGCCGACTTACAAATGATGCGGCCCACTTGCCGTCCGCGGTTTCTTACAATGCCACGGCCAACTTACTGGGCTAAACAGATGCACGTGAATCACTCACCCCCCGGCCCACTCGACACCAACACGTCGGTGTCATGCCTGCTCGCTCGAGCCGCGAGATGAATATGCGTGAGTTGCTGCCCCCACAATCCAGTATACTCCAACAACGATGAAGTAGAGAAGAGAAATTTATATCTATTATCAAACTCCACTCGCACTGGGTTGCCCAACGGATAGCCACACTTGTTTACTATCCCTTTGTCCGGTCTGCTCCAAAACATAACATAAACAGAAGATCTTGCCATGAAGGAAACATCCCTAGAGAACCTACAGCTTGAGTCGGGCATTATTGAGCTGGAAATTCAAAAGCCAAGCATCAAAGAACGAAAAATGGGCCTAGAGAAGATAGGAGAACTAGATCAAATGAGAATAACAAAGCATGGGTCAAGAGGCATATGAACTCAATCTGTCCATGACACTTGCCAAAGACATAGGACGAACATCATAATGATCATCAACGAGCCATATCATCTCGAGTTTCAATAAATTCCATCATTCAACCTTCAACCTTATGAAGGCTTAGGCCACATCCAAGTATGAGGACTCTTAAGCCACCTCCTTGAGTCGACTTAGGACTCGGGGGCTACACAGTCATGAGTCGATAGATTTGGTCATTTTGAACAAATACAAGTACCCCGGGTCATTACAAGGAAGGTAACCCAGTCCCGAGGGCTGCTGTCTTATTGGAGAAAAGTTAAAAGTCGCCCAAGAGGACTAGATGCCATGATGCACAATTCGACCATGGGTGCCCTGCCTTATGAGTGAACAATTAAAGATTGCCAAAAAGGACAAGCTTCCATGATGTGTTGTTTAAACATAGGTATCCTGCTTTATGGATAATCATATTATCTTATTATAATCAATGGAATAAGAACCTCAGAAGTTTTGTAGTAGTAGCATTGTATCCTATATATCCTATGATGAGCTTTTCCATGATCATAGGTCACTTGGGGGCTTCCAACTCATCGAGTTTAGCTTTCTCGCCATCTTGATCCGGCAAAGACGCCACAAAATGGTTAAATCTACATGTATGCTTGATGTGTCTCTCTTTAGGTGACCCTGTGTACTGTTGACAAATCAATCCGCTTTGGACCTTGATTGATCTAGGTTAAAACATTAGCTTGAGTCACGTGAGAGCCCGCATACAGAGAGGTAGGATAAGTCATGGGTTATCATACCTGCTTCATTGAAGCAAGACTTGAGCCTCGAAAACCAGTCTCCTTGCCAAGTCTCACTAAGCCGGCTTATTAATAGTACCTTATTATTATTGCTACATGTTATTACCTCATAGCCTTTGAGGTACAAATAAAATTTTTATTACCGGCTCATAATGAGTGTTAGGGTCATGAAACCGCACTCATATTATGACCAGTTCAATCATACATCTTCTGCAACAATGTAGAATGATTCACACCCGCTTCATTGAAGCAAAGCTCGGGCCTCGAAAGCTGGTCATTATGTCATGCCTCGAGAACTCACATTTTATACTATGTGATCATACACATGCATCATACTGCATTGCATCATGCATCATAGAAACATATCATGTCGGTCGTCAAACCAGGTTAAAGCATAAACTTCTGCAGAAGCAAATAAATCTTTGACAGCCAGAAATGGCTAGATCTTCATCACGATTTATCATAACCAGTCTTAAATGATTGGGGCTTTTCAAGCCAAGTGAAGCAAAATAATATTTCGAAGAGCCAGTCTATCACATATAATGTCGTGTCATCTAATTGACCAGCTCTTGGATTTCTTCAACTTGTGCTCTGTAGTAAACTAGAACACGTGGATTTTCTCAAGCATATATTTACCGGGTTGCACCGCAACCATGAGCAGGGATTTCATTTCAAGGACAATGCTATTATTCCGGGATATTCGTACGAACGGTCAAATATCGGGTTAGATTACAACCACGGTTAAGGATTCATTCAAATCAGTTTAATATTAGTTCCAGAGAACTTCTGAAGTGCGTTATGATGGGTTATATTATTACCACACAGTGCCAAGTCGCTACAGGAATACGACCCGACACTTGGGGTTACATTATTCAAATCAAGATTACATCAAGTATGAAAGTCTCATGTCGCTGCAAGCATTTACCATGGCACACGGGGGATAATGCATGGTCATTTTAACTAGTCTCATTGAAGACCCAACCCATCACGTAATGTTGAGCTGGCCGTTGGGGGCTACCAATTGCTCCTCTCAAAAATTCAAACTGACCCAAAGCTTGGAGCCTATATCATATGATTTTATTTTCAAAAGGAGAAGTACATGTAACACCCGAGTAACTATAGGCATGTGACCCAACACTTGTGGGCTACACTACTCAGAGATAATTTTCTAAAGTCCCAAAATCACTGCAACCCGGCACATGGGTGCTATAGTTTTCAGCAGTTTAAACAGATTATAAGGTCCAAATTGAAGACACGGCCCATCACATAATGATGATCTCGCCCTCAAAGGCTACACTGGCTGAATCTTTATAAACTACAAGACAATTACAAGTCCTAGGTTGCTGCAGGCATGACAACCCGACACTTGGGAGCTGCACAGTCAAAATATTATTCTATGCAAAGCACCAAGTCATCATGAACTCATAAACTCAGAGCTTGAGGGCTACATGAAATATGGAGACAAAAATGTAAAAGAACGCCTTCACGCTGCCAACTTTGAGCAAGGATCTCATTTTTCTTGGTGGAGGTTTGAAAAAAAATCATTTGTTCCAAGTTATTCATAGAAAGGCCCACAAGCCGGCTCAACATCGGATGGATCATTTATTCCTAGAAATTTATCTAGCAGAAGAATTGAAAGTCGGCTCTGGCTCACATGGATTTCTTTATTTCTAATAATTTTATCAAGTCAACTAGAGTCCAACAATCATGACCTGCCATCATCAACGATCATGACCCACCACAGTCTATATAAGCAACCCAGCTTCAAAAGTTGAAACTGTTTTAACAACGGACGAATTTTTATTCCCAATATTTTTCATCAAAACTGAAGCAATGAAAGTCGTCTCAGCTTCATATGGTTTTCTTATCCCCAATATTTTCATCAAGCCAGAGAATTGGAGGCTGAATCAACGACATATGGGTGTTTTATTCCCAATATTTCATTGCAAAGGACAGTGGCCATCAAGATGACTGTGGAGACGGCTCGTAGAAACCAGGATTTTCAAGGAGACACTTCATTGAAAAAGCCGACCAAGGAGCAAACGGTCCCTTAACATTTTTATTATTCTTATTTTAGGATCTTACTATGAATAAATTCGAGATAACCTAGAGGCTAATGTTGGGGATATACCCCACAGTAGGAGTCGGCTAGGAGGTAGGACCCGGCCAGGAGATATGACCTGGCTAGGAGGTATAACCCGACCCACACTACTAGAATTTATAATTTTGCTGTCGGCCTTGCCTTTGCCGTCTGCTGACGCATGGCAAAGGTACTCTTTGCGGTCAGCTCGCGCAAGGCTGACGACAAAGAGGTGGCTGATGGCATAGGGTTTATTTGCCGTTGGCCACCTCTTTGTTGTGTGCTGGCGGATGGCAAAGGAGCCCTATGCGGATGGCAAAGGACGGCCGGACGTCAAAGCAGACCCCCCCCGGCCGAAACCCCACCCCCACCCACCCCGCCCCTTTGCTGTCCGCCACCCTGCCCTTCCAGACGGCAAAGGCGACATGCCCCTAATGGCTCACCGCCACCCCCACGACCCTCCCTAATGGCTCCCACCCACGACAGCCTCCCCTAACCTCTCTCTCTCTCTCGCGTCGCCGCCCTCACCAGCGACCCACCGCCACCGTAGCTCCCCTCCCCAGCCACCCGCGACGCCGCCCTCCTGGTCGCCGCCCCCTCCCACCTCCGTCTCGACTGCCGCCCCCTCCCACCTCCCTCCCGGCCGCCGCCCCCCTACCACCTCCCTCCCGGCAGTCACCGCCCCCTCCTACCTCCCTCCCCCCTCCCCCGAACCCACCTCCCTCCCGACCGCCGCCCCCCTCCCACCTCCCTCCCGGCCACCGCCGCCCCCTCCGACCTCCCTCCCCCCGCCCTCCCACCTCCCTCCCGGCCGCCTCCCCCCTCCCACCTCCCTCCCACCTCCCTCCCCCCTCCCACCACCCTCCCGGTGCCTCCCCTCACCCACATCCCTCCCAGTCGTCGCCCCAACCACACCTCCCCTGTGTCGGCCACACCGGCGCCCGCTTCTCCGGTTAGTGTTTTTTCTATTTTTTTTGGTCTTGTTTCTTCTTCTTTTTTTTGCTGTTTAGTTGATAGATTAAATTATGTATGTAGTGTAGATAAGATTAGGTTAGTGTTCTTAGGTTTTATCCGAATAATTTGATCTAAATAGAAAGAAACTTAGATAGTTAGTTTAGTGCTAGATTTAGTTTTTTCTGTTTTTTTACGTTAAATTAGATAGTTAGTTTATTAGGTAGAAAAAGTAGAAGAAGAATATGTAGTTTAGTGCTAGGTTTAGTTTTCTTTTTGTTTTTTTATGTTAAATTAGATAGTTAGTTTATTAGGACCCCCGACGCCCAACGCCATTGACCCTCGATTCCAGACGCCACTGACCCTCGACCCCCGACCCCCGACGCCCGACGCCAGTGACCCTCGACCCTCGACCCCCGACCCCCGACCCCCGACACCACTCACCCTCGACCCCCGACCCCCTACCCCGACCCCCGATGCCATTCACCCCCAACCCCCGAGCCCCGACACCTCTTCGGCCTCTTGTTGACCGAAAAGACCCCAACCCCCGACGCCAGTGACCATCGACCCCCGACGACACTGGCCCGCATAGTTATGAGTTAGGTCACATAGTTATGTTAATTACAAAAACATCATATTTGTGTTGATCGTGTGAATTTCAATATGCAGTTGTGCGACGACCTCGACGTCCGTTGGACGAGCTCCGGCCCTGCGTTTGTTGGTGAGCACAAATGACTTCTCCTCCTACCCCCTTAATTTGCTCTGTGCCGGTCTTCGTGCCGATGAAACTTGCTAGCTATAGGTTTCTTCAATCATGAGTATGCGTGACCAGTATGCGTCTCCCGTTCGAAAGGGCGACATCTATAAATATGCATTTCTTTGCATATTTATAACCGCCATCCTTTTGAATTGTCCAATATTATCCATGGACAGCCCGAGTATGTGTAGATTGGGTTCATTTTCCTGTATGCTGTGCTCTGGATCCGATGCAAAATTTCGTTAGTGCCTCCCTGTTGTTCTCCGGGTACACATCCTCTTTCCTTATTGCCGAGATGTGTATCAGGAGAACAGCCGGGAGGTGCTGCCTAAATTCTGCACCGCATCTGGAGCAGAGCATGGGAAAATGAACCCAATCTACACATACTCGGGTGGGATTAGGACCTATCTTTACCTATTAGCGTGTAGGTTGCATGGACGTAATAAAATTGACAAACTTGAGTAGCGTATGAATATAGATGATGAATTATATATTCATTTCTTGTGCGCCCATAGGTAGCTAGGCAACATGAGTGATCGTGCTTGGATGTACACTGGTCACCGTAGTCAGAAAGACATGACCCATGAAAGGTTAACAAAAACTAGGGGGTTTGTGAGAGCCGCATTTGCAAATGGCCAGCAAAAAACATGGTGCCCCTATCCCAACTGCGACAACTGGAAAAAACAGACAGAGTTTAAATGGGGTTTTACGCCTAATTATACGGTGTGGACTTTTCATGGTGAGTCTGACCAACGTGCCAGAGCTGAGGTGATTCATCGTCGCACCAACGAGCATGGTACCGGGATTGAAGACATGGTGCAAGACTTTAATGATACTCGGGATTCGGATGATGAGATGGAGGAATCTGCAAAGGCCTTCTATGAAATGTTGGAGTCTTCAAAACGTCCTCTCCACGAGTAGACTGAGCTTTGTCAGCTGGATGCCATCGCGCAAGTAATGGCTCTGAAGGCTCAATTCAACCTAGGCAGAGAATGCTACGACACGATGATGACGATATTTGGACGCTTTCTACCCAAAGGCCATGTACTGCCTGCAAACATGTACGAGTCAGAGAAAATCCTCCGTGTACTTAAGATGCCCTATGAGAAGATACATGCGTGTGAGAATGGATGTGCCTTATTTAGGCTTGAGTATGCGGCCTTGAACTATTGCCCCATTTGCAATTCTTCCAAGTATATTGTGGTAGACAACACTATGGGTGAGAAGAATCAGACCAAAATCTCCATTAGGGTTCTTCGGTATCTGCCAATCGTACCAAGACTTCAACGTCTTTTCATGGTCGAAGAGACGGCGAGACAAATGACATGGCACAAATTGGGCAAAAGAACCGATCTAGATGCGGATGGGAACAAGATGCTCGTACACACTTCAGATGGTTTTGCGTCGAGGCACTTCGATACATTACATAAGGATAAATCGGAAGATCCAAGGCAACCTAGAGTTGCCATCAGCACGGATGGGTTCAATGTGTATGGTATGACGGCAACACAATATAGTTGTTGGCCTATATTTCTCATTCCACTCAATTTGCCACCCGGAGAGATTATGAAAAGAAAGAACATTTTCCTGACGTTGATAATTCCAGGGCCCAACTATACGGGGAAGAATATGAATGTGTACATCCAGCCGCTTAAGGATGAGTTGTAAGAAGCCTGGGATAATGGGATCAAGACCTATGACGCTGCTACCAAAAAAAATTCAAAATGCATGCGTGGTACATGTACTCGACGCATGATTATCCGGCGTTTGCGCTAATCGCTGGCTGGTGTGTGCATGGAAGGTTCCCGTGCTCCACATGCAAGGCAGCTCTGCATTTTTCTTGCTTCGACATGCATAGACAATTCCTGGATCCTGACCATAAGTTCAGAAAAGACAAGAAGAATTTCATCAAAGGTAGAGTTGTCAAAAACACTGCACCAGCTGCGTTGACAGGCCAATAGACCCTTGATCAGTTAAACGCTCTCGAGCCTGATCCTTTGCGTCCACGATACTTCAAATGGTATAATACGCAACATGCCTGGACTCACAAGTCATGCT
The DNA here is from genome assembly GCF_904849725.1 of Hordeum vulgare subsp. vulgare. Lineage (NCBI taxonomy): Eukaryota > Viridiplantae > Streptophyta > Magnoliopsida > Poales > Poaceae > Hordeum > Hordeum vulgare. Next base: position 311,087,787 of record NC_058520.1, read on the forward strand.
TATGGGATCTACCTTACTTCAATGACCTCCTTTGCCCGCACAACATCGATGTGATGCACATTGAAAAGAATATTACGGAGGCCATTTTTGGTACATTGTTTGGCACAGAGGGGAAATCAAAAGATAATCCTAAGACTAGAATCGACCTGGAGGCTCTATGTGATAGACCCTTGCAAAACTTGCGACAACAGAAAGGAAAGCAAAGCATAGCGAAGCCAAAGGCATGGTTCAATCTTGAAAGGCCAGCTATGAGGGAAATGCTATTTTGGGTGAAAATGCGGTTGATGTACCCCGATGGGTATGCTGCGAATCTAAAGAGGGGAGCGAGTCTTGAGAAATTGAAAATATTTGGTCTCAAGAGTCATGATTAGCACATATGGATTGAGCGGGTAATGCCAGTGATGTTGTGTGGCTTTATCCCTGAGGATGAATGGCCATTACTGGCAGAGCTGAGCTATTTCTTCCGTTCTCTTTGTGCGAAAGAACTATTGCCTAGCGTGCTAGATGAAATGGAAGAGTTGGCGGCGGAGTTGATCTGCAAATTAGAAAAGATCTTTCCACCGGGCTTATTTAATCCAATGCAGCATTTGATTTTTAATCTCCCGACCGAGGCAAGAATGGGGGGCGTTCAAAATCGATGGTGCTACTCAACTGAGAGGATGCAGAAGACGCTTCGAGCTAAGTGTAAAATAAACATAGAATTGAAGCATCGATGGCCGAGGCATTCATTACTGAGGAGGTGGCAAACTTCGTGACAGCACACTACGAAGCCAAAAATCATCATTTCCATAACCCGAAGCCTCGGTACAATGATGGCGATCCAAAAAAAGTTCGATCCAACTTCAGCCTATTCAAAGGTAAGCTCGCACGATCCGGTGCTTCGAAAGGGAAATCATTTGATGTCGAAGAATGGCGAACCATTTCATTGTATATCTTCACCAACCTAACAGAAGTGCGGCCGTACATCGAGTAAGTTCTCGGTAAATTATTGTTCCGCAACTTCTAATTCCTTTGAACTACTCTTATTCTCGGATATTTGATATAGTCGATACGTCTCTGAATTCTTGGATGGAGCGATCATCGAAAAAGATTCCGTCGAAGAGTATGAGCTTCTCGCAAAGCATGGAGGCGACTATCCCGGTTTCATCTCCTGGTTCAAACAAAGCGTAACTAATTACCATTAAGGGCCCATTTGATTTCTTGTTCTAATTTGCGGCTAATGCATCCATTCTTTCGTATTAAACTTATAGGCTGATGTAGAGTCTATGGACGCCGAGTTGAGACAAGTCGCTAATGGTTTTGACTATAAGGTCCGCTCATTTGACAAATACAACATCAACGGGTGTCACTTTCGTACCATTGGCAAAGATCTATCTATGCCTGACCTAAAGACTACAAATTGTTCTGTCTCTGCTATAGGCGAAGGAGGGATCGAGTATTATGGAAGAGTTGAAGCAATTTATGAACTTCTATTCTATGGTAAAAACCCACCGACCGTCGTAATCTTCAAATGTTATTGGTTTGAGCCGAGGGAGACTAGAAGGACTCATGAACATATAGGACTAGTCAAAATCAACCAAAACAACCACTTAGATGTTCCCGATGTCTATATTATGGCTCAACAGGCGACACAAGTTTTCTATCTACCGTGGGCTTGCCAAACTGATCCAAATCTCAAAGGTTGGGATGTCGTTTATGAAGTGCCACCACATTTAAGACCACCTACCCTCAATGAAGAGGATTACGAACCTCACATTAACCCAGACACATATGAAGGAGAATTCTTCCGAGAAACACGTATGTCCAAGAAACGTTTCAAGAACCGCTCTACTTCACCCCAGAACATTGAAGTAGACAGCGACAGTGAATCCGTCTTAACCCCTGAGCCCGAACAGGAAGAGCTGGAAGAAGAATAGGTTACTGCTGCGGATGACCTGTCACTTCTTGACCGATTACATAATGGTGGCCTTCCACATGTTCTTCCTCATAGTGATGATGATGATGCATTTATTGATGATAGTGATGATCATGATGCATTTATTGACCCCGAAGCATATATAGACGAGCACGATTGTTATTAGTTCATGTCAGGTATTCAACTATTACTATATATAAATTTTGAGTTCATGTTAGGTATTCAATTTTTATTAGTCAATTGGTACTTATGACGATGATACACTTCAATTATATACATTTTATTACTCATGTTGGTATTTATGTTGTACTAATTTCATTTACTCTTTGTCATGACATGTGTTGAAAGATGGTGGGAAGGGTGAAAAGCACTCCGCGGCTCCTTCTTCGTCGGCGGGTGGTGGGATGGGTACTTCCATTCCTGCCTCACCTCTTCGGAGAGCGTTGCTCTCTACTCTGCAAGGAGCGCCCCCCATGAGAGGACGTCAACCCCCCGCGAAGCCGAGAGGTACTAAAGGTACACATTGTATTCATGTTGGTATTTATGTTGTACTCATGTTGTATGCATGTTGGTATTTATATACATTTTATTACTCATGTTGGTATTTATGTTGTACTAAAGGTACACATGGCCGCGGGAGAGGTAGGGTGGTGGCTGCCACGCCTTCTGAGGTGGAGGCTACACGGTCTTCGCCACCACCCCAAGTTGATTCACTTGAGCACAAGACTTCTAGGGTGGATTCGTCTGAGGTGGAGGCTACACGGTCTCCGGTTCACGAGCCTCGGGTCGACGAGCCTTCGACCCACGAGACTCGTGTCCCAGAGGCTTCGTTCCAGGCGACTCCGGAGCAAAGCAGGGACGAGGGTACGTCCCCAGAGACCAAGTGGGATACCTGGCCTGAGCCAAGTGGCCATGCTAGTAGCGACGAGGAGCTGGGTGAGGGGGCTACCGTCTACCAGCGTGGTAGTTCGGGGCTCTCGCTCGTGCCGGGGACCCGCGAGTAGAGGTGGTCGATTAAGCCAAATGGGGACAAGTAAGTCAATTTACTCTTATTTAACCTTTTGCCTTCACGTTTTCTCAAATATCTAATGTTTTGGCTTTAATTTGTCGCAGGTGTTGGATTGTTGCCAAGGGTGTCCACAATCCCAATAGAGTCCTTGGTGTGCTTTGCCGTCAAAACTTCCCAGGGTTTGTTACGTTGCCCGGTCGGGAGCGAGAGGTAGGAATGACCTGGGAGCACTACTTGGGTGCCCCGGCCCCGCCGGAGGTGGAGATCGACGTTGTTTTGTTCCACACGAGGGCCAACATGGTGATCCGACAGTTCTTGGTAATTTCTCCTTCACACAATTGTAAATCAACCATAGCTAGTTATTGTACTAATCGGTGGTGTCTCGTTTGCAGACCTACTACAGGTGTGGGGAGGGATATGAGGAGGACGCGACAAAGGTTATCGAAACCGAATGTTGCCGCCTACTTCAAAACTTTCGGCACGAGGCTCGGGTGCAGGCTGTTCGAGACTACTATGCCATGCGGCGTATTAGGAAGGACAAGGCGAAGTGTCGTGATTCTAAGATGGAGAAGGAGCATTACATTAAGGTAATTACATATTATTAAGGCTTTGTAGTTAGTTCCTTGATTTGGTTCTTACGCGCTCAAATTTTCTTTATTAACTTAGGTGCCCCCGAGATGGTGTGTGGATAAGATGGATTGTTGGGAGGCCTTGGTGGATCAATGGTGCTCCGAAACATGGGAGGCCAGCCACAACAACGCCATGGAGAGGCGTGACAAAATGTTTGGTGTGCCACACCATAAAGGGAGCATCAACTTAATCCAATTTGGCAAGAACTGGGTATGTGGTTTGCTTCATGCCTCATGCAATTCATTCTTAATGATATCTTGAGCCCTTTACTAATACAATTTTCCTCTCTCTCTCTTTTAGGCGTGTCGCAATAAGACGGAGGTGCCATAGATGTACGACCTGTATGTGATGACCCATACTGCCTCGTACAAGAAGGTCAAGGCATTCTCTGAGTCTGACCTCGAGCATCCAGAAAACTCCACCAACATCTCCTCCCACCACAAGCTCGTGAAGTACAGAGATCATGGGAAGGCGAGGAAAGGGGAGGACTTTAACCCGAGCGAGGGGCTTATTGGTCCAGAGCTGGTGATGATAGCTGGCAACGGGAGGCCCCATGGCTCGATCGCCATTGGAGACGGCCTTATACGTTGCCCTAGCACTCTCCGGCAGATTAAGGCACGCCAAACGAGCTCCTGTCCTGAGATAACACCTCGTCCATGGCCAGTCGAGCTCGCCATCGAGGTTAGTTTAATGGACTCAACTATCTTTCCGCATTATGTTGTGCATTGCAACCAATATGATTACAATGCTAACAATGAGTTGTGTTGCAGGCTGCTATTCTGAAAGAGAGAGAGGCAATGCAGGCGGTTATGGCGGAGAAGAATAAGGAGATGAGGGAGCTGGAGGAGAGGATGACTGCATTGGTGGAGGCAGAGAGGGCACAGAATGATGCGTCTAATAGGGCCATATACGAGCTCTTCGTGGTAAGTTTCTTCTTCATATTATTCCAAATCTTGCATTTTAATATCTGTTTCATTAATAACTGAAAAATTTGACTTGTCGAAACCAAATGTACAGTCTATGTGCGAGAAGACCGGCCAAGTCCCTCCGGCGATGCCAGTCATTAACATGGCGGGGACGGTGAGTTTCATTTCAGTGCAGTGATCTTAAGAGTGTCCTCATGCTAACGACACATTGCAAATGATGTTTGGTGCAGAATATCTCCCGAAACGCATCGCACGACCCTTCTACAGTGGAGCCTTCTCGAGGGCAGCCTTCTCCAGGTGAAACAAGCCAGAGCCACCGTGCTTCACCGTCGTGATGACAATAATGGCATGTTATTTCTAGTGTTTTAATAAAAATGACATATACTTAGCTAAGTTCTCTCCTAAATGACATAATAAGGCTTAGATAGCTCCAAAATGACCTATTCCCCCTAACTTAGGTATTAAATGGCCTATAATTAGCTTAGCTAGATCCAAAATGGCTTAATAAGCATAGTTTGTTGCGGAATGACCTGTTTTACCCAAGTTAGCTCCGAAATGACCTATAGTTAGCTAGGCTTCCACCTAAATGACATAATTAGCTTAGTTAGCTCCAAAATGGTCTATTTAATAAAAATGACATATACTTAGCTAATTATCCTCCAAAATGACATAATAAGCTCCAAAAAGGCATAACTTGCTAATTTAGCCCGAAGAAGGGGACAAGAGGAGAAGAAAGAGGAAAAATGAAAAGAAGGAAGAAGAAGGAGAGGAGAAGAGAAGAAGAAGGAGAAGGAGAAGGACGAAGAAGAAGAAGAAGAAGGAGGAGGAGAGGAGCTCCTTCTCCTTGTTCTCCTCCTTCTTCTCCTTCCTCTTATCCTTCTCTTTTCTTCTTCTTCTCCTCTTCCTACTCCTTATCCTTATCCTCCTCCTTCTCCTCCTCCTCCTCCTTCTTTTACTTCTCCTTCTTCTCTTCTTGCTTCTTCTCTTTCTCCTACGTAGCTTAGACTCATCCAACAAAGAGTAAATTGGCTAATTGTCCTACAAAATGACATAATTAGCTTAGTTAGGTGAAAACATCATAAGAAGCTTGGTTAGCTCATGAAAATGACCAATTTAGCTCAAAAATAAAATAGTAAGCTCAAAATGGCATAAGAACCTTCGTTAGCTCAGGAATATTATATACTTAGCTTGGCTTCCACCTAAATGATATAATTAGCCAATTTAGCTCCAATATGGCTTAATAAGCATATTTAGCTCCAAAATGACATATTTAACCCAAGTTAGCTCCAAAATGACACATAGTTAGCTTGGCTTCCACCTAAATGACATAATTAGCTTAGGTAGCTCCAAAATGGTCTATTTAATAAAAATGACATATACTTAGCTAATTATCCTCCAAAATGACATATTTAACCCAAGTTAACTCCGAAACGACATATAGTTAGCTAGGCTTCCACCTAAATGACAGAATTAGCTTAGTTAGCTCCAAATTGACATATTTAATAAAAAATGACCTATACTTAGCTAATTTATCTCCTAAATGACATAATAAGGCAAACTTAGCTCCAAGATGACCTATTCCCCCTAACTTATGTATCAAATAGCCTATAATTAGCTTAGCTAGAACCCAAATGGCTTAATAAGCATAGTTTGCTCCGGAATGACCTATTTGACCCAAGTTAGCTCCGAAATGACCTATAGATAGCTAGGCTTCCACCTAAATGACATAATTAGCTTAGTTAGCTCCCAAATGGTCTATTTAATAAAACATGACATATACTTAGCTAATTATCCTCAAAATGACATAATTAGCTCCAATAAGGCATTCTTAGCTAATTTAGCCCGAAGAAGGGGACAAGCGGAGAAGAAAGAGGGAAAATAAAAAGAAGGAAGAAGAAGAAGAAGAGAAGAAGAAGGAGAAGGAGAAGGAGGAAGAAGAAGGAGAAGAAGGAGAAGGAGGAGACAAGCTCCTTCTCCTTCTTCTCCTCCTTCTTCTCCTTCTTGTCCTTCTTCTTCTTCTCCTCTTCCTTCTCCTTCTCCTCCTCCTCCTACTTCTTTTACTTCTTCTTCTCTTCTTGCTTCTTGTCTTTCTCTTCTTCTACGTAGCTTAGACTCATCCAACACAGTCTAAATTGGCTAATTATACTACAAGATGACATAATTAGCTTAGTTAGGTGAAAACATCATAAGAACCTTGGTTAGGTCATTAAAATGACAAATTTAGCTCAAAAATGAAATAATAAGCTCAAAATGGCATCAGAACCTTGGTTAGCTCATGAATATTTATATACTTAGCTTGGCTTCCACCTAAATGATACAATTAGCCAATTTAGCTCCAATATGGCTTAATAAGCATAGTTTGCTCCGGAATGACCTATTTTACCCAAGTTAGCTCCGAAACGACCTATAGTTAGCTAGGCTTCCACCTAAATGACATAATTAGCTTAGTAGCTCCAAAATGTTCCATTTAATAAAAAAATGACCTATAGTTAGCTAAATTCTCTCCTAAATGACATATTAAGGCTAACTTAGCTCCAAGATGACCTATTCCCCCTAACTTAGGTATTAAATGGCCTATAATTAGCTTAGCTAGATCCAAAATGGTCTAATAAGCATAGTTTGCTCCGGAATGACCTATTTGAGCCAAGTTACCTCCGAAATGACCTATAGATAGCTAGGCTTCCACCTAAATGACATAATTAGCTTAGTTAGCTCCAAAATGGTCTATTTAATAAAACAAGACCTATACTTAGCTAATTATCCTTGAAATGACATAATTAGCTCCAAATAGGCATTCTTAGCTAATTTAGCTCGAAGAAGGGGACAAGAGGAGAAGAAAGAGGAAAAATGAAAAGAAGGAAGAAGAAGAAGAAGAAGAGAAGAAGAAGGAGAAGGAGAAGGAGGAAGAAGGAGAAGAAGGAGAAGGAGGAGAGAAGCTCCTTCTCCTTCTTCTCCTCCTTCTTCTCCTTCTTCTTGTCCTTCTTCTTCCCCTCTTCCTTCTCCTTCTCCTCCTCCTTCTCCTCCTCCTCCTTCTTCTTCTTTTACATCTCCTTCTTCTACTCTTCTTGCTTGTTCTCTTTCTCTTCTTCTACGTAGCTTAGACTCATCCAACAAAGACTAAATTGGCTAATTATCCTACAAAATGACATAATTAGCTTAGTTAGGTGAAAACATCATAAGAACCTTGGTTAGCTCAATAAAATGACTAATTTAGCTAAAAAATGAAATAATAAGCTCAAAATGGCATAAGAACCTTGGTTAGCTCATGAATTTTATATACTTTGCTTGGCTTCCACCTAAATGATATAATTACCCAATTTAGCTCCAATATGGCTTAATAACCATAGTTAGCTCCTAAATGACATATTTAACCTAAGTTAGCTCCGAAACAACCTATAGTTAGCTAGGCTTCCACGTAAATGACATAATTAGGTTAGTTACCTACAAAATGACCTATTTAATAAAAAATGACCTATAGTTAGCTAAGTTCTCTCCTAAATGAGATAATAAGGCTTACGTACCTCCAAGATGACCTATTCCCCCTAACTTAGGTATTAAATGGCCTATAATTAGCTTAGCTAGATCCAAAATGGCTTAATAAGCATAGTTTGCTCCGGAATGACTTATTTTACCCAAGTTAGCTCCAAAATGACCTATAGTTAGCTAGGCTTCCACCTAAATGACATAATTAGCTTACTTAGCTCCAAAATGGTATATTTAATAAAGCATGACCTATACTTACCTAATTATCCTCAAAATGACATAAGTAGCTCCAAAAAGGCTTAATTAGCTAATTTAGCCCGAAGAAGGGGACAAGAGGAGAAGAAAGAGGAAAAATGAAAAGAAGGAAGAAGAAGAAGAAGAAGAGAAGAAGAAGATACGAAGAAGAAGAAGGAGAAGGAGGAAGAAGAAGGAGAAGAAGGAGAATGAGGAGAGAAGCTCCTTCTCCTTCTTCTCCTCCTTCTTCTCCTTGTGCTTGTCCTTCTTCTTTTCTTCTTCTTGTCCTCTTCTTTCTCCTCCTCTTCCTTCTTCTTCTCCTCTTCCTTCTCCTTCTCCTCCTCCTTCCCCTCCTCCTCCTCCTCCTTCTTCTTCTTCTTCTTCTTTTTCTTCTCCTTCTTCTTCTCTTCTTGCTTCTTCTCTTCTTGCTTCTTCTCTTCTTGCTTCTTCTCTTTCTTCTTCTACGTAGGTTATTTTCCCCAACAAAGACATAATAGCTAATTATCCTCCAAAATGACATAATTAGCATAGTTAGGTAAAACATCATAAGAACCTTCGTTAGCTCATTAAAATGACTAATTTAGCTCGAAAATGACATAATAAGGTCAAAATATATTAATAATCATAGTTGGCTACAAAATGACATATTTTATCCAAGTTAGTTCTAGAATGACCTATACTTAGCTAAGTTCTCTCTTAAATGACATAATAAGGCTATGTAGCTCCAAGATGACCTATTCCACCTAACTTAGCTATTAAATGGCCTATACTTAGTTAAGTTCTCTCTAAAATAACCTATATATACCTCTTCATCTAGTATTCTTCTTCTAACTTTCTTATTTGTCATTTTCCACATTGCATTCACTTCACGGGAAGCTTGGATTATATTGATGGAATGCTTGAATATGATTTCTTGTACCATGGCTTCACGGAAGCTTGTATTGAAACTATTGTAGTATATGGATATATATGAAACTTTGTATGCATGGATGAAACTGGTGTAATATATGGTTTGGTACGGATGCAACTTGCATAATATGTATGTACTACGGATGAAAGTTATTTTCATATGGTTATGAGTACGGAAACAAATTTATTTTTGTCAAATATATATATATCCTGATTATTGTGAAAATTGTTGGATATAATAAAAAATAAAATAAAACGGGGTTGTTTTCAGCTTTTGTCGTCTGCCCCCTCATGGCAAAGGGGGGAGGGCAGACGACAAAGAGGGGAGAGAGAGGGGCTGGCCCCCCTTTGCCGTCAGCCCCCTCATGGCGAAGGGGGGAGGGAAGACGGCAAATAGGGGAGTGAGAGGGGATGGCCCCCCCTTTTTGTCAGCCCCCTCATGGCAAAGGGGGGAGGGTAGACGTCAAAGAGGGGAGGGGCAGACGGCAAAGAGGAGAGAGAGATGGGCTGGGTGCCCCCTTTGCCGTCAGCCCCCTCAGGGCAAAGGGGGGAAGGCAGACGACAAAGAGGGGAGAGAGGGGTTGGGTGCCCCCTTTGCCGTCAACCCCCTCATGGCAAAGGGGGGAGGGCAGACGACAAAGAGGGGAGGCCTGCCGTTAACACTTAACGGGGCCATTGGTGGATCTGTCGTCCCATTTAATTTTCCATCTGCCCCCTCATGGCAAAGATTCTTTGTCGTCCTCCTTACAAAAGCTGACGATAAAGAACCTCTTCAACGAATAATTTTTGCCGTCTACTTTGTCGTCTGCTGACGGACGACAAAGCCTTTGCCGTCCGTGGTTCCCCCTTTGCCGTCAGCCATGGCAGCCGGCAAATTCTTAGATTCCTGTAGTGCCATCACCTAGCGGCTCATGGGTCACCCCACTCGCCGGGTCGACCTGGACCACAAGGCCCAAGGCCCAGTGTGCAAGCCGACATTGAGGCGACTCATGGAGAGGCCTGGAGGGCGAATCACAAAGAATGCCCATGAAAAGGAGGAATTCCCTCCAGAGAAAGCGAGACCCGGATTAGGATTCAAGAGAAGCTAGTCCAAGTCCTAGTAGGACTCTATGTAAACCTACCCCTTCAACTTATATAAGGAGGGGTAGGGCACCCCAAGAGGGACAAGTTAAGTTTGGACAAGACAAGTCATTAGAGATAGACAGATTAGACACCCTCGAGATAAGAGGTAGCATTTCCACACCCTTGTAATGGAGATCTTAATCAATGAAACACAAGTAGGACATAGGCTTTTACCTCCATCGGAGGGGCCGAACCTGGGTAAACTCGCGTTTCTCGATTCCGACTAACCCCTCTCAAGCCGCCACATTGTTGCGATGGCCTCACACCTAAGTTCTCTCACGAGGACATCTGCCGTGAAAATGACTGGAGGTTGTTCGGAGTCTCGTATGATATCCTGGACATGATGGGGAGCTTTGAAATGGTCCGGATGTAAAGAATGATATACAAGAAGTTTGTATTCGAGTTCCGAAAGAGTTTTGGAAGGTTACCGCTTTTGTGATGGAGGTTCTAGAGGAGTTCCGGGGGTCCACCTACCATGGAGAGCCCCATGGGTTCTGAGAGGTGGCACACCAGCCCCTCGTTGGCTGGCCACTCCTCCCACCTAAGGCCCATGCAGCCAAGGAGGAGGGCTGGATGAGAGGTGGCTACCGCCCCTCCTTTCATGGGGGGCAAGCCACCTATTGGTGGACGCCGCCATACCCTAGGGAAAAATTAGGGCGCCGGCCTCCTCCTCCTGTCCCCCTATATATACTAGAGGATAGGGAGGGTAGCCACACCTGACAGCCACGACGCAACCCTCCTCCCTCTCTCATAGTATTTCTCCACCATCACAATTTTGGTAGTGCTTGGTGAATCCCTAACGAGATCGATCCACCACCGCCACCGCCACGCCGTCGTGCTACTCGAGAACACATCTACTACACCTTCGCTCCCTGGATCGAGGTGGTGAAGGCATCATCAAGGCATACGTGTGCTGAACACGGAGGTAACCTCCGTTCGGCACTTGATTGGGACGTTCATGATTGGATCTCAAGACGGTTCATGATTGGATCGCCGGACCGGTCGTGCTTGGATCGCGAAGACGTTCGATTACATCAATCGCGTTTCTCAAGGCTTCCGCTTAGCGATCAACAAGGGTACATAGATGCACTCCCCCTCTCATAGATGTTGATCTCCATAGATTGGTCTTGGTGAGCATATGATATTTTTTGTTTCCCATGCAATGTTCCCCAACAGTGGTATCGGTGCTAGGTCTATGCGTAGATAACATACACGAGTAGAACAAAAAGTGTTTGTGGGCATTGATGTTCAGATTTCTTACTTCCTTAGTCTTTTTTTGATTCGGCGGTCTTGTGGGATGAAACGGCCCAGACCAACCTTGCTCATCCATGTACGAGATACTGGTTCGACTGACATGCAACTTGTTGCGTAAAGATGGCTGGTGGGTGTGTGTATCTCCCACTTTAGTTGAATCGGATTCAACACAAGCGGTCCTTGTCGAAGGTTAAATAGAAACTTGAATATCACCGTTGTGGCTCTGCATAGGTAAGTGCGGTTCTTGCTAGTCACCCATAGCAGCCACGTAAAACATTCAACAACAAAGTAGAGGACGTCTAACTTGGTTTTCCCGGGTATGTTGTGATATGATATGGCCAAAGACATGATGAGATGTATGTGATGTATGAGGTGATCATGTTTTGTATAGATTATCACGACTTGCATGTTGATGAGTACGGCATCCGACAGGAGCCATAGGGTTGTCTTTAATTAATTCGTGCCATTTTGCTTTACCGTATCGCTATGAGTAAGCAATAGTTGTAGAAGCATAGTTGGTGCAGCAACCTGATAGCGACACGATGCAGATATCATGATGATGGAGATCATGGTGTCATGCCTATGACGATGGAGATCATGCCGGTGCTTTGGAGACGGAGATCAAAACAACAAGATGATGATGGCCATATCATGTCACTTATATGATTTGCATGTGATGTTAATCCTTTTATGCATCTTATTTTGCTTAGGATGACGATAGCATTATAAGATGACCCCTCACTAAAATTTCAAGCTCAAATTGTGTTCTCCCCAAGTTTGCACCATTGCAAAGGTTCATTGTTTCAAGGAACCACGTGATGATCAGGTGCGATAGACTCTATGTTCGCATACAACTAGTGTAACCCGTTGAATCCACCTAATCTCACGTGATGATCGTACTCTGGTTGGTGAATTTGGATCATGTTACACTCGAACAATATGAGGGATGTTGATTTGAGTGGGAGTTCTTAAGTAATTTGATTAATTGAACTCTTTATCATGAACAATAGTCTAAGTTGTCTTTGAAAATTATGTTGTAGATCAATGGCTCATCAAATAGCTCCCCTAAGTTTTAATGCGTACCTAGAGAAAGCTAAGATGAAAGATGATGGAAGTAGCTTTGAGGACTTGGTCCTTAATCTAAGGATTATCCTCACAGCTTCGAAAAAGGCTTATCTCCGTGATGCGACGCTTGGTGCGCCACCCTCTAGTGTCGTCTGTGGACGATGTGAACATTTGGCAGACGTGTGCCGATGACTACTCGATAGTTCAGTGTGCCATGATATATGGCTTAGAATCAAGACTTCATAGGCGTTTTGAATGTCATGGAGCATATGAGATATTTGAGGAGTTGAACTTTGGTTGTCAAGGAAATGCTCGGATCGAAATGTATGAGACCTTCAATAAATTCTTTCTCTACAAGATGGAGGAGAACAGTTCTATCAGTGAGCACTTACTCAGAATATCTGGATACTACAACAGTTTGACTCGGCTGGGAGTTGAGCTTCCACCAGAGACGGTCACTCACAGAGTTCTTCATTCACTCCCACCTAGCTACAAGAGCTTCGTGGTGAACTATAACATGCAAGGGATGAACAAGTCGATCTCTGAGCTATTCGCGGTGCTGAGAGTCGCAGAAGTAGAAATCAAGAAGGACCATCAAGTGTTCATGGTGAATAAAACCACTAGTTTCAAAAATGGCAAGGGAAAGAAGGGTAACTTCAAGAAGAACGACAAAGTTTTTGCCAGTTCCTTTAAGAAACCCAAGGCTCCACCCAAGCCTAATACTGAGTGCTTTTATTGCAAGGGAACAGGACAATGGAAGCAGAACTGCCCCAAGTATCTAGCCGATAAGAAGGATGGCAACGTCAACAAAGGTACATATGATATACATGTCATCGATGTGTACCTTACTAGCTCTCGTAGTAGTGCCTCGGTATTTGATACCAGTTCGGTTGCTCATATTTGTTACTCGAAACAGGAGCAACGACATAAATGTAGGCGAGCAAAGGACGAAGTGATGATGCACGTGGGAAATGGTTCCAAGGTTTATGTGATCGTTCTCAGCACACTCGCTCTTCGATTACCATCGGAATTAGTGATTGACCTAAATAATTGTTCTTTGGTGACTGCGTTGAGCATGAACATTATATCTAGATCTTGTTTAATGCGAGATGGTTACTCATTTAAATCAGAGAATAATGGTTGTTCTATTTATATAAGTAATATACTTTATGGGCATGCAACCAATGTGAATGGTTTATTCTTGTTGCATCTTGATAGAGATGATACACATATTTATAACATTGATGCCAAAAGATATAGAGTTAATAATGATTGTACCACTTTCTTATGGCACTCCCGCTTAGGTCATATTGGTGTAAAACGCATGAGGAAGCTCCATGCTGATGGACTTTCGGTGTTACTTGATTTTGAATCACTTGACACATGCGAACCTGGCCTCATGGGCAAGATGACTAAAATACCGTTTTCCGGTACAATGGAACATGCAAGTGACTTGTTGGAGATCACACACACTGATGTGTGCGGTCCAATGAGTGTTGAGGCACGCGATGGATATCATTACTTTCTCACCTTCACCTATGATTTGAGTAGATATGGGTATATTTACTTGATGAAGCACAAGTCTAAAACGTTTAAAAAGTTCAAGGAATTTCACGGTGAAGTTGAGAATCATCATAACAAAAAGATTAAATTCATGTGATCTGATCGAGGAGGAGAATATCTCAGTTAGGAGTTTGGCATGCACTTAAGACAGTATGGAATTGCTTCACAACTCATGTCACCTGGAATACCATGGTGTAATGGTGTGTCCGAACGTCGTAATCGCACTTTATTGGATATGGTGTGTTCTATGATGTCTCTTACCATTTTGGGGTTATGCATTAGAGCTAGTTGCATTCACTTTAAAATAGGGATCCATATAAATCCATTGATATGACACATTAGGAATTATGGTTTAGCAAGAAACCTAAGCTATCATTTCTTAAAGTTTGGAGTTGTGACACTTATGTCAAAATGCTTCAGCCTCATAAGCTCAAACCCAAAGCGGATAAATGCATATTCTTAGAACATCCAAAGGAAACAGTTGGGTATGCCTTATATTCCAGTTCTGAGGGCAAAGTGTTTGTTCCTAAGAATGGGTCCTTTCTCGAGAAAGAGTTTCTCTCAAAAGAATTTAGTGGAGGAAAATAGAACTTGATGAGCTTATTCAACTGTCACTTCAACTAGAGGGTAGCACGATGCACGAAGATGTTCCTGTGGCGCCTACATCTGTTGAAGAGGAAGCTAATGATGGTGATCATGAAGCTTCGGATCAAGTTAATATCATACCTCGTAGGTCAATAAGGACACGTACTTCTCCTAAGTGGTAGAATAATCATGTCTTAGAGGTCATGTTGTTGGACAACGATGAACCTACAAGCTATGGAGAAGCGATGGTGAGCTCGGATTCCGACAAATGGTTAGAGGCCATGAAATCTGAGATGAGATCCATGTATGAAAACAATGTGTTGACTTTGGAAGTATCAGCTGAAGGTCAAAAGGCTATTCATAACAAATGGATCTTTAAGAAGGAGATGGACATGGACGGTAATGTCACCATATATAAAGCTCGACTTGTGGCAAAGCTGGTTTCACATGTTCTAGGAGTTGACTACAATGAGACTTTCTCAGCCGTAGCGATGCTTAAGTCCGTCAGAATCATGTTAGCAATAGCTACATTTTTCGGTTATGAAATCTGGCACATGGATGTCAAAACAGTGTTCCTTAATGGTTTAGTGAAGGAAGAGTTGTACATGATGCAACCGCAAGGTTTTGTCGATCCAGGTAATGTTGACAAAGAATGCAAGCTCCAGAGATCCATTTATGGATTGGTGGAGGCATATCGGAGTTGGAATCTTTGCTTTGATGAGGTGATCAAAGCATTTGAGTTTATATAAGTTTAAGGAGAAGCTTGGATTTACTAGAAAGTGAGTGGGAGCTCTGTAGCGTTTCTAATATTATATGTGCATGACATATTGTTGATTGGAAACAATAAAGAATTTTTAGAAAGCATGAAGATATATTTGAATAAGAGTTATTCAATGAAAGACCTCAGATAAGTTTCTTACATATTAGGCATCAAGATCTATATAGATAGATGAAGACGTTTAATAGGACTTTCACAAAGCACATACATTGATAATGTTCTAAATAAGTTCAAAATGGATCATTCCAGGAAGTGGTTCTTGCAAGTCCTACACGGTGTGAAGTTGAATAAGACTCAATGACCAGCGACTAGAGAGGATAGAGAAAAGATGAGTGTCATCCCCTATTCTTCTACCATAGGCCCTATAATGTATGTGATGTTGTGCACAAGACCAGATGTCAGTCTTGCCATAAGTTGGCTAGAAGGTTTCAAAGTGATCCAGAAGTGGAACACTTCACAGCGGTCAGGAATATCCTTCAGTACCTGAAACAAACTAAGGAAATGTTTCTCGTTTATGGAGGTGCTCAAGACCTCGTCGTAAAGGGTTACATCAATGCTTGCTTTGGCACTGATCCGGATGACTCTAAGTCTCAATATGGATATTTATTTATTCTAAATGGTGGAGGGGTAAGCCGGTGCAGTTCCAAGCAAAGCATGGTAGCTGATTCTACATGTCAAGCAGAGTACATAGCAGCTTTAGAAGCAGCGAAGGAAGATGTGTGGATGAAGCAGTTCATGACGGATCTTGGAGTTGTGCCTAGTGCACTTGATCTAATGACCCTGTTTTGGGACAACACTGGTTCCATTGCTCTAGCCTAGGAACCAAGGTTTCACAAAAGGACCAGGTAAAGCGTCTCTTCAATTCCATTTGTGATTATATAAAGGAGAAGGACATAAACATTTGCAAAGTACATACAAATCTAAATGTTACATATCCGTTCACTAAACTTTTCCACGAGCAAAACATGATCAGCACCAGAACTCTATGGGTGTCAGATTCATTACCTTGTAATACTAGATTATAGACTCTAGCACAAGTGGGAGACTGATGGAAATATGTCATAGAGACAATAATAAAGTGGTTATTATATTTCCTTGTTCATAATAATCATTTATTATTCATGCTATAATTGTATTGATTGGAAACGCAAATACATGTGTGGATACATAGACAACAAAGTGTCCCTAGTAAGCCTCTAATGGACTAGCTCGTTGATCGAAGATGGCTAAGGTTTCCTAGCCATAGACATGAGTTGTCATTTGATAACGGGGTCACATCATTAGGAGAATGATGTGATGGACAAGACCCAAACCATAAGCATAGCATTTGACCATATCAAGTTTACTGCTATTGCTTTCTGCATGTCGATGTATTTGTTCCTATGATCATGAGATCAAGCAACTCCAGACACCAGAGGAATGCCTTGTGTGTATCAAACATCACAACTTAACTGGGTGGTTATAAAGATGCTCTACAGGTATCTCCGAGGGTGTTTGTTGAGTTGGTATGGATCAAGACTGAGATTTGTCACCCTGTGTGATGGAGAGGTATCTCATGAACAAGGAGTTAGCCATGGGATCTTGTATTATGGAATATGTAAAGAAACTTCCCGGTAACGAGATTAAACTACGTATGGAGATACCGACCATCGAATCTCGGGCAAGTGAAATACTAATGGACAAAGACAAGTGCATACGGGATTAGTTGAATCCTTGACATCATGGTTCGACGGATATAGAACGTTGTAGAATATGCAGGAACAAATATGGGAATCCAAGTCTCACTATTGGTTATTAACCGTAGAGGTGTCTCGGTCATGTCTGCATAGTTCTCGAACCCGCAGGGTCTGCACACTTAATGTTCGATGATGATATAGCTATATTTGAGTTATTGTGTTGGTGACCGAAGGTTCTTAGGAGTCCAAGATAAGATACTGAACATGACGAGGAGCTTCAGAGTGGTCTGGAGGTAAAGATTGATATATCGGAAGTTGGTATTCAAGTTCTGGAAGAGTTCCGGATGGTTACCAGTTTTGTGATTGAGGTTCCGGAAGAGTTCTCGGGGTCCACCAGGGTGGTCCACCTACCCCGAAGTGCCTCGTGGACTGTGAGAGGTGGTGCACCAACCCCTGGTCGGCTGGCCGCCTCTCCCACCTAAGGCCCATGCGGCCAAGGAGGAGGGCTGGCCCAAAGGTGGCCGCCACCCCTCCTTCCTTGGGGGCCAAGCCACCTATTGGTGGCTGTCGCACCACCCTAGGGAAACCCTAGCACGCCGTCCTCCTCCTCTCTTCTCCTTATATATACTACAGGAGAGGGGGGGCAGCCGCACCTGAATGCCATGTTGCAACCTGATAACCCACAAGTGTAGGGGATCGCTTGTAGCCTTTTTCGATTAGTAAGTGTTGGAAATATGCCCTAGAGGCAATGATAAAATAGTTATTATTATATTTCCTATTTCAAGATAATCGTTTATTATCCATGCTATAATTGTATTGAATGAAAGCATAGATACATGTGTGGATATATAGACAAAAAAATGTACCTAGTAAGCCTCTAGTTGGCTAGCTAGTTGATCAAGGATGGTTAAGGTTTTCTGACCATATGGAAGTGTTGTCACTTGATAAGTAGATCACATCATTAGGAGCATGATGAGATGGACAAGACCCAAATTATAAACGTAGCATGTGATCGTGTCATTTTGTTGCTATTGTTTTCTGCGTGTCAAGTATTCATTCCTATGACCATGAGATCATGTAACTCACTGACACCGAAGGAATACCTTGTGGGTATCAAACGTCACAACATTACTCGGTGACTATAAAGGTGCTCTACGGGTATCTCCGAAGGTGTCCGTTGAGTTAGCATGGATCAAGACTGGGATTTGTCACTCCGTGTGACGGAAAGGTATCTCGGGGCCCACTCGGTAATACAACATCACATATAAGCCTTGCAAGCAATATGACTCAAGTGTTAGTTACGGGATCTTGTATTACGGAACGAGTAAAGAGACTTGCCGGTAACGAGATTGAAATAGGTATAGAGATACCGATGATCAAATCTCGGGCAAGTAACATACCAAAGGACAAAGGGAATGTTATATGGGATTATATGAATCCTTGGCATAGAAGTTCAACTGATAAGATCTTCGTAGAATATGTAGGATCCAATATGGACATCCAGGTCCCGCTATTGGATATCGACCGGGGAGTGTCTTAGGTCATGTCTACATAGTTCTCAAACCCGAAGGGTCTGCACAGTTAAGGTTCGGTGATGTTTCGGTATATTTGAGTTATAAGTGTTGGTGACCAAAGGTTGTTCAAAGTCCCAGATGAGATCACGGACATCACGAGGGTTTTCGGAATGGTCCAGAAATGAAGATTGATATATAGGATGGTTTCATTTGCTCCCCGGAAAGATTTCGGGCATTACCGACAGTGTACCGGGAGTGACAAATGGGTTCCAGATTTTCACCGGGAGGGGCCCACCCACCCGGGAGTGAGCCCAATAGTCCTAGGGTGGCGCACCAGCCCTTAGTGGGCTGGTGAGGCCATCCCAATTGGGCTATGGCGCTAGAAGAAGAAAAACAAAAGCTAAGAAAAAAAAAGAGGGAGGTGCGAAGGGAGAGGAGGACTCCTCCTTCCCCAAAACGAATTGGAGTTAGAGTCCTCATCTCCACTTTGGCCGGCGCCCTAGGGGCTCCCTTGAGCCCCAAGGCTAGCCCCTCCTCTCCTCCTATATATACTAGAGGTTTTAGGGTTTTTGAGACACAACTTTTCCACGTGCAACTCAAACCTATACTTCATAGTTCTTCCTCTAGATCGGATTTCTGCGGAGCTCGAGCGGAGCCCTGCAAGAATAGATCACCACCATCACCGGCACGTCATCAAGCTGCCGGAGAACTCATCTACTTCCCCGTCTCTCTTGCTGGATCAAGAAGGCGGAGATCATCATCGAGTTGTATGTGTGCTGAACGCGGAGGTGCCGTCCGTTCCGTGCTAGATCGGGACGGATCATGGGACGACGGTGATTTGAATCACGAAACTGTACCACTACATCAACTGCGTTTCTTAATGCTTCCTGCTTAGCGATCTACAAGGGTATGTGGATCTGATCTCCCTCTCGTAGATGAACATCACCATGATAGGTCTTCGTATGTGTACGAATTTTTTTGTTTCCCATGCAACGTTCCCCAACAGTAAGAGTGTCGAACCCAACGTGGAGCTAAAGGTAGAATTAATATTCTCTTAAGTTCTATCAACCAACAATACAACTCTACGCACGGTAATGATTAATTTACCTAGAACGGGTATGAAACTATTTTGCAGGAAAGAAACTAGAAGTACTCAGTAGGTGTAATAGATAGGTTTGCAAGGTAATAAAGAGCATGGAAATAAAAGTTAGGGGTTGTTTTGCAAGAAAATAAAGAGCATGGAAATAAAAGTTAGGGGTTGTTTAGTAGAATTTTTTCTGTAACTCAAGAGAAAGATTGTCCATAGGCAATTGAATATAACATGATAGATACTTATCATATGCGTTGAGGGAGAGGCATACGCTAACACACTTTCCATACTTGGATCATATGCACTTATGATTGGGCCTCTAGCAAGCATCCACGATGACTATAAATCATTAAGGTGAACCCAACCATAGCATTAAACATCAAGTCCTCTTTACTCCCATACGCACACACTCCCTTACTCGGGTTTAAGTTTCTATCACTCTCGCCACCGACTATAAGAGAATCATGAACATATTGCAAATCCTCTAGCATGTATGCTTCACGTGTGCGTCTCACGGAAGGAACCTTAGGACAACACCATATCAACACACAACTCATATCAATAATATCATATCACAATTAACGTGTAGAACAAAAGAAATCTACTCAAACATCATAGGATAGCCACATGTCATTGGATAATAATATATAGCATTAAGCACCATGTTCAAGTAGAGATTACAGTAGGGAAGAGTGGTTTTACGGTGTTGCATAGAGGAGAAGAGAGTTGGTGGTGACGGCGGCGAATTTGTTGGTGTAGGTCACCGTCACGATGGTTGCCCCAGCGGCTCCTTGATGTCATCGGGAGAGAGCCCCCCTCCTTGGCCTCCTCCCTAGGTTGGAGGAGAGTTTTTCCTCTGGTCCATGGCTGCCATGGCACCCGGAGGGTAGCATCCCGTATAGGATTGGATCTCTCTATCTGTTTATGTCCTGTTTACCCGACCTTCTATTTGACCCTTCACCATTTCTTAATTATTCGGAGATCTCTAACTCTGATCAGGCAGAAATTGTTATTGGACTTCTATTGGAAAATTATATTTGTTGCGGCCAAAGGAGAGCTCCAACTGACTTAAGGGTTGGCCACAAGCTATCACGGCGCGACCCCACCCCCTGGTTGCACCTTGTTAGTTTGTGGGGCCCTCGGACACCGTCTTGCGTTGATTTCGACTCCCAAAATTAACATATATTCTAAAAAAATCTCCATAAATTTTTATCATGTTTGGAGTCAGTTTGATATGGATTTCTGTGGAACAAAAAACACACAAAAAATAGGAAATAGCACACGGCACTGGGTCAATCGGTTAATGCTAAAAAATAATATAAATTGGTAAATAATTACTTAGAAAGTATCCTAGAACGATAATATAATAGCTCTAAACAATAAAAATTATAGATATGTTGGAGACGTATCAAGAATCACCAAGCTTAATTCCTGCTCGTCCTCGAGTAGGTAAATGATAAAAATAAAATTTGTAATGTGACATGCTACCCAATATGTAATCTTTTGCATGTATGCTCATTGAGAAACGATGAATTAAGAAACATTGGTGTAGTAATAATTATAAGCACAAGCAAAAAAATCATCAATCTTTCAAAGTATACGGTCCTCAAAGAATGTTTACCCCCATTCATATTATTATATTAGCAAGGCATGGCTCCATCTTCACCACATTAATACAAATGTCAGGCGCCACGATGCCCAAGTCAGGCAATTGGATCATAATTTTTCAATATGCATCAAATTTTTATTCTACACGCAATACATGAGCGTGAACCATGGATATAGCATAAAGGTGGAATAGAATGTGGTGGTAGGTTTCAAAGGGGTAAAAGTGGAGAAGAAATTCTCGCATCTGTTGGAAATATGCCCTAGAGGCAATAATAAAGTGGTTATCATTATATTTCCTTGTTCATGATAATGATTTATTATCCATGGTAGAATTTTATTGATTGGAAACTCAAATACATGTGTGTTTACCTAGACAACACACTGTCCCTAGTGAGCCTCTAATGGACTAACTCGTTGATCAAAGATGGTCAAGGTTTCCTGACCATAGACAAGAGTTGTCATTTGATAACGGGATCACCTCATTAGGAGAGTCATGTCATGGACAAGACCCAAACTGTGAACGTAGCATATGATCGTGTCAGTTTATTGCTATTGTTTTCTGCATGTCAAGTATCTGTTCCTATGACCACGAGATCATGCAACTCACTCATACCAGAGGAATACCTTCTGTGTATCAAATGTTGCAATGTAACTGGGTGACTATAAAGGTCCTCTACAAGTATATTCGAGGGTGTCTGTTGGGTTGGCATGGATCAAGTATGGGATTTGTCACTCTGTGTAACAGAGAGGTATGCGAGGGCCCACACGGTAATACAACATCACAAAAACATTGCAAGCAATGTGACTAAAGAGTTAGCCATGGGATCTTTTATTACACAATGAGTAAAGAGACTTGCCGGTAACGAGATTGAACTAGGTATGCAAATACCACAATCCAATCTCACGCAAGTAACATGTCGATGTACAAAGGGAACAACATACGGGATTAGCTTAATCCTTGACATAGAGGTTCAACCGATAAAGATCTTCATAGAATATGTAGGAACCAATATGGGCATACACGTCTCGCTATTGGTTATTGACAGGAGAGTGTCTCGGTCAGGTCTGCATAGTTTTCGAACCCGCAGGGTCTACACACTTAAGGTTCGGTGACGTTTCAGTGTTATTGAGTTATGTGTGTTGGTGACCGAAGGTTGTTTGGAGTCCTGGATGAGATCCCAGAGGTCACGAGGAGCTCCGCAATGGACCAGAGGTAAAGATTTATATATAGGAAAGTGGTATTCGGGTTTCGGAATAGTTTTGAGGTTTTCCAGTATTATACCGGGAGTGCCGAAAGGGTTCGACGGGTCCACCGGGATGGGCCCACCCACCCGGGGGGCACATGAGCCTAGGAGGTGGCGCACCAGCCCCTGGTGGGCTTGGGCAAGCGAACTCAAGAGGACCATGCACCAAGGGTTGTTGGAGGAGGAGTCCTCCCTAGGGTGTCCACCTCCCTTGTGGGAGGAGGACTCCTCCCCACTTCGGCCGAACCCTCCCTACTTGGAGGAGGGTCCAAGGCTAGCCCTACCCACCCCTTAATCCTATATATGGTGGAGGTTTTGAGGTCAGCCACCACCTGACAATCCACGTGCTTCCCTCTCCTCTCTAGATCGTCTTCCTCCTCTAGATTAGTTCGGTAGAGCTCGACGAAGCCCGGCCGGAATAGTTCACCACCACCGCCACCACGCCGTTGTGCTGAGGGAGAACTCATCTACCTCTCTGCTCTCGCTTGTTGGATAAAGGAGGTGGAGACCGTCATCGAGCTGTACGTGTGATGAACACGGAGGTGTCGTACGTTTGGCACTAGATCGTGATTGGATCACGGGATGGCTTGCGATTTGGATCGCGAAGACATTCGACAACATCAACCGCGTTTCTTAATGCTTCCCGCTTAGCAATCTACAAGGGTATGTGGATCCAATCTCTCCTCTTGTAGGTGCTCATTACCATGGATAGATCTTGTATGTGTGCAGGAAAAGTTTTGTTTTCCATGCAACATTCCCCAACAACATCAACTCGGCGTATCAACGCGAAATGGAGATGCCCATCAATAGATAATACGAGGAGTAGGGATTGCCATGCAATTAATGCACTAGAGCTATAAGTTCATGAAATCTTGACTCAAGCTAAGTGGGTGTGCATCCAACTTGCTTGCTCATGAAGACCTCGGGCATTTGAGGACGTCCGTCATGGGAATATACAAGCCAAGTTCTATATTTAAAAATTCCCACTAGCATATGGAAGTGAAAAAACAAGAGACTCTCTATATGAAGAATGTGGTACGACTTTGAGGCACAAGTGGGGTAAAGGATAGTAGCAAAGTCCCTTCTCTCTTTTTCTCTCATTTATTTGGTTATTTTTTCATGGTGGTCTTTTCTTTTATTTTCTTTTTTTTTGCCTCCCCCATTTGTTTATGGTGGGCTCATTTGGCCTCCCCCATCTTTATTTCCTCATTCGGACAATGTTCTAATAATGATGATCATCACACTTTTATTTACTTACAACTCAATATGAAGAACTGATAGGAAGATATGACTCTATATGAATGCCTCTCGTAGTGTACCAAGATGTGCAATGATCTAGCGTAGCAACAGATATCAAAAAATGGCAAGCCATGTAACAATCATGCCAGCTATCTTTGGATCATGCAAATCAATATGACAATGGAAGTACAAGTCATATGAAGTGACAGTGGAAGTTGCATGGCAATATATCTCGGAATGGCTATGGAAATGCTATGATACGTAGGTATGGTGGCTGTTTTGAGGAAGATATAATGATGCTTATGTACACCAGAGTGTATCATGTCACGGGGTTTGGATGCACCGACGAAAGTTGCACCAATCCTGGAGGTGAGAATGGGCAATGCACGGTACCGAAGAGGCTAGCATATATAAGTAGGTGAGATTGCGCATGTCCATGGTCTCACATCAGTCATAAAGAACTCATATACTTATTGCAAAGTTTTATTAGTTTTATCACAAATCAAAATACTACTCACATGCCCCGAGGGAGAGGGTTGGGAGAAATTAACCATCGCACGACTCTGACACTAGCATTTCAACGAGGAATAGAAATGCTCACACATCATGACCATGCCCATTTAATTTTTAGATGAACAAGAAATTTAACACCTCTTAATACCGACACTTCTACAAATCAACAATGATGCACTCACACCCTTTCACATTACCACATCAATACCATTAACCCATAATTCTTCTTTAATGTGCTACATGAAGGTTTTGATTATCACTCCTTGAATACATGTTATTTTTGTACTAGTCTTATAACCCATGCAAATTACCATCACTTTTTATTAACTCTCAAACAAATATAAGTGAAGAACGAGAGTTTAATTCTTTCTACAAAAGACCTGTACATGCTCTAATAAATATAAGTGAAGAAAAAGAGCATTCTACAAATAACAGTTTCCTATATGTAGAGAAACGTGCATCCAACTTCAAATGATATAAGTCAAGCACATGAGGCATTCTATAAGCCATACTCGAAAGATATAAGTGAAGTGAAAAGATCATTATATGAATCAACCATGGACTCTCCCATACCAGCATGGTGCATTTATAAAAGGAAAATAAAAGGCACACGGCACTCCAAGAATTTATGCATATCGTGTGAACATAACAAAAACCGAGACATACCGATAGTTGTTGAAGAAGAAAGATGGGATGCCTTCCGGGGCATCCCCAAGCTTAGACTCTTGAGTCTCTTTGAATAATTACTTCGGGTGCCTTGGTCATCCCCAAGCTTGAACTCTTTTCTCTCCTTATTCTTCTCATATCAATACCTCCTCGATCTTCAAACACTTCATTCACACAAAACTTAACAGAACTTTCATTAAAGAGGTTAGTTCATATAACCTCAAATATTATCATGTCCTGCCATAACATTATGGCATAATTATAATATAAAATTACCGACTATGTGCTATCACAATTCTATGGCTCCCAAATCAATGGGGCTCAACAAGAATTCAAAACATAACTACACAAAGCAACTATAACAGCAAACTGTAAAAAAACAGGACAGTCTCTAAAGATGCAGATGAAACGTATACTTATGTAACTCAGAATATTCTGAAACATGAGGAAGTGGTAAAAAAATTGTAAATCAGTTCTATGTACAAATTTCATATACTTTTGACTGTCACATCCCTGGATCCCTAACTAGGGTTAGTATTTCTGCTCATGTTTTCATCCATTGCATTCGAGAATTTGAAACAAACTCCAAAGAAGTGGTGCAACTCAAACCAAAAACCCCAGCCACTTCTTATTGAAAGGAAATTCAAATCTTGCCAAAATAAATGAACCCAAAATGGCCTTCTTAAAAGTTCAATATTTCTGATAAATATTGAAAACAAATTACGACGGGAGAAAACAATTTTCAAAACACCCTTGGCATTTTATTTTAAATCAGAAAGGCCTTGAATTCAACCTTATATTTGAATTCAAAAATATTCAAGTTTACAAAAATGTTGCAAACTTTAGGAATAGTCGGGAATATTCCAACTAACACTCAGGGCTATTCAAACTATTTTTTCAATTTCTTTTTGAAGCCAAAATAAATAGCTAATAATATCAGCAAATAAAATAGAAAACAGAAACATAAGAAAAAGGAAAAAAAACTAACCTACGCTTACCTGCGAGGCCCAGCCCACAGGGGCAGGGTCGTCTTCTTCCTGTACCTTCTGGCAGAGGAGAGATGGACCACGGGGGCCTCCTCCACTTCCTGCTTCGTCGTGGCGTTCTCCGGTGCCCCCCAGGACAGTGCGACAACGGGGATGAGTTCCCCGAGCGTGTCCCTATCCTTCCCTGCTCTCCATTCTTCCCCCTCCTCTCGGTTTTCTTGCCCTCTCCTCCTGCCGCTAGTAGCAGATGCTAGAGCTCGAGGAGCCCGAGCTTCCTGGCCACAGGGAACCCTCTCCGAAATCTCCATCCTCTCCGCCTCATTGAGCTCAACGCGCACGCCAACGGAATCGTCCACCCCGAGCTCTACAACGCCCTAGTGTCGTCGTCTTCAACCTCCGGCCGCCGGCAAATCGACGGTGGATCGCCGCCAACAACACCTCCCCGAGCAGTCTGAGCCCAGCTTCGTCTCCACCGTGAGCTCGCGCGCGTTTCCCCCCTGTTTCCCCTCTTTCTCCGACACTCTAGCCACAAGACCGACGAGCCCGAGCTCCGGCAGCCGCCTCGGCTCGTCGCCGGCATGCTCCGGCCACCCTTAGCCCTCCTCATGCCCGTAGTGGATGAGGCCGAGCCTAGGGATCATCCCAGTGCTCTCGGCACTCGATTCCGAGCACCATAGCAAGATCTAATGCATCTCCGGCGAAGATCCGTTGCGGTTCTGGTCGCCGCCGGTTAGTCTCCGACAAGGGACGACGTGGCCGGCCTAATCCCTATTAGTTAGCGCTAATTATTCGCTGACAGTGGGCCCTAGCAGTGGGTCAAACCCACTTAGGGGCTGGTCAGCACGGGTTTATCTCTTGTGTCGCTGACCAGTAGCCCCCACCTGTCAGGTTTGACCTGACCAGGTTGGTTGACCTGCTGACGCAGTGCTGACGTGGTTATGATGCAATAAAGAGATTTTCTAATTGAAAGGAATTCGAGAAAATGCCCAAAACTTCAAAAATCATAGAAAATAATTTGTAACTCCAATGAGAATAATTCATATATGAAAAAGCATCAGAAAAATCCAAGGAATCTCATTTTGATATTTTCAAGCAAGTTTGAAATGTTAACATCACCAAACAGATTAAATGATGAATAGGATAACCTTATTAAATAATTTGGAGTTGGAATTTGAAATCCATTTGAATTCCACTTCAAATATTATGACTGAACCATGATCAAGCACAACCAGAAGCCCAACATACCATCATCATGCATGCTAAAACAAGATTACCTGAGCATCAGGTCGAATCAATTAAAAGGGTATCTGAAAATACCTTGTTTGATGTGATATTTGAATCTTGATTCAAATCAACTTCAACTTAAGAGATGGTAGCTACATTAGCCTACCACCTTTCATTTTCATGCCATGCTCATGCATCATCTTGTTGCATATGATTGTTATTGATTGATGTTGTTTTACCGGTAGGCCCCGCTCCTCCGGATTCCTCCGAATATCCGACTGACGGATATTGTCCCTCTACTAAGCAACAAGGCAAGCAACCATTTTGATCATCCCGATAAATCCCATGTTCCCGCTCCTGCTCTTACTTCTTGCACTAGGGCAAATGCTTTCAATGCTTTTACCACGTTAGTTGAACCCACTTCCTTTGCATGACCTGCCCTTGTCACAGTAAATAGCTGAACCTTGCAACCTAGCATACCTGGTAATTGCTTGAGCCATGATGTGCCTTATCCTGCTATGCATGCTATGCTTAGAGTTGTGTAAGGTCTGTCATCTGGGTGATGAACAGAATTGTGAGAATTTGTTCAGTAAGTAAAGGTTGTGTGGTTGAACCTGATTTACTAAAGGTACCGGTGAAAGGCTATGTAGGAGTACATGGCGGGTTGTTTCATTGGAACCGTCCTTAGGAACTGAGTTATGTGTATGTAATCCAAGACTAGATACTACCATACGTTGGGATACTTAATTGCCCTCTCGACTTATTAATCGCTTAGTACTCGGTCCAGCAGTTGCAAGTAGTTTCTGGTGTTTATAGTCATGCTGGAGGCCGTGCGTAGCGTCGACCTTAGAGGTGGGCTATGATGCGGTAGGAAGTGGCACGGTGTACCAAGTGGCACCCGGATGGTGGGCTTGGGAATCCTACGCACATCATTTGGGGCCGTGGCGGAAACCTCGGCCGGACATCCGTGCGGGTTACCCTCAGATAGGCGATAAACCTGGACTAAGTATTAGTGTGGTTAACGGTCCTGGCCGAATCCCTCCCTGGGCTTCCGTTTGAAGGTTGCCGAGGTGCATGACGTGCACATGGCGATAAGTGGTGAGAGCGTGTGTGAAGAAGTACACCCCTGCAGGGTTATGATCTATTCGAATAGCCGCGTCCGCAGATATGG
Source organism: Hordeum vulgare subsp. vulgare (assembly GCF_904849725.1). Lineage (NCBI taxonomy): Eukaryota > Viridiplantae > Streptophyta > Magnoliopsida > Poales > Poaceae > Hordeum > Hordeum vulgare. The sequence goes on from NC_058520.1 coordinate 311,116,191, forward strand.
ACTACTTGGAAACATATTTTGTTCATAGATAACTTTAATGGCTACTCATAAAATTGTCAAGATAAGCATGAGTGTCGTGGACGGCATTTCTGTATGGAGACGGAATGATTCCGCGATGGAGTATTGTTGTGGTGTTAGTGGACTCGTGTGCGAGAAAACAAAGCTGTCAAAACTATTTAAAAATGCAAGTTGTCTAGCCATGAGTCAAATGATGGCTTTCCGCATGAAACCCCACAACTCCTTATTGATATATGGCATGAGTAGATAGATTTCCTAATGTCTTGTTGAGTACTTTTGTACTCACGTTTGCTTAATAAATTGTTGCAGAGGTTGTTAATGACCCTAATGGAGGGTTCTACCTAGACATTGACGACGACGAGTAGCTGGTATCCCAGCTACGATCTGGCCCTAGGATGGGTCTGTAGATAGTCAGGCCATGTGCCTTTATCTTTCCATCTGTGTGTACTCAGACAGTTTTAAATCTTCCGCTCGCTTGTAAGAATTGTGTGTATGACTTGTGATGATGTGTCGTGAGACCCCTACCTTGTAATATTATGTGTGTCACTCTTCCGAGCCTTCTAAATAAAGTTTTATGTTTATAGTTATGTTGTGATGCCATCGATGTATCTATACATATCGGTATGCCATGCGTACGTGTGTTGTACTTGATATGTATGGGGTTCGAATACCTAGCCGTAGGCTTTAGTAGCACTCCTTACAGGGAAATGCCCCTTTGTGATTCCATCGAGCCATGGTAGTTCGCTACTGCTCCGGACATATTGGTTGACCGGCATGTGTCCTTCTTAGCTGTTGTGTCTGTCCCTTTGGGAAATGTCATGCGATATAATGGAGTCCTTGTAGCTTGCTACGACTCGTCTACATTCGTTGCTGACCGACACCTGCTTTACTGGGTCATGTATGACTGTCCCTGTGCGGAACTGCCGCTTTGGTTTATGACTAGACATGTCGATCCGGGTTCTTTGTCATTGGATTGCTAATGACACAATTGCATACGCGAGTCAAAGGCACAAATGGTCCCGGCTAAGGTAAGGCTGCAGCCGTGGGGATAACCGTGCATGAGACCGCAAAGAGATGCGATGTGTTACAGGCTGGATTCCTATGGCTTAGGATCGGGGTCCTGACAGCATTGGTTTCAGAGCCTGACTGACTGTTGGATTACTAAGCCAAACTGGTCGAAGTTGAGTCTAGAATTGCTTTAGTTATATATAAGGGAATTGTTTGTGGAAGGGAACGTAAGACTTTTGCTTCTCTTCTCAAGTTATTCTATTATGGTCTTCCTGGTCTTTTCTGCGGGGATTAAGGACTAGGTTACTTACCTTCTCTTAGGCTCGTGTTTCTGATCGGTAGATTATAGGACAACGGGTCGAGACTTACCTCGGGTTTCTTTTATCCCAAGGAAAAGGAAGTAAGTTTTCATGATCAGAGAATTGAACTTGATAGTTGAGTGGTTACGCTATCCTATTTTTATGGGTTGTCTCAAAATTGTTTTTGAGCATTTACAGCCGTTATGCTACCCAATTTTGTCCTCGGAGCTCTAATGCTTTTGAATTACTCTCTATTTTCATATGCCTGGCCGACCTTCCTGTCAGGTGGTTCGTCTGACTAGGTGCATTGATGTGCCGGGTCATATTGCCATGCTAGTCAGAATGATGTCAATATCCGGTTACCGTTGGTACCCAGAGTACACAGTGGAGGAGCAGTACTGAGATTTTAATCAGAGTCAGTACCTCTGCACTGTTAGGGTATTCCCAGATTACCCTGGAGCTGAGGAGCCGATCCATTGGTCTTATGGATTGGGGGTCACTGTTGACATGGCAGTACAAGATGCTGCCTATTCAATGTTGAGCATCATGAGGGCTAGACATGCACTGCTGCAGAATTCAGAGTTCTGCTATGTTCCTACCTCTCAGCCAGGTGAAGAAGGATACCTCAGTGGGGTCTACTTTGATTCCTCTATGGAGGATCCGCTGCCGCAGTCCACTGCTGAGATGCTAGAGAATAGAGACAGGGATGCTCGTGCCCTTCGTATGGAGCTCTATGCTACACGTGTCCGTCTATGGACGGCTTTGACGCAGCTGGCACCTGTAGTCCAGACAAGGTATGGAGATATGGAGACGCTGAACCCTCTTAGGACCCATCTTCCGACTCATGTTGACTGGCCTGCTATAGGAGGATTCACCCCTCTTCGGAGACCTCTGCTACCACTAGTCAAGGTACCAAGGCCACACCCATGTCCTTATGGATCCCAGGGGTCTCAGGTTGGAGTATTTCCTGATCCGCAAGTTGAGCTTCCAGGCCATGGAGGCAATCTTTATGAGATGTTCTACGCGGATGCCTGAACCGTGAGTGGAAGGATAGTATGGTAGTAGCTGTACTTTCACAGTCCTGTGTGACTTGTGAAGTATGCTTGTGTCGTGAAATGAATTCCGAAGGCATAGATAAATAATGTATAGGAATCTTGGAAGCCTGTGATGAGTAGTTTCATGTTTTCAGCAGTTTGCTCTTCGGTTAAGGTTGTACTGAACTATGTAATGGTGTGTATGAACCATGGTGTATATATAGGAGTTGCTTGTTACCATGCTGTTCGGATATTCATTTACGCATTCCATGTGTTCAGTGCATTCTTAATCCATAGTTAGTATTAATGTTGATATTGGCTATGCTGTGAGTTTGTTTGTCAGGTTGGTGTTCACCAGGTTGAACCGTGCCCCTTCTCATGATCAAGGCGAGGGTAGTCAAGCGTCGCAGGAGGAACTGCCTCACCCGCCCTCTCTGGCGGAAGTTATGCTTGAGGCAGAGAGAAACAAAAGGGAGACCAACCGTCTGTTAGAGCGTATTGAGCAAAATATGGCTCGTCAGCCTAGGAATGTTGCAATGTCCCTCAATGACTTTGTGAAGCTCAATCCTCCAAAGTTCCATCACTCCGTTGATCCCCTCGACGCTGACGATTGGCTGTGTAGTATATCACGCAAGATTCACTCTGCGAATGTTTCTGAGGCCGACAAGGTGACCTTTGCGGCGTACTTTCTGGAAGGACCCGCCAATCTGTGATGGGAGAACTTTGAAGCTATGCGTCCTGCTGAACCAGCAGCCACATGGGCAGACTTTAGTGCAGGCTTCCGTCTGCATCATATTCCATAGGGCGTGACGGACAGAAAGAGAGAAGAGTTCTGTGCATTCACCCAGGGGAAGTTGACCGTGGATGCCTATAGCTGCGATTTCGGTAACCTCGCCCGCTATGCAATAGAGGAGGTGTCTAGTGATGCCAAGAAGCAAGCAAGATTCCGTAAGGGTCTGAGCCCTGAGCTTCGTCCTGATTTGCGCCTCCACGAATGTACAAGCTTCCAAGCCCTGGTCAACTAGGCGATCAGTGCCGAGACTGGTCATACTGACACTGAAGCCACAAAGAAGCACTCCCGTGACTTTGGCTCGTCATCTGGTTCCGCGTTCCCAAAACGCAGGTTGTGGGTTCCGAATAGTTCTCTGTCGCCAAGATATACCCCGAGGCCATCCTATGTGGTGCCTTAGACGAATCAGACCAACCCTCCAGCTAAAACCTATGGTGGTCCAGCTAGCAATGCTACACCACGTGCCAATCAGGTGATCTGTTACAAGTGTGGAGAACCAGGGCACTATTCCCAAGAGTGTCCTTAGAATGTGGCTGCCAAGCAACCCGGAAAGTCTGTTGGGCAAGGCAAGTCGGGCAAAGCTTATTATGTGAAGCCAACTCCTGCACGTGGTCGTGTGAACTATGTTTCAGCAGAAGAAGCTGCAGAGGATCCCGACATCATACTGGGTACGCTCCTTGTTAATCATCACCCAACGTTTGTTCTTTTTGCCACTCGATCATCTCATTCCTTCATTTCAGAAAGTTATGCACAGTTGCATAACATGTCTTTTTGTGATATGCCAATCCCATTGGTTGTCCAAAGCCCTCGTAGTAAGTGGCAAACCTCCAGGATAACCTATGACAATGATATTCTAGTAGATGGGCTAGTTTTTCTAGCATCCTTGATAGCCTTGAAATCTTCTGATATCAATATCATCTTGGGTATGGACTGGATGTCAGCTCATTATGCCAAGATTGATACTCATTCTAGAAATGTTCAGCTTACCCATCCCTCAGGTGAGATAGTCAATGTCTCTACTCGAGTTTCCAAATGCCAACTCTATACCCTTAATGCAAACCCTCTTCCGGAACTTGAAGACATTCCAATAATCCGTGACTTTCTGGATGTTTTTCCACAGGAACTGCTAGGAATTCCACCTGACAGAGATCTAGAGTTTGTGATAGATCTTGTTCCGGGAACTGTCCCAATAGCCAGAAGACCTTATAAGATGGCACCCCTGGAACAAGCCAAACTTAAGAAGCAACTAGATGAGGCCTTGAATAAAGGTTTCATTCGTCCTAGCTCTTCCCCTTGGGCTTGTCCCGTCCTCTTCGTCAAGAAGAAAGACGGAACGAATCGGATGGTTGTGGATTACCGACCAGTTAACCTGGTCACTATAAGGAACAAGTATCCGCTCCCCAGGATCAACAATCTGTATGATCAGCTTGTTGGATCCTCAGTCTTCTCACAAATGGATTTGTGGTTGGGATACCATCAAATCAAGATCAAGAACGGGGACATTCCAAAAACGGCTTTTGTCACTCGTTATGGCCAATACGAGTACACTGTCATGTCCTTCGGTTTAACCAATGCCCCAGCCACCTTCTCTCGCTTGATGAATTCAATCTTCATGGAGTATTTGGATAAATTCGTCGTAGTATATCTCAACGATATTCTCATCTACTCGAAGAACGAACAAGAACATGTCGAGCAACTAAGGCTGGTATTGATGAAACTTCGAGAGCATCGCCTTTATGCCAAGTTTTCAAAATGTGAATTTTGGTTACGAGAAGTGACCTATCTAGGTCACGTAATCTCTGGTAAGGGTATTGATGTCAATCCCGAGAGAGTTCAAGCTGTCCTTGATTGGACTCAACCTGAATCGGTTAGGCAAGTTAGGAGATTTCTTGGTCTAGCGAGCTACTGTCGCTGCTTGGTCGAGAATTTCTCCAAGGTTGCAAAGCCTCTAACTGAACTCCTCAAGAAAGATAAAAAGTTCGAGTGGACACCATAGTGCGAGCATAATTTTTAGGAACTGAAAAGACGCCTCACTTCCGCACCTGTGTTGCTACCACCACATTTCTCTAAGGACTTTGTTATCTACTGCGACTCCTCGCGACAAGGATTAGGTTGCATTCTCATGCAAGATCGTCATGTGATTGCATACGCATCTCGACAGTTGCGTCCACATGAGGATAATTATCCCACACATGATCTTGAGCTTGCAGCTGTAGTCCATGCACTTAAAACCTGGCGACATTACCTTCTTGGTAATCGTTGCGAAATTTCCACTGATCACCAAAGTCTGAAATATATCTTCACCCAGCCAGATTTGAATCGCAGACAAAGACGGTGGGTTGAGTTGATCATGGATTACGACTTAGAAATAACTTACACCCCGGGGAAGGCCAATGTTATGGCTGATGCACTAAGTCGTAAGTCTTATTGTAACAATTTGATGGTACAACGAGGTCAACCACATCTCTATGAGGAATTTCAGAAGTTAAATCTTCATATTGTCCCTCAAGGATTCCTTTCTACCCTGGTGGCGAAGCCTACTCTTAGGGATCAAATCATAGCCGTGCAGGCATATGATATGGGTATATCCCGGATCAAGGAGAATATTGCTAGCGGAACCGCTAGGGATTTCTCTATCAATGAGCAAGGTGTTGTGTTCTTTCAGAACCGTTTAGTGGTTCCTAAGAGAAAACGTCTGCGGCAATTGATCCTTAAGGAGGCTCATGATTCTCCTCTCACCATTCATCCTGGTAGTACTAAAATGTATCAGGACCTATGCCACAGGTTTTGGTGGACTAGGATGAAGAGAGAAATTGTTGAGTTCGTTGCTAATTGCGACGTTTGTCGTCGAGTTAAGGAAGAACATCAAAGGCCTGCTGGCACCCTTCAACCTTTAGCTATTCCTGAATGGAAGTGGGATAAAGTCAGTATGGATTTCATTACCGGATTTCCCAAGACCAAGAAAGGAAATAATGCTATCTTTGTGGTCATTGACCGTCTTTCCAAAGTAGCTCATTTTCTTCCAGTTCATGAGAGTATAACAGCTAGCCAGCTAGCAGAGTTATATATCTCTCGAATAGTGTCTCTTCACGGTGTTCCTTTGGAGATTAACTCAGACCGTGCAAGTATCTTTACTTCTCGCTTCTGGGAGAGTTTTCAGAATGCTATGGGGACTCACTTATCTTTTAGCACTGCTTTCCATCCTCAATCAAGTGGTCAAGTAGAAAGAGTGAATCAACTCCTAGAAGATATGCTCCGAGCTTGTGTTATATCGTTCGGTATGAATTGGGAGAAGTACCTTCCATTCGCTGAATTTGCTTATACCAATTGTTATCAATCAAGCCTTGGCAAAGCTCCTTTTGATGTTCTCTATGGACGAAGATGTCGAACACCTCTTAATTGGTCAGAAACCGGAGAGAGGCAACTCTTTGGCCCGGATATGATCCAGGATGCAGAAGAGCAGGTTCACATTATTCGTGAAAAGTTGAAAACAGCCCAGTCTCGTCAAAAGAGCCAATATGATCATCATCATAAGGCTGTGACCTTTGAAGTCGACGAGAAGGCTTACCTTCGGGTTACACCTTTGAAGGGTACCAATCGATTCGGTATCAAGGGCAAGTTGGCTCCTCGTTACATTGGTCCTTTTCGCATTCTTGCCAAACGAGGAGAAGTTGCCTACCAGTTGGAACTTCCTCCGCATCTTTCCAAGGTTCATGATGTTTTCCACGTCTCGCAACTCAGGCATTGCTTTTCGGATCCTATCCGTGAAGTGGACCACGAAACGCTTGATCTCCAAGATAACCTTTCATACCGAGAATACCCTGTGCGTATTCTTGATCAAGCTGAGTGTACCACTCGACGTCGAAACCTCAAGTTTCTTAAAGTTCAATGGTCAAATCATTCCGAAAAGGAGGCAACATGGGAAAGAGAGGATCGTCTCCGACTTGAGTATCCCGTGCTATTCCCGATGACTTCCAAATCTCAGGACGAGATTCTTTTGAATGGGGGTGAGTAGTCACATCCCTGGATCCCTAACTAGGGTTAGTATTTGTGCTCATGTTTTCTTCCATTGCATTCAAGAATTTGAAACAAACTCCAAAGAAGTGGTGCAACTCAAACCAAAAACCATAGCCACTTCTTATTCAAAGGATAATCAAATCTTGCCAAAATCAATGAACCCAAAATGGAGTTCTTAAAAGTTCATTATTTATGATAAATATTGAAAACAAATTATCAGGGGAGAAAACTATTTTCAAAACACCCTTGGTATTTTATTTTAAATCGGAAAGGCCTTGAATTAAACTTTATATTTGAATTAAAAAATATTCAAGTTTTCAAAAATGTTGCAAACTTTAGGAGTAGTTGGGAATATTCCAACTAACACTCAGGGCTATTCAAACTATTTTTTGAATTGCTTTTTGAAGCCATAATAAATAGCTAATAATATCAGCAAATAAATAGAAAACAGAAATAGAAGAAAAAGGAAAAAAAAACTGTCATACGCTTACGTGCGAGGCCCAGCCCACAGGTGCAGGGTCGTCTTCTTCGTGTGCCTTCTGGTAGAGGAGTGATCGACCACGGCGGCCTCCTCCACCTCCTGCTTCGCCGTGGTGCTCTCCGGTGCCCCCTAGGACAACACGACAATGGGGATGAGTTCCCCGAGCGCGTCCCTATCCTTCCCCGCTCTCCATTCTTCCCCCTCCTCTCGGTTTTCTTTCCCTCTCCTCCTGCCACCATTAGCAGAAGCTTGAGCTCGAGGAGCCCGAGCTCTCTAGCCACAGGGAACCCTCTCCGAGTGCTCCATCCTCTCCGCCTCATCGAGCTCGACGCGCACGCCAACGGAATCGTCCTCCCCGAGCTCTGAAACGCCCCAATGCCATCGTCTTCAACCTCTGGCCGCCGGCAAATCGACGGTGGATCGCCAACTACAACACCTCCCCGAGCAGTCTGAGCCCAGCTTCGTCTCCACCGTGAGCTCGCGCGCGTTCCCCCCTGTTTCCCTTCTTTCTCCGGCACTCTAGCCACAAGACCGACGGGCCCGAGCTCCGGCAGCAGCCTCGGCTCGTTGGCGGCATGCTCCGGCCACCCTTAGCCCCTCCTGATGCCCGTAGTGGATGAGGCCGAGCCTGGGGATCATCCCAGTGCTCTTGGCACTCGATTCCGAGCACCACAGCAAAATCTGGTGCATCTCCAGCGAAGCTCTATCGCGGATCCGGTCGTTGTCGGTCAGTCTCCGGCAGGGGACGACGTGACCGGCCTAATCCCTATTAATTAGCGCTAATTAGTCGCTGAAAGTGGGCCCTAGCACTGGGTCAAACCCACTTAGGGGCTGGTCAGCGCGGGATTATCTCCTGTGTCGCTGACCAGTGGCCCCCACCTGTCAGGTTTGACCTGACCAGGTCGGTTGACGTGCTGACACAGTGCTGACGTGGTTATGACGCAATAAAGAGATTTTCTGATTTAAAAGAATTCCAGAAAATGCTCAAAACTTCTAAAAATAGTAGAAAATAATCTGTAACTCCAATGAAAATAATTTATATATGAAAAAGGATCACAAAAATCCAAGGAATCTGATTATGATATTTTCAAACATGTTTGAAAATGTTAACATCAACTAACAGATTAAATGATGAATAGGATAACCTTATTAAATAATTTGGAGTTGGAATTTGAAATCCATTTGAATTCCACTTCAAATATTATGACCAAACCATGATCAAGTACAACCAGCAGCCCAACATACCATCATCATGCATGCTAAAACAAGATTACCAGAGCATCAGGTCGAATCAATTAAAAGGGTATCTGAAAATACCTTATTTGAAGTGATATTTGAATCTCGATTCAAATCAACTTCAACTTAAGAGATGGTAGCTACATTAGCCTACCACCTTTCATTTTCATGCCATGCTCATGCATCATCTTGTTGCATATGATTGTTATTGATTGATGTTGTTTTATCGGTAGGCCCCGCTCCTCCGGATTCCTTCGAATATCCGGCTGACGGATATTGTCCCTCTGCTGAGCAACAAGGCAAGGAACCATTTTGATCATACCGATAAATCCCGTGTTCTCGCTCCTGCTCTTATTTCTTGCATAGGGAAAATGCTTTCAATGCTTTTACCACGTTAGTTGAACCCACTTCCTTTGCATGACCTGCCCTTGTCACAGTAAATAGCTGAACCTTGCAACCTAGCATACCTGGTAGATGCTTGAGCCATGATGTGCCTTATCCTGCTATGCATGCTATGCTTAGAGTTGTGTATGGTCTGTCATCTGGGTGATGAACAGAATTGTGAAAATGTGTTCAGTAAGTAAAGGTTGTGTGGTTGACCCTAATTTGGTAAAGGTACCGGTGAAAGGCTATGTAGGAGTACATGGCGGGTTGTTTCATTGGAACCGTCCTTAGGAACTGAGTTCCGTGTATGTAATCCAAGACTAGATACTACCACACGTTGGGATACTTAATTGACCCTCTCGACTTATTAATCGCTTAGTACTCGGTCCAGGAGTTGCAAGTAGTTTCTGGTGTTTATAGTCATGCTGGAGGCCGTGCGTAGCGCTGACCTTAGAGGTGGGCTATGATGCGGTAGGAAGTGGCACGGTGTACCAAGTGGCACCCGGATGGTGGGCTTGGGAACCCTGCGCACATCATTTGGGGTCGTGGCGGAAACCTCGGCCCGACTTCCGTGCGGGTTACCCTCAGATAGGCGATAGACCTGGACTAAGTATTAGCGTGGTTAATGGTCGTGGCCAACTCCCTCCTTGGGCTTCCGCTTGAAGGTTGATGAGGTGCATGACGTGCACATGGCGATAAGTGGCGAGAGCGTGTGTGAAGAAGTACACCCCTGCAGGGTTATGATCTATTCAAATAGCCGCGTCCGCGGATATGCACTACTTGGAAACATATGTTGTTCATAGATAACTATAATGGCTACTCATAAAATTGTCAAGATAAGCGTGAGGGTCGTGGACGGAATTTCCATATGGAGACGGAATGATTCCACGATGGAGTATTGTTGTGGTGTTAGTGGACTCATGTGCGAGAAATCAAAGTTGTCAAAACTATTTAAAAATGCAAGTTGTCTAGCCATGAGTCAAATGCTGGCTTTCCGCATGAAACCCCACAACTCCTTATTGATACATTGCATGAGTAGATAGATTTACCGAAGTCTTGTTGAGTACTTTTGTACTCACGTTTGCTTAATAAATTGTTGCAGAGGTTGTTAATGACCCTAATGGAGGGTTCTACCTAGACATCGACAACGACGAGTAGCTGGTATCCCAGCTACAATCTGGCCCTAGGATGGGTCTGTAGATAGTCTGGTCATGTGCCTTTATCTTTCCAGCTGTCTGTACTCAGACAGTTTTAAATCTTTTGCTGGATTATAAGAATTGTGTGTATGACTTGTGATGATGGGTCGTGAGACCCCTACCTTGTAATATTATGTGTGTGGCTCTTCCGGGCCTTCTAAATAAAGTTTGCATGTTTATGGGTATATTGTGATGCAATCGATGTATCTATACATATCGGTATGCCATGCGTACGTGTGTTGTACTTGATATGTATGGGGTTCGAATACCTAGTCGTAGGCTTTAGTAGCACTCTTTACAAGGAAATGCCCCTTTGTGATTCCATCGAGCCATGGTAGTTCGCTATTGCTCCAGACACATTGGTTGACCGGCATGTGTCCTTCTTAGTTGTTGTGTCTGTCCCTTTAGGAAATGTCACGCGATGTCATGGAGTCCTTGTAGCTTGCTACGACTCGTCTACATTCGTTGATGACCGACACCTGCTTTACTGGGTCATGTATGCCTGTCCCTGTGCGGAACTATCGCTTTGGTTTATGACTAGACATGTCGATCCGGGTTCTTTGTCATTAGATTGCTAGCGACACAATTGCATACGCGAGTCAAAAGGCGCAAACGGTCCCGGCTAAGGTAAGGTTGCAGCCGTGGGGATAACCGTGCATGAGACCGCAAAGCGATGCGATGTGTTACAGGCTGGATTCCTATGGCTTAGGATCGGGGTCCCAACATTGACTTTCCAATAAAATATGAAAAATTAAACACTACAGCCAAAGTTTCTGTTTTTACACAACACATATCAAAGAATCAATTCAAACATCCTAATGTGAATTCTTGGAACTTTTTATTGAAAAGCAAGATTATTGAATAACGCCTAACATAGAAAAGCAAAATAAAATGACACGCCAAGCAAAACACATATTATGTGGTGAATAAAAATATAGCTCCAAGTAAGATACACTGACAGTGTTGAAGACGAAAGAGGGGATGCCTTCCGGGGCATCCGCAAGCTTAGACGCTTGACTACTCCTTGTATATTACCTTGGGGTAGCCTTATCCATCCACAATCTTAGGTTCTTGCTGCTCCTTATCATCCGCATATTGATATCTCACCCCAAAACTTCAAAACTTCAATCACAAAAAACTTAACACAAACTTCATGAGATCTGTTAGTATAATAGGCAAATCATAAACTTTGGGTACTGTTATAAATTGATTCATATTTAGTTATTGCATAGGGTACTGTATTTTGATTTCTCAATGGCTTATACCCTCCGAGACAATCCATAGCATCATCAAAACAAGCAAACTATGCAAGCAAAAATAGAATTTGTCTAAAATAGAATAGTCTATCATGAGTAGCACAAATACCAAACTTTTGTAACTCAAACAACTCTGAAACATTAGGAGGGCCTGTGTAATTTATATATTAATGTTGTGTAAAAAACTCAGATCAAAAAGACATTCCTATAAAATAACAGAAATTCTGCACTAGACATCGAAGTTTTTGTTTTTGCACAGAATCAAATATACTATCATCCAAATCATCCAAAAGTCTTTACTTGGTACATTATTTTTGTAATACAAAGGATTTATACAAGGGGATAATTTTGTTGATAAGTTTCTATAATAAAGATTCACAAAGTTTCCATGTGCATCAACAAAGTTCAAGGCTAGCCCCCACTTCAACGGTGCTCATCTTTCTCACTTTCGCCTTTCTTTTTGAAAACTGTTTTAGGTTCCCCACTTTATTTTTTATTTTTAATTATTTTAAAAGCACACAACAGAAATAAATGAATCTCTAAAACTTCTCAGTTGTCCACAACAGCTCTTTCTTTAAAGCCATTAAGCTAGGCATATGGTGCTCAATTAATTGATCCATCCGGATCCCAAGGTATATCAAAGCCAATTTTAATTAACAATGATTTGTAATTAAGTAGTGAGCACAAAGTGATATATATCATGTGAAAACGCAGTCTAACTCTCTTCCTATGCATTGGCATGTCATAAAAGAATAGTTCATGCACATCAAGTAAAGGCCAATACATAGCATAAGTAGTTTCTTGCAATTTTATCGTATTGGAAACATAGAGGGGTGAAAATTTGGTTCCTCTCTCATAATAATTACAAGTAGGAGAGGCAAGCACATGCATATTATATTCATCAAAATCAGCATGTGTAGTGGTAAAACACAACCCATCAATATAATCCTTAATAAGTGCAAACTTATTTGATATAGTGTAGTTGGCTAAATTCAAAAATATAACAGGACTATCATGTGTGGGTGCAATAGCAACAGTTTCCTTCTTAACATAAGGAACTATAGCAAGTTCATCTTCATAAGCATAATTCACATTGGCATCATGGCCACAAGCATAGCAAGCATCAAGCTCATCAAAAAGCGACATTTCAAATGAATCCAAGGGATCATAGCATTCATCCTTCAGTATGCACAAAGGGAAATTAAAGAATGTATGAGTTGAAGAGTTACACTTATTAGAAGGTGGGAACGGCTAGCTAATTTGCTCTTCCTCCTTTTGCTCCTCACTCTCCTCCTCATCTTTTTCATCTAATGAGCTCACAGTTTCAGCAATTTCTTGTTCCATAGATTCCTGCAAAATATTAGTCTCTTCCAAGGCAGCAGTCATCCTTTCAATAAACTCATTAATACCATCAATATATTCATAATTCTCATAGCAATATTTAACTATGGCAATTTTTTCAGATTTGTAACGAATATCGTCATACTTTTTAATCAAACAAGCAATTTCATATGCACCCTTAAAATCAACAAATTCTTCTATTTGTTCCACATCATAGTAATCATATATACCATTAGCGTAAGAAGCCAAGGTTTTATTATCATTAAATTCACATTTAAAGGGAAGGTGTAGACCCTTACTCTTACAGCAACAAGTATAATCACTTCTCACACATAAATCCCAAGCATACCAACGCAACATTTTAATTTGATCCCATAAGTTTTTCCCTTTTCGAGACAAGGGATAATCCCTAAAGTACTCACGTTGATACAACGTGTCTCCCATTCTCAAGTTGAATGAGGATTTCTCATGATTATCAAAGCAGTAATTAATGTGTTTCACATAATTAGTATCGAGGGTTTTAGGGGGTTACCCATCTACATGACTAGTAAGTACAACTAATTTTTTTGTGTTTGGTGTTCCATATCCATAACTAAAGGTTATAACAACTAATAACATAAAGTAAAAATTATTTAGTGATACAGCAAACAAGCACATACGAAAATATCAACCACTATGTTATTGCTCCCTAGCAACGGTGCCAGAAAAAGGTCTTCATAACCCACGAGTGTAGGGGATCATTTGTAGCCTTTTTCGATAAGTAAGAGTGTCGAACCCAACGAGGAGCTAAAGGTAGAATTAATATTTTCTCAAGTTCTATCAACCATCGATACAACTCTATGCACGCTAACTCTTACTTTACCTAGAACAAGTATGAAACTATTTTGTGGGAAAGAAACTAGAAGTACTTAGTAGGTGTAATAGATAGGTTTGCAAGGTAATAAAGAGAAAGTACATAAACCTTAGGGGCTGTTTTGCAAGAAAATAAAGAGCATGGAAATAAAAGTTAGGGGTTGTTTAGTAGAAATCTTTTTGTGTAACGCAAGAGAAAGATTGTCCATAGGCAATTGAATATAAGATGATAGATACTTATCGTATGCAATGAGGGATAGGAATACCCTAACACACTTTCCGTACTTGGATCATATGCACCTACGATTGGGCCTCTAGCAAACAGCCGCAACTACTAGAAATCATTAAGGTAAACCCAACCATAACATTAAACATCAATTCCTCTTTACTCCCACACACACACAACTCCCTTGCCAAGGTGTAAGTTTCTACCACTCTCGCTGCCCACTATAAGAGAATCCTGAACATATTGCAAACAATACAGCGTGTATCCTTCACGTGTGTGCCTCACGGAAGGCACATTAGGACAGGACCATATCAACACACAACTCATATCAATAACATGATAGCACAATTAACCCGTAGGACAATAGAAATCTACTCAAACATCATAGGGTAGCCACACATCATTGGATAATAATATATAGCATTAAGCACCATGTTCAAGTAGAGATTACAGCGGGGAAGCGAAGTTTTACAACGCTGCATAGAGGAGGAGAGAGTTGGTGGTGATGTCGGTGAAATTGTTTGTGTAGATTGTTGTCATGATGGTTGCCCTCGCGGCGCTTTGGAGCCACCGGAAGAGAAGGGGAGAGAGCCCCCCTCCTTCTTCTTCTTCTTCCTTGGCCTCCTCACTAGGAGGGAGGAGAGCATCTCCTCTGATCCATGGTGGCCATAGCACCCGGAGGGAAGTAGCCCCTCCGACATTAGATCTCCCTTTGTTTCTCTCTTGTTTTTGCGACATGTTTGCTTGCCCTTCACTGTTTCTTAAAGATCCGTTAATTCGTAACTCTGATTGGGCTGAAATTCGAAGGGATTTTTTATGGAAAATTATCTTTCTTGCGGCCAAAGGAGAGCTCCAACCTTCTCAAGGGTTGTCCACAAGGTATCAGGACGCGACCCCACCCCTTGTCGTGCCCTGTTAGCTTGTACGGCCCTCGGGCACCGTCTTGTATTGATTCCCACTCCCAAAATTCACATATATTCCAAAATACCTCCGTAAATCATTATCCATTTGGTGTATGATACGTCTCCAACGTATCTATAATTGTTTATGGTTCCATGCTATTATCTTGTCAAACTTTGGATGTTTTGTATGCCTTTTATATCTTTTTTGGGACTAACTTATTAACTCAGTGCCAAGTGCCAGTTCCTATTTTTGCCGTGTTTTTGACCCTTTTCAGAGGAAGATTTTAAACGGTGTCCAAACGGAATAAAACACCGACAAGATTTTTTCCGGGACAGAAGATACGCACGAGACTCGAGAACCAAGGTAGGGGCCACCAGGGGACCCCACAATCCCCCTAGGCACGGCCAGGGGGCCCGCGCCTAGTAGGCTTGTGGGCCCCCCGTGGCTCGTCTTCCCTACCTCTTCTTCCTATAAATTCCTGAAAATTCCAAAACTACGAGAGAGATCCACGAAAATACTTTTCCGCCGCCACAAGATTTTGTCTCCGCAAGATCCCATCTGGGCATGTTCTGGTGCCCTGCTGGAGGGGGATTCGGATACGGAGGGCTTCTTCATCAACACCATGACCTCTTCGATGATGCGTGAGTAGTCCACCATAGACCTTTGGGTCCATAGCTAGTAGCTAGATGGCTTCTTCTCTCTCTTGGATCTTCAATACAAAGTTCTCCATGATCTTCATGGAGATCTATCTGATGTAATCTTCTTTGCGGTGTGTTTGTCGAGATGTGATGAATTGTGGATTTATGATCAGATTATCTATGAATCTTATTTGAGTTTCTTCTGATCTCTTATATGCATGATTTCATATCCTTGTAATTCTCTTCGAGTTGTGGGTTTTGTTTGGCCAACTTGATCTATGATTCTTGCAATGGGAGAAGTGCTTGGTTTTGGGTTCATACCGTGCGGTGACCTCACCCAGTGAAAGAAGGGGTAGCGAGGCACGCATCATGTTGTTTCCATCAAAGGTAAAAAAGATGGGCTTTTCATCATTGGTTTGAGTTTATCCCTCTACATCATGTCATCTTGCTTAAGGCGTTACTCTGTTCGTCATGAACTCAATACACAAGATGCATGCTGGATAGCAGTCGATGTGTGGAGTAATAGTAGTAGATGCATAAAGTATCGGTCTACTTGTCTCGGACGTGATGCCTATATGTATGATCATTGCCTTAGATATAGTCATGACTTTGCGATGTTCTATCAATTGCTCGATAGTAATTTGTTCACCCACTGTAATATTTGCTATTTTGGGAGAAGCCTCTAGTGAACACTATGGCCCCGGGGTCTACTTCACATCATATTTTCAGCCTTACACTTTTACTTCGTTGCACTTTCCTCCTTCAGATCTCACTTTGCAATCAATCTTGAAGGGATTGAAAACCCCGTTATAGTGTTGGGTGCAAGCTCGTTTGTGTTTGCGCAGATACTCTAGAACTTGGCTCGATTCTCCTACTGGATTGATACCTTGGTTCTCAAATTTAGGGAAATACTTACTCCTCCTGTGCTGCATCACCCTTTCCTCTTCAAGGGAAAAACCAACGCAAGCTCAAGAGGCAGCAGAAGGATTTCTGGCGCAGTTGCCGGCGGGGAGCCTCCGGCGAGCACCAGAACCTCGGGGGGGCTCGGAAATGGCGCACAGAGGGCCAAACGCACGGCTGAGACCATGGAAGGAACGGCCACTCGATGGCGCGCACGATGGGACAAGCCCCAGGGGCTGGGGTGGCCGGAATCAATGCCGGCGACGAGCTTGGCGGTGACCAAGTTCGGTCATCGTCGAGGCCATCGGATACGGGGTCAAAACGCTCGGGGTTGGGCACCTATCGCATCTACGCAACGTCCTGAGGCTGTTGGTAGCCTCAGACGGACCAACACTTGACCGGAGGGTTACCGGCGACGAGCTGCAGCGGCGGTCCTTGTCGGGCTCCGGTGAAACTAGGGCTAGAGGAGGGGATCGACGGGGGAAACTTAGGGGAAATGACCCATGCTCACGGGGAGTGCAGGGGTGGCGCTAGTCTGCTCGGGGACGGCCTGGAGAGGGAGAACGACGGCGGCGATCTTCGGTGGCCCGAGGAAGAAGACGACTGTTGCGTGTCGATTCACTACATCTGGGCGTCGGGCTCGTGGCTAGGAAGCTTCAGGGGGTTGCGGCGGAGCTAAAGCGCGGCTCAGAAGGAAGGAAGGACGGCTAGAACGACGACGAGCTCGAGCTTTGCTCGGGCTCCAATGGCGGCAGAAGGAAGGAGGGGAGATCCGAGAGGAGGGGAGGAACTGACGCTGGGAATGGATAGGGGCGGCCTCGGGGAGCTTATCCCCGGCCTTGCCAGCACGAGGCGGCGACCAGGCAGGCGCACAGGTGCGTGGCCGCGCCGGAGAACGCGGCGGCCACCTCCTGCTGCCTACTCGCGGGAGGAAGACGACAGGGCTTAGATGGGCTGGGTCAGGCTATAGGCGACAGGTAACCTCTTTTCCATTTCCTTCTGTTTTATTTCTGTTTTAATTTCTGACATTGATTTGCTATTTATTTCAGTTCCCAAACAATTGTAAAAACTAAGTTAAGCACCCTAGAATATTAGTTGGAATATTTCCAACTATTTCCAAAGTTTTCAACATTTTTGAAAATTTATAGTTTCTGATTTCAAATTTAAAATTTGAAACCAGTAGCTTTTTGCACTTATTTAAAATGCTTAAAGTGTCAAGAAAATAGTTTTCTCCAATGCTCATTTACTTTCATGATTTATCAGAAAGTTTGAACATTTCTTGAGGCCATTTTGGGTTCATTGATTTTAACTAGTTTGAGATTTCCTTTATTTAAAGTAGTGGCTAGGGTTTTGGGTTTTCCTTCACCTCTTTCTTTGATCTTATTGAAAAATTCTTAGATGCAAATGCAAAGAAGACATGAGCACAAGTCTAATTTGGAGATCAAGCGTTTCGTGGTCCACTTCACGGATAGGATCCGAAAAGCAACGCCTGAGTTGCGAGACGTGGAAAGCATCATGAACCTTGTAAAGATGCGGAGGAAGT
This sequence comes from Hordeum vulgare subsp. vulgare, assembly GCF_904849725.1. Taxonomy (NCBI): domain Eukaryota; kingdom Viridiplantae; phylum Streptophyta; class Magnoliopsida; order Poales; family Poaceae; genus Hordeum; species Hordeum vulgare. The sequence goes on from NC_058520.1 coordinate 311,134,313, forward strand.
TCCAACTGGTAGGCAACTTCTCCTCATTTGGCAAGAATGCGAAAAGGACCAATGTAACGAGGAGCCAATTTGCCCTTGATACCGAATCGATCGGTACCCTTCAAAGGTGTAACCCGAAGGTAAGCCTTCTCGTCAACTTCAAAGGTCACAGCCTTATGATGACGATCATATTGGCTCTTTTGACGAGACTGGGCTGTTTTCAACTTTTCACGAATAATGCGAACCTGCTCTTCTGCATCCTGGATCATATCCAGGCCAAAGAGTTGCCTCTCTCCGGTTTCTGACCAATTAAGAGGTGTCCGACATCTTCGTCCATAGAGAACTTCAAAAGGGGCTTTGCCCAAGCTTGATTGATAACTATTGTTATAAGCGAATTCGGCGAATGGAAGGCACTTCTCCCAATTCATACCGAACGAAATAACACAAGCTCGGAGTATATCTTCTAGGATTTGATTCACTCTTTCTACTTGACCACTCGATTGGGGATGGAAAGCAGTGCTAAAAGATAAGTGAGTCCCCATGGCATTCTGAAAACTTTCCCAGAAGCGAGAAGTAAAGATACTTCCACAGTCCGAGTTAATCTCCAGGGGAACACCATGAAGAGACACTATTTGGGAGATATATAACTCTGCTAGCTGGCTAGCTGTTATACTCTCACGAACGGGAAGAAAATGAGCCACTTTGGAAAGACGGTCAATGACCACGAAGATAGCATTATTTCCTTTCTTAGTCTTGGGAAATCCCGTAATAAAATCCATGCTAACTTTATCCCATTTCCACTCAGGAATAGCTAGAGGCTGAAGGGTGCCAGCAGGCCTTTGATGTTCTGCCTTAACTCGACGACAAACGTCGCAGTTAGCAACGAACTCAGCAATTTCTCTCTTCATAGCCCACCAGAACCTCTGGCGTAGGTCCTGATACATCTTAGTACTACCGGGATGAATGGCGAGAGGAGAATCATGAGCCTCCTTAAGGATCAATTGCCGCAGACGTTTGCTCTTGGGAACCACTAAACGGTTCTGAAAGAACACAACACCTTTCTCATTGATGGAGAAATCCCTAGCGTTGCCGCTAGCGATATTCTCTTTGATCCGGGATATACCCTTATCATAGGCCTGCACGGCTATGATTTGATCCCTAAGAGTAGGCTTCGCCACCAGGGTAGAAAGGAATCCTTGAGGAACAATATGAAGATTCAACTTCCGAAAGTCCTCATAGAGATGTGCTTGACCTTGTTGTAGCATCAAATTGTTACAATAAGATTTACGACTTAGCGCATCGGCCATAACATTGGCCTTCCCCGGGGTGTAAGTTATCCCTAAGTCGTAATCCGAGATCAACTCAACCCACCGTCTTTGCCAGAGATTCAAATCCAGTTGGGTGAAGATATATTTCAGACTTTGGTGATCAGTGAAAAATTCGCAACGATTACCCAGAAGGTAATGTCGCCAGGTTTTTAGTGCATGGACCACAGCTGCAAGCTCAAGGTCATGTGTGGGATAATTATCCTCATGTGGACGCAACTGACGAGATGCGTATGCCATCACATGACGATCTTGCATGAGAATGCAACCTAATCCTTGTCGCGAGGCGTCGCAATAGATAACAAAGTCCTTAGAAAAATCTGGTGGTAGCAACACAGGTGCGGAAGTCAGGCGTCTTTTCAGTTCCTGAAAACTATGCTCACACTGTGGTGTCCAGTCGAACTTTTTATCTTTCTTGAGGAGTTCAGTTAGAGGCTTTGCAACCTTGGAGAAATTCTCGACGAAGCGGCGACAATAGCTCGCTAAACCAAGAAAACTCCTAATTTGCTTAACCGATTCAGGTTGAGTCCAATCAAGGATAGCTTGAACTCTCTCGGGATTGACAGCAATACCCTTACCAGAGATTACGTGACCTAGATAGGTCACTTCTGGTAACCAGAATTCACATTTTGAAAACATGGCATAAAGGCGATGCTCTCGAAGTTTCATCAATACCAGCCTTAGATGCTCAGCATGTTCTTGTTCATTCTTCGAGTAGATGAGAATATCATCGAGGTATACTACGACGAATTTATCCAAATACTCCATGAAGATTGAATTCATCAGTCGAGAGAAGGTGGCTGGGGCATTGGTTAAACCGAAGGACATGACGGTGTACTCATATTGGCCATTACGAGTAACAAAAGCCGTTTTTGGAATGTCCCCGTTCTTGATCTTGATTTGATGGTATCCCAACCTCAAATCCATTTTGGAGAAGACTGAGGATCCAGCGAGCTGATCGTACAGGTCGTTGATCCAGGGGAGCGGATACTTGTTCTTTATGGTGACCAGATTAACTGGTCGGTAATCTACAACCATCCGATCCGTTCCGTCTTTCTTCTTGACGAAGAGGACGGGGCAAGCCCAGGGAGAAGAGCTAGGACGAATGAAACCTTTGTTCAAGGCCTCATCTAGTTGCTTTTTCAGTTCGGCTAGCTCCAGGGATGTCATCTTATATGGTCTTCTGGCTATTGGAACAATTCCTGGAACAAGATCTATCACAAACTCTACATCTCTGTCAGGTGGAATTCCTGGCAGTTCCTCTGGAAAAACATCCGGGAAGTCACGGACTACCGGAATGTCTTCAAGTTCCGGAAGAGAGCTGGCATTTTGGGAATAGAGTTGGCATTTGGCAACTCGACTGGAGACATTTACTATCTCACCCGAGGGATGGGTAAGCTGGACATTTCTAGAATGAGTATCAATCTTGGCATAGTGAGCTGACATCCAGTCCATGCCCAGGATGATATTAATATCCGAAGATTTCAATGCTATCAATGAGGCTACAAAAACTAGCCTGTCTACTAGAATTTCATTGTCATAGGTTATCCTAGAGGTTTTCCATTTACTACCAGGAGTTTGGACAACCAATGGAATTGGCATATCACAAAAAGACATGTTATGCAACTGTGCATAACTTTCTGAAATGAAGGAATGAGAAGACCCAGTGTCAAAGAGAACAGACGCTGGGTGATGATTAACAAGAAGCGTACCCAGCATGACGTCGGGATCCTCTACAGCTTCTTCTGCTGACACATAGTTCACACGGCCACGTGCAGGAGTTGGCTTCACATAGTAAGCTTTGCCCGACTTGGCCTGCCCGACGGACTTTCCGGGTTGCTTGGCACCCACATTCTGAGGACACTCACGGGAATAGTGCCCTGGTTCTCCACACTTATACCATATCACTTGGTTGGCACGTGGTGCAGCATTGCTAGCTGGACCACCATAAGATTTTGCTGGAGGGTTGGCCTGATTCATCTGAGGCGCCACGTGGGATGGCCTCGGAGTGTATCTTGGTGGTAGAGAACTGTTTGGAACCCACAGCCTGCGTTTTGGAAACGCGGAACCAGAAGACGAGCCAAAGTCACGGGAGTGCTTCCTTGTGGCTTCGAAGTCAGTATGACCAGTCTCGGCACTGATCGCTTTCTTGACCAGGGCTTGAAAGCTTGCATACTCATGGAGGGGCGGATCACGACGAAGCTCAGGGCTCAGACCCTTACGGAATCTTGCTTGCTTCTTGGCGTCGGTAGACACCTCCTCTGTTGCATAGCGGGCAAGGTTACCGAACTCGCGGCTATAGGCATCCACAAACAACTTGCCCTGAGTGAAGGCACAGAACTCCTCTCTCTTTCTGTCCATCAGGCCCTCTGGAATATGGTGCAGATGAAAAGTTGCACTGAAGTCTGCCCATGTGGCCACTGGTTCAACGGGACGCATAGCTTCAAAGTTCTCCCACCACAGATTGGCGGGTCCTTCCAGGAAATACGCCGCAAAGGTCAACTTGTCGGCCTCAGACACATTCGCAGAGCGAATCTTGCGTGAGATGCTGCACAGCCAGTCATCAGCATCGAGGGGATCGACGAAATGATGAAACTTTGGAGGATTCAGCTTCACAAAGTCATTGAGGGACACTGCGGCATTCCTAGGCTGTCAAGCCGTATTCTGCTCAATACGCTCTAACAGTCGGTTGGTCTCTCTTTTATTTCTCTCTGCCTCAAGAATCACTTCCACCAGAGAAGGCGGGTGAGGCAGGTCTTCCTGCGACGCTTGACTACCCTCGCCTTGCTCATGAGCAGGGGCACGGTTCAACCTAGTGAACACCATCCTAACAAACAAACTCACAGCTTAGACCAATATCATATCAATACTAGCTATGGATTAAGAATGTACTCAACACACGGAATGCGGAAATGAATATCCGAACAGCATGGTAACAAGCAACTGCTATATATACACCATGGTTCATACACACCCTTACATAGTTCAGTACAACCTTAAACGAAGAGCAAACTACTGAAATTATGAAACTACTCATCAGAGGCTTACAAGCTTCCTATACATTATTTATCTAGGCCTCCGGAATTCATTTCACATCACCGGCATACTTCACAAGTCAAGCAGGACTGTGAACGTACGGCTACTACCATCCTATCCTTCTGCTCATAGCTCAGGCATCCGCATAGAACATCTCATAGAGATTACCTCCATGACCTGGTAGCTCAACTTGCGGATCAGGAAACACTCTAGCCTGAGATCCCTGGGATCCATAAGGACACGGATGTGGCCTTGGTCCCCTGACTGGTGGTAAGAGGGGTCCCCGAAGAGGTGTGACTCCTCCTATAGCTGGCCAGTCAACGTGAGCCAGAAGATGGGTCCTAACAGGGTTCAGCATCTCCATCTCTCCATACCCTGTCTGGACTACCGGTGCCAGCTGCGTCAAAGCCGTCCACAGACGGGCACGGGTAGCATAAAGCTCCATACGGAGAGCACGGGGATCCCTGTCTCTGTTCTCTAGCATCTCAACAGTGGACTGCAGTAGTGGATCCTCCATAGAAGAATCAAAGTAGACTCCACTGAGGTATCCCTCTTCACCAGGCTGAGAGGCCGGAACATAGCAGAACTCTGAATTCTGCAGCAGTGCATGTCTCGCTCTCATAATGGTCAGCATTGAATAGGCAGCATCCTGTACTGCCATGTCAACGGTGACCCCCAACCCATAAGACCAATGGATTGGCTTCTCAGCTCCAGGGTAGTCTGGAAATACCCTAACAGTGCAGATGTACTGTCTCTGGTTGAAGTCTCGGTATTGTTCCTCTACTGTGTACTCGGGTACCAGCGGTAACCGCACACCGACATCACCCTGACCAGCATGGCCGTATGACCCGGCACATCAATGCACCTGGTCAGACGTACCACCTGACGAGAAGGACGGCCAGGCATCTGTAAATAGAGAGTAATGCAGAAGCATTAGAGCTCTGAATGAAAAATTGGGCAGCATAACGGCTGTAAATGCTCAAAAACAAATTTTGAGACAACCCAAAAATGGAATAGCGTAACCACTCAACTATCAAGTTCAACTCTCTGATCATCAAACTTACTTCCTTTTCCTAGGAATGACAGAAACCCAATATCTCTTGACCCGTAGTCCTATAATCTACCAATCAGAAACACGAGCCTAGAAGAAGAGAAGTAACCTAGTCCTTAATTCCCGCAGAAGAGACGAGGATGACCAGAATAGAGTAACTTGAGAATAGAACATGAGTCTTACGTTCCCTTCCACAAACAATTCCCTTATATATAACTAAAGCAATTCTAGACACAACTTCGACCAGTTTGGCTTAGTAATCCTACAGTCAGTCAGGCTCTGATACCAACGCTGTCGGGACCCCGATCCTAAGCCATAGGAATCTAGCTTGTAACACATCGCATCCCTTTGCGGTCTCACGCACCGTTAACTCCTCGGCTGCAGATTTACCTTAGCCGGGACCGTTTGCCTCTTTTGACTCACGTATGCAATAGTGTCGCTAGCATTCCAATGTCAAAGAACCCGGATCGACATGTCTAGTCATAAACCAAAGTGGCAGTACCGCACAAGGACACGCATACATGACCCAACAAAGCAGGTGTCGGTCACCAGCGAGTGTAGACGAGTCGTAGCAAGCTACAAGGACTCCATTACATCGCGTGGCATTTCCCCAAAGAGGACAGACACAGCAGCAAGAAGGACACATGTCGGTCAACCAATGTGTCCGGAGCAGTAGCGAACTACCAAGGCTCGTTGGATCACAAAGGGGCATTTCCTTGTGAGGAATGCTACTAAAGCTCACGACTAGGTAATCCAACCCCATACATATCAAGTAAGACACACGTACGCATGGCATACCGATATGTATAGATACATCGATGGCATGACAACATAACCATAAACATACAACCCTTATTTAAGAGGCTCGGAAGAGCCACACACATAATATTACACATTAAGGGTCTCACGACCCATAATAGCAGTCATTCAGTTACAAGCCAGCGGAAGAGTTATAAACTGTCTGACTATAGACAGGGCAACTAGACGGCACATGGCCTGACTATACTACAGATCCAACGTAGGGCCAGATCGTAGCTGGGACACCAGCTACTCGTCGTCGTCGATGTCTACGAAGAACCCTCCATTAGGGTCATTAGCAACCTCTGCAACATTTATTAAGCAAACATGAGTACGAAGGTACTCAGCAAGGCTTTAGGACAACTAACTACTCATGCAAGGTATCAAAAGGTATTGTGGGGTTTCATGCAGAAAGCCAGCATTTGACTCGTGGCTAGAAAACTTGTATTTTTAAATAATTTTGATAACTTGATTTCTCGCACACGAGTCCACTAACACCACAACAATACACTATCATGGAATCATTCCGTCTCCGTACGGAAATGCCGTCCACGACACTCACGCTTATCTTGGCAATTTTATGAGTAGCCATTGAAGTTATCTATGAACAACATATGTCTCCAAGTAGTCCATATCCGCGGACGCGGCTATTCGAATAGATTATAACCCTGCAGGGGTGTACTTCGTCACACACGCTCTCGCCACTTATCGCCATGTGCACGTCATGCACCTCGGCAACCTTCAAGCGGAGGCCCAGCGAGGGAGTCAGCCACGACCGTTAACCACACTAGTACCTAGTCCAGGTTTATCTCCTATCTGAGGGTAACCCGTACGGAAGTCCGGCCGAGGTTTCCGCCACGGCCCCAAACGATGTGCGCAGGGTTCCCAAACCCACCATCCGGGTGCCACTTGGTACACCGTGCCACTGCCTACCGCATCACGGCCCACCTCTCAGGTTAGCACCATGCACGGCCTCCAGCATTACTATAAACACCAGAAACTACTTGCAACTCCTGGACCGAGTACTAAGCGATTAATAAGTCGAGAGGGTCAATTAAGTATCCCAACGTGTGGTAGTATCTAGTCTTGGATTACATATACGGAACTCAGTTCCTAAGGACGGTTCCAATGAAACAACCCGCCATGTACTCCTACACAGCCTTTCACCGGTACCTTTACCAAATCAGGTTCAACACACAATCTTTGCTTACCGAACACATTCTCACAATTCTGTTCATCTCCCAGATGACAGACCATACACAACTCTAAGCATAGCATGCATAGCAGGATAAGGCACATCATAGCTCAAGCAACTACCAGGTATGCTAGGTTGCAAGGTTCGGCTATTTACTGTGACAAGGTTAGGTCATGCAAAGGAAGTGGGTTCATCTAACGTGGCAAAAGCAGTTGAAGCCTTTGATCCTAATGCAATAAATAAGTGCAGGAGCAAGAACATGGTAATTATCGGGATGATCAAAAGGGTTGCTTGCCTTGTTGCTCAGAGGAGGGACGATATCCGTCAGACGGATATTCGGTGGAATCCGGAGGTGCGGAGCCTACCGAAATGAATGGCAACATTCAATCACAATCATATGCAATCAAAATTATGCATGAACATGGCATGAGAATGCAAAGTGACAAACTAATAATCAACATGTGTTAGGTTTGAAGTTGATTTTAATCACATTCAAATATCAATTCAGAAGAGGTATTCTCGAATACCGATTTAATTGATTCGACCTGATGCTCAGATCAACTTGATGTTAACATCCATGAGATGTCATGTTAGGGTACTGAATTGTAATTAGGACAGTGTGTGATCATGGCATTCATAATGAAATTTGAATATTTTCCAAATTCCATTTAAAAAGTTATTATAAGAATTGAATTATTCCTTATTCTACATGTTTGGGTTCTGTAACTTTTTCAAACTAGAATGAAAATAGCATATTCAGAATCCTTGAATTTTTCTGATGCTTTTTCATATATAAATTATTTTCATTGGAGTTACAGATTAATTTCTATGAATTTTTGAAGTTTTAAACATTTGTGGAATTATTTTTATACTGAAAAATACCTTTATTGCATCAGCATGACATCAGCAGGTCCATCTGGCCGTTGAAAGTCAAACCTGACCAGTGGGACCCACTGGTCAGTCTCTCTGGTCAATTTTAGATTAAGTTTAAACTTAATTAACTGATTAACCTTACTGGACCCACATGTCAGTGACTGATTAACTTATTTGATTTATTTTTATTAACTTTAAACTTGCCAGAGGCTGGCCCCACCAGTCAGTGGCTCAGGCCAGCCGAGATCCACCGGCGGCGAGGTCGTCCTCGCCGGCGGGGAGCCTCCGGCGAGCACCAGAACCTCGGGGGGGCTCGGAAATGGCGCACAGAGGGCCAAACGCACGGCTGAGACCATGGAAGGAACGGCCACTCGATGGCGCGCACGATGGGACAAGCCCCAGGAGCTGGGGTGGCCGGAATCAACGCCGGCGACGAGCTTGGCGGCGACCAAGTTCGGTCATCGTCGAGGCCATCGGATACGGGGTCAAAACGCTCGGGGTTGGGCACCTATCGCATCTACGCAACGTCCTGAGGCTGTTGGTAGCCTCAGACGGACCAACACTTCACCGGAGGGTTACCGGCGACGAGCTGCAGCGGCGGTCCTTGTTGGGCTCCGGTGAAACTAGGGCTAGAGGAGGGGATCGACGGGGGAAACTTAGGGGAAATGACCGCATGCTCACGGGGAGTGCAGGGGTGGCGCTAGTTTGCTCGGGGACGGCCTGGAGAGGGAGAACGACGGCGGCGATCTTCGGTGGCCCGAGGAAGAAGACGACTGCTGCGCGTCGATTCACTGCATCTAGGCGTGGGGCTCGTGGCTAGGAAGCTTCAAGGGGTTGCGGCGGAGCTAAAGCGCGGCTCAGAAGGAAGGAAGGACGGCTAGAACGACGACGAGCTCGAGCTTTGCGCGGGCTCCAATGGCGGCAGAAGGAAGGTGGGGAGATCCGAGAGGAGGGGAGGAAGTGACGCTGGGAATGGATAGGGGCGGCCTCGGGGAGCTTATCCCCGGCCTTGCCAGCGCGAGGCGGCGACCTGGCAGGCGCACAGGTGCGTGGCCGCGCCGGAGAACGCGGCGGCCACCTCCTGCTGCCTACTCGCGGGAGGAAGACGACAGGGCTTAGATGGGCTGGGCCAGGCTATAGGCGACAGGTAACCTCTTTTCCATTTCCTTCTGTTTTATTTCTGTTTTAATTTCTGACATTGATTTGCTATTTATTTCAGTTCCCAAACAATTGTAAAAACTAAGTTAAGCACCCTAGAATATTAGTTGGAATATTTCCAACTATTTCCAAAGTTTTCAACATTTTTGAAAATTTATAGTTTTTGATTTCAAATTTAAAATTTGAAACCAGTAGCTTTTTGCACTTATTTAAAATGCTTAAAGTGTCAAGAAAATAGTTTTCTCCAATGCTCATTTACTTTCATGATTTATCAGAAAGTTTGAACATTTCTTGAGGCCATTTTGGGTTCATTGTTTTTAACTAGTTTGAGATTTCCTTTATTTAAAGTAGTGGCTAGGGTTTTGGGTTTTCCTTCACCTCTTTCTTTGATCTTATTGAAAAAGTCTTAGATGCAAATGCAAAGAAGACATGAGCACAAGACTAATTTGCTTAAGGTGTCAGGGATGTGACAAGGGGACCCCGCCTAGCAGGCTTGTGGGTCCCCTATGGCTCGTATGACCTACCTCTTCCGCCTATAAATTCCTGAAAATTCAAAAACTGCGAGAGAGATCCACAAAAATACTTTTCCGCCGCTGCAAGCTTCTGTCTCCGCAAGATCGCATCTGGGGCACGTTCTGGTGCCCTCTCGGAGAGGGGATTCGGATACGGAGGGCTTCTTCATCAACACCATGACCTCTCCCATGATGCGTGAGTAGTTCACCATAGACCTTCGGATCCATATCTAGTAGCTAGATGGCTTCTTCTCTCTCTTGGATCTTCAATACAAAGTTCTGCATGATCTTCATGGAGATCTATCCAATCTAATCTTCTTTGCGGTGTGTTTGTCGAGGTCCGATGAATTGTGGATTTATGATCAGATTATCTATGAATCTTATTTGAGTTTCTTCTGATCTCTTATATGCATGATTTCATATCCTTATAATTCTCTTCGAGTTGTGGGTTTTGTTTGTCCAACTTGATCTATGATTCTTGCAATGGGAGAAGTGCTTGGTTTTGGGTTCATACTGTGCGGTGACCTCACCCAGTGACAGAAGGGGTAGCGCGGCACGCATCGTGTTGTTGCCATCAAGGGTAAAAAGATGGGGTTTTCATCATTGGTTTGAGTTTATTCCTCTACATCATGTCATCTTGCTTAAGGCTTTACTCTATTCGTCATGAACTCAATACACTAGATGCATGTTGGATAGCGGTCGATGTGTGGAGTAATAGTAGTAGATGCAGAAAGTATCGGTCTACTTGTCTCGGACGTGATGCCTATATGTATGATCATTGCCTTAGATATCGTCATGACTTTGCGCAGTTCTATCAATTGCTCGATAGTAATTTGTTCACCCACCGTAATATTTGCTATTTTGAGAGAAGCCTCTAGTGAACACTATGGCCCCGGGGTCTACTTCACATCATATTTTCAGCCTTACACTTTTACTTCGTTGTACTTTCCGCCTTCAGATCTCACTTTGCAATCAATCTTGAAGGGATTGACAACCCCTTCATAGCGTTGGGTGGAAGCTCGTTTGTGTTTGCGCAGGTACCATGGAACTTGGCTCGATTCTCCTACTGGATTAATACCTTGGTTCTCAAACTGAGGGAAATACTTACTGCTCCTGTACTGCATCACCCTTTCCTCTTCAAGGGAAAAACCAACGCAAGCTCAAGAGGTAGCAGTGTACTTATGGTATGGATTTTCTGGGAAACAAAAAACACATAAAACAAAGGAACTGGAACTGGGCACTAGCTCAATAGGTTAGCACTCAAAAATAATATAAATTTGTAAATAATTACTCAAAAAGTATCCTAGAATCATAATATAATAGCATGGAACAACCAAAAATTATAGATACTTTGGAGACGTATCACAGCACTCCTCTCTCTCTCTCTCTCGTAGTATTTTCCACCATCACGATTGCGGTAGTGCTTGGCGAGCCTAGATCTGTCCACCACCACCACCGCCACACAGTCGTCCTGCTGGAGGACTCAGCTACTACTTCACCTTTTCTCGCTGGATCGAGGTGGTGAAGGTGTCATCAAGTTGTACGTGTGTTGAACACGGAGGTGTCGTTCGTTCGACACTTGATCAGGACGTTCGTGATTAGATCGCGGTACGGTTCATGGTTGGATAGCGGGACAGATCGTGATTGGATCACAAAGACGTTGGACTACATCAACCGCATTTCTCAATGCTTCCTCTTAGCAATCTACAAGGGTATGTAGATGCACTCCCCCTCTCGTAGTTGTTGATCTCCATAGATTAATCTTGGTGAGTGTAGGAAATTTTTTGTTTCCCATGTGACATTCCCCACACACCATACCTACCTACATACGGTATTACCCTATTATTCCAAGGAAATTTGAATGTGCCACCTATAATTTCAAATAAACTTCTATTTTGTGCACTCGTACCGCTCATGGAACAACGAGGCTTTTGATATATTCCATGCTAAATTTGTTATTCTCGAGATGGTCATTTATTTGCCATCATTGCATGAGAGAGGCTGGTAAAAAGGATGCCCAGTCCTGCAAAATCAAAATTAAAATAAACAAAACTCCTTGGGACAATTGATATGTTGGAGGACACCCGTGAATTTGGCTAGCTATGGATTGCGTATGCATGGTGGAAAGGAGTAAAATTTACAATTCTATTTGGGAACTACCAATAATGAGTTTAGCATGGAAGATACTGAAAACCTTTGTCGCAACGTTGATAGTAAATTACACCACCCAAAAACCATATTTTCAATCCTGCTTGAAAACTTGAGCTCTCGCACCTCTACAAATCAATGCTTCCCTCTCTGAAGGGCCTATCTATTTACTTTAAAGTTGAGTCATCACTCTCTTACTAAAAGCACCAGATTGGGGAGCACTATTGTCATTCTTATACACTGAGTCTAGTTAATGTTGGATGTGAGAATGAACTGGATGTTTTATACCCTGAATTATAATGTTTATTCGCTCCTTGAACCTCAGAGGTGCTCTGTTGTGTTTTGCGATCTCTGAAAGGGCTAGCATGATACCATGTCACCATATTATATCATGATTGTTTAGAAAAATTGTTGGCATGTGAGGTATCTTATTATTGCTTGCTCGTTGGTTATACATTTCCATGACGCTTAATTGTAATCATGCATATGATTACTTATGACTTATGTAGAAAACCTAAACGCTAGCTAAGCATATATATGGCAACGAGACCAAAGAGTTTCTAAAAGTTTTCTTTATCACTTTTAATTTATCAACTGAATTGGTTGAGGATAATAATTGAGTTAAGCCTCATGGAGTTGATAAGTCCCCAATGTATCTACTTCTCCAAACACTTTTGCTCTAGTTTAGGACTCTAATTCGCATGATTTGAATGGAACTAACCCGGATTGACACTATTTTCAACACAACTACCTTGGTGTTATTTTTGTGGAGAAATAAAAGTTCTCGAAATTGGACAAAACTTTTTTGGAATTATTTTTGGAATATATAGTTAATTATGGAGCGAATATCCACCGGAGGGGCTGCCTGGGGGGTCACAAGCCAACACGGCATGCCCCCCCCGGAGCACCCTAATGGCTTGTACGGCCCATGTGGCTCCTCCGACCCTAATTCCAGTCATATAAATTCACATATTCGGAGAAAAAAGCAGAGAGAAGATTTCATTCCGTTTTACGAGACAGAGTAGCCGCCACCTCCTGTTCTTCCTCGGGGGGCTGATCTGGGGTCCGTTTGGGGCACCGGGGAGGGGGATTCATCGCCGTCGTCATCACCAGCCCTTCTCCATCCACAATTCCATGATGATCACCACCAGGAGTGAGTAATTACTTAGTAGGCTTGTTGGATGGTGACAAGGTTTGGATGAGATTGATCATGTAATCGAGTTAAGTTTGATAGGGCTTGATCCATAGTATCCACTATGTTCTAAGATTGATGTTGCTATGACTTTTCTATGCTTAATGCTTGTCACTAGGGCCCGAGTGACATGATTTTAGATCTGAACCTATTATGTTTTCGTGAATATAAGAGTGATTTGGGTCCTATCTTGCAAGTTGTGGTCACCTATTACGTGTCTTCATCCGCATACCCCAAGGTGATGACAATTAGGATTATTTTTGGTGATTGCCTTAGTAAGAGGAGTTCATTATTCACTATGGGTTAATGCTTTATTACAGTTCACTATTAAAAGGAGGCCTTAATATCCCTAATTTTTCAATAGGACACCGCTTCCACGGGAGGGTAGGACAAAAGATGGCACGCAAGTTATCATCGCAAGCACGTATGGCTATATAGGGAATACATGCCTACATTATATTGATGACTTGGAGCTAGTTGTGTGTCGCTTTAGTGTGTAACACTTACATGATTGATGTCATCCATATCTTTCCATCGCTAATCCATGTGCCTACACTTTACATATACTGAATCTTGCTAAGTTACTATTGTTGTTGTTATTGTCACACTTGTTACTCAATCGTTACTGTTGTTACTAAAATTGTTGCTATCATTGTTACTGCTAGAATTATCATTTACTGTGCTACTAAACCTTTGCTGCAGAGAGATATCCCATGTGCGATTGAATCGACAACTCAACTGTCAAGGCCTATAAATATTATTTTCCTCCCCTCATGTTGAATCAAAAAATAGGTTGAAATACTACCCGTGAAGACTATCGTGATCCCCTGTGCTTGTGGGTTATCATACTGCTATTGTCGAGCCAATGCAAAAGACTAAGACGGTTGCCAGCAAGAAAATGGAGAGAGTGCGGTCAATGAGTGAATTGTTTGCCCGGGATTTCTGTATATTTTGCCGCTGCAACCCGTATTAATGCACAAGATCCATCTCTTATCAACTGTTCCTTCTGGGCCTAGATGCAACGCTCCATCTATCTAGATGTGCTCAAGGGAAAAAAGAATCCCCAGTACTTTGGTGAATCTCTTGAGCTGTGTGACTGGTTGGATATTACCAGGCTTATGAAATTCAACAAAGATTTTGATGCCAAGAGTGTGGCCCAGTTCTATGCCATGGTCCACCTCAGAACCGATGATGACAAGATATTAACCTGGATGACAGATGGAAGAGTGTTGTCTGCCAAGTGGAAGGGTTTCATGGATTTCTTGGGATATGATGATAAGTGTTTTGGGAACCCGGTTGGGTTGTGCTCTGAGAAGTAGACCGCTGCCACGCCCAAGTCCAAGCCTTGGCCATATTCCACACAGAATATATCTCCAACCAATGGAAAGATATCTTACGAGTTGTGCCCCTTTCTATATATCATGCATCGCATCTTCAGGAACATGCTTTTACCTTGCATTGGGAATTTGGATCGGGTTCACTCTTACCTTGTGGAAATATTGCTTATCTATCACGAGGAGAAGAACCAGCACTCGGGGCAAGTTCTGGATGTGTCCCATGTCATATGGTCGGAGCTTCACTCAGCCATGATGGAGCGCAAGTATCCCATCTACGGCCCCTTCTTGATGCTACTCATTGAGGAAACATGGGCATACACCTTTCCAACCGCGATGTGTGTGACTAAAGATATGACTACTCATGAGATTGTTCGCCTGGGGCGCAAGGAACACTGGGTACTCTCACTCCTGAGATGGAGGCTCCTTAGGATGAGTTTGAGGGCCATGATGAGCCCGACTACAAGCCAACTGGTGAGGAGCCATCTGAGGATAAGAAGCTCAATAAGAAGATGAAGAAGTTGTTCTGTATTGTGGCTCAGGGTCAGTACAAGGCTCATGTGGCAGACAAGAAGTACCTTAGACATGACAAGATCATGATAAGGCACATTGGGATAGATGTTTCAAGTGGGTCATAAGACAAGATCACATCATAGGAGGAGTGGACGTCCAAGAACTGCCAGTGGATGGACTCAAAGATCGACCTTGTGTGCTACTGCAGATGAGGAGGAATCCAGCGAGCATCGGGATTTGTGATGGTGGTCTCGAGTGTTGCTACCACCCGAGACCATAGTTATGATCTTTGCCCTTTTGGTGTCTCTATGACGAAGGGGGAGAATTTAGGGATTTACCGAGTCACGAATGCGTCTTATTTTCTTGCCTTCTTCGCTCGTGAACTTCTTATCGTTTGCTTTGGCATGTGGTTTGTGTTTGTGAGACTTAGAGACTTACGCATATGGTGTGATACATATGCTACCCTTATACTTACCTATGTGTGTCTAAGTACTTTGCTAGTAGGGGAGACTATGCTTATCTTGTGTCGTATGTTTATGCTCATGTCCTATCTCTTGCATTATGTTTATCTCTCAGCATGTCAATGCAAATGTTGCCGGTCTATAAAATATAGGGGGGTGTTGATCTTAGTGTGAGTGCTTTGCATTACAAAACCATACCTGAATAATGCACACATCTATTGGGAGCCCATCTGTAGTTTATAGATGTCGGATTTGCTTACCACTTTGATATATATCTCTTGTGCAAATCCCACATTATCATCAGTCCACCAAAAAGAAGGAGATTGTTAGGGCACATTTATCCCTTAGTGTTTTTAGTGATTGATGATAGTGCATTTGCGGACTAATCGTGTGCATTATGCGTTTCAGATAATCTATCATATGGCACAAGACGATTCATGCCCCTGGGAGTTCTAAAAGTCAAGCCGTTATTTTCCTGTGTTTCATTTTTGGTGGATTTGAATCATAGGAGAACCGTACTATTAAGAGTGGGTTCGCTTCACAAAGGTTTGGTTGGAATCAACACATACACATTTTTATTTGCACCCTTCCCCCTTTACCACATCAATGGACTTTCTCCTTTGTTATCTTTGATTGTGTCCTAAAGTCCTCAAGCAATAGTACCGTTTTGGGCAATGGTAGTACCGCTTATAAGCGGTAGTACCACTATCGAGTACCACATGTACTACTGCTGTGTCTGAGGACTTGACTTTTTGTGTTGGGTTTGCACGGTACTAGATCGGTAGGATGAGAGGTAGTACCTCCCGCCTATTATAGCTCCACTTCCGCTTCCTTCTGGACCCATCATGTTATCAGCGGTAGTAGGGCGGCAGTGGGGTGTGAAACTATGGCTTGTAAGCGGCAATACCGTTGTTGCGGTACTGCCTACGCCCCCTGCTTCTGACCTACCTCTGTGGGCTCCTGAACTGCGACCCCAATAGTAGTACTGCTCCGATGGCACTATCGCCTTGTGGCTCCATGCCATTGCACTGTACTCCAAGCACTGCCACCCGAGCGGTAGTACCGCCTGTGTGCGGGCAGAGGGCAGAATAACGGTTGGAATCTTCCCCACTATATGTAGCGCGTCGTCCTCCCCAAGAAGACTCACCTCTTCCTACCCCAAACTGCATTGTTTCTCCAAGCTCCATTTTCTCCCGATCTCTCTCCCTTGCCAACAAAACTTGTTGATTATCTAGGGTTTCATTGAGAGTGCCCCAGTCTACACTTCCACCAAGAGAAATTTGATTCCCCCACTAATCCCTTGTGGATCTTGTTACTCTTGGGTATTTGAGCACCCTAGACAATTGAGGTCATCTCGGAGCCACAGTTCATTATGGTGAAGCTTCATGCTGGTGTTGGGAGCTTCTAATTAAGTTGTGGAGATTGCCCCAACCTTGTTTGTAAAGGTTCGGTTACCGCCTTCAAGGGCACCACTAGTGGCATCATGACATCTCGCATTGTATGAGAGTGTGAGGAAAATAACGTGGACCTAGTGGCTTCTTGGGGAGCATTGTGCCTCCACACCACGCCAACGGATATGTACTTCCCCTCGAAGAGAAGGAACTTGAGTAACACATCCTCATCTTCACCGGCTCCACTTGTGGTTACTTCTTACCTTTACTTTGTGCAAGCTATATTTATATTGTGTCCTTTGCTTGCTTTTATTGTTATTGTTGCTAGCATCATATGAGTTTCTCACCTAGTTGCATATCTAGACAACCAATTTGTTGCTAAACCTACTTTGTTAAGAAAAAGTAAAATTTGGTAGTTGTCTATTCACACAACCCCTAGTCAATCATATCGATCCTTTCAGCGTCGCCCGCCGGTGCCATCGACCCTGCGCCTCTAGTCCAACACCGGCGTGAACGAACCGCTTCCTCTCTGATCGATCAACCTCATGCACCAAGGCATCCCCTCACGACCGTCATCCATGCGTCTTCCCGGCCATCGACCTGCTCCGATCGGGACTACTCCATCACCACGTCTGTACGCACGCTTTGTCGTCTGCCTCACTGGCCTCTTTGTTGAGTCCTTCTCTAATAGCCCCCTCGACATGGCATACAAGTTTTGCATGTATCCCTCTTCGCTTGCCCGATGATGGAAACACGGATGCGTCCCTTTGTCCCTGATGTGTTCTGAGGACTGGCAAGCCTGGAGCCGCGTGTCGTCAAGATCAACTTCATCCATCTATGCATGCTCGATGAAGGCAACACCGACGCGTTCCTTCGTCCACGATGTGTCACATGGGCTTGGCAAACCCGACATGACGCACCGTCAACAACCTCTTCTACCCGGTGCACCACTACTTTGACACCACTACACCCATGACTAACTCGACACCTCCTTGCGCCCGTGGCTCCATGACGACTACCTTGACATCGGACACCGCGACTAGACATCGATCACGGCTACCTCGACCTTGGATACACCACTCTAAACTCTTGGCAAACTCGACATAGGCACAGAGGGATACCACCTTGCTTGAGCAACCTTGCTAGTTTCACTCCAGCCACGACTTCCATGATGCCTTGACCGTTACGACTGTACGGGGAGATGTCTGTCGTCTTACCTTTGGAATCTTCTCTAGTCTCACCGTCCGCGTATCTACCGTTGTGACTGTGGGGGATGTTGAGTATGATTATTAGGAAGTACAAGATAGACTACGATTTATTCCTGCCTTGTCTTGTACTCCAAGATGGTCATGTACTCTTATATATACGCCCACAAGGCTCAAGCAGTATAATCACTATTACACCAATTCCTCTATCCCTTCTAACAGCAACCCAGTATGGTAGGGGAGTAATGGATGGAAGTAGAGAACCAATCATGAACTCATTGTCCGGGCTGGGAAGAGTGGAGTGGCGTGGCACCAGGAGAGGATCTCATGCCAAGCCTGATGAGAGAAGGAGCATCAAGCAAGGAGGTGTTGCATCGTCTTTGGATCTAGCAAGGAGTACATGCTTGAGGTTATCCAGCGCAAGGAGATGCGATCCGGAGTGCCAAAACCGAGTATTAGACTAGCGCCTCGGGCCCGGAGTAGAGAAGACCTTAATTATTTGTTTGATTTATTTATACATGCATTATAATCCATAGCAACGCACGAGCGTTCTGCTATTGAAAGATCATGATCTGGTTCATCATTTGTTTCGGTTTAGCTATACTTCTCTAGTCTTAAATGAAGATAAATTTAGATTAGAGCCGATTATCAACTCTACAATCATAGATGCAAGGGCCAATAGCTGATGTGCGATATCTTTGAGGTGAATTGGATGGAGTGCAACTTTGTTCAAGCCAATGGCTCTGGTGCGACACATTTGACAATGTAAATAGCCTAGACATGACAAGGCTCTTAAATTGAACAGATGTTCATGTTATATGTTAAGGGTTGGACCCACCACTTATCCACGTAAGCGCAGGACCCACAACTTGTCCATGTAAGCGTGGGACCCACCTGTTCGTAGCTAGAGGAGTCTAGCGCTCGTGCCTGTCCACCCGTCGACGGCCATTGCTTCCCCTTTCCCCAATCTTTCTCTTCTCGAGTGACCTAGCGCACATGTCTACCTCCTCCGCCACACACTCAAAATGGCGACAGTATTGTCGAGTGCTGCTCACATGGTGCCCTCACTGCCCACGCCCAAAGCCTCTTAAACGATAGGTCAGTAAGACTGATGGCAATGGCAATCTTGGGCGCGAATATGTCAAATGTTTGAGCAAAAAATGGAAGGAAGGGATGGCAAGGTTAGATCTCAGTTCTTAGCCCGTTATTTTGCTTCTGTTTGCTCTGATTTCTCCATATTTCATTTTTTCGTCAAATTTGTGATTTAGGGTTCATGTTGTTATATTCACATCCTGAAGAAATGTACCCATTTCGAGTGGATGGATGAGTATATTGAGAGGATTCAGTTTGAGGCCTATATTTATTTGAGCGGGGCCGCAACCTGAGAGCTCAATTTGGGCAGGGTGCAGCCGATTACTGTGGAGAATTTGGGGAGCTCAGAGAGAGGGCGGGCCAAGTCCTTCCAATGGCGAGGTATGCTGAACTTCACACGGAGTCCGAGATGAACGAGGAACTAAAGAAGATCAAGAAACATCTAATGGAGATGATCGATTTACATAAGCAAGAAAATATCATGGTAGTTGATTCTATTGTTGTACAATTGCACTATTTTTCTTGTACTTGTTATTCATCCATCATTAGAATGGGCATTTAGGCCTGTCATGTAACTGAATTGAAGCAGCGAAAATTATTCCGTAGGTGAATCGAAGCTTTGGTGTTCATGACCCTGTTTTTATTCTTTAGTTAACAAAGTGCACACCCAAATTCAGTTTCTAGTAAAAAAGAAACCTGGGGTGGCGAATAGATGTTGGGCTATGAGAAAAGCCCAAATAACTAGGCCCAAAGAGAAACCAGCCCACCCGCGTAGGGGCATGAGTCATAAAGGCACCCATGTTGGCCGCGAGATTGTCTCAAAAAAAATGTTGGGCCATCACAAAAGCCCAAATTAGTTGTTTGGTCGTGAAAAAAGCCCAATTGTTTGTTCATGGAACAATTTAAATAAAAGTGCGGCAAAATGTAAAGAGTTAGCACATGTTTTACTTGTTTTACTTGTCTTAACTCAAATGGAAACTTTTATTATTTTAAGCTTTGAAAAAACAATACCTCTGTTAAGTGTTGAATGTTTCATGGAAATATTTGTTACTCCTACAAAAATGGGACTTGCATGACTCATGGGATAGGAACATCAATAGCCAAACATGGGTGGGGTATTGATGTTCATGAATGGTTCAAATTTGAATTAGGGTTGGGGTATTGAAATAAGTGATGAATTGTTCATGGAAATAATACTTTTGTTAAGTGTTGTTCCATGTGTTGTTACTTGCATGACTCATAAATACATAAAAATTAGAACTTAACAACATATGAAACATATAAAAAATGCAAAGAGAAAAAGCACACTATTACTTCAACGAAACATACATATATTAGCACAAACACATAACATAGATATATAATAGCCCCCCCTTACAACTCATTACTAATAATTATCAGCCCTTATAACTTGGGCTCTCACTACATGGATACATGATAACTCATGATAACAGACTCTTAGAACATAGCCATAGCTTGCACATCATCAAACATGGGGGCGATATGGAGACATCTTCACTGCTCATCTTTTGGCGGGTTGGGGAGGGCAAGAGGGCCCCGGGAGAGAGAGTGCATGTGGCCCGGGGTGGGGAAAGATGTAGTCGAGCTGGCTAAATATGTTGTATGTTGAGTATGCGATGAACTCGCACCCACAGAAGAAGGACCAACCGTGGAGATGACAAGCATCGAAGGGATAGGTGAAGTGGATAATGAGGCCACTTCCTCCAGTGCGAGCCTCCTTGATGTTGAACATGTGCAGAGAGACGGGGGTAAGTAACAGTAACCGACCCTAATGAATACATTCACAAACTCCATTGGACCCCTCCACCTCGATATTGCCCACACCCGGAGCTCGTTCTCGACTATGACCTCGACGGGGTACTCCCTCTCTGGCACGATGTTCAACACGAGGAAGGTTGGATCGAAGTACTTCATGGTGCCGGTGGCGTGTGGCGTGGCTTGGATATGAGATGCAAGGGGATGCGAGTGTGGAGTTTGGGGATTGAGAGGGGAGAGAGGTGTGATGGTTAGAGGTAGAAGAGGTGGGGTTAAATAGGGGGATCCATGACGTCGTTTGCCCTTCATCATGGTGGGAAAGTGCCCGGTGTGAAACGTGTTGCCCTTCATCATTGTGGGAAAGTGCTGGTTGGGAAACGTGGCAATAAAGGACGCCTTAATTTGCCCTTCGTGTAAAACACAGAATGTCGTTTGAGCGTCCTTTGCACTGTGTCGATACCCATCATGCCAGTATGGTGTCGTGGAAATAGGAGCACGCCACGCATCATGGTATGCCCGCTGCATCAAGGTATGCACGCCTTGATGTGACGCTACATCGGTGTTCATGATAGACATGCGATAGTTTATTGTGTCGAGAGGGGTGGCGGAGAAGGGCGGTGCGCGTGAACAAGTGGTCATGCATGCAAGGCGGGCGCCCCATGCAAGGCACGTCTACAACAGGCGGGGCACGGGAGCTCCAGGTGGGCATGCATGCTGCAACGGGCGCGGGCGCAGCGAGTGGGGGCATATGGATGCAACGATGGAAAGGGCGCTACGTAAGCTTGGTCCATGCACTACGTCAACTTATGTCGTGGGATTTAAATGAACGGTCCTGATGTCCCAACGAGAGAGTCTAATTCAAACCACACTGATTCAGCCAATCAGCGCGTCTCATGCGGATCGATCCACTCTGTAGCTAACCCTAGCGACCGATCTCAACCGTCTACGCACAACAATCGATGACCCGAGTGTGTGCGAGGTTTTGAGAGGGTCCATGTGATTAGGGTTGAGCATAACTAATTCAACAAAAATCAAAAACTATAAAACTTGCGCACATGGTCTTCTTATGTTGTATAGTAACAAGAAAAAAATGGTTTACGTACATTTTTACGAAAAATCCTTCACTAAATTGTCACTCCTCGAACAATGTATTACGGATTTCAAGTGAGAGCGTAGAGGGCGCGCGAGAGCACGTGGGTTTTTGAAAATGAAAAGTGTCAAAATCTCATGAAAGCTTCATCTTGGAATGTCTAAGAAAGATCTGAACTTACTTTCTAATTTTTCATGTATTAAACTTGTTTTATATTTAATTTTCTATTAGACCATTTTTTTCAAAAATAAAATGAAGTAATAGAATATTAATTCAATAAATAGCGAGACTTTATATTTACACTATATGGGTAGGAATAGATGTGTACAAAATTTATTTGAATGGTTTAGACAAGGTGCAAATAAACTTCCTTAGAAATGGGGACATTTACCTTTGGAGGTCATTTGAAACACACTTTTCATGACTATAAGTTTAACTTGGCAAAAGGGCTCACATTGATCAGCTAACAAACATATTTGAGTTGATGGAGTTGAGATAGCATTGAAACATCAATACCCTAGCCCTAATTTGAATTTGAGCCCAAATTTGAATTTAAGCTGAAATTTGAATTTTGCTTCAAAATTGAATTTGAGTTTTAAAACAGTGACCAAACAAGTTCGAACAGAAAAATGGGGATGCATAGTGCGTACCAGTACGCACCAAGTTGCAAATATTAATACATGACACAATCTTGCAAAAAGTTCTATGTTCTACCTCTTCCTACCACGTCGTGTGCCCTTCTTCGCCTTAGCACTTCTTGTTTTTGGTTCTACTACACACACAACTTCACTGGTCATCTTGGTTTTCTTCACTGGTTTCAACACCTCGTCAACACACACAAGTGATTCAATTTTCTCAGTTTCACCCTCGTGTGTTGTTTCTTCAGTCTGAACCTCGACACACTCAGGTTCAATTTCACCCTCGAGAGAAGTTTCTTCAGTCTAAATGTTGATAACGGTTTTAGTTTCTTCGGTGTGCACCTCGACATGAGTTTGTTAAGTGTGAACCTCGACACGCTAAGGTTCAGTTTCAACCTCGAGAGTAGTTTCTTCAGTCTGAATGTTGACTGCATCAGGATTTTCTTTAGTTTGCACATCGACACGCTCAAGCTCAGGCACACTTGTCTTCTTTCTGCAGCCATTGACTCTTGCTTTTTTGTTGGCCAGCACTCTTCAACAACAACGGGTTGACTTGCACGGTTCCTCCTCGCCATTGGAAAAAACTGTCATAGATATAGTAATTGAAACAAAGGACCAAATCAAAACACACACAAATAAACAAGAACGTACTTTGGCTTTTCAGGAGTGTAACGGTGTTTGACAAATCACACTGTGTGCCCAAGTTCCTGGTACGAATTTCATCTGTTTGTGTTACCTTTTTGGGCCCTTTTTGGCTTTCCATCTTTCTTTCCCTTCTTGCTACTCCAACCTTTCTCAAACCATGCCTTGAATCTGCCCTGTTTATGCCCGCCAGCCTTTCTTTTCATCAAGGGAGGACACATGGAAAATTGAAAATCCACTTCAGACCACTGAGACTGATCTGTAAGTGTTGGAATTGGAGTAGCCTGTGCAGCTTTGAATTTTGCTACTGAATAATATTCATGCAAATATGGGTGCATGTTTATCTTCAGTTGGGAGGCTAAGAAAAGAATGGCATCCTCACATAGTTTACCAGTGTGTTGTCACTCGAGGCAAATGCAATCATGCAATTCAATGTTAACAACATGCCTCCTTTCACTTTTCTTATCTCTAACTTCAGCATCCCAAAGTGAAGATTTTTCAACAGACAAATGTTAAAGACTTCTGCTCTTGTTGACCACCTGTTGTACCACTGTTGGAAGCTTATCACCTTGCAAACAATCACATGTACTTATTCTCAATTCCCACAACTGCATGAGCAAGATCCTGATTTGGTCAACCATGTCATGCACATCCAAATCTTTTAACTGCTTCACCTTGTTGAACTTTGTATCAAATTGTTGTTGATGTGATCACACTTGATGGCAGTGTTGAATCCTGACTTGTACCATAACAAAAAATGGTAGGTGTCCATCCATGGACCTAACTCATTGCAACCTTCCATTATCTTATCAAGATGATATGTGTGTGTTTATCTAGTGTAAGATCTTGTTGTTGGCCACATGCGCCCAAATTCTTCTTCTCTATTTTTTGATCAAATTTATCCACAAATGGCCGAAGCAGTACCTCTGCTCAGCAAGTGGGAAAACATTTTTCACTGCATTTTCCAGCCCCTTACATGCATCCATGTGTATATCCAAAGGTGGCACTGGCCCTACGTATCTTTTCAACTTCATCATGAACCATGTCCATGAACCCTCTGTTTCTCACCGAAACAAGCCAACAGCAAGAGGGAACATCCAGTTCTGTCAGTCTAGAGCATTGCATGCTGCTAACTGACCATTCCACTTGCTTGTCCAAAAAGACGAGTCTATGCTCATATATGGACGACACCCTGCTTTGAAGCCATCGATGCAAGGCTTCAAAGACATAAAAAACTTGGAGAACCTAACTTCACCTTCGACTGATACCTCAGTATCTATCTCCACAACACCGCGAGGTGGCCTCTTTTCCGCCTTTGCTTTGAAGTTGTAAAGCATCCTAAATGCCCAACACCATAAAAAAAATTCATTGTCCATTGTCTTGCCTTCCACATTGTAGTATATTTCACTTTAATGGGGTACGTCTTTTCCAAGTCTACTTTGAGTTTCTTCGCAGTAGTGTTTGGTGTTTTGGCTAAAATTGGGGTGATCTTTTGTGCAACCCAAAGTTGTGATGCCATGGTTGATACTCTCTCTCAACTTGTAATACAAGTGTGTTGATTAGGGATTTGGTTAACCCTGACAGTACTTCCATCAGATTGCAGTCTAGCAGATATGTACCACTTGCAAGGCTTGACACTACCATCAAATCCTCTGCACCTCACATAAAACTTCTTTCTATCAGGCCCAATAGTCTTGGCATCAAACTCATGTTTCACTACATAAGTCTGGAAACACATCCTAAACTCATCCATGCTTGGGAACAACTTCCCCATTTCAATGATAGGGTTTTCCTTGTCATACACATGCACCACCTCATCATCATGTGCATCATCTACATCATCTACAGCTTCTTCTATCAACTGTCCATCTACATCTTCATCAGCATTAGCAGGCAAACTAGATTCACCCCTCTCCTTATTTCTGTCATCGACTGGAATGCCAACAAGCTTGGCCATCTCAATGTCAGGCTTTGGTGAAATGACCCAATCAGTAGGCTCATCTAAATCAATCGCATTCCAATCAACAATAGTTGTAGTTTCAGTTCCAGCCACTTGTCCCTCTTCGACTATTATTGTGAGTTCAGTAAACATGGGAATCAATGACCTCTGTAAGCCCAGTCATCATCTACCATCTGCGCAGCCAAGTGTGATGGCACATATCCAACCTTCTAAAAATATTCAGATCAACGAGCTCAGCAAAAAATAGCCCGTTTGCTTGTCCAGCCGTTTTGCCGATCGATTTCTTCAAAAATATGATCACCATCTTCTATTCTGACATACTCTCCTTTCCCATCATGAAACCGCAATAGTGATACTTCTTGCTCTCGACCCCAAACAATACTCTCCCCAATTTTCTCCCCCCCCATTTCTTCACAACCTTCTCTCCCATGTTCTGTAGAACTTGTGGATCAATCTCTGTAAACTCAACCTCCCATTTAACAATTGTCTCTCTCTCTCAATGTTATGTATGCTACCATCAACTAATTTTGCCTCCGATGGAAAGAAATTGATCGTCAATTCGAAGGTCCGAGCGTGAGCATCCCCTCTGTGAGTGGCGGCCACTGTGAGAAAAGAGCAGATGAGGCCCTTATTGCATTCAAAATTGGACCGGAGAGAGGCGCATTACTTATTCGATGTTGAATCTGGCGGCTCCATCTCAATATGCCCATGGGCTCCCCTCACAACCTATCGACTCAACAAGAAAAAATAGAGGAAACGAGCTGAGATCTACGGGCCCGAGAGGGGAACGGGAATAGGGTTCGAATTCACTCACCATTCTATGAGAACTAGGGCTCTCCCGCCGCTGAGAACGAGGGCTCCCCTGCCGCCGCCACCGAGAACCCAAGATCCGCCGCTGCCGGACAAGAAGGGGGACAAAGTGGGAGTGGGGGCACGGTTGGTCGACCGGGCACAGTCGTTGTTTTGACCAGATGCGGTGTTAACTAAGTTGGACCCACATGTCTTAACCTAAACGGGCTAGGTTGACGACCAATTTAACACTGTTTAATACTCCGTGTGGCCCTGGGCTATTTACACGCTCAAATGTGTCGTACCACAACCATTCTCTCTAACAGCATTGCACTCCTTCTCCCTAGATGCAAACCTTAAGTTAAACATGGAGTTTAACAATATGTATCGTTCTGCTCATATATCCTAGATAAATTACAATACAAGTGATGTTATTAGAAAACAAATGTTGTTATGTGAGATCTGATACTTGCCTCTTGGGCCCTCGTGTTTAAATCCTGGCTCAGCACATAGAGATACATGTGGTGGGATCCTAAGGTGGAACACACACGTACGTACGCTAGGTTTAGAGCATCGGTCGGTCATGAGGAACAAATCTCATCAAGATTCAGAGGTTACGACAGCATCTCATCAAGAATTTTGACACGCAAGTCGAGGACCAAAAGGTGTGCATTTTTGAATCAAAAGGGAAAGGGAATGATTCCTTTTAGACGCATGCCTTTTGATGCAGCGAGTGCCTCACCCCGGCCGTCTAAAAAGCTCACCCAGCCCAAGCCTGAAACCTGACCCGAGTGGGCTCAGACTCTCCCCTCACACTGCACGAACCATCGACATCGGCATCGGCATCGGCACCGGCATGACACCACACGTCTCCTCGATCATACAACTCAAATAGTACTGTAGTTGATTAACCATGCATTGCATGCTTTCTTTCCCTCTGCTTTGCTTCCCTAGCAACGACGACGACCAGAAAGTGTGCAATGATGAAGCCATGATTTTTGCCCTCTATTCTTCCTTTCCCCTCGATCCATCGACCCATCCCAGCCCTTTTCGATAGGGTTTTGCATGCACAAAGAAAAGGCCTTTCTCTTTTAAAGAGGCTATAATTACGCCTTAGAAAGTTGTCATGATGATGTTTGAAGCTGCTGGGTACGACCTCTGCTCCATTGCCATTGCCATATGGATCGGAACTTAGAAAGCACACACGCCCGCAGCCCGCTGGAAAAGTTTTGCTTTCACGCGTGTACATGCTTGCCACATGAAAAGACGGAGACGACGACGACTAATTAATAAACTGATCAAAAGGAGGAGCAAAAACTTTCCAAGCCCTCGCTCCTTTTCTGCTGCTCGCCCAAAGCGTCTCTATAATGAATTTCTGAAAGCACGTACAGGCCGAATGCAAAATTATCAAACTTATATTAATAGAAGAAGGAAGAAGAAGAAGAAGAAGTGAAGAAAGGTTAAGACGACGACATCATGATTAATTTCATGGATCGACATGACCGTCCCTAATCAGTAGCTAATGATGATGGGTCGATCTATCATCTGATCGATGCATGGTCTTACATTGGTGGACACAACACATGAAAACACTTGCGTAAGTGTATGTCCCTGATGATCAATAATGTATCAAAACCGGCTGCTCATGAAAGCCTCCTCTCCTCCTCTTAGGGTTTCGCTGGCTCCTGTCGCCGGGAAGGCGAAGGCCGGCATGTTATTGTAGCTCATCTGTGGCGCCATGGTTGTGGTGCTGCTGCTGTTCAATATGGCGTTAGCGCCGTAATTCCGGCGGTCTAGGGTTTGCAGCTCCCTGATCTGGGACTTGAGGAAGCGCAGGTAGTTGGCGGCCTCGTCCAGCATGGAGGCCGTGTCCATCTTGGCGCCTCCCGGGACGAGCTTCTGCAGCACGCGCAGCCGCTCGCTGATGCGCTCCCGCCGCTGGCGCGCCGCCACCGTCTGCGGGTCGGAGGAGATGCGCACGTTGCGCCTGCTTGGCCGCTCGCCGGTGTCTTCCTCCTCGGCGCCGAGGCTCACCGGCCGCATCGCCGCCGCGCGGTAGATCATCTCCTTCACCTGCGCCAGGGCCTCCGTGTCCGGTTCGTACCGAGGGACGTCGTCGCAGCCGTTGTTGACGGAGCTTCTGCCGTCAAAGCTGATGCTGGACGAGGTGCTGCTCAGCGTCAGCGACGGCTTCGTCCGCTTGGAGCACGGCGCAGCACCGCCGCCGGTGCTGAACGCAATCTGGATGCCGCCATCTCCGGTGCTGGTGGACGCGAGGAGGCTGCAGAGAGGGTTCTCCTGCGACTGGGAGTGCCCGTCGGCCGCCGGGCATGGTGCATCGGCGGCTCTCCTCTTTCTACTTGACCGGCGTTGCCTTTTGGCAGCACCATTGGCTTGGTCCCACTGCCTCGTCGTCCCCGGCGCCTTATTGCCGGTGTGGAAGACGGCCGCATCGACGATGCCGGCGCGGTCAACGGCGGCAGCCGCGCCTTTCGTGAAGGAAGGTGCTGCAGCTGGTACAGTAGCCAACGTGACAGCTCGTGGTGCTGGTACGAGGTCGTAGTCGACAGGCATCCCCATCACGCCCTGATGGCCATGTTGATGCTGCTGTCGCTGCAAGACAATCCCGTCAACCTCCGCGTAGGCAGGCGTGACGGGTCCCGTTCCCGTTCCCGTAGCGCCGAATGCGAGGCCGCCGCCTCCAGCGGCCATCGGCGCCGGGATCGCCTTGCCTCCTCCGCACGGCACCTGGATGCCCTGCAGCTCCATGATCGCGGCCGCTAGCGCCTCGTCCAGCACCAGCCTCTCCAGCACCGTCATGGCGCCGCTCCCGTCCATAACATTAACGACATCACCGGCCGCACCACCGCCGCTGTTCCACGCGATCTCGCTTAGGATCATGTCGTTGCACAAGCCAGGATCCATCTTGCCACCTACAGTAGTTAATAAGAGATCCGGTATATATGAGCTATACATCCAAATCCAAGAAACTAGCCAGCATATATATATATATATATATATATATATATATATATATATATATATATATATGATCTGTGTGAGGCCCATCTGATGAAGCACATGCAACTATCGATCGATCAAATTGCGCGTACGTACCTTTAATCAATGGGACGCAAGTAAGCCGAGGGGAGCACTCTGCCGCTGTTGCTGCTGCTGCTGGTGGCGGTGGTGGTGGTGATGCTAGGCTGGCTAGTGTGCGTGTGGATATATTGGAGCAACAGAGGGAGGAGCATTCGCGCATTAAACACTAGCTCGCTCGAGGAGGAAGATGCTAATGGCGCAATAAGACAAGATGCCTGCAGTGTTGAAGCTACTTTTAAGGCCCTGCGCGCAGCGTGTGTGTGTGTGTGGGGGGGTGTGTGCTACTGCTCTCCTCTCTCTAGCAAAAGGCTGCAGGCCGGAGGGTAAAGCAAGCAGGCTCTTATATATATATAATTATAAAGAGGCAAGCCAAAGAATAGATGGTTGCACCTATGGTGCTGCTGTACTGTACTGTCTAGTGGAGTACATATACTACCTCGATGGTCCTCACACTTGACACACTGTCTGTCTGTACACTGCAGCGATGCACACATCTAGCTATAGCCACACCACAGCTAGCTACTGCCTATTATCACTCACTATGTTGTGTCTCCATATTAATGCTCTTGATTATGTGGGTTCTGAAATATAAGCTTGCTAACATGCATAGGGCTTTTACTTATCGGTTAGCAGGGTACTGGTCTATTCTCATATGTCTAGGGCTGTGTAGGTAGGAGGTAGGGCTCAATTATACAACTACAGTACTACTGGTACATTAATTATGTCATTTTACCTAAAGGTAAAGTTGCCTTATTCCTCCATTCTGAAATATAAAAACTTTTAATGGTTTCACTGAAAGACTATGTATATAAACATGCTTTAGAGTGTAAATTCATTTATTTTGCTTTGTATGTAGTCTCTTGGTGAAATCTCTATAAAAACTAATATTTAGGAAGAGAGGCCGTAATTTGGGTCAGTCGGTTAGGGGAAGAAGGAAGCATGCAACGAGGCGTAGCACCGTCGCCACCGTCGGGTTGAGCGTAGCAAGGCCGTAGCTCGCCACGGGACGCCGGCAAGGCCTCGGACAGGAAGAAGTCATAGCCAGTGACGAGCAGGCAGAGGCGAATGTTAGCAGCATGGGATGCAAGGACGTAGGTGAGCACGGCGATGACTGGTGGTGATGGGAGGGCCGGGGGAAGGCTGGCACGGGAATATCATCGGACGTGGGCTCCGGAGGCGCGCAGGCGGTTAGACAAGCGTTCGGTTTAAGGAAGAGGATGGACAAGGAGATAGGGAGGTTGAAGAACACCACTTTTTGCCCTTCTTTTCTTGCATCAGACTGTCAAGAACAAATCGACTAATTTAATTACTTTATTTCAGTCTGGTGGCCTCTAGGCACTCCATATTTATGTACCAGTGGCGGATCTAGCGTGTAGGCACGGTAGGTTATGACCCATCCAGAATTTAGAAATTTTGTTTAGTACCTACATACTAATTTAGCCCACAAGATTAGGTTGAGTTTTTTTTCCTTAAGGTGTGCACACTCTAGATTTCTTTCCTCGCTCCGTCACCGTTATGTACAGTACTTATGTGTGAGTCCTTCCAATCCTATCATCTAGGATGAGAGATTTCTTTGGATTCTACTCCCTCCGTTTTTAAATATAAGTTTTTTAAAGGTTTCATTAAAAAATTATATACGGATGAATATAAACATATTTTATAATGTAGATTCATTCATTTTGCTTTGTATGCAGTTTTCTAGAAAATCTTTAAAAGGACTTATATTTAAAAATCGGAGCAGCGGTCAATTGAAATTGAGAGAATAATAAGCTAAATAATTTTGCCTTTACTTTATTTTGATTCTGAAAGCATCGGAAGTATATAGTACTTCAATTGACATCGGAGGAGGGCTAAACTAAAAAAGTCTGTCACTAATTCTTAGCTAGCTGCATTTGGGTGTTATCATTTGATTATGATCAAGTGTGTGAGAGAAAGAGATATAAGAGACCGGTGACAGGGCTGGCTTTGAGCTCATGAGCACCACTGATCCTTGTCGTCTGCGCATAAACTACACGCAGGCATATGTGTGCATTGCATGCATTACTTGCTCCTAGCCTAGCCAGCCTAGAAGTGACCTTGTAGTAACAACTGTTGGGTGAGCAAAAAGATTTTCACTTTTACTGTCAGCTTTAACTTTGGGCACTTTCATGCCTACATGTATGCTAGCTGCAGCCTACTGCGTGTGAAGTGTATATATAGGATTACCAGATACTACAGTAGTAAGGAGTACATACATGTACGGTACCTAACCAGCTATTCTAGGCATATGCACGATGCAGCTCTGGGAAAAGGAGGATGTGATAGTGCTACAGTACAGTGTTAAAGGAGGGTAGCTACCTTAGGGTAACTCCATCACGAATCGTCAAAATGGACATCATAAAAATTTTGTGCATACAATAACAATAAGGGAGAAATATAAATATTCGACCGCAACAACAGTTCAAATAAAAATACTTCCGCTGATCCATATTGCCTGTAGCTCAAACGGGTGTATATAGATAGTAAGAGAGAAATATAAATATTCCAATGCAACAACAATTCAAATAGAAATACTCCCTCCAATCAAGATCAGTGGAAGTATTACAATGCAAACATAAATTTTTGAAATAAAACAGTTCGAGTCTGTATTCAGCGTAGTCCGATACTGGTCCATATGGAACGCCCAAAGATGCTCAGCTAGATCATTCTGAAGCTGCTCATGGGTTCCTTTATTGCGAATTTGATGATGTATTTGGTCAAAATCCTCAACTGTCCTTGTATTCTGCAATGGAAGCTGGATAGAATCATCCACGCCCTAAAAATCAGACCATGGCAAACTCAACCTCAACATCCATAATCATCCACTAGTGGAAAACAGGTCATTAGTCCCGGTTTTCCAACCGGGACTAAACATTCGGGACAAAAGGTTGAAACTTTTAGTCGTGATTGTGTTACGAACCGGGCCTAACAGTGCTTCACGTGACCGCTTTGGGGCGCCAGGGGGCGGGGACCTTTAGTCCCGGTTGGTGACACCAACCGGGACTAAAAGGCGGCCATGCGTCAGCAGCTGCCAGTCGCTCTTTTTTTTAAAGGGGTTTAGAGGTTTTTGGAGGGTTTAGGGGTTTCATATTGTGTTTTCTCCTTTTCTTTTTGTGCCCATCATCTTTGGTTCCTTATGTTTGTTGGTGTTTTCGGTCGGTTGACACTAGACGCTAGCTAGTACGTACATATAGCAATGAAGAAAGCATTACACGACATCGTATTACTCGTCATCATTGTACATACTGGTTAAAAAGCTCTTCATCATTCTAGGTAAAATAGCATAAAAAGATGAACTCCTCATCATTCTGGTTATTATCATAGTAGCAAATGACCAAGTTATGACAAGGTTGAAACACTAACTAGTGGTCTCTCCTAGGTAAAAAAACATAATAAAGGCGAACTCCGACATCTCCGTATTGAAGAACACAGATCAACCTATCTCCAACTTGTGGGATGCGCAAGTATTCCTCTCCAAATGGTATCCTGGATGCTTGTATTGCATTTCTCCATCCTTTGATTTTCAGAGTGTCTTCACTTTGAGATATCATGTATTTACCACGGTAATTAATCGGGGTTGGCTGTAAGCTAACCATTTGCAAATCACTGGTGGTAAACATCCATTTAGGCACGGTATCTGACGGGGGTACCTGTTGAAGAACATTAGTAATAATAATATAATTAGAAAACTAGTTTTGCTTAAGAATAATGTATAAAAAAGATGGATTAATTAGTGAAGCAATGGTAAAAAAATCCTTACAAAGTTGTCTGAAATGATGTTATAAGGGCTCAACTGGTGAACAAGTGGCACATATCCATGATAAACTTGCCAGTCATGTAATTTTTAGCATGATAGTCAACATCATTAATAAATGAGATGAGATGATTTTTCTCCAACCAAGTAAGCTCAGAGCCATAGTTGTAGTAGGTCCGATCTATTATCTGTCGTGTAGTTCTTATAGCATGGAAATAAGCTAATAATTGAAAATAAAGAAATTTATTCGAGATGAGTATAAGGTAATTTTCAATAATCAATATAAATGACGTAACAAATCTGTTGACAAAACGCACTTGGAGGTAGAACTGGAATCAAGTCATCCTCCGCATGCACCCAAATTTCAATATTTTTATCACGAACATCATCATTACCAAGATCGAAGGTAATTTTCATGTACTCATTCAACCCATATGCCTTGCAAAATTCTCTCCAATTAGAACAACCAAAATATGTGTGATCTTCATCATTTTTTACCTTGACAACAATAGTGAAATGCTCTATTCTTACATGAGCTATCTTAGGCTCTGTAATGTCCTTCTCTTTGGAATGAAACTTGTCCAAGACAGCAAATCTTGCATGGCAGGGAACGCACTAGTCGAATTATACAGAAGAAAATTAAAGGTTAACTAAAGCAACTAAAGCAAAAAAGCACACGTCATACTTGACTAACAAAAAATACATGTCGTCTTTACATACCGTAATAATCGGGAAGTCATCCGTCAGCTTGACGGTGAAGGACGTACCATTGTCTAGGTGAGGATAGCGGTCGCATATACCCCTGTCATCCCAGCATAAATGACACGGAGGGATCCTATCGTCGCCGGACCACGCTATTTCTTGTGTTTATGATTCTATATAAGATTAAAAATCACACACATTGGACAAATAAAAACCTATCCTAAAGTCTACAACAACAAAAAACAAAAATCATGCAATGATGGACCTGCCGACACTAAGAAGCTTAATTGTTTCTAGCAACAAAGTCAAAAGCGCTTGTCCTGCAATAGATCTCAAGAGGCAAAAAGGTTCTCTTTCAGTTACAACCAATAATCAACTTAATACATCTCGATATTATCGAATATAATCTGGAATACATCTCTATTATAATCTAGTTCACTCGCGGTTCGTGATCAAACTGATCACCCAAAGAGATGTCGTTGTACCGAGGCGCGGGCGATGGACACCCACAGAGAGGTAATCATCACATGATCATTACTCGGGTGAGATCTGCGAAGAACCTGACAGGTATTGGAGAACCTGACGTCCAATGCAACCAAGTAGCGACGGACGTCCTCGTCCTCCTCCCTCACGCGGCGACATACCTCCTCCTTGGGGGTCGGCTGCCTCCACACCAAAAATGGCCCACGCGACCACCACCAAAGAAGCTCTGGGTCGATGACGGGAGCCCGGTTCCTCACCAAGATGCGCCCCCCGGAAGGTAGCACATCCGAGTGCCAGCCCAGCGGATCCCAGTCCCGGACATAGCGCCTCTCAAGCAGGTTGTCGTCACCGAGTCGACAACGAGGATGCGGGACGTGCATCGTCGACGCCGAGAAAAAATTTCTACAACTATTTAAATTCCTACTATTTAATAAACTTTTCACCAAATAATGAAATAGTACATCCACTACATTAAAATACACTACATTGAAATACACTTAATAGAATAGTCAGTGTACAATCGCGAGTGTACTGGAAAAAAGAGTCACAATTGTTCTGATGATAGAATACTCATCACAAAAATAGGAAATCTTTACTTATGGCGATCGACAAACTTCAGCTCATTATGTTGGATAATGCTGCACAGCTCTTCGAGCGGCAATGAAAATTCATTGTAAACTGTATAGCCATATATAATGACAAAAATGTTCTTCATAACAAGGAACAATTGGCTCAAATATTCTCAGCCACACACCGATATATGTAACCAGTGGCGAGTCTATTGGGCAGGCTTCAATAGGATGAAGCATGCCGTCGAGAAGCCCAATTGTTTTTATTAGTACCATTTTTACTAAGTCACTTAGTAATTTGGGAAATTTTAAGTTTATTTGGGAAAACTATTAAGAGATAATGCCTAGATCCAAACTTTCGTTAAAAAATTGATAGTTTTTAAAACAACCATCAATTCAATTATTAGATATTACACGCTTTAAATGGAAATTATGGAATTATTTAGTTTATGGACAAAAGGATTGAGAAACAATGACTATTTAGTTAGACACATCTAATTTTTTGTTTGAAATTACATATATTGAAAACATTTATAGAAGTTCTATTAAGTAGTACTGCATCCGATCCATAATAACTATCGAAGTTTTAAACTAACTAATTTAAATTTGGATGGGAGCCAGTACATGTTTTAGTAGTAATCTGTGAAAGATTGAGATGATACTTTGAGCCCACCCTTCATTTTCTTGCTAGATTCTCCACTAGATGTAACGCGATATATGTGAATCCTACGTACAACCACACGAAGATGATGAACATAGAGACGAGTGGAGTGGCGACGGCTCACCGTGAGAGGAGGCGGTGGAGTCGGTGGAGGTGGACGGCCGGTGGTGTCGGGGTCGAGCAGCGCGCGGTAGGGTCGGGGCCGGAGGAGCAGCGACAGTGGCGTCGGGGTCACAGACGAGAGGTGTCGGCGACGGGTTGGTGTCCCGCCCTTTCGGCTGGCGAAACTCCCCGTTTAGTCTCGGTTGGACGCTCTGACCGGGACTAAAGGCTTGGTCTCCCGCCATTTGCACTGGCGAAATTTCACCTTTAGTACTGGTTGGTGGCTCCAACTGGGACTAAAGGCCACCTTTAGTCCCATTTGGAGCCACCAACCAGGACTAAATGATTGGTGCTGGCACTGTCGTGGCAGGGTGGAAATTAGTCCCACCTCTCCGAGCGAAGGCTGCTCGCGGCGGTTTATAAGCCCCAATGCGGCTATCTTCTTGAGCTCCTCTCTAAAGAAGGTAGTAAATGCCTAAATTTCACATCTGCCCTGTTGGGCCTACATGCTATGCGGGCCTACATCCTGGCCCATGTGTAAATGTGTTTCTAGTCGTATGCAAGCCGTGGTTGGGTTAGTAGGCGGGCGTTTTTTTAATTTTTTGCTATTAAAGTTTTTAACAAAAATACTTTATGAAAATTCTTTTTACTATTATTTTTAACATATTTTAACTCCACACTTTTTGTCCATTCAATATGCATCATTCAAAGCCACGAAATTAATTTTCAACCCTTTTGTGACTTCATTTTCTATTTTTCATGCATTTAATGATTTTTTCAGCTAAATGACCTAGGAATTGAAAAGCACTACAAATGAACTCTGAAAAAGTTGAAACTTGGCATGTTATCATAATTTCATTGTGTTTATTCATGTAGGGGGTCACCAAGGTAAAATGTCGTAGAACTGTGTAGTCTGCTTGCACCCAAGAATGTTCGTCCCTACATATTATTGAGTTTGGTCCTAGCGTAACTTTTCGACTCATTCTACACTCATGCCGCGATTGAGGGACACCAATTGGCTTAATGTCAGGAATAAAGTCAACACAAAATCAAGTGACCTCCTCTGTTTCCTGGCCCTTGGAGATGATTGCTGCCGGCCTAGCATGGTTACAAACATATTTCTTTAAGACTCCCATGAACCTCTTAAAGGGAACATATTGTGTAGAAATACATGACCCAGAATGACAATATCGTCGACTAGGTGAACTAGGACGTGCGTCATAATATTGAAGAACGCTTGTGGGAACACCAACTCAAAATTGACAAGACAATGGAGCAAACCATTTTGTAACCTTGGTATGATTTCTGGATCGATTACCTTCTGAGAAAGTGAATTGAGAAATGCACATAGCTTCATAATAGCTAATCGAACACTTTCTCGTAGAAGCCCCCTCAATGTAACTAGAAGCAATTGCTCATAATCACGTGGTTGTCATGAGACTTTAGGTTCTGGATTTTTTTTCTTTGTCATGCATATTATTCCCTTTATATTCGACGAGAAGCCAGACGGGACCTTGATACTAAGCACACATTCAAAAAAATATTTCCTTCTTTGTTTTGGTAAGAGCGTAGCTGGCACGACCTTAATACTACTTAGGATGCATGCCATCTTTTTCGTTCATACGTTGTTGGTCCTCCCATGCCTCCGATGTATCTTTTGTCTTCCCATACATGCCTAAGAAACCCAGCAGGTTCACACAAACATTCTTCGTCACGTGCAGCACGTCGATTGCCGAGCGGACCTCTAGGCTTGTCCAATAAGGTAGGTCCCAAAATATAGATTTCTTCTTCCACATGGGTGCGTGTCTCTCGGCGTCATTTGGAATAGATTGTCCGCCAGGACCCTTTCCAAAGACAACTTGTAAATCCTTGACCATATCGAATATAACATCACATGTACGGAGGATAGGCTTCTTCTGGTGATCTGCCTCACCTTTGAAATGCTTGCCTTTCTTTCTTAAGTGATGCCTGCTCAGAAGAAATCGACGATGTCCAGGGTAGACATTCTTCTTACGTTTGTCCATATATGTACTTTCAGTCTCATCTAAACAGTGCGTGCATACGTGGTATCCCTTGTTTGTTTGTCCTGAAAGGTAACTAAGAATAGGCTAATCATTGATGGTTACTGCTGCAGCAACAAAAGTCCTTCCCCGACGCTTAGGAATTCTTCTTGTTACTTCTGTGGTTTGCGTCGGTTTTTCCCTTGAAGAGGAAAGCGTGATGCAGCAAATGAGCAGTAAGTATTTCCCTGAGTTTGAGAACCAAGGTATTGATCCAGAAGGAGGGCCTCGTCAAGTCCAAAGTACCTGCGCAAACACAAACAAGCTTTCACCCAACGCTTCAAAGGGGTTGTCAATCCATTCAAGATTGTTTGCAAAGTGAGACCTGAAGGCGGAAAGAGCAACGAAGAAAAAAGTGTAAGGCTGAAAATATGGTGTGGTGTAGACCCTGGGGGCCATAGTGTTCACTAGAGGCTTCTCTCATAATAGCAAATATCACGGTGGATGAACAAATTACTGTCGAGCAATTGATAGAACCGCGCAAAGTCATGACGATATCTAAGGCAATGATCATGCATATAGGCATCACGTCCGAGACAAGTAGACCGATACTTTCTGCATCTACTACTATTACTCCAAACATCGACCGCTATCCAGCATGCATCTAGTGTATTGAGTTCATGATGAACAGAGTAACGCTTTAAGCAAGATGACATTATGTAGAGGGATAATCTGAAACCAATGATGAAAACCCCATCTTTTTACCCTTGATGGCAACAACACGATGCGTGCCTCGCTACCCCTTCTGTCACTCGGTGAGGTCACTGCACGGTATGAACCCAAAACCAAGCACTTCTCCCATTGCAAGAATCATATATCTAGTTGGCCAGACAAAACCCACAACTCGAAGAGAATTACAAGGATATGAAATCATGCATAAGATAGATCAGAAGAAACTCAAATAAGATTCATAGATAATCTGATCATAAATCCACAATTCATCGGATCTCGAGAAACACACCTCAAAAGAAGATTACATCAGATAGATCTCCATGAAGATCATGGAGAACTTTGTATTGAAGATCCAAGAGAGAGAAGAAGCCATCTAGTTACTAGCTATGGACCCGTAGGTCTATGGTGAACTACTCACACATCGCCGGAGAGGTCATGGTGTTGATGCAGAAGCCCTCCGTGTCCGAATCCCCCCTCTGGCAGGGCACCAGGACGTGCCCCAGATGGGATCTTGCGGAGACAGAAGCTTCCGGCGGCGGAAAAGTTATTGCGATCGTCTCTCGATTTTTTGGGAATATTTGGGAATATATAGGCGCAAGATCTAGGTCAGGGGGACTCTAGGGGGCCCACAAGCCTGGATGGCGCGGCCCCCCTGGATGCAGGGTGGGCGCTTGTGGGGCCCCTGGCGCTCCTTTGGCTTGGCTCCAAAGTTCTCCGATCTTCTTCCGTTCTAAAAAAATCTTTTCGGGGATTTTCTTCCGTTTGGACTCCGTTTCAAAATCTCCAGTGAAATGGGTCAAAAACATGAAAAAACAGGAACTGGCACTTGGCACTGAGTTAATAAGTTAGTCCCAGAAAATAAATAAAAAGTATGCAAAACATCCAAAGTTTGACAAGATAGTAGCATGAAACCATCAAAAATTATAGATACGCTGGAGACGTATCAAGCATCCCCAAGCTTAACTCATGCTCGTCCTCGAGTAGGGAAGTGATAAAGAATGAATTTTTGATGTGGAATGCTACCTAGCATAGTTGTCCTTTGCAACTTCTTTCACGTGGCATGAATGTTCAGATCCGTAAAATTCAAAACAATAGTTTGCTATTGACATGAAAACAGTAATACTTCAAGCAAACTAGCAAAGTAATCATGAACTTTCAAAATAACAAGGCCAAAGAAAGTTATCCCTACAAAATCATATAGTCTGGCTATGATCCATCATCCTCACACAACTAATGTAAATCATGCACAACCCCGGAATTGGCCAAGTAATTGTTTTCGCACTCTTACTTTCTCAAACCTCTTATAACTATCACGCAATACATGAGCGCGACCATGTATATAGCACTATAGGTGGAATAGAGTGTGGTGGCGGTTGTGAGACAAAAAGGAGGAGATGGTCACATTGACTCGACGTATCAATAGGCTATGAAGATGCCCATTAATAGATATCAATGTGAATGAGTAGGGATTGCCATACAAGAGATGCACTAGAGCTATAAGTATGTGAAAGCTCAATAGTAAAACTAGTGGGTGTGCATCCAACTTGCTTGCTCACAAAGACCTAGGGAAATTTCGAGGAAGCCAATCATTG
This sequence comes from Hordeum vulgare subsp. vulgare, assembly GCF_904849725.1. NCBI lineage: Eukaryota > Viridiplantae > Streptophyta > Magnoliopsida > Poales > Poaceae > Hordeum > Hordeum vulgare. Next base: position 311,174,186 of record NC_058520.1, read on the forward strand.
GAATATACAAGCCAAGTTATAAAACGAAGATTCCCACTAGCATATGGTAGTGAAAAAACAAGAAGCTCTCAATCATGAAGAACATGGTGCTAACATGAAGCACAAGTGTGGAAGAAGATAGTTGTGTTGTCCCTTCTCTCTTTTTCTCTCATTTTTTTATTTGGGCTCTAAGGCATCTATTTTTTCTTTTCTCCCTTTTTTTTGTTTTTGGTATCTTTGGCCTCTTTTTTTTATTTCCTCACATGGGACAATGCTCTAATAATGATGATCATCACACTTTTATTTACTCATAGCTCAAAGATCACAATGATGATGACTCCATAGGAAATTCCTCCGGCAGTATACCGGGATGTGCAACGATCTAGCATGGCGTATGACGTTGAAACATCTTGCTAGCTATCTTACGATCATGCAATGGCAATATGAGAGTGACGGCACAAGTCATGAGACGGAACGGTGGGAGTTGCATGGCAATATATCTCGGAATGGCTATGAAAATGCCATAGTAGGTAGATATGGTGGCTGTTTTGAGGAAGGAATTTGGTGGGTTTGTGCACCAGCGAGAATTGCACGGCACTAGAGAGGCTAGCAATGGTGGAAGGTGAAAGTGCATCTATACCATGGGCTCACATTAGTCATTAAGAACTCACATACTTGTTGCGAAAGTTTATTATTAGAAATCGAAACATAGTGCTAAACGCATACTCCGAGGGGAAGGGTTGGTAGGTGTAAACCATCGCGCGATCCCGACCACAACACAATGGATGAAAATCAATAGATCAATTATGCTCCGACTTCCTAACATAGCAGTTCACCATACGTGCATGCTACGGGAATCACTAAGTTCAACACAAGTATTTCTAGGTTCATAACACCCTACTAACATAACTCTTAATATTACTAAATCCATGTCTCAAAACTATTTGAGAGGAATCAAAACTTCTCTTTCTACTCAATGCACATGAAGATGGAGGTTTTTGCATCCTCTTTGGGTATTTATCACTTTTGGGACTACTTTCATAGCATAAGCCAACTACCAAATCACGCACCACCGTGCTCTAAAATATATAAGTGAAGCACATAGAGCAAAAGTATCTAGCTCAAAAGATATAAGTGAAGCACTATGAGCATTCTAGCAAAATCACGATGAGTGCATGTGTCTCTCTCTCAAAAAGGTATGCAGCAAGGATGATTGTGACACAACAAAAGGAAAATAATCCTACGATACAATATGCTCCAAGCAAAACACATATATGTGGTGAATAAAAATATAGCTCCAAGTGATGTTACCGATGGATTGAAGACGAAAGAGGGGATGGCTTCCCGGGGCATACCCAAGCTTAGGCTTTTAGGTGTCCTTGAATTTGGCTTGGTATGCCTTGGGCATACCCAAGCTTGAGCTCTTTCCACTCCTTATCTCTTTGTCCATGAGAACATCACCCAAAACTTGAAAACTTCACAACACAAAACTTAAAGAGAAACTCGTGATAACATTAGTACAAGAAAACAAACTACCACTTCTTTTGGTACTGTAGCAAACTTGAATTCTATCTATATTGATGATGGGCTACTGTATTCTCACTTTTCCATGGCTAGTACCCCCCGATACTAACCATAGTTTCATCAAAACAAGCAACCAACTCAACAAAAACAGAATGTGTCAAAAACAGACCAGTCTGTAGCAATATGTATACTTCGTATACTTCTGGTATCTCACAAATTCTGAAAAATTACTACTGCCTGGGAAAAAGGCATATCAACCAGAAGCAAAAAGAATCAACTCAAAATCTCTTTCTGAATAAAAATGAAAAATCATCTCGTGAGCGAAAAGTTTCTGTCTTTTTCCAGCAGGATCAAACAACCATTACCAAGACTAATTATAAAGGTTTTGCTTGTCTCAAACACAAAAATAAACACAAAAAACACAATCACAACAGAATTACGAAAGTGTGGACGCAACAAAACAGAAATAAAAAGATAAATTCATTGGGTTGCCTCCCAACAAGCGCTATTGTTTAACGCCCCTAGCTAAGCATTCAATGATGCTCTCACAAAAGACAAGAATTGAAGCACAACGAGAGCATCCTAAAGCATGTGAAAATCACATCTAAGTCTAACATACTTCCTATGCATAGGCATTGTATAGGAAAACAAATTGTCAAGACAAACAATAGCTGCCATATGCAAGGAAGAAGAAAGAGACAAGAGTAATCTCAACATCACGAGAGGTGATTTGGTAACATGAAAGTTTCTACCACAATATTTTCCTCTCTCATAGCAATTACATGTGGGATCATATTCAAATTGAACAATATAGCTATCCCATAGGATATTCTTTTCATGATGCACATGCATGCAAAGTTGACGCTTTTCAAAAATAGTGGGATTATCATCAACTAAAGTCATGACTTATCCAAACTCACTTTCAATATTATTGCAAATATCATAATCATCATGAGGCTTAAATAAATTTTCAAGATCATAAGAAAAATTGTCACCCCAATCACGATCATTGCAACAAGTAGTGGACATGGCAAAACTAGCATCCCCAAGCTTAGAGTTTTGCATATTTTTTGCATGATTGTCACTAATAGAATTTATAGTGAAACCATTGCAATCATGCTTTTCATTCAAGTAGCCCTCGTGAATCACTTCATAAATTTCTTCATCACGATTTTTAGATTCACGCATCTCAAGCAAAACTCCATAAAGAAAGTCAAGTGCACTCAACTCACTAGCAATTGGATCAACATAATTGGATCTCTTAAAGAGATTAGCAAGTGGATGAGGATCCATATCACTAGATTTTCAGCAAGCGAAGATGCAAGAATATTGAAGGCACATAGCACACAAGCGAACAGAAAACAAGCGAAAGAAAAGGGCGAACGAAAAAGGCAAACAAAGAAAAAGGCGAACGAAAAAGGCAAATTGGTGACGTGGGGGAGAGGAAAACGAGAGGCAACTGGCAAACAAAGTAAATGCAAGAGATGAGTTTGCGACACCTACTTGGATGAGTCCTTGACTTGATCTTCCTCCCCGGCAACTGCGCCAGAAGTTCTTCTGCTGCGGCAACAAAAGGCCTTCCCTGGCGCTTAGGAATTCTTCTTGTTACTTCTCTGGTTTGCGTCGGTTTTTCCCTTGAAGAGGAAAGGGTGATGCAGCACATGAGCAGTAAGTATTTCCCTCAGTTTGAGAACCAATGTATCGATCGAGAAGGAGGGCCTCGTCAAGTCCAAAGTACCTGCGCAAACACAAACAAGCTTTCAGCCAACGCTTCAAAGGGGTTGTCAATCCCTTCAAGATTGTTTGCAAAGTGAGATCTGAAGGCAGAAAGAGCTACGAAGTAAAAAGTGTAAGGGTGAAAATATGGTGTGGAGTAGATCCTGGGGGCCATAGTGTTCACTAGATGCTTCTCTCATAATAGCAAATATCACGATGGGTGAACAAATTACTGTCGAGCAATTGATAGAACCGCGCAAAGTCATGACGATATCTAAGGCAATGATCATGCATATAGCCATCACGTCCGAGACAAGTAGACCGATACTTTCTGCATCTACTACTATTACTCCACACATCGACCGCTATCCAGCATGCATCTAGTGTATTGAGTTCATGATGAACAGAGTAACGCTTTAAGCAAGATGACATGATGTAGAGGGATAATCTCAAACCAATGATGAAAACCCCATCTTTTTACCCTTGATGGCAACAACACGATGCGTGCCTCGCTACCCCTTCTGTCACTGGGTGAGGTCACCGCACGGTATGAACCCAAAACCAAGCACTTCTCCCATTGCAAGAATCATAGGTCTAGTTGGCCAAACAAAACCCACAACTCAAAGAGAATTACAAGGATATGAAATCATGCATAAGAGAGATCAGAAGAAACTCAAATAAGATTCATGGATAATCTGATCATAAATCCACAATTCATCGGATCTCGACAAACACACTGGAAAAGAAGTTTACATCAGATAGATCTCCATGAAGATCATGGAGAACTTTTATTGAAGATGCAAGAGAGAGAAGAAGCCATCTAGTTACTAGCTATAGACCCGTAGGTCTATGGTGAACTACTCACGCATCATCGAAGAGGTCATGGTGTTGATGGAGAAGCCCTCCGTGTCCGAATCCCCCTTCGGCAGGGCACCAGGACGTGCCCTAGATGGGATCTTGCGGAGACAGAAGCTTGCGGCGGCGGAAAAGTGATTGCGATCGTCTCTTGATTTTTTGGAATATTTGGGAATATATAGGCGCAAGATCTAGGTCAGGCGACCTCCAGGGGCCCACAAGCCTGGATGGCGTGGCCCCCCCGGCCGCGGGGTGGGGGCTTGTGGGGCCCCTGGCGCTCCTCTGGCTTGGCTCCCAAGTTCTTTGATCTTCTTCCGTTCCAAAAAAAATATTTTCGGGGATTTTCTTCCTTTTGGACTCCGTTTCGAAATCTCCTCTGAAAGGGGTCAAAAACATGAAAAAAACTAGAACTGGCACTTGGCACTGAGTTAATAAGTTAGTCCTAGAAAATAAATAAAAAGCATGCAAAACATCCAAAGTTTGACAAGATAATCGCATGAAACCATCAAAAATTATAGATATGTTGGAGACGTATCAGTTACAAACAGCAAAGCTCATAGGTCAAATTCCTGTTGTTTGTGCTCATCTCACAATGTATGCCTTTTTTATCCCTCAATTGTAAAAGTTCTTCAACTAATGGACTTAGGTACACATCAATGTTGTTGTCGGGTTGCTTAGGGCCTTGGATGAGCACCGGCATCATAATGAACTTCCGCTTCATGCACATCCAAGGAGGAAGGTTATAGATGCATAGAGTTACAAGCCAGGTGCTAGGACTGCTACTTTGCTCCCCAAAAGGATTAATGCCATCTGCACTTAAACCAAACCATTTGTTCCTTGCCTCATCTACAAAGTCTCCCCAACTTTCTCTCAATTTTTCTCCACTACGACCCATCAACAGGTACTCTCAACATCCCGTCTTTCTTACAACCTTCTCTTTGCCATGCAACCACTTGACATGCTCTTTGTTTCTAAACACACGTTTCAACCATGGTATTATAGGAGCATACCACATCACCTTGGCAGGAACTCTCTTCCTGTGGCGCTGGCCCTCAAAATAACCAAGGTCATCTCGTACGATCTTATACCGCAATGCACTGCATACCGGGCATGCATTCCAATTCTAGTACTCCTCATCACGGTATAGGATGTAGTCATTAGGGCATGCATGTATCTTCTGCACCTCTAATCCTATAGGGCAGAGAACCTTCTTTGCTTTGTACGTACTTTCAGGCAATTCATTATCCTTTGGAAGCTTGTTCTTCATTATTTTCAGTAGCTTTTGAAATCCCTTGTTAGATATACCATTCTCTGCCTTCCATTGTAGCAATTCATTGTGGTACTGAGATTTGTGGTGCCATCTTCACAATTTGTGTACAACCCTTTTTTGTGATCATCTAACATGCGATCGAACTTGAACTTCTCCCTTCCACTTTTGCATTCTCTCTGTGCATCAACAATGACCCGGCAAAGATGATCATCGGCGGGCACATCTGGTGCCTCTTGATCTTCAGCTTCCCTCGTTGTAGTATCACCGTATTCAGGGAACATAGGATGTGGATAGTTGTCATGATTCTCTTCTTCTTCATTGTCTTCCATCATAACCCATATTTCTCCGTGCTTGGTACAAACATTATAGTGTGGCACGAAACCCGTCTCAAGAAGGTGCAAGTGAAGGGTTTTCGAGGAAGAGTAATCCTTTGTATTCCCACAGACAGTACATGGACAATACATAAAACCATTCTGCTTGTTTGCCTTAGCCACTTCGAGAAAATTATGCAGGCCGTCAATGTAGTCGGAGGTGCGTCGGGCACCCTACATCCATTGTCGGTTCATCTGCGTGCATTATGTGATTAAGTATATAAACAACATACAGATCAAATTGTGCATCTAAATCATATAAATGTTGGAATTATACCCTAGAGGCAATAATAAATATAGTTATTATTATAATTCCTGTATCAAGATAATCGTTTATTATCCATGCTATAATTGTATTGAATGAAGACTCATTTACATGTGTGGATACATAGACAAAACACTATCCCTAGCAAGCCTCTAGTTGGCTAGCCAGTTGATCAAAGATAGTCAGTGTCTTCTGATTATGAACAAGGTGTTGTTGCTTGATAACTGGATCACGTCATTAGGAGAATCACGTGATGGACTAGACCCAAACTAATAGACGTAGCATGTTGATCGTGTCATTTTGTTGCTACTGTTTTTCTGCGTGTCAAGTATTTGTTCCTATGACCATGAGATCATATAACTCACTAACACCGGAGGAATACTTTGTGTGTATCAAACGTCACAACGTAACTGGGTGACTATAAAGATGCTCTACAGGTATCTCCGAAGGTGTTCGTTGAGTTAGTATGGATCAAGACTGGGATTTGTCACTCCGTGTGACGGAGAGGTATCTCGGGGCCCACTCGGTAATACAACATCACACACAAGCCTTGCAAGCAATGTAACTTAGTGTAAGTTGCGGGATCTTGTATTACGGAACGAGTAAAGAGACTTTCCGGTAAACGAGATTGAAATAGGTATGCGGATACTGACGATCGAATCTCGGGCAAGTAACATACCGAAGGACAAAGGGAATGACATACGGGATTATATGAATCCTTGGCACTAAGGTTCAAACGATAAGATCTTCGTAGAATATGTAGGATCCAATATGGGCATCCAGGTCCCGCTATTGGATATTGACCGAGGAGTCTCTCGGGTCATGTCTACATAGTTATCGAACCCGCAGGGTCTGCACACTTAAGGTTCGACGTTGTTTTATGCGTATTTGAGTTATATGGTTGGTTACCGAATGTTGTTCGGAGTCCCGGATGAGATCACGAACGTCACAAGGGTTTCCGGAATGGTCCGGAAACGAAGATTGATATATAGGATGACCTGATTTGATTACCGGAAGGTTTTCGAAGTTACCTGGAATGTACCGGGAATGACGAATGGGTTCCGGGAGTTCACCAGGGGGGCAACCCACCCCGGGGAAGCCCATAGGCCTTGGGGGTGGCACACCAGCCCTTAGTGGGCTGGTGGGACAGCCCAAGAAGGCCCTATGCGCCATAGGAAGAAAATCAAAGAGAAAAGAAAAAAAAAGAAAGGAGGAGGTGGGAAAGGAAAGAAGGACTCCACCCACCAAACCAAGTAGGACTCGGTTTGGGGGGGGAGACCTTCCCCCCTTGGCTCGGCCGACCCCCTTGGGGCTCCTTGAGCCCCAAGGCAAGGCTCCCCCTCTCCCACCTATATATACGGAGGTTTTAGGGCTGATTTGAGACGGCAGCTCGACCACATAGCTCCACGGTTTTTCCTCTAGATCGCGTTTCTGCGGAGCTCGGGCGGAGCCCTGCTGAGACAAGATCATCACCAACCTCCGGAGCGCCGTCACGCTGCCGGAGAACTCTTCTACCTCTCCGTCTCTCTTGCTAGATCAAGAAGGCCGAGATCATCGTCGAGCTGTACGTGTGTTGAACGCGGAGGTGCTGTCCGTTCGGCACTAGATCGTGGGACTGATCGCAGGACGGTTCGCGGGGCAGATCAAGGGACATGAGGACGTTCCACTACATCAACCGCGTTCACTAACGCTTCTGCTGTACGGTCTACAAGGGTACGTAGATCACACATCCCCTCTCGTAGATGCCATCACCATGATAGGTCTTCGTGCGCGTAGGATAATTTTTGTTTCCCATGCGACGTTCCCCAACAGTGGCATCATGAGCTAGATTCATGCGTAGATGTCTTCTCGAGTAGAACACAAAAGTTTTTGTGGGCGGTGATGTGCGTTTTCCTGCCCTCCTTAGTCTTTTCTTGATTCCGCAGTATTGTTGGATTGAAGCGGCTTGGACCGACATTACTCGTACGCTTACGAGAGACTGGTTTCATCGCTACGAGTAACCCCGTTGCTCAAAGATGACTGGCAAGTGTCAGTTTCTCCAACTTTAGTTGAATCAGATTTGACCGAGGAGGTCCTTGGATGAGGTTAAATAGCAACTCATATATCTCTGTTGTGGTGTTTGCGTAAGTAAGATGCGATCCTACTGGATACCCATGGTCACCACGTAAAACATGCAACAACAAAATTAGAGGAAGTCTAACTTGTTTTTGCAGGGTATGCTTGTGATGTGATATGGCCAACGATGTGATGTGATATATTGGATGTATGAGATGATCATGTTGTAATAGATAATATCGACTTGCACGTCGATGGTACGGCAACCGGCAGGAGCCATAGGGTTGTCTTTATACTAACGTTTGTGCTTGCAGTTGCGTTTACTATTTTGCTAGGATGTAGCTTTAGTAGTAATAGCAGGAGTAGCACGACAACCCCAATGGCGACACGTTGATGGAGATCATGGTGTGGCGCCGGTGACAAGAAGATCGTTCCGGTGGTTTGGTGATGGAGATCAAGGAGCACGTGATGATGGCCATATCATGTGACTTATGAATTGCATGTGATGTTAATCCTTTTATGCACCTTATTTTTCTTAGAACGACGGTAGCATTATGAGGTGATCTCTCACTAAAATTTCAAGACGAAATTGTGTTCTCCCCGACTGTGCACCGTTGCTACAGTTCGTCGTTTCGAGACACCACGTGATGATCGGGTGTGATAGACTCAACGTTGACATACAACGGGTGCAAAAAAATTGCGCACGCGGAACACTCGGGTTAAGCTTGACGAGCCTAGCATGTGCAGACATGGCCTCGGAACACATGAGACCGAAAGGTCGATCATGAATCATATAGATGATATGATTAGCATAGGGATGCTTACCACTGAAACTATGCTTAACTCACGTGATGATCGGACTTGAGCTAGTGTAAGTGGATCATGAACCACTCAAATGACTAGAGAGATGTACTTTTTGAGTGGGAGTTTAGCAAATAATTTGATTAAGTTAAACTCTAATTATCTTGAACATAGTCTAAGTCCACTTTGAATATATTTGTGTTGTAGATCATGGCTCACGCGACAGTCACCCTGAATTTTAATACGTTCCTAGAGAAAGCTAAGTTGAAAGATGATGGAAGCAACTTTGTAGACTGGGCTCGTAATCTTAAGCTAATCTTACAAGCTGGGAAGAAGGATTATGTCCTTAATGCTGCGCTAGGAGATGAACCACCCGCTACGGCTGATCAGGATGTTAAGAACGCTTGGTTAGCACATAAGGAGGACTACTCAGTAGTTCAATGTGCAGTCTTGTATGGCTTAGAACCGGGACTTCAACGTCGCTTTGAGCGTCATGGAGCATTTGAGATGTTCCAGGAGTTGAAGTTTCTCTTTCAGAAGAACGCCCGGATTGAGAGGTATGAGACCTCCGATAAATTCTATGCTTGCAAGATGGAGGAGAACTCGTGTGTCAGTGAACATGTGCTCAAAATGTCTGGGTACTCAAACCGTCTAGCTGAGCTGGGGATTGAACTCCCGCAAGAGGCTATCACTGACAGAATCCTTCAATCACTGCCGCCAAGCTATAAAGGCTTTGTGTTGAACTACAACATGCAAGGGATGAACAAGTCTCCCGGCGAGTTGTTTGCGATGCTGAAAGTCGCAGAGTCCGAACTCCGTAAAGAGCTTCAAGTGTTGATGGTGAATAAGACCACTAGTTTCAAGAGAAACGGCAAAGGCAATAAGGGTAATTCAAAGAAGAGCGGCAAGCCTGTTGCCAATCCGACGAAGAAACCCAAAGCTGGACCTAAGCCTGAAACAGAGTGTTACTATTGCAAGGGTATGGGTCACTGGAAGCGCAATTGCCCCAAGTATCTGGCAGATAAGAAGGCGGCCAAAGAAAAATCAGGTATATTTGATATACATGTTATTGATGTGTACTTAACCGGCTCTCGTAGTAGTGCCTGGGTATTCGATACCGTTCTGTTGCTCATATTTCCAACTCGAAACAGGAACTGCGGAATAGACGAAAGCTGGCGAAAGATGAAGTGACGATGCGCGTAGGAAATGGTTCCAAGGTTGATGCAATCGCCGTCGGCACAGTTTCACTTCAGTTACCATCAGGATTAGTTATGAACTTGAATCATTGTTATTTAGTGCCTGCGTTGAGCACGAACATTATATCTGGATCTTGTTTATTGCGGGACGGTTACTCTTTTAAGTCAGAGAATAATGGTTGTTCTATTTCTATGAGTAACATCTTTTATGGTCATGCACCCAATGTGAGAGGATTGTTCATATTGAATCTTGATAGAGATACACACATACATAACATTGAGACCAAAAGAGTTAGAGTTAACAATGATAGCGCCATATTTTTGTGGCACTGCCGCTTAGGTCAGATTGGTGTAAAGCGCATGAAGAAACTCCATGCCGATGGACATTTGGAGTCACTTGACTTTGATTCACTTGACACGTGCGAACCATGCCTCATGGGAAAGATGACTAAAACTCCGTTCTCCGGAACAATGAAGCGTGCAAGTGACTTGTTGGAAATCATACATACCGATGTGTGTGGTCCGATGAGCGGAGAGGCACGCGGCGGATATCGTTATTTTCTCACCTTCACTGACGATTTGAGTAGATATGGTTATGTCTACTTAATGAAGCACAAGTCTGAAACATTTGAAAAGTTCAAGCAACTTTAGAGTGAAGTTTAAAATCATCGTAACAAGAAGATCTAGTTCCTACGGTCTCATCGTGGGGGTGAATATCTGAGTTTCGAGTTTGGTGATAACTTAAGACAATGTGGAATTGTTTCACAGTTGACACTGCCTGGAACACCACAGCGTAATGGTGTGTCCGAACGTCGTAATCGTACTTTATTAGAGATGGTGCGATCTATGATGTCTCTTACCGATTTGCCGTTATCGTTTTGGGGTTATGCATTAGAAACAACTGCATTCACTTTAAATAGGGCACCATCAAAATCCGTTGAGACGACACCATACGAACTGTGGTATGGCAAAAGGCCAAAGTTGTCGTTTCTTAAAGTTTGGGGATGTGATGCTTATGTCAAAAAGCTTCAGCCTGAAAAGCTAGAACCCAAAGCGAAAAAGTGCGTCTTCATAGGTTACCCAAAAGAGACAATTGGGTGCACCTTCTATCTCAAATCCGAGGGCAAAGTGTTTGTTGCTAAAAACGGAGCTTTTCTCGAGGAGTTTCTCTCGAGAGAATTGAGTGGGAGGAAGATAGAACTTGACGAGGTTGTCGAACCTCTCATCCCTCTGGATGGTGGCGCAGGGCAAGGGGAAACCTCTATCGTTGCGACGCCGGTTGAGGAGGAAGTAAATGATAATGATCATGAAACTCCGGTTCAAGTTTCTGTCGAACCACGCAGGTCGACGAGACCACGTGCTGCTCCACAGTGGTACGCTAATCCCGTCTTATCAATCATGTTGTTGGACAACAATGAACCTGCAAATTATGAAGAAGCAATGGTGGGCCCAGATTCCAACAAATGGCTAGAAGCCATGAAGTCCGAGATAGGATCCATGTATGAGAACAAAGTGTGGACTTTGGAGGTACTGCCTGAGGGCCGCAAGGCTATTCAGAACAAATGGATCTTTAAGAGGAAGACGGACGCTGACGGCAATGTGACCGTTTATAAAGCTCGACCTGTGGCAAAGGGTTTTTCACAAGTTCAAGGAGTTGACTACGATGAGACATTCTCACCCGTAGCGATGCTTAAGTCCGTCAGAATCATGTTAGCAATAGCTGCATTTTTCGATTATGAAATCTGGCAGATGGATGTCAAAACGGCGTTCCTTAACGGTTTCCTTAAGGAAGAATTGTATATGATGCAACCCAAAGGTTTTGTCGATCCTAAGAATGCTAACAAGGTGTGCAAGCTCCAACGATCCATTTATGGACTGGTGCAAGCATCTCGAAGTTGGAACAAACGCTTTGATGAGGTGATCAAAGCTTTTGGGTTTATACAAGTGGTTGGAGAATCTTATATTTACAAGAAAGTGAGTGGGAGCTCTGTGGCGTTTCTAATATTATATGTGGATGACATATTGCTGATTGGAAACAACGTAGAGTTTTTGGAGAGCATAAAGGATTACTTGAGTAAAAGTTTCTCTATGAAGGACCTAGGAGAAGCTGCTTACATTCTAGGCATTAAGATCTATAGGGATAGATCAAAACGCCTGATAGGACTTTCACAAAGTACATACCTTGATAAAGTTTTGAAGAGGTTCAAAATGGAACAGTCCAAGAAAGGGTTCTTGCCAGTTTTACAAGGTACGAGATTGAGTAAGACTCAGTGCCCAGCAACTGATGAGGATAGAGAGCATATGCGCGCCGTCCCCTATGCTTCAGCCATAGGTTCTATCATGTATGCAATGCTGTGCACTAGACCGGACGTTAGCCTAGCCATAAGTATGGCAGGTAGGTTCCAGAGTAATCCAGGAGTGGATCACTGGACGGCGGTCAAGAATATCCTGAAGTACCTGAAAAGGACTAAGGAGATGTTTCTCGTGTATGGAGGTGATGAAGAGCTCGCTGTAAAAGGTTACGTCGATGCAAGCTTTGACACAGATCCGGACGACTCTAAGTCGCAAACCGGATACATATTTATTCTTAATGGGGGTGCGGTAAGCTGGTGCAGTTCCAAGCAAAGCGTCGTAGCCGATTCTACATGTGAAGCGGAGTACATGGCTGCCTCGGAGGCGGCAAAGGAGGGTGTCTGGAAGAAGCAATTCATGACGGATCTTGGAGTGGTGCCAAGCGCACTGAATCCAATAACCTTGTTCTGTGACAACACGGGTGCCATTGCCTTAGCAAAGGAACCACGGTTTCACAAGAAGTCCAGACAGATCAAACGACGCTTCAACCTCATCTGCGACTACGTCGAAGGGGAGGACGTAAATATATGCAAAGTGCACACGGATATGAATGTAGCAGACCCGCTGACTAAACCTCTTCCACGAGCAAAGCATGATCAACACGAGAACTGTATGGGTGTTAGATTTATTACAATGTAATTCGCATGATGATGTGAGGGCTAGATTATTGACTCTAGTGCAAGTGGGAGACTGTTGGAATTATGCCCTAGAGGCAATAATAAATATAGTTATTATTATAATTCCTGTATCAAGATAATCGTTTATTATCCATGCTATAATTGTATTGAATGAAGACTCATTTACATGTGTGGATACATAGACAAAACACTATCCCTAGCAAGCCTCTAGTTGGCTAGCCAGTTGATCAAAGATAGTCAGTGTCTTCTGATTATGAACAAGGTGTTGTTGCTTGATAACTGGATCACGTCATTAGGAGAATCACGTGATGGACTAGACCCAAACTAATAGACGTAGCATGTTGATCGTGTCATTTTGTTACTACTATTTTCCTGCGTGTCAAGTATTTGTTCCTATGACCATGAGATCATATAACTCACTAACACCGGAGGAATACTTTGTGTGTATCAAACGTCACAACGTAACTGGGTGACTATAAAGATGCTCTACAGGTATCTCCGAAGGTGTTCGTTGAGTTAGTATGGATCAAGACTGGGATTTGTCACTCCGTGTGACGGAGAGGTATCTCGGGGCCCACTCGGTAATACAACATCACACACAAGCCTTGCAAGCAATGTAACTTAGTGTAAGTTGCGGGATCTTGTATTACGGAACGAGTAAAGAGACTTTCCGGTAAACGAGATTGAAATAGGTATGCGGATACTGACGATCGAATCTCGGGCAAGTAACATACCGAAGGACAAAGGGAATGACATACGGGATTATATGAATCCTTGGCACTAAGGTTCAAACGATAAGATCTTCGTAGAATATGTAGGATCCAATATGGGCATCCAGGTCCCGCTATTGGATATTGACCGAGGAGTCTCTCGGGTCATGTCTACATAGTTCTCGAACCCGCACGGTCTGCACACTTAAGGTTCGACGTTGTTTTATGCGTATTTGAGTTATATGGTTGGTTACCGAATGTTGTTCGGAGTCCCGGATGAGATCACGGACGACACGAGGGTTTCCGGAATGGTCCGGAAACGAAGATTGATATATAGGATGACCTCATTTGATTAACGGAAGGTTTTCGAAGTTACCGGGAATGTACCGGGAATGACGAATGGGTTCCGGGAGTTCACCAGGGCGGGCAACCCACCCCGGGGAAGCCCATAGGCCTTGGGGTGGCACACCAGCCCTTAGTGGGCTGGTGGGACAGCCCAAGAAGGCCCTATGCGCCATAGGAAGAAAATCAAAGAGAAAAAAAGGAGGAGGTGGGAAAGGAAAGAAGGAATCCACCCACCAAACCAAGTAGGACTCGGTTTGGGGGGTGGACCTTCCCCCCTTGGCTCGGCCGACCCCCTTGGGGCTCCTTGAGCCCCAAGGCAAGGCTCCCCTTCTCCCACCTATATATACGGAGGTTTTAGGGCTGATTTGAGACGACTTTTCCACGGCAGCACGACCACATACCTCCACGGTTTTTCCTCTAGATCGCGTTTCTGCGGAGCTCGGGCGGAGCCCTGCTGAGACAAGCTCATCACCAACCTCCAGAGCGCCGTCACGCTGCTGGAGAACTCTTCTACCTCTCCGTCTCTCTTGCTGGATCAAGAAGGCCGAGATCATCGTCGAGCTGTACGTGTGCTGAACGCGGAGGTGCCGTCCGTTCGGCACTAGATCGTGGGACTGATCGCGGGACGGTTCACGGGGCGGATCGAGGGACATGAGGACGTTCCACTACATCAACCGCGTTCACTAACGCTTCTGCTGTACGGTCTACAAGGGTACGTAGATCACACATCCCCTCTCGTAGATGGACATCACCATGATAGGTCTTCGTGCGCGTAGGAAATTTTTTGTTTCCCATGCGACGTTCCCCAACAATAAACTCACACATACACTCCACCACTAAAACCCACAAACCACACTATTTATAGAGCACTTGAAATGAGCTAAACTAGTAGTGAGAGAAGAGGAGATGAAGTGTCTAACGTTTTTAGAACACTTGGATAGTTGGTGCACCGCCAAACCTGGACAAATCTTGGGGGAAATGAAGCTTGTAGGTCGAGCTTGGAGAGGAAAGAAAGCTGAAGTGTAGCTCGGGCATTTCATCAAACACCTCTTGTGCATAGGAGGTGAGAACTAGAGTAGGACACACCTTCACACGCTGGCCTGCCAAAAATGAGAGGAATGAGTATATAGGCAATCTTTTAGACCCGGTTGGTGTCTAGAACCGGGACTCAAGATAGCCATTTAGTCCCAGTTCCAGACATGAATCGGGACTAAATGGGTTGTGCGAGGAGCGAGGGCCTTTAGCCCCAGTTTGTGGCACAAACCGGGACTAAAGGTCCTAGAAGAACTGGGACTCATGCCCCTGAGGACCGACCGGCATCCTGGCCGCTCGATCCGGGACTGATGCACGCATTAGTCCCGGTTCGTAAGTCGACCGAGATTAATGCTCTTATAAGGCCAAGATCAAAGCCCTATTTTCTACTAGTGATCTTTTTCATAATCATGCAAGATGACATTAGCCCCCTGCTACTGCAACAAAAGACCTTCCAACAGCGCCAGAAACACGTGCTGACGGGAGACTGTTCTTGTCTTGATTCTCCTCAGCAATGGCACGAGGAATCCTTCTGCTACGGCTACGCCTTAAGGGACTTCCTAGGCAAATATGAAAATGATTTCCCCCGTGGCCTTGGAGCCTTGCGTTTGTGTTCCCTCGAAGCGAAAAGGGTGATGTAGCGCAGCGGTGGTAAGTATTTCCCACAGTTTGAGAACCAAGGTATCGATCCAGTGAAGGAGTATCACAAGTGCCTGCACAAACACAAAGAACCTGCTCCCAACGCTATGAAGGGGTTGTCAATCCCTTATAGATTCTTTGCCAAGTGAGAACTGAAAGCAACAAAGTAACAAACCAAAGTAAAAGCGGAGGTGTAAACGATAGAGGTGAATAGACCCCGGGGCCGTAGTGTTTACTAGTGGCTTCTCTCATGAAAGCAAGTTGACGGTGGGTGAACAAATTACTGTCGAGCAATTGATAGAACCGCGCAAAGATGTGACGTCATCTATGGCAATGATTATATCTATAGGCATCATGTCCAAAACAAGTAGACCGATACTTTCTACATCTACTACTGTTACTCCACACGTCGACTGCTATCCAGCATGCATCTAGTGTATTAAGTCCAAAAGAATAGAGTAACGCCTTAAGCAAGATGACATGATGTAGATGGACAATGTCATATCTACGACAGAGCCCACCTTGTTAACCTTGATGGAAACTACACGATGTGTGCCTTGCTGCCCCTACTGTCACTGGGAAAGGTCACCACACGGTAAGAACCCAAAACCAAGCACTTCTACCATTGCAAGAATCATAGATCTAGTTGGCCAGAGAAAACCCAAGACTCGGAGAGACTTACAAGGATATCAAATCATGCAAATAAGAAATCAGCAAAGACTCAAATATATATCATAGATAATCTGATCACAAATCCACAATTCATCGGATCTTGACAAACACACCGCCAAAGAGGATTAGATAGATCTGCATGAAGATCATGGAGAACTTTGTATTGAAGATCCAAGAGAGAGAAGAAGCCATCTAGATACTAACTACGGATCCGTAGGTCTGAAGTGAACTACTCACGAGTCATTGGAGGGGCGATGATGATGATGAAGAAGCCCTCCAACTACAAAGTCCCCTCCGGCAGGGCACCGGGAAGGGTCTCCAGATGAGATATCGCGGAAACGGAAGCTTGCGGCGGCGGAAAAGTATTTCGGTGGATCCTTGATTTTTTTCTATATTTTAGGGAATATATAGGCGAAGGAGTTAGGTCAAGGGGGTGCCAGGGAGGCCACAAGCCTGCTGGCCGCCGTCCCCCCCCCTCGTGGCGTATAGGGGGCTTGTGGGCCCCCAGTAGCCCTCCTGGCTTGGCCCTCAAACCCCCTGATCTTCTTCCGTTCGGGAAAAAATCATTTCGGGGATTTTATTCCGTTTGGACTCCGTTCCAAAATCACATCTGAAAAGAGCCAAAAACACTGAAAAAACAGGAACTGGCACTTGGCACTGAATTAATAAGTTAGTCCCAAAAAGATATAAATGGTACATAAAACATCCAAAGATGACAAGATAACAACATGAAACCATCAAAAGTTATAGATACGTTTGAGACGTATCAAGCATCCCCAAGCTTAACTCCTACTCGTCCTCGAGTAGGGAAGTGATAAAGAATGAATTTTTTGATTCTTTCATGCTACCTAGCATAGATGTCCTTTGTAACTCCTCTTATGTCACGTGAATGTTCAGATCCATTAGATTCAAAACAATAGTTTGCTATTGATGTGGAAACAATAATAATTCAAGCAAACTAGCAAGGTAATCATGAACTTTCAAAATAACAAGGCCAAAAGAAAGTTATCTCTATAAAAGCATATAGTCTCGCTGTGCTCTATCATCATTGCACAACGAATTTAAATCATGCACAACCCCGGTATTGGCCAAGTAATTGTTTCACACCTTTACTTTCTCAAACCTTTTCAACTCTCACGCAATACATGAGCGTGAGCCATGGTTTTAGCACTATAAGTGGTGTGGAGTGTGGTGGAGGTTGCAAGACAAAAATAAGGAGAAGATGATCACATTAACTAGGCATATCAATGAGCTATGGAGATGCTGATGAATAGATATCAATGTGAATGAGTAGGGATTGCCATACAAATGATGCACTAGAGCTAAGAGTATGTGAAAGCTCTTAAAGAAAACTAGTGGGTGTGCATCCAACTTGCTTGCTCACGAAGACCTAAGGCAATTTTGAGGAAACCTATCATTGGAATATACAAGCCAAGTTATATAATGAAAATTTCCCACTAGCTATATGGTGGTGACAAAACGAGAGACTCTCAATCATGAAGATCATGGTGCTTAATATGCACAAGTGTGGAAAGGTGGTAGCATTGTCCCTTCTCTCTTTTTCTCTCATTTTTTTGGTGGGCTCTTTGGCCTCTCTTTTTTTTGTGGGCATCTTTGGCCTCTTTTATTTTCTCACATGGGACAATGCTCCATCAATGATGACCATCACACTTTCAACTAAAAACTTAGAGCAACGATGACTCTATATGGAATGCCTTCGGTAGTGTACCGTGACAATGATCTAGCAAGGTATAGACATTAATGGAAACATCATGCTAACTATCTTACGATCATGCAATGGCAATGTAGACGTGGTGGCACATGTCATGGTGGTAGTTGCATGGCAATATATCTTGGAATGACTTTGAAAAAGCCATAGTAGGTAGGTATGGTGGCTGTTTTGAGGGAGGCTAATGGTGGGTTTTGTGCACCGACGAGAGTTGCACGACACTAAGAAGATAGTGATGGTGGAAGGTGAAAGTGCATCTAAACCATGGACTCAACATTAGTCATGAAGAACTCATATACTTGTTGCACAAGTTTTATTAGTAATCGAAACAAAGCATTCAATGCATACTCCTAGGGGAAGGGTTGGTAGGTATAAACCATCGCGCGTCCCGACCGCCACGCAAAGGATGACAATCAATAGACTAATCATGCTCAGATTTCATCACATAGCGGTCCACCATACGTGCATGCTACGGGAATCACTAACTTCAACACAAGTATTTCTAGATCCACAACACCTTACTAGCATAACTTCAATATTACCAAAACCATGACTCAAAACTAATTGAGATGAATCAAACTTCTCTAACTATTCAATGCACATGAAGGGGGAAGTTTTCGTATCCCTTTGGATAACTACCCCTTTTGAGACTACTTTCATAGCATAGATCAACTACCAAGCGACGCACCACTGTGCTCTAAAAGATATAAGTGAAGCACATAGAGCAAAAGTATCTAGCTCAAAAGATATAAGTCAAGCACATGTGAGCTGAATTGTCTACCAAAAGATATAAGTGAAGCTCGACAAAATCACGGCGAGTGCATGTCGCTCTCTCTAGGTGTATAGCAAGGATGATTGTGACACAACAAAAAATAAAAGACTCCTACGATACAAGACGCTCCAAGCAAAAACACATATCATGTGGTGAATAAAAATATAGCCCCAAGTAACGTTACCGATGGATTGAAGATGAGAGAGGGGATGCCCTCCCGGGGCATCCCCAAGCTTAGGCTTTTACGACATCCTTGAATCTCTTGGGGTGCCTTGGGCATCCCCAATCTTGATCTCTTGACACTCTTTATTTCTTTGTCCATAAGAACTTCACCCAAAACTTGAAAACTTCACAACACGAAACTTAAACAGAAACTCGTGATAACATTAGTATAAGAAAGCAAACCACCACGTCCTTAGGTACTGTAGCAAACTTAAATTCTACTTATGCTGATGTTGGGTTACTGTATTTTCAATCTTCCATGGCTAATACCCCCCGATACTATCCATAATTTCATCAAAATAAGCAACCAACACAACAAAAACAGAATCTATTAACAGCAGACCAGTCTGTAGCAATCTGTATACTTCGTATAGTTATGTTACTTCAAACATTCTGAAAACTTACTACAGTCTGAAGAATTTGCGTAGAAATCAGCAGCGAAAAGAATCAACTCAAAAGCTCTAACAGAAAAAAATGAAAATTCTTTTCGTGAGCAGAAATTTTCTGTCTTTTCCAGCATGACCAAACGATCATTCCCAAGACTAATCATAACGGTTTTGCTTGGCACAAACGCAAAAAGAAACACAAAAAACACAATCATAACAGAATTATGAAAGTGTGGAAAACACTAAACAGAAAGAAAAAGGAGAGATTCATTGGGTTTCCTCCCAACAAGCGCTATTGTTTAACGCCCTTAGCTAGGCATTGATAATTCAATGATGCTCACACAAAAGACAAGAATTGAAGCACAACGAGAGCATAATAAAGCATGTGAAAATCACATATAATTCTAACATACTTCCTATGCGTAGGCATTTTATAGGAAAACAGATTGGCAGGACAACCTATAGTTGCCATATGCAAGGAAGAAGCAAGAGACAATAACAATCTCGACATAACGAGAGGTGATTTAGTGATATGAAAGTTTCTACCACCATATTTTCCTCTCTGATAATAATTACATGTGGGATCATATTCCAATTCAAAATTGTAACTATCACATAGGATATTCTTTTCATGACCCACATGCATGCAAAGTTGATGCTCTTCAAAAATAGTGGGATTATCATCTAAAGTCATGACTTCTCCAAACCCACTTTCAATAATATTGCAAATATCATATTCATCTTGAAGCTTGAAAAAAATTTCAAGATCAAAAGAAAAATCATCACCCCAATCATGATCTTTGCAATAAGTAGTGGTCATAGCAAGACTAGCATCCCCAAGCTTAGGGTTTTGCATAATTGTAGCATGATTGTCACTAATAGAATTTATAGTGAAACAATTGCAATCATGCTTTTCATCCAAGAAGCCCTCGTGAATCACTTCATGAATTTTTTCATCACGATTTTCATATTCACGCATCTCAAGCAAAACCCCATAAAAATAGTCAAGTGCCCTCAACTTACTAGCAATTGGATCAACATAATTGGATCCCTTAAAGAGATTAGCAAGTGGGTGAGGATCCATATCACTAGATTTTCAGCAAGCGAAGATGCAAGTATAATGAAGGCACATGGCACACAAGAGAACACCAAGAAAACGAGACAAAGGGCGAACAAAAAGGCGAACGAAAAGGCAAACGAAAAAGGCAAATTGGTGAAGTGGTGGAGAGGAAAACGAGAGGCAACTGGCAAACAACGTAAATGCAAGAGATGAGTTTGCGACACCTACTTGGATGAGTTCTTGATCTCTCCTTCCCCGGCAACGGCGCCAGAAATACTTCTGCTACTGCAACAAAAGACCTTCCAACGGCGCCAGCAACACGTGCTGACGGGAGACTGTTCTTGTCTTGATTCTCCACAGCAACGGCACCAGGAATCCTTCTGCTACGGCTACGCCTTAAGGGACTTCCTAGGCAAAATTTGCAAATGATTTCCCCAGTGGCCTTGGAACCTTGCATTGGTGTTCCCTCGAAGCGGAAAGGGTGATGTAGCGCAGCGGTGGTAAGTATTTCCCTCAGTTTGAGAACCAAGGTATTGATCCAGTGAAGGAGTATCACAAGTGCCTGAACAAACACAAAGAACCTGCTCCCAACGCAATGAAGGGGTTGTCAATCCCTTATAGATTGTTTGCCAAGTGAGAACTGAAAGCAACAAAGTAACAAAGCAAAGTAAAAGCGGAGGTGTAAACGATAGATGTGAATAGAACCGGGGGTCGTGGTGTTTACTAGTGGCTTCTCTCGTGAAAGCAAGTAGACGGTGGGTGAACAAATTACTGTCGAGCAATTGATAGAACCGCGCAAAGCCGTGACGTCATCTATGGCAATGATTATATCTATAGGCATCACGTCCAAAACAAGTAGACTGATACTTTCTGCATCTACTACTATTACTCCACACGTCGACCGCTATCCAGCATGCATCTAGTGTATTAAGTCCAAAAGAACAGAGTAACGCCTTAAGCAAAATGACATGATGTAGATGGACAATCTCATATCTACGACAGAGCCCACCTTGTTACCCTTGATGGCAACTACATGATGTGTGCCTTGCTTCCCCTACTGTCACTTGGAAAGGTCACCACACGGTAAGAACCCAAAACCAAGCACTTCTCCCATTGCAAGAATCATAGATCTAGTTGGCGAGACAAAACCCAAGACTCGCAGAGACTTACAAGGATATCAAATCATGCAAATAAGAAATCAGCAAAGACTCAAATATATATCATTGATAATCTGATCACAAATACACAATTCGTCGGATCTCGACAAACACACCGCCAGAGAGGATTACATCAGATAGATCTCCATGAAGATCATGGAGAACTTTGTATTGAAGATCCAAGAGAGAGAAGAAGCCATCTAGTTACTAACTACGGACTCGTAGGTCTGAAGTGAACTACTCACGAGTCATTGGAGGGGCGATGATGATGATGAAGAAGCCCTCCAACTCCAAAGTCCCCTCCGACAGGGCACCGGAAAGGGTCTCCAGATGAGATCTCGCGGAAACGGAAGCTTGCGGCGGCGGAAAAGTATTTTCGTGGATCCCTTGATTTTTCTCTCTATATTTTAGGGAATATATAGGCGAAGGAGTTAGGTCAGGGGGGCGCGAGGGAGGCCATAAGCCTGCTGGCCGCTGCCCCCTTGGTGGCGGATAGGGGGCTTGTGGGCCCCCTATTGCCCTTCTAGCTTGGCCCTCAAGCCCCGTGATCTTCTTCCGTTCGGGAAAAAAATCATTTCGGGGATTTTATTCCGTTTGGACTCCGTTCCAAAATAAGATCTAAAAAGAGCCAAAAACACAGAAAAAACAGGAACTTGCACTTGGCACTGAATTAATAAGTTAGTCCCAAAAAAGATACATAAAACATCCAAAAATGACAAGATAACAACATGAAACCATCAAAAATTATAGATACGTTTTAGACGTATCACCCCTCTCCCCCTTCCTCACACACAATGTTTCTGGATCCCATAATATAAAAGGTCCACGATCAAATTCAATAGGGGCTTCGATCACTCCAAATGTCATCTCCACGTCCTTTTTAGTAGCTTGTTGTCTTCTGGTAAAGTGACATATTTTTTGCTCCCACTTGGTTCAGAGATGGTTTTGATGAAGGTTGACCACATAGGATAGGTACCATCATAAGAACCCACATGTTGTAGTCATGCCAATTTATGTTATAGTTGCACTCATGAGCTTCACCCACATACAACTTTGCAAACAATGGAAACCATTGCAACACGTTGATTTCATTGTCTGAGATACAAGCATTCCGAAAAAAGAGTGTCAAATCTAGAGGTCATTACATGCAACTGCTTCAAGAATGACGGTGGACTTTTTTCCAATGGACTTGATATTATTGCTACTGAGCATATGGGTAGTTCTTCCATTTTCAACGCATGCAATCCATGGATCCATGCATACTTGGAAACCCACTTGATTCTGCAAGTTCCATGGGCCTTTTTGTGTTTTCCGAAGTTGTTTCTCTTAGGTACTCCGGTGAAAACACCTTCACCATTGTAGTGGCAAATTTGACCATCGCTTCGAGGGATTTGCTTTCACACATTTTGATGTACTCACCCCATGAATCCTTGGCCATGCCATATGCAAGCATCCTCATTGCATTTTTTTGCTTATGCTAACCAGAGATCCCAACGGTTCCAAAATCATTGTTCTTTAGGATGAAGTAGTCATCATATGCCTCGACGTCATTGCAGAAGTGATCAAAACACTTCTCATGGCATCCAAAATTGACAACAAAGTATGGGGAAAACTAGTCGTCGACCTGCATCATATGCTCCCATTTCCTATTGTGATTCAACATTCTATGTCCTTTTATTGTCCCCTTGTGATTCAAAGCATACTCCTCCTAGTGCATCGGGTCTGTAAGAACCACCTTCATCATGGCCGCTCCATCCTCATATTCCCCCTCATCCAATAAATCGAACCCATGAACTTGTTATAGAAGTACTCCTCTTCCTAATCGATCGTGTTTGCTTCAAAGTGAACAATGAAAACGTCAAAATAATTGGAAATGGCATTTAGTGAACACTTTACGGGCTTGGTGCCATCCATGGATGGCGTCACTAAGGGAATGCGAATACTTGTGTTGCTGCCAGATCCAAGGTGGAATGGTGGCATAGTCCAATGCTGGTAGAATCATGGGTTGGGTGGGAGCCATGGTGGTACAAAGGCAATGTTGGTCTCTAAGGGTGTCAATACAGAGCATGGAAGGAGGGATGGAGTGGGTCAAAAGGGCTTCATGCTTTTCGGAGGGTGTCAAAATCTGACTTGCGAGAAGTCCGGTGTTGGGTTATGCTAGATGCACCGCTGTAATATTCAATTTTCCCCTACGTGCAGATCAACCAGGAACATGTTGTGAATATGGATCACAGATTATTACCAATAGATGTGAAGTTTTGCACAACGAAAGAAGATTCGTGACAACGTGATACGTCCATTTTGCATCATGCTTTCATGTTGATATTTATTGCTTTATGGGCTGTTATATTACTTTGTGGTACCATATTTATGTCTTTTCTCTCTTATTTTGCAAGGTTTATTTGAAGAGGGAGAATTCAGGCAGCTGGAATTCTGGACTGGAAAAGGAGCAAATCTTAGTCCTCTATTCTGCACATCTCTAAATGCCCTGAAAAGTTACGTGGAATTTTTTGGGATTATATAAAAAATACTGGGCGAAAGATGTACCAGAGGGGGGCTACCAGGGCGCCACAAGCCCTGCCACCGCCACCCCCCTGGTGGCGTAGGGCAAGCTTATGGGATCCCTGACGGCCCACTAGCCCCCCTCTTTTTCTATATGAAGGGTTTCGTTCCAGAAAAAATCATTCGGGAGCTTTTTAGTGGTTTTGCCGCCGCCACGAGGCGGAACTTGAGCAGATCCAATCTAGAGCTCCGGCAGGACGATCCTGCCGGGGAAACTTCCCAACCGGAGGGGGAAATCATCTCCATCATCATCACCAACACTCCTCTCGTCGGAGGGGAGGCATCTTCATCAACATCTTCATCAACACCATCTCCTCTCCAATCCCTAGTTCATCTCTTGTAACCAATCTCCGTCTCACGACTCCGATTGGTACTTGTAAGATTACTAGTAGTGTTGATTACTCTTTGTAGTTGATGCTAGTTGGATTATTTGGTGGAAGAGTTTATGTTCAAATCCTTGATGCTATTCATTACACCTCTTATCATGATTATGATTATGCTTTGTGAGTAGTTACTTTTGTTCCTGAGGACATGGGATAAGTCATGTTAGTAATACTCATGTGAATTTGATATCCGTTCGGTATTTTGATATGATGTATGTTGTCTTTTCCTCTAGTGGTGTTATGTGAACGTCGACTACATAACACTTCACCATACTTGGGTCTAGAGGAAGGCATTGGGGAGTAGTAAGTAGATGATGGGTTGCTGGAGTGACAGAAGCTTAAACCCCAATCTATGCGTTGCTTCGTAAGGGGCTGATTTGAATCCACTAGTTTAATGCTATGGTTAGACATTGTCTTAATTCTTCTTTTGTAGTTGCGGATGATTGCGAGAGAGGTTAATCATAAGTGGGATGCTTGTCCAAGTAAGGGCAATACCCAAGCGCCGGTCCACCCACATATCAAACTATCAAAGTAACGAACGCGAATCATATGAACATGATGAAACTAGCATGACAGAAATTCCCGTGTGTCCTCGGGAGCGTTTTTCCTCCTATAAGACTTTGTTCGGGCTTGTCCCTTGCTACAAAAGGGATTGGGACACTTGCTGCAACATTGCTACTACTTGTTACTTGTTACTTTTCACTTGTTACGTTTCACCTCGCTACGCCATCACTTGTTACCGCTACTTTCAGTGCTTGCAGTTATTACCTTGCTGAAATCCGTTTATCAGAGCCTTCTGCTCCTCATTGGGTTCAACACTCTTACTTATAGAAAGGACTACGATTGATACCCTATACTTGTGGGTCATCAAGACTCTTTTCTGGCGCCGTTGCCGGGGAGTGAAGCGCCTTTGGTAAGTGGAAATTGGTAAGGAAACATCTATATACTGTGATGAAATTTATTGTCACTTGTCACTATGGAAACTGTTCCTTTGAGGAGTTTGTTCGGGGTATCTTCACCATGAACGGAAGCACGAGGAGTTGTTCCTCAACCTGAGGTACCTACTGAAAATATCTTTTATGAATTTCCTTCGGGTATGCTTGAGAAACGGCTGGCTAATCCTTTTACAGGAGATGGATCTTCGCATCCAGACTATCATCTAATCTATGTAGATGAAGTTTATGGTTTATTTAAGCTTGCAGGTTTTCCCGAGGATGAGGTAAAGAATAAAGTCTTTCCTTTATCTTTGAAGGATAAGGAGTTGACATGGTATAGGCTATGTGATGATACTGGCTCATGGGACTACAATCGGTTGAAATTGGAATTTCATCAAAAGTTCTATCCTATGCATATAGTACATCGTGATCGGAACTTTATTTATAACTTTTGGCCTCGAGACAGGGAAAGCATAGCTCAAGCTTGGGGGAGGCTGAAATCAATGCTATATTCATGCCCCAATCATGAGCTCTCGAGAGAAATCATCACTCAAAACTTTTATGCTCGGCTTTCTCATGAAGATCGTACCATGCTTGACACTTCTTGTACCGGTTCTTTTATGAAGAAGGATATTGATCACAAGTGGAATTTATTGGAGAGAATCAAACGTAACTCTAAAGATTGGGAGCTGGAGGAAGGTAAGGAGTCAGGTATGAATTTCCAGTTTGATTGCGTTAAATCTTTTGTTGAGACAAACAATTCTAGAGATTTTAGCACTAAGTATGGACTTCACTCTGAGATAGTAGCTTCTCTATGTGAATCTTTTACTGCTCATATTGATCTTCCCAAAGAAAAGTGGTTTAAATATCATCCTCCTGTAGAAAGCAACATAGTCAAAACCAATCTAGTTGAGGAGAAAGTCATTGCTTTTAGTGATCCTGTTGTTCCTTGTGCTTACACTGAGAAACCACCATACCCTGCTAGGATAAAGGATTATTCTAAAGCTCCAACTGTGATACGTAGGGGTTACATTAGACCACTTGCACCCCCTGAGGAGATTAGAGTTGAACCTAGTGTTGCCATTATCAAAGATCTCTTAGCCGAAGACACAGACGGGCATGTTATCAAATTCTGTGAGGACTCCGCTAGAATTGCTAAACCTCACGCGAAAGACAAATACGGACCTGTAGTTGGCCTGCCCGTTGTTTCTGTCAAGATAGGAGATCACTCTTACCATGGTTTATGTGATATGGGAGCTAGTGTTACTGTAATACCCCGTTCTCTATATGATGAAATCAAAGATGAGATTGCACCTGCTGAGTTAGAACCCATTGATGTCACTATTACGCTAGCTAATAGAGACAATATCTGCCCTCTGGGAATTGTGAGAGACGTAGAAGTCCTGTGTGGTAAGACGAAGTATCCTACTGATTTCCTCGTCCTTGGAACTGCACAAGATAGCTTTTGTCCCATCATATTTGGTAGACCCTTTCTCAACACTGTTAATGCTCACATTGATTTCATTAAGCAGACTGTCACCGTTAGTTACGAGGGTGTGTCTCATGAATTTAAATTCTCCAAGTTTGGAAGACAACCCCATGAAAAAGAGTCGTCTGGAAGGAATGTAATCATTGCTCTTGCCTCTATTGCCGTACCTCCTACGGACCCTTTAGAGCAATATCTGCTTGAGCATGAAAATGATATGCATATGGAGGAGAGAGATGAGATAGATAAAATTGTCTTAGAACAATATCCTATTCTCAAGAATAATCTGCCTATTGAACTACTTGGGGATCCTCCCCCACCAAAGGGTGATCCTGTGTTCGAGCTTAAATAGTTGTCTGATACTCTTAAGTATGCCTATCTTGATGAGAAGGAGATATATCCTGTTATTATTAGTGCTCTCCTCTCAGAGCACGAAGAGAAGAAGTTACTAAAAACTATGAGGAAGCACCGTGCTACTATTGGATATACTCTTGATGATCTTAAGGGTGTTAGTCCTACTCTATGCCAGCACAAGATTAAAACTGATCCTGACTTCAAACCAGTTGCTGATCATCAAAGGAGATTGAATCCTAAGATGAAAGAGGTCGTTAGAAAAGAAATATTAAAGCTTCTCGAAGCAGGAATCATTTATCATGTTGCTCATAGTGATTGGGTAAGTCTAGTACATTGCATACCTAAGAAGGGAGGTATCACCATCGTTCCTAATGATAAGGATGAACTAATCCCACAAAGGATTATTACTGGCTATAGTATGGTGATAGACTTCCGGAAACTGAACAACGCAACCAGGAAAGACCATTATCCTTTGTCGTTTATTGACCAAATGCTAGAAAGGCTATCAAAACACACACACTTCTGCTTTCTAGACGGTTATTTAGGTTTCTCGCAAATACCTGTTGCACAATCTGATCAGGAGAAAACTACTTTCACCTGCCCCTTCGGTACCTTTGCTTATAGACGTATGCCTTTTGGCTTATGCAATGCACTTGCCACCTTTCAAAGATGTATGATGGCTATATTCTCTGACTTTTGTGAAACGATTGTTGAGGTTTTCATGGATGACTTCTCCCTTTACGGGTCTTCCTTTGATGATTGCCTCAGCAACCTTGATCAAGTCTTACAGAGATGCGAAGATACCAACCTCGTCTTGAATTGGGAGAAGTGCCACTTCATGGTTAATGAAGGTATCGTCTTAGGACACAAAATTCTGAAAGAGGCATTGAAGTTGATAAGGCTAAGGTTGATGCAATTGAGAAAATGCCTTGCCCCACAAATATCAGAGGTATACGAAGTTTCCTAGGTCATGCTGGTTTCTATAGAAGGTTCATTAAAGACTTCTCTAAGATTTCTAGGCCTCTTACCAACCTCTTGCAGAAGGATGTTCCTTTTGTTTTTGATGAGGATTGTGAGGAAGCTTTCGAAATACTTAGGAAGGCTTTGATAACCGCACCTATTGTTCAACCACCTGATTGGAACTTGCCCTTTGAAATCATGTGCGACGCTAGTGATTATGCTGTTGGTGCTATTCTAGAACAAAGAGTTGACAAGAAGTTGAATGTTATTCACTACGCTAGTAAAACTCTAGACAGTGCCCAAAGAAACTATGCCACTACGGAAAAGGAGTTTTTAGCACTCGTGTTTGCATGTGAAAAGTTCAGATCTTATATAGTTGACTCCAAAGTCACTATTCACTCTGATCATGCTGCTATTAAGTAACTTATGGAGAAGAAGGACGCTAAGCCTAGGCTAATCAGATGGGTTCTCCTCCTACAGGAATTTGATTTGCACGTTGTTGACCAAAAGGGTGCTGATAATCCTGTAGCAGATAACTTGTCCAGGCTAGAGAATGTCCTTGATGACCCACGACCTATTGATGGCAGCTTTCCTGATGAGCAATTGAATGTCATCCGCACTTCACATAGTGCATCGTGGTATGCCGATTATGCAAATTATATCGTAGCCAAATACATACCACCCAGTTTCACCTATCAGCAAAAGAAGAAATTCTTCTTTGATTTGAGACACTACTTTTGGGATGATCCTCACCTTTATAAGGAAGGAGTAGATGGTGTTATTAGACGTTGTGTGCCTGAACATGAACAGGGACAGATCTTGCAGAAGTGTCATTCCGAAGCCTACGGAGGACACCACGCTCGAGATAGAACTGCCCACAAGGTATTGCAATCAGGTTTCTATTGGCCCACTCTCTTCAAGGATGCCTGTAAGTTTGTCTTGTCTTGTGACGAATGCCAAAGAATAGGAACATCAGTAAGCGTCAGGAAATGCCTATGAACTATTCACTTGTCATTGAACCATTTGATGTCTGGGGCTTTGATTATATGGGACCATTCCCGAGTTCCAATGGGTACACTCACATCTTAGTTGCTGTGGATTACGTCACTAAGTGGGTAGAAGTTATCCCCACTAAAAATGTTGATCACCACACCTCTATTAAGATGCTTAAAGAAGTCAATTTTCCCAAGATTTGGAGTCCCTAGATATTTGATGACTGATGGCGGTTCACACTTCATTCATGGTGTTTTCCATAAGATGCTCGCTAAGTATGATGTCAACCGTAGAGTTGCATCTTCTTATCATCCTCAGTCTAGTGGTCAAGTGGAGTTGAGTAATAGGGAGATCAAATTGATCTTGCAAAAGACCGTCAACAGATCACGAAAGAATTGGTCTAGCAAACTTGACGATGCACTATGGACTTATAGGATTACTTATAAGAATCCCATGGGCATGTCACCGTATAAAATGGTTTACGGTAAGGCCTGTCATTTACCTCTTGAGCTGGAACACAAAGCTTATTGGGCAATCAAAGAGCTCAAGTTCAATTTCAAACTTGCTGGTGAGAAGCGGCAATTTGATATCAGTTCATTAGATGAATGGAGGACCCAGGCATATGAGAATGCCAAGTTGTTCAAGGAAAAGGTTAAGAGATGGCACGACAAACGAATACAGAAACGGGAGTTCAATGTAGGTGATTATGTCATGCTATACAATTCTTGTTTGAGATTCTTTGCAGGCAAGCTTCTCTCTAAATGGGAAGGTCCTTATGTTATCGAGGAAGTATATCGTTCCGGTGCCATCAAAATCAATAACACAGAAGGAAATTTTCCTAGAGTGGTAAATGGGCAAAGAATCAAGCATTACATCTCTGGTACTCCCATAAATGTTGAGACCAATATCATCAATGTCATAACTCCAGAGGAGTACATAAGGGATGTTTATCAGCCCGTTTCAGACCCTGAAAACGAAGAGGTATCTGTTTCGGTAAGAAATTGGACTCCGATGCTTTTCCGATAGGAAATTTCCTCTGTTTTGGAATTTTTGGAAAATTAGAAAAATAAAAAGCAGTCCGCAGAGCGCACGAGGCGGCCACAAGCTTGGACACCGCCACCTACCCCCTGATGGTAGAGGGAGGTCTTGTGGGCACCTCGTGTGCCTCCCGGACTCCACTTTCTTGCGGAGCACTCCTTCTGGTCCAGAAAAAATCAATATATATTCGCCCGAAGGTTTTGATCTCCATATCGCGCAGTTTTCCGTTGTTTTCGTTTCGAGTCTATTTCTGTGACAGATCTAGATCATCATGACTTCCCCAAACGCTCCTAAGGACAAGATCTTTGAGAAGGTCATCAATCCCTACCTCACGGAAGTGCTGAAACACCCTCAATCTATCAAGATGAGCGAGGGGATGTTGCACATCCGTGATGTTGAGGGGCCTAAGAAGACCGGAAGCATGGAGACGAGGCTCGAAGCAATGGAGCAACAAGTCTTCAAGTGCCAAGGGATGGTGGAGCGTGGACTCAACGCCAACCACATGATGATCACGGAGTTCACTAGCAATCACAAGATGGATGCCATTGACATTGGGAAACACCTCTCCAGGCTCTATGACAGGGTTGATCAACTCGAGGGCCAGATCTATGACCTGCAGAACCAAAACTATGAGTATGAGTAAAAATTTAAATCAATAAGGTTGGCTGCAGGTTTGAGGATTCCGGCGACTCGTTCATCCTGCCATGATGGAGCAACTATGCCTTGGAAGACGGAGGATCAGACTACTCCAACAACTCCACCACCATCATCGCCAAAGGAAGACAACTAAGCATTGGTATGGGCAATCCGCTTGGCTTCTGCCAAGCTTGGGGGAGTTGCCCTGGTATCGTATCACCTTTAGGAGGTGTTTGTATCAGAATCGTTAACGCAAACGTAAACCTAAATGATTTACACTCTCACTGTAGACGATATGGCCAAAAACCGAAATTTGTTTGGATGCAAGTGATGTAACATTAACAGATACCGGCATGAAGCAAGAAACGGGAACCCACGTCGCTAGCTCCACCCATTCCCGGTGCTGGTGGCCAAAGATTGCGCTCGAGGGCAGGTTGAAGGTAGCGCCACAGGTTGGCGTCGCTGCAGAGGAGGACGACGAGCTCGTTCCCGATGATGTGACGACGGGGTCATAGATCGGAGTCACTGTATGGAAGATGTAGAGGCCGCTAGCTGCAGCACCTTTGTCCGGCAAGGAGGTAAAGGGTCGGGGATGAGCCGATGGCGAGGTCCTCTCCGACGGCGGGGGAGCTCGGAGCGAGGGGGTAGGGGACGAGCCGGTGGTGATGTCTTTTCCGGCGGCGAAGGAGATCGGAGTGGAGGAGGTCGGGAGGACTAGTTCAGAGAAAGCCAAGAGAAAGCCATGACGGTTCGGTAACGTAATCAGATTGCAGCGGGGGGAGGCCGTAATCAACGGTAAATAGAGGTGGGATTTGTTTCCACAGTACCTGATTATGCCACATTGCTACCAAACCGATGTAACGGTTTCAGGTTGCGCTGTAATCAGATTACGGGATGAAAAACACGAACCAAACACCTTCTTATATCTTTTTCTTTTATCTTTGTTTTGGTTCTTTCCTTTTCAGTTTTTATTTCTTCTCTTAGAGGAATAAGTCTTTAGTGTTTAGTTTGAGTCTTTTGCTTTGTCTCTCCCCCGAAGTATTCGAGCTCGCGAGCTATATAATAAAGAGTATCTTAGTCAAGGGCTTTGCTTTGTGCCATGATCAAAAGTATGAAAAGAACGATAGCATGAAAGATCACGAGACGATTTTATGGAAAGTGATAGATCCACATATGAAACGTATGATGATTGAAACTTGTTGAGAATAAATCAACATTGACCTCAGTCATTGTTGCAATTAATAAGAAGTAATAAGGAAAGAGAGGTTCACATATAAATATATCTTCTTAGATACTTTTTACAATTGTGAGCACTCACCAAACTATTACATGCTTAGGAGTAGATGTTGGACAAGGAAGACAACATAATGAATTGTGTTTGCTTGGTTCCAAACAATGTTATATTATTAGAGATCCCTTAGCATGTGACGATTTCTTCCACCTCATATTAGCCAAAACTCCTGCACCAACTAGAGATACTACTTGTGCATCCATAAACCTTCAACCCAGTTTTGCCGTGAGAGTCCACCATACCTGCTTATGGATTAAATAAGATCCCTGAAGTAAGTTGTCATCGGTGCAAGCAATAAAAAATGCTCTCTAATATGTATGATCTATTAGTGTGTGGAAAATAAGCCTTGTACGAACCTGTGACGAGGAAGACATAAAAGAGACAGATTGCATAATAAAGTTTTTTTATCACAGGAGGCAATATAAAGTGACGTTGCTCCGCACTAAGAGGAAACGCATTCAAACCTCAAAAGCGCATGACAACCTCTGCTTCCCTCTGCGAAGGTCCTATCTTGTACCTTTACTTTTTGCCCTTGTAAGAGTCATGGTGATCTTCACCAATTCCCTATTTTGCCTTTACCTTGGCTACCGTCACATGCTTGGGAAAGATCTATATTCATATATCAACTTGGAGTTGAGTACTTATGCTTTATTATTGTTGACTTTACCCTTGAGGTAAATCATTGGGAGGCAAAACTATAAGCCCCTATCTTCCTCTGTGTCCAGCTGAAACTTTGACACCATGAGTACCACGTGAGTTGTAACAATTGTGGAAAACAAAAGAGATGATTGAGTATGTGGGTTTGCCTTACAAGCTCTTATTTGACTCTTTCTGATGTTGTGATAAATTGCAATTGCTTCAATGACTTTGGACTATTGTTGGCTACTTCTCGGTAAGGTTTTTGCTTCATGCTTTGCTTTGTGAAGGAATTGTTACTTTCCCATAAGAATCTTTATGATGTATTGTTGTTCTATGTGTGATCATGATGCCCTCTTGTCCGTATTATGTTTTATCGACACCTTCGTCCCTAAACATGTGGACATGTTTATGGAACTTGGTTTTTGCTTGAGGACAAGCGAGGTCTAAGCTTGGGGGAGTTGATACGTCCATTTTGCATCATGCTTTCATGTTGATATTTATTGCTATATGGGTTGTTATATTACTTTGTGGTACCATATTTCTGCCTTTTCTCTCTTATTTTGCAAGGTTTATTTGAAGTGGGAGAATTCAGGCAGCTGGAATTCTGGACTGGAAAAGGAGCTAATCTTAGTCCACTATTCTGCACATCTCCAAATGCCCCAAAAATTTATGTCGAATTTTTTGGGATTATACAAAATATACTAGGCGAAAGAAGTACCAGTGGGGGGCTACCAGGGCGCCACAAGCCCTGCCACCGCCACCCCCTTGTGGCGGAGGGCAAGCTTGTGGGCTCCCTGATGGCCCACTAGCCCCCCTCTTTTGCTATATGAAGGGTTTCGCTCCAGAAAAAATCATGCGGGAGCTTTTCCGTGGTTTCGCCGCCGCCACGAGGCCGAAGTTGAGCACATCCAATCTAGAGGTCCGGAAGGACGATCCTGCCGAGGAAACTTCCCTCCCGGAGGGGGAAATCGTCTCCATCGTCATCACCAACACTCCTCTCGTAGGAGGGGAGGCATCTTCATCAACATATTCATTAGCACCATCTCCTCTGCAATCCCTAGTTCATCTCTTGTAACCAATCTCCGTCTCACGACTCCGATTGGTACTTGTAAGGTTACTAGTAGTGTTGACTACTCTTTGTAGTTGATGCTAGTTGGATTATTTGGTGGAAGAGTTTATGTTCAGATTCTTGATTCTATTCATTACACCTCTGATCATGATTATGATTATGCTTTGTGAGTAGTTACTTTTGTTCTTGAGGACATGGGATAAGTCATGTTAATAATAGTCATGTGAATTTGATATCCGTTCGGTATTTTGATATGTTGTATGTTGTCTTTTCCTCTAGTGGTGTTATGTGAACGTCGACTACATAACACTTCACCATACTTGGGCCTAGAGGAAGGCATTGGGGAGTAGTAAGTAGATGATGGGTTGCTGGAGTGACAGAAGCTTAAACCCCAGTCTATGCGTTGCTTCGTAAGGGGCTGATTTGGATCTACTAGTTTAATGCTATGGTTAGACGTTGTCTTAATTCTTCTTTTGTTGTTGCGGATGCTTGCGAGAGAGGTTAAACATAAGTGGGATGCTTGTCCAAGTAAGGGTAGTACCCAAGCGCCGGTCCACCCACATATCAAACTATCAAAGTAACGAACGCGAATCATATGAACATGATGAAACTAGCATGACAGAAATTCCCGTGAGTCCTCGGGAGCGTTTCTACTACTTGTTACTTGTTACTTTTCACTTGTTACGTTTCACCTCGCTACACCATCACTTGTTACCGCTACTTTCAGTGCTTGCAGTTATTACCTTGCTGAAATCCGTTTATCAGAGCCTTCTGATCCTTGTTGGGTTCGACACTCTTACTTATCGAAAGGACTACGATTGATCCCCTATACTTGTGGGTCATCACAACGCATCCCCGAAGCCATATCTTCCTTGTGATCTCCAGATAGTCAATCAAATCCCATGATACAGGTTTGCCAGATCAGTGCAAATGCACCGTCTGTGACGATATGCGTGCATGCAGGAGGAACATCGTGCGACAGATTGTTAGTTCTGATCGCACAGCCGACAGTGAGTGATGGTGGCTACAACACATGCAACGCCCTAATGATGTCACCGAAGTGATCAAATTAAACTGTATGTTGCACCTCCACTCTATATAGGCATCCATCACACGCTCAACACATGGGCCTCACATGGATCCTATAGCCCACAAGTCTACTCGACTTAGATCTAAGTCATGGTCGTATCACGTACGAGCAACAAAGTTGGACCCGGCCTCATAGGTTCCTTACACTTAAGTGTGCGACCCCTCAGGTTCAAGTTGGCTTGGTTATAGTCGGATCACATCGGACCTGATCGGTTGGTAGCGTCCTGTAGCAAAGCGCGTCGACCACAAAGCACACAGTGTAGCTGGTTTGGTGAACCTATACATATTTCCATTCCGTTTTCCACACGATATATGTTGTCAATCGCAAGGTGAATTAGTCATCCTTGTTATAGCCCGACTTCTATCTCATTCTAGTCATGCCAACCTCAAACCGGATTATCTCATAATCCTTGTCACATGGCCATGCTAATCTATGTCGGGTCACATGAGGGGCCTATAGTATATATTTTTGGGGGGCCAAGACCATCTTGCTCTACCATGTGTCGCGACATGGGTTTGTACAAGCTCAAAACCTACCTTTATAACTACCCAGTTATGAAGTAGCATTTGGTCGGCCCAAAGCAGTTCGATCACCATCCCAAGTTGATGTGCCAACCCATGTCTTAGGACATAGAACGTATATTGTATAAGAGACTCACAAATGATCTCATCTCACCATGTCTCATAGTTGGGTATATCCGATTCAGACCTTATGTGAACTTGAATCCGATGTTTCGGGTCCATATTATCCGGCTACTATCCAATTCCACATGGTCGGTGCGACCATGCCATCCACCATGTCATATGCGAGTCTAGTCGGCCGTGTGTCCACACAACCCTTTTGACTAGGGACCATTTAGGACTGTCATCATACAATACACAGTTCAGAAATAAGTCACGCACTTGTTGATACACAACAATGATAATGTTCAAGTACTACCTTTATTCCACAAACACATAGGGAAATATCATCATATATGATTGCCTCGAGGGCATATCTCCAACATTCGGACCCCCTAACCTGCTCACATTTTGGTTCTAGTTTGTAGGGCATCCGAACTAGTCCAATTTTTTTGGTTATGTTATTGTATGGCATAAAATGTGTGGATTGCAAGGTCTAGACATTTAGGGGCATTTTGGTCATCCGCATTGGAGTTGCCCTTAGCTGGTTGGCTATTAGGCACAAAGAACATAATGATCTTTAGTACTCACCAACATAAATATGAGCATGGTGCAGAACATGTGCGTGACATACATTAATGACATAGATCATGCATAGCAACTAGGGATATCTAGTGATCAGGCACTCGTTAGCATTGTGTAAATGTTAGGATAGCACTCGCCACACGCATCATCTAGAGATTTCCATGATGTCATTTCACTATATGTGTTTCTGGTTTCTAGTACTTTGCGACATGGAGAAAATCAATTTTTATTCAAGCTACCCCAACAAGCCGCTCCATGTCCCTTGAAATTTACAGGGCTCTCAATTATTTCACTATTTAATTACATGTATGTAGGATTTTTGTTGTCAAAGGTAAGATTTTTCAATCCTTTTCTAGCACTCTTTAAATTGAATACGACACCATTTATTAAATTTCCCTTATCAAAGGCACTTGGGTGGGGTGTTGGTAGAGGTGGGGGTGGATATGGGGCACAGATCGACCGTCTCACCCGTCTGGGCACCTACGCGGGCTTGTGAGACATGTGACACCTGATGTCAAATGATTTTGTATAATGTTTTATATAAAAATGACATCTAAGACACATACCATTGATGGTGGGGTGAGAGTGACATATATTCCAAGGAGAGTGTGATGGCATCAAGGTTTTAGTCCTTTGATTGACACAATGTGCTTGTTTCTTCTTCACTAACAAACATGAAAAACATAAGTAAATACAAAAGAGCAATCTCCCTCGAGTTAAGGTTCTTAGTAATAATATTAAACATAAAAGGCCATCTTTCATGAAATTTCACACTGTTCTTTTCGTCTTGTCGATGAATAACATTGTGATGTCCTTTCGCTATTAAAGGTAAATTTTTGTCACCACAAATACAAACTAACTTGGCCACGAAAGCGGGTGTGTGCTTATGTTGCACAACACCATAGACCACAACAAGATCATGATCAGAACCATCTAGTTTGGAACACATGTGAAACCGCATAGTTCCCCACTTACATCTTCTTGAACTCATGGCAATTCATGTTAACTTCTAACAACATACCACTAGATCTGCTCTGTGGAGGAAGGCTATAGCACACAAAATTTGTACCAAATATTATCCATGAACTGGAAGGTAAAGTTAGATCTACGTGTCTCCATAAGAGCGATAAAATATTACGTTTGCTCAACAGTTGTGAAAGTTAGAAAATGGTGCTTAGCCAAGTCAAGAAGATCTCTCCTATTACAAAATATGCCCCTCAGTTTGCATCATGATTTTTTTCTTAAACCGATTTGTAGAATTGTGTCGCACCATGAAAGGTTTCCGTGTGCCCTTGCGAGCGACCTTTGTTGTTTGTACTGGATTATCAAGATGAATTTCTAGTACTGGTGCTCATTGGAACTAGGTCTTCACACAAGTACTCAAGGGTTAATATGGAAAACCCATTAGGATCGACATCCCTAGTGGTTGTGAAAACCGTAGTTTTTAACATAACCATGGTTCTACCCATCTCAGAATCAAAACTACTAATTATTATATCAATTAGATAACCAATTTCTCCCATAGAAACACCATGTTTATACCTTTTTGTCCATAATCTCCTCTTCCTATAAAATTGATAGGACGGAAAAACCTATATTAACGGTAATTCTTTGGAAGACTTGATGTCCCTCAACCTACAGTTTGTGTGGTAGGATCTCCCCTTAGGTGTGTAGAAGTCGAGATTGAGGAAGAAACCCGAGAATGGGTTCAAGTAGTTACCCGACGACATCCTTGTAAGGAAGCATGCATTCGTAGGAGGACGACACTAACGATGAGCAGTTGAGTGACAGGAGGAGCCAGTGCAATGCCTTTCCACATGAAAATGCCTAGAGTGCATCTCTATCAAGAGAGACGGGAGGAGCCATCACGGATGGAGTGGTGGGTTAATAGGTCGATCATGTCTGCGATATTTTGAGAGAAGACGAGGAGGCAGAAGGAGGAGGAGTTGGCGATGATGAGAGTGCAACCGAATGGATGGATGTGGTTGGTAGGCTGGATGTGAGTGTGCTAGTCCGTGCCCGACAGCTTGGATAATTGAGTATATGGCACAAGGAGTGACTCGGAGTAGTATACGTTGTCTCAGGACATGCTACCACACAGAGGATTGGTTTTGGTGCTCGTGCTAAGTCATGGGAGGCACTCATTGGAGACGCATGCAAACCCTATTCAAAGGACGACAAACAACTAAAGTGAGGAGGTCACCACCATGGACGACAATGCAGACTAACTTAACCTTCACATAGCCCAATGCAATAACCATGTAAGCGTCAATCACATATCAAGCATTCAGAATCTACAATTAACATGAAGTGGCTGTTGGTAGAGTGGTTAACATGTGTGTGTGTGTGTGTGTGTGTGTGTGTGAGAGAGAGAGAGAGAGAGCTACATTTTGGGCATGTCTCATGTTCGGATCCTAGTAGGATGAAGTTTTGGTTGCCATTTATTTCTCTGTTGGGATGGAAGTGGGACCGACACTTCACACTACAATACAATTATCTCTGGTATACACGACAACAGAGACGAACACACGCCATGTAGGTAGTTTTCACCGATACAAATGGAAATATGTTCCATGTAGGCAGAGTTGATAGTGGCTACGGATGTAACAGATCATCATATTTGCATGTAAACTCAATTGTTGGCACTTTTATATATTGTATTTTGCAAGTTCTACCAAATTTTTCAGTGAATGCAAGTTCTAGCGCTGCTAGTGTATTTACCTATTTTATTGCCATGCACCCTTTTTCATACAAACCATTGATGATGCTTCTTGTGTTCGGTGAATCATGATGACACATTGCTATTTACCTATGACTTATCTCCAAGAAAATGATACTTTAACCATGATTGTTTTTTATGCTTTAAGTATTTCATCAGCCGTGATGATAAATTCCTCTTTCCATATGTTAGATGACAACAATTACCATTCTTTGCACATGTCTTGTCTTGAACGCTGCCATATTTATCCATTTGTTTCTTCTATAATGTCCAGAAATTGTTGCTTGTTATTTGTAGAGTGCAACAGTGCTCTTATTCTCGAACATGAGTATACTCTCACAGCTTTCTCATGTATGATTGGAGAGCTTCACTTGTTATTTGTGAAGCATACATGCTTTACTTCCTAGAACAATATGCAATGTCCAAGAGAAGGGATGCATCAAGATAGATGATGCATTCATCTAGCAATAACACAAGATATTTGTTTTGTCTTGTGCATGTGTAGGCCTCAAGTACATGGTGAGCATACCATACTACAATGTCACACCATCTCTTTACTATGCTGATGTGGATTTTGATCATGGGACATATATATATCCTCTTCAAGCGAGGGGAGATGATGCAAAGTATCCTAGGGTCATCACCATATTAAGTGCTCCGTTGTCTGGAGACATGCACAACATATATGCAAGGGTGAACCTTATCCTTTACACGTGTATACTGGGTTCCGTCGAGGATGGTATACTACTTGATACTCTCACCTTTTTCACCTTTAGGTTTGAACGAACGACGAATGTGCAATGGATCAGGTTTAGCACAAGAGAGCGATGAAATTGTCTTAAAGGAAAGAAACAAAGATGAGAAGGGACAACAACGTTGAAGGCAGGCAGCATGAAAATTGTGCGTCGGAGGCCAAGTTTTGCTCTAGAGGTATCCTAGAGTCTCTAGTCCAACTACTGAATTAGCGCATGCAACTCTCTCAAATCCCCGAAGGCAGCCTTGAGATGCCCTAGAGTCTTCAAGATACATAACCACCCTGGAACACTTGGCCTACCCACCGCCTCGAGTCACAACCTTTTGGAAACCTCAAAGCCCCCTAGGGAAGTCCTCGGAAACTCCAGCCTATGATAGAGCATCTACACCACGTGTCCATGTAGTGACACTGGGTTTGGCCATACATTTTCCCTTTCCACCTACCTTTTTGTCAGTGGACCTATATATAAATGGGCCCACCTCCTCTCTAGGGTTATAAAATATTACTGAAACATAGAGCTTTTCTTATGTATCTCGTCTTTTGGGAACTCCCTTAGTGGGGATCAAGGCCACTCTCGAGAGAAGACTCCATTGCAGTGCAATTCCACCTATAGGTGAAGACTCTAAGGATTACAAGGCAACCCTTGTTGTGAAGACTCCATGAGCACAATACTTCCTTTCATGGAGAAGATTATTAATGTGAAACTCAAGCCTACCTTTTCTTAAGACTTAGGGAAAACATTATACTTCTCCCTTTGTTGATTTTGTGGATGGTTGGGATTAATGATCTATCCATGTGTAACTTATGTTGCCACTTGTGTGTTGATTTGTGCTGGTTTCCCTTGTGTTTCCTCGTGATTCCCCCCCTTTTTTGTTCTTCACATTCTTCCTGAAAACCACCTCCAATGTGTCCAGATATTGTTGGGGCCACATGGGTTTCCGAAATAATTTCATAGGAGATGTTGGAGACTATCAAAGGGGACTTCATGGCATTGTTTGATAATTTATTCAAGGGAGAGCTTTAGTTATTTAATATCAATCAAGCCATGATTACTTTGTGTCTAAGAAGGAGGACGTCATGCATATTGAGAAATTTTATCCAATCTCTTTGCTTAGGCTTTGTTTTATCAACTTGGTCAAAATAGGACAACCTTGGTAGCATACACTCTAATAAACTCGATCGAGTGGTCTTTGAAGTCAACTTTTTAGAAATACTATGGTAAATCAAGGTGGTTCTTCCTACAACAAGCTTTGCCAATGAAGATTTTTGACCGAGAAGGGGTAGTGGAAAGAGGACCCTTTGTAGTCAATTCACTTTAACTTTGTTGCCAATCTATTGGTTGTAACAATAGAAGAGGCTAATGAAGGCGACCAGGTGGGTGCTCTGATCCTGCCTCTAGGTGAAGGGGAGGTAGGTGGGGGTCTGTTATATACTATGTGGGTGATTTTATTATTTCTATGAACACAAATCGAATAAATTTATCATTTGCCTCTTTGAGAAAATATTCGGTAATAAATTATTTTTTATAAAAGTGGACTTTTCTACTTTGGATGTGCAAACTAGGAAGTGTATATTTATACAGAACTTTTAGGATGTGAGGTCCGTAAACATATGTTGTTCTATCTCAGGATATCTATTCACATTGAGAATCTTATAAATAAACAGGGGGAAAGCATTGAAGACAATTTTGAAAAAGAAACTCAACTAATGTGGTATGGAGGACGGTGGGTCTTTGGAAATTTTGTGATCACAAGCCTGGCTATGTTCGTGCTCTCATTCTTTGAAGTGCCAAAGGGGGTACAGAGAAGACTTGATTACTAGCGATTCAAATTCTTGTGGAATAGCAACACGCGTAAAAAGTACCACTTAGAAAATTGGGATATACTATGTAGAGCTAATGATCAAGGGGGGATAAAAGATATTTTGTGACAAGGAGTGTGTGGCTGCAGTTATTACACAACCAATATGTTTGTGCCGAAACTTTGCCTCGAGTATAGGCTTAGCCGATTGACCCACCCTTTAAGCAAAGGGTATGTTATTAAGCATAGGCATCTTTATTGTTGGTGATGGTCGTATTACGAGATTTTGGGAGGCTACTTGGCTGGGGATACACCATTGGCCTTATAGTTACCGACCCACTGCAATATCGTGTAACAAAAAGAGGGTTTTGTAAGTACAATATTTGGGATGACCCTATTAAATGTCTAGTTCAAGCAAGCCTTAATTGGGGATAAGTTATTCGCATTGTTTGATTTGGCGTGTAAGTTGATGACAAGCAAGTTAACTAATGAACATGATTCTTTCCGTTGACAATTGACTTCTTCTAGGGTTTTCTCGGTTAAATGTATTTATTCTCGAGAAAATATGCATTTGCTTCCTATATCTCACTCTACTAAAGTTTAAACCCCGAGTCATGCCACAACCATAATGGGCAGAGCAAATACATGCATAGTCTTTGGAAGGAACACCAAGACACCATGAACCTTATTTGCTAGTTTTATTATCACCAATTTGGATCAAATCGTTGCCTAAATGGTATTCTAGCTAGAACATGATTGAATGTACATGATTGAATGTACTATTCTTTACCAGTATTGGAACCTGCACTAATTTGTGTATAAGAAAATAAGCTTGCTAAAACTCGGTCTACTGAGATTTAACCACGTCTCAATCGACCTTGCAGCAT
Organism: Hordeum vulgare subsp. vulgare; assembly: GCF_904849725.1. Lineage (NCBI taxonomy): Eukaryota > Viridiplantae > Streptophyta > Magnoliopsida > Poales > Poaceae > Hordeum > Hordeum vulgare. Next base: position 311,216,732 of record NC_058520.1, read on the forward strand.
TTTGTACCATCGTTTGCAACATTTCTTTCTACCAATTGCAACATCCGTCTTTTGACTGTAGCATGTCATCTTTCTACGCTTGTAGCACGTAGGCTAGCAACATCCTCCATTAATGGTTGTAGCATTTTAGTCAAAGCGTTTGTAGCATATGTCGTCGTTGTTTGCATCATTGTCGCAACATTTTTCATCGCCGTTTGCAGCATCCTGTCGTACCGATTGTAGCACCACAACTATGCCGACGTCACTCGACAGAGACTTTGTTAAGTCTTAGTCGACTAAGTTCTAAACACATCCATAAAAAAATAAGGAATGCATACGGTAGAGTAACTAAAGGTAGATTGGCTGAAGATTGATCATCACCTCCTTCTTTTACTAGGCCAAAACGAGTGAAATAAAAAACCCACGTGAGGATTATGCCACCCCCACCCCCACCCCCGACCCATCCACCTCCGACCGAATATTCTCCTTCTTTTGCCGGGTGAAGATTCACCGTCTTCTTGACTACCATATGCGTACACAACTATAATAAAAATTAAGTAGAGAAATGGCTGATGGAGAGGTATTATTAGACAAGGAGGAGAGGACAACCTTGGATTGACATCATTGCTTTCCACTGATTGATCGAATGAGATAACAGGAAAGCAACAACCCAGGAAGAGGCTGCTGCTGCTTTGGAATGTCCTGAACAGTGTCAAGTGAGCAACACGACACCTAATCATCCATGGAGAGAGAATTCCATACAGGACGTGACAATCTCTATCCTCTAGCTGCTGTCATTTTCCTCGCCATGGCATTAGTAAACCAAGCAGAAACATGCAAGAGTGAAATTTGTAGCCGCATATGGACTGCACAAACAACCTCTGCAGCATTTTGTATGTGTGTACATGTTCATACTGCACAATGCGGTAGGTGACAAGTTTTGGGGCATGTAAAGCCCGTACTTCGAGACTTGTGCTTGGGACGACAGACAAAACAACACTGCTGTAGTAAAAAAAAAGGCCTGGTCTGTGGACTAGGTACAGTTCCGTTAAAACTGGAGTGATGCTCCTATATATACGGTACTACTACTGTAACACACGCGCACTCTTTCTCTGGTCTATCCATAACTGCATATTTTAATGGTAAAACTCTATATAATCAGTTTGCGTGGCTCGTTGATTGCTCGACACAAAGCCTCTCAAGCTGTTAATTTCGCTGATTGATACTTCTCGCGATCGGTCCACGTTCCCTTCAAAACGGATGGACCATCGTCAAGTTGCAGCATGCAAACACGCCTCATAATCTCATACGATCCACGATAAGTGGTCCCCATCGTGAGACGATCGACCCAAGTACGAATGGTCCCAATAATGTACTCCCTCCGTTCCTAAATATAAGTTTTTAAAAGTTTCTATTAAAAAACTACATACGGATGTATATAGACATACATTAGAGTGTAGATTTAATCATCTTGCTTCGTATATAGTCCCCTAGTGGAATATCTAAAAAAAATTATATTTAGGAACGGAGGGAGTAGATAAGTTCAGAAAATTGAATGTGTACATATCTCGGCTTATTTCCATGTCCGGAAAAAAACTAGATCATTTTCTTCAATGCACTTGGTTTCTTCTAGACTAGAAGGATAGGGCGCGCATTGCTGTGCTGTTGTTGTTTTTGAATTTTCATAATTTTATACTCGGTCTATCTTCAAATATAATGTGTATTGCTTTTTTTTGAAAAGTCAAGCCTCCTTAAATTTGACCAGATTTTTGTAGAATTATATTTGTATCCATAATATCATATTGGACTCCTAGATTCATCATGAAATGATTTTTTATATTTTATTATTTAGTATTGTGGATGTTGATATTTTTACCTATGAAATTGATCAAAGTTTAAAAAGATGACTTTTTACTAAACTAACGCACCTTAGATTTTAGAACGGAGTGAGTATTAGGTTTGATTAGTGGGAAAGTTGGTGGAGTGTCTTTCCTTTTTTATTCATATAATGTGGTATATTCTAGTAGGCTTTCGTGGTGTGATTTTGTAATATGCTAATTAATTCATACTTATGTGGAAAAATTTCCAGGTCGATGGGTGCATTTACTGTATAGATGCTATAATATTATATGTTGACATTACTTTTTTAGGTGATGACAGGGTGCTTAAGATTGATAAGTTTTTATATGCCGGTTGCTTTCAATTAATTTCAATTTTTTTTGCCCCAACCAAAATCATGGACGTAATTCAATATTTATTATTTCAATGAAATAAGAGAGTATCTCTCCCTAATAATAAAGCGCGGAGCGCTACTGTCGTCTGTCGCGGTCAATTTGCAAAAACACCCCTCGCTTTTCCAGTATTCAACCCGTAGTCTGTTTTTAAGTCAAAAGACGAATCTTTTTTGCATTTCTCAGAAAACCCCTGATGTTTCAGATAATCAACCCGTAGTCCGGATTGAAAACGAATCATTTTTTTGCATTTTTACGAAAATCCCCTGATGTTTCACGTAATCAACCCGCCCTCCGTATTTTAAGAAAAAAACCTAACTTTTCAGTTAACCAATCCACATTTTATCTAAAGCAAAATTATCGATATCTTTTAAACCGTAACTCGGGTTTTAACATGTTATATATGAAATTTGATTAAAAAATTGTGTAGAATCTAAGTAGCATGTTATTTTTAGCTATTGAATACTTCTTAAATATTATTTTTGGTGCAAACTTAATCTATAGTTCACGGTCCTTTTTTTTTTATCTCTTTCCCGCGACGATACGAACTGCATTAAACATCCATCAAACTAAAACCAAATTGAGAGAAAAGAAAACATCGTTAACAACACATGCACACCTTTGGAAAACCTCGTGGGGAGAAAAAACATATTTCTCATCTTATTCCAAATGACTGTATATTCAAACGCGTTTTCGTTGTGTGAGCACTAAAACCATCGTCGGCAACACAAATGTGATGCCATGTGAAAATATATTGCGTTGAGAGCTTGTGTTATTTTCTTTTTCGTTAAAACACACGGGTTCTTTTGCTACTAATGAATTAAAATAAATGAGTGGGAGTTTGTTGACCCGGTCAAAATCAATGACCCAATTCCAAAATGATGATCTCAATTAAATGAGAGACCTGTAATTCTAGGGAGCGGAGGTAACCTAATATTTAATTTCTCAGTGAAATAAGAAGATATAGTGAATTAAAATAATTGAGTGGGAATTTGTTGATCCAGTCAAAATTGATGACCTCAATTGAGTCAGAGGATTCCAATTCTACGTAGCTTAGTGATATATTATATTAGTTTACCTAATTTTTAGCACTACTCACTCCACACTAGTTTCTATAATCTTTGATACAATTTAGAAAAAAAGTCATCAATGTTTCACAATACCATTGGATTTGTCCCAATTTTTCGTATGATATGTATTCTTTATCTTAAATGTTAATAATTCTTTTAAAATCAAAGAAACTTTACAAATTTTAACTTTGAAAATATATTATATGCAACTAATTTTTTGTACGACCCAAATGTTGATAAGGACGTGAGTCCCTAAGTTTATTGAGCTAGTCCTTAATCAGTTATTAGAGTGCACTGTTTATGATAAAATACCAAAATAATTACATGTCATACGTAATACATCGTAGATCCAGTCTTTATTGAGAAGACGTTTGTACTGGTCGACCTTCATTTGATGTGCGGTCGCCGGATCACAGCATTTCTAGCACACCCAAAAAGGACCGCATGAGTATAATTTTGACGAGTATACGAGTTAATTTTTTTTTGCCAGAACAAACTTCATATTCCGTTCGTATTCTGGGTCCAGTTCGTAAAAATTTACCGTGGCCCGTAAAAGACCCTCTCCACCATTATTTATGTGGTTTCATCGTTGTCAAACCCTATTCGCCTTCGTCGCCGCTCCGCCGCGATGCCCCTCATCCTCTGACCCTATTTGTCGCCGTCGACGAGCCTAAAAAAATCCCTATCGACCCTTCCCGACCCATGGACGGCTAATGGAGTGGTGGGGATCACGTGGAGCGCTGCCGTCGCCGCCGCCACATCTCCTCCGCACGCAAGCGGGGGGCGCAGAAATGGGTCAACTATGGGAGTCGGCCGCCGTTGGCGTTCGAACGTCCTGAGGTCAATGAGTACGAGCGCGAGCTAGTGGTTCGCGCCTCCTCCGAATCCTGTGCCACGGGGAGTTCGTCCGTAGGCACCTCGAGCTCCTGGCTCACTCCGGGAAAGAGAGAGCCGAACGAGCTCGGGCCGCTCGCTGTCAAGCTCGAGGCCAACACGGAGCCACCGCATTGAGGCGTCATCGGCCCCGAAGACTACCTCCCCCAGGGGCAGGAGAACCACCTCGAGCGCGCCATCATGGAGTGCTCGTCGAGGGTGGAGGAGGAGGCTTATGCACGCCGCCGTCGCCGCGAGCTCGAGATCGAGGAGATCTTCCTCGAGCAGGGCATCGCAGGCGCACGCGTGCAAGGAGTGGACCTGCGCGTCATGAAGGCCGAGCAGGCCAAGGTCTAGATCGACCTCGACTCTGACGATGACTACGCTCCTCCGACTCGTCCGTTGGGTCGTCGCCGCGGCAACCGTCGATTTTGGTAGCCTAGGATCGGTGAAAGCACATATGCTCCCTTGGTGGTTTTGATAATTCATGACAACATACATTGTCTGTTGGACTAACACTTTTACCTAGTATATTTCAGATATAGTCCACAAAGATGCAGTGGCTAAAGGATTATGAGGATAACCCCTTGATGCAAGGAAAGAAATAGAATTGGCCAAGCTTCAAACTTCAAGACTCTACATTTTATATTTGTGAGAAATCAAATTCAGTCCATAGGAAAGCCAATACTATTAAAAGGGGGTGAGGTATCTATGATGAATTGGTTTCTCAAGCGCTTAGAGATAGCCACCAATAATACTTAGCCATTCTCCCACAAAATTCTGTCTCAAAAGCCTAAACATCAAAATCGGTGCCACCAATATTTTCCACTCGTCCCTACCGAATTTTCGAGATACACAATTAACCTTTGCCTAACCCTGGATCTCGGTACCACCAACTTCCACTTTGGTGACACCGAAACCAGTGACCAACTTTCTGGTTAGCCATTTTAAAGAATTGGTACCACCGAGTTTGAGAATTGGTCTCACCGACTTTTGGACCAACTCTGTCGTTAGCCATTTTCAAGAATTGGTACCACCGAGTTTAGAGAATCAGTCTCACCGAGATTTGGAAACTGCCTAGGACACCCATATCGGCATCACCGATATTTCTATATCGGCCTCATCGAGAAATCTAAAGTTGCCACATTTTGCGCAAATCGGTGCCACTAAGATTCACTTTGGTTTCACCTAGTTGGGCAATAATGTTGTAACAATTGGATTTTTGGAGATGCCTATATATACCCATCCATCACCTCTCATTCTTAGAGGACGCACTCAGAACACACATACACTTGCCATATCCATATTTCTGAGAGAGAACCACCTACTCATGTGTTGAGATCAAGATATTCGAATCCATCCATTTGAAACTTGATCTCTAGCCTCCCGAAGTTTCTTTATGCCCAATCAATCTCTTCTACCCTTGCCAAATCTATGAGAGAGTGATTGAGTGTTGAGGCGACTATCTTCTGAAGCACAAGAGCAAGAAGTTCATCGTACTACCGCATCTATTACCTTTTGGAGGGTGGTGCCTCCTAGATTGGTTAGGTGTCGCTTGGGAGCCTCCTACTTCGTGTTGTGGATTTGAACCAAGAAGTTTGTATAGGCAAGGAAGTGGCCTACTTCGTGAAGATCTACCCTGAGTGAGGTCAGTCCTTCGTGTACGTAAGCCATGGTGGAATAGACAAGTACGCTTCTTCGTGGACCCTTCGTGGGTGGAGCCCTCCGTGGACTCGCAAAGCCGTTAACATCCATGGGTTGATGTCTCCACTAACATGCACGTACGATAGCACCACCAGTCGAAACCATGCCAAAAAGCATCGTGTCAATCTTTGCGTTTGATCTTCCTAAACTCAACTCCTTACCTTACATGTGCAATGTCTTTACTTTGCACTGCCATATATGTTGACTAGCATGTGTAGGGTTACTAGACTTGTTAGAATTGCTAAAATTTGCCAACAATTAAAATTGGGAAAAGGCTAGGTTTTAATCTATGCAAGTAGTGTATTCACCCCCCTCTAGACATCCCTTCTAGTGATCCCTCAATTGGTATGAGAGCTTTAGTCCTCATAGACTTGGTTTAATTACCATTGGAGGACGATGTATGTGTCTAGTTTGGAGAATCTTTGTTGTAGAGTGCCTATTCTCAATGGGGAGTACTATAGGCAATGGAAAGATGAAATTATTGATATCTTTGATGAATTCCATTTGAGAAAGTATGTTGAACATCCCTATCGGCCTCCCGTTGATCCTTTACATCCTTCTCATGATGATGAAGTTAATATGCTTGGTAATTTTAAAACTGTTAATCTCATCATTAGAGGACTGCCAAGAAATGTGCTTAATCAAATGAAGAATTTTTAGTGTGCTTATTCTTTATGGAAAAATTGGAGAAAATATATCCCAACTTTTCCTTGAAAAATCTCGATATCATCTTCCATAAATGCATTGCCTTTCACAAGATGAAGCCCAATGATCCAAATTTTAATAAATGTGTATCTGAGCTTCGTGACCTCATGCGTGCAAAAGGGGATGTCATTACCATTAATAACATCATTGTTGAAGCCATTCACATGCATAAACTTGAACATAGTTATGGTCAAAACTCTAACTAATCTATTGATTCTTATGATGAGGATATTCCATTTGACGATGACAATGTGGGGCATGGCTACTACGATGATGACGAGAAGTTTGACATCATGTATGAGAAGATCATGAGGAGCCTAAGTCTTACGACAAACCTTAGAGACTACATCGCCAGAGGAAAAGAGTGGATACTTGACAGTGGATGCATCGATCACATGACGAGAGATAAAGACATGTTTCATGAGATCATACCAAACCATGGACCACGAAGGTATGTGAATTTTGGGGAAACTCCAAGGGCAAGGTACATGGTCTTGGTAAGGTGGCCATATCTCATGATAGTTCCATTCAAAATGTCATGCATGTTGATTTCCTTGGCTACAATCTTCTTTCCGTATCTAGACTAACAAACTTTGGTTTCAATGTGGTATTTACAAAATTTGACATCCAAGTGTTTCATCGAGATAATCATAACATGGTCTTTACTGGTTTCCGTAGAGGTGATCTATACATTGTCAATTTCACTAAAAGATCCAAACCCCGTACATGTATTATTGCAAAATCTTATAAAGGTTGGTTATGGCATAGAAGGTTAGGACATGTTTGTATGCATGATCTAGACAAGCTCATGAGAGGTGATCATATTCTTGGTGTTAAAGATGTTATCTTTGACAAAGATAGACTTTGTAGTGCTTGACAAGAAGGAAAACAAGTCAGTAGAAGTCATCACGTGAAGAACATCATGACTACTAGAAGGCCACTCGAGCTCCTTCACATGGATCTCTTTGGTCCCAATGCTTACAAGAGCCTCGGTTGAAGTTATTTTGGTCTAGTTATTGTTTATGATTTTTCTAGATTTATTAGGGTATTATTTCTTGATGAAAAGTTGCAGGTACAAATGATCTTCAAGAACTTCGCCCGGAAAGCTCAAAATCAGTTTGAAGTGGAGACAAGAAAGTCCTGAGTGACAACGGATTGGAGTTGAAGAACACAAACGTGGATACTTTGCTTGACGAAGAGGGAATCTCACATGAGTTCTCGATGGCGTACACACCTCAACAAAATGGAGTTGTTTAGAGGAAGAACCGACTCTCATAGACATGGCTAGAACGATGCTTGACGAATACAAGACGCCACGACACTTTTGGGCAGAAGTCATGGAAACAACTTGTCATGCCACAAATTGACTCTACATACACAAGCTTCTTGGTAAAACGGCACACGAGCTACTCACTGGTAACAAACACCAAGTTGGATACTTTGGGGTATTCGGCTCAAAGTGCTACATTCTTGATAAGCATCGTCGTTCTAAATTTGCTCCTAACTCTCATGATGGTTTCCTACTTGGTTACGGATCAAACTCTCACACTTGTCGTGTCTACAACAACTTTAGTCGAAAATTTGAAGAGATGGTAGACGTGAAGTTTGATGAATCTAATGGTTCACAAGTCAGACAATTGCCAAATGATGTAGGAGATAAGGAACCTTCAGAAGCCATCCAAGACTTGTCCATCAACAAGATTCGTCCTATGGAGGTGAAGGAAAGTACTTCATCAACACAAGTGGAAGCCCCTACTTCACATCAAGGCGAACCAAAAAATGACACAGACGCATCCACAAGTGGTACACGACATGATGAAGAGGAGGAATAAGTACATCGTGATGATCCATCTCAACCTTTTTAATCACCACCTCAAGGAGATGACACCTTCAACGTCAACAAAGAAGAAGAAGATGATGAGGAAGCTCCACCATCCAAAAAGAAAAGTCTTTCACGAGTTCGAGCAAGAGTGGACAAGGATCATCCGCTGAATAAAATCTTCGGTGACATACAAACTGGGAGAAACACTCGTTGTAAAACTTGTTTAGCAAACTTTTGTGAACATTACTCATTCATCTCTAGCATGAAGCCTTTGAAGGTAGAATAAGCCCTTCAAGACCTGGACTGGGTGAATGCGATGCACAAAGAGCTACACAACTTCGAGAGGAATGAAGTTTGGACACTCATGGAAAAGCCCAAGGAAGGGCACAACATCATTGGAACAAAATGGGTGTTTCGGAACAAGCAAGATGAAGATGGTGAAGTTGTACGCAACATGGCGCGTCTCTTAGCCCAAGGATACACTCAAGTCGAAGATATGGACTATGGTGAGACCTATGCCCCAGTTGCTAGACTTGAAGCTTAGGCTGGGTATTAGGTACCCCCGAACCGATCGGTTCCGTACTTCGGTGTATTTAAAATTTCATTCCTATGAAAATATGGACCGATTGGTTAACAAAAAGTTATCTAACCGAAGATTCTCTACCCTGAAATCTTGGTTTAGTCGTCGATTCTATCGAACATCACCAAGGAGTATTTAAGAACAAATGGAATTGCAACATTTATATGAAATGTACACTGGTTGAACTAGTAGTAGCAATTTATTATGATGTAGATTGGTTGTAGCTCTTCCTGCTGGTAGCTAAAGGCTAGCCTTGGTAACATTAGTGGTGGTGGCTCACTACTTTGAAGTGGGTAAAGTACTTCTCTTTTCCCCAAATTTTTACTCTCTAATTAGCAATGTCAAATCACTAGAACACCCACACCACTTCCCGATGCATATACCTAACGTTGGCATATGATATCCCAAGGGATCTACTTTCAATCTTGTTGGCTATTCCAACCCATACTATGTTGGAGACAAGGTTGATAGAAAATCCACCACAAGTACATGTAAATTTCTTGGTAGATCTCTTGTGTCTTGGCCATCCAAGAAACAAAACTCGGTATCTTTATCTACTGCCAAAGCGGAATACATTGCCGTGGGATCATGTTGTGCACAATTACTATGGATGACGCAATCTCTTAAGGATTATGGCATTCATGTGAAACATGTTCCATTGTTATGCGGCAACAAAAGTGCCATTAAAATTTCCCATAATTCGGTGCAACATTCTCGAACTGAACATATTCAAGTGTGACATCATTTCATTCGTGATCATGTTGGTAAAAGAGATATTACTATCAAGCATGTTCGTACCGACAAATAATTGGCTGATATGTTTACCATGCCACTTGATGAGAAAGTGTTTTGTCATTTGAGGAGTGAGGTTAACATCATTGATTCTTCAAACTTGAGCTAGACCCACTCGTATGCATGCAAGGTGATGAGCTTACTTGATTATTCCATGATTCCATTGATATGACTTTATCATATATCTCGGAAAACCATGATCCCTTGTATTCCATCTAACTTCTTGTAGTTACTTGGAATAACTACACTTAACAAGGTTGCCATCAAGTCACATCAACAACAATCTTGTCATGGCCAAGTATCAACAACCCCTTCTTCAGAGGTGGAGGAAGAAGACAACAAAATCTTATCTTTGACAACAATTTGATGAATAAATTCACTCTTGTCATTGCGATATATTATGTTCTTCCTTGCATGACTAGTCAATGTAGGTGAAAAGTGAACCAAAATGACAAGGATAGATCCCAACTCAAGATGACCTTCATCAACTTTGAGCATCCATGACAAGTTCACCTACATGCCACATCATCAACTTCATTTGAAGGTATGTACTCATATCCTTGATAAGGGTTTATACAAAATCATGAGGTAAAGCAACTCAAGTGATATAAAGACATTAAAATGCTTAATAAAAATGGTAACCCCATTTCACGCTTAACAATGAGTATGACCTATGCTCAAGCATTCTTGCTTGATTCCTCAAGTCAATATACTCTAATATAAGTGACCTAGCCACCGCCCAACATCTAGATGAAAATTCGTGTATGGTTCATATTTTCGTTTCTTGGTTTCTTGGAACCATTCAATTCTCATCTATATGTATGTATATATTTCAAAAAATAACCTTTCTCTTATTCCAAACTTTTGGATATTTTGGTCTATTTTAGTTGAGTAGTTTACTTATTAATTGCAACTCAGTCTCTCCGATGTGGGAAACTCGGTCCAACCGATTTCTCCAAGAGGCCTAAGATCATGTTTGGTCCTACCGAATCATATTGCCTCGGAGACTCAGAATTTCATTACTACATATGGCCTTTGCATTTTTCTTAGTTTTTCTCGAAATTTATGCTAGGGAAAGAAACTTTAGATGATCATACAATATAATTGAGAGAAACATTTAGGATCCCTAACCAAAAAGGGAGAGAAATTTCAAGGAATCCTTATCCATACAGAAAGGGGGAGAAATTTCAAGGAACCCTTATCTAAACACAAGGGGGAGAAGAATCAAGGAACCCTTATCAAGAAGAAGAATCCAGGATCCCTTACTCTTAATGAACCCTTACCCCTCTGACCTTTTTGGAAATTAATGCCAAAGGGGGGATATATCAAATCTTCTGGATGCTTATGCCAAAAGGGAGATCTACCAAAGGGGAGATCTGCCAAAGAGGGAGATAAACTAAACCTTACACATTCTGAGGGAGAGTTACCATTAAGGGGGAGAGATATAGAAAGTTCTATTTGAGTTTTATTGCCTACTTGGGATTAAACTTGTGTCACCCTACCTGCTCCCAATATCTACATGATATGATTCAGGGGGAGAGGAATCTTACATATTCATACTTAGGGGAGTAAGTTCAAATACTATTGAAGACATACCTATCATCAAATCCTATTTTCAATATGTCTTCCATGTCTTGGTACTATTGAAACTCTTTGCATGTTTACAAGAGAATACTCTTTTGTTATCTAACATTTTTTTATCAAGTGTATTTCTACCGCTAATATGCTCAAGAACTTGAAGGTAAGTATATGCATTATATCCTTGTTCAGGATGGTCTCTTGTCTCTTACACATATTGTTTGCAAGAGTGACTCTTGAACATGGCATTCATTCATTCACATTTGTTTGTTGCATATAGCCAAGATTCACATGACTTGTCTTGTTACTTCTACAATATGTGTGCCGATGTAGTCCAAAGCAAACATCCTTTAAAAAGGGATTGCACACATTCATGGGGAGCTTGTACTGGTCATGTATCTCTCAAACATTTCATATTCTAATGCCTATCTTTATTTGAAGCTTTGATTGTATGTTGTCGTAAATTACCAAAAAGCGGGAGACTGAAAGCACATACGCTCTGTTGGTGGTTTTGATAATTCATGACAACATACATTGTCTCTTGGACTAACACTTTTACCTAGTATATTTAAGATATAGTCCACAAAGATGCATTGGCTAAAGGATTGTGAGGAGAACCCCTTGATGCAAGGAAGGGAATAGGATAGTCCAAGCTTCAAGCTACAAGACTCTACATTTTATATTTGTGATAAATCACATTTGAGTCCATAGGAAAGCCAATACTATTAAAAGGGGTGAGGTATCTATGATGAATTGGTTTCTCAAGTGCTTGGAGATAGCCACCTATAATACCCACCCATTCTCCCACAAAATTCTCTAGCAAAGCCTAAACATCAAAGTCGGTGCCACCAATATTTTCCGCTCGGCCCTACGGATTTTTTCAGAGACAGAACCTTTGCCAAACCCTAGAATCTCGGTACCACCTACTTGCACTTCAGTGCCACCAAAACCAGTGACCAACATTTTGGTTAGCTATTATCAAGAATCGGTACCATCGAGTTTTAGAATCGGTCTCATTGACTTTTGGTACAACTCTTTGGTTAGCCATTTTCAAGAATCGTTACCATCGATTTTGAGAATTGGTTTCACCGAGTTTTGGACCAACTCTCTTGTTAGGAATTTTCAAGAATTGGTACCACCGAGTTTAGGGAATCGATCACACCGATATTTGGAAACTACCTAGGATACCCACATCAGTAGTACCAAGATTTCCATATCGGTCTCACCAAAAATTCAAAAGTTTCAACATTTTATGCAAATCGGTGCCACTGAGATTCACTTCGGTTTCACCGAGTTGGGCAATAATGTTGTAACAATTGGATTTTTGGAGATGCCTATATATACCCATACACCACCTCTCATTCATAGAGGAAGCATTCAGAACACATATACACTTGTCATATCCATATTTTTGAGAGAGAGACACCTACTCATGTGTTGAGATCCAGATATTCCAATCCATCCATTTGAAACTTGTTCTCTATCCTCCCCAAGTAGCTTTCCACCCAATCAATCTCTTCTACCCATGCCAAATATGCAAGAGAGTGATTGAGTGTTGAGGCGACTATCTTTTGTAGCACAAGAGGAAGGAGTTCATCGTACTAATGCACCTACCTTTTGGAGGGTGGTGCCTCCTAGATTGGTTAGGTGTCGCTTGGGAGCCTCCTACTTTGTGTTGTGGAGTTGAACCAAGAAATTTGTGGTGGAAAGGAGATCACCTACTTTGTGAAGATCTACCCCAAGTGAGGTTAGTCCTTTGTGGACGTAAGCCATGGTGGAATAGACAAGGATGCTTCTTCATGGACCCTTCAAGGTTGGAGCACTCCGTGGACTCACGCAGCAGATACCCTCTGTGGGTTGAAGTCTCCACTAACATGGACGTACGATATCACCACCTATTGGAACCACACCAAAAATCGCCATGTCAATCTTTGTGTTTGAAATTCCTAAACTCTACTCCTTACCTTACATGTGCAATGTCTTTACTTTCCGCTGCCATATATGTTGACAAGCATGTGTAGGGTGCACTAGACTTGTTAGAATTGCTAAAATCTGCCAATAATTTAACCTGGGAAAAGGCTAGGTTTTAATCTATGCAAGTAGTCTATTCACCCCCCCTCTAGACATCCCTTCTAGTGATCCCACACTCGGGTATGGTGCACGTCTTGAAGATCCCCTCCTATGTAGTACTATGACGTAATATGATGAAAAACTATCTATGATGTAGTATGATGATCAACTATGTACGATTAATGTCGTTGCAAGTTTTTCGTGTGAATTTTTTTTCAAATTTTACAATTTCTTATACGGGGTCTGATATGCACTTCATGAATTAACCCCGCAAATCTGATATGCAGCAAACTGTAAGCGCGTTTTCTAGATATGACTTTTATGGGGTCTGCTAGAGATGCTCTCCGCCACCGCCACTGCAGTGGTCACGATTTCGCCACAACATTCTTTAATGGCAGATTGGATTTGTGTTGAGGCTATCTATTCTTCGACCATTATTCCACTTTTTCCTTCCAACGGAACGATGCTGGGAAAATTGGGGAGGGCTGTTATTTGGGCGATGGGAAGAGTATCATGACCTTCAATGAGATGGTGCCCATCGATTTTCTTGTGCGCTTTGGTCCTGCATCTTACTAAATCAATGACGACTAACCCTGGCTCCTGAGCATCTTCCTTGGGCAGTGAGCTTCTCGCGGATTGGCTAAAAACTTTGCTCACCAACAAAAGAACCACCCGAGTATAGGCTTGAATTTCGGATATTTAGTTGGTTAACATCTCTAGCAAAAATGCTATGGTGAATATTATTCGTCTTTCTCAAGAGGGTGTGTTTTTGCGGAGAATAATGATCATTATGCTCAGTTGAGAAAAGTTTAAGACCCTGAATTGATTGTTTGTATCCGCCCACAACACAAGTTTGCTATGAGGTATGCTCATTATGTACCATTTGTTTCGCATGGTCTCATCATCGTAAGACAAAGTTTTAGAAATCAATGATGGGCGAAGTGTTTGTAAGCCACGAAAAGGGGATATTTGGGGTTGTTACACTAACACTGCCATGTCTTTTACATAGATTGCGCTCCCTTAAATGATGTATTTGTTATAATGTTCTTCCAAAGTATTCACGTCAAGCAAATGTTAGCCACATAAAGTAAAATAGCTCATAGCCTCCCCAAATAATGACAATTTTGTTTTAGTTATCTTCGCGTAACTCGCTTGCATAGTAAACAATCCCGCCGAGGATGACCACTTTGTTTTCCTAAATATTGGAAGTATTGTTATAGTTATTTTGGCTTGAATAACTAAGTTCTCTATGGTCATGTTTCTTGCTCGAGGACGATAAAGCTTAAACTTTGAGGAGGTTGATGAGTGTATTTTTACGATCATTTCAACATTTTTAAACCATATAATCTGGGATGTTATGAAAGAATCACTTCAGATGTATCACTAATGACTAATGAGAGCAAGAGAATACAAATTAATTTCTTTATTTTCTTTCCCTCATAATTGGGTCATTTAAGGGAAGTGATGGAACCATATATATAAATTATGAAGTCTATGAATCACCTCGAAGAAATCGGAGGCGCAAAGATGCATCGTGGAGAGAAACGATGCATGGTATGAGTGCGTCGGCTCATACCATACACCATCGCTCAATGACTTTAGCACGAACCAACTTTATGAAAGGGACGAGGCCCCATTTGCAACAAAACATCGCCCTTCTGTAATGGAATGTCCTGCAGATCATCGAGGAGACGAGAGAAGCGAGAAACCCTGGACACCACCATATCCATAGGAATTATCCCCTAGCCATTTGCCATGGTTTTGAAACAAGATACATGGAATATGGCAACCCTATAAGACTATTATCAATCATTAATCTTGAAAGAAGCAAAGGTGTCCCGTCTTTCGATGAGATGGTGACTATGTTTTTCGGTGGACTAGACTTTGATGATCCAAATATGAACGCGTGAGGACGTTGCACCATACCAATGTCTAAACCAACTCGGAGAGGTTATTGACCACACTGGAGCACGATCAACCTGTCTACGAGGGTCTATTTCCGGCATGCAAATGAAGATCAATCAAGAAGCTGAAATTGTAATCTACAATATCGTGAATATAAGAGGAAAGCTTTATTGATGAAAGTGGGTTATGTGACGTCCTGGTCTCGTTGTAGAACACATACGAAGTACACGAAGTTGCAGCTATGTCAAACTTTTAATATAAACAAAAACCAAGTCTAAAACGGCGCTCTAAGGGTCATATATATGGGGGAAAAGAGGGCGATTTTGTGACACCTTGGAGGAGTGGTCTGGAATAAACCCTAACTCGGTTTCCCCACACATACGGACTCTAAAAACAACCTATAATGTGGTATTTTGAAATTACATGGGCTTGGCCCAATTATAAGGTGCACAGTACCTATAATAGCCTATGGACGAAATTTTTTGAAGTGGCATCTTATATATTCCGTCCAAGCCTTCATGCTCTCATTATGGTGGCTTCAAAGTGTGAAAATCACCACAAGAAACTCCATTGTTCTTCCCCGCGGGAGCACCTTCTTCTCCATGCTTGATCCTGCTCCAATGGCCATCCTTCTTGTCCATGCTAGGTCCTTCATTCATAAATAAAACAAAAGTATCTAATTTAGGCAACATCATATTTTCATGAACATTAGAAGGATTTCCAAGAAATGGGAGTACCTGATAATCTAGTTGGCGTGCGTGAGCTCTAGTAATTGGTCCAATATGTGTAGTTGGTAGGGATGTGGGTGTAACATTAGTGGGGATGCCCTTATCATCATCCCCTTCTTGAAATGAAGTCGTCCTCAATGGAAGCTCATCTTCCTCACCCAAATAAGGCGTCAAATCTATAATGATGTGGGACTAACCCCAAAATCTGCACGTAGCTCAAGTTTATATGCATCATCATTTATTTTCTCTAACACCTTGAAAGGACCATCAACATGTGGCATTAGCTTTGACTTGTGCAAATAGGGAAACTTATCCTTACACAAATGTAACCAAACAAGATCTCCAGGTGCAAAGACAAATGTTCTCTACCCTTATTTCCAGCAAGTTTATATTTAGCATGTATACACTCAATGTTTTCCTTAGTTGACTCGTGCAATTTTAAGATAAATTCAGCACATTGTTTACCATCAAAATTAACCTTCTCCGAAGATAGGAGACAACAAATCTATATGTGCACAAGGTACGAAACCATACACATTTTCAAAAGGGCACATCTTTATAGTAGAATGCAGTAAACAATTATAAGCAAATTCAGTATAAGGGAAGCATTCTTCTCACATTTTGTGTTTATTCTTCAAAACAGCCTTCAGCATGGTAGACAATGTTCTATTGACTACTTTAGTTTGCCCATCAGTTTGGGGTGACATATAGTACTAACAAGAGGTTTAGTCCCCAACTTAGCACATAAACATCTCCAAAGTGGCTAAGAAATTTAATATCACGATCTAAAACAATAGTATTTGGCACACCATAGAAGCGAATAATTTCAGGGAAGAACAAATGAGAAACATTGGCATCATCATCACTTTTATGACATGGTATAAAGTGTGCCATTTTTGAAAATCTATCCATGCCAACAAATATGTTATCCCTCCCCTTCTTCGTCCGAGGTAAACATAAACAAAGTCCATAGATATATCCTCCCATGGAACACTAGGTACGTGCAAAGGCATATATAAACCATTACTCAGCCATGACTTAGCTTTTTGACATGTAGTGAAGTGAGCAGAAAAACACTCAACATCTCTTCTCATCTTTGGACAAAAGAAATGTGTAGCAAGTACGTCCTCCATCTTCTTCACGCCAAAGTGCCTCATTAATCCTCCTCCATGCGCACCTCCCGCAACAGCAAAAGAGAAACAAAGCTAGCTAGAATTCATAACTTGTTGGCACGGAACACAAATCCATCATTAATGACGAACTTGTTCCACGTTCTCCCTTGTTTACAATTCTACAACACATATTTAAATTCAGCATCACGCACATATTGTTCTTTGGTGGTCTCCAAACCAAATATTTTAAAGTCGAGTTGTGAATGCATAGTATAACGATGAGACAATGCCTCAACAATAACATGTTCTTTACCCTTCTTGTGTTTAATGACATAAGGGAAAGTTTCAATGAAATCAACCCATTAAGCATGTCTATGGTTTAGTTTTGCTTGACTTTTAATATGTTCCAAACATTCATTATCAGAATGTATAAACAATTATTTGGGCTATAAATTATGTTGCCATGTTTCCAAAGTCCGAACAAGAGCATATATTCCTTATCATAAGTAGTAATTCACACTAGGCCCACTCAATTTTTGGGAAAAGTATGCAACATGTTTACCATCTTGTAATAACACACCTCATAATCCAATCCTACTAGCATCACATTCAAGATCAAACATTTTATTAATATAAGGAAGTTGGACTGAAGGATCATGTGCTAACTTATCTTTCAATACCATGAAGGCTTCTTCCTGTGCAGTACCCCAAACATAAGTCACATACTTCTTTGTATGCTTATTTAGAGGCGCACCAATGGTGCTGAAATCTCTCACAAAACACCGATAGAAACCAGCGAGTCTAATAAAACTCCTCACTTGTTTCACTATTTTGGAGTAACAACATAGCTGAGAAAAGGTACTTGGTCGGCGCAGAAGGTGCACTTCCCAAGGTTACCAAACAAACGCGCATCATGCAAAGCAATAAAAACAACATGTAAATGTTGCAAGTGTTCCTCCAAAGGTCTGCTATAAATAAGTATATCATCAAAATACACCACCACAAATCGTCCAATGAAAGCACGTAAAACTTCATTCATTAGTATCATGAAAGTGTTGGGTGCATTAGTTAACCCAAAAGGATTGACTAACCACTCATATAGTCCAAATTTAGTTTTAAATGTTGTATTCCATCCATCTCGGAATTTCATTTGAATTTGATGGTATCCACTATGCAAATATACCTTGGAGAAAATAGCAGAGCAACTTAATTCATCAATCATATCATATAGCCTAGGAATAGGATGACGATAACATATAGTAATATTATTAATGCCTCTACGATCAACACACATACGCAATGTACCATCATTTTACGCACTAGAATAATTGGAACAACACAAGGACTAAGGGATTCATGGATATAAACTTTGTCAAGTAGCTCCTAGACGTGATACATAATCTCCTTCATCTCCTTTAGATTGGTACGGTAGGCGCACAGTTGGGTAGTCTATCGGGAATAATGTCAATCTGATGCTCAACCCTTTAATAGGTGGTAATCCTGATGGCACGTCTTGTGGAAATACGTAAGAGAACTCCTGCAAAATTTTAGTTATATCATGAGGCAAAGAGGGAGGCATGTCCTCAAATGAAAATAATACCTCTTTGCACACAAAAGCATAAGAAACAGATGTAGTAAAATCCAAATCAGTAATATCAGATTTAGTGGCAAGTAAACATCCAGTCTTCAATTTTATTTGAGATGCAACACTAGATGATGGTTTATTAGGCTTATTTTTCTGCTCAAATTCCTTTGCCCCAATATGATTTTCACTCTTAATTTTCTCCTCTTTTGTTTTACTAGCTCTAGCAATGTCATCTTTCATGATATGTTCAGGAGACATGGGAAGCAGTTATATTTTTATCCTTATGTACAAGAGTATACTGACTTGTTCTACAATGGTGTTCATTTTTTAATCACATTGCCATGGTCTACAAAGTAAAAGAGCATTCTTGTATGGTTACCACATCACAATAAACATAATGAGAATACGTAGCAATGCTAGAATGCACACGAACGATACATGTTACCTTAACCATGCCATTGTTGTTGAACCATTGGATGTAATAAGGATGAGGATGTGGTATGGTGGGGGAGACAACTTCTCCACCATCTCCATGTTATCTAGGTTGTTGTAACTCCGTCCATCTATGATGGCGTGGATAGAACATTCCTTCACAACTCCCTTTCTATGCAACAAGTTGGCCTCTGATTTTTCTTAGCCTGTGTTACTTGCACAATCAAAACACGTTGCGCAACTAAACTTTCATACTTGTCAGTGTATTGAGTAGCCATGTATTGTGTCTCTTGTTCAGTATCCTCGACACCCTGGTCTTCACGTGCAATAAGAACCAAAGTCTCCTCATCATAATCAGTAACAAAGTCATATCCACCATCCTCAATAACAATCATCACTATCTTCGATGTGAATTCTCTCGCAAAATGATCTCTACCCTTGAAACAATGACATATGAACTCATGTGTCCGCCCTGTGGATGCCATGGATGAAGAAGAGCTTTGTGCAGGCCCCGAAGGTGTTCCCTTGTTGGAGAGTGGTGGAGGTGCCTATTGGCTTGTATATTTGTTGGAGTTGGTGATGACCCACAAGTATAGGGGATCAATCGTAGTCCTTTCGATAAGTAAGAGTGTCGAACCCAACAAGGAGGAGAAGGATCTGACAAGTGGTTTTCAGCAAGGTAAAATCTGCACGCACTGAAAGTGTCGGTAACAAGTGATTGTGTGGTGAGATGATTCGTAGCAAGCAACAAGTAACAAAAGTAGCAACGGTGCAGCAAAGTGGCCCAATCCCTTTTGTAGCAAGGGACAAGCCTGGACAAAGTCTTATAGGAGGAAAAACGCTCCCGAGGACACACGGGAATTTCTGTCATGCTAGTTTTCATCATGTTCAGTTGATTCACGTTCGTTACTTTGATAGTTTGATATGTGGGTGGACCGGCGCTTGGGTACTGCCCTTACTTGGACAAGCATCCCACTTATTATTAACCCCTCTCGCAAGCATCCGCAACTACGAAAGAAGACTTAAGAAAAAGTCTAACCATAGCATTAAACTAGTGGATCCAAATCAGCCCCTTACGAAGCAACGCATAAACTAGGGTTTAAGCTTCTGTCACTCTAGCAACCCATCATCTACTTACTACTTCCCAATGCCTTCCTCTAGGCCCAAATAATGGTGAAGTGTTATGTAGTCGACATTCACATAACACCAGTAGAGGAAAAACAACATACAACATATCAAATTACCGAACGAATACTAAATTCACATGACTACTATTATCATGACTTATCCTATGTCCTCAGAAACAAAAGTAACTACTCACAAAGCATAATCATATTCATGACCAGAGAGGTAATGAGTAGCATCAAGGATCTGAACATAAACTCTTCCACCAAACAATCCAACTAGAATCAACTACAAAGAGTAATCAACACTACTAGCAACCTTACAAGTACCAATCGGAGTCGCGAGACGGAGATTGGTTACAAGAGATGAACTAGGGTTTGGAGATGAGATGGTGCTGATGAAGATGTTGATGGTGACGAGTCCCCTCCGATGAGAGGAGTGTTGGTGATGACGATGGCGACGATTTCCCCCTTCAGGAGGGAAGTTTCCCCGGCAGGATCGTCCTACTGGAGCTCTATATTGGTTCTGCTCAAGTTCCACCTCGTGGCGGCGGCGAATCCACAAAAAAGCTCCTCCCTGATTTTTTTCTGGACGAAACCCTTCATATAGCAAAAGAGGGGGCCAGTGAGCCAGCAGGCTGCCCACAAGCCCTCATGGGGGGTGGCCGCGCCGTGCAGGCTTGTGGCCACGTGCAGGCGCCCCTCTGCTGCTTCTTCGGCCCAGTATTTTTTATAAATCAAGAAAAAAATCCTCGTGGATTTTTACAGCGTTTGGAGTTGCGCAGAATAGGTATCTCAACTTTGCTCCACTTTCAGGCCAGAATTCCAGTTGTCGGCATTCTCCCTCTTCATGTAAACCTTGTAAAATAAGAGAGAAAAGGCATAAGAATTGTACCGTGAAGTCAAATAACAGCCCAAGAAGCAATAAATATCAACATGAAAACATGATGCAAAATGGACGTATCAACTCCCCCAAGCTTAGAACTTGCTTGTCCACAAGCGAAAGCCTAGCTCAATAAATATGTCCACAGTATTAGGGAGAGAGGTGTCGACAAAACAAGATACGAACGTGCAGGCATCATGATCATGATCAGAACAGCAATACCAACATATAATCTCTCATGCTAAAGTGATAATTCCTTCACAAAGTAAAGCATGGATCAAGAACTTTCCCGAGAAGTAACAACCGATAGCCTTTAGTCATTGAAGCAATTGCAATTTATCACAACATCAGAAAGAGTCAAATAAGAGCTTGTAAAGCAAATAAACATACTCAATCATTCTTTCGTTCTCTACAATTGCTACAACTCACGTGGTACTCACGAGATCAAAGTTTCAGCTGGACACAGAGAAAGATAGGGGCTTATAGTTTTGCTTCCCAACTTCTTACCTCAAGGGTAATGTCAACAATAATAATTCATGAATACTTACTTCCAAGTCGACATAGGAATATAGATCTTTCCCAAGCATATGACATTAGCCAAGATAAAGGTGAAACAAGGAATTGGTGAAGATCGCCATGACTCTTTCAAGGGTAAAAAGTAAAGGTACAAGATAGGCCCTTCGCAAAGGGAAGCAGAGGTTGTCATGCGCTTTTGAGGTTTAGATGCATGTCCTCTTAGTGCGGAGGAATGTCACTTTATATTGCCTCCTGTTATAAAGAACTTTATTATGCAGTCTATCGCTTTTATGTCTTCCTCATCACAGGTTCGTACAAAGCTTATTTTCCACACACTAATAGATCATACATATTAGAGAGCATTTTTTATTGCTTGCACCGATGACAACTTACTTGAGGGATCTTATTCAATCCATAGGTAGGTATGGTGGACACTCATGGCAAAACTGGTTTGAAGGTTTATGGATGCACAAGTAGTATCTCTACTTGGTGCGGAAGCAATCATCACATGCTAAGGGATCTCTAATCATATAACACTGTTCGGAACCAAGGAAACACAACTCATTATGTTGTCTTCCTTGTCCAACATCTACTTCTAGGCATGCAATAGTTTAGTGAGTGTTCACAATCATAGATGGTGTCAGAGATGATATATTTATATGTGAACCTCTCCTTCTTTATCACTTCCTATTAATTGCAACCATGACCAAGGTCTACGTTTGCCTACCCTCAACAAGTTTCAATCCGCATTCTTTTTATATGTGAAGCCATCACTTTTCATAAGATCATTACATGATCTTTCATGCTTTTGTTCTATTCTCACTCTTTTGATCATGGCAAGAGGCAAAGCCCTTCAACTAAGACACTCTTTATTATATGGGTCACAAGCTCGAATACATCGGAGGTGACACAAAGAAAAACTTAAGACTAAAACACTAAGACTTTTAATCTACTAGAGAAAGAGAAAGCTGAAAAGGAAAACTAAAACAAAGGTAAAGGCAAAAGATGTGATGGTGATACGATACCGGGGGAACTCCCCCAAGCTTGGCACAAGCCAAGTGGATTGCCCATACCAATGCTCAATTGTCTTCTTTGGTGGTGAAGGTGGAGGAGTTGTTGCAGAGGTCTTGAGCTTGTTTAATTTCCACTTGAGCATAAAATTATGCTCCCTCAGATCATCATTTTCCTCTTCAAGCTTCAACACCCTTTGGCATAATTCCTGCTTACTCTCCTGCAAGAAACAAGAAGGGATAAACAAAGTCTTAGACTTCTTCCTTGAGTCAGGGAGGCTCGACTTCTTGAACTCCACATGCGTGTGTCCAGGTTGAGGTAGAGGAGCCTCCTCTTCATCGGAACTTGTTTGTTCCTTCCCCTTCGGATCATAATCTTCTTCCTCATCAGTGGTCCAGCCATAACTAGCCAAGTACCCATAGACCTTGGGATTAGCAAGGTAATCTTCCACAAAGCTCTCCCCCTCTGAATCTTGAGAAGACATCTTGACCTAGATCTGCGGCAGAAAACATGCTCGAAACGAAAAATAGAGGAAATCTGTGTGATGCAGGGGTCAGACCCAATGGGAGTATATATAATGATTTTTTTCAGACCAGAAGGAGTACCCCGCACAAAAACGGAGTCCGGGAGGCGCACGAGGTGGCCACAAGCCCTCACGGCGCGGCCCGGGGGTGGGCCCGCGCCGTGCAGGCTTGTCGCCTCCTCGCGCACTTTCCGGACTACTTCCATTTTTTGTATTTTTTCAAATATTCCAAAACGGAGAAAATTTCCTACTGGAAAAGTTTTGGACTATGTTTTCTTACCGAATTACATACCTCTTCATTTTCGGAGTCTGAAACAGGCTGATAAATACCCCTTAGGTATTCTTCCGGAGTTATGGTATTAATGATATTGCTTTCAACATTTATGGGAGTACCTGAGATACAATGCTTGATTCTCTGCCCATTTACAACTCTCGGACAATTACCTTCCGTGTTGTTGATCTTGATAGCACCGACACGATATACTTCCTCAACAACATAGGGACCTTCCCATTTAGAGAGTAGCTTGCCTGCAAATAATCTTAAACGAGAGTTATATAGCAAGACATAATCACCTACACTGAACTCACGCTTTTGTATCCTCTTATCATGCCACCTCTTAACCTTCTCTTTGAACAGCTTGGCATTCTCATATGCGTGAGTTCTCCACTCATTAAGCGAGCTAATATCAAATAACCTCTTCTCACCAGCAAGTTTGAAATCAAAGTTGAGCTCTTTGATTGCCCAATAAGCATTATGCTCTATCTCAAGAGCTAAATGACATGCTTTACCGTACACCATTTTGTACGGAGACATGCCCATGGGATTCTTATAGGTACTTCTATAAGCCCACAGTGCATCATCGAGCTTCTTAGACCAATTCTTCATAGACCTGTTGACAGTCTTTTGTAGAATCAGTTTAATCTCTCTATCACTTAGCTCTACTTGACCACTCGACTGAGGGTGATAGGGAGACACAATTCTATGGTTGACATCGTACTTAGCAAGCGTTTGATGGAAAGCACCATGAATGAAGTGTGAACCACCGTCGGTCATTAGATATCTAGGGACTCCGAATCTAGGGAAAATAACTTCTTTAAGCATCCTGATAGAAGTGTTATGATCAGCACTACTAGTGGCGATAGCTTCTACCCACTTAGTGACGTAATCAACAGCAACTAGGATATGAGTATACCCGTTGGATTTTGGAAAAGGTCCCATATAATCAAAGCCCCAGACATCAAATGGTTCAATGAATAGTTCATAGGCATTTGTTGACGTTTGCTAATATTACCTATTCTTTGACATTCGTCACAAGACAAGACAAACTTACGGGCATCCTTGAAGAGAGTGGGCCAATAGAAATCTGATTGCATTACCTTGTGTGCAGTTCTATCTCCCGCATGGTGTCCTCCGTAGGCCTCGGAGTGACACTTCTGTAGGATCTGTCCCTGTTCATGTTCACGTACACAACGTCTAATGACGCCATCTACTCCTTCCTTATAAAGGTGAGGATCATCCCAAAAGTAATGTCTCAAGTCAAAGAAGAATTTCTTCTTTTGCTGGTACGTGAAACTAGGTGGTATGTATTTGCCAACGATATAGTTTGCATAATCAGCATACCACGGTGCACTATGTGAAGCATTGATGACATTCAATTGCTCATCGGGAAAGCTATCATCAATAGGTTGTGGGTCATCCAGAACGTTCTCCAACCTAGACAAATTATCTGCTACTGGGTTATCAGCACCCTTCCTCTCAACAACGTGCAAATCAAATTCTTGTAGCAAGAGAACCCATTTGATAATTCTAGGTTTAGCATCCTTCTTCTCCATGAGGTACTTAATAGCAACATGATCAGTGTGAATAGTGACTTTGGAATCAACTATGTAAGACCTAAACTTTTCACATGCAAACAAGACTGCTAAAAATTCCTTCTCCGTAGTAGCATAGTTTCTCTGGGCACTGTCTAGAGTTTTACTAGCGTAGTGAATAACATTCAACTTCTTATCGACTCTTTTCCCTAGAACAACACCAACAACATAATCACTAGCGTCACACATGATCTCAAAAGGTAAGTTCCAACCAGGTGGTTGAACAACATGCATAGTTATCAAAGCCCTCTTAAGTATTTCGAAGGCTTCCTCCCAATCATCGTCAAAAACAAAAGGAATATCCTTTTGTAAGAGATTGGTAAGAGGCCTAGAAATCTTAGAGAAGTCTTTGATGAACCTTCTATAGAAACCAACATGACCAAGGAAACTTCTTATACCTTTGATATCTGTGGGGTATGGCATTTTGTCGATTGCATCAACCTTAGCCTTATCGACTTCAATACCTCTTTCAGAAATTGTATGTCCTAATACGATGCCTTCATTAACCATAAAGTGGCACTTCTCCCAATTCAAGACAAGATTGGTGTCTTTACATTTGTGTAAGATTCGATCAAGGTTGCCGAGGCAATGATCAAAAGAAGACCCGTAAACGGAAAAGTCATCCGTGAAAACCTCGACAATCTTTTCACAAAAGTCAGAGAATATAGCCATCATACATCTTTAAAAGGTGGCAGGTGCATTACATAAGCCAAAAGGCATACGTCTATAAGCAAAGGTACCGAAAGGGCAGGTGAAGGTGGTTTTCTCCTGATCAGATTGTGCAACTGGTATTTGGGAGAAACCAAAATAACCGTCTAGAAAGAAGAAGTGTGTTTGTTTGGACAGCCTTTCTAGCATTTGGTCGATTAAAGGCAAAGGGTAATGATCTTTCCTAGTGGCTTTATTCAATTTCCTAAAATCGATCACCATCCTATAGCGAGTAATAATCCTCTCCGGGATCAATTCATCATTATCATTAGGTACAACGGTAATGCCTCCCTTCTTAGGGACGCAATGCACCGGACTCACCCTATCTCTATGAGCAACAGGATAGATAATACCCGCTTTCAGAAGCTTTAGGATTTCTTTTCTTACTATTTATTTCATCTTAGGATTTAATCTCCGTTGATGATCAACAACTGGTTTGAAATCAGGATCGGTTTGAATCTTGTGCTGGCATAGAGTGGGACTAATGCCCTTAAGATCATCAAGAGTATATCCAATAGCAGCACGGTGCTTTGTGAGAGTTTTTAGTAACTTCTTTTCTTCATGCTCTAAGAGGCTAGCACTAATTATAACATGATATATCTCTTTTCCATCAAGATAGGCATACTTAAGAGTATCAGGCAACTATTTTAGCTCGAACATAGGATCACCCTTTGGTGGAGGTGGATCCCCGAGCAGTTCAACAGGCAAGTTATTCTTAAGGATAGGATATTGTTCTAAGACAACTCTATCAATCTCATCCCTTTCATCCATATGCATATCATTTTCATGCTCAAGCAAGTATTGATCTAAGGGATCAGTAGGAGGCACGACAATAGAAGCTAAGGCAATAGTTTCATCCTTACTAGGCAACTCCTTTTCATGACGTTGTCTACCAAACTTGGAGAAATTGAACTCATGTGACACACCTTCAAAGCCAACTGTGAAAGTTTGCTTCTCACAGTCAATATGAGCATTGACGGTATTGAGAAAAGGTCTGCCAAATATGATGGGACAGAAGCTATCTTGTGCGGTAGCAAGAACGAGGAAATCAACAGGATACTTCGTTTTACCACACAAGACTTCAACATCCCTAACAATTCCGACAGGGCAGATAGTATCTCTATTGGCAAGCTAAATAGTGACATCAATAGGTTCTATCTCAACAGGTGCACTAACACTAGCACCCACGTCACATAAACCATGATAACAATGATCTCCTATCTTAACAGAAACCACAGGCATGCCAATAACAGGCCTATGTTTGCCTCTAATGTGAGGTTTAGCAATTCTAGCAGGATCTTCACAGAAGTGAATATTATGTCCCTCAACATCGTCGGACAGAAGATCTTTGATAATAGCAATGCTAGGTTCAACTCTAATTTTCTCAAGGGGTGTAGGTGTTCTAATATAGCCTCTACGTATCACAGTTGAAGCTTTAGAATGATCCTTTATCCTAACAGGGAAAGGTGGTTTCTCAATGTAAGCACTGGGAACAACATGATCATTATAGGCAATGACTTTCTCTTCAACTGGAGTGGTTTTAACTACATTGACTTCTAAAGGAGGAGGATATTTAAACCACTTCTCTTTGGGGAGATCAATATGAGGAGCAAATGATTCACACAATGAAGCTACTATCTCAAAGTCAAGTCCATACTTAACGCTAAAGTCACAAAAGTGTACTTGTCTCAACAAAGGATTTAACGCAATCAAACGTGAAATTCATACCTGAGTCCTTACCTTCTTCAAGCTCCCAATCTTCAGAGTTGCGTTTAATTCTCTCCAATAAATTCCATTTGAAGTCAATATCTCCCTTCATAAAAGAACAGGTACAGGAAGTGTCAAGCATGGTGCGATCATCATGAGAAAGCCAAGCATAGAAGTTCTGAATGATAATTTCTCTCGAGAACTCATGATTGGGGCATGAATATAAAATTGATTTAAGCCCCCCCAAGCTTGAGCGATGCTTTCTCTGTCACGAGGCCAAAAATTGTAAATATAATTCCGATCACAATGTACTAAATGCATAGGATAAAACTTTTGATGAAATTCCAATTTCAACCGATTGTAGTCCCATGATCCAGTATCATCACATATCCTATACCATGTCAATGCCTTATCCTTCAAAGATACAGGGAAGACCTTCTTCTTGACCTCATCCTCGGGCAAACCTGCAAGCTTAAATAAACCACAAACTTCATCTACATAGATTAGATGCAAGTCTGGATGTGATGTTCCATCTCCTGTAAAAGGATTAGAGAGCAGTTTCTCAAGCATACCCGAAGGAAATTCAAAGCAAATATTTTCAGTAGGTGCAGAAGGTTGAGGAGCAACTATTTGTGCTTCCGTTCGAGGTGAAGATACCCCGAACAAGCCCCTCAAAGGATTAGTATCCATAGTGACAAGTAACAATAAATTTCAGCACACTATATGAATGTTTCCTTACCAAGTTCCACTTACCAAAGGCGCTTCACTCCCCGACAACGGCGCCAGAAAAGAGTCTTGATGACCCACAAGTATAGGGGATCAAGCCTTGTCCTTTTGATAAGTAAGAGTGTCGAACCCAACGAGGAGCAGAAGGATATGACAAGTGATTTTCAGCAAGGTTAAATCTGCAGGCACTGAAATTGTCGCTAACAAGTGATTGTGTGGTGAGATGATTCGTAGCAAGCAACAAGTAACAAAAGTAGCAACGGTAAAGCAAAGTGGCCCAATCCCTTTTGTAGCAAGGGACAAGCATGGACAAAGTCTTATAGGAGGAAAAACGCTACCGAGGACACACGGGAATTTCTGTCATGCTAGTTTTCATCATGTTCATATGATTCGCGTTCGTTACTTTGATAGTTTGATATGTGGGTGGACCGGCACTTGGGTGCTGCCCTTACTTTGACAAGCATACCACTTATTATTAACTCCTCTCGCAAGCATCCGCAACTATGAAAGAAGAATTAAGAAAAAGTCTAACCATAGCATTAAACTAGTGGATCCAAATCAGCCCCTTACGAAGCAACACATAAACTAGGGTTTAAGCTTAAGTCACTCTAGCAACCCATCATCTACTTACTACTTCCCAATGCCTTCCTCTAGGCCCAAATAATGGTGAAGTGTTATGTAGTCGATGTTCACATAACACCACTAGAGGAAAAACAACATACAACATATCAAATTACTGAACGAATACAAATTCACATGACTACTATTAACATGACTTATCCCATGTCCTCAGGAACAAAAGTAACTACTCACAAAGCATAATCATATTCATGACCAGAGAGGTAATGAGTAGCATCAAGGATCTGAACATAAACTCTACCACCAAACAATCCAACTAGCATCAACTACAAAGAGTAATCAACACTTCTAGCAACCTTACAAGTACCAATCGGAGTCGCGAGACGGAGATTGTTTAAAATAGATGAACTAGGGTTCGGAGATGAGATAGTGCTGATGAAGATGTTGATGGTGACGAGTCCCCTCCGATGAGAGGAGTGTTGGTGATGACGATGGCGACGATTTCCGCCTCCGGGAGGGAAGTTTCCCCGACACGATCGTCCTGCCGGAGCTCTAGATTGGTTCTGCTTAAGTTCCGCCTCGTGGCTGTGGAGAATCCACGAAAAAGCTCCTCCCTGATTTTTTTCTGGAAGAAACCCTTCATATAGCAAAAGAGGGGGGCCACTGGGCCAACAGGATACCCACAAGCCCTCATGGCGCGGCCGAGGGGGGGGGGCGCCGTGCAGGCTTGTGGCGATCTGCACACGCCCCTTTGGCACTTCTTTGTCCCAGTATTTTTTTATAAATCCGGAAAAAATTCCTCATTGACTTTTACGGCGTTTGGAGTTGCGCAGAATATTTATTTCAACTTTGCTCCACTTTTAGGCTAGAATTCTAGATGCCGGCATTCTCCCTCTTCATGTAAACCTTGTAAAATAAGAGAGAAAAGGCATAAGAATTGTACCGTGAAGTGAAATAAGAGCCCAAGAAGCGATAAATATCAACATGAAAACATGATGCAAAATGGATGTATCAGTTGACGACTAAAGTAGGTGATGTTGTAGAAGGATGTGTGGAAGTAGATGATGTACGTGGTATCCATGAAGAAGATCGACCAGCAGAAAAATTAGATCTCACCCTCCTGCACTCTTTATAAGGAAGCTGGAATAAACGAGTGATAGTGTGATACTCCTTATATTCTGAGATAGTCTGAACCTCTATATTTAATCCACCCATAAAGCGTGCAAGCATAACTTCATTCTCCTCAACAATACCACATCTAATCATGCCAGTTCGTAATTCTTGATAATATTCTTCTACAAAAAAAATCCTTGTCTTAAGCAATTTAAATTTTGAAGTAATTCACGTTGATAATATGGTGGGACCCAAACATTCCGCATAGAAGTTTTCAAAAACAAAATCAAGTACTTGGAATATTATCGTGATGTATCCTACAATGTGAGACCACCATACAGAGGAAAAACTAGTGAAAGCACAAAGAACAACAACAACACATCTATCCTCGGGAAATTACAAGCATGTAAAATGTTGTTCTATTTCTAACTCCCAAGTAAGATATGTATGAGGAACGTATGTACCCTCAAATGTCAGAATATTCAATTTAAGTTTAGGGATATGGCCATGATCACGTACCTTAGAGAGTGGTGCAGCTCTACTATTAGATTGTATTCATGTGGATGACTTGGTGCTTGTACTGGTGGTGGCCGCTAGTTATGATTTAGAGAAACCTCTCCCTCATCATCGTAATTGCCATTGTAGTCCTCATTCTGGTCAAGGACATCACTAGAAGTAGCCATAGAATCCGCAACAATAGCAACAAGAGAAATACACAAGAAGTGTGGCCCCATGAAATTCAGGTGAAGTTATTTTTGTTGTTGCCGAGGTAAAACAAATGCAGCTGGTAGGGGTAGACGTGCAAGAACTTCATTGAAATTAGCATCCACCTTGGTGTTGAATGTCTTCTCCAAACTATCTAGCTTCTCCATGGCCTCTCAAAGGTTGGTCATCAAGTCTTGCACTTGTTCACCCATCATTTGTTGAAATTTATCATGGAGCTCCTTGTTTGTCATGCTCTCCCAGTTGATATTGTCTGCTTGTGATCCTGTCATGGTTAGTAGATATAGGAAAACGCAAGAATATGAACCTACAAACTACTATGAAGTGGTGGTGTGTCATAAAACCATCAAGCTAATCTCAAATTCTTACTAGTTCTTACCTAGTAGCACACGGTGATCGACAACTGTTGTAATAAAAAACCCTCAAAGCTTGAATAGAGAGATTGATAGGTGTTATCAAACGCATGACCTAGGTGTATGTGGAGCTGGGAAGGCTTACAGTTTGGTAGCAAAAAAGGTCAGCAATAATCAGTTCAGAGATGGAAAATTGAAACACCGCTCAATGATGGTAGTGTGCTGGTCCTAGGCTAAACCGAACTAGAGATGCGAACCTATAACACCAACAAAATCACGACATGACATGTAATCAAGGGAAAGCCACACTCTCATTTTTGTTTATTGGGCGCTTTTTTGCGCTTTCTTTTTCTTCAGAAAATCACTATAATGTCGAGTGTCTCAAAACTCTTTCGAAGGCCTAAAAACATGACAGCATAAAAAAAATTTACTATATTTTTTTTCTAGAATTCCCAGAGCAAAAATTGGAAACTGCTCAAAAAATCTATAAAACCGACTATCTCCAAATGTTCTACTAGACCTAAAAATAGGATAGCCAATTTTTTTGGCGGGCGCATTTTTTGAATTTTTTGGGCCTGAACGAAGGTTGGTTTCGAGACTATTTTTTTTAGAAATCACCCTCCCTACAAATAGAGAACAATTGGTGAAATATGTAACCTATTTAGGCAAGGCAACATGAATCTAACTACACATGGATCTCGACAAACAATCTAAACATTTGATGGACTCGGATTGGTGGCATATTTGCGGTAATGGTATATGGTAGCGGTGATGTATCTTGTGTGGTGCTGGTAAATGAAAGTGGTGTGATAACCCACAAGTATAGGGGATGTGAACAATTTTCGAGGGTAGAGTATTGGACCCAAATTTATAGATTGGACACAAGGGGAGCCAAAGAATAATTGTAGGTATTAGGAGCTGATTTGTCAATTCAACCACACTTGGAGATTTAATATCTACAACACAGTGATTAGTAGCATAATAATATTATAGTTTTGATACGAGTGGTAACAATAGCAATAGTAATGTTAACTGTGATAGCAGTTCTGTAGCAGTTTTGTAGTAGTTGCAACAGTAGTAACTTAGGAAGAGAAATATGTGGAAAAATCATAGGCATTGGATCGGTGATATTGTTGGGTAATATTCATCATATAACAACCATAACCTAGGCGGACATAGAACTAGCTCTTGTTCTCAATATAATGTAGGCATGCATTTTGTAAATAGCCATATGGGCTTATGGAAAAGAACTTGCATGACATCTTTTATCCTACCCTCCCGTCGCAGCGGGGTCCATATGTAAACTAAGGGATATTAAGGCCTCCTTTTAATAGAGAGCCGAAACAAAGCATTAACACATAGTGAATACATGAACTCCTCATACTACGGTAATCATGAAAAAATAATCCCAATTATTGTCGCTTTGGGGTATGAGGATCGTAACACATAGTAGGTGCATATGAATTGCAAGATCGGATCAAGAACATATATATAACGGTGAAAACATAAATGGCTCAGATTTGCAATCATGGAACTCGACCTTAGTGACAAGCATCAAGCATGGCAAAGTCATAGCAACATCAATCTCCGAACATAGTGGATAATAGGGATAAATCTCTAACAAAACTAACTCGGTTACATGATGAATCTCATCAAACTCCTCACCGACCAGCAAGCCTACGAAGGAATTACTCAATCCCGGCGGGGAGCATCATGGAATTGGTGCCAAAGAAGGGTTGGTGACGACGAAGAATGTAGAATCCCCTCTCTGGAGCCCCAAAAGGGCTCCAGATCTGTCCCCCCGATGAAGAAGAGGAGGTGGCGGCGACTCTGTATCGTCAAACGCGATGAAACTTCCTCTACTATTTTTTCTCCAAAAATAGGATTTTATAGTGCTGAGATTAGGCTGAGCGGAGCCCCGAAGGCCCCACTACCATCCAGGGCAAGCCAGGGTGTGGCGCACCCTGGTGCCTATTGGGCGCTGTTGGATTTCGGGCTTTGCAAAACCGTAAAGATTCGAACTCAGGGGCATGTACGAAGATCTCTCGTGGGCTCGCCTCACCTAACTCGCTACTCGATGAGGAAGGCCGAGAACTCACTCGATGGTGAGGAAGGCACAAAACACGACAGTTTACCCAGGTTCGGGCCGTTGAGAAGCGTAATACCCTACTCCTGCTTTGGTGGATTGCCTCTCGTGGAGGTTGGTGGATGAACTAGTACAGTGTTCGTGGGCCTCCGGAGGCTGGGTGGCCTTTGTGTGGTGTTGGTGTGCGAATGAATGGATGTCGTCCCCCCTATGAAGTAACCTATCCTCTACCTATATAGTGGCGGCCCCGGTCCTCTTCCCTTATCGTTTCGGCGGGAAGGGATCCCACAACGGCCAATATTCAAAGGGGACAGGGGAACATGCTTCCCCTGTCCTTAAGTAGCCTTCTCCTGCAAAGTGGCTGCCAGCGCAGTAGGGACAGGTCCAGGGATGACGACCGTCCTACCGGCGGGCGGTGGTGGCCTTGTTGCACCAGAATGGAATCCTTTGGGAGATGCCTTGGAGACCTGCATGCGTCCTAGCCCCCTTTGCACTAAAGGGGAAACTGCTCCGTCCTGCTGTTTGCTGCTCGCATGTCCTTCCCCCACGTCATCCTAGACTCCTGAGGCCGGGTCTTGCCTCGGAATGTCCGCCGCTCTGGGGGGGGGGGTCTTGAGGAGCCCCCTGCTGGTCTTGATGTTGTTCCTCCTCGCGAGGCTTGGCCCCTTGCGAGGGCCTTGTCTTGAGTGGTTCTGGGCATGTTGGTTTTTGGTTGATGAAGTGGGCTAGCCCTGGGCTG
Organism: Hordeum vulgare subsp. vulgare; assembly: GCF_904849725.1. Classification (NCBI taxonomy): domain Eukaryota; kingdom Viridiplantae; phylum Streptophyta; class Magnoliopsida; order Poales; family Poaceae; genus Hordeum; species Hordeum vulgare. The sequence continues at coordinate 311,250,561 of NC_058520.1, forward strand.
TGGGAAGGCAGGTCTGGGTACCCCCATTCCCAGAACACCAACAGTAGCCCCCAGACCCAAGGCGCGTCTTGGCTGGCTTCTCGACAAAGCCTTGAGGGTGGCCTGAAGCGTCGCACGCCCTAATTGCCAGTGGGCCAGGCGGCACACGTGTCTTGCTGCCATGCGGCGACGTTCTCGCTCCCTGAGGCGTCCGGGGCGCACCAGACCACGATTGCACGATCTCCAAGAATCGTATCGGCCATCATTGTTACTCATTGTATAGCATTGACACGCCCGACCCATGCCGAACGGCCCCCACAGACGTGACTGCTCGGTTATCATGTGAGGTGACGTGGGCGGTAATGTGCCTCCTGGCTTGCCCCGCAGCACACGAGGGGCGCGCAACGCTCGCGCTCCCACGACGCTTGGTGGCCGTGGTTCGCCTATAAATCTGTCCCGCCCCTGACAAGGGGAGGCACTGCGATCTTGAGCTTCCTCTTTACTACCTTTGCTATGTCATAAAAGAACCTCTTCTCCCTTTTGTTTCTACATTTTCCATGGCATCTCCAGGAGGTGATCCTAGTAGGGGAAACGCGCGGCTCCGTCCGCGCCCTCATCCGCCCCCAGAAGCAGCGGTGGAGGGCCCCCAGGGACGCCGCGCGTCCGCCGCCGCTGGGCTCTGAGTGATGAGTAAGTCCCTCGTGTGCACCCCCTTTCCTTGTTGTCTAGTCTGCTGCTTGTTGGTTGATCTTCCCTTTTCTCCAGGGCGCCCGTAGCCAAGAAGATCAAGCTCGGCGAGCTTCAGGAGGAGGCGGAGGGCTGTAGGCTTAGCTCGAGAGTGCCGAGGCCGCCCCACGCCGCTCGCCAGGGCGAAGCGGAGGCCAAGGCGGAGTTGGCCTCGCTGCAGAGACAGGTCCAGGAGGCGGTCGACGCTATTCAGGCCGCCCAGCACGAGGCGGCGTACTCCCGGATGATGGAGTCCCACCGCGCCAAGCAGTTCACAAGCATCATCAACCGAGCAGCGGGTGCGACTTGTCGATTCATGGGGGATGCCACGACGCTGCCAAGGGTGAGCAGCGATGGGGGCTACCTCGCCTTCTTCCTGAAGGTGGTGGAGGCACTGGAGGATAGCGTCTCCCGCGTGGAGGATGACAACGCGTCCGACGCGCGCGAGCTTCTGGGCCTTGCCTTGACCCTCGTCTCCTCGAACCTGCGTCGCCTCGTCCCACAGCTTGATCTCCAGCTCGTCGTCGAGCCAGTCCCTGTTGAGTTTCGGCGTCTTCTGCGGGACGAAGTGCGCCCGCATGTGGACACCCTGGTGGAGTGGTACGTCCGGGTACCCGTCTTCAGTGAGGAGGAGGGCTCCGACGCCGAGACTGCTGGTGCCAAGGGTGGTGACGGTGGCCTCTCCCCCTAGGCGTCTCCCAACTTCTGCTTTCCTGCACTTGTAATGTTTGACCATGAACTCTGTCCTGTCGGGCGTTAGACTTTTGCATGCTACCTTCGTTGTTCTCCCTTTTTCCTTTCGCTATTGAATCAATGGCTTGCTCGTTGGTGGTCATTGCAGCTTGGTTTCCTTGCATAGGGCCGGTTGTTGACCCATCAGTTGCTCGGGGGCAACGACGGCCAGGGCCCTCAGGAGGTCCCATCCTCCCGAGGCGTCGATTGTGCCACTGTACGCTTGGCCGATGACCTCGTTCCTTGCCGCATCTTAGTCCTTCGTCCCTGCATCCTTTCATCAGTACGCGTGTTTTTAATTCGTTCTTGGTTCAACGTGAAACCAGATGGCCCCCGTCTGGGCCTACGGGGTACTTAGCTCGTGGGTTGGCGCGGGTCCCTTCCGTAGATCATCCTGAGTAGCTCCTGCTTTGTTGGTGGGATGGGATGGAGACCCTTTCGACACTCTATATCTGCTGGTCAGGGTCCCGCACATTTCCCTGCTGCCGTGAAGCGCAATCTGTTACCAAGGTTATTCCTCACGGGGCAAAGCCCCGACGCCCTGGGTGCCGACATGGGCGGCACCTGGGTGGCCGAGTGGCCTTGCGACCGGTAAGGCTTCTGAGGCATGTTGCTCAGGAGTCCCCCTTGACACTCAAACCGCACTACATCAACAAGTCCCAGTCCCGTGCATTTCCCCATCGCCGTTAGGTTCGACACACTTCACGGGCCTTGCCCCCCTGACACCGACCAGAGCTCCAGGACGACACCGGGGGTGGTGAGTGGCATTATGACCGGTAAGGCTCCTGAGGCGATGCCCAGGAGTCCCCTTTGGCGCTCGAGCGATTCCCCATGCCGTCCCTTTGGTCATCGCCCGAGGGGCCCGTGAGGCCTCCCGAGACTCTTTGTGGAGGTACTACGCTTCGCTCCGGCCCCCGGGCGGTGGTCGACCATTGAAAATGTTTGCCCCTTGGACGGCAAGTCCTTGCTTTCATAGTCCTTGGCTCCTAGGGGTGGTGCGGAGCATTCAGCTCCTCAAAAAATGTCATCCAGATAAGGAGGCTTCAAAGCCGGCGAAAAGAGAAAGCGCAAGAAAAAGTTCCCCCCTTTTTGTTTTTCAAACATCAACTTTTGAAATCGGCAAATTTAAGTCCAGCAAAGTATAGTTCAAGATCCAGGAAGAAGCAAGCAAACGCCGCGTCCGGCACCTAGGCTGGCATAGTCATTGGTGGACTGTGCTGATTTCCTTGCCAGCTGCGGGCATAGTCATTGGGGGGCTACCAGTAGGCGTGGGAGGGACCCCTCAGCGTCCTTGGGGGCCCCCGGGCGTATATAGCTGCAACTCGTTATTATGTGCGAGTGTCACGGTGGGGTGTACCTGGGAGGTCACGAGGATGCTTTGGCCTCGCGAGTGTCCCTACCCCCGAGGCATTAGGCGCCTGATTCCTTTTGGGTTGAACATAGTCATTGGTGGACTGAGTTGATGGCCTCCTTCTTCTCCCCAGCGCGGAGCGTAGGGCTGCCACTACGCGTGGGAGGGACCCCTCCACGTCTTTGGGGGCCCCAGGAAGTATACAACTGTAGCTCATGATTACGTGAGAGTGTTACAGTATGAAGTAGGTTCCGGAAGGATTGAAGGACGATGTAGAGGTGCCACGGGTTGGTCAGGTCTCGCGGGGACTGTTGGGCGAATGTGAGGGCGCTCCGTCCTAGTTTGTAGATGGGGCCCTTCGAGGCCCGCCCGCTCCATCTCCTGAGTCTGGTTGAAGGCTTTTCTACTGCTATACAACGGTAGGTCCCAGTCCCGCGCATTTCCATGCCACCGTGAGGCGCCTCACGGGGAAAGGCCCTCACACCCCTTTTACCGATCGAATGTGCGTGGACGGCACAAGGGGGCCAAGTGTCTTTGTGACCGGTAAGGCTCCTGAGGCGTGATGCTCAGGAGCCCCCTTTGACGTTCGAGCGGCTCTGCGTCTCCAAGACCCAGTCCCACACATTTCCTAACCGCCGTTGCTTGCGACCGAATGAACGAACGCAGCTACGGGGTCAAGCCCTACCACCACTAATAACGACTGAATGTGTGTGAACGACATCAAGGGTGGCAGGTGGTCTTATGACTGGTAAGGCCCCTGAGGCTCGATGCTCAGGAGCCCCCTTTTGATGCTCAAGCGGCCCCCATTTCATCATGTTGATTGTGGCCTTGGGAATCCATGGGTCCTCCACAGGTCCCGTGACGGGGCGACGCGCACCAGCCGGATTCCTCGAGCGGGGGGGGGGGGGGGGGGGTAGATCACCCAAAGATGCAAGCAAGGTAAGATGTATGCAGTAGGAGTTATGGAAGCATGCATAAATGATATGATGGGAAAATGTGTGTCCTATACACTTGAAGTTCATGCGGCCAGCAAACACCCCCTAGAGCAGTGAACCCAAAAATTTACCTCGCATAGCTTCCTCAAGCATGAGGGGCGCCTCGTGAGGCCCGACCCTTGGTGCCAACACCAACACCGTAGTTGCCCTGGGTGACCCACGCCACTTGTGTCTTGTTGCTTTCTCTGACTCGTCCTCCTGAGGCTCGGGTCCGGTTCTTCGCAGTTTCTCCGCGGGGGCGGCGGCTGGCGCCAGGCCCCGCGGCTTGGGGGCATCTCCCCGCCCGTGCCTCTTGGGCCCAGGGCTCCGCCAGTGGGAGCCTTAGGTTCTGGCTTGAGGGGGACCCCCAGAGTGCTCCTTATTCCCGAGGAGGAATGGCGCCTGGGGTGGACGCCTGAGGCTCTTCCTCGACGGGAGGGTCAGGAGGTGTTACATAACGCGGTACGTAAGGCTCTTCGTAGGTGTTCGATTAGCCTCCATGGCCGTTCAACAGCGCGACGGTGGCGGTCCCTCTCTATGGCAGGGGGAGGCCCCCCGGTCGCACTGCTCGGAGATCTTCTTCTGATGGGCCTCCACATGAAGTTGCTTACTCATGTTGCCGCCGTTGGGTGGTCCCAGCATTGCCTGGTGCAGTCTCCCCCATGGTTCCCTGGCGTGTCTCCATTGCCGCAATTCGCCCACGCCGAAGCCTCAGCCTTCTGCTGGCTGCGCCGGAGGGAGCGCTCCCGCCTAGCTGCCGCGGGTTGCCCGGACCCGACCTGGTCTTGGTGATGCGCGCCAGTGTGCGCATCGAACACCCTGCCGCTCTCTCCACGCCCCTAGTGGTTGCCGACATGCTGCGCCTTGAGGTCGGCCGCCAGAATCTGGAGGAGGACGAGGGCAGCATGAGATGCGTCTCTCGCGTCCTCGCCTAGTGTAGGAGGAGCCCCATCGCTTGCAGGCCCGGGGACAGGGCCGAGGGACGAGCCCCCGATGCCCGGTGCCTGCAGCCTTGAAGAAGAGTGGGGTCGGATGGCCTTCTAGGCGATGGCGATCAGCTCCGTGATGTGGTCCGCCCAGGCGTTGAAGCCCCCTTGCGTAGGTCAATAGCGGAGCATATTGCTCGCCATCTACAGCGCGTCGTGCGCGCTGAGATTCCCCAAGTTGATGTGGCGCGTCGTTGTTGCCGGGGGGCGCCGTGCAGCCGCCGTGCGACTGAGCGGCGCGGGTGGTTGCGACGGCGGAGGTGATGTTGATGATCTGGTATGAGCCGCCCGGTACCACAACGCTGATACACGTGCTTTCGACCGCTGTGGCAATACGGTTGGAGGCCAACTCGACTAAGCTCCAAGAAGCTTGTTGGGCGCCGGCCATCGTAGCAGCGAGGCTTAGGGAAGACGAAGCTCGGAGAAGACCTTCACATGCCCCCTACCCGGTGCGGAAAATGTTGGATTTCGGTCTCCGCAAAATCCCAAAGATTCAAACTCAGGGGCATGTATGAAGATCTCTCGCGGGCTCTCCTCACCTAACTCGCTACTCAATGAGGAAGGCAGAGAACTCAGTCCATGGTGAGGAAGACACAGAACATGGCAGTTTACCCAGGTTCGGGCCGCTGAGAAGTGTAATACCCTACTCCTGCTTTGGTAGATTGCCTCTCGTGGAGGTTGGTGGATGAACTAGTACAATGTTCGAGGGCCTCCGGAGGATGGGTGACCTTTGTGTGGTGTCGGTGTGCGAATGAATGGATCTCGTCCCCCCTATGAAGTAACCTATCCTCTACCTATATATTGGCGGCCGCGGTCCTCTTCCCTTATCGTTTCGACGAGAAGGGATCCCAAAACGGCCAATATTCAAGGGGGCACGGGAACTTGCTTCCCGTGTCCTAAAGTAGTCTTCGCCAGCAAAGTGGCTGCCAGCATAGTAGGGACAGGTCCAGGGATGACGTCCGTCCTACCGGCGGGCGGTGGTGGCCTTGTTGCACCAGAATGGAAACCTTTGGGAGATGCCTTGGAGACCTACGTGCGTCCTAGCCCTCTTTGCACTAAAGGGGAAACTCCTCCGTCCTACCGTCTGCTGCTCGCCTGTCCTCCCCCCACGTCATCGTAGACTCCTGAGGCCGGGTCTCGCGTCGGAAAGTCCGCCGCTTCGGAGGGGTCTTGAGGAGGCACCCTGCGGGTCTTCATGTTGTTCCTACTCGCGAGGCTTGGCCCCTCGCGAGGGCCTTGTCTTGAGTGGTGCTGGGCCTGTTGATTTTTAGCTGTTGAAGTGGGCCAGCCCTAGGCCGTGGGCAGGCAGGTCTGGGTACCCCCATACCTAGAACACCGACAGGCGCCTACCCCCCTTCAAGTGGGTATTGGTTCCAGTATTTTTCTTTTATTCCATAAAAAATCCCGAGAAAGTTTTGTCTAGTTCTAAGAACTTTTATTTCTACACAAAAACAACAACATGTAGTTCTGCTGAAAACAACGCCAGTCCGGGTTAGTTTCATTCAAATCATGCAAATTAGAGTCCAAAACAAGAAAAAAAGCATTAGGAAAAGTAGATACGATGCAGAAGTATCAACTCCGCAAGCTTAATCCTTTGCTTGTCCTCAAGCAATTCAGTTGACAAACGAAAAGTGAAAAAGAAAAACTTTTACGAACTCTTTTGTCCTTGTTTACATATATACGCTTAGAGAGCACTCAAGTTTTCAGCATAAACCATGACTAACCATATCAACAATAACTCATAGAAACTGTATTAGGTCATATCAAAGTCATAATCAACTAGCGAGAAATAATAAGATAACTCAAACACCAACACTTTGTCAAAACAATCATGATATAATATCACAATAGTGGTATCTTGCTAGCCCTTTCTAAGACCGCAAAACATAAATGCAGAGCACCTACAAAGTTCAAGCATTGACTAGACATTGTAATTCATCGTAGAGGAGATCGAGTCATGATGCATACAATGTTTAACTAGACACAATGCATGAGGATGACAACAGTCCTCTCAGGTCTGGTACTTATTTGAGAAGGTGATGAATCAACATCAAAATAAAAAAACATAAAAGTAAATGGAAAGTCCCTTCAAAGAGGGAAGTACGGACTCGCAGTGGTGCAAGAGCTCATAGCAAAAATTAGAGATAAATTATTGTGGGAGGCACACCCTTCCTATCAATGTTACGACCAAGAGTTGTCAATATTTTCCATGCTAAACAAATTAGCGGTGGTTCCCAAGCGGTAAAAGTAAAGGTTTACCCCCCTCCACCAACAAACACACTCCACGGCTAGCCAAATCCACGGGTTCTCGAGACCAACAACATTCTTGGGGGAGTTTTGTTTAATTATTTGCGATTTTTGATTTCGGGACTGGGAATCCCTTTTTATCAGGCCCTCTCATGCAAGGACAAGTGAATATACACTCATCATGATAATAACCCGCTTAGCATGGAAGATACTAACCGCCCCCTATCGCTCCATGAGCGGTCGAGGCACACAAAACAGATGTTCGTTTGATATATTAGAGGTGGCACATGCAAATTTACTTGGAACGATAGGGTAATACCGCATACAGGTAGATATAGTGGACTAATTTGGAATAACTTTGGTTTTAGTGTTTCGATGCACAAGGAGTATTCCTTCTTAGTATAGGGGAAGACTGGCAAATAGGTGGAGAAGCGAACAGCTAGAGAACAAAAACGGTCATGAACATGCTTATGAATAATTATCATCGCATACTAGCATTTGTAGGATATAAACACCATGAACATAAATATCGTGGAGGCTATGTTTGTTTTCATTCAACTACATGCGTGAACATGCGCCAAGTCAAGCCACTTGAACATTTAGAGGAGGATACCATAGAATCATACTACATCACAACCATTTTAATGCATGTTGACATCCAAGATAAATCATTATCCACTCCTAGCTACATAGGAATGGAATGAACAACTATAACCTCTAATTGTCATTGCAAAAAAGTTTGGTCATAATATGCTAAATCATGGATACTCGTCTAAACATATTTCAAAAACCAAAACAAGGTGAGTTCATACCTTCTTTTCTCTGCCTCAGTCACTTCATCAAATATCGTCATTATTGCCTTTCACTTGCATGACCGAATGATATGGAAATAATAAAAGTGCAAGAGTGTTGTGGACTAAGCTGAAACCTGCAACATTTTATTCAAAAGGAGAAGACAAAATAATATGGGTTCTTTATTAGATCAATAACAATGCATGTGAGAGAAACTCAATATTTTCATCATATCTTCCCCTTGGGTACAACTCAATAAAAGAAAAAGAAATTTAGAGAAACACACTAAAATGTTTTTGGAGTTTTAGTTTTTTCTAGAAGAAAGCAAATTAAAGAAGGAAAACAAAAACGAGAAAACTATTTATACGGGAGAGCTCCCAACAAGGAATATAAGAAAAGAGAAATATTTTTGGGTCTTATGTCAATACTACAACTAAATTACGCTAGGAAGAAAAACAAAAAGAAGTGAGAAATATTTTTGGATTTTGTGAAAGGTCTTCAAACACAATGCAAAAGTGTGAACACCGACAATTAGAATGTGTGAACATGAATGTAAAGTTTGTGTAAACGAGTACCCCCAAGCTAAGGCTTTTGGCCTAGCTTGGTAATCACCACCCCTAGTAGCCTTCCGGTCCCATGTAGAAGTGTTGTGCACCGACACGTGAGGGTCTCGCTCCTGGGGTCCTCCTCTACCATTGCCTGGGCATTCTGGTAGGCAATAATGTCCTCATGCATGATCATGTATCCGTTCCAGGCAATAGAATTAAAGAAGGCATGTGCAAAAAACGGAATAATATCATGGGTTTCCTCACTAAAAAGCAAGTTGTAACGAAAGTTATCAAAAGAATCAACATGGTCAATAAAGTGGTGAGCCACCATAGCGTGATGGTCTAAATTAACTTGTGGTAAAAGATAATCATCGTGGTGTATCAGAATGTTAACACGTCTCGCTAAGCAAGTGGCATAAATACCATCGTGGATTTTCCCCTTAGATTAGTTAGTGTGAGAACGACGTGCAATGATAGCTCCTAAGTTAAAAGTATGATTATTGTAAAGTGCACGGTGAACAATGGCAAGGTGAGAAGCATTAAGTATATTTCCTTTCTCTCTAGGAGTCAAACAATTCATGACAAATAAAGAAAAGTAATGCAGCGAAGGAAACTTCAAGCTAGTAGCCGTGGCTTTCGACACGCATCTTCCCTCACCCACTGTTAAAGCAAGCAGGAAGTCCTCAAACTCAGCAGGCTCAGGCTCTCTTAACTCCCCATGAAAGGGAATTAAACGTATCTCACAAAATTCAGTAATCGGCATTTCATGGGTTTCAAAATATAAGTTAAACCATATTGAAGGAGGTTCATGCTTAATCAGGAAATAGAAGATTTGCACGAAGGAATTAGTGACGGTATGGTGTTGGTCACACTTATGTGTGATGAAGCTGGTTAACCCGACATTTGCCATGAACTGCACGAACTCATGGTGGAATCGGTCTTCCTCCACCAAGGGAATATGTGGCCATTCGCACGGGTAGACCTCCATCAATCACGGTGTGTTGATGCCAGCAGCACATAATTCACCAACAACCCCCTTGGCATTCTTCTTGGATGAGCTCCTCCTAAAGAGATCCATTTTTCCAAGAACAAATTTCTGAAAATTTTGTTCACAAAGCAAAGTTAACAAAACTTCGCAAGAATGATAGGAACTACTTTTATGGATATCTAGAGCCTAAAACAAGCATTCAAATTACTTGGAACTTCAATAATTCAACATGCAATCTCATCTACAGCAGCACCTAGAGTAGCTAATTAGTTTAACAATAAGGCATTGAAACAAAAACTAATGGGAGGCTCTAAACAAAGTGGGAACAGAAAGGGGTTACGGGGCACTTAACTTTTATAGAGAAAAAGGTTGTAGGATCTTGCTAAATTTTTACTAATGGAAATGTAATTTACTTTATCCATTTTTACTGAAGAATGAATATGATAAGCACCATTCATCTTTCTCGAGTACTGTCTCTCTGCCTTTCTATTTGCATTGTCTTGTATGTTCTTGCCATATAGGACTCCTTGCCGGGTTGGCGCAAGGCGCAAGTGTCGAGGGGGGCAAGCCCCCTCGCAATGAAAGAGAACCGTACCCTGGCAAGGCCCCTTGTCTATATCGGTACGGTCCTTCCCAAGGCTAATAAGCTACAAGAGATGAAGGATGGCTCGTCCCGACAATGGTTCCTGTCATGTAGAGAGTTCCATTGTATACAATCGAAAAGGAGCGCCACGGATTTCCTCAAGGAAAAGAATGGAACTGAGATTAAGATAAGGTAGTTTAAACTTATCTCTTTAGGGGAGCCCCCCTGAAGATGCGACGGTTCGCCGTCCTCGTCTTTTCGATGTCTCCTGTTGACCTAGAGGTCAAACACAGAGAGAAAAAGGGAGGCTCCGTCCTCTTGGAGAGAGGGGAGACGTGATAACAACAATCACAAGTACATCAAGCACTCTTAATAACTAGTAAACTAGGGCAGTAGTGACACCATAACACAAGTAAATGTGTAATGCGTAATGCACATGCAAATGATGATATGATGCAATGCCTATCTTTATTTATGCACAAGGTCTGCGCCTGGCTTTGTAAAAAGGGTTACATGCAAGTGCGACAAAGCTTGTACAAAAGGTGGTTGCCGGGGATTAGGCCCGACAACCGCGCCTTACAGGTAGAACTTATGAAGATGCTCAATGTTCCATGAGTTAAGCACCTTTATGCCGTCTTCGATCTCCACACAGACTGTGTCAGGTCTCGTGAATTGTACTACCTGGTAAGGGCCTTCCCACTTTGGCGTCAACCGGTTGGAACCCATGGCTGACTCAACGCGCCTAAGGACAAGGTCGCCTTCATCAGAGCTCTGGGCAGGAACCCTACGACTATGATTGTGGCGCAGGGCATGCTGGTAGCATGCATCACGCACAACAGTCTGGAGAGATCTTCCTCGAGGAGCGTGGCATCGTCATGTTGCACAGCAGCCCGGAGACAATGTTCGTCGAGGTGACCCATATATGAGTTCCGCGGGGATAACTGGTTCTGCCCCATGTACTAGGGAGAAAGGTGTGTGGTCGGTAGCTCGATTCGGTGTCGTTCTGAGGGACCAAAGAACCACAGACAACTCATCAGTCCAGCACTTGTCGCATCTTCGTAGTCTATCGAAAGTTCTTGTTCTGAGTCCTTGCAACACTTCTACATTCATCATCTCGACTTGTCAGTTGCTCCATGGGTGTGCAATAGAGGCGAAGGAGACCTTGGTTCCAAGGCTTTGGACGTACTGCATGAATTTGTGGCTTGTGAATTGGGTGCCCTTGTCAGTGATTACTCTGTTGGGTACTCTAAAGCGGCACACCAGTACTTTCATGAACTTGATAGCTGATTGTGCGGTAACCTTTCTCACTGGCTCCACCTCAGGCCATTTCGTGAACTTGTCGATTGATACATAAAAGAACTAGAAACCCCCGGAAGCACGGGGGAAGGGGCTGAGGATATCGAGCCCCCAGACTGTGAAATGGACAGGATAAAGGGATCATCTGGAGGGCTTGCGCTGGCTGATGAATGTTCTTGGAATGGAACTGGCATGCCTCACACTTGGTGACTAGCTTAGTTGCATCTTGGAGGGCCATGGGACAATAGAAATCCTAGTGGAAAGCTTTCCCGACAAGGGCCCTTGATCCTATGTGCAACCCATCTATGCCTCTGTGGATCTATGCCAACAGCCTTAGTCCTTCCTTCCGGCTGATTCACCTTAATTTCACGCCGTTGGGTCTCCTTCTCTACATCGTGTCATCAACAAACTAGTACATACTAGACCGACGGGCTACTTTTTCTGCCTCTTTTTGTTCTTTGAGAAGTTCTCCCATTTGAAGGAATTCGACAATAGGCTGCGCTCTAGCCGGAGCTTGTGGCTCAACAACAAGGACTAAAGGAATCTCCTCGACAGCAAGCTTACATATACCGCGAGAACCTGGGGTTCTGTGGGAGGGACCAGCTCACCACGCGAAACGGAACTGCCTCCGGCAACTTCTCTACCAGGGGCTTCACGAAGCTGTGTCAGGAAACATTTGCCGAAGGTCAGTCTTCTTCTTTTTCTGGCCATCATCGAAGGGGATACACACGGTTGAGTGAGGTGAATGAAAAAAACTCCTGGTTCCACAATAAGTTTCTGCACGGCACACTTTGACATGTGATCGGCAATGTTGTTTTCTGCACGCAACACATGTTCTACCAGTAATTCGTCAAAGCGTTCCTCCAACTTCCTCACTTCCTCTACATAAGCCTCCATCAACGGACTCTAATAATGTTTATTGACCTGCTTCACCACGAGCTGAGATTGTACTCTGACGATCAGCTTCTTGATTCACAACTCCACCATGATTTTGTGTCTTGCAAGGAGTCCTTCATATTCAGCGGTGTTGTTGGTAGCTTCCGCCTGGGGAAAGTGCATTTGCACCATGTATTTGAGGTTCTCTATGGTGGGGGCGATTAGGAGGACACCTCGCACGGCACCGCGGAGTGAGAAGGCACCGTCAAAATACGTGACCCATTTATTTGTTGCTTCCCTACCGGGGAGAATGGTTTCTTGGACTCGTTCGTCTGGTGTGGGCGTCCATTCGGCTATGAACTCTGCCAACGCTCTGCTCTGAATGGTGGAAGTGCTTTTGTACTTCAATCCCAAACTCGACAAATCTAGCGCCCACTCGACTATCCTGCGAGTGGCTTCAAGGTTCCTCAGGATATGTTGAAATGGAAAACGGGTGACAACCGTGACCTCATGGGCTTGGAAGTAGTGGTGCAGCTTCCTTAAGGCCATGATAATGCCCAAGATCAGCTTTTGTACTCTGGAGTACCTTGACCTATCCCCATGTAACAAGGAGCTGACAAAGTAAACCGGACGTTGTACCACATTCTTCTTCGCCATCTCTTTGGATATCTCCTTGCTAGCCTGTTGGGGTTCTTCTGAGTCTATGTTGGGTGTTGCCACAAATGCCTTGGCTTCACCCCCGGCAGTATCTGTCGCAGCGACAACATATTCTTATACCTCCCGCTGCGCCACCAGGGCCGCGCTAACCACTTGATTTGTTGCTGCTAGGTATAGCAGCAACAACTCTTGCGGCTTGGGATCAACCAAGCTGGGAGCGGAAGAAAGATATGTTTTCACATCTTGTAGCGTTGCGTCTGCTTCCGGGGTCCACTTCATTGGGACAACCTTCTTCAGGATTTTCAAGAACGACAAGGCTTGTTCAGCGGATTTCGAGATGAATCTGGTCAACACGGCAACGCAACCGGTCAGACATCTCACGTCCTTGACTGTTTTGGGTGCTTGTATCTGCTCGTTAACTTTAATCTTGTCGGGATTGGCTTTAGTTCCTCGCTGAGACACAAAGAACCCAAGTTGTTTGCCGGGCAGAACAACAAACACACATTTCTCAGGGTTGAGCTTCAGGTTGATCTGGCGTAGGTTCGCAAAGGTCTCTTCTAGGTCTTGTACAAGGGTAGCTTCGTCTCTGGTCTTGATCACTATGTCATCTATATAAGATTCCACATTTCTGTGCAACTTGGGTCCAAATCCAATTTGCACGGCCCTGGCAAAGATAGAACTAGCGCTCTTTAACACCAAGGGCATTCATACAAAATAGTATGTGCCGCATGGAGTTATGAACGCGGTCTTTTCCTCGTCCTCCTTGGACATGAATATCTGATGGTATCCGGAATATGCATCGAGGAAGGAAAGCCGAACGCACTCGGAAGTTGCATAAACTACCTGATCAATGTGCCGTAAAAGAAATGGGTCATTCGGGCATGCTTTGTTCAAGTCTGTGAAATCAATGCAAAGCTACCATTTCCCATTTCCCTTGCGCACCACTAATAGGTTAGCTAATCATGTTGGATGCAGTACTTCTCGGACCAAGCCATCTGCTTCTAGCTTCTTGATCTCTTCGGAGATCAACTATTGTCTGTCCAAGGCATGTTTCCTAACATTCTGCTTGACGGGTCAGGCGTGAGGGTAGACTGCAAGGTGGTGCTCAATTATCTCTCTGGGAACACCGGGGATGTTAGAGGGTTGCCACGCAAACACATCGATATTCGCTCGCAGAAAGGCAACAGGCGCGCATTCTTATTTGTCATTAAGGGTGGCAGTCAGAGCCATCCTCCCTTGCCGGTACATTATTCTTCACAGGCTATGAAAGCATGGATTTCATACTAGTGAAACTCTCGAAAAGGTCATCGACAAGCAAAGCGCACTCCACGGATGCGTACTTCGAGGAGTCCATGTCGGTGTTCCTGCTAGACTTATTTTCTCTCTTTTGGCTCCTGGTAGGAGCGAGTCCTTCCGCGGCTTCAGTTGCTACCGCATCTCGATACATTTGGTCTATGCAAATGACTGCGTCCTGCTTGTCGGACGGGATGGAGATTACTCCCATGGGGCCTTGCATCTTCAGAATGTTATAAGCATAGTGGGATGCTGCCATGAATTTTGCAAAGGCCAGGCAACCAAGAATTCCATTGTACGTCAGGGAGAGTTCAACCACGTCAAATACGACCTTCTTGGTTTGGTAGTTGAACTCTCCGCAAAATGTGACAGGCAAAGTTATCTTCCCGTTGGGCTGGCCTATGCCGGGGTTAATTCCTTGCAATGCACCCTTAGGTTTAGGCTCGTGGTCATGGATTTACAACCTCTTAATCACCTCGGGGGAAGTAAGGTTCAACCCTGGCCCACTGTCAACTAGCATATTACTAACTTTGAAGTTGCGGAATGTCAAAGAAACCAACAGCGGCAAACACCCGACTACTGGAATCCTCCCCATCGACTTCATCGTCACTCACGTCATCTTCTATTTTCTTCTCACGACCTCTCGCATGCTTTTCGTTTTGCTACGAGGCCTTGCCACGGCAGCCTCTTCTACCACCGCGGCCCTTCGCGGCAGCAACATCTTGGCCCTTCTCCTTGTCGCGCTTCTCGTACTCTGATTTTTGCTTGTGAGGAAGTTGCTCAACTTGGTGGCATTCTTGGAGATCATGGCCCTTGGTGCAATGGATCTTGTAATATGGCCCGTCAGACTTTCCGGTTTTCTCTGCCACCACGGCCTCCCGGCAATCAGCGCACAAGGCAGCTCCCTTGCTATGTGTCTTCGCCTTTGCCTTCTTGTCGGTGCTGAGATCACCAGAACATTTGATGGCCAACAATACCTTGCCCTTGCGCTTCTTGTTGCGCTTCCGGTTCCTCCCCCTTGACCCAGGAGTATCCTCGTCGTCATGAGAGTCGACTCCGACACCTACCTCCTCTATGAGGAGTCGCCTTCCTTCTTCAACTCGAGCACACTTGTCCACCAACTTGTACAACTCAATGACGTTCTTGGGGAGTTTAACATTCATCTTGGCCCGCATCCTCCTATTGCGCATGTTGGAATGAAATGCGGCAATCACGGTTGGGGGTGTATCTCGGAATGTTGCGATGTACTCTACTGATCCTCTGGATGTACTTCCACAGAGGATCTGCAAATCACTGGGCTGTCTTGGCTCCTGGTGGCCACCCGTGAAGGCGCCAACACACTCGTTGCACAAGTCAGACCATGACAAAATGGTATTCTCCGACACGTGCATCAGCCACGACCCCACATTCGGCTTGAGTGCCAAAGGAAGTAGTTGGCAAGCACCTTCTCATCTCTTCCTCCGGCAGCTTGGACGACTATTGTGTAGATGCCCAGGAACTCCGTCGGGTTAAACTTTTCGTCATACTTCTTTGTTAATTCAGGCTTGAAAGCTCGGCTCGATAGCCAACGGACCTATCGCAGCTCGCGAGTGAAGGCGGGAAACCCGACCTCGTATGGTAGGTATCCGCTAGCACTGGGCACGGGGTCGCGAGCTTCAATGCCTTTGCGCTTGTTATATTGACGGTGTGCTTCCCTGCGTCATTCAATGGTGATACATGCGTCCTCCTTTCGCCAGTCTTCAGGGATAGCCGCTGGTCTCACTGGTCACGCGGCCCGATTGAGGCCATGGATGCCTCGTCGGGCCCGTCAGTGCCCAGAGCTTATTGTTGCTGCCCTTGGGTTTGTTGTCGAGGAGGAGACTACACCATAGGTGTGCCCCCCTCAACACGACCATAAGTCTGGGCCGCCGTCGCCGTTCGTGGACAATGGAACAGTCCTGCTTGTTACGATTTGCAGTCTTCCGTGAAGCCCGTCAAACTCTCGATGGTGGCTCTCCATTCGTCCATCTTGTGAGCCGCTGGTGGAAAGTTCAACAATATGTGAGCATGCGCCATTGCTTCCACGGCCGTGTCTAGCATGGACAGAGAGGTGGACCGTGACATTACTCGAATCCTGGTGGAACCAAGAGGAGCGTCGTCATGCCTGTGTCGACGTGCATCGGTCTCCATAGCGGTCTGACGTGGGGAAGGCTGAGCTCGTGGATCCGTAGCTCCACTCAACACTCCGTCTTGCTCTGGAAGAGGCACGCGCTGAGCAGCCGCGCTCGTGGCATGCGCAACCAATGGATTTAAGCTTGCTTTGGATTGGGCGTCGTTATTGCGGTTGTGGCCAATCATGCAGTGGAAGCGTAGATCCTGAGTGTCCCTTTCGCCCGCAAGACCAGGACCAAGCTCTCCAGGACGTTGCTACTACTCACCTTCGGCATTCCTTATTCCAGCTTCGACCGTGGGGGACACGACGACGGCGCCTCGTGTGCCGACCGCGTTGCTCGCGGCTGTCACACCGTGTGTTTGACTCTCGTGACTAAATTAACTTATCTCAAAGATTAGGACCAATTAAGTTTTTTATGACTAATTGTGATGCTTGTTGTGATTGTTTCTTGTTTGCTTGTTTGCTTATGTTTGAAGCAATGAACCTGCTACTCTCTAGACTCATCTCCTTGACCCAAACCCTTGCCTAATGATCATGCCATGTGTACAGAACCAGCAACTATTTTCACCAAATACCAATTTGACCAAAAAGATTTCATTTCATTTAAGATCTCAAAAACCCATGAGTTGGGATTTGTGCTACAAGTCCTCAAATTAGGGAAGTTATTTTTCACAAAATATTTTATCGAAAACCCATTATCAAAATGGTTTCCCAAAACCACATTATTATTATTTTAAAAGTTATTTTACTATTTTATTTAAATACCTTTATGTGAGGCCACAAATGTTCGCTTTTGAAGGAAAGTTATTTTTATTGCTTTCAAAATATCTGAGAAATTTAGGGAAACTCAGTGGATATATATATTCCATATATAAGAGTTTCGACACATGGTCATGTTCAAAATATTGGGCAAAACCCTTCAGAACCCTTCCTGCCTATTTCAAGTTTTTGAATATTTCTATAAGAAATGTTATCAATAAATGCTAGTAAAATTCTAGCATGTCACACATGTCATATTTGATGATCTTGCCAAGTTTCATCTCAATCCAAGTTAATTTGATTCAGCTAAATATTACAAAACCATATCTGTCCAGATCAACATTTGAACAACTCTACATTGTCAAGTGTATCCAACTGTGCTCAAATTTGGTGGACATGTTCTGATACTCAAGTAATGCCACCACACCAAGTGGTGCATTTTTGGGGATTAAATTGCATGGGTTTATTTTTAGAAAGTCACTTCTGCCTATTTCTTGGGTTTTTTCAAGTCTACATTGGAAACTTTCTCCTACAAATCCTCAATTTGGTACACAAGCTCATTTTGACACATCATGTGATCCTATTAAGTTTCATAGCAATTGGAATCCATCTAGAGGCCCTAAGATCCATCAAATACCTTCCGCCCAATTACCAAAATTGCTGCTTTGCCCCTTCTACTATTTCCCTTGAGCTCAAATTCTTACCAAAACTCTCTCGAGTGCCCTTTTTCCTCCAGTAACTTTTCCATGGCCTCTGGTAAATTATTTGAGGGTGACTCCCTCTCCTTACCCTTTTTTTACCATGGCAGCCCCTCTTTTGTCCCTTTAGCTATACTTTTGCTCATGCTAATGCCCTGCATCTTCCCAGAGCATCTCTCGTAGGCTATTTCATCATTCCAAAACAAAATATGGCATGCTCATGTGGAAAGTATGAGCAGCCCTTATGAAACTAGTTTTTGACTGAAATGTAGCCGTGAACTACAAATGCTATCTAATCTCATCCCCGTGAGTTGAAAATTGACAGTCTTGTAGTCCTTCCATAAATAAGACTGTTAAACATGGTTTCATCTCAATTTGCTCTCAGTGCAAACACCTTATGCTAGCCAACAGGTTGCTATTGCAAACTTAAACAGAGAAGGAGACCCACCTGAATTATCCCATATGAGGCCAAACTCCTCAATCTCCCTACTGAATGCATGCCTTGCATGGCAGCCATCATTGACTGGACCGAATGCCAATGTAGACATGAGGGGCCATGGTGACCACCTCCCTAGTGTGCAAAACTAGCGCTCTGCACCTTGGCTTTGCCCTGCGGCTTGGGTTAGGCCACAGTCGCGTGTCCCAACGCGCCAAGGAGTCCCTCCTGGCCTCCCACGTCGCTCCCCATCGCCGGCTAGCCTCCAAAATGCCCAAGGCACACGTATATCCCCATGCGAGAGCACTCTAGGTGAGCTCAAGCTCCTCCTCGTCGCCCCCTTCTTTTTTTTCTCCCCCGAGTACCCTGTCCCTCTGATCCACTTCCCTCCCTCCTAAGCTACTCCCTAGACTAGACCATAGCTCCTCGTGAGCCCTCGATCCACCCCATCGGCTGGCGTGACCACCGCCTTGGCCGCAAGTGCGACGTGTTCCCCCGAGCTCCCCCTTCGCCCTTTCCTCCCCCGATGACGGTAAGTTGCCCCAGATTCTCGAGTGGACTCCCCACTCTCCCCTTCCCCTTGGGTGGCCAGGAGGTTGGGCACCGCAGCCGCCATCACTAGAGCCGCTGCCGCTGACGGCGCATGCAGTCTGGCCCCCTCCCGCGGGGGTGGAGCACCTAGGCGGGTGCTGCTCGACCCCCCGAGTCCTTCGATGGCTGGAGCATGGCCAATGGCAGCCGGTACTGCTAGGGAGACGCTCGTAAGCGCTCGGCCCCGACTCCCCTGTTTTGCCTGACTCGAGCGAAGGTAGGAGATGCCTTGACAGCCGGGTCCCGCGCATGGGGGAGCCAAGGCCGGGCCCCTCGCTTTAAGAGGGGGCACCCTCACCGAACTCAGCCTCCTTCCAGCTAAGGCGCACATGCGCAAATACGCCTTCGGCGTAGCCTGGGCGTCACGCCACTATGTAGATGGGCCGGCCGAATGGCTATCCTACGCCCTGGGCGCCGCATAGCCAGTCGGTGAGCCCTTTTCCACTTTCTTTTATTTTTATCAGAAAGTTCTAAAATCCATTAATATATATTTATAACTCCAAATACAATGATTCAAATTCCTACCAGTTTCTGATATCAAGATCTATCCAAATAGGTGCATTGACATTTTTTCAAATAAGTTTCTGTGGGGTTAATATTCAATTACCTATTTGAATATTTCAAACACCTCCTTGCAAAAATCCTAGAGCACTCAAATCAAGTCCAAATGGAGTGGTTCTAATTTCCAAAGGCTTCTAATATCATGAGCTATTTTTGCAGCATTAGTTAACATTTTTATCTGTCATTTTTCTGTTGCATTAAATAAAAAGCCCCTTTTTGCTATTTATTCAATGTTATAAAATCCATAGCAAATTCATATCAACTCCAAATCCAGTGAAACAACTTCCTAAATATTTCTAAAATTATACCCTATTAAATGAGTGCCTCCACTCATTTTTATCAAAATATTTTCTGTATACTCCTTATGGGGCCACTCACGGCTCCACTTCCTCCTTTTAAAATATTTGGTAATCCAAATCTACTAGAACAAGCTTTAGGTATTCTTCTTATGACCAGAGGTATCCAAGAAAAATAAAACTCCTATTTAAAGTCCACTTTTGTTCCTGCTTGTTGTGTGGCTCACTTTGGTTGTAATAGATGGAGTACTTGGAGTCGGACTAGAAGACCTCGAAGACCCCGAAGACCTATTTGAGAAAGGCAAGCAGCCCTATGACCATGTCTGAGAAAATATTTTATGCATGCCATGTTGATTACTTTATTCTGATGCATATGATCATGATTAAATCGGTAACCCTCGGTATGGTATTTCTGATGGCTTCTCGGGAGCACTTGCATTTGAGCATGATCTTACCATCTATGAGGGTCATGCAGATGAAATAAATAGGTTGACAGTAGAGCCAAGCATAGGATGAGCACATGCATGGTGATGGTAACACAGAGGTGATTACAAAGTTTTTTCAAAAAACACCGTCGGGTGCCACTAATGCTCGAGGGTGATGGTGTTGAGATCGTTGACCACTTGAGAAATAAGTGGTGTATCGGAAAATGGTTTTTTGTGTGTGGTTTTGGAAATAGGATTAGATTTAAGATTTGATGACCATCCCAACCTTACATGTGCGAACATGATACTTTAGTATGGGAACGGGACTTTGTTGATTACTCTAGTCGGTGGGAGCAAAGAGCCCACATTACTAGTCACGGGAGTGATATGGTCACTCTCGTGTCCCGGTCATGCCAGGTAGGGCGACTATGTCATTTTTACATGTTCCGGGCACACCGTTGGTCCCTGCATGGATGATACGGTCTAGAGTTGGTGCTCATAAGACGTACATCATGTGGGCTGGGTACCAATAGAGTGGACTCTTTGTCTAGTATCATTAGGGGAAAGGCAATGATCGGGGTACTTACCTCGGGTATGTTAAATACCGCGAGTCGTGGATGATACGGAAGTTTCTCGGATCTCGTGGGTACATCACACAATCTCTGCAGAGTGTAAAAGTATTCAAATAGTTGTGTCCACGGTCAAGGACAGTTGGGTAATCCTGCTTAAACTACGTCTAGTCGTTTTCCCATAAACCAAGTGTGAGTGCATGTGTGTATGAGGAAGATGGTACTTGGTCATGTTCGATGACTTGGCATGGATGGTGAACATGGGATGTTCAGTCCTCGGGTGATATTGATATTTGTAACCTATTCACGTCATTACCCATTACCTTATGATGCATATCCGTGCAAGCATTTGATCATGTTTTTGCATTCAGGGAAAAGCTTGATTTCCGCTAAAGCTGCATACTTGTGACATATCATGTTTCATTATTGCCTTGTTCCACATCATGGGTTGCTTGCGAGTACATTGAAAGTACTCATTGGCTTGCCAGTGGTTATTTCATTGACCAGGTAAGAGAGAGCAGGAGATGGTGAAGAGTACCTTGGTGACATTCCTGCGACCTAGGACACTTCTGAGTCAGAATTCTTGTAGGTTGAGGCATATGGAATGGGTTCATGCTTTCGACCGGTAATTCCGCTACTGGCAAGTTTGGTGCGTTGGCTTTCAAGGCCCTATCTATGTAAGACTTGACCACAAGGGTCATTATTTGTATTAGACGTTTTGTATGGACGTAAGACTCTTGTTATTCAGTTTTCGTGTGTTCGGTGAGCATTGATGTCTGGGATCATTGAGCATGTTCATTCAGCGATCTCGACTCGTAAGTCGGGGTCCCCACAGCGGCGCTCGCATGGCCAGACGCCGCCGTGGCGGCAACAACATCCGCAGCACCAAGCATCGTGGCCTTCGAAGTAGAAGGATGGGCATCTACGCTAGTCTTCTTGTTGGGAGCGATGATGAAAAGGAAACAACGATGAAGAACAACATGCTGCTAGTAATCTCAGGTTTGCACGAACGAAGTCCCCTTGCCTGTCGCGCCAAAGATGTCAGTACGGGTGGCACTCGGTCACCTATGGGACCTTTGGCCCCTTCGTGGTTCAACGGGGAGGTCGCGTGTCACAAAGAGTAGAGACTACGAGGAAGCACGATGATGAGACTCGGGGAGTTTACCCAGGTTCTGGCCGCTGTGAAGCATAAAACCCTACTCCTACTTTGGTGGATTGATTAGGGAAGATGAAGTTAGCCCGGTGTTCTTCCCCGGCAAGGGTTGCCCCGGAGAGTTATTATGTGCATACTAATATTCATGGCTCTAATCCCTTGAGGTCTAAATCCTCGGAGTGTCGAGTCCTTTTCTAGGTTACCTTCAGCCTCCTTTTATAGCTCAACGGGGCATCCATAGTGGCAAACAGACATGGTTAGATAGCCAACAGTGCTTTCATACCTAATTCTAACACTTAAGACAAAGTAGCATAAATTTGGCCTTAGGTGGCAAGCGGGGGTGCGTTCCCGGCAAGCTCCTGCCACCTATTAGCTAGTCGTGGCTTGGTGTCTTGACACGCCTCTGGAAGGGTGTCAACTGGTCGTGATCTGTCTTCTGGCGCGTTGCCATGTATCTAGCGAAAGCGAACTAGCCATCTGGTAGCTCGACACCTCATCGATAAGTGCTGGTGTAGCGATGAGGTGGAGCGGTGGCATACTGGCTCGTGCTTCCCGGGGGAGGCGACTCGCCGGGTCTTGTCGTGGATGCTTGTTCCTTCGTCTCCTTCAGGTGTCGAGGGTTCTTGGTGCGTCTTGGGCCTGTCCTGGGCTCCTTGTGTATGTCCTGCCGGCGTTTGGTTGCCTTCGAGGGGATATGCACTTAACGTCTGTGCAAAAGTCAGGGGCACTGGGTATCCCATTACTAGTGCACCGACACCTAGTTTATGTACCATTCCGCTAGGGGCTGATTTGTTCCCATATGTTTCATGCTATGGTTACATTTATCTTAATTATTTGTTCGCAGTTGTGGATGCTTGCGAAGTATGTAATCATAAGTAGGTTGATTGTTCAATTAAGAAAAACACCTTAGCATCGGGACACCCGAATTACAATTTATGAAAGTATTGAAAGTGAATCAACTAAAACATGATATCCATGACTAGTCAAAGTTCTAATGTGTCGTCTAGAACACGTGCTCACTATAATAAACCCTTTTGGCATGTCTGTTGCTTAATAAGGATTGGGCTACCTTGCTGCACCTTGTTACTATTATTACTTGTCACTTGCTATGAATTATCTTGCTACCAAATTACATGTTACTACTTTTAGTGTTTGCATAGTACACCTTACTGAAAACTACTTAGCATTTCTTGTTGGAATTGGTGTAGTACTATCAAGAACAATACACTCACACACACTAAGTTTATATTGTTTGTTGCTATTATCTTAATATTTTCTCTCAAACCAAGAAATAAAAAAAATCTACTAATCATGTCTTTCTAGATTTCTGTAAATTAACAGATGGAAACTGTGCTCGGGGATAAGAGAGACATAAGCGCACCATTGTCTATCAAAGAAAAGAAGATTAAAAATAGCTCCATAATTTGGACAAGTGATCATTACTAATATGCGAAGAATATTTTATCACTTGTGACGTTTGCTAAACTGAAGAGCATTTCACTTATCAATGTAAGTACAATTATGATCATGTGCTAGAAACTTATAATAGTGATGATAAATGCAATGCTATTATGGAAGTAATACAAATTGTACTCTATATGTGTGCCTATGAGGTTTCACAATGAACAGGAGCGCTAGTGGCGGAATGTTTCATAGATATTATGCACAATTGCATCCTATTAGTCTCTTTAGCATTCATAATTTCTGGAGTAATGCTTTAGTGAACATGATGGAGCGAGTAGCTACCGCTTTGGAGAAAATGCATCATTTGCATGACTTGCATGAAAATGAAAAAAGTATGTGCCCCCTAGTAATGTTATCTCTAGTGATGAAGCATATGATGCCCAAATCCTTGATGAAAATTCCGAAGAGGACTTTAATAGTCTAAATCACTACTCGAATCCAGTATTGCCATCAGCCAGTTCTTTGCCGTCTGCTGGCTGATGGCAAAGAAGCTCTTTGCCGTCACCTGACCTAAAGCGGACGGTAAAGGGCTCACTGATGGTAAACAGAATATTTGTGAAAGTGCGTTATATCGACTAGAGGGGGGGGGGTGAATAGGAGATTTTTAGAATTTCATCACTGAGGAAATTCCTTTTGGGGAAATTCCTCACTAATGACTAACTTACAGCGGAAACAGTTAAGGATCAGTTGTGCAATCAGTCACAATAGCAGTATTACAGAGTGTAGATTATGAAAACAGATTGCACAGCAAGCAGGCACGCAGAATACAGATGATGATTAACTCAAGTGAAGAATTTGGGGTTGAGGAAATTCAGAGAAAGTCTTCAGCAAATTCTTCAAACAGTCACAGTGAATGTCATCAACACATAATACAGAGAATGTAAAGAGTTGAGGAATTAGAACCCGATTCTTAGTGAAGAGAGTTGTTGATGACCCAGTTCCAACTGCTGTGACAGTTGTACATCTGGTTTGGAGCGGCTTGGTATTTAAACCAAAAGGACACCCAGTCCCGGGACACACAGTCCCTACCGTATTCTCCTTGAGCTAAGGACACACAGTCCTCGCCCAACACTCGTGGTAAGTCTTCAGGGCAGACTTCCAAACCCTCACAAACTCGGTCACCCGACGATCCACAATTGACTGCTGGATTGCTCTAGACCATGACGCCTAACCGTCTGGAGGATGCACAGTCCTCAAAGGTAAAAGGCTTTAGTCCCACACAGGAACAACTTCTTCAGTGATGCTCAATCACTAGGTTTGGTTTGTGGTTTCGGTGGGTGGTGTATTTCCTCACGGATGATTTACTCTCGAAAGCTCTGAGGAATTGGGTTGCTCTTATGACAAGTGTCAGTTTCTAACGGAGCAGCCAACCAGCTAGTGATTGTGGGGGGCGGCTATTTATAGCCTGGGAGCATCCCGACATGATTTGACATTAATGCCCTTAAATAATATGACAGTTGGAGTGGATAAGATCAGTGACTTGGCGTGGCTTATCGAAACGGTCGGGACTCTCAACTCTGAGAGTCCTCATGTCACTCATATTCCTCACTTGAGGCTTTTGGTAGGATTTGGCTTGGGTTGAGCATCATGAGGAAATCCATTCCATAGTGTTACTTTGACTCCCTTTAACAGTACGGTGTTCCTATTCATTAAATGCGAAGAAAATAAAACAGAAAGCGAAAATCTTCACGCTTCAATTTCTTCAGAACGATTTTCTTCAGGAACCACCGATCTTCTCAATATCAATATCTTCATGAGGAATATCAATTTCATCGCAAATTCTTCGCGATTCATTTCTTCAGCTTCAGACCAATTTCTTCAACTGAAGACATATATTTTTAGGGGTCGATATTCTTCAAATATCTCAAACTCCTCAATGACTTATAGATCCTGTGTACACTCAAAAACACATTAGATACTTAACCTATAAGTCTTCAATCCACCAAAATCACTAAGGGGCACTAGATGCACTTACAATCTCCCCCTTTTTGGTGGTTGATGACAATTAGGTTAAGTCTTCAACAGGGATCAAAAATATGAAGTGTAAATACTCATTTGAGGAATTTGAAAACAAGATTCATAGAGACTCCCCCTGAAGATGTGCATACCTTGAGGATTTTGCTTTTATAGCATATGCACATTGATGATTTATATCATGGAGATCTCCCCCTGAATCTTGTAAATCATGCATACATACAACATATCATATGAAGAAAATGAAGATGCATGATGGCAAATGGTATCTGACGAATTCCAGCATGCGTGCATTAAAACTTGAGGAATAAGCATGCGAAGAAAAACGTTCAAACAACGTCAGAGTACCATCGGGCTTAAGTTATAACTCATTACATAAAAACTTCAGAAGAGCCAAGAGTTTGTGACTTAAATATAGTTCATAAGCCCCAAAAATAAATCCCGTTTGAAGACTAACTCTCAAGTTTCTCCCCCTTTGTCATCAAGGGACAAAAAGGGACAAACTGAGGACTAACGCTCGTGAAGACTTCATTGCTGGGCAGTTGATGAAGATCCTTGGCGCTTCTTTGGTGTAGTCTTCTTCCTTGGGTCTGTCGCGGTGTCAAGTTGTTCCTCATCAGATTCGGCGGTGCGAAAGGACGAGAAGGAACTGTCTTCAAGATCTGGCACAGGAATGGGCCTGAACTTCTTCTTGTGAGGCCACGACCAGTCAAAGTCCTGCTCAAAGTTCAATTCTTCAAGCTCAGTCTGGGTCTTCAAATGTGCAAGGGTAGCCCAGGTGCGATCAAAAACCTCATGCAGATAGTGATGATTAAGCTTCACACTGTTCTGTGTCTCAATGAGGGTTTTCACAATGGCACCAAACTGGCATTTGACCCATTTGTGATTGTGATCCACCTTCTGATGAAGACTGAGAAGAAGTTCTCTGGTGGTTAGCACACGAGGAGGAACAGGGCTTGGCGGACGTGACTCAGTGTCGTCCCATGAGGAATATGCATCTGGTTCTTTGAACTGGCCATCAAGGGGCCTGCTTCCTTCATCAATCACAGACTTGCCTTTTCCCTCAATGGGCTCGAAAGTCTTCTTGTTGACCCGGATAGGAGGCATATAACCATCATGGTTCTGGAAATCTGCGTGAAAGTTGATGCCCGTCCTTGTCCTGAGGAATCTCATGATCCATGGTGCATAGATTTTGTGATCATAGGGGCACATTGCATTGTCAGCCAAAGTCCTCAAGAAGAAATCATGGATATTCATGGGGATACTGTGAATGATGTTGAAGAGGATGTTCTTCATGAGGCCGACGACATCTTCGTCATCATCATGGCCTTTGATTGGCGCTAGCACACTGCAGAGAATGCGGTAGACAGACCGTGGTGTGTACTTTACCTCATGGACGAGGAATGTGGTTTTTGAGGGTTTTCCTGTAGCCAAAGGCTTCATGAGGACTTCCATCATTCCATTTGGCAGCTCACGCTCACCATAAAGCTTCACTGCCCCTTCTGAAGGAATTGGTACGGGCAGTTCTCTGAGGAGTTCAGACGCTGGAGCCTTGTAGTGAGTATTTTGGGTCATCCAGTCGAACACCCAAGTGTTGATGTCATCAGCATTGCCCGAGATGTGCAGAGTTGAATAGAACTGAAGAATTAGCTCACTATTCCAATCTGATATGTCGGAGCACATAGAGAGCAAACCTGCATCATGTAGTACACTGAGGACTGGTTCCATGCAGGGAATTTCTTCAAGGTCAGCATGAGGAATGTGCCTGTGCTAGAATATCTTGTTGCGGCCACAGAGCACAGAAGCATAGTAGTTCATCTGCGTCCTTGTCCAAAACTTCAGATGCCTCATTTGAGGCTTGTCATAAGGATTCTCTCCGATGAAATACATACGTTCCTCAAAGAAATTCTCTTTCTGAAACTTTGGCCTCTTCGAGAATGGCAGGCGCTGAACTGGATTGAGATTGTGCTGAGGAATGGGAGGGGAAACAACCATGGCAGATTCTGGGTTGAGAACAATGAACTCATTGTCAGGGGCGGGAACATTTTCTTCAGCAGTTTCCTCAGGATGAGGAATTTCTTGTTCTAGCTGAGCATCAGGCTGAGGAATTTCTTCATCCTTCTCAGCTTGAGGAGTTTGATCAGCTTGTTCAGTGGGAGGAGCCTGCGCAGACTGGACATTTTCTTCAGCTTGATTTTCATCAGCTGACTTTGTGGCAGAAGCAGATTCATCAGCTGCAGCAGCTGAGGCTTCAGTAGTCTCTTTCTGAGGAATATGAGGTTGAGGACTGTCATCAATCTGTATTTCCTCATCAGTATGCTCCTCAGAGGCAGCATCCTTTATTTCCTCATCTGCCCTCGTAGTGTGGTCACCAACGACGACCATTTCAAATGAGGGTGCAACATTAAGAGGCACCGGGTCCAGTGGGGCAGATTCATCAATTTCCTTGAGGCGTTTTGCCTCAATCTTTTCTTCTGCTGAGGAAGCTTTTCTCTTCTTCGCTTCCTTCTCAGCAGCCCTTGTCTTTTTCGCGTCTGATGCAGACGGGATTAACCTCTTCACCTTTGAAGTTTTTGGTGAAGGTGATTTCTCAACAGATTCTTCAGCTGGCAGTGAGGAACCAGCTGGAACAAAGTCATCAGCCTGCTTTGCTGAAGCAGCTGGATCAGTAGCAGTTTCATCAGGAGCGGTCTCAGTGATGATCTCTTCAATGGCCGGCTCATCAGCACGGCGCTCTTGGTGTTGTTCCTCAGCTTGAGGAATTTCCTCCTCAACAGGAGATGCATCTTTTGGCTGTTCAACCAGGGGCTGAGGAGTTGGTGCTGGTGGGGGGTGACGTCTGTTGTAGTCATCAACAGCACTAGTGGCTAGCTTGATGAAATTTCTTTTGATGCTTGTTCGATCTGACAGTTTCTCACACTTGTCAGTCAAGACTTGCAGTTCTGCCTGGGTGGACACCAATGCTTCAGGCGTCAGTTTGAGAACATTTTGCCTGAGGAATTTCTCCTTTCTGGCCTTTGCAATCTTTGCCTGCTTGGCCTTCTGTTCCTTCCACTTGGCTTCGTTTATGAAAGTAGCCACCATGTGGCTTACACCAGGAGGAAGTTTCAAATCATCAATGGGTGTGTTTGGGTCTTCATACCACACGTTGATGAAATCGAGGAGGACCTTGGGGTCCATCGCCAGAGGAATAGCACTGCCTGATGCTTGTGCTACCCTTTCTTGTTTGTTCCTGATGATGGCTTCCAGAGTTTCATCATCATATTCTTCACTTCCCTCTGATGCAGACGGGACTGTGATGATTTTGCTTGGGCTGGGCAGAGGTGCAGGTTCAGTTGTAACCAAAGTCTTCACATGGGGAGTTGAAGACTTTGTCTCCGAGCTAGTTGCAGCTGGGAGTGAGGAGCTGGAGCTGGCAGTCGTAGTCTTCACGGCTTTCTTCTATACTAGCTTTGGAGGTGGAGCTGAGGACTTTGGTGTAGATGAGATTGGTGCTGAGGGTTTTGGCGCTGATGGTTTTGGTGTGGACGGTTTTGGAACCGAGGGTTTTGGAGCTGAGGGTTTGGTGACTGAAGCGTGTCCAAACTTTTCTTGGGGTTTTGAAGCTTTTGACTTTGCTGGCACAGACTTTGATTGAGGAATCTCGGAGCCTGAGGTTTCTGCTGCTGAGGAATGAGCAGCACCGGAGGCAGCAGCTGAAGATTCATGAAATTTCTTCACTGCTGTTTCTGCTTGCTTCTTGAGCTTGGCAAGATGCCTTTCTTTTTCGTCTGGGTAGTCATCAAGTGTCATAAGACTTGAGGGATGAGCAACTTGATGATCCTCAAGCGGGGCCCTTCTGCCAGGAGGCTTCAAGGAAAATTTCTTCGCATACTTTGGAGTCACAAACCTGTACTCCTTCCACTCCTTTGCCCATCTGCGTTCAATTTTCTGCAGCCTAATCTTTCTTTTAGGCATAGTCTCAGGTTCATCATCAGGCGTGCAGTATTCCAGGTATATGTCATCAGGAATGTCCACAGCTGTGTTCTGCTCCAGTTTCTTTCCTCCCCTCTGTTTCCTTTCTTCCTCCATTTTCTTCAGACGAGGGATTATCTGAGGATTTTGAACTCTTGAGGATTCTGACGAGCCTTGAAGAGTTTCTTCCAGAAACGCTGCAAATGAGTTAATGTGATGAGAACCGAGAGATTCATCAGCTGACATGTGTGTACCTGTGAATAGAGTATAGTTGCGAGGAATTTGGAGAGGTCATATGCGTTCTCAGATTTGAAGAAAATGGAAAAGTTTGACAGTTTGAGGAATATAACCAGTGGTTGAGGAATTTGCTTAAGCATTCTGTTCTTGGGTTCCAGAGTTGTACAGATCCGAAAATTCGCACAATTGAGGAATCTCGTGAAAATCTTAGATGCTTAGCTAGTTCATCAATGATTGTGGTGATGGATAGTGTGTGAGGAATCATGTGCGCATCGTATCTTGAAGAAAAACAGATTTTTCAAGGGAGAGATAAAATTTTAGATCTAATCTGTTGTAAAAATGGAACATAATTACCCTGGAAGGTGCGAACGAAGAACAGAAAAAGGTGGTGTTGGAGAGGTTCTTCGGTCCAGTGTCCAATGCACCCTAACTTGGCAGCAGAGGACGTCTACGGCGGCGGCGGACGTAGATGTTCCGTCTCCGGCGTGATCCTCGCGGCGAGAAGGTTGAGGCAGTGAAGCTCTTCCTTGCCGGCGACAAGACTACCAGCGGTGGCGCTAAGGTTCGGTGTGCTGTGGCAGGAGAGCGATGAGGCGAAGAAGATGATACCGAGGGGGTTAAGGACATATTTATAGCCCGAAAGTTACTATTTGGCGCGAAAGTTTCGGACCGAATAGCCCTTGCCTCTACGTCTCCGCAGGACACGTGTAGCTCCTGTACGATGCGGTGGAGATAGTGGAGATCGTGGCTATCCAATCGTGGGAAGTGGGGGTTCAGTTACTGTTCCTTTGAAGAAAATAATTTTTGAAGATTTGAGGATTTTCATTAAAAAATCATCAGCTGACAAGGATGCAGTGAGGATTTTGAACAAAGTTTCAAGTAGAACGCATATGAATAATTGAATAGACTGGATAAGAATAGCATAGAGGGAAAATAGGGTCCGATCACATTCACTTAACAGAAACATCAACTTGAAGAAATAGCAATAAGTGAATGCTGTTGAGGACTAGAAATCACAGTCTACCTAGGCAAATGAAAGTCATCAAGTGTTTTTGAAGATTTTGCAATAGATCATCACAATTAAGAACAGCTGTTTTGATGAAAAATGTATTGTGAGGAATTTGATCATTTGAAGAAAATCAACTTGAGGAATTTCACATTGGGCGGTGGCGTTGCCCACCATATAAGAATGTTGATTACACACGCCGCGTACAATTGTCGTAGGGCCCTGAGAATCAATTTCTTCGTTAATTTCTTCACATTCAGAGTGATTTTCTTAATTTTTGAAGAAAATCGTTTCATCATGTGTTGCACATCTAAGTCATCAACTTTGCATAAGTGTTAGGATGTGTGCATGCTTTTAGAAAACATTTGAAGACTCTAAGATATTTAGCTCACACCGCAACTTGCAAAACCTTTTCTCATCCAAGGGCTTAGTGAAGATATCAGCCAGTTGATCATCAGTCTTCACATGGTCGATGAGGATATTGCCCTTGAGGACATGGTCCCGAAGAAAATGATGACGAATCTGGATGTGCTTGGTCTTCGAGTGTTGTACTGGGTTGTAGGCAATCTTGATAGCACTCTCATAGTCACAGTAGAGAGCCACATTCTTCATGTTGACGCCGTAGTCCTTGAGGGTTTGCTTCATCCATAGTAATTGAGCACAGCAAGAACCAGCAGCAATGTACTCAGCTTCGGCAGTGGAGAGTGATACGCAGTTCTGCTTCTTTGAGGACCAGCAAACAAGTGATCTCCCGAGGAAATGGCATGTGCCAGATGTTGACTTGCGATCCACACGGTCACCAGTATAGTCTGAATCAGAATACCCTACCAGATGAAGATTGGAGCCCTTGGGATACCATAATCCTAGTGTTGGTGTGTGAGCTAAGTATCGAAGAATATGTTTCACAGCCTTATGGTGTGATTCCTTCGGTTTTGCTTGAAAACGTGCACACATGCAAACACTAAGCATTATGTCTGGCCTAGATGCACATAGATACAATAAAGAGCCAATCATAGAACGGTATACCTGCTGATCGAAATCTTTACCATTTTCATCAGTGCCGAGGTGACCGTTGGTAGGCATTGGAGTCTTGGCACCTTTGCATTCATGCATGTCGAATTTCCTCAGAACATCCTTGAGGTATTTCTCCTGTTATATGAAGATTCCATTGTTTTGTTGACGAATTTGAAGACCTAAGAAGAATTTCAGCTCCCCCATCATAGACATCTGATATTCTTCACTCATCATATAGGCAAATTCATCACTGTATCTTTTGTCAGTACAACCAAATATGATATCATCAACATAAATTTGACATACAAACAGTTCATTATCATAAGATTTTGTGAAAAGAGTTGGATCGAGTGAACCAGGTTTGAACCCTTTCTTCATGAGGAATTCCTTCAATGTATCATACCATGCCCGAGGGACTTGCTTGAGGCCATACAGAGCCTTTTTGAGTCTGAAGACTTTGTCTGGATTCTTTGGATCCTCAAAACCTGGGGGCTGAGCAACATATACTTCTTCCTCAAGCTTACCATTGAGGAATGCACTTTTCACATCCATTTGATATAAGATGATGTTATGATGATTAGCATAAGCAAGTAGAATTCGAATAGCTTCAAGTCTAGCAACAGGTGCAAAAGTTTCATTAAAATCTATTCCTTCAACCTGGGTGTAGCCTTGGGCTACAAGTCGTGCCTTGTTCCTCACCACTTGACCGTCCTCATCTTGCTTGTTTCGGAAAATCCACTTGGTGCCGATGATGTTATGCTTGCGAGGATCGGTTCGTTTGACGAGCTCCCATACGTCATTCAACTTGAATTGAAGAAGTTCGTCTTGCATCGCTTGGATCCACTCCGGTTCCAGAAAAGCCTCGGCTACTTTTGAGGGTTCTGTGATAGATACAAAAGAGAAATGCCCACAAAAGTTAACTAAGTGTGAAGCTTTTGAGGGAGTGAGAGGACCTGGCGCGTTGATGTCGTTGAGGATTTTGTCAAGTTCTACTTCATTTGCAATCCTCGGATGAGCTGGTTGAGGATTTTGTCTGGGCTGAGGAAGTGGTGTTGTTGCAATTTCCTCAGGAGCATCTTCTTGGTTTCTGTCAGCGATAGGGATTATTTCTTCTTCAATTTCCTCAGTGGGAACAATGTCTTCAGTAGGCTTAAGCTTTATTGCTTCCTCAGGGGACAGTTTATCTGGATCAGAAGGCAATTGCTCTCTTTGCGAGCCATTAGTTTCATCGAACCGCACATCTACAGTCTCAACAACTTTGTTGTGATAGTTGTTGAACACTTTGTAGGTGTGCGAGTCCTTTCCATAACCGAGCATAAAACCTTCATGTGCCTTAGGTGCAAATTTTGAGCTATGGTGTGGATCTCTAATCCAGCATTTTGCACCGAAGACTTTGAAATAACTTACATTGGGTTTCTTCTCAGTGAGGAGTTCATATGAGGTTTTCTTGAGGAATTTGTGAAGATATACCCTGTTGATGATATGGCATGCAGTGTTGATTGCTTCAGGCCAGAAGCGACGAGGAGTCTGATATTCTTCAAGCATAGTTCTTGCCATTTCAACTAGAGTCCTGTTCTTTCTTTCGACAGCACCATTCTGCTGAGGAGTATAAGGAGCAGACAATTCGTGAGTAATACCAAGTTCATCAAGATAATCATCAAGACCAGTGTTTTTGAACTCGGTTCCATTATCACTCCTAATATGTTTGATCTTGATGCCGAAGTTCATCGAGGCCCTTGAAGAAAATCGTTTGAAGATTTCCTGCACTTCAGTTTTATACACTATGATATGCACCCAAGTGTATCTGGAATAATCATCAACTATGACAAAGCCATATAGAGATGCTGCATTGGTTAGTGTTGCATAGTGAGTAGGTCCAAACAAATCCATATGAAGCAATTCAAATGGACGGGTAGTGGTGATGATGGTTTTGGAGGGATGCTTGGATCTGGTCATTTTCCCAGATTCACAAGTACCGCAGAGATGATCATTGAGGAATTTGACAGATTCGATGCCAATGACATGCTTCTTCCTTGCAAGTGTGTGCAAATTCCTCATGCCTGCATGACCTAGTCTTCTGTGCCACAGCCATCCTTCTGAGGTTTTTGCTAGTAAGCAAGTGGCTGGTTGAGGACCTGTAGAGAAGTCAACAATGTACAAATCCCCTCTTCTTACACCTTCGAAGACTTTGGATCTGTCAGATTCCATGATGACTACACATCTATATCCACAAAAGATAACAATCATATCAAGATCACAAAGCATCGAGACTGACATGAGGTTAAAACCAAGGGATTCAACAAGCATCACTTTGTCCATATGCCTATCCTTGGAAATAGCTACTTTGCCAAGTCCCAATACCTTGATTTTACCTTTATCAGCGTATGTGATTTGCTTCAGAGGTGATGGAGTTAGTGGCATATTCATCAGTAGGCTTTTATCACCAGTCATGTGATGTGTGCAGCCACTATCGAGAACCCACTCAGTATTTTTGGGTTTGTCATCCTGCAGATGAATTGGTACAGCTTACCATCTCATATGCTTCAAGTTTGAAGAATATGATACTAATTTCATCAGTTCAGTGATTTTATCATAACAGAAATGTAAGGACGTGTGAAATATTTCTATTTCATCAATCATTAGCTTGCGTACTGTCAAGCATTTCCTCAGGTCTCCAGCAAATTCTTCAGATGATGATTTTCATCTGGAGACCTGACCTGCAGAAGTGATTAGTTTGATTTCTTCACCACCCACATCTGAAGGGGTGGCAAAGCGTTCAACATCCTGCGAGCACCATATGAGAAAAGTTGCATTGAAGCTAATGCACTTCTCTTAACAGTAGGGGGGTTAAAGTACTCATATGAGTATACAGAGAACTGGTTTGAGGATTTATGGACATAATGATTTGAGGAGTAGCGCTCATAATCATATTCCTTGTAGTTTCCCTACATGTTAGACGCAGAAGCATGGGTACGAGCATAGTTTTGACGAGTTGAGGATTTTGAACCTCTTGAAGACTTTGGTCCTCCTGAGGATTTTGATCTGGGGTTCAGATTCTTCAGAGGTGATGTCATGAGGACATTCACTTGAAGATTTTCAAGACAGCTTTTGGGAACCCAGATTTTCCTCAGAGGAGGGCCATTCCTGCAGTTAGTTCCAACATATCTAGCAAATACTTCACCAGATTGATTTTTGAACAGTTTATAGTTGGAACCAAATGACTCATCCGAGGAATAGGAGAATTCACACGAGAAGCCAGTTAGATTAGATGGATCAAAAGGAGGCCCAATAGCAGCAACCTATGAGGTTTCGGGATACTGCTCAGGTTTCCAATAAGATCCATCAGCATTCAATTTCCTCTCAAAGGCAATTCCTTCTTTCCTCGGGTTCCTGTTCAAGATCTTCTTTTTGAGCACATCACAAAGGATTTGATGTCCTTTGAGGCTTTTGTACATGCCTGTCACGTACAATTCCTTCAACCCTGCATTTTCATCAGTGACATTTGTGTTTTCCTCAAGTGAGGAAATTGACACAACAGGTGCAGTTGAAGAATCTGTAGCAGTGGTAGCATTTGAAGATTCTGGTGAAGAAGTAGCAGTTTCACGATCAATGCATTTAAGACATGGAGGAATAAATTCAACTTGACTAGCGCTGATCTGTTGAGCTAGTAATGAATCATTTTCCATACGAAGATCATCATAAGACATCCTCAGCTTCTCAAGATCAAGCTTCCTTTGAAGAAATTCGTAGGAAAGCTTCTCTTGATCAGTGAGGAGTGTATCATAACGATCGTGAAGAATATCAAATCTAGACTGAAGATTTTTCATGTCATCAGCGAGGATTTGATTAAGATTCATTTCTTCATTCAACAAATCATCAATTTTGTCTAGCAGTTTTTGAAGCTTTTCCAGAGCAGTTTGTTGTATAATGGCAATGATGGCAAGTTTACTGTAACTGGGTTTTCTGTAATCATCATGTTCACAGCCACTTGAATCAGAGGAGGAGGCATTATGTGATACCTTTGAACCTTTTGCCATGAAGCAATAGGTTGGAGCGAAGTCATCAGCATAGTCATCAGTATGGATGGTGCACTCATTTTCTTCAAGATTGAAGATTGACTTGCCGACGAAATTGGTTGCTAGTGCAAGACCAACTTGTCCGGATTCTGAATCTTCTCCAGAGCCTTCTTCATCATCACATTCTTCTGATTCTGCCTCGGAATCCATTTCCTTGCCAATAAGTGCCCGAGCCTTTCTGAAGCTGGTCTTCTTGTGTGAAGAGGACTTTGATGATGAGAATTTTGAAGATTTCTTCTTTTTCTTTGAGTCATCAGAACTGTCATCCTTGAATTTCTTTTTCTTTGATTCCTTCCCTAGCGAGGACAATCAGCAATGTAATGGCCTGATTTCTTACACTTGTGACAGGTCCGTTTCTTGTAGTCCTCAGATGCAGATTCTGATTTCCTCATGTCTCTTCTTGATGATTTACCGAACTGTCCTCGTCGTGTAAATCTCTGGAATTTCCTCACAAGCATTGCAAGCTCCTGTCCAAATTCTTCAGGGTCGCAACTGCTGTCATCCGTTTCTTCTTCAGATGAGGAAATTGCTCTAGCCTTCAGTGCTCGTGGTCTGGAATAGCTTGGTCCATATAGATCTCTCTTTTCTTCTTGCTGGAATTCATGAGTATTTAGCCTTTCAAGAATATCAGCTGGATCTAGCATCTTGTAGTCTGGTCTTTCTTGAATCATCAGAACTAGAGTGTCAAATGAGGAATCCAAGGATCTCAGCAGTTTCTTCACAACTTCGTGATCAGTGATGTCTCGAGCTCCCAGTGCTTGCAGTTCATTGGATATATCAGTGAGGCGATCAAAGGTGTCTTGGCAGCATTCATTGTCATGTCTCTTGAAGCGATTGAAGAGATTGCAAAGAATATCAACACGAGAGTCACGCTGGGTTGATACTCCTTCATTTACCTTGCACAATCTCTCCGAGATCAGTGTTGCAGATCCCAAAGAACTTACTCTTCCAAACTGACCTGGGCTCAAATAGCCACAGATGATGTTCTTCGCTTGAGAATCGAGTTGCTTAAATCTCTTCACATCAGCTGCAGTGACACTGGCAGAAATGAGGGGAACGCCATTTTCCACAATATACCACAGATCATTGTCAATTGCTTGGAGATGCAGTTGCATTTTGTTCTTCCAGAAAGGAAAGTTCTTCCCTTCGTAGGTGGGACATGGTGGAGTCACCTTGAACATGCGTGCAGTCGGCATAACTAAAACTCCAGGTGGTTAAACCAGAATCACACAGAACAAGGGAGTACCTTGCTCTGATACCAATTGAAAGTGTGTTATATCGACTAGAGGGGGGGGGGGTGAATAGGAGATTTTTAGAATTTCATCACTGAGGAAATTCCTTTTGAGGAAATTCCTCACTGATGACTAACTTACAGCGGAAACAGTTAAGGATCAGTTGTGCAATCGGTCACAATAGCAGTATTACAGAGTGTAGATTATGAAAACAGATTGCACAGCAAGCAGGCACGCAGAATACAGATGATGATTAACTCAAGTGAAGAATTTGGGGTTGAGGAAGTTCAGAGAAAGTCTTCAGCAAATTCTTCAAACAGTCACAGTGAATGTCATCAACACAATACAGAGAATGTAAAGAGTTGAGGAATTAGAACCCGATTCTTAGTGAAGACAGTTGTTGATGACCCAGTTCCAACTGTTGTGACAGTTGTACATCTGGTTTGGAGCGGCTTGGTATTTAAACCAAAAGGACACCCAGTCCCGGGACACACAGTCCCTACCGTATTCTCCTTGAGCTAAGGACACACAGTCCTCGCCCAACACTCGTGGTAAGTCTTCAGGGCAGACTTCCAAACCCTCACAAACTCGGTCACCCGGTGATCCACAATTGACTGCTGGATTGCTCTAGACCATGACGCCTAACCGTCTGGAGGATGCACAGTCCTCAAAGGTAAAAGGCTTCAGTCCCACACAGGAACAACTTCTTCAGTGATGCTCAATCACTAGGTTTCGCTTGTGGTTTCGGTGGGTGGTGTATTTCCTCACTGATGATTTACTCTCGAAAGCTTTGAGGAATTGGGTTGCTCTTATGACAAGTGTCAGTTTCTAACGGAGCAGCCAACCAGCTAGTGGTTGTGGGGGGCTGCTATTTATATCCTGGGAGCATCCCGACATGATTTGACATTAATGCCCTTAAATAATATGACCGTTGGAGTGGATAAGATCAGTGACTTGGCGTGGCTTATCGAAACGGTCGGGACTCTCAACTGTGAGAGTCCTCATGTCACTCATATTCCTCACTTGAGGCTTTTGGTAGGATTTGGCTTGGGTTGAGCATCATGAGGAAATCCATTCCATAGTGTTACTTTGACCCCCTTTAACAGTACAGTGTTCCTATTCATTAAATGCGAAGAAAATAAAACAGAAAGCAAAAATCTTCACGCTTCAATTTCTTCAGAATGATTTTCTTCAGGAACCACCGATCTTCTCAATATCAATATCTTCATGAGGAATTTCAATTTCATCGCAAATTCTTCGCGATTCATTTCTTCAGCTTCAGACCAATTTCTTCAACTAAAGACATATATTTTTAGGGGTCGATATTCTTCAAATATCTCAAACTCCTCAATGACTTACAGATCCTGTGTACACTCAAAAAGACATTAGATACTTAACCTATAAGTCTTCAATCCACCAAAATCACTAAGGGGCACTAGATGCACTTACAATTTGCCATCGGCCAGGGCTTTGCCGTCTGCCTGCGGACGGCAAAGAGACCTAGGGCAGACGAGAAAGAGGGCAGATGGGTCCCACTAGACCTTGGGCCTGGCCAGGTCCAACGGACGGGCTCTTTGCCGTTCGCGTGGCCTTTGCCATCCGCCGTTGGGCCATTTGCCATCCGGGGGCAGACGGCACAGCTGACGTCCCGATAACGTCCGTCTCCCCCTAGCCTCTTGCTCCACTACCCCACTCCCAACTCTGTCTCTCTCTCCACCGTCGTGCGCGCCTCCCTCCTACACCACTGGCGGCCGGCCACCCCTGCGCTGCCCCCTACGGCGACCCCTGCGCCACCCCCTGCGCCGCCCCCTCCTCTCACCTGCCCTGGCACCGCCCACTCCCCTCACCGGCTCTCTGCGCCACCCCCTGCGCCGCCCCCTCCGCTCACCTGCCATAGCGCCGCCCCCTCCCCTCACCGGCACCCTGCACAGGCCCCTCCCCTCATCGGTTCCCGGCGACGCCCCTCCCCTCACCGGCCGTCCCCAACTTCGATGAGTGCCTCCGGTACCCTATTTTTTCAGTTTTTTTCTTTTAAATTAGATAGTTAGTTTAGATAGTTAGTTTGTTAGGTTACTACTAGTTTAGGTTAATTTGGTTATTGCAAGATGAGAAGAAAATGAAGAAGAAGAGGAGGAGGAGAAGAAGAAAAGAAGAAGAAGAAGAAGAAGAAGAGGAATAAAAGGAAGAAGAAGAAGAAGAAGAGAAAGAAGAAGAAGAAGAAGAAAAAGAGAAGAGTAGAAAAAGAGTAGTAGAGGAGAGGAGAAGAAGAAGAAGAAGAAGAAGAGGAGGAGGAGGAGGAGAAGAAAGAAGAGGAGAAAGGAAAATAAGGAGCTATATTTTAGTTACTTAGTGATACAGATTCTGTTTTTGTTATTTTTTTGTTGTTTAGTGCTATATAGGTTTAGCGATAGGTTTAGTTAGCTTGGTTAGTTTGGTTAGTTAGTTAGTTAGCTTAATAGAAAGAAGAGGAAGAAGAAGAAGAGGACGAGGAGGAGCAGAGGAGAAGAGGAGGACAAGTAGTAGTAGTAGTAGAAGAAGAAGAAGAGAAGACAATAATAAGGAGAAGAAGAAAAGAAGAAGATAAGAAGAGAAGAAGTAGAGAAGAAGAAGAAGAGAAGAAGCCATAATTAGCCCATTTAGCTCCAAAATGCCATAATAATCTCAAAATGGCATAAGAACCTTGGTTAGCTCATGAATATTATATTCTTAGCTTGTTTTCCTCTAAAATGGCATAATTAGCCCATATAGCTCCAAAAAGACATAATTAGATCATTTAGCTCCAACAAGAGGAGAAGAGGAGAAGAAATAGGAAAAATGAAAAAGAAGAAGAAGAAGAAGAAGAAGAAGAGAAGAAGAGAAGAAAAATACCTTCTCCTCCTTCTCCTTGTTCTCCTCCTCCTCCTTCTCCTCCTTCTCCTCCTTCTTCTTGATTTCTTCTTCTTCTCCTCCTACTCCTCTTTCTTCTCCTATTTCATATTATCCTTGATTTAATTTCCCGAACAATGACATAATTAGCCCATTTAGCTACAAAATGCCATAATAAGCTCAAAATGGCATAAGAACCTTGGTTAGCTCATGAATATTATATACTTAGCTTGTTTTCCTCTAAACTGGGATAATTAGCCCATTTAGCTCCAAAAAGACAGAATTAGGTAATTTAGCTCCAACAAAAGGAGAAGAGGAGAAGAAATAGGAAAAATGAAAAGAAAGAAGAAGAAGAAGAAGAAGAAGAAGAGAAGAAGGAGAAGGAGGAGGAGGAGGAGGAGAAGGCTAAGGACCTTCTAGTCCTTCACCTCCTCCTCCTTCTCCTCCTTCTTCTTGATTTCTTCTTCTTCTCCTCCTCCTCCTCTTTCTTCTCCTCTTTCATATTATACTTGCATTAATTTCCCCAACAATGACATAATTAGCCCATTTAGCTCCAAAATGCCATAATAAGCTCAAAATGGCATAAGAACCTTGGTTAGCTCATGAATATTACATACTTAGCTTGTTTTCCTCTAAAATGGGATAATTAGCCCATTTAGCTCCAAAAAGACATAATTAGGTAATTTAGCTCCAACAAGAGGACAAGAGGAGAAGAAATAGGAAAAATGAAAAGAAATAAGAAGAAGAAGAAGAAGAAGAAGAAGAAGAAGAGAAGAAGGAGGAGGAGGAGGAGGAGAAGGAGAAGGCCAAGGACCTTCTAGTCCTTCTGTTCCTCCTCCTTCTCCTCCTTCTCCTCCTTCTTCTTGATTTCTTCTTCTTCTCCTCCTCCTCCTCTTTCTTCTCCTCTTTCATATTATCCTTGCTTTAATTTCCCCAACAATGACATAATTAGCCCATTTATCTCCAAAATACCATAATAAGCTCAAAATGGCATAAGAACCTTGGTTAGCTCATGAATATTATATTCTTAGCTTGTTTTCCTCTAAAATGGGATAATTA
The DNA here is from genome assembly GCF_904849725.1 of Hordeum vulgare subsp. vulgare. Classification (NCBI taxonomy): domain Eukaryota; kingdom Viridiplantae; phylum Streptophyta; class Magnoliopsida; order Poales; family Poaceae; genus Hordeum; species Hordeum vulgare. The sequence goes on from NC_058520.1 coordinate 311,291,110, forward strand.
TCCCATATAGCTCCAAAAATACATAATTAGGTAATTTAGCTCCAATAAGAGGAGAAGAGGAGAATAAATAGGAAAAATGAAAAGAAAGAAAGAAGAAGAAGAAGAAGAGAAGAAGGATAAGGAGGAGGAAGAGGAGGAGAAGGCCAAGGACCTTCTAGTACTTCTCCTCCTCCCCCTCCTCCTTCTCCTACCTCTTCTTGGTTTCTACTTCTTCTCCTCCTCCTCCTCTTTATTCTCCTCTTTCATATTATCCTTGCTTTAATTTCCCCAAGAATGACAAAATTAACCCATTTAGCTCCAAAATGCCATAATAAGCTAAAAATGGCATAAGAACCTTGGTTAGCTCATGAATATTATATTCTTAGCTTGTTTTCCGCTAAAAATGTCATAATTAGCTCAAAAACATCATATTTTGTTCTTCTTATGACTTTCTTATTCACATTTTTGCAGATTGGATATACTACATGCATGGAAGCTGGTATTCATGGAGTTGAACAATGTCGATGGATGAACTTTATATGTATATCATCTAGTTTTCATTTGAGTTGATGAACAATGTCGAACTTTATATGTATATCATCTAGTTTTCATATATGTGTGGTGAATTGTATATATGTGTGGTGAACTATATATCATATATGTGTGGTGAATTATATAAATGTGATGTCAAATATATATATATATGTGCTGTGAAATAATATAAAACAAAAAAACAGGTACTATATGGGCTCTTTGTCGTCTGCCAGCTGATGGCAAAGACCTGTGCCAGCAGCTGGCACATGGCAAAGGTGCCACATGGCACCCAGCTGTGCATCCTGGGGTGTCTATATAGGCTCCTTGCCGTCTGCCTCCAGGGTGGGCAGACGGCAAAGAAGAGGGCACAGAGGAGGGGGGAGGAGGAGGCAGACGACAAAGAGTGGAGGGGGGGAGGAGGAGGAGGCAGACGGCAAAGAATAAGGGGGAGCAGACGGCAAAGAATAAGGGGGAGGCAGACGACAAAGAATAAGGGGGAGGCAGACGGCAAAGCCTCCGTTAACCCCTAACGGAGGCAACGCCTATCGGCTGCCGTCTTGAGCACTTTGCCGACAACTCCTATGGAAAGCTGACGGCAAAGAGCTTTGTCGTCCGCTTTGGGGAGACAAACGGCAAAGAAGGTCCTATGCCATCGTAGGCTGATGCAGAAATTTTGCCGGCCATGAGATTATTTGCCGTCTGTGGTATTCTCTTTGCCGTACGGGATTTAGTCTTTGCCGTCTGTAATGGCAGACGGCAAAGAAGCTGATTCCTGTAGTGAATGAATTAGCCGAAGTCATTCATAATTATGAGCTAGAGTTGCAATCTTAAAAGGGTGAATGATTGGTTTCAACATAAAATTATTGAGTGTTGACCCACAATTATAGCCATGGTAAGAATTTAAATTTATATATATATATATATATATATATATATATATATATATATATATATATGAAACCCTCTCATTGTAGATAGACAAGGAGACATGGTCACAAAGCTTCGTGCATCGGTACTCTCCAAAGAGCAAGTAAAAATTTACATATATGATATCAATGCATCGTAAGCGAGTGCGCTTCTGACCGAGCTCTGCTATGAGGTACTCGAAACCCTGGTAGGAGGTAGATATCCAACTCAGGGTTGATATCTCTTGGATCTATGTGTATGACCTTATAGAGCACCAAACGCTAGCTATATTGCTTTAAAGAAACACTGTCTAGGAGGTAACTCGAAAGTACGTATGTATCTTTATTAGTTTTGTGTATTGAGTGTAGTTGGAAGTGGAGTAGTATAAGTTATACATAGCTGAAATAATACCATTGGAAGGTAAATTCAAACATGAGTCCAAAAATATAATTATAGGCCACATACATTAACATATTGCTAGTCAAATATGTGGTCATACATTAGCCCAAAGTATGAGAGGGACTATTGTAGCTAGACAAATGCATTAGTGGTAAAACGTGAGTACTGCCGCAACCCATGTTGCATTGGTATTTCTTATTTTCATTTTCGTGTAGTTGCTAATTTAGTTGGTTGGTGTTGTTTTTACTTGTAAAATTTATAACATGTTTGTAGTCTGTTTTTGTTGCATTCATCCTCCTACTTTTATTGCAATATTGCTATGTGCCAAACATGATGAGGAAGAACAAGAATTTTTATGAGGTTCTGGAGCTCAAGGAGAAAAGAGGCGTTTGATACAACCACCCAGTTGTTTGAACGCCCGTATGAGCTCGCGTCTGTAACAAAGAAGAGGACCAGAGAAAAATACCACTTATAGTATGAGTGCTCGCGCTCATAGGAACAGTCTTTTCACCTACAGACCACAACAAGCATCTCCACAAAGCAAACGACGACGTTTCATACGAATGCAACTGTTCATTTGAGCACTAGTATGAAGGAAATATCACCTCCAATTGAATCTTTTTCAACGTCTGAGCTCAGTGAGGTGTTTTTCAACCGACTATTTGCATAGTAATTAATGTTTGCTACCTCTGAAACTCGATAGCCAATAATTCTCTATAACAACTACATTTACCTTTATTTGTTTTTTGCCAGCTGTGTATACGAACCCCGTTCGTATACCGAATCCATGTTTTCATTTTCCGTGTGTTATTTTGGCAGGGGCTTGGACCTTATGTGATGACATATACAACATAGTGTCAACTGTATAAAAGACCCACACAAGCTTCTTGGTTGCTTTAACATGATGAAATTCAAGAACAAGTGACTCATAACGTTTTCCAAATGAACTTCGCTCAAATAAAAGCTCCTTGGTCTTGACTTCTCACCATACATGATATGAACCACAACAAGGAGATCAATTGAGCAAACTCCATGCATACTAAAAGAGAGGTCTTATGAACCATAACAGTAAAAGTTTCTAACCCTTTGTTAGATGTAAGCTTGGGGAGGTAAAAACTTATCATGCTCTCTTCTAATAACATCACTTTCTTTTTTCTTTTTGTAATTTTCTCTAGTTTAGTATTGCAAAGTTCTAAGTGTGGGGAGGTTGCTTTTGCATGTGTAGTGTCTTGTGCAATGCTCTTTATATTATGGTTTTTGTGCATTGGTGTGTCCCTCTTATTGGACATGCTTGGCTTGCATTTGTTTTGGTTTGCATGTGCTTGTTATCTTCTAAAAAATGACATTTTCTTTGATAAAAAACACAACAAAGGAGTACTTGGAACCATTGCCTTTCTTTCACCTAATTACATAAAATGGGGGCTCTAGTACTGGCTTTATTAACGATTGAATGATTGTAGAGGCTTTTTGCTGATGAACCCACCATGTTTGGTTGATCCAGGACGCGCAACAGAATTTATCTCTTCCAACCTATCCCCTCGAGGTGCTTATTTTTTGAGTCTTATGCAACATGACACGCGATGTTCTTATGTAGTGTTTGAGTTCTTTATGACCAAAGCAAGTTTGAAACCTTTCCACTTCCATTCATCTTATTTTGCAATTCTCAACGGTACCTTACATTGCCCACTCTCATACTGAGACTCGGGGCAAACTTCGGAGGTACCTCCAAACCCATGGGAGTAATTTGTCTTGTTCTCATACATATAAAACACAACATATCCACAAAGCAACCACCATACCTACCTACATGGCATTTTCCTAACCATTATGAGCATACCGTCATGCACTACCATCATCCTACTTTACATGATTAGAGACACATATTATTTTTTGTTGCGTGATCATAGTATGGCTAGCTCAATAGGTTCATGGCTTGTCCGGTTTTTCATATGTATGCCACGCTGGATCATTGCACATACTGGTACACTGCAAGAGGCATTCATCATATAGAGTTTCTCTTATGTTTTTAGTTTTGAGTTATGATTACATGTAGTTGAAGTTAACCATTGTAAAGTGTATCCTTCATCATTGCAAAGTGTATGTTTCATCTTTGTAAGGTGTTTCTCCTAAAAAGAAACTGAGAGTGAACAATTAAAATATGCGCCACAAAGGTGCCACAAAAAAGAGAAAAAGTGAAAGTAGAGGAAGAGAGAAGGAGCAACACCATTATCCTTTTCAGCATACACATGTACTTCAAATCTTGGCTTGCATATTCCAATGACGAGCGACCTCAAAAGCTCAAGGTCTTCTTGAGAAAGAAAGTTGGATGCATCCCCACATATGCATAGGACAACTTTCACATATCCATAGATCTATGTGCATCCTAGTTGCATGGCGATCACTACTCCTTGTGTTAACATCAACCATAGAGCCTTTTCCATTGCCTAATGCTCAGTTGCGTTAACGCATGACTTTCTTTATTTTTGACTTATAAAAACCCCAAACATTTTCTATCATTTCCTAAAGTGAGGGGCATAGGCTTGCACTCAGTGCTACATAGGTAGTTGAGCGGTTAAATAATGCAACCAAACGATTTTTTGATTGTATGTGGTGTCATGGGAATGAACCTGTTAGTAGAGGTGTAGGGTACGAATGGAGATGGCAGAGTCCTAGCTACGACAAGCTTGTACACAAGATGTATGAGTTCATGCCCCTCTCTTGGAGATAAGAGACCTATGTCTCAGTGCTCGGGAGCTCTTGCAGTGTCGATTATGTAATACACGGGGTGCGAACCCTTGTGCCACATGGGAGGGGTGGCTTATATATAGTGCGCTACCCCTCATCAAGGCCTCAACATCTAAGGGATCGATCAATATGAGTTAAAGATATACAGTATTAATAACGTATGCAAGTAATAAATGCTACTAAAGACCATTGGTGGAACGTATGTCCGTTGGCCTTCGTAGGTGACTTCTGGTCTTCGAAGTCGACTGGAATCCTTCCGAGTGGATACAGGTCATCGAGTGAATGGGAATGTAGTCCGAGTGTTTGCGTGCCGAGTGACTTTTTAGGCGCCATGTCCATCTAGTCCGAATCTTCTGTGTGACCCTTGGCCTAATAATGAGGTTCCCTTGAGTAGGTCATTTAGGTCAGGCCTATGACCCTACCCTAGGTACATATACCCATCATTAGCCCCCGAATGGATCGGGGTTCGAGTGACGAAGGGGTCGATGTGAGTTCTTGTCGAGTCATGCTGACCTTGGTCATTTTCTTGGGTTGGTAAAACTTTGGGTCGACTGAAATCTTCTTCATTCGCCGTGATCGATTCTGTTGTGAAGTGTGCCCTAGTGATTTGAGATGCTTGGAATTATTCCGAGTGACTAACGGGATCTTTTGATATGACGGATCACTACGGCAGGCCCGGATCTCACGGGATTCGAAATTTCGGTTTTCGCGCGCCTCGGAGGGATGACACAACTGTCAGGGCATGTGGAGCAACGATACCTCGATTATCGCGCCGACATCATCGCCACACATCACGTCTCCTCTAATATCGGGATAAAATGAGATCTGCGGGACCCACCAGTCGGTGACTCGGTCGGTTGGCTATATAAATGCGGCTGGGGCTAGGGTTAGGGCTGCGCCTTGATCTTTGATCTCTTCTCGCTTCTCCTCCACTTTCGTCCCACAAGCTTTGCTCAGGCTTTCCTTCACCACCATAGCCATGCCAAAGAGCAAAACCTCCAAGCTTGAGCGCGATAAGAAGGGCGGCAAGGGGAGGAAGCCAGGTCGGGCTGCAGTGCCGCCGGGGTGGATACATGGGGATTTTCTCCCGTCCACCATGACGAAGGAGGATGTCCTGGATCTCGTGCAGAATTGGATGGTGGTCGAGAACTCTTGGAGATTGCCAGAGGGGGAGCTTGAGCCGGCACCTCGGGAGGGGGAGAGGGTCCTTCTCCTCACACATGTCGAACGATGTTTTTCTCTGCATCCACACCCTTTTTCCCGAGGCTTCCTCTTTTACTTCGGGATACAACTTCACCACCTTCCACCGAATACTGTCGCGTACCTTTCGTCATTTATCACTCTGTGTGAGTGTTTCCTGGGCTTCCCTCCTAACTGGTGGTTATTCAAGCACATATTCACTGCACGGTCCTAGACGGTGAAAAAAGCGAATCCAGGGGACACTCGGAGTAATGTCATCCCGTTGTGTGGCAGTTTAGGGATCCAGAAAAGGGGTAGGAGCACTTATCCCCAAATGACCCTTCCTGAATCGGTATGAAACTGGCAGTCGACATGATTCTATTTCAATGATATCGCATCCCCGAGCATGTCGACTGGCCTTGGTCCTTTCACCTTAGATCGTCCGACTGCCCCTAGAATACTGACTGTATTCGAGGATGAGAAGGCATAAGTGGAGATGTTTGTGGGTGAGGTGATCAGTTTGGTCAGGAATGGACTGACTGGAAAGGATCTGCTGGAGACGTTCCTCATTCGGCGCATCTAGCCCCTCCAGGCGAGGGACCATGCCATGTGGCATTACTCTCGTTTTGCAGATTGCACTCGGTCGCACCCTGAGGAAGTTTCTCAAGAAACGGTAAGCCAGTGGATCAAGAGCATAAGCCGGAGAACGTGGTATGTAATATCATTTCCGATTGTGTTCATGTCTTCATCGAGTGACTTGCATACTTGTCCGATTGACTTTGTTGTCTTTGTTCTTTGCAGGAATGGACAAACTTTCACTCTCGTGTACCCAACGCGGAGTAGTTTGATCTCGGGGCAGAAAGTGAAGGCGGCAGTGCCGAGAGTGAATATGCTGATGATTAGCGAAGAAAGCGAAGATGCCTCAGACGACAGTGAAGAAGAAGAACAGCCTCCTCCGCCCTGCGAGCCGCGATCCAAACAACGCCACAACCCAGCGGCTCCTCCGAGCAAAACAGTCGCCTCCAGCAACAGAAATGTGAAGCGTGACCGAGCCGCTGCAACTGACTCTGCGGAGAAGGTTGCGAAGCAGCCAAAGCCTGACGCGCCCAAGCTTCGGAAGGCCTTGCCGCAAATGAGAATTGTCGTGTCGGTCGCTTGAACGTGAGTATTTATCCTTTTCGTTTCGCCCTTATGACCTCCCAAGTTTCTGATAGCTGAGTGTAATTTTCTCGTTAGTGCTGCTACTTTGGTGTGGACTCCTGTCGGGGCTGGAGAGGACCACAAGGACTTCAAAGTCGTGGATAAGCCTGCTCCTTTACCAGGTATGATAAGTATTATCTTTACTCTATTTTATGGATTGGATCCTTCGACTGACTTGACCATCACTGCTGCAGCTTCAAACGTCATTTTCTTAGATGACGAACAAGAGCCGCATCATACAGCTGTAGAACAGACTCCTATCGAGCTAGCAACATCTGCGCTGGGAATGCATGTGACGTCTGCGTCGAGTGTACCTCCGGTCGGTTTGGGTGCTATGGCAGCAGCCCCTCTGACTTGATCAACTATTGTGACGACTATGCTGGATGCACCTTCGGTAACCCATGCTACCACTGTTATGATGCCGACCTCCTCATTGCTTGCATTTTCCCTTCACCGCGTCCCAAAGGAGCGGACTGGAGCTGCCAAAGAGGCTGTGATCCAAGCTGAGCTGATGATGCAGCGAACTAAGGACGTGTTCGAGGCGAGTAAGTTGGCGTATGACGCCAGCTCGGCGTTAGACGCGAACATCCGAGTAAGTTCGACTGTAAGTTATTTTCGGATTGAACCTTGTCAATCTTAGTTTACACCCACTGGGGGTTTGTCGTGTAGTTGTTTGTCCTTATTCCAGTGGGGGCACACTTAGTGAACTCACTTAGTGTAGCCCCGAGAATGTTGTTGAATGCTTGCGTCAGCAGGAGTCTTACCTGGAGAGTCATGCTCTGTTTTTGACTCGGCCAGGCCGGGCCTGGTCAAGTGTTTTGTATCCAGTGGGGGCACTCTTAGTGCACCCACTGGGTGTAGTCCCCGAGACCATTGTCGAGTGCTTGCCTTGGCAGGGGTCTATATGGGAATTAGTTAGTCTTTTACTCAGTCAAGACGGTTTAGCCTAGTAGTTTTAGATCCAGTAGGGGCACGCTAAGTGCACCCACTCGGTGTAGTCCCCGAGACTAATGTCTATCATTTACGAAGGGCATTCGTCTGAAGAACTTGGCTAGGTGTGGCGGGCCGCTAATTGGTCGAATGAATTGTATTTCTCCACCTGGAAGTAGAAAAATAATTGTGTCGAATGAATTGTATTTGTCCACTCAGAAGTAGAAAAAAGTTGAAGCGTCGACTGAAACAAATTGTTGATGTTTTTCAGAAGGCTTGCGAGATTGGGTCGCAATACACCCAGATAGAATATGAGAAGAACCAGTTGCAGCTGGAGTACGACGCTATGAAGAAGGTGCTTGAAGACAAGGACCAAGTCCTTGCAAAGCTTAAGGAGAAGTCCGAAGCTAATGAGCAGAAGCTTGCGGACTTTAATAGGTTGGTGGAAGAAAATGATAAAATGAAGAACGAAAGAGATGTGTGGGCAAAAAAGCTTGATTCTATGGCAATGAAGATGCTTGCGGCCCTCATTGATACGTTCTCTTTGCCGAGTGGATTTTTACAAATTTCGCCGAATGAAATGTGACTGATGCTTCGTTTTTCTTCTTCCACAGAATTACGTCCGGACTTCGAGAAAGTGACCTTCGAGGTGGAGCCATACATGGACCCCATTGATACGTCCGCGTCATATATACTTTTCTGAACTCTTTTGCCCTTGTTTTGGACTCTAATTTGCATGATTTGAATGGAACTAACCCGGACTGACGCTGTTTTCAGCATAATTGCCATGGTGTTGTTTTTGCGCAGAAATAGAAGTTCTCGGAATGACCTGGAAATCTATGAGGAATTTTTCTCAAATATATAAAAAATACTGGCGCAAGAATCAACTAGAGGGACGGAGCGAGGAACTCACAAGCCCACCAGGCCCGCCCCCCTGGCCGGGCCTGGCAGGCTTGTGAGCTCCTCAGAGCTCCGCCACCCCCAATTCCAGCCCTATATAACATCTTTCGATCGGAAAAAAATCAGAGAGAAGAGTTCATCGCGTTTTACGATACGGAGGCGCCGCCATCTCCTGTTCTTCATTTGGGGGGCAGATCTGGAGTCCGTTTTGGGCTCCGGAGAGGGGAGATCGTCGCCATCGTCATCATCAACCTTCCTTCATCGCCAATCCCATGATGCTCTTCACCTTTCGTGAGTAATCTCATCGTAGGCTTGCTGGACGGTGATGGGTTGGATGAGATCTATCTTGTAATCGAGTTAGTCTTGACAGGGATTGATCCCTAGTATCCACTATGTTCCGAAGTTGATGTTGCTACTACTTTGCCATGCTTAATGCTTGTCACTAGGGCCCGAGTGCCATGATTTCAGATTTGAACCTATTATGTTGTCCCCAATATATGTGTGTTTTAGATCCTATCTTGCAAGTTGTAGTCACCTACTATGTGTTATGACCCGGCAACCCCGAAGTGACAATAGCCGGCACCACTGCCGGAGATGACCATAGTATGAGGAGTTCATGTATTCACCAAGTGTTAATGTGTTGGTCCGGTTCTTTATTAAAAGGAGAACCTTAATATCCCGTAGTTTCCATTAGGACCCCGCTACCATGGGAGGGATGGACAATCGATGTCATGCACGTTCTTTTCCCTAAGCACGTATGACTACATACGGAATACATGCCTACATTAGATTGACGAACGGGAGCTAGTTACTTATTTCTCCGTGTTATAACTGTTGCATGATGAATCATATCCAACATAATCATCCATTACCGATCCAATACCTACGAGTCTTTTCTACTGGTCCTTGCTACGTTACTTTGCCGCTACTGCTGTCACTGTTGCTGCTGTTACTCTCTTGCTACTCCTGTTACTTTGCTACTACTGGTTACTATTGCTACTGCTGCTATCATAGTACCTTGCTACTGATACTTTGCTGCAGACACTAAATCTTCCAGGTGTGGTTGAATTGACAACTCAACTGCTAATACTTGAGAATATTCTTTCGTTCCCCTTGAGTGGAATCAATAATTTGGGGTTGAATACTCTACCCTCGAAAACTATTGCGATCCCCTATACTTGTGGGTTATCAAGACCTTTTTCTGGCGCTGTTGCCGGGGAGGCACATCTCTATTCTCTGAGTCACTTGGGATTTACGTCTGCTGGTCACTATGAGGAATTCGATAGAGCCAATAACTAAGTCTTGCCCTCCACTACAAGGACAGGTAAGGAACTACCATCTAGCTCTGCACTTGGTTCACCTTCGGTTATGAGTAAGTTTGCGACACCACCTCCTGCTAGAAATCTTGATATGTCGCCTGTGCTTGATGATGCTACTTCTGCTTCCCATGATGCTTATGATGATGCTATGCTTGATACTGCTTTGCCTGATGTTGCCATGCCTGATACTGCTTTGCCACAACGTGCATTCCTTGATGCACAAATTGCTAGAGTTGCTGCTAGATGTGATGATACTAATGAAACTGGTGATACTATTGAGGTAGAACTTGCTATTATGCCTGAATTGCCTGATACGACTGAGCGTTATGTTATGGAAGGAGAGATAGCTGAGGATTTTCGTTCGTATAAGGATATCTATGATGTTGAGAAACTACTGTTCAAGTGGAAAGAAAAATCTCTGAACGCTAGGATGAAATACGACCCGAAGTTTGCTACTTCGCCTATCTTTGTGAGCGATAACGATTATGAATTTTCTGTCGACCCCGAGTTAATCACTCTGGTCGAATCTGATCCTTTTCACGGTTATGAGTCTGAAATGGTTGTAGCCCATCTTACCAAACGGCACGATATAGCTACCCTATTCACTAGTGAGGAAAAGATCCGCCATTACTATATCCTCAAGTTGTTTCCTTTCTCGCTAAAGGATGATGCTATGACTTGGTTCACTTCTCTTGCTCTTGGTTGTGTGCGTAGCCCCCAGGATATGGTCTACTACTTCTCTGAAATATATTTCCCTGCCCCCCATAAGAAGCAAGCTGCCTTGCAGGAAATATACAACTTTGCTCAAGCTGGAGAAGAGAGTCTCCCACAAGATTGGGGGAGGCTTATCCAGCTACTGAATGCTTTGCCTGATCATCCTCTTGAGAAGAATGAAATACTTGATATCTTCTATAATAGACTTACCGATGCTTCTAGAGACCACCTAGATAGTTGTGCCGGTTGTGTTTTTAGGGAACGAACTGTAGAACAAGCTGAGATCCTATTGAATAACATCTTGTGCAATGAGAATGCTTGGACTATTCCTGAACCACCTCCTAAGCCAACTCCAAAGAAAAGAGGTATTCTATTCCTCAGTCCCGAAGATATGCAAGAAGCTAAGAAATCTATGCGAGAGAAAGGCATTAGATCTGAAGATGTCAAAAATCTACCACCTATCGAAGAGATCCATGGTCTCGATAACCCGATACAGGTAGTAGAAGTAAATTCTTTGCATAGGTTTGATGAGAGTGATATTCCTTTTGATAAACCTGCTAGCCTATGCCTGGATGAATTTGATAACTTTGTTGCCAAACAACAGAGTTTCAATGATTATGTTAGTAGACAATTGGAACAGAATGCTCGTATGCTAAGTCATTTAAGTGCTTTTGTGGACAGAAACGTCAATGATCTTAAGCTTCTGAGTAAACATGCCTCTATGGTTACTACTCAAGTAGAACAAGTACTTAAAGCTCGAAATGACTTGCTCAATGAGTTCAATGACAATTCTGTCAGGGTCGTCACTAGAGGCGGTAGAATGACTCAAGAACCCTTGTATCCTGAGGGTCATCCGAAGAGAACTGAACAAGATTCTCAAGAAGTTAGCACTGATGCACCTAGTCATCCTAGAAAGAAGAAGAAACATGATAGGAACGTGCACGCTAGCAACCCTGTTGCTGCTACCCCTGAGAGTCCAAACAATGCCTCTGTTTCTGATGCCGAAACACAATCTGGTGATGAACATGAGCCTAATGATAATATTAATAGTGATGTTCATGTTGATGCTCAACCTAGCAATGACAAGGATGTGGAGATTGAACCTATTGATCTTGATAATCCACAACCTAAGAATAGAAGATACGATAAGAATGACTTCACTTCTAGGAAGCACGTTAAAGAAAGGGAACCATGGGTTCAGAAACCCATGCCCTTTCATCCCAAACCATCCAAGAAAAAGGATGATGAGGATTTTGAGTGCTTAGTTGAAATGATTAGACCTGTCTTTCTGCAAATGCGTTTGACAAATATGCTCAAAATGTCTCCGTATGCTAAGTACATGAACGATATTTTTACTTATAAGAGGAGGATACCCGAGGTTGAGATTTCCACCATGCTTGCTAACTATACCTTCAAGGGTGGAACTCCTAAGAAACTAGGTGATCCCGGAGTGCCTACTATACCTTTCTCCATTAAAGGCAACTAGGTTAGAACTGCTTTATGCGACCTTGGAGCCGGTGCTAGTGTTATGCCTCTCTCTCTTTATCGTAGACTTGCACTGGATAAGTTGTCACCCACTAAAATCTCTCTGCAAATGGCCGAAAAATCAACTGCTTTCCCTATCGACATTTGCGAGGATGTGCCTGTTGTGGTTGCTAACGTTACTATCTTAACGGACTTTGTTATCTTGGATATTCCCGAGGATGATGCCATGGCGTTCATCCTCGAAAGACCCTCTTTAAACACTGCAGGGGCTGTTATAGATTGCAACAAAGGCAATGTCACTTTCCATGTCAACGGTAATGAGCATACGGTGCACTTTCCGAAGAAACAATATCGAGTACATTGCATCAATGCTATCAAAAAAACTTCATCGATTCTTATTGGGAGCTTGGAATGCCCTATACCTCCTGTCAAGATGAAGTATGATTTGCTTGTTGGGGAGATACACATCCCCATTGAGGTGACCTAGTGACTATTCGAAAATTCTCTGTTCTCTTTTGCGATTCGAAAAAGTTTGTCAAGGAGACATGATCAACTTCATTGACGGATTTCTTTTGATGACCATGAGATGGATGAATCGAGGAGTCACAAACCTCTGTTCCAAGCTTTCACCTTCGGTTGCTTAGAACAAAAATGATTGGTTTAGTTCAGTTTTCCCTGTTTTCTGTTTTAGCGTCCCGTAGAAAAGTACCCCGAAAATAAAATTCTCCGAACGTCTTGAAAATCAAGTATGATTTTTTCTAGAATATTTGAAAAATACTGAGACGAATAGCTAGTCTGGGGGATGCGCCAGTGGGTCACAAGCTCAGGAGGCCCGGCCACCCCCCTGGTCGGGCCTGGCAGGCTTGTGGGGCCCACATGCACCCCCTCCACTCATTCTAGCTCTGATCCACTTCTCCTACCTCCAGAAAAAATCATTTCGCAGCTCAAACCCGTGTTCTTGCTCCTCTTGCTGGGATTTTCGATCTCCTTGCTCAAAGCACCATTCTCTGAACTGTTTTGGGGAAATTACTCCTTGGTAAGTGACTCCTCCATTGGTCCAATTAGTTTTTGCTCTAGCGCCTTATACTTCGCGTATTTTTGCTACCTTGGTGACCATGTTCTTGAGCTTTTCATGCTAATTTTAGCTGGTCCCAAGTAGTTTTGATGCGTAATATGGCCTCTAGGCACTTGTGGGAGTAGTTGCTACGAGTTTTGTTGAGCCTTATTCACTTTTCCTTAGAATCACTAAAAATTTAAGAAATTTTCAGAGATAGAAAAAGGAAAAGATGAGGAGGTTCTTAAGAGGCTCTTCAAGCCGTGACCCCAAGGATGAAGGAAGTGAGAAAAAACTAAAGTATCCGGTTCCTCGAGTTGCGAATGTCCAAGCGATGTGTTCTTAAGCGCCGCCGTACTCTATGAGGACTTTTACTACTTGGTGGAGAACGGAGGCCTTACCGCCTTCGTTGAAGATAATTGTCCGCAATACCTCCTCCTCACTAATATCTTCGTATAAAGATTTGACTTCTATCCGAGGAAGAATCCTCCTATGGTTGAGTTCAAACTTTAAGATATCCCCCAGTACATGTCACTCCAGGATTTTTGCAATGTTTGCAAATTACCTTACGTTGGGATATTCATGAACCTCGTCCACGAGACTTGGAAGCTTTCATCAACACTATTCCTGTAGGAGAGGAGAGAGGAGTGTCTTGCGCTAGAGCTGCTAGCATACATTTTCCCGTGCTTCGGTACTTCTCACTATTTGTGGGAAAATGTTTGATTGGCCGTGGGAAAGCTGGGTCACTTAGTTCCCCAGATCTCACGGTCCTGCACGAAGCCCTTTATAATGATAAAACTTATAGCTTGGGCGCTATAGTAGCTCAACGGTTGAACACGAACCGTTCTAAAGGCATTGTCTATGGAGGTATCTATGCTACTCGTCTTGCTAGACACTTTGGGATACCTATTAGACTGGAAGAGGAAGAAGAGATTCTTCTTCCCGAGAGATATCTAGATTACGATAGCATGGTTCGCCATGACTTTCTTGATAGAGGTATAAATAGAAGGATGATTTATAACCTGGTGTTTAGTCAGGGTACTCGTGAGACTATTACTTTGCCTGCTCCTTCTTTGTTCAACCTTCATGCAGGCAGGTACATTATTATGCCCTCGGACATCTACGCATATTGGGCCCTAGCCCAACCACAGGTGCCCGTGCCCGAGCCACCAGTTAAGTACCAGACGCCGGTTTATCAGTGGGAGCCAGAGGAGCTTCCACAACAGTGGCATCCTCAGTCCACTCTGGAGTACCCCGGAGCTGGTTATTTCCCTCCATGGGAGTAGACCAACTTAGGCCAAAAGCCTAAGCTTGGGGAGTACGTGTTTCTCACCGACTTTACATTCTTGCTTATGCTTTCACTTTGTTCGTAGGTGTTCACACTTTGCCACTGTATCATCCATGCTAGTTTATTTCTCTTACTCGTTTTCTTTTCGTGTGTTTGTCTAGTTTGAGAAAACCCAAAAAGATTTTCTTGTTCTTGTTTTGCTTGTTGGGAGCTTTCCCGTGTAAATAGTTTTCTTTTCTTTGGGTAAAGGTAGAAGATCATGGTTACAATGTTTAGTGGCTCTCGCATGCATATCTGTTTATCTGCCAAAGATACCTATTATTTTGTCTTCTCCTTTTTGCGTGCCTGCAGATTCCAGCATAGTCCAATGCACGAGCACTCTTATTATTGTTCACATCATTCGGTCGTGCAAGTAAAAGGCAATAATGATGATATATGATGAAGTGACTGAGCCTGGAAAAGCTGGTATGAACTCGATCTGTTTTGTTTTTGTAAATATGACTAGCTCATCGTTCCTAAATCAGCTTTGTTGTGAGAGAAACAAGTTTGCAATGACAACTTAGAGATCATAGTTGCTGATGCCATGCTTACTTAGCTAGGAGCTTATAATTGTTTGTCTTGGATGCCCACATGAATGTTGAGATGACTATGATGTAGTATGATAGGATGGTATCCTCCTTTGAATGATTCAAGTGGCTTGACTTGGCGCATGTTCACGCATGTAGTTGAAAAAAAATCAACATAGCCTCTATGATATGCATGTTCATGGTGATTTATGTCCTACTCATGCTTGCACTCAATGTTGGTTAATCTCAATGCATTTTGATGACTGTTGTCGCTCTCTAGTTGATCGCTTCCCAGTCTTTTGCTAGCCTTCACTTGTACTAAGCTGGAATACTGCTTGTGCATCCACTTCCATAAACCCAAAGTTGTTCCATATGAGTCCACCATACCTATCTATATGCGGTATCTACCTGCCGTTCCAAGTAAATTTGCATGTGCCACTCTCTGAACCTTCAAGAAATAATCTGTTTTGCATGCCCAAACCGCTCATGTGGTGACAGGGGGTTATCAGTATCTTCCATGGTAGGCGTGTTATCCTCGATATGTGTTTATTCACTATCAGTCACGAGAAAGGGGCCGGTAATTGGAATGCCCAGTTCCATGCTCAAATCGAAAAGATAATTGCAAAAAAAAAACTCCCCTTGGATTGATGTTGGTATGGATGCCACCCGAGTATTCGGCTAGTCGTGGAGTGTGATTGATTGGTGGTGGGGGAGTCAAAACTTTACTTTTCTGTTTGGGAACCGCATACAGCATGTGTAGCGTGGAAGATGGTTAGAACTCTTAGTCATTGCATTGACAATGAAAGCATGCCACCCAAAATTATTGTCTCTATTTTCAAAGCTTGAGCTCTGGCATGTTTGCAAATCAATGCTTCCCTCTGCGAAGGGCCTGTCTATTTATTTTCCTATTGAGTCATCCTCCTCTTATAAAAGCACCAATTAGAGAGCACCTCTGTCATTTTTATGTTTGCTTTTAACTGTGTTGAGTATGACTGTGACTGGATCTTCTTTGCCATGAATTACAATGTTTAGTCAGCCCTTGGTCTTTGAAGGTGATGTGCATTTATGTTTTGCGGTCTCAGAAAGAGCTAGTGAGATACCATCTCATGATTGTTTTGATTGAAGTGTTGACGTTTGAGACTTATTATTATTTGCTCGGTAATTGATTGTGCCATTGATATGAGTATACCGTGAGACCTAGATGTCATTTGCTTTCGTGGTTTGCTTATGATCTTGCTGAAATTCTGGATATGAGTTAGACATAGTTGCAACCACAAGATCAAACAGAGTTCGTCAAAGTTTTTCTTTTGTCTCTTTCAGTTTGTCAACTGAATTGCTTGAGGACAAGCAAGGCTTCAAGCTTGGGGGAGTTGATACGTCTCCGTCGTATCTACTTTTCCGAACTCTTTTGCCCTTGTTTTGGACTCTAATTTGCATGATTTGAATGGAACTAACCCGGACTGACGCTGTTTTCAGCAGAATTGCCATGCTGTTGTTTTGCACAGAAATAAAAGTTCTCGGAATGACCTGTAAATCTACAAGGAATTTTTCTGGAATATATAAAAAATATTGGCGCAAGAATCAACTGGAGGGACGGAGCGAGGAGCTCACAAGCCCCCTAGGCCCGCCCCCCCTGGCCGGGCCTGGCAGGCTTGTGAGCCCCTCGAAGCTCCGCCGCCCCCAATTCCAGCTCTATATAACCTCTTTCGACCGGGAAAAATCAGAGAGAAGAGTTCATTGCGTTTTACGATACGGAGGCGCCGCCAACTCCTGTTCTTCATCTGGAGGGCAGATCTGGAGTCCGTTTTGGGCTCCGGAGAGGGGAGATCGTCGTCATCGTCATCATCATCCTCCCTTCATCACCAATCCCATGATACTCTTCACCGTTCGTGAGTAATCTCATCGTAGGCTTGCTGTACGATGATGGGTTGGATGAGATCTATCATGTAATCGAGTTAGTTTTGACGGGGATTGATCCCTTGTATCCACTATGTTCTGAGATTGATGTTGCTACTACTTTGCCATGCTTAATGCTTGTTACTAGGGCCCGAGTGCCATGATTTCAGATCTTAACCTATTATGTTGTCGCCAATATATGTGTGTTTTAGATCCTATCTTGCAAGTTGTAGTCACCTACTATGTGTTATGACCCGGCAACCCCGAAGTGACAATCGCCGGAACCACTCCCGGAGATGACCATAGTATGAGGAGTTCATGTATTCACCAAGTGTTAATGCATTGGTACGGTTCTTTATTAAAAGGAGAACCTTAATATCCCGTAGTTTCCATTAGGACCCCGCTGCCACGGGAGGGATGGACAATAGATGTCATGCAAGTTCTTTTCCCTAAGCACGTATGACTACATACGGAATACATGCCTACATTAGATTGACAAACGAGAGCTAGTTACTTATCTCTCCGTGTTATAACTGTTGCATCATGAATCACAGCCGACATAATCATCCATCACCGATCCAATGCCTACGAGTCTTTCCTACTGGTCCTTGCTACGTTACTTTGCCGCTACTGCTGTCACTACTGCTGCTGTTACTCTGTTGCTATTGTTGTTACTTTACTACTATTGGTTACAATTGCTACTGATACTTTGCTGCAAACACTAAATCTTTCAGGTGTGGTTGAATTGACAACTCAACTGCTAATACTTGAGAATATTCTTTCGCTTACCCTTGAGTAAGAAAAATAAATTTGGGTTGAATACTCTACCCTCAAAAACTGTTGCGATCCCAAATACTTGTGGGTTATCACCCAATAAGCTGCCTGTTCCTGATGATTTGGCCGTAGATATGTACCGTCTCAACTATCGTCTCGTGAAGGTTGAAGGGTACCTCACTCGGCTGCGAGCTTCTGTGGGGGGAATTGACAAGGAATTGTGGCCTCAGGAGATGTTCCTTGTTGATCTAGAGGCTGTGATGGACCGCCGGGGCCGGGTTCCTGATAGGGTCCAAGCGTGTAAGAAAACAGCTACATGGTGTGGAGCTGATGTTACCCTCTCACTCATCAGGGTCCATTGCAAGGAGGTGAGGGAAGAGAAGCTGAAAGCGCTCCAAGTGGCGAACACCAACAAGCTCCGGTTCAAGAATTTCATGGAGACTTTTATCAGCGCTGTGACTCACATTGCTGATGGAATTGTTCTCAGTACTTTCGTCGAGCCAGCAAGTCCCGGGGGCCCTTGAGAAGGAAACTGTCGTTATTCCCAAAAACTTTAAATTTGCCTCGGTATGCCGAGTTGTTATGTACCGTTAAACTTCGTTCGTGTGTGGAACCCGAGTACTTTATGGCTGCATGGATGACGTTGATCCGTGTCGAGCCCTTTTGAATCTATCCGCTTGTCAGATTTGCGAGATTTGGTTGGTTTACCTTGAGTGTACACATTGCTATTCATCCGAGAAAAGTTTTTGACTTAGGTGATTTGCTCGCAGCTATGTTTCTGAGCGTAAAGTTTTCTTTTCACTCGGATTATATCGTTACTTAGGTGAACCGTGTTTGCAGCTGATCCCCCTAGCGTAAGAATTGTTCTTCACTCGGAGTGCATTTCATACTTAGGTGAAGACTGGTTCACAACTAAGCATCCAAGTGAATAGTTTTTATTCACTCAGAAGAGTTTTGTAACTTAGGCGAATCATGTTTGCAGCTAAGCCTCCGAGTGTGAGGATCGCTCTTCACTCGGAGTATGTTTTGTACTTAGGTGAAAACTGTTAGTAGCTAAGCATCCGAATGAATAGTTTATATTCACTCGGAATAGTTTTATAACTTAGGCAAATCATGTTCGCAGCTATGCCCCCGATTGTGAGGATCACTCTTCACTCGGAGTATGTTTTGTACTTAGGCGAAAACTGGTTCACACCTAAGCCCCCGAGTGAATAGTTTTAATCACTCAGAAGAATTTTGTAACTTAGACGAATCATGTTCGCAGCTAAGCCCCCGAGTGTGAGGATCCCTCTTCACTCGGAGTATGTTTTGTACTTAGGCGAAAACTGGTTCGCAGCTAAGCATCCGAATGAATAGTTTTTATTCACTCGGAAGAGTTTTGTAAATTTTGGCAAATCATGTTCGGAGGTGAGCCCCCGAGTGTGAGGATCGCTCTTCACTCGGAGTATGTTTTGTACTTAGGCAAAAACTAGTTCGCAGCTAAGCATCCGAGTGAATAGCTTTGATTCACTCGGAAGAGTTTTGTAACTTAGGCGAACCATGTTCGCAGCTAAGCCCCCAAGTGTGAGGATATCTCTTCACTCGGATTAGGATTTAGGCGTGTAGCCACTCGACCGGAATAGACAAAAATTGAAGTAGTTATGACTCTGACAAGTAACTTTGTTCAGCAAACTTCATCTGTTACATCAGATCAACCGGTGATCAAGCATAAAAAACGTTTGAGCAAATCTGCATTCCATGCGCGCGGCTCGTCGATCCTCTTCTGGAGATTGTAGAGTCGATAAGCCCCATTGTTCAACATCTTGGTGACGAGGAAAGGCCCTTCCCAAGCAGGCCCTTCGTTGATGATCCACTCGGAGCACCAGATCGCCTTCATGAAACGCCGGACTCCTAACATGCCTTGAGTGAAAACGCCGTAGGTCTTGTTGATAAACTGTTGACCGAATTAGCGCCATCTCGCGTTCCTCCTCCAAGAGAACCACTCCATCTTGACGTGCTTGCTCGGCTTCAGCTTCTGAGTAGAGATCCACTCAGGGTGAACTAGGAAGTAAGTCACCCGGTGGAACGCTTTCAGCTCCATATACCAGGAAGAAAGGCATTCGTCTAGTCGAACGGTTCGGGGTTGTCCTCAGACCCCAGAGAACAGAAGGTAGTTCGGTCACCCAAGAGCTTGCGGCATACTCAAGGTCTCGGTTGAGTCGAGGCTTCAATCCTTGGAGGATAAGACCATTCGCTTGCTCAGCTTGGCTGTTGGTTTGAGGATGGGCAACATATGCATAATCCACTCGGGTCCCTTGGTTAGTGCAAAAATGTCTGAATTCATCCGAGTCGAAATTTGACCCATTATCCGTGATGAGTATGTGCGGAACTCCATATCGGAATGTAATTTCTTTCACAAACTTGATGGTTGTGCGGGAATCCAGCTTCTTGATTGGTTTAGCTTCGATCCATTTGGTAAACTTGTCGACTGCAATGAACAAGTGCGTGAACCCACTCTGACCTGTTCGGAAAGGCCCGACCATATCTAAGCCCCAGACGGAGAACGATGAAATGAGAGGGATAGTCTTCAGAGCAGATGCAGGTTTGTGGGACAAGTTGGAGTAGAACTGATAGCCTTCACAACGGTCGATGTGATCTTTGGCCATTTCATTTGCGCGTGGCCAGAAGAATCCAGATCGGTATGCTTTGGCAACAATGGTCTGAGAGGACGCATGATTGACACAGATCGCCGAGTGGATTTCTTCAAGAATCAGTTCGCCCTCCTCAGGAGAGATGCATCATTGAGCTATGCTGGTCATGCTCTCTCTATAGAGTTGATCACCCATCACTATGAAGGACTTTGACTTGCGGACAATCTGTTGGGCTTCGTCTTCATCCTCTGGCAACTCTCGCCTTAAGATGTATGTAATATATGGTACTGTCCAGTCGGGAGTAATTACCAGAATTTCCATGATCAGATAGACGACTATGGTAACATCAACTTCAGTTTGATTTGAAGCACTTGTTGGTTGTGGGGGCTCTTCTGTGAAATGGTATTCTTGCATAGACGGAGTGTGCAAGTGTTCCAAACATACATTGTTGGGTATAGGCCTTCGAGTGGATCCAATCTTAGCTAATTCATCAGCTGCCTGGTTTTTCAATCGGGGTACATGATGGAGTTCTAATCCTTCAAACTTCTTCTCCAGCTTCTTCACTGCATTGCAGTATCCAGTCATGGCGGGGTTCCTAACATCCCACTCCTTCATCACCTGATTGACCACCAAATCTGAGCTGTCGTAGACCATCAGGCATCGGATGCCAAGTGAAATGGCCATACGCAACCTGTAAAGGAGAGCTTCATACTCAACTTCGTTGTTCGAGGAGTCGAAGTGAATCTGGAGGACATAATTAAGCTTTTCACCTTTTGGAGACACGAGTACCACACCAGCACCGGACCCATTTAACATTTTGGATCCATCGAAGAACATAGTCCAATGTGTCGAGTGTATCTGGGCTGGCTATTGCTGTTCTACCCACTCGGCCATAAAATCAGTAAGGGCCTGAGATTTGATGGCTTTCTTTGCTTCAAACTTGATGTCCAAATATAACAACTCCATGGCCCATTTAGCCACTCAACCCATTGCATCCCGATTTTGAAGGTTCACTGATAGGGGGGCATCACTGACGACTGACATAGAGTGATCTTGAAAGTAATGTGCCACTTTCTTTGCTGTCAAATATATTCCATAAAGAAGCTTCTGGTAATGGGGATACCTTTGCTTCAAAGGAGCCAACACTTCTGAAATATAATAGACTGGACGTTGAACCTTGTAGGATTTACCTTCTTCTTGTCTCTTGACAGTCAGGACTGTACTGACGACTTGATTGGTGGCTGTGATGTATAGGAGCAGTGGTTCTTTGCTGCGCGGAGCATCAAGCACCAGCTGGGTGGAAAGCAGAGCTTTGAGCTCTACAAATGCTTCTTCTTCTTCATCATTCCACACGAATACATCTGACTTCTTCGTCAGTCGGTATAAAGGTAGTGCCTTCTCACCAAGACGAGATATAAACCGACTCAATGCTGCCAGACAGTCCGTAAGTTTTTATACGTCATGCACTCGCACAGGGTTCTGCATTCGGACGATGGCGCCGATCTTCTCGGGGTTAACGTCGATCCCTCGCTTGGAAAAAAGGAAACCGAGTAACTTGCCGCCAGGAACGCCAAAAATACACTTGGCTGGATTTAACTTGATGTCGTACTTCTTCAAATTAGCAAATGTCTCTACTAGGTCAGTCAGCAGGTCGGAACCTTTGCCTGACTTGACCACAATATCATCCATATACGCTTCAACGTCCCGACTGATCTGGTCGAGCAAACACTTCTGGATCATGCGCATCAAGGTTGCACCGGCATTCTTCAGGCCGAAAGGCATGGTGATATAAGAGAAACACCCAAAAGGGGTGATGAAGGCTATTTTTATTTCGTTTGAACCAAACAGACGGATCTGATGTTAACTAGAGTAAGCAACGAAAAAAGACAAACGCTCACATCCCGGAGTTGAATCGACAATCTGATCAATGCGGGTGAGCGGGAAGTGGTCTTTCGGACATACCTTATTAACGTTCTTGAAGTCGATACACATGCGATGGGATTTGTCTTTCTTGGGGACCATGATAACGTTCGCAAGGCACTCGGAGTGCTAAACGTCGCAAATGAATTTGGCCTAAAAGAGTCGTGCCACCTCCTTGTCGTTGCTTTCCTCTTCTTTGATGCAATCCTTCGCAGGCGCTCCTTGACTGGCTTCGCCTTCGGATCCACTCGCAAACGGTGCTCAACCAGCTCCCTGGGTACACCCGGCATGTTAGCACGCTTCCATGCAAAGATGTCCTAGTTCTCATGAAGGAACTGGATGAGCTCGGCTTCCTATTTTCTATCAAGTGTCGTGGATATGTTAGTCCGAGAAGCATTGGGATCCGTCGGGTGGATGTGTACAAGCTTGACCTCACCTGCCGACTGAAAAGCAGACTCAGAAGCAGGATTCCTGGAACGCATTAGGTCGGCCGGGTCGATGGTCTTCCGGTACTCTTTCAACTCTACTACGGCATTTGCTGATCTTCAATCCTTGACCCTTGTTGCAAACACTCTTCAGCTCTCTGCCAATTGCCTGAAACAGTTATGATGCCTTTAGGTCATGGCATATTAATCTTCAGGTACACGTAACATGGTCGGGCCATGAAACGTGCATAACGAGGATGACCCAGAATAGCATGATATACACCGTGGAAGTCCACCACCTCGAACGTCAGCTTCTCTTTGCGGAAATTCCTATTAGGGCAAAAACAGCATCTAGCCCGATCTGGTTGAGTGACTTGGCCTTCTTCCTTGGGATAACTCCATGAAAGGACATGGTGCTCTCGCTGAGTCGGCACATCGGAATGCCCATCCCCTTGAGAGTTTCTGCATAAAGGATATTCAGACCGCTCCCTCCATCCATCGAGACTTTACGAAGGAGAACACCCTCGACAACTGGGTCGACCACCAGAACCTGGCAACCTGGAGTCGAAACAACAATTGGCTGGTCCGACTGATCAAACGTGATGGGGGTCTACGACCACTTTAGGTATGTTAGGGTGGAAGGTACTGCCATGTTAACTTCTCTATTGATGACTTTCAGTTGACTTTTGCTCTTAACGTTAGCAAAAATCACCAGAGTTGCTTGGACTTTGGGGAAGTCATCTTTCTCTTCGTCATTCTCTTCTCCAGGGTCATTTCCACTTGACTGGCCCTCCTTGCACTCTCTGATTAACAGTCGGCACTACCTAGTGGTATGCTTTGGCATTATCAGATTGCCCTCATCATCTTTCTTCGTGTGAAATACACACCATTGATCCAAAACATTCGACTGCATCTTGGACTTCTTGGGGGAAACGGTGCCTTGGACTTTCCATTGAATTTTCCGGCCGCCAGAGCGGATGCTTCTGCTGGTGTAGCATTTTCAACCTTTCTCTTCTGCTTCCGTTTGGAATTCGCGTCAGTGTTGTCGACTGCTTTACCTTTGCCGCTACGGAGGCGGCCTTCTTCTTCCCCGTTTGCATAACTCGTGGCTATTTCCATCATTTTGCTCATTGACAGGTCGCTGACCGGCCAAACTTTAGATATAGTTCTCGGTACTTGACAGCTCCCTTGAAGGCGTAGACTGCTTGGTCCTCGGTAACATTCTCCACTTTGTGGTGGAGAGTGGTCCAACGCTAGATGTAACCGCGCAAGGACTCACTCGGATACTGTACGCAATGCTGTAATTCAGAAAGGCCGGCGGGGCGCTTGCAACTGCCCTCGAAGGTCTTCATGAACACTCGGCCAGATCTGCCCAACAGTATATGCTTGAAGGTGCCAGCTGATTCAGCCATGCGCGGGCCAAACCATCCAGCATCACAGGCAAGTGCTTCATCACAGCATTATCGTTGCCGCTGCCAATCTGTACTGCAACTCAGTAATCATCCAGCCACGTTTTGTGCTTGGACTCTCCTGTGAACTTGCTGACTCCAGCCGCCAACATGAAGTTGGGGGAATATCGGCAGAGCGGATTGCCATGCTGAAACACTCGGGACCGGAAACTGCGATACCACTTCCTCTCGGGTGGTCTCTATAGAGACCATCTGTGTAGGCTATGCCGTTGTCGATCCTTCTCTATGCAAGTACCTCTCTCACATCTAATCCAGGAATCCACTCTCACCGAACGAGCGTCGGTGATCATAGTGTCGGGACACATACAGCCGCTCCGCGGAGGATAATGCACTCGACGGTGGTCATCACGGTGATAACGAGGGGGAAACTAGTTCAGACACTGGTTTCGGTGCTGATACTCTCGGTAGCCCCCGTCTCTGCGATGCTCGGGTGAACCTGGACTGTAAACTGAACGGACTATACGTGCTCTTGGTAAATTACTGTGTAATCTATTAAGGGACTGTGATACAGCTGAGTTCTGCTGATGTGCTTCTTGACGCAAAGCGTGAATCTGCTCTAAGCCTCTACCTGCCTCTGAAGCTCAAGGCTGAAATGAATCTTCTATCTTAGTTGCTGCTGCTACATTAAGTACCGGAGTACGATATACCTCAGTATTGTCATGATGACCGCGTGAGAAGAGTTGTTGCTGACGCCGACTGGAAGTTGGAGGACAACGACGACCGCGTCCAGACGATGGTTCACCGGCCTCGTGCTTGCTGCGACCGAACCAAGGTGGGCTCTCCGCGGAGCCTGCCATGAAGACCTCTGCTGCTCGGTTGCAGCTCTCGCACTCGGAGGGAACGTCAGACTGATCTAACGCCGAGTGGATCGGGTCGCGAAGGAGCAAAACAGGCTCGATGGCAGCGACCTGAGGGGTCGACGGAGATGATGCCTGGTGAGCCACTGCGTGGTTCACGCATCGCTGGAGTCTGGATCGATGAATCACTTGCGATGACGAACAACGGTGTGAAGAGCCGACAGCAGAGTCGACGACTCCCGAAGGAGCGTGCACAGAAGTGCGTTGCTCCACGGATTGGGAGCGCCTCGATGTCGAGTGGCGGTTCCTGAAGCCATGCCGAGTTGTCCGCGACGACGATGAGGGCGCCGAAACGGATCTCACCACCCATGAACGAATCGCCGCCAGAAGACATGATGAAGAGTGAAAAATGCAAACTTGCCGGAAGTCGGTTAGACGTCCGCCCCATAGTGGGCGCCAACTATCGTGGGAATGAACCTGGTAGTAGAGGTGTAGGGTACTAATGGAGAGGCCAGAGTCCTAGCTATGACAACCTTGTACACAAGATGTATGAGTTTAGGCCCCTCTCTTAGAGGTAACAGCCCTACGTCTTAGTGCTCGGGAGCTCTTGCAGTGTGTATTATGTAATACAGGGTGTCCAAATCGTTGTGCCAGAGGGGAGGGTGGCTTATATAGAGTGCGCTACCCCTCATCAAGGCCTCAACATCTAAGGGCTAGATCAATATGAGTTAAAGATATACGTTACTGATAACGCATGCAAGTAATAAATGCTACTAAAGACCATTGGCTAAACGTATGTACGTTGGCCTTTGTACGTGACTTCTGGTCTACAACATCGACTGGAATCCTTCCGAGTGGAACAGGTCGTCGAGTGAATCGGAATGTAGTCCGAGTGTTTGCGTACCGAGTGACTTTTTAGGCGCCATGTCCATCCAGTCGGAATCTTCTGTGTGACCCTTGGCCTAATAATTAGGTACCCTTGAGTAGGACATTCATGTCAGGCGTGTGACCCTACCCTAGTTACATATCCCCATCACCTAGTATGCCCCAGGTTGGTGCTTTTGAAGCGATCGATAATGCTTGACTTCTTTTGTCTATGATAGTTATTGTTATGTGCATAACATAAGACTCACCTTCTCTCTAAACCTTTGTCAATAGGAATTTGGGCTTCGCAAAAATATTTTTCTCTTTCTTGACCTCCTTGGCAATGTAACTAAGACGATAGCTTGTATTACTCCCTTGCTGGTTAACTTTTGCATACTTGGACAATGAACTTGGATGTCATGTTTGGCGTTTGGTTCAATGTATGCTTTAGAGTGGGTAGCATTGGGCTCTTGGTAGTCAACCTTCGTACTTGAGGACGAGCAAGGTTTAACCTTGGGGAGGTTGATGGCTCTATATTTTACGCATTTTTAGAGCTCATTAGTTGCATGTTCCCTTTATATACCATGTCCCATTGAACCAAAGTGTTGCCCATTATGCGTGATTATCGGTATTAACACTTTACATTGTGAGCATTGGACATTTAGTATTCTCCATCATTTTTATTGGGTTTCCTTGTTTTTTCTTGTCTACACGTGTTTTGGAGCAACCTAAGCTAGGAACGATAAAAGGACCAAGGATGGGATTGATACATAGTCAGCCAGGGGTCAGACAAAGTCATTTTATAGATTGCCCCAAATCATGATCTAAGACCGTAAATGGATTGATGTTGTTTATACGAATCAAACGAGCCCAAAAACGTCAAATTCCGAGTTCATAAGAAGATTTACCAAAGGAGATGTATCATGCGAGCACGTGCGCTCATCTTGGTAGTCATTTTACTTCTTCACAGAAAACAAAGAGAGGTCGAGAGCGTTCGATAGTGTTCTAAATGAGTGCATGTGTCTGTTCGAGTGTTCGTTTGGCATCCTCGGCCAGGAGAAGAAAAATAACACAACATTCGACGACGTTCGAAACGAGCACCGCCGTGCATTTGAGCGGTTGGTTCGTCTACGCGCACAGACAGGTAAGCTAGCCCAGTTTGAAGACAACATTCCATACGGGCGCTTGCGCTCGTATGAGCTGTCTTTTTGCGTGTCGGCGGCTCAAATAAGCCTGAGGAAGGAGGTAAATCACCCACATCTCTCTGTTTTATTCTTATTCTTCCTCCAAACTTCTCACAACCCTAACAAAACTTCACCCGATCTCTCTACCCCTTCATTTTTAGTTAAATACTTATGTGTGATCGATCTATGGTACGTTTCTCCTCTCATCCCGAGGTTATTTTTCACAAATCCATGTTCTACATGCCTAGCATTGCCATGTCCATGATATGCATATTTTTATCCAAATTAGAGTTTGGCATGGATTTGTTGATGTTTTGATTACCATAGGATCATTATTGTTTAATGATATTGGACTAAAAAATGTTCTTTATATGTTTACATGGATGTCTTCTTGCATACGATGTGCTTCTAGTTCATCCAACGCACCACCACAACAAGTTTTCACTCAGGGGACTGATACTTGTGATCTGCGTTGGGTTTTCGCTCGGTGTTGCTGATGTGTTGGTTTTTCCCTCCAAGTGTAAAGGGTGATTTAGCACAATGACGACAATAATTCCTTAGTTTGGAAGCAAGGTATCAAACCAGTAGGAAGATCGACAAGACTATGTAAGCAGCACCTGCACACAAACAACAAATCCCCGCAACACAACGCGTGTAGAGGTTGTTAATCCCTTGTGGGTAAGATAAAATGGTAAATATATAGATTTATAGATGCAAAGTAACGGCAAATAAAACACACCAAGGTATTTTTGGGTTTTTGATAATTTATTTTTTAAAATCAGAGAGAAAATAAATTGGGAACGCGAATAGCAAAATAGATCTTGCAAATAGATGATGGAAAATAGACCCGGGGGCCATATGTTTCACTACTGGCTTCTCTCGAGAAAATATCATACGGTGGGTAAACAAATTAGTGTTGGGAATTGATAGAAGAGTGAATAATTATGACGATATCCAAGACAATGATCATATATATAGGCATCCCGTCGAAGACAAGTAGACCGGCTCCTTCCTGCATCTACTACTATTAGTCCACACGACGACCGCTATCCAGCATGCATCAGTGTGTTAAGTTCATGGAGAAATGGAGTAATTCTTTAAGAAAGATGGCATGATGTAGATAGAAGCCATCATTTTATGCTTCGTAGAAATGATACATGTGTGTCATGTCTCCTTCTGTCGCTGAGATTCAACATCGCAAGATCCAACCCATGACAAAGCACCTCTTCCCATTGCAAGATAAAAAGATCAAGTTGTCCAAACAAACCTGAATATCGGAGAAGAAATACGAAGCTAAATTACTGAAGAATGGATATAGTTTCATAGATCTAATCATGAACTCATAGTTCATCGGATCCCAACAAACACACCTCAAAAGAAAGAGGTGCGCGGCGGTGGCAACCGGAGGTGGCAGCCGAAAGGGCCAGCAAGGAGTGGTGGTGGGAGGCAGGCGTAGTGGCCAGAGAGGGGCTAGGCTAGGGTGTGCGGGGCGAATGGGGCTCGCCGGTGGCACGACGTGGGCAGCAGCACAGCGGACAGAGCGAAGCCGGAGGGGAGGGGAGGTGTCGATGAGGGAGGGCGCCAGCAAGGGACATCTGCGCAGGTAAACGATGGGAGGTGGCACCGTAGGGGGTGAAGGAGGATAGGGGGGCTCACAACAATGCGAGCAGGGGGCAGTGTACTCGGGGAAGTCGGAAACAAGGCGGGGAGGGCGGCAGGGACGCCGAAGATGGCCGGTTAGGGAGACAGGGGCTAGCGCGAGAAAACATAGGGGGTAGCCTCGAGGGGGGAGTTGGGAGAGGAGCGGGGGAATGAGGAGGGAGAAGCTAGGTTAGTGGGTGAGGGTGTTTTATACCCGAGGGAGGAAGGCGAGAGCTGGGCCGCCAGTGTTGGAAGGGGTTTGGTTAGTGGCCAGCTGGGCCGGCCACTATAGCGGTGGGCTCTAATGCATAGTAGGTTTTCTCGTTCTTAAACCTTTTTTTTGTTTTATTCGAAAAGGCTCTATTTTAATTTATTTCGAAATAAAAATGAATTTTATCAAATATGAAACATGGCCCTATTATTTACAAGGAAACTTGTGGCACTGCCATAAGAAGTTTGGAAATTATTTGAACAAGGTTGCACTTTTCATAATTCTAATGAGCATTTAAATAAATGATTTGGCCTTTGTTTTAATTGTCTTAGGGCATCTACATACCTTGTAAAATGTTGGTTCATATTTGATAAATATTAGGTGAATATTTGTAAAGCAATGATGATTTTATTTTTCATGTTTGTAAAATATTTAATCCACTTATTATTTGAATTTTGAATTTCAAAAGTGAGTTGGAAACAATATGATTTATATGTGATCAATCACTGTTTAGAAAAATGGATTAGCTTAATCTAGAGGGTTAATGTAGCTCAATTACATTGATAACTATAGCATAAGCTCATGATGTCACAAATAGACACCATCTTTTATCCTTAATAGCAACCATACATGCGTGTCATGTCTCATTCTGTCACCGAGATTGAGCACCTCATGATCGAACCCATCACAACCACCTCTTTCCATTGCAAGATAAAAAGATCAAGTTGGACAAACAAAAACCCAAGTATGAAGAATAAATACGAGGCTATAATTATAAAAAATGAATATAATTTCATAGATCTAATCATAAACTCATAGTTCATCGGATCCCAACAAACACACGACAAAAGAAAGAGTTACATCAAATAGATCTCCAAGTGACCATTGTATTGAGAATCAAAACAAGAGAGAAAGCCATCTTGCTACTTCCTACGTACCCGTAGGTTTAATATGAACTACTCACGCATCATAGGAGGAACACCAATGAGAATGATGAATGTCTTTGTGATCGTGTTCCCCTCCGACAGGGTGCTGGAAAGGGCTCTAGGTTGGATCTCGTGGCTTCTGGTACTTGCGGCGGCTGAAACGATTTTTCATCGACTCCTTTAGGGTTTCTAGAACATATGGGTATTTATGGAGTCAAGAGGCGGTGTAGGAGGTGCCTAAGGCCTCTAATACCCACCAGCGCGTGCCACGGGACCAGGGCGCGCTCTGTTGCCTAGTGGGACACATGGGCCTCGTGTGGTGAGCTTGCTTGGTTCTCGTGTTTCCTTCTCGTCCAAAACAATCTCCAAAACGTTTCGTGTTACTTGGACTTCATCTGATATTGATTTTATGCGAAGGAAAAAACAAGCAAAAACAGAAACTAGCACTAGGCACTATGTCAATAGGGTAGTTCCAAAAAATGATATAAATTGCTATAAAATGATTGTAAAACATCCAAGAATTATAATATAACATCATGGAACAATAAAAGACTATAGATGCATTGAAGACGTATCAGGTTTTCATTGAAGAGGAATGGGTTATTGCAACACAATGTGGGTAAGTATTTCCCTCAGTTATGAAACCAAGTTTTATTGAACCAATAAGAATATAAACCTCAACCGTCTTTAGCGGCTGCACTCAAAAGAACAAACAACTTGCACCCAACACGGGCAAGATGGTTGTAAATCGTCTTGTCTTTTTTGGAAGCAAGTGAGGTATGTAGAGAGTTGTAGACAGTTGTAAATTGCAAAATAAAAAGGAAAACAAATAAATGTTATCAAGGTATTGAAGGTTTTATCAATATGTTGTGAATAGACTTGGGGGCCATAACTTTCCCTAATGGCATCTCTCATGAAAAATAGCATAGAGTGGGTAAACAAATTACTGTTGGGCAATTGAGAGAAAAGCGGATAGTTATATGATACTCACAGCAATGATGATGTGTATTGTAACACCCTGTTTTTAACTGTCCTGAGTGATTTGACATTTCTCAAAAATTATGGCCAATTAAAAAATTTATGAGTGCTTGTGATGCTTGATGTGACTATTGTTTGTTTGCTTGCTTGCATGCGTGTGTTTGATTCTCAATAATTCCTGTTACTCTCCAGACTCAGCTCCTTGACCCAAACCCTTGCCTAATGATCATGCCATGTGTGTAGGACCAAACACTATTTTTTACCAAATATTATTTTTATCAAAAAGCATTTCTTCGATTTAAGCTCCCAAAAAACCCATGAGATGGGATTTGTACTACAAGTCCTCAAATTAGGGAACTTATTTTGCACCAATTATTTTATCTAAAACCCATTATGAAAATGGCTTCCCAAAACCACAATATTATTATTGTAAAAGTTATTTTACTATTTTATTTAAATGCCTGCCTGTGAGCCCAGAAATGGTCTCTTATGAAAGAAAGTTATTTTTATTGCCTTTAAAATATTTGAGAAAATTTAGAGAAACTCAGTGGACATATATATTCCACATATAGAAGTTTAAACACATGGTCATGTTCGAAATATTGGGCAAAACCCTTCAAAACCCTTCCTGCCTATTTCAAGCTTTTGAAACATTTCTATAAGAAATGTTCTCAATAAATTCCTGTAAAATTCTAGCATGTCACATATGATATATGTGATAATCTTACCAAGTTTAATCTCAATCCTAGTTGATTTAATTCCCCTATTTATTCTAAAACCCTATCTGGCCAGATTCAAATTTGAGCAACTCTACATTGCCAAGTATATCCAATTGTGCTCACATTTGGTCGGCATGTTCTGATACTCCAATAATGCATCCACACCAAGTGGTGCATCAAGGATAATAGAAGAACTTATCCCAAGCCCCTCAAAACCCTCTCTGTTGATTTCTCACTTTAATGCTGAAATAATGCCCCCACACATAATATTGGATTTGTGGGAATTCATTTGAATAGATTTGTAAGCAGAAGGCCATTTGTGCTCATTTCATGGGTTTTCCAAGTCTAAATTGGAAACCTTCTCCAATAAATCCCAAATTTGGTGTCCAAGCTTATTTTCATCTATTATTTGATCCTGTTAAGTTCCATATCAATTGAATTCCATCTGGTTGCCCTGACACTCATCAAAGACATTGTGTGCACTCACCTAAGTGGCTACTTTGGCCCTTCCACTATTACCCTTGAGCTTAAATTTCTACCACAGCTCTATATAGTTACATTTTACCTCAAGTAGCTTTGCCAAGGCCTCTGGTCAATTATTGCAGGGACACTCCTTGTAACTACTTCTCATTTTACCCTTGGATCACCATTTTGACCCCTCTTGCCCCACGTCTGCTTAAGCCAAAGCCCCCACCTATTTCCAGAGATTCCCTAGCATCCCAAGGCATTATTTCAAACCATGTTATGGCATGCTCATGTAGGAAAAATGAGGAGCACATCTACAACATGATTATGGCTGAAATGTAGCTTTGTACAACAAGTACTAGCTACCCTCCTCTTCTTGAGCTCAAACTTGGTAGTGTTGTATTTACTGCATAGATAATACTACTAGACATTGTCTTTCCCCAAGACTCCCCATTTGCGACCCACTTTTCTTAGCTATAAGTTTGCTCTTGCAATCTTAACCTCGGTCAAAACCCCACCTAACCAGCCCCAGATGCAACCAAACTCCAGAGTCTCCTTCCTGCATGTGTGCCCTATGTGTTGGACATGTTTGACTAGTCATGAGTGCCCTGTAATCATGAGTGGCCGCGGTGACCACGCTGGCAAAATGCAATATCGGTGCTCTACCCCTTGTCCTCTTGATTTAGCCCGTTTCCGGCCATTGCTGCGTGTCTCAGAGCTCGAGGGCATCCGCCTTGACTGGTCCATGCCCTCCCCGATGCTGGCTAGCCTCCAAAGTGTACCAGGGATGCGTGTCTTCCCCCATGACAGAGAGCACCGAGAGCTCCCAAGCCTTCCTCGGCCGCCCCTTCCATTTTATCCTCTCCCCCAAGCAATTGTTGCCTCCTACACATCTCCCTCTATCCCTGGAGCACCCCGTAGCTCCCTCTAGCCCTCTACATCCCTCCATGCACGACAATGGCCGAAGCTCTTCCACCGGGAGCAGCTCGAAAGCTGCATTCCCCGTGCTTCCCCTCGCCCCTAGGTTCTCTGGCATGCTCTCGTAGGTGTTGTGGAGCACCCCATCACCTCCATCTCCTCCCCAACGCACCAGGTGCCCGGATCCAAAGAGAGAGACGTCGGCCTCTCCACGACCATCGCCGCCGGCACCACTACAGCCCCTCCCTGCAGGCGCCGAGCGTGGGGAATGGGCGCGATGCGGTCCCCCGAGCCCGCCGGTGCGCTCCTCTCGGGTGGAGATGGTCGGAGGCACCGGACCGGTGCTGCTGCCTCACCCTCTCCTGCTCCTCCCTACCGAGTGCTGCCTCTTGAGCTTGTGTTGGTTTTTCCTTTGAAGAGGAAAGGGTGATGCAGCACAGGAGCAGTAAGTATTTCCCTCAGTTTTGGGAATCAAGGTATCAATCCAGTAGGAGAATCAAAGCCATGTGTCTAGAGTACCTGCGCAACCAAAAACGATCTTGCACCCAACGCTATAAAGGGGTTGTCAATCCCTTCAAGATTGATTGCAAAGTGAGATCTGAAGGCGGAAAGTGCAACGAAGTAAATGTGTAAAGCTGAAAATATGATGTGAAGTAGACCCAGGGGCCATAGTGTTCACTAGAGGCTTATCTCAAAATAGAAAATATTACGATGGGTGAACAAATAACTATCGAGCAATTGATAGAACCGCGCAAAGTCATGCCGATATCTAAGGCAATGATCATACATATATGCATCACGTCCAAGGCAAGTAGACCGATACTTTCTGCATCTACTACTATTACTCCACACATCGACCTCTATCCAGCATGCATCTAGTGTATTGAGTTCATGACGAACAGAGTAATGCCTTAAGAAAGAAGAGTTGATATTGTTGGATAAACTCAAACCAATGATGAAAACCCCATATTTTTACCCTTGATGGCAACAACACGATGCATGCCTCGCTACCCCTTATGTCACTGGGTGAGGTCACCACACGGTATGAAACCAAAACCAAGCACTTCTCCCATTGCAAGAATCATAGATCAAGTTGGCCAAGCAAAACCCACAACTCGAAGAGAATTACAAGGATATGAAATCATGCATATAAGAGATCAGAAGAAACTCAAATAAGTTTCATAGATAATCTGATCATGAATCCACAATTCATCGGATCTCGACAAACACACCGCAAAGAAGATTACATCGGATAGATCTCTATGAATATCATGGAGAACTTTGTATTCAAGATCCAAGAGAGAGAAGAAGCCATCTAGCTACTAGCTATGGACCAGAAGGTCTATGGTGAACTACTCACGCATCATCGGAGAGGTCATGGTGTTGATGAAGAAGCCCTTCGTATCTGAATCCCCCCTCCGACAGGGCACCAGAACATGCTCCAGATGGGATATTGCGTAGACAGAAGCTTGTGGCGGTGGAAAAGTATATTCGTGGATCTCTCGCAGAGTTTTGGATTTTCAAGAATTTATAGGCGGAAGAGGTAGGGCAGACGAGCCATAGGGGGCCCACAAGCCTGCTAGGCGCGGCCCCCCTGGCCGCGCCTAGGGGGCTTGTGGGGTCCCCTGGTGGCCCCTACCTTGGTTCTCACGGCTCGTGCGTATCTTCTGTTCCGGAAAAAAATCTTTTCAGAAATTTTATTCCGTTTGGACACCGTTTAAAATCCTCCTCTGAAAAGGGTCAAAAACACGGAAAAAACAGGAACTCACACTTGGCACTGAGTTAATAAGTTAGTCCCAAAAAAGATATAAAAGGCATACAAAACATCCAAAGTTTGACAAGATAATAGCATGGAACCATCGAAAATTATAGATACGTTGGAGACGTACCTAGCATCCCCAAGCTTAACTCCTGCTCGTCCTCGAGTAGGGAAGTGATAAAGACATAATTTTTGATGTGGAATGCTACCTAGCATAGTTGTCCTTTGTAACTTATTTCATGTGACATGAATGTCCAGATCCGTAAGATTAAAAACAATAGTTTTCCATTAACATGGAAACAATAATACTTCAAGCAAACTAGCAAGGTAATCATGAACTTTCGAAATAACAAGGCCAAAGAAAGTTATCCCTACAAAATCATATAGTCTGGCTATGCTCCATCATCCCCACACAACTAATTTAAATCAAGCACAACCCCGGTATTGGCCAAGTAATTGTTTTCGCACTCTTACTTTCTGAAACCTTTTTCAACTCACACGCAATACATGAGCGTGAGCCATGGATATAGCACTATGGTGGAATAGAGTGTGGTGGTGGTTGTGAGACAAAAAGGAGGAGATGGTCACATTGACTCGGCGTATCAAAGGACTATTGAGATGCCCATTAATAGATATCAATGTGAATGAGTAGGGATTGCCATACAAAGGATGCACTAGAGCTATAAGTATGTGAAAGCTCAAAAGGAGAACTAGTGGGTGTGCATCCAACTTGCTTGCTCACGAAGACCTAGGGCAATTTTGAGGAAGCCCATCATTGGAATATACAAGCCAAGTTATATAATAAAGATTCCCACAAGTATATGGTGGTGACAAAATGAGAGGCTCCCAATCATGAAGAGCATGGTGCTAATATGAAGCACAAGTGTGGAAAGAGATAGTAGCATTGTCCCTTCTCTCTTTCTCCTCTTTTTTTGTTTGGGCTCTTTGGCCTCTCTCTTTTTTCTCCCCTTTTTTGTGTGGGAAACTTTTACCTCTTTTTTTTATTATTTCCTCACATGGGACAATGCTCTAATAATGATGATCATCACACTTTTATTTACTCATAGCTCAAAGCTTAGAACGATGATGACTCTATACGAAATGGCTCCGGCAGTGTACCGGGATGTGCAACGATCTAGCTTGGCGTATGACATTGAAACATCTCGCTAGCTATGTTACGATCATGCAATGGCAATATGAGAGTGACGACACAAGTCACAAGACTGAACGGTGGGAGTTGCATGGCAGTATATCTCGGAATGGCTATGAAATTGCAATAGTAGGTAGGTACGATGGCTGTTTTGAGGAAGGCATATGGTGTGTTTGTGCACCAGCGAAAATTGCGCGGTACTAGAGAGGCTAGTAATGGTGGAAGGTGAAAGTGCGTCTATACCATGGAATCACATTAGTCATGAAGAACTCACATACTTGTTGCAAAAGTTTTTATTAGTAATCGAAACAAAGTGCTAAACGCATACTCCTAGGAGAAGGGTTGGTAGGTGTTAACCATTGCGCGATCCCCACCGCAACACAAAGGATGACCATCAATAGATCAATTATGCTCCGACTTCCTCACATAGCGGTTCACCATACGTGCATGTTACAGGAATCACTAACTTCAACACAAGTATTTCTAGATTCACAACACCCTACTAACATAACTCTTAATATTACCAAATCCACGTCTCAAAACTAATTGAGAGGAATCAAAACTT
This sequence comes from Hordeum vulgare subsp. vulgare, assembly GCF_904849725.1. Lineage (NCBI taxonomy): Eukaryota > Viridiplantae > Streptophyta > Magnoliopsida > Poales > Poaceae > Hordeum > Hordeum vulgare. The sequence continues at coordinate 311,327,599 of NC_058520.1, forward strand.
CTCTTTCTACTCAATTCACATGAAGGTGGAAGTTTTTTTGTATCCTCTTTGGGTACCTATCACCTTTGGGACTACTTTCATAGCATAAGCCAACTACCAAGTTACGCACCACCGTGCTCTAAAAGATCTAAGTGAAGCACATAGAGAAAAAATGTCTAGCTCAAAAGATATAAGTGAAGCACAAAGAGTATTCTAGAAAATTCATGATGAATGCATGTCTCTCTCAAAAGGTGTGCAGCAAGGATGATTGTGACACGACAAAAAGAAAAGACTCCTATGATACAAGACGCTCCAAGAAAAACACATATCATGTGGTGAATAAAAATATAGCTCCAAGTAATGCTACCGATGGATTAAAGACGAAAGAGGGGATGCCTTCCCGGGGCATCCCCAAGCTTAGGCTTTTTGGTGTCCTTGAATTTGGCTTGGGATGCCTTGGGCATCCCCAAGCTTGAGCTCTTTCCAGTCTTTATCCCTTTCTCCATGAGAACATCACCCAAAACTTGAAAACTTCACAACACAAAACTTAAACAGAAACTCGTGATATCATTAGCACAAGAAAACAAACTACCACCTCTTTAGGTACTGTAGCAATCTTGATTTCTATTTACATTGGTGTTAGATTACTGTATTCTCACTTTTACATGGCTAGTACCCCCAGATACTATCCATAGTTTCATCAAAACAAGCAACCAACACAACAAAATTAGAATCGGTCAAAAACAGACCAGTCTGTAGCAATCTGTATACTTCGTATACTTCTGGTACCTCAAACATTCTGACAAATTACGACAAGTTGGGAAAAAGGCACATCAACCAGAAGAAAAAAGAATCAACTCAAAAGCTCTTTCCGAATAAAAACGAAAAATAATATTGTGAGCGAAAATTTTCTGTCTTTTTCCAGTAGGATCAAACAACCATCACCAAAACTAGTCATAAAGGTTTTGCTTGGCTCAAACACAAAAAGAAACACAAAAAACACAATCATAACAGAACTATGACGGTGTGGACGCAACAAAAGAGAAAGAAAAAGATAAATTCATTGGTTTGCCTCCCAACAAGCGTTATTGTTTAACGCCCTTAGCTAGGCATAAGGCGATAGAATCCCGTATCCTTGTCTTTGGTGCTCAAACCATAAGTAGCTCTCATCATGGATTCATAAGGCAATCTTATTTTATTTCTAGGAAAATTCTCCATGCCTTTCTTTAAAGGAAATTGAAACCTAATATTCCCTTCCTTCATATCGATGATAGCACCAATAGTCCTTAGGAAAGGTCTACCAAGAAAGATAGGGCATGTAGGATTGCATTCAATGTCAAGCACAATGAAATCCACTGGTACATAGTTCCTATTTACAATAATAAGAACATCATTGATCCTTCCCATGGGTTTCTTGACAGTAGAATCCGCAAGATGTAAATTAAGAGAACACTCCTCAATCTCATTAAAGCCCAGAACATCACAAAAGACTTTGGAATCGCGGAAACACTAGCACCCAAATCACACAAAGCATTGCATTCATAGTTTTTTATTTTCATTTTGATAGTAGGTTCCCACTCATCATGAAGCTTTCTAGGGATAGAAGCTTCCAACTCAAGTTTGTCTTCAAGAGATTTTATCATAGCTTCGACGATATGATCGGTAAAGGCCTTGTTTTGGCTATAAGTGTGTGGAGAGTTTAGCATGGATTGCATCAAGGAAATGGATTCAGTCAAGGAGCAACTATCATAATTCAATTCCTTGAAATCCAAAGTAGTAGTTTCATTACTACTCAAAGTTTTGATATCTTCTACTCCACTTTCAATGCTTTTAGCATCAAGATATATGGACTCCGAATCATTGGGGCGTTTTTCAACCAAAGTGGATTCATATCCAGCCCCATCATCATTAGGTTTGAAACAAGAAAACAAGGATTCAATGCGAGTCACACCAAGCACTTTAAGATCTTTGTGATTCTCATCACGAGAACACGCCTTTTTAAGCCATTCATGTCTAGCACGAATTTGGGCAGTTCTTTCTTTGCTCTCACTCATGGAAACACGCATAGCTTTAAAAGTTTCATCCATATTGATCTTGGGAGGAGCACATCTAACTTCCAAAGCATCAATATCACTAGACATTATATCAACACTCCTAGCCAAATCGTCAATTTTGAGTAGTTTTTACTCCATGGACGCATTGAAAATCTTTTGTGAGTTGATAAACTCTTTGATATTACTCTCTAGATCAGAGGGTAATCTATTGTGATTTACATGAGTATTGTTGTAGGAGTTGCCAAACTTATTAGAGGGGTTACTAGGAAAAGGCCTAGGAACATAGTTTCCTCTAAAAGCATTTTTGTTGCCAAAATTATTCCTACCAACAAAATTAACGTCCAAGCTAGCGTTGCTACTCTCAATCAAGGAAGACAAGGGCATATCAGTATGATCCAAAGGAGCACTTCTACTAGCAACCAAATTCATTAACTCATCCATCTTAGCACTCAACAAGTTAATTTGTTCTATAGCATGTACCTTTTTACTAGTAGGTGACCTTTCAGTGTGCCACTGAGAGTAGTTTGTCATGATATTGTCTAGGAGTTTTGTGGCTTCTCCTAACGTGATTTCCATGAACGTTCCACCTGAGGCGGAGTCCAAGATATTTCTAGAAGCGAAATTCAAACCAGCGTAGAAGATTTGTATAATCATCCAAAGACTCAAGCCATGAACGGGACAATTTCTAATCATCAATTTCATTATCTCCCAAGATTGTGCAACATGTTCATGATCAAGTTGCTTAAAATTCATGATATCATTACGGAGAGAGATAATCTTAGCCGGCGGAAAATACTTGGATATATAAGCATCTTTGCACTTGTTCCAAGAATCAATACTATTTTTGGGCAAAGATGAAAACCAAGTTTTTGCTCGATCTCGCAACGAGAACGGAAAAAGCTTCAATTTAATCATATCATTATCCACATCTTTCTTCTTTTGCATATCGCAAAGCTCAATGAAGGTATTAAGATGGGATGCGGCATCTTCACTAGGAAGGCCGGAGAATTGCTCTTTCATAACAAGATTCAGCAAAGCAGCATTGATTTCGTATGATTCCGCACTAGTGGCGGGAGCAATCGGAGAACTAATAAAATCATTATTATTAGTATTCGAGAAGTCACAAAGTTTTGTGTTTTCAGTCATGGTGACTTCAGCAACCAAACAAGCACACAAGCCAACAGAAAGCAAGCGAGAGAAAAGGGCGAACACAAAAGGAAAATATTTTTTTTCTAAATTTTGTTTTTCAGAAGTGGGGGAGAGGAAAATGAGAGGCAAAAAAGTAAATGCAAGAGATGAGTTTGCGACACTTACTTGGATGAGTTCTTGACTTGATCCTCCCCGACAACGGCGCCAGAAATCCTTCTGCTCCGTCTTGAGCTTGCGTTGTTTTTTCCCTTGAAGAGGAAAGGGTGATGCAGCAGAGGAGCAGTAAGTATTTCCCTCAGTTTTGAGAACCAAGGTATCAATCCAGTAGAAGAATCAAATCCAGGTGTCCAGAGTACCTGCGCAAACACAAACGTGCTTGCACCCAACGCCATAAAGGGGTTGTCAATCCCTTCAAGATTGATTGCAAAGTGAGATCTGAAGGCGGATAGTGGAACGAAGTAAAAGTGTAAGGATGAAAATATGATGTGAAGTAAACCCGGGGGCCATAGTGTTCACTAGAGGCTTCTCTCAAAATAGCAAATATTACGGTGGGTGAACAAATTACTGTCGAGCAATAGATAGAACCGCGCAAAGTCATGACGATGTCTAAGGCAATGGTCATACATATAGTCATCACGTCCGAGACAAGTAGACCGATACTTTATGTATCTACTACTATTACTCCACACGTCGACCACTATCCAACATGCATCTAGTGTATTGAGTTCATGACGAACAGAGTAATAGCTTAAGCAAGATGCCATGATGTACAGGGATAAACTCAAAACAATGATGAAAACCCCATCTTTTTACCCTTGATGGCAACAACATGATGCGTGCCTCGCTACCCCTTCTGTCACTGGGTCAGGTCACCGCACGGTATGAACCCAAAACCAAGCACTTCTCCCATTGCAAGAATCATAGATCAACTTGGCCAAACAAAACCCAGAACTCAAAGAGAATTACAAGGATATGAAATCATGCATATAAGAGATGAGAAGAAACTCAAATAAGATTCATAGATAATATGATCACAAATCCACAATTCATCGGATCTCGACAAACACACCGCAAAGAAGATTACATCGGATAGATCTCCATGAAGATCATGGAGAACTTTGTATTGAAGATCCAAGAGAGATAAGAAGCTATCTAGCTACTAGCTATGGACCCGAAGGTCTATGGTGAACTACTCATGCATCATTGGAGAGGTCATGGTGTTGATGAAGAAGCCCTCCGTATCTGAATCCCCCTCCGGCAGGGCACCAGAACGTGCCCCAGATGGGATCTTGCGGAGATAGAAGCTTGCGGCGGCGGAAAGTATTTCCATGGATCTCTCGCGCAGTTTTTGATTTTCAGGAATTTATAGGCGGAAGAGGTTGGGCACACGAGCCAGAGGGGGCCCACAAGCCTGCTACGCACGGGCCTCCCTGGCCGCGCCGAGAGGGCTTGTGGGGTCCCCTGGTGGCCCCATGCTTTGGTTCTCACGTCTCGTGCATATCTTCTGTTCCGAAAAAAATCTTTTTGGAAGTTTTATTCCGTTTGGACACCGTTTAAAATCCTCCTCTGAAAAGGGTCAAAAACACGGAAAAAACAGGAACTGGCACTTGGCACTGAGTTAATAAGTTAGTCCCAAAAAAGATATAAAAGGCATACAAAACATCCAAAGTTTGACAAGATAATAGCATGAAACCATCAAAATTTATAGATACATTGGAGACTTATCACCTAGCGGGACGAAGAAGAAGGGCCCGACAGGCAGGCCCCCCTGTCTGCGATCCAGGGGCCAGGCCTGGCCATTTTAAGTGGATACGCCCCAAGCTGTAGGCCCCTCCCCTCATGAAAGACGGATCCCTTGGAATGCACCTTCAGCGTAGCAGCTACGCAGGCAGCCGAGCCACTGGACCGGCCCGGGCCGTTATCTTGCGCCCAAAGCGCAAGCTAGCCCAGCTCTAGTGAGGCCCTCTTTCCCCTTTTCTTTTATCAGTAAAGTTCCAAAATCCATAATAAAATCATATGAGTTCCAAATTTGATGATTCAAAATCCTGCAGGTTCCTAAAATCCAGGGCTATCCAAAGATGTGCTTTGCACATATTTCCAAACAACTTTACTGTTGTATCATTAATCAAATGTAGATATGAATACTCGTAGCCTCACCTAGCAAAAATACCACAGGATTCAAATCAACTCCAAATGGAGTGATGCCAAATTCTAGAGCCTTCTAATATCATGCCCTATTTTTGAAGCCTTGGTCAACATTTTTATTTGGCCTCATTCTGTTGCATTAAATAAATAGCTTCCTTTTGATATTTATCCAATATTGGAAAACCTCTAGAATATTCAAATCAACTCCAAATCCAGTGAAACAACTTCCTAAATATATCTAAAATCATGCTCTGTTTAATGAGTGCCTCTACTCATTTTTATCATAATATATTCTATAGGCTTATTTTAAGATCACCTATTCTTCCTTTCATCCATTCAAATTCCTTGATGGTCCAAACATCCCATAGCAAACTTCAGTTATTTTTCTTCTGAACAGATAGGTCAAAGAAAAATAAAACTCCTATTATTTAACACTTTTTTTCTGCTTGCTATGTGGCTTACTATGTTTGTTTCCGACGATAGTTGACGGTGTAGACGGAGTACTCGGAGTTGGACCGAAAGACCTCGAAGACCCCAAGGACTTATGGGAGAAGGCAAGCAACCCTTTGACCATGTTTGAGAAAAATATTATTTGCATGGTAAGTAGAGCAATTATTCCCATTGCATATGATCATGAGTATTCAGTAAATCATCGATACGATGTTACCGATGGCTCATCCGGAGCACTTGCATTTGAGCATGATCCTACCACCTATGAGGGTCACGCTAATATCATGTTGACAAGTAGACAGTAGTTCTACGCATAATAGAAGCACGAGCATGATGATGGTAAATATCAAAGGTTTTATGAAAACCCCGTTGGGTGCCACTAATGCGCAAGGATGATGATGAGTTAGGTGGCCACTTGTGAAGAAGTGGTGCACCGGGTATATTTGGTGTGAGTGGTTTCGGAAATGGGATTAGATTTATGATGTGTCGACCGTCCCAACCTTACATGTGCGACCACGTTACCCCTTTATGGGATGGGGCTTTGTTGATTACTCTGGTGGGTGGTAGCAAGGAGCCACATTACTAGTGGCGGGAGTGATGTGTGGTCACTCTCGTGACGGGGTCGTGCCAGGTAGGACGACTATGCCGTTTTTACGTGTTCAGGGCACACCGTTGGTACCCGCATGGATGATACTGTCCAGAGTTGGTGCTCGTAAGATGAATATCATGTGGGTTGGGTACCAATCGAGTGGAACTCTTTGTCTAGTATCGTCAGGGGAAAGGCATTGATCGGGTATGTTATATACAGTGAATCGTGGATGAAACAAGTGTTTCTCGGATCTCGTGGGTACAATGTACAACCTCTACAGAGTGTAAAACTATTTGAATAGTCGTGTCCACGGTCAAGGATAGTTGGGTGGTGCTTCCTGAACTACGTCGAGTTGTTTCTGCATAAACCAAGTGTGTGTGTGTGTGTGTGTGTTCAAAGTATTATCTGAAAGAGTTGATATGACCATGTTTGGTGACTTGGCGTATTGGATGAACCCGGAGTGTTTAACCCATAGCAGATTTGTTGATATCTATAACCTGTTCTTCTAAATACTATCTAGCTTATGATGTATATCCATATCCGTCTATGGTCATCTTTATTTACATTCAAAGCTTGCTTTCCGCAAATGCCGCATATCATTTATTACCATACCAACTGCATTATCCACATCATGGGCTGTTTGTGAGTACATTCAAAGTACTCATTGGCTTGCCACTGGCTATTTCATTGACTAGGTATGAGAGATCAGGAAATGGTGAAGAACACCTTGGTGACGTTCCTACGGGCTAGGACGATTCCCAGTCAGAATGCTTGTAGGTTAAGGCTGATGGCATGGGTTCACGCTTTTGACCAATATTTCCGCTATTGGTCAAGTTTGGTGTGTTGGCCCTCAAGGCCCTATATATGTAATACTTGACCATAGTGGTCACTTATTATATCAAACGGTATGTATGGATGTAAGACTCTTGTTATTCAGTTTCTGTGAGTTCGGTGAGCATTGATATCTAGGATTAGTGAGCACGTTCATTCAGCGATCTCGACTCGTAAGTCATGGTACCCACATGTATATAGGCATCACGTCCATAAACAAATAGGTCGACTCCTGCCCGTACCTATTATTATTACTCCACTCATCGTCCGCTATCCAGCATGCATCTAGAGTATTAAGTAAAACAGAGTAATGCATGGAGAAAAACGACATGATGTAGAAAAAGTAAACTCAAGCAATATGAATAAACCCCTTCATTTTATACTTAGTAGAATCACCAAAAATATGCATCTTGTCCCATTCTGTCGCTAGGATATAAAAATTCACGTGGTTGAACCTACCAGAACGCACCTCTCTCACCGAATAAATATTGATCTAGTTGGCCAAACTATTTCAATAGACCGAAGAGAATTAAGAAGCTATCATGATCATGCACATAAGAATCATATAATATTTCATAGAAGACTCAAATATTTATCATGAATAATCTGAACATAAAATCACAATTCATTGGATCCCAACAAAGGCACCGCACAAAAGTGAATTACATCATCTGGATCAAAGAGAAGATGCGATGAGCATTGTATTGAAGATCAAGAGAGAGAGAGATTGCCTTCTAGGTACTGCCATGGACCCGTAGGTATGTAATGAACTACTCACGCATCATCATGAGGGCAGAAAGGTTGACGTAGAGGCTCTCCATGATTGATCCCCCTCTGGCAAGTGTCGGGGTAGGTGTGTACTCGATCACCCATGGGACCATTGGCCCTTCGTGGTTCGACAAGGAGATCGCATCACACAAAGAGCAAAAACTATGAGGCAGCATGATGATGACACTCGAGGCATTTACCCAGGTTTGTGCTACTCAGAAGCGTCAAACCCTACTCCTACTTTGATGGATTGATTTGGGGAAGATGGAGCTCGCACACCGTTTTGCTTGACAAGGGTTGCCGCGGAGAGCTTGTGCGTACAAATGATCTAGCGTCTGAATCCTATGATAGGTTGCATTGGGCCTCCTTTTATATCTAAAGGGGCATCCACAATGGCAAAAATACATGATTCAATACCTAACAGTGCTATCATACCTAACTCTAGCACTCAAGATAGAATGCCATAAATGCAGCCATAGGTAGCGTGCGGTGGTGCGTCCCCGGCAAGCTCCTGCCATCGCTTAGCTGGTTATTGCTTGGTGTCATGACACACCTCTGTACGGGTATCAACTGGTCGTAATCTATCTTCCGGTGCGTCGCCACGTATCTAGAGAGATCCACATAGCCATCTGGGAGCTCGACACCTCATCGATACGTGACTCGTGTAGCGATGAAGTGGAGCGGTGGCAGATTGGCTCGCGCTTGCGGGGGGGGGGTGACTTGCCGTGCCTTATCAAGGATGCTTGTGCCTTGGTCCAGGGCAAGCGCCGAGGATTCATGGAGTGTCTTGGGCCCGTCGTGGGATACTGCATAGGTCTTGCCAGCGTCTGGTTTTGTATTCTTGCCTGGGTTCTCGATTGCCTTGGAGGGTTATGCTCCTACGCTTGTGCATAAGTTAGGGGCACTGGGTAACCATTGCTAGAGCATCGGCAGGAGCCCCCGGTCCTAAGCCATATGTGCTTGCCCCGCGGTGTTAGGCCAGGCTTAAAGTTCACGCACGGGCGTGAAATTGCAAAGGGGTAACCGCCAACCCTTTGTTCTGCACTGTCCCACCACTTCAAGTCATTTCCGCCACGCGTGCCGCATGCATTGCGAGAATCTTGCGGTGGGTGCGCGTAACTTCAATGTCTGGTTGTCGCTATTGGAAATATGCCCTAGAGGCAATAATAAAGTGGTTACTATTATATTTCCTAGATCAAGATAATTGTCTATTATTCATGCTATAATTCTATTAACCGGAAACCTTAATACATGTGTGAATATATAGATCACAATGTGTCCCTAGTGAGCCTCTAGTTGGCTAGCTCGTTGATCAATAGATGATCATGGTTTCCTGATCATGGGCATTGGATGTCATTGATAACGGGATCACATAATTGGGGAATGTTATGGTGGATAAGACCCAATCCTAAGCATAGCACTAGATCATATTTTTCGTCTGCTAAAGCTTTCCTAATGTATAGTATCATTTCGTTAGACCAAGATATTGTGCAACTCCCGGATACCATAGGAGTGCTTTGGGTGTATCAAACATCACAACGTAACTGGGTGATTATAAAGGTGCACTACAGGTATCTCTGAAAGTGTCAGTTGGGTTGTACGAATCGAGACTGGGATTTGTTACTCCGTGTGACAGAGAGGTATCTCTGGGACGACTCGGTAATCCATCATCATAATGAGCTCAATGTGACTTAGGAGTTATCCACAGGATGATGTGTTACAAAACGAGTAAAGAGACTTGCCGGTAACGAGATTGAACAAGGTATAGGCATACCGACGATTGAATCTCGGGCAAGTATCATACCGGTAGACAAAGGGAATTGCATATGGGATTGATTGAATCCTCGACATCGCGGTTCATCCGATGAGATCATCGTGGAACATGTGGGAACCAACATGGATATCCAGACCCCGCTGTTGGTTATTGACCAGAGAGGTGTCTCGGTCATGTGTTCATGCTTCCCGAACCCGTAGGGTCTACACACTTAAGGTTCGATGATGCTAGGGTTATATGGGAATAGTGTACGTGGTTACCGAAGGTTGTTTGGAGTCCCGGATGAGATCCCGGATGTCACGACAAGTTCCGGAATGGTGCAGAGGTAATGTACCGGAACCACCGAAAGGGTTCCGGGGGTCCACCGGGAAGGGGTACTAGCCCCAAAGTGCTACATGGGCCAAAGGTGGATGGGAACCAGCCCCTAGGTGGGCTGGTGTACCACCACTAAGGGACCAAGGCGCACAAGGGGTGGAGAGGGGCAAAACCCTAGGCGTGGAGGGGCACCTTTGGGCCCTAGGCCCACCCTAGGGCGCCTCCACCCTGGGGCGCCGCTGTCCTTGCCTATCTAGGGCCGTTGCACCCCTTAGGGTGGGAAACCCTAAGGGTGGGCACCCTCCTCCCTCTCCTCCTATATATAGTGCAGGATTTGGGGGCAGTTTTGAGACACAATTGCATCTCTCCGCGGTGCAGCCCTACTCCTCCTCCTCCTCGTCCTCCGTAGTGCTTGGCAAAGATCCACCGTCACCATGCCGTCATGCTGCCGGAGATCTCCCTCGACCTCTCCTCCCTCCTTGCTGGATCAAGGTGTTGGAGACGTCACCGGGCTGCATGTGTGTTGAACGTGGAGGCGCCGTTGTTCAGTGCATAGATCCGAATCCACCACGATCTGAATCGCTGCGAGTACGACTCCATCAATCGCGTTCTAATAACGGTTCTGCTTAGCGACCTTCAAAGGTATGAAGACACTCTACCCCTTTGCTCGTTGATGGTTTCCCCATAGATAGATCGTTGTGTGACATAGGAATTTTTTTGAAATTACTACGTTCCCCAAGAGTGGTATCAAAGCTAGGTTCTACGCATAGATTCTATGCACGAGTAGAACACAAAAGTTGTGGGCGCTAATTTTTCAATTGCTTGACGTTACTAGTCTTATCTTGATTCGGCGACATCGTGGGATGAAGCAGCCCGGGCCGACTTTACACGTACTCTTACGTGAGTCTTGTTCCACCTACCGACATGCACTTGTTGCATAAGGTGGCTAGCGGGTGTTTGTATCTCCCACTTTAGTCGGATCAGATTGGATGAAGAGGGTCCTTATGAAGGGTAAATAGCATTGGCATATCAACGTTGTGGCTCTCACGTAGGTAAGAAACATTCTTGCTAGAAACCCTAACCAGCCACGTAAAACTTGGAACAACAATTAGAGGACGTCTAACTTGTTTTTGTAGGGTGTGCTATGTGATGTGATATACCCAAAAGGATGTGATGTTACATATGTGATGTATGAGATTGATCATGTTCTTGTCAGAGGATTCATGACTTGCATGTCGACGAGTATGACAACCGACAGGAGCCATAGGAGTTGTCTCAATTTATTTTATGAGATGCAACGCCATGTGATTACTTTACTTTATTGCTAAATGTTAGCTATAGTAGTAGAAGTAATAGTTGGTGTGACGACTTCACGGATACACAATGATGGAGATCATGGTGTCATGCGGGTGACAATGATTATCATGGTGCCCCGAAGATGGAGATCAAAGGAGCAAGATGATATTGGTCATATCATGTCACTATATGATTGCATGTGATGTTTATCATGTTTTTCATCTTATTGCTTAGAACGACGGTAGCAAAGATAAGATGACCCCTCATTAAAATTTAGAGATATGTATTCCCCTAAGTGTGCACTGTTGCGAAGGATCATTGTCTGGAAGCACCATGTGATGATCGGGTGTCATAGATTCTAACGTTCGCATACAACGAGTGTAAGCCAGTTTACTCACGCAGAACACTTAGGTTGACATGACGAGCCTAGCATGTACATACATGGCGTCGGAATACGGGAGACCTAAAGATCGAACATGAGTTGTATGGTTGATACGATCAGCATGGAGATGCTCACCATTGATGACTAGTCCGTCTCACATGATGATCGGACATTGGCTAGTCGACGTGGATCATGTAACACTTGGATGACTAGAGGGATGTCAATCTAAGTGGGAGTTCATTAGTAATTTGATTACATGAACTTAATTATCATGAAGCTAGTCTAAAATTGTCTTTACAAATATTGTAGATTCAATGGCCAACCAAATGTCTCATTCAACTTCAACGCGTTCCTAGAGAAAACCAAGCTGAAAGATGATGGGAGCAACTATGCGGATTGGGCTCGTAACTTAAAGCTCATCCTTACTGCATCCAAGAAGGCATATGTCCTTAATGCACCGCTAGGTGATCCTCCCATTCCCGCGGCAACCCAAGACGTTAGGAACGCTTGGTAGTAGCGGAGTGATGACTATTCTCTGGTTCAATGCGGCATGCTTTACAGTTTAGAACCGGAGCTCCAAAGGTGTTTTGAGCAACACAGAGCATATGAGATGTTCGAGGAGCTGAAACTTGCTTTCCAAGCTCATGCCCGGGTCGAGACATATGAAGTCTCTGACAAGTTATTTAGCTATAAGATGGAGGAGAATTGTTCTGTCAGTGAGCACATACTCAGAATGTCTGGGTTGCACAACTGCTTGACTCAGCTGGGACATGAACTTCCGGATGATGCGGCCTTTGATAGAATCCTCCAGTCGCTTCCACCTAGCTATAAAGGCTTTGTGGTGAAGAACTACATGCAAGGGATGGAAAAGACCATTCCCGAGTTGTATTCAATGCTGAAATCTGCGGAGGTAGAAATCAAGAATAAAATCAAGTGTTGATGGTGAATAAGATCACCAGTTTCAAGAAGGGAAAGGGTAAGAAGAACTTCAAGAAAGACGACAAAACAGTTGCCACGCCCGGTAAACCAGTTGCCGGGAAGAAGCCAAAGAAAGGACCCAAGCCTGAGACTAAGTGCTATTACTGCAAGGGAATTAGTCACTCGAAGCAGAATATCCCTAAGTACTTAGCGGATAAGAAGGCCGACAACGTCAAAGGTATGTGTGATATACTTGTTATTGATGTGTACCTTACTAGCGCTTGTAGTAGCTCCTGGGTATTTAATACCGGCGTTGTTGCTCACATTTGTAACTCAAAACAGGAACTGCGGAACAAGCATAGGCTGGCAAAGGAAGAGGTGACGATGCCAATCAAGAATGGTTCCAAGGTTGATGTGATCGCCGTCGGCACGCTACCTCTACATCTACCTTCGAGATTAGTTTTAAACCTCAATAATTTTTATGTACTACCATCTTTGAGCATGAACATTGTATCGGGATCTCGCTTGATGCAAGATGGCTACTCATTTAAATGTGAGAATAATGGTTGTTCTATTTATATGAGTGGTATGTTTATGTTCATGCCACGTTGGTCAATGATTTATTCTTAATGAGCCTCGATCGTGATGTTACACATATTCATAGTGTGAGTACCAAAACATGTAAAGTTTGATAATGATAGTCCCACATACTTGTGGCACTGCCGCCTTGGTCATATCGGTGTCGAGCGCATGAAGAAACTCCATTCATATGGACTTTTGGAGTCTCTTGATTTTGAATCAATTGACACATGCGAACCGTGCCTCATGGTCAAGATGACCAAGACTCCGTTCTCCGGAACGATGGAGCAAGCAACCAATTATTGTAAATATTAAATACCGATGTATGCGGTCTGATGAGCGTTGAGGCTCGCGGTGGCTATCATTATGTTCTCACCCTCACTGACGATTTAAGTAGATATGGGTATCTCAACTTAATGAAGCACATGTCTGAAACATTTGAAAGGTTCAAGGAATTTCAGAGTGAGGTGGAGAATCAACGTGACAAGAAAATAAAGTTCTTACGATCTGATCGTGGAGGAGAATATTTGAGTCATGAGTTTGGCACACACCTAAGGAAATTTGGAATTGTTTCACAACTCACGCCGCGTGGCACACCGCAGCGTAACGGTGTGTCTGAACGTCGTAATCATAGTCTATTGGATATAGGGCAATCTGTGATGTCTCTTACCAATTTATGGTTATCATTTTGGGGATATGCATTGGAAACTGCAGCATTCACTTTAAATAGGGCACCGTCTAAATCCGTTGAGACGACACCGTATGAATTATGGTTTGGCAAGAAACCTAAGCTGCCGTTTCTGAAAGTTTGGGGCTGCGATGCTTATGTGAAGAAACTTCAACCAGAAAAGCACGAACCCAAAACGGAAAAATGCATCTTCGTAGGATACCCTAAGGAAACTATTAGATACACCTTCTATCTTAGATCAGGAGGCAAAATCTTTGTTCTCAAGAACAGATCGTTCCTAGATAAAGAGTTTCTCTCGAAAGAAGTAAGTGGGAGGAAAGTAGAACTTGATGAGGTAATTGTACCTCCTCTCGAACGGGAGATTAGTGCAGCACAAGAAAATGTTTCTGAGGTATCTGCAACGGCTAGAGAAGAAGTTAATGATGATGATCATGAAACACTAGATCAAGTTGCTACTGAACCTCGAAGGTCCACAAGGGTACGTTCCGCACCAGAGTGGTACGACAACCCTATCATGGAAATCATGTTGTTGGACAACAGTGAACCTTCGAATTATGAAGAAGCGATGGCGGGCCTGGATTCCAACAAATGGCTTGAGTCCATGAAATCCGATATAGGATCCATGTATTAGAAAAAGTATGGACTTTGGAGGACTTGACCGATGATCGGCGAGCCAAAGAAAATAAATAGATTTTTAAGAAGAAGACTGATGCAGATGGTAATGTGACCATTTATAAGGCTTGACTTGTCTCTATGGGTTATCGACAAGTTCAAGGGATTGCTACGATGATACCTTCTCACCCGTAGCGATGCTGAAGTCGGTCCGAATCATGTTAGCAATTGTCCCATTTTATGATTATGAAATCTGGCAAATGGACGTCAAAACGGCATTCCTGAACGGCTTTCTTAAGGAAGAATTGTATATGATACATCCGGAAGGTTTTGTCGATCCTAGCAATGCTAACAAGCTATGCAAGCTCCAGCGCTCCATCATAGGCTGGTGCAAGCATCTCAGAGTTGTAACATTCGCTTTGATGATGTGATCAAAGCGTTTGGGTTTGTAGAGACTTATGGAGAAGCCTGTATTTAGAAGAAAGCGAGTAGGAGCTCTGTAGCATTTCTGATATTATATGTGGACGACATATTGTTGATGGGAAATGATATAGGACTATTGGAAAGCATAAAGTCCTATTTGAATAAGATTTTTTCAATGAAGGACCTTGGAGCAGCTGCTTACATGTTAGGCATCAAGATCTATAGAGATAGATCAAGATGCCTCATAGGTCTTCACAAAGAACATACCTTGAAAAGATATTGAAGAAGTTCAATATGAATATGGCTAAGAAGGGGTTCTTGCCTGTATTACAAGGTGTGAGGTTGAGTGCGACTCAACAACCGACCATAGGGGAAGATAGAGAAAAGATGAGTATCGTCCCCTATGCTTCAGCCATAGGCTCTATCATGTATGCCATGCTGTGTACCAGACCTGATGTGAACCTTGCCATAAGTTTGGTAGGGAGGTACCAGAGTGATCCAGGAGTGGATCATTGGACAACGGTCAAGAATATCTTTAAGTACGTGAAAAGTACTAATATATGTTTATCGTTTATGGAGGTGTTGAAGAGCTCGTCGTAAAGGGTTACGTCGATGTTAGCTTCGACACATATCCGGATGAATCCAAGTCACAAACTGGATACATGTATATTTTGAATAATGGGGCAGTTAGGTGGTGTAGTTGCAAGCAAAGCGTCGTGGCGGAATCTACATGTAAAGAGAAATACGTAGCTGCTTCGGAAGCAGCACAAGGAGTCTGGATGAAGGAGTTCATCACCGATCTTGGAGTGATTCCCAGTGTGTCGGGCTCGATGACCCTGTTTTGTGACAACACGGGTGCTGTTGCCATTGCAAAGGTGCCCAGGTTTCACAAGAAGACCAAGCACATCAAGCGCCGCTTCAACTCCATTCGCGGATACATCCAGGATGGAGATATAGATATTTCTAAAGTACATACGGATCTGAATGTCGCTAACCCGTTGACTAAACCTCTTCCACGAGCGAAACATGATCAACACCAGAACTCTATGGGTGTTCGATACATCACAGTGTAACTAGATTATTGACTCTAGTGGAAGTGGGAGACTGTTGGAAATATGCCCTAGAGGCAATAATAAAGTGGTTATCATTATATTTCCTAGTTCAGGATAATTGTCTATTATTCATTCTAAAATTGTATTAACCGAAAACCATAATACATGTGTGAATATATAGATCACAATGTGTCCCTAGTGAGCCTCTAGTTGGCTAGCATGTTGATCAATAGAAGATCATGGTTTCCTGATCATGGACATTGGATGTCATTGATAATGGGATCACATCATTGGGGAATGATGTGATGGACGAGACACAATCCTAAGCATAGCACTAGATCGTATTGTTCGTCTACTAAAGCTTTTCTAATGTCAAGTATCATTTCCTTAGGCCATGAGATTGTGCAACTCCCGGATACCATAGGAGTGCTTTGGGTGTATCAAATGTCACAACGTAACAGGGTGATTATAAAGGTGCACTACAGGTATCTTCGAAAGTGTGTGTTGGGTTGTACGAATCGAGAATCGGATTTGCCACTCCGTGTGACGGAGAGGTATTTCTAGGCCCACTCGGTAATCCATCATCATGATGAGCTCAATGTGACTAAGGAGTTAGCCCTAGGATGATGTGTTACGAAACGAGTAAAGAGACTTGCCGGTAACGAGATTGAACAAGGTATAGGCATACCGACGATCGATTCTCGGGCAAGTATCATACCGGTAGACAAAGGGAATTGCATACGGGATTGATTGAATCCTCAACATCGTGGTTCATTCGATGAGATCATCATGGAACATGTGGGCACCAATGTGGATATCCAGACCCCACTGTTGGTTATTGACCGGAGAGGTGTCTCGGTCATGTCTGCATGCATCCCAAACCCATAGGGTCTACACACTTAAGTTTCGATGATGCTAGGGTTATATGGGAATAGTGTACGTGGTTACCGAAGGTTGTTCAGAGTCACGGATGAGATCTCGGTCGTCACGAGGAGTTCCAGAATGGTCTGGAGGTAAAGATTCATATACAGGAAGTGAGGATTTGATCGCCAGAAGCGTTTCAGGCGTCACCGGTAATGTACCGGGACCACCGGAAGGATTCCGGGGGTCCACCGGGAAGGGCCACAAGTCCCAAAGTGCTACATGGGCCAAAAGTGGATTGGAACTAGCCCCTAGGTGGGCTGGTGCGCCACCACTAAGGGCCCAAGGAGCACAAAGGGTGGAGAGGATCAAAACCCTAGGTGTGGAGGGGCACCTTTGGGCCCAAGGCCCACCCTAGGGCGCATCCACCCTTGGCCGCTGCCCTCCTTGCCCATCTATGGCTGCCGAACCCCTTAGGGTGGGAAGCCCTAAGGGTTGGCACCCTCCTACCTCTCCTCCTATATATAGTGGTTGGTTTGGGGCTATTTTGAGATACAATTGCATCTCTCCACGACGCAGCCCTACTCCTCTTCCCTCTCGTCCTCCGTAGTGCTTGGAGAAGCCTTGTCGGAGTACTACGCAGCTCCACCGTCACCATGCTGTCATGCTGCCGGAGCTCTCCCTCAATCTCTCCTCCCTCCTTGCTGGATCAAGGTGTTGGAGACGTCACCGGACTGCACGTGTGTTGAACGCGGAGGCGCCGTCGTTCAATGCATATATCGGAATCCACCGCGATATGAATCGCTCCGAGTACGACTCCATCAACCGCGCTCTAGTAACGCTTCCGTTTAGCGATCTTCAAAGCTATGAAGATACTCTACCCCTTTGCTCGTTGCTGGATTCTCCATAGATAGATCCTTGTGTGACGTATTTATTTTTTTCAAATTACTACGTTCCCTAATAGTGGCAGGAACCACAATGTCATGGATTGGATAGATGGGGCGGTTACTAGTTCGCCCGTGATAGTTGGAAATGACGTAGGTGGAGATGGGCGGTGACCCTTGGAGCATAGGAGAGCTAGCCCCCCGCATCCTCCCTATAAAACTGCGAGGGGTGAGGTAGGCGATGCTCATCCATCCTTCTCCTCTCCTCCAACCTACGGTTACCTGGCTTGCTCTTTTCTTGCTGTCTTCCCCTGATGGTTATGGGAACTGTTCCAGAAAATGTTTCTACCACCATCAAATCTTCCTCTTGTAACCAAGCCCTGCCCTTGTTCCGAATAGATGGCCCTGGCATGAGAATCATATGGAAGAGCTTCAGGGGGAGTGGGTGGCGGATTGGTCGCGTCAGGGACGCGTTGTTTCGGTCTTGATGGAGTGTCGTGTGGTCGACGCCACGCTTAAATCCATAATGGAAACACACATTCGATCGTCGCTCTTGTGCTCCTTCTTCTAGGTGATGGAGAAAAATTGTCGGCCAGGTACCCGGTTGCCTACGGGTGGATGGAGCGGCGATTCTCTTGGTATCACAGTAGAGTCCCCTGCCCATGGGGCAACATTTTGCGCACATGGGTAGGAGTATTTATCCCGCGTGTTCTTCTCAAGGACATGGGGTATTTGTGACATCCTCGACTTTTGCTACAGTAAATATTGTATTTAAGCTACAGTGATCACCCGCTAATGATGCCACATCATCGAGAATTACCGTCGTTGACCCGCATTGAATTTCTATCCGGATTGAGAAGTTGAAAACAAAAGAAAAGTATATTTATAAATTCATATTAACTATTAGAGGAAGATATGTATAAAAGAAACTATTAAAAATAATAATAATAAAGGAAAGAAAAAAAGAAATTAGAAAGAAGAAATAATAGAAAAAGAAAAACAAAACAAAACAAAAGAAAAAAAGAAAAAAAAAGAAAGAAAAGGAAAAAACCCCCACCCCCGTGGCCGACTGGGCCAAAGTGGCCCGGCCGAGCCGGCCCACCTCACGCCCCTGAAACCCTAGGGCGAGGGAGCCCCCCTGCCTCGCTCCCTCCCCTCCCACTAGCGCCGCCACCCCACCCAGCGCCCACCAGCCCTCCCTCGCCAGGCCCCACCTCCCACCGATCCCTCCGCTCCTCTCGACCACGAGAGGAAATATCTCTCGTCTCTCTCTCGTAACCCATCCCACCGACACCACCATCTCCTTTCTCTCTCGGTCCTATCCCCCCCCCACCGAGAGGCTCCCAACCTCCCGTCGCCCCCCCCCCAGATCCACCTCGCCCACTCCCCGGCCGGCGAGCTCCTTCCTCACCCCATCGCCGGCCTCTCCCTCCACTGGCCCTCCCCTACAGCCTCTCCCCCACCGGCCTCCACTCCCCACCCGACCGGCCACCTCCCGAGGCCGCCTCTCCAACCCGAAGCTCCCCCTCCTCACCTCACCAACTCCGACGAGCCAACCCGCCGGCCGGCCTCACCTCGGCCGGACCCCTCCTTCAACGCCGCCCCCCTCCGGGAGGGCCTCTTCCTCACCAACCGACCTCGCCGGCACCGCATCGTCTTCCTCCTCTCCATCACCTCCGCCTTCCCGCGAACTTCGGCTTCACCGGGCCGTCTCATCAAAGTTGGTGAGCCCCTCCTCGGGCTCCTCCCACCATCTTGTTCCCCTCGCCGTCCCGGTTCCGTTTCGGCAAACGGGGCTTCGATCCGTTGACGTTTGACTCCGGTAGGAGGAGATGAAGTTGGCTCTCTTCTATGTTGAGGAACTTAACAGAGACTCTGTGCTGTGTTCTCTGTTGTCTGTTAACAAAGAGAGTTGTGAGAGATGAGAGTTAGAAAATAAAATAAAATAAATGATGTATTAGATGTGTATGCATGTATGTATGTATGAGATGCGATGTATGTATTTGCGTATATAGATATTTGGAGGAATATAATATTTGCAAGATTATGTATCTGTGAATAAAACCAAGTATTTGGCTTAAAGCCACTTACCGGTGGGGCCAACGTCCCCGCTGTCTATGACAGAGAGGCCCCACACCCTCTCTTTAAGTTAGGTGAAAATATAAATATAAATATAAAAATAATTTTTTTATTAAATAAATAAATAGATATATCAGTTAATTAGTTAATTGGATAATTACAATAATTAGAGCATGTCACGTGGGTCCTCCATTGAATTAATCTGATAAATCAATATTTCATCTATATTAAAACTTGTGCCTATGACGTTCGGGACCCGCTCGTCAGTTGACCAGTCAAATGTTGATGTTAGCATGACATCATGCTGATGTCATAATAGCTTTTTATTAAATTATTTAAATCTGTTTTTAATTCCTAAGTATTGAATAAAACTTTAAAAATTAATATTAAATAATCCATAAGTCAGATCAAAATATTTTCAACATGAAAGTTGATCAGCAGAACGAGACGAACCCGGATACACGGTCCATTCCTCTGTCACGTGTCCCTAGCATAGCAAACATGGAATATTTTCGTCGTTTCCAGTCTGACCGGTTGTAGCTCGAGACCCGGAAAATATTGTCAGATATTCTTCCAACCCGTCTATGACGGATGTTGCTACGTTAGCTCATGTCTAGCCTGCATCTTGCCATGTCATGCTTTGTGTTGCACCGTTGCTATTATTTATTGTTCCTTCCCCCTCTTCTTACCGGTAGACCCCGAGACTGACGCTGCTACCGGGTACATCTACGACCCTACCGATCAGTCCTTTGCCGCAAAGCAACAAGGCAAGCAAACCCCCTTCATCATTACTATATCACTTATGTCTTTCTTCCTACTGCTTGCATTAGTATTTTGCTACTGTTGTAGTTAGCTCCTATATCTGATACATAGCCTAATTTTGATGAACTGCTACCTTCAGTCCTGTACTTTAATATGCTTAGTATAGGTGGAGCAGTCATCCCCTCTGACCCCGTAGTCCAGCTGCCCCGCTTGTTTTCAAATCTTGATCTGTGATCGACGAGCCAGACCCGACATAGCACATTCACCTCCTTCGGTGTACGACGCTACAGAGATACTACCGGGTACCGAGGGTGACACCTCGCTAAGTACTCCTGATGATATCTCTGAAGTATAGCTAGTCGGTCGTGGTTATCGAGGGTGATTCCTCTTTCACCATTCCTGATGAAGCCTCTGTCGTGAAACCCCTCAAGTGTGGGACCCTGAGCGTGATTCCTCTAAGCCCACCTTGACGGGTACATCATTCGGAATCCAACGAGGGTGATACCTCAGATTCCCCCCAATGTTACAACCACAGAGTTACTCGACCTTGTTACTGGGATCTTTGGTGATTAGTTGTAAGACGGGTGGATTCCCGTGAGACTGTGTTGTTGGCCTAATTAAAATGTTAATGGATTTGTGTATTTGATGTGGGTTGGTCGGAGACCTTTTCGCACTAACCGGTTACGCGGGAGGAATTGTGGGTACTCGGCATCGCGGTATCGTAGTGGCGCGCGCCCAAGTGGTCCCGAGATGCATAGCGCTTGTGATTAAGGGATGCTAGGACTAACGTCGGCCGCCCTCGCATCGTGCAGGTGCGCGGAGGGGAACTGGGCCCATGAACCCTTTGTGCTTAGGATTTAGACCGGCGGGCTGACCTCTCTGATTAGTCTTAGGTGGGGCTGCGACGTGTCAATATTCCGAGGCCGGGCAGGACCGAGAAAAGTATGTCCGGCCAGAGTGTTATCGAGCGTGACGGGACATGTGGTGCACCCCTCCAGGGATGAAAATTAACTATTCGGATAGCCGTGTCCACGGTTACAGGACGACTTGGAGTTGTACCCTGATCTTATACAACTACAATTGTTCCTTAACTGGAATTAGTTTGCCTCGGGATTACTTCCTCGCCGGTAGTCGAGGGAGGATCTTTAGGTGCGACCTCACTTTAGTATTGCTGCAACAATATGACTATTATTGTTTTACCCCTGTTCTACTCTCGTCTATTGCTGCAAGACCCTGAAGATGCTAGTCTTTGATAGGACTAGGCCTTCTCTCTCTATTCTCGCATTGCTGCAGTCAGTCCACATATAACACCCCTCT
Source organism: Hordeum vulgare subsp. vulgare (assembly GCF_904849725.1). Taxonomy (NCBI): domain Eukaryota; kingdom Viridiplantae; phylum Streptophyta; class Magnoliopsida; order Poales; family Poaceae; genus Hordeum; species Hordeum vulgare. Next base: position 311,349,506 of record NC_058520.1, read on the forward strand.
TCTTTGATACTGATGCATATTTAGAATAGTTCTGATGTAAGACTTCCGAGTACTTTGGATGAGTACTCACCGCTGCTTTGCTCCCCCCTTGTCCCCTTGATCCGTTTGCTGCGACCAGATGTTGGAGCCCAGGAGATGGAGTTTTCCTGCCGACGCATGCCGTCCCGATGGTGTCTTCTTCATGGAGGCCGCTGAAGCCCAGGAGTAGTTAGGAGGTTCCCAGGCAGGAGGCCTCGCCTCGTTCAATAGTTGTATCTTTTTGCTAGCCTTCTCTAAGGCACCCCATGTTTTATGTCTGTACTCAGACATTTGTTGCTTCCGCTGACTTGTGTGTTTATCGAGCTTCCGTATTCTAGCCCTCGAGGCCCCTGGCTTGTAATATGAAGCTGATGTTATTTTATTAGTGTCTAGAGTTGTGTTGTGATATCTACTCGTGAGTCCTTGGGTTTGATCGTACGCATTTGCGTGTATGATTAGCGTATGATTAAACCGGGGGCGTCACAAGTTGGTATCAGAGCCGACTGCCTGTAGGTAGCCCCCTTTCCAACTCCTTGGCCGAAGTTGAGTCTAGTGTTTGAAAAACTTTACTAACACTGATATTGTGGCTTACGGGACCACATCTCAATTGGGTGGTATTAGTATCTTTTACTCCTTTCCTATACTCTGGACTCTACTCTCTCTTCTCTTTAGGGTCAAAGATTTTACTAACTCTAACATTAGGTTCTCGTAATCACATCAACCCGGAGCGCTGGACTATCTACTCTTTCTACTGAATATATGTTACACACACTATCATTTGACATCCGTCAATCTTATTTTCATATGCGTCCCGCAAGACAACACGTGCGCCTGACACAGGCCACTGAGACGACTGAGTTCCCGGCCATTTTGGTCGACCTTCTGACCAGGCTGGGATATCGCCGGTACCCTGAGTACACTGTGTTCGAGGATTTCCGCGAGTACAACAAGTACCAGTACCAGGCTGAGGTTCGCATCTTCGACCAGAGGGGCAGCGAGACCCTCGAGCGCCACGTCTTTTGTGGTATTGGAGTGTCGGTCGAGATGGACGTCCATGATGCGGCCTACATCGCCCTCACCCGTCTCCGTGGAGCGTAACCTCACCTGGAGGAGAGCCCTTTCAGATACATCCCGCATGCTCCTGCTGGGGATGACACTGGGTCTGATCTCACTTCCTACGCTTCTGACGTTCGGGAGCACATCGACCGTTCCTACGTCGCTGTCTGCGCCCCCTACGTGACGCGTCGCTACGACACGCGTTTTCTCGTGCAGTACACTGAGGCAATGGATCGTGCTTTCCGAGCTCTGACTGTGGAGCTGTATGCTACGCGCGCTCGTCTTTACAACGCGTTGACAGAGCTGCAGCCATCACACTGCCCGAGGGTTCCCCCTATGCGATTCCGCGAGCCGAGCAGGACAGAGCTACCATCAGCTCTCGAGTGGACTAATGTTGGGGGTAGAACCCCTGCACTTGGACCTCAGCTCCTCGACTGGATGCGGTACCCTCACCAGAGTCACAACATGACACATGGTCCTGTCCCTACCTTCTATCACCGCCAGCTACCAGGATTCGATCGTCCTCTCCGACGTTGATGTAGCCTTATCGCTACATCTCATTGTGGTACTCTTCCACCGCGTGCCTGCGCGCCGCCTAATGAGTCCAGGGTATCGTCTAATGCGTCCGGGCTATTGCCAAATTTCGAATTTGCAATCGTTAGTCTGTAATCGAACTTATGTATGGGTCTGTATGTCGAACTCAACTACTATGGAGTATCTATCGCATTTCCCTTTCATTATGCTTGATTACTCCGTGAATGCGTGCGATGCCTTTGCAATTACTTTAAGCTAAACTACCCCTGTTAAATATTTAACAGGATGGTTAGACCAGCTGGCCGCCCGCGTGCCCCTGCCAACGATGCACCACCCCCGCCTCCTGAGTATATGGCGGGGATGATCCAATAGTTTGAGCTGAACCACCAGTTTATGCAAGGGCTCATGGATCAGTTCCAAAGGCCGAACATGAACCAACCGCAAGGCGTGACACTGCAAGACTTCTGCCGCCTCAACCCTGCGATCTACCGCAGCTCAACTCAGCCTCTTGATGTTGATGACTGGCTCCGTGACATTTCTTATGAGCTGGAGTCTGCCAATGTGCCCTTGGCGAGCTATGTCAACTTTTCCGCCTAATTTATGAAGGGTCCCGCTGCTCAATGGTGGGACATCCACATGCGCTCTCAGCCCGATGGAACTATCATCACTTGGCCAGAGTTCAAGGCTGCTTTCCGTGCTCGCTACATTCCTCAGGGAATCATGGACCAGAAGAAGCGTGAGTTCCGGAACTTGGTCCAGGGCAACAAGACTGTGAATGCTTATCAGCGGGACTTTCTGGACTTATCTCGCTATGCTGAAGAAGACATTGCAACTGATGCACGCAGGCAGGAGAAGTTCCGTGAAGGCCTCCACCCTGATATTAAGCTGACACTCCTCGCTCACGACTATGCTAATTTCGCCACCCTGGTGAACAAGGCTATTCAGGTTGAGACTGGTCTGCAAGAATACAAAGATAGCAGGAAGCGCAACCGTGACATGGGCTCATCTTCGGGCTCATCTGCACAGAAGCAGCAGATCTGGATTCCCAACAACATTTACCATGCACCTGCTCCTGCTCCGAGGCCGTCCTATGCTGCACCTCGCCTGCCTCCTCCACCACCTAGGCAGCCGAGGCTTCCAGCTCCACCGCCTCGAGTTCCTCCTTCCCGTCCTGAGGACAGGCTGTGCTTCAAGTGTAGCCGTCCAGGTCACCGTGCTAGAGACTGCAGGCAGAATCGGAATCAGCTGACACTTCCCGCAACTGGCAGTGGCAACAACCAGAACCACAACTTCAACGCTAAGCCTTCTTATGTTCGTGCTCAGGCCAACAACATTGATATGGGTCAAGCTCAAGACCAGCCTGCTATCGTGATGGGTACACTTCTCGTTAACTCAGTACCTACTTCTGTATTGTTGGATACAGGAGCATCGCATTCCTTTATGTCAGAAAGTTTTACATTCATGCATGGCATTAAGTACGAAGAGATGAACGTCCCAATAATGGTAAACACCCCCTCGGGCCAATGCCGACCCTCCATGGTCTGCTCCAATGTCCCCATTGAAGTTGAAGGATTGGAATTCTTTGCGTCTCCCATGTTATTAAGTTCTTCCAACATTGATCTCATACTGGGGATGGACTGGTTGAAAGCTCATACGACATCGGTCGTTTGTGCCACCAAGACCGTCCACCTCCTACACCCTTCAGATGAATTAATAAGCTACCATGCTCATCTCGTTCGTAATGCTGAGGCACAGTTGTATGCTTTGAATGCATTAAATGCGTCGCCTCTTGAAGGGATTGAAAACATTCCAGTGGTCCGAGAATTTCAAGATGTCTTTCCAGAAGAACTTCCGGGGATTCCCCCTGCTCGAGCTGTCAAGTTTGTCATTGACTTGGTACCCGGTACCACTACTATTGCCAAGCGTCCTTATAAAATGCCACCACATGAACTCCTTGAACTTAAGCAAGAAATTGACAACTCGCTCCGTCTGGGTTTCATCCGTCCGAGTTCCTCTGCTTGGGGAGCACCTTCTCTCTTTGATAAGAAGAAGGATGGGACAAATCGATTGGTTCAAGACTACCATCCTATCAACCAGGCCACTATTCAAAACAAATATCCTCTCCCTCGGATAAATGATTTGTATGATCAACTTGCTGTTTCAGCCGTCTTCTCTAAGCTCAACTTGAGATTGGGATACCACCAGATCCGTGTTCGCAAGGAGGATATTCCAAAGACCGCCTTTGTTACTCGTTATGGATTATACGAGTACACCGTCATGTCCTTCGGCTTAACCAATGCACAGGCAACCTTCTCTCGATTAATGAATTATATATTCATCGACTACCTCGACAAATTTGTCGTGGTATATCTGGATGATATTCTGGTATTTTGGAAGAACAGAGAAGAGCATGTTGAACATCTTCGTCTTGTACTGGATAAGCTTCGGGAGCATAAACTCTATGCGAAGTATTCCAAATGTGAGTTCTGGCTAGACGAAGTGACTTACCTTGGTCATGTGATTTCCAATGATGGTATTGCAGTCAACCCCGAACGAATTCAAGCTATTCTTGACTGGACTCCCCCGAAGAATGTCAAGCAAGTCAGAAGTTTTCTCGGACTCGCCAGCTATTGCCGTTGATTCGTCGAGAACTTCTCCAAGATTGCGAAGCCCTTAACCAACCTGCTTCACAAAGGTGTTAAGTATGAGTGGACTGATAAATGTTAGGAAAGTTTCCAGGCGCTCAAGGACAAACTGACCTCTGCTCCAGTACTTGCTCCTCCGGATACGAAAAGGGATTTCGTCATATACTATGATGCTTCTCGCCAAGGAATAGGTTGTGTCCTGATGCAGGATCGCAAGGTGATCGCTTATGCTTGATGTCAACTACGTGCTCATGAAGAGAACTGCCCAGTTCATGATCTCGAGCTTGCCGCAGTCATTCATGCATTGAAGGAATGGAGACAATACCTTGTCGGTAATCGCTGTGAAATCTACACCGACCATCAAAGTCTGAAGTACTTGTTTTCTCAACCGGAGTTGAACCTACGTCAACAAAGATGGATGGAGCGTATAGCAGATTTTGACTGTAGTATATCATATACCCCTGGCAAGGCTAACGTAATGGCTAATGCCTTGAGTCCAAAGTCATACTGTAACCACCTCCATGTTCATAAGGTTCACGATTGTCTGCAAGAGGAATTCCATAAGCTGAACCTCCACATTGTTCCTTAGGGTTACCTTGTTCCCCCTCCTGAAGAGTGTCAAAAGATGAACCTTTGTGTTGTTAATCAAGGTTCCCTCAGTAACCTAGTGGTTGAACCAGATCTTGTGAGCTCCATAAAGAATCTGCAAGGCTTTGACGATGATGTCGACAGGATTAAGAGCTATATTGCGAAGGGTAAACCCTCCTTTTTCACTGTTGATGAAGATGGCGCCTTGTATTTCAAGGGTCGCCTATTCGTCCCAAATAAGAAGGAAAATCTCAGGATGACCGGGAATGTGATGGAAGAAGCTCATGACACACCATTGTCTATTCACTCGGGTAGTACCAAGATGTACCAAGACATCCGGCAAAGATTCTGGTGGCCCAATATGAAACAAGACATTGCATGCTATGTGGCAGAATGTGATATATGCCGGCGTATAAAAGCAGAACACCAAAAGCCTGCTGGAACTTTGCAACCTATCTCTATTCCTGAGTGGAAATGGGACCATGTTGAAATGCACTTTGTCACTGGTTTCCCCAGATCTCAGAAAGGTAATGATGCTATTCTTGTCGTCATTGATCGACTGTCCAAAGTTGCACATTTCCTGGCCGTCAAAGAAACAATTAATGCTAGTCAGCTGGCAGATCTTTATATGTCAAGAGTTGTTTCACTTCACGGTATTCCGTTGGTAATCAGTTTGGACCGTGGCAGCTTGTTCACTTCAAAATTTTGGGAAAGCTTTCACAAGGCTATGGGGACTCATCTATCCTTCAACACTGCATTTCATCCTCAATCCCAGGGACAAGTTGAACGAGTCAACCAAATTCTCGAGGACATGCTTCGAGCTTGTATCATTTCTTTTGGTAAGAAATGGGAGGAATCTCTCCCGTATACCGAGTTCTCTTACAACAATAGCTATCAAGCTAGTCTGAAGATGGCCCCTTTCAAAGTATTGTATGGACAAAGGTGTCGAACTCCTCTGAATTGGTCAGAAACTGGGGAACGATCACTCTTCGGTCCAGATATTATTCAACATGCCGAAGATCAAGTCCGCATTATTCATGAGAATCTGAAGGCTGTTCAGTCTCGTAAGAAGAGTCAGTATGACCGTCATCATCAAGATATGGTCTATCAACTTGGCGAAAAGGCTTATCTTCGTGTCACACCAATCAGAGGTGCACACCGTTTTGGAATCAAGGGCAAGTTAGCTCCTCGTTATATTGGTCCTTTCACTATTCTTGAAAGGCTTGGAAGAGTGGCTTATCAATTGGAACTGCCGGCGAACCTTTCTCAGGTTCAAGATGTCTTCCATGTTTCTCAGCTCCATCAGTGCTTCAAGGACCCTATTCGAGGAGTGGATCACGATATGCTTTAGCCACAACAAGACCTCTCTTATAAAGAGCATCCGGTCTTCATTCTCGACCAAGCTGAACGTAGGACTCATCACAAGGTCACCAAGTTCCTTAAGGTGCAGTGGTCAAATCACTCTGAAGATGAAGCCACTTGGGAACGCGACGATCATCTTCGTGATGAATACCCCGGGCTCTTTCCCTCTACCTCTTAATTCTCGGGACGAGAATGGTTGTTAGTAGGGGAGAATTGTGACATCCTCGACTTTCGCTACAGTAAATATTGTAATTAAGCTAGAGTGATCACCCGCTAATGATGCCACATCATCGAAAATTACCGTCCTTGACCCGCATTGAATTTCTATCCGGATTCAGAAGTTGAAAACAAAAGAAAAGTATATTTATAAATTCATATTAACTATTAAAGGAAGATATGTATAAAAAGAAAGTTTTAAAAATAATAATAATAAAAGAAATAAAAAAATTAGAAAGAAGAAATAATAGAAAAAAAAGGAAAACCCCCCACCCCCCTGGCTGACTGGGCCAAAGTGGCCAAGCCGAGCCAGCCCACCCCACGCCCCTGAAACCCTAGGGCGAGGGAGCCCCCCTGCCTCGCTCCTTCCCCTCCCACTAGCGCCGCTACACCACCCAGCGCCCACCAGCCCTCCCGCGCCAGGACCCACCTCCCACCGATCCCTCCGCTCCTCTTGGCCACGAGAGGAAATATCTCTCGTCTCTCTCTCGTAACCAATCCCACCGACACCACCATCTCCTCTCTCTCTCTCGGTCCTATCCCCCCCCCCACCGAGAGGCTCCCAACCTCCCATCGCCCCCCAGATCCACCTCGCCCCCTCTCCGGCCGACGAGCTCCTTCCTCACCCCACCGCCGGCCTCTCCCTCCATCGGCCCTCCCTTGCAGCCTCTCCCCCACCGGCCTCCACTCCCCACCCGACCGGCCACCACCCGAGGCCCCTCTCCAACCCGAAGCTCCCCCTCCTCACCTCACCAACTCCGACGAGCCAACCCGTCGGCCGACCTCACCTCCGCCGTCCCCCTCCTTCAACGTCGCCCCCCCTCCGGGAGGGCCTCTTCCTCACCGACCGACCTCGCCGGCACCGCATCGTCTTCCTCCTCTCCGTCACCTCCGCCTTCCCGCGAACTTCGGCTTCACCGGGCCGTCTCATCAACGTTGGTGAGCCCCTCCTCAGGCTCCTCCCACCATCTCGTTCCCCTCGCCGTCCCGGTTCCGTTCTGGCAAACGGGGCTCCGATCCGTCGACGTTTGACTCCGGTAGGAGGAGATGAAGTTGGCTCTCTTCTATGCTGAGGAAGTTAAGAGAGACTCTTTGTTGTGTTCTCTGTTGTCTGTTAACAGAGAGAGTTGTGAGAGATGAGAGTTAGAAAATAAAATAGAATAAATGATGTATTAGATGCGTCTGCATGTATGTATGTATGAGATGCGGTGTATGTATTTGCGTATATAGATATTTGGAGGAATACGATATTTGCATGATTATGTATCTGTGAATAAAACCGAGTATTTGGCTTAAAGCCACTTACCGGTGGGGCCAACGCCCCCGCTGTCTATGACAGGGAGGCCCCACACCCTCTCTTTAAGTTCGGTGAAAATATAAATGTAAATATAAAAATAATATTTGTATTAAATAAATAAATAGATATATCAGTTAATTATTTAATTGGATAATTAGAATAATTAGAGCATGTCACGTGGGTTCCCCATTAAATTAATGTGATAAATCAATATTTAATCTATATTAAAACTTGTGCCTATGACGTTCGGGACCCGCTGGTTAGTTGACCAGTCAAATGTTGATGTCAGCATCACATCATGCTGATGTCATAATAGCTTTTTATTAAATTATTTAAATCTGTTTTTAATTCCTAATTATTGAATAAAATTTTAAAAATTAATATTAAATAATCCGTAAGTCAGATCAAAATATTTTCAACATGAAAGTTGATCAGCAGAACGAGACGAACCCGGATACACGGTCCATTCGTGTGTCACGCGTCCCTAGCATACCAAACATGGAACATTTTCACCGTTTCAAGTCTGACCGGTAGTAGCCCGAGACCCGGAAAATATCGTCAGATATTCTTCCGACCCGTCTATGACGAATGTTGCTACATTAGCTCATGTCTGGCCTGCATCTTGCCATGTCATGCTTTGTGTTGCACTCTTGCTATTATTTATTGTTTCTTCCCCCTCTTCTTACCTGTAGACCCCGAGACTGACGCTGCTGCCAGGTACATCTACGACCCTGCCGATCTGTCCTTTGCCGCAGAGCAGCAAGGCAAGCAAACCCCCTTGACCATTGCTATATCGCCTATGTCTTTCTTCCTACTGCTTGCATTAGTGTTTTGCTACTGTTGTAGTTAGCTCCTATATCTGATGCATAGCCTAATTTTGATGAACTGCTACTTTTAGTCCTGTACTTTAATATGCTTAGTATAGGTGGAGCAGTCATCCCCTCTGACCCCGTAGTCCAGTTGCCCCGCTTGTTTTCAAATCTCGATCTCTGATCGACAAGCCAGACCTAACACAGCACATTCACCTCCTTCGTTGTACGAGCTACAGGGATACTATTGGGTACCGAGGGTGACACCTCACTAAGTACTCCCGATGATATCTCTATAGTGTAGCTAGTCGGTCGTGGTTATCGAGGGTGATTCCTCTTTCACCATTCCCGATGACGCCTCTGTCGTGCAAACCCTCAAGTGTGGGACCCCTGAGGGTGATTCCTCTAAGCCCACCTTGAAGGGTACATCATTCGGAATCCAACGAGGGTGATATCTCGGATCCCCCCCGATGTTACAACCACACAGTTACTCGACCTTGTTACTGGGATCTTTGGTGATTAGTTGTAAGACGGGTGGATTCCCGTGAGACTGTGTTGTTGGCCTAATTAAAATGTTAATGGATTTGGGTATTTGATCTGGGTTGGTCGGAGACCTTTTCGCACTAACCGGCTACTTCGGGAAGAATTATGGGTAGTCGGCGTCGTGATATCAGCCGAAGCTTTTCAGATGTCAGCAATCGTAGTGGCGCGCGCCCGAGTGGTCCCGAGATGCATTGCGCTTGTGATTAAGGGATGCTAGGACTGACGTCAGCCGCCCTCGCATCATGCAGGAGCGCGGAGGGGAACTGGGCCCATGAACCCTTTGCGCTTAGGATTTAGACCGGCGGGCTGACCTCTCTGATTAGTCTTAGGTGGGGCTGTGACGTGTCGATATTCCGAGGCCGGGCAGGACCCAGAAAAGTATGTCCGGCCAGAGTGTTATCGAGCGTGACGGGACATGTGGTGCACCCCTACAGGGATGAAAATTAACTATTCGGATAGCCGTGTCCACAGTTACAAGACGACTTGGAGTTGTGCCCCGATCTTATACAACTACGATTGTTACTTAACTGGAATTAGTTTGCCTCGGGATTACTTCCTCGCAGGGAGTCGAGGGAGGATCTTTAGGTGCGACCTCACTTTAATATTGCTGCAACAATATGACTATTATTGTTTTACCCCTGTTCCACTCTTGTCTATTGCTGCAACACCCTGAAGATGCTAGTCTTCGATAGGACTAGGCCTTCTCTCTCTATTCTCGCATTGCTGCAGTCAGTCCACATATAACATCCCCCTTCTTTGATACTGATGCATATTTAGAATAGTTCTGATGTAAGACATGCGAGTACTTTGGATGAGTACTCACCGCTGCTTTGCTCCCCCCTTGTCCCCTTGATCCATTTGCTGCGACTAGATGTTGGAGCCCAGGAGATGGAGTTTTCCTGCCGACGCGTGCTATTCCGATGGTGTCTTCTTCATGGAGGCCCTGAAGCCCAGGAGTAGTTAGGAGGTTCCCAGGCAGGAGGCCTCGCCTCGTTCGATCGTTGTATCTTTTGTGCTAGCCTTCTCTAAGGCACCTCATGTTTTATGTCTATACTCAGATATTTGTTGCTTCCGCTGATTCATGTGTTTATCGAGCTTCCGTATTCTAGCCCTCGAGGCCCCTGGCTTGTAATATGAAGCTGATGTTATTTTATTTGTGTCTAGAGTTGTGTTGTGATATCTACCCGTGAGTCCTTGGGTTTGATCGTACGCATTTGCGTGTATGATTAGCGTACAATTAAACCGGGGGCGTCACAGTATTCCTCACCATTGTAACCTAGGGATGACTATGATCTCTGTGAAGGGTCCCGGAGAGCATGTAGTCTTCCTCGGCTGCGCTGAGGACCGAGATGGCGGTAGAGGCGCCCCCTTGAGCGATGGAGATGATAGAGGTTGTGGTGGCAGTGATCTTCGGCGCCCCCGAGATAGGGGCGGTTACTCCGACTCGTCGTGATCGCGGGCAGCACTATCATCAATAGCTGTCTCCAGCAACACCATCATCAACAACTGGCTCCGACAGCACCATCATCTGCAGCTACCTTCTGCCTACATTTCCCCTATGGGTTTCGTTCGCCCTTCCTCGATGCAGGGCCCTTCTTGTCTTGGCGGGGAGGCACCAAGTCCCAGCCAGCCACCCCTTTTGCCTTCTCTTTATATTCCATCTAATCCCTAAGAGGAGAGAGACGAGAAAGGCATTACGGGGCACTTATCTTTTTATAAAGAAAAAGGTGTAGGATCTTGCCAAACTTTTACTAGTGGAAATGTAATTTTATTATATCCATTTTGTACTAACAATGAATAAAATAGGCGCCATTCATCTTGCTTGAGTATTGTCCTTTCGTCCTTTTATACTTGAATTGTGCTCTATCTATGCTCTCGTTGTACATGACTCCTTGTAGGGTAGGTGAGGGACGTGAGTGTCGAAGTGGGAGCGCCCCCCCCCCCCCGGACAATAGACGGGCACCGTCCCCTGGCAAGGCCCCTTGGCTATATCAGCACGGTCCCTCTCAAGGCTGATAAGCGACAAGAGATGATGGATGGCTCGTTCGGACAAGGATTCCTTCCGTGCTTCAGATAAGGTGCTTTCTGCTTATGTCTGTGGGGGGGGTCCCCTTGAAGGTGTGATGGTCCACCATTCTTGTTTCTCCGCCGTTTCTTGTTTACCTAGGGGTCAAACATACAGAGCAAAGAAGAGGCTCCGTCACGTGGAAAGAGGGGAGATGCGATAAAAAGGATCATAAGTCCATCAAGCACTCTTAATAACTTGTAAACTAAGGCCGTAGCGACATCACAACACAAGTAAGTGCATAATGAACATGCGAATGATGATATGATGCAATGCCTAGCTTTATTTATGCACAAGGTCTATGCGTGGCTTTGTACAAACGGTTACATGCAACTGCGGAAAAGCTTGTACAAAAGGTGGTTGCTGGGGACTGGGCCCGACAACCGTGCCTTACGGGTAGAACTTACGAAGATGCTCAATGTTCAATGAGTTAAGCACTTTTATGCCATCTTCGGTCTTCAGACGGATTGTGCCAGGTCTGGTGACTTGTAATTCCCGGTACTCGGCCTTCCCACTTCGTCGTCAACTTGTTAGAACCCTTGGCAAACTGAACGCGCCTAAGGAAAAGGTCTCCTTCATCAAAGCTCTGGGTATGGACCCTGTGGCTATGATAGTGGTGCGGGGCATGCTGATAGCTTGCAACATGTACAACAGCCCGGAGACGATCTTCCTCGAGGTGTGTGGCATCGTCATGCCATAGCGGCTGTTTCTCTAGTTCGTCATAGGCAAGCACTCGAGGTGACATGTATATGAGTTCTGTGCGGATAACTGCTTCCGCCACATATACGTGGGAGAAATATATCTGACAGGTAGCTCGATTAGGTGTCATTGTGAGGGACCAAAGAACCATCATCAACTCATCAATCGAGCGATTGATGCATCTTCGCAGTCTATCGAAGGTTCTTGTTCTAAGTCCTCGCAATACTTCAGCATTCATCCTCTCGACTTGCCCATTGCTCCTTGGGTGTGCAACATAGGCGAAGGAGATCTTGCTTCCAAGGGTTCGGATGTAATGCATGAATATGCTGCTAGTGAACTGGGTGCCGTTATTAGTGATTACTGTATTGGGTACTCCAAAGCGGAACACCATCCCCTTCATGAACTTGATAGATGATTGCGCGGTTACCGTTCTCACTGGTTCCACCTCATGCCATTTCATGAACTTGTCGATAGCTACGTACAAGAACTCGAAACCCCTGGTAGTGCAGGGAAAGGGTCCCAGGATATCGAGCCCCCAGAGTGAGAATGGCCACGATAAAGGGATCATCTAGACGGCTTGCGCTGGCTGATGAATATTCTTGGAATGGAACTGACAGGCATCACACTTGGTGACCAGCTCAGTCGCATCTTGGAGGGCTGTGGGCCAATAGAAGCGCTGTCCGAAAGCGTTTCCGGCAAGGGCCCTTGATCCTATATGTGACCCACATACGCCTTCGTGAATCTCCGCTAACGGCTTTAGTCCTTCTTCCTCGCAGATGCACCTCAATTTCACGCCGTTGGGTCTCCTTGTGTACATAGTGTCATCAAAAAACTAGTACATACTAGACCGACGAGCTACTTTTTTGACCTTCTCTTGCTCTTCGGGGAGTTTGACATTCATCTTAGCCCGCATACTCCTCTTGTGCACGTTCAAATGGAACGCGACAATCACGGTTGTGGGGTGTATCTCAGGAATGTTGTGGTGCACTCTATTGAATCTCTGGATGTACTTCCGCATGGTTTCCCCCTCCTTCTGCGAAAGGACCTGCATGTCGCGGGGCTGTCCTGGCTCCTGGTGGCCACCCATGAAGGCACAGACAAACATGTTGCACAAGTCAGCCCATGATGAAATGGAATTCTCCGGCAGGTGCATCAGCTACGACCTCATGTTAGGCTTGAGTGCCAAAGGGAAATAGTTGGCGAGCACCTTCTCATCTCTTCCTCTAGCATCTTGGATGGCTATCATTTAGATGCCCCGGAACTTTGTCGGGTTGAGATTTTTGTCGTACTTCTCTGTTAGTTCAGGCTTGAAAGCTCGGCCGGACGGCGAGTGGACTTGTCACAACTTGCGAGTGAAGGTGAGACATTCGACCTCGTAAGGAAGTTATCCACAAACACCGGGTGCGGGGTCGCCAGTGTCTATTATGTTGCGTCTGTCAAATTGACGGTGTGCTTCCCGGCGTCTTTCAATGGTGATGCACGCATCCTCCTTCCGTTGGTCTTCCAGAAGACGCCGCTGGCCTCTCTGGTTGCATGTGTCGGACGAGGCCACGCATGCCTCATCGGACCCGTTATTGTGTGGAGGTTGTGGATGCTGCCCCTGGGCTTGCTGTCGTGGAGGAGACTGCACCATTTGTTTGGCCCCCTCATCACGACCATTAGTCTGGGCCGCTGTCGTTGTCCGTGGATGACGAGACGGTCCTGCATGTTGTGATTTGCTGGCTTCGACGAAGCCAGTCAAAGTTTGGATGGTGGCCCTCCACTTGTCCATTTTGTCAGCCGCTAGTGGAAAACTTAACATCAGCTGAGCCCGCGCCATTGCCTCCATGGTTGTGTCTGGCATTGGCAGAGAGGCAGACTCCTACGCTGCTCGACTCCTGGTGGAACCAAGAGAAGCGTTGTCACCCCCTTGTCATCGTGCGTCGGTCACCATGGCGTTCTGATGTGGGGGAGGCTGAGCTTATTGAACCGCGGCTCCGTCCAGCACTCCGTCTTGCTCTAGATGAGGCACGCGCCCAGCAAACGCGCGTGTGGTAGGTAGAGCCGATGGATCGCAACTTGCTTTGAATTGGTCACCACTGTTGTGACTACTACCATTGATGAGGCGGAAGCGTGGATTCTGGATGTCCGTTCCGCCTGCAACAATAGGGCCAAGTTTGACAGGATATCGTTGCTGCTCACCTCCGGCGCTCTTTGTTCCGACTTCACGTGCGTGGGACACGATGGTGGCGCAGCCTGCACCGGCTGTGTCGCCCACATCGCTAGACGCCACCGCGGCACGAGCAGTGTCTGCAGCCACAAGCGTTGTGGCTTTCAAAGTTGAAGGATGGGCATGTGTGCCAGTCTTCTTCTTCGGAGCCATGAGGAAAAGGAGAAGCGATGAGGATCAACACATTGCTCGTAATCTTAGGTTTGCGTGAACGAAGCACCCTTCCTGGTGGGCCAAAATGTCGGGGAAGGAGTGCACTCGATCACCTATGGGACCATTGGCTCCTTTGTGGTTCGGCGGGGATATCGCGTCACACAAAGAGCAAAAACTACGAGGCAGCATGATGATGAGACTAGAGGTGTTTACCCATGTTTGGGCCGCTGAGAAGCATAAAACCCTACACCTACTTTTGTGGATTGATTCGGGGAAGATTGAACTCGCATAGTGTTTTGCCCCGGCAAGGGTTGCCACGGAGAGGTTGTGCGTACAAATGATCTAGCGTCCGGATCCCCCAGGGTCAGAACTCTATGCTCGGTTGCCTTGGGCCTCCTTTTATATCTCAAGAGGCCTCCACAATGGCAAAGAAACATGATTAGATAGCTAATAGTTTTATCATACGTAACTGTGGCACTCAAGATAGAATGCCATAGATGCAACCTTAGGTGGCGTGCGGGGGTGCGTCCCCGGCAAGCTCCTGCCGCTACTTAGCTCGCTATTGCTTGGTGTCGTAAGTCACCTCTAGGTGCGTGTCAACTGGTCGTAATCTGTCTTCCCACGTGTCGCCACATATCTAGCGAGAGCCACTTAGCCATCTGGGAGATCGACACCTAATAGATAAGTGACTGGTGTAGCGATGAGGTGGAGTTGTGGAAGATTTGCTTGCGCTTCCTGGGGAGGTGAGATGCCGGGACTTCTTGAGGATGCTTGTTTCTTGGTCCCGACTAGCGCCGGGAGGTTCTTGGCGCATCTTGGGCCCATCCTGGGTTGCTGCATAGGTCTTGTTGGCGTCAGGTTCCGGATTCCTGCTTGGGTTGGCGTTTGCCTTCGAGGGGTTATGCTCCAACGCCTATGCATAAGTCAGGGGCACCAGTACCCCGTTTCTAGTGCACCGATAGCAGGGTGCCAGAACGGAGCTCCAGATGGCTTTCCATGAAAACAGAGACTTGCGGCGGTGTAAAGTGTTTCGAGACTCGTTCTGGTGTTTTTAGGGTAGATGGGAGTACATAAGCCAAAGAACAAAGTCGGGAGGGCCTTGATGGAGGCACAAGGTATCAGGACGCACCCCCACGCTGCGCCTGATCGGCTTGTGGGCCCATCGTGAGGTGTCCATCCTTCTTCCGATGCTCGTTGGTCTTCATTTCGTCCAGAAAAAGTCACCAAAAAGTTTAACGACAATTGGACTTCGTTTGGTAGGAAAACCTAGAAATTGAAAAACACGCAGAAAACATCAACGGGCAATGGGCACTGGGACAATAGGTTAGTGCTCAAAAATAAGATAAATTGGTAAATAAAAACCGCAAGAGTATTCTCGAATGATAATATATAACCATGGAACAATCGAAAATTATAGATATGTTGGAGACGTATCAGGGATCGTCTTCACCAATCGTGGAGCAAGGAAGAAGCCCCATAAGCTGACCACAAGGAAGATCAAATCTACCAAATGGGCTTGTGCGAGTATACTCGACAAGCTATGTATCACTCATTATTTAATTTGCTTTGTGACAATGTCGGGTTGCATCATTTTGTCTATCGGTGATGTGAAACTTATGAACATTTGAAGCTTGAGTTTCTTTGTACTCTCGCACAATGGTGGTTTAGTGACAAATCAACATGAGGAGGACAGGATCACTTTCTTTCTCCTTGAGCAAGACTTTGACGTCACTCTTTAAGAGTGGTGTAATCACTTTGGCTTTACCAACAATGATAATGATTTTACATATGTTTGTGCCTTCACTGACCCGCACCCAAGGCAATCCTTCAACTGTATGGGTCAGCATGGCTCTAGGCGAAGATAAAGTTGCATTAGAAGTATTTCTATATGATATTTCTACTATGTTATCACAGACACGTTGCAAGGACGAGGAGAAGTTTCTAAGGTGAATGATGAGATGCTAGTTCTTGAGAAAGCAACGAACCTGGACGTCGGTTATTCGCCCAACCTAGGGGCAATACTTTTCCTACACCTCGCGCATCAAGCAAACCATGCACATGGAGATATCATGTGTGGAGGTGTGATCACCATGTTAGACAACTCCCTTGGCCTCATATACAATAATATCCTCCCCATTGTCGGTAACACTCTTGTTAATATTCATGTCCATACTAGCGTTGGTATGGTAGTAGTTGATAATGCCCATCATTGCATTAGAATTCCTAGAGTGACATCGTTGTTGCCCACTCCCATACCTAAGTGCTTCCCCATCGAGAATGGACAACTGCATTATGTTGCACAGGAAGGAGATGCATCATTTGACCAAGAAGGGATATAACCTGGACAAGTAGATGAAGATGAACTCGCCACCGATGAAGAGGAGGAGTAGACCCACCAAGACTACACCACCTATGCGGACCTCAACAACCTCCAAATATCTATACATGATGTGAGCTACCTTGCACTGTCCCTTTGAGGCACGTCAGGCTACAAGTGGGGCTGCCTACGGGCGTCCAACTTAATGCGGCAACTGTCCACGTATTTATGTGGGCTTATGTGAGTAACCCACAAAAGCTACATGGTATATTTGCGGATGTTCACTTGCCCACATAATTTATAGATAGAACAAAACAGAATACAATAGATCAATCATTAGACTAACTCACATAAAGGAAGATTTATAAAGAAGTTGCATGCTGATCGTACGCACTACAGGTTGGATTTTACTATGGGAATCTCAAAGTCAAAAACCATCTCAAGTAGGCCTTGTCAGTTGAGTCCAGATAATATATGCAATTGTTCCTCGCCTTCAACCAACCGCTCCTTGTAACCATTCATCACACTCTTAAACTAGAATAATGGTGCGAGAGAATGAGATGGTCATGGAACACAGGGGATTGTTGGAGAATCTTCGTCCGTAGAGGAGCTAGCTAGCTGCCATCACTCTAGCTGCTCCTCATGGAATACCCTTTTTAGCGGTTCCTCACAGAATACCTAGGGTCGAGTGTTTGTATCGAGGGATTAGGTGGGTAATGTTGTTAAGACGCAGGCCTGGCAGGATGGTCCATAAATCCCACTTATTTTCGTTCTCAACTGTTGGCATCCACAAACGACGTTATGCGGGCTTGATAAAGCAGTATCACGGACAACCTGTTCCCACTTGGAGCCTCAGAGGCACGTATGCCTACATGAACATGAACTTCTGCAACTCGAGCTAGGAGTGGGCTACTGAAAAACTACAACAATGATCTCGCTGCTTTGGGCTTACAAAAGCATAAGCTTGGGGGAGGTTATCACCACTTCTACATCAAGATGTGGCAGTATTCGAATCAATTCTAATGAGGTTGTACTTAAGCTCGAGGAGATTCAAAACACTCGTGTTTATTTGTGACAACATTTCTATTTTTATTTGCTTTTAATTTTTACTTTTATTCTTCCTTTGCAATTTTTCAGTTGGAAGTTAGTTTTCTAAAACCAAAAAACCAAAAATATAAATTAGTTTTTCTTTGCTCTTCTTCTTTATTTAGCCCCTTGGAGTTTGTTTGCATTTTTTTAGAGGAGTTAATCTATGTTATACAATCATGAATGGAAGAGTAAGGAAGAGAAGTGTGTAAATTCGCAACCGTGAACTTATGTCTTATGACCCCCGTCTTTTACACTTGGATACTTAGAGTAGATATAGTAGTTTTATGTATGATATGTGCATATGGGAGTAAGTCTTGATAGTTGAGCCAAAGGTTTGGCTCTAGTAGCTGAAATATTTTTTTAGCATTGTTTTATTTCATTTAGACAACAAAGAGTAGTGGTGGGATGGTTTTTAAAATGAAATGATATTAATCGATAATAACTCTACCCAAGAGAAATTCTTTCAAGGCTTGGGAGTGGAGAAATTGTGGTAGAAGTGATGTTTAACATGTTCAACCCCATGTTGTTAATTTTAGTAGACTGGATAGTACTTGTGGAGTAAATTATCTTTAGGATATTAGTTGAAAGGTGGGTGAGATTATGCCAAAAATTTGTGGTGCCTCTCTTACATGGTGCTTCAGATCCTTGTTGGTGCTATGGCCCAAATACTATATGCACGTGTACATGTGTAAATGAGGATTCCTCACCTTTCTTGATGTTATGCTGAGGACTACATTAACCAATGAACGATCCACCAAGAGCGATAGCTCAGATTTCAACTATGAGTTTGTTACCATACATAGCGGTTACACTACAAAAGAATATTATTAAGCTTTGTCTTGAATGGGTGTGTATGTGGTAAATAAAGGCGACTCACCAAAAGATCTCAAAAGATAAATATTGCTAAAGGTCCATAGTTCCCATTCATTAACCCATAGAGAAAACATATGCATGATCACTTATTTGGCATAATCACTTCACGTGACAATGAAAGTTCCAGCAAACAACTATTGAGACCAAGTTCTTAAGAACCTAGAGGTGGATACAATTGTGGGTGTGCTTGTGATCACTTGAGCATCATATTTTACTACATGATATCTACTCACTAACTTATATTTCTATGGCTCGATCTAAAGAAATTGTTGTATGCATTCCCGGCAGGAAAGTGGTGTCTAGATTAAATGAAATGAAGTGTTGCAAAGTTGTTTTATGTAGTAGATCAATAACTTTGTGTTGATTACCTTTGCTTCACAAACACGTGTACTATTACCATGTGACTCCTATTTCTATGCTAAGTTTTCAGGTAAAGAAACGGAGGTCTATCTAGGCATACCGATCATAAGTGAACCAAAACTTTCTTGTTATTTCGGTTTAAACAACCAATTTCCTTATGCTACGGATTTCTCTTTGTGTTGCTTGAGGGCAATCAAGTTTAAGCTTGGGGACTGGATGAGTGATATTCTTACACTCATTTCACCGTTGTTTTAACCGAGATATTTCACTAATAGAGAGATATTTGCTCTGATATTGCCACTAATGACTAATGACTGGAAAGGATCCCAGAAATCATCTCTTAACATTATTTTACGGGAAATAATATAAAAGGGAAGAAATAATGTGTAAGAATGGAAAGGATCGTAAATGGAGGAAGAAACAATGAACAACAGGTACAATAACAGAGCTAGGGCCAAATACGTTCCATAGAGGTGTGTGTGCCCGTATGAGTGGTCTGGCATGGATTCTGAGGTGGCTCATCTACCTGAACAACTTTTATAAATGGGACCCCATATAAATAGCATCGCGCACAATAAGAAGTTCTTCATCATCCACAAACCCTAGTTGCCGCCATTTCCTTCTCTATAGCCTTCTCCACCACCATAGTGTTCTCTCATCTAGTTCATACTTACAATTGTGCATCGCACAAGGCATCCATTGTAAGACATATTGCAACCAAACAATCCCAAGATGTGTTCTTCGAAGTTTTCTTCTTGCGATCGGATCTCCACGTGTGAGTAGTTTATTAAGGTATGGGTTGAGGCATGAGGCTTGAAACCATTGGTATTTGTTCACTGGGTCAATGGAAGTATTTGACATAACATCAACTATGTGTTAAATAAATTGTTTCATGAAGTGAATCCTATCTTGTTCGTGATGTTCATTCCTACAGGTACGCAGTAATATGGACACTGAGCACCGGTGAGGCTAGGAGCAAGGGTACCGTGAAGTGTTATACAGAACACCGGTGACAATAAGGTTTAGTAGGGTAACAAGGATCATATCCCTGGTGATCCATGAGGTGTAGTCAGTAAACATGCAATGCTTTTGTGTGATTTGATTATCTTAATTATAGTGGCAACCCTGCGAGATGGATAGGGCTTTCGGTGGGAGAAATGATTCTTGATGCAGGACTCGTGCAGGTCAAGATGTTATATTGACACATCCCCCACTCCTATATGAAACTAGCACATCTAGATGGATGAGTTCCCGAGCACAAACTTATATAGTTCCCGAGAAAAAGCGTGTTAGAGACCATTGATTCAAGGGAATCTTCCGCTCAAGGGTTCGATATTCATGGTCACCTCTCGGGAGGTGCGGGATACCCTTTTATGTTCCAACGCTGGATCAATAGAAATGAGACATAAGTTGCATCATAGGACTTGTGCTTGTAATAATTATTTTATATACGGCTCTTTCAAGCCTTATCTATACTTGAGTTGTAGATGTATGTTGTGATGCCATGTTGTACAAGACATACTTGCATGTTATGCGTATGTGTGATATGTATTGCATTGTGTGGGGTTCGACACCTAGTTGTGTACTTACAAGGAAATGCCTCTTTGTGCTTCCATTAAGGCTTGGTAGTTCAATATTGCTCCAAACACATTGATTGACCAACACGTATCCTTATTTTCTCCTGTGTCTGGCTCTATGGTGAAATGTCACGCGGTGTTTATCAGATTCCTTGTATCTTGCTACGACCCAGTTAGACGCATTGATGACCGACATGTGCATTGTTGGGTTACCAATGTATGTTCATGTATGTTTGTGCCATCTAGGTCTTTAACTAATCATGTCGACCTAGGTTCTCTGTTATTTAGTTTCTAGTGACAAATTCATATAATTGAGCCAAAAGGCACAAATGGTCTAGGCCATGGTAAAGAAGGCAGCCGATGTAAACCATGACTGAGGACTCATATACTTATATGGTTGTTACATGCTAGATGTATGTGACTTAGAATCAGGCCCCAACACCTTTAGTATCATAATTTAATTACTTGTAGGATTACCATGCCCCTTGGTCGATGTCGATTCTAGATATGATTTAGTTATATGGGGGACCTAAGGCTCTTATTGCTCCTTACCTCGTGTCCTTCTGATTCTGAGTCACCCTCTTCTTTACAACGAGGATTAAAAACTAACTTTTTTATCAGTATCATGAGTTACTATTTCGTAGACTTATAGGAAAGTTAGTGTCTTCTTGGATTGGTGTTTCCATAAGAATTCAGTTGTTATGTTGTGAGTTGACTTGCAGGTTATTTCATATTTCATGGTTGTATAGCCGTTATGTTGTCCAAGTTATCCATGGCTTCTAAATAATCTGATGCATTTTCAAATCGTTTCATCCCGATTTGATGTCTTTTGCGATAGAAGAAGCAAACTAATTAATACGTTGAGGTACTCTATTGGCTTGAGGTATCTATTGTAATTGTTAGGAAACCATGTTATCTTATAGAACCACCCAATAATCTAGACATATTTTGTGATCCCAGTGTGATGATTCTGGACATAGTTCTTGAAAGCATCTTGTGATGTTATTTAGTTAGTAGGTATTCTATTTCTGGTTTCTTGTCCCGTGATTCATTATGCTTATTTCGTCTTGATAGTTTTTTCCGAGAGTACGCCAACGGGGTACCATCTTTTTATAGAATATGAGAGAACAGTAATTACAAGTCACCAGCCGGGATACTAGCAACTTTTATAGTGATTTCGTGTTGATAGCTATTGTTGCTCCTTTAGCATGTTTAGTAACTTTGTTCCAGTCTTCCGAGTTCGTGGTTTATCATTCGTCCAATACCATGAACCATTTCGGCAGAAGTTCTTCTTCAATCAAAACATCACAATAAGATTGCTCTTGATGAGTTCTCCATACTACATTATGAACCTTCTAGTCCTTTCTTATGCATGGGTTATCTCGAAAAAAATATGTTGATCTTTGGTCAAATTGTTAATCTATGCATCCACAACTTAGAAAAAATCATATGTTCCGTTGAGTTGTCCCTATTAAGTTGTATTCCGATCTTCATCTATCATTTGATAGTGAAGTGTAATTATGCATTTGTGTATATCGGTGGCTATTAATCTTGTTGTCCTTCAAGCCATTCTATCCCAGAATCACTAGGAGAAGCAAACTCTAGTACCTCATCCATTCCTAGGATTGGGTCAAAGCAATTTTGCCTTGCAGGTTAAGAATGGCAATCCAGATCTTGTTTTCTTCTATCTTGGAGTATTCCCCTGTTTTATGTTAAGAGTGCAATGAGAACTACACAATATCTTATGAACTCTTGACACAATTATAATTCTCACCATCATTATTTATTCATCAGTCTTTGTGTTGGATGTAACCGGAATGCTGACAAGTGAACTACCATGTGTGAAATCAATACTCCTAGCATCCATGTTACTTTGAAGTTAATGGACAATAATTTCATTCCTAGTGTGTTGATTATTAAATCCCATTATAGGATTGATTATGCTACCTAGTCCATTTTTCATTGTGCACATCTTAATCAGTGAGTAAAGATTGTGTCAATCCCTCGCTCTTTTGATTATACTGTCATGCCTAGAAAAGAAAGTTTGTTCTCGAGTTTAATAACATATTAGTGGTTTGTTATTTTCCATATATCATCTCTCAAGTCTTACCAGGATATTGAGCCTGTGGTTTGTTATTTTCCGATCGTTATGTTGAGCTTGTGATCAATTTGATTTTCATCTAAACCAACCCTTCTCAAATGATTTGTGTTGGATGCCATGTACAATTGGTTAAGCTAAACAACAACTTGGAGAGTTGGAAGATCAAAGCTTTGACTAACTGAGTTCATTCAAAGTTATATCATTTGTGTGTGTTTGTGTGTATTAAATAGAGATGATAATTTCATTGATTGACCTTCGTGTTAGTTGTTGGATTTATTATATTACCCAGTCTTTTGATTTGAGTGCGGGCTATGGTCAAAAGAAAATTAGCACCAACCATTTTACTAATGTTGTTTTATTCATGGATGTTTCCTTGAGCATACACAATTATACCTTTTGGTTTGACATATTCCATCACCTTGTTCACATAGTTGTGGAATTCAATCTTTATGGAAATCTGGGTAAATTGTTGTTTATCCCATCGATAACATTTTGATCTTCTCCATGTTTCATGATGAATTTTAAAGCAAGTGTTGGAAACTTTTGAAAGCATTACCTTCATGCTAGAATCATGAGCTATATGTTTCATGTAAGTGGTGACATCCTCTAATTAACGTGAATTTCATTCAAGTTCCCATCATGAATTTGAGAAATCGTGTTTTTGTTTCCTCTTGAATCATCCCAAGTCAGTCATGCACGCTTGAAGTATTTTATTGTTTGATAGGTTTACCACCTCCATTCCATATGTATACCCTAACACACCAAGCTATTGGTTGATTTGTTGAAGGAAAAGAAGTTCCTTTAGAAGAGCTATACTTCTACAAGGACTTCTGTATCCTCAATGGTGGTTCCCAGCCAGAACTAGGTATTGTTTTATTGTGAGAGTTCTATGTGGTCACATTTGTCTTTGAAAGTGTGTTCATGTGTTTCTTGCAATCCAACTCATGTTTTGGAGTTTGCCAGCACAGTTCATTTCCAAAGAATCTTGCAACGTCATCTCTTCGATTTGTGTTGCAAACTTTCATTTCGGACATGCTTAGTCTGGAATGTGCTCACACCGACTAGATCTGAATCTCTAGTAGATATGATGGTTGGAAAATTTCCCAAGGATTATAATATTGGTCTCTCTTTAACCGGACGAGGTGATATGGAGGCTAACATACCTAGCTAGAATACATGTTAGTGTAGTATCTTGATTCAATAATTTGTCACTTTCCCATGAGGATTCCATATGACTTATTCGAGAAGTTGTTTCTTATGTATTCTTTGTGCTCTTGAAGTCTGACTTGTACTTGATGACCATATCGGTGCTATACTAAAGCATGATCGTGGTGCCTAGAATACCAAGCAAAACATTAGAAGTAGAGTGCTTAATGTCTCTCGGTCGACCATCCAGATTGAGTTCCCTTGGCATAGTGAAGGTGAAATCTGAGAAAGTGTTGTCTTATTTTGCATTTGTATATTCCCTCTACATTCATCATGGTACTATGAGGTGTTACTGATACGTCTCCAACGTATCTATAATTGTTTTATTGTGCCATACTATTATATTACCATTCTAGGATACATTTTGGATGTTTATTTACAAATTAATATTATTTTTGAGCATTAACATATAAACCTAGTGCCTAGTGTGGCAGTTGTTGTTTCCTCAATGTTTTTGGATTTTCAGGTTTGAAGTACCAAATGAAGTCCAAATCCCACGAAACTTTAATATGATTTTTTCTACACCAAAGGAAGACCTCAAAGCTTCAGGAGGAGACCAGGGGCCCGGCGAGGGTTGCATGAGCCAGCACGGCAGGCCCAGGGGTAGGCTGTGCCGTGTTGCCTCTTCCTCCCCTCTGTTGCCTCCTGGTGGCCCTCTTTGGCCTATAAATTCACGTATATTCCAAAACCCCTGGAGAGCAACCCAAAGCACTCTTTCCGCTGTTGCAAGACTCTGTTGCACCGTGAGGCCATCTGGAGCCTTTTCGATGCCCTGTCGAAGAAGGGGTCGATCATGGAGAGCGTCTACATCATCCTTCCTACTCCCATGGTAATGTGTGAGTAGTTCACGACATACCTACGGGTCCGTAGTTAGTACCTCGGTGGCTATCTCTCTCTCTTGATCTTCAATACAATGATCATCGCATCTTCGAGTTGATCTATACGATGTAATTCTTTTGTCCAGTGTGTTTGTTGGGAGCCAGTAAATTGTGGGTTTATGTTCAGATTATTCATTATAAATATTTGAGTCTTCTCTGAATTCTAAATATGATTCTTATTTGCATGATTATCATAGCTTCGTAAATCTCACTGATCTATTGATTTTCTTGGGCCAAGCAGATTGTTCTTTCTTCAATGAGAGGGGTGTGTTGTCGTGAGTTCAATCTGACAGATTTCTATATCCCAATGACATGGTAGGGGACAAGATACGTATTTGTATTCCTGCCACTAAGGATAAAATGATGGGGTTAATTCGTATTGATTGAGTTCTCTTTATCTACATTATGTCATTGTTCTCCAAGCATTACTTCGTTTTACTTAATCTAGATGCCTGCTGGATAGCGCTCGATGGGTGGAATAATAGTAATAGGTGTAGGCAGGAGTCGGCATATATTCTTATGGACATGATGCCTATATACACATAATCATTTCCATGAATATGACATAACTATGCATTTTTTATCACACGGTAAACATTAATTTTGTTAGCCACTGTACACTTAATTTCATGAGAGATGCCACTAGGGAAAACTATGCCCCCGGGTCTATTCACTCATAAGTTTACAAACGCTAAAATAACTTGCTATTTTATTTAATTTTTATTTTATTTTTTAATTTACAATTAATAACTACCAACCACACTACTTACAAGCTTGCAAATAATGAGTCCAAGGGGATTGACAACCCTCTTGTTAGCGTTGGGTGCAAGTGTTTCCTCTTCTGTGTGTAGCCATTAAAGATGGGGATTGGTTTTTACTCCTATTGGTTAAATAAACCTGGGTTCTCTACTCAGGGAAATACTTACCTATATTGTGTTGCATCACCCGTTCCTCTTCACGGGAAACCCAACGTAGATCACAAGCATGCGGAAGGATTTCTGGTTCCATTGTCGGGGAGTATCATCAACCTACTATCAAGTAACTTCACAAAAATTACCATTCACTTCATATTCTTTTTATTTGCTGTTATATTTCGGTTTCTTGATATAAAAAAAAAATACAAAAATATTCAAATTTGCTAGTTGCTAGTTCACTTCTTGCTTTGTACCATGGCTACTTATCCTCCGGACCTACCTTTTCCTCCCTACTTGGGAGAAGGTTCTGAAGTTTTGAATTTTAAGCACTTGGGTAGTGAATCTTTAAAGGAAACTTGGGATAGTTTTCTAGTGATACAAGTGAGATCTAATCCCAATTCTCACATTAAATTAATTCTCAATAGTTCTTATATTTGCTTACCTCTATTTCATAGATGTGTTCTCGATTCCATGTTTGAAAAATATTTTCTTGGGATTAATGCCTTTCATACTTATGAAAATATGAAAATTGTATTCGGTAAACCAAAGAAAGAAACTATTCAACCTACCATATTGGTTAGCCACTACCAAACTAAGCTAATAAAATAAACTAAGGCTATTACGTAAATTGATTTTAGATGACTTTACAACATGTCTATTAAAATCAATGGGAATGTTGTGATGTAAAATAAAAGACTTGAAATTTTGGATCAAAAACTTGATGTTCTTAGTGTTTTGAAAAATAAAATGAGACTCCTCAACGAAAAATTTAGACGGCTTGCCAACGATGACAACACTTGCATCATAGAAATTATGCCTAGGGAGGGGCATAAAACAAGAGTGCTAGTGGGAGGCAACCCAATATTTATCTTTATATTTTTGTTTTTGCTTTCTGTTTGTATGTGTTAACATGATTGTTGCATGTCTAATAATTGTTTTTTAATTTAGTGTTTGTGCCAAGTAAATCCTTTTGTATGATTTGAATGATGAGTAGAATTGATACGGTGCAAAAACAGAAACGTTAGCGTCAAGTGTACAATTTCTATGATTTTACTGGAACGTCTTTTTGATATGAAATTTTACATAGTATTCCTATATAAATTCCCGAGGTCATCCTAATTGTTCATAATTTTTGGAGTTCAGAAGCACGGCACTTAACTATATCTTTGAGACTTTTCTTTTTTAGACAAATTATGTTTTTGCTTGCATAGTTTGCTTGTTTTGATGATGCTATGGATTATATCGGGTGGGGGGGATAAGTCATGGAGAAGTTAGAATACAATACATAATGTAATAATAAAATATTAATCAATTTATAACAGTACCTAAAGTGCTTGATATGTTTACTCTACTAACGGATCTCACGAATTTTCTGTTGAGTTTTGTGTGTTGTAGTTTTCAAGTTTTGGGTGTTATCGCACTGGACGAAGGAATAAGGAGCGGCAAGA
Source organism: Hordeum vulgare subsp. vulgare (assembly GCF_904849725.1). NCBI lineage: Eukaryota > Viridiplantae > Streptophyta > Magnoliopsida > Poales > Poaceae > Hordeum > Hordeum vulgare. The sequence goes on from NC_058520.1 coordinate 311,376,463, forward strand.
GCCTAAGCTGGGGGATGACTGTGACATCCTCGGATTAGGCTACAGTCATCTCGGTACTTGAAATACAGTAAATCTATGCAAAGGATGCCACGTCACTTTGATTCTATGCTTGAGCTGCAACAAGACCTCTCTTATAAATAGCAACCGGTCCACATTCTCGACCAGGATGAACGCCAGTCTCGTCGCAAAAGTCACCAAGTTCCTTAAAGTGCAATGGTCAAATCATTCTGAATATGAGGCCACTTGGGTACGCGAGGATCATCTTCGTGATGAATATCCCGAGCTCTTTCCTTCTACCTCTTAATTCTTGGGACGAGAATTCTTGTTAGTAGGGGAGAGTTGTGACATCCCCGGATTAGGCTATAGTAATCTCGGTACTTGAACTACAGTAAATCTATGCAAAGAATGCCACGTCACTGTGATTCTATTGTTGATCTCGTGATAGTCGAAACCGAGTCGAAGTTCGAAGTTCAAAAATAAATCAAACGGGAAAAGTTTTATAATGTTTGAAATAAAAATTGTCGGGAAAGTTATTAAAACTTTCCAAAATAAGTTATAAAAGTCAATCGGGCATTTTGAAGTTACTACAATCCCTATATAATTAAAACAGGAGCTATATGTGTAAAAAAAGAAAGAAATTAAAAAAAAAGACTAAACCCCCCTAGCCCAACTGGGCCAAGTTGGCCCAGCCGACCAGGCCCCCCCAACCAGCGCTCCCAACCCCCAGGAAACCCTAGTCGCCCGACCCCTCTCCCCACGAGGCCACCGCCACCTTCCCCTGCTACCGCACTCAGCAGCCGCCCTCCCACCAACCCTCCCGCACCATCCGACCTGCCCCATCGCCTCCCACCCAAGACCGAGCCCCTTCTCGCCCTGGTATTGCTCTCCCCACCCACCGAGAGAACCTCCTCTCCTCTCGGTACACCCCCACCTACCACCCATCCACCCCCCCCCCCCCCCCCGCACGAGAACCCCTCCCCCACCGAGACCCTCTCCCTCTCGAGCCTTCCTCCACACTACTGGAAATCAGTTTTTTGCCATCTGCCAAATCTTTGCCGTCTGCTAGCGGATGGCAAAGAGTGTCTTTGCCGTCAGCTGCCACAAAGCAGACGGCAAAGAATTGGCTGATGGCATACAAGGTCTGTGCCATCAGCCACTCCTTTGCCATCAGCCACAGACGGCAAAGGGCCGCACAGCACACGGCAAAGCTGTAAGGGGGTCCACCTGACCGCGGGGACGGTAGGTCAAACTGGAGTCCCTTCTTTTCCGTCTCCTAGCGGACGGCAAAGAGGCCAGAGGCAGACGACAAAGAGTCTAGACTCTTTGCCGTCCAACAGCAGACGGCAAAGCCCTAACGTCTAGTAACGACCGTCCCCCACCACCATGGCCTCTCTCTCTCTCTCTCTCTCTCTCTCACCGGGACGCCAACCGCCGCCACCGTTGCCCCCTGCCACCGCACGGCCCCCCACCGCCACAACCAGTGCACCCCACCGCCGCCACCACTGCCCCCCCTGCCGCGCTTCCCCCACCGCCGCCACCACTTCCTCCCACCGCCGCCACCACTGCCCCCACCGCCGCACAGCACCCCACCGCCGCCACCACTGGCCCCCGCAACCACCACTGCCCCCCGCCGCCGCACTGCCCCCGGCGACGCCCCACTGCCCCGTCGCACCCGTCCTCCTTGCCGCCCCGACGCCCCAGCCGCCTCCGCCGGTGAGTCCCCCCATTTTTTTTTGTTTTTCCTTATTTTTATTTATGTTAAATTAGTTAGGTTAGTTTATTAGTTTATTAGGATAGTTAGGCTAGTTAGTTAGGTTGTTAAATTAGTTAGGTTAGTTAGTTAGCTTGGTTAGTTAGGTGGAGGAGCGGAAGAGGAGAAGATGAGGAGGATGAGAAGAAGAAGAGGAGGAGAAGAGGAGAAGAAAGAGGAAAAATGAAAAGAAGGAAGAATAAGAAGAAGAAGAAGAAGAAGAATAAGAAGAAGAAGAAGAAGAAGAAGAAGAAGAGAAGAAAAAAAAAGAAGCAGGAGAAGAAGAAGAAGAAGAACAAGAGAAGAAAAAAATAAGAAGAACAAGAAGTAAAGAAGACGAGAAGAAGAAGAGAATAATAGAATAAGAAAAAAATAAGAAGGAGAAGAAGAGAAAAAAGACGAAGAAGTAGAAGAAGAGGATAAAGAAAAATAGAAATAGAAATAAGAGGAAGAGGAAGAAGAAGAGGAGAAGAGGAGGAGGAGGAGGAGGAGGAGGAGGAGAAGAAGAAGGAGAAGAGGAGAAGAGGAGAAGAAAGAGGAAAAATGAAAAGAAGAAGAAGAGAAGAAGAAGGAGAAGGAGCCCTCCTTCTTCTCCTTCTTCTCCTTCTTCTCTCCTCCATCTTATTTTTTAGCTTGTTTAGCTAATTATCCTCCAAAATGACATAATAAGCTAAAAACCTTGGTTAGCTTATGAATAATATATTCTTAGCTTGTTTTCTTGAAAAAATGACATCATTAGACATAATTAGAATATTTGTGTTGATCGGGTGATTTTACATGTGGTAGTTGTCTCGTCGCTGTGAGGTCTGGTGTGCGAAGACCTGCTCGTGCGTTGTACGAGCTCCGCCCTTGCATTCGTGGGTCAGTACAAATTTCATCTCCTCCTCGCCCCTTCATTTACTGTGGCTCGGTTTCCGGATGAAACTTTCTAGATTTAGGTAATTCAATTAATTTATCAGTATGCGTGACGAGTATGCGTCTCCCGTTCGAAAGGGCAACATCTATAAATATGCATGTCTTTGCATATTTATAACCGCCATCCTTTCGAATTGACCAACATTATCCATGGACAGCCCGAGTATGTGTAGATTGGGTTCGTTTTCCCGTATGCTGTGCTCTGGATCCGATGCAGAATTTCGTCAGTGCCTCCCTGTTGTTCCCCAGATGCACATCCTCTCTGTTTATTGCGGAGACGTGTATCAGGAGAACAGCGGGGAGGTGCTGCCGAAATTTTGCGTTGGATCCGGAGCAGAGCATGAGAAAATGAACCCAATCTACACATACTCGGGTGGGATTAGGACCTATCTTTACCTATTAGTGTGTAGGTTGTCTGGACGTAATAAAAATGGCGAACTTGATTAACCGATGAATATAAATACTAAATTATATATAAGTATATTTCTTTTGTCTATAGTAGCTACGCAAGATAAATGATCGTGCGTGGATGTATACGTGTCACCCTAGTCAGAAAGAGATGACGAAAGAATGGTTTGCAAAAACAAAGGAATTGGTGAAAGCTCCATTCGCAAATGGCCAGGAAAGAAACTATTGCCCCTGTCCTGGATGCGACAACTATAAAAAGACGACAGAGGCTGTAATGATTAAACACCTGCAGAGGAGGGGTTTTAAGCCTAATTATACGGTGTGGACATTTCATGGTGAGTCTATACAACGCAGAAGAGCTGAGGTGGTCCGTCGTCGCACGAACGAGCATGGTACCGGGATCGAAGACATGGTGCAACGCTTTGATGATGCTCGGGATTCGGAAGATGAGATGGAGGAATCTGGAAAGGCCTTTTATGAAATGTTGGAGTCTTCAAAACGTCCTCTCCATGAGCATACTGAGCTCTGTCAGCTGGATGCAATTGCACAAGTAATGGCTCTGAAGGCTCAGTTCAACTTGGGAAGAGAATGCTACGACGCGATGATGACACTATTTGGACGCTTCCTACCCAAAGGCCATGTCATGCCTGCAAACCTGTACCAGTCGGACAAAATACTTCGTGTACTTAAGATGACCTATGAGAATATAGATGCATGTGAGAAAGGATGTGTCTTATTTAGGAAGGAGTATGCACACTTGGACTATTGTCCCAATTGCGAGTCTTGCAGGTATCTTGTGGTAGACAACGGTATGGGTGAGAAGAGGCAGACCAAAATCGCAGTTAGTGTTCTTCAGTATATGCCAATCGTACCAAGACTTCAACGTCTTTTCATGGTCGAAGAGACAGCCAAACATATGACATGGCACAAATTGGGCAAAAGAACCGAACTAGATGCGGATGGGAATAAGATGATGGTACACACATCGGATGGGGAAGCGTGGAAACTTTTCGATGGATTGCATCAGGATAAAGCGGCAGATCCAAGGAATCCTCGAGTCTGCGCCGCCACGGATGGTTTTAATCCCTTCGGCATGACGGCAACCCAATACAGTTGTTGGCCTGTATTTGTCATTCCACTCAATCTCCCCCCGCCGGGCAGATTATGCAAAGAAAGAACATATTTCTGACGTTGATAATTCCAGGGCCCAATTATCCGGGGAAGAATATGAATGTGTACCTGCAACCGCTTAAGGATGAATTGGAAGAAGCTTGGGATAATGGGGTCAAGACATACGATGCCGCTAGAAAAGAAAACTTCAAAATGCATGTGTGGTACATGTACTCTATGCATGACTTGCCAGCTTATGCGCTATTCTCTGGATGGTGTGTGCATGGAAGGTTCCCGTGCCCCCAATGCAAGGCAGCTCTTCAGTTTCATTGGTTGCAGGAGGGTCGGAAGTATTCTTGCTTTGACTTGCATAGACAGTTCCTGGATCCTGACCATCAGTTCAGAGAAGACAAGAAGAACTTTACCAAAGGTAAAGTTGTCAAAAACTTGGCACCACATGCGTTCACAGACCAACAGATCCTGGATCAGTTAAACGCCCTCGAGCCTGATCCAGAGCGTCCAGGGTATATCAAGGGGTATAATTCAAAACACGTGTGGACTCACAAGCCATGCTTCTGGGATCTGCCTTATTTCAAAGACCTCCTTCCACACAATATCGACATGATGCACACTGAAAAGAATATCGGAGAGGCTATTTTTGGTACATTTTTCGACATAGATGGGAAGACAAAGGATAATATTAAGGCTAGAGTGGATCAAGAGACACTATGTCATAGACCATTACAAAACATGCGAGAAGGCAAAGGAAAGCAGAAGTGGTCGAAGCCAAAGGCCTGGTTCAATCTTGGAAGGCCAGCTATGAGGGAAATTTTCTTGTGGGTCAAAATGCACTTGATGTTCCCCGATGGGTATGCAGCGAATCTAAAGAGGGGAGCGAGTCTTGAAAAATTAAAAATCTTTGGTCTCAAGAGTCATGATTGGCACATATGGCTAGAGCGGGTAATGCCGGTGATGTTACGTGGCTTTATTCCTGAGGATGAATGGCTAGAACTGGCGGAGCTGAGCTATTTCTTCCGTGTTCTTTGTGCGAAAGAATTGTCGCCTGGCATGGTAGAAGACATGGAGGAGTTTGCACCGGAGTTGTTGTGCAAGTTAGAGAAGATCTTTCATGCAATGCAATGCAGCATTTGATTTTAATGCAATGTAGCATTTGATTTTACATCTACCGACCGAGGCAAGATTGGGTGGGCACGTGCAAGATTGTTGGTGCTATGCAACTGAGAGGATGCAGAAGACCCTTCGAGCTAAATGTAAAAATAAACGTAGAATTGAAGCATCGATGGCTGAGGCATTCATTACTGAGGAGGTGGCAAACTTTGTGACAGTACACTACGAAGCCAAAAATCATCATTTGCATAATCCGAAGCCTGGGCACAATGATGCAGACCCTAAAAAAGGTGGGTCCAACCTCAGCCTATTCAAAGGGAAGCTCGCACCAGCCGGTGCTTCAAAACCAATAACGTTGGATGTCGAAGAATGGCGGAACATTTCGTTGTATATCTTCAACAACCTAACAGAAGTGCGGCTATACATCTAGTGAGTTCTCGGCACATTTTCCTGTAATTTCTAATTCATTTGAACTGCTCTTATTCCCGGATATTTCAAACAGCCGTTACGTCGCCAAATTCTCGGATGGAGCGGTGATCGAAATTGATTCCGTCGAAGAGTATGAGCTTCTATCAAAGACACGAGGCGGCTATCCCGGTTTCATCTCTTGGTTCAAACAAACGGTAATTATCAATAATGGACCATTTCATTCTTGGTCTAACTTGCGACTAATGCAACAACCGTTTCGTATTAAACTTGTAGGCTAATTCAGAGTCTATGGATGCCGAATTGAGACAAGTCGCTAATGGATTTGACTATATGGTCCGTTCATTTGAGAAATACAACATCAACGGGTATCTCTTTTGTACCTTTGGCAAAGAGCTATCTATGCCCGACCGGAAATCTACAAATTGTGGTGTCTCTGCTATCGGCGAAGGTGTTATCGAGTATTATGGAAGAGTTGAAGCAATTTATGAACTTCAATTCTATGGTGAAAACCCACCAAACGTCGTAGTCTTCAAATGTTATTGGTTCCAGCCGAAAAAGACTAGAAGGACTCATGAACATATAGGACTAGTCAAAATCAATCCAAACACCCATTTAGATGTTCCCGATGTCTATATTACGGCTCAACAGGCGACCCAAGTGTTCTATCGACCATGGGAATGCCAAACGGATAAGAATCTGGAAGGTTGGTATGTTGTTTATGAAGTGCCGCCACATGTCAGACCACCTCTCCCAAATGAAAAGGATTATGAACCTCACATTAACCCAGACACATATGATGCTGAATTCTTCCAAGAAACACGTCTTTCCAAGAAACGTTTCAAGAACCGCCGTGCTTCACCCAAAAACATGGAAGTAGACAGCGACAATGAATCCGACTCCAGCCCTGAGCCGGAACCAGAAGACGTGGAACTCGTAGAGGTTACTGATGCGGATGACCTGTCAATGCTTCAACGATTAAAGGAAGGCATTTCACAACTTCACGCCATTAAACCCGACGAGCACGTCATTCATGAAGACATGCGTGATAGTGATGATGATGATGCATTTATTGATGATGATTATTAGTTTGTAAGATTCACAACTTAAATTATATATATTTTAATCTTTATTATTCATGTACATATTATTATTCAAGTCAGTTATTCAATTTTTATGTTGTACTAATTTCTTTTAATCTTTATCATGGCAGGTCACCAGGTGTGGAAAGATGGTGGGCGCTGGTCCAGATTGCTCGACGGGTTCTTCCGAGGCGCCCCGCACGAGGGGTGGTACTTCCCTTCCACCCCTATCTCTCCGTAGAGCCTTGGCAGATAGTCTGTCGACACCACCCGTGGGTTCTTCTTCGTCAGCGGCATTGCCCACTGGGAGAGATGCTGGTCGGGTAGGGAAGAAGGGGAAGGGTACATGGAGGGGTGGTGGCCGCAGAAGATCCAGGAGGACTGTTGAGCCGTCCTCCCCACCACCACCAGCTCATTCACCCGAGCATAGAACTAGTATGGTCGACCCATTTGCGGAGGAAGCTATGGGGACTCCGTTCCAGGAGCCTGTTGTTGACGGGCATTCGTCCCGTCAGACTCCGGTTTAGGAGCAGCCTCGGGTCAAGGTGCATGCGGCCCAGGAGCAGCCGGAGGAGACTACGGTTCCGAAGGCTTCACCCGACGTGGAGAGGCCCGGATGGGAGACCTGGCCGGATCGTACCGAGTTGCCGGATTGGACCGAGGGTCCGGGTGGCTAAGGGGGCGAGGATGGCGGGGATGAGCTTACAGATAGTGAGGGCGATGTGTAGGTGGACGGGGCCACCGTGTACAAGCATGGTAGTACACGTCTCCCGGTCGCACCGGCTACCCGCGAGCAGAGGCCGGTGATTAAACCTGAAGGAGATAGGTAAGTACATTTACTCTTTTTTTAGCTTTTGCCTTCAAGTTTGTTCAAATATCTAATGCGTTGACCTTATCATACTGCAGGGGATGGGTACACCCTCTTGGAGTCCGCAGGCCGATCTCCGTCCTTGGTGTGCTTTGCAGGACAAATTTCCCGGGGTTTGTCACGTTGCCTAGTGAGGGTCAGGTTCCTACACTAGGATTTTCTTGGGAGCACTACCAGGCTACGCAGGCCCTGCCGGAGGAGATTATAGACGGCGTCTTGTGCCACACGAGGGTCGAGATGGTGATCAAGAGCTTTCGGGTAAGTTATCCTTTTACAGAATCTAAAATTAACATTATAGCTAATTATTATACTATTCGGTGTTTTCACGTTTGATTGCAGACCTTCTATAGGTGTGAGGATGGATACGAGGAGGAGGCGGCCAGGGTTCTCGAGGACGAGTGTAGGTGGTTACTACAGAACTTGTGCCACGAGGCTCGGCCTCTGGGTATTCGAGATTACTACGCCACGCGTGGTATTAAGAAGTAGAAGAAGGATTGCCGTGGAAAGTTTCTGAAGAAGGAGCAATACATGAAGGTAATTACCTATTCTAAAGTCCTTCTATGTAGTTTTCTTGATTTCATTCATAGGCGTAGCGCTAAAAATTCTTTCTAATAACTGACAGGTGCCCCCAAGATGGTGTGTGGATAAGATGGATTGTTGGGAGGCGTTGGTTGATGAGTGGTGCATGGGGAGCTGGCGAGCTGTCCACGAGAATGCAAAGGATCGCGTAGCCAAATGGTTGGTGTGCCACATCATCAAGGCAGCGCCAACTTACTTCAGTTTGGACGAAACTGGGTGTGTGATTTGCTTCATGATTCATGCAATTCATTCTTGATACTAATATTTTGTTCCTCTCTTTTAGGCGCATCACAATAAGACGCAGATGCCACACTTGTACGACCTTTATGGCATGGCCCATACTGCCTCGTACAAGAAGGCGAAGGCATTCTCTGAGTCTTACCTGCATGATCCCAATAACTTCACCAACATATCATCCCACCAGAAGCTCGGGGCATACAGGGACGCGGGGAAGGCTACGAAAGGGGATGACTTTAACCCTAGCCAGGAACCTTTGGATCCAGAGCTGGTGATGATATCTGGTGGCGGGAGGCCCCATGGCTCGATAGCCATTGGAGATGGGATAATACGTTGTCCACTCACTCTTCCGGAGAGCATGGCGTGCCAGTCGAGCAGCTGTCCTGAGATAATGCGTCGTCCACGGCCAGTCGAACTTGCCATCGAGGTTAGTTGTACAGACTAAGAACACTTTCATCCATTTCATTATGTGTGTCACCATAGATCATTACTGTGGTAACGAGGAATGGTGTTTCAGGCTGCTCTTCAGAAAGAGGGATTGGCAAACCAGGCTGCTCTTGAGAAAGAGAGATTGGCAAGCTAGGCTGCTCTTGAGAAAGAGAGATTGGCAAGTCACGCTGCTCTTGATGAGAGGGACCAGACCACGACACGATTGATTGAGGAGGTGAGGTCCCGGAATGAGGCGGGTCAACGGGCCCTGTACGAGCTTTTTGTGGTAAGTTTTTTCACATTAGCCAAATCATGTGTGTAATGTCTGTTTCATTACTAACTAATACGACCCACTCTTCAGGGTCTGTGCGAGAAGAGCGGTCAAGTCCCTCCGCCGATGCCCGTCTTCTCTTCGATTGGCATGGTGATTTTCATTATAAACTAGTATTAATAATTGAGTGTCATCATGCTAACTGAGACATTGCAAAATATCTATTCTGCAGAATAACTCCTGAGCGGCATCGCACGACCCTTCTCCAGGTGTTTCTCCTCCTTGATGACCACTACGGTAAGTTTCTCTTCTCCTCTTTCATATTCTCCTTGCCTTAATTTCCCCAACAATGACACATTTAGCTCCAAAAAGACATAATTAGCCCATTTAGCTCCAAAATGCCATAATAACCTCAAAATAGCATAAGAACCTTGGTTAGCTCATTAATATTATATACTTAGCTTGTTTTCCTCTAAAATGAGATAATTAGCCCATTTAGCTCCAAAAAGACATAGTTAGCTAATTTAGCTCCAAGAATAGGAGAAGAGGAGAAGAAATAGGAAAAATGAAAAGAAAGAAGAAGAAGAAAAAGAAGAGAAGAAGGAGAAGGAGGAGGAGGAGGAGGAGCAGGAGAAGGCCAAGGACCTTCTAGTCCTTCTCCTCCTCCTTTTCCTCCTTCTCCTCCTTCTTCTTGATTTCTTCTTCTCCTCCTCCTCCTCCTCTTTCTTCTCCTCTTTCATATTATCCTTGCTTTAATTTCCCCAAAAAGACATAATTAGCCCATTTAGCTCCAAAATGCCATAATAACCTCAAAATGGCATAAGAACCTTGGTTAGCTCATCAATATTATATACTTAGCTTGTTTTCCTCTAAAATGAGATAATTTGCCCATTTAGCTCCAAAAGGACATAGTTAGCTAATTTCGCTCCAAGAAGAGGAGAATAAATAGGAAAATGAAAAGAAATAAGAAGAATAAGAAGAAGAGAAGAAGGACAAGGAGGAGGAGGAGGAGGAGGAGGAGGAGAAGGAGGAGAAGGCCAAGGACCTTCTAGTCCTTGTCCTCCTCCTCCTTCTCCTCCTTCTTCTTGATTTCTTCTTATTATCCTCATCCTCCTCTTTATTCTCCTCTTTCATATTATCCTTGCTTTAATTTCCCCAAAAATACATAATTAGCCCATTTAGCTCCAAAATGCCATAATAACCTCAAAATGGCATAAGAACCTTGGTTAGCTCATGTATATTATATACTTAGCTTGTTTTCCTCTAAAATGAGATAATTAGCCCATTTAGCTCCAAAAAGACATAATTAGGTAATTTATCTCCAAGAAGAGGAGAAGAAATAGGAAAAATGAAAAGAAAGAAGAAGAAGAAGAAGAAGAGAATAAGGAGAAGGAGGAGGAGGAGGAGGAGGAGAAGGAGGACAAGGCCAAGGACCTTCTAGTCCTTCTCCTCCTCCTTCTCCTTCTTCTTGATTTGTTCTTCTCCTCCTCCTCCTCTTTCTTCTCCTCTTTCATATTATCCTTGCTTTAATTTCCCCAACAATGACATGATTAGCCCATTTAGCTCCAAAATGCCATAATAACCTAAAAGAATATCGGAGAGGCTATTTTTGGTACATTTTTCGACATAGATGGGAAGACAAAGGATAATATTAAGGCTAGAGTGGATCAAGAGACACTATGTCATAGACCATTACAAAACATGCGAGAAGGCAAAGGAAAGCAGAAGTGGTCGAAGCCAAAGGCCTGGTTCAATCTTGGAAGGCCAGCTATGAGGGAAATTTTCTTGTGGGTCAAAATGCACTTGATGTTCCCCGATGGGTATGCAGCGAATCTAAAGAGGGGAGCGAGTCTTGAAAAATTAAAAATCTTTGGTCTCAAGAGTCATGATTGGCACATATGGCTAGAGCGGGTAATGCCGGTGATGTTACGTGGCTTTATTCCTGAGGATGAATGGCTAGAACTGGCGGAGCTGAGCTATTTCTTCCGTGTTCTTTGTGCGAAAGAATTGTCGCCTGGCATGGTAGAAGACATGGAGGAGTTTGCACCGGAGTTGTTGTGCAAGTTAGAGAAGATCTTTCATGCAATGCAATGCAGCATTTGATTTTAATGCAATGTAGCATTTGATTTTACATCTACCGACCGAGGCAAGATTGGGTGGGCACGTGCAAGATTGTTGGTGCTATGCAACTGAGACGATGCAGAAGACCCTTCGAGCTAAATGTAAAAATAAACGTAGAATTGAAGCATCGATGGCTGAGGCATTCATTACTGAGGAGGTGGCAAACTTTGTGACAGTACACTACGAAGCCAAAAATCATCATTTGCATAATCCGAAGCCTGGGCACAATGATGCAGACCCTAAAAAAGGTGGGTCCAACCTCAGCCTATTCAAAGGGAAGCTCGCACCAGCCGGTGCTTCAAAACCAATAACGTTGGATGTCGAAGAATGGCGGAACATTTCGTTGTATATCTTCAACAACCTAACAGAAGTGCGGCTATACATCTAGTGAGTTCTCGGCACATTTTCCGGTAATTTCTAATTCATTTGAACTGCTCTTATTCCCGGATATTTCAAACAGCCGTTACGTCACCAAATTCTCGGATGGAGCGGTGATCGAAACTGATTCCGTCGAAGAGTATGAGCTTCTATCAAAGACACGAGGCGGCTATCCCGGTTTCATCTCTTGGTTCAAACAAACGGTAATTATCAATAATGGACCATTTCATTCTTGGTCTAACTTGCGGCTAATGCAACAACCGTTTCGTATTAAACTTGTAGGCTAATTCAGAGTCTATGGATGCCGAATTGAGACAAGTCGCTAATGGATTTGACTATATGGTCCGTTCATTTGAGAAATACAACATCAACGGGTATCTCTTTTGTACCTTTGGCAAAGAGCTATCTATGCCCGACCGGAAATCTACAAATTGTGGTGTCTCTGCTATCGGCGAAGGTGTTATCGAGTATTATGGAAGAGTTGAAGCAATTTATGAACTTCAATTCTATGGTGAAAACCCACCAAACGTCGTAGTCTTCAAATGTTATCGGTTCCAGCCGAAAAAGACTAGAAGGACTCATGAACATATAGGACTAGTCAAAATCAATCCAAACACCCATTTAGATGTTCCCGATGTCTATATTACGGCTCAACAGGCGACCCAAGTGTTCTATCTACCATGGGAATGCCAAACGGATAAGAATCTGGAAGGTTGGTATGTTGTTTATGAAGTGCCGCCACATGTCAGACCACCTCTCCCAAATGAAAAGGATTATGAACCTCACATTAACCCAGACACATATGATGCTGAATTCTTCCAAGAAACACGTCTTTCCAAGAAACGTTTCAAGAACCGCCGTGCTTCACCCAAAAACATGGAAGTAGACAGCGACAATGAATCCGACTCCAGCCCTGAGCCGGAACCAGAAGACGTGGAACTCGTAGAGGTTACTGATGCGGATGACCTGTCAATGCTTCAACGATTAAAGGAAGGAATTTCACAACTTCACGCCATTAAACCCGACGAGCACGTCATTCATGAAGACATGCGTGATAGTGATGATGATGATGCATTTATTGATGATGATTATTAGTTTGTAAGATTCACAACTTAAATTATATATATTTTAATCTTTATTATTCATGTACATATTATTATTCAAGTCAGTTATTCAATTTTTATGTTGTACTCATTTCTTTTAATCTTTATCATGGCAGGTCACCAGGTCTGGAAAGATGGTGGGCGCTGGTCCAGATTGCTCGACGGGTTCTTCCGAGGCGCCCCGCACGAGGGGTGGTACTTCCCTTCCACCCCTATCTCTCCGTAGAGCCTTGGCAGACAGTCTGTCGACACCACCCGTGGGTTCTTCTTCGTCAGCGGCATTGCCCACTAGGAGAGATGCTGGTCGGGTAGGGAAGAAGGGGAAGGGTACATGGAGAGGTGGTGGCCGCAGAAGATCCAGGAGGACTGTTGAGCCGTCCTCGCCACCACCACCAGCTCATTCACCCGAGCATAGAACTAGTATGGTCGACCCATTTGCGGAGGAGGCTATGGGGACTCCGTTCCAGGAGCCTGTTGTTGACGGGCATTCGTCCCGTCAGACTCCGGTTTAGGAGCAGCCTCGGGTCAAGGTGCATGCGGCCCAGGAGCAGCCGGAGGAGACTACGGTTCCGAAGGCTTCACCCGACGTGGAGAGGCCCGGATGGGAGACCTGGCCGGATCGTACCGAGTTGCCGGATTGGACCGAGGGTCCGGGTGGCTAAGGGGGCGAGGATGGCGGGGATGAGCTTACAGATAGTGAGGGCGATGTGTAGGTGGACGGGGCCACCGTGTACAAGCATGGTAGTACACGTCTCCCGGTCGCACCGGCTACCCGCGAGCAGAGGCCGGTGATTAAACCTGAAGGAGATAGGTAAGTACATTTACTCTTTTTTTAGCTTTTGCCTTCAAGTTTGTTCAAATATCTAATGCGTTGACCTTATCATACTGCAGGGGATGGGTACACCCTCTTGGAGTCCGCAGGCCGATCTCCGTCCTTGGTGTGCTTTGCAGGACAAATTTCCCGGGGTTTGTCACGTTGCCTAGTGAGGGTCAGGTTCCTACACTAGGATTTTCTTGGGAGCACTACCAGGCTACGCAGGCCCTGCCGGAGGAGATTATAGACGGCGTCTTGTGCCACACGAGGGCCGAGATGGTGATCAAGAGCTTTCGGGTAAGTTATCCTTTTACAGAATCTAAAATTAACAGTATAGCTAATTATTATACTATTCGGTGTTTTCACGTTTGATTGCAGACCTTCTATAGGTGTGAGGATGGATACGAGGAGGAGGCGGCCAGGGTTCTCGAGGACGAGTGTAGGTGGTTACTACAGAACTTGTGCCACGAGGCTCGGCCTCAGGGTATTCGAGATTACTACGCCACGCGTGGTATTAAGAAGTAGAAGAAGGATTGCCGTGGAAAGTTTCTGAAGAAGGAGCAATACATGAAGGTAATTACCTATTCTAAAGTCCTTCTATGTAGTTTTCTTGATTTCATTCATAGGCGTAGCGCTAAAAATTCTTTCTAATAACTGACAGGTGCCCCCAAGATGGTGTGTGGATAAGATGGATTGTTGGGAGGCGTTGGTTGATGAGTGGTGCACGGGGAGCTGGCGAGCTGTCCACGAGAATGCAAAGGATCGCGTAGCCAAATGGTTGGTGTGCCACATCATCAAGGCAGCGCCAACTTACTTCAGTTTGGACGAAACTGGGTGTGTGATTTGCTTCATGATTCATGCAATTCATTCTTGATGCTAATATTTTGTTCCTCTCTTTTAGGCGCATCACAATAAGACGCAGATGCCACACTTGTACGACCTTTATGGCATGGCCCATACTGCCTCGTACAAGAAGGCGAAGGCATTCTCTGAGTCTTACCTGCATGATCCCAATAACTTCACCAACATATCATCCCACCAGAAGCTCGGGGCATACAGGGACGCGGGGAAGGCTACGAAAGGGGGTGACTTTAACCCTAGCCAGGAACCTTTGGATCCAGAGCTGGTGATGATATCTGGTGGCGGGAGGCCCCATGGCTCGATAGCCATTGGAGATGGGATAATACGTTGTCCACTCACTCTTCCGGAGATCATGGCATGCCAGTCGAGCAGCTGTCCTGAGATAATGCGTCGTCCACGGCCAGTCGAACTTGCCATCGAGGTTAGTTGTACAGACTAAGAACACTTTCATCCATTTCATTATGTGTGTCACCATAGATCATTACTGTGGTAACGAGGAATGGTGTTTCAGGCTGCTCTTCAGAAAGAGGGATTGGCAAACCAGGCTGCTCTTGAGAAAGAGAGATTGGCAAGCTAGGCTGCTCTTGAGAAAGAGAGATTGGCAAGTCACGCTGCTCTTGATGAGAGGGACCAGACCACGACACGATTGATTGAGGAGGTGAGGTCCCGGAATGAGGCGGGTCAACGGGCCCTGTACGAGCTTTTTGTGGTAAGTTTTTTCACATTAGCCAAATCATGTGTGTAATGTCTGTTTCATTACTAACTAATACGACCCACTCTTCAGGGTCTGTGCGAGAAGAGCGGTCAAGTCCCTCCGCCGATGCCCGTCTTCTCTTCGATTGGCATGGTGATTTTCATTATAAACTAGTATTAATAATTGAGTGTCATCATGCTAACCGAGACATTGCAAAATATCTATTCTGCAGAATAACTCCTGAGCGGCATCGCACGACCCTTCTCCAGGTGTTTCTCCTCCTTGATGACCACTACGGTAAGTTTCTCTTCTCCTCTTTCATATTCTCCTTGCCTTAATTTCCCCAACAATGACACATTTAGCTCCAAAAAGACATAATTAGCCCATTTAGCTCCAAAATGCCATAATAACCTCAAAATAGCATAAGAACCTTGGTTAGCTCATTAATATTATATACTTAGCTTGTTTTCCTCTAAAATGAGATAATTAGCCCATTTAGCTCCAAAAAGACATAGTTAGCTAATTTAGCTCCAAGAAGAGGAGAAGAGGAGAAGAAATAGGAAAAATGAAAAGAAAGAAGAAGAAGAAAAAGAAGAGAAGAAGGAGAAGGAGGAGGAGGAGGAGGAGGAGGAGAAGGCCAAGGACCTTCTAGTCCTTCTCCTCCTCCTTTTCCTCCTTCTCCTCCTTCTTCTTGATTTCTTCTTCTCCTCCTCCTCCTCCTCTTTCTTCTCCTCTTTCATATTATCCTTGCTTTAATTTCCCCAAAAAGACATAATTAGCCCATTTAGCTCCAAAATGCCATAATAACCTCAAAATGGCAGAAGAACCTTGGTTAGCTCATCAATATTATATACTTAGCTTGTTTTCCTCTAAAATGAGATAATTAGCCCATTTAGCTCCAAAAGGACATAGTTAGCTAATTTCGCTCCAAGAAGAGGAGAATAAATAGGAAAATGAAAAGAAATAAGAAGAATAAGAAGAAGAGAAGAAGGACAAGGAGGAGGAGGAGGAGGAGGAGGAGGAGGAGAAGGAGGAGAAGGCCAAGGACCTTCTAGTCCTTGTCCTCCTCCTCCTTCTCCTCCTTCTTCTTGATTTCTTCTTATTATCCTCCTCCTCCTCTTTATTCTCCTCTTTCATATTATCCTTGCTTTAATTTCCCCAAAAATACATAATTAGCCCATTTAGCTCCAAAATGCCATAATAACCTCAAAATGGCATAAGAACCTTGGTTAGCTCATGTATATTATATACTTAGCTTGTTTTCCTCTAAAATGAGATAATTAGCCCATTTAGCTCCAAAAAGACATAATTAGGTAATTTATCTCCAAGAAGAGGAGAAGAAATAGGAAAAATGAAAAGAAAGAAGAAGAAGAAGAAGAAGAGAATAAGGAGAAGGAGGAGGAGGAGGAGGAGGAGAAGGAGGACAAGGCCAAGGACCTTCTAGTCCTTCTCCTCCTCCTTCTCCTTCTTCTTGATTTGTTCTTCTCCTCCTCCTCCTCTTTCTTCTCCTCTTTCATATTATCCTTGCTTTAATTTCCCCAACAATGACATGATTAGCCCATTTAGCTCCAAAATGCCATAATAACCTAAAAATGGCATAAGAACCTTGGTTAGCTCATGAATATTATACACTTAGCTTGTTTTCCTCTAAAATAGGATAATTAGCCCATTTAGCTCTAAAAAGACATAATTAGGTAATTTAGCTCCAACAAGAGGAGAAGAGGATAAGAAATAGGAAAAATGAAAAGAAAGAAGAAGAAGAAGAAGAAGAAGAAGAAGAAGAAGAGAAGGAGGAGGAGGAGGAGGAGAAGGCCAAGGACCTTCTAGTCCTTCTCCTCCGCTTCCTTCTCCTCCTTCTCCTCCTTCTTCTTGATTTCTTCTTATTCTCCTCCCCCTCCTCTTTCTTCTCCTCTTTCATATTATCCTTGCTTTAATTTCCCCAACAAGGACATAATTAGCCCATTTAGCTCCAAAAGGCCATAATAAGCTCAAAATGGCATAAGAACCTTGGTTATCTCATGAAAATTATATACTCAGCTTGTTTTCCTCTAAAATGGGATAATTAGCCCATTTAGGTCCAAAAAGACATAATTAGGTAATTTAGCTCCAACAAGATGAGAAGCGGAGAAGAAATAGGAAAAATGAAAAGAAAGAAGAAGAAGAAGAAGAAGAAGAAGAAGAACAGAAAAAGGAGAAGGTGGAGGAGGAGGAGGAGAAGGCCAAGGACCTTCTAGTCGTTCTCCTCCTCCTACTTCTCCTCCTTCTCCTCCTTCTTCTTGATTTCTTCTCCTTCTCCTGCCCCTCCTCTTTCGTTTCCTCTTTCATGTTGTCCTTGCTTTAATTTCCCCAACAATGACATAATTAGCCCATTTGGCTCCAAAATACCATAATAAGCTCAAAATGGCATAAGAACCTTGGTTAGCTCATGAATATTATATACTTAGCTTGTTTTCCTCTAAAAACGGATAATTAGCCCATTTAGCTCCAAAAAGACAAAATTAGGTAATTTAGCTCCAACAAGAGGAGAAGAGGAGAAGAAATAGGCAAAATGAAAAGAAAGAAGAAGAAGAAAAAGGAGAAGAAGAGAATAAGGAGAAGGAGGAGGAGAAGGCCAAGAAACTTCTAGTCCTTCTCCTCCTCCTCCTTCTCCTCCTTCTTCTTGATTTCTTCTTCTTCTCCTCCTCCTCCTCTTACTTCTCCTCTTTCATATTATCCTTGCTTTAATTTCCCCAACAATGACATAATTAGCCCATTTAGCCCCAAAATGCCATAATAAGCTGAAAATGGCATAAGAACCTTGGTTAGCTCATGAATATTATATTCTTAGCTTGTTTTCCTCTAAAATGGGATAATTAGCCCATATAGCTCCAAAAAGACATAATTAGGTAATTTAGATCCAACAAGAGGAGAAGAGGAGACTAAATAGGAAAAATGAAGAGAAAGAAAAAGAAGAAGAAGAAGAGAAGGAGGAGGAGGAGGAGGAGGAGGAGGAGAAGGCCAAGCACATTCTAGTCCTTCTCCTCCTCCTCCTCCTTCTTGATTTCTTCTTCTTCTCCTCCACCTCCTCTTTCTTCTCCTCTTTCATATTATCCTTGCTTTAATTTCCCCAACAATGACATAATTAACCCATTTAGCTCCAAAATGCCATAATAAGCTAAAAATGGCATAAGAACCTTGGTTAGCTCATGAATATTATATTCTTAGCTTGTTTTCTGCTAAAAATGACATAATTAGCTCAAAAACATCATATTTTGTTCTTCTTCTGACTTTCTTATTCACATTTTTGCAGATTGAATATACTACATGCATGGAAGCTGGCATTCATGGAATTGAACAATGTCGATGTATGAACTTTATATGTATATCATCTAGTTTTCATTTGAGTTGATGAACAATGTCGAACTATATGTATATGTATATTTGGATAAACAGTGCAATACTTTGTATGTTGGTTCTTTCGATATATGGGGATGTACATTGATTTATATGTATATCATATATGTGTGGTGAATTATATATATGTGTTGGCAAGTATATGTGTGGTGAACTATATATCATATATGTGTGGTGAATTATAAAAATGTGATGTCAAATATATATATATGTGCTGTGAAATAATATAAAACAAAAAAAACAGGTACTATATGGGCTCTTTGCCGTCTGCCAGCTGATGGCAAAGACCTATGGCCACATGGCACCCAGCTGTACATCCTGGGGTGTCTATATTTGCTCTTTGTCGTCTGCCTCCAGGGTGGGCAGATGGCAAAGAAGAGGGCACAGAGGTGGGGGGAGGAGGAGGCAGACGACAAAGAGTGGAGGGGGGAGGAGGAGGCAGACGGCAAAGAATAAGGGGGAACAGACGGGAAAGAATAAGGGGGAGGCACACGACAAAGAATAAGGGGGAGGCAGACGGCAAAGCCTCCGTTAACCCTAATGGAGGCAACGCCTGTCCGCTGCCGTCTCGAGTACGTTGCCGACTGCTCCTATATGCCGTCCGCTTTGGGGGGATAGACAGCAAAGAAGGTCCTATGCCGTCGTAGACTGACGCAGAAATTTTGCCGGCCGTGAGATTCTTTGCCGTCTGTGGTATTCTCTTTGCCGTCCGGGATTTAGTCTTTGCCGTCTGTGATGGCAGATGGCAAAGAAGCTGATTCGTGTAGTGCACCTACCAGATCCCACCGACCAGCCCCACGAACCCCACCGAGCCTCCCACCTTGATCCGGCTGAGGCCTCCCCTGCGCTCCCTCCTGCCTGCGGCCCCCACCGATCACCGCCTCCATCGCGCGCCCCTGAACCCCCTACCCCGCCGGCGACCCTCCCCATGCGCCTCTCCGACTGAGCACCGCCCCATGCCGGCCGGAGCTCCCCCAGCGGCCCCATCCGGGCGCCGGCGATCCTCCGGGCCGGATCCGGCAACCCTGCTTCACCTCCGTCGGCCGTGGCCCTTCGGCGGCCCTCGCCGGCACCATCCTCACCGGAACCGCGCCATCACCGTCACTGCCTCGTCCTCCTCCTCGCCGTCTCCTCCGCCTCCTCAGAACTCCGGCTTCACCGGGCCCTCTCGTCAACGTCGGTGAGCCCCTTTCCGGGCTCCTCCCATCGTATCCTTCCTCGCGCCGTCCCGGTTCCATTCCGGCAAACGGCGCTCCGTTCCAACGCCGTTAGGATCAAGTAGTTGGTGTTGGATATGTCCCTCTCTCTCTATGGTTGAGAGTTTCAGAGTTCTCTGTTGTTTAACACAGAGAGTTAGCACAGAGATGAAAAATAAGAAAAAAAATACATATGTATGTATGTATGTATGTATTAGATGCCGTACGTATTTTGTATGTATGAGATGCACGTATGTATGTATTTATGTATGTAGGTATGTGGAGAGATACGTTATGTTTTATATGGGTAAATACCGGTATGTGGCCTAAGCCACTTACCGGTGGGCCAAGACACCCCGCTGTCTATGACAGGGAGGCCCCACACCCTCTTTTAAAGAAAAGTGAAAATTAAAATATAACAATAAATATATGTTTTTATTAGATAAATAAATAGATATATTATTTAATTAATTAATTAGGTAATTAGAATAATTCGAGTATGACACGTGGGTCCCCCACTAAATTAATCTGATTAATTACTATTTAATCTTAATAGAAAATTTGTGTCTATGACGCATGGGACCCACTTGTCGGTTGACCAGTCAACTGCTGATGTCAGCATGACATGATGCTGGTGTCATAATAGCGTTTAATTAAATTAGTTAAATCCGTTTTTAATTCCTAATTATTGAATAAAACTTTAAAAATTAATATAAAATAATACGTAAGTCAGATTAAAATTGATCAGCATAACGAGACGAACCCGGATACACGGTCCATTCGTTTGTCACGCGTCCCTAGCATATCAAACATGGAACATTTCCATCGTTTCCAGTCTGACCGGTAGTAGCCCGAGACCCGCAAAATATCGTCAGATATTCTTCCGACCCGTCTATGACGGATGTTGTTGCGTTAGCTCATGTCTAGCCTGCATCTTACCATGTCATGCATTGTGTTGCACCATTGCTATTATTTATTGTTTCTTCCCCCTCTTCTTACCGGTAGACCCTGAGACTGACGCTGCTACCGAGTACATCTAGGACCCTGCCGATCAGTCCTTTGCCGCAGAGCAGCAAGGCAAGCAAACCCCCTTGATCATTCCTCTATCGCCTATGTCTTTCTTCCTACTACTTGCATTAGTATTTTTCTACTATTGTAGTTAGCTCCTATATCTGATGCATGGCCTGTTTTTGATGAACTTCTACTTTAAGTCATGTACTTTTAATCTGCTTAGTATAGGTGGAGCAGTCATCCCCTCTGACCCCGTAGTCTAGTTGCCCCGCTTTGTTTTCCAATCTCGATCCCTGATCGACGAGCCAGACCCAACATAGCACATACACCCCTCTTAGTTGTACGATGCTACAGAGATACTATCGGGTATCGAGGGTGACACTTCGCTAAGTACTCCTACTAATATCTTTGTAGTATAGCCAGTCGGTCGTGGTTATCGAGGGTGATTCCTCTTTCACCATTCCAGATGATGCCTCTGTCGTGCAACCGCTCAAGTGTGGGACCCCCGAGGGTGATTCATCTAAGCCCACCTTGACGGATAGATCGTTCGGAATCCAACGAGGGTGATGTTGGGGAACGTCGCATGGGAAACAAAAAAATTCTTACGCGCACGAAGACCTATCATGGTGATGTCCATCTACGAGAGGGGATGTGTGATCTACGTACCCTTGTAGACCGTACAGCAGAAGCGTTAGTGAACACGGTTGATGTAGTGGAACGTCCTCACGTCCCTCGATCCGCCCCACGAACAGTCCCGCGATCAGTCCCACGATCTAGTGCCGAACGGACGGCACCTCCGCGTTCAGCACACGTATAGCTCGACGATGATCTCGGCCTTCTTGATCCAGCAAGAGAGACGGAGAGGTAGAAGAGTTCTCCGGCAGCGTGACGGCGCTCCGGAGGTAGGTGGTGATCTTATCTCAGCAGGGCTCCGCCCGAGCTCCACAGAAACGCGATCTAGAGGAAAAACCGTGGAGGTATGCGGTTGGGCTGCCGTGGAAAAGTCGTCTCAAATCAGCCCTAAAACCTCCGTATATATAGGGGGAAGAGGGGGAGCCTTGCCTTGGGGTCCAAGGACCCCTAAGGGTTTCGGCCGAGCCAAGGGGGGCAGCCCTCCCCTTCCAAACCGAGTCCAACTAGGTTTGGAAGGAGGAGTCCTTCCCCTTTTTCCCACCTCCTCTTTTTTTTCTCTTTGATTTTCTTCCTATGGCGCATAGGGCCTTCTTGGGCTGTCCCACCAGCCCACTAAGGGCTTGTGTGCCACCCCCAAGGCCTATGGGCTTCCCCGGGGTGGGTTGCCCCCCCCGGTGAACTCCCGGAACCCATTCGTCATTCCTGGTACATTCCCGGTAACTCCGAAAACCTTCCGGTAATCAAATGAGGTCATCCTATATATCAATCTTCATTTCCGGACCATTCCGGAAACCCTCGTGACGCCCGTGATCTCATCCAGGACTCCGAACAACATTCAGTAACCAACCATATAACTCAAATACGCATAAAACAACGTCGAACCTTAAGTGTGCAGACCCTGCGGGTTCGAGAACTATGTAGACATGACCCGAGAGACTCCTCGGTCAATATCCAATAGCGGGACCTGGATGCCCATATTGGATCCTACATATTCTACGAAGATCTTATCTTTGAACCTCAGTGCCAAGGATTCATATAATCCCGTATGTCATTCCCTTTGTCCTTCGGTATGTTACTTGCCCGAGATTCGATCGTCAGTATCCGTATACCTATTTCAATCTCGTTTACCGGCAAGTCTCTTTACTCGTTCCGTAATACAAGATCCCACAACTTACACTAAGTCACATTTCTTGCAAGGCTTGTGTGTGATGTTGTATTACCGAGTGGGCCCCCAGATACCTCTCCGTCACACGGAGTGACAAATCCCAGTCTCGATCCATACTAACTCAACGAACACCTTCGGAGATACCTGTAGAGCATCTTTATAGTCACCCAGTTATGTTGCGACGTTTGATACACGCAAAGTATTCCTCCGGTGTCAGTGAGTTATATGATCTCATGGTCCTAGGAACAAATACTTGACACGCAGAAAATAGTAGCAACAAAATGACACGATCAACATGCTACGTCTATTAGTTTGGGTCTAGTCCATCACGTGATTCTCCTAATGACGTAATCTAGTTATCAAGCAACAACACCTTGTTTATAATCAGAAGACACTGACTATCTTTGATCAACTGGCTAGCCAACTAGAGGCTTGCTAGGGATAGTGTTTTGTCTATGTATCCACACATGTATATAAGTCTTCATTCAATACAATTATAGCATGGATAATAAACGATTATCTTGATACAGGAATTATAATAATAACTATATTATTATTGCCTCTAGGGCATAATTCCAACAATCTCCCACTTGCACTAGAGTCAATAATCTAGCCCTCACATCATCATGCGAATTACATTGTAATAAATCTAACACCCATACAGTTCTGGTGTTGATCATGCTTTCCCATGGAAGAGGTTTAGTCAGTGGGTCTGCTACATTCAGATCCGTGTGCACTTTGCATATATTCACGTCCTCCCCTTCGACGTAGTCGTGGATGAGGTTGAAGCATCATTTGATGTGTCTGGACTTCTTGTGAAACCGTGGTTCCTTGCTAAGGCAATGGCACCCGTGTTGTCACAGAACAAGGTTATTGGATTCAGTGCACTTGGCACCACTCCAAGATCCGTCGTGAACTGCTTCATCCAGACACCCTCCTTAGCTGCCTCCGAGGCAGCCATGTACACGGCTTCACATGTAGAATCTGCTACGACGCTTTTCTTGGAACTGCACCAGCTTACCGCACCCCCATTAATAATGAATACGTATCCGGTCTGCGACTTAGAATCGTCCGGATCTCTGTCGAAGCTTGCATCGACGTAACCTTTTACGGCGAGCTCTTCGTCACCTCCATACATGAGAAACATCTCCTTAGTACTTTTCAGGTACTTCAGGATATTCTTGACCACCGTCCAGTGATCCACTCCTGGATTACTCTGGAACCTACCTGCCATACTTATGGCCAGGCTAACGTCCGGTCTAGTGCACAACATTGCATACATTGTAGAACCTATGGCCGAAGCATAGGGGACGGTGCTCATATGCTCTCTATCCTCATCAGTTGTTGGGCACTGAGTCTTACTCAATCTCGTACATTGTAAAACTGGCAAGAACCCTTTCTTGGACTGTTCCATTTTGAACCTCTTCAAAACTTTATCAAGGTATGTGCTTTGTGAAAGTCCTATCAGGTGTTTTGATCTATCCCTATAGATCTTAATGCCTTGAATGTAAGCAACTTCTCCTAGGTCCTTCATAGAGAAACTTTTATTCAAGTAATCCTTTATGCTCTCCAAAAACTCTACATTGTTTCCAATCAGCAATATGTCATCCACATATAATATTAGAAACGCCACAGAGCTCCCACTCACTTTCTTGTAAATACAAGATTCTCCAACCACTTGTATAAACCCAAATGCTTTGATCACCTCATCAAAGCGTTTGTTCCAACTCCGAGATGCTTGCACTAGTCCATAAATGGATCGCTGGAGCTTGCACACCTTGTTAACATTCTTAGGATCGACAAAACCTTCGGGTTGCATCATATACAACTCTTCCTTCAGGAAACCGTGAAGGAAAGCCGTTTTGACATCCATCTGCCAGATTTCATAATCGAAAAATGCAGCTATTGCTAACATGATTCTGACGGACTTAAGCATCGCTACGGGTGAGAATGTCTCATCGTAGTCAACTCCTTGAACTTGTGAAAAACCCTTTGCCACAAGTCGAGCTTTATAAACGGTCACATTGCCGTCAGCGTCCGTCTTCCTCTTAAAGATTCATTTGTTCTGAATAGCCTTACGGCCCTCAGGTAGTACTTCCAAAGTCCACACTTTGTTCTCATACATGGATCCTATCTCGGACTTCATGGCTTCTAGCCATTTGTTGGAATCTGGGCCCACCATTGCTTCTTCATAATTCGCAGGTTCATTGTTGTCTAACAACATGATTGACAAGACGGGATTACCGTACCACTCTGGAGCAGCACGTGGTCTCGTCGACCTGCGTGGTTCGACAGAAACTTGAACCGGAGTTTCATGATCATCATCATTAACTTCCTCCTCAATCGGCGTCGCAACGACAGAGGTTTCCCCTTGCCCTGCGCCACCATCCAGAGGGATGAGAGGTTCGACAACCTCATCAAGTTCTATCTTCCTCCCACTCAATTCTCTCGAGAGAAACTCCTTCTCGAGAAAAGCTCCGTTTTTAGCAACAAACACTTTGCCCTCGGATTTGAGATAGAAGGTGTACCCAACTGTCTCTTTTGGGTAACCTATGAAGATGCATTTTTCCGCTTTGGGTTCCAGCTTTTCAGGCTGAAGTTTTTTGACATAAGCATCACATCCCCAAACTTTAAGAAACGACAACTTTGGCCTTTTGCCATACCATAGTTCGTATGGTGTCGTCTCAACGGATTTTGATGGTGCCCTATTTAAAGTTAATGCATCTGTTTCCAATGCATAACCCCAAAAAGATAACGGCAAATCGGTAAGAGACATCATAGATCGCACCATCTCTAATAAAGTACGATTACGACGTTCGGACACACCATTACGCTGTGGTGTTCCAGGCGGTGTCAACTGTGAAACAATTCCACATTGTCTTAAGTGAGCACCAAACTCGAAACTCAGATATTCACCCCCTCGATCAGACCGGAGGAACTTGATCTTCTTGTTACGATGATTTTCAACTTCACTCTGAAATTGCTTGAACCTTTCAAATGTTTCAGACTAGTGCTTCATTAAGTAGACATAACCATATCTACTCAAATCATTAGTGAAGGTGAGAAAATAACGATATCCATCGCGTGCCTCTACGCTCATCAGACCACACACATCGGTATGTATGATGTCCAACAAGTCACTTGCACGCTCCATTGTTCCGGAGAACGGAGTTGTAGTCATCTTGCCCATGAGGCATGGTTCGCACGTGTCAAGTGAATCAAAGTCAAGTGACTCCAAAAGTCCATCGGCTTGGAGTTTCTTCATACGCTTTACACCAATATGACCTAAGCGGCAGTGCCACAAAAATATGGCGCTATCATTGTTACCTCTAACTCTTTTGGTCTCAATGTTATGTATGTGTGTATCGCTATCAAGATTCAATATGAACAATCCTCTCACATTGGGTGCATGACCATAAAAGATGTTACTCATAGAAATAGAACAACCATTATTCTCTGACTTAAAAGAGTAACCGTCTCGCAATAAAAAAGATCCAGATATAATGTTCATGCTCAACGCAGGCACTAAATAACAATGATTCAAGTTCATAACTAATCCTGATGGTAACTGAAGTGAAACTGTGCCGACGGCGATTGCATCAACCTTGGAACCATTTCCTACGCGCATCGTCACTTCATCTTTCGCCAGCCTTCGTCTATTCCGCGGTTCCTGTTTCGAGTTGCAAATATGAGCAACAGAACCGGTATCGAATACCCAGGCACTACTACGAGAGCCGGTTAAGTACACATCAATAAAATGTACATCAAATATACCTGATTTTTCTTTGGCCGCCTTCTTATCAGCCAGATACTTGGGGCAATTGCGCTTCGAGTGACCCATACCCTTGCAATAGTAACACTCTTTTTATGGCTTAGGTCCAGCTTTGGGTTTCTTCGTCGGATTGGCAACAGGCTTGCCGATCTTCTTTCATTTACCCTTCTTGCCTTTGTCGTTTCTCTTGAAACTAGTGGTCTTATTCACCATCAACACTTGATGTTCTTTACGGAGTTCAGACTCTGCGACTTTCAGCATCGCAAACAACTCGCCGGGTGACTTGTTCATCCCTTGCATGTTGTAGTTCAACACAAAGCCTTTATAGCTTGGCCGCAGTTATTGAAGGATTCTGTCAGTGATAGCCTCTTGCGGGAGTTCAATCCCCAGCTCAGCTAGACGGTTTGAGTACCCAGACATTTTGAGCACATGTTCACTGACAGACGAGTTCTCCTCCATCTTGCAAGCATAGAATTTATCGGAGGTCTCATACCTCTCGATCCGGGCGTTCTTCTAAAAGATAAACTTCAACTCTTGGAACATCTCAAATGCTCCATGATGCTCGAAGCGAAGTTGAAGTCCCGGTTCTAAGCCATACAAGACTGCACATTGAACTACTGAGTAGTCCTCCTTACGTGCTAACCAAGCGTTCGTAACATCCTGATCAGCCGTAGCGGGTGGTTCATCTCCTAGCGCAGCATTAAGGACATAATCCTTCTTCCCAGCTTGTAAGATTATCTTAAGATTACGAGCCCACTCTACAAAGTTGCTTCCATCATCTTTCAACTTAGCTTTCTCTAGGAACGTATGAAAATTCAGGGTGACTGTCGCGTGAGCCATGATCTACAACACAAATATATTCAAAGTGGACTTAGACTATGTTCAAGATAATTAGAGTTTAACTTAATCAAATTACTCGCTAAACTCCCACTCAAAAAGGACATCTCTCTAGTCATTTGAGTGGTTCATGATCCACTTACACTAGCTCAAGTCCAATCATCACGTGAGTTGAGCATAGTTTCAGTGGTAAGCATCCCCATGCTAATCATATCATCTATATGATTCATGATCGACCTTTCGGTCTCATGTGTTCCGAGGCCATGTCTGCACATGCTAGGCTCGTCAAGCTTAACCCGAGTGTTCCGCGTGCGCAACTGTTTTGCACCCGTTGTATATGAACGTTGAGTCTATCACACCCGATCATCACGTGGTGTCTCGAAACGACGAACTGGAGCAACGGTGCACAGTCGGGGAGAACACAATTTCGTCTTGAAATTTTAGTGAGAGATTACCTCATAATGCTACCGTCGTTCTAGGCAAAATAAGGTGCATAAAAGAATTAACATCACATGCAATTCATAAGTGACATGATATGGCCATCATCACGTGCTCCTTGATCTCCATCACCAAGCACCGGCACGATCTTCTTGTCACCGGCGCCACACCATGATCTCCATCAACGTGTCGCCATCGGGGTTGTCGTGCTACTCATGCTATTACTACTAAAGCTACATCCTAGCAAAATAGTAAACGCATCTGCAAGCACAAACGTTAGTATAAAGACAACCCTATGGATCCTGCCGGTTGCCGTACCATCGACGTGCAAGTCGATATTATCTATTACAACATGATCATCTCATACATCCAATATATCACATCACATCGTTGGCCATATCACATCACAAGCATACCCTGCAAAAACAAGTTAGACGTCCTCTAATTTTGTTGTTGCATGTTTTACGTGGTGACCATGGGTATCTAGTAGGATCGCATCTTACTTATGCAAACACCACAACGGAGATATATGAGTTGCTATTTAACCTCATCCAAGGACCTCCTCGGTCAAATCATATTCAACTAAAGTTGGAGAAACTGACACCCGCCAGTCATCTTTGAGCAACGGAGTTACTCGTAGCGATGAAACCAGTCTCTCGTAAGCGTACGAGTAATGTCGGTCTGAGCCGCTTCGATCCAACAATACCGCGGAATCAAGAAAAGACTAAGGAGGGCAGCAAAACGCACATCACCGCCCACAAAAACTTTTGTGTTCTACTTGAGAAGACATCTACGCATGAACCTAGCTCATGATGCCACTGTTGGGGAACGTCGCATGGGAAACAAAACTTTTCTTACAGGCACGAAGACCTATCATGGTGATGTCCATCTACGAGAGGGGATGTGTGATCTACGTACCCTTGTCGACCGTACAGCAGAAGCGTTAGTGAACGCGGTTGATGTAGTGGAACGTCCTCGCGTCCCTCGATCCGCGCCGCGAACCGTCCCGCGATCAGTCCCACGATCTAGTGCCGAACGGACGGCACCTCCGCGTTCAGCACACGTACAGCTCGACGATGATCTCGGCCTTCTTGATCCAACAAGAGAGACGGAGAGGTAGAGGAGTTCTCCGGTAGCGTGACGGCGCTCCGGAGGTTGGTGGTGATCTTATCTCAGCAGGGCTCCGCCCGAGCTCCGCAGAAACGCGATCTAGAGGAAAAACCGTGGAGGTATGTGGTCGGGCTGCCGTGGAAAAGTCGTCTCAAATCAGCCCTAAAACCTCCGTATATATAGGGGGAAGAGGGGGAGCCTTGCCTTGGGGTCCAAGGACCCCTAAGGGTTTCGGCCGAGCCAAGGGAGGCAGCCCTCCCCTTCCAAACCGAGTCTAACTAGGTTTGGAAGGAGGACTCCTTCCCCTTTTTCCCACCATCTCTTTTTTTTCTTTTCTCTTTGATTTTCTTCCTATGGCACATAGGGCCTTCTTGGGCTGTCCCACCAGCCCACAAAGGGCTGGTGAGCCACCCCCAAGGCCTATGGGCTTCCCCGGGGTGGGTTGCCCCCCCCCCCGGTGAACTCCCGGGACCCATTCGTCATTCCCGGTACATTCCCGGTAACTCCGAAAACCTTCCGGTAATCAAATGAGGTCATCCTATATATCAATCTTCATTTCCGGACCATTCCGGAAACCCTCGTGATGTCCGTGATCTCATCCGGGACTCTGAACAACATTCGGTAACCAACCATATAACTCAAATACGCATAAAACAACGTCGAACCTTAAGTGTGCAGACCCTACGGGTTCGAGAACTATGTAGACATGACCCGAGAGACTCCTCGGTCAATATCCTATAGCGGGACCTGGATGCCCATATTGGATCCTACATATTCTACGAAGATCTTATCGTTTGAACCTTAGTTCCAAGGATTCATATAATCCCGTATGTCATTCCCTTTGTCCTTCGGTATGTTACTTGCCCGAGATTCGATCGTTAGTATCCGTATACCTATTTCAATCTCGTTTACCGGCAAGTCTCTTTACTCGTTCCGTAATACAAGATCCCGCAACTTACACTAAGTCACATTGCTTGCAAGGCTTGTGTGTGATGTTGTATTACCGAGTGGGCCCCGAGATACCTCTCCGTCACACGGAGTGACAAATCCCAGTCTCGATCCATACTAACTCAACGAACACCTTCGGAGATACCTGTAGAGCATCCTTATAGTCACCCAGTTATGTTGCGATGTTTGATACACACAAAGTATTCCTCCGGTGTCAGTGAGTTATATGATCTCATGGTCATAGGAAGAAATACTTGACACGCAGAAAACAGTAGCAACAAAATGACACGATGAACATGCTACGTCTATTAGTTTGGGTCTAGTCCATCACGTGATTCTCCTAATGACGTGATCCACTTATCAAGCAACAACACCTTGTTTATAATCAGAAGACACTGACTATCTTTGATCAACTGGCTAGCCAACTAGAGGCTTGCTAGGGACAGTGTTTTGTCTATGTATCCACACATGTATATAAGTCTTCATTCAATACAATTATAGCATGGATAATAAACGATTATCTTGATACAGGAATTATAATAATAACTATATTATTATTGCCTGTAGGGCATAATTCTAAGAGGTGATACCTCGGATTCCCCCCGATGTTACAACCACACAGTTACTCGACCATGTTACTAGGATCATTGGTGATTAGATGTTAGTCGGGCGGATTCCCGCGAGATTGTGTTGATGGCCTAATTAAAATGATAACGGATTCGAGTATTTGATCTGGGTTGGTTGGAAACCTTTTTGCACTAACCGGCTATGCGGGAAGAATTATGGGTACTCGGCGTCGCGATATCAGACGAAGCTTTTTAGATGTCAACAATGTAGCGGCGTGCGCCCGAGTGGTCCTGAGATGCATCGCGCTTGTGATTGAGGGATGCTAGGACAAACGTCGGCCGCCCACGCCACGTGCAGGAGCGCGAAGGGGAACTGGGCCTATGAACCCTTTGTGCTTAGGAGTTAGACCGGCGGGCTGGCCTCTCTGTTGAGTCTTAGGTGGGGCTGCGACGTGTCGACATTCTGAGGCCAGGCAGGACCCAGAAAAGTGTGTCCGGCCAGAGTGTTATCGAGCATGATGGGACATGTGGTGTACCCCTGCAGGGATGAAAATTAACTATTCGAATAGCTGTGTCCACGGTTACAGGACGACTTGGAGTTGTGCCCTGATCTTATACAACTACAAATGTTACTTAACTGGAATTAGTTGCCTCGGGATTGCTTCCTCGCAAGGAGTCGAGGGAGGATCTCTGGGCGTGACCTCACTTTAATACTGCTGCAACAATATGACTATTATTTGTGTTACCCCTTGTTCTATTATCATCTATTGCTGCAAGACCCTGAAGAAGCTAGTCTTTGATAGGACTAGGCCTTCTCTCTATCCCTCGCATTGCTGCAGTCAGTCCACATATAACCACCCCCTTCTTTCATACTGGTGCATACTAAGCATAGTTCTGATGTAAGTGTTGCGAGTACTTTGGATAAGTACTCACCGTTTCTTTGCTCCCCCTTTATCCCCTTGATCCATTGATGCGACCAGATGACGAAGCCCAGGAGTGGAGTTTCCTGCCGATGTCTGCCATCCCGTTGGTGTATTCTACATGGATGCCGCTGAAAACTAGGAGTAGTTTAGGAGGTTCCCAAGTAGGAGGCCTTGCCTCGTTCGATCGTGTTTTCTTTTGTGCTAGCCTTCTCTAAGGCACCCCATGTTATGTCTGTACTCAGATATTGTTGCTTCCGGTGACTCGTGTGTTTATCGAGCTTCTGTATTCTAGCCCTCGAGGCCCCTGGTTTGTAATATGAAGCTCATGTTGTTTTATTTGTGTCTAGTGTCGTGTGTTTATCGTACGCATTTGCATGTATGATTAGCGTAAGATTAAACCGAGGGCGTCACAATGACTAAGGCACCCCAATGTAATATTCTAGGAATACTCAAGTGTATAAGCTTGGCGATCCCCAAAAGGCATCCTCTCTTTCGTCTCAATCCATCGGTATGTCACTTGGAGCTTTATTTTTATTCATCACATGATAAGAGTTTTGCTTGGAGCGTCATTTGCTTTAGTATACTTTTTATTTTTAGTATCCGACAATCATGCTTGCGGTACACACCTATTTGAGAGAGACACACTATCACCAAGATTTATTAGAATACTATTTGTACTTCACTTATATCTTTTGAGCTTAGTAGTTGCTCTAGTACTTCACTTATATATTTTAGAGGACGATGGTGTACATATTTTATAGAAATTATTGCACTCCCATTCTTCACTTGTATTTGTTTGAGAGTTGATAAATAGCGATGGTAATCTACATGGGTTATAAGACTAGTTCAAAAATAATAAGTATTAATTGAGTGCATAATCAAAACAACATGTAGCACATAAAAGAGGAATCATGGTTAATAATATTAATCTGGTAATGTGAAAAAACATGAGTGCATGATCATTGACTAATATGAGTATCATGAATTAGAGGTTTTTAACGTGCTATTCATCCAAATATTTCTATGTCATAGTGATGATGTGTGAGCATAGTTATTCCATGTTGAAATCCTAGTGATGTTTAAGTCGGGGGCGCGATGGTTAACTCCTACCAACCTCCTCCCCAGGGGCATGCGATTAGTGCTTTGCTTTGAGAGAGCTAATAAAATCTGGCAATAATTATGTGAGCTCTTTATGACTAATGTGAATCCATGGATCTTCGGTACCGTTCATTGCCAATTCTCACCTCGAGGATCGGTGCAACTTTCGCTGGTGCATCCAAATCCCATGACATGATACACTCTATTGGACATTAGCCTCATTATATATTCCTAAAAACAATCACCATACCAACCTATCATGGCATTTCCATAGCCATTCCGAGATATATTGCCATGCAACTTCCACCATCACATCATATGACTTATACTTCCATTGTCATATTGCTTTGCATGATCATATAAGTTGACATAGTATTTCTAGAAAAGCCACCGTTTATCATTTTTTATATATGTTACGCTTGATCATTTCACATCCTAGAACACTGCCAGGGCATTTATATAGAGTCATATCATCTTATCAGTTTTTCATATTGAGTTGTAAGTAAATAGGAGTGTGATGACCATCATTATTAGGGCACTGTCTCAATGTAGAAATGATGATAGAGATAATGATTCCCGCACAATTCCCCCCAAAAAGGGGGGAAAGGAAACTATGAGAAATAAAAAGACAAAAAAATAATAATAAAAAAATAGATAAATGAGAGAAAAGAGAGACGGGACAGTTCTACTACTTGTTATTCCACACTTGTTCCTCATATAGAGAATCTCTTGTTTTGTCACTTCCATATGCTAGTGGGAATTTTTTATTATAGAACCTGGATTGTATATTACAATCACGGGTTTCCTCAAATGCCCGAGGTTTTCATAAGAAAGCAAGTTAGATGCACACGCACTTTGCTTCAGTTGATCTTTCATACACTTACAAATCTAGTGCATTCGTTGCATGGAAATCCGTACTCCTCGCATTGATATCTATTGATGGGCATCTCCATAGCCCATTCATACGCCTAGTTTATGCGAGACTTTCTTCTCCACTTTCATACATTTGAAACCTACCACCATATTCTATTCTACCTTTATGCTATACCCATGGTTCAGACTCGTATATTGTTCAAGTAATAAAAAGCTGAAGTGCATTAAAAAGTTCGATCCAATTGCCTGACTTGACACTATGGTGATTACATTTTTATTTATGTGGTGAGGGTAGAGCCATGCTATACTTACATGATCAAATAAATAGGGGGTGAACATTCTTGAAGGGTCGTATGCTTTGAAACTCGATGATTATGTTGCTTATGTTTATAAGAATTACTACGTTGATGTTTATTAATTCATCGTTTCTCAATGATCAAACCTACTATAGATTACATGTTGGGTAGCATGTCACATCTAAATTTTTGTTTTTTATCATTTTACTTCTCAAGGATGAGGAGGAATTAATCTCGGGGATGTTGATACATATCCAATGTATCTATAATTTTTATTATTCCGTTCTATTATATTATTATTCTAGGATACTTTTTGGGTATTTATTTACCAATTAATATTATTTTTGAGAACTAAGCTATTAACAGAGTGCCTAGTGGGAGTTGTTTTCTGTTGAATGTTTCTGGCATTTCAGTTTTACATTACCACACAAAATCCAACTGCCATAAAACTTTAATATGATTTTTTCTGGACCAAAAGAAGACGTGGAAGCTTGGGGAGGAGACCAGAGGACTCACAAGGGAGGCACCAGCCAATAGAGCGCGCCCAGTGGGTAGGCCACACCCTATTTCCTCGTGCTCCTCTCGGTTGTCTCCTCATGCCCCTCTCTGGCCTATAAATACACAAATCCAAAAACCTTAAATAGCAACCGAAAACACTTTTTCCGCCACCACAAGTCTCTCTCTTATCGTGAGACCATCTGGAGCCCTTTTCTGGTGCCCTGTCGGAGGGGGGACGATCATCGAGCGCCTCTACATCACCCTTGCTACTCCCATGGTGATGTGTGAGTAGTTTAACACAGACCTACAGGTTTGTAGTTAGTACCTAGATGGCTATCTCTCTCTTTTCCTTAATCATCAATACATTGATAATCAAAACTTCATTTTGATCTATCCAATGTAACTCTTTTGTGCGGTGTGTTTGTTGGGATCCGACGAATTGTGGCATTATGTTCATATTATTCATGATAAATATTTGAGTCTTCTCTCAACTCAAATTATGATTCTTATTTGTGTGATTATCATAGCTTCGTTTATGTCTCTGATCTATTGATTTTCTTTGGCTAAGTAGATTGATCTTTCTTCAGTTGGAGGGGTGTGTTGTAGTGGGTTCAATATGACAGATTTCTATATCCCACTAACATAGTAGGGGAAAAGATACGTCTTTTTATTACTACTACTAAGATAAATCGATGAGATTAATTCATATTGATTGAGTTCTCTTTGTCTACATCATATCATTGTTCTCCAAGAATTACTTTGTTTTATTTAAAACTCTAGATGCATGCTAGAGAGTGGTCGATGGGTGGAGTAATAGTAATAGGTGCAGCCAGTAGTTTGCCTCTTTTCTTATGCACGTGATGCCTATATACACATAATCACTTCCATGAATATCACATAACTATGCAATTTTCTATCGATTTCCCAAAAGTAATTTTTTTACGAACCTTGTGCTTACTTTCATGAGACATGCCCCTAGGGAAAACTATGACCCCGAGGTCTATTCACTTATAAGTTTACAAATGCTACAATATCTACAATTATCTACTACCAACCACTCTACTTACAATTATCTACTACCAACCACTTGTTGTTCTTATTCAATTTTTATTTACAATTATCTACTACCAACCACTCTACTTACAAGCTTGCAAATAACGAGTCCAAGGGGATTAGCAACCCTCTTCCCCGCGTTGGGTGCAAGTGTTTGCTCTTTTCTATCTAGCCACTGAAGACGGGTTTGGTTGTTACTCCTATTGGTTCGATAAACCTTTGTTCTCTAGTGAGGAAAATACTTACCTATATTGTGATGCATCAACCTTTCCTCTTAACAGAAAATCCAATGCACATCACAGGCATCAATTACCAAGATTTTTCATACACATGTTGGAAAAATCTGAGGATGATGGGAATACTCAAGTTCTTGATTGCATATTTAGACACTAGGTTATATCCTCAGTATCAGTCGGAGTGTGCCATCTGTTTGCCCATTTTTGTCTATAACCATAGTTTCCTTTCCAGACTGAGTATGCCATTCTTTCGAATTCCTCCAAATGATTTTTTGAGAATTTTCTTTGGTCTAGTATAAAGAGTTACACAGTATCAAAAGTTATTATTTTTTGCCCAACTTAGCAATTAACTCCATAGGTCGACCACTTTAAGGTGTCCCATTCTGTTATTAACGGTAATTAAGTTTCCGCTACTTTGGAACGAGCGCACCATATTCCTTAAACGTGGAATGTTGCCTATCAAATTGAACCCATGTTTTCTACCTCGTTCCATCTCTCTTGATATGTGTCCTGTGTCGTAGCTCAAGAGACGTTCTTACGTGTCACAGCATGAGTTGATCCTAGGTTGCTTGATCTTTGATCAGATTGCTTCTTGTAGAGTTTTCCTACTCTTTTCATCGTGTTTGAGTGAAGATCTCGAAATCAAAGATGTGCATATTAATATGTTGTAATGAATCAACATAGCAACTGGATCATCAAGACTATGGGAGTTCCTTGACCCCTCTCTTCCTCTTACCTCATGTCTTGAATGTCGGGCGAGATTCTTGTTTACTGAGAGTCAGTTGTCACATCCCTAGAATATTTGTGCGTAAATAATTATAGTAGTTGCATGTGGGAACATTCATGTATCATATTTAAATTTTGGAAAAATATGAAGTAAGGGAATTTTCAAAGCCTCGGAAAAAAATTTAGAAGTGATTGAATTAAAACTTCTTCAAATGAATCCAAGAAAATGTTCTTTTGAAACTTTAAGAGTGCTGGCAACAACAAAAATTCAAACCAATATTTTTGTAGGTTCAAAACATTTGTCTTGAGGCTTTGATTAAAGTAGTATATTACTTGATTTGGATTTATTTCGGCTATAAACGGAATACATGTCCAAAAATTCTAGAATTTTGTGTGTGGATGTGAATTATTCCAATAATCTTACATAATAATTTCCAAAAGCTAGAAAAATAATTTATAATTAATACAAATCAGAACGGATGAACTTTGAGAAATTGGAAACAAAAACTAGAAACAAAAAGAAAAGAAACCTTACCTCGACTAGGAAAGCCGGGCGAGCCCACCTTCTCCTCGCATGTCGTCTTCCTCCTCGGACAGCAGGCACACACCATGTTGCCCGTGAATGCACTCGCGGACACTAAAAACACACTTGCTCCCTTGGTGGTTTTGGTAATTAATGACAACATACATATTATTGGACTAATATTTTTCTCAAGTATATTTCAGGAAAAAGTGCAATCATGACATGGCTACGACAAAATATTGTGGACACCTCGACATGGGTTGGCTAAAAGTTTCAAGACTCTACATCTTTGGTTAGATGATTAATGATCACATTGAGTCCATAGGAAAGTGCTTACAGATTTGCCACCAATACCTTCAATCACATTCTCAAGAAAATATGTCCAAACCCAAAATGCCAACTCGATCCCACCTATCTACATCTATCGGGTCCCACCAAATTTCCACCAAGATAGAGCCACAACCAAACCCTAACATCTCGGTGCTACTGAGATTGCGTTCGGTAAGACCGAAAAGAAGTGCCTAACTTGTGTCGATTAAAGTAATATTGGATCCTCCAAGACGAAATGATTGGAATCTAAAAGCGCATTATATCGACTAGAGGGGGTTGAATAGGAGATTTTTAGAATTTCATCACTGAGGAAATTCCTTTTGAGGAAATTCCTAACTTATGACTAACTTACAGCGAAAACAGTAAAGGATCAGAAGTGCAAAGTTTCACAACAGCAGTTTTTCAGAGTGAGGAATGTGAAAACAGATTCCAAAGTGAGCAGGCACGCAAAAACAGATGAGGATTAACTGGCGTGAAGAATTTGTGGTTGAGGAAATTCAGAGAAAGTCTTCAGCAAATTCTTCAAGCAGTAGGAGTGAAAGTCATCTACACATAATCTGAGGAAAGTAAGGAGTTGAGGAATTATAA
Organism: Hordeum vulgare subsp. vulgare; assembly: GCF_904849725.1. Lineage (NCBI taxonomy): Eukaryota > Viridiplantae > Streptophyta > Magnoliopsida > Poales > Poaceae > Hordeum > Hordeum vulgare. Next base: position 311,413,850 of record NC_058520.1, read on the forward strand.
CCCGTTCCTCAGTGAAGACAGTAGTTGATGACCCAGTTCCAACTGCTATGACAGTCGTACATCTGGTTTGGAGCGGCTTGGTATTGAAACCAAAGGACACACAGTCCCTACCGTGTTCTCCTTGGGCTAAGAATACACACTACTCTTCCAACACTCGTGGTATGTCTTCAGGGCAGACTTCCAAACCCTCACAAACTTGGTCACCCGGCGATCCACAATTGACAACTTGAAAGCTCTAGACGATGACGCCTAACCGTCTGGAGCATGCACAGTCCTCAAAGGTAAAAGGCTTCAGTCCCACACAGGAACAACTTCTTCAGTGATGCTCAATCACTAGGTTTGGTTTGTGGTTTCGCTGTATGGGGTATTTCCTCACTGATGAATTGCTCTCGAAGACTCTGAGGAATATGGGTTGCTCTTATGACAAGTGTCAGTTCCTAACGGAGCAGCCAACAAGCTAATGGTTGTGGGGGGTGGCTATTTATAGCTTGGGAGCATCCCGACATGATTTGACACTAATGCCCTCAAATAATATGACCGTTGGTGTGGATAAGACCAATGATGTGGCGTGGCTATCAAAATGGTCGGAACCATCAACTGTGATAGTCCACATGTCACTCGTATTCCTCACTTGAGGCTTTTGGTAGGATTAGGCTTGGGTTGAGCATCATGAGGAAATTCATTCCAAAGTGTAACTTCGACCCCCTTTAACAGTATGGTATTCCTATTACTCAAATGTGAAGAAAATAAAATAGAAAGAGTAAATCTTCATTCTTCAAAGTCATCAAAATGATTTTCTTCAGGACACACCGAATTCCTCAATTTCAGTATCTTCATGAGGAATATCAATTTCATCGCAGATTCTTCGCGATTCAATTTTTCAGCTTCAGACCAATTTCTTCAACCGAAGATATACATTTTTAGGGGTCGATATTCATCAAATATCTCAAACTCCTCAATGACTTATAGATCCTCTGTACACTAATAAACACATTAGATACTTAACCTATAAGTCTTCAAACCACCAAAATCACTAAGGGGCACTAGATGTACTTACAATCTCCCCCTTTTTGGTGGTTGATGACAATTAGGTTAAGTATTCAACACGGATTAAAAATATGAAGTGTAAATACTCATTTGAGGAATTTGAAATCAAGATTCAGAAAGACTCCCCCTCAAGATGTGCATATCTTGAGGATTTTGCTTTTCACAGCAAATGCACATTGATGATTTATATCATGGAGATCTCCCCCTAAGTCTTGTAAATCATGCATACATGTAACATATCGTATGAAGAAAATGAAAATGCATGATGACAAATGGTATCTGACGAATTCCAGCATGCGTGCATTTAAAACTTGAGGAATAAGCATGCGAAGAAAAATGTTCAAAAGCGTCAGAGTACCATCGGGCTTAAGTTACAACTCATTACATAAAAACTTAAATATAGTTCATAAGCCCCAAAATATCCTTCTTGAAGACTAACTCTCAAGTTTCTCCCCCTTTGTCATCAAGTGACAAAAAGGGACAAACTGAGGACTAACGCCCGTGAAGACTTCACTTCTTGGCGGTTCAGGAAGAACCGTGATGCTTCTTGGGAGTAGTCTTCTTCCTTGGAGCGGTAGCAGTGTCGAGCTGTTCTTCATCAGTTTCAGCAGTGCAGAATGAAGAAAAGGAGCTGTCTTCAAGGTCTGGAACTGGAATGGGCCTGAACTTCTTCTTGGGAGGCCACGACCAGTCAAAGTCTCGCTCAAAGTCCATTTCTTCAAGCTCTGTCTGAGTCTTCAGATGTGCAAGTGTAGCCCAGGTGCGATTAAAAACCTCATGCAGATAGTGATGGTTGAGCTTCACATAGTTCTGTGTTTCCGTGAGGGTTTTCACAATGGCGTCAAACTGGCGTTTGACCCACTTGTGATTGCGATCGACCTTCTGGTGAAGACTGAGGAGCTCTCTTGTATTCATCACGCGAGGAGGAACGGGGCTTGCCGGACGAGTCTCAGTATCATCCCATGAAGAATAAGCTTCTGGCTCTCTGAACTGGCCATTAAGGGGCCTACTGCCTTCTTCAATCACTGACTTGCCTTTTCCTTCAATTGGCTCGAAAGTCTTATTGTTGACCCGGATAGGAGGCATATAACCAACATGGTTTTGGAAATCAGCGTCGAAGTTGATGGCTGTCCGTGTCGTGATGAATCTCATGATCCATGGGGCATCTATCTTGTGATCAAATGGACACATAGCATTGTCGACCAAAGTCCTCAAGAAGAAATCATGAATATTGGTAGGAATACAATGGATGATGTTGAAGAGGATATTCTTCATGAGGCCTACGACATCTTCTTCATCATCAGGGCCTTTGATCGACGCGAGCACACTGCAAAGGATTCTGTAGACAGTCCTTGGTGTATATTTGAGCTCGTGGACGAGGAAGGTTTTTCTCGGTGATTTTCCTTCAGCCAAAGGCTTCATGAGGACTTCCATCATCCCGTTGGGCAGCTCACGCTCACCATAAAGCTTCACATCCTCCTCTGAGGGAATTGGTATAGGCAGTTCACGGAGGAGCTCAGTAGCATGTGCCTTGTAGTGAGTGTTTTGTGTCATCCAGTCAAACACCCAAGTGTTAATGTCTTCAGGGTTGCTAGAGATGTGAAGAGTGGCATAGAACTGAAGAATGAGCTCACTGTTCCAGTCAGAGATGTCGGAGCACATTGGCAGCAGACCAGCATCATGGAGTACATTGAGGACTGGCTCTAGGCATGGTATAGCTTCAAGTTCAACGTGAGGAATATGCCTCTGCTGGAATATCTTGTTTCTTCCACACAGCACACAGGCATAGTAATTCAGCTATGTCCTAGTCCAAAACCTCAGATGCCTCATTTGAGGCTTGTCATAGGGGGTTCTCTCCAATGAAGTACCTGCGTTCTTCAAAGAAATTCTCCTTTTGAAACTATGGTCGCTTGGAGAATGGCTAGCGCTGAACTGGCTGAAGATTTTGCTAAGGAACAGGAGGGGAGACAACAATTGCAGTCTCGGGGTTGAGCACGACGAAGGCATTGTCTTGATCAGGTGCATTTTCCTCAGGGTGAGGAATTTCATCACCTGGGGCTTCAGGCTGAGGAGATGGCTTTGGCTGGGCGTCAGGCTGAGGGGCTTGCTCTGGCTGTGCATCAGGCTGAGGAATAGGTTCATCTTTCTCAGGTGGAGGAGTTGGGTCAGACTGTTCCTCATCTTAAAGATTTTTCTCAGAGCTTTGAATTTCATCAGCTTGAGGATTTTCAGTTTGTTCTTCCTCACCTGGCTTGGTGGCAGAGGCAGTTTCATCAGTTGGTGTAGCTGATTCTTGAGCGGTATCTTTCTGAGGAATGAAGGGCTGAGGACTGTCGTCAATACGAATTTCTTCGTCAGTGTGTTCCTCAGAGGAGGCATCCTTCATTTCCTCATCTGCTCCTTTCGCTTGATCATCAAGGATGCCCATTTCATAAGAAGGAGCGACATTTATGGGCACATGGTCCAGAGGAGCAGTCTCTTCAGCGCTTTGAGGCGCTTGGCTTGTGTTTCTTCTTCTGCTGAGGAGGCCTTTCTCTTTTTGGCTTCCTTCTCAGCAGCCCAGGTTTTCTTCACGTCTGGTGCAGACGCAGTCATCTTCTTCACCTTTGAAGCTTTTGGTGAAGGGGTTCTCTCGACAGATTCTTCAGCTGGCTTTGAGGAACCAGCTGGAGCAGAGTCATCAGCCTGCTTTGATGAAGCAGCTGGGTGAGGGGTAGTGTCATCAGCTGCAGCAGGTTCATCAGCTGGAGCTTCCATGGTGATTTCTTCAATAGCCAGTACATCTACACGGCTTTCTTGGTGTATTTCCTCAGCTTGAGGAGTTTCTTCAGCTTGAGGAGATTCATCAGCTGGCTCTTCAATCAAGGGCTAGGGAGTTGATGCTGGAGGTGCAGCCTTCTTGTTGTAGTCATCAACAACTTTAGTGGCCAGCTTGATGAAATTGCTCTTGAGACTCTTCAGATCTGACAGCTTGGAGAACTTGTCAGTCAAATTCTTCAGCTCAGCCTGTGTTGACACCAGTGCATCAGGCGTCAAGCTGAGGAGATTCTGCTTGAGGAATTTCTCCTTTTTAAGCTTTGCAACCTTGGCCTGCTTGGCCTGCTATTCTTTCCACTTGCCTTCATTGATGAAAGTGGCCACCATGTGGCTGATGCCAGGGGGAAGTTTCAAATCATCAAGAGGAGTGTTTGGGTCCTCATACCAGATGTTGATGTAGTCTAGGAGTACCTTGGGGTCCATGGCCAGAGGAATGGCTTTGCCTGATGCTTGAGCTACCCTTTCCTGCTTGTTTCTGATTATGGCTTGCAGGGTTTGATCATCATATTCATCACTGCCCTCTGATGCAGACGGGACGGTGATGATTTTTCTGGGGCTCGGCAGAGTTGCTCTTTCAGCAGACACCTGAGTCTTCACCGAAGGTGGTGAAGACTTTGTCTCCGAGCTGGTTGTAGCCGGGAGTGAGGAGCTGGAGGTGGCGGTCATTGTCTTCATGACTTGCTTCTGTACTTGTGTCTCTTGAGGCTTTGGTGGTGGTGCTGAGGATTTTGGAGCTGAGGGTTTTGGCGCTGAGGGTTTTGTAACTGATGCCTGAGCACACTTCTCTTGAGGCCTTGGAGCCCTTGGCTTTGATGGCACAGACTGTGGTTGAGGAATTGCTGAACCAGAGGTCTCAGCGGCAGAGGAAGTAGCTGCAGCTAAGGCAACAGCTATGGATTCATTGAATTTCCTCACTGCAGCATCTGCCTGCTTCTTGAGCTTAGCCAGATGCTTTTCCTTCTCATCTGGATAGTCATCAAGGGTCTTGAGGCTTGAGGGATGTGCTACTTGATGAGCCTCAAGTGGGGCTCGTTTGCCAGGAGGCTTTAGGGCGAATTTCTTCGCATATTTGGCAGGTACAAACCTGTATTCCTTCCATTCCTTAGCCCATTGGCGTTCTATCTTCTGCAGCCGAATCTTTCTCTTGGCCATTGTTTCATTTTCATCAGGTGTACAATAGTCCAAGTAAATATCCTCAGGGATATCCACAGCTGTGTTCTGTTCAAGTTTCATTCCTCCCTTCTGCTTTCTGTCATCCTCCATTTTCTTCAACTGAGGATTTTGCTGATGAGATTGAAATCTTGAGGATTCAGATGAGACTTGAAGATTTTCTTCAAGAAACGCTCCAAATGAGTTAATGTGATGAGAACCGAGAGATTCATCAGCTGACATGTGTGTACCTGTGAACAGAGTATTGTTGCGAGGAATTTGGAGAGGTCATATGCATTCTCAGATTTGAAGAAAATGAAAAAGTTTGACAGGTGAGGAATTTAACCAGTGGTTGAGGAATTTGCCTAAGCATATTGTTTTTGGCTTCCAGAGTTGTACAGATCCGAAAATTCGCACAATTGAGGAATCTCGTGGAAATCTTAGATGCTTAGTGAAGTTCATCAATGGTGTGGTGATAGGCAGTGTTTGAGGAATCAAGTGCATATCGACTCTTGAGGAAAAACTTATTTCACATAGGAGATGTAAAATAGTAGATCTAACTTGCAGTAAAAATGGGATTTTATTTACCCTGGAAGGTGCGCACGAAGAACACAAAAAAGGTGTGTAGAGAAGCTCTTCGGTCGCGTGTCCAATGCGCCCTAACCCGGCGACAGAGGACGTCTACGGCGGCGGCAGACGAAGATGGTCCGACTCCGGCGTGGTTCCGGCGACGGAGAAGTCAAGGCAGTGAAGCTCTTGCTCACCGGCGACGAGACTTCCAGCGGTAGCGCTAGGGTTCGGTGCTTTTCGCTGTAGCAGGAGAGCGATGGGGCGAAGAAGAGTTTGCCGAGGGGGATAAGGACATATTTATAGCCAAACAGTTACTGTTGGTGCGAAGATTTTGGACCAAACAGCCCCTGCCTCTACATCTCCGCAGGACACATGTAGTTCCCGAGCAAGGCGGTGGAGATAGTGGAGATCGTGGTTATCCGAACGTGGGAAGTGGGGTTCAGTTACTATGCATTAAAGAAAGAATTTTTGAAGATTTGAGGATTTTCGTTACAAAATCATCAGCTGTCAAGGACGCAGTGAGGATTTTGAACAAATTTCAAGTAGAACGCATATGAAGAATCGAATAGACTGGATGAGAATAGCATGGAGGGAAAGTAGGGTCCGATCACATTAACTTAGAAGAAATATCAACTTGAAGTAATAGCTATAAGTGAATGGTGTTGAGGACTTGAAATCATAGTCTATCTAGTCAAACGAAAGCCATCAAGTGTTTTTGAAGATTTTGTGATAAATCGTCACAATGAAGAACAACTGTTTTGAGGAAAAAACACATTTTGAGGAAATGGAATATTTGAAGAAAATCAACTTGAGGAATTTCACATTGGGCGGTGGCGTGACCCACCATATAAGAATGTTGATTACAGACGCCGCGTACAATTGTCGTATGGCCCTGAGAATCAATTTCTTCATTGATTTCTTCACATTCAGAGTGATATTCTTCACCAGTTGAAGAAAATCGATTCATCATGTGTTGCACATCTAAGTCATCAATTTTGCATTAGTGTTAGGATGTGTGCATGTTTTTACAAAACATTTGAAGATTCTAAGATATTTAGCTCACACCGCAACTTGCAAAACCTTTTCTCATCCAAGGGCTTAGTGAAGATTTCTGCCAGTAGATCATCAGTCTTCACATGGTCGATGAGGATATTGCCCTTGACGACATGGTCCCGAAGAAAATGATGACGAATCTGGATGTGCTTGGTCTTCGAGTGATGTACTGGGTTGTATGCAATCTTGATTGCATTCTCATTGTCGCAGTAGAGAGGCACATTCTTCATGTTGATGTCGTAGTCCTTGAGGGTTTTCTTCATCCATAGTAATTGAGCACAGCATGAACCAGCAACAATGTACTCAGCTTTGGCAGTGGAGAGTGATACACAGTTCTGCTTCTTTGAGGACCAGCAAACTAGTGATCTTCCGAGGAAATGGCATGTGCCAGAAGTTGACTTGCGATCCACCCGGTCACCAGCATAGTCAGAATCAGAATACCCTACCAGATGAAGATTTGAGCCCTTGGGATACCATAATCCTAGTGTTGGTGTGTGAGCTAAGTATCGAAGAATATGCTTCACAGCCTTCTGGTGTGATTCCTTCAGTTTTGCTTGAAAACATGCACACAAGGAAACACTAAGCATTATATCTGGCCTAGATGCACATAGATACAATAAAGAGCCAATCATAGAGCGATATACCTGCTGATCGAATTCTTTACCATTTTCATCAGTGCCGAGGTGGCCGTTGGTAGGCATTGGAGTCTTGGCACCCTTGCATTCATGCATGTCGAATTTCCTCACAACATCCTTCAGGTATTTCTCCTGTGATATGAAGATTCCATTGCGTTGTTGACGAATTTGAAGACCTAACAAGAATTTCAGCTCCCCCATCATAGACATCTGATATTCTTCACTCATCATGTAAGAAAATTCATCACTGTATCGTTTGTCAGTACAGCCAAATATGATATCATCGACATATATTTGACACACAAATAGCTCATTATCATAGGATTTAGTGAAAAGAGTTGGATCGAGTGAACCAGGTTTGAAGCCTTTCTTCATGAGGAATTCCTTCAATGTATCATACCATGCCCGAGGGGCTTGCTTGAGACCATAAAGAGCCTTTTTGAGTCTGAAGACTTTGTCTGGATTCTTTGGATCCTCAAAACCTGGGGGCTGAGCAACATATACTTCTTCCTCAAGCTTACCATTGAGGAATGCACTTTTCACATCCATTTGATATAAGATGATGTTATGATGATTAGCATAAGCAAGTAGTATTCGAATAGCTTCAAGTCTACCAACAGGTACAAAAGTTTCATCAAAATCTATTCCTTCAACCTGGGTGTAGCCTTGGGCTACAAGTCGTGCCTTGTTCCTCACCACTTGACCGTCCTCATCTTGCTTGTTTCATAAAATCCACTTGGTTCCGATGATGTTGTGCTTGCGAGGATCTGGTCGTTTGACGAGCTCCCATACATCATTTAGCTTGAATTGAAGAAGTTCGTCTTGCATAGCTTGGATCCACTCCGGTTCCAGAAAAGCCTCAGCAACTTTTGAGGGTTCTATGATGGATACAAAGGAAAAATGCCCACAAAAGTTAACTAAGTGTGAAGCTTTTGAGCGAGTGAGAGGACCTGGCGCGTTGATGTTGTTGAGGATTTTGTCAAGTTCTACTTCATTTGCAATCCTCGGATGAGCTGGTTGAGGGTTTCGTCTGGGCTGAGGAAGTGGTTCTGGTGCAATTTCCTCAGGGGCATCTTCTTGATTTTCATCAGTGATGGGGATCATTTCTTCACCAATTTCCTCAGTGGGGACAATGTCTTCAGTAGGTTTGAGCTTTATTGCTTCCTCAGGAGACAGCTTATATGGATCAGAAGGCAATTGCTCTCTTTGCGAGCCATTAGTTTCATCGAACCACACATCTACAGTTTCAACAACTTTGTTGTGATAGTTGTTGAAGACTCTGTAGGTGTGCGAGTCCTTTCTATAACCGACCATAAAACCTTCATGTGCCTTAGGTGCAAATTTTGAGCTATGGTGAGGATCTCTAATCCAACATTTTGCACCGAAGACTTTGAAATAACTTACATTGGGTTTCTTATCAGTGAGGAGTTCATATGAGGTTTTCTTGAGGAATTTGTGAAGATATACCCTGTTGATGATATGGCATGCAGTGTTGATTGCTTCAGGCCAAAAGCGATGAGGAGTCTGATATGCTTCAAGTATAGCTCTTGCCATTTCAACCATAGTCATGTTCTTCCTTTCGACGACACCATTCTGCTGAGGAGTATAAGGAGCAGATAATTCGTGAGTAATACCAAGTTCATCAAGATAATCATCAAGACCTGTGTTTTTGAACTCCGTTCCATTATCACTCCTGATATGTTTGATCTTGATGCCAAAGTTCGTCGAGGCCCTTGAAGAAAATCGTTTGAAGATTTCCTGCAGTTCAGTTTTATACACTATGATATGCACCCATGTATATCTAGAATAATCATCTACTATGACGAAGCCATATAAAGATGCTGCATTGGTTAGTGTGGCAAAGTGAGTAGGTCCAAATAGATCCATATGAAGCAATTCGAATGGACGTGTAGTGGTCATGATAGTCTTCGAGGGATGCTTGGATCTGGTCATTTTCCCAGATTCACATGCACCGCAGAGATGATCTTTGAGGAATTTTACTGATTCGATGCCGATGACATGCTTCTTCTTCGCGAGCGTGTGCAAATTCCTCATGCCTGCATGACCTAGTCTTCGGTGCCACAGCCATCCTTCTGAGGTTTTTGTTACTAAGCAAGTGGCTGGTTGAGGACCTGTAGAGAAATCAACAATGCACAAATCCCCTCTTCTTACACCTTCGAAGACTTTGCATCTGTCAGATTCCATGATGACTACACATCTATATGTACCAAAGATAACAATCATATCAAGATCACAAAGCATCGAGACTGACATGAGGTTAAAACCAAGGGATTCAACAAGCATCACTTTGTCCATATGCCTATCCTTGGAAATAGCCACTTTGTCAAGTCCAAATACCTTGCTTTTACCTTTGTCAGCATATGTGATTTGCTTCTGAGGTCATGGAGTTACTGGCATATTCATCAGCAAGCTTTTATCACCAGTCATGTGATGTGTGCAGCCACTATCAAGAACCCACTCAGTATTCTTGGGTTTGTCATCCTGCAGATGAATTAGTACAACTTACCATCTCATATGCTTCAGATTTGAAAAATATGATATCAATTTCATCAAATAAGAATTTCATCACAACAGAATTATAAGGACGTGTGAAATATTTCTATTTCATCAATTTTAGCTTGCGTCCTATCAAGCATTTCCTCAGGTCTCCAGCAAATTCTTTAGATGATGATTTTCATCTGGAGACCTGACCTGCAGAAGTGATTATTTCGATTTCTTCACCACTCACATCTGAAGGGGTGGCAAAGCATTCATCATCCTGCGAGCACCATATGAGAAAGGTGGCATTGAAGCTAATGCACTTCTCTTAACAGTAGGGGGGTTAAAGTACTCATTTGAATATTCAGAGAACTGGTTTGAGGATTTATGAACATAATGATTTGCAGAGTAACACTCATATTCATATTCCTTGTAGTTTCCCTACATGTTAGACGCATTAGCACGGGTACGAGCATAATTTTGACCAGTTGAGGATTTTGATCCTCTTCAAGACTTTGGTCCTCCTGAGGAATTTGATTTGGGGTTCAGATTCTTAAGTGGTGGTGTCATGAGGACATTCACCTGAAGATTTTCAAGACAACTTTTGGGAACCCAGATTTTCCTCAAGGGAGGGCCATTCTTGCAGTTAGTTCCAACATATCGAGCAAATACTTCACCAGATTGATTTTTGAACAGTTTATAGTTGGAGTCAAATGACTCATCTGAGGAATAGGATAATTCACATGAAAAGCCAGTTAGATTAGATGGATCAAAAGGAGGCCCAGTAGCAGCAACCCATGAGGTTTTGGGATACTGCTCAGGTTTCCAATAAGATCCATCAACATTTAATTTCCTCTCGAAGGCAATTCCTTCGTTCCTCGAGTTCCTGTTCAAGATCTGCTTTTTGAGCACATCACAAAGGGTTCGATGTCCTTTGAGGCTTTTGTATATGCCTGTCACATACAATTCCTTCAACCCTGCATTTTCATCTGTAACATTTGTGTTTTCCTCAAGTGAGGAAATAGACAAACCAGGTGCAGTTGAAGAATTTGTAGCAATAGAAGCATTTGACGATTTTGGTGAGGAATTAGCAGTTTCGCATTCAATGCATTTAAGACATGGAGGAATGAATTCAACTTGACCAGCGCTGATCTGGTGAGCTAGTAATGAATCATTTTCCATACGAAGATCATCATGAGACATCCTCATCTTCTCTAAATCAAGCTTCCTTTTAAGAAAATCATAGGAAAGCTTCTCATGATCAGCGAGGAGTGTATCATAACGATCTTGAAGATTATCAAATCTATAGTGAAGACTTTTCACATCTTCAGTGAGGATTTGGGTAAGGTTCATTTCATCATTCAACAGATCATCACTTTTATCTAGCAGTTTCTGAAGCTTTTCCAGGGCAAGTTTACTATAACTGGGTTTTTATAATCATCAGGTTCACAGTCACTTAAATCAGAGGAGGAGGCATTATTTGGTACCTTTGAACCTTTTGCCATGAAGCAATAGGTTGGAGCGAAGTCATCAGCATAGTCATCAGTGTGGATGGTGCAATCATTTTCTTCAAGATTCAAGATTGACTTGCTGACGAAAGTGGTTGCCAGTGCAAGACTAACCTCTCCGGATTCTGAGTCTTCATCAGAACCCTCTTCTTCATCACATTCCTCTAATTCTGCCTCGGAGTCCACTTCCTTGCCAATAAGTGCCCGAGCCTTTCTGAAACTAGTCTTCTTGTGCGATGAGGGCTTTGAAGATGAGGATTTTGAAGATTTCTTCTTCTTCTTCGAGTCATCAGAACTGTCATCCTTGTATTTCTTCTTCTTTGATTCCTTTCCCCAACGGGGACAATCAACAATGTAATGACCTAATTTTTTGCACTTGTGGCAGGTTCTTTTCTTGTAGTCCTCAGATGAAGATTCTGGTTTCCTCGTGTCTCTTCTTGAAGATTTACCGAACTGGCCACGTCGTGTAAACCTGTGGAATTTCCTCACAAGCATTGCAAGCTCCGGTCCAAATTCTTTAGGGTCACCAATGCTGTCATCCGAATCTTCTTCTTCAGATGAGTAAATTGCTCTAGCCTTCAGTGCACTTGGTCTAGAATAGCTTGGTCCATATAGATCTTTCTTTTCTTCTAGCTGGAATTCATGAGTATTTAGCCTTTCGAGTATATGAGCTCGATCAAGCATCTTGTAGTCTGGTCTTTCTTGAATTATCAGAACTAAAGTATCAAATGAAGAATCCAAACATCTCAGCAGTTTCTTCACATCTTCGTGATCAGTAATGTCTCGAGCTCCGAGTGCTTGCAGTTCATTTGATATGTCAGTGAGGCGATCAAAGGTGTCTTGGCAGCTTTCATTGTCATGCCTCTTGAAGCGATTGAAGAGATTGCGAAGAATATCAACACGAGAGTCACGCTGGGTTGATACTCCCTCATTTACTTTGCACAGTCTCTCCCAGATCAGTGTTGCAGAGCCCAAAGCACTTACTCTTACAAACTGGCCTGGGCTCAGATGGCCACATATGATATTCTTCGCTTGAGAATCGAGTTGCTTGAATTTCTTCACATCAGCACTAGAGACACTAGCAGAGATGATGGGGATGCCATGTTCCACTATATACCAGAGATCATTATCAATAGCTTGTAGATGCATTTGCATCTTGTTCTTCCAGAAGGGAAAGTTCTTTCCTTCGAAGGTAGGACATGCTGCAGTCACCTCAAACATGCCTGCAGTCGACATAACTAAAACTCCAGGTGGTTAAACCAAAATCACACAGAACAAGGGAGTACCTTGCTCTGATACCAATTGAAAGTGTGTTATATAGACTAGAGGGGGGGTGAATAGCAGATTTTTAGAATTTCATCAATGAGGAAATTGTTTTTGAGGAAATTCCTCACTGATGACTAACTTACAGCGGAAACAGTAAAGGATCAGAAGTGCAAAGTTTCACAACAATAGTTCTTCACAGTGAGGAATGTGAAAACAGATTGCACAGTGAGCAGGCACGCAAAAACAGATGAGGATTAACTGGCGTGAAGAATTTGGGGTTGAGGAAATTCAGAGAAAGTCTTCAGCAAATTCTTCAAAGAGTAGCAGTGGAAGTCATCAACACATAATCTGAGGATAGTAAGGAGTTGAGGAATTAGAACCCGTTTCTTAATGAAGACAGTAGTTGATGACCCAGGTCCAACTGCTGTGAGAGTCGTACATCTGGTTTGGAGCGGCTTGGTATTGAAACCAAAGGACACACAGTCTCGGGACACACAGTACCTACCGTGTTCTCCTTGGGCTAAGAACACACAGTCCTCGCCCAACACTCGTGGTAAGTCTTCAGGGCAGACTTCCAAACCATCACAAACTTGGTCACCCCGCGATCCACAATTGACTGTTGGAAAGCTCTAGACCATGACGCCTAACCGTCTGGAGGATGCACAGTCCTCAAAGGTAAAAGGCTGCAGTCCCACACAGGAACAGCTTCTTCAGTGATGCTCAATAACTAGGTTTGGTTTGTGGTTTCGGTGTATGGGGTATTTCCTCACTGACGAATTACTCTCGAAGACTCTGAGGAATACGGGTTGCTCTAATGACAAGTGTCAGTTCCTAATGGAGTATCCAACCAGCTAATGGTTGTGGGGGGTGGCTATTTATAGCATGGGAGCATCCCGACATGATTTGACACTAATGCCCTTAAATAATATGACCGTTGGTGTGGATAAGACCAATGATGTGGCATGGGTATCGAAATGGTCGGAACCCTCAACTGTGAGAGTCCACATTCACATGTCACTTGGGTTGAGTATCATGAGGAAATTCACTCCAAAGTGTAACTTCGACCCCCTTTAACAGTACAGTATTCCTATTACACAAATGTGAAGAAAATAAAACAGAAAGTAAATCTTCATGCTTCAAAGTCTTCAAAATGATTTTCTTCAGGACACACCGAATTCCTCAATTTCAGTATCTTCATGAGGAATATCAATTTCATCACAGATTCTTCGCGATTCAATGATTCAGCTTCAGACAAATTTCTTCAACCGAAGATATACATTTTTAGGGGTCGATATTCATCAAATATCTCAAACTCCTGAATGACTTATAGATCCTGTGTACACTTATAAACACATTAGATCCTTAACCTATAAGTGTGCAAACCACCAAAATAACTAAGGGGCACTAGATGCACTTAAAAAATCTCTAAGTCGTTGGAACTGCCTAAGTTAAACCGAAACAGCCTCATGGATTTGTTCCGTTTGGTCCCACTTAAAAGCCAAAAGTTGGAAGCTTTTGCACTAGTCGATCCCATAGAGATTTTATTTTGGTGTCATCGAGTTGTGCACTAAAGTTGTAATGGTTGGATTTTTGGTGCTATTTGTACCACTCCACCAGCAACAACTCTCTACGAGAGCCATCAGAACAAAACTACACTTCTAGAACTCATTTTCTATGAGGAACCACCTACTCATGTGTTGATATCAAGAGATTCCATTCCTACCATACTATCCTTGATTCCTAGCCTCAAGTTGCTTTGCACACGATCCTTCTTTTCTACCAAGCCAAATACAATGAGAGAGTGATTGAGTGTTGAGGAGACTATCTTTTCAAACACGAGAGCTAGGAGTTCATCGTCAACACAACATATATTACTTTTTCGAGAGTGGTGTCTCCTAGCTTAGTTAGGTCTCGCTTGCGAACCTTCAAATCATGTGGAGTTGAACCAAGAACTTCGTAAGGACTAGGAGATCGCCTACCACATGAAAATCTACCCAAGTGAGCGTAGTCCTTCGTAGACATAACACATGATGTCATATACAAGGTTGCTTCTTCGTGGACGCTTTGTGGGGGAGCAATCCATGGACTCACGCAGTCGTTAGCCTCCTTAGGTTGAAGTCTCCATCAATGTGGACGTACGATAGCACTACCTATCAGGACCAGACCAAAAGTAATCGTGTATTCATTGTGCCTGATTGTCGGGACCCCGATCCTAAGCCATAGGAATCCAGCCTGTAACACATCGCATCCCTTTGTGGTCTCACGCACGGTTAACTCCACGGCTGCAGCCTTACCTTAGCCGGGACCGTTTGCGTCTTTTGACTCACGTATGCGATAGTGTCGCTAGCAATCCAATGTCAAAGAACCCGGATCGACATGTCTAGTCATAAACCAAAGTGGTAGTTCCGCACAAGGACAGGCATACATGACCCAGCAAAGCAGGTGTCGGTCACCAACGAACGTAGACGAGTCGTAGCAAGCTACAAGGACTCCATTACGTCGCGTGACATTTCCCCAAAGGGGACAGACACAACAGCTAAGAAGGACACATGCCGGTCAACCAATGTGTCCGGAGCAGTAGCGAACTACCAAGGCTCGTTGGATCACAAAGGGGCATTTCCTTGTAAGGAGTGCTACTAAAGTTCACGACTAGGTATTCGAACCCCATACATATCAAGTAAGACACACGTACGCATGGCATACCGATATGTATAGATACATCGATGGCATCACAACATAACCATAACCATACAAGCTTTATTTAAGAGGCTCGGAAGAGCCACACACATAATATTACACGTTAAGGGTCTCCCGACCCATAATAGCAGTCATACAATTACAAGCCAGCGGAAGAGTTATAAACTGTCTGGGTACAGACAGAGCAACTAGAAGGCACATGGCCTGACTATACTACAGAGCTGACGTAGGGCCAGATCGTAGCTGGGACACCAGCTACTCGTCGTCGTCGATGTCTACGAAGAACCCTCCATTAGGGTCATTAGCAACCTCTGCAACATTTATTAAACAAACATGAGTATGAAGGTACTCAGCAAGACTTTAGGAGAACTAACTACTCATGCAAGGTATCAAAAGGTATTGTGGGGTTTCATGCGGGAAGCCAGCATTTGACTCGTGGCTAGACAACTTGCTTTTTGAAATTAGTTTTGACAACTTGATTTCTCGCACACGAGTCCACTAACACCACAACAATACACTATCGTGGAATCATTCTGTCTCCATACGGAAATGCCGTCCACGACACTCACGCTTATCTTGACAATTTTATGAGTAGCCATTGAAGTTATCTATGAACAACATATGTCTCCAAGTAGTCCATATCCGCGGACGCGGCTATTCGAATAGATCATAACCCTGCAGGGGTGTACTTCGTCACACACGCTCCCGCCACTTATCGCCATGTGCACGTCATGCACCTCGGCAACCTTCAAGCGGAAGCCCAGTGAGGGAGTCGGCCACGACCGTTAACCACACTAGTACCTAGTCTAGGTTTATCGCCTATCTGAGAGTAACCCGTACGGAAGTCCGGCCGAGGTTTCCGCCATGGCCTCAAACGATGTGCGTAGGGTTCCCAAGCCCACCATCCGGGTGCCACTTGGTACACCGTGCCACTGCCTACCGCATCACGGTCCACCTCTCAGGTCAGCACCATGCACGGCCTCCAGCATTACTATAAACACCAGAAACTACTTGCAACTCCTGGACCGAGTACTAAGCGATTAATAGGCCGAACGGGGTCATATTTCAGGGCCCAACATGTGGTAGTATCTAGTCTTGGATTACATACACGGAACTCAGTTCCTAAGGACGGTTCCAATGAAACAACCCGCCATGTACTCCTACACAGCCTTTCACCGGTACCTTTACCAAATCAAGTTCAACACACGACCTTTGCTCACCGAACACATTCCACATTTCTGTTCATCTCCCAGATGACAGACCATACACAACTCTAAGCATAGCACGCATAGCAGGATAAAGCACATCATAGCTCAAGCAACTACTAGGTATGCTAGGTTGCAAGGTTCGGCTATTTACTGTGACAAGGTTAAGTCATGCAAAGGAAGTGGGTCCAACTATCGTGGCAAAAGTAGTTGAAGCATTTGATCCTAATGCAATGAATAGGTGCAGGAGCAAGAACATAGGAGTTATCGTGATGATCAAAAGGGTTGCTTGCCTTGTTGCTCAGAGGAGGAACGATATCCGTCAGACGGATATTCGGTGGAATCCGGGGGTGCAGAGCCTACCGAAATGAATGGCAACATTCAATAACAAACATATGCAATCAAAATGATGCATGAGCATGGCATGAGAATGCAAGTGATAGGTTATTATAATCAAGATGTTTTAGGTTTAGAGTTGATTTGAATCACATTCGAATAGCAATTCAAACGGGTATTCTCGGATACCGGTTCAATTGATTCGACCTGATGCTCAGATCAACCTAATGTTAACATGCATGAAATGTCATGTTATGGTACTGATTTATATCTAGGGCAGTGTGTGATCATTGTATTTATAATGAAATTTGGATATTTTTGCAAATTCCATTTATAAAGTGATTAAAGAATTGAATTATTCCTTATTTCACAAATTAGGGTCCTTTAACCTTTTCAAACATAGTTGAAAATAGCATAATCAGAATCCTTGAATTTTTCTGATACTTTTTCATATATAATTTATTTTCATTGGAGTTACAGATTAATTTCTATGATTTTTGCAATTTTTAGCAATTTCCTAAATTATTTCTATACTGGAAATTCCATTTATTGCATCAGGCTGACGTCAGCAGGTCAGCCGACCTGTGCAGGTCAAACCTGACAGGGGGGGCCCACTGGTCAGCCTCTCTGGGACTAATCCCGCGCTGACCAGCCCCTAATTGGGGTTTGACCAGGCGTGGGGCCCTCTGTCAGCGACTGAGGGGTGGGCGATTACGCCCTAATGGTCGGCCACGTCGACGGCCACCGGAGGGTGGTCGCCGGCGACCAGACCCGCGGCGGAGGGCTCGCCGGAGGCGACCTAGACAGCGCTGCACAGCACCAAAACGCACGCGGTTTGCAGCTACAGCATGCTCGCGAAGTGGCCGATCTGGCAGGACCATCTGGGGAGGCTAGGGTCGCCGGAAGAGGCGTCGGCGATGAGCCGGAGCGGCGCCCGAAGCTCGGGCGTCGTCGGGGGCTTTGAACCAGAGGGATCCACGCTCAGTTCTTAGCTGCTACGGCATCTACGCGTCGTCCTGGAGCTGCTGGTGCTCTCGGGAGGACGAACTGGACATCGGAGGGCTACCGGCGACGAGCGGCAGCGGCGGTCCTCGTCGGGCTCCGGTGAAACTAGGGCTAGAGGAGGGGATCGACGGGGAAAACCTAGGGAAAACGACCGCATGCTCACAGGGAGTGCAGGGCAGAGCTTAGATGGCTCGGGGAAGGCCTGGGGGCGACGAATCGACGGGAGAGGTCCGGCGGCCGGAGGAGGAAGACGACGGCGTTGCGGGCGTTGCAGGGCTCGAGGAAGCTTCGGCTTCTGCAGAGATGACCAGGGTGACGAGGCGGAGCTAAAGGCGTGCTCTGGGAGGGGTTCCTATGGCCAGGGGCACGGCCAGCTCAAGCTCGAGCTCGGCTCTAATGGCGGCAGCAGGGAGAAGGAGGAGATCCGGGAGGAGGGGAAGAACCGAGGCGGGGAATGGATTGGGGGAGCTCTGGGGAGCTTATCCCCGTCGTCGCCAGCGCGAACCGGCGGCCAGGCAGGCACGCAGGTGCGTGGCCGCGCCGGAGTAGGCGGCGGCCACCTCCTGCTGCCTACTGGCGCGAGGGAGGGGACGAGCGGGGAGATGGGCCGGGCCTGGCTTTGGCAACAGGTAAGTCTTTTTCCATTTCCTCTGTTTTTGTTTTTCTGTTTTGCTATTTATTGCTTAGCTAATTATTTCAGCTCCAAAACAAAAAGTAAAAACTATTTTAGACCTCCTCAAATATTTGTTATAATATCCCCACTCATTTCCAAGGTTTTCAACATTTTTGGAAAATTATAGTTTCTGATTTCAATTTTTAAATTTGAAACCAGTGGCTTTTGCATTTATTTAAAATGCTTAAAGTGTCGAGAAAATAGTTTTCTCCAATGCTCATTTACTTTCATGATTTATCAGAAAGTTTGAACATTTCTTGAGGCCATTTTGGGTTCATTGATTTGAACTAGCTTAAAATTTCCTTTAATTGAAATGGTGGCTAGGGTTTTGAGTTTTTCCTTTGCCACTTTGTTGTTTTTGTTGAAACTTCTTAGATGCAAATGCAAAGAAGACATGAGCACAATGCTATCTTGCTTAAGGGTTAGGGATGTGACACTGATCTTCCTATCTCTACCATCATTTACTTCTTTACACTTGCATGTTACTTAATTTCAGCTGCTCAATCTCTAGATATGCATGTGTAGGATTTATTGGTTGCAACTTAACTTTTGCTAAAATCTAGCTAAACCTCAAGAGAAATACAAATTGCACCTTTTCCATGTTAAGTATCTTTTCACCCCCTTCTAGACCTATCTTCTCAATCATGCAATTGGTGTCACAACATTGGTCTCCATTTTTTTGATTTAGACACCATTGGAGGAAGATGGACGTGTCTACTTTGGTGAGTCTTAGACGTACAGTGCCTACCATCAAAGAAGAGTACTATAACTTTTGGAGAGTTCAAATGCCGGAGATATTAGATGAATTTAACTTCATCAAGTATATTCATATTCCCTATGTGCCTCCCATTGTCCCTTACACCCAACTCCCGAGGAGGAAATTGACATGCCTAGAAATCCTAGGACCATCAATCTTATCATTAGATGTTTATCTTAAATTGTGCTTAACTGTATGCAAAACTTGGTGTGTGATTACACATTCTACAATGACTTGGAAAATAGATATCCGTAATTCTCCTTGATTACCGATGAAATCATTCATAGGAGTATTCCTTTCAATAAGATGAAGCCTAGTGATCCAAACTTCGATGAAATTTCATTGTCACAAAACTAATGACACATTTATCCCAGGAAATGAGGACACCTTAGGTGACATGGATGGTGTAAATCATGGATATTATTATAATAATGAGGAGTTCAACATCGAATACGATAACACTATTGAGAATCTTGGTCTCATGGACAATCTTAAAGACTACATGTCCGTAGGAAAAGAGTGGATTCTCGATAGTGGATGCATCGATCACATGACCGGGGATAAAGACATGTTTTGCGAGCTTACTTCAAATGATGGACCATAGAAGTGTGTTACTCTGGGAGATAACTCCAAGGGTAAGGTACTTGGCCTTGGCAAGGTGGCTATATCTCATCATAGCTCTATTAAAAATGTCATGCTCGTTGAATATCTTGGCTATAATCTTCTTTCCGTATATATATTTGCCAAATTTAGCTTCAATGTGCTATTTACTAAAGTAGATTACCAAGTATTTTGTAAACATAAATGATATGTCTCCAACATCTCTATACATTTTTATTGTTTCATTATACTATATTATTAATCTTGAATACTTCATATGAAATAATAGGCTATTTTGTATCATTTTGGGGAACAAAGCTCTTAACGTGGTGCCTAATTCAAGTTCCTATTTTCTGCGTTTTTTTGTCTTCTTCATAAAATTAATCCCAAATGTAGTGTAAACACGATGAAACTTTTTGATGAATTCTTTGTACCAAAAGAGACCCAGGGAACCTCGACAGAAGACTTGAGGATCCATGAGGTGGCAATGATCCTAGGGGCGCACCACCTGAACTCGTGGGCCCCTCGTGGCACCTCTTGACCTAATTCCACCTCCATAAATTCTCACATATTCTAGAAACATCATAGAATCAACCAAAACACTTTTTTCGCTGCCGCGGGTCTCTGTTCCTCTGTTATCCCATCTGGAGACCTTTTCAAGTACCTTGTTGGATGGAGAATAAATCACCAAGGCCTTCTACATTAACCTTTCTGCCTCCATGATGATGTGTGAGTAGTTCAACATAGACCTACCGGTCCATAGCTAGTATCTACATGGCTTCTTCTCTCTCTTTGATCTTCGATACCATGATCTCCATAATTCTCACGATAATCTATCCAATGTAATCTTCTTTTATGGTGTGTTTGTTGCGATCCAATGAATTGTGGTTTTATTACCATAGTATTCATTGAAATTAATTGAGTCTTGTCTAAACTCTATTGTGCATCATTATTATAGCTTTTTATTTATCTTTGATCTATCTATTTGGTTTTTCCAACTAGATTGATTAATCTTCAGTAAGAGTGGTGTATTATAGTAGGTTCAATATTGCGATGCTCTATATCCCAGTTACAAAAGGGTACATGTCACATGCTTTTATTTTTGCTACTAGGGATACAATGATGGGGTTTGATGATATTGTGTGTCTTACTTTGTCTACATCATCTCACCTTGCTCCAATCATTGCTCTATTTGTAAGAACTTAATACCTAGAGAAATCATAGAAGCACTCTCGAAGTGGAGTAATAGTAGTAGATACAAAATCGTATGGGTCTACTGGTTTACGGACAAGAGGCCTATATACATGATCACTATCGTTAATAACATCATAACTATGCACTTTTCTATCAATGGCCCAATAGTAATTGGTCTACTCACCGTATGCTTTGCTTTTGAGAGAGAAACATCTAGTGAAAACTATGCCCCCCTCCCGAGTATACTAAATCCAATAGTTATAAAAATATATCGCTGCCTTTTATTACCCTTTATTCTATTTTTACATTTATATATCTATCCCACTCATAATTAATCCTTGCAAGTGACGAGCACAAGCACTACTGGAATTACAGATTTTGCCATCTGTTGCTTCTTTGCCGTCTGCTGGCTGATGGCAAAGACCCTCTTTGCCATCAGCTACCAAAAACCAAACGATGAAGATACTATTTTCCATCAGCTAGCTCTTTGGCATCCGCCAGCTGACCGCAAAGAGCATTTAGGCCGACGGCAAAGAGCACGGGTGCCCCACCCCGCAGCCCCTCTCTCCCCCCACCCACCCCTCTCTCTCAAACCCGAAACCACCACCATTGTCGCGCCCTCCTCCTCCCTGCGCCGCCGCGCCTTCCTCCTCCCTGCGCCACCGTCGCGCCCTCCTCCTCCACCATGTCCCCTCCTCCTCCCCGGTACCTCCTCCTGCACCACCGGCCACTCCACCACCATCGCCCTCTCTTCCACCGTCGCGCCGTCCTCCTTCCCACGACCCCCTCCTTCACCACTGTGTCGCCCCTCCTCCACCATGCCGGCCCCTTACTCCTAGCGCACCGCCTCGTCCCTGCGCCCCCTCCTCCTCTTGGCGCCGCCCCCTCCTTGCGGCCCCCCTCCCCGCGGCTTCCCCCTCCTTTGGTCGCCCTGGCCGTCCCCAACTCCAGTGAGTGCCCCCACCCATGTTCTTTTAAATGACATAGTTAATTTAGATAGTTAGTTTATTTACTGTTTTTTTGTTAAATTAGATAGTTAGTTTATTTTCTGTTTTTTCTTTTGAATTAAATAGTTAGTTTTTTTCTGTTTTTTATTAAATTAGATAGTTGTCTATTAGGTAGAAGAAAGGAGATAGAAAAGAAAAAAATAGATAGAAAATAAAAAACTTAGAAGAAAATAAGAGAAGGAAAAACTAGAAGAAAAAAGAAGAAGGAGAAGAAGAAGAAGAAAAAAAGAAGAAAGAGGATAGGAGGAGAAAGAGAAAAGAAAGAAAGAAATAAGAAGAAGAAGAAGAAGAAGAAGAAGAAGAGGAAAAAGAGGAGAGAGGAGAAGAAGAAAGAAGAGGAAAAAGGAAAAGAAGGAAGAAGAAGAAGAAGAAGAAGAATAAGAGGAAAAAGGAAAAGAAGGAAGAACAAGAAGAAGAAGAAGAAGAAGAAGAAGAGAAGAAGGAGAAGATGAAGAAGAAGAAGAAGAAGAGGAAAAAAAGAAGAGGAATAAGAAGAAAATGGCACCCTGACACCACGACACGATGCCCCGACACCCCGACACGACGCCCGGACACCCCGACACGACGCCCCGATAAGACATCACGACACCTTCTTCTTCTTTTCTCCCCCTTCTTCTCCGTCTTCTTCTCTCCCCCTTCTTCTCCCTCTTCTTCTATTCTTCTTTTCTTCTTATTTTCTTCTTCTTCTCCTCCTCCTCCTTCTTCTCCTCCTTCTTCTTATTTTTTTCTCCTTCTTATGTTCTTGCTTCTTCTCTTTCTTCTTCTATTTAGCTGATTTTCCCCAACAAAGACAAACTTAGCTAATTATCCTTCAAAATGACATAATTAGCTTAGTTAGGTAAAATCATCATAAGAACCTTGGTTATCTCATTAAAATGAGTAATTAAGCTCCTAAAAGACATAATAAGCTCAAAATGGCATAAGAACCATGGTTAGCTCATTAATATTATATATTTAACTTCTTTTCCTCTAAAATGACATAATTATCCCATTTAGCTCCAAAACGACATACTTAGCTAATTTAGCTCCAAGAAGAGGAGAAGAGGAGAAATGAAAAGAAGGAAGAAGAAGAAGAAGAAGAGAAGAAGGAGTAGGAGCCCTCCTTCTTCTTCTCTCCTCCTTCTTCTCCTTCTTCCCCTTGTTCTTCTCTTCTTCTTTCTTCTTTTCTTCCTTTTCTTCTCCTCCTCCTTCTTCTTCTTTTTATTCTCCTTCTTCTCATCTTCCTTCTTCTCTTCTTGCTTCTTCTGTTTCTTCTTCAACTTAGCTTATTTTCCCTAACAAAGACATACTTAGCTAATTATTCTCCAAAATAACGTAATTAGCTTAGTTAGGTAAAAAAATCATAAGAACCTTGCTTAGATGATTAAAATTACTAATTGAGCTCCTAAAATACATAATAAGCTCAAAATGGCAAAAGAACCTTTGTTACCTCATTAATATTATATACTTAGCTTGTTTTCCTCTAAAATGACGAAAAAGCCCATTTAGCTCCAAAAAGACATACTTAGCTAATTTAGCTCCAAGAAGAGGACAAGAGGAGAAATGAAAAGAAGGAAGAAGAAGGAGAATAAGAAGGATAAGGAGGAAAGAAGAAGAAGGAGAAGAGGGAGGGCTCCTTCTCCTTCTTCTCCTCCTTCTCCTTCTTCTCTTCTTTTGTTCTTCTTTTGTTCTTCTTCTCCTCCTCCTTCTTCTTCTTCTCCTCCTTCTTCTCTTCTTGCTTCTTCTCTTTTTTTTAATTTAGCTTATTTTCCCCCAACAAATGCATAATTAGCTAATTATCCTCCAAAATGACATAATTAGCTTAGTTAGGTAAAAACAGCATCAGAACCTTGGCTAGCTCATTAAAATGACTAATTAAGCTCCTAAAAGACATAATAAGCTCAAAATGGCATAAGAACCTTGGTTAGCTCATTAATATTATATACTTAGCTTGTTTTCCTCTAAAATGACATAATTAGCCCACTTAGCTCCAAAACGACATACTTAGCTAATTTAGCTACAAGAAGAGGAGAAGAGGAGAAATGTAAAGAAGGAAGAAGAAGAAGAGAAGAAGGAGGAGGAGGAGAAGAAGAAGAGAAGAAGGAGAAGGAGGAGAAGAAGGTGAGGGAGCCCTCCTTCTTCTTCTCTCCTCCTTATTGTCCTTCCTCTTCTCCTTCTTCTTCTCTTCTTATTTTCTTCTTCTTATCCTCCTCCTTCTTCTTCTCATCCTTCTTCTTCTTTTTCTTCTCCTTCTTCTCTTCTTGCTTCTTCTCTTTCTTCCCCTTCTTCTTCTCTCCTCCTTCTTCTCCTTCCTCTTCTCCTTCTTCTTCTCTTCTTCTTTTCTTCTTCTTTTCCTCCTCCTTCTTCTTCTTTTTCTTCTCCTTCTTCTCTTCTTGCTTCTTCTCTTTCTTCTTCAACTTAGCTTATTTTCCCCAACAAAGACATACTTAGTTAATTATCCTCCAAAATGACATAATTAGCTTAGTTAGGTAAAAACATCATAAGAACCTTGGTTAGCTCATTAAAATGACTGATTAAGCTCCTAAGAGACATAATAAGCCAAAAATGGATAAGAACCTTGGTTAGCTTATTAATATTATATACTCAGCTTGTCTTCCTCTATAATGACATAATTAGCCCATTTAGCCCCAAAAAGACATACTTATCTAATTTATCTCCAAGAAGACGAGAAGAGGAGGAATGAAAAGAAGGAAGAAGAAGAAGAATAAGAGAAGAAGGCGAAGGTGGAGAATAAGGAGAAGGAGCCCTCCTTCTTCTCCTTCTTCTTCTCTTCTTCTTTTCTTCTTCTTTTCTTCTTATTCTCCTCCTCCTTCTTCTTCTCCTCCTTCTTCTTCTCCTCCTTCTTCTTCTTTTTCTTCTCCTTCTTCTCTTCTTGCTTCTTCTCTTTCTTCTTCAATTTAGCTTATTTTACCCAACAAAGACATACTCAGCTAATTATCCTCCAAAATGAAAAGAAGGAAGAAGAAGAAGAAGAAGAGAAGAAGGAGAAGGATGAGAAGAAGGAGAAGGAGCCTTCCTTCTCCTTTTCTTCTCTCCCCCTTCTCCTCCTTGTTCTTCTCTTCTTATTTTCTTCTTCTTCTTTTGTTCTTCTTCTTCTCCTCCTCCTTCTTCTTATCCTCCTCCTTATTCTTTTTCTGCTCCTTCTTCTCTTCTTGCTTCTTCTCTTTCTTCTTCAATTTAGCTTATTTTCCCCAACAAAGACAAACTTAGGTAATTATCCTCCAAAATGACATAATTATCTTAGTTAGGTGAAAACATCATAAGAACCTTGGTTAGCTCATTAAAATGACAAATTAAGCTCCTAAAAGACATAATAAGCTCAAAATGGCATAAGAACCTTGGTTAGCTCATTAATATTATATACTTAGCTTGTTTTCCTCTAAAATGACATAATTAGCCCATTTAGCTCCAAAAATACATAGTTATCTAATTTAGCTCCAAGAAGAGGAGAAGAGGATAAATGAAAACAAGGAAGAAGAAGAAGAAGAGAATAACGAGGAGGAGGAGGAGAAGAAGAGAATAA
The DNA here is from genome assembly GCF_904849725.1 of Hordeum vulgare subsp. vulgare. Lineage (NCBI taxonomy): Eukaryota > Viridiplantae > Streptophyta > Magnoliopsida > Poales > Poaceae > Hordeum > Hordeum vulgare. The sequence continues at coordinate 311,439,391 of NC_058520.1, forward strand.
GGAGAAGGAGGAGAAGAAGGTGAGGGAGCCCTCCTTCTTCTCTTTCTGCTCCTTCTTCTTCTCTCCTCCTTCTTCTCCTTCCTCTTCTCCTTCTTCTTCTCTTCTTCTTTTCTTCTTCTTTTCTTCTTCTTTTCTTCTTCTTTTCCTCCTCCTTCTTCTTCTTTTTCTTCTCCTTCTTCTCTTCTTGCTTCTTCTCTTTCGTCTTCAATTTAGCTTATTTTCCCCAACAAAGACATACTTAGCTAATTATCCTCCAAAATGACATAATTAGCTTAGTTAGGTAAAAACATCATAAGAACCTTGGTTAGATCATTAAAATTACTAATTAAGCTCCTAAAAGACATAATAAGCTCAAAATGGATAAGAACCTTGGTTAGCTTATTAATATTATATACTCAGCTTGTCTTCCGCTATGATGACATAATTAGCCCATTTAGCCCCCAAAAGACATACTTATCTAATTTAGCTCCAAGAAGAGGAGAAGAGGAGGGATGAAAAGAAGGAAGAAGAAGAATAATAAGATAAGAAGGAGAAGGAGGAGAAGAAGGAGAAGGAGCCCTCCTTCTTCTCATTCTTCTTCTCTTCTTCTTTTCTTCTTCTTCTCCTCCTCCTTCTTCTTCTCCTCTTTATTATTCTTTTTGTTCTCCTTCTTCTCTCCTTGCTTCTTCTCTATCTTCTTTAATTTAGCTTATTTTCCCCAACAAACACATACTTAGTTAATTATCCTCCAAAATGACATAATTAGCTTAGTTAAATAAAAACAACATAAGAACCTTGGTTAGCTCATTAAAATGACTAATTAAGCTGCTAAAATACATAATAAGCTCAAAATGGCATAAGAACCTTGGTTAGTTCATTAATATTATATACTTAGCTTGTTTTCCTCTAAAATTACATAATTAGCCCATTTAGCTCAAAAAATACATAGTTACCTAATTTAGCTCCAAGAAGAGAAGAAGAGTAGAAATGAAAAGAACGAAGAAGAAGAAGAATAAGAGAACAAGGAGAAGGAGGAGAAGAAGGAGAAGGAGCCCTCCTTCTTCTCCTTCTTCTTCTCTCCCCCTTCTTCTCCTTCTTCTTTTCTTCTTCTTTTCTTCTTATTTTTCGTCTTGTTCTCCTCCTCCTTCTTCTCCTCCTCCTCCTTGTTTTTATTCTCCTTCTTCTCTTCTTGCTTCCTCTGTTTGTTCTTCAATTTAGCTTATTTTCCCCAACAAAGACATACTTAGCTAATTTTCCTCCAAAATGACATAATTTTCTTATTTAGGTACAAACATCATAAGAAACTTGGTTAGGTCATTAAAATGACTTATTAAGCTCCTAAAAGACACAATAAGCTCAAAATGGCATAATAACCTTGGTTAGCAAATTAATATTATATACTAAGCTTGTTTTCCTCTGGAATGACATAATTAACCCATTCAGCCCAAAAATAAATACATAGCTAATTTAGCTCCAAGAATAGGAGAAGAGGAGAAATGAAAAGAAGGAAGAAGAAGAAGAAGATAGGAAGAAGAGAAGGAGAAGTAGAAGAAGAAGAAGGAGGAGGAGAAGAAGAAGATAAGAAGGAGAAGGAGGAGAAGGAGGAGAAGGAGCCCTCCTTCTTCTCCTTCTTCTTCTCTCCTCCTTCTCCTTGTTCTTCTCTTTCTTCTTCAACTTAGCTTATTTTCCCTAACAAAGACATACTTAGCTAATTATTCTCCAAAATAACATAATTAGCTTAGTTAGGTAAAAAAATCATAAGAACCTTGGTTAGATCATTAAAGTTACTAATTGAGCTCCTAAAATAGATAATAAGCTCAAAATGGCAAAAGAACCTTTGTTACCTCATTAATATTATATACTTAGCTTGTTTTCCTCTAAAATGACGAAAAAGCCCATTTACCTCCAAAAAGACATACTTAGCTAATTTAGCTCCAAGAAGAGGACAAGAGGAGAAATGAAAAGAAGGAAGAAGAAGGAGAATAAGAAGGATAAGGAGGAGAGAAGAAGAAGGAGAAGAAGGAGGGCTCCTTCTCCTTCTTCTCCTCCTTCTCCTTCTTCTCTTATTCTTTTGTTCTTCTTTTGTTCTTCTTTTGTTCTTCTTCTTCTCCTCCTCCTTCTTCTTCTCCTCCTTCTTATCTTCTTGCTTCTTCTCTTTTTTCTTCAATTTTGCTTATTTTCCCCAACAAATGCATACTTAGCTAATTATCCTCCAAAATGAGATAATTAGCTTAGTTAGGTAAAAACATCATAAGAACCTTGGCTAGCTCATTAAAATGACTAATTAAGCTCCTAAAAGACATAATAAGCTCAAAATGGCATAAGAACCTTGGTTAGCTCATTAATATTATATACTTAGCTTGTTTTCCTCCAAAATGACATAATTAGCCCACTTAGCTCCAAAACAACATACTTAGCTAATTTAGCTACAAGAAGAGGAGAAGAGGAGAAATGTAAAGAAGGAAGAAGAAGAAGAGAAGAAGGAGGAGGAGGAGAAGAAGAAGAGAAGAAGGAGAAGGAGGAGAAGAAGGTGAGGGAGCCCTCCTTCTTCTTCTCTCCTCCTTATTCTCCTTCCTCTTCTCCTTGTTCTTCTCTTCTTCTTTTCTTCTTCTTATCCTCCTCCTTCTTCTTCTCATCCGTCTTCTTCTTTTTCTTCTCCTTCTTCTCTTCTTGCTTCTTCTCTTTCTTCCCCTTCTTCTTCTCTCCTCCTTCTTCTCCTTCCTCTTCTCCTTCTTCTTCTCTTCTTCTTTTCTTCTTCTTTTCTTCTTCTTTTCCTCCTCCTTCTTCTTCTTTTTCTTCTCCTTCTTCTCTTCTTGCTTCTTCTCTTTCTTCTTCAGTTTAGCATATTTTCCCCAAGAAAGACATACTTAGTTAATTATCCTCCAAAATGACATAATTAGCTTAGTTAGGTAAAAACATCATAAGAACCTTGGTTAGCTCATTAAAATGACTGATTAAGCTCCTAAGAGACATAATAAGCCAAAAATGGATAAGAACCTTGGTTAGCTTATTAATATTATATACTCAGCTTGTCTTCCGCTATAATGACATAATTAGCCCATTTAGCCCCAAAAAGACATACTTATCTAAATTATCTCCAAGAAGAGGAGAAGAGGAGGAATGAAAAGAAGGAAGAAGAATAAGAGAAGAAGGAGAAGGTGGAGAATAAGGAGAAGGAGCCCTCCTTCTTCTCCTTCTTCTTCTCTTCTTCTTTTCTTCTTCTTTTCTTCTTATTATCCTCCTCCTTCTTCTTCTCCTCCTTCTTCTTCTTTTTCTTCTCCTTCTTCTCTTCTTGCTTCTTCTCTTTCTTCTTCAATTTAGCTTATTTTCCCCAACAAAGACATACTCAGCTAATTATCCTCCAAAATGAAAATAAGGAAGAAGAAGAAGAAGAAGAGAAGAAGGAGAAGGATGAGAAGAAGGAGAAGGAGCCTTCCTTCTCCTTTTCTTCTCTCCCCCTTATCCTCCTTGTTCTTCTCTTCTTATTTTCTTCTTCTTCTTTTCTTCTTCTTCTTCTCCTCCTCCTTCTTCTTATCCTCCTCCTTATTCTTTTTCTGCTCCTTCTTCTCTTCTTGCTTCTTCTCTTTCTTCTTCAATTTAGCTTATTTTCCCCAACAAAGACAAACTTAGGTAATTATCCTCCAAAATGACATAATTAACTTAGTTAGGTGAAAACATCATAAGAACCTTGGTTAGCTCATTAAAATGACTAATTAAGCTCCTAAAAGACATAATAAGCTCAAAATGGCATAAGAACCTTGGTTAGCTCATTAATATTATATACTTAGCTTGTTTTCCTCTAAAATGACATAATTAGCCCATTTAGCTCCAAAAATACATAGTTATCTTATTTAGCTCCAAGAAGAGGAGAAGAGGACAAATGAAAACAAGGAAGAAGAAGAAGAAGAGAACAAGGAGGAGGAGGAGGAGAAGAAGAGAATAAGGAGAAGGAGGAGAAGAAGGTGAGGGAGCCCTCCTTCTTCTCTTTCTTCTCCTTCTTCTTCTCTCCTCCTTCTTCTCCTTCCTCTTCTCCTTCTTCTTCTCTTCTTATTTTCTTCTTCTTTTCTTCTTATTTTCCTCCTCCTTCCTCTTCTTTTTCTTCTCCTTCTTCTCTTCTTGCTTCTTCTCTTTCGTCTTCAATTTAGCTTATTTTCCCCAACAAAGACATACTTAGCTAATTATCCTCCAAAATGACATAATTAGCTTAGCTAGGTAAAAACATCATAAGAACCATGGTTAGATCATTAAAATTACTAATTAAGATCCTAAAATACGTAATAAGCTCAAAATGGATAAGAACCTTGGTTAGCTTATTGATATTATATACTCAGCTTGTCTTCCTCTATAATGACATAATTAGCCCATTTAGCCCCCAAAAGACATACTTATCTAATTTAGCTCCAAGAAGAGGAGAAGAGGAGGGATGAAAAGAAGGGAGGAGAATAAGGAGAAGGAGCCCTCCTTCTTCTCCTTCTTCTTCTGTTCTTCTTTTCTTCTTCTTCTCCTCCTCCTTCTTCTTCTCCTCCGTATTCTTCTTTTTGTTCTCCTTCTTCTCTCCTTGCTTCTTCTCTATCTTCTTTAATTTAGCTTATTTTCCCCAACAAACACATACTTAGTTAATTATCCTCCAAAATGACATAATTAGCTTAGTTAAATAAAAACAACATAAGAACCTTGGTTAGCTCATTAAAATGACTAATTAAGCTGCTGAAATACATAATAAGCTCAAAATGGCATAAGAACCTTAGTTAGTTCATTAATATTATATACTTAGCTTGTTTTCCTCTAAAATTACATAATTAGCCCTTTTAGCTCAAAAAATACATAGTTACCTAATTTAGCTCCAAGAAGAGAAGAAGAGTAGAAATGAAAAGAACGAAGAAGAAGAAGAATAAGAGAACAAGGAGAAGGAGGAGAAGAAGGAGAAGGAGCCCTCCTTCTTCTCCTTCTTCTTCTCTCCCCCTTCTTCTCCTTCTTCTTTTCTTCTTCTTTTCTTCTTCTTTTTCGTCTTGTTCTCCTCCTCCTTCTTCTTCTCCTCCTCCTTGTTTTATTCTCCTTCTTCTCTTCTTGCTTCCTCTCTTTTTTCTTCAATTAAGCTTATTTTCCCCAACAAAGACATACTTAGCTAATTTTCCTCCAAAATGACATAATTTTCTTATTTAGGTACAAACATCATAAGAAACTTGGTTAGGTCATTAAAATGACTTATTAAGCTCCTAAGAGACATAATAAGCTCAAAATGGCATAATAACCTTGGTTAGCAAATTAATATTATATACTAAGCTTGTTTTCCTCTAGAATGACATAATTAACCCATTCAGCTCCAAAAATAAATACTTAGCTAATTTAGCTCCAAGAATAGGAGAAGACGAGAAATGAAAAGAAGGAAGAAGAAGAAGAAGATAGGAAGAAGAGAAGGAGAAGTAGAAGAAGAAGAAGGAGGAGGAGAAGAAGAAGATAAGAAAGAGAAGGAGGAGAAGAAGGAGAAGGAGCCCTCCTTCTTCTCCTTCTTCTTCTCTCCTCCTTCTCCTTCTTCTTCTCTTCTTCTTTTCTTCTTATCCTCCTCCTCCTCCTCCTTCTCCTTCTCCTTCTCCTCCTCCTCCTCCTTCTTCTTCTTTTTCTTCTCCTTCTTCTCTTCTTGCTTCTTCAATTTAGCTTATTTATCATATATATGTTGTTGTTCTTCTTCTTGTGACTTTCTTATTCCCATTTTGTAGATTGGTTGTACTACTTGCATGGAAGGTGGAATTGATCGAGTGATTTAGTTCTAGTTTTCATTTGAGTTGATGAACAATGTGGAATTATATGTATATGTATATATGGATGAACAATATATGTGGAACTATATGTATATGTATATATATGGATGAAACTTTGTGCTATGAATATGTGTTGTGACCTATATATGTGCTATGTATATTTATATGTGTTGTGACCTATATATGTGCTATGTATATGTATATGTGTTGTGAAATAAACAAAAACAAAACAAAACGATGACACTATGGGATCTTTGCCGTTTACCAGCTGATGGCAAAGGCCTTTGCCATCAGCCAGCCGACGGCAAAGGTGCAACGTGGCACCCAGCTGTGCAACTTGGGGCAGCAGCAGCTAGCCCATATGGTCACTTTGTCGTCCGCTGCATGGGGAGGCAGACGGCAAAGCCCAGATAGAGGCAGACGGCAAAGAAGGACAAAGAGACGGCTAGGCCAACTGAGGGTTGTCCCATTTAAGCAGATGACAAAGATCAGAGGGAGGCAGACGGAAAAGATCACAGGGTGGTAGATGGCAAAGCCTCCGTTAGCCCTAACGGAGGCGTTGCCTGTCGACTGTTGTTTAAGAATGTGTGTCGTCTGCTCGGAGCCAGAGACTGATGGAAAAGACCTTTGTTGTCCGCTTCAGGTAGACTGACGGCAAAGAAGGTGATATGCCGTCGAAAGTAGTCATAGGAAAATTGCCGACAGGAGGCTGATGGCAAAGAGCTTTGCCGTCGGTGGACCACCTCTTTGCCGTCCATTATGGCAGACGAAGAAGAGTCTGATTCATGTAGTGAAGGGTATTGACAACCCTCTACCTGCGTTGGGTGCAAGTATTTTGTTTTGTGTGTGTAGGTGCTGAAAACCGGAATTTTTCTTCGTATTCATATTAGTTCAATAAACCCTTGTTACCAAATGAGGGAAATAATTGCTGCTACTATATTACTTCACCCTTCCTCTTCGGGAAAAAACCAATGCATCTCACAACTAGGAGGAAGAATCTTCGGCATCGTTACCGGGAGACATAATAAAATTCATAGCACGTACCTACACACAAATTATCATTTACTTTTCTCTACTTTATACTTGCCTAGAATGCTATCCTTACATTTGACACAAGAACAGAAAGTAAAATATTTTTTTAAGACAACGGATCCTCATCCCTTTTCAAACTTTGTGTATGTTGTAAACCAATATCTAATAATGAAGAAGTGATAAATGAATTGTTATTGGATACATTTATTTAATAAAAAGAGTGATTGTAATTATTTGAATTTCACTTGTGCTAATGATCATGATTGTGGTGATAATCATGATTTTTCTTGTAATCTTAAAAATTCTTTTGAGCTTCATGATGATATTTTTATTGATAATGATATTTGCAATACTACTAAAAGTTGTTCATAAGAGCATAAAATTTAGCTAATAATGATCCCAGTACTTTGGATAATGATCAATCCTAAAAAACTATTTGTAAAAGTGGGTTTATATAGATGATGACTTTAATTGATGTTAATTACATTACCTTGGAAGGTTTCACAACTTCTATTCATATGGATCATCATGAGAATGTTTTACATGATATTTATATTGTTGATTTTGATTTTGATCCTACATGTAATTATAATGATCCTGCATGCAGTTATCTTTCTTTGTGTCGAAATCCTTAATACTTAACTCTTCCTATTTACATATGATAGATATTACTTGTCTTAATATTTCGATTTCCTATAAATTTTGTATGCATAGGAAGTACGTTATACTTAGATGTGTTTTGCACATGTTATATGATGTTCTTTTCGTGCTTCAATTCTTATCTTTTATGTGAGCATCATTGAAATCTCGAGCCTATCTTAATGGTTATAAAGAAAGAGCTTGTTGGGACACATCCCAATAGTTATCAAATTTATGTGTTGGTGTTATAACATAATTTCCTAGTGTGTTAGTTGTGTTATAACATAAAGCCTTTGGTGATTTGGATGATAGTAGAATTGATCACATGCAAAATCATAAAATTTTGCGCCCCATAAAGAATTTCTTTGATTTTAGTGGAACGTATTTTTGATATCATTTTTTATGAAGTATTGATATACAAATTTCCCAGGTTTTCCTTTTTTTTAGAAATTTCTGGAGTTATATAAGTATGATTTTTCTTACATATCGTTATAGATTGTTCTCTTTTAGAGAGATTCTGTTGTTTACTTGCATAGTTTGCTTGTTTTGACGATTTAATGAATTATATCAGGGATTATATGTCATGGACAAGTTAGAATACATTGGTCATTATGAAATAATTAAATATGAATACATGTTTAACAATACTTAAAGTAATGATGTGTTGAGTTTTGTGTGCTGAAGTTTTCAAGTTTTGGGTGAGTCAATGATGGATGAAGGAATAAGAAGCGGGAAGACACTAATATTGGGGTTTCCCAAGGCACCCCAGGGTAATATGCAAGGAATACCCAAGTGTCTAACTTCGGGGATGGCTCAGTTGGCATCCCCTCTTTCGTCCACAATTTATGAGTACGTCATATTGAGCTATATTTTTATTCAACACATGATATGAGTTTTCCCCAGGGTATTATAGTTTTTTCTACTTATATTTTTCCACAATAATTGTTCTATGGACACACACCTTTGGAGATAGACACATATCCATCATAATTTGTCAGAATACTCTTTGTGCTTGACTTATTTCTTTTAAACTAGGAAGTTGCTCTAGTGCTTCACTTATATATTGTAGAGCACATAGTGATTATATTTTAAAGAAACGTTGCACTCTCATGATTCATGTAAATATTTTTGAGAGTCTAAGAAATATGAATGGCAATTTGCACATGTTATAAGACTAGTCGAAAAAAGGATAGATATTCAAGGAGTATATAATAAAAACTTTCATGTAGCTCACGAAACAAGAAACACTTGGTCTAACTATATTGAGGTAGTAATATGAAAGGATATAGGTTTATGATCATTGGTTAGTACATATATCAGTATTAAATCTTGGTATTTACTTCTCATCTAAATATTGGTCGTGGCATTGTGATGATGTGTGAGCATTTTTATGTGTGAAATGATATCCTATCATGTTGTTTGATTCTGGAAAGAGCAATGGATAATCCTATCGAGCTCCTCCCTAGGGGAATGTGGTAGTCCTTTACTTCGAGAGAGCTAATAAGGATTTACAATAAGTATTGAGTTCTTTATGACTAATGTGATTCCATGGATATACACACTCTCACCTTTCTGCACTTTGCTAAACTCTTTGGTACCATACTTTGCTCTTTCTCACCTCGAGAGTGAGTGCAAGTTTCACCACTACATCTAAACCCCATGATATGATAAGCTATATCACATGTAAGCCTATGTATTCCTCAAGAGAGCCACCATACCTGCATATTATGGCTTTTCCGTGGCCATTCCGAGATATATTGTCATGCAACTTCCATCGTTTCGTCATATCACTTGTGTGTTCATCATCACATTGCTTTGCATGATCATATAGAGCTAATATATTATTTGTAGCAAAATCGTTGTTCAGCATTGTTTATATATTACAGATCATGATATTTTATTATCAATCTTGAATACTTCAAATGCAATAGTAGACTATATTATATCATTTTGGGGGAACTAAGCTATTAACCTAGTGCCTAGTGCAAGTTCCTGTTTTTTTGCGTGTTTTTGACTTTTGCAGAAAACCAATACCAAACGGAGACCCAACATGATTATAGTTTTTGATGAATTTTTTTGAATTGAAAGAGACACAAGGAACCTTGGGATAAGATCTAAGGAGCTACGAGGTGGAGATGAGTTTGGGGGATGTGCCGAGTGGGGTAGGGAGCACCGCTTGAGTTCATGGGACCCTCATGGCACCTATTGACCTAATTATGCTTCCATAAATTCTCAAATATTCCAGAAACATCAGAAATACACTGGAAAGACATTTTTCTCTGCCACAAGTCTCTGTTCATCCGTGATACCATCTAGAGACCCTTTCTAGTACCCTGTTAGAAGGGGAATTGATCATGGAGCGTTCTACATCGACCTTGCCTCCTTCGTGATGATGTGTGGGTAGTTCAATAGACTTATGGGTCCATATCTTGTAGCTACACGTCTTCTTCTCTCTGCTTGATTTGCAATACCATGTTCTCCGCGATTCTCGCGGTGATCTATCTAATGTAATCTTCTTTTGTGGTGTGTTTGTTAGGATTCGTTGAATCGCGGTTTTATGACCATGTTATTCAATGTAAATAGTTGAGTCTTCTTTGAATTCTATTATGAATGATTGTTATAGCTTTGTATTTCTCTCCGATCTATATGTTTGGTTTGGCCAACTAGATAGATTTATCTTCACTTGGAGTGGTGCGTTGTAGTAGGTTAATCTTGCGGTTCTCTATATCACAGTGAGAGAAGGAGACAAGACACATATTTGTATTGTTGCTACTAGGCATAAAATGATAGGGTTTGAACATATTTATTGACTTACTTTGTCTACATGATGTCACCTTGCTATAAGCATTACTCTGGTTGTAAAAACTTAATACCTACAAACCCAAGCATAGAAGCGCTCAGGAAGTGGAGTAATAGTACTAGATGCAGAATCGTTTTTGTCTACTTGTGTATGCACTACTGGAAATCAGTTTTTTGCCGTCTGCTAGCTGATGGCAAAGAGTGTCTGTGCCGTCAGCTGCCACAAAGCAGACGACACAGAACTGGCTGATGGCATAGAATGTCTTTGCCATCAATCACATCTTTGCCGTCAGCCGCAGACGGCAAAGAGTCGCATAGAAGACAGCAAATATATAGGTGGGGCCCACCTGACCGCGGGGACGTTAGGTCAAGCTGGAGTCCCTTCTTTGCCGTGTGCTAGCAGATGGCAAAGAGTCCAGAGGCAGACGGCAAAGAGTCTAGACTCTTTCCCGTCCGTCGCCAGACGGCAAAGAGCTAACTCCGTGTGTAACGGCTCCACCCCGCCCCTCTCTCTCACCCACTGTGTAACAGCTCCACACCCCACCCCTCTCTCTCTCCCACTCCTCTCCCCGACGCCCACCGCCGCCACTACCGTCGCGCCGCCGCCCCTGTCGCCCCCGGCGCTACCCTGGTGCCTCACAGCTCCGCCGCAGCCGCCCCGGTGCCCCACAGCCCCGTGGCACAGCTGCCCCACCTCTCCCCGACGCCCACCTGAGCCACCACCGTCGCGCCTCCACCCCTGGCGCCCACGGCGACGCCCCGCCTCCCCCAACACCCCCGGCACAGCCACCCACGACGCCACAGCCGCCCCTCCCGGTGAGCCCCCACACCCCCACTCCCCCCCCCCCCCCCGCACGGGAAACTTGATTTTTTTATTGTTTGGTATTTAGTTTTTTAGAATTAGATTATAACTACAAAGTTGATTTTTTATTGTTGTTGTAGTAGTTGTTCTTCTTATTGTAGTTGTTGTAGTAGTTGTTGTTATTGTAGTTGTTGTAGTAGTTTATTGTTGAATTATTGTAGTTGTTGTAGTAGTCCATATTCTTAGCTTTTCATATAAAGACCATCTGCCACTAGTTAGTTAGCTTAATAGAAAGAAGAGGAAGAAGAAGGGAAGAAGATAAGAAGATAAGAAGGGAAGAAGAGAAGAAGAAAAAAAATAAGCAGGAGAAGAAGAGAAAAAAATAAGTAGAAGAAGAGGATAAAGAAAAATACAAATATAAATAAGAGGAAGAAGAAGAAGAAGAAGAAGAGGAGAAGAGGAGAAGAAAGAGGAAAAATGAGAAGAAGAAGAAGAGAAGAAGAAGGAGGAGGAGGAGGAGGAGAAGGGGCCCTCCTTCTTCTCCTTCTTCTCCTTCTTTTCTCCTCCTTATTTTTTAGCTTGTTTAGCAAATTATCCTCCAAAATGACATAATAAACAAAAAACCTTGGTTAGCTCATGAATATTATATTCTTAGCTTCTTTTCCTAAAAAATGATATAATTAGACATAATTAGAATATTTGTGTTGATCGGGTGGATTTACATGTGATAATTGTCTCGTCGCTGGGAGGTCTGCTGTGCGAAGACCTCCCCGTGCGTTTTACGAGCTCCGCCCCTACATTCGTGGGTCAGTACAAATTTCATGTCCTCCTCGCCCCTTCATTTACTGTGGCTCGGTTTCAGGATGAAACTTTCTAGATTTAGGTAATTAAATGAATTTATCAGTATGCGTGACCATTATGCGTCTCCCGTTCGAAAGGGCGATCCTTTCGAATTGTCCAACATTATCCATGGATAGCCCGAGTATGTGTAGATTGGGTTCATTTTCCCGTATGCTGTGCTCTGGATCTGATGCGGAATTTCGTCAGTGCCTCCCTGTTGTTCTCTGGATGCACATCCTCTCTGTTTATTGCGGAGACGTGTATCAGGAGAACAGCGGGGAGGTTCTGCCGAATATTGACGTTGGATCCGGAGCAGAGCATGGGAAAACGAACCCAATCTACACATACTCGGGTGGGATTAGGACCTATCTTTACCTATTAGCATGTAGGTTGCGTGGACGTAATAAAAATGGCGAACCCGATTAGCCGATGAATATAAATGCTAAATTATATATAAATATATTTCTTCTGTCTTTAGAGCTAGGCAAGAGGAGTGATCGTGCATGGATGTATACCGGTCACCCTAGTCAGAAAGAGGTGACGAAAGAGTGGTTTGTAAAAAACAAAGGAAATTGTGAAAGCCGCATTCGCAAATGGCCAGGAAAGAAACTATTGCCCATGTCCTGGATGCGATAGCTATAAAAAGACGACAGAGGCTGTAATGATTAAACACCTGCAGAGGAGGGGCTTTAAGCCTAATTATACGGTGTGGACATTTCATGGTGAGTCTATACAACGCACAAGAGCTGAGGTGGTCCGTCGTCGCACCGACGAGCATGGTACCGGGATCGAAGACATGGTGCAAGACTTTGATGATGCTCGGGATTCGGAAGATGAGATGGAGGAATCTGCAAAGGCCTTTTATGAAATGTTGGAGTCTTCAAAACATCCTCTCCATGAGCACACTGAGCTCTGTCAGCTGGATGCAATTGCACAACTAATGGTTCTGAAGGCTGAGTTCAACTTGGGAAGAGAATGCTACGACGCGATGATGACACTATTTGGACGCTTCCTACTCAAAGTCCATGTCATGCCTGCAAACGTGCACCAATAGGACAAAATACTTCGTGTACTTAAGATGCCCTATGAGAAGATAGATGCATGTGAGAAAGGATGTGTCTTATTTAGGAAGGAGTATGCACACTTGGACTATTGTCCCAATTGCGAGTCTTGCAGGTATCTTGTGGTATACAACGGTATGGGTGAGAATAGGCAGACCAAAATCGCAGTTAGTGTTCTTCGGTATATGCCAATCGTACCAAGACTTCAACGTCTTTTCATGGTCGAAGAGATAGCCACACAGATGACATGGCACAAATTGGGCAAAAGAACCGAACTAGATGCGGATGCGAATAAGATGGTGGTACACACATCGGATGGGGAAGCATGGAAACATTTCGATGGATTGCATTAAGATAAAGCGGCAGATCCAAGGAATCCTCGAGTCTGCATCGCCACGGATGGTTTTAATCCCTTCGTCATGACGAGAACCAAATATAGTTGTTGGCCTGTATTTGTCATTCCACTCAATCTCCACCCCGTACAGATTATGCAAAGAAAGAACATATTTCTGACGTTGATAATTCCAGGGCCCAATTATCCGGGGAAGAATATGAATGTGTACGAAACTTCAAGACATACGATGAATTGGAAGAAGCTTGGGATAATGGGGTCAAGACATACGATGCCGCTAGAAAACGAAACTTCAAAATGCATGTGTGGTTCATGTACTCTATGCATGACTTGCCGGCGTATGTACTATTCTCTGGATGGTTTGTGCATGGAATGTTCCCGTGCCCCCAATGCGAGGCAGCTCTTCTGTTTCATTGGTTGCAGGAGGGTCGGAAGTATTCTTTCTTTGACTTGCATTGACAGTTCCTAGATCCTGACCATAAGTTCAGAAAAGACAAGAAGAACTTTACCAAAGGTAAAGTTGTCAAAGACTTGGCACCACCTCTGTTGATAGGCCAACAGATCCTGGATCAGTTAAACGCCCTTGAGCCTGATCCAGAGCGTCCAGGGTATTTCAAGGGGTATAATTCAAAACACGCCTGGACTCACAAGCCATGCTTCTGGGATCTGCCTTACTTCAAAGACCTCCTTCTTCCACACAATATCGACATGATGCACACTAAAAAGAATATCGGAGAGGCTATTTTTGGTACATTGTTCAACATATATGGGAAGACAAAGGATAATACTAAGGCTAGAGTCGATCAAGAGACACAATGTCATAGACCGTTACAAAACATGCGAGAAGGCAAAGGAAAGCAAAGTGGTCGAAGCCAAAGGCCTGGTTCAATCTTGGAAGGCCAGCTATGAGGGAAATTATCTTGTGGGTCAAAATGCACTTGACGTTCCCCGATGGGTATGCAGCGAATCTAAAGAGGGGAGCAAGTCTTGAAAAATTAAAAATCTTTGTTCTCAAGAGTCATGATTGGCACATATGGCTAGAGCGGGTACTGCCGGTGATGTTACGTGGCTTTATTCCTGAGGATGAATGGCTAGTACTGGCGGAGCTGAGCTATTTCTTCCGTGTTCTTTGTGCGAAAGAATTGTCGCCTGGCATGGTAGAAGACATGGAGGAGTTTGCACCAGAGTTTTTGTGCAAGTTAGAGAAGATCTTTCCACTGGGCTTCTATAATCCAATGCAGATTTGATTTTACATCTACCGACCGAGGCAAGATTGGGTGGGCCCGTGCAAGATCGTTGGTTCTATGCAACTAAGATGATGCAGAAGACCCTTCGAGCTAAATGTAATAATAAGCGTAGAATTGAAGCATTGATGCCTGAGGCATTCATTACTGAGGAGGTGGCAATCTTTGTGACAGCACACTATGAAGCCAAAAATCATCATTTGCATAATCCGAAGCCTCGGCACAATGATGCAGACCCTAAAAAAGGTGGGTCCAACCTCAGCCGATTCAAACAGAAGCTCGCACCAGCCGGTGCTTCGAAACCAATAACGTTGGATGTCGAAGAATGGCGGAACATTTCGTTGTATATCTTCAACAACCTAACAGAAGTGCGGCCGTACATCGAGTTAGTTCTCGGCACATTTTCCTGTAACTTCTAATTCCTTTGAACTGCTCTTATTCCCAGATATTTCAAACAGCCGTTACGTCGCCAAATTCTCAGGTGGAGCGGTGATCGAAAATAATTCCGTCGAAGATTATGAGCTTGTGTCGAAGACAGGAGGCGGCTATCCCGGTTTCATCTCTTGGTTCAAACAAACGGTAATTATCAATAATGGACCATTTCATTTCTTGGTCTAACTTGCGGCTAATACAACAATCGTTTCGTATTAAACTTGTAGGCTAATTCAGAGTCTATGGACCCCGAATTGAGACAAGTCGCTAATGGTTTTGACTATAAGGTCCGTTCATTTGAGAAATACAACATCAACGGGTATCTCTTTCGTACCTTTGGCAAAGAGATATCTATACCCGACCGGAAATCTACAAATTGTGGTGTCTCTGCTATCGGCGAAGGTGTTATCGAGTATTATGGAAGAGTTGAAGCATTTTATGAACTTCAATTCTATTGTGAAAATCCACCGAACGTCGTAGTCTTCAAATGTTATTGGTTCCAGCCAAAGGAGACTAGGACTCATGAACATATAGGACTAGTCGAAATCAATCCGAACAACCATTTAGATGTTCCCGATGTCTATATTACGGCTCAACAGGCGACCCAAGTTTTCTATCAACCGTGGGCATGCCAAATGGATAAGAATCTGGAAGGTTGGTATGTTGTTTATGAAGTGTCGCCACATGTCAGACCACCTCTCCCAAATGAACAGGATTATGAACCTCACATTAACCCAGACACATAAGATGGAGAATTCTTCCAAGAAACACGTCTTTCCAAGAAACGTTTCAAGAACCGTCGTGCTTCACCCAAGAACATGGAAATAGACAGCGGCAATGAATCCGACTCCACCCCTGAGCCGGAACCAGAAGACCTGGAACTCGTAGAGGTTACTGATGCGGATGAACTGTCAATGCTTCAATGATTAAAGAAAGGCCTTTCACAACTTCACGCCGTTGAACCCGACGAGCACGTCATTCATGAAGACATGCGTGATAGTGATGATGATGATGCATTTATTAATGATGATTATCAGTTTGTAAGATTCACAACTTAAATTATATATATTTTAATCTTTATTATTCATGTACATATTATTATTCATGTCAGTTATTCAATTTTTTTATGTTGTACTAATTTCTTTTAATCTTTATCATGGCAGGTCACCAGGTGTTGAAAGATGGTGGGCGCTGGTCCACAACGCTCGACGCGTTCTTCCCAGCCGCCCCGCACGAGGGGAGGTACTTCCCTTCCACCCCTATCTCTCCGTAGAGCCTTGGCAGACAGTCTGTCGACACCACCCGTGGGTTCTTCTTCGTCGCCGGCATTGCCCACTGGGAGGGGTGCTGGTCGGGTAGGGAAGAAGGGGAAGGATACAGGGAGTGGTGGTGGCCGCGGAAGATCCAGGAGGACTGTTGAGCCGTCCTCGCCACCACCACCAGCTCTTCACCCGAGCATAGGACTACTATGGTCGACCCGTTTGCGGAGGAGGCTACGGGGACTCCGGTCCAGGAGCCTAGTGTTGACGGGCATTTGTCCCATGAGACTACGGTTCCGGAGGCTTCACCTGACGTGGAGAGGCCCGGATGGGATGCCTGGTCGAATTAGACCGAGTTGCCGGATTGGACCGAAGGTCCACGTGGCTCAGGGGGCAGGGATGGCGGGGATGAGTTTACGGATAGTGAGGGCGATGTGCAGGTGGACGGGGCCACCGTGTACAAGCCTGGTAGTACACGTCTCCCGGTCGTGCCGGCTACCCGCAAGCAGAGGCCGGTGATTAAACCTGAAGGAGATAGGTAAGTACATTTTCTCTTTTTTTAGCTTCTCCCTTCAAGTTTGTTCAAATATCTAATGCATTGACGTTATCATACTGCAGGGGATGGGCACACCCTCGTGGAGTCCGCAAGCCGAACTCCGTCCTTGGTGTGCTTTGCTGGACAAATTTCCCGGGGTTTGTCACGTTGCCTGGTGAGGGTCAGGTTCCTACACTAGGATTTTCCTGGGAGCACTACCAGGCTGCACATGCCCCACCGGAGGAGATTATAGATGGTGTCTTGTGCCACACGAGGGCCGAGATGCTGATCAAGAGCTTTTGGGTAAATTATCCTTTTACACAATCTAAAATTAACAATATAGCTAATTATTGTACTAATCGGTGTTTTCACGTTTGATTGCTGACCTTCTATAGGTGTGAGCATGGATATGAGCAGGAGGCGGCCAAGGTTCTCGAGGCCGAGTGTAGGCGGTTACTACAGAACTTACGCCACGAGGCGGCCATAGGCTATTCGAGACAACTACGCCAAGCGTGGTATTAAGAAGGAGAAGAAGGATTGTCGCGGAAAGTTTCTGAAGAAGGAGCAATACATGAAGGTAATTACCTATTCTTAAGTCCTTCTACGTAGTTTTCTTGATTTCATTCATAGGCGGAGCGCTCAAAATTCTTTCTAATAACTTACAGGTGCCCCCGAGATGGTGTGCGGATAAGATGGATTGTTGGGAGGCGTTGGTTGATGAGTGGTGTAGAGGCAGCTGTCGAGCCGTCCACGAGAATGCGAAGGATCAGCATAGCCAAATGGTTGGCGTGCCACACCATCAATGCAGCGCCAACTTACTTCAGTTCGGACGAAACTGGGTATGTGATTTTCTTCATGATTCATGCTAATATTTTTTTCCTCTCTTTTAGGCGCATCACAATAAGACAGAGATGCCACACTTGTACGACCTTTATGGCATGGCCTATACTGCCTCGTACAAGAAGGCGAAGGAATTCTGTGAGTCTGACCTAGATGATCCAAATAACTTCACCAACATATCATCCCACCACAAGCTCGTGACATACAGGGACACGGAGAAGGCTACGAAAGGGGATAACTTTAACCCTAGCCAGGAACCTTTGGATCCAGAGCTGGTGATGATATCTGGTGGCGGGAGGCCCCATGGCTCGATTGCCATTGGAGATGGGATAATACGTTGTCCACTCACTCTCCTGGAGATCAAGGCACGCCAGTCGAGCAGCTGTTCTGAGATAACGCGTCGTCCACGGCCAGTCGATCTTGTCATCGAGGTTAGTTGTACGGACTAAGAAAGCTTTCATCCATTTCATTATGTGTGTCACCATAAATCATTACTGTGGTAACGAGGAATGGTGTTTCAGGCTGCTCTTCAGAAAGAGAGAGCGGCAAACCAGGCTGCTCTTGAGAAAGAGAGATTGGCAAGCCAGGCTGCTCTTCAGGCTGCTCTTGATGAGAGGGACCACACCACGGCACGATTGATTGAGGAGGAGAGGGCCCGGAATGAGGCGGGTCAACGGGCCCTGTACGAGCTTTTTGTGTTAAGTTGTTTTTCACATTAGCCAAATCATGTGTGTAATGTCTGTTTCATTACTAACTAATACGACCCACTCTCCAGGGTCAGTGCGAGAAGAGCGCTCAAGTCCCTCCGCCGATGCCCGTCTTCTCTTCAGGGTCAAGCGGCATCGCACGACCCTTCTCCAGGTGTTTCTCCTCCTTGATGACCACTACGGTAAGTTTCTCTTCTCCTCTTTCATATTCTCATTGCCTCAATTTCCCCAACAATGACATAATTAGCCCATTTAGCTCATTTAGCTCCAAAATGCCATAATAACCTAAAATGGCATAAGAACCTTGGTTAGCTCATTAATATTATATACTTAGCTTTTTTTCCTCTAAAATGGGATAATTAGCCCATTTATTTCCAAAAAGACATAGTTAGCTAATTGAGCTCCAAGAAGAGGAGAAGAGGAGAAGAAATAGGAAAAATGAAAAGAAAGAAGAAGAAGAAGAAGAAGAAGAGAAGAAGGAGAAGGAGGAGGAGGAGGAGGAGGAGGAGAAGGAGGAGAAGGCTAAGGACCTTCTAGTCCTCCTCCTCCTTCTTCTTTATTTCTTCTTCTTCTTCTCCTCCTCCTCTTTCTTATTCTCCTTGCCTTAATTTCCCCAACAATGACATAATTAGCCCATTTAGCTCCAAAAAGACTTTATAAGCTCAAAATGCCATAAGATCCTTGGTTAGCTCATTAATATTATATACTTAGCTTGTTTTCCTCTATAATGACATAATTAGCCCATTTAGCTCGAAAAAGACATAGTTAGCTAATTTAGCTCCAAGAAGAGGAGAAGAGGAGAAATGAAAAGGAAGAACAAAAAGAAGAAGAGAAAGAGAAGAGAAGGAGAAGGAGAAGAAGGAGGAGGAGAAGAAGAAGAGAAGAAGGAGAAGGAGGAGGAGGAGGAGGAGGAGAAGGCCAAGGACTTTCTAGTCCTTCTCCTCCTCCTCCTCCTTCTCCTCCTTCTTCTTTATTTCTTCTTCTTCTCCTCCTCCTCCTCTTTCTTCTCCTCTTGCATATTCTCCTTGCCTTAATTTCCCCAACAATGACATAATTAGCCCATTTAGGTCCAAAAAGACATTATAAGCTTAAAATGGCATAAGAACCTTGGTTAGGTCATTAATATTATATACTTAGCTTGTTTTTCTCTATAATGACATAATTAGCCCATTTAGCTCGAAAAAGACATAGTTAGCTAATTTAGCTCCAAGAAGAGGAGAAGAGGAGAAATGAAAAGGAAGAACAAAAAGAGAAGAGAAGGAGAAGGAGATAAAGGAGGAGGAGAAGAAGAAGAGAAGAAGGAGAAGGAGGAGGAGGAGGAGAAGGAGGAGAAGGCCCTTGGCCTTCTGCTCCTTCTGCTCCTTCTCCTCCTCCTCCTTCTCCTCCTTCTTCTTTATTTCTTCTTCTTCTCCTCCTCCTCCTCTTTCTTCTCCTCTTTCATATTCTCCTTGCCTTAATTTCCCCAACAATGTCACAATTAGCCCATTTAGCTCCAAAAAGACATTATAAGCTCAAAATGGCATAAGAACCTTGGTTAGCCCATTAATATTATATACTTAGCTTGTTTTCCTCTATAATGACATAATTAGCCCATTTAGCTCCAAAAAGACATAGTTAGCTAATTTAGCTCCAAGAAGAGGAGAAGAGGAGAAATGAAAAGGAAGAA
Source organism: Hordeum vulgare subsp. vulgare (assembly GCF_904849725.1). NCBI lineage: Eukaryota > Viridiplantae > Streptophyta > Magnoliopsida > Poales > Poaceae > Hordeum > Hordeum vulgare. The sequence goes on from NC_058520.1 coordinate 311,459,337, forward strand.
CAAAAAGAAGAAGAGAAAGAGAAGAGAAGAGAAGGAGAAGAAGGAGGAGGAGAAGAAGAATAGAAGAAGGAGAAGGAGGAGAAAGAGCCCTCCTTATTCTCCTTCTTCATCCCTCCTTCTTCTCCTCTTCTTCTCCTTCTTCTTCTCCTATTCTCCTCCTCCTCCTTCTCCATCTCCTCATCCTCCTCCTCCTCCTCCTTATTCTTGTTTTTTATTCTCCTTCTTCTCTTCTTGCTTCTTCTCTTTTTTCTTCAATTTAGCTTATTTGTCATATATATGTTGTTGTTCTTCTTCTTCTGACTTTCTTATTCCCATTTTGAAGATTGGATGTACTACATGCATGGAAGCTAGCATTGGAGTTCTTTAGTTCCCGTTTTTATTTGAGTTGATGAACAATGTGGAACTATATGTATCTGTATATATGGATGAACAATATATGTGCAACTATAGGTATGTATATATGGATGAAACTTTGTATGTGTTGGTTCTTTTGATATACGGGATGTACGTTGATGAACAAATGGCATTGATGAGCTTTATATGTATATCATATATGTGTTGTGACCTATTTATCATATATGTGCTATGAATTATATATATATATATATGTGTGTGTGTTGTGAAATAGAAAAAATAAACAAAAATGTGACAATATAGGCTCTTTGCGTCTGCCAGCTGATGGCAAAGGCCTTTGCCATCAGGCAGCTGATGACAAAGGTGCCACGTGGCGCCCAACTATGCAACCTGGGCAGTAGCACCTCGGGGGCAGATGGCAAAGAAGAGGGCACAGAGGAGGGGGAGAAGGGGTAGGCAGACGACAAAGAGTGGAGGGGGGGGGGAGGTGGAGGCAGACGGGAAAGAGTGGAGGGGGGAGGAGGTGGAGGTAGACGGCAAAGAAGAGGGAGAGGCAGACGGCAAAGCCTCCGTTAGCCCCTAACGGAGGCAACGACTGTCGGTTGTCATGTCGACATCTTTGCCGACTGCTCCTGTGAAAAGCTGACGACAAAGCTCTTTGTCGTCCGCTTCGGTGAGGCTCACGGCAAAGAAGCTACAATGCCGTCGTAGGCTGACGCAGAATATTTGCCGATAGGAGTTTTCTTTGCCGTCTGTGTATTACTGTTTGCCGTCGGTGGATTACTCTTTGCCGTCTGTGATGGCAGACGACAAAGAACCTAATTCCTGTCGTGATGGACGTGAAGCCTATATACATGATTATTGTCGTGAATAACATCATAGCTATGCGCTTTTCTATCAATTGCTCAAGAGTAATTTTTCTACCCAACGTATGCTTTGCTTTGGAGGGAGAAAACTATGCCCCGGGGTCTACTTAAGCAAATTCCTAATAACCAAAAATACCTCGCTGCCTTTTATTACCTTTTATTTTCTTTTTACATTTATATATTGATATACATCTCCAATGTATCTATATTTTTTGATTGTTCCATGCTATAATATTATCATTCTAGGATACTTTTTGGACATTTATTTGCTGATTCATATTATTTTTGAGCACTAACCAATAAACCCGGTGCCAAGTGTCAATTATCGTTTTATGCATGTTTTATATACTACTTTGGGAGAAGGCCGAGGGCCACACGAGGGCCCCACAATCCAACAAGGCGCGGCCAGGTGGTGGACGCACCCAATTAGCTTGTGGGACCCCCTCGGTTCTCCCGGCCTTTTTCTCTGGCTTATCTATTCTCATATATTTCAAATACCCTAGGGGAGCTCCGGAAACACTTTTTCCGCCGTTTGGAGTCCTGTTTCGAAGCTCTGTTTGAGGTGGGGGAGACTGATCATGGTGGGCCTCTAAATCAACCATGATACTCCCATGCTGATGTGTGAGTACTCTAATAAAAATCCACGGGTCCATAGATAGTATCAAGATGTCTCTCTCTCTCTCTTTGTCTGTCCCTATGTTCTTCAATACAATTTCATTGCATCTTCCTTTGTGTGATGCGTTTGTTGGGATTCGACGAATTGATGGTTTATGTTCGGATTATTCATGATAAAGATTTGAGTCTTATATGAATTATATGATTCTTATTTCCATGATTATTATAGCTTTGTAAATCTCTGTGATCTATTGATTTGGTTTGGCCAACAAGATTTATCTATCTTCATTGAGAGGGGTCCTTTGTAGTAGGTTCAAGCTTCTGGAGCTCTATCCCAATGAAAGATAGGAAAATGACACACATTTCTATTGTTGCCACTAAGGATAAAATGATGGGGTTCGTTCATATTAATTGAGTTTACTTTTCCTACATCATGTCATTCTTCTCTAAGCATTACTCTATTTTAATTAATACTCTAGGTGCATGCTGGACAACAGTCGATGGGTGGAGTAATAGTAGTAGATGCTGGCAGGAGTCAGTCTACTTGCTTATGGACGTGATGCCTATATACACACGATCATTGTTGCGAATAAATATTGCATAACTATGCGCTTTTCTATCAATTGCCAAAAACTAATTTCTTTACCCACCATATGCCTTCTTAGAGAGAGATGCCACTCGAGAACACTACGGCCCCCGGATCTATTCAAAAATATATTTACAAAAACTCTAAATACCTTGTTGCCTTATATTATTTGTATTTAATATTTTTGTTAAATATATTTAAACTATCTATGTGCACTACTTATCTTCTTGCAAGTAACGAGACCAAGGGGATTGACAACCCTCTTACCTGCGTTGGGTGCAAGTGTTTGCTATTTTTTGTGTAGGATCTGAATATGGGAGTTGTGTTGTCATCCTATTTGTTCAATAAACTTGGTTTTCAAGGAGGGAAATACCTATCTATGGTGTGCTGCATTAGCCCTCCTCTTCGGGGAAAAACCAAACACAGATCACAAGTTTCAGGAAGAAGTTCTTGTGCCAGTACCGGGGAGTATCACCAAGTTACAAGTACCTTCTCACAAATTATCATTCACTTGTTCTACTTTTTATTTGATGTTATATTTTTATGGCTTTACATTTGTTAGTTTACTTGTTAGCTTGCTTTACTTGCTAGTTTACTTGTTCAACTTGTTACTTTGCGTGGTCGGTCAGCATATCTCAAGAAAACACTAAGTTGTGTGACTTCTCAAATAATAATAATAATAATAAAATTTCTACTACTATACCACTCGCCAATAGTGCGGAATTTTATGATATATTTGTTGCTTTGCTCAATCTAGTGATGAAAGAACACTTTTTGGGAAGTCATAATGAGAATCCCGCTGCTCATCTTACTACCTTTGTTTAATTATGTGATATCCAAAATAAAAAGTACATGGATAATTATGTGGTCAAATTAAAATTCTTACCTTTTCCTTTACGATATAAAGCTAAATCTTGGTTCTCCTCTTAATCCAAGATGATGATAGAGGAAAAGTTGCATAAAGATGATGATATAGCTAACAACATGGATAGAATAGCTCTCGACGTGACAAAACTTACAAATAAAATTGTTCCACCAAAGCATGATATCATTGAGCCCATTAAATCCATTGAAATATCTATTAATGAGAGTAAGGAGATGACCGCAAGGTTGAGAGCCAAACCAGAGTTCTAGGAAAAGGCTCTTCCACCTGGTTTTTTATCGTAATCCTGATGAAGATCTTAAAATGCTTGGTACTTCCCCCATTGATTATTTGTTTAATAATATGAAAATAGATTGTAAAGGTACTAGATATGAGTCAACTTTACCTAGAAAGCGTCCCAATTTCTCGGAGGGTGATGATTCTAATGAGAAAATTGAAAAATGTGGGTTTGGAGAGAGCAAAACTTAAAATAGTGATGTGCCCACTATCCTGGATTTCAAGGAGTTTATTTATGGAAGTGGCGCTTTAGTAGAATATATTTCGTTGCCGCAATCCATCATTAGCTCAGCCAATGCTGATGAGCAAAACAAAGCTTTTACTAAATATATAGTAGAACCAATGATAAAAGCATATAATGAGAAACTTGAGCTATAAGTATCTATCCCTAGAAAGTTGCAGGGTGAGTGGGATCCTACTATTAAAATGAAGCTCAAAGAATATGAATGCAATGCTTTGTGTGACCTAGGTGCTAGTATTTCAACTATACCAAAATCTTTATGTGATGTAGTTAGTCTCACAGATATATATGAGGGTTGCCTTAATTTACATGTTGCAGACTCTACTATCAAGAAACCTTTGTGAAGAATAAATTGTGTTATCATACTTGCTAATTGAAATTATGTGCATGTATATTTCATAGTTGTTTATATTAAATTGAAACCATCTTGTCCAATAATACATGGGAGACCTTTTCTACAAACTATAGGTGCAATAATTGATATGAAAGAGGGAAACATAAGGTTCCAATTCCCATTAAAGAATGGAATGGTGAACTTCTATAGAAAGAGAATTAAACCACCTTATTAATATATCATGAGGGCTACTTATGGGTGGAGTGTCAAAGACGACAACACTTGAATCATATGCATTATACCTAGCCAGGGGCGTAAAACAATAGCGCTAGTTGGGAGGCAACCCAATAGTTATCTTAATTTTCTTGTTCTACTTATTTTTCTATGAGATAACCTGATTATTTCTATTGTAACGATTTTGTTTTTATCTTTCAATTATTGTTATTGCCAAGTAAAGCCTACGGGATGATTAGAATGATAGCTATAATTGATACGGTGCAAAAGCACAAACTTTAGCGTGCAACACATAATTTCTCAGGTTGTTCTAATGTTTCAGAATTTTCACTGTTATAGAAGTAGGGTCTACTTACTGATCCATACACACTATTTTTTAGATAATTTTTTGTTTTGTTTGCATAGTTTGCTTGTTTTGATGATGCTATGGATTATATCATGGGTATAAGTCATGGATAAGTTAGAATACAACACCTTATGCAATGATAAAATATTAATCAATTTATAACAGTACCTAATTTTTACGGTTCGCCTATCTTACTAACGGATCTCATGACTTTTCTGTTGAGCTTTGTGTGGTGAAGTTTACAAGTTTTGGGTGTTATCACAATGGATGAAGGAATAAGAAGTGGCAAGAGCCTAATCTTGGGGATGCCGAAGGTACCCAAATGTAGTATTCTAGGAAGAATCGAGCGTCTAAGCTTGGGGATGCCCCGGAAGGCATTCCCTCTTTTGTCTGAATCCATATGTATGTCACTTGGAGCTATATTTTTTTTCATCACATGATATGAGTTTTGCTTCGGGCGTCATTTGCTTTAGTTTGAATTTTTTTAGTTTTCCACAATCATTGTTTGCTAGACACACCCACTTGAGAGAGATACATGTTCACCATTATTTGTTAGAATAATCTTTGTGCTTCACTTCTATCATTTGAGCTAAGTGGTAGCTCTAGTATACTTCATTCATATCTTTTAGAGCATAGTGGCGACTAGATTTTATAGAAATAATAGCACTCTCCTTCTCCACATAATTTTTTTAGAGTTAATGAATCACGACCCTAATTTGCATGGGTTATAAGACTAGTCCAAAGAGTGGATAATGAAAAACACATGTAGCACATAAATGAGAAATTGCGGGTTAATGATATTGATGTGGAAATATTAAAGGGTATGAGTGCATGATTGTTGGTTAGTGAAAATATCGATAGTTAACAGATGTTAATTTGATGTTCATATAAATATTGGTTATGACATCGTGATGATGTGTGAGCATTCTTATTCCTCGTTGAAATTATGTGCTTCTTAGGTCGTTAGGGCGGGGGCGATGGTTAACTCCTACCAACCTCCCCCCTAGGGGCATGCGAGTAAGAGTTTGATTCGAGAGAACTAATAAAACCTTGCGATAAGTATGTGAGTTCTGCATGGATGTATGCAGTCTCACCACCTCATATTTTATTGCCTCTTCGGTACCGTGCATTGCCCATTCTCACCTCGAGGATTGGTGAAAACTTCGCTGGTGCATCCAAACCCTGTCACATGATATACTTTCTTGCACACCCCACTTAGCTTTAGTGGAGCTTTCATACACTTATAGATCCAGTGCATCATTTGCATGGCAATCCCCAATCCTTGTATCAATATCTATCAATGGGTTTCTCCATGACCCGTTGGTATACCTAGTTGATACAAGACTATCTTCTTCACCTTTCAACCCCTTTGAAGCCTACCACCTTACTCTATTCCACCTATATGCTATGTCCAATGGTTCACGCTCATGTATTGCGTGAAGAATAAAAAGTTGATGCATATTGAAAAAGTACGATCCAATTGCGTGAGTTGGTCACCGTGGTGTTTAACATTTGTAGTTTTGTGATGAAGATGGAGCCATGCCTTGATAATATAATAAAGATGGGAAGGGTTGAAACAATCTTTAAGGATCGTATACTTTGAAAAAATAATTATTTTGATGCTTATGCTTATAAATATTGTTGTGTTAATACTTTTTAATTCACCGTTTCTCAATGAGCATACATGCATAAGAATAAATCATGGATAGCATGTCACATCAAATTTTTTATTTTTATCATTTACCTACTCAAGGCGAGCAGGAATTAAGCTTGGGGATGCTTGATACGTCTCCAACATATCTATAATTTTTGTTGTTCCATGCTATTATGTTATCATTTTAGAACACTTCTTAGGCACTTATCTACCAATTTATATTATCTTTGAGCACTAACCTATTGATAGAGTGCCCAGTGCTTGTTGTTATTTTCTGCATGTTTTTCCACTTTTCAGGTTCTAGTACCAATAGAAACCCAATTGACCTTAAAGTTTTCGTGAACTTTTTCTGGAGCAAAAGAAGACCGTGGAGCATCGGAAGCAGGTCGAGAGGAACATGAGAGCCCCACAAGCCATCAGACCGCGACCTGGGGGGCGCGGTCTGATGGCTTGTGTCCGCCTCGTGGCTCTCCCGACCCCATTCTCTGGCTTATAAATTCCTATTTACCCTAAAAACTCTAGATGAGGTCCCTATACACTTTTTACATCGTCGCAAGTCTCTAGTCCGACGGAGGCCATCTGTTGAACCGTTTAGGCACTCTACCGGAGGGGGGATCGATCACGGAGGGCTTCTTCATCAACATTGTTACCCTCAAGATGATGTGTGAGTAGTTCACCACAGACCTATGGGTCCACGGCCAGTACCTCGATGGCATATCTCTCTCTCTCTCTTTGATCTTCAATACAATGATCATAACATCTTCGCTTTGATCCATATGATGTAACTCTTTTGTATGATGTGTTTGTTGGGATCCGATGAATTGTGGGTTTAGGTTCTAATTATTCATGACAAATTCTGGATTCTTCTCTCATAAATAATATGATTCTTGTGTGCATGATTATGATAGCTTCGTAATTCACTTCGATCTATTGAAATAGTTTGGCCAACTAGATTGATATTTCTTAGATGAGAGAGGTGCATTGTAGTAGGTTAAACCTCATGATACGTCTCCATCGTATCTACTTTTCCGAACTCTTTTGCCCTTGTTTTGGTCTCTAATTTGCATGATTTGAATGGAACTAACCCGGACTAATGATGTTTTCAGCAGAATTGCCATGGTGTTGTTTTTGCGCAGAAATAAAACTTCTCGGAACGACCTCGAAATTTACGAGGATTTTTTGTGGAATATATAAAAAATAATGGCCCAAGAATCAATTGGAGGGACGGAGCCAAGAGCTCACAAGCCCACTAGGCCCGCCCCCCCTGGCCGGGCCTCGAAGGCTTGTGAGCCCCTCGGGGCTCCGTCGCCTCCAATTCTAGCTCTATATATTCTCCTTCGACCTGAAAAAAATCAAGGAGAAGAGTTCATTGCGTTTTACGATACGGAGCCGCCGCCACCACCTGTCTTACTCTGGAGGGTAGATCTGGAGTTCGTTCTGGGCTCCGAAGAGGGGGAATCGACGCCTTCGTCATCACCAACCATCCTTCATCGCCAATTCCATGATGCTCTTCACCTTTCGTGAGTAATCTCATCGTAGGCTTGCTGGAAGGTGATGGGTTGGATGAGATGTATCATGTAATCGAGTTAGTTTTGATGGGGATCGATCCCTAGTATCCACTATGTTCTGAGATTGATGTTGCTACTGGTTTCCATGATTAATTCTTGTCACTAGGGCCCGAGTGCCATGATTTCAGATCTGAACCTATTATGTTTTCATCAATATATGTGTGTTCTTGATCCTATCTTGCAAGTTGTAGTCACCTACTATGTGTTATGACCCGGCAACCCGGGAGTGACAATAGCCGGAACCACTCCCGAATATGACCATAGTATGAGGAGTTCATGTATTCACTATGGGCTAATGCTTTTTTCTGGTTCTCTATTAAAAGTTGAACCTTAATATCCCTTACTTTCCATTAGGACCCCGCTGCCACGGGAGGGATGGACAATAGATGTCATGCAAGTTCTTGTACATAAGCACGTATGACTAAATACGGAGTACATGCCTACATTACATTGACGAACTAGAGCTAGTTACATAATGAATGTCATCTGGCATAATTATCCTTCACTGATCCAATGCCTATGAGTTTTTCCTACTGGCCCTTGCTATGTTACTTTGTCGCTACTGCTGTCACTGCTGCTACTGTTACCGCTACTGCTGTCACTGTTGCTACTATTACCATTGCTACCGTTGCTATCACACTACTTTGCTATTGAAACTTTGTTGGAGATACTAAGTCTTTCAGGTGTGGTTGAATTGACAACTGAACTGCTAATACTCGAGAATATTATTTTGCTTCCCCTTCTGTCGAATCAACAAATTTGGGTTGAATACTCTACCCTCAAAAACTTTTGCGATCCCCTATACTTGTGGGTTATCACCTCACGAGTTTCTATATCCAAGTGATAGAAGGTGACAAGTTGCATCTTTGTGTTGCTGCTACTAATGGTAAAATGATGGGGTTTTGTGATAGCCCGAGACCGACGTTCCAGAAGATTCCCCTTTTATTCCATTTTCGTCGTGTGATTATTTTTGTTTGTCGCATCATCATCGCATCATGCGCATCATCTGCATTGCATCGGCACTCTGTTGCCGCCAGTTTTCAAAAGTTGCATCCGTTATTAGTTGTCGGTTCTCGTCGTTGCCCGTTCGGAGCCCGACCACACTCGCACGCGCCTACGGCATCGTCAAAACCTTGTTTTTAAAAGTGTGTATAAAACTTTCTCTGATTGGGCTGAAACTTGGCGTGTCGTCATATTTAGATACAGGTAGGCCGCGTCCCAAATTTCATCGCAGTCGGAGCCCGTCTGGTACCTGAACGGTCGACCGTAGCGGCACAGTATTTGGTCTATCATCGGACCTTTTTTGATGTTTCAAAATCGCATTGTTGGCTGCCCGTTTTCCCTCTCATCTCCAGATAGCCACTCTACACAGCCACTTAGCCTTTTCCCCATTCTAAACCGTCCGATTTAGTTTGCGCGGTTGAAACCGGGGCGAAATTCTGCTAACCCTAGTCTCGTTTGCCTATAAATATATGCCTCCCTGCCTAATCTAAACCCTCCTCCCACCTGTGCCTCGGAATCCGCGCCACCAAACCCTAGCCGCACTAGCGCTCTGTCTCTCCTCCCACCAGCGCCGTCGCCGGGGACCGCTTGAGCCCACGTGCGGCCCGCCCCGAGACCATCTGGACCCGAGGCTGCCAGCCCCCGTAACAGCAGCTGAGCCACTGCCCCCTGGGCCCCCGCACAGTCCCCGGCCGCCTCCCGCAGCTGGCGACCTCTAGGCGACCCCGCTGCCCTTCTCCTCCTCCCTTGCCCGTTCTTCCCTTTCTCTCATCTCTCCGGGTACTTCTTCCTCGCAGGAAAGCATCCATGCGTGCTCGCCATCGGAACCGCCGCCACCTCGAGCTAGGAGATTCCCCAGCCCTCCGTCGGCAGGAATGGGTGCCAAAGCCCCGGATCTGGCCGTGCACGTCGGGATCTGGCCCCCCTCGCCTTGGGATGTTGACCGGGCAGCCGCATTTCCCACACCGCCGGCCCCTTGCTGCCTCCTATCGTGAGGAGGAAGGAGCAGAGACGGGCTGCCCCAACCGCCGAGCCAGCGAGGCGCCGACCCACCTCGTCCGCGCCCTCGGCCTAGGTGCGCCCCAGCCCAGGCCGCCTCCACCACCCGTCGACCATGTCGACTCCCCTCCAGGCCGGCCTACCTCGCCCCCAAGCCGAGGCCAGCTCCTCCTCTCCGTCCTGTGCCGAGCCCAAGGTGAGGCTCCCCCCCGAGCCCACTATCCCTCGCCCCGGGCGACATTTAGTTGTGTTGCCCATTGGCCCATGTGTAGATACGGCCCATAGGTTTTATTATATTTCCTGCAAATTAATCTAATTTCATAAAATTGCTAGATTTTAAAACCATGTAGTTTTTTATCCGTGCATCGGATAGGAACATTTTATATATGCCTAGAAACGTGTGGTGTCCTAATAGGTTTCTTATCCCGTATTTATTTTGTGCATGTCCGGATTCCTCAAACCCCATAGATGAAATGCTCATGTTTTTATGGACCTTTTTCCATGTATTTTAGAGTAGTTGTTTGCATTTTTGCATGTAGGTTACGTCGCTAGTTTGTTATATCACGTTTAGGACATAATCTCGCATATTCGTGTGGTGATATTATTATTTTGCAACCCCATATGTTATATATGTTTGCTGGGTAGAAAAATCCATAGAATTTAACTATGAATTTAGTTTTAGCTTTTGAGCAAGTTAGTGTGCATGATATTTTGCCATGTTGCCCTTTTGTTTATTTTGTGGGATTTAATCTGTTATGATATGAATGAGTTGTCAACTAGAGATATGCCCTTCGATATGTATGCTAGCCCTTGATAATTTTGGTTGCAATAGAAATCCATGTTTAGTTGTTGTTTTCTTGCTCTCAACATGCTAGAAATAGAGCTTATTTGGAGATGCTGAAATATTTATAAGTCTGAAATCTGTTATATTTTGTTGTTGTCTTTCCATGAGTTTATCTGTTGATCTGTAGCTCTTTTGAGGTTGGTGCAGTGGAGTTAGTTGTAGTCCTTGGAGCATGCTGTGAATTTTCATGCCATTTGGAGCCCTGTAGAATATAGTTTTGCTGCTGTTAATATGCCTTCAGATCAAAAACTACACTGTCTAAAACTGATATTTTCACCAAGCCTGAAACTGTGTGTGAGATGCCTCCATGATCCATGCCTCCATGGTAGAATATAGTTTTGTGAGTTCTTTTCCTAGTGATCCATGCCTCCATGATAGATGTTGTTAGTAGTATATTGTAGTGCATCTTGACCTCCATCGCCTCATGTATTGTTTGAGCATTTTGGATTTATGTAGCTAGTTGTTCGAGGGCGTAGAAAATGCCATGTGGCTGTTTTTGGCAGATTATGACTATTTCTTGTTGTTGAACCGTTGTTCGGTTTTCTTCGTGTCCTATATGAAACTTGCTTAGAATCTCGTGTAGATCCTTATTATGTTGCTGCCTTCTTGGTTCTGGATGTTGTGGATGCCATTTGCACACATGTTGCATTCATGCCATCATATCTTGCGGTGTTCGTATCTTTTGAACAGTAGCTCCGTTGGAGATGTTCTCTATGTGTAAATTAACTGAAACAACGTGTAGAATCACTTGAACCTAATTATTTTTCCGTTTAACAAACATTAAAACATGTTAAATCAGATCTGGACAGAGTTATAAATTGACGTATGTGGTCAGTCCGGAGATGCTATAAGTAATTTCCGACCTCATTTAAAATGCCTAGATAGGTAGTTTAATTACACTTCACCTCTTGCCATGTTAACCAACATTTAATATTGCCATGTACCGAATCGGGATAGAACTAAATAACTTGTATGTGGAGTTTCAACAATATGCAACTCGTTGCATATTTAACTTCACTTAATGTGTAGTGTTTGATTCGAGTGAATTGCGTGTCACACCGTGCATAAATGTAACCGCTCATGCATCATTGTGTTGTGCATCATCTGGTGAATATCGTGTGTTGATTCTTGTTTCCGGTTTCTTTCGTCTCGATAGAGTTTCACGAGCGTGTAAGAAAGTGAGGATCCGTTCGACTACATCGGTTCATCCGCTTCATGGAGTCATTCTTCTTCCAAGCGGGATCTCAGTCAAGATGACCATTTCCCCAGATACCATTACTATCATTGCCATGCTAGTTTTATCATTTCTATCGTTGTTGCCTCGCTGTCTACCACCTGTTAACTATCAGCCTCCCAACATTGCCATGAAGACTTTCAACCTGTTCACAACCTAGCAAACCACTGACAGGCTATGTTATCGCTTGCTTAACCATGTGTTAGCGTTGCTAGTTGCGGGTGCAGTTGCTTCCATGTGACAACATGGGTTCCTTGTTATATCACCCTATTAAATGCTATTTAATTTAATTCACCTATATACCTGGTAAAAGGTGGAAGGCTTGGCCTTTCTAGCCTGGTGTTCAGTTCCACCTTTCCCCCCTTAGTTTCGGCTACCGGTGTTATGTTCCATAATTATGGGGACCCCCTTGATAATTCATTTTAGGATAAAGCTTGTTTAGCAAGGCCCAACATTGGTACTATATTTGCCCAACATAATAATTATGTTAATACTGAAATGCATAGGGCGTCTTGAACCCGAGGAGTAATTCTACATTATTCAGGGAGGGCTAGTGCTGACGGTGCTGGTCCAAAATAGAGCAACTTATTAACGCTACCTCAACTTGGCGTTTGGTAACCATCGCTCATCCATTGTGTCCTGAGAACGAGATACGCGGCTCCTATCGGGATCATCGACACGCCGGGCGGCCTTGCTGGATTAGTTTTACCTTTGACGAATGTCTTGTGCATCGGGATTCTGGTGATGCTTTGGGTAATCTCAGAGTTGAGGTTTTCCACTAAGGAGTCCGACGAGATCGCGAGCTTCGTGATAGAGGATTTCTATGCGCCTTGTGGTAATTTGTGATGGACTAGTTGGAGCACCCCTGCAGGGTTAAATCTTTCGGAAAGCCGTGCCAGCGCTTATGTGGCAACGTGGAAACTTTGTTTAACACTGGTTCTAGACAACTTGAAGTTAACTTAATTAAAATATGCCAACTGAGTGTGTAACCATGACTGTATCTTTCGTGAGCTCCTTCTCTGATCAAGGACACGGTGGGGTTATGTTTGACGTAAGTAGGTGTTCAGGATCATAAATTTGATCATCAGTAGTTTACGTCCGCTATGCGTAGATCTTCCCCCCTCTTTTTTCTTGTACTCGTAAGTTAGCCACCTCATATAATGCTAGTCGCTTGCTTCAGCCTCACCACTTAACCATTCCTCACCCATTACGCTTTGCTAGTTTTGATACCTTTGCAAATGAGATTTCTGAGTCCCCTGTGGCTCACATATTACTACAACACCAGTTGCAGGTACAGGTAAGGTGATTAAGACGTGAGCGCGATGATTGTTCATTTGGAGTTTCTTCTTCTTCATCATTGATCTAGGATGGGTTCAAGGCCGGCACCCTGAGATAGCAAGGATGGACGTCGTTTTCTTTTCTTGTTTGTTTTTGTTTGTACTCGGACCCTGCTCTTCTTCCTAATGTTTATGTAATGTGCTAATGATACTCTGATGTAGCTTGTGGCGAGTGTAAGCCAATTCCATATATCTCGTCTTTTCAGTACATGTACTTGTAACAATATCCATTCTTGCGAAATGACGAGTTGCGCTTCTATCCCTAACGAGGCCCTCGTCCCAAATTGAGGATAGGATCGCATCTTGGGCGTCACAGGTTTATTCATATTGGTTGAGTTTACTTTGGCTACATCATGCCATCTTACTCCAAACATTACTTCGTTCGTCATGAACTTAATATGTAGAGAGGCAAGCATAGAAGCACTCTTGAAGTGAAGTAATAGTAATAGGTGTAGGCAGGAGTCAGCCTTTTTGTTTATGGACGTGATGCCTATATTTACATGATCATTGACGTGAAAATCGCATAACTATCCGCTCTTCTATCAATTGCATGAGAGTAATTTGTTTACCTTATGCTTATTTTCAGGAGAGATGCCACTAGGGAAATATATGGCCCTGGGTTTATTCACAACATATTGCTAAAACCTACAATACATTGCTGCCATTTATTTAATTTTCTTTAATTTTGCATTTTAAAATTATCTACACACCTCATTCACTTGAGAATAACAAGACCAAGGGGATTCAGAGCCCTCTTGCCCGCTTGGTTGCAAGATGTTTGTTCTTTTGTGTGCAGCCGCTGAAGATAGTGTTGGATTGACATTCCTATTGGTTCAATAATCCTTGGTTTCATAACTAAGGGAAATACTTACCCACTTTGTGATGCGATTACCCGTTCCTTTTCACGGAAAACCAAATGATGATCACGAGTATCAAGCGATCGCCCTCGAGGCACTTTTGGAAGCCCTCATGGCTGAAGAGCTCACTGAACTATGATCGGTTGTTTACAAGGATGATGTAACTCCTAGCAAGAGACCCAAGTCCACATCCTTCAAGCTCGCTAACGATAAAGATAAACTTCAAGTACATTCGAAAAATCCCAATAGAACATCGTCCATTAGAGCACAACTCGACCCTACGGTCGATGAAGCATTTGCACATTCTTGAGAGAAAATTGGGATATATTCGACTGGCACGCTTGAACATGCCAGAAATCCCACGAAAACTAGTTGGTAACACCTTGAACATAATCGATGGCTCCAAACCCATCAAACAGATGTTATGTCGCTTCTCTGAGCCCAAGGGTCAAGCCATGTGTACCGAACTAGCAAAATTGCTCGAAGACGAATTCATTCGACACATCAAACACTACATGTGGTTGGCAAATTTGGTCAGGGTTCCAAAGTAGGACAAATCCCACCGGCTATGCATCGATTTAAAATATCTCAATAAAGCCTACCCCAAGGATCTATTTCCTCTACCTCGCATAGACAAAATCATTGATGCCACCGCTGGGAACGACTCACTATGTTTCCTTGACCCTACTCCGGATACCATCAAATAAAGATGAAGGAATCCGATCAGGCTCCAACTGCTTTCATCACTCCCTACGGGCCATTCTGCTTCAACACAATGCCCTTTGGGTCAAAAAACGCAGACGCCACATATAAACGCATGATTCATACATGCCTAGAAAAAAATCGGCAAGGAAGTCGAGGCATACGTGGATGACGTGGTCATCAAGACTAAATACCACAGTCAGCTGGTGGACGACCTCTGACAAAACCTTTGACAATCTCCGAAAATGTGACATATGGCTCAATCCGGAGAAAAGTGTCTTCGGCATTCCCCCAAGCGAACTTCTCGGTTTCATCATCTCTCATAGAAGAATAGAGGCCAGCCCGGCATAAATCTGGGCTCTATCCCAGCTGGCGATCTCGGCGGAGTTAAAACGCGTACAAACACTGGCGGGTTGTGTGGCGGCTTTAAGCCATTTCATTTCTCACCTCGACAAAAATGCACTACCACTCTATCGACTTCTTAAGTGAACCAAAAACTTCGAGTGGATCGAAGAAGGAACAACAGCCCTGGAGGAAAATTAAACACTTCTAGCCAGTAATCCAATACTGACATCACATACTAAAGGAGAAACCAAAGCTATTATACATCTTGGCCACCAACCAGGTTGTGAGCGCAGTACTCATGGTCGAACTAGAGGCTGCTGGCCGCAAACTCTAGATACAGAAACCGGTCTACTATGTGTCTGAAGTAATTACCTCATGCATATCTCGCTATACGCACTCCCAAAAGATAGCCTACACAGTTTTTATGGCATCTCGCAAGCTCCAACACAACTTTCAAGAGTGTTCAGTCATGGTAGCATCGAAAGTTCCCTTGAATGATGTAATCAATAACGAGGACACCACGGGCCGCATAGACAAATGGGCCATAGAGCTCTTACCTTTTGAAATCACGTACAAGCCACGCCGAGCTATCACATTTCAGCTGTTGGTTGAATTTCTAGCCGATTGGACGGAAGCTAAACTCCCTAAAGAGTATAGTACATATTCCCATTAGATGATGTACTTTGACGGCCTCAACACACTTTCTTGCCTAGGAGATGGTCTCATACTTATGTCCCCCACCGGCGACAATATCCGGTAGATATTACAAATCATGTATACTAATTACAATAATGCGACCGAATGTGAGGCTTTGATGCATGGTCTACGAGGGCAACTTCGATGGGTGTATAAAGGCTGGATGTGCGGGGGGATTCAAACCTCGCTATCTCCCAAATCAATGGTAAAATTGGCGCCAAGAATCCAAAGATGGAAGCTTATAGGAACGTCGTCCTCAAGATATCACCTCGGTTTGAAGGCCTTGATTTCCACCATGTCTCCATAGACAACAACCAGGTTGCCGATGTCCTTGCCCTTATGGGTGCCAAGCACGACCCTTCCCTAAAAATACCTTTCCAGAATGACTCTTCAAGCCTTCTGTGGTATGGTAGGATGAAAATGAGGACATTGGAGCCAGGAAAAAGAAACAAGTTACTCCCCTTATAGTTGAGCGAGATGATCAAATCATCGGCGACTTTGCACTAGAGGAAACACTCTCGGCCCACGAAATCATGGCCGTAATCACCACATGGACCGAACCTTTCCTGGCTTATATTCTTCTCGAGGAACTCCCAGTTGACCAATCAGAAGCAAGATAGATAGTTCGATGATCCAAGTCTTACAAGGTTCATGAAGGGGAAATCTATAGAAAAAGCACTACCAGAGTCCTCGAGTGATGCATATCCGAAAAACAAGGTAAACAGATTTACGCTGAAATACACACATGTACGGGGAGTCACCATGCAATGGCTAGAGCTCTGGTATGCAAAGCATGCCGAAATGGCTTATTTTCGCCAACAGCTCGTGCATACGCTCATACACTCGTCCATCATTGCATCGAATGTCAGCTTTTTGCAAATCAGAGCCACGTGTGTGCAACAACTCTTCGAACAATACCGATTACTTGCCTGTTCGTGGTGTGGGGGCTGAACATGGTGTGACGTCTCAAATTTGGATCCAAGAAAAAGAAATATTTACTCGTTATCGGGAATAAGTTCACCAAGTGGATCGAAGCTAAACCCGTAACTTCTGCCAAGTTCAGACTGGTCATCGATTTTACATAGATGTGGTGCACCGTTATCACATTCCTCATAATATAATAACGGACAATGGATCCAATTTCACAACCCAAGAAGTTAAGGACTAGTGCACGAACTTGGGCATTATGCTTGACTAGAGTTCTATGTATCACCCACAAAGAAATGGACACGTTCAACGGGCCAATGGTCTCATCATGAGCGGATTCAAACCATGTTTAGTCTGATCTCTGAAAGGTTTTAGTGCCATTGGGTAATGGAGCTCGACTCTGTATTATGTGGTTTACGCACCACTCCAAATAGATCAACAGGTTATACGCCATTCTTCATGTTGTACGAGACGGAGGTAGTACTCCCCTTTGATATCATTCATGATGCACCTACAGTGCCCATGTACGAGGAAAAAGAAGCTCAGTTGGATCAGCAGGATGACTTGGACGCACTCGAAGAAGAGCGCAATACAGATAAGGTACGTTCCACCTTCTATCAACAGCGGGCCCAATGCTACCAGAGAAGGGAAGTTCAGGAAAAGACTTACAATGTGGGCGAGCTTGTGCTACGTCTCCTTGAGAAGAAGAAGAATAAACTTGCACTCAAATGGGAGGGCCCTTTCATAATCTACGATGTACTTGCAGGAGCAGCATATCATCTCCACAATACGTAACATAATCGTCTTGAACCGAATCCATGGAACACGGCTCGTCTTTGGTGTTTCTACAGCTAGACTGGTGTAGTCATACTCATTTAGTCCCTTTTTATCTTTTCATTTTTTTCTGTATCCATTTTTCCTCTTCAAGTTGATTGACATATCGCAGCTTATGTTCGGATAAACGGAACTGTGTCCACGAACATGTATTTTTCGGAGACGCATGGGGGCTTTCTAATACAGCCGATCATAATACATTTGTGCATCCATTTCATGATGCAGCTATCCTTCATATACTTAAGCCGTTATATGCACTCTATTTTACTTAAGATTTTGCCAAGATGGGCTGCCTGGCTCCTGTGTTTATCATCTACGTTCCCGATTGTTAGGCTAGAGGATAAAGGGAGCAACTCTCCGATTCTTACGACTTGGTAATCCGGATACGTACCTCAAACGAGTGAAGCCGAAAGTAGGGTCTTAATGACCTATTTGGTCAGGCACAAGCAAGGTGACAATAACTAGGTGATAATCTCAAAGTGTTAATTTTCCCAACATACTCATCATGCACATATAGAGGATGGACGGATACCCAAAGAAAGGAACCCATATAGGAACTATTTTCTCGAAAAGACGATTCTTACTAAATGAAAGTAATATAACATAACTCCATGATAATGATCTATCTGTTAGCACCATATGGCCGGATTACTTGGTTCGCCGAACTGTTTACCTATTTCATAGGTTATGTAGTACGGAACACTCCCTGATTATTATCAAGGGAGGTAGAAGCAGATGGCCAGTTAAGGTAGTATTAACACATCGGGTCGGGAACAAAGTGAGATAAGTACTTAGTTACATGAAATCACACATCTCACTGTTGATGTAGGTTGTCTATTATCGCATCTAGGTGACAATCTTGTTGCGACAAGCATGCGACACACATCACTTGATAATACACCAAGTGAAGAAGCACATCTTGACCATCGGGCCCTTCCGGCCTGACTCACGCCAATTCTTTGGGTTCAAGTATAGTGAACCTAGTCTTCACCATTGCCCATGCCTCCCGAGCACCTTCGTGGCAGGTCGATGTTTTCCACATTTTAATTTAGCGACAAGCCCCTTTGAAGTGCTCAGCCAGTTCTGCCATCCCTTCTGGAATCTTCTCAGTCCTCCATAATGCCTTGCATGCTCTTCATCGCCTTTCTCCCTCGTTCATAAACTATGGACAATTCTTGTAAAAGTTCGCCACTAAATGTGGTGGCTTCTTCTTCGGGCCGCCCAGTGAGGAGTGATATGAAGAGAAGTAGAATTTTTCCAATTTCAGACCACAGATTTGTATATTTACGAATTTGGCATATTACTTACTGTTGGGGATATTACCTGCGGTATGACCCGCCCTAATGGGTCGGGTCAGGAAAGTGGCAACTCATTCATACATGACCAACATAAGCCTTGGTTTGGGCCTGGGGCGTGTTAGGAGATCTGGTAAGAAGGCCACCACGGCCCATGAGCCGGATGGTGGTTCAAGAATGACAAAGAAGATAACCCGCCAAGGAGTTTTCCTTGGCTTGAGGTACACGGCGACTTAGAGATAAGGAAGGTCACGATTTGTAACGTGGCCATGACTTTGTAAACCTTGGGGCCTCGACCTGTATATAAAGGCGAGTCTCTGGGACAAATAGATTAGGTTAGAAATCATCAAGAGCTAGGTCAGGTGAGTTACGCCCTCCTTGTAATCGAATCCACCATCAATATACACAAGCAGGACGTAGGCTTTTACCTCCACATGAGGGGCCGAACCTGGGTAAATTTGAGTCTCGCTTCCGCTCAACCCCTTTGAGTTGCCACCAAGGTGCGATGGCTCCTTCAATAAGTCCTTTCACGAGGACATCTACCGTGACAAAACCACGACAGTTGCCGCCCACCGTGGGGCCTGCGCGCGATGGAGTTGAGTTCTCAAAGGGAGCCCTTCTAGGGTCAGGAGGCTACGTGGTCGGCATCATGACGAAAAGCCGCCGCGGAAAATACTACATCGACAACTCGCAGTGGGGGTCTGAAGCCGATTCAATCGAGTTTGGATACAGGGTCCCCTTCGGCAAGATCCACGTCTTCATCGGCAAGTTTGGGGCGCCTATACCTGAGTCGGACACCTTCACTGACATCGTCAAGCCGGCCCGGTAGGCCCATCCAACCAAACATCAGGTTAGGGGACGCCACACTTTCGTTGGTTTTACAAAGAGAACCGATCTACTAGACGGGCCGACAGTCCAGGAGATCACCCCTGTCAACTCGGATGACGAGTCGTCCATGGGCGACACAGATTCAATCTACCCTCTCTACGAGGGACAGCTCGAGGGATTACCATTGGCGGCAAGCTCGGAGGACGTTGCGGGACCGCATCGACAAGTCTCCATCTACATGGCGGGGGAAGCACCGCCTCAGCCAAACCCGACAGGTAACAATGAATCTGGCGGGTCATCGAAAGCTTCGGCTCAGGCCATGGAAGACTTGGCGGCAGAGACAGCCAAACTCATGGCGATCCCTGTGACAACAAAGAACCAGGAAACAATCAATGCCGAATTGGCGAAGCTAAGGGAGGAGATGGCCAAGACTCAACGGGACATGGAAGTGGAGGCCGCCAGGCTGGCAACCCAGCAAGCCCAAATCACTGCGGAGAAAGAGCGTTTGAATACTGAAGTCTGGCGACTTGAGCGACAACAGCACGCCTCCGATGCAATCCACTAGAGGAGACATCACGGCTGCCTCCCAGCCGATCTAAACCCAACGCGCCTCTTCGACAGTCCGCATACCCCCAGGATGGGACGCGATCAATCTAGGCAGGCCGCCCCAAGAGACGGTCCGGCTCGACTGCCGCCTAACCCGCACCCGCCTCAGCGAGTGGAGGATCGTGTGCGCCGTTTCCAGACGCCAGGGGGTCACTTCTTGAATCCCGTGGATAACGTGCTGGCGGCATCCTGCCACCTGGAGTCTCTTCCGATTTACGGAAACACCCCGGCTGAAGTGGAGGCGAGAAACGCCATCGAGATGCTGAAACGGCGGTGGTACAACATGCGCAATATTCACATAGCCGCCACCGGCTACACTCCACGCCTCAGGCGAGCCACACCAGGAGTCGCCATGTAGAGATACCTGCGGTGACCAGCAAGCAACAACCCCTACTGCAGACCAACCCGCCCGGGATGCCCGATACACGGGCTCAAGATCTTGTGGATGCAGCATGAGCCGCCCGACTAATGGAGACGGCAGCTGCCGCAGGTCAAGGCTATCCGGCTTACACCCATCCTCCTCCTATGTTGGCCGATACAGGCGGCAGACACGTTGGGGTGCCCTGTCTAACGCCCGCCCTCCGCAATGAGCGTATGCCAAAATATTTCAAAGGACCGAGAAAGGTACCCAATTACACACCAGATCTCGAGCCAGGGTTGTGGATCGAAAGTTACGAGCTTGCAATGGATATGATCGATGTGAATGAGGCAGTCTGCGCTAAGTATTTCACCATGATGCTCGACGGAACGGCGCACACATGGATGAAACACCTGCCGCCCAATTCCATCAACACCTTGGACGAGTTGAAGGAACTTTTCATCAAAAAATTCCGAGGAACCTGTAAACGCCCGATGACCATCGTTGACCTGTAACACTACGTCCAACACCCGGATGAGTCCGCCCATCATTGGACGCGGTGGGTTGCAGAGGTCATCCATTCATCAGATGGCATATCAGCGGCTCAGGCAGTGCAATTTCTGAAGAAAAATTGTCATTACGACCCTTTGGTGCTGAAGCTCGGGCGGCTCATGCGTAAGGTGCACGACATGGGCGAGTTGATGGACACCCTGACCAGGTACGCCGAGTCAGACGACACTAAATACCTCGGGGAAGACGACGACAAGGTTAGCACCGCCAGGAGAGGCGAGTCGTCAAAAGGCCACTCCCAATTCCAAGGGCGGAGCAACCACAACCACGCGGGACAAAGTAAAAGGAGACAACAGGAAGGTGTCACAGACTTTGTCACTAATACTAACGCTTGCAACGGAAACCAATGCCAGAAGAAAAGATGCTTCAGCGGGAAGAAACCACGCAACTATCATGAGATGCTCAAAGGCCCCTGCCCATAGGACGCCAGCGCCGAAGGGCTGTCTACCCAATCTTGGGAGGATTGCTATGTGATGCAGGAATTCTGAGTTGAGGCGCTCAAGAAAGGTCAAGGAGGCGACCAAGGTAGACGTCAGGATCAATTTTGCACGCCCGGGTCACACCGAAGCCCGTTCGGTGGGTTCCCTAACCCGGGCCCGCAGGGCGGGTCACAGTCTAACACGGGGTAGTACTAGGTCCACAATCATCAGCGGTACAACACGGAGGGCGTGTTTCAGCAACCACCCCCGCAAGGTGATCCCCAATGGCAGGATGACAATGGCGGCTTTCAAAATAATCCTAAGCACTTGAACAGTGGGCAATAACACGTGTTCACCACCAGCACTTGCAAACAGGACCAAAAGGTGAAACACAGAGCTTTCAGCATGGTTGAACCGGCGCTCCCTAGGTTCCTTAATTGGTCTGAACAGCCCATTATCTAGAGTAGGGAAGATCACCCGCCCCGGGTTCATAATCCCGGAGGCTTGGCTTTCGTCGTGGCTCCCCAGTTCATAGGTTACACCCTTTCCTGATATTTTGATGGATGGCGGCAGCAACATTAATATCTGATATTTTGATACCTTTCAGCGGATGAATTTATAAGAAAAAGACTTGATTCCATCTTCCACGGTCTTCCACGGTATTGTTCCGGGTAAGTCGGCATACCCTGTTGGGCGAATCAAACTTAACGTAGCTTTTGGCACCGAGTCTAGTTACAGGAGTGAGTCCCTCATGTTTTAGGTTGTCAAGATCAAGAGCCCTTACCATGCGCTGTTCCGAAGACCAGCTTACGCTCGGTCCGTAGCCCGCCCATGTTACATTAACCTCAAGCTCAAAATGCATGGCCCTAAGGGGACTATTACGATCAATGGGGACAGGAAGATAGCCCAAGAATGCGAGGAAGGATACGCGGCTTATGCAAGTCGGCTTGCGTGGCCGAGGAACTCAAGTTTCACCAGGCCAATGTTGACCCAGCAGATATGACACCACTCAAGAGACCCACAATCGACTCAGAGCCACCCCTCAAGTTTAAACCGACGGATGCCGCGAAGGTGATAGACTTCACGCCCGGCGACTCAACCAAACAGTTTACCATTGGGACGGGTCTGGATGCCAAATAGGAAAGCGCGCTCATCGAATTCATCCGTGAGAATTGGGACATCTTTGCATGGAAATCTTCACACGTGCCAGGTGTGTCGAGAGAATTCGCTGAGCACCATATTAATATTAATCCTAAAATAAAGCCGGTTCAGTAGTATCTTCGCCGATTTAATGAGGAACGGCGTAAGGCAATTGGGGAGGAAGTCGCCCGGCTTTTGGCTGATGGGTTCATCATTGAGGTTTTCCATCCTGAATGGTTGGATAATCCGGTCTTGGTGCTAAAGAAGAATGGCACTTTTCGCATGTGCATCGACTACACCGACCTCAACAGGGCCTTCCCAAAGGACCCTTTCACCCTTCCGGACATTGATCAAATCGTTGACTCTATGGCGGGTTGCGAGTGGTTTTGTTTTTTGGATGCTTACTCGGGATACCACCAGATCAAGATGGTTGTGGCAGACTAGGAGAAAACGTCCTTCATAACCCCCTTTGGAGCCTTTTGTTACGTGTCCATGCCATTCGGGCTCAAGAGCGCACGGGCTACTTGTCAACGTTGCATCCAGAATTGCCTACACAAACAGATCGGATGCAATGTTCACGCCTACGTTGATGATATCGTGGTCAGATCTCAGAAGAAGGAATCACTTTTGGAGGATCTGAGGGAGACTTTTGACAATTTGCGTGTATACCAGATGACACTTAACCCTACCAAGTGTGTATTTGGTGTTCCCGCAGGAAAGTTCTTGGGTTTTCTAGTGTCAGAACGAGGCATTGAAGCTAACCCAGATAAAATTGAAGCGATTACTCGCTAGGCAAGCCGGCCAATATCAATCAAGTTCAACGCATGGCGGGTCGCATTGAGGCTCTAAGTCGTTTCATAAGTCGCCTTGGGGAGAAAGCCATCCCTCTTTATCAGCTACTCAAGAAAAAATGATTGTTTTGTTGGGACGGATGAATCCAACGAAACCTTTCAAGTCGTGAAGCAACAATTAGCTAAGGTGGCCGTCTTGGCTGCCCCGACTGACAAGGAGCGTATGCTCTTGTACATCACGAAGAATTCTAAAGCGGTAAGTGTCGCAGTAGTTGTCGAGCGCAAAAAGAAGGGAAGGAATACCCGGTTCAATGACCAGTCTACTTTATCAACGAAGTCCTACCCCTCTCCAAACAGCGCTATCCGCATTGGCAGAAGCTGGTGTTTGGGGTGTTTATGGCGAGTCGGAAGGTGAAACACTACTTTCAAGAGGATACTATTACGGTGGTTAGTTCAGCCCCCCTTGATGATATTATACAGAATCGAGAAGCGACTGGACGGATTGCCAAGGGGGCCATTGAGCTAGGACCTCGCCATGTGCGATATACCCCTCGCACAGCCATTAAGTCTCAAGCACTAGTGGATTTCACCAACGATTGGACTGAGTTGCATATTCGAGAAGACAGACCCGATCACATATATTGGACCATCCATTTTGACGGGTCTAGGCAACTGGAAGGCTCGGGGGCTGGCGTGGTGTTGACTTCGCCTCAGGGTGACAAGTTTTGCCATGTCCTCCGACTCATGTTCCCATGTACCAACAATGCGGCAGAATATGAACCTCCGCTCCATGGGTTGCGACTCGCCAAAGATATGAATCTTAGTCGGGTCAGATATTTGGGCGACTCAGATCTAGTGGCACAACAGGTTTCTGGCATGTGGGATTCCAGAGATCCCTTAATGCCAGCTTATAGGCGAGCCGTGTCGGACGTGGCGTGTCATTTTCATGGCTATCAACTGGATCACATTGATCGTCGCCTCAATGAGGCGGTGGATGCTCTTTCACTCCTCGGTTCATAGCGTAAGCCGGTTCCCCTAATGTCTTTTTGGATCTTTTACATAACCCATTAGTAAGGTTGCCTTCAAAGGAAGACTTGGTGGTTCATGATCTTGAGTCTCAACTTGTGGCGGCTCTCCGTGCTACCCCGGATTGGGCAATCCCCTACATGGCGTATCTGGCACGAGGCGAGTTACCTACTGATGAGTTGTTGGCCCGCCAGATCGTCCACCGATGCAAGTCCATGGGCATACATAATGGCGAGTTGCACACGCGAAGCACTTCTGGAGTATTTCAAAGGTGTGTCTCTTCCGTGGAAGGATGTGTGATTCTTAACGAGATTCATGCAGGCGACTGTGGTCATCATGCCGGGTCACGCTCCCTGGTATCCAAAGCCTTTAGGCATGGGTTTTACTGGTTGACGGCTCATGCGGAAGCTAAGGTTATATTTTGCCGATGTGATGGTTGCCAAAAATTTGGGCGTCAGATGCATGTGCCAGCTCAGAAATTACGGATGATCCCAATCACATGGCCGTTTGCGGTCCGAGGGCTGGACATGGTTGGTCCCTTCAAAATGTCTTGCAATAAAAAGACTCGTCTGTTGGTGGCGATTGACAAGTTTACCAAGTGGATGGAAGTAGAGCCTGTTAGTAGCTGTGATGCAGACACGGCGGTCAAGTTCATGAAGAAGTTGATTTTCCGCTTCGAGTATCCTCATAGTATCATTACTGATAATGGTACTAACTTATCAAAAGGCGCTATGCAAGAGTTTTGACGTTTCTGCAGTTGCACACAGTTGGACAGGCAGAGAGGGCGAATCAATAAATACTACGACGAATCAAGCCCCCGCTTATGGTACCTCTGGAAAGTACCCCGGGATGTTGGGTTGACGAACTTCCTTCGGTTTTATGGATCATCAGAACCACCCCAAATCGATCTACGGGTTTTACTCCCTTTTTCCTGGTCTAGCTGGCAGAGGCAGTGTTGCCAAGTGACTTCAGACACAATTCACCACGAGTCACTTCTTATGTGGAACAAGACAACGAGTTAGCACGTCAAGATTCGTTGGACGCCTTGGAGGAGGAGCGTGATTTGACCGTGTCACGATCGAAGATTGATCAGCAAGACTTGTGACGCGATCACAACCACCGAGTCAGGAGCCGAGCTTTTCAAGAGGGCGACTTAGTGCTCCGGTTGATTCAAGATCATACTGGTATTCATAAGCTATCCCCTCCATGGGAAGGACTGTTTGTCATCAGCAAGAATCTCCATAACAGTTCATATTACTTGGTGGATCTTTGCCCGGATAGGCCAACGATAGAGGTTGAGACAACTCGCCCCTGGAACATCACCCACTAGCAGCCATACCATACTTAGAGCCACTGGCCCCTTACCTATGTTTACAATTTCGAATTTGTAATCCTTTATTTTATTTAGAAAGCAATAAAGCCGGCGCCCACGAACTTCGGGGTCCTTTGCCGTTTCAGCTTCTTGAAAGCATGAGTCTTTATTGTTCTACAAGTCGTCCAAGCATGGACGCTATCAGCATCAAAGAGCATAAGTTGCCACGTCACGCTTATTTCAATCCTGGATGTTGATATGCCAAAGAGGACCAAAGTTGCCACGTTGCACGGTTCAAACTTGGGCACCTTATACGGTTTTGAGAGTTAAGCTGGCTTACTTGGTGGCTACTAGCTTCCAAGTCATTTTGCAGTAAGAGCGTATACGCTTCTGCAATCCTATGTCTGGCTTTTCCCTAACCGTAGGTCACTTGGGGGCTTCCACTCATTGAGTTTAGCCTGAATACCCTCTTGGCTAGCGAAAAATTAACGCATTACAATGGTTATACTGGATTGTGTGTTTGACGACTCGCCCTATGGTCCCATGTACTGTTGGCGAGTCAATCCACTTTTTGGACCCAGAACTTGCCTTGGTTAAAACATAAAAGGTACTCGAGAAAGTTGACATATGGAAAATAGACAAACCATGGGTTCACTAAACCTACTTCACTGAAGCTTGACTTGTGCCTGATCAGCCGGTCTAAACAATTAAAGGTTGTTGCAAAAACCTTCTTGGGTAGCACTAGAGTTTTGCAAACTCGTCCTATCATGTCCTAACTCATCGAGCCGATGAAATTTATGACTATCTTTGTGGCATCGCCCAAAGGTTTCATAAAATCTCTATAACCCGCAGCGACTCACTGAGCCGGCTTATTGTTTATAACCAGCCGCGATTCACTAAGACGGCTAATTTTTTTCTCTAATAAACAGGGCAAAGGATATTTTTTTGTCAAGATATGACAAAGCATTTGGGAAAGGCGATTCATATTAATGAAAGCTGCAAATTCCAAACACAAATCGCAAGGTACGGTTATCATACTGTTTTCCTGAAGCCTAAGACTATTACATGGCTCACCAGGCCATACTCGGCATCATATCCCAGTCAGAAAGGGATCAAAATATTTTTGGAGAATCGATCTCATGATAAGTCACTTCAAGCCGCCTCCGGTTCACCCTGTTTTGAGCTTTCGCCATCTTCGATCTATTATTCGCCCAGTTTCCAATTGCAATTGGTCAAGGCGACGAACTCGTCTTCATCACTCAAGATGGCGGACAGATCAACGTCAAAGTCAAAGGGAGTCTTACGGCGTCGTGGAGTCAGGCTGGTGATTTCATATGAAGGAGGAGTCACCTTTTTGTTGCTTTCATGATAAGCCGCCTGGTATTTGCCAAAGTCCAGGCTGGCTGCTAGTTGAGTCGCCCCGGAGCGAGACTCTTTCACGCAAGGATGGTAGTCCTCCTTGGTGAACTCCGAAGCATCATCTTTTAACTCTGGAAAGCCAGTAGTCACTTCCTCCGGCTTAAGTTCAGGAGCATAGGCCAGACACCGTCTTAGGGTGGTTAGTGCTCCTTTACGGGCGGCTGACCTTTTTAATCCTTCTACCTGAGGCAGAAACGTTGACACACAACCCAGCATGTGCTTGATGGATTTTATGGGCTCCATGTTTCACATCACATCCTTCATAGTCATCATGCCTCCCGTGTATAACTGCTCTATGAAAGTATAAATCGCCTTTAGCTTTAGAATGAAGTCATTCTGCAGGGTGGCGGCTCGCGGACCTACGAAGGACAAAATGAGATAATTAGCATTTGCAATATTCTTTGCATCTCTTTTCAGATGAAGGGAATTGAACCTTACCAAAGATAGCTTGGGTCATGTTGGAGATATGATGTTTTAAGCCGGTGAGTTCTTGAAGAGCGGCTTTTAGCTTTTCTTCGGCTTGTTCCGCCTGCTTCAAGATGGCGCCTTGCTCAGCATAGGCTTTCTCTTCAAACTTTTGGTGTTCAGCTTTCATCTTCTCCATGTCAGTGAGGGCCAGGCAATATTTCTCTTCAGACTTAGCTCGAGCATCCTATTGTTCGGCTAAGCTTTCTTTTAAACCGGCCAAGGTTGAGTCGGCCCGAGGCAAGGATTCATGCAAACAAAATTTGGGGAAGCAAGTTTCAGGACAATTGCAAGCAACATCCCTGAGACTTGGGGGATAATGTATGATTCTTTTCAAGTCATACCTTCATTCAATACCCGGCTCATCTTTTCAAAAGATGACTCAGCCCTTGGGTGCTACAGGTTGAAGAAATTTTATATTCAAAGACCCGGCTCATCTTTCAAAAGATGACCCGACCCTTGGGGGCTATAGGTAAGACCCGACTCATCTTTCAAAATATGACCCGGCCCTTGGGGGCTACAGGTTGAAGAAATTTTATATTCAAAAGACCCGTCTCATCTTTCAAAAGATGTCCCGGCCCTTGGGGGCTATAAGTTGAAGAAATTTCATACTCAAAGACCCGGCTCATCTTTCAAAAGATGACCCGGCCCTTGGGGCTAGACGTTACACAAAATTTTATATTCAAAGTGCCGGCTCATCTTTCAAAAGATGACCCGGCCCTTGGGGGCTGCAGGTCACACAAAATTTTATATTCAAAGTCCCGGCTCATCTTTTGAAAGATGACCCGGCCCTTGGGAGCTACACATTTCTGAAATGATGCAAAAGTATGATTCATCCTGGATAACCCGCCCTTTTTGAGGGCTAATGGGAGGATATATTCACAAAAATAAAAATGCCATACCCCATGTTTGCCTCGCATCAAGTTGGCCACGCTTTTCTCCATCTCTCGGATGGCTTCCACGAGTCTCAAAAAACCGGAGTATAATTCTTCAAACTCCATTTTTTCATAACGAGGAAGCTTCAACTTGGTGATATCCTTCTCTGGAAATGTTTTGGCATCTTTCGGCGTTTGCATGGTTAACACCGCAGTTGCAGGCTTAGAGTAACCAGTACCAGTAACAATGACTGCATCTGGATCTTCAGGCGTCTTAGCTGGACTAGGCGGGTTAACATTTCAATTTCCTCCTTTTGAGGGCTTGGAGGCTCAACCCGGATATTAGGAATATCATCAAAGGTATCGCCTTGGAGATCATCTGGATCTTCTGAAGCCTCTCGGATGGAGGCGCCTTTACCAGACATTTCAGCCACTTTGGGGGCTGAAGATGAGTCGCATGTCTTCCTCTTCTTTGCTTGTGCTCTGAGAAACAAAGGTACCAATGTTGGAACAAAGGACATTAATGATTGAAAGAATGTGTTAGTAAAGAAACCTACCCCTGAACACGAGTCATCAGGGGGCGAGTCGACTTTGCTGAGTCGCCAGACGAAGGAGGTGAAACCTGATGAACAAGAATTCAAGGATTGGATAAATTGCGACAATATCTTACACAAGAAGGAAAACGTACTCATAACGATATACCTCGCTTTGTCGTCTTCGAGCAGTTGCTCTTTCCGGTAAGCCGGACACTAGGTCTCCAGAATGACTTTGACTATGGCGTTTAGGCATGTAACTCGATTCTTCAAAAGGAAATTGGGGTTCAGATGAGAAAACGGGTGAGACATGGGAACTTTCTTACAAAATCGCTTGGCCGGCTTGGGGAGGGAAGAAGTTGAGTCGGAAGAAATGGAAATTACCTCGACATCTTCATCCTGGCTCTCATAGTCATCATCCTATAAACGACAGGCGGTAAAGCATAAGTACAAGTCAAAATGAAGCAATAAAAATGAGGAATTTGACCTCTGACTCCTGTTCAACAGCACGAGACTCACCAACGACAAATGACTCATTGGCTGCAGCTTTTCCTTTGCGCTTCTTCTTCTTCTTCGTCTTGGAGGGAGGTTTGGTTGTCTTCTTGACGATAGTCTTGGTTCTGCGGGTCCAGAACACCAAACTCCTCTGATTAAATATAAATGAGCATATGAAAGAATTACGTTTTGGAGCCGAATTGTTTACCTCTAGAGCCGGGTTGGTGATGCAAAAAGGTTTGAGCCCAATTTGAGAGCAATTTTCAATAGGCTCGCCACATAGCGTTTGTATGATATTGATAATGTTTTCTTCTGAGAGCCTCACATTGAAATAGCATTGGGGGTAGTTCAAGTCCCCATCATACTCACACATCAAACCATTCCGGCGGCTTAAGGGAAGAATCCTCCCTTCTATCCAACAGCGGATCAAGTCGATGCCGGTAAGACCGTTGGTGGTAAGGGCCCTCAGCTTTTCGAAGATAGGAACGAGTGTGGCTTCTTCCTCTTCAATCAACTTCTGAGGCAACTGAAAGCACATAGGTAGGCGATCCTCCCTGAAGCCCGACAGAGTGTTCTTGTTGGGTGGAGAAGTGTCGCGACAGTAAACCAAGACTTTGCCCAACCTTTGGGATCACTGGGCAAAGTGACTGTCGGAAACCCGCATTCACGGCGCCGCTGAATGTTGAATCCCCCCAGTTCTAAGCTAGGTCCATTGGCAAATTCTGTTTGGCGGTTCAGATAGAAAAATTTCCAGAACAATAGCATGGTGGGCTCGATTTGCGGATAAGCTTCACAGAAAACTTGAAACTGGCAAAGATTACTGATGGAATTTGGTCCCAAGTCTTGAGGATGAAGTTGGAAGAAATGCAAGGCATTTCTAAAGAACTTTGAGCCTGTCCTTCGGTGGGTTGGGGAATTATTTCTCCAAAGGCAGTCCGCAACCCAATAACTTCCTTGGGATCTAAATTTCCTGTTTTTACAAAATTGTCAAGATAGGCATCATTGACTTTTCTTGGCAGTCAGTTGCATTTCGTGATAGTACCCATAACTACAAAAGGAAAAGAGCAGGGAGGGTTGCTACGAACTGCGGAATGACGACTTGCCAGCTAAATGATCTAAGGTGTATCTACAGGGGTATTGCAACTCGCCAGCCAAAATGATCTACGGTGTATCTAGAGGGATATTCCAATTAGTCATGCCAAAAGGAGACGAGTTATGGTTCTAAAAATGGTTTCCTTAGGGATATTCCTGATCGGAAGACAAACATGTTTCTAATAACAAGCAATAATTTATGGATCTACGGGCGTTTTCCAAATGGGGGAAATAAGTGCCGGCCGAAGGATTGAACTCCATGGAACGGCCAACAACACAATGAAAAATGGTGCGTAAATCTGTGAACTTCAGACTGATAGGAAACACAACAGGAACTACTGTGACTATAATTTCGCATGTGGATCTACAATACCGCATCCAGATGGGCTAAAAAGCAAGGGGAAGTGGTGTTCATGGAGTTCTGACGCTGACCTCAGATGTGTGAAGGTTTGGATCTACTCCTAATGGGGGCGAGATTTACCTGAAGGAAGAAGGAGATGTCGGGCGGGGATTAAAGAATACCCGCGACGACGGCCGCGCCCTAGGCTGGCTCGGGAAGCTGCTGGACAGTGACGACCTAGGACGCAGCTTCAACGGTGACAGGATGGTCGAGGTGCGGCTGGAGAAGACGATGCGGCCGAAAGAAAGGAGTGGGGGTAGGTGGCATTGATCTCCCACTCCCCCGTGGCTATTTAAAGGCCCAAGGTAAGACAACAAATGGTAGGCGCGGGAATCGAGGCGACACATTGAAACCTCGAGATGATGGCGCCTAAATTTTCGGGATGATAAGATAAGGACGGAAAAAGATCCGTTGGGAATGATGTCATCGAAATTCCTGGAATATTGGAGAAGGTGACGTCGTCAACAAATGACCTGGTGACTTAAGAAAATTGAGGAAGCTGGCGGCTTATCATTCATTAAAGAAAAGATGGGAGTGAGATGAGTCACCAACAAGAGGAGAGAAGATTTGTTGGCATGAATAAATTCAAGTCAAACTGGGGCCTAATGTTGGGGATATTACCTGCGGTATGACCCGCCCTAATGCGCCGGGTCAGGAAAGTGGCGACTCATACATACATGACCAACATAAGCCTTGGTTTGGGCCTGGGGCGTATTGGGAGATCTTGTAAGAAGGCCGCCATGGCTCATGAGCCAGATGGTTGTTCAAGAATGACAAAGAAGATAAGCCGCCAAGATGTTTTCCTTGGCTTGAGGTACACGACGACTTAGATATAAGGAAGGCCACGATTTGTAATGTGGCCAAGACTTTGTAAACCTTGGGGCCTCGACCTGTATATAATGGCGAGTCTCTGGGACAAATAGATCGGGTTAGAAATCATCTAGAGCTAGGTCAGGCGAGTTACACTCTCCTTGTAATCGAACCCACCATCAATATACACAAGCATGACGTAGGCTTTTACCTCCACACGAGGGGCCGAACCTGGGTAAATCTGAGTCTCGCTTCCGCTCACCCCCTTCGAGTCACCACCAAGGTGTGATGGCTCCTTCACTAAGTCCTTTCACGAGGACATCTGCCGTGACAAAACCACGACACTTACCGAACATTCCACCCATCAATATCTTATTCTCTTCAGTGACTTGTGCTAGCTAAGTCTTCAAACTATCAAGTTTGCTTTTCCACCCTAAGTTTTTTGTTTTCATCAATACTTCAGAATAATGAGCGACTGCACGCCTCATTCTAAGATTCGGCATATCGTTGAGATTCTCCAACCGCTTCTAGATCTCTTTGAAGTTGAACCATAGAATCAGCTGGTATAAAGTAACTTTTCTTTCGCAAAGATAACAGGGCAACTATGGACATGATTTGAAAATAAATTTCTCACCATGTGCTTCTCTTGTGGAGGTTTTTTACTTGCTCTAGTTTGCCCTTCACAACCTCAAGGTGTGTTCGGTACATCCCAATGTCCTTGGGAAAAGTCTTTATTTTTATCCCTCACGACTTAAAAAAAACAAGTCGACAAATAAGTTTAGACCATCAGATCGGCCATACTGACCTATTGAGGATCAGGGGCTAGTGGCTTGAGATTTGTGCATAATTGCAAAAATCTAAGTCCATACGTTAAGAGTTGTTAGCATACAATTGGTGACTCCCTCGAGACCTGCTCGGGCAGCTCTGAGGTGCACATCCACCGAACTCAAGGCATTGAACTCGTGTTCACAAAATTTGGGATGGCGTAGTGATTCTTTTCGACGATGGTGGTTCATCACAGTCTCGACTTCAGACTTAGTAGCTAAAACCTCGTCGTGATCCTCAAGAGGTTGATTTGCAGAAGGGACATTCGCATTACCCTCTATTGTTGATAAGGGTGGTCATGTTCGATTCCTATCTAAAATGGCAATAGGTGTTAATTTTAGCTGCTGGTCGGCAAAATAATGCTTATAGTAAACTTGTTACCTCTTGGCAGGGGGAGCGGTCGAAGTGCCTACTATAGATACTGTGCGTTTAGAGAACGTGTCATTGTTTGGCACGGGTTCAACGGACCCTATGTTGATAGGTGTTCGGCGCGTGGAGCGACGACCTGATGGGGTCGGAGTTGTTGCCATAGTAGGTGTGTGCCCTTTTCGGGAAGAAGTTTTATTTTCTATCCCTGGCCGAGGAACGAGGTATCCTAGGGTAATCGGCTATGAGAGTAACGTCAGAACCGTCAATGCTCACTTGAGAAAAGAACACGTCCTTAAAAACAAGGGATGTATCAAGATCTTCATGGAATCCTGGATCATCATCCCTGGCATAGTTTTCTGGCTAGGGGTTGTTCCTATCTATCTTCCCCATTCATGTTTACACAAGATTTCAAGGATTCAATTAGCCCAAGATCGCTATAAAAAATCCATATTGAGGAAATAAGGCTATACTAACCCATTCCATGGGTTTATCGTTTGAGTAGCCTTCCTTGGTGTTCTTTGCTAACGAAGTCCTCTTTTTATCCCCTATAAAGGTCGGCTAACAAGGCAGCCAATGTTGCTCGGCTTGCAGGACCCTCCCGCTTATACCAAGTGGCATAGCTGAAACCATTATATTGCCACATGGGATGAGATCTTTGTTGAAGGAGTTGAACACATCAGTTTATGGCCACGACCATCACCTCCATCACGGTTAGCTCAAAATGTGCTAGTAATTTTACCTTGGCAACTAACTATTTCACCTCCGAGCTGTCCTATTGATTAGGGCTCCTCGGAAGCGTGATAAACTGCTTGTTAATAGGAGAGGTTGAATATTCGGTAAGACCCCTCCGGACAGATCAAATAAGGAAACATCTTCGATATAGAACAATTATCACGCCCACTCTTCGGAAGATGTCCTGGGGGTCCCTACCAGATACAAAGTCCCCACTATGCGCCTTAGCTCGGCTCCGCCCACTTTGTGAGTAGTCTCTCCCTGAGTTCGAGAGAAAATAGTCTCTCCCTGAGTTCGAGACCATAATTTTTCCTCCACAGATCGAAATGGGCTTCAAGACCAATAAAGCATGAGATATGGATGATGGATCTGGGGGAAAGGTGGTGGAGTTGAATTCCATAAAACTCGATTAAACCCCATCAAAATTGGTGAATAGGGAAGCTCGGAGGTTGTAAGAGGAATGGAACAAAGCATACTCTCTCCTCCGTGTGGGGGTGGGGAATTTCTCTGCGAAAGCCACGCCATTGGCGGAGGTTAGCCTGGAGAAGGAAGGTGCCAGATGTGAGCTGGGCAAGTACCCGTGCACTTCAAGCTCATGAAGACGAAGGAGCGAGATAGAACAATTGGCCCAATCACCTGGGAGAGAGCCATGGTGGTGAGAGGATGAGCCTGGAACACTCACCTTATCTTTATTTCTCTAGTGTTCTTCTCGGCGTTTGGAAGGGATGAGGAGCGTTATTGGGGGCACACACAGGTAACTTATCTATTTTCTCTTGGGAAGAACCACCTATTTTCATTAGCATGCATGAATCGAGGAGATGGTCAACCGTACGAGGCAAGTATTCATTCTTGTGGGCGCAACAAATTTTCGTCAATCGCGAGTGTAGAACGATCCTAACTAGGGTGAGCCAAACATAAGGCAGAACTCACCCCACAAGTCGAAGACTGTGAAAATGTGAAGACAGCGAGCCTAAACTGTAGCATTGGAGGCTAGTTCGGGGCTACTTAGGGAGTCCGGGATTAAGGTGGTCCTCGGGCCACTTATCCGTTCTTGTGGGCCGGAGTCCTCGTACGTTCGACCATCATTGAAGATACTAAAATCAAGATGGACTATTTCGAAGACTTGGCATGCAATCCAAGGCAACATGGTGACCTGCATATTCCTTTCCTTGATGTAAACGTCGTTGTGTAAACCCTAGAGCCCGTGGTATCTATATAAACTAGGGGGTCATAGTTCATAGGGGGAGTAAGCTCATTACAATTAGGGTTTAGAACACAACATCTGATCTCGACATAGATCACATATGTACTCTGTACTACTACATCAATACAATAAGGGCAAGACGTAGGGTTTTACCTCTATCAAGAGGGTCCGAACCCGGGTAAACATCACTGTCGTGGGAATGAACCCGACAGTAGAGGTGAGGGGTATGAAAGGAGAGGGGCAGAGTCCTAGCTACGAAAAGCTTTTACACATGATGTATGAGTTCAGGCCCCTCTCTGGAGGTAACAACCCTATGTCTTAGTGCTCTGGAGCTCTTGTCGTGTGGAGTGTGTGTTACAGGGGGTGCGAACCCTTGTGCAAGAGGGGAGGGGTGTCTTATATAGAGTGCGCTACCCCTCATCAAGGCCAAGGCAACCAAGGATTCGAGTAACGAAGACAAAGGCATGCGTTACGATAACGTACGTAATAAATGTTACTTATGATGACCAGATGAATCCCTACTCTTTGGCTTCCGTGGAGTGACTTCTGAAGTTCTGCGGTCGATTGGCTTCTTATTCTTCCGAGTGTAAGTCTCCTCTTGAGTGGAAGGAGAAAGTCTCCGAGTGGATGCTCTACCAAAAAACCCATGGCGAGTCAGTCGGAATCTTCCTTGAAATCTTTAAGTCCTTAGTGTTATGCCCTTGTGTAGGACATGTAGGTCAGGCCTATAACCCTACCCTAGGTGCATATCCCCATCATTAGCCCCCGAGTGGATCGGGGTTCAAGTGGAAAGAGGTCGATGCATATTTTGTCAAAACATGTCAAACTACGAATGCATATCCAGGCTTGGCAGAAACAGGCGTCGATTCAAGTATTCGCCATTCACCCTCATCGATTCTGTCCTGAAAGATATCCGAGTGAATTTCAAAGTGAAAATTGGTCCAAGTGATCTTCGAGATATTTTAATGTGACCGGTCGCTTTTTCTTGTCCGGATTTCACGGGATTCGAAAATTTGGTAAGCGCGCGCCAAACGGTAATGACGCAACACCTGGGTAAATGAGAGCCCGACGCCTCGATTTTCACGCTGCCCTTCTCGCCATGGATCGTGCTTCCTCTGATATCGGGATGTAGAGAGATCTGCAGGCCCATAGGTTAGTGACTCACTCAGGCGGCAATAAAACGAGCCGACGGTAGGGTTGGAACAGTGCTCCTTCTCAATCTCCACTGCCTCTCGAGGTCCGCTTAGATCTATCTCTACCACCACCGTCGAGATGACAAAATCAAAGAAGGGAAAACTTGAGTGGGCTAAGAAGGGAGGAAGCACCCAGAAGCAGTCGGGCGCTCGAGCTACGGTACCGCCAGGCTGGATCTAGGTGGACTTCCTCCCGTCAACCGTCAAGGAGGTGGATGTCCTAAACCTCATTAACGACAGATTGATAGATGTAGAATCATGGAAGTTACTGGAGGGAAGAGTCGAGTTGGAGCCGCGTGAAGGTGAGAGAGTCCTCCTCACCACCCACGTAGAGTGAGGTTTTTCTTTGCCTCCCCACCCATTCATCCGCGGGTTCTTGAACTTTTTTGGTGCTCAACTCCATCACCTTCTTCCGAATGCTATTGCACAACTTGGTGCATTCATGACATTGTGCGAGTGTTTCTTGGGCTGTTCTCCTCACTGGGGACTGTTCAAGCATATCTTCACCGTTCGTTCTCAGACGGTTATGAAAGCCAAACCCAAGGATAGTAGAACCAATGTTATCCAACTGTGTGGAGGTTTGGGGATCCATAAGACGAGTAAGAGTGCATATCCGCAAATGACCCTTCCT
Source organism: Hordeum vulgare subsp. vulgare (assembly GCF_904849725.1). Classification (NCBI taxonomy): domain Eukaryota; kingdom Viridiplantae; phylum Streptophyta; class Magnoliopsida; order Poales; family Poaceae; genus Hordeum; species Hordeum vulgare. The sequence continues at coordinate 311,496,459 of NC_058520.1, forward strand.
GTATCTGATCGAGGCTGGCAATCGACCTTGTTTTGTCGCAAAGACGCCGCAGCCCCAAATATGTCGACTGGTGTTTCCCCCTTCACTTTGGAGCTACTTGTTGCTCCTAGAACGCTGACTGTGTTAGAGGAGGAGAAGGTCCAGGTAGAAATTCTGGTGAATGCGTTAGTAGATCTGATCCGTTGTTGCGTGACTGGAATGGACCTGTTTGAGACATTTCTCAGTCGGCGTATCCAACCTCTCCAAGAAAGAGACCATGCCATGTGGCATTATTCAGGCCCTGAGGATACCACTCGGTCGCACCCAGAGGAGGTCTTCGAAGAAACTGTGGCTCAATGGCTCAGAGGCAAAAGTGGAGCCTACGACAATCCGCTACGAGCCAAACGGATCTTGCCTTTTTCTGCTGAGAACAAGCCACGGAACATGGTGAGTTATTTCTTTGCCGATTACTTTCATATCTTTGTCGAGTGATTGAACCTCCAACCGACTGGCTTTTTTGTTTTTATACCTTGTAGGAGTGGACAAACATGCATTCACCCATCTTGAACAGGGAGCAACTTGACGCCGATGGGGATATCGAAGGTGGCAGCGCGGACAGTGACTATGCTAAGGACAGCGAGGGGCGCGAAGACGACTCAGAGGAGAGTGAAGAAGAGATTCAGTCTCCTCCGTGCACCGAATCTCAATCCAAGAATATCCATGATCCGGTGTCTATCCCAAGAAAGCTTCAACAACTGAGTCGGCAAAGAAGGCTGCAAAACAGCCTAAACCTGACGCTCCCAAGCCTCCGAAGGTTATGCCCCGAATGAGGATCGTTGTGCGAGTAGCTTCAGCATGTGTGTTTACTTCTTTATTTCGTCATTGTGAATTTCATGCCCTTGATGTAAGAGTGGAATTCTCTTTCCCAGAGCTGTTACCTCGGTAACCTCACCTCTTGGAGATGAAGAGGATCCCATGGACATGGATGTTGCATACGTGGTCACCTCCCAACGAGGTATGCCAAACCTTCATTTTGTTATGTTTTCTGGATAAAATTGGTTGATTGGACTGACTAATTTTTCCGACTGGCAGCTACCGACGTCATCCATCTAGAAGACAAGGAAGAACCACGCCGGTCGACTGCTGAATTGCCTCTAGAACTTGGGGATTCGTCTCGAGCTAAAAGTGGACCCGAGATCCCGCTATCGAGTGCTCCTCAAGCGAGTTCGACTGTTGTGACTCTAGCGTCAATCGAACAATCTCCGATAACTCTTGCGACTTCAGCCGTAGTGACGACTCCTTTGTTGCCTGCGTTCTCTCTACAACGTGTTCCACAAGACCAAACTGGAGCTGGGAAGGAGGCTATGATCCAGGCCGAGGAGATGATGTTGCGAACCAAGGAGGCGTATGAGGCCAGCAAGTTGGCATATGATGCCAGCTCGGCACTTCGTGCTAATGTCTGAGTAAGTGGGATTGTAAATTCATTTCCAATTGCATTTTGACCATCTTTACCGTAAACCCACTGGGTATTTTCTTTTGGCGCATTCATGCTTCTTTCTAATCCAGAGCGGGCACGCTGAGTGCACCCACTGGGTGTAGTCGCCGAGGCCACTCTAGAATGATGGAGACATCGATAGGGGTCTTTGATTGGTTTTCCATAATCATTGACACTCGACAGGACAGACCTACGCGAGTGATAATAAGTCCTGTGGGGGCACTCTGAGTGAACCCACTGGATGTAGTCCTCGAGCCCACCGTCCAGTGCTTGCACCGGCGGGGTTCTGATAGAAACTATTTCAGATATTTGCTTTATCTCTTTTTTGACTCCGACAAGTTGGACCTGGTCAAGAGGAGTCGTATCTAGTGGGGGCACGCTAAGTGCACCCACTGGGTGTAGTCCCTGAGACTACTACCGATCGTGTACGATGGGTAGTATTCTTAAGAACTTGGACTCGGGGTCCTTTTTTGTATTTGAGTACTTTCATCACTCGGTCTATCGAGTTAATGGATAGGTCCGAACCAGAAAGATTTATCCTGTGGGTTTCATGGACATAATTTCCATCAACCATGATATGACGCTTTGAAGGGGTGTGGGGTGGGTGGCGAGCGGCTATCCAATCGACTGAACTATTATTCTTCACTCGGGAGTGGAGAAAATTATTGTCGACTGAATTACTTGTTTGATGATTTCAGAAATATTGTGAGCTTGGAACCATGTCATCGGACTTGGAAAAGGAGAAGAAACAAATCCAGCTTGATTTGGAGGTGACCACAAATGAACTGAACCTCCTGAAGCGGGCTCTTGAAGATAAGGGCAAAGCACTCGCCGAGGCTAACGAGAAAACTGAAACTGGAGAAAAGAAGCTCACCGCAATCGGAAAATTGGAGGAGGAGAATACCAAACGCAAGCAAGAATGGGCAAACTAGAGCATGAAGCTGGAACAGATGACCAAAAGAAGAAACGGCTTGGAAAACTACTTGGGAAACTTTTCCATGAAGATGTTCCGCATGCGCATAGGTAATTTCCTTCCACCGATTAAATTTCCTCCAATTTTGCTGAATGAAAATGTGGCCCACTTTCCGCTTTCCTTTTGCGCACACTTCTGTCACAACTTCGACAAGGAGACCGAAGAGATCGAGCCAAATCTGGACCCTACTAAGTCGGCCGTTGGAGATGTGGTGTCCATGAATATGTTCCGCGTCGATGCTCGTCTTGGGAAAGTTCAAGAATATGTTCCCCGACTGAGAGCCTCCCTGGAGAAGATCGACAAGGAGTTTTGCCCAGAAGACACTCTCCATACCGATCTTGAATCAATGATGAGCCTCCTAAACCAGACTTCGGATCGAGTGCAGGCTTGGAAGAAATATGTTGCGTGTTGTGGAGCCGACATGGCTCTTTCACAAGTTCGGGTCCATTGTACGGATGCTAAAGATGAAAAGCTGAAGGCGCTCCAAGTGTCCAACACGAAGAAGCTTCAGTTCGACAACTTCATGGACACCTTCATCCACGCAACTACCCATATTGCTGGTGGCATTGACTTGGATACCTTCGTCGAGCCTGCGAGTCCTGGCGCGCCTTGAAAAACTTTTATTACAGTTAAATTTTGCTTGCCTCGGCATGCCGAGAGATGGTGTAACCGACTAAAACTTCGTTCGTGCCTTAAGTCCGAGTACTTTCATTCATGTGGACAGCTTTGATCTGAGCTCGAGATATTAAGTTCTATCGTCATTTCGCTTTCCAATCTTTTGCTTGACTGAATTTATTTGGTTTCCGAGTGAACTTGACATTCATTGCTCGGGCGAATTTCACTTAGGCAAAATCTTGTTCGTGTCTAAGTCTCCCAATGTGAGCATTGCTCACCACTCAGAGTGTTTTCAGAAACTTAGGCGAAATCTTGTTCGCAGCTAAGTCTCCGAGTGAGAGGATTGCTCACTACTTGGGGTATGTTTAAACTTGGGCGACTGATTCACAGCTAAGCCCCCGAGTGTCAGGACTACTACCCACTTGGATTGTTTTAGAAACATAGGTGAAATCTGGTTCGTAGATAAGTATCAGAGTGAGAGGATTCCTCACCACTCGGAGTATGTTTTAACTTAGGCGACTGATTCGCAGCTAAGCCCCCGAGTGTGAGGACTGTTCAACACTAGGAGTCTTTTTAGAAAGTTAGGAGAACTCTGGTTCGTAGCTAAGTCTCCAAGTGAGAGGATTGCTCACCACTTTGATTATGTTTTAACTTTGGCGACTGATTTGCAACAAAACCCCCGAGTGTGAGGACTGCTCAACAGTCGGAGTGTTTTTAGAAACTTAGGCAAAATCTGGTTCGCATCTAAGTCTCTGAGTGAGAGGATAGCTCACCACTCGGAGTATGTTTTAACTTAGGCGACTAATTCACTACTAAGCCCCCGAGTGTGAGGATTGCTCAACACTCAGAGTGTTTTTAGAAACATAGGCGAAATTTGGTTCGCAGCTAAGTCTTCGAGTGAGCGGATTTCTCACCACTCAGAGTATGTTTTAACTTAGGCGACTGATTCGCAACTAAGCCCCCGAGTGTGAGGACTGATTAACACTCGGAGTGTTTTTAGAAACTTAGGTGAAATCAGGTTCGCAGCTAAGTCTTCGAGTGAGAGGATTTCTCACCACTCGGAGTATGTTTTAACTTAAGCGATTGATTCACTGCTAAGCCCCTGAGCGTGAGGACTACTCAACACTCGGAGTGTTTTTAGAAATTTAGGCGAAATCTCATTCGCAACTAAATCTCCTAGTGAGAGGATTGCTCACCACTCGGAGTATGTTTTAACTTAGGCGACTGATTCGCAGCTAAGCCCCTGAGTGTGAGGATTGCTTAACACTCATAGTGTTTTTAGAAACTTAGGCAAAATCTGTCTCGTAGCTAAGCCCCCGAGTGAGAGGATTGCTCGCCACTCGGAGTGTTTTTGAATTTTGAGATTGCACAATTGAAATCGACAAAGAATGTGGGAGTCATAACTTCGATAAGAACATTGTTTAGAACACTCTTATTACATCAAATTAAACGATCGTCAAGGGTAAAATCGCCGCAACAAATCTGCGTTCCACGCACGTGGTTTGTCGATTCTCTTCTTGATATTGAAGAGGTGGTAGGCTCCATTGTTCAGCACCTTGGTAAGGACGAAAGGTCCTTCCCATGCGGGGGCGAGATTGTGTGGTCGTTGCTGATCCACTCGGAGCACCAGATCACCTTCGTGAAATGACCGTCTCCTAACATGTCTTGCATGAAAATGGCGTAGATCATGTTGTTAAACTGTCGACCTAATCAGGGTCAATTCATGCTCTTCTTCCAGAAGATCTTTGCCGTCTTGTCGCGCATGTTGAGCTTCTGTCACAGAATAAAGTTCTACTCGGGGGGGGGGGGGGGGATTGTGAAGAAGGTCAATCGGTAAAACAGCTTCAGCTCCATAAACCAAGAAGAAAGGAGTGCGTCTAGCTGACCGATTGGGTGTCGTCCTCAAGCCCCATAGAACTAATGGTTGTTCAGTAACCCAAGCTCCAGCTGCATGTTCCAAATCTCGTATGAGTCGAGGTTTCAACCTTTGAAGGATAAGGTCATTCGCTCGCTTAGATTGAACATTAGTTTGGGTGTGTGCGATAGACGCGTAATCAACTCAAATGCCTTGGGCGGAGTAGAAGTATCTGAATTATTTTGAGTCAAAGTTAGAACCATTGTCTGTGATAATACTATGGGGCACTCCATATTGAAACGTTATTTCCTTTATGAAGTTGATAGCATTGCACGAATCTAGCTTTTTTACGGGTTTGGCTTCAGTCCACTTGGTGAAATTGTCGACTGCCACAGGCAAATGAGTGAACCTACTCTGGCCTGTTCGGAGAGGACCGACCATATCTAAACCCCACTCAGCAAACGTCTAGGCGAGTAGAATAGTCTTTAGAGCATACGCGGGTTTATGTGAGAAATTTGAGTGAACTGGCATCCTTCACAACGATCCACAATTTCCTTGGCCATTTCATTAGCGCATGGCCAAAAAGGGCAAGCTTAGTATGCTTTGGCAACAATTGTCCAAGAGGACGCATGGTGACCACAGGTCCCCTAGTGGATTTCATCTAGAATCAGTCGACCTTCTTCAGGAGAGATGCACTATTGAGCTACACTAGTCACAGTTTCTCTGAAAAGTTTTCCATTCATTAAAGTAAACACTTTGGATATGCGGACAATATATCGAGCTTCAACCTCGTCTTCTAGGAGTTCTTGCCTGAGTATATATGCAATGTATGGCACCGTCCAATCGGGCGTAATGACTAGAATCTCCATGACCAGATTAATAACTGCTGGAACATCAACCTCAGTCGGGTTGGAAGGGCTTATCGCTTGTGGGGGCTATTTAGTGAAGGGATCTTCTTGTAATAAGGAGAATGTAAGTGTTCCAGAAACATGTTGCTGGGTATAGGTTTCTGAGTGGATCCAATCTTAGCTAGGTTGTCAGCTGCTTGATTCTTCACTCGGGGAATATGATGGAGTTCCAACCCTTCAAACTTCTTATCAAGCTTTCTCACTGTGTTGCAATACCCGGTTATGGTAGGGTTCCTGACATCCCATTCCTTCATCACTTGATTGACCACCAAATCCGAGTCACCATATACCATCAGGCATCGTGCGCCGAGTGAGATGGCCACACGTAACCCATAGAGGAGTGCCTTGTATTCAGCTTCATTATTGGAGGAATGAAACTCAGTCTGGAGAACGTAGTTGATCTTTTCCCCCTTTGGAGATACTAAAACCACACCGGCATTGGAATCGTTCAACATTTTAGAACCATCAAAGAACATGGTCCAATGTGATGAGTGAATTTGAGTAGGTTGTTGTTGTTCTACCCACTCAGCCACGAAATCAGTAAGCGCTTGAGACTTGATTTTTTTCTTTGCTTCGAATTTGTTATCGAAATATAAGAGTTCAGTGGCCCATTTGGCCACTCGACCAGCCGCATCTCGGTTGTTGAGGATCTCAGACAACGAAGCATTGCCGACGACTGAGACTAAATGATCTTGAAAGTAGTGTGCCACCTTATTTTGTGATAAATATATGCCATAGAGGAGCTTCCGATAATGGGGTACCTTTGCTTGGAAGCAGTCAACACTTCAGAAATATAGTATACTGGACGTTGAACTTTGTAAGCATTGCCCTCTTCTTCACGCTCGACATTTAGAACTGTGCGGATGACTTGATTTGTAGATGCGATGTATAAGAGCAGGGGTTCTTTACTATGCGGAGCAGCAAGCACCGGTTGGGTGGAAAGCAAGGATTTTAGCTCGACAAATGCTACTTCTGCCTCGTCAGTCCACTCGAACACATAAGACTTCTTCATGAGTCAGTATAAAGGCAATGCCTTCTCACTGAGGTGATAAATAAACCTACTCAACGCCGCCAAGCAGCGTGTGAGCCTCTGGATATCGTGCGCATGCTCAGGGCTTTGCATTCACATGATGGCACCGATCTTTTTGGGGTTGACGTCGATCGCACGTTCGCAAACGAGTAAACCGAGTAACTTGCCGCCAGGAACTCCAAAAGTTCACTTAGCTGGATTTAACTTGATATCATATTTTCTCAGATTGGCGAATGTTTCAGCCAAGTGAGTCAGCAGGTCGGAACCTTTGCAAGACTTGAAAACGATATCATCCATATAGGCTTCGACATTACGACTTATTTGATCAAGCAGGCACTTCTGAATCATATGCATGGGAGTAGCGCCAGCATTTTTCAAACAAAAAGGCATGGTGATATAGTAGAAACACCCGTAAGGGGTAATGAAGGCCATTTTTATTTCATCTGAACCAAATAGACAGATCTGATGATAACCAGAGTATGCATCAAGAAAAGATAAATGCTCACACCCCGCAGTCGGGTCGACGATTCAATCGATGCGGGAGAGCAGAAAGTGATATTTTCGGCAGGCCTTATTGATATGCTTGAAATCGATACATATACGGAGAGACTTCTCCTTCTTGGGGACCATGACAATCTTCGCTAGCCACTCGGAGTGGTAAACCTCGCGTATGAACTTCGTCTCCAAGAGTCGAGCCACCTCTTCGCTGATTGCTTTCAGTTGCTCCGCTGCGGACTGACGGAAATTCTCTTTGTTAGGATTTGCCTTTGGATCCACTCTGAGTCTGTGCTCACCCAGTTCCCTAGGCACACCCGACATGTCAGCAGGCTTCCATGCAAAGATGTCCTAGTTCTCATGGAGGAATTGGATGAGCTCGGCTTCCTATTTGTTGTTGAGTGTCGTCGAGATGTTGGTCGGGGAAGCATTAGGATCCTTCGAGTGGATGTTCACTTTTTTAAATTCACCAACCAACTGAAAAGCACACTCAGAAGCGGGCTTCTTGGAGTGCATCAGATCAGCAAGATCAGTGTACATTTGGTACTCCTCCACCTCAACAACAACCATCTGCTGATCGGCGATCTTGGAGCCTTGTTGTAAGCACTCCTCAGCCCTTTATCGATTGCGTGTGACTGCGACGACGCCCTTGGGCCCTGGCATATTCATCTTGAGATAACGTAACATGGGCGGGCCATGAAATGGACATAAGCTGTACGACCAAGGATGGCATGATAAGTACTCTGAAAGTCCACAACTTTTTATGTTAGCTTCTCCTAGCGAAAGTTCTTGTCTGTGCCGAATACCACATCCAGAGCAATCTGGCCGAGTGACCTGGCCTTTTTCCCAGGGATGACTCCATAGAACTGCATATTGCTTTCGCTGAGTCGGGACAGCAGAATGCCCATTCCCTTAAGGGTATCTGCATACAGAATGTTCAAACCACTCCCTCCATCCATCAAAACATTGCAAAGATGAACGCCTCCCACAATTGGCTCTACCACCAAAGCTTGTCGACCATGGGTAGTGACGTGAGTTGGGTGATCCGACTGATCAAACATTATGGGGGTCTGAGACCACTTAAGGTATGATGGGGTGGAAGTAACTGCCATGTTGAGCTCTTTGTTTATGACCTTCAATCGACTTTTGCTCTCAATGCTGTAACTCGGACAAACCAGCATGGCATTTGCACATGCCCTCGAACGTTTTGATGACCACTCGGGCGAGGTGCTCCCAACAATATATGCTAGAAGGAGCCAACTGATTCAGCCACGCCCTGGATGAACCATCCAACATCAGAGACAAATGCTTCATGGAAACATTGTCGTTTCCTCCGCCAATCTGCACTGCCACTTGGTAATCATCGAGCCTTGTTTCAGGCTTTGATTCTCCCGTAAATTTTCTTATTCCAACCTCCAACCTGAAGCTGGGGGGAATATCAGCAGATCGAATTGCTCTACCGAAACACTCAGGGCCGGACACCACGGTGCCGCTTCCACTCGGACGATTTATGTAAAACCCATCTTTGCGCGCTCCGCCCCTGTCAATCCGACTCTGCGCGAGTACATTCCTCGCATCGAACCCAGGACTCCGCTAATCACCGAACGGGCGCCTATCATCATAGTGTCGGGACACATAGGAACCACTCCGCGGGGGAGAATGCACCCGACGGTGGTCATCACGGTGGAAACGGGGAGCAAACTGATTTCGCCCCTGATCTCTGTATTGATCCTCTTGGTGACCTCCGCTTCTGCGATGCTGAGGTGACCCTGGACTATAAATCAAATGAACTATGTCTACTCTGGGTGAATTACTCTGCAATCTGTTGAGTGACTATGATACTGATGAGTTTTGCTGTTGTGCTGCTTGAAGCAATGTATGAATCTGCTCTAAGACTGCGAGCCTGTGAGATTGACGGATGAATGGAATCTGCTATCTTAGCGGCAGCTGCAACATTTAGAACCAGAGTACGAAATACCTCGACGCTGTTCTATGGTCCACTCAGAAACAGTTGTTGCTCACGTCGACCGGAAACTGGAGGACGTTGGTGGGCGTGTCCACTCGACGGTTCTCCCGCCTCGCGTCCCGTGCGACCAAACCCAGGCGGGCTCTCCATAGAACCCGCCATGAAGTCCTCAGCTGCAAGATCGCAGCCCTTGCACTTTGAAGGGACATCAGACTGATCTGCAACCGAGTTGAACGCGCCATGAAGTGATTCGACATGCTCCATTGTCGACAACCCGTGGAGACGACGCCTAGCGAGTCACTGCGTGCCTCACCCATCGCTCGAGTCGCGAGCGACCGAATCACTTGTGCTGACAAGTAGCTGGGAGAACAGTCGACACCAGGCTCGATGGCTGCCGAAGAAGAATGCAGCACGAATTTGCACGAAAGTGCGTTGCCTCGCGGATCGGGAGCGCCAAAATGTCGAGAGGCGCCTCCTGATGCCATGTCGAGTCATCAACAACGAATACGATTTTAGGCCCCTATCGCGGAGGTACCAGCCCTACGTCTTAGTGCTCAGGAGCTCTTGTCATGTGGAGTGTGTGTTACAGGGTGTGCGAACCCTTGTGCCACATTGGATGAGTGGCTTATATAGAGTGCGCTACCCCTCATAAGGACCAGGCAACCAAGCACTACTGGAATTCAGTTATTTGCCGTCAGCCTCTTCTTTGCCGTCTACTGGCTGATGGCAAAGATCCTATTTGCCGCCAGTCACCAAAAAACGGACGACAAAGAGCAGACTTATGGCAAAGATACTCTTTGCCATCAGTCTTGTCTTTCTCGTCTACTAGCGCACGGCAAAGAGCAGGAGGGCAGACGACAAAGAGCATGGGGCAGCCCACCACACACCCCCTCCCACCCCATAACAGCCGCCCTATTTGTCGTCCGCCATACACCTCTTTATCGTCGGGGGCGGACGGCAAAGGTAGGGCCCCCCTAACGACCGTCTCCCCAACCCCACGTCCCACTCTCTCACACAGATCCAGTCTTTGTCTCTCTCATCCTCTCGCCCCCTCTCTCTGTCTCTCTCGCCCCTCTCTCTGCGAGTGATGTCGCCCCTCCGCCTTGCACCCTGCCCACCCCAGCGCCGCCACCACCACCACCGGAGCCGCTCCGGCCCACCACCGCCACCCACGGCCGGAGCTCGGCCTCCCCTCCTCCCCGCGCCGCCAGAGCTGCCCTCCCCTCCCCCCGCCCCGTGGAGCTCTCCCTCCACCACCATCGGCCCAGTCCCCCACCGCCCCGGCCGCCCAACGCCCCGGCTGCCCACTGCCCTCCTCTCCAATTCAAGCTAATAGGTGAGTTTATTTTTTTGTTATTTGATTAGATTTAGTTAGTTGATTTAGTTATTTTATTTAGTTATTTGATTTAGTGGTAGTTTAGTTAGTTGATTTAGTAAAATAGTAGATTTAGTCCTAGGTTTAGTTAATTAGTGCTAGGTTATTTGTTAGTTGTTAATTTAGAGGTAGATTCTATTTTGTTAATTAGTGGTAGATTCTTTTTTAGTTAATGATTGGTAGATTCTATTTTTTTATTTTGTTGTTGTTTAGTGCTATATAGGTTTAGCGATAGGTTTAGTGCTAGGTTCAGTTACATAGTCATAATTGAAATAAGTAGAAAAAAGATGAGGAATAAAAGAAGAATAAGTAGATAAGGGAAGAAGAATAATAAGAAGAAGAGGAGGAGGATGAGGAGGATAAAAAGAAGAAGAAGAAGAAAAAGAGGAGAGAGGAGAAGAATAAAGAAGACGAAAAAGGAAAAGAAGGAAGAAGAATAAGAAGAGGGAATGGAAAAGAAGGAAGAAGAAGAAGAAGAAGAAGAAGAAAAGGAAGAGGAGGAAAAAAAGAAGATGAAGAAGAAAAAAATGACACCCTGACACCCCGACACCCCGACACGATGCCCGAAACCCCGACATGACATCCTGACGACACCCTGGCAGAAAACTCCGTGCAGCTATTAATACGCCGCCCCCGACGCCACTGACCCCCAACCCCCGACCTCCGACACCTCTTCGGCCTCTTGTTGACCGAAAATTCCCCCGACCACTGACCCCCGACGCCACTAACCCTGGACCCCCGACAACGCTGATCCCCGACCACCGACGCCAATAACCCCCGAACCCCGATGCCACTGACAACCGACACCACCGACACTCGACGGCACTGACTCCCGACGCCACTAAGCCCCGACCCTCGACAACTCTTCTGCCTCCGGTTGAACGGGAAGGTGCTTTTCGGCCTTCCACAAGCCGACGGGGTCAGAATTTTGTAAATTATGAGTTAGGTCACATATTTTCCAATTATGTTTTAAAAACATCATATTTGTGTTGATCTTGTGAATTTCGATGTGCAGTTGTTCGACGACCTCCACGTGCGTTGGACGAGCTCCGCCCCTGCGTTTGTTGGTGAGCACAGATGACTTCTCCTCCTACCGCCTTAATTTGCTCTGTTCCGGTCTTCGTGCCGAGGAAACTTGCTAGCTATAGGTTTCTTCAATCATGCGTATACGTGACCTGTATGCGTCTCCCATTCGAAAGGGAGACATCTATAAATATGCAGGTCTTTGCATATTTATAACCGCCATCCTTTCGAATTGTCCAACATTATCCATGGACAGACCGAGTATGTGTAGATTGGGTTCGTTTTCCGGTATGCTGTGCTCCAGATCCGATGTAGAATTTCGTCAGTGCCTCCCTATTGTTCTCCGGGTACACATCCTCTCTGCTTATTGCCGAGACTTGTATTAGGAGAACAGCGGGGAGGTGTGGCCAAAATTCTGCGTCGCATCTGGAGCAGAGCATGGGAAAACGAACCCACTCTACACATACTCGGGTGGGATTAGGACCTATCTTTACCTATTAGCATGTAGGTTGCATGGACGTAATAAAACTGACAAACTTGATTGGCGAATGAATATAGGTGATGAATTATATATTTATTTCTTGTGCGCCCATATGAGTGATCGTGCTTGGATGTACACTGGTGACCCTAGTCAGAAAGACATGACCAAGGAATGGTTAACAAAAACCATGGGGTTTGTGAGAGCCGCATTTGCAAATGGCCACCAAAAGACATGGTGCCCCTATCCCAACTGCGACAACTGGAAAAAGCAGACCGTGTTTGAAATGGGTAAACACCTGCAAAAGTGGGGTTTTACGCCTAATTATACGGTGTGGACTTTTTATGGTAAGTCTGACCAACGTGCCAGAGCTGAGATGATTCGTTGTCGCACCGACGAGCATGGTACCAGGATCGAAGACATGGTGCAATACTTTGATGATGCTCGGGATTCGGATGATGAGATGGAGGAATCTGCAAAGGCCTTCTACGAAATGTTGGAGTCTTCAAAACGTTCTCTCCACGAGCAGACTGAGCTTTGTCAGCTGGAAGCCATCGCGCAAGTAATGGCTCTGAAGGCTCAATTCAACCTAGACAGAGAATGCTACGATGCGATGATGATGATATTTGGACGCTTTCTATCCAAAGGACATGTAGTGCCTGCAAACATGTACCAGTCAGAGAAAATCCTCCGTGTACCTAAGATGCCCTATGAGAAGATACATGCCTATGAGAATGGATGTGCCTTATTTAGGATTGAGTATGCGGCCTTGAACTGTTGCCCCATTTGCAATTCTTCCAGGTATATTATGGAAGACAACGGTATGGGTGAAAAGAATCAAACCAAAATCCCCATAAGTGTTCTTTGGTATATGCCAATCGTACCAAGACTTCAACGTCTTTTCATGGTCGAAGAGACGGCCAGACAGATGACATCGCACAAATTGGGCAAAAGAACCGAACTAGATGCGGATGGGAACAAGATGCTTGTACACACTTCAGATGGTTTCGCGTGGAGGCACTTTGATGCATTACATAAGGATAAATCGGAAGATCCAAGGAATCCTAGAGTTGCCATCAGCACGGATGGTTTCAATGTGTATGGTATGACGGCAGCACAATACAGTTGTTGGCCTGTATTTGTAATTCCACTCAATTTCCCACCCGGAGAGATTACGAAAAGAAAGAAGATTTTCCTGACGTTGATAATTCCAGGGCCCAACTATCCGGCGAAGAATACGAATGTGTACATGCATCCACTTAAGGATGAGTTGCAAAAGCCTGGGTGTCACATCCCTGGATCTCTAACTAGGGTTTAGCTTTGTGCTCATGTCTACATTCATTGCATTCATGAACTTGAAACAAATTCAAAGCAAGTGGTGAAACAAAACCCCAAAAACCCTAGCCACTTCTAATTCAAGGAAATTCAAAAACTTGTTAAAATCAATGAACCGAAAATGGCCGCAAGAAAAGTTTAACTTTTCTGTTATTTGTTGAAAACAAGATATTAGAAGTGAAATATATTTTCAAAATACTTTTGACAATTTAAATGAAGTTAAAAGCTATTGGAATCAATTATATATTTGATTTGAAATATTTCAAAGTTTCCAAAAATGTTGAAAACTTCAGTAATGGTTGGAAACATTCCAACTAATATTTCAGTGTGTTCAAAATAATTTTTGAACTAATTTTGGAGCCAAGATAAATGGCAAATCGATTCAGTTACAAAACAGACAGCAAAATAGAAAAAAAATAGGAAAACATTAACTGTCGCTCACCTGGCCCAGGCCCAACTTCCCCGTGTCGTCTTAATCGTCGGTAGTGGGCAGCAGGAGGTGGCCGCCGCATACTCCGGCACGGCCACGCACCTGTGCGCCTGCCTGGCCGCCGCTTTGCGCTGGCACGCGAGGGGATAACCCTCCCGAGGCATTCCCGAGCTCATCCTCTCCCCAATCTCCCACTCCTACCTCTCCTCTCGGCCGCCATTGGAGCCCGAGTAGAGCTTGAGCTCGCCGTCATTCTAGCCTACCTCCTTCCCTCCTGAGCCGCGCAGAAGATCCGCCGCAGCTCCCTGAAGCTTCCAAGCCACGAGCCCGACGCGGAGACGCAGTGAATCGACGAGACGCAGTCGTCTTCTTCCACGGGTCACTGAAGTTCGTAGCCGGCGTTCTCCCTCTCCAGGCCGTCCCCAAGCAAGATAGCGCCACCACTGCACTCCCCGTGAGCCTAGCAAGCTTTCCCTCAAGTGTCCCCCTTCGATCTCTTCCTCTAGCCTTGATTTCACTGGAGCCCGACGAGATCCGTCGCGGGAGCTCGTCGCCGGTAGCCCTTCGGTGAACGCCTCATCCATCTAAGGCCGTCAGTGGATTCAGAGCATCGTGTAGATGCCGTAGGAGCCTAGCCCCGTGCGTGGAGCCCCCTGTTTCGATGACCCCGATGACACCCGAGCTTCGGCTGCCGCCAAGCTCGTCGCCGGCGTCATCTCCGGCGAGATCAGCCCCGGCTAGGTGCAAAAATGAACCTGCGGGAGACGTCTCATTCCTCTGGTGCACTCCGCGCAGAGTTTGGCCGCCTATGTCGTGTTTCTGAGCCCCTCCGCCGTTCTCGTGGTCGCCGGAGGCTCACCGCCGGCGAGGACGACCTCGCCGCCGGTGGATCTGACCCCCCCTGAGTCTATGACAGGTGGGGCCAGCCTCTGGTTAACCAGTATTAATAAAAATAAAATAAACCTAATTAAATTAAGTTAACCAGTCACTGACATGTGGGTCCAGTTATGTTAATTAGCTAATTAAGTTTAAACTTAATCTAAAACTGGCCAGAGTCACTGACAAGTGGGTCCCACTAGTCAGGTTTGACTTTCAACGGCAAGTTGCACCTGCTGATGTCAGGCTGATGCAGTAAAGAGTTTTTGATTTAAAAGAATTCCAGAAAGTGCCCAAAACTTCTAAAAATCATAGAAAATAATCTGTAACTCCAATGAAAATAATTGATATGTGTAAAAGTATCAGAAAAATCCAAGGAATCTGATTTTGTTATTTTCAAACATGTTTGAAATTGTTAGCATCACCAAACAGATGAAATAATGAGTAGGATAACCATATTAAGTGATATAGATTTGGAATTTGAAATCCATTTGAATTCCATTTCAAATACTATGACCAAACAATGATCAAGAACAATCAGCACCTCAAAATACCATCATCATGCATGCTAATACAAGATTACCTGAGCATCAGGTCGAATCAATTAAAAGGGAATTTAAAAATACCTTGTTTGAAGTGATATTTGAATCTTGATTCAAATCAGCGTCAAACCTAATAAATGATAGCTATATTAGCCTATCACCTTTCATCTTCATGCCATGCTCATGCATCATCTTGTTGCATATGTTTGATATTGATTAATGTCATTTCTATCGGTAGGCTCCGCTCCTCCGGATTCCACCGAATATCCGACTAACGGATATTGTCCCTCTGCTGAGTAACAAGGCAAGCAACCATTTTGATCATCCCCATAAATCCCATGTTCTCGCTCCTGCACTTACTTATTGCATTAGGATCAAATGCTTCAAATGCTTTTGCCACGTTAGTTGAACCCACTTCCTTTGCATGACATGCCTTTGTCACAGTAAATAGCTGAACCTTGCAACCTAGCATACCTGGTAGATGCTTGAGCCCTGATGTGCCTTATCCTGCTACGCATGCTATGCTTAAAGTTGTGTATGGTATGTCATCTGGGTGATGAACAGAATTGTGAGAATGTATTCAGTAAGTCAAGGTTGTGTGTTGAACCTGATTTGGTAAAGGTACCGGTGAAAGGCTATGTAGGAGTACATGGCGGGTTGTTTCATTGGAACCGTCCTTAGGAACTGAGTTCCGTGTATGTAATCCAAGACTAGATACTACCACACGTTGGGATACTTAATTGACCCTCTCAACTTATTATTCGCTTAGTACTCGGTCCATGAGTTGCAAGTAGTTTCTGGTGTTTATACTCATGCTGGAGGCCGTGCATAGCGCTGTCCTGAGAGGTGGGTTGTGATGCGGATGGTGGGCTTGGGAACCCTGCGCACATCGTTTGGGGCCATGGCAGAAACCTTGGCCGGACTTCCGTGCGGGTTGTCCTCAGATAGGCGATAGACCTGGACTAAGTATTAGCATGGTTAACGATCGTGGCCGACTCCCTCGCTGGGATTCCGCTTGAAGGTTGCCGAGGTGCATGACGTGCACATGGCGATAAGTGGGGAGAGTGTGTGTGAAGAAGTACACCCCTACAAGGATATGATTTATTCGAATAGTCACGTCCCCGGATATGCACTACTTGGAGACATATGTTGTTCATAGATAACTTTAATGGCTACTCATAAAATTGTCAAGATAAGCCTGAGTGTCGTGGACGGCATTTCCGTATGGAGACGGAATGATTCCACGATGGAGTATTGTTGTGGTGTTAGTAGACTCGTGTGCGAGAAATCAAGTTGTCAAAAATTATTTAAAAAAATGCAAGTTGTCTACCCACGAGTCAAATGCTGGCTTTCCGCATGAAACCCCACAATTCCTTATTGATACATTGCATGAGTAGATAGCTTATCCTAAAGTCTTGCTGAGTACTCTTGTACTCATGTTTTCTTAATAATTATTCCAGAGGTTGTTAATGACCCTAATGGAGGGTTCTACCTAGACATCGACGACGACGAGTAGCTGGTATCGCAGCTACGGACTGGCCGTAGGATGGGTCTGTAGATAGTCAGGCCATGTGCCTTTATCTTTCCATCTGTGTGTACTCAAACAGCTTTACTCTTCCGCTGGCTTGTAAGAATTGTTTGTATGACTTGTGATGATGGGTCGTGAGACCCCTACTTTGTAATATTATGTGTGTGGCTCTTCCGAGCCTTCTAAATAAAGTTTGTATGTTTATGATTATGGTGTGATGCCATCGACGTATCTATACATATCGGTATGCCATGCGTACGTGTGTTGTACTTGATATGTATGGGGTTCGTTTACCTAGTCGTAGGCTTTAGTAGCATTCCTTACAGGGAAATGCCCCTTTGTGGTCCAATGAGCCATGGTAGTTCGCTAGTGCTCCGGACACATTGGTTGACCGACATGTGTCCTTCTTAGCTGCTGTGTCTGTCCCCTTTGGGGAAATGTCACGCGATGTAATGGAGTCCCTGTAGCTTTCTACAACTCGTCTACATTCGCTGGTGACCGACACCTGCTTTGTTGGGTCATGTATGCCTCTCCCTGTGCGGAACTGCCGCTTTGGTTTATGACTAGACATGTCGATCTGGGTTCTCTGTCACTGGATTGCTAGCGACACAATTACATACGCGATTCAAAAGGCGCAAACGGTCCCGGCTAAGGTAAGGTTGTAGCCGCGGGGATAACCGTGCGTGAGACCGCAAAGAGATGCGGTATGTTACAGGCTGGATTCCTATGGCTTAGGATCGGGGTCCCGACACTGGGATAATAGGATCAAGACCTACGACGCCACTACCAAAACAAATTTCAAAATGCATGTGTGGTACATTTACTCGACGCGTGATTATCCGGCATTTGCGCTATTCGTCGGCTAGTGTGTGCATGGAAGGTTCCCGTGCACCACATGCAAGGCAGCTCTTCAATTCTGTTGGATGCAGGCTGGTCGCAAGTTTTCTTGCTTCTACATGCATAGACAATTCCTGGATCCTGACCATAAGTTCAGAAAAGACAAGAAGAATTTCATCAAAGGTTGAGTTGTCAAAAATACTGCACCAGCTGCGTTGACAGGCCAACAGACCTTGATCAGTTAAACGCTCTCGAGCCTGATCCTTTGCATCGAGGATACTTCAAAGGGTATAATACGAAACACGCCTGGACTCACAAGTCTTTCTTATGGGAACTGCCTTACTTCAAAGACCTCCTTTGCCCACACAACATCGACATGATGCACATTGAAAAGAATATTGCGGAGGCCATTTTTTGTACATTGTTCGGCATAGAGGGGAAGTCAAAATATCATCCTAAGGCTAGAATCAACCTGGAGGCTCTATGTGATAGACCATTACAAAACTTGCGACAACGGAAAGGAAAGCAAAGCATAGCGAAGCGAAAGGCATGGTTCAATCTTGAAAGGCCAGCTATGAGAGAAATGCTATTGTGGGTGAAAATGCGGTTGATGTTCCCTGATGGGTATGCTCCGAATCTAAAGAGGGGAGCGAGTCTTGAGAAATTGAAAATATTTGGTCTCAAGAGTCATGATTGGCACATATGGATTGAGTTGGTAATGTCGGTGATGTTGCGTGGCTTTATCCCTAAGGATGAATGGCTAGTACTGGCAGAGCTGAGCTGTTTCTTCCGTTCTCTTTGTGCGAAAGAACTATCGCCTCGCGTGCTAGATGAAATGGAAGAGTTGGTGGCGGAGTTGATCTGCAAATTAGAAAAGATCTTTCCACCGGGCTTCTTTAATCCAATGGAGCATTTGATTTTGCATCTCCCGATCGAGGCAAGATTGGGGGGCCCGTTCAAAATTGATGGTTCTACTCAACTGAGAGGATGCGCAAGACGCTTCGAGCTAAGTGTAAAAATAAATGTAGAATTGAAGCATCGATGGCCGAGGAATTCATTACTAAGGAGGCGGCAAACTTCGTGATAGCACACTATGAAGCCAAAAATCATCATTTGCATAACCCGAAGCCTCGGTACAATGATGGCGATCCAAAAAAAGATCGATCCAACATTAGCCTATTCAACGGGAAGCTCGGACCATCCGGTGCTTCGAAATGGAAATCGTTGGATGTCGAAGAATGGAGGACCATTTCATTGTATATCTTCACCAACCTAACAGAAGTGCGGCCGTACATCGAGTAAGTTCTCGGTAAATTATTGTTCCGCAACTTCTAATTCCTTTCAACTACTCTTATTCCCGGATATTTGATATAGTCGATACGTCGCCGAATTCTCGGATGGAGCGGTCATTGAAAAGGATTCCGTCGAAGAGTATGAGCTTCTTGCAAAGTATGGAGGCGATTATGCCGGTTTCATCTCTTGGTTCAAACAAAGGGTAATTAATTACCATTAATGGCCCATTTGATTTCTTGGTCTAGTTTGCGGCTAATGCATCTATTCTTTCGTACTAAACTTGTAGGATCATGCAGATTCTATGGACGCCGAGTTGAGACAAGTCGCTAATGGTTTTGCCTATAAGGTCCGTTCATTTGACAAATACAACATCAACGGGTATCACTTTCCTACCTTTGGCACAGAGCTATCTATGCCCGACCTAAAGACTACAAATTGTTATGTCTCTGCTATCGGCAAAGGAGGCACTGAGTATTATGGAAGAGTTGAAGCAATTTATGAACTTCTATTCTATGGTGAAAACCCACCGATCGTCGTAGTCTTCAAATGTTATTGGTTTGAGCCAAGGGAGACTAGAAGGACTCATGAACATATAGGACTAGTCGAAATCAACCAAAACACCCACTTAGATGTTCCCGATGTCTATATTACGGCTCAACAGGCGACACAAGTTTTCTATCTACTGTGGGCCTACCAAACTGATCCAAATCTCAAAGGTTGGGATGTCGTTTATGAAGTGCCACCGCATTTTAGATCACCTACCCTCAATGAACAGGATTACGAACCCCAGATTAACCCAGACACATATGAAGGAGAATTCTTCCAAGAAACATGTATGTCCAAGAAACGTATCAAGAACCTCTCTACTTCACCCCAGAACATTCAAGTAGACAGCCACAGTGAATCCGTCTTAACCCCTCAGCCCGAACAGGAAGAACCCGAAGAAGAAGAGGTTACTGCTGCGGATGACCTGTTACTTCTTGACCGATTACATAATGGTGGCCTTCCACAAGTTCTTCCTAATAGTGATGATGATGTTGCATTTATTGATGATAGTGATGATCATGATGCATTTATTGACCCCGAAGCATATATAGACGAGCACGATTGTTATTAGTTCATGTCAGGTATTCAACTATTACTATATATAAATTTTGAGTTCTTGTTAGGTATTAAATTTTTAATAGTCATGTTGGTACTTATGACGATGATACACTTAAATTATATACATTTTATTACTCATGTTGGTATTTATGTTGTACTAGTTTCATTTACTCTTTGTCATGACAGGTGTTGAAAGATGGTGAGAAAGGGTCGAAAGCACTCCGCGGCTCCTTCTTCGTTGGCGGGTGGTGGGATGGGTACTTCCATTCCTGCCTCGCCTCTTCAGAGAGCGTTTCTCTCTACCCTGCATGGAGTGGCCGCTTCTTCAACTCTCGCGGCCCCCATGAGAGGAGGTCGACCCCCCGCGAAGCTGAGAGGTACGAAAGGTATTACTCATGTTGGTATTTATGTTGTACTCATGTTGGTATTTATGTTGTACGCATGTTGGTACTTATATACATTTTATTACTCATGTTGGTATTTATATTGTGCCAAAGGTACACGTGGGTGCGAAACAGGTAGGGAAGTGGCTGCCACGCCTTCCTCGCCGCCACCCCAATTCACCTGAGCACGGGACTTCTAGGGTGGATTCGTCTGAGGTGGAGCCTACACGGTCTCGGGTTCACGAGCCTTCGACCCACGAGACTCGTGTCCCAAAGGCTTCGTTCCAGGCAACTCCGGAGCAAAGCAGGGATGAGGGTACGTCCCCAGAGACCCAGTGGGATACCTGGGCTGAGCCAAGTGGCCATGCTGATAGCGACGAGGAGCTGGGTGAGGGGGCTACCGTCTACCAGCATGGTAGTTCGGGGCTCCCGCTCGTGCCGGTGACCCGCGAGCAGAGGTTGTCGATTAAGCTAATTTTTTGGCTACTCTCAAATATCTAATGTTTTGGCTTTAATTTGTCATACTGCAGGGGTTGGATTGTTGGATTGTTGCCAAGGGTGTCCGCAAGCCCAACAACATCCTTGGTGTGCTTTGTCGTCAAAAACTTCCCGTGGTTTGTTATGTTGCCCGGTCGAGAGCGAGAGGTAGGAATGACCTGGGAGCATTACTTGGGTGCCCCAGCCCCGCCGGAGCTAGAGATCGACGGTGTTTTGTGCCACACAAAGGCCGACATGGTGATCCGACAGTTCTAGGTAATTTCTCCTTTACACAATTATAAATCAACCATAGCTAGTTATTGTACTAATCGGTGTTGTCTCGTTTGCACACCTACTACAGGTGTGAGGAGGGATACGAGGAGGACGAGGCGAAGGTTATCGAAACCGAATGTTCCCGCCTACTTCAAAACTTTCGGCACGAGGCTCGGGTGCCGGCTGTTCGAGACTACTATGCCTCACAGCGTATTAGGAAGGACAAGGTGAAGTGCCGCAATTCTAAGATGGAGAAGGAGCATTACATGAAGGTAATTACATATTATTAAGGTTTGTAGTTAGTTTCCTTGATTTGGTTCTTATGCGCTCAAATTTCTCTTTATTAACTTAGGTGCCCCCGAGAAGGTGTGTGTATAAGATGGATTGTTGGGAGGTCTTGGTGGATTAGTGGTGCTCCAAAACGTGGGAGGCCAGCCACAACAATGCCAAGGATAGGCGTGGCAAAATGGTTGGTGTGCCACACCATCAAGGGAGCGTCAACTTAATCCAATTTGGCGAGAACTGGGTATGTGGTTTGCTTCATGCCTCATGCAATTCATTCTTAATGCTATCTTGAGCCCTTTACTAATACAATTTTCCTCTCTCTCTCTTTTAGGCGCGTCACAATAAGACAGAGGTGCCACAGATGTACGACCTGTATGCGATGGCCCATACTGCCTCGTACAAGAAGGTCAAGGCATTCTCTGAGTCTGACCTCGAGCATCCACAAAGCTTCACCAACATCTCCTCCCACCACAAGCTTGTGAAGTACAGAGATCACGGGAAGGCGAGGAAAGGGGAGGACTTTAACCAGAGCGAGGGGCCTATTGATCCAGAGTTGGTGATGATAGCTGGCAACGGGAGGCCCCATGGCTCGATCGCCATTGGAGACGGCCTTATACCTTGTCCTAGAACTCTCCAGCAGATAAAGGCACCCCAAATGAGCTCCTGTCCTAAGATAACACCTCGTCCATGGCCAGTCGAGCTCGCCATCAAGATTAGTTTAATGGACTCAACTATCTTTTCGCATTATGTTGTGCATTGGAACCAATATGATTACAATGCTAACAATCAGTTGTGTTGCAGACTGCTATTCTTAAAGAGAGAGAGGCAATGCATGCGGTTTTGCCGGAGAAGGATAAGGAGATGAAGGAGCTGGAGGAGAGGATGGCCGCATTGGTGGAGGCGGAGAGGGCACGGAATGATGCGTCTAACAGGGCCATATACGAGCTCTTTGTCGTAAGTTTCTTCTTCATATTATTTCTAATCTTGCATTTTAATGTTCGTTTCATTAATAACTAAAAAGTTTGACTTGTCGAAACCAAATGTAGAGTCTATGTGCGAGAAGACCAGCCAAGTCACTCCGGCGATGCGAGTCATTAACATGGCGGGGACGGTGAGTTTCATTTCAATGCAGTGATCTTAAGAGGTTCATCATGCTAACGACACATTGCAAACGATGTTTGGTGCAGAATATCTCCCGAAACACATCGCACGACCGTTCTACAGTGGAGCCTTCTCCAGGCCAGCCTTCTCTAGGTGAAACAAGCCAGAGCCACCGTGCTTCACCGCCGCCATGACGATAATGGTATACTATCCTCCTTCTTCTTCTCTCCTCCTTCTTTTCCTTTTTCTTGTCCTTCTTCTTTTCTTCTTCTTGTCCTCTTCCTTCTCCTTCTCCTTCTCCTCCTCCTTCTCTTTCTTCTTCTTTTTCTACTCCTTCTTCTCATCTTGCTTCTTCTCTTTCTTCTTCTACGTAGCTTATTTTCCCCAACATAGACATACTTAGCTAATTGTCCTCCAAAATGACATAATTAGCTTAGTTAGGTAAAAATATCATAAGAACCTTGGTTAGCTCATTAAAATGACTAATTTAGCTCCAAAATGACATAATAAGCTCACAATGGCCTATTTAATAAAAAATGACCTATAGTTACCTAATTATCCTCCAAATGACATAATTAGCCCCAAAAAGGCATAATTAGCTAATTTAGCTCTAAGAAGAGGACAAGAGGAGAAGAAAAAGGAAAAATGAAAAGAGCGAAGAAGAAGAAGAAGAAGAGAAGAAGAAGAGAAGAAGAAGGAGAAGGAGAAGAAGGAAAAGGAGCTAGCCCTCCTTCTTCTTCTCTCCTCCTTCTTTACCTTCTTCTTTTCTTCTTCTTCTCCTCTTCCTTCTCCTTCTCCTTCTCCTCCTCCTCCTCCTCCTTCTTCTTCTTTTTCTTCTCCTTCTTCTTCTCGTCTTGCTTCTTCTCTTTCTTCTTCTACGTAGCTTATTTTCCCCAACAAAGACATACTTAGCTAATTGTCCTCTAAAACGACATAATTAGCTTAGTTAGGTGAAAAAATCATAAGAACCTTGGTTAGCTCATTAAAATGACTAATTTAGCTCCAAAATGACATAATAAGCTCATATTGGCCTATTTAACAAAAAATGACCTATACTTACCTAATTATCATCCAAAATGACATAATTAGTTCCAATAAGGCATAATTAGCTAATTTAGCTCGAAGAAGAGGACAAGAGGAGAAGAAAGAGGAAAAATGAAAAGAAGGAAGAAGAAGAAGAGAAGAAGAAGAGAAGAAGAAAGAGGAGGAGAAGGAGAAGGAGCTAGCCCTCCTTCTTCTTCTCTCCTCCTTATTTTCCTTCTACTTCTCCTTCTTATTTTCTTATTCTTCTCCTCTTCCTTCTCCTTCTCCTTCTCCTTCTCCTCCTCCTCATCCTTCTTCTTTTACTTCTCCTTCTTCTTCTCTTCTTGCTTCTTCTATTTCTCTTCTTCTACGTAGCTCAGACTCATCCAACAAAGACTAAATTGGCTAACTATCCTACAAAATGACATACTTAACTTAGTTAGGTGAAAACATCATAAGAACCTCGGTTAGCTCATTAAAATGACTAATTTAGCTCCAAAATGAAATAATAAGCTCAAAATGGCATAAGAACCTTGGTTAGCTCATGAATATTATATACTTAGCTTGGCTTCAACCTAAATGACATAATTAGCCAATTTAACACCAAAATGCCTTAATAATAATAGTTGGCTCCAAAATGACATATTTTACCCAAGTTAGCTCTAGAATGGCCTATACTTAGCTTGGCTTCCACCTAAATGACATAATTAGCTTGGTAAGCTCCAAAGTGGACTATTTAATAAAAAATGACCTATACTTAGCAAATTATCCTCCGGAATGACATAATTAGCTCGAACAAGGCTTAATTAGCTAATTTAGCCCGAAAAAGAGGACAAGAGGAGAAGAAAGAGGAAAAATGAAAAGAAGGAAGAAGAAGAAGAAGAGGAGAAGAAGGAGAAGGAGCAGAAGCTCCTCCTCCTTCTTCTCCTCCTTCTTCTCCACCTTCTTCTCCTTCTTCTTGTCCTTCTTCTTTTCTTATTCTTCTCCTCTTCCTTCTCCTGCTCCTCCTCCTTCTCCTCCTCCCCCTCCTCCTCCTCCTTCTTCTTCTTTTTCTTCTCCTTCTTCTTCTCTTCTCGCTTCTTCTCTTCTTGCTTCTTCTCTTTCTTCTTCTACACAGCTAATTTTCCCCAACAAAGACATAATTAGCTTAGTTAGGTAAAAACATCATAAGAATCTTGGTTAGCTAATTAAAATGACTAATTTAGCTCAAAATGACATGATAAGGTCAAAATGGATTAATAATCATAGTTGGCTACAAAATGACATATTTTATCCAAGTTAGCTCTAGAATGACCTATACTTAGCTAAGTTCTCTCCTAAATGACATAATAATCCTACGTAGCTCCAAGATGACCTATTACACCTAACTTAGCTATTAAATGGCCTATACTTAGCTAAATTCTCCCCGAAATAACCTATACTTCTCTTCTTCATCTAGTATTCTTCTTCTAACTTTCTTATTTGTCATTTTGCAGATTACATTCACTTCACGGGAAGCTTGGATTATATTGATGGAATGCTTGAATATGGTTTCTTGTACCATGGCTTCATGGAAGCTTGTATTGAAACTATTGTAGTATATGGATATATATGAAACTTTGTATATGCATGGATGAAACTGGTGTAAGATATGGTTTGGTACGGATGCAACTTGCATAATATGTATGTACTGTGGATGAAAGTTATTTTAATATGGTTATGAGTACGAATTTTTTTTATTTCTGTCAAATATATATATATATATCCTGATTATTGTGAAAATTTCTGGATATAATAGAAAATAAAATAAATAGGGGCTGTTTTGAGCCTTTGCCGTCCGCCCACCGACGGCAAAGGCCATCGGGCAGACGACAAAGGGGGGAGGGCTGACGACATAGGTGGGAGGGGTTGGGTGCAAAGGTGCAGAGAGAGAGGGTCTGGGTGCCCCTTTGCCGTTGGCCTCAAACATGGCTGACGGCAAAGCGAGGAGGGTAGACGGCAAAGAGAGGAGGGCTGACGGCAAAGGTGGGAGGGAGAGAGGGGCTGGGTGCCCCTCTTTGCCGTCGGCCTCAAACATGGCTGACGGCACAGAGGGTAGGGCAGATGGCAAAGAGGAGAAGCCTGCCATTAGCACTTGACGGGAGCGTGTGTGGATCTGCCGTCCCATTTTATTTGTCGTTTGCCCCCTCATGTCAAAGATTCTTTGCCGTCCACCTTACAAAAGCAGACAGCAAATAACCTCTTCACCGGGCATTTTTTTCCCATCTAGTTTGCCGTCAGCTGACGGACGACAAAGCCTTTGCCGTCGGGTGTTCACCCCTTTGCCGTCAGCCATGGCAGACGGCAAATTCTCAGATTCCTGTAGTGAAGGGTTCCATAAATGAAGACAAGGTGTGTGTTGTTGATAACGTACATAATAAATGTTACTTATGATGACGAGATGAAATGCTACCGTTTGCCTTCCCTGGAGTGACTTCTTAACTTCCGCAGTCGACTAGCTTCTTATTCTTCCAAGTGGAAGTCTTCTGTCGAGTGGAAGGAGTAAGTCTCTGAGTGGATGCTCTACCGACTGACCCAAGGCGAGTCAGTCGGAATCTTCCTTGAAATCTTTAAGTCTTTAATGTTGTGCCCTTGGGTAGGACATGTAGGTCAAGCCTATGACCCTACCCTAGGTACATATCCCCATCAGTCATCACCTTCATCCCTTGTTATCCATCAATCCAAGATCCATAGTTCGGACCCCCTACTCGAGATCAGCCAGTTTTGACACTTAAAGTCAATCTTTCATGGACATAAGCCGTGATGGCATAGACAAGGTCGCTTATTCGTCGACCATTCGTGGGTGGAGCCCTCTGTGGTCATGCTTAGCAGTTAGCCTCTATGGGTTGAAGTTTCCATCAATGTGGACGTACGATAGCACCACATATCCAAACCATGCCAAAAAACAATGTATTTTCATTGTGTTTGGTCTTCCTATCTCTACTATCATTTACTCCCTTACACTTCCATGATACTTACTTTCCGCCGCTCAATCTCTAGATATGTATGTGTAGGATTCATTAGTTTCAACTTAACTTGTGCTAAAATCTGCTTGAACCTCAAGAGAATTAAAAATTGCATGTTCGCCATGTTAAGTGTCCATTCACCCCCCCCCCTCTCTAGACTAGTCTTCTCGATCCTACATACACCTTCTCCTTCCTACTCCTACTACCTCCCCTGTCCTGATGTGAGTGCCACAAGAGGCCCTACAACCTCCTCTCTATTTACCCCGACTCTCTGGCCTTGATTCCCTCCTCCATTTCTCTATTTTGAGCATCCTCGAGAGCTACCTGAGTTTGTCGTTGTAGCCACCGCCACTACCTCGCCGCTTCCACGTGTCCTAGAGCTCTGTGTGGATTACATCTATGTCTCCACCAACAGACTCGAAACGAGGAGTCCTAAAGATGACACCTGACTCTTCTTCCTTGCCCACGGCTATCAAATGCCCCCCGTCGATTCTGCCATTCCATCTCGGCCTCGGCATCGCATTTTGCACCATCGAAATAGTCGTGAGCCAGCCTCCTTTCCCCCTAGTCTTCTCCTCTAGAGAACCCCCTAGCTTGCATTTCCACCATGGCCTAGGTCTTCTGTCGCCATGCCTTGTTGCTACTGTCTCTACAGGTCGTGCATGTACCATCTAAGCACTTAGGCATTCTCCTTACATCGCGAGGAAGCGAACGCATGCTCGCTCTTGCCCTACTTCTCTCTACATCTGCATGCATGGGCTGGCCTGGGCATGAGCTACCGCAATTCTCAATGCCGTAACCAAGTCTGGCCACGCCAGAACGAACTGATGACACTATTACATGTGCGCACTCACAAACTACATGTGGAGATATTCAGTCATCTAGTTTGTCACCAGAATAACGTTTTTGAGCATCACTGCCATACGTGGACATCGTCTCTGATTGATCGCTCGTCAACTCTGGTTTAATTACTGTTCGTAACCCCCTTGGTCACTAACTAGTGGGCCCAGATTCCCTAATAATTTTGGCTAAATATCACTAAGTCACTAATGAACAGTGTTAACTAGATAAGTCACTTACTAGTGGGACACACTAGTGAGGTTTGACTATGTCGACCTGCTAGTGATGATGCATTATGACATCATAAATCATTTAACTAGGTTTTTTCATTTAGAAATAAATTTGCAAAATTAAAAAATTATCACAAACTTCAAGAATTCATAAAAATAATATATAACTTAGGTGAAAATAAATTATATATGCAATATGATCAAAAAATATGAGGAATATGCTTATACATGTTCATGCATGTTTGAGCAACCTAAATCCAGTGTCTAGAGAAAATCATGATTAGGGAAATTTTTAATAAATAGTTTAGATTTGGAATTGAATATGTGTTTGTACTACAATTCAATTAAAATGGATAATTATTGCATTAGAGTAAGTCAGTACCTTAATATGACATATCATTCATTTGGATGTGCATAACATTTAATGTTTTTTCCTTTTCTATTTGCTCGTGTTTGTTCCTTCTCGGTAAGACATGATTATGATGTTGTGATCGTGGAAACCGATGAAGAGAATTAATATCTTTAGAAGTTTCACGAAAGCAACCCCCCTTGAGCATTCCATTACAATCACATTCCCTCGATCCTACCATCTTTTACTACATTAGGACAACAATGATTCAACTATTACTTGTTATGGTAGTTGAACCCATTCCCGTGCATGACCTGTCATTGTCAAAGTAAATAGCTAGACCTTTCCAGCATGATTAGGATTTTCTTGAGCCATGTAGTGACTTCATCCATTCCATGTATTCTATGCTTAGAGTTTTTTCGGGTCTCATCCATCTAGGAGATAAATTCGAATGGTTGCGCTCATGTCCTACTGATGAGAGTTAAGTATGCGAACTCGTTTTGGTAAAGGTAACGATGAGAGGCCATGCTGTCATCCCGAACAAAACCATGGTATTATAGACCTGAGGTTAACAAACCTCAATGGTGGACATGCAGCATGGCCCTTTTCAAAGGATAATCCAAGGAGGCCCCTCGACACTGCGGGGATGATGTCGCTTGCTACAAAAGAATAATACGGGGGGCAACAAAACTTAGCCAACATGGTAAGCACCTCGCAAAGCGTCCGAGAAAGTCATGTCCAAACATGTCTTGACTTGGCAAGGAAGCAATAATCTTGCTATCACGCAAGAGGATAGTGTCGAGTTATCTTACCTTTGTAGGATACGCCAGCAAAAGGATGGAGGGTGAATGACTAGTTGTCGGTGCACCCTCCTCGCTCCAGAAGCCACCGCCCCTCTCGCCCAATCGCCCTCAAGTCACGAGCGGAACATGGAACCGCCCTGATCCGCCAATGCATGCAGGGGCGGGGCCATCCACGCCCACGGCTTTTGAGGCCACGATCGCCACTTGTTCGACCGCCCCCTGTGCATGTCCTACACATCGCAGAGGCGTTTTCAGGGAATAAAGGGGCCATCATGCGCACGCCGCGCACCCTCCCACTTCACGCGTTCAATTCACGACGTGGGGAAAGAAAGCGTGTAACGGCTCGATTCCGATAAGCTCGGCACCTGCAAGTCCGCACACCACTTTGGGCCTGGCCCAACAACGCCTCACATGCGTGTGTGGCCCATGACCGGGGGCTCCTGTCGGTGCACTAAAGACTGGGTCTCCGGTGCCCCGGACTAGTGCGCGGACGCCAACAGCCCATCTGCAGCGGCAAGGCGCGTCGCCGGGGCTTAGCGCAGAAGCAAGACTCAGAAGCCACCAAGAACATATCGCAAGCCCCCCGGCAAGCCCTCGCTTGCTGGGAAAGAAGAAGAGACCCCGGCAAGAGCTCCCTACTGGGGGGGATAGACAATGCAATGGCAAGACCCTCCCGCCAGGTAAGAATGACTGAGCCCCGTCAAGATATTCTTGCCAAGAAGATTGACAAGGCCTCGGCAGGCCGTCGCCTCCTTGCCGAGAGGAACAAGAAGAGCCCCGACAAGGTAACCCTTGCCGGGAAGGAAGAGAATGCCCGAGGAGAGGCGCGGTCCCAGGGCACCCTCGCCACCTATGAACGCCTCCACCGACGAAAACGCCACTACCGATGCATGGACCACGAGTCCACCCGCACGCCAGCGCAACACCCCGAAGTTGCCACATGTGGGTACGTGTCAAAACCCCCCTGACGAGGTCACGGTAGCTTGTTGAAGAATTTAATGCACCGCAGTAACACTGTGACTGTCGGTCGGCGCTGTTCCACTCGTGAACCACCATTCACCCACTGAGCCACTCTGGTGACCCCTTCGCCTATAAAAGGAGGCCCGAGGCTCGGTAGTAGGGACTTTTGGATTTTTGACCAATCAAAAGGTTGTAAGAGGGATAGATCTACAGTAACCTAAATCGAATAACTAAACATCTGCAGGAGTAGGGTTTTATGCACAACGCGGCCAGAACCTGGGTAAAAAACGACCTTGCCAAGCCTTGACTGTTTGTTCTGCTCTTGCCGCGATCCCTCTCCCCGCCAAATCAGCATAAGACGACCCTTGGAGCCACCATAGGTGTCAATCCTTCACCGACACTAGCCAATATGCATGGTCTCTGGCAAGGCCTCCATTGGGATAAGGTCACTCATAGTGGCTACAAGTCAGTTTACCTACTCCCTATGATGATACACGAGCAATACCCCGGTGCAGCCCATGCTGTATGAGGGGAATGCAGGGTTAATACTGTGGTATAATATGCTGCTCCAATAGCCATCATCACCTCACATACAAGTG
The DNA here is from genome assembly GCF_904849725.1 of Hordeum vulgare subsp. vulgare. Classification (NCBI taxonomy): domain Eukaryota; kingdom Viridiplantae; phylum Streptophyta; class Magnoliopsida; order Poales; family Poaceae; genus Hordeum; species Hordeum vulgare. The sequence goes on from NC_058520.1 coordinate 311,526,903, forward strand.
TGTGGTGAGAGACCATACCGTGTCAGTACAAGTTGTATCCCCTTGCTACTTGTAAGATGCATTGGGATTTTCCTCGAATAGGAGGGGAGATGTGGCACGGTAGAAATAAGTATTTCCCTCATTGAGAAGCAAGGTTATCGAACTAATAGGAGGACCACGCAAATGCCCGTCTTCAGTACCTACACACAAAAGAACACATACTTGCACGTAACACGGGCAAGAGGGTTGTTAATCCCCTTGAACTCGTTACTTGCAAGCGATAAGTAGTGATAGATAGATACTATAAATACTAACAAAATTACATAATATAAATAAAAAAATATTTTTCGTGTTTTTGCAATTTGATTTGTGAAGACCAGGGGCCATTATTTTCACTAGAGGGTTCTCTCTCATAGAAAGCATGTAGTGGGTAAATAAATTATTATTGGGAAATTGTAGAAAAGCGGATATACATGCAATATTTATTCATGGCAATGATCACACATATATGCATCACGTCTCGAAGCAAGTAGACCGACTCCTACCTGTATCTGCTACTATTACTCCACTCATAAACCACTATCCATCATGTGTCTATAATATGATGTAAAACAGAGTAACGCTTTAAGCAAGATGACATGATATAGACAAAGTAAATACTGCTAAAAGGAATAAACCCCATCATTTTATAATTAATGGAAGCAATTCAAACATGTGTCTTGTCCCTTTCTGTCACTAGGATTGAGCACCGTATGATTCCCCATTACAACGCACCACTCCCGTTGAAGCTAAATCAATCTAGTTTGCCAAACCAAACTGATAGATCGCAAAGAAATACAAAGCTATCTTAATCATGCATATATATAAGATCAGTGAAGACTCAATATACTTTCATGAATAATCTAAACATAAACATAAAGTTCATCGGACCCCAACAAACACACCGCAAACGAGTTATTACAAAAGATAGATCACCACGGGAATCACGATGATCTTGCCAATGAACAACATATAGAGATAGAGAGATAGTCATCTAGGTACTAACTACGTATCCGAATGTCTATCGTCAACTGCTCACACATAACTATGGGAGTAACAAGATTGATGTAGAGGCCCTCCTTGATCGAAACCCCCTTCAATAGGGCATGGGAACAAGGCTCGAGATGGGCACACGATGGAACAAAAGCTTGCGTCAGTGGAAAAATTGTTCTAGGAGGCTCTCTAGTGTTTTCCCAATATATGTGAATATATAGCAAAGAGATCAGGGACACAGGTGGTGGGAGATGAACCGAAGTCATCATGGTGCACTCACCCCCTGGGCACGCCCTGTTGGCTTGGCACCACCTCGTGTGGCCTCTGGTCTCCCTCTGTGGGAAACCCGACTGGTAAGTCGAGATCGCCGGGCCCAGTGATCCCAAGGATCAATGCTCACTGAACACAGATACTGAATAATAGAGTCTTACATCCATACATACCGTTTGATACAATAAATGACCACTTCAGTCGAGTCTTACATACATAGGGCCTTAAAGGCCAAAGCACCAAACTAGACCAATAACGGAATTATAGGTTGAAAGCTTGAACCCATGCCATCAGCCTTAACCTACAGGAATTCTGACTGGGAAGCGTCCTAGCTCGCAAGAACGTCACCGAGTTAATCTTCACCATATCCTGTCTTTCACACCTGGTCAATGAAATAACCAGTGGCAAGCCAATGAGTACTTTGAATGTACTCGCAAACAGCCCATGATACGAACAATGAAACTGAAGGATGACAGTATCATGCATCTTTAGTGTAACTCATCTGGGTGGAATGATCGTGTATAAGCATCCAGCTAAAGAATTACTTTTGAAGAACAGGTTACAGATATCAACATATCTGCTAAGGGTTGAACCATCCAGGTTCACCCTATATGCCAAGTCATCGGACTTGTCATAACCTCAGTGTATTAATGAGGGCTAAACCATCCGGGTTTACCCTATATGCCAAGTCACCGAACTTGGTCATATTATTACTCTCATAACAACACCTTTTCAACACCACACACACACACACTTGGTTTATGCGGAAACGCTGGACATAGTTTAAGCAGCACCACCCAACTGTCCTTGACCGTGGACACGGCTATTCGAATAGTTTGACACTCTACAGAGGTAGTACGCTTGACCCACGAGATCCGGGAAACTTCCGTGTCATCCACGACTCGCGGTATATCATATATACCCGAGGTAAGTACCCGATCATCATCTTTCCCCTGACGATACTAGACAAAGAGGTCCACTCGATTGGTACCCAGCCCACATGTTGTACGTCTTACGAGCACCGACTCTAGACAGTATCAACCACAGGGACCAACGGTGTGCGTGGAACTCATAATAATGGCATAGTCATCCTACCTTGCACGACCCCATCACGAGAGTGACGACAATTACTCCCGCCACTAGTAATGTGGCTCTTTGCTAGCACCGACCAGAGTAATCAACAAAGCCCCGTCACATAAAGGGGTATCGTGGTCGTACTGGTAAGGTTGGGACAGCTGATACATCATAAATCTAATCCCATTTCCGAAACCATACTCACACAAAAACACCGGTGCATCACTTCACCAAAAGTGATCACCAACTCATCATCACCCTTGGGCATTAGTGGCACCCGACGGGTTTTCATAAACTCTTGATTTAACTCATCATCATGCTCATGATAATATGCTTCTATCTTTACTTGTCAACATGGTATTAGCATGACCCTCAAGGGTCTAGCTCAGTGCAATGATCTTATAACTTTACTAGTCAACATGACAGTAGCATGATCCTCATAGATGGTAGGGTCAAGCTCATCATGTTTGTGCTTCGAGGAGCCATATGTATAACATCACTATCATGCAAGTGCTTCGAAGAAGCCTTCGGTACCATCACACCAACGATGAACCGGCATTATGATCACATGCAACGGAAAATACTTGCTATTCTAGCATGCATCAATTCATATGCTCAAGTCATGGTCAAAGGGCTGCTTGCCTTGCTCACGTAAGTCCTCGGGGTCTTCGAGGTCTTTTGCTCCAACTCCGAATACTCCGTCTACCGTTAACTATCGTCGGAAACAACTATAGTTAGCCATATAGCAAGCAGAATAAAAGTGTTCTATAAATAGAAGTTTTATTTTTCTGGGACCTCTCTGGTCATAAGAAAAATACCTGAAGCTTCTCACAGGAGATTTGAATCATCAAGGATTTTTTAATAGGTGAAAGGAGCAATAGGTGGCCATTGAATAAGCCAACAGAAATCAATCTGTTAAAAATGAGTGTAGGCACCCATTTAACAGAGAATTATTTTAGAAATATTTAGGAAGTGGTTTCACTGGATTTGGAGATGGTATCAATATTCTAGAGATTTTACAATGAGGAATAAATAGCAATAGGAGCTATTTATTGATTGCAACAAAAGTAAGTCACACAAAAATGTTGACCAGGGTTCCAAAAATATATAAGGATTTTAGAAGGCTCTGGGAGTTTGAATCACTCCATTTGGAGTTGATTTGAATCTGCTAGGAATTTTGAAAGGTGGGATATTTTATATCCAGATTGGGATTTTAAATAAAACACCATAGAAAGTTGGGAGGGAAAAATGTGCAAAGCACTTATTTGGATAGGCCTCATTTTTAGGATCCTCCAGAAATTTGAATCAATGAAATTGGAGTTAGTATGAATTTATGGGAGATTTTACAAGTTTAAGAAATATGGAAAAAGATAAAAGGGCTCAACTTCTCGGACTAACTAGCGCCTAGGGAGCTGGATAGGCCTTCGGGCCGGCCCAACAGCTCGTTCCGGCCAGGGAGGAGGCCACGCCGAAGGCGCCTTCTGGGAGTGCGGCTTCGCAACGGGGAGGCGACAAGAAGGGAAACCCGCTTACACTTAACCGCGCGGGCCCAGCCGCTGTTTCGCTTACAGGCGGGCCCCGCTCGCCAGGGCCTTCTTCTTCCTCCCGCTCGGGCAGGGAGGAGCAGACGAGGAGGGGCAGCCGCGCTGGCCCGGTGCCTCCGGCCAGCTCCGGCCTAGGCGAGCGCACCGGTGGCTCGGGGGGCCGCACCGCAGTCACCGCCCACGCCTGGTGCCAGCAGTGGAGCCTCGGGGCAGTTGGCCCACGACCACAGGGGAGGGCCGCGATGGTAACCGTGGGGAGCTGCACCCCGACCACCTGGAGGGATAGGAAGGAGGGAAAAGGAGGTGCGAGGCCCGTAGGTTGCTCCTGGAGGCGCAAGGTGGAGAGGGGAAGGCTGGGGGCTTGGATTCGAGCGGATGCCGTCGAGGGAGCTTCGGCCATGTGGTGGAAATGGGGCATGGGAGGAGAAATGAGGGCGCCCGAAGGTTCAAGGGAGAGAGGCGAAACGAGAGAGAGACAATGAGGGCTCGGGGGAGAGGTATAGCCGAAGGGCTACGAGGGGAGCTCAGATCCGCCTCTGGTGCTCATTGGCATGGCCGACACACGCGGCCTGAGGTTCTTGGAGTCTACCTAGCGTCGTGGAGGGGGTGAAGGATGCTCTGCGGCGCTCTGGGACACGCTCCCCTCGCTGCACCCAAGCTGTAGCTAGAGTCCAATGGTGCAGAGCACCGTTTCAGCATGCCAGGGAGGTGGTCACCACCCCACCTGGTGTCTTGGGCCACACCTTGGCCAGGCCAAGGTGTCAAACATGCAAGGCATGCTTGCCACGATGTACTGGTGAAGTTTGGACCAAGTTGGAGCTGTCTAGGTGGGGTTTTGACTGCTGTTAAGTTTTCAGCAGCAAACTTAGGGCTACTAATGAGGGCACATACATGAGAGAAAATGGGGAATAGACATGTATAGAAGTCTTAGGCATGGAAGGACTACACATCTGCAAAAATTCAGCTCAAGGAAGGAAGTGTAGCTAGCACTTGCTGTACAAAGTTACTTTTCAGCCAGAAATGAACTTGAGGAGGTGCTGCTCATTTTCTCCACATGAGCATGCCATATCTTGGTTCTAAATGAAGCCTTGGAATATAATGGATGCTCTGGAAAGAGTTGGGGGTGATAGCTTAAGCAGAATAATGGAAAGAAGGGTAAAACAGTGCTGCCAAGGGTGAAAATGAGAGAAACTCACAAAGAGTCCTTCCCCAATAATTGACTAGTGGCCATGGGAAAGTTACTGGATGTAAAATATGACTATGTGATGCTGTGGTAGAAATTTGAGCTCAAGGGTAAAAGTGGAAGGGGCAAAAGAAGCCAAATTAGTGAGTGCACACAAGGTGTTTGATATGTGGTTGGGCCACCAGATGAATTCCAAAGGCTTTGAAACTTAGCAGGGTCAAACAATAGATGAAAATAGGCTTGCACACCAAATTTTGGATTTTCTGGAGGAGTTTTCCAATATAGACTTGAAAAACCCTAGAAATGGGCAGATATGGGTTTCTGCTTAGAACCCTATTCAAATGAATTCCCACAAATCCAATATTTGTTGTAGGGGCATTATTTGAGCATTAAGGCATGCACAAAAAGTTTTAGGTCAATTGGACAAACTTTATAATGTAAAGTTTGTCAAAGTCAGAAATCAACAAAGAGGGTTTTGAGGATCTTAGGACAAGTTCCTCTATTCTCCTTGGTGTACTACTTGGTGCGGATGCCTTATTGGAGTATTAGAACATGTCCACCAAATTTGAGCACAATTGGAGACACTTCACAATGTAGAGTTACTCAAATTTGATTCTGGACAGATAGGGTTTTAGGGTGATTAGGGGATCCAAATCAACTTGGATTGAAATGAAACTTGGCAATATCATCAAGAATATCATAGATAACATGCTAGAATTTTACTAGAATTTATTGAGAATATTTCTATTTTTGGAGGGGTTTGCCCAATATTGTGAACATGACCATGTGTAGAAACTCATAAATATGGAATAAATATATCCAGTAAGTTTCCCTAAATTTTCTGAAATACTTTGAAGGTAATAAAATTAACTTTCCTTCATAGGAGACCATTTCTGGCCTCATGGAAGGGCTTTTAAATAAAATACTAAAATAACTTTTAAAATAACAATATGATGGTTTTTGGAAGAAATTTTGATAATAGGTTTTAAATAAAATAATTGGTGCAAAAGAATTTTCCTAGATTGAGGACTTGTAGTACAAACCTCATCTCAGGGGTTTGAAAGTTTAATTGAAAGAAAAGCATTTTGGTGAAAATAATATTTGGTAAAAATAGTTATTTGTTCTAACACATGGCATGATCATTAGGAAGGAGGTCATGGAGTGAGGAGGTGATTAGGAGGATGGCAGGAATTAATTGGGATCAATCACATGCAATTAAACAAACATGCAAACAATAGTCACTCCAAGCATCACAAGCATTCACAAAAAACATTAATTGGTCCTAAATTTTGAAATAAGTTACTTAATCAGGAAGGCCAAAAATGGGGTGTTACACCCTCTAAAGCTTCTAGGTCTTACTTATGTCGAGAAAAAATCATCAAGAAGTTTTGGGGTATTTGGACTTCTTTTTTATAGTATTCCACAAAGGCCAAAAGCATGCAGAAAACAACAACTAGCATTGGGCACTAGGTTAACCGGATAGTGCTCAAAAATTATATATAACATCATATAAATTCTTATAAAACATCTAAGATTGATAATATAATACCATGGAACAATCAAAAACTATTGATACGTTAGAGACCTATCAGCATCCCCAGGCTTAATTCATTCTCTTCTTCGAGTAGGTAAATGATAAAAACATAATTTTATATGTGACATGCTACCTAACATGTAATATCTTTGAGATATGATCATTGAGAAATGATGAATCAATAAACATCAACATAGTAATATCCATAGACATAAGTGACAAAATCATCCATTTTCAAAATGTAAGATCCAAAAAGAATGTTTACTCCTGATTCCTTTTATCATATTCACATGGCATGGATCCATCACTACCACATATATACAATGTCAATCACTGATACATCTCCAACGTATTGATCATTTATGAAATATTCAACCCATATTGACCTATGTTTAGCATATTTTTATATGGCTTTGATGCACTTTTTGTGATTTATTTGGAACTAGCTCAGACTGACATTGTTTTCACCACAATTATCGTGGTGTTGTGTTTTTGCAGAAAATGAAAGTTACCGGAATTACCCGAAACTTTTTTTTTGAGTAAATAAGTAATATTGGAGCAAAGAACCACCGGAGGGGAGCCACTTGTGGGCCACAAGCCAATAGGGCGCCCCCTAGGTCGCGCCCTAATGGCTTGTGAGGCCCACGTGGCTCTATTTGGCATGATTCCAATGGTGAAAATCCTATATATACGAGAAACTCCAAAAATATAGTGGGAACTTCTTCTCCGCCGCTGGAACTCTCTGTATCAATGAAAAATACATCTAAAGCCTTTCCAGTACCCTACAAGAGAAGGGAAACCATCTTCGGTGGCCATCACCATCATCCCGGTGGAGGCCATGATGAGGAGAGAGTAGTTCAATCTGTCTCTCGTGTTCTTGAGATGGCATGATCTTTATATCTCACGGGGCTTGTTAATCTTATTGGATCATATGAAGTTTTTCCCTACTACCTTGTTGTGATGAATTGAATCTTTCCCTTGAAGATCCCGTTATGTTGGATTGAATATTTTGGTTTGACAACACTTGATGTATGTCTTGCATGCATATGCCCATAGTGAAACTAGGGTATTCAAGTGATTCACTCGATATATGTTATGGCATGAACTTGCGAATGACGGTGACCTTGGGGATCTATGTAGAGGGGTTAATTGCATGTTTTCATACTATGTTCTCCCATAGAAATCTTGTTGTCCTCCTTGAAGTTATTTATGTTGGATTGAATATCAAGAATCTGAAATATTTTGATGCATGTCGTATAACTAGCCCACGGATACTTGAGGTGACATTGGAGTATCTAGGTGACATTAGGGTTGATTGATATGTATCATGGGTGTTATTTTAGTACAAATTATAGGGCAGTTGTGACACTTATAGGAATAGCTCAAAAGATTGATCACAAAGAATAACTTTGAGGTAGTTCTACTACCTACATCAATTTCATCTTATTCTTCTCTGCTAGATAGGAAATTTGGATTGATTCTTTGTTGCACGTTGAGGGATGATCATATGATTCTATTATGTTAGCATTGTTGAGATATTACACTAGTGAAAGTATGAACCCTAGGCCTTATTATCAAGCATTTAGAAAATATTTTTCTCTCTATTTTACACTTGCTTCCTTGATGTCCTTATATTTTTATATTACAAAAACCTATATCTACTATCCATACTACACTTGTATCACCATCTCTTCGCCGAACTAGTGCACCTATACATTTTTCCATTGTATTGGGTGTGTTGGGCACACAAGAATTTTTTTGTATTTGATTGCAGGGTTGTTTGAGAGAGACCATCTTCATCCTACACCCACACAGATTGATAAACCTTAGGTCATCCACTTGAGGGAAAATTTATACTGTCGTACAAAACTTTGCACTTTGAGGCCCAACATAGTCTACAAGAATAATGTTTTGTTGTAGACATCATGCTATTTTTTGGCACCATTACCGAGGAGGTGAGTGCTTGAAGGTATATCTTTAGATCTTGCAATTGAATATTTTAGTTTCTTGTTTTTCACTAGTTTGGTTTCATACAATAAAACTACAAAAAATGGAATTTAGGTTGCCTCAATGGTTCGCCCTTTCAATGTATTTCGTGAAATGATGATTCAGAAAATTGTGCTCAATTGCTAGAGCCAGAATTTATGAAAATGCTTAATGTGAAATCCTTGAATGATGAGCATGATAAAAATATTGTTCGGATGAATTCTCTGAATGTTTGATGAAGATATATTTAGTCCCCCTACTTGTGATGATGATATTTACTATGATTATAACATGCCTCCAATGTATGAGGATTATTGTGATGACACGTATGCTATAAATAATAAGGATAACCATGAAAATTGTCATCATGATTTCAATTTTCAAATGGATTATATCAATCAAGTATCTCATGATAGTTATTTTGTTGAGTTTGCTCCCACTACTATGAATGAAATTTTTTTGCTTGTGCGGGTAGTAATAAAAGTTCTATGCTTGTGCATCATGAAAAGAATGCTTTATGTGATAGTTATATTGTTGTCCTTGATGATGCTACAGAAAATTATCATGTGGGAGGAACAAATGCTTGTAGGAATTGCAATAATATCATGTTTCCTCCCTATGTGTTCAAAGTTTTGAAGTCATGCTTGTTTTGCCTTCCTATGCTAGTTGATTCTTGCTCCGATAAATTGTTTGCTCACAAAATATCTATGCATAGGAAGAGGGTTCGACTTAAATGTGTTTGTCATATGCTTCATGATGCTCCTAATTTGTTTACATTCATTACTTTTACGCGAGCATCATTGAAATCATTATGCCTAGCTAAAAGGCATTAAAGAAAAGATCTTGTTGAGAGACAACCCAATATTTATCCTTTCTATTTTTCTGTGTTCACATGATTGAGCTACTATATTAATCATATGTTGTGCTTTTATTTCAATAAAGTTCCAAGTAAAGCCTTCCGGATAGTGTGGATACTTGCTAGTTTGATTCTGTGTAAAAACATAAACTTTTACGCCCAGTGCATAATTGCTATCACTTTACTAGTGTATCAAAAAATTCTGAATTTTTTACACATATTTTATATGCAAATTCACCGCGTTGTCCTAATTTTAAATAATTTTTAGAGTTAGGGAAGTACGGTGTCCATTCAGATCTTCATAGACTGTTCTGTTTTCAACAGATTCAGTTTTGCATGTATAGTTTGCTTATTTGAATGTTTCCATAACTTATTTGGTGATATAAGTTCTAGGAATGGTAGAATATAGTGGGTATAATGTGTTAAAATTTATGAAACTTGTCATGACAGTACCTAAGTGAATGATCTATCTTTATTACACTAACCCATGTCATGAAGTTCCATTAAGTTTTGTGTGATTGAAGTTTTCAAGTTTTGGATGAGATACCGATATGAGGTGAATAAGGAGCAGCAATAACCTAAGTTTGGGGGTGCTCAAGGCAGCTCCAAGGTAATATCCAAGGAAGACTCAAGTGTCCAAGCTTGGGGATGCCCCGGAAGGTAATATGTGTTTTGTTTGGAGCATCATTTCATTTTGTTGTTCTATGTTAGGTGTTATTTATAATCTTGTTTTTCAATAAAATTGTCCAACAATTTCCTTTAGAATGTTTGAATTGCATGCTTGATGTGTGCTGTACAAAAACATAAACTTTTGTTGTAGTATTTGAATTATAGAATTTTACTAGAAGTTGGAATGATTCTCAATTTTTTACACAGTACTTTCATATAAATTATTTCTCATGTACTAAATTTCATAAATTTTGGAGTTACATAAATACACTTTTTAATTGATTTCTACGGGTTGTTCTATTTGGACAGATTGATGACATAGTTTTGTTATCTAATTATCCTAGAGATTTCATGGATTATATTGGTTGATATAAAATGTTGAAATGATAGTAAATGGTAGAGAATATTTTAAAAATATCATGCAACTTGTCATTTCAGTACATAAAGAGTTGATTTATTCTTATTTGCACTAACCTATCGCACGAGTTCTTTTCAAGTTTTGTGTGGATGAAGTTTTTAAGACTTAGGTGAAACTAGGATATGATAGGATTGAGAGAGATATAAAAGCTCAATCTTGGTGATTCCCAAGGCTCACCAAGCAAATATTTCAAGAGGTCTCAAGAATCTAAGCTTGGGGATGCTATGCACCCCACCTCTCTTCATCAAACAAATATCGGTTAGCCTATGTTGAGCCTAATTTTTTATTTGTCCACATGATTTATGCTATTCTTGCAATGAATTTTTCTGTTATTTGCTGTCTAAATAAAATGCTCAGATCTTAAAATATTTATTAATACAGAGTCCTCACATAGCTACTTAATTATTTGACTACTTGTTGATCTTTACTTATATCTTTTTGAGAGTAGTTTGATGTTTACTCTTGTGCTTCACTTATATCATGATAGTAAATTGTGAGTAAATTAAATATCATCAATCTGAAGTTATCCATGTGCTTTATGCTTAGTAGTAGTTTCACATTTGGTTCAGAAAGTAAAATCTATTATATTTTCACAATCATAGTATTGGTCATACAAGCACTTCATGAATGATTAGTATAATAAAGAGAATTTCCACATCAAATAAATTATCTTGGAAATCTTTTATGATTGTGAATGTCCAAAAATTATATTCAACCTTGATCAAATAGTTGAAGTTGGACAAGGAAGGCAATGTAGTGGTTATGTTTGTATAGAATTTATATGTTATGGATCCTCCAACATATGGTGCTTGTTTTGAACCTTTTGCTAGCCAAAACTTCGTACTAAGTAGAGATACTACTTGCGCATCCAAATACTTGAACCAATATTATTCTATGAGAGTCCACCATACCTACCTATATATGGTATGTTACTGCCATTTTCAAATAAATTTGCATGTGCCACCTCTAAAGATTCAAATAAAAATATATTTTGTGTGCCCGTTCCACTCATGGAGAGACGACGTTCATTATCTTCCACGCTAAGCGAGTTATTATCAAGATGAGTATTTATCCACTTGTCAAAAAGGATTGCTGGTCCTACATAACACAAAAATAAATAAACAAGAACCCCCCCTAGAAATTTGATTGATTGGAGGGCACCCGTGGATACGGTTAGCCATGGAATGTGTTGGAATTGTTGAGGGGGAGTAAAATTCCATTTCTTTTTGGGAAACGCAAATAATGTGATTAGCATGGAAAATATTGGAAACTCTGTTGTGATGTTGACATGAAAGGCACACCACTCAAAATTACATATTCTTCTCTGTTTTAAAACAATGAGCTCTAGCACCTCTGCAAATCCCTGCTTCCCTCTGCGAAGGGACAATCTATTTACTTTCATGTTACTTACTTTTCATGTTGAGTCAACTTCTTATTCCAACCTTAGTCTATTAGTTGACAAGCACCATGTGGTGGTGAAAGATCCAAACTTATATATCCAGTCAAGTATATCTGATTATGATTCATTATCGCAGACAACTATCTTTATGATAAGTTGTAATAGCCTAGAACCAATGCTCCATAAGATTCCCCTTGTATTCCATTGTTGTCGTGTGGTTCTTTTGTTTTTCACATTCATCATCGGATCATGCGCATCATCTGCATTGCATCAGAATTCCGTTGTCGTCATTTTTCAAAACTTGCATCCTTTATGAGTTTTCGGTTCTCTCAGTTCTCGTGAACGACCATTTCATGACAAACCACACAAGCACATGCCCGCGACATCGCTAAAACAATGTTTTTAAAAGTGTGTATAAAATGTCCTTAGAATGGGTTTAAAACTGGTGTGCGATCCTAATATAGTGTAGGTAGATAGCTAATGCGTCTCCATAGTATCTATATTGTTTTATTGCTTCATGACAATGTTCTACAACCTTCGTATACTTTTGGCAACATTTAATATTAATATTGGGACTAACTTACTTATCCAGTGCCCAGTGCTAGTTCCTGTTTGTTGCATGTTTTTGTTTCACGGAATATCCATATCAAACAAAGTCGAAACGCAACAAAATTTAATGGATAATTATCCTGGAATATATGTTATTTTTGGGAGTTGGAATCAACGTCAATGGAGGCCACCAATCTCCACTGGATACCTGGGCGTGGCCCATATCCCCTAGCGTGGTGGTGGTGGTTAGTGGCCACCCCATTAGTTGGTTATGTCTCTACTTCTAGCGCAAGAAAGATAAAATATGGAAAACAATCGTGTAAAAATTTGAGCCTGATCGAAGTTATGTATCTCCGGGAATTTAAGAAACAGTGAAGGGCTAGAAAACCGAACATGAAAGATAAGAGAATAGAGAGGGAGATCCAATCTCGGAGGGGCTCCTGCCCCTCGGCTGCCATGGAGGCTATGGACCATAGGGGGAACTCCCCTCCCATCTAGGGAGTCCAATGAAGAAGAAGAACGAGGGGGGTCTCTCCCCCTCTCTCCGAGTAGCACCGGAGTACCGCTGGGGCAAGGAGCGTGACAGTGATCTACATCAACAATCTCAACACCGCCAACACCAACTCTCTCCCCCTCTATGCAGCGGTGTAACACCTATTTTCCTACTCTAACTCTCTACTTAAACATGGTGCTCAACACTACATACCATTTCCCAATGATATGTGGCTATCCTATGCTGTTTGAGTAGATCCATTTTGTCCTATGGGCTAATTGGTGAAATTGTTATGATTGGTATAATTTTCTTGTGGATATGTTGTTGTACTTTGGTGCCTATCATATGAGCGCACGTGTGGATCACACCATAGGGTTAGTTGTATGTTGATAGGACTATGCATTGGAGGGCAAGAGTGACACAATACTTCATCCTAACATAGAAATTGATGCATACAGGATTAAAGCGGAACCAATATGCATCATAATGCTATGGTTAGGTTTAGCCTCAGTGAACGTTATAGCTACGGATGCTTGCTAATAGTTCCAATCATAACTGCACAGAAATCCAAGTAAGGGATGACATGCTCGGAGTGACCTCTCCCACATAAAAACTTGCTATCGCTCTAGTAACGTTGTCAATTGCCTAGGGACATATCCTTCACTTTTGTTACAAAAAATCTTGGTACTACACTACTATATTTATTATCTTATAATTTATTTATAGTTTTAATCTCGCAAAGTACTTCTAGTTTTATTCTGGTTTTAGGTAAAGAAAACATTAAGTATGAGTAGAGTTGTATCAGTAGTTCATAGAACTTGAGGGAATATTTATTCTACCTTTAGCTCCTTGTTGGGTTTGACACTCTTACTAATCGAAAAATCTAACAAAGGATCCCCTACACTTGTGGATTATCACTAGCCTCCTAAATTTTGTCGCATTCGGAGTTTGTTTGATACCAGAACCATTAAACCTATAGCGGCACTATAGCTAGTCTAAATCGCACACGTTTCAGTATTTTAAACTCTGTTGCCAGGCTGCCAGTTTCCCCTCTCTTCTCATGCCTAGACTCTCAGCACAGTGCACCGACCTACTCGCAACCTTGTTCGATAACCTCCCGATACCCGAAACATACGTTCGTGACCATTGGATTTGGATCAACGCCGTAATACCCCAAACTATCATCGGTTTGTCAATCGGACTCCCTAACTCAGTTATTCTTAACTATCATATCTAATCGGAGGGACCAGATGGCCCTAAATCTAACCCACTTTCTGTATATAGTCCACCCTAGTCTATTTTGGACAAGCCATAGACCCTAGGCAGACCAACTCCCTCTTTTTCCTAATCCCGTCGCCAATCCTCTTGTCCCCTCTTCCTTGGTTTGTCCTCTCGATCCAACCGCCACCCACCTCGATTTCCTCATCGGGCCAACCACCTTCTCCTCTCCTATCCACTCACATCCAGCCCTAATCACCGTCTTCCTGAGCGGACGCGTCCACGCCCCCATAGGAACCGTGCCACCGGAGCAGCAATGAGGCAAGCGCCCAAGTCAGTCGCGCCCCAAGTCCTCCACCTCCCGCGAGTAGCAACCCCAGCCCAAGCTGGAGCTCGCCTTCGCCGATAACCAGCAATTGCAGCTGTGACCCCGTGGGCCTGGCCTCTTCCTCCTAGCTCTGCCCGCCCCAAGCTCCCCTCCATGATGCACCTCCTCACCAGCTCGTTAGTAGTTGAAGATGCCTACTAATAGTTCCAATCATAAGTTCATAGAATTCAAAGTAAGGGATGACATGCTAGTAGTGGCCTCTCTCACATAAAAACTTGTTATTGGTCTAGTAACATACAACCACATGAATTGCCTAGGGACAAATCCTTCTCTTGTGTTACAAAAAAGCTTGCTACTCCACTACTATATTTGTTATCTTGCCAATTATTTCTAGTTTTATCTCTAGTAGTACTTCTAGTTATTCTTGTTTTAGGGAAAAGAAACATTAAGTGTGCGTAGAGATGTATTAGTGGTCGATAGAACTTGAGGGAATATTTATTCTACCTTTAGCTCCTTGGTGGGTTTGTCACACCATGTTTTCACCTCACTTCAATAGTAGTTTGAAAACCTGAGTTTATTAAAAAAATCATAAACCAATGGTGTGAGTGCCATGATTGTCATTGTGTGTTTGTATGCATGAATGACTGGATTCAAAAACCATATTTTTATAACATGATTATTCTCAAAAGATTCTTTTCTTATTTTGACTATTTTTAAAACCTTGCTTTGGGTTTGCACTACAAGTCCCTGATGGAAGGGAGTGCCTTTACCCAAAGATGGTAATCTGGTTTTAGAACTATTTTTACTCTCCAATATCATAAAATAATTATTTTTCAAATTATTTTCCTATTTTATATGGATGTCCATTTCTAAGGCGAGAAATGATATTTCTATATGAAAAATTACTTTTGTGCCTTAGAAAAATCTGAGAAAATTTAGAGACACTTAGAGGACATATATTTTCCATACATAAGATTTTCAACCCCTAATTGTATTCAAAATATTTGAGCAAGCCCTTGAAAACAAACTCTGCCTGTTTTCACCTTTTGAAATATTTCCATAGGAAATATTTCTAATAAATCCCTAGAAAATTCTAGCAACCTTCCCAAGCTATATTTGGTGGCCACACCAAGTTTCCCTTCATTCCAAGGTGGTTTTGTTCACTAAGTTATCCTAAAACCCTTTGTGTCCAGAATCAAGTTGAAACATCTCTACATAGCAAAGTTTATCCAAATGGCTTGAAACTTTGTAGGAGTGTTCAACACCCCAAATGAGGAGTCTCTGCCAAAAATGGGATTTGCGGGGGGTAATCTACCCACATTCTCTTTGGAATGGACAAACCTGTGCATTTGGGGGTGATTTCAAGTTTGCATTGCCAAACTTGTACAATGAAGCTCAAATTTGGTGGAGCATCCTACTTTTGCATAAAACCTAGTCCTGTTAACTTTCATCACAAGTGGTGAAGTGTAGCTATCTCAAACACCTGTCGAACACCTTTTGTCAGATTAGTAAAACAACTCCTACCTCACTCCACACCTATACACATTCCTTCAAGCTCATAGACCAAACAGCTAGCACCACTCCCCAACTGTAGGTGAGTGGCCCCTCCTAGAATCCAAGCAAAAGAGACAAAAACACCATTCTAATATCTGGTTCAAGTCTGGCATCACCTCATTAATCACTTCCATTGACCAGCAGACAGTCTCTCAGCTCTCAAATGGCTAAGGATCTTCCAACCCAGGCCCCGGACAAGCCAGACACGGCCAAGGCACCCCAAAGCGTGCCAACAT
The DNA here is from genome assembly GCF_904849725.1 of Hordeum vulgare subsp. vulgare. Taxonomy (NCBI): domain Eukaryota; kingdom Viridiplantae; phylum Streptophyta; class Magnoliopsida; order Poales; family Poaceae; genus Hordeum; species Hordeum vulgare. The sequence goes on from NC_058520.1 coordinate 311,543,225, forward strand.
GTCATGGCATGCCAAAATTGCTCTCTGGGCACGCTGCAGGGCGCACCCGAGGCAAAGGTGGCCAACCCCGACCTGTTCAAGCATCCCCTCGTTGCCCATTCGCGTCCTCGACAACCCTCCTTCATCAGGGCAGCCTCAGGGCCCCTCCTCCCTCGCTGTGGTGACCGGAGCGACGCGTGCCCACGCAAGCTAGATTCGGTCAGAAGACCGCGGCCATGCATGCACGCTCCTCCTCGCTCTCTCTCCCTCTTAGTGAGTCACAGGGGTCCTAAACCACGTCCGCAATACCGTGGTTTCGACCCCGAGCTCTCTATGCCGCTCCTACAAGCCACGGTGAAACCACCAGTGCTTCTCGCTCGGTGCACCATCGAGGGCCTATAAATAGGCCCCCCCTCACTCCAGCACCCTCATCCCACTCCTCCAGAGCCTAGCTATATTGAGCCCCTAGCCAATCCATTCTAGCATAGCAAGCTCCACTGCTCGAGATCGACCGAGACCCCGCCGCTTTGGAGCTCCATCGATCTCGGGCTATAGGCCAGCTCCGACGCTCCTTTCTTCTTATCCGTGACCGTAGTGAGCTCAGGAAGCTTTCCCCCCACTACCCCGAGCTAATCTCTGCACGTAGTACCCATTTCATCTATCTCCCGAATAGACTCCGCTGCCCCCACGTCGTCGTCAGTGGGACAGGGCCTCCCCGTCATCCCCTCGACCACCCGCAGGTAAGCGATGATGCGTTGGTTCCATTCTTGCCATCGGTTGGCTCGAGGGCGTCGGTATCGCTGCCGGCATGCCTCCCTCTATTGGGGAACATTGCATGGGAAACAAAATCTTTCCTACGCACACGTAGAACTATCATGGTGATGATCATCTACGAGAGGGAGATCGGATCTACATACCCTTGTAGATAGCTAAGCGGGAAGCGTTAACAAACGCGGTTGACCTAGTGGAACGTCTTCGCGATCCAAATGGTCGCGGTCCCACGATCTGTCTCGATCTAGCACCGAACGAACGGCACCTCCACATTCAGCACACGTACAGATTGATGACGATCTCCGCCTTCTTGATCCCGCAAGAGAGGCGGTGCAGTAGATGAGTTCTCTGGCAGCGTGACGGCGCACCGGTGATGGTGGTGATCTATTCGTGCAGGGCTTCGCCTAAGCACCGTAGAAATCTGATATAGAGGAAGAACTACAAACTAGAGGAGAGGGTAGCACGTGGCTGAAAAAGTATCTCAAAAACCGTCAAACCTCTAGTATATATAGGAGGAAGGAAGGGCTAGGCTTGCCCACCAAGGGAGCCTTCCCTTGGCTCGACCGAACTAGGCGAGGAGGAGTCCTCCTCCAATCCTACTTGGAGTAGGACTCCTCCCGAAGTTGTCCACCTCTTTTGGTTTTCCACTGTTTACCTCATGGGCTTTCTTTGGTTGACTAGTCAGCCCATGAAGGGCTGTTGCGCCACCATCAAGTCCACGTGGCCCTCTTGGGGAGTGGTGGGACCACCTGGTGCGCCCCCGGTACCCATTCGTCACTCCTGGTACACTGCCGGTAATGCCCGAAATCCTTCCGGAATCGAAATACCAACTTCCTATATATCAATCTTTGTTTCCGGACCATTCCGAAACTCCTCGTGACGTCTAGGATCTCACCCGGGACTCCAAACAAAACTTTGGTGACCAGCACCTATAACTCAGCTATACAGAAACGTCACCGAACATTAAGTGTGCAGACCCTGCGGGTTCGAGATCTATGCACACATGACCTGAGACACTCTTCGGTCAATATCCAATAGCGGGACTTGGATGTCCATATTGGATCCTACAAATTCTACAAAGATCTTATCGGTTGAACCTCTATGTCAAGGATTAATATAATGCCGTATACCATTCCCTTTGTTCTTTGGTATGTTACTTGCCCGAGATTCGATCATCGGTATCTCCATACCTATTTCAATCTCGTTACCGGCAAGTCTCTTTACTCGTTCCGTCATACAAGATCCTGCTACTGCAACAAAAGACCTTCCAACGGCGCCAGAGACAAGCGTGCTGACGGGAGACTATTCTTGTCTTGATACTCCTCAGCAACGGCACCAGGAATCCTTCAGCTACGGCTACGCCTTTAGGGACTTCATTGGAAAATATTTAATGGATTCCCCCGTGGCCTTGGAGCCTTGCGTTGGTGTTCCCTCGAAGCGTAAAGGGTGATGTAGCACAGCGGCGGTAAGGATTTCCCTCAGTTTTTAGAACCAAGGTATCGATCCAGTGAAGGATTGTCACAAGTACGTGCACAAACACAAAGAGCTTGCACCCGATGCTATGAAGGGGTTGTCAATCCCTTATAGATTATTTGCCAAGTGAGAACTGAAAGCAATAAGAAACAAAGAAAAGTAAAAGCAAAAGTGGAAACGATAGGTGTGAATAGACCCGGGGGCCATAGTGTTCACTAGTGGCTTCTCTCATGAAAGCAAGTAGACAGTGGGTGAACGAATTACTGTTGAGCAATTGATAGAACCGCACAAAGTCGTGACGTTATCTAAGGAAATGATTATATCTATAGGCATCACGTCCAAACCAAGTAGACCGATACTTTCTGCATTTACTAATATTACTCCACACGTTGACCGCTATCCAGCATGCATCTAGTGTATTAAGTTCATAAGAACAGAGTAACACCTTAAGCAAGATGACATGATGTAGATGGACAATCTCATATCTACGATAAAAGCCCATCTTGTTACCCTTGATGGCAACAACATGATGCGTGGATTGCTGCCCCTTCTGTCACTGGGAAAGGTCACCACACGGTATGAACCCAAAACCAAGCACTTCTCCCATTGCAAGAGTCATAGATCTAGTTGGCCAAACAAAACCCAGGACTCGGAGATACTTACAAGGATATCAAATCATGCATATAAGAAATCAACAAAGACTCAAATATATATCATAGATAATCTGATCACAAATCCACAATTCATCGGATCTCGACAAACACACCGCCAAAGAGGATTACATCGGATAGATCTCCATGAAGATCATGGCGAACTTTGTATTGAAGATCCAAGAGAGAGAAGAAGACATCTAGCTACCAACTACGGACCCATAGGTCTGAAGTGAACTACTCACGAGTCATTGGAGGGGCGACGATGTTGGTGTAGAAGCCCTCCAACTCCAAAGTCCCCTCCGGCAGGACACCAGGAAGGGTCTCCAGATGAGAACTCGCGGAAACTGAAGCTTGCGGCGGCGGAAAAGTGTTTTCGTGGATTCCCCTTTTTTCCGTATTTTAGGGAATATATAGGCAAAGGACTAGGTCAGGGGGCGCTAGGGAGCCCACAAGCTTGGTAGCCGTCGCCCCCCTGGTGGTGGCTACAGGGCTTGTGGCCCCCCTGTGGCTCTCCTGCCTTGGCCCTAAAGTCCCCTGATCTTCTTCCATTTTGGAAAAATTTATTTCGGGTATTTTATTCCGTTTGGACTCAGTTCCAAAATCAGATCTGAAAAGAGTCAAAAACACAGAAAAAACAGGAACTTGCACTTGGCACTGAATTAATAAGTTAGTCCCAAAAAAGATATAAAAGGTACATAAAACATCCAAAGTTGACAAGATAACAACATGAAACCATCAAAAATTGTAGATACGTTTGAGACGTATGAAGCATCCCCAAGCTTAACTCCTGCTCGTCCTCGAGTAGGGAAGTGATAAAGAATGAATTTTTGATGCTTTCATGCTACCTAGCATAGATGTCCTTTGTAACTCCTCTTATGTGATGTGAATGTTCAGATCCTTTAGATTCAAAACAATAGTTTGCTATTGATGTGGAGACAATAATACTTCAAGCAAACTAGCAAGGTAACCATGAACTTTCAAAATAACAAGGCCAAAAGAAAGTTATCCCTACAAAATCATATAGTCTGGCTATGCTCTATCATCCTTGCACGACGAATTTAAATCATGCACAACCCCATTATTGGCCAAGTAATTGTTTTCAGACTTTACTTTCTCAAACCTTTTCAATACATGAGCATGAGCCATGGTTTTAGCACTATAAGTGGAATGGAGTGTGGTGGAGGTTACAAGGCAAACAAGGAGAAGATGGTCACGTTAACTATGCATATCAATGAGGTACGGAGATGCTCATCAATAGATATCAATGTGAATGAGTAGGGATTGCCACAGAAATTATGCACTAGACCTAAGAGTAAGTGAAAGCTCTTAAAGAAAACTAGTGGGTGTGCATCCAACTTGCTCGCTCACGAAGACCTAAGGCAAGTTTGAGGAAGCCTATCATTGGAATATACAAGCCAAGTTATATAATGAAAATTTCCCACTAGTTAAATGGTGGTGACAAAACGAGAGACTCTCAATCATGAAGATCATGTAGCTTAATAAGCACCAGTGTGGAAGGATAGTAGCATTGTCCCTTCTCTCTTTTTCTCCCATTTTTTGGTGGGCTCTTTGGCCTCTCTTTTTTTGGTGGGCATCTTTGGCCTCTTTTTGTATATGGGCTTCGCTGGCCTCTTTTATTTTCTCACATGGGACAATGCTCCATCAATGATGATCATCACACTTACAACTCAAAACTTAGAACAATGATGACTCTATATGGAATGCCTTCGGTAGTGTATCGTGACAATGATTTAGCATGGCATGGACATCAATGGAAACATCATGCTAGCTACCTTACGATCATGCAATGGCAATGTAGACGTGGTGTCACATGTCATGGTGGTAGTTGCATGGCAATATATCTCGGAATGACTTCGAAAAAGCCATAGTACGTAGCTATGGTGGCTGTTTTGAGGGAGGCTAATGGTGGGTTTTGTGCACCTGTGAAAGTTGCACGGCACTAAGAAGATAGTGATGGTGGAAGGTGAAAGTGCATCTAAACCATGGACTCAACATTACTCATGAAGAACTCATATAGTTGTTGCAAAAGTTTTAGTAGTAATCGAAACAAAGCATTCAACGCATACTCCTAGGGGAAGGGTTGGTAGGTATAAACCATCGCGCGATCCCGACCGCCACACAAAGTATGACAATTAATAGACTAATCATGCTCACACTTCATCACATAGAGGTTCACCATACGTGCATGCTACGGGAATCACTAACTTCAACACAAGTATTTATAGATCCACAACACCTTACCAGCATAACTTCAATATTACCACAACCACAACTCAAAACTAATTGAGATGAATCAAACTTGTCTAACTATTCAATGCACATAGAGATGGAAGTTTTCATATCCCTTTGGATAACTACCCCTTTTGAGACTACTTTCATAGCATAGATCAACTACCAATTCACGTGCTTCCGTGCTCTAAAAGATAGACGTGAAGCACATAGATATAAGTGAAGCACATGTGAGCTGAATTGTCTACCAAAGGATATAAGTGAAGCTCGACAAAATCACGGCGAGTGCATGTCTCTCTCTATAGGTGTGCAGCAAGGATGATTGTGACGCAACAAAAATAAAAGACTCCTACGATACAAGACACTCCAAACAAAACACATAACATGTGGTGAATAAAAATATAGCCCCAAGTAACGTTACCAATGGATTGAAGACGAAAGAGGGGATGCCTTCCCAGGGCATCCCCAGGATTAGGCTTTTATGGCATCCTTGAATCATCTTGGGATGCCTTGGGCATCCCGAAGCTTGAGATCTTGCCACTCTTTATCCTTTTGTCCATAAGAACTTCACCCAAAACTTGAAAACATCACAACATGAAACTTAAACAGAAACTCGTGATAAGATTAGTATAAGAAAGCAAACTACCACTTCCTTAGGTACTGTAGCAAACTTAAATTATACTTATGTTGATGTTGGGTTAGTGTATTTTCAATCTTCCATGGCTAATACCCCACGACACTATCCATATTTTCATCAAAATAAGCAACCAACACAACAAAAACAGAATCTGTTAACAGCAGATCAGTCTGTAGCAATCTGTATACTTCTGTTACTTCAAAAATTCTGAAAAGTTACGACAGTCTGAAGAATTTGCTTGGCAATCAGCAGAAAAAATAATCAACTCAAAATCTCTAACAGCAAAAAAAGAAAATTCTTTTGGTGAGCAGAAAGTTTATGTCTTTTCCAGCATGACCAAACAATCATCCCCAAGACTAATCATAACGGTTTTACTTGGCACAAACGCAAAAGAAACACAAAAAACACAATCATAACAGAATTATGAAAGTGTGGACGCAACAAAACAGAAAGAAAAAGATAAATTCATTGGGTTCCCTCCCAACAAGCGTTATTGTTTAACGCCCTTAGCTAGGCATTGACAATTCAATGATGCTCACACAAAAGACAAGAATTGAAGCACAACGAGAGCATCATGAAACATGTGAAAATCACATCTAAGTCTAACATACTTCCTATGCATAGGCATTTTATAGGAAAACAGATTGTCAAGACAACCAATAGTTGCCATATACAAGGAAGAAGACAGAGACAATAGCAATCTCCACACAACGAGAGGTAAATTGGTAACATGAAAGTTTCTACCACAATATTTTCCTCTCTCATAATAATTACATGTGGGATCATATTTGAATTCAACAATGTAACTATCACATAGGATATTCTTTTCATGATCCACATGCATGCAAAGTTGATGCTCTTCAAAATTAGTGGGATTATCATCAACTAAAGTCATGACGTCTCCAAATCCACTTTCAATAATATTCTAAACATCATATTCATCATGAGGCTTAAGAAAATTTTCAAGATCATAAGAAAAATCATTGCCCCACTCATGATCATTGCAACAAGTAGTGGATATAGCAAAACTAGCATCACCAAGCTTAGGGTTTTGCATATTTTTAGCATGATTGTCACTAATAGAATTTATAGTGAAACCATTGTAATCATGCTTTTCATCCAAGGAGACCTCGTGAATCACTTCTTAAATTTCTACCTCACAATTTTCAGATTCACGCATCTCTAGCAAAACTCCATAAAGATAGTCAACTGCACTCAATTCACTAGCAATTGGTTCCACATAAGTGGATCTATTAAATAGATTTGCAAGTGGATGAGGATCCATATCACTAGATTTTCAGCAAGCGAAGATGCAAGCATATTGAAGGCACATGGAACACAAGCGAACAGAAAGAAAGCGAGAGAAAAAGGCAAACGAAAAAGGCAAATGTGAAGTGCGGGAGAGGAAAACGAGAGGCAACTGGCAAAAAAGGTAAATGCAAGAGATGAGTTTGTGACACCTACTTGGATAGATCTTGACTTGATCTCTCCTTCCCCGGCAACGGCGCCAGAAATACTTATGCTACTGCAACAAAAAACCATCCAACGGCGCCAGAAACAAGCGTGCTAACGGGAGACTATTCTTGTCTTGATACTGCTCAGCAACGGCACCAGGAATCCTTCAGCTACGGTACACCTTTAGGGACTTCCTTGGCAAATATGCAAAGGATTCCCCCGTGGCCTTGGAGCCTCGCGTTGGTGTTCCCTCGAAGCGGAAAGGGTGATGTAGCACAGAGGCAGTAAGTATTTCCCTTAGTTTTGAGAACCAAGGTATCGATCCAGTGAAGGATGGTCACAAGTACCCGCACAAACACAAAGAGCTTGCACCCAACGCTATGAAGGGGTTGTCAATCCCTTATAGATTGTTTGCCAAGTGAGAACTGAAAGCAAATAGAAACAAAGCAAAGTAAATGTGAAAGTGGAAACGATAGGTGTGAATAGACCCGGGGGCCGTAGTGTTCACTAGTGGCTTCTCTCATGAAAGCAAGTAGATGGTGGGTGAACGAATTACTGTCGAGCAATTGATATAACCACGCAAAGTCGTGACGTTATCCAAGGCAATGATTATATCTATAAGCATCACGTCCAAAACAAGTAGACCGATACATTCTGCATCTACTACTATTACTCCACACGTCGAGCGCTATCCAGCATGCATCTAGTGTATTAAGTTCATAAGAACAGAGTAACGCCTTAAGCAAGATGACATGATGTAGATGGACAATCTCATATCTATGATAAAAGCCCATCTTGTTACCCTTGATGGAAACAACATGATGCGTGCCTTGCTGCCCCTTATGTCACTGGGAAAGGTCACCACACGGTATGAACCCAAAACCAAGCACTTCTCCCATTGCGAGAATCATAGATCTAGTTGGCCAAACAAAACCCAAGACTCGGAGAGCCTTACAAGGATATCAAATCATGCATATAAGAAATCAGCAAAGACTCAAATATATATCATAGATAATCTGATCACAAATCCACAATTCATCGGATCTCGACAAACACACCGCCAAAGAGGATTACATCGGATAGATCTCCATGAAGATCATGGAGAACTTTGTATAGAAGATCCAAGAGAGATAAGAAGCCATCTAGCTACTAACTACAGACCCGTAGGTCTAAAGTGAACTACTCACTCGTCATTGGAGGGGCGATGATGCTGATGTAGAAGCCCTCCAACTCCAAAATCCCCTCCGACAGGGCACCGGGAAGGTTCTCCAGATGAGATCTCGCGGAAACGGAAGCTTGCGGCGGCAGAAAAGTGTTTTTGTGGATTCCCCTTTTTTCTGTATTTTAGGGAATATATAGGCGAAGGATCTAGGTCAGGGGGCGCCGGGGAGGCCACAAGCCGGGTAGCCGCCGCCACCCCTAGTGGCGGCTACAGGGCTTGTGGGGCCCCTGTGGCTCTCCTGCCTTGGCCCTCAAGTCCCCTGATCTTCTTTCGTTCTGGAAAAATTTATTTCGGAGATTTTACTCCGTTTGGACTCCGTTCCAAAATCAGATCTGGAAAGGGTCAAAAACACAGAAAAAACAGGAACTGGCACATGGCATTGAATTAATAAGTTAGTCCCAAAAAAAATATAAAAGGTACATAAAACATCCAAAGTTGACAAGATAACAACATGAAACCATCAAAAATTATAGATACGTTTATAGTCACCTAGTAACATTGCGACGTTTGATACACACAAGGCATTCCTCCAGTGTTAGTGAGTTATATGATCTGATGGTCATAGGAATGAATACTTGACATGCAGAAAAAATAGCAACAAAATGACACGATCATATGCTACGTTTAAAGTTTGGGACTTGTCCATCACATCATTCTCCTAATGATGTGATCCCATCATCAAGTGACAACACTTGTCTATGGCTAGTAAACCTTAACCATCCTTGAGCAATAGGATAGTCAACTAGAGACTCGCTGGGGACACAATTTTGTCTATATATCCACACATGCATTTACGTTTCCATTCAATACAGTTATAGCATGGATAATAAACGATTGTCTTGAAACAGGAAATGTAATAATAACTATTTTATTATTGCCTCTAGGGCATATTTCCAACACCCTCCCCTCTGTCCAGAGGTGGAAGACGACCCGGACAAGTGTGCCTGACCTGTCAGTGGCGCTTCTCTCTCCCCCTCTCTCCTCTCTGCCGCTGACCGCACGGGCCCCGCGCTAGGTTTGAACCTGGCAGCGCGCACGCCTGGGCTAGCTGGCTGGCTGGCTAGCTGGGCCAACCCAGGCCACAGGCCGAGCCAGGCCTGGGTTAAAACCCCTTTTTCTATTCTGTTTAATCCCGTTTTAAAAGATTTTTGTAGGATTTGTTATCCAATATAATTTAATTATTTTCCACCACAATTCTTCTAAAAATGACTACAATTTAATAAAGCCATTGCACAAATTTTTAAGAAAACTTTTCTATATAGTAATACATAAAAAGTCTATTTTTGAATACTTTAGCTTCTGCTAAAATGATTTTTAAAAATAATATTTTCACCAAAACCAGAAACAAATATTTTTAAAGTGAGTTTGTGCTCTGTTTTTTAGTGAGCTACTTATTATTTTATTATTTACCACGACGATAGATACCATGTTTGACGAAGGAGTTGGAGTCGAAGACCCCGAAGACCCCGGATACTTAGCTTACCAAGGCAAGCAGCCCTTTGACCATGTTTTAGCAAAATATTATATTGCATGCTAGTAGAGCAATTATTCCCGTTGCATATGATCATGAATATTTGGTAAATCAACGATATGATGTTTCCGATGGCTCCTCCGGAGCACTTGCCATTTGAGCATGATCCTACCACCTATGAGGGTCATGCTAGTATCATGTTGACAAGTAGAGGTAAGCATAGTAGAAGCATGAGCATGATGATGGTAAATATCAAAGCTTTACGAAAACCTCGTCGGGTGCCACTAATGCCCGAGGGTGATGATGAGTTTGGTGGCCACTTGTGAAGAAGTGGTGCAACGTGTATATTTTGGTGTGAGTGGTTTCGAAAATGGGAATAGATTTATGATGTGTCGACCATCCCAACCTTACATGTGCAACCACGTTACGCCTTTATGGGACGGGGCTTTGTTGATTACTTTGGTCGGTACTAGCAAAGAGACACATTACATGTCGCGGGAGTGATATGTGGTAACTCTCGTGACGTAGTCGTGCCAGGAAGGGCGACTATGCCGTTTTTCCGTGTTCCGAGCACACCGTTGGTCCCTGCATGGATGATATTGTCCAGAGTTGGTGCTCGGAAGACGTACATCATGTGGGCTGGGTACCAATCGAGTGTAACTCTTTGTCTATTATCGTCAGGGGAAAGGCATTGATCGGGTGCTGACCTCGGGTATGTTATGTACCGCAAGTCGTGGATGACACGGAAGTTTCCTGGATCTTGTGGGTACAGTGTACAACCTCTGCGGAGTGTCAAACTATTTGAATAGCCGTGTCCATGGTCAAGGGCAGTTGGGTAATCCTGCTTAAACTACGTCCATTCCTCTTAAACCAAGTGTGTGTGTGTGTGTGTGTGTGTTTGAGGGTGTTATCTGAAAGAGTTGATATGACCAAGTTTGGTGACTTGGCATATCGGGTGAACCCGAAGTGTTCATCCCTTAACAGATATGTTGATATTTGTGACATGTCCTTCTAAATACCATTTAGCTTATGTTGCAGATCCATCTATGATCATGTTTGTTTACAGTTAAGCTCCTATCCACCAGTAGTGCATATTACATGTGAACATACATACTGCATTATCGATATCATGGGATGTTTGTTAGTACATTCAAAGTACTCACTGGCTTGTCACTGGTTATGTTATTGAACAGACAAGGAAGGACCAGAGTTTGGAGAAGAATACGTCATCGGAGAAAGACTTGCGAACTTGGACGCTTCCGAGTCAGAATGCCTGTTGGTGTAGGATGATGGCATGATCACCCGCTTAGCCCCACGATTTCCGCTAGTAGATGTATCAGTGTGATTTGGCCTTATAGACCCTATCTATGAGAACTTGACCTTTTTGTTCATTTGATGTATCATTTCGGTATGTTGGATGTAAGACTCTTAATATTCAGTATCCGTGTGTTCGGTGAGCATTGATCTCTGGGATCACTTAGCACGTTCATTCGGTGATCTCGACTCGTAAGTCTGGGTCCCCACAGAGCTGGTATTAGAGCCATCCTGACCGTTGGAAGCCTTAGGTAGCATAGTCCAGACGAGTAGGGCACTCAGCCTTACACTTGAGATTTTCTACACCCACAAAATTTCTAACCCTCTCCTACAACCTTGTAGATGGCCGCTGTACCTGAGATGCTTCTCGAGACGGGCTTTCCCCTACTCTTGGGAGATAGCCTCGAGAAGTGTCAAGTACAACGCGCACCCATATTTCTCAACACGAGCACTGGGTCAACAACGACACAAAAGAATATCACGTGGACGTGATAGTGAAGGCTAACGACTCCCCACCTAGTTGGTTCTTTGAAGGACCACAAATGGAGAATCTGATGTTGGCAGTGGAGACAGCCGCACGAGAGGCACTCGTGCGTCTCCGCGACCTCCTTCCCGGGATGGCTAACGAGTCGGCCACTCGTCAGCAGCCTTTTGTTAAGGACGGATTTGACCGGAGTTGGACGCTTAACCCATCATCGGAGGACGGGATGCCACTCAGATTTCAGACCTACTTCAGCCTCTCCGCCGACACCTTGACTCACCTTTTGATCAAGTAGTCCGTGAGGGTTCGCCATGAACTACACCAAGTCAATGACCTACTTCGTCTAGAAAAGGTGAAGACCCGCGAGGTCAAGAAGGAAGGAGCACCCGGAGGGCAGTCATCCATTGCCTTCCGAGGAGGGATACCACCACTCCAGTCCACTCTTATTCAGAGTTGCAGTGTAATCGCCGAAGAATATACTGAGCTCCTCACCGCTTGGCCAACAAAGAGACGCCGTGATGGACCGCTCCCCTCTCCCACACCTCTGAAGGAGGAAGGTACCAAAGAGAATGACGACGAAGGTCCAGTGGAGCCTGCATACGAGACCGAGCAGTCCGCCGCTTAGAGGAATGTCTACGGCAATTAGGAGTCTCCCCCATGCGTAGTTGAGTCCGTGTATCGGTACATGGGAACCATGAATGTTGTGTGATCATGTATGATGTAAGCCGCATTTCTTCCTTAGTCAGCTTGTAAGCGACTACATCACTTGTTTTAATTCAATGCATTAGATTTCCCAAAAACCTTTGTTCAACCCGCACACTAGCACATTACCAAAACCACCTTATTTAGGAACTCCATCCGTTATGATTCCACGACCAATTCGGCAGTATTGACCTGTCTCCTCCCTTGACAGGATGGTGATTTCAACACGCACCAGCACCTTCGGCAACCCCAACTATGCCACCTCTGGCCAGCGGTAGGGAACTGGTGGGAACGCTCAAGCTGGAGATCACCTCAAGCAACATCAAGGCGATATTACTCCGCCACCACCTCCTACGATGAGCCTGACTGTGGATCAGGTCCTCCAATCTCTCCAAGAGGAACGTCAAGCCAACAATGTCGTCATCCAATAGCTGGCTCAAGTCTTGGTGAACAATCGCCGCAAAACAGAAATGGCAACAGTCCCTCTACTCTGTGAGAGTTTATGCGGACTACGCCTCCTATATTCACGGAGACAACTGAACCATTGGATGCCTATGACTGGACCCGCACCATCGAAGACCTCCTCGCGCTGGTCAAGTGCACCGATGATCGTGTCAAAGTCCTTTATGCTTCTCACTATCTCGAAGGCATGGCCAGAGCTTGGTTGGATGGGTTCCAGATCATGCGAGAAGGGCAAGCTATCACTTGGGAAGTATTCAAGGTAGGATTCCGCGCTTCTCACATTCCCCCTGGACTGATGACCATTAAGAAACGGGAACCGTCGAGGAGTATCTGCGGAAGTTTAGCCTCCGGTCAAGATATGCACCGGAAGACATCAATAGTGAAGCCGCAAAGGTGGAACGCTTTGTGGAAGGACTGCAGCAGTCGCTCCAGTATCAGCTGGTTGTCTGTGAATGTCGGTCCTTCTAAGATCTGGTGAACAAGGCCCACATATTGGAGGATAAGCGTCGTGCAATGTATGATACCCATAAGTGCAAGCTGATGGGTAGTGGAGGACCCAGTAACCCGAAGCCACGCCCATCGCAGTCAGCCTCAGCAAGACCCAACTATCAGCAACGGAAGTACCAGGCACCAACGTTCCGCCAGAACTACCAACCCCAATAGCAAGTCAACACCAAGCCAGCAATCAACCCGCCCAATAACAGTGGAGTCAAGCCCAACATCCCAGGGTAGGTTACCTGCTATGGATGTGGTCAGATTGGGCACTACTCTAGGCAGTGCCCCAACAAGAAGCCCGATGCATCGCACCCCAATGCGCCAAATCAAGGGCAAGGTCAAGGAGCGCCAGGCAGGAACCAAGCTCCTCGCAACCAGAAGTACCACAATAGGAGACATATTAATCACATCTCCGTAGAAGAAGCACATGACCACCCACACTTCATTCTGGGTACGTTCCTCGTCAACTCCACCCCAACAATAGTATTGTTTGATTGTGGTTCTTCACATTCTTTTCTTACTCAGAAGTTTCCAGAAAAATGTGGTTTGAAGCCTACCCTACTTAATGGGCAAATGGCAGTACATACCCCGGGAGCAGTGCTAAGGACCAACCTAGGATGTAGAGGAGTTAGGATTAATATAAATGGGATAAGCTTCACAACAGATCTCATCGTCATAAAGTCGCAAGGCTTGGAAGTGATCCTTGGAATTGATTGGTTGGCCAAGCACCAGAGCATCTTGGATTGTGCCAATAGAACTATTACCTTGACAAGCGACCAAGGGGTCAAAGTCAAGTATGTCCCTGAGCCTACATCCACTCAAGTCCCTCAGGTAAATTGCCTATTGGGAGAAGAGTTGGACCAGGTGCCAATAGTCTGTGAGTACCCGGACGTCTTTCCTGATGAGCTGCCACAGATGCCTCCTAAGAGAGACATCAAGTTCATCATTGAGCTCATGCCTGGATCAAGGCCTATCTATAAGAAGCCTTATAGGATGGGATCCGAAGAGCTGGCAGAGTTGCATAAGCAGTTGGATGAGCAACTTAGGAAGGGATTCATCCGTCCCGAGTGCATCACCTTGGGGATCACCTGTTATGTTCATGTCTAAGAAGGATGAGACTATCAGACTCTCCGTCGATTATCGTTCTCTCAATGAAGTCACGATCAAGAACAAGTACCCACTCCCCAAGATTGAAGTCCTATTTGACCAGTTAAATGGAGCCAAGGTATTTTCCAAGATCGATCTCTGACCTGGATATTACCAATTGAAGATCTGACGGGAAGACATACCTAAGACTGCATTTGTGACCCAGTGCGGTCTATACGAGTGCACTGTCATGTCATTTGGGTTGACCAATGCCCGAACATAGTTCATGTACCTCATGAACAAAGTCTTTGTGGAATACCTAGATAAGTTTGTCGTCGTCTTCATCGATGACATATTAATCTTCTCCAAGTCCAAAGAAGAGCATGAGCAACACTTGAGGTTAGGGTTGGAAAAGCTTCGAGAGGACGAGATCTATGCCAAATTTAGCAAATGCAAATTCTGGCTGCACGAATTTGGATTCTAGGGTCATACCATGAGAACAAATGGATTGGCGGTCGATCCTCCAAGATTACCACAGTAACCAACTAGGAATCCCCAATCAATGTGAAGGAAGTCAAAAGCTTGCTCAGACACGTGGGATACTACCGCAAGTTTGTGGAGGGATTCTCCCGCATCACTCGACCAATGACCCAGCTCCTAAAGAAAGGCAAGAAGTTCGAATGGATGCCAGTGTGTGAAGAAAGCTTCTAGGAGTTGAAGAAGAGATTGACTACCGCCCCGGTATTGGCTACTCGAGATACCAGCAAGGAGTTTGTGATATATTATGATGCCTCCAGAAACATGCTCGTTCGAGTCCTAATGCAAGACGACAGGGTCGTGGCTTACCTGTCACGGCAACTGTGCCCGCATGAGGAAAACTACGCCACACATGATCTTGAGTTGGCAGCCATAGTGCATGCCGTGAAGACATGGCGACATTACCTTCTGGGGAAGCGATGTGAAATATACACCGACCATAAGAGTCTAAAGTATATCTTTACTCAAAGAGAATTGAATATGAGGCAATCAAGATGGTTGGGACTAATCAAAATCTACGACCTCAGTATTCAATACCACCTCAGTAAGGCCAATGTGGTGGCTGATGCCTTAAGCTGGAAGGCCAACACCTTGAATGTTATGCTCAAGGAAAGGCTACCCGCCTTATATGAAGAGATGGAAAGCTTCGGGTTGGAGCAAGTTGAACTAGGATTCCTAGCTAACCTCGAAGTCACTCCCACGCTGGGACAAGACATCAAGGAAGCTTAGAAGGGGCACAAGAACATCGAAGGCATCACGAAGAAGATCTAGGAAGGCAAGGCCCCATAATTCTCGGTGGATGAACCAGGAGTAGTGTCGTTTGGGAAACGATTATGTGAACCCAATTGGCGGAACTCAAGGACTAGATCCTACAGGAAGCTCATGACACACCCTACTCTATTCACCCAAGTGGCCCCATGATGTGTTAGGACCTCCGGGAAAGATTCTGGTGGCATGGCATGAAGACGAAAATAGCGTCCTATATCGCCAAGTGCGACGTGTGCCAGCGACTCAAGGCTGAGCACCAACAACCTGTTGGATTTATACAACCTCTCCAAGTGCCCGAGCGGAAGTGGGACCGAGTGGCATGGACTAAATCACCGGTGTACCGAAGTCCAGCAGAGGCCATGACTCTATATGGGTCATCGTCGACTATGTGACTAAGGTATCTCACTTCATTCCGGTTAGAGCCACCTTTGGGGGCGACAAGCTGGCTAGCCTCTACATTGAGCGTATTGTGAGCCTCCACGGAGTCCCCAAAGAAATAGTATCTGATCAAGGCATGCAGTTCACCGCCAGATTCTGGAAGAAGTTCCAAGAAGCTCTCGGAACAAAGCTCTCTTTCAACACCGCCTTCCACCCGCAGACGGGCAGACACACGGAGAGAGTGAATCAGATACTCAAAGATATGCTCCGCACTTGTGTCTTGGCACATGGGATCAAATCGGAGGACCGTCTGCCATTTGCTAAGTTCTCCTACAACAACAGCTACGAGTCCAGTCTCCAAATGGCCCCATTTGAAGTGCTATATGGACGAAAGTGCCGCACCCCGCTCAACTGGTCCGAGACTGGCGAAGGATTGGTTTTTGGACCAGAAGTTCTTCGTGAGGCAGAAGACAAGGTGCAACTTGTCTAAGAGAACTTGAAAGCGACCAAGTCGCGACAAAAGAGCTATGCGGATTCTCACCGAAGAGAATTAGAGTTCAACCTCGGAGATCAAGTGTACCTCCTTGTCACACCTCTCAAGGGCACCAAGTGTTTCCACGTCAAGGGGATACTTGCTCCAAGGTTCATTGGACCTTCTAAGATCACTGCAAGGCGTGCAGAAGTTGCTTACTAGTTGGAGTTACATCCAGAACTTTCGGGTATGCACAACGTCTTACACGTGTCATAACTTCGGAAGTGTCTGCAAGCGCCGAACCGTACAGATATTTATAAGGACATTGACTATCAAGCCATCGACCTCCAACCAGATTTCACTTATCGTGAGAGACCGATCTGCATCATGGATGAAGCAGAGCATTGCACCAGAAGACGCACCATCAAGTACTTCAAGGTTTAGTGGAATAACCACACCAAAGCATAAGCAACATGGGAGCATGAAGACTATCTCCGGTCCGAATTTCTTCACCTTTTAGCACCTAGCTTAGGAATCTCGGGGATAAGATTCTTGTAAGGGGGATTGGTCTATCACACCCTGTTTTCACCTCACTTGAGCTGAAGTTTCAAAATCTTAGTTTATTAAAAAAATTCAAAAACCAATGTTGTGAGTGCCATGATTGTCATTGTGTGTTTGTATGCTTGAATGAGTGGATTCAAAAATCATATTTTTATAACATGATTATTCTCAAAAGATTCTTTTCTTATTTTGACTATTTTTAAAACCTTGCTTTGGGTTTGCACTACAAGTCCCAGATGGCAAGGGAGTGCCTTTACCCAAAGATGGTAATCTGGTTTGAGAAATATTTTAACTCTCCAATATCATAAAATAATTGTTTTTCAAATTATATTCCTATTTTACATGCATCTCCATTTTTGAGGCCATAAATGATATTTCTATATGAAAAATTACTTTTCTACCTTCGAAAAATCTGAGAAAACTTAGAGACACTAAGAGGACATATATTTTCCATACATAAAATTTTCAACCCCTAATTGTATTCAAAATATTTGAGAAAGCCATTGAAAACCAACTCTGTCTGTTTTGACCTTTTGAAATATTTACAAAGTAAATATTTCCAATAAATTGCTAGAAAGTTCGAGCAACCTTCCCAAGCCATATTTGATGGCCACACCAAATTTCACCTCATTCCAAGGTGGTTTGGTTCACTAAATAATCCTAAAACCCTCTTTGTCCAGAATCAAGTTGAAACATCTCTACGTAGCAAAGTTTACCCAAATGGCTTGGAACTTTCCAGGAGTGTTCAACACCCCAAATGAGGAGTATCTGCCAAAAATACTATTTGCAGGGGCTAATCTACCCATATTCTTTTTGGAAGGGACATATCTGCACATTTGGGGGTGATTTCAAGTTTGCATTGCCAAACTTGTCCAACGAAACTCAAATTTGGTGGAGCATCCTACTTTTGCATCAAATTTAATCCTGTTAACTTTCATCACCAGTGGTGAAGTGTAGCTACCCCAAACACCTGTCAAACACCTTCTGCCAGATTAGTAAAACAGCTCCTACCTCTCTCCACACCCATACACTTTGCTTCAAACTCATAGACCAAACAGCCAGCACCACTCCGCAACTTCAGGTGAGTGGTCCCTCTTTGAATCCAAGCATAAGAGCCAAAACCCCCATTCTAATTTTTGGATCAAGTCAGGCATCACATCTTGAATCACTTCCCTTGACCAGCAGAGAATCTCTTGGCTCTCAAACGGCTAAGGATCTTCCAACCCATCCCCTGGACACGCTAGACACGGCCAAGGGATCCCAGAGCGCGCCAGGATGCCATGGCATGCCAAAACTGCGATGTGGGCACGCTGCAGGGCGCACCCGAGGCAATGGTGGCCAGCCCCGATCGGTTCAAGCCTCCCCTCGTTGCCCATTAGCGTCCCCGACATTCTTCCTGCGTCAGCGTAGCCTCAGGGCCCCTCCTCCCTCGCTTTGTTGACCGGAGCGACGCGTGCCCCGCGCGTGCCAGATTCGGCCAGAAGACCACGACCATGCATGAATTCTCCTCCCCGCTCTCTCTCCCTCTCAGTGAGTCACAGGGGTCCTCAACCACGTCTGCAATACCGTGGTTTCGACCCCGAGCTCTCTCTACCCCTCATGCGAGCCACAATGAAACCACCGGCGCTTCCCGCTCGGTGCACCGTCGAGGGCCTATAAATAGCCCCATCGCTCCAGCACCCTCATCCCACTCCTCCAGAGCTTATATTGAGCCTGTGGCCACTCTATTCTAGCACAGCGAGCTCCGGTGCTCGAGATTGAACGAGGCCCCGCCGCTTCGGGGCTTCAATAATCTGGGCTATAGGCCAGCTCCAACGCTCCTTTCTTCTCCTCCATGACCGTAGTGAGCTCGAGAAGCATTCCCCCTACTTCCCCGAGCTAATCCCTTCCCGTAGCACCCATTTCATCCATCTCCCGAATTGGCTCCGCCACAGCCACCTCATCACCGGTGAGCCAGGGCCTCCGGGTCGTCCCCTCGACCACCAGCAGGTAGGCGATGATGCGTTGGTTCCATTCCTGCCATCGGTTGGGCTCGAGGGTGTCGGTATCGTCGCCGGCGTGCCTCCCCTCCCCTCTGTCCAGAGGTGGAAGACGACCCCGACAGGTGTACCCCACCTGTCGGTGGCTCTTCTCTCTCCCCCTCTCTCCGCTCTGCCGCTGACAGCAGGGGCCCGCACGTCAGGTTTGAATGTAGCAGCGCGAGCGCCTGGGCTAGCTGGCTGGCTGGCCAGCTGGGCCGGCCCAAGCCATAGGCCAAGATAGGCCTGGGTTAAAACCCATTTTTCTTTTCTCTTTAATCCTATTTTCAAATATTTTTGTAGGATTTTTTATCCAATATAATTTCATTATTTTTCCACAACAATTCTTCTAAAAATGAGTAGAATTTAATAGAGCCATTGCACAAATTTTGAAGATAACTTTTTTGTATAGTAATAATTAAAAAAGGCTATGTTGAATACTTTAGCTTTTGTTGAAACGATTTTTAAAAATAATCTTTTCACCAAAACCAGAGACAAATATTTTCCAAATAGTAATGTAGATTTATCGGAGTAGGGCAACATTTTTAAAGTGAGTTCGTGCTATGTTTTGAGTGAGCTACTTATTATTTTATTATTTACTACGACGATAGATACCACGTTTGACGAAGGAGTTGTACTCGAAGAGTCCGAATACCCCGGATATTTAGCTGGCCATGGCAAGCAGCCCTTTGACCATATTTGAGCAAACTATTATATAGCATGCTAGTAGAGGAATTATTCCCGTTGCATATGATCATGAATATTAGGTACATCATCGACATGATGTTTCCTATGGGTCCTCCGGAGCACTTGCATTTTGAGCATGATACTACCACCAATGAGGGTCACGCTAATATCATGTTGACAAGTAGAGCTAAGCACAGTAGAATCATGAGCATGATGATGGTAAATATCAAAGGTTTATGAAAACCATGTCAGGTGCCACTAATGGTCGAGGGTGACGATGAGTTAGGTGGCCACTTGTGAAGAAGTGGTGTACCGGGTACATTTTGGTGTGAGTGGTTTCAGAAATGGGAATAGATTTATGTTGTGTCGACCATCCCAACCTTACATGTGTGACCGCATTACCCCTTTATGGGACGGGGATTTGTTAATTACTTTGGTTGGTGCTAGCAAAGAGGCACATTACTAGTGGCGGGAGTGATATGTGGTCATTCTCATGACGAGGTCGTGCTAGGTAGGGCGACTATGCGGTCTTTACGAGTTCCGGGCACACCGTTTGTCCCCGTATGGACGATACTGTCTAGAGACGGTGCTAGTAAGATGTACATCATGTGGGTTGGGTACCAATCGAGTGGAACTCTTTGTCTAGTATCATCAGGGGAAAGGCATTGATCGGGTACTTACCTCGGGTACGTTATATACCGTGAGCCGTTGATTACACTGAAGTTTCCTGGATCTCTTGGGTACAGCATACAACCTTTGCAGAGTGTCAAACTATTCGAATAGCCGTGTACACGATCAAGGACAGTTGGGTAATCGTGCTTAAACTACGTCCAGTCGTTTCCACTTAAACCAAGTGTGTGTGTGTGTGTGTTTAAGGGTGTTATCTTAAAGAGTTGATATGACCAAGTTTGGTGACTTGGAATATCGGGTGAACCCGAAGTGTTCAGCCCTGAACAGATATGTTGATATATGTGACATGTTCCTAAATACCATCTAGCTTATGTTGCTCATCCATCTATGATCATGATTATTTACAGTTAAGTTGCTATCCACCAATATTGCATATTACTTGTTATCATACATAGTGCATTATACATATCATGGGATGTTTGCGAGTACATTCAAACTACTCACTGGCTTGTCACTGGTTATGTTATTGACCACACATGGAAGGACCGGAGTTTGGAGAAGAATACGTCATCGGAGACAGACGTGCAAACTAGGACGCATCCCGGTCAGAATGCCTGTTGGTGTAGGCTGATGGCATGGGCACCTGCTTAGCCCCAAGATTTCTGCTAGTAGATGTATCGGTGTGATTTGGCCTTATAGGCCCTATCTATGAGAACTTTACATTGTTGGTCATTTGTTGGATCATTTCGGTATGTTGGATGTAGGACTCTTAATATTCAGTATCTGGGTGTTTGGTGAGCATTGATCTCTGGGATCACTGAGCATGTTCATTAGGCGATTTCGACTCGTAAGTCGGGGTCCCCACAGGGTTCGACACTCTTACTTATCAAAAAGGCTACAAACCATCCCCTACACATGTGGGTTATCAAAACCTTTTTGGGCGCCATTGCCGGAGAGTAATAGCATAGGGTGAATATTCTCGTGTGTGCTTGTTTACTTTATCACTAAGTAGTTTTTATTTTGTTCTTGTTTTCTATCTTTAGTTATGGGTAGGAAACACAAAATACCAAAAAAAATAGTTGTACCTACCAAACCAATGGTTGAAGAACCACCCAAAATCTATCATATTGCTGAAGCTTTTTTACTTGGATCATCTTCGATCCCTATGTGCTCCTGCTGAAACCCCAACTAATTTAATTGAGGGAAAATCATTATAGCATGCTTATTAAGTGTGACAACGCTTATTTCAAAAAGGGAAACTTTTAATACATCATTTTAATACTTTGCATTTCAATGCTTGGAATTTATGTGAAATATATGATTTTACTTGTTGTTCTCAAGACCCTAAAAACACCTTTCCTGCCAATGTGAGTTTAGTGATAATGGAATCTTATCTTCTTATGCTAAAGGTGTTTATACTTATTATGATGTCGAACAAACTGAACAATTTGTTGCATTTAGTGGTGCTCGATACGTCTCCAACGTACCTATAATTTTTGATTGCTCCATGCTATTATATTATCTATTTTGGATGTTTTATATGCATTAATATGCTGTTTTATAGTGTTTTTGGGACTAACCTATTAATCTAAAGCCTAGTGCCAGTTTGTGTTTTTCCATGTTTTTGAGTATTGTAGATAAGAATATTAAATAGAGTCCAAACTGAATAATATATCGGGAATTATTTTTCTTGGACCATAAGAAACCCAGAAGAGTTGGAGTAGGGGGCAGGGCACCTACCGGGAGGGCACAAGCCTACAGGGCGCGCCCTAGGGGGGCGCCCCCTGGCTTGTGGGGCCCTTGCAGGTCTCTTAACCCTATTCTTCGACCTATAAATTCCCAAATATTCCCCCATTTCATAAGGGAGTCACGAAATTTTTTTCGCCACTGAGAGCCTCTGTTCCCGTGAGATCCAATCTGGGAGCCTTTTTCGGTAATCTATCGGAGACGGAACTGATCATGGAGGGCATCTACATTAACTCCATTGCCCCTCCCATGATGCATGAGTAGTTCATCACAGACCTACGGGTCCATAGCTAGTAGCTAGATGGATTCTTCTCTCTCTTTGATCTTCAATACCATGTTCTTCATGGTCTTCAAGGAGATCTATCCAATGTAATACTCTTTTGCGGTGTGTTTGTCGAGATCCGATGAATTGTATGTTTATGTTCAGAATATTCATGAATATTATTCCAAACTCTTCCGAATTCTTATATGCATGATTTCATATCTTAGCAAGTCTCTTCGAGTTATTGGTTTGGTTTGGCCAACTAGATTGCTAATACTTGAAATGGGAGAAGTGCTTTGTTTTGGGTTCAATCTTGCGGTATCCTCACCCAGTGACAAAGTAGGGGCAGCGAGGCACGTGTTCTATTTTTTCCATCGAGGATAAAAAGATGGCAGTTTCATCATATTGCTTGAGTTTATCCCTCTAAATCATGTCATTTTACTTAAGGCGTTATTCTCTTCTTGACGAACTTAGTACTCTAGATGCACGCACGAGTCGGTTGATGTGTGGAGTAATAGTAGTAGATGTAGAATCATTGTGGTCTACTTGACACTGATGTGATTCATATATGCATAATAATTGCCTTGGATATCTTCATAATTATTCGCTTTTCTATCAATTGCTCGACAATATTTTGTTCACCCACTGTATTATTTTCCTGCATGAGAGAATCCTGTAGTGAAACCTATGGCCCCCGGGTCTAATTTCCATATTAAACTTTCAGATCTATAAACAAAATATATCTGGCTGCAATTTATTTACTTTTGTTTCCGCAATCTTTTGTATCTACCTCTATCAGATCTCATCCTTGCAAATAACTCTGAAGGGATTGACAACCGCTTTTTAGCGTTGGGTGCAAATGTTTGATTGTTTGTGTAGGTACTACAATTGGGGCCTTGCTTGTTCCTCCTACTTGATTGATACCTTGGTTCTCAAAAAACTGAGGGAAATACTTATCTACTTTGCTGCATCACCCTTTCCTCTTCAAGGGAAAACCAACGCAAGCTTAAGAAGTAGCAAGAAGGATTTCTGGCGCCGTTGTCAGGGAGGATACATAGCAAGATCAAGCCTACCAAGTACCTATCACAAACTCATCTCTTGCATTTACTTTATTTTCCATTTACCTCTCGTTTTCCTCTCCCCACTTCTAAAATTATTTTCAGAAAATACCAACAATATTTTCCGTTTTATTCGCTTTTTTCGTTTGTCTCTTTATTTCCAATTCTCTTACTCGTCTCTATGACTAGCATTACCACTTCCCCTTTGTCACCAGATTTTGAAGTTTTATACTTCAAGCAAAAACAAACGGAAAATTTGAAAGATACATGGTATAGGTTAATGGAATCTTATCGTATCTCCATCCTAAAAGGAGATGCAATGGTTTTGGTCAGAAATCTTCACATTGGATTGGCTTTACATCATAGAGAACTCTTAGATTTTGCCTCAAAAGGGAATTTTATTGAATTAAATGCAAACGCAGCTTATGAAGTCTTGGAGGCGATTTTGGGATTTCCTCCACAAAAAACGGGGTTTAATTATTTAGAAGAGGGAGTTAAAATTCTCGACAAATTGAGTGACTTACATAAGCACTTATTCGAGTTACAACAATATCACCTCCGAGCTGTCCTATTGATTGGGGCTCCTCGGAAGCTTGATGAACTGCTTCTTAATAGGAGAGGTTGAATATTCGGTAAGACCCCTCTGGACAGGATCAAATAAGGAAACATCTTTGATATAGAACAATTATGACGCCCACTCTTCGGAAGCTCTCCTGGGGGTCCCTACCGGATACATAGTCCCCGCTATGTGCCTTAGCTTGGCTCCACCCACTTTGCAAATAGTCTCTCCCTGAGATTGAGGGACCAGACCATAACTTTTCCTCCATAGATCAAAATGGGCTTCAAGAGCAATGAAGCCTGAGATATGGATGATGAATCTAGGGGTAAGGTGGTGGAGTTGAATTCCATAAAACTCGAGTAAACCCCGTCAAAATTGGTGAATAGGGAAGCTCAGAGGTTGTAAGAGGAATGGAACAAAGCATACTCTCTCCTCCATGTGGGTGTGGGGAATTTTCTGCGAAAGCCTCGCCATTGGCAGAGGTTAGCCCGAAGAAGGTAGGTGCCAGATGTGAGCTGGGCAAGTACCCGTGCACTTCAAGCTCATGAAGACGAAGGAGCGAGATAGAACAATTGGCCCAATCACCTGGGAGAGAGCCATGAGGGTGAGAGGATGATACTCGAACACTCACCTTATCTTTATTTCTCTAGTGTTCTTCTCGATGTTTGGAAGGGATGAGGAGCGTTGTTGGGGGCATGCACAGGTTCTATAATAAGTAACCTATCTATTTTCTCTTGGGAAGGGACCGTCTATTTTCATTAGCATGCATGAATCGAGGAGATGGTCAACTATACGAGGCAAGTATTCATTCTTGTGGGCCCAGCAAAATTTCGTCAATCGCGAGTGCAGAACGATCCGAACTAGGGTGAGCCAAACATAAGGTAGAACTCACCCCACAAGCCGAAGACTGTGAAAATGTGAAGACACCGAGCCAGGCCAGTTCGGGGCTACTTAGGGAGTCCGGGATTAAGGTGGTCCTCGGGCCACTTATCCGTTCTTGTGGGCCGGACTCCTCGGACGTTCGACCATCATTGAAGATACTAAAATCAAGATGGAGTGTTCCGAAGACTTGGCATGCAATCTAAGGCAACATGGTGATCTTCATATTCCTGTCCTTTATGTAACCGTCGTTGTGTAAACCCTAGAGCCCCTAGTATCTATATAAACTAGGGGTCGTAGTTCATAGGGGGACTAAGCTCATTACAATTAGGGTTTAGAACACAACATCCGATCTCGACATAGATCAACTCTGTACTCTGTACTACTATGTCAATACAATAAGGGCACGACGTAGGGTTTTACCTCTATCAAAATGGCCCAAACCCGGGTAAACAACACTGTCGTGGGAACGAACCCGACAGTAGAGGTGAGGGTTACGAAAGGAGAGGGAAGAGTCCTAGCTACGACAAGCTTGTACACACGATGTATGAGTTCAGGCCCCTCTCGTGGAGGTAACAGCCCTACATCTTAGTGCTCAGGAGCTCTTGTCGTGTGGAGTGTCTGTTACAGGGGGTGCGAACCCTTGTGGGAGAGGGGAGGGGTGGCTTATACAGAGTGCACTACCCCTCATCAAGGCCCAGGCAACCAAGGGTTCGAGTAATGAAGACAAAGGCGTGCGTTACTGATAACGTACTAATAAATGTTACTTATGATGACCAGATGAATCCCTACTCTTTGGCTTCCCTGGATTGATTTCTGAACTTCTGCGGTCGACTGGCTTCTTAATCTTCTGAGTGGAAGTCTTCTATTGAGTGGAAGGAGAAAGTCTCCGAGTGGGTGCTCTAACGAAAAACCCATGGCGAGTCAGTCAGAATCTTCCTTGAAATCTTTAAGTCATTAATGCTATGCCCTTGTGTAGGACATATTGGTCAGGCCTATATCCCTATCCTAGGTACATATCCCCATCATTAGCCCTCGAATGGATCGGGGTTCAAGTTTAAAGAGGTCGATGCAGATTTTGTCAAAACAAGCCAAATTCCGAATAAATATCTAGGCTTGGCTGAAATGGGCGTCGATTGAAGTATTCACAATTCACCGTGATCGATTCTGTCCTGAAAGATATCCGAGTGAATTTGAAAGTGAAAATTGGTCTGAGTGATCTACAAGATCTTTGAATGTGACCGGAAGTTTTGTCGGCTCCGAATTTCACGGGATTCGAAAATTTGTTAAGCGCGCGCCAAACGGTGATGACTCAACAACCGGGGTAAATGAGAGCCCGACGCCTTGATTATCGCACCGCCCTTCTTGCCACGTATCGTGCTTCCTATGATATTGGGATATAGAGAGTTCTGCGGGCCCATAGGTCAGCAACTCACTCAGGCGGCAATAAAACGAGCCGGCGCTAGGGTTGGAGCAGTGCTCCTTCT
Organism: Hordeum vulgare subsp. vulgare; assembly: GCF_904849725.1. Taxonomy (NCBI): domain Eukaryota; kingdom Viridiplantae; phylum Streptophyta; class Magnoliopsida; order Poales; family Poaceae; genus Hordeum; species Hordeum vulgare. The sequence continues at coordinate 311,569,718 of NC_058520.1, forward strand.
CAATCACCTCTGCCTCTTGAGCTCCGCTTAGATATGTCTCTACCACCACCGTCGAGATGACGAAATCAAACACGGGAAAACTTGGGTGAGCCAAGAAGGGAGGAGGCACCAAGAAGCCGTCTGGTGCTCGAGCTACGGTGTCGCCAGGCTGGATCTAGGGGGACTTCCTCCCATCAACCGTCAAGGAGGTGGATGTCCTGAACCTATTTCACGATGGATTGATAGTTGTAGAATCATGGAAGTTACCGCAGGGAAAAGTCGAGTTGGAGCCGAGTGAAGGTGAGAGAGTCCTCCTCACCACCCACGTAGAGCGAGGTTTTTCTTTGCCTCCTCACCCATTCATCCGCGGGTTCTTGAACTATTTTGGTGCTCAACTCCATCACCTTCTTCCGAATGTTATTGCACACCTTGGTGCGTTCATAACATTGTGCGAGTGTTTCTTGGGATGTTCTCCTCACTGGGTACTATTCAAGCATATCTTCACCATTCGTTCTCAGTCGGTTAAGAAAGCCAAACCCAAGGATAGTAGAACCAATGTTATCCAACTGTGTGGCGGTTTGGGGATCCATAAGAGGAGTAAGAGTGCATATTCGCAAATGACCCTCCCTGAATCTGACCAAGGATGGCAATCGACCTTGTTCTTTCGCAAAGACTTCACATCCCCAAATATGTCGACTGGTCTTTCCCCCTTCACTTTGGAGTGACTTGTTGCTCCCAGAATGATGACAGTCTTAGAGGAGGAGAAGGTTCAGGTAGGAATTCTGGTGAATGCGTTAGTAGATCTGATTCGTTGGTGGGTGACTAGAATGGACCTGTTTGAGACATTTCTCAGTCGGCATATCCAACCTCTGCAAGGAAGAACCATGCCATGTGGCATTATTCAGGCCCTGAGGATACCACTCGATCACACCCAGAGGAGGTCTTCGACGAAATCGTGGCTCAATTGCTCACAGGCATCAGTGGACCTTGTGACAATCTGCTAGGAGCCAAACGGATCTAGCCTTTCTCTGCTGAGAACAAGCCATGGAACATGGTGAGTTATTTCTTTGCCGATTACTTTCATATATTTGTCGAGTGATTGAATCTCCAGCTGTCTGGGCTTTTTTGTTTTTATATCTTGTAGGAGTGGACAAACATGCATTCACCCGTGCTGAATGATGTCTACTACGCAACCTTCTCCTTGTAGACGTTGTTGGGCCTCCAAGTGTAGAGGGTTGTAGGACAGTAGAAACTTTCCCTCAAGTGGGTCACCTAAGGTTTATCAAGTGTAGAGGGTTGTAGGGCGTAGGATGAAGATGGTCTCTCTTAAGCAACCCTGCAACCAAATAACAAAGAGTCTCATGTGTCCCCAACACACCTAATACAATGGTAAGTTGTATAGGTGCACTAGTTCGGCGAAGAGATGGTGATACAAGTGCAATATGGATGGTAGATATAGGCTTTTGTAATCTGAAATTACAAAAACAACAAGGTAAAAAATGGTAAAAGTGAGCACGAACGGTATTGCAATGCGTGGAAACAAGGCTTGGGGTTCATACTTTCACTAGTGAAGTTCTCTCAACAATGATGACATAATTGGATCACATAACTAGCCCTCAACATGCAACAAAGAGTCACTCCAAAGTCACTAATAGTAGGGAACAAACGAAGAGATTATTGTCGGGTACAAAACCACCACAAAGTTATTCTTTCTGATCGATCTATTCAAGAGTCCGTAGTAAAATAACACGAAGCTATTCTTTCCGTTTGATCCATCATAGAGTTCGTACTAGAATAACACCTTAAGATACATATCGACCAAGACCCTAATGTCACCTAGATAATCCATTGTCACCTTAAGTATCCGTGGACATGATTATACGATATGCATCACATAATCTCAGAATCATCTATTCAACCAACACATAGAACTTCAAAGAGTGCCCCATAGTTTCTACCGGAGAATCAAAATGTGTTCCAACCCCTATGCATAGGTTCCCAATGTCACAAACCCGCAAGTTGATCACCAAAACATACATCGAGTACTCACATGAATCAAACGTGTGCCAACCCATATGCATAGGTTCCCAATGTCACAAACCCGCAAGTTGATCACAGCAGATAGATACGTGGAAGACATACACCAAGTGTTCTCAAAGACTCAATCCGATAACATAACTCCGAAGGGGAAACTCAATTCATTACAAGAGGGAGAGGGGGAAGAACATCATAAGATCCAACTATAGTAGCAAAGCACATGGTACATCGAGATCAAGACATCTCAAGAACACGAGAGAGAGAGAGAGATCAAACACATAGCTACTGGTACATACCCTCAGCCCCGAGGAAGAACTACTCCCTCCTCGTCATGGAGATCGCCGGGATGATGAAGATGGCCATCGGAGATGGATTCCCCCTCCGGTAGGGTGCCGGAACGGGCTCCAGATTGGTTTTTGGTGGCTACAGAGGCTTGCGGTGGCGGAACTCCCGATCTAGGTTTCTTTTTGGAGGTTTCTGAATTTATAGGAATTTATGGCGGTGGAATTACGTCGGTTGGGCCCATGAGGAGGTCACAAGCCTGGTAGGCGCCGCCTAGGGGGGTGGTGGCGGTGTCAGGGCTTGTGACTCCCTCGTGGCTCTTCTGACCTTCCTCCAATGCTTCGGGGGTCTCTTTTGGTCCAAAAAATCATCGTCAAGTTTCATTCCATTTGGACTCCGTCTGAAAAGGGGTAAAAAACACGGAAAAAAACAGAAACTGGCACTTGGCACTGAGTTAATAGGTTAGTCCCAAAAAAGATATAAAATAGCATATTCATGTATATAAAACATCCAAAGTTGGCAAGATAATAGCATGGAACCATAAAAAATTATAGATACGTTGGAGACGTATCAAGCATCCCAAAGCTTAACTCCTGCTCGTCCTCGAGTAGGGAAGTGATAAAGAATGAATTTTTTATGTTGCATGCTACCTAGCATAGTTGTCCTTTGTAACTTCTCTCACGTGACATGAATGTTCAGATCCGTTAGATTCAAAACAATAGTTTGCTATTGATGTGGAGACAATAATACTTCCAGCAAACTAGCAAGGTAATCATGAACTTTCAAAATAACAAGGACAAAAGAAAGCTATCCCTACAAAATCATATAGTCTGGCTATGCTCTATCATCCTTGCACAACGAATTTAAATCATGCACAACCTCGGTATTGACAAAGTAATTGTTTTCACACATTTACTTTCTAAAACTTTTTCAACTCTCACGCAATACATGAGCGTGAGCCATGGTTATAGCACTATAGGTGTAATGGAGTGGTGGAGGTTGTGAGACAAAAAAGGAGAAGATGGTCACATTGACTAGGCATATCAATGAGCTATGGACATGCTTATCAATAGATATCAATGTGAATGAGTAGGGATTTCCATGCAAGAGATGCACTAGAGATATGAGTATGTGAAAGCTCTTAATGAAAACTAGTGGGTGTGCATCCAACTTGCTTGCTCACGAAGACCTAGGGCAATTTTGAGGAAGCCCATCATAGGAATATACAAGCGAAGTTATATAATGAAAATTTCCCACTAGCTATATGGTGGTGACAAAACGAGAGACTCTCAATCATGAAGACCATGGTGCTTAATATGAAGCACAAGTGTGGAAAGGAGATAGTAGCATTGTCCCTTCTCTCTTTTTCTCTCATTTTTTTGGTGGGCTCTTTGGCCTCTTTTTTTATTTTTTTATTTTGGTGGGCATGTTTGGCCTATTTTTGTAAATGGGCTTCGCTGGCCTCTTTTATTTCCTCACATGGGACAATTCTCCATCAATGATGATCATCACACTTACAACTCAAAACTTAGAGCAATGATGACTCTATATGGAATGCCTTCGGTAGTTTACCGTGACAATGATCTAGCATGGCATAGACATCAATGGAAACAACATGCTAGCTATTTTATGATCATGCAATGGCAATGTTGAAGTGGTGGCACATGTCATGGTGGTAGTTGCATGGCAATATATCTCGGAATGGCTTTGAAAATTCCATAGTAGGTAGGTATGGTGGCTGTTTTGAGGGAGGCTATATGGTAGGTTTATGCACCGGTGAAAGTTGCACGGTACTAAATAAGATAGTGATGGTGGAAGGTGAAAGTGCATCTAAACCATGGACTCAAGATTTGTAAAGAAGAACTCATATAATTGTTGCAAAAGTTTTATTAGTAATCGAAACAGAGCATTCAACGCATACTCCTAGGGGAAGGGTTGGTAGGTATACACCATCGCGCGATCCTGACAGCTACACAAAGGATGACAATCAAATAAACTAATCATGCTCAAACTTCATCACATAGCGGTTCACCATACGTGCATGTTACGGGAATCACTAACTTCAACATAAGTATCTACAGATTCACAACACCATACTAACATAACTTAAATATTACCACAACCACATCTCAAAACTAATTGAGAGGAATCAAGCTTCTCTTTCTACTCAATGCACATGAAGATGGAAGTTTTCGTATCCCTTTGGATAACTACCACTTTTGGGACTACTTCCATAGAATAAGCCAACTACCAAGCCACGCACCGCTGTGCACTAAAAGATATCAGTGAAGCACATAGAGAAAAATCAACTAGCTCTAAAGATATAAGTGAAACACATGTGAGCTGAATTGCCTAACTCAAAGGATATAATTGAAGCTCGACAAAATCATGGTGAGTGCATGTCTCTCTCTCTAGGTGTGCAGCAAGGAAGATTGTGACACAACAAAAATAAAAGACTCCTACGATACAAGACGCTCCAAGAAAAACACATATCATGTGGTGAATAAAAATATAGCTCCAAGTAACATTACCGATGGATTGAAGACGAAATAGGGGATGCCTTCCCGGGGCATCCCCAAGCTTAGGGTTTTTCAGCATCCTTGAATCACCTTGGGGTTACTTGGGCATTCCCAAGCTTGAGCTCTTTCCGCTATTTATCTCTTTGTCCATCAGAACTTCACCCAAAACTTGAAAACTTCACAACACAAAACTAAAACAGAAACTCGTGATATCATTTAGTATAAGAAAGCAAATCACCACTTCCTTAGGTACTGTAGAAAACTTAAATTCTACTTATGTTGGTGTTGGGTTGCTGTATTTTCACTTTTCCATGGCTAGTACCCTCCGATACTATCCATATTTTCATCAAAATAAGCAACCAACTCAATAAAAACAGAATCTGTTAACAGCAGACCAGTCTGTAGAAATCTGTATACTTCATATACTTCTGGTACTTAACAAAATATGAAAAATTACGCAAGTCTGAATAAATTGCATAGAAATCAGCATAAAAAAGAATCAAGCATTTTCATGACAACCCACTCTGGAAGGTGCTTAGTTATACGTTTCATTTCTTCATATCTCACAAGCAAACTAAGTTCATTGTGATACGCAAGGGAAATCAAGTCATCACAATTTTTGGACACGATTTGATCATGAAACAATTTGCATTGAAGATTTAAATGACCATGTTCATTGCAAAGTTCACAAGGACGGCTATCAATTTTAAATATTTCACCACAATCTTCTAGCCTCACATGCAATTACTTAGTTTCTAAATACTTATGCGTCTTGCAAAATCTATCTTCTCTTTTTGGTAAATATTTGCAAACTCTTCTGTTTGCAAAATCTATCTTCTCTTTGAAATCAACATGCTTATGGGAGACATTTTCATCATGAATAGTGCAATCGCAATTAGCATCATGGATATTCAAAGTATTCATGCTAAGGACATTGCAATCATGCTCATCGTTCACATATTCTATGCCAAGCAATCTATGTAATTCTTCTTTCAGCACTTGAGCACAATTTTCCTTCCCATCATGCTCACGAAAGACATTGAAAAGATGGAGCCTATGAGGCATCCTCAATTCCTTTTTTTTGTAATTTTTAGCGAAAGAACAAGAAACAAAAGGATTCGATTGCAAGATCTAAAGATATACCTTCAAGCGCTAACCTCCCCGGCAACGACGCCGGAAAAGAGCTTGATGTCTACTACGCAACCTTCACCTTGTAGACGTTGTTGGGCCTCCAAGTGCAGAGGGTTGTAGGACAGTAGCAATTTTCCCTCAAGTGGGTGACCTAAGGTTTATCAATCCGCAGGAGGCGTAGGATGAAGATGGTCTCTCTCAAGCAACCCTGCAACCAAATAACAAAGAGTCTATTGTGTCCCCAACACACCTAATACAATGCTAAGTTGTATAGGTGCACTAGTTTGGCGAAGAGATGGTGATACAAGTGCAATATGGATGGTAGATATAGGTTTTTGTAATATGAAATTATGAAAAAAGCAAGGTAACAAATGGTAAAAGTGAGCACGAATGGTATTGCAATGCATGGAAACAAGGCCTAGGGTTCATACTTTCACTAGTGAAGTTCTCTCAACAATGATAACATAATTGGATCAGATAACTAGCCATCAACATGCAACGAAGAGTCACTCCAAAGTCACTAATAACAGGGAACAAACCAAAAGATCGTTGTCGGGTACGAAACCACCACAAAGTTATTCTTTCTGATCGATCTATTCAAGAGTCCGTAGTAAAATAACACGAAGCTATTCTTTCCATTCGATCCATCATAGAGTTCGTACTAGAATAACACCTTAAGATACATATCAACCAAGACCCTAATGTCACCTAGGTACTCCATTGTCACCTCAAGTATCCGTGGGCATGATTATACGATATGCATCACATAATCTCAGAATCATCTATTCAACCAACACATAGAACTTCAAACAGTGCCCCAAAGTTTCTACCGGAGAGTCAAAACGTGTGCCAACCCCTATGCATAGGTTACCAATGTCACGAATCCGCAAGTGGATCACCAAAACATACATCGAGTACTCACATGAATCAAACGTGTGCCAACCCATATGCATAGGTTCCCAATGTCACAAACCCGCAAGTTGATCACAGCAGATAGACACGTGCAAGACATACATCAAGTGTTCTCAAAGACTCAATCCGATAAGATAACTTCAAAGGGGAAACTCAATTCATTGCAAGAGGGAGAGGGCGACGAACATCATAACATCCAACTATAGTAGCAAAGCCCATGGTACATCGAGATCAAGATATCTCAAGAACAAGAGGGACAGAGATCAAACACATAGCTACTAGTACATACCCTCAGCCCCGAGGGAGAACCACTCCCTCCTCCTCATGGAGATCGCCGGGATGATGAAGATGGCCACTAGAGATGGATTCCCCCTCCGGTAGGGTGCTGGAACGGGCTCCAGATTAGTTTTTGGTGGCTAAAGAGGCTTGTGGCGGCGGAACTCCCAATCTAGGTTTATTTTTGGGGGTTTCTGAATTTATAGGAATTTATGGTGGTGGAATTACGTCGGTTGGGCCCACGAGGAGGTCACAAGCCTGGTAGGCGCTGCCTAGGGGGGTGGTGGCGGCGTCAGGGCTTATGGCTCCCTCGTGGCTCTTCTAGCCTTCTTCCAAATCTTCGGGGGTATCTTTTGGTCCAAAAAAATCATCGCAAAGTTTCATTCCATTTGGACTCCGTCCGAAAAAGGGTCAAAGACACGGAAAAACAGAAACTGGCACTTGGCACTGAGTTAATAGGTTAGTCCCAAAAAAGATATGAAATAGCATATTCATGCATATAAAACATCCAAAGTTGGAACCATCAAAAATTATAGATACGTTGGAGACGTATCACTGAACGTGGAGCAACTTGAAGCTGATGGGGATAGCGAAGGTGGCAGCGCGGATAGTGACTATGCTAAGGACAGCGAGGGGGGCGAAGACGACTCTGAGAAGAGTGAAGAAGAGATTGAGTCTCCTCCGTGGACCGAATCTCGATCCAAGTATCTCCATGATCCGGTGGGTATCCCAAGAAAGACCCTGGTGTCAAGCACTAAGAATATGAATCATGATCGAGGTGCAACAACTGAGTCGGCAAAGAAGGCTGCAAAATAGCCTAAACATGACGCTCCCAAGCCTCGGAAGGTTACGCCCCGAACGAGGATCACTGTGCCAGTTGCTTCAGCATGTGTGTTTACTTCTTTCTTTCGTCATTGTGAATTTCATGCCCTTGATGTAAGAGTGGAATTCACTTTCCCAGGGGAGCTACCTCGGTAACATCACCTCTTGGAGATGAAGAGGATCCCATGGAATTGGATGTTGCAGACGTGGTCACCTCCCAACGAGGTATGACAAACCTTCATTTTGTTCTGTTTTCTGGATAAAATTGGTCGATTAGACTGATTATTGTTTCTAACTAATAGCTACAGATGTCATCCATCTGGAAGACGATGAAGAACAACGCCGGTCGACTGCTGAATTGCCTTTGGAACTTGGGGATTCATCTCGAGCTAAAAGTGGACCCGAGATCCCGCTATCGAGTGCTCCTCAAGCGAGTTCGACTGTTGTGACTCTAGCGTCAATCGAACAATCTCCGGTAATCCTGCGACTTCAGCCGTAGTGCCGACTCCTTCGATGCGTGCGTTCTCTCTACAACGTGTTCCAGAAGAGCAAAGTAGAGCTAGGAAGGAGGCCATGATCCAGGCTGAGGAGATGACCTTGCGAACCAAGGAGGCGTATCAGGCGAGCAAGTTGGCATATGATGCAAACTCGGGACTTCGTGCTATTGTCTGAGTAAGTGGGATTGTAAGTTCATTTCCAATTGCATTTTGACCATCCTTACTATACACCCACTGGGTGTTTTCTTTTGGCGCATTCATGCTTCTCTCACACCCTGCTTTTGCTATCACTTGTCTTTATTGTAAAATTCTGAGCTTGTTAAAAACATTTTCCAAACTAATGATGTGAGTGCCATGATTAGCAATGTATGCTTGTATGCTTGATCATGTGTGGTTTTAAAACCCTAAATTCCTTGGTATTTTACTGATTTCAAAAACCATTGCTTATTGCTGACCTAAGTAATACCACCTTGGGTTGCACTACATGCCCTTGGTAGCAAGCAGTGCTTCTACTCATATTTGGTAATTTGATTTTTACCTATATTTATATTTGAAAACCACAAAAATAATTATTTTTGTGATTAATTTCCTAATTAAATAACCTGTCCATTTCTAAGCTCAGAATTGATATTTCAACATGGAAAAATACTTTTCTCCCTTGGAAACATCTAGTTAAATTTAGAGATGATCAGAAGGACATATATTTTCCATACGTAGGATTTTAAACGCCATTTTGTATTATATTTATTGAGTAAAACTATAAAATCTATTTCTGTCTGTTTTGGCATTTCGAATTATTTCCAAAGGAAATATTTTCAATAAATTCCTAGAAAATTCCAGTGACATCCCTAAGCCTTGTTTGGTGTCCACATAAAGTTTCACCTTGATCAAAGGTGGATAAGGACCCCAAATAACCCAAAAACCCTGTTTGTCCAGAATCAAGTAAGAGAAACTCTACATAGCAAAGTTTGTCCAATGAGGCTAAAACTTTGCAGGAGTGCCTAATACCTCCAATGAGGGTTCTACACCAAAAATGGGATTTGTGGGACTTACTTTTCCCACACTCCCTTTGGAAGGAACATATCTGGTCATATTGGAGTGATTTCAAGTTTACAAAGCTAAACATGTCCTTTGGAGCTCAAATTTGGTGGAACTCCATGGTTTACCACCAAAACCAAACCTGTTAAGTCTCAGCACCAGTGGTGGGGTGCAACCCCCTGTTCCCACTGTCGAACACCTTTTGACAGATAGGAAAAAGCAACCTTAGCCACAGCTAAACCAAACTCCTTTGCTTCAAACTCTCAGATTAAGTAGCCAGCACCTGTATCTAACCCCAGTCAACTGGCCTTTCACTCGTTCAAAGTGGAAAGGCCAAAAACCCCAATTTAGACCTGAGTTCATGACTGACAGCACTAGTATTTCTTGCCTCCTTTGACCAGCCGAAGCTCCCACTAAAACCAAATGGCTAACCACACCCCAAGCAAGTGACAGGACATGCTAGACACGTCCAAAGTGCATCATTGCGCACCAGCATGCAGTGGCATGCCAAAACTGCGCTCTGGGCGTGCTACAGGGTGTTACTGAGGTGGGGGCGACGCCCCCGGCCAGTTCCAGCCTCCCCTGAGATGTCCAACCTCCTCCCCGACTACCCCTCTGAATCGGGCAAGCCTCAGGGCCCCTCCTCTCTCGCGCTTGAGCTCGCTCGACGCGTGCCCGCGTGCTCCAGAACCAGCCAAGCTTGTGCGGCCACGAATGCTCGTCTTCTCTCTCCCTCGCTCTGCTGCAGACGGTTTGGGCGGTCCAATGCCGCGTCCTGAGACCATGGTTTCAACCCCGACCTCTCTCTGTGCCCCCATGCGCGCCACGATGAGTCACCGGCGCTCCCGAATCTGCTCATGGTCGCGGGCCTATAAATAGCCCTCCCCCTCGCTCCAGCACCCCTTAGATAGCTTCGCCACATCCACAAGCACGTCCCTAGCCACCCCAGCAAACCAACAGAGCCCCGGTGCTCGAGATCGACCGAGGCCCCTCCACCTCGGAGCTCCGGTGGATCTCCGGCTACACGATGGCTCCTGCGCCCCTCGACCCACCAAACTGACCCCCCTGATCCCACGAAGCTTTGCCCCAACTCGCCCGAGCTTTTCCGTGTCTCTAGCCACCCCCTCGACCACTTCACGAAACCCCTCCGCCATGGCCTCCTCGTCGCCGGCGAACCCCTGCCTCCCCGTCGTCGTTTCGACCACCGGCAGGTAGGCCACGGTTAGGCAGACCCATTTCCGTATTCATTGGAGCTTGAGCGCGTCGACAACCTCGTCGGCGTCCTCCTCCTCCTCCTTGGCTGGAGGTAGGAGACGACCCCCCACACGTGTCCCCTACCTGCCGGTGGCCCAGCCTCCACCCCCGCGCTGGCCTCGGCCACTAACCGCACGGCCCCGCGCGTCAGGTTCAAACCTGACGGCGCACGCGCGTGGGTAGGCCGTCGGCTGGCCATGGGCCATCCCAGCTCTCGGCCGAGCCAGGCCAGGAGCTCGTCTGTTTCCTTTTTATTTTTAAAACCTAGATTTCTAAGTTGTTTATAAAAACATTTAACCAGTGTAAAAATATAATTCTTCACTATAATTTCTCTAAAAATGTGTAGTATTTAATGAAATGCTTAGATGAATTTTTCCAGCAACTATTATGTTTTATAATATTAAAAAGGGCTAAAATGGAATAGTTTTCCTTCTGCTTGGTTGTTTTCAAAAATATTTCTTCAAGGAAAACTAAGACAAATATTTTTTAAATGATATCTTAGATTTATCAGTAATAGGGAACATTTTTAAAATGACTTTGTGGACTGTTTCTCTGTGAGCTATTTCTTATTTATTGTTTTATCGATGATAGAAAACCCGTGTGACGAGGGAATCGGAGCGGAAGACCTCGAAGACCCCGGATACTTAGCTGACCAAGGCAAGCAGCCCTTTGACCATGTCTGAGCATATGTTACATTGCACGTTAAATAGCAAGTATTCCCGTTGCATATGATCATAAGTGACGGTAATCATTCGATATGATTTTTACCGAAGGCTCCCCCGGAGCACATGCATTGAGCTTGACTCTACCCCTTAGGGCCATGCTAATACCATGTTGACAAGTAAAGATAGAAGTAGCATTATCATGAGCATGATGTTGTCATAAAGCAAGTGTTTATGAAAACCCCGTCGGGTGCCACTAATGCCCGAGGGTAATGATGAGTTAGGTGGTCACTTTTGGTGAAGTGATGCACCCGGTATTTGTGTGAGTAAGGTTTCGGAAATGGGATTAGATTTATGATGTGTCCACCATCCCAATCTTACCAGTACGACCACGTTACCCCTTCACTACAGGAATTAGCTTCATTGCCGTCTGCCATCACAGACGGCAAAGAGTAAACCACCGACGGCAAAGAACAAATCACAGACGGCAAAGAATCCCACTGTTTGCAAAATTTCTGCGTCAGCCTACGACGACGTTGTAGCTTCTTTGCCGTCTACCTCACCGAAGCGGGCGGCAAAGAGCTTTGCCGTCAGCTTTTCATTAGAGCAGTCGGCAAATATGTCGAGGCGACAGCCGGCAGGCGTTGCCTCTGTTAGGGGCTAACGGAGGCTTTGCCGTCTGCCTCCCCCCTCTTCTTTGCCATCGGCCTCCCCCCTCTTCTTTGTCGTCTGCCTCCACCTCCTCCCCCCCACTCTTTGCCGTCTGCCTCCCCCCTCTTCTTTGTCGTCTGCCTCCACCTCCTCCCCCCCTCCACTCTTTGCCATCTGCCTACCCCTCCTCCCCCTCCTTTGTGCCCTCTTCTTTGCCGTCTGCCCCCTGGAAGTAGACGGCAAAGACACTATATGGCTAGCTGCGGCTGCCCAGGTTGCACAGCTCGGCGCCACGTGGCACCTTTGCCGTCAGTGAGCTGATGGCAAAGGCCTTTGCCATCAGCTGGCTGATGGCAAAGAGCCCATATTGTCACAGTTTTTTTTATTTGTTTATTTCACAGCACATATACATATACATAGCACATATATAGGTCACAACACATATACATATACATAGCACATATAATTCATAGCACATATATAGGTCACAACACATATTCATAGCACAAAGTTTCATCCATATTCATAGCACATATATAGGTCACAACACATATACATATAGTTCCACATATACTGTTCATCCTTATATACATATACATATAATTCCACATTGTTCATCAACTCAAATGAAAACTAGAACTAAAGCACTCCATCAATGCCAGCTTCCATGCATGTAGTACATCCAATCTGCAAAATGGGAATAAGAAAGTCAGAAAAAGAATAACAACATATATATGACAAATAAGCTAAATTGAAGAAGAAAGATAAGAGGCAAGTAGAGAACAAGGAGAAGAAAAACAAGAAGGAGGAGGAGGAGGAGGAGGAGGAGGGGAAGGAGAAGGAGAAGGAGGAGGAGAAGAAGAAAAAAGAAGAAGAGAAGAAGAACGAGAAGAAGGAGGAGAAGAAGGAGAAGAAGGACGGCTCCTTCTCCTTCTTCTCCTCCTTCTCCTTCTTCTTCTCTTCTTCTCCTCCTCCTACTTCTTCTTCTCCTTCTCCTTCTCCTTCTCTTCTTCTTCTTCTTCTTCCTTCTTTTCATTTCTCCTCTTCTACTCTTCTTGGAGCTAAATTATCTAACTATGTCTTTTTGCAGCTAAATGGGCTAATTATGTCATTCTAGAGGAAAACAAGCTAAGTATATAATATTAATGAGCTAACCAAGGTTCTTATGCCATTTTGAGCTTATTATGTCTTTTAGGAGCTTAATTAGTCATTTTATTGAGCTAACCAAGGTTCTTATGATGTTTTTACCTAACTAAGCTAATTATGTCATTTTGGATGATAATTGGCTAAGTATGTCTTTGTTAGGGAAAATAAGCTAAATTGAAGAAGAAGATGAGAAGAAGGAGGGAAGAAGAAGGAGAATAAGGAGGGCTCCTTCTCCTCCTTCTCCTTCTTCTCTTCTTCTTCTCCTCCTCCTTCTTCTCCTTCTCCTTCTCTTCTCTTTCTCTTCTTCTTTTTGTTCTTCCTTTTGATTTCTCCTCTTCTCCTCTTCTTGGAGCTAAATTATCTAACTATGTCTTTTGGGAGATAAATGGGCTAATTATGTCATTATAGAGGAAAACAAGCTAAGTATATAATATTAATGAGTTAACCAAGGTTCTTATGCCATTTTGAGCTTATAATGTCTTTTTGGAGCTGAATTGGGTAATTATGTCATTGTTGGGGAAATTAAGGCAAGGAGAATATGGAAGAGGAGAAGAAAGAGGAGGAGGAGAAGAAGGAGAAGAAATAAAGAAGAAGGAGGAGAAGGAGGAGGAGGAGGAGAAGGACTAGAAGGTCCTTGGCCTTCTCCTCCTTCTCCTCCTCCTCCTCCTCCTCCTTATCCTTCTTCTCTACTTCTTCTTCTTCTTTCTTTTCATTTTTCCTATTTCTTCTCCTCTTCTCCTCTTCTTGGACCTAAATTAGCTAACTATGTCTTTTTGGAGCTAAATGGGCTAATTATGTCATTATAGACGAAAACAAGCTAAGTATATAATATTAATGAGCTAACCAAGGTTCTTATGCCATTTTGAGCTTATAATGTCTTTTTGGACCTAATTGGCTAATTATGTCATTGTTGGTGAAATTAAGGCAAGGAGAATATGAAAGAGGAGAAGAAAGAGGAGGAGGAGAAGAAGAAGAAGAAATAAAGAAGAAGGAGCAGAAGGGGAGGAGGAGGAGAAGGACTAGAAGGTCCTTGGCCTTCTCCTCCTTCTCCTCCTCCTTCTCCTCCTCCTCCTCCTCCTTCTTCTCCTTCTCCTTCTCTTCTCTTTCTCTTCTTATTTTTGTTAGCATGATGAAAGAGGAGAAGACAAACTTACCGTAGTGGTCATCAAGGAGGAGAAACACCTGGAGAAGGGTCGTGCGATGCCGCTCGGGAGTTATTCTGCATAATATATATTTCGCAATGTCTCAGTTAGCATGATGACACTCAATTATTAATACTAGTTTATAATGAAACTCACCGTGTCAATTGAAGAGAAGACGGGCATCAGCGGAGGTACTTGACCGCTCTTCTCGCACAGACCCTGAAGAGTGGGTCGTATTAGTTAGTAATGAAATAGACATTACACACATGATTTGGCTAATGTGAAAAAAAACTTACCACAAAAAGCTCGTACAGGGCTCGTTGAGCCGCCTCATTCCGGGCCCTCTCCTCCTCAATCAATCGTGACATGGTTTGGTCCCTCTCATCAAGAGCAGCCTGAAGAGAAGCCTAGCTTGCCAATCTCTCTTTCTCAAGAGCAGCCTGGTTTGCCAATCTCTCTTTCTCAAGCGCAGCCTGGTTTGCCAATCTCTCTTTCTGAAGAGTAGCCTGAAACACCATTCCTCGTTACCACAGTAATGATCTATGGTGACACACATAATGAAATGCATGAAAGTGTTCTTAGTCCGTACAACCAACCTCGATGGCAAGATCGACTGGCCGTGGACGACGCGTTATCTCAGGACAGCTGCTCGACTGGCGCGCCTAGATCTCCAGGAGAGTGAGTGGACAACGTATTATCCCATCTCTAATGGCTATCGAGCCATGGGGCCTCCCGCCACCAGATATCATCACCAGCTCTGGATCCAAAGGTTCCTGGCTAGGGTTAAAGTCATCCCCTTTCGTAGCCTTCCCCGTGTCCCTGTATGCCACGAGCTTGTGGTGGGATGATATGTTGGTGAAGTTATTTGGATCATCCAGGTCAGACTCAGAGAATGCCTTCACCTTCTTATATGAGGCAGTATGGGCCATGCCATAAAGGTCATACAAGTGTGGCATCTCCGTCTTATTTTGATGCGCCTAAAAGAGAGGAAGAAAATATTAGCATGAAGAATAAATTGCATGAATCATGAAGCAAATCAAATACCCAGTTTCATCCGAACTGATGTAACTTGGCGGTGCCTTCATGGTGTGGCACACCAACCATTTGGCTATGCCGATCCTTCGCATTCTCGTGGAAGGCTCGCCACCTGCCTGTGCACCACTCATCAACCAACGCCTCCCAACAATCCATCTTATCCGCACACCATCTCGGGGGCACCTGTAAGTTATTAGAAAGAATTTTGAGCACCACACCTATGAATGAAATCAAGAAAACTACGTAGAAGGACTTAAGAATAGGTAATTACCTTCATGCATTGCTCCTTCTTTAGAAACTTTCCGTGGCAATCCTTCTTATGCTTCTTAATACCACGCGTGGCGTAGTAGTCTCGAATAGCCTGCGGCCGAGCCTCGTGGCATAAGTTCTGTAGTAGCCGCCTACACTCGGCCTCAAGAACCTTGACCGCCTCCTCCTCATATCCATCCACAATCAAACGTGAAAACACTGATTAGTACAATAATTAGCTATATTGTTAATTTTAGATTGTGTAAAAGGATAATTTACCCAAAAGCTCTTGATCACCATCTCGGCCCTCGTGTGGCACAAAACACCATCTATAATCTCCTTCGGCGGGGCCTGCGCATCCTGGTAGTGCTCCCAGGAAAATCCTAGTGTAGGAACCTGACCCTCACCAGGCAACGTGACAAACCCCGGGAAATTTGTTCGGCAAAGCAGACCAAGGACGGAGTTCGGCCTGCGGACTCCAAGAGGGTGTACTCATCCCCTGCAGTATGATAAGGTCAAGGCATTACATATTTGAACAAACTTGAAGGCAAAAGCTAAGAAAAGAGTAAATGTACTTACCTATCTCCTTCAGGTTTAATCACCGGCCTCTGCTCGCGGGTAGTCGGCACGACCGGGAGACGTGTACTACCATGCTTGTACACGGTGGCCCCGTCCACCTGCACATCACCCTCACTATCCGTAAACTCATCGCCGCCATCCCCGCCCCCAGAGCCACCCGGACCCTCGGTCCAATCCGGCAACTCGGTCCGATCCGGCCAGGTATCCCATCCAGGCCTCTCCACGTAGGGTGAAGCCTCCGGAACCGTAATCTCGTGGGCCGAATGCACCTCGACCCGAGGCTGATCCTGGATTGGAGTCTCATGGGATGAATGCCCGTCAACACCAGGCACCTGGACCGGAGTCCCCGTAGCCTCCTCCGCAAACGGGTCGACCATAGTAGTCCTATGCATGGATGAATGAGCTGGTGGTGGTGGCGAGGACGGCTCAACAGTCCTCCTGGATCTTCCGCAGCCACCACCTCTCCCTGTACCCTTCCCCTTCTTCCCTACCCGACCAGCACCTCGCCCAGTGGGCAATGCCGCCGACGAAGAAGAACCCACGGGTGGTGTCGACAGACTATCTGCAAAGGCTCCACGGAGAAATAGGGGTGGAAGGGAAGTACCACCCCTCGTGCGTGGCGGCTGGGAAGAACCCGTCGAGCGCTCTGGACTAGCTCCCACCATCTTTCAACACCTGGTGACCTGCCATGATAAAGATTAAAAGAAATTAGTACAACATACAAAATTTGAATAACTCACATGAATAATAATGTGTACATTAATAATAAAGATTAAAATATATATAATTTAAGTTGTGAATCTTACAGACTAATAATCATCATCAATAAATGCATCATCATCATCACTATCACGCATGTCTTCATGAATGACGTGCTCGTCGGGTTCAACGGCATGAAGTTGTGAAAGGCCTTTCTTTAATCGTTGAAGCATTGACAGGTCATCCGCATCAGGACCTTCTACGAGTTCCAGGTCTTCTGGTTCCGGCTCAAGGGTGGAGTCGGATTCATTATAGCTGTCTACTTCCATGTTCTTGGGTGAAGCACGGCGGTTCTTGAAACGTTTCTTGGAAAGACGTGTTTCGTGGAAGAATTCTCAATCATATGTGTCTGGGTTAATGTGAGGTTCATAATCCTGTTCATTTGGGAGAGGTGGCGTGTCCACGCAGGTGGTGCCAAGTTTTTGACAACTTTACCTTTGGTAAAGTTCTTCTTGTCTTTTCTGAACTGATGGTCAGGATCCAGGAACTGTCTATGCAAGTCAAAGCAAGAATACTTCTGACCCTCCTGCAACCAATGAAACTGAAGAGCTGCCTTGCATTGGGTGCACGGGAACCTTCCATGCACACACCATCGAGAGAATAGTGCATACGCCGGCAAGTCATGCATAGAGTACATGTACCACACATGCATTTTGAAGTTTTGTTTTCTAGCGGCATCGTATGTCTTGACCCCATTATCCCAAGCGTCTTCCAATTCATCCTTAAGCGGCTGCATGTACACATTCATATTCTTCCCCGGATAATTGGGCCCTGGAATTATCAACATCAGAAATATGTTCTTTGTTTGCATAATCTGTTCGGGGAGGAGACTGAGTGGAATGACAAATACAAGCCAACAACTATATTTGGTTGCCATCATGCCAAAGGGATTAAAACTATCTGTGGCGATGCAGACTCAAGGATTCCTTGGATCTGCCGCTTTATCCTGATGCAATCCATCGAAATGTTTCCACGCTTCATCTTATTCATCTGTCTGGCTATCTCTTCGACCATGAAAAGACGTTGAAGTCTTGGTATGATTGGCATATACCGAAGAACACTAACTGCGATTTTGGTCTGCCTCTTCTCACCCATACAGTTGTCTACCACAACATACCTGCAAGACTCGCAATTGGGACAATAGTCCAAGTGTGCATACTCCTTCCTAAATAAGACATATCCTTTCTCACATGCATCTATCTTCTCATAGGGCATCTTAAGAACACGAAGTATTTTGTCCGACTGGTACAGGTTTGCACGCATGACATGGCCTTTGGGTAGGAAGCGTCCAAATAGTCTCATCATCGCGTCGTAGCATTCTCTTCCCAAGTTGAACTGAGCCTTCAGAGCCATTACTTGTGCAATTGCATCCACCTGACAAAGCTCAGTGTGCTCATCGAGAGGATGTTTTGAAGACTCCAACATTTCATAAAAGGCCTTTGCAGATTCCTCCATCTCATCTTCCGAATCCCGAGCATCATCAAAGTCTTGCACCATGTCTTCGATCTCGGTACCATGCTCGTCCGTGCGACAACGGACCACCTCAGCTCTTGTGCGTTGTATAGACTCACCATGAAATGTCCACACCGTATAATTATGATTAAAACCCCTCCTCTGCAGGTGTTTAATCATTACAACCTCTATCTAATCATTACAGCATCTAGGACAGGGGCAATAGTTTCTTTCCTGGCCATTTGCGAATGCGGCTTTCACAAATTCCTTTGTTTTTACAAACCATACTTTCGTCATCTCTTTCTGACTAGGGTGACCGGTATACATCCACGCACGATCACTCATCTTTCCTAGCTACTAAAGACAGAAGAAATATATTTATATATAATTTAGCATTTATATTCATCGGTTAATTAGGTTCGCCATTTTTATTACGTCCAGGCAACCTACACGCTAATAGATAAAGATAGGTCCTAATCCCACCCGAGTATGTTTAGATTGGGTTCGTTCTCCCATGCTCTGCTCTAGATCCAACGCAAAATTTCAGCAGCACCTTCCCACTGTTCTCCTGATACACGTCTCCGCAATAAACAGAGAGGATGTGCATCCGGAGAACAACCGGGAAGCACTGACGAAATTCCGCATCGGATCCAGAGCACAACATACGGGAAAACGAACCCAATCTACACATACTCGGGCTGTTCATGGATAATGTTGGACAATTCGAAAGGATGGCGGTTATAAATATGCAAAGACATGCATATTTATAGATGTCGCCCTTTCGAATGGGAGACGCATACTAGTCACGCATACTAATAAATTAATTTAATTACCTAAATCTAGAAAGTTTCATCCGGAAAGCGAGCCACAGTAAATGAAGGGGCGAGGAGGAGATGAAATTTGTACTGACCCACGAATGCAGGGGCGGAGCTCGTACAACACACGAGGAGGTCTTCGCACAGCAGACCTCACAGCGAAGAGACAACTATCACATGTAAATCCACCCGATCAACACAAATATTCTAATTATGTCATTTTAGAGGAAAACCAGTTAAAAATATAATATTCATGAGTTAACCAAGGTTTTATGGCATTTTGTAGCTAAAGGGGCTAATTATCTCATTATTGGGGAAAATCAGGTAAGGAGAATGAGATAGAGGAGAAGAAAAAGGAGGAGGAGGAGAAGAAGAAGAAATGAAGAAGAAGGAGAAGGAGGAGGAGCAGAAGAAGGAGCATAAGAAGGAGAAGGAGGAGAAGGTATTCTTCTTCTCTTCTTCTTTTCTTCTTTTTTTTCTTCTCCTTCTTATTTTTGTCTTCTCCTCCTCCTCTTCCTGTTCGTCTTCTTCTTCTTCTTCTTCTTCTTCTCCTCCTCCTCTTCTCCTCTTCTCCTCCTCCTCCTCTTCTTCTTCTTCCTATTCGTTCTATTAAGCTAACTAACTAACTAACCTAACTAACCAAGCTAACTAAACCTATCGCTAAACCTATATAGCACTAAACAACAAAAACTAAAAAAAACAGAATCTACCACTAAGTAAGTAAAAAAGAATCTAGCTACCACTAATTAACAAAACAAAATCTACCACTAAACTACCTACTAAATCTACCACTAAAACTACTAATTAACTACTACTACAACAACAATAAAAAATCATGCCGGTAGTTATAATCTAAAACTACTAACAAGAACAACTACTAAAACTACTAACAAGAACAACTACTAAAACTACTACCACTAAATCTACTAACAAGAACAACAACTACAACAACAATAAAAAACATGCCGGTAGTTATAATCTAATTCCAAAAAATTATGCGGGTGCGCGTGGGGGGGTGGGGGTGTGGGGGCTCACCGAGAGGGGCGGCTGTGGCGGGGCCAAGGGTGGCGGGGGTGGCGGGGCGGCGCCGGGGACGCCAGGGGTGGTGGCGCGACAGTGGTGGCTCAGGTGGGTGTCGGGGAGAGGTGGGGCAGCGGTGCCAGGGGGCTGTGGGGGCGGCGACGAGGGCGGTGGGGCGGCGGCGGCGGGGGCGACATGGGCGGCGGCGCGACGGGGGCAGCGGCACGACGGCGGTGGCCGCGGTGAGCGTCGGGGAGAGGAGTGGGAGAGAGAGAGGGGCGGGGTGAGTCGTTACACAGTGGGTGAGAGAGAGGGGCGGGGTGGGGGCAAAGAGCCTTTACCGGAGTTAGCTCTTTGCCATTTGCCTCCGGACTCTTTGTCGTCCGCTAGCAGACGACAAAGAAGGGACTCGAGTTTCACCTAACGTCCCCGCGGTGAGGTGGGCCCATCTACATGTTTGCCGTCTGTTGTGCGACTCTTTGCCGTCTGCTAGCTGACGGCAAAGATGTGACTGATGGCAAAGACACTCTACGCCATCTTCCAGTGCTTTGCCGTCTGCTTTGTGGCAGCTGACGGCAAAGACACTCTTTGCCATCAGCTAGCAGACGGCAAAAATTTGGCAGATGGCAAAAAACTATTTTCCAGTAGTGCTTATGGGACGGGGCTATGTTAATTACTCTGGTCGGTGCTAGCAAAGAGCCACATTACTAGTGGCGGGAGTGATATGTGGTCACTCTCGTGATGGGGTCGTGCCGGGTAGGACGACTATGCCATTTTTATGAGTTCTAATCACACCGTTGGTCCCGGCATGGTTGGTACTCTCGAGAGTTGGTGCTCGTAAGACGTACAACATGTGGGCTGGGTACCAACCGAGTGGACCTCTTTGTCTAGTATCGTCAGGGGAAAGGCATTAATCGGGTACTTACCTCGGGTATGTGATATACCACGAGTCGTGGATGACACGGAAGTTTCCCGGATCTCGTGGGTCCAGCGTACTACCTCTACAGAGTGTAAACTATTCGAATAGCCATGTCCACGGTCAAGGACAGTTGGATAATCTTGCTTAAACTACATCCTCATATTTCCGCATAAACCAAGTGTGCGTGAGTGCGAGTGTGTGTGTGTGGCTATGAGAAAGGTGTTGCTATGATAGTAATGCTATGACCAAGTTCGGTGACTTGGCATATAGGGTGAACCCGGATGGTTCAGCCCTCAACAGATATGTTGATATCTGTAACCAGTTATTCAAGAGTAATTCTTTAACTTGAAGCATATTCATGATCATTCCACCCAAACGTGTTGCACTAAAGATGCATGATATTGTTATCCTTCACTTTCGTTGTTCATATCATGGGTTGTTTGTGAGTACATTCAAAATACTCATTGGCTTGCCACAGGTTATGTTATTGACAAGACATGGAAGGACCGGAGTTTAGAGATGAGTACGTCTTCGGCGACACCCCTGCGCACTAGGACCCTTCCGAGTCAGAATGCCTGTGGTGTAGGCTTGATGGCATGGGCACCCGCTTAGCCCTATGTTTTCCTCTATTTGTGTACTCGTGTGATTTGGCCTTAGGCCCTGTCTTGTGAACTTGACCTTTCGGTCACGTGTTGTAATAATCAGTACTTGGATGTAAGACTCTTTATTCAGTATCTGTGTTCGGTGAGAATTGATCTCTGGGATCAGTGAGCACGGCGATTCTCGACTAGTAAGTCGGGGTCCCCACAACTTCTTTCTGATCCACAGGGGGCACGCTGAGTGCACCCACTTGGTGTAGTCCCCGAGGCTACTGTTGAATGATGGAGACATCAGCAGGGGTCTTTGATTTGTTTTCAATAATCGTTGACACTCAACAGGACAGACCTGTGCGAGTGATAATAAGTCCAGTGGGGGCACTCTGAGTGAACCCACTAGGTGTAGTCCCTGAGACCACCGTCGAGTGCTTGCACCGGCGGGGGTTTGGTAGAAACTGTTTTAGATATTTGCTTTGTCTCTTTTTTATTCGGAGAAGTCAGACCTGGTCGAGAGGTGTCGTATCCATTGGGGGCACGCTAAGTGCACCCAGTGGGTGTAGTCCCCGAGACTACCGCCGATCGTGTACGATGGGTAGTATTCTAAAGAACTTGGACTCGAGGTCCATTTTTGTATTTGAGTACTTCCATCACTAGGTCTATCGAGTTAATGGATAGGTCCGAACCAGCAAGATTTATCCTCCGGGTTTCATGGACATAATTTCCATCAACCATGATATGACTCTTTGAAGGGGTGTGGGGTGGGGCGGCGGGTGGCTATCTAGTCGACTCAACTGTTATTCTTCACTCCGGAGTGGAGAAATATTATTGTCGACTGAATTACTTGTTTGATGATTTCAGAAATCTAGTGAGCTTGGAACCAAGTACGCGGACATGGACAGGAGAAGAAACAAATCTAGCTCGATTTGGAGGTGACCACAAATGATCTGAACCTCCTGAAGCGGGCTGTTGAAGATAAGGACAAAGCACTCGCTGAGGCTAAGGAGAAAACTGAAACTGCAGAAAAGAAGCTCACCGCAATCGACAAATTGGAGGAGGAGCATACCAAACGGAAGCAAGAACGGGAAAACTGGGGAAAGAAGCTGGAAGAGATGACCAAAAGAAGAAACGGCTTGGAAAACTACTTGGGAAACTTAGCCATGAAGATGTTCGGCATGCTCATAGGTAATTTCCTTCCACCGAGTGAATTTCCTCCAATTTTTTTGAATGAAAGTGTGGCCCACTTTCCGCTTTCCTTTTGTGCAGACTTCCGCCACGACTTCGACAAGGAGACCGAAGAGCTCAAGCCGAATCTGGACCCTACTAATTCGGTCGTTGGAGATGTGGTGTCCATGAATATGTTCCGCGTCGAAGCTCGTCTTGGGAAAGTTCAAGAATATGTTGCCCGACCTAGAGTCTCCCTGGAGAACATAGACAAGGAGCTTTGGCCAGAAGACACTCTCTAGACCGATCTTGAATCAATGATGAGCCACCTTAACCAGACTTCGGATCGAGTGCAGGCTTGGTAGAAATTTGTTGCCGTTGTGGAGCCGACATGGCTCTTTCACACGTTCGGGTCCATTGTAAGGAGGCTAAAGATGAAAAATTTAAGGCCCTCCAAGCGTCCAACACGAAGAATCTTCAGTTCGAGAACTTCATGGAGACCTTCATCGACGCAGCTACCCATATTGCTGATGGGATTGACTTGGATACCATAGTCGAGCGTGCGAGTCCTGGCGCGCCTTGAAAAACTTTTATTACAGTTAAATTTTGCTTGCCTCGGTATGCCGAGAGATGGTGTAACCGATTAAAACTTCGTTCGTTCCTTAAGGCCGAGTACTTTCATTCATGTGGACAGCTTTGATGCTGGATGGAGATATTAAGTTTTATTTGCATTTGGCTTTCCAATCTTTTGCTTAACTGAATTTATTTGGTTTCTGAGTGAACTTGAGATTCATTGCTCGGGGGAATATCACTTACATGAAATCATGTTCGCATCTAAGTCTCCCAGTGCGAGGATTGCTCACCACTTGGAGTGTTTTTAGAAATTTAGGCGAAATCTTGTTCGCAGCTAAGTCTCCGAGTGAGAGGATTGCTCACCACTTGGAGTATGTTTTAACTTAGGTGATTGATTCACAGCTAAGCCCCCGAGTGTGACGACTACTGACCACTTGGAGTGCTTTAGAAACTTAGGTGAACTCTGGTTCGCAGCTAAGTCTCCGAGTGAGAGGAATGCTCACCACGCGGAGTATGTTTTAACTTAGGCGACTGATTCGCAGCTAAGCCCCCGCGTGTGAGGATTGTTCAACACTTAGAGTGTTTTTAGAAAATTAGGAGAAATATGATTCGTAGCTAAGTCTCCAAGTGAGAGGATTTCTCAACACTTGGAGTATGTTTCAACTTAGGCGACTCATTCGCAACAAAGCCCCCGAGTGTGAGGACTGCTCAACAGTCGGAGTGTTTTTAGAAACTTAGGCGAAATATGGTTCGGAACTAAGTCTCCGAGTGAGAGGATAGCTCACCACTCACAGTATGTTTTAACTTAGGCGACTAATTCACTGCTAATCCCCCGAGTGGGAGGATTGCTCAACCCTCAAAGTGTTTTTAGAAATATAGGCAAAATCTGGTTCGCAGCTAAGCCTCCGAGTGAGTGGATTGCTCACCACTCAGAGTATGTTTTAACTTAGGCGCCTGATTTTCATCTAAGCCCCCGAGTGTGAGGACTGATCAACACTCGGAGTGTTTTTAGAAACTTAGGCAAAATCTGGTTCGTAGCTAAGTCTCCGAGTGAGAGGATTTCTCACCACTCGGAGTATGTTTTAACTTAGGCGACTGATTCGCAGCTAAGCCCCCGAGTGTGAGGACTGCTCAACACTCGGAGTGTTTTTAGAAATTTAGGAGAAATCTCATTTGCAGCTAAGTCTCCCAGTGATAGGATTGCTCACCACTCGGAGTAATTTTTAACTTAGGCGACTGATTGACAGCTAAGCCCGTGAGTGTGAGGACTACTTAACACTCGTAGTGTTTTTAGAAACATAGATAAAATCTGGTTGACAGCTAAGCCCCCGAGTGAGAGGATTGCTCGACACTCGGAGTGTTTTTGAATTTTGAGATTGCACAATCGAAATCGACAAAGACTGCGGGAGTCATAACTTCGATAAGAACATTGTTTAGAACACTCTTATTGCATCAAATCGAACGACCGTCAAGGGTAAAATCGTTGTAACAAATATGCGTTCCACGGAAGTGGTTCGTCGATCCTCTTCTTGAGATTGAAGAGGTGGTAGGCTCCATTGTTCAGCACGTTGGTAATGATGTAAGGTCTTTCCCATGTGGGGGCGAGCTTGTGTGGCCGTTGCTGATCCACTCGGAGCACCAGATCACCTTCGTGAAACGACCGGCTCCTAACATGTCTTGCATGGAAATGGCGTAGATCCCGTTGTTAAACTGCCGACCTAATCAGGGCCAGTTCAAGCTCTTGTTCCAGAAGGTCTTTGCCGTCTTGTCGCGCATGTTCAGCTTCTACCTCAGAATAAAGTTCTAATCGGGGGGAATTGTGAACAATATTAATCGGTAAAACAGCTTTGGCTCCATAAACCAAGAAGAAAGGAGTGCGTCCAGTTGACCGATTGGGTGTCGTCCTCAAGCCCCATAGAACTAATGGTAGTTCAGTAACCCAAGCTCCAGCTGCATGTTCCAAATCTCGTATGAATTGAGGTTTCAACCCTTGAAGGATAAGGTCATTCACTCACTTAGCTTGACCATTATTCTGGGGGTGTGCGACACACGCGTAATCAACTCGAGTGCCTTGGGCAGAGTAGGAGTATCTGAATTCTTCTGAGTCAAAGTTAGAACCATTGTTTGTGATAATACTATGGGGCACTCCATATCAAAACGTTATTTCTTTTATGAACTTCATAGTAGTGCGTGAATCTAGCTTTTCTACGGGTTTGGCTTCAATCCGTTTGGTGAACTTGTCGACTGCCACATGCAAATGAGTGAACCTACTCTTGCCTGTTCGGAGACGACCGACCATATCTAAACCCCACTCAGCAAACGCGGGTTTATGTGAAAAATTTGAGTAATCTGGCATCCTTTGCAACGATCCACAATTTCTTTGGCCATTTCATTAGCGCATGGCTAGAAAAAGCAAGCTCGGTATGCTTTGGAAACCATTGTCTGAGAGGACGCATGATGACCATAGGTCCCCGAGTGGATTTCATCCAGAATCAGTCGACCTTCTTCAGGAGAGATGCACTGCTGAGCTACACTAGCCACAGTTTCTCTGAAAAGTTGTCCATTCATTAAAGTAAACGCTTTGGATCTGCGGACAATATATCGAGCTTCAACCTCGTCTTCTAGGAGTTCTTGCCTCAGTATATATGCAATCTATGGCACCGTCCAATCGGGCGTAATGACTAGAATCTCCATGACCAGATTAATAACTGTTGGAACATCAACCTTAGTCGGGATGGAAGTGTTGATCGCTTGTGGGGCTCTTTATTGAAGGGATATTCTTGTACTAAAGGAGAATGTAAGAGTTCCGGAAACACGTTCCTGGGTATAGATTTCTGAGTGGATCCAATCTTAGCTAGGTCGTCAGCTGCTTGACTCTTCACTCGGGGAATATGATGGAGTTCCAACTCTTCAAACTTATTATCAAGCTTTCTCACTATGTTGCAATACCCGGTCATGGAAGGGTTCCTGACATCCTATTCCTTCATCACTTGATTGACCACCAAATCCGAGTCACCATATACCATCAGGCATCGGAGGCCGAGTGAGATGGCCACACGTAACCCATAGAGAAGTGCCTTGTATTCAGCTTCATTATTGGAGGAATCAAAGTGAGTCTGGAGAACGTAGCTGAGCTTGTCTCCCTTTGGAGATACCAAATCCGCACCGGCACTAGACTGGTTCAACATTTTAGAACCATCAAAGAAGATGGTCCAATGTGCCGAGTGAATTTGAGTAGATTGTTGTTGTTCTACCCACTCGACCATGAAATCAGTAAGCGCTTGAGACTTGATTTTTTTCTTTGCTTTGAATTTGATATCGAAATATAAGAGTTCAATGGCCCATTTGGCCACTCGACCAGCCGCATCTCGGTTGTTGAGGATCTCAGACAACGAAGCATCGCTGACGACTCAGACTGAATGATCTTGAAAGTAGTGTGCCACCTTCTTCGCTGATAAATATATGCCATAGAGGAGCTTCTGATAATGGAGGTACCTTTGCTTCGAAGCAGTCAACACTTCAGAAATATAGTATACTAGATGTTGAACTTTGCAAGCCTTGCCCTCTTCTTTATGCTCGATAGTTAGAATTGTGTTGATGACTTGATTTGTAGCTGCGATCTATAAGAGTAGGGGTTCTTTACTATGCCGAGAAGCAAGCACCGACTGGGTGGAAAGCAAGGATTTTAGCTCGACAAATGCTGCTTCTATCTCGTCAGTCCACTCGAACACATCGGACTTCTTCATGAGTCGGTATAAAGGCAATGCCTTCTCACCGAGGTGATAAATAAACCTACTCAACACCGCCAAGCAGCGAGTGAGCCTCTGGACGTCGTGCACGCGCTCAGGGATTTTCATTCAGACGATGGCGCCGATCTTTTTGGGGTTGACATAGATCTCATGTTCCTAAACGAGTAAACCAAGTAAATTGCCACCAGGAACTCCAAAAGTGCACTTAGCTGGATTCAACTTGATATCATATTTTCTCAGATTGGCGAATGTTTCTGCCAGGTCATTCAGCAGGTCAGAACCTTTGCGAGACTTGACAACGATATCATCCATATAGGCTTCGACATTCCGACTTATTTGATCAAGCAGGCACTTCTGAATCATACGCATGGAAGTAGAGCCAGCATTTTTATAGTATAAACACCCGTAAGGGGTGATGAAGGCCGTTTTTGTTTCATCTGAACCAAATAGACAGATCTGATGGTAACCAGAGCATGCATCAAGAAAAGAAAAATGCTCACACCCCGCAGTCGAGTCGACAATTTTATCAATGTGGGGGAGCAGAAAGTGATATTTCTGGCAAACCTTATTGATATGCTTGAAATCGATACACATACGGAGAGACTTGTCCTTCTTGGGGACCATGATGACCTTCGTTAGCCACTCGGAGTGGTAAACCTCGCGTATGAACTTCGCCTCCAAGAGTCGAGCCACCTCTTTGCCGATTGCTTTCCCTTGCTCCGCTGCGGACCGACCCAAATTCTCTTTGATAGGCTTTGCCTTTGGATCCACTCTCAGTCGGTGCTCAGCCAGTTCCCAAGGCACACCCAGCATGTCAGCAGGCTTCCATGCAAAGATGTTCCAGTTCTCATGAAGGAATTGGATGAGCTCGGCTTCCTATTTGCTGTTGAGTGTCGTCGAGATGTTGGTCGGGGCAGCATTAGGATCCGTCGGGTGGATGTTCACTTTTTTGAATTCCCCCGCCGACTGAAAAGCTGACGTAGAAGCAGGCTTCTTGGAGCGCATCAGATCGGCAAGATCGGTGTACTTCCGGTACTCCTCCAGCTCAACCACATCCATGTGGTGATCGGCGATCTTGGAGCCTTGTTGTAAGCACTCCTCAGCCCTCTATCGATTGCCTATGACTGTGATGACACCCTTGGGCCCTGGCATCTTCATCTTGAGATAGTGTAACATGGGCGGGCCATGAAACGGGCATAAGCTGCATGACCAAGGATGGCATGATAAGCACTCTGAAAGTCCACAACTTTGAATGTTAGCTTCTCCTTGCGAAAGTTCTTGTCTGTGCCGAATACCACATCCACAGCAATCTGGCCGAGTGACCTGGCCTTTTTCCCAGGGATGACCCCATGGAACCGCATATTGCTTTCTCTGAGTCAGGACATCAGAATGCCCATTCCCTTAAGGGTATCTGCATACAGAATGTTCAAACCACTCCCTCCATCCATCAAAACATTGCAAAGATGAACTTCTCCCATAATTGGGTCTACCACCAAAGCTTGTCGACCATGGGTAGTGACGCGAGCTGGGTGATCCGACTGATCAAACGTTATGGGGGTCTGAGACTACTTGAGGTATGATGGGGTGGAAGGAACTGCCATGTTGACCTCTTTGTTTATGACCTTCAATCGACTTTTTCTCTCAACGTTGTAACTCACACAAATCAGCATGGCGTTTGCACGTGCCCTCGAACGTTTTGAGGACCACTCGGGCGAGATCCTCCCAGCAATATATGCTAGAAGGAGCCAACAGATTCAGCCAAGCCCTGGATGAACCATACAACATCAGAGACAAATGCTTCATGGCAACATTGTCGTTTCCTCGGCCAATCAGCACTACGACTCGGTAATCATCGAGCCTTGTTTCAGGCTTTGATTCTCCCGTAAATTTAGCTATTCCAGCCTCCAACCTGAAGTTGGGGGGAATATCAGCAGATCGAATTGCTCTACCGAAACACTCACGGCTAGTGACCACGGTGCCGCTTCCACTCGGACGATTTGTGTAAAAACCATCTTTGTGAGCTCTGCCCCTGTCAATCCGCCTCTGCGCGAGTAGATTCCTCGCATCGAACCCAGGACTCCGCTCATCACCGAACGGGCGCCTATCATCGTAGTGTCGAGACACATATGAACCACTCCACGGGGGAGAATACACCCGACGGCGGTCGTCACGGTGGAAACGGGGAGCAAACTGATTTTGCCCCTGATCTCTATACTGATCCTCTCGGTAACCTCTTCCTCTGCGATGTAGAGGTGACCCTGGACTATAAATCGAATGAACTGTATCTGCTCTGGGTTATTTACTCTGCAATCTATTGAGTAACTATGATACTGCTGAGTTTGGCTGTTGTGCTGCTTGAAGCAATGTATGAATCTGCTCTAAGACTTTGTGAGCCTGTGAGTTTGATGGCTGAATGGAATCTGCTATCTTAGCGGCAGCTGCAACATTTAAAACCGGAGTACGAAATACCTTGATGTTGTTCTGTGGTCCACTCAGAAATAGCTGTTGCTCACGTCGACCGGAAACTGGAGGACGTTGGCTCGCGTGTCCACTCGACCGTTCTCCCGCCTCGCGTCCGTGTGACAGAACCAAGGCAGGCTCTCCATAGAACCCACCATGAAGACCTTAGACGCAAGTTCGTAGCTCTTGCAGTCTGAAGGGACATCAGACTGATCTGACACCGAGTTGAACGCACCATGAAGTGATTCGGCAGGCTCCATTGTCGAGAATCCGTGGAGACGACGACTAGCGAGTCACCGTGTGCTTCACCCATCGCTGGAGTTGCGGGCGACCGGATCACTTGTGTCGACGAGCAGCTCGGAGAATGCAATTGGAACTTGCACGAAAGTGTGTTGCCTTGCGGATTGGGAGCGAGAGGCGCCTCCTGAAGCCATGCCGAGTCATCAGCAACGAAGACGAGCGCGCCAAGACGTATCTCACGGCACAAGAACAAATCGTCGCCGGAAGACATGACAAAAAATGAAAATCGTAAACATGTGAAGACTCGCTTAGACGCTTGCCCCACGGTGGATGCCAGCTGTTGTCGGAACGAACCTGACAGTAGAGGTGAGGGGTACAAAAGGAGAGGGAAGAGTCCTAGCTATGGCAAGCTTGTACACACGATGTATGAATTTAGGCCCCTCTCGTGGAGGTACCAGCCCTACGTCTCAGTGCTCAGGAGCTCTTGTCGTGTGGAGTGTGTGTTACAGGGGGTGCGAACCCTTGTGCGAGAGGGGAGGAGTGGCTTATATAGATCGCGCTACCCCTCATAAGGCCCAGGAAACCAAGGGTTCGAGAAATGAAGACAAAGGTGTGTGTTATTGATAACGTACATAATAAATGTTACTTATGATGATGAGCCGAATGCCTGCTGTTTTCCTTCCCTGGAGTGACTTTTGAACTTCCATGGTCGACTAGCTTCTTATTCTTCCAAGTGGAAGCTTCTGTCGAGTGGTAGGAGTAAGTCTCCGAGTGGATGCTCTACCAACTGACCCAAGGCAAGTCAGTCAGAATCTTCCTTGAAATCTTGAAGTCTTTAATGTTGTGCCCTTGGTTAGGATATGTAGGTCAGGCCTATGAGCCTACCCTAGGTACATATCCCCATCAATCATCTCCTTCGTCCCATGTTATCCATCAATCCAAGATCCATAGTTCGGACCCCCTACTCGAGATCAGCCAGTTTTGACACTGAAAGCTAATCCTTCATGGACATAAGCGTTGATGGCATAGACAAGGTTGCTTATTCGTGGACCATTCGTGGGTGGAGCCCTCTGTGGTCATGCTTAGCAGTTAGCCTCTATGGGTTGAAGTTTCCATCAATGTGGACGTATGATAGCACCACATATCGAAACCATGCCAAAAAAAATGTATTTTCATTGTGTTTGGTCTTCCTATCTCTACCATCATTTACTCCCTTAGACTTGCATGATACTTACTTTCTGCTGTTGAATCTCTAGATATGTATGTGTAGGATTTATTGGTTTCAACTTAACTTGTGCTAAACTCTTCTTGATCCTCAAGAGAATTAAAAATTGCACGTCCGCCATGTTAAGTGTCTATTCACCCCCCCTCTAGACTAGTCTTCTCGATCCTACATACACCTCCTCCTTCCAACTCCTACTACCTCCCCTGTCCTCACGTGAGTGCCACAAGAGGCCCTACAACCTCCTCTCTCTTCACCCCGACTCTCTGGCCTTGATTCCCTCCTCCGTTGCTCTATTTTGAGCATCTTCGAGAGCTACCAGAGTTCGTCGTTGTAGCCACCGCCACTACCTCGCCGCTTCCACGTGTCCTAGATCTCTGTGTGGATTACATCTATGTCTCCACAAACGGACTCGAGATGAGGAGTCCTAAAGATGACATCTGACTCTTCTTCCTCGCCCACGCCTATCAAGCGCCTCCCGTCGATTCTGCCATTCGATCTCGTCCTCGGCATCACATTTTGCACCATCGAAATAGTCGTAAGCCACCCTCCTTTCCCCCCTAATCCTCTCCTCTAGAGCAGCCCCTAGCTTGCATTTCCACCATGGCCGAGAGCTTATGTCGCCATGCCTTGTTGCTACTGTCTCTAGAGCTCGTGCATGTCCCATATAATCACTTAGGCATGCTCCTTACATCGCGAGGAAGTGAACGCATGCTCGCTCTTGCCCTACCTCTCTCTACATCTGCATGCATGTGCTGGCCCGGGCATGAGCTACCGCAATTCTCAATGTCGTAACCAAGTCTGGCCACACCAGCACGAACTCATGCCACTATTACATGTGCGCACTCACCATCTACACGTGGAGATATTCAGTCATCTACTTTGTCACAAGAATTACGTTTTTGACCATCGCTGCCATACGTGGACATCGTCTGTGATTGATCGCTCGTCAACTCTGGTTTAATTAGTGTTCGTAACCCCCTTGGTCACTAACAAGTGGGCCCAGATTCCGTATAATTTTGGCTAAATATAACTAAGTCACTAATGAAGAGTGTTAACTAGATGAGTCACTTACTAGTGGGACCCACTAGTGAGGTTTGACTATGTTGACCTGCTAGTGATGATGCATTATGACATCATAAATCATTTAACTAGGTTTTTTATTTAGAAATAAATCTACAAATTGCAAAAATTATCACAAACTTCAAGAATTCATAAAAATAATCTATAACTGAGGTGAAAATAAATTATATATGCAAAATGATCAAAAAATATGAGGAATATGCTTATACATGTTAATGCATGTTTGAGCAACCTAAATCCACTGTCTAGAAAAAATTATGATTAGGGAAATTTTTAATAAATATTTTGGATTTGGAATTTAATTTATGTTTGTACTCTAACTCAATTAAAATGGATAACAATTGCATTAGACTAATTCAGTACCTTAATATGACATATCATTCATTTGGATGTGCATAACATTTAATGTTGTTTCCTTTTCTATTTGCTCGTGTTTGTTCCTTCTCGGTAAGAGATGATTATGATGTTGTGATCGTTGAAACCGATGAAGAGCATTACTATCTTCAGAGTATCACGAAAGCAACCCCCCTTGAGCATTACATTACAATCACATTCCCTCGATCCGACCACATCTTTTACTACATTAGGACAACAATGATTCAACTATTACTTGTTGCGGTAGTTGAACCCATTCCCCTGCATGACCTGTCATTGTCAAAGTAAATAGCTAGACCTTTCTAGCATGATTAGGATTTTCTTCAGCCATGTAGTGACTTCATCCATGCCATGTATTCTATGCTTACAGTTTTGTTGGGTCTCATCCATCTAGGAGATAAATTCAAATGGTTGCGCTCATGCCCTATTGATGAGAGTTAAGTATGCGAAGTTGTTTTGGTAAAGGTAACGATGAGAGGCCATGCTGTCATCTCAAACAAAACCATGGTATTACAGGCCTGGGGTTAACAAAACTCAATGGTGGCCATGCAGCCTGACCCTTTCCAAAGGATAATCCAAGGAGGCCCCTCGACACAGCAGGGATGATCTCGCTTGCTACAAAAGAACAATACGGGGAGCAACAAAACTTAGCCAACCTGGTAAGCACCTCGCAGAGCGTCCCAGGAAGTCATGTCCAAACATGTCTTGACTTGGCAAGGAACCAATAATCTTGCTATCTCACAAGAGGATAGTGTTGAGTTCTCTTACCTTTGTAGGATACGCCAGCAAAAGGATGGAGGGTGAATGACTAGCTATCAGTGCACCCTCCTCGCTCCAGAAGCCATCGCCCCTCTCGCCCAATCACTCTCAAGTCACGTGCGGAACATGGAACCGCCTTGATCTGCCAATGCACGCAGGGGCGGGTCCATCCACGCCCACGGATTTTGAGGCTATGATCGCCACTTGCCCGACCGCCCCTGCGCATGTCCTACACGTGGCAAAGGCGTTTTAAGGGAATAAAGGGGCCATCATGCGCACGCCACGCACCCTCCCACTTCGCGCGTTCAATGCACGATGTGGGGGAAAGAAAGCATGAAACGACTCGATTCCGATAAGCCCGGCGCGTGCTAGTCCGCGCACCACTTTGGGCCTGGCCCAACAATGCCTGACATGTGTGTGTGGCCCAGGCCCGGGGGCTCCCGTCGGTGCACTTAAGACTGGGGTCTCTAGTGCCCCAGACTAGTGCACGAACGCCGACAACCCCTCTCCAGAGGGAAGGTGCGTCGCTGGGGCTTAGGGCGGAAGCAAGACTGAGAAGCCACCAAGAACATATTGCAAGCCCCCGGCAAGACTTCGCTTGCTGGGAAAGAAGAAGAGTCCCGGCAAGCCGCAGCATCGAAGAACTCCTTGCGCTGGTCAATGATACGTCTCAAACGTATCTATAATTTTTGATGGTTTCTTGTGGTCATCTTGTAAACTTTAGATGTTTTATATAACTTTTATATATTTTTTTGGGACTAACTTATTAATTCAGTGCCAAGTGCCAGTTCCTGTTTTTTCTGTTTTTTGACTCTTTTCACATCTGATTTTGGAACGGAGTCCAAACGGAATAAAATCCCTGAAATGAATTTTTCCAGAACTGAAGAAGATCGGGAGACTTGAGGGCCAAGGCAGGAGGCCCACAGGGAGCCCACAAGCCCTGTAGCCGCGGCCAGGGGGGCCGCGGCTACTAGGCTTGTGCCCCCCTGGAGCTCCCCTCTCCTAGCTCTTTGCCCTATATATTCCGTAAAATCCCAAAAAAAATAAAGGCGTCCACGAAACCACTTTTCCGCCGCCGCAAGCTTCCGTTTCCGTGAGATCTCATCTGGAGACCCTTCCCGGTGCCCTACCGGAGGGGACATTGGAGTTGGAGGGCTTCTACATCAACATCATTTCCTCTCCAATGAATCGTGAGTAGTCTACTTCAGACCTACGGGTCCATAGTTAGTAGCTAGATGGCTTCTTCTCTCTCTTGGATCTTCAATACAAAGTTCTCCATGATCTTCATGGAGATCTATTCGATGTAATCCTCTTTGGCGGTGTGTTTGTCGAGATCCGATGAATTGTGGATTTGTGATCAGATTATCTATGAATTATATTTAAGTCTTTGCTGGTTTCTTATATGCATGATTTTATATCCGTGTAAGTCTCTCCGAGTCTTGTGTTTAGTTTGGCCAACTAGATCTATGATTCTTGCAATGGGAGAAGTTGTTGGTTTTGGGTTCATACTGTGCGGTGACCTTTCCGAGTGACAGAAGGGGCAGCAAGGCACGCATCGTGTTGTTGCCATCAACGGTAACAAGATGGGCTTTCATCATAGATTTGAGATTGTCCATCTACATCATGTCATCATGCTTAAGGCGTTACTCTGTTCTTATGAACTCAATACACTAGATGCATGTTGGATAGCGGTCGACGTGTGGAGTAATAGTAGTAGATGCAGAAAGTATCAGTCTACTTGTTTTGGACGTGATGCATATATGTATGATCATTGCCATAGATAACGTCATGACTTTGCGTGGTTCTATCAATTGCTCGACTGGAATTCGTTCACCCACCGTCTACTTGCTTTCATGAGAGAAGCCATTAGTGAACACTACGGCCCCCGGGTCTATTCACAATTTTCATCTCCGCTTTTACTTTTACTTTGCTTTGTTTACTTTTTGCTTTCAGTTCTCATTTTGCAAACAATCTATAAGGGATTGACAACCCCTTCATAGCGTTGGGTGCAAGCTCTTTGTGTTTGTGCAGGTACTTGTGACTTGACGCAATCCTCCTATTGGATTGATACCTTGGTTCTCTAACTCAGGGAAATACTTACCGCCGTTGTGCTACATCACCCTTTCCTCTTCAAGGGAACACCATCGCAAGGATCCATGGCCGCGGGGGGAATCCTTTGCATACTTGCCAAGGAAATCCCTATAGGCGTAGCCAGCAGCAGAAGGATTTCTGGCGCCGTTGCCGGGGAGAGATCAAGTCAAGATCTATCCAAGTAAGTGTCACAAACTCATCTCTTGCATTTACCTTTTTTGCGAGTTGCATCTTGTTTTCCTCTCCCCCACTTCACCAATTTGCCTTTTTCGTTTGCCTTTTTTTCATTTGCCTTTTTCGTTCGCCCTTTTCTCTCGCTTGCTTTCTGTTCGCTTGTGTGCCATGTGCCTTCAATATGCTTGCATCTTCGCTTGGTGAAAAATTAGTGATATGGATCCTCATCCACTTGCTAATCTCTTTAAGAGATCCAATTATGTTGATCCAATTGCTAGTGAGTTGTGTGCACTTGACTATCTTTATGGAGTTTTGCTTGAGATGCGTGAATCTTAAAATTGTGAGGAAGAAATTTATGAAGTGATTCACGAGGGCTCCTTGGATGAAAAGAATGATTGCAATGGTTTCATTACAAAATCTATTAGTGACAATCATGCTAAAAATATGCAAAACCCTAAGCTTGGGGATGCTAGTTTTGCTATGTCCACTACTTGTTGCAATGATCATGAGTGGGGCGATGATTTTTCTTATGATCTTGAAAATTTCTTTAAGCCTCATGATGAATATGATATTTGCAATATTATTGAAAGTGGGTTTGGAGAAGTCATGACTTTAGTTGATGATAATCCCAACATTTTTGAAGAGTGTCAACTTTGCATGGATGTCGATCATGAAAAGAATATCCTACGTGATAGTTACATTATTGAATTCGAGTATGATCCCACATGTAATTATTATGAGAGAGGAAAATATGGTGGTAGAAACTTTCATATCACGAAATCACCTCTCGTTATGTGGAGATTGCTATTGTCTCTTTCTTCTTCCTTGCATGTGGAAACTATTGGTTCTCTTGACAATCTGTTTTCCTATAAAATTCCTATGCATAGGAAGTATGTTAGACTTAGATGTGATTT
The DNA here is from genome assembly GCF_904849725.1 of Hordeum vulgare subsp. vulgare. Taxonomy (NCBI): domain Eukaryota; kingdom Viridiplantae; phylum Streptophyta; class Magnoliopsida; order Poales; family Poaceae; genus Hordeum; species Hordeum vulgare. The sequence goes on from NC_058520.1 coordinate 311,606,291, forward strand.
TCACATGCTTCACGATGCTCTCGTTGTGCTTCAATTCTTGTCTTTTGTGCGAGCATCATTGAATTATCAATGCCTAGCTAAGGGCGTTAAATAATAGCGCTTGTTGGGAGGAAACCCAATGAATTTATCTTTTTCTTTATGTTTTGTTGCGTCCACAGTTTCATAATTCTGTTGTGGTTGTGTTTTTTGTGTTTCTTTTTGTGTTTGAGCCAAGAAAAACCGTTATGATTAGTCTTGGGGATGATCGTTTGATCATGCTGGAAAATACAGAAACTTTCTGCTCATGAAAAGAATTTTCATTTTTTTTCTGTGAGAGATTTTCAGTTGATTCGTTTTGCTGCTGATTGCTACGCAAATTCTTCAGACTGTCGTAATTGTTCAGAATTTTTGAAGTACCAGAAGTATACAAAGTATACAGATTGCTACAGACTGGTCTGTTGTTAACAAATTCTGTTTTTGTTGAGTTGGTTGCTTATTTTGATGAAACTATGGATAGTATCGGGGTGTATTAGCCATGGAAGATTGAAAATACAGTAACACAACATCAACATAAGTAGAATTTAAGTTTGCTACAGTACCTAAGGAAGTGGTGATTTGCTTTCTTATACTAATGATATCACGAGTTTCTGTTTAAGTTTCGTGTTGTCAAGTTTTCAAGTTTTGGGTGAAGTTCTTATGGACAAAGAGATAAAGAGTGGCAAGAGATCAAGCTTGGGGATGCCCAAGGCACCCCAAGTTTATTCAAGGATGTCGAAAAAGCCTAAGCTTGGGGATGCCCCGGGAAAGCATCCCCTCTTTCGTGTTCAATCCATCGATAACGTTACTTGGGGCTATATTTTTATTCACCACATGTTATGTGTTTTGCTTGGAGCGTCTTGTATCGTAGGATTCTTTTATTTTTGTTGTGTCACAATCTTCCTTGCTGCACACCTAGAGAGAGAGACATGCACTCACCGTGATTTTGTCGAGCTTCACTTATATCCTTTGGTTAGGCAATTCAGCTCACATGTGTTTCAGTTATATCCTTTGAGCTAGTTGATTTTTCTCTATGTGCTTCACTTCTATCTTTTGGAGCACGACAGTGCGTGGCATGGTAGTTGATCTATGCTATGAAAGATGTCTCAAAAGGGGTAGTTATCCAAAGGGATATGAAAACTTCCACCTTCATTTGCATTGAGTAGTTAGAGAAGTTTGATTCATCTCAATTAGTTTTGAGTTGTGGTTGTGGTAATATTGAAGTTATACTAGTAAGGTGTTGTGGATCTAGAAATACTTGTGTTGAAGTTAGTGATTCCCGTAACATGCACGTATGGTGAACCGCTATGTGATGAAGTATAAGCATGATTAGTTTATTAATTGTCATCCTTTGTGTAGCGGTCGGGATCGCACGATGGTTTATACCTACCAAACCTTCCCCTAGGAGTATGCGTTGAATGCTTTGTTTTGATTACTACTAAAACTTTTGCAACAAGTATATGAGTTCTTCATGACTAATGTTGAGTCCATGGTTTAGATGCACTTTCACCTTCCACCATCACTATCTTCTTTAGTGCCATGCAACTTTCGCCGGTGCATAAAACCACCGTTAGCCTCCCTCAAAACAGCCACCATACCTACCTACTATGGCATTTTCAAAGCCATTTCGAGATATATTGCCATGCAACTACCACCATGACATGTGCCACCACTTCTACATTGCCATTGCATGATCATAAGAAAGCTAGCATGATGTTTCCATTGATTTCTATGCCATGCTAGATCATTGTCCCGGTACACTACCGAAGGCATTCCATATAGAGTCATCATTGCTCTAAGTTTTGAGTTGTAAGTGTGATGATCATCATTGATGGAGCATTGTCCCATGTGAGAAAATCAAAGAGGCCAGCGAAGCCCATTTACAAAAAGAGGCCAAAGATGCCCACAAAAAAAAGAGGCCAAAGAGCCCACCAAAAAAATGAGATAAAAAGAGAGAAGGGCAATGCTACTATCTTTCCACACTTGTGCTTATTAAGCACCATGATCTTCACGATTGAGAGTCTCTCGTTTTGTCACCACCATATAGCTAGTGGGAAATTTTCATTATATAACTTGGCTTGTATATTCCAATGATGGGCTTCCTCAAAATTGCCTTAGTTCTTCGTGAGCAAGCATGTTGGATGCACACCCACTAGTTTTCCTTAAGAGCTTTCACATTCTCTTAGCTCTAGTGCATCATTTGTATGGCAATCCCTACTCATTCACATTGATATCTATTGATGAGCATCTCCATAGCTCATTGATATGCCTAGTTAATGTGACAATCTTCTCCTTGTTTGCCTTGCAACCTCCACCACACTCCATTCAACTTATAGTGCTAAAACCATGGCTCACGCTCATGTATTGCATGAGAGTTGAAAAGGTTTGAGAAAGTAAAGGTGTGAAAACAATTACTTGGAAAATACCGAGGTTGTGCATGATTTAAATTCGTTGTGCAAGGATGATAGAGCATAGCTAGACTATATGATTTTGTAGGGATAACCTTCTTTTGGCCTTGTTATTTTGAAAGTTCATGATTACCTTGCTAGTTTGCTTGAAGTATTATTGTCTCCACGTCAATAAAAAACTATTGGTTTGAATCTAACGGATCTGAACATTCATGTCACATAAGAGGAGTTACAAAGGACATCTATGCTAGGTAGAATGAAAGCATCAAAAATTCATTCTTTATCACTTCCCTACTCGAGGACGAGCAGGAGTTAAGCTTGGGGATGATTGATCGTCTCAAACGTATCTATAATTTTTGATGGTTTTATGCTCTTATCTTGCCAACTTTGGATGTTTTATATACCTTTTATATCTTTTTTTTGGGACTAAATTATTAATTCAGTGCCAAGTGCCATTTCTTGTTTTTTGTGTGTTTTTGACTCTTTTCAGAACTGATTTTGGAACGGAGCCCAAACGGAATAAAATCCCCGAAATGAATTTTTCCAGAAGGGAAGAAGATCGGGGGACTTGAGGGCAAAGGCAGGAGGCCCATAGGGAGCCCACAAGCCCTGCAGCCGTGGCCAGGGGGCCCGCGGCTACCAAGCTTATGGCCCCCTGGAGATCCCCTGCCCTAGGTCTTTGGCCTATATATTCCCTAAAATTCCATAAAAATAAGGGCGTCCACGAAATCACTTTTCCGTCGTCGGAAGCTTCCGTTTCCGCGAGATCTGATCTGGAGACCCTTCTCGGTGCCCTGCCGGAGGGGACTTTGGAGCTGGAGGGCTTCTACATCAACATCATTGCCTCTCCAATGACTCATGAGTAGTCTACTTCAGACCTACGGGTCCGTAGTTATTAGCTAGATGGCTTCTTCTCTCTCTTCGATCTTCAATACAAAGTTCTCCATGATCTTCATGGAGATCTATCCGATGTAATCCTCTTTGGCGGTGTGTTTGTCGAGATCCGATGAATTGTGGATTTGTGGTCAGATTATCTATGAATTATATTTGAGTCTTTGCTGATTTCTTATATGCATGATTTGATATCCTTGTAAGTCTCTCCGAATCTTGGGTTTTGTTTGGCCAACTAGATCTATGATTCTTGCAATGGGAGAAGTGCTTGGTTTTGGGTTCATACCGTGCGGTGACCTTTACCTGTGACAGAAGGGGCAGCAAGGCACGCATCGTGTTGTTGCCATCAACGGTAACAAGATGGGCTTTCATCATAGATTTGAGATTGTCCATCTACATCATGTCATCTTGCTTAAGGCGTTACTCTGTTCTTATGAACTCAATACACTAGATGCATGATGGATAGGGGTCGACGTGTGCAGTAATAGTAGTAGATGCAGAAAGTATCGGTCTACTTGTTTTGGACGTGATGCCTATATGTATGATCATTGCCTCAAATAACGTCATGACTTTGCGCAGTTCTATCAATTGCTCGACAGTAATTCGTTCACCCACCGTCTACTTGCTTTCATGAGAGAAGCCACTAGCGACCACTACGGCCCCCGGGTCTACTCACAATTTTCATCTCCGCTTTTACTTTTACTTTGCTTTGTTTACTTTTTGCTTTCAGTTCTCACTTTGCAAACAATCTATAAGGGATTGACAACCCCTTCATAGTGTTGGGTGAAAGCTCTTTGTGTTTGTGCAGGTACTTGTGACTTGACGCGATCCTCCTACTGGATTGATACCTTGGTTCTCAAACCGAGGGAAATACTTACCGCCGCTGTGCTACATCACCCTTTCCTCTTCAATGGAACACCAACGCAAGGTGTTGGGGAACGTCGCATGGGAAACAAAATTTTCCTACGCGCACGAAGACCTATCATGGTATTGTCCATCTACGAGAGGGGATGAGTGATCTACGTACCCTTGTAGACCGTACAGAAGAAGCGTTAGTGAACGCGTTTGATGTAGTGGAACATCCTCACGTCCCTCGATCCGCCCCGCGAACAATCCCGCGATCAGTCCCACGATCTAGTACCGAACGGACGGCACCTCCGCTTTCAGCACACGTACAGCTCGACGATGATCTCGGTCTTCTTGATCCAGCAAGAGAGACGGAGAGGTAGAAGAGTTCTCCGGCAGCGTGACGGCGCTCCGGAGGTTGGTGATGACCTTGTCTCAGCAGGGCTCCACCCGAACTCCGCAGAAACGCGATCTAGAGGAAAAACCGTGGAGGTATGTGGTCGGGCTGCCGTGGAAAAGTCGTCTCAAATCAGCCCCAATACCTCCGTATATATAGGTGGGAGGGAGGGGACCTTGCCTTGGGGCTCAAGGAGCCCCAAGGGGGTCGGCCGAGTCCAAGGGGGGAAGGCTCCCCCCCCCAAACCGAGTTGGACTTGGTTGGGTGGGTGGGAGTCCTTCGCTTCCTTCCCACCTCACTTTTTTTCTTTCTGTTTGATTTTTCTTTGTATGGCGCATAGGGCCCTTTTGGGCTGTCCCACCAGCCCACTAAGGGCTGGTGCACCACCCTTATGGCCTATGGGCTTCCCCGGGGTGGGTTCCCCCCCCCCCGGTGAACTCCCGGAACCCATTCGTCATTCTCGGTAACTTCGAAAACCTTCCGGTAATCAAATGAGGTCATCCTATATATCAATCTTCATTTCCGAACTATTCCGGAAACCCTCGTGACGTCCGTGATCTCATCCGGGACTCTGAAAAACATTCGGTAACCAACCATATAACTCAAATACGCATAAAACAACGTCGAACCATAAGTGTGCAGACCCTGCGGGTTCGAGAACTATGTAGACATGACCCGAGAGACTCCTCGGTCAATATCCAATAGCGGGACCTGTATGCCCATATTGGATCCTACATATTCTACGAAGATCTTATCGTTTGAACCTCAGTGCCAAGGATTCATATAATCCCGTATGTCATTCCCTTTGTCCTTCGGTATGTTACTTGCCCGAGATTCGATCGTCAGTATCCGTATACCTATTTCAATCTCGTTTACCGGCAAGTCTCTTTACTCGTTCCGTAATACAAGATCCCGCAACTTACACTAAGTTACATAGCTTGCAAGTCTTGTGTGTGATGTTGTATTACCGAGTGGGCCCCGAGATACCTCTCCGTCACATGGAGTGCCAAATCCCAGTCTTGATCCATACTAACTCAACTAACACCTTCGAAGATACCTGTAGAGCATCTTTATAGTCACTCAGTTACGTTGCGACGTTTGATACACACAAAGCATTCCTCCGGTGTCAGTGAGTTATATGATCTCGTGGTCATAGGAATAAATACTTGACACACAGAAAACAGTAGCAACAAAATGACACGATCAACATGCTACGTCTATTAGTTTGGGTCTAGTCCATCACGTGATTCTCCTAATGACGTGATCCAGTTATCGAGCAACAACACCTTGTTCATAATCAGAAGACACTGACTATCTTTGATCAACTGGCTAGCCAACTAGAGGCTTGCTAGGGACGGTGTTTTGTCTATGTATCCACACATGTAAATGAGTCTTCATTCAATACAATTATAGCATGGATAATAAACGATTATCTTGATACAGGAATTATAATAATAACTATATTTATTATTGCCTCTAGGGCATAATTCCAACAGTCTCCCACTTGCACTAGAGTCAATAATCTAGCCCTCACATCATCATGTGAATTACATTGTAATAAATCTAACACCCATACAGTTCTGGTGTTCATCATGCTTTGGCCGTGGAAGAGGTTTAGTCAGCGGGTTTGCTACATTCAGATCCGTGTGCACTTTGCATATATTTACGTCCTCTCCCTCGACGTAGTCGCGGATGAGGTTGAAGCGTCGTTTGATGTGTCTGGTCTTCTTGTGAAATCGTGGTTCCTTTGCTAAGGCAATGGCACCCGTGTTATCACAGAACAAGGTTATTGGATTCAGTGCGCTTGGCACCACTCCAAGATCCGTCATGAACTGCTTCATCCAGACACCCTCCTTAGCCGCCTCCGAGGCAGCCATGTACTCCGCTTCACATGTAGAATCTGCTACGAAGCTTTGCTTGGAACTGCACCAGCTTACCGCACCCCCATTAAGAATAAATACGTATCCGGTTTGCGACTTAGAGTCGTCCGGATCTGTGTCAAAGCTTGCATCGACGTAACCTTTTACGGCGAGCTCTTCGTCACCTCCATACACGAGAAACATCTCCTTGGTCCTTTTCAGGTACTTCAGGATATTCTTGACCGCTGTCCAGTGATCCACTCCTGTATTACTCTGGAACCAACCTGCCATACTTATGGCTAGGCTAACATCCGGTCTAGTGCACAGCATCGCATACATGATAGAACCTATGGCTGAAGCATAGGGGACGGAGCGCATATGCTCTCTATCTTCATCAGTTGCTGGGCACTGAGTCTTACTCAATCTCGTACCTTGTAGAACTGGCAAGAACCCTTTCTTGGACTGTTCCATTTTGAACCTCTTCAAGACTTTATCAAGGTATGTGCTTTGTGAAAGTCCTATCAGGCGTTTTGATCTATCCCTATAGATCTTAATGCCTAGAATGTAAGCAGCTTCTCCTAGGTCCTTCATAGAGAAACTTTTATTCAAGTAACCTTTTATGCTCTCCAGAAACTCTACGTTGTTTCCAATCAGTAATATGTCATCCACATATAATATTAGAAACGCCACAGAGCTCCCACTCACTTTCTTGTAAATACAAGATTCTCCAACCACTTGTATAAACCCGAATGCTTTGATTACCTCATCAAAGCGTTTGTTCCAACTCCGAGATGCTTGCACCAGCCCATAAATGGATCGCTGGAGCTTGCACACCTTGTTAGCATTCTTAGGATCGACAAAACCTTCGGGTTGTATCATATACAACTCTTCCTTACGGAAACTGTTAAGGAACGCCGTTTTGACATCCATTTGCCAGAATTCATAATCGAAAAATGCAGCTATTGATAACATGATTCTGACGGACTTAAGCATTGCTATGGGTGAGAAAGTCTCATCGTAGTCAACTCCTTGAACTTGTGAAAAACCCTTTGCCACAAGTCGAGCTTTATAAACGGTCACATTGCCGTCAGCGTCCGTCTTCCTCTTAAAGATCCATTTGTTCTGAATGACCTTGCGGCCCTCAGGTAGTACCTCCAAAGTCCACACTTTGTTCTCATACATGCATCCTATCTCGGATTTCATGGCCTCTAGCCATTTGTTGGAATCTGGGCCCACCATTGCTTCTTCATAATTTGCAGGTTCATTGTTGTCTAACAACATGATTGATAAGACGGCATTACCGTACCACTCTGGAGCAGCACGTGGTCTCGTCGACCTGCGTGGTTCGACAGAAACTTGAACTGGAGTTTCATGATCATCATCATTAACTTCCTCCTCAACCGGCGTCGCAATGACAGAGGTTTCCCCTTGCCCTGCGCCACCATCCAGAGGGATGAGAGGTTCGACAACCTCGTCAAGTTCTATCTTCCTCCCACTCAATTCGCTCGAGAGAAACTCCTTCTCGAGAAAAGCTCCGTTTTTAGCAACAAACACTTTGCCCTCGGATTTGAGATAGAAGGTGTACCCAACTGTCTCTTTTGGGTAACCTATGAAGACGCATTTTTCCGCTTTGGGTTCCAGCTTTTCAGGCTGAAGCTTTTTGACATAAGCATCACATCCCCAAAATTTAAGAAACGACAACTTTGGCCTTTTGCCATGCCACAGTTCGTATGGTGTCGTCTCAACGGATTTTGATGGTGCCCTATTTAAAGTGAATGCAGCTGTTTCTAATGCATAGCCCCAAAACGATAACGGCAAATCAGTAAGAGACATCATAGATCGCACCATCTTTAATAGAGTACGATTACGACGTTCTGACACACCATTACGCTGTGGTGTTCCAGGCGGTGTTAACTGTGAAACAATTCCACATTGTCTTAAGTGAGTACCAAACTCGAAACTCAGATATTCACCCCCACGATCAGACCGTAGGAACTTGATCTTCTTGTTACGATGATCTTCCACTTCACTCTGAAATTGCTTGAACTTTTCAAATGTTTCAGACTTGTGCTTCATCAAGTATACATAACCATATCTACTCAAATCGTCAGTGAAGGTGAGAAAATAACGATATCCGCCGCGTGCCTCCACGCTCATCGGACCACACACATCGGTAATTATGATTTCCAACAAGTCACTTGCACGCTCCATTGTTCCGGAGAACGGAGTCTTAGTCATCTTGCCCATGAGGCATGGTTCGCACGTGTCAAGTGAATCAAAGTCAAGTGACTCCAAAAGTCCATCAGCATGGAGTATCTTCATGCGTTTTACACCAATATGACCTAAGCGGCAGTGCCACAAAAATATGGCGCTCTCATTGTTAACTCTAACTCTTTTGGTCTCAATGTTATGTATATGCGTATCGCTATCAAGATTCAATATGAACAATCCTCTCACATTCGGTGCATGACCATAAAAGATGTTACTCATAGAAATAGAACAACCATTATTCTCTGACTTAAAAGAGTAACCGTCTCGCAATAAACAAGATCCAGATATAATGTTCATGCTCAACGCAGGCACTAAATAACAATGATTTAAGTTCATCACTAATCCTGACGGTAATTGAAGTGACACTGTGCCGACGACGATTGCATCAACCTTGGAACCATTTCCTACGCGCATCGTCACTTCATCTTTTGCCAGCCTTCGTCTATTCCGAAGTTCCTGTTTCGAGTTGCAAATATGAGCAACAGAACCGGTATCGAATACCCAGGCACTACTACGAGAGCCGGTTAAGTACACATCAATAACATGTATATCAAATATACCTGATTTTTCTTTGGCCGCCTTCTTATCTGCCAGATACTTGGGGCAATTGCGCTTCCAGTGACCCATACCCTTGCAATAGTAACACTCCGTTTCAGGCTTAGGTCCAGCTTTGGGTTTCTTCGTCGGATTGGCAAGAGGCTTCCCGCTCTTCTTCGAATTGCCCTTCTTGCCTTTGCCATTTCTCTTGAAACTAGTGGTCTTATTCACCATCAACACTTGATGCTATTTTCGGAGTTCAGACTCTGCGACTTTCAGCATTGCAAACAACTCGCCGGGAGACTTGTTCATCCCTTGCATGTTGTAGTTCAACACAAAGCCTTTATAGCTTGGCGGCAGTGATTGAAGGATTCTGTCAGTGATAGCCTCTTGCGGGAGTTCAATCCCCAGCTCAGCTAGACGGTTTGAGTACCCAGACATTTTGAGCACATGTTCACTGACAGATGAGCTTTCCTCCATCTTGCAAGCATAGAATTTATCGGAGGTCTCATACCTCTCGATCCGGGCGTTCTTCTGAAAGATAAACTTCAACTCCTGGAACATCTCAAATGCTCCATGACGCTCAAAGCGACGTTGAAGTCCCGGTTCTAAGCCATACAAGACAGCACATTGAACTATTGAGTAGTCCTCCTTACGTGCTAACCAAGCGTTCTTAACATCCTGATCGGCCGTAGCGGGTGGTTCATCTCCTAGCGCAGCATTAAGGACATAATCCTTCTTCCCAGCTTGTAAGATTAGCTTAAGATTACGAGCCCAGTCTACAAAGTTGCTTGCATCATCTTTCAACTTAGCTTTCTCTAGGAACGTATTAAAATTCAGGATGACTGTCGCGTGAGCCATGATCTACAATACAAATATATTCAAAGTGGACTTAGACTATGTTCAAGATAATTAGAGTTTAACTTAATCAAATTATTCGCTAAACTCCCACTCAAAAAGTACATCTCTCTACTCATTTGAGTGGTTCATGATCCACTTACACTAGCTCAAGTCCGATCATCACGTGAGTTGAGTATAGTTTCAGTGGTAAGCATCCCTATGCTAATCATATCATCTATACGATTCATGATCGACCTTTCGGTCTCATGTGTTTCGAGGCCATGTCTGCACATGCTAGGCTCGTCAAGCTTAACCCGAGTGTTCCGCGTGCGCAACTGTTTTGCACCCGTTGTATGTGAACGTTGAGTCTATCACACCCGGTCATCACGTGGTGTCTCGAAACGACGAACTGTAGCAACGGTGCACAGTCGGGGAGAACACAATTTCGTCTTGAAATTTTAGTGAGAGATCACCTCATAATGCTACCGTCGTTCTAAGCAAAATAAGGTGCATAAAAGGATTAACATCACATGCTATTCATAAGTGACATGATATGGCCATCATCACGTGCTTCTTGATCTTCATCACCAAAGCACCAGCACGATCCTCTTGTCACCGACGCCACGCCATGATCTCCAGCAACGTGTTGCCATCGGGGATGTCGTGCTACTCATGCTATTACTACTAAAGCTACATCCTAGCAAAATAGTAAACGCATCTGCAAGCACAAACGTTAGTATAAAGACAACCCAATGGCTCCTGCCGGTTGCCGTACCATCGACGTGCAAGTCGATATTTCTATTACAACATGATCATCTCATACATCCAATATATCACATCACATTGTTGGCCATATCACAAGCATACCCTGCAAAAACAAGTTAGACGTCCTCTAATTTTGTTGTTGCATGTTTTACGTGGTGACCAAGGGTATCTAGTAGGATCGCATCTTACTTACGCAAACACCACAACGGAGATATGTGAGTTGCTATTTAACCTCATCCAAGGACCTCCTCGGTCAAATCCGATTCAACTAAAGTTGGAGAAACCGACACTTGCCAGTCATCTTTGAGCAACAGAGTTACTCGTAACGATGAAACCAGTCTCTCGTAAGCGTACGAGTAATGTCGGTCCAAGCCGCTTCAATCCAACAATACCGCGGAATCAAGAAAAGACTAAGGAGGGAAGCAAAACGCACATCGCCGCCCACAAAAACTTTTGTGTTCTACTCGAGAAGACATCTACGCATGAACCTAGCTCATGATGCCACTGTTGGGGAACGTCGCATGGGAAACAAAATTTTCCTACGCGCACGAAGACCTATCATGGTGATGTCCATCTACGAGAGGGGATGAGTGATCTACGTACCCTTGTAGACCGTACAGCAGAAGCGTTAGTGAACGCGGTTGATGTAGTGGAACATCCTCACGTCCCTCGATCCGCCCCGCGAACAATCCCGCGATCAGTCCCACGATCTGGTACCGAACGGCCGGCACCTCCGCGTTCAGCACACGTACAGCTCGACGATGATCTCGGCCTTCTTGATCCAGAAAGGGAGACGAAGAGGTAGAAGAGTTCTCCGGCAGCGTGACGGCGCTCCGGAGGTTGGTGATGACCTTGTGTCAGCAGGGCTCCGCCCGAGCTCCGCAGAAACGCGATCTAGAGGAAAAACCGTGGAGGTATGTGGTCGGGCTGCCGTGGAAAAGTCGTCTCAAATCAGCCCCAATACCTCCGTATATATAGGTGGGAGGGAGGGTACCTAACCTTGGGGCTCAAGGAGCCCCAAGGGGGTTGGCCGAGTCCAAGGGGGGAAGGCTCCCCCCCCAAACCGAGTTGGACTTGGTTTGGTGGGTGGGAGTCCTTCCCTTCCTTCCCACCTCCCTTTTTTTTCTTTCTCTTTGATTTTTCTTTGTATGGCACATAGGGCCCTTTTGGGCTGTCCCACCAGCCCACTAAGGGCTGGTGCGCCACCCTTATGGCCTATGGGCTTCCCTGGGGTCGGTTGCCCCCCCCCCGGTGAACTCCCGGAACCCATTCGTCATTCCCGGTAACTTCGAAAACCTTCCGGTAATCAAATGAGGTCATCCTATATATCAATCTTCGTTTCTGGACTATTTCGGAAACCCTCGTGACGTCCGTGATCTCATCCGGGACTCCGAACAACATTCGGTAACCAACCATATAACTCAAATACGCATAAAACAACGTCGAACCTTAAGTGTGCAGACCCTGCGGGTTCGAGAACTATGTAGACATGACCCGAGAGACTCCTCGGTCAATATCCAATAGCGGGACCTGGGTGCCCATATTGGATCCTACATATTCTACGAAGATCTTATCGTTTGAACCTCAATGCCAAGTATTCATATAATCCCGTATGTCATTCCCTTTGTCCTTCGGTATGTTACTTGCCCGAGATTCGATCGTAAGTATCCGTATACCTATTTCAATCTCGTTTACCGGCAAGTCTCTTTACTCATTCCGTAATACAAGATCCCGCAACTTACACTAAGTTACATTGCTTGCAAGGCTTATGTGTGATGTTGTATTACCGAGTGGGCCCCGAGATACCTCTCCGACACACGGAGTGACAAATCCCAGTCTTGATCCATACTAACTCAACTAACACCTTCGGAGTTACCTGTAGAGCATCTTTATAGTCACCCAGTTACGTTGCGACGTTTGATACACACAAAGCATTCCTCCGGTGTCAGTGAGTTATATGATCTCATGGTCATAGGAATAAATACTTGACATGCAGAAAACAGTAGCAACAAAATGACACGATCAACATGCTACGTCTATTAGTTTGGGTCTAGTCCATCACGTGATTCTCCTAATGACGTGATCCAGTTATCAAGCAACAACACCTTGTTCATAATCAGAAGACACTGACTATCTTTGATCAACTGGCTAGCCAACTAGAGGCTTGCTAGGGACGGTGTTTTGTCTATGTATCCACACATGTAAATGAGTCTTCATTCAATACAATTATAGCATGGATAATAAACGATTATCTTGATACAGGAATTATAATAATAACTATGTTTATTATTGCCTCTAGGGCATAATTCCAACACAAGGCTCCAAGGCCGCAGGGGAATCCTTTGCATACTTGCCAAGGAAATCCCTATAGGCGTAGCCAGCAGCAGTCAAGTGCACGGATGATCGTGTGAAAGTCCTTTAGGCTTCTCACTGTCTCGGAGGCACGGCCAAAGCTTGGTGCGACGGGTTCCAGATCATGCGAGAAGGGCAAGCTATCACTTGGGCAATATTCAAGAAAGGATTCCGCTATGCTCACATTCCCCCTGGAATGATGACCATTAAGAAGCGGGAACCGTGAAGGAGTATCTGTAGAAGTTTAGCCTCCTGTCAAGATATGAACCGGAAGACGTCAATAGTGAAGCCGCAAGGGTAGAACGCTTTGTGGAAGGACTGCAGTAGTCGCTCCAGTATCAGCTGGTTGTTTGTGAATGTCGGACCTTCTACGATCTGGTGAACAAGGCCCACATGTTGGAGGATAAGCGTCGTGCACTGTATGATACCTGTAAGTGCAAGCTGATGGGTAGTGGAGGACCCAGTAACCCAAAGCCACGCCCATGGTAGTCAGCCCTAGCAAGACCCAACTATCAGCAACAGTAGTACAAGGCACCAACGTCCCGCCAGAACTACCAGCCCCAGCAACAAGTCAACACCAAGCCAGCAATCAACCCGCCCAATAACAGTGGACTCCAGCCCAACATCCCAGGGTAGGTTACTGATGACCCACAAGTATAGGGGATCGATCGTAGTCCTTTCGATAAGTAAGAGTGTCGAACCCAACGAGGAGCAGAAGGATCTGATAAGTGGTTTTCAGCAAGGTAAAATCTGCACGCACTGAAATTGTCGGTAACAAGTGATTGTGTGGTGAGATGATTCGTAGGAAGCAACAAGTAACAAAAGTAGCAATGGTGCAGAAAAGTGGCCCAATCGCTTTTGTAGCAAGGGAGAAGCCTGGACAAAGTCTTATACGAGGAAAAAAGCTCCTGAGGACACACGGGAATTTCTGTCATGCTAGTTTCATCATGTTCATATGATTCACGTTTGTTACTTTGATAGTCTGATATGTGGGTGGACCGGTGCTTGGATACTGCCCTTACTTGGACAAGCATACCACTTATGATTAACCCCTCTCGCAAGCATCCACAACTACAAAAGAAGAATTAAGACAAAGTCTAACCATAGCATTAAACTAGTGGATCCAAATCAGCCCCTTACGAAGCAACACATAAACTAGGGTTTAAGCTTCTATCACTCTAGCAACCCATCATCTACTTATTACTTCCCAATGCCTTCCTCTAGACCCAAATAATGGTGAAGTGTTATGTAGTCGATGTTCACATAACACCACTAGAGGAAAGACAACATACAACATATCAAAATATCGAACGAATAAAAAATTCACATGACTATTATTAGCATGACTTATCCCATGTCCTCAGGAACAAAAGTAAATACTCACAAAGCATAATCATAATCATGACCAGAGGGGTAATGAGTAGCATCAAGGATCTGAACATAATCTCTTCCACCAAACAATCCAACTAGCATCAACTACAAAGAGTAATCAACACTACTAGCAACCTTACAAGTACCAATCGGAGTCGCAAGACGGAGATTGGTTAGAAGTGATGAACTAGGGTTTGGAGATGTGATGGTGCTGCTACTGCAACAAATGACCTTCCAATGGCGCCAGAAACGTGCTACGGCACCAGGAATCCTTCTTCTACGGCTACGCCTGAAGGGACTTCCTAGGAATATATGCAAAGGATTTCCCCCGTGGCCTTGGAGCCTTGCCGTGGTGTTCCCTCGAAGCGGAAAGGGTGATGTAACGCAGCGGTGGTAAGTATTTCCCTCAGTTTTGAGAACAAAGGTATCGATCCAGTGAAGGAGTATCTCAAGTGCCTGCACAAACACAAAGGCTTGCTCCCAACGCTATGAAGGGGTTGTCAATCCCTTATAGATTGTTTGCCAAGTGTGAACTGAAAGCAACAAAGTAACAAAGCAAAGTAAAAGCGAAAGTAGATACGATAGATGTGAATAGACCCGGGGGCCGTAGTGTTTACTAGTGGCTTCTGTGATGAAAGCAAGTAGATGGTGGGTGAACAAATTACTGTCGAGCAATTGATAGAACCGCGCAAAGTCGTGACGTCATCTATGGTAATGATTATATCTATAGGCATCACGTCCAAAACAAGTAGACGCTCCAAGCAAGAACTTCACCCAAAACTTGAAAACTTCACAAGGCGAAAGTTAAACAGAAACTCGTGATAACATTAGTATGAGAAAGCAAACCACCACTTCCTTAGGTACTGTACCAAACTTAAATTCTACTTATGCTGATGTTGGCTTACTGTATTTTCAATCTTCCATGGTTAATACCCCCGATACTATCCATAGTTTCATCAAAATAAGCAACCAACACAACAAAAACAGAATCTGTTAACAGCAGACCAGTTTGTAGCAATCTATATATTTCGTATACTTCTCGTACTTTAAAAATTCTGACAAATTACGACAGTCTGAAGAATTTGCATAGCAATCAGCACCAAAAAGAATCAACTCAAAACTCTTACGGAACAAACATGAAAATTATTTTGGTGAGAAGAAAGTTTCTGTCTTTTCCAGCATGACCAAACGATCATCCCCAAGACTAATCATAACGGTTTTGCTTGGCACAAACGCAAAAAGAAACACAAAATACACAATCATAACAGAATTATGAAACCGTGGAAAACAAAAAACAGAAAGAAAAAGGATAGATTCATTGGGTTGCCTCCAAACAATCGCTATTATTTAATGCCCTTAGCTAGGCAAAAGGTGATGGAATCTACGTCTAACATACTTCCTATGCATAGGCATTTTATACGGAAAAATTTTGTCAAGACAACCAATAGTTACCATATGCAAGGAAGGAGAAAGAGACAATATCAATCTCAACATAACGAGAGGTGATTTAGTGATATGAGAGTTTCTACCACCATATTTTCCTCTCTCATAATAATTACATGTGGGATCATATTCGAATTCAACAATGTAACTATCACATAGGATATTCTTTTCATGATCCACATGCATGCAAAGTTGACACTCTTCAAAAATAGTGGGATTATCATCAACTAAAGTCATGACTTCACCAAACCTACTTTCAATATTCTTGCAAATATCATATTCATCATGAGGTTTAAACAAATTTTCAAGATCATAAGAAAGATCGCCACCCCAATCATGATTATTGCAATAAGTAGTGGTCATAGCAAAACTAGCATCCCCAAGCTTAGGGTTTTGCATATTTTTAGCATGATTGTCACTAAAAGAATTTGTAGTGAAACCATTGCAATCATGCTTTTCATCCAAGGAGCCCTCGTGAATCACTTCATAAATTTCTTCCTCACAATTTTCAGATTCACGCATCTCAAGCAAAACTCCATAAAGATAGTCAAGTGCACTCAACTCACTAGCAATTGGATCAAAATAATTGGATCTCTTAAAGAGATTAGCAAGGGGATGAGGATCCATATCACTATATTTTCAGCAAGCATAATGAAGGCACATGGCACACAAGCGAACAGAAAGCAAGCGAGAGAAAAAGGCAAACGAAAAAAAGGCAAAAGGCAAAAGAAAACGACAAAGGAGAAAGGCAAAAAGGCAAAAGAAAATGGCAAGAGAGAAAGGCAAATGAAAACGGCAAATGTGAAGTGGGGGAGAGGAAAACGAGAGGCAACTGGTCAAAAAGGTAAATGCAAGAGATGAGTTTGTGAGACCTACTTGGATAGATCTCTCCTTCCCCGGGAGCGGCACCAGAAATACTTCTGCTACTGCAACAAAAGACCTTCCAATGGCGCCAGAAACATGCTACGGCACCAGGAATCCTTCTGCTACGGCTACGCCTTAAGGGACTTCCTAGGCAAATACGCAAAGGATTTCCCGCGTGGCCTTGGAGCCTTGCGTTGGTGTTCGCTCGGAGCGGAAAGGGTGATGTAGCGCAGCAGTCGTAAGTATTTCCCTCAGTTTTGAGAACCAAGGTATCGGTCCAGTGAAGGAGTATCTCAAGTGCCTGCACAAACACAAGAGCTTGCTCCCAACGCTATGAAGGGGTTGTCAATCCCTTATAGATTGTTTGCCAAGTGAGAACTGAAAGCAACAAAGTTACAAAGCAAAGTAAAAGCGAAATTAGAAACGATAGATGTGAATAGACCCGAGAGGCATAGTGTTTACTAGTGGATTCTCTCATGAAAGCAAGTAGACGGTGGGTGAACAAATTACTGTCGAGCAATTGATAGAACCGCGCAAAGTCGTGACGTCATCTATGGAAATGATTATATCTATAGGCATCACGTCCAAAACAAGTAGACCGATACTTTCTGCATATACTACTATTACTCCACACGCCGACCACTATCCAGCATGCATCTAGTGTATTAAGTCCAAAAGAACAGAGAAACGCCTTAAACAAGATGACATGATGTAGATGGACAATCTCATATCTACGACAAAGCCCACCTTGTTACCCTTGAGGGCAACTACACGATGTGTGCCGTGCTGCCCCTACTGTCACTGCGAAAGGTCACCACACGGTAAGAACCCGAAACCAAGCACTTCTCCCCTCGCAAGAATCATAGATCTAGTTGGCCAAACAAAACCATAGACTCGGAGAGACTTACAAGGATATCAAATCTTGCGTATAAGAAATCCGCAAAGACTCAAATATATATCATAGATAATCTGATCACAAATCCACAATTCATCGGGTCTCGACAAACACACCGCCAAAGAGGATTACATAGGATAGATCTCCATGAAGTTCATGGAGAACTTTGTATTGAAGATCCAAAAGAGAGAATAAGCCATCTAGCTACTAACTACGGACACGTAGGTCTGAAGTGAACTACTCACGATTCATTGGAGGGGCCATGATGTTGATGTAGAAGCCCTCCAACTCGAAAGTCCCCACCGGCAGGGCACCGGGAAGGGTCTCCAAATGAGATCTCGCGGAAACGGAAGCTTGCGGCGGCGGAAAAGTATTTTCGTAGATCCCTTGATTTTTTTCTGTATTTTAGGGAATATATAGGCGAAGAGCTAGGTCAGGGGGGCGCTAGGGAGGCCACAAGCCTGCTGGACGCCCCCTGGTGGCGGATAGGGGGCTTGTGGGCCCCCGGTAGCCGTCCTGGCTTGGCCCTCAAGCCCCCTGATCTTCTTCCGTTCGCAAAAAAATATTTCGGGGATTTTATTCCGTTTGGACTCCATTCCAAAATCAGATCTGAAAAGAGCCAAAAACACAGAAAAAACAGGAACTGGCACTTGGCATTGAATTAATAAGTTAGTCCCAAAAAAGATATAAAAGGTACATAAAACATCCAAAGATGACAAGATAACAGCATGAAACCATCAAAATTATGGATACGTTTGAGACGTATCAGGTGCTGATGAAGATGTTGATGGTGACGAGTCCCCTCCGATGAGAGGAGTGTTGGTGATGACGATGGCGACGATTTCCCCCTCCGGGAGGGAAGTTTCTCCGACGGGATCATCCTGCCGGAGCTCTAGATTTGTTCTGCTCAAGTTCCGCCTCGTGGCAGCGGCGAAACCACGAAAAAGCTCCCTTCTGATTTTTTTCCTCGA
Source organism: Hordeum vulgare subsp. vulgare (assembly GCF_904849725.1). Taxonomy (NCBI): domain Eukaryota; kingdom Viridiplantae; phylum Streptophyta; class Magnoliopsida; order Poales; family Poaceae; genus Hordeum; species Hordeum vulgare. Next base: position 311,625,016 of record NC_058520.1, read on the forward strand.
CGAAACCCTCCATATAGCAAAACAGGGGGGCCAGTGGGCCAGTGGGCTTCCCGCAAGCCCCCATGGCGCGTCCTGGGGGGGTGGCCGCGCCATGCAGGCTTGTGGGCACCCCCTGGTGCCCCTCCGGCACTTCTTCGGCCCGGTATTTTCTATAAATTGGGAAAAAAATCTCTGTTGATATTCACGGCGTTTGGAGTTGCGCAGAATAGGTATCTCAACTTTGCTCCACTTCCAGGCCAGAATTCCAGTTGCCGGTATTCTCCCTCTTCATGTAAACCTTGCAAAATAAGAGAGAAAAGGCATAAGAATTGTACCGTGAAGTGAAATAACAGCCAAGGAAGCGATAAATATCAACATGAAAACATGATGCAAAATGGACGTATCAACTCCCCCAAGCTCAGACCTCGCTTGTCCTCAAGCGAAAGCCGAGCTCAATAAATATGTCCACATGTTTAGGGAGAGAGGTGTCGACAAAACAAGATACGAACGTGCATGCATCATGATCATCATCAGAAATGCAATACCAACATATAATCTCTCATGCCAAAGTGATAATTCCTTCACAAAGTAAAGCATGGATCAAGAACCTTACCGAGAAGTAACAACCAATAGCCTTTAGTCACTGAAGCAATTGGAATTTATCACAACATTAGAAAGAGTCAAACAAGAGCTTGTAAAGCATATCCACATACTCAATCATTCTTTCGTTATCTACAATTGCTACAACTCACGTGGTACTCATGAGATCAAAGTTTCAGCTGGACACAGAGAAAGATAGGGGCTTATAGTTTTGCCTCCCAACTGCTTACCTCAAAGGTAAAGTCAACAATAATAATTCATGAGTGCCTACCTCCGAGTTGACATATGAATATAGATCTTTCCCAGCATGTGACGATAGCCAAGATAAAGGCGAAACAGGGAATTGTGAAGATCACCATGACTCTTTCAGGGGTAAAAGGTAAAGGTACAAGATAGGACCTTCGCAGAGGGAAGCAGAGGTTGTCATGCGCTTTTGAGGTTTAGATGCGTGTCCTCTTAGTGTGGAGGAACGTCACTTTATATTGCCCCCTGTGATAAAGAACTTGATTATGCAGTGTGTCGCTTTTATGTCTTCCTCATCACATGTTCGTATAAAGCTTATTTTCCACACACTAATAGATCATACATATTAGAGAGAAATTTTTATTGCTTGCACCAATGACAACTTACTTGAGGGATCTTATTCGATCCATAGGTAGGTATGGTGGTCACTCATGGCAAAACTGGTTTGATGGTTTATGGATGCACAAGTAGTATCTCTACTTGGTGCGGGAGTTTTGGCTAATATGAGGTGGAAGCAATCGTCACATGCTAAGGGATCTCTAATCATATAACATTGTTCAGAGCCAAGCAAACACAATTCATTATGTTGTCTTCCTTGTCCAACATCTACTTCTAGGCATGTAATAGTTTAGTGAGTGTTCACAATCATAGATGGTGTCAGAGATGATATATTTATATGTGAACATCTCCTTCTTTATCACTTCCTATTAATTGCAACAATGACCAAGGTCTACGTTTGCCTACCCTCAACAAGTTTCAATCCTCATTCTTTTTATATGTGAAGCCATCACTTCCCATAGGATCATTACATGATCTTTCATGCTTTTGTTCTATTCTCACTCTTTTGATCATAGCAAGTGTCACATCCCTGACACCTTAAGCAAGTTAGTCTCGTGCTCATGTCTTGTTTGCATTGCATCTAAGAAAATTTCAACAAGAAGAAAGGAAGTGATGAAGGAAAGCTCAAAAACCCTAGCCACTTATTTAAATAAAGGAATTCTCAAACTAGTTAAAATCAATGAATCCAAAATGGCCTCAAGAAAAGTTCAAACTTTCTGATAAATCATGAAAGTAAATGAGAAATGAAGAATACCATTTTCTTGGCACTTTAAGAATTTTAACTAAATGCAAAAAGCTACTGGTTTCAAGTTTTAAATTTGAAATCAGAAACTTTAAATATTCAAAAATGTTGAAAACTCTCGAAATGGTTGGAAATATTCCAACAAATATTCTAGGGTGCTTAACGTAGCTTTTACATTTTATTTGGGAGCTAAAATAATTAGTAAATCAATTTTAGTATTTAAAACAGAAACAGAACACACAAAAAAATGGAAAACCTTACGTGTCTCCTAGCCGGCCCAGCCCAACTCCTCCTGTCGTCTCCCTCCTCGGCAGTAGGAGCAGGATGCTATCATTCGCAGCGCTAGGTCCCCCCTCCTCTCGGATCTCTCCTCCCTCCTTCTGCCGCCATTGGAGCCCGAGCAAAGCTCGAGTTGCCCGTGCCCCTAGCCATAGGATCCCCTCTCTAAGTGCGCCATTAGCTCCGCCTCGTCGATCTGGTCCTCCCTGCAGAAGCCGAAGCTTCCCCGAGCCCTGCAACGCCCACGGCACCGTCGTCTTCAACCTTCGGCCGCCGGCGAGCTCTGCTCGATTCGTCGCCCTCAGCCCTTCCCCGAGCCGTCTAAGCTCTGCTCTGCACTCCGCGTGAGCATGCGGTCATTTCCCCTAAGATCTCCCCGTCGATCCCCTCCTCTAGGTCTAGTTCCACCGGAGCCCGACAAGATCCGCCACTGCAGCTCGTCGTCGGTAGCCCTGCGGTGATCAGCTCGTCCTTCCGAGGGCAGCAGCAGCTTCAGGCCGTCGCGTAGATGCCGTAGGAGCTAAGATCCGTGCGTAGTTCCCTCTGAATCAAAGACCCCGATGACACCCGAACCTTGGCCGCCACCAAGCTCGTCGCCGGCGTCATCCCCGGCCAGTTCAGCCCCATCTAAGTGCAGAAATGGAGCCGCGGGAGAAGTGTCGTTCTTCTGGTGCTCCCCGCGCAGCGTTTGGCCCCCTGTGCGCCGTTTCCGAGCCCCTCCACCGTTCTCGTGGTCGCCGGAGGCTCCCCGCCGACGAGGACGACCTCGCCGCCGGTGGATCTCAGCTGGTCTCAGCCACTGACGGGTGGGGCCAGCCTTTGGATAGTTTAGAGATAATAAAAATAAATCAGATTAATAAATAAGACACTGACATGTTGGTCCAGTGGGTTTAATTAACTAAATAAGATTAATCCTAATATAAAATTGACCAGAGAGACTGACTAGTGGGTCCCATTGGTCAGGTTTGACTTTCAACGGCCAGTTGGACTTGCTGATGTCATGCTGATGCAGTAAAAGTATTTTCCAGTATAAATATAATTCCAGAAATGTTTAAAACTTCAAAAATTCATAGAAATTAATCTGTAACTGCAATGAAAATAATTTATATATGAAAAAGTATCAGAAAAATTCAAGGAATCTGAATATGCTATTTTCATTCATGTTTGAAAAATTTACACAACCCAAACATGTAGATTAATGAATAAATCAATTCTTATAAATATTTTATAAATGGAATTTGGAAAATATTCAAATTTCATTATGAATGACATGATCAAACAATGATTCAACCGCTGCACTTGTTTATTGCATTAGGATCAAATGCTTCAACTGCTTTTGCCACGTTAGTTGAACCCACTTCCTTTGCATGACCTAACCTTGTCACAGTAAATAGCCGAACCTTGCAACCTAGCATACCTGGTAGTTTCTTGAGCTATGTTGTGCCTTATCCTGCTATGCATGCTATGCTTAGAGTTGTGAATGGTCTGTCATCTGGGAGATGAACAGAATTGTGAGGATGTGTTCGGTAAGCAAAGGTTGTGTGTTGAACTTGATTTGGTAAAGGTACCGGGGAAAGGCTTTGTAGGAGTACATGGCGGGTTGTTTCATTGGAACCGTCCTTAGGAACTTAGTTCCGTGTATGTAATCCAAGACTAGATACTACCACATGCTGGGCCCTGAAATATGACCCCGCTCGGCCTATTAATCGCTTAGTACTCGGTCCAGGAGTTGCAAGTAGTTTCTGGTGTTTATAGTAATGCTGGAGGCCGTGCATGTTGGTGACCTGAGAGGTGGGCCGTGATGCGGTAGGCAGTGGCACGGTGTACCAAGTGGCAGCCGGATGGTGGGCTTGGGAACCTTGCGCACATCATTTGAGGCCGTGGCGGAAACCTCGGCCGGACTTCCGTACGGGTTACTCTCAGATAGGCGATAAACCTGGACTAGGTACTAGTGTGGTTAACGGTCGTGGCCGACTCCCTCGCTGGGCTTCCGCTTGAAGGTTGCCGAGGTGCATGACGTGCACATGGCGATAAGTGGCGAGAGCGTGTGTGACGAAATACACCCCTGCAGGGTTATGATCTATTCGAATAGCCGCATCCGCGGATATGGACTACTTGGAGACATATGTTGTTCATAGATAACTTCAATGGCTACTCATAAAATTGTCAAGATAAGCGTGAGTGTCGTGGACGGCAATTCCGTATGGAGACGGAATGATTCCACGATAGTGTATTGTTGTGGTGTTAGTGGACTCGTGTGCGAGAAATCAAGTTGTCAAAATTATTTAATAATGCAAGTTGTTTAGCCACGAGTCAGATGCTGGCTTTCCGCATGAAACCCCACAATACTCTTTTGATACCTTGCATGAGTATTTAGATATCCTAAAGTCTTGCTGAGTACCTTCGTACTCATGTTTGCTTAATAAATGTTGTAGAGGTTGCTAATGACCCTAATGGAGGGTTCTTCGTAGACCTCGACGACGACGAGTAGCTGGTGTCGCAGCTAAGATTTGGCCCTACGTTGGTTCTCTAGTATAGTCAGGCCATGTGCCTTCTAGTTGCCCTGTCTGTACTCACACTGTTTAAACTCTTCTGCTGGCTTGTAACTGAATGACTGCTTTGATGGGTCGTGAGACCCTTAATGTGTAATATTATGTGTGTGGCTCTTCCGAGCCTATTAAATAAAGTCTGTATGTTTATGGTTATGTTGTGATGCCATCGATGTATCTATACATATCGGTATGCCATGCGTACGTGTTTCGTACTTGATATGTATGGGGTTCGATTACCTAGTCATGAACTTTAGTAGCACTCCTTACAAGGAAATACCCCTTTGTGATCCAACGAGCCTTGGTAGTTCGCTAATGCTCCGGACACATTGATTGACCGGCATGTGTCCTTCTTAGCTGCTGTGTCTGTCCCCTTTGGGGAAATGTCACGCGATGTAATGGAGTCCTTGTAGCTTGCTACGACTCGTCTACACTCGCTGGTGACCGGCACCTGCTTTGTTAGGTCATGTATGCCTGTCCTTGTGCGGTACTGCCACTTTGGTTTGTGACTAGACTTGTCGATCCGGGTTCTTTGACATTGGAATGCTAGCGACACTATTGCATACGTGAGTCAAAAGACACAAACGGTCCCGGCTAAGGTAAGGCTGCAGCCATGGAGTTAACCGTGCGTGAGACCGCAAAGAGATGCGATGTGTTACAGGCTAGATTCCTATGACTTAGGATCGGGGTCTCGACAGCGTTGGTATCAGAGCCTGACTGACTGTAGGATTACTAAGCCAAACTGGTCGAAGTTGAGTCTAGAATTGCTTTAGTTATATATAAGGGAATTGTTTGTGGAAGGGAACATAAGACTCTTGTTCTCTTCTCAAGTTATTCTATTCTGGTCATCCTCGTCTTTTCAACGGGAATTAAGGACTAGGTTACTCATCTTCTTCTAGGCTCGTGTTTCTCATCGGTAGATTATAGGACTACGGGTCAAGAGATATTTGGGTTTCTTTCATTCCTAGGAAAAAGGAAGTAAGTTTGATGATCAGAGAGTTGAACTTGATAGTTGAGTGGTTACGCTATTCCATTTCGGGTTGTCTCGAAATTTGGTTTTGAGCATTTACAGCCGTTATGCTGCCCAATTTTTGTATTTGGAGCTCTAATGCTTTTGCATTACTCTCTATTTACAGATGCGTGGCCGTCCTTCTTGTCAGGTGATACGTCTGACCAGGTGCATTGATGTGCCGGGCACATGGCCATGCTGGTCAGGGTGATGTCGGTGTGCGGTTACTGCTGGTACCCCGAGTACACACCGGAGGAACAGTACCGAGACTTCAACCAGAGCCAGTACATCTGCACTGTTAGGGTATTTCCAGACTACCCTGGAGCTGAGGAGCCAATCCATTGGTCCTATGGGTTGGGAGTCACTATTGACATGGCAGTACAAGATGTTGCCTATTCAATGCTGACCATTATGAGAGCGAGACATGCACTGCTACAGAATTCAGAGTTCTGCTATGTTCCGGCCTCTCAGCCTGGTGAAGAGGGATACCTCAGTGGAGTCTATTTTGATTCTTCTATGGAGGATCCACTACTATAGTCCACTGTTGAGATGCTAGAGAACAGAGACACGGATGCTCGTGCTCTCCGCATGGAGCTTTATGCTACCCGTGCCCGTCTGTGGACGGCTTTCATGCAGCTGGCACCGGTAGTCCAGACAGGGTATGGAGAGATGGAGATGCTGAACCCTGTTAGGACCCATCTTCCGGCTCACGTTGACTGGCCAGCTATAGGAGGAGTCACACCTCTTCGGGGACCCCTCTTACCACCAGTCAGGGGACCAAGGCCACAACCGTTTCCTTATGGATCCCAGGGATCTCAGGCTAGAGTGTTTCCTGATCCGCAGGTTGAGCTTCCAGGTCATGGAGGTAATCTCTATGAGATGTTCTATGCGGATGCGTGAGCTGTGAGCGGAAGGATAGTATGGTAGTAGCCGTACATTCACAGTCCTGCGTGACGTGTGAAGTATGCCTGTAATGTGAAATGAATTCCGGAGGCCTAGATAAATAATGTATAGGAAGCTTGTAAGCCTCTGATGAGTAGTTTCATAATTTCAGTAGTTTGCTCTTCGGTTAAGGTTGTACTAAACTATGTAAGGGTGTGTATGAACCATGGTGTATATATAGCAGTTGCTTGTTACCATGCTGTTCGGATATTCATTTCCACATTTCGTGTGTTCAGTACATTCTTAATCCATAGCTAGTATTGATATGATATTGGTCTAAGCTGTGAGTTTGTTTGTCAGGATGGTGTTCACCAGGTTGAACCGTGCCCCTGCTCATGAGCAAGGCGAGGGTAGTCAAGCGTCGCAGGAAGATCTGCCTCACCCACCTTCTCTGGCGGAAGTGATGCTTGAGGCAGAGAGAAACAAAAAGGGAGACCAACCGACTGTTAGAGCATATTGAGCAGAATACGGCTCGACAGCCTAGGAATGCTGCAGTGTCCCTCAACGACTTTGTGAAGTTGAATCCTCCAAAGTTTCATGATTCCGTCGATCCCCTCGATGCTGATGACTGGCTGTGCAGCATCTCACGCAAGATTCGCTCTGCGAATGTGTCTCAGGCTGATAAGGTGACCTTTGTGGCGTATTTCCTAGAAGGACCCGCCAATCTGTGGTGGGAGAACTTTCAAGCTATGCGTCCCGCTGAACCAGTAGCCACATGGGCAGACTTCAGTGCAACTTTTCGTCTGCACCATATTCCAGATGGCCTGATGGACAGAAAGAGAGAGGAGTTATGTGCCTTCACTCAGGGCAAGTTGTCTGTGGATGCCTATAGCCGCGAGTTCGGTAACCTCGCCCGCTATGCAACAGAGGAGGTGTCTACTGACGCCAAGAAGCAGGCAAGGTTCCGTAAGGGTCTGAGCCCTGAGCTCCGTCGTGATTTGCGCCTCCATGAGTGTGCAAGCTTTCAAGCCCTGGTCAACAAAGCGATCAGTGCCGAGACTGGTCATACTGACTTCGAAGCCACAAGGAAGCACTCCCGTGACTTCGGCTCGTCTTCTGGTTCCGCGTTTCCAAAACACAGGCTGTGGGTTCCGAACAGTTCTCTGCCGCCAAGATACACTCTGAGGCCATCCTACGTGGCGCCTCAGACGAATCAGGCCAACCCTCCAGCAAAAGCTTATGGTGGTCCAGCTAGCAATGTTGCACCACGTGCCAATCAAGTGATATGCTACAAGTGTGGAGAACCCGGGCACTATTCCCATGAGTGTCCTCAGAATGTGGGTGCCAAGCAACCTGGAAAGTCCGTCGGGCAAGCCATGTCGGGCAAAGCTTACCATGTGAAGCCAACTCCTGCACGTGGCTGTGTGAACTATGTGTCAGCATAAGAAGCTGCAGAGGATCCCGACGTCACGCTGGGTACGCTTCTTGTTAATCATCACCCAGCGTCCGTTCTCTTCGACACTGGGTCTTCTCATGCCTTCATTTCAGAAAGTTATGCACAGTTGCATAACATGTCTTTTTGTGATATGCCAATCCCATTGGTTGTCCAAACTCCTGGTAGTAAATGGCAAACCTCTAGGATAACCTATGACAATGAAATTCTAGTAGACAGGCTAGTTTTCCTAGCCTCATTGATAGCATTGAAATCTTCGGATATAAATATCATCTTGGGCATGGACTGGATGTCAGCTCACTATGCCAAGATTGATACCCATTCTAGAAATGTCCAGCTTACCCATCCCTCGGGTGAGATAGTAAATGTCTCTACTCGACTTGCCAAATGCCAACTCAATTCCCCAAATGCCAACCCTCTTCCGGAACTTGAAGACATTCCGGTAGTCCATGACTTCCCGGATGTTTTTCCAGAGGAACTGCCAGGAATTCCACCTGACACAGATGTAGAGTTCGTGATAGATCTTGTTCCGGGAACTGTCCCAATAGCCAGAAGACCTTATAAGATGGCACCCCTGGAGCTAGCCGAACTTAAGACGCAACTAGATGAGGCCTTGAACAAAGGTTTCATTCGTCCTAGCTCTTCTCCTTGGGCTTGTCCCGTCCTCTTCGTCAAGAAGAAAGACGGAACGGATCGGATGGTTGTAGATTACCGACCAGTTAATCTGGTCACCATAAAGAACAAGTATCCGCTCCCCAGGATCAACGATCTGTACGATCAGCTCGCTGGATCCTCAGTCTTCTCCAAAATGGATTTGAGGTTGGGATACCATCAAATCAAGATTAAGAACGGGGACATTCCAAAAACGGCTTTTGTTACTCGTTATGGACAATACGAGTACACCGTCATGTCCTTCGGTTTAAACAATGCCCCAGCCACTTTCTCTCGTCTGATGAATTCAATCTTCATGGAGTATTTGGATAAATTCGTAGTGGTATACCTCGATGATATTCTCATTTACTCGAAGAACGAACAAGAACATGCCGAGCATCTAAGGCTGGTATTTATGAAACTTCGAGAGCATCGCCTTTATGCCAAGTTTTCAAAATGTGAATTCTGGTTACCAGAAGTGACCTATATAGGACACGTAATCTCTGGTAAGGGTATTGCTGTCAATCCCGAGAGAGTTCAAGCTGTCCTTGATTGGACTCAACCTGAATCGGTTAAGCAAGTTAGGAGTTTTCTTGGTCTAGTGAGCTATTGTCGCCGCTTTGTCGAGAATTTCTCCAAGGTTGAAATGCCTCTAACTGAACTCCTCAAGAAGGATAAAAAGTTCGAGTGGACACCACAGTGTGAGCATAGTTTTCAGGAACTGAAAAAGACGCGTGACTTCCGCACCTGTGTTGCTACCACCAGATATTTCTAAGGACTTTGTTATCTATTGCGACGCCTCGCGACAAGGATTAGGTTGCATTCTCATGCAAGATCGTCATGTGATCGCATAGGCATCTCAACAGTTGCGTCCACATGAGGATAATTATCCCACACATGACCTTGAGCTTGCAGCTGTGGTCCATGCACTAAAAACCTGGCGACATTACCTTTTGGGTAATCGTTGCCAAATATTCACTGATCACCAAAGTATGAAATATATCTTCACCCAACCGGATTTGAATCTCAGGCAAAGACGGTGGGTTGAGTTGATCTCGGATTATGACTTAGGGATAACTTACACCCCGGGGAAGGCCAATGTTATGGCCGATGCACTAAGTAGTAAATCTTATTGTAACAATTTGATGCTACAACAAGGTCAACCACATCTCCATGAGGACTTCCGGAAGTTGAATCTTCATATTGTTCCTCAAGGATTCCTTTCTACCCTGGTGGCGAAGCCTACTCTTAAGGATCAAATTATAGCTGGCCAAAAGCGTGACAAGGGTATATCACGGATCAAGGAGAATATTTTTAGCGGAAATGCTAAAGAATTTTCTATGAACGATCAAGGTGTTGTGTTCTTCCAGAATCGTCTAGTGGTTCCTAAGAACCCACACCTAAGGCAGTTAATCCTTAAGGAGGCTCATGATTCTCCTCTCACCATTCATCCCGGTAGTACTAAGATGTATCTGGACCTACGCCAGAGGTTCTCGTGGACTAGGATGAAGAGAGAAATTGCTGAGTTCGTCGCTAACTGCGACGTTTGTCGTCGAGTTAAGGCGGAACACCAAAGGCCTGCTGGCACCCTTCAACCTCTAGCTATTCCTGAATGGAAATGGGATAAATTTAGTATGGATTTCATTACCGGAATTCCCAAGACCAAGAAAGGAAATAATGCTATCTTTGTGGTCATTGACCGTCTTTCCAAAGTGGCTCATTTTCTTCCTGTTCGTGAGAGCATAACAGCTAGCCAACTAGCAGAGTTATATATCTCCCGAATAGTGTCTCTTCATGGTGTTCCCCTGGAGATTAACTCGGACCGTGGGAGTATCTTTACTTCTCGCTTCTGGGAAAGTTTTCAGAATGCCATGGGGACTCACTTATCTTTTAGCACTGCTTTCCATCCCCAATCAAGTGGTCAAGTAGAAAGGGTGAATCAAATCTTAGAAGATATGCTCCGAGCTTGCGTTATATCGTTCGGTATGAATTGGGAGAAGTGCCTTCCATTCGCCGAATTCGCTTATAACAATAGTTACCAATCAAGCTTGGGCAAAGCTCCTTTTGAAGTTTTCTATGGACGAAGATGTCGAACACCTCTTAATTGGTCAGAAATCGGAGAGAGCTAACTCTTTGGCCCGGATATGACCCATGATGCAGAAGAGCAGGTTCGCATTATTCATGAAAAGTTGAAAACAGCCCAGTCTCGTCAAAAGAGCCAATATGATCGTCATCATAAGGCTGTGACCTTTGAAGTTGACGAGAAGGCTTACCTTCGGGTTACACCTTTGAAGGGTACCCATCGATTCGGTATCAAGGGCAAGTTAGCTCCTCGTTACATTGGTCCTTTTCGCATTCTTGCCAAACGAGGAGAAGTTGCCTACCAGTTGGAACTTCCTCTGCATATTTCCAAGGTTCATGATGTCTTCCACGTGTCACAACTCAGGCGTTGCTTTTCGGATCCTATCCATGAATTGGACCATGAAATGCTTGATCTCCAAGATAACCTTTCATACCGAGAATACCCCGTGTGTATTCTTGATCAAGCTGAGCGTACCACTCGACGTCGAAACCTCAAGTTTCTTAAAGTTCAATGGTCAAATCATTTTGAAAAGGAGGCAACTTGGGAAAGAGAGGATCGTCTCCGACTTGAGTATCCTGTGTTATTCCCGACGACTTCTAAATCTCGGGACGAGATTCCTTTGAGTGGGGGTGAGTTGTCACATCCCTGACACCTTAAGCAAGTTAGTCTTGTGCTCATGTATTCTTTGCATTGCATCTAAGAAAATTTCAACAAGACAAAAGGAAGTGACGAAGGAAAGCTCAAAAACCCTAGCCACTTCTTTAAATAAAGGAATTCTCAAACTAGTTAAAATCAATGAATCCAAAATGGCCTCAAGAAAAGTTCAAACTTTCTGATAAATCATGAAAGTAAATGAGCAATGAAGAATACCATTTTCTTGACACTTTAAGTATTTTAACTAAATGCAAAAAGCTACTGGTTTCAAGTTTTAAATTTGAAATCAGAAACTTTAAATTTTCAAAAATGTTGAAAACTCTGGAAATGGTTGGAAATATTCCAACAAATATTCTAGGGTGCTTAACATAGCTTTTACATTTTATTTGGGAGCTGAAATAATTAGTAAATCAATTTTAGTATTTAAAACAGAAAAAGAACAGAAAAAAATGGAAAACCTTACATGTCGCCTAGCCGGCCCAGCCCAACTCCTCCTGTCATCTCCCTCCTCGCCAGTAGGAGCAGGACGTGGCCACCGCGTCGCCGCGGGCCTCCACGCAGCTCCCTGGCTCCCTGGCCGCCGTTTCGCGCTGGCAAGCACGTGGCCGACCCCATCCATTCCAAGCGCCAGATCCCCCCTCCTCTCGGATCTCTCCTCCCTCCTTCTGCCGCCATTGGAGCCCGAGCAAAGCTCGAGTTGCCCGTGCCCCTACCATAGGATCCCCTCTCTGAGTGCGCCGTTAGCTCCGCCTCGTCGAGCTGGTCCTCCCTGCAGAAGCCGAAGCTTCCCCGAGCCCTGCAACGCCCACGGCACCGTCGTCTTCAACCTTCGGCCGCCGGCGAGCTCTGCTCGATTCGTCGCCCTGAGCCCTTCCCCGAGCCGTCTAAGCTCTGCTCTGCACTCCCCGTGAGCATGCGGTCATTTCCCCTAAGATCTCCCCGTCGATCCCCTCCTCTAGGTCTAGTTCCACCGAAACCCGACAAGATCCGCCGCTGCAGAGAGTTTAATTAACTAAATAAGATTAATCCTGATCTAAAATTGACCAGAGAGACTGACCAGTGGGTCCCACTGGTCAGGTTTGACTTTCAATAGCCAGTTGGACCTGCTGATGTCATGCTGATGTAGTAAAAGTATTTTCCAGTATAAAAATAATTCCAAAATGTTTAAAACTTCAAAAATTCATAGCAATTAATCTGTAACTCCAATGAAAATAATTTATATATGAATAAGTATGAGAAAAATTCAAGGAATCTGAATATGCTATTTTCATTCATGTTTGAAAAAGTTACAGAACCCAAACATGTAGATTAATGAATAAGTCAATTCTTATAAATATTTTATAAATGGAATTTGGAAAATATTCAAATTTCATTATGAATGACATGATCAAACAATGTTCAAATAACAAACCAGTAACTTAACATGACATCTCATGCATACTAACATCAAGTTGATCTGAGCATCAGGTCGAATCAATTAAATCGGTATCCGAGAATACCTCGTTTGAATTGATATTTGAATGTGATTCAAATCAACTTCAAACCTAATACATCTTGATTTTATTAGTTTACCACCTTGCATTCTCATGCCATGCTCATGCATCATCTTGTTGCATATGATTGTTATTGATTGTTGCCCTTCATCTCGGTAAGCTCCGCACCCCCGGATTCCACCGAATATCCGTCTGACGGATATTGTCCCTCCTCTGAGCAACAAGGCAAGCAACCATTTTGATCATCCCGATAAATCCCATGTTCTTGCTCCTGCACTTATTTATAGCATTAGGATCAAATGCTTTTGCCACGTTAGTCGAACCCACTTCCTTTGCATGACCTAACCTTGTCACAGTAAATAGCCGAACCTTGCAACCTAGCATACCTGGTAGTTTCTTGAGCTATGTTGTGCCTTATCCTGCTATGCATGCTATGCTTAGAGTTGTGAATGGTCTGTCATCTAGGAGATGAACAGAATTGTGAAAATGTGTTCGGTAAGCAAAGGTTGTGTGTTGAACTTGATTTGGTAAAGGTACCGGTGAAAGGCTGTGTAGGAGTACATGGCGGGTTGTTTCATTGGAACCGTCCTTAGGAACTGAGTTCCGTGTATGTAATCCAAGACTAGATACTACCACATGCTGGGCCCTAAAATATGACCCCGCTCGGCCTATTAATCGCTTAGTACTCGGTCCAGGAGTTGCAAGTAGTTTCTGGTGTTTATAGTAATGCTGGAGGCCGTGCATGGTGCTGACCTGAGAGGTGGGTCGTGATGCGGTAGGCAGTGGCACGGTGTACCAAGTTGCACCCGGATGGTGGGCTTGGGAACCCTGCGCACATCGGTTGAGGCCGTGGCGGAAACCTCGGCCGGACTTCCGTACGGGTTACTCTCAGATAGGCGATAAACCTCGACTAGGTACTAGTGTGGTTAACGGTCGTGGCCGACTCCCTCGCTGGCTTCCGCTTGAAGGTTGCCGAGGTGCATGACGTGCACATGGGGATAAGTGGCGAGAGCGTGTGTGACAAAGTACACCCCTGCATGGTTATGATCTATTCGAATAGCCGCGTCCGCGGATATGGATTACTTGGAGACATATGTTGTTCATAGATAACTTCAATGGCTACTCATAAAATTGTCAAGATAAGCGTGAGTGTCGTGGACGGCAATTCCGTATGGAGACGGAATGATTCCACGATAGTGTATTGTTGTGGTGTTAGTGGACTCGTGTGCGAGAAATCAAGTTGTCAAAATTATTTAAAAATGCAAGTTGTTTAGCCACGAGTCAGATGCTGGCTTTCCGCATGAAACCCCACAATACTCTTTTGATACCTTGCATGCGTTGTTAGATATCCTAAAGTCTTGCTGAGTACCTTCGTACTCATGTTTGCTTAATAAATGTTGCAGAGGTTGCTCATGACCCTAATGTAGGGTTCTTCGTAGACATCATCGACGACGAGTAGCTGGTGTCCCAGCTGCGATCTGGCCCTACGTTGGATCTGTAGTATAGTCAGGCCATGTGCCTTCTAGTTGCCCTGTCTGTACTCAGACAGTTTAAACTCTTCCGCTGGCTTGTAACTGAATGACTGCTTTTATGGGTCGTGAGACCCTTCATGTGTAATATTATGTGTGTGGCTCTTTCGAGCCTATTAAATAAAGTTTGTATGTTTATGGTTATGTTGTGATGCCATCGATGTATCTATACATATCGGTATGCCATGCGTACGTGTGTCGTACTTGATATGTATGGGGTTCGATTACCTAGTCCTGAACTTTAGTAGCACTCCTTACAAGGAAATTCCCCTTTGTGATCCAACGAGCCTTGGTAGTTCGCTACTGCTCCGGACACATTGTTTGATCGGCATGTGTCCTTCTTAGCTGCTGTGTCTGTCCCCTTTGGGGAAATGCCACGCGATGTAATGGAGTCCTTGTAGCTTGCTACGACTCGTCTACACTCGCTGGTGACCGGCACCTGCTTTGTTAGGTCATGTATGCATGTCCTTGTGCGGTACTGCCACTTTGGTTTGTGACTACACTTGTCGATCCGGGTTCTTTGACATTGGAATGCTAGCGACACTATTGCATACGTGAGTCAAAAGACGCAAACGGTCCCGGCTAAGGTAAGGCTGCAGCCGTGGAGTTAACCGTGCGTGAGACCGCAAAGAGATGCGATGTGTTACAGGCTGGATTCCTATGACTTAGGATCGGGGTCCCGACAGAAAGAGGCAAAGCCCTTCAACTAAGACACTCTATATTATATGGCTCACGAGCAAAAATACATCGGGGGTGACACAAAGCAAAACTCAAGACTAAAACACTAAGACTTTTAAACTACTAGGGAAAAAGAAAAATGAAAAGGAAAGCTAAAACAAAGGTAAAGGCAAAAGATGTGATGGTGATACGATACCGGGGCAACTCCCCCAAGCTTGGCACGAGCCAAGGGGATTGCCCATACCAATGCTCAGTTGTCTTCCTTTGGTGGTGCTGGTGGTGTTGTTGCAACATGAGTTTGATCCTCCGTCTTCCAAGGCATTGGTGCTCCATCATGGAAAGATGAACGAGTCTCCAGAATCCTAAAATCTGTAGCCAACCTTATTGATTTAAATCTATACTCATACTCACAATTTTGGTTCTGCAGGTCAAAGATCTGGCCCTAGAGTTGATCAACACGGTCATAGAGCCTGGAGAGATGCTTCCCAATGTCATTGGCATCAATCCTGTGCTTATTGGTTAGAATTGAGTCCACGCTCCACCATCCCTAGGCACTTGAAGACTTGTTGCTCCATTGCTTCGAGCCTGTTGTCCATGCTTCCGGTCTTCTTAGGCCCCTCAACATCACGGATGTGCAACATCCCATCACCCATCTTGATAGACTGAGGGTGTTGCAGCACTTCCGTGAGGTAGCGATTGATGACCTTCTCGAAGATCTTGTCCTTAGGAGCTTTTGGGGAAGTCATGGCGATCTAGATCTACAACAGAAACAGGCTCGAAACGAAAAGCAGAGGAAATCTGCGTGATGCAGAGGTCAGACCAAACGGAAGTATATATAATGATTTTTTCCAGACCAGAAGGAGTCTCGTGCATGAAAACGGAGTCCAGGAGGCGCACGAGGTGGCCACAAGCCCTCACGGTGTGGCCAGGGGGTGGGCCCGCGCCGTGCAGGCTTGTCGCCTCCTCGCGCACTTTTTGGACTACTTCCAATTTTTGTATTTTTTCAAATATTCCAGAATGGAGAAAATTTCCTATTGGAAAAGTTTTGGACTCTGTTTTCTTACCGAATCACATACCTCTTTTTTTTTGGAGTCTGAAACACGCTGATAAACATCCCGGAGTTATGGTATTGATGATATTGCTTTCAACATTTATGGGAGTACCTGAGATATAATGCTTGGTTCTCTGCCCATTTACCACTCTCAGACAATTACCTTCCGTGTTGTTTATCTTGATAGCACCAAAACGATATACTTCCTCAACAACATAGGGACCTTCCCATTTAGAGAGAAGCTTGCCTGTAAAGAATCTTAAACGAGAGTTATATAGCAAGACATAATCACCTACATTGAACTCACGCTTTTGTATCCTCTTATCATTCCACCTTTTAACCTTCTCTTTGAACAGCTTGGCATTCTCATATGCCTGAGTTCTCCACTCATCAAGCAAGCTAATGTCAAATAACCTCTTCTCGCCAGCAAGTTTGAAATCAAAGTTGAGCTCTTTCATTGCCCAATAAGCTTTATGCTCTAGCTCAAGAGGTAAGTGACATGCTTTCCCATACACCATTTTGTAGGGTGACATGCCCATGTGATTCTTATAGGCACTTCTATAAGCCCACAGTGCATCATCGAGCTTCTTAGACCAATTCGTTCTAGACATGTTGACAGTCTTTTGCAGAATCAGTTTAATCTCTCTATTACTTAGCTCTACTTGACCACTGGACCGAGGGTGATAAGGAGACGTAATTCTATGTTGACATCATACTTAGCAAGCGTTTTACGGAAAGCACCATGAATGAAGAGTGAACTACTGTCGGTCATTAGATATCTAGGGACTCCGAATCTAGGGAAGATAACTTCTTTCAGCATCTTGATAGAGGTTTTGTGATCAGCACTGTTAGTGGGGATAACTTCTACCCACATAGTGACATAATCAACATCAACTAAGATGTGAGTATACCCGTTGGATTTGGGAAAAGGTCCCATATAATCAAAGCCCCAAACATCAAATGGTTCAATGACAAGTGAATAGTTCATAGGCATTTCCTGACGTTTGCTAATATTACCTATTCTTTGACATTCCTCACAAGACAAGACAAACTTACGGGCATCCTTGAATAGAGTGGGACAATAGAATCCTGATTGCAATACCTTGTGTGCAGTTCTATCTCCCGCATGGTGTCCTCCGTAGGCCTTAGAGTGACACTTCTGTAGGATCTGTCCCTGTTCATGTTCGGGTACACAACATCTAATAACACCATCTACTCCTTCCCTATAAAGGTGAGGATCATCCCAAAAGTAGTGTCTCAAGTCAAAGAATAATTTCTTCTTTTGCTGGTATGTGAAACTAGGTGGTATATATTTGGCAACAATATAGTTTGCATAATCAGCATACCACGATGCACTACGTGAAGCATTGATGACATTCAATTGCTCATCGGGGAAGCTATCATCAATAGGTTGTGGGTCATCAAGAACGTTCTCCAACCGAGACAAGTTATCTGCTACTGGTTATCAGCACCATTTTTGTCAACAACATGCAGATCAAATTCTTGTAGCAAGAGAACCCATCTGATAAGTCTAGGTTTAGCGTGCTTCTTCTCCATGAGGTACTTAATAGCAGCATGGTCAGTGTGAATAGTGACTTTGGAATCAACTATGTAAGACCTGAACTTTTCACACCCAAAGACGACTGCTAAAAATTCCTTCTCCGTATTGGCATATTTTCTTTGGGCACTGTCTAGAGTTTTACTAGCGTAGTGAATAACATTCAACTTCTTATCAACTCTTTGCCCTAGAACAGCACCAACAGCATAATCGCTAGCGTCACACATGATCTCAAAAGCTAAGTTCCAATTAGGTGGTTGAACAATAGGTGCAGTTATCAAAGCCCTCTTAAGTATTTCGAAGGCTTCCTCATAATCCTCGTCAAAGACAAAAGGAATATCCTTTTGTAAGAGATTGGTAAGAGGTATAGAAATCTTAGAGAAGTCGTTGATGAACCTTCTATAGAAACCAGCATGACCAAGGAAGCTTCTGATACCCTTGATATCTGTGGGGTATGGCATTTTCTCGATTGCATCAACCTTAGCCTTATCGACTTTAATACCTCTTTCGGAAATTTTATCTCCTAAGACGATTCCCTCATTAACCATAAAGTGGCACTTCTCCCAATTCAAGACAAGATTGGTGTCTTCACATCTCGGCAAGACTCGATCAAGGTTGTTGAGGCAATCATCAAAGGAAGACCCATAAACGGAGAAGTCATCCATGAAAACCTCGCAAACTTTTCAGAAAAGTCAGAGAATATAGCCATCATACATCTTTGAAAAGTGGCAGGTGCATTACACAAGCCAAAAGGCATACGTCTATAAGCAAAGGTACTGAAATGGCAGGTGAAAGTAGTCTTCTCGTGATCAGATTGTGCAACTGGTATTTGGGAGAAACCAGAATAACCATCTAGAAAGCAGAAGTGTGTGTGTTTAGACAGCCTTTCTAGCATTTGGTCGATAAAAGGCAAAGGGTAATGATCTTTCCTAGTGGCCTTATTCAACTTCCGAAAATCAATCACCATCCTATAGCCAGTAATAATCCTCTGTGGGATCAATTCATCCTTATCATTAGGGACAATGGTAATGCCTCCCTTTTTAGGAACGCAATGCACCGGACTCACCCAATCGCTATGAGCAACATGAAAGATAATACCCGCTTCCAGCAGCTTTAGTATTTCTTTTCTCACTACTTCTTTCATCTTAGGATTCAATCTCCTTTGATGATCAACAATTGGTTTGAATTCAGGATCAGTTTTGATCTTGTGCTGCCATAGGGTAGGACTAATACCCTTAAGATCATCAAGAGTATATCCAATAGCAGCACGGTGCTTCCTCGGAGTTTTTAGCAACTTCTTTTCTTCATGCTCTGAGAGGCTAGCACTAATTATGACAGGATATATTTCCTTCTCATCAAGATGGGCATACTTAAGAGTATCAGGCAACTGTTTAAGCTCGAACAAAGGATCACCCTTGGGTGGAGGAGGATCCCCAAGCAGTTCAACAGGCAAGTTATTCTTAAGGATATGATATTGGTCTAAGACTACTCTATCTATTTCATCCCTTTCATCCATATGCATATCATTTTCATGCTCAAGAAAGTATTGATCTAAGGGATGAGTAGGAGGAACGGCAATAGAGGCTAAGCCAATAGTTTCATCCCTACTAGGCAACTCCTTTTCATGAGGTTGTCTACCAAACATAGAGAAATTGAACTCATGTGACACACCTTCAAAGCCAACAGTGACAGTTTGCTTCTCGCAATCAATATGAGCATTGACGGTATTGAGGAAGGGTCTGCCAAATATGATGGGACAAAAGCTATCTTGTGCGGTAGCAAGAACGAGGAAATCAGCAGTATACTTCGTTTTACCACACAAGACTTTAACATCCCTAACAATTCCCACAGGGCAAATAGTATCTCTATTGGCAAGCTGAATAGTGACATCAATGGGCTCTATCTCAACAGGTGCAATCTCATATTTGATTTCATCATATAAGGACTAAGGTATTGCACTAACACTAGCACCCACGTCACATAAGCCATGATAACAATGATCTCCTATCTTAACAGAAACAACATTCATGCCAACAACAGGCCTATGTTTGTCTCTAGCGTGAGGTTTAGCAATTCTAGCAGCATCTTCAGAGAAGTGAATATTATGTCCCTCAACTTCTTGAGACAGAAGATCTTTGATAATAGCAATGCTAGGTTCAACTCTAATTTCCTCAGGGGGGTGTAGGTGTTCTAATATAGCCTCTACATATAACAGTTCAAGCTTTAGAATGATCCTTTATCCTAACAGGGAAAGGTGGTTTCTCAATGTAAGCACTGGGAACAACAGGATCATTATAGGAAATGACTTTCTCTTCAACTAGAGTGGGTTTAACTACATTGACTTCTAAAGGAGGATGATATTTAAACCACTTCTCTTTGGGGAGATCAATATGAGCAGCAAATGATTCACAGGGTGAAGCTACTATCTCAGAGTCAAGTCCATACTTTGAGCTAAAGTAACTAAAGATATTTGTCTCAACAAAGGATTTAACGCAATCAAATGTGAAATTCATACCTGACTCCTTACCTTCTTCAAGCTCCCAATCTTCAGAGTTGCGTTTAATTCTCTCCAATAAATTCCATTTGAAGTCAATATCTCTCCTCATAAAAGAACCGGTACAAGAAGTGTCAAGCATGGTCTGATCATCATGAGAAAGCCGAGCATAGAAGTTATGAATGATAATTTCTCTCAAGAGCTCATGATTGGAGCATGAATATAGCATTGATTTAAGCCTCCCCCAAGGTTGGGCGATGCTTTCTCTATCACGAGGCCAAAAACTATAAATATAATTCCGATCACGATGTACTAAATGCATAGGATAAAACTTTTGATGAAATTCCAATTTCAACCGATTGTAGTCCCATGATCCAGTATCATCACATATCCTATACCATGTCAATGCCTTATCCTTCAAAGATAAAGGAAAGACCTTCTTCTTGATCTCATCCTTGGGCACACCTGCAAGCTTAATTAAACCACAAACCTCATCTACATAGATTAGATGCAAGTCTGGATGTGATGTTCCATCTCCTGTAAAAGGATTAGCCAGCAGTTTCTCAAGCATACCCGAAGGAAATTCAAAGCAAATATTTTCAGTAGGTGCAGCAACTTGAGGAGCAACTCTTTGTGCTTTTGTTCGAGGTGAAGATACCCCGAACAAGCCCCTCAAAGGATTAGTATCCATAGTGACAAGTGACAACAAATTTGAGCACACTATATGAATGTTTCCTTACCAAGTTCCACTTACCAAAGGCGCTTCACTCCCCGGCAACGGTGCTAGAAAAGAGTCTTGATGACCCACAAGTATAGGGGATCAATCATAGTCCTTTCGATAAGTAAGAGTGTCGAACCCAATGAGGAGCAGAAGGATCTGACAAGTGGTTTTCAGCAAGGTAAAATCTGCAGGCACTTAAATTGTAGGTAACAAGTGATTGTGTGGTGATATGATTCGTAGCAAGCAACAAGTAACAAAAGTAGCAACGGTGCAGCAAAGTGGCCCAATCCCTTTTGTAGAAAGGGACAAGCCCGTACAAAGTCTTATAGGAGTAAAAACACTCCCGAGGACACACGGAAATTTCTGTCATGCTAGTTTCATCATGTTCATATGATTCGCGTTCGTTACTTTGATAGTTTGATATGTGGGTGTACCGGCGCTTGGGTACTGCCCTTACTTGGACAAGCATCCCACTTATGATTAACTCCTCTCGCAAGCATCCGCAACTACGAAAGAAGAATTAAGACAAAGTCTAACCATAGCATTAAACTAGTGGATCCAAATCAGCCCCTTACGAAGCAACGCATAAACTAGTAATTAAGCTTCTATCACTCTAGCAACCCATCATCTACTTACTACTTTCCAATGCCTTCCTCTAGGCCCAAATAATGGTGAAGTGTTATGTAGTCGAAGTTCACATAACACCACTATAGGAAAGACAACATACAACATATCAAAATACCGAACGAATACCAAATTCACATGACTATTATTAGCATGACTTATCCCATGTCCTCAGGAACAAAAGTAACTACTCAAAAAGCTTAATAATAATCATGATCAGAGGGGTAATGAGTAGCATCAAGGATCTGAACATAATCTCGTCCACCAAACAATCCAACTAGCATCAACTACAATGAGTAATCAACACTACTAGCAACCTTACAAGTACCAATCGGAGTCGCGAGATGAAGATTGGTTACAAGTGATGAACAAGGGTTTGGAGATGAGATGGTGCTGATGAAGATGTTGATGGTGATGAGTCCCCTCCAATGAGAGGAGTGTTGGTGATGACGATGGTGACGATTTCCCCCTCCGGGAGGGAAGTTTCCCCGGAGCTCTAGATTGGTTCTGCTCAAGTTCCGCCTCGTGGAGGCGGCGAAACAACGAAAAACCTCCCTTCTGATTTTTTCCTGGACGAAACCCTCCATATAGAAAAAGAGGTGGGCCAGTGGGCTGCCCACAAGCCCCCATGGCGCGGCCTGGGGGGTGGTCGCGCCTTGTAGGCTTGTGGGCACCTGCTGGTGCCCCTGCGGCACTTCTTCGGCTCACTATTTTTTATAAATTGGGAAAAAATCATCGTTGATTTTCACGGCGTTTGGAGTTGCGCATAATAGGTATCTCAACTTTGCTCCACTTTCAGGCCAGAATTCCAGTTGTCGGTATTCTCCCTCTTCATGTAAACCTTGCAAAATAAGAGAGAAAAGGCATAAGAATTATACCGTGAAGTGAAATAACAACCAAAGAAGCGATAAATATCAACATGAAAACATGATGCAAAATGGACGTATCAGTTACCTACTTTGGATGTGGTTAAACTGGGCACTACTCCATGCAGTGCCCCAACAAGAAGCCCGATGCACTGCGCCCCAATGCGCCAAATCAAGGGCAAGCTCAAGGAGCGCCAGGAAGGAACCAAGCTCCCGGCAATCAGAAGTACCACAGCAGGGGACATATTAATCACATCTCCGTAGAAGAAGCACATGATGACCCGGACTGCATTCTGGGTACGTTCTTCATCAACTCCACCCGAGCAATAGTATTGTTTTATTGTGGTGCTTCACATTCTTTTGTTACTCAGAAATTTGCGGAAAAATTTAGTTTGAAGCCTACCCTACTTAATGAGCAAATGGCAGTACATACCCCGGGAGAAGTGCTAAGGACCAACCTAGGATGTAGAGGAGTCGGGGTCAATATTAATGGGATAAGCTTCACAACAGATCTCATCGTCATAAAGTCGCAAGGCTTGGAAGTGATCCTTGGAATGGATTGGTTGGCCAAGCACCAGAGCATCTTGGACTGTGCCAATAGGACTATTACCTTGACAAGCGACCAAGGGGTCAAAGTCAGGTATGTCCCTGAGCCTAGATCCACTCAAGTCCCTCGGGTAAATTGCCTATCGGGAGAAGAGTTGGACCAAGTGCCAATAGTCTGTGAGTACCCGGACGTCTTTCCTGATGAGCTGCCACGGATGCCTCCTAAGCGAGACATCGAGTTCCTCATTGAGCTCATGCCCGGATCAAGGCCTATCTATAAGAAGCTTTATAGGATGGGATCCGAAGAGCTAGTAGAGTTGAAGAAGCAGTTGGATGAGCAACTCAGGAAGGGATTCATCCATCCGAGTGCATTACCTTGGGGATCACCTGTTATGTTCGTGTCTAAGAAGGATGTGACTATCAGACTCTGCGTCGATTATCGTTCTCTTAATGAAGTCACGATCAAGAAAAAGTACCCACTCCCCAAGATTGAAGTCTATTTGACGAGTTAAATGGAGCCAAGGTATTCTCCAAGATCGATCTCCAATCTAGATATTACCAATTGAAGATCCGACTCGAAGACATACCTAAGACTGCATTTGTAACCCGGTACAGTCTACACGAGTGCACTGTCATGTCATTTGGGTTAACCAATGCACGAACATACTTCATCTAAATCAAGAACAAAGTCTTCATGGAATACCTGGATAAGTTTGTCGTCGTCTTCGTCGATGACATATTAATCTTCTCCAAGTCTGAAGAAGAGCATGAGCAACACTTGAGGTTATTGTTATAAAAGCTTCAAGAGCACGAGCTGTATGCCAAATTTAGCAAATGCAAATTCTGGCTGCACGAAGTTGGATTCTTGGATCATACCATGACAACAAATGGATTTGCGGTCGATCCCTCCAAGATTACCAAAGTAACCAACTGGGAATTCCTAATCAATGTGAAGGAAGTCAGAAGCTTCCTCGGACTCGTGGGATATTACCAGAAGTTTGTGGAGGGATTCTCCCGCATCGCTCGACAAATGACCCAGCTCCTGAAGAAAGTCAAGAAGTTCGAATGGATGTTGGAGTGTGAAGAAAGCTTCCAGGAGTTGAAGAAGAGATCGACTACGGTCCCGGTATTGGCTACTCGAGATATCAGCAAGGAGTTTGTGATATATTATGATGCCTCTAGGACCGGGCTCGTTCGAGTCCTAATGCAAGACGGCAGGGTCGTGGCTTACCCGTCACGGCAAGTGCGCCCGCATGAGGAAAACTACACCACACATGATCTTGAGTTGGCAGCCGTAGTGCATGCCCTGAAGACATGGCGGCATTAACTTCTAGGGAAGCTATGTGAAATATACACCGACCACAAGAGTCTAAAGTATATCTTTACTCAAAGAGAATTGAATATGAGGCAGCGAAGATGGTTGGGACTAATCAAAGACTACGACCTCCCTATTCAATACCACCCCGGTAAGGCCAATGTGGTGGCTGATGCCTTAAGCCGGAAGGCCAACACCTTGAATACTATGCTCAAGGAAAGGCTACCCACCTTATATGAAGAGATGGAAAGCTTCGGGTTGGAGCAAGTTGAACCAGGATTCCTAGCTAACCTCGAAGTCAAACCCACGTTGGGAGACGACATCAAGGAAGCCCATAAGGGGAACAAGAACATCGGAGGCATCAAGAAGAAGATCCAGAAAGGCAAGGCCCAAGAATTCTCGGTGGATGAACAAGGAGTAGTGTGGTTTGGGAAACGTTTATGTGAACCCAACAAGGCTGAACTCAAGGACTTGATCCTGCAGGAAGCTCATGACACACCCTACTCTATTCACCCATGTGGCACCAAGATGTGTCAGGACCTCTGGGAAAGATTCTAGTGGCATGGCATGAAGACGAAAATAGCGTCCTATATCGCCAAGTGTGACGTGTGCGAGCGAGTCAATGCTAAGCACCAACAACCTGTTGGATTTCTACAACATGTCCAAGTGCCCGAATGGAAGTGGGACCGAGTCGGCATGGACTTCGTCACCAGGGTACCCAAGTCCACCAGAGGCCGTGACTCTATATGGGTCATCATCGACTATGTGACTAAGGTATCTCACTTCATTCCGATTAGCGCCACCTATGGGTGCGACAAGATGGCTAGCCTCTACATTGAGCATACTGTGAGCCTCCATGGAGTCCCCAAAGAAATAGTATCTGATCGAGGCCCGCAGTTCACCTCCAGATTCTGGAAGAAGTTCCAGGAAGCTCTCGGAACAAAGCTATCTTTCAGCACCGCCTTCCACCCGCAGACGAGACGACAGACAGAGAGAGTGAATCAGATACTCGAAGATATGCTCCATGGTTGTGTCTTGGCACATGGGATCAAATGGTAGGACTGTCTGTCGTTCGCTGAGTTCTCCTACAACAACAGCTACCAGTCCAGTCTTCAAATGGCCCAATTTGAAGTGCTATACGGACGAAGTGCCGCACCCCGCTCAACTGGTCAGAGACTAGCGAAGGATTGGTTTTTGGACCAGAAGTTCTTAGTGAGGCAGAAGACAAGGTGCAACTTGTCTGAGAGAAATTGAAAGCGGCAAAGTCGCGACAAAAGAGCTATGCGGATTCTCACCGTAGAGAATTGGAGTTTAACCTCGGAGATCAGGTGTACCACCTCGTCACACCTCTCAAGGGGACCAAGTGTTTCCACGTCAAGGGGAAACTTGCTCGAAGGTTCATTGGACCTTGTAAAATCACTGCAAGGCATGCAGAAGTTGCTTACCAGTTGGAGCTACCTCCAAAACTTTCGTGTGTGCACAACGTCTTCCACGTGTCATAACTTCGGAAGTGTCTCCAAGCGCCGAACTGTACATATATTTATAAGGACATTGACTATCAAGCCATCGACCTCCGACCAGATCTCACTTATTGTGAGAGACTGATCTACATCTTGGATGAAGGAGAGCGTTGCTACAGAAGCCGCACCGTCAAGTACTTCAAGGTTCAGTGGAGTAACCACACCGAAGCAGAAGCAACATGGGAGCGTGAAGACTATCTCTGGTCCGAATTTATGCACCTTTTAGCACCTAGCTTAAGAATCTCAGGGATGAGATTCTTGTAAGGGGGATAGGTCTATCAAACCCTGTTTTCACCTCACTTCAGCTGTAGTTTCAAAATCTCAATTTATTAAAAAAATCAAAAACCAATGCTGTGAGTGCCATGATTGTCATTGTGTGTTTGTATGTTTGAATGAGTGGATTCGAAAACCACATTTTTATAACATGATTATTCTCAAAAGCTTCTTTTCTTATTTTGACTATTTTTAAAACCTTGCTTTGGGTTTGCATTACAAGTCCCTGAGGGCAAGGGAGTGCCTTTACCCAAAGATGGTAATCTGGTTTGAGAACTATTTTAACCCTCCAATATCGTAAAATAATTGTTTTTCAAATTATTTTCCTATTTTATATGCATGTCCATATTTTAGGCCATAAATGATATTTTTGGATGAAAAATTACTTTTCTGCCTTACAAAAATCTGAGAAAACTTAGAGACACTCAGAGGACATATATTTTCCATACATAAAATTTTCAATCCCTAATTGTCACTACAGGAATCAGCTTCTTTGCCGTCTGCCTTCATAGACGGCAAAGAGTAAATCCCGGACGGCAAAGAGAATAACACAGACGTCAAAGAATTTTACGGACGGCAAAATTTCTGCGTCAGCCTACGACGGCATCGTACCTTTTGTGCCGTCTGTCTCCCGAAAGCGGACGGCAAAGAGCTTTGCCATCAGCTTTTCATAGGAGCAGTCGGCAAAGTGATCGAGACGGCAGCCGACAAGCGTTGCCTCCGTTAGGGGCTAACGGAGGCTTTGCCGTCTGCCTCCCCCCCTCTTCTTTGCCGTCTGCCTCCCCCCTCTTCTTTGCCGTCTGCCTCCCCCCCTCCACTCTATGTCGTCTGCCTCCTCCTCCTCCCCCCCTTCTATGTGCCCTCTTCTTTGCCATCTGCCCCCTGGAAGCAGACGACAAAGATACTATATGGCCAGCTGCTACTTCCCAGGTTGCACAGCTGGGCGCCACGTGTCACCTTTGTCGTCAGCCAGCTGACGGCAAAGAGCCTATATTGTCACATTTTTGTTTATTTTATCTGTTTCACAGAACATATACGTATAATTCATAGCACATATATGATAAATAGGTCACAACACATATATGATATACATATAAAGCTCATCAATGCGATTTGTTCATCAACGTACATCCCATAGATCAAAAGAACCAACACATACAAAGTTTCATCCATATATACATACATATAGTTGCACTTATATTGTTCATCCATATATACATATACATATAGTTCCACATTGTTCATGAACTCAAATAAAAATGAAAACTAAAGCACTCCAGTGCCAACTTCCATGCATGTAGTGCATCCAATCTGCAAAATGGGAATAAGAAAGTCAGAAGAAGAAGAACAACAACATATATATGACAAATAAGCTAAATTGAATAAGAAAGATAAGAAGGAAGAAGAGAACAAGGAGAAGAAAAAAAAGAAGGAGGAGGAGGGGAAGGGGAAGGAGAAGGAGAAGGAGGAGGAGAAGAAGAAAAAAGAAGAGAAGGAGAAGGACAAGAAGGAGGAGGAGAAGGACGAGAGAAGAAGAAGGAGAAGAAGGAGGGCTCCTTCTCCTTCTTCCCCTCCTTCTCCTTATTCTTCTCCTCTTCTCCTCCTCCTTCTTCTTCTTCTCCTTCTCCTTCTGCTTCTCTTCTTCTCTTCTTCTTCTTCGTCTTCCTTATTTTCATTTCTCCTCTTCTTGGAGCTAAATTAGCTAACTATGTCTTTTTGGAGCTAAATGGGCTAATTATGTCATTATAGAGTAAAACAAGCTAAGTATATAATATTAATGACCTAACCAAGGTTCTTATGCCATTTTGAGCTTATAATGTCTTTCAGGAGCTAAATTGGCTAATTATATCATTGTTGGGGAAATTAAGGCAAGGAGAATATGAAAGAGGAGAAGAAAGAGGATGAGGAGGAGAAGAATAATAAATAAAGAAGAAGGAGGAGAAGGAGGAGGAGGAGGAGAAGGACTAGAAGGTCCATGGCCTTCTCCTCCTTCTCCTCCACCTCCTCCTCCTCCTCCTCCTCCTTCTCTTCTTCTTCTTCTTCTTCTTTCTTTTCATTTTTCCTATTTCTTCTCCTCTTCTACTCTTCTTGGTGCTAAATTAGCTAGCTATGTCTTTCTGGAGCTAAATGGGCTAATTATCCCATTTTAGAGGAAAACAAGCTTAGTATATAACATTAAAGAGCTAACCAAGGTTCTTATGCCATTTTGAGGTTATTATGGCATTTTGGAGCTAAATGGACTAATTATGTCATTGTTGGGGAAATTAAGGCAAGGAGAATATGAAATAGGAGAAGAAAGAGGAAGAGGATAAGAATAAGAAGAAATAAAGAAGAAGGAGGAGAAGGAGGAGGAGGAGGAGAAGGACTAGAAGGTCCTTGGCCTTCTCCTCCTTCTCCTCCTCCTCCTCCTTCTCCTTCTTCTCTTCTTCTTCTTCTTCTTCTTTCTTTTCATTTTTCCTATTTCTTCTCCTCTTCTCCTCTTCTTGGAGCTAAGTTAGGTAACTATGTATTTTTGGAGCTAAATGGGCTAATTATCTCATTTTAGAGGAAAACAAGCTAAGTATATAAAATTAATGAGCTAACCAAGGTTCTTATGCCATTTTGAGCTTATTATGGCATTTTGGAGCTAAATGGGCTGATTATGTCATTGTTGGGGATATTAAGGCAAGCAGAATATGAAAGATGAGAAGAACGACGTGGAGGAGGAGAAGAAGAAGAAATAAAGAAGAAGGAGGAGAAGGAGGAGGAGGAGGAGAAGGACTAGAAGGTCCTTGGCCTTCTCCTCCTTCTCCTCCTCCTCCTCCTCCTCATTCCCCGTCTTCTCCTCCTCCTTCTTCTCATTCTTCTTCTCTTCTCCTTCTTCTCTTCTTCTTTTTGTTCTTCCTTTTCATTTTTCTTATTTCTTCTCCTCTTCTCCTCTTCTTGGAGCTAAATTAGCTAACTATGTCTTTTTGGAGCAAAATGGGCTAATTATGTCATTATAGAGGAAAACGAGCAAAGTATATAATATTAATGAGCTAACCAAGGTTCTTATGCCGTTTTGAGCTTATAATGTCTTTTTGGAGCTAAATGGGCTAATTATATCATTGTTGGGGAAATTAAGGCAAGGAGAATATGGAAGAGGAGAAGAAAGAGGAGGAGGAGGAGAAGTAGAATAAATAAAGAAGAAGGAGGAGAAGGAGGAGGAGGAGGAGAAGGACTAGAAGGTCCTTGGCCTTCTCCTCCTTCTCCTCCTCCTCCTCCTCCTCCTCCTCCTTCTCTTCTTCTTCTTCTTCTTTCTTTTCATTTTTCCTATTTCTTCTCCTCTTCTCCTCTTCTTGGAGCTAAATTAGCTAGCTATGTCTTTTTGGAGCTAAATGGGCTAATTATCCCATTTTAGAGGAAAACAAGCTAAGTATATAACATTAAAGAGCTAACCAAGGTTCTTATGCCATTTTGAGGTTATTATGGCATTTTGGAGCTAAATGGGCTAATTATGTCATTGTTGGGGAAATTAAGGCTAGGATAATATGAAATAGGAGAAGAAAGAGGAAGAGGATAAGAAGAAAAAGAAATAAAGAACAAGGAGGAGAAGGAGGAGGAGGAGGAGAAGGACTAGAAGGTCCTTGGCCTTCTCCTCCTTCTCCTCCTCGTCCTCCTTGTCCTTCTTCTCTTCTTCTTCTTCTTCTTCTTTCTTTTCATTTTTCCTATTTCTTCTCCTCTTCTCCTCTTCTTGGAGCTAAGTTAGCTAACTATGTCCTTTTGGAGCTAAAAGGGCTAATTATCTCATTTTAGAGGAAAACAAGCTAAGTATATAATATTAATGAGCTAACCAAGGTTCTTATGCCATTTTGAGCTTATTATGGCATTTTGGAGCTAAATGGGCTAATTATGTCATTGTTGGGGATATTAAGGCAAGCAGAATATGAAAGATGATAAGAACGAGGTGGAGGAGGAGAAGAAGAATAAATAAAGAAGAAGGAGGAGAAGGAGGAGGAGGGGGAGAAGGACTAGAAGGTCCTTGGCCTTCTCCTCCTTCTCCTCCTCCTCCTCCTCATTCTCCTTCTTCTCCTCCTCCTTCTTCTCATTCTTCTTCTCTTCTCCTTCTTCTCTTCTTCTTTTTGTTCTTCCTTTTCATTTTTCCTATTTCTTCTCCTCTTCTCCTCTTCTTGGAGCTAAATTAGCTAACTATGTCTTTTTGGAGGAAAATGGGCTAATTATGTCATTATAAAGGAAAACGAGCTAAGTATACAATATTAATGAGCTAACCAAGGTTCTTATGCCGTTTTGAGCTTATAATGTCTTTTTGGAGCTAAATGGGCTAATTATATCATTGTTGGGGAAATTAAGGCAAGGAGAATATGGAAGAGGAGAAGAAAGAGGAGGAGGAGGAGAAGTAGAATAAATAAAGAAGAAGGAGGAGAAGGAGGAGGAGGAGGAGAAGGACTAGAAGGTCCTTGGCCTTCTCCTCCTTCTCCTCCTCCTCCTCCTCCTCCTCCTTCTCTTCTTCTTCTTCTTCTTTCTTTTCATTTTTCCTATTTCTTCTCCTCTTCTCCTCTTCTTGGAGCTAAATTAGCTAGCTATGTCTTTTTGGAGCTAAATGGGCTGATTATCCCATTTTAGAGGAAAACAAGCTAAGTGTATAACATTAAAGAGCTAACCAAGGTTCTTATGCCATTTTGAGGTTATTATGGCATTTTGGAGCTAAATGGGCTAATTATGTCATTGTTGGGGAAATTAAGGCAAGGATAATATGAAATAGGAGAAGAAAGAGGAAGAGGATAAGAAGAAAAAGAAATAAAGAAGAAGGAGGAGGAGGAGAAGGACTAGAAGGTCCTTGGCCTTCTCCTCCTTCTCCTCCTCGTCCTCCTTCTCCTTCTTCTCTTCTTCTTCTTCTTCTTCTTTCTTTTCATTTTTCCTATTTCTTCTCCTCTTCTCCTCTTCTTGGAGCTAAGTTAGCTAACTATGTCTGTTTGGAGCTAAAAGGGCTAATTATCTCATTTTAGAGGAAAACAAGCTAAGTATATAATATTAATGAGCTAACCAAGGTTCTTATGCCATTTTGAGCTTATTATGGCATTTTGGAGCTAAATGGGCTAATTATGTCATTGTTGGGGATATTAAGGCAAGCAGAATATGAAAGATGATAAGAACGAGGTGGAGGAGGAGAATAAGAATAAATAAAGAAGAAGGAGGAGAAGGAGGAGGAGGGGGAGAAGGACTAGAAGGTCCTTGGCCTTCTCCTCCTTCTCCTCCTCCTCCTCCTCCTCATTCTCCTTCTTCTCCTCCTCCTTCTTCTCATTCTTCTTCTCTTCTCCTTCTTCTCTTCTTCTTTTTGTTCTTCCTTTTCATTTTTCCTATTTCTTCTCCTCTTCTCCTCTTCTTGGAGCTAAATTAGCTAACTATGTCTTTTTGGAGCAAAATGGGCTAATTATGTCATTATAGAGGAAAACGAGCTAAGTATATAATATTAATGAGCTAACCAAGGTTCTTATGCCGTTTTGAGCTTATAATGTCTTTTTGGAGCTAAATGGGCTAATTATATCATTGTTGGGGAAATTAAGGCAAGGAGAATATGGAAGAGGAGAAGAAAGAGGAGGAGGAGGAGAAGTAGAATAAATAAAGAAGAAGGAGGAGAAGGAGGAGGAGGAGGAGAAGGACTAGAAGGTCCTTGGCCTTCTCCTCCTTCTCCTCCTCCTCCTCCTCCTCCTCCTTCTCTTCTTCTTCTTCTTCTTTCTTTTCATTTTTCCTATTTCTTCTCCTCTTCTCCTCTTCTTGGAGCTAAATTAGCTAGCTATGTCTTTTTGGAGCTAAATGGGCTAATTATCCCATTTTAGAGGAAAACAAGCTAAGTATATAACATTAAAGAGCTAACCAAGGTTCTTATGCCATTTTGAGGTTATTATGGCATTTTGGAGCTAAATGGGCTAATTATGTCATTGTTGGGGAAATTAAGGCAAGGATAATATGAAATAGGAGAAGAAAGAGGAAGAGGATAAGAAGAAAAAGAAATAAAGAAGAAGGAGGAGAAGGAGGAGGAGGAGGAGAAAGACTAGAAGGTCCTTGGCCTTCTCCTTCTTCTCCTCCTCGTCCTCCTTCTCCTTCTTCTCTTCTTCTTCTTCTTCTTCTTTCTTTTGATTTTTCCTATTTATTCTCCTCTTCTCCTCTTCTTGGAGCTAAGTTAGCTAACTATGTCTTTTTGGAGCTAAAAGGGCTAATTATCTCATTTTAGAGGAAAACAAGCTAAGTATATAATATTAATGAGCTAACCAAGGTTCTTATGCCATTTTGAGCTTATTATGGCATTTTGGAGCTAAATGGGCTAATTATGTCATTGTTGGGGATATTAAGGCAAGCAGAATATGAAAGATGATAAGAACGAGGTGGAGGAGGAGAAGAAGAATAAATAAAGAAGAAGGAGGAGAAGGAGGAGGGGGGGAGAAGGACTAGAAGGTCCTTGGCCTTCTCCTCCTTCTCCTCCTCCTCCTCCTCCTCATTCTCCTTCTTCTCCTCCTCCTTCTTCTCATTCTTCTTCTCTTCTCCTTCTTCTCTTCTTCTTTTTGTTCTTCCTTTTCATTTTTCCTATTTCTTCTCCTCTTCTCCTCTTCTTGGAGCTAAATTAGCTAACTATGTCTTTTTGTAGCAAAATGGGCTAATTATGTCATTATAGAGGAAAACAAGCTAAGTATATAAAATTAATGAGCTAACCAAGGTTCTTATGTCGTTTTGAGCTTATAATGTCTTTTTGGAGCTAAATGGGCTAATTATATCATTATAGGGGAAATTAAGGCAAGGAGAATATGAAAGAGGAGAAGAAAGAGGAGGAGGAGGAGAAGTAGAATAAATAAAGAAGAAGGAGGAGAAGGAGGAGGAGGAGGAGAAGGACTAGAAGGTCCTTGGCCTTCTCCTCCTTCTCCTCCTCCTCCTCCTCCTCCTCCTTCTCTTCTTCTTCTTCTTCTTTCTTTTCATTTTTCCTATTTCTTCTCCTCTTCACCTCTTCTTGGAGCTAAATTAGCTAACTATGTGTTTTTAGGGCTAAATGAGCTAATTATCCCATTTTAGAGGTAAACAAGCTAAGTATATAATATTAATGAGCTAACCAAGGTTCATGCCATTTTGAGGTTATTATGGCATTTTGGAGCTAAATGGGCTAATCATGTCATTGTTGGGGAAATTAAGGCAAGGAGAATATGAAATAGGAGAAGAAAGAGGAGGAGGAGGATACGAAGAAGAAATAAAGAAGAAGGAGGAGAAGGAGGAGAAGGACCAAAAGGTCCTTGGCCTTCTCCTCCTCCTCCTCCTCCTCCTCCTTCTCCTTCTTCTCTTCTTCTTCTTCTTTCTTTCTTTTCATTTTTCCTATTTCTTCTCCTCTTCTCCTCTTCTTGGAGCTAAATTAGCTAACTATGTCTTTTTGGAGCTAAATGGGTTAATTATCTCATTTTAGAGGAAAACAAGCTAAGTATATAATATTAATGAGCTAACCAAACTTCTTATACCATTTTGAGCTTATTATGGCATTCTGGAACTAAATGGGCTAATTATGTCTTTTTGAAGCTAAATGGGCTAACTATGTCATTGTTGGGGAAATTAAGGCAAGGAGAATATGAAAGAGGAGAAGAGAAACTTACCGTAGTGGTCATCAAGGCGGAGAAACACATGGAGAAGGGTCGTGCGATGCCGCTCGGGAGCTATTCTGCAGAATAGATATTTTGCAATGTCTCAGTTAGCATGATGACACTCAGTTATTAATACTAGTTTATAATTAAACTCACCATGCCAATCGAAGAAAAGACGTGCATCGGCGGAGGGACTTGACCACTCTTCTCGCACAGACCCTGAAGAGTGGGTCGTATTAGTTAGTAATGAAATAGAAATTACACACATGATTTGGCTAATGTGAAAAAAAACTTACCACAAAAAGCTCGTACAGGGCCCGTTGACCCGCCTCATTCCGGGACCTCTGCTCCTCAATCAATCGTGTCGTGGTCTGGTTCCTCTCATCAAGAGCAGCCTGACTTGCCAATCTCTCTTTCTCAAGAGCAGCCTCAAGAGCAGCCTGGATTGCCAATCTCCCTTTCTCAAGAGCAGCCTGGTTTGTCAATCTCTCATTCTGAAGAGCAGCCTGAAACACCATTCCTCGTGACCACACTAATGATCTATGTTGACACACATAATGAAATGGATGAATGTGTTATTAGTCCGTACAACTAACCTCGATGGCATGATCAGCTAGCCGTGGACGACGCATTATCTCAGGACAGCTCCTCGATTGGCGCGCCTTGATCTCCAGGAGAGTGAGTGGATAACGTATTATCCCATCTCCAATGGCTATCGAGCCATGGGACCTCCTGCCACCAGATATCATCACCAGCTCTGGATCCAAAGGTTCCTGGCTAGGGTTAAAGTCATCCCCTTTCGTAGCCTTCCCCGCGTCCCTGTATGCCACGAGCTTCTGGTGGGATGATATGTTGGTGAAGTTATTAGGATCATCCAAGTCAGACTCAGAGAATGCCTTCGCCTTCTTGTACAAGGCAGTATGGGCCATGCCATAAAGGTCGTACAAGTGTGGCATCTTTCTTATTGTGATGCGCCTAAAAGAGAGGAACAAAATATTAGCATCAAGAATGAATTGCATGAATCATGAAGCAAATCACATACCCAGTTTCGTCCGAACTGAAGTAAGTTGGCGCTGCCTTGATGGTGTGGCACACCAACCATTTGGTTACGCCGATCCTTGGCATTCTCGTGGACGGCACGCCAGCTGCCTGTGCACCACTCATCAACCAACGCCTCCCAACAATCCATCTTATCCGCACACCATCTCGGGGGCACCTGTAAGTTATTAGAAAGAATTTTCAGCGCTACACCTATGAATGAAATCAAGAAAACTACGTAGAAGGACTTAAGAATAGGTAATTACCTTCATGTATTGCTCCTTCTTCAGAAACTTTCCGCGGCAATCCTTCTTCTGCTTCTTAATACCACGTGTGGCGTAGTAATCTCGAATAGCCTGCGGCCGAGCCTCGTGACGCAAGTTCTGTAGTAACCGCATACACTCGGCCTCGAGAACCCTGGCCACCTCCTCCTCATATCCATCCTCACACCTATAGAAGGTCTGCAATCCAACGTGAAAACACCGATTAGTACAATAATTAGCTATAATGTTAATTTTAGATTATGTAAAAGGATAATTTACCCAAAAGCTCTTGATCACCATCTCGGCCCTCGTGTGGCACAAGACACCATCTATAATCTCCTCCAGCGGAGCCTGCACAGCCTAGTAGTGCTCCCAGGAAAATCCTAGTGTAGGAACCTGACCCTCCCCAGGCAACGTGACAAACACCGGGAAATTTGTCCGGCAAAGCACACCAAGGATGGAGTTCGGCCTGCGGACTCCAAGAGGGTGTACCCATGCCCTGCAGTATGATAAGGTCAAAGCATTAGATATTTGAACAAACTTGAAGGCAAAAGCTAAAAAAAGAGTAAATGTACTTACCTATCTCCTTCAGGTTTAATCACCGGCCTCTGCTCGCGGGTAGCCGGCGCGACCGGGATACGTGTACTACCACGCTTGTACACGGTGGCCCCGTCCACCTGCACATCGCCCTCACTATCCATAAGCTCATCCCCGCCATCCCCGCCCCCTGAGCCACCCGGACCCTCGGTCCAATCCGGCAACTCGGTACGATCCGGCTAGGTCTCCCATGCGGGCCTCTCCACGTCGGGTGAAGCCTCCGGAACCGTAGTCTCGTGGGCCGAATGCACCTCGACCCGAGGCTGTTGCTGGACCGGAGTCTCATGGGATGAATGCCCGTCAACACCAGGCTCCTAGAACGGAGTCCCCGTAGCCTCCTCCGCAAACGGGTCGACCATAGTAGTCCTATGCTCGGGTGAATGAGCTGGTGGTGGTGGCGAGGACGGCTCAATAGTCCTCCTGGATCTTCCGCGGCCACCACCTCTCCCTGTACCCTTCCCCTTCTTCCCTACCTGACCAGAAACTCTCCCAGTGGGCAATGCCGCTGACGAAGAAGAACCCACATGTGGTGTCGATAGACTGTCTGCCAAGGCTCTACGGAGAGATAGGGGTGGAAGGGAAGTACCACCCCTCGTGCGGGGCGCCTGGGAAGAACCCGTCGAGCCATCTGGACCAGCGCCCACCATCTTTCCACACCTGGTGACATGATAAAGATTAAAAGAAATTAGTACAACATAAAAAAATTGAATAACTGACATGAATAATAATATGTACATGAATAATAATGATTAATAAATATATAATTTAAGTTGTGAATCTTACAAACTAATAATCATCATCAATAAATGCATCATCATCATCACTATCACGCATGTCTTCATGAATGACGTGCTCGTAGGGTTCAACGGCGTGAAGTTGTGAAAGGCCTTCCTTTAATCGTTGAAGAAGTGACAGGTCATCGGCATCAGTAACCTCTACGAGTTCCAGGTCTTCTGGTTTCGGCTCAGGGCTGGAGTCGGATTCATTGTCGCTGTCTACTTGCATGTTCTTGGGTGAAGCACGGCGGTTCTTGAAATGTTTCTTGGAAAGACGTGTTTTTGGAAGAATTCTCCATCATATGTGTCTGGGTTAATGTGAGGTTCATAATCCTGTTCATTTGGGAGAGGTGGTGTGACATGTGGTGGCACTTCATAAACAACATACCAACCTTCCAGATTCTTATCCGTTTGGCATGCCCACGGTAGATAGAAAACTTGGGTCGCCTGTTGAGCCGTAATATAGACATCGGGAACATCTAAATGGGTGTTTGGATTGATTTCAACTAGTCATATATGTTCGTGAGTCCTTCTAGTCTTCTTCGGCTCGAACCAATAACATTTGAAGACTACGACATTCGGTGGGTCTTCACCATAGAATTGAAGTTCATAAATTGCTTCAACTCTTCCATAATATTTGATAACACCTTCGCCAATAGCAGAGACGCCACAATTTGTAGATTTCCGGTCGGGCATAGATAGCTCTTCGCCAAAGGTACGAAAGAGATACCCGTTAATGTTGTATTTCTCAAATGAACGGACCTTATAGTCAAAACCATTAGCGACTTGTCTCAATTCGGCGTCCATAGACTCTGAATTAGCCTACAAGTTTAATACCAAAACGATTGTTGCATTAGCCGCAAGTTTGACCAAGAAATGAAATGGTCCATTATTGATAATTACCGTTTGTTTGAACCAAGAGATGAAACCGGGATAGCCGCCTCCTGTCTTTGACAGAAGCTCATACTCTTTGACGGAATCATTTTTCATCACCGCTCCATCCAAGAATTTGGCGATGTAACGGCTGTTTGAAATATCCGGGAATAAGAGCAGTTCAAATGGATTAGAAGTTATGGGAAAATGTGCCGAGAACTCACTCGATGTACGGCCACACTTCTGTTAGGTTGTTGAAGATATACAACGAAATGTTCCGCTATTCTTCGACATCCAACGTTATTGGTTTCGAAGCACCGGCTGGTGTGAGCTTCCTTTGAGTAGGCTGAGGTTGGACCCACCTTTTTTAGGGTCTGCATCATTGTGCCGAGGCTTTGGATTATGCAAATGATGATTTTTGCTTCATAGTGTGCTGTCACAAAGTTTGCCACCTCCTCAGTAATGAATGCCTCAGCCATCGATGCTTCAATCCTACGCTTATTTTTACATTTAGCTCAAAGGGTCTTTTGCATCCTCTCAGTTGCATAGCACCAACGATCTTGCACGGGCCCACCCAATCTTGCCTCGGTCGGTAGATGTAAAATCAAATGCTGCATTGGATTAAAGACGCCCGATGGAAAGATATTCTCTAACTTGCACAACAACTCCGGTACAAACTCCTCCATGTCTTCTACCACACCAGGCGACAATTCTTTCACACAAAGAACACACAAGAAATAGCTCAGCTCCGCCAGTAATAGCCATTCATCCTCAGGAATAAAGCCATGTAACATCACCGGCATTACCCGCTCTAGCCATATGTGCCAATCATGACTCTTGAGACGAAAGATTTTTAATTTTTCAAGACTCGCTCCCCTCGTTAGATTCGCTGCATACCCATCGGGGAACATCAAGTGCATTTTGACCCACAAGATAATTTCCCTCATAGTTGGCCTTCCAATATTGAACCAGGCCTTTGGCTTCGACCACTTCTGCTTTCCTTTGCCTTCTCGCATGTTTTGTAACGGTCTATGACATAGTGTCTCTTGATCGACTCTAGCCTTAGTAATATCCTTTGTCTTCCCATCTATGTCGAACAATGTACCAAAAATAGCCTCTCCGATATTCTTTTCAGTGTGCATCATGTCGATATTGTGTGGAAGAAGAAGGTCTTTGAAGTAAGGCAGATCCTGGAAGCATGGCTTGTGAGTCCAGGCGTGTTTTGAATTATACCCCTTGAAATACCGTGGATGCTCTGGATCAGGCTCGAGGGTGTTTAACTTATCCAGGATCTGTTGGCCTGTGAACGCAGGTGGTGCCAAGTTTTTGACAACTTTACCTTTCGTAAAGTTCTTCTTGTCTTTTCTGAACTGATGGTCAGGATGCAGGAACTGTCTATGCAAGTGAAAGCAAGAATACTTCCGACCCTCCTGCAACCAATGAAACTGAAGAGTTGCCTTCAATTGGGGGCACGGGAACCTTCCATGCACACACCATCTAGAGAATAGCGCATACGCTGGCAAGTCATGCAGAGAGTACATGTACCACACATGCATTTTGAAGTTTTCTTTTCTAGCGGCATCGTATGTCTTGACCCCATTATCCCAAGCTTCTTCCAATTCATCCTTAAGCGGTTGCAGGTACAAATTCATATTCTTCCCCAGATAATTGGGCCCTGGAATTATCAACGTCATAAATATGTTCTTTCTTTGCATAATCTGCCCGGGGGGAGATTGAGTGGAATGACAAATACAGGCCAACAAATGTATTGGTTTGCCGTCATGCCGAAGGGATTAAAACCATCCGTGGCGGCGCAGACTCGAGGATTCCTTGGATCTGCCGCTTTATCCTAAGGCAATCCATCGAAATGTTTGCACGCTTGCCCATCCGATGTGTGTACCATCATCTTTTTCCCATCCGCATCTAGTTCGCTTCTTTTGCCCAATTTGTGCCATGTCATCTGTCTGGATGTCTCTTCGACCATGAAAAGATGTTGATGTCTTGGTACGATTGGCATATACCGAAGAACACTAACTACGATTTTGGTCTGCCTCTTCTCACGCACACCGTTGTCTACCAGAAGGTACCTGCAAGACTCGCAATTGGGACAATAGTCCAAGTGGGCATAGTCCTTCCTAAATAAGACACATACTTTCTCACATGCACCTATCTTCTCATAGGGCATCTTAAGTACACGAAGTATTTTGTCCGACTGGTACAGGTTTGCAGGCATGACATGGCCTTTGGGTAGGAAGCGCC
Organism: Hordeum vulgare subsp. vulgare; assembly: GCF_904849725.1. Lineage (NCBI taxonomy): Eukaryota > Viridiplantae > Streptophyta > Magnoliopsida > Poales > Poaceae > Hordeum > Hordeum vulgare. The sequence goes on from NC_058520.1 coordinate 311,664,548, forward strand.
CAAATAGTGTCATCATCGCGTCGTAGCATTCTCTTCCCAAGTTGAACTGAGCCTTCAGAGCCATGACTTGTGCAATTGCATCCAGCTGACAGAGCTCAGTGTGCTCATGGAGAGGACATTTTGAAGACTCCAACATTTCATAAAGGGCCTTTGCAGATTCCTCCATCTCATCTTCCGAATCCCGAGCATCATCTAAGTATTGCACCATGTCTTCGATCCCGGTACCATGCTCATCCGTGCGACGATGGGCCACCTCAGCTCTTGTGTGTTGTATAGACTCACCATGAAATGTCCACACCGTATAATTAGGCTTAAAACCCCTCCTCTGCAGGTGTTTAATCATTACAGCCTCTGTCGTCTTTTTATAGTTGTCGCATCTAGGACAGGGGCAATAGTTTCTTTCTTGGCCATTTGCGAATGCGGCTTTCACAAATTTCTTTGTTTTTACAAACCATTCTTTCGTCATCTCTTTCTCACTAGGGTGACCGGTATACATCCACGCACGATCACTCATCTTGCGTAGCTACTAAAGACAGAAGAAATATATTTATATATAATTTAGCATTTATATTCATCGGTTAATCAGGTTCGCCATTTTTATTACGTCGAGGCAACCTACACGCTATAGGTAAAGATAAGTCCTAATCCCACCCGAGTATGTGTAGATTGGGTTAGTTTTCCCATGCTCTGCTCCGGATCCAACGCAAAATTTTGGCAGCACCTCCCCGCTGTTCTCGTGATACACGTCTCCGCAATAAACAGAGAGGATGTGCAACCGGAGAACAACATGGAGGCACTGACGAAATTCCGCATCGGATCCAGAGCACAGCATACGGGAAAACGAACCCAATCTACACATACTCGGGCTGTCCATGGATAATGTTGAACAATTCGAAAGGATGTCGGTTATAAATATGCAAAGACATCCATATTTATAGATGTCGCCCTTTCGAACGGGAGATGCATACTGGTCACGCATACTGATAAATTAATTTAATTACCTAAATCTAGAAAGTTTCATCCGGAAACCGAACCATAGTAAAGGGGCGGGGAGGAGATGAAATTTGTACCGACCCACGAATGCAGGGGCGGAGCTCGTACAACGCACGGGCAGGTCTTCGCACAGCAGACCTCACAACGACGAGACAACTATCACATGTAAATCCACCCGATCAACACAAATATTCTAATTATGTCATTTTAGAGGAAATCAAGTTAAGAATATAATATTCATGAGCTAACCAAGGTTTTTATGCCATTTTGTAGTTAAATGGGCTAATTATCTCATTGTTGGGGAAAATAAGGTCAGGAGAATAAGATAGAGGAGAAGAAAGAGGAGGAGGAGAAGAAGAATAAGAAATCAAGAAGAAGGAGAAGGAGGAGGAGGAGAAGAAGGAGGATAAGCTTCTTCTTCTTCTCCTCCTCCTCCTCTTCTCCTCTTCTCCTCCTCCTCCTCTTCTTCTTCTTCCTATTCTTTCTATTAAGCTAACTAACTAACTAACCTAACTAACCAAGCTAACTAAACCTATCGCTAAACCTAGCTAGCACTAAACAGCAAAAAAAAGAATCTACCACTAAGTAACTAAAAAAGAATCTAGCTACCACTAAATACCAAACAATAAAAAATCAACTTCTTCTTCTTTTTTCTCTTCTTCTCCTTCTTATTTTTTTCTTATTCTCTTATTCTCTTCTTCTTTACTTCTTCTCCTTCTTATTTTTCTTCTCTTCTTCTTCTTCTTCTTCACCCTCTTATTTTTATCTTCTCATCTTCTTCTTCTTCTTCTTCTTCTTCTTCTTCTTCTTCTTCTTCTTTTTCTTCTCCTCCTCCTCCTCCTACTCCTCTTCTTCTTATCCTCTTCTCATCCTCCTCCTCCTCCTCTTCTCCTCTTCTCCTCCTCCACCTAACTAACCAAGCTAACTAACTAACCTAACTAAAACTACTAACCTAACTAAATCTACCACTAAAACTACTAACAATAATCTAGCTACCACTAATTAACAAAACTAAACTAAATCCGTAAATTAGCAAAAAGGAAAAAAAGGACTCACCGGAGGGGGGCGGTCGGGGAGGAGGAGGGTGCGGTGGTGGTGGTGGCGGAGGGGGTGGTGGTGGAGAAGGGGCGAGCTCCGACAGTGGTGGTGGAGGAGGAGGTCCCGGGGAGGAGGAGGAGGCCTGGTGGCGGAGGGGGCGCAGGGAGGCCGGAGGAGGGCGCAGAGAGGCTGGAGGAGGAGGGGGCGGCGATGCAGGGAGGCCGGAGGAGGGAGGAGGAGGGAGGCCGGAGGAGGAGGGGGCGCAGGGAAGCCGGAGGAGGAGGGGCGGCAACGCAGGGAGGCCGGAGGAGGGCGCGGCGGCGGTGGTGGTGTCGGGGGTGAGAGAGAGGGGTGTGGGGTGGTCGTTAGTGGTGAGAGAGAGGCGCGTGCGGGTGCGGCTAACGGCCGTTAGGGGCGCACCCTCTTTGCCGTTCGCATCCCGACGGCACAGAGGAGAAAAGCGGACGGCAAAGAGAGAGGTCGTTAGGGGGAGACAGGGGGTGCGGGATGGGCCAGCCGAACTATTTGTCGTCTGCCTAAGTTAAGTTTGCCGTGAACCAGCAGACGGCAAAGAAGCAGCAGATGGCAAAGACCCTCTTTGCCATCAGCCTTCTCTTTGTCGTATGGTTTCTGGTAGCTGATGGCAAAGAGGGTCTTTGCCATCAGCGAGTAGACGGCAAAGAAGCATCAAAGGGCAAAAAACTGTTTTCCAGTAGTGTGTATTCAATATATTTGAGAAAGCCATTGAAAACCACTCTGTCTGTTTTGACCTTTTGAAATAATTTACAAAGTAAATATTTCCAATAAATTCCTAGAAAATTCCAGCAACCTTCCCAAGCCATATTTGATGGCCACACCAAGTTTCACCTCATTCCAAGGTGGTTTGGTTCACTAAATAATCCTAAAAACCTCTATGTCCAGAATCAAGTTGAAACATCTCTACATAGCAAAGTTTATCCAAATGGATTGGAACTTTGCAGGAGTGTTCAACACCCCAAATGAGGAGTCTCTGCCGAAAATAGGATGTGGAGGGGGTAATCTACCCACATTCTCTTTTGAAGGGACAGATCTGTCCATTTGGTGGTGATTTCAAGTTTGCATTGCCAAACTTGTCCAATGAAGCTCAAATTTGGTGAAGCATCCTACTTTTGCATCAAACTTAATCCTGTTAACTTTCATCACCAATGGTGAAGTGTAGCTAACCCAAACACCTGTCGAACACCTTCTGCCAGATTAGTAAAACAACTCCTACCTCACTGCACACCCATACACTTTGCTTCAAACTCATAGACCAAACAGCTAGCACCACTCCCCAACTTGAGGTGACTGGCCCCTCTTTGAATCCAAACAGAAGAGACAAAAACCCCATTCTAATTTCTGGTTCAAGTCTGGCATCACCTCTTTAATCACTTCCCTTGACCAGTGGAGAGTCTCTCGGCTCTCAAATGGCTAAGGATCTTCCAACCCAGCCCCAGGTTGGCCAACGAACCCCATAGCGCGCTAGCATGCCGTGGCATGCCAAAACTGCGTTGTGGGCACGCTGCAGGGTGCAATCGAGGCAATGGTGGCCAGCTCCGGTCGGTTACCCTGGTTCCCCATTAGCGTCCCTGACAACCTTCCTACATCAGGGAAGCCTAAGGGCCCCTCTTCCCTCGCTTTGTTTACCGGAGTGATCCATGCCCGCGCGTGCCAGATTCGTCCAGAAGACCGCGACCATGCATGAATGCTCCTCCTTTCTCTCTCACCCTCTTAGTGTGTCACAGGGGTCCTAAACCACGTCTGCAATACCGTGGTTTCAACCCCGAGCTCTCTCTACCCCTCATGCGAGCCATGGTGAAACCATCGGTGCTTCCCGCTCGGTGCACCGTCGAGGGCCTATAAATAGCCCCCCTCACTCCAAGACCCTCATCCCACACCTCCAGAGCCTATATTGAGCCCCTACCCACTCCATTCTAGCATAGTGAGCTCCGGTGCTCGAGATCAAACGAGGCCCCGCTGTTTCGGAGCTCCATCGATCTCGGGCTACAGGCTAGCTCCAACGCTCCTTTCTTCTCCTCCATGACCGCAGTGAGCTCAGGAAGCTTTCCACCCACTTCCCCGAGCTAATCCCTTCCCGTAGCACCCATTTCATCCATCTCCCGAATCAGCTCCGCCGCATCCGCCTTGTCGCTGGTGAGCCAGGGCCTCGCCGTCGTCGCATCGACCACCGGCATGTAGGCGACGATGCGCTGGTTCCACTCCTGCCATCGGTTGGGCTCGAGGGCGTCGGTATTGCCGCCGGCGTGCCTCCCCTCCCCTCTGTCCAGAGGTGGAAGACGGCCCCAACAGGTATGCCCCACCTGTCGATGGGGCATCTCTCTCCCCCTATCTCCTCTCTGTCGCTAACAACAGGGGCCCTTGCATCAGGTTTGAACCTAGGAGCGCGCGCGCCTGGGCTACCTGGCTAGCTGGCCAGCTGGGCCGGCCCAAGCCACAGGCCGATCTAGGCCTGGGTTAAAATCCCTTTTTCTTTTCTATTTAATCCTATTCTCAAATATTTTTGTAGGATTTTTTATCCAATATAATTTAATTATTTGTCCACCGCAATTCTTCTAAAAATGAGTAGAATTTAATAGAGCCATTGCACAAAATTATAAGACAACTTTTCTGTATAGTAAAAAATAAAAAATGCTATTTTGAATACTTTAGCTTCTGTTAAAATGATTTTTAAAAATAATATTTTCACCAAAACCAGAGACAAATATTTTCAAAATAGTAATGTAGATTTATCGGAGTAGGGCAACATTTGTAAAGCCAGTTCGTGCTATGTTTTTGAGTGAGCTACTTATTATTTTATTATTTACTACGATGATAGATACCACGTTTGACGAAGGACCCGGATACTTAGCTGGCCAAGGCAAGTAGCCCTTTGACCATGTTTGAGCAAATTATTATATTGCATGCTAGTAGAGCAATTATTCCCGTTGCATATGATCATGAATATTCGGTAAATCATCGACATGATGTTTCTGATGGGTCCTCCGGAGCACTTGCATTTTGAGCATGATACTACCACCTATGAGGGTCACACTAATATCATGTTGACAAGTAGAGCTAAGCATAGTAGAACCATGAGCATGATGATGGTAAATATCAAAGGTTTATGAAAACCACGTCGGGTGCCACTTGTGAAGAAGTGGTGCACCGGGTATATTTTGGTGTGAGTGGTTTCGGAAATGGTAATAGGTTTATGTTGTGTCGACCATCCCAACCTTACATGTGCGACCACGTTACCCCTTTATGGGACGGGGCTTTGTTGATTACTTTGGTTGGTGCTAGCAAAGAGCCACATTACTAGTGGCGTGGGTGATATGTGGTCACTCTCGTGACGGGGTCGTGCCAGGTAGGGCGACTATGCCGTTTTTATGAGTTCCGGGCACACCGTTGGTCCCTGCATGGACGATACTATCCAGAGTCAGTGCTCGCAAGACTTACATCATGTGGGCTGGGTACCAATCGAGTGGCACTCTTTTTCTAGTATCGTCAGGGGAAAGGCATTGATCGGGTACTTACCTCGTGTATGTTATATACCGCGAGTCGTGGATGACACTGAAGTTTCCTGGATCTCGTGGGTACAACATACAACCTTTGCAGAGTGTCAAACTATTCGAATAGTCGTGTCCACGGTCAAGGACAATTGGGTAATCGTGCTTAAACTATGTCCAGTGGTTTCCGCTTAAACCAAGTGTTTGTGTGTGTTTACGGGTGTTATCTTAAAGAGTTGATATGACCAAGTTTGGTGACTTGGCATATCGGGTGAACCCGAAGTGTTCAGCCCTTAACTGATATGTTGATATATGTGACCTGTTCTTCTAAATACCATCTAGCTTATGTTGCACATCCATCTATGATCATGTTTATTTATAGTTAAGTTGATATCCACCAATATTGCATATTACTTGTTATCATACATACCGCACTATCCATATCATGGGTTGTTTGCGAGTACATTCGAAGTACTCACTGGCTTGCCACTTTGAATGCTTTGAATGAAATAACCAGTGGCAAGCCAATGAGTACTTTGAATGTACTCGCAAACAGCCCATGATACGAACAATGAAAGTGAAGGATAACAATATCATGCATCTTTAGTTTAACTCATCTGGGTGGAATGATCAGGTATATGCAACAAGTTAAAGAACTACTCTTGAAGAACAGGTTACAAATATCGACATATCTGACACGGGTTGAACACACCGGGGTCACCCTATATGCCAAGTCACTGAACTTGGTCATATCAATTCCTCAAGTAACTCCGGTTATTAACACCATTCACCGAACTCACACACACACACACTTGGTTTATGCGGAAACGCTGGACGTAGTTTAATCAGCACGTCCTTGACCGTGGACACGGCTATTCGAATAGTTTGACACTCTGCAGAGGTAGTACGCTGCACCCACGAGAAACGGGAAACTTCCGTGTCATCCATGACTCACGGTATATCACGTATACCCGAGGTAAGTACCCGATCATCATCTTTCCCCTGACGATACTAGACAAAGAGGTCCACTCGATTGGTACCCAGCCCACATGTTGTACGTTTTACGAGCACCGACTCTGGCAGTATCAACCATGCGGGGACCAACGCTGTGCCTGGAACTCATAATAATGGCATAGTCGTCCTACCTGGCACGACCCCATCACGAGAGTGACACCGATCACTCCCGCCACTAGTAATGTGGCTCTTTGCTAGTACCGACCAGAGTAATCAACAAAGCCCCGTCCCATAAAGGGGTATCGTGGTCGTACTGGTAAGGTTGGGACGGTCTACACATCATAAATCTAATCCCATTTCCGAAACCATACTCACACAAAACACCGGTGCATCAGTTCACCAAAATTGATCACCAACTCATCATCACATTCGGGCATTAGTGGCACCCAACGGGGTTTTCATAAACTCTTTGATTTAACTCACCATCATGCTCATGATAATATGCTTCTATCTTTACTTGTCAACATGGTATTAACATGACCCTCAAGGGTCAAGCTCAATGCAATGATCTTAATCTACTAGTCAACATGACAGTAGCATGACCCTCATAGATGGTAGGGTCAACCTCATCATGCTTGTGCTCCGAAGAGCCATATGTATAACATCACTATCATGCAAGTGCTTCGAAAAAGCCTTCGGTACCATCACCACAATGACGAACCGGCATCGTGATCACATGCAGCGGGAAAATACTTGCTATACTAGCATGCAACAATGTTTATGCTCAAGTCATGGTCAAAGGGCTGCTTGCCTTGCTCACGTAAGTCCTCGGGGTCTTCGGGGTCTTCCGCTCCGTCCCCGAATACTCCGTCTACCGTCAACTAACGTCGGAAATAACCATAGTAAGCCACACATCCAGCAGAATAAAAGTGTTCTATAAATAGAAGTTTTATTTTTCTTGGACCTCTCTGGTCATAAGAAAAATACCTGAATCATCAAGGATTTTTTAGTAGGTGAAAGGAGCAATAGGTGGCCATTGAATAAGCCAACAGAAATCATTCTGTTAAAAATGAGTGGAGGCACCCATTTAACAGAGAATGATTTTAGAAATATTGAGGAAGTGGTTCCACTGGATTTGGAGATGGTATGAATATTCTAGAGATTTTACAATGAGGAATAAATAGCAATAGGAGCTATTTATTTATTGCGACAGAAGTAAGTCACACAAAAATGTTGACCAGGGTTCTAAAAATAGAGAAGGATTTTAGAAGGCTCTAGGAGTTTGAATCACTCCATTTGGAGTTTATTTGAATCCTCTAGGATTTTTGCAAGATGGAGTTTTCAATGTCTAGATTGACATTTGAAAAATAATGCAACAGGAAAAGTGCTAGGAAAAATGTGCAAGGCACATAGGTGGGTAGCGCTTGAATTTAGGAACCTGCAGAAATTTGAATCAATCAAATAGGAGTCAGAATGAATTTGTAATGGATTTAATAATTAAAGAGAAAGATAAAAGGAAAAGAGCACAGCCTCTGGGGAAAGCCTATCTTGCGCCACCAGTGCCAGATAAGCCTTTGGGCCGGCCCACTGGCTCGGGCCACGAGCGAAGGCTACTCAGGAGGCGTACTCCTTGGAATACGCCTTTGGAGGGGCGAAGGCGCAAAGCGCTACTGCGCTTCCACTTATTGCCGGGCCCGCCTCGCTGGTCGCCGACAGCTGGGGCCCACCCGACGCCTTCTCTCTCGCCTACCCTTCTTCTACCTCGCGACAGGTGTAGATGAGGGGGCTGGCTGCCGCGGCTTCCGACGCGTGCCGTCTCAGCTGCCGAGCCAAGGGTGCGGGCGGTTGCCCGGCTCCCTGCTGAGCCTGGGGGAGGTCTTGGCGGCCGCGGGGAGTGGCCGGAGCGAGCGCCCCGCCATGAGAGGTGTCTGACGGCTTTGGCCGCCGTGGAGGGCAAGGCACGACCTCGGGGAGGGGCCCTCGAGGTGTCCAGGAGGACGGGGGAGCCGCGGGGGATCGTTGGAGGGAAGGCCTATGGCCGGACAGATGCTGGTTGGCTCAGGTGCAAGGGGGGGCCGAGGCGGCACCATGGCCGTGGAGGGAGGAAGATGAGGGCTTAGGAGAGGAAAGGGGAGCTCGAGGGGCTCCAGGGAGAGAGGGAGAATGAGGGAGAGCAAGTGAGGGCTCAGGGGAGAGGAGATAGGAGAGGGAAGGGCCGAGAGAACTCAAGAGCTCTCTGGAGCTCTCGGTGCATGGTCGCCACACATGCCTGAGGGGTCTTGGAGGCTAGCTGATGGCAGGGGATGGTTTGAACGGTCAAGGGGAGCCTCTGAGACACGCTGGGCACACTGGCTCGGCTTGGTGTGGTCTGGAGGAAGGAGACAAGGCGCAGAGCGCCCATACTGCAGGCCAGAGTGGTGGTCACCACGGCATCCCGTGTCTACGTGGTCCCAATGGCCAGTCCAACATGTCTAGCACGTAAGACATACCTGCAGCAAGGGCACTCTGGAGTTTGGCAACTAGCAGAGTCGGTTTGAACTAGTTTTGACTGCTGTGAACATTTCAGCAGGAAACTAGGGGCTAATACAAATGGTTTTGACAGGCAGAGAGGGGAGATGAAACCATGTCCTAGAGCATGTGGTATGAAAGGACTACACACCTGCCGAAATTCAGCTCAAGAGAAGAAGTGTAGCTAGCACTTGTTGTACAAAGCTACTTTTCAGCCAGAAATGAACTTGGGGAGGTGCTGCTCATTTTCTCCACATGAGCATGACATATCTTGGTTCTAAATGAAGCCTTGGCATATATTAGATGCTTTGGAAAAAGTTGGGGTGATAGCTTGAACAGAAGAATGGGAAGAAGGGTAAAACAGTGTTGCCAAGGGTGAAAATGAGAGAAACATACAAAGGGTCCTTCCCCAATAATTGACCAGTGGCCATGGGAAAGTTACTGGAGGTAAAATATGACTATGAGAGGCTGTGGTAGAAAGTTGAGCTCAAGGAAGAAAATAGAAGGGGCAAAAGAAGCCAAATTAGTGAGTGCACACAAGGTGTTTGATCTGTGGTTGGGCTACCAGATGAATTCCAATGGCTATGAAAATTAACAGGGTCAAATAATAAATGAAAATGGGCTTGCACGCCAAATTTGGGATTTTCTGGAGGAGTTTTCCAATATAGACTTGAAAAACCCTAGAAATGGGCAGAAATGGGTTTCTGCTTAGAACCGTATTCAAATGAATTCCCACAAATCCAATATTTTGTGTAGGGGCATTATTTGAGCATTAATGCATGCACGAAAAGTTTGTGGATAATTGTAGAAACTTTATAGTGTAAAGTTTACCAAAGTCAGAAATCAACAGAGAGGGTTTTGAGGGTCTTAGGACAAGTTCCTCTATTCTCCTTGGTGTACTGGAACATGTCCACCAAATTTGAGCACAATTGGAGACACTTCACAATGTAGAGTTGCTCAAATTTGATTCTGGACAGATAGGGTTTTGGAGTGATTAGGGGAGCCAAATCAACTTGGATTGAAATGAAACTTGGCGAGATCATCAAGAATATCATAGATGACATGCTAGAATTTTACAGGAATTTATTGAGAATATTTCTTATAGAAATATTCCAAAATCTTGAAATAGGCAGGAATGGTTTTGAAGGGATTTGCCAATTATTTTGAACATGACGATGTGTTGAAATTCATAAATATGGAGTAAATATATCCACTGAGTTTCCCTAAATTTTCTTAAATATTTTGAAGGCAATAAAAATAAATTTCCTTCATAAGAGACCATTTCTGGCCTCACAGAAAGGCTTTTTAATAAAATAATAAAATAACTTTTAAAATAATAATATGGTGGTTTTTGAAAGTCATTTTGATAATGGTTTCAAATAAAACAATTGGTGCAAAAGAAACTCCCTAATTTGAGGGCTTGTATTACAAACTTCATCTCAGGGGTTTGAGAGTTTAATTCAAAGAAAAGCTTTTTGGTGAAAATAAAATTTGGTCAAAATAGATATTTATTCTAAACACATGGTATGATCATTAGGCAGGAGATCATGGAGTAAGGAGGTGATTAGGAGGATGGCAAGAATTAATGGGGAGCAATCACATGCAACTAAACAAACAGACAAACAATAGTCACTCCAAGCATCACAATCATTCACAAAAAATTTAATTGGTCCTAAATTTTGAAATAAGTTAATTAGTTAGGGAAGCCAAAAACAGGGTGCGACAGACCTTACCCTCTTAAGAAAATCTCGTCCCCGGGATTTGTTAAGACGGAAACAAGGGTCTGCTCCTGTTACGCTGCAGGACTTAGTAGCAGCAATAATCCAAATGCGGTCTCATGGGGTCACCTCAAGATTACCACTTATTGGTGCCTCAGCGTTCTACGAGGATGCTGGAGAAAGGGGAAATTGTTATACCTGGTTGCTAGCCGTACCTGTTGCCTGCTACTTGCTCGGGCTGACAAATGGGCCCAGGGTCCGCCGTCAGCCTCTTCTTCTACCTCTGATTCTTCTTTCTTGGGTGAGCCCCGGGTGCTGTCTCCACTTGCGTTGCCTAGGGCGTACGATGTCCGGGGCCACCCTAGGATGTCGTGCGGTGAGCCATCTGTCGGCGCAGCGAGCACTCACCTCGCGGGCCTGGTATGTCGGCACTGCTCTGGGATTCCCAGCGAGCACTGACGGCCGAGCGGCAAACGGGGCTGGTGGCGTGGCTATAAATTGGCCAGGGAGTCCTTCTTGTTCTCCACCCAGCCTTGCCACTTGTTGCTGCTCCGGTCCTCTTCTTCTTCTTCTTCTGCAGGTGCTCGAGGAAGGATGCCAATGGCGGACGAGACTCCGGGGTGGGTCATCATCCTCCTGTCCGGGATGGTGGCGTTGCTGGTCGGGGTCTCGACGTTGTATTGTGCGATTGTCCACGATGATCGCCATGATGCGGCTGCCCGCACGGCGGCTCTCCGCGGCGGCAGGGTTCATGACAATTAGTCGCCTGCTCGGCGTACGCGTGGTGTTAGTGTGCTAGTGGTGTCCTTGCGGTCTCTTCTTACGAAGGAACCGAGGTGTGTCATAGTGGGAAATGGTTAACCGCTGGTGTGCTGTGTGGTCGTAGGCGCAGTTGTGGTCCGGGTAGAGGTTGTTCCCAGTGGGTCTGTCCTTACTGTCCTTACTGTCTAGCGTGTTGTGGTCGGCATAGTCGATGTTGGAGTTGCAATAAAATGTGTCGTTCTTCTGTGTCGTCGAGGCTTCTTGACGTCGTTGATGTAGTAGGCGCGTGGTCGGTGGTTGACTTCTTGTTGCTTCATTGCCGTTGTCGTGGCTTCCTCGTCATGGTGGTTCTTCGTCATGGCTGGAGTAGGTTAGTCTTTCGTTGTCTTGGGATTTCTTTAAGAAGTCCATCTTCTCGAGATGACCAATCCAATATTTTGTTTGCTTTCTATGAATCCGATCAAGTGATCTATCAATCCGATCAGTCATCACTGGACGTGTCACTCCTACAAATCCAACATTGATGGGGTTCTACATAGTCTCCTAGAGTCCTCGTAATTCACATATTACTGCAAGAATTACGTCATAGTATATCCACCAACTTCAATAATCATGGCCATCTAATCTCCAAGGCCAAACTACATAGGTTGTAAATCTATTTGATAACTCCAAGTATACGCACTTTATATCCACCGAGAAACATGGTATCATGATCGAGACTATCGAGCTAAATCTAATTTACTCCGAACCATGTGGTCTTTATCATCCTCAATACTCTATTAAGATTACCTATTTAAATCCAAGACTCAAATCCAATAAGAAGTCTACTTGATACGCCAAGTTATCTTGGCAAACGCATCAAATCATGCCAACTACTAGCTAAAGTCATGTATACCACCAAGAATAAGGTTCACGATCATATTCATCCTACTAAATCCAATCTTACTCCATATTATGCAGGTTATACTACAGTATCAACTCGTTCCACCAAGTTTACCTACCTTTATAAGGGTCTCACGATCCACCAAAATTAGTCTAGCTATATCCTCAAGACACATATCATCATCACCATGAGAGTCTTTAGTCTATACTCTATATCCGAGAACGATCCTCTTATGGCATCAATGTTACAGTGCTAGCATTAGATGGAAGGATACTTGTTCACGGTGATCACTCGTTCCATTGAGAACCCGGTGCTCAGCGGGGTTTATCGGGGACCTACACTAGTTCTAGCAAGTCCGTGTACTAGACACGTGACTAGAAAATTTGAGCCGGAAAGGCTTGTGGAAGTTAGTCTGGTCTGCTGTGGTTTTTCCAATCTCGAGGGGAAAACACACTCCTACGGGTTGCGTGTGGTTAAGCGTAGCACAGTCAGTGTCTTCCGAGTCAGCCGTCCTTCGAAGTGGATTCCTTGGCGCATCTTGTCTTGCTGTCTTCAGTTGTCGAGAGTGGTGAGAGAAAGAGAGAGAGCACAAAGGGTAGTGTCTAAGGGTCTCAGCGCAATCAAACAAGCGTTGAAAAATCAACTCAACAAGTGCTAAAATTATTTTGAACATCAAAATAAGACAAGTGATATAACCGCATGCTTGTTGCCTAAGCAAAAGTGCGACTCATATCAAAGCACAAACAACAAAAACAAACAACACACAACATGGTCCATCCGAACCATTTCACGGACTCGACTTCGCATAGGGGATTCACGACTCATCCTATCCTAGGTTCAGGAACTCGACAGTCGTGCTTGCTTCTTGCTCCGGAGAGGAGTCCGCTAAGCCTTCTGGACCTTCTCAGGGTGTTGTCACGCCTCTTGTTGTCGCTTGCCGAAGCAATTCGCTTGAGTTGTAAGGAACTCTGGTTGTCTTCTCGTCTGGGAAATTGCTGACGAAGGTGGCTCTTCATAGCTGTCACTGACATGGTCTTCTGTTGTCTTCATGATCTTGTCAGCGTCTTCTTGTCTTCTGAGGCTTCGAGGGTCTCAAGGGGACACCTTCATGCACCGATATTTGCAAGACATGATAGAGTTCTGATCTGTCAATCATACTAATTGCGATATCGACACCTAGAGTGGTTTATGAAGAGAACCGTTTTCCTACTCACTAAGGTGATGTGGACCAATTGGCAAGGTTCTCATCCACCGGTGGTGGTCGACACAATTACTTATAACTGACAGGGTCGCTCTACTAGTGATGCATATCAAGGTTTGCATATATTATGTACATATTATCGTAGGCGAAAGTGGCATCACTCTGGAACAGTGCCCAGGGTTTCACCATCTTCTAAGCCTCGATGTCCTCGTTACTCTTAGAGGTACTTCTGTTGGTGTCCTCTGGTCGTAGAGTTGTCTTCTCTGTCCTTCAGCACAGGTGTTTTCCTGGAAAGGTTACTTCCTTCCGGGCTGCCCAAGAGTATTTCAATTTATCCCGTGGTCAGAAGGGCATAAGGTTCTAGCGACCATTAGCAAGTTTTGAAAAAGTAGACGAGGAGTGTCACGAAAATAAGAGTGGAAGGCTAGAGCATAACCTTCAATTTATTTGAAGATTTAGGAGAGTCGAGAAAATAGATAGGTTTTGTAAGCATTTTGAAGGATCTGGAAAGCAGTTTTATCCTAACTAACGTCCGTGCTAACTTAGGGCTTCCTACAGTCAGGATGGCTCTGATACCAGCTCTGCGGGGACCCCGACTGGTAAGTCGAGATCGCAGTGCCCGGTGATCCCAAGGATCAATGCTCACTGAACACTGATACTGAATAATAGAGTCTTACATCCATACATATCGTTTGATACAATACATGACCACTTTGGTCGAGTCTTACATACATAGGGCCTTAAAGGCCAAAGCACCAAACTAGACCAATAGCGGAATTATTGGTTGAAAGCGTGAACCCATGCCATCAGACTTAACGTATAGGCATTCTGACTGGGAAGTGTCCTAGCTCGCAAGAACGTCACCGAGTTAATCTTCACCATATCCTGTCTTTCACACCTGGTCAATGAAATAACCAGTGGCAAGCCAATGAGTACTTTGAATGTACTCGCAAATAGCCCATGATGCGAACAATGAAAGTGAAGGATAACAATATCATGCATCTTTAGTGTAACTCATCTGGGTGGAATGATCAGGTATATGCAACAAGTTAAAGAAATACTCTTGAAGAACAGGTTACAGATATCGACATATCTGACAAGGGTTGAACACACCGGGCTCACCCTATATGCCAAGTCACCTAACTTGGTCATATCAATTCCTCAAGTAACTCCGGTTATTAACACCATTCACCGAACTCACACACACACTTGGTTTATGCGGAAACGCTGGATGTAGTTTAAGCATAACCACCCAACTGTCCTTGACCGTGGAGACGGCTATTCGAATAGTTTGACACTCTGCAGAGGTAGTACGCTGGACCCACGAGAAACGGGAAACTTCCGTGTCGTCCACGACTCGCGGTATATCACGTATACCCGAGGTAAGTACCCGATCATCATCTTTCCCCTGACGATACTAGACAAAGAGGTCCACTCGATTGGTACCCAGCCCACATGTTGTACGTCTTACGAGCACCGACTCTGGACAGTATCAACCATGCGGGGACCAACGGTGTGCCTGGAACTCATAATACTGGCATAGTCGTCCTACCTGGCAAGACCCCATTACGAGAGTGACACCGATCACTCCCGCCACTAGTAATGTGGCTCTTTGCTAGTACGAACCATAGTAATCAACAAAGCCCCATCCCATAAAGGGGTATCGTGGTCGTACTGGTAAGGTTGGGACGGTCGACACATCATAAATCTAATCCCATTTCCGAAACCATACTCACACAAAACACCGGTGCATCACTTCACCAAAAGTGATCACCAACTCATCATCACCTTCGGGCATTAGTGGCACCCGACAGGATTTTCATAAACTCTTTCATTCAACTCACCATCATGCTCATGATAATATGCTTCTATCTTTACTTGTCAACATGGTATTAACATGACCCTCAAGGGTCAAGCTCAATGCAATGATCTTAATCTACTAGTCAACATGACAGTAGCATGACCCTCATAGATGGTAGGGTCAAGCTCATCACGCGCGTGCTCCGAGGAGCCATATGTATAACATCACTATCATGCAAGTGCTACAAAGAAACCTTCGGTACCATCACCACAATGATGAACCGGCATCGTGATCACATGCAACGGGAAAATACTTGCTATACTAGCATGCAACAATGTTTATGCTCAAGTCATGGTCAAAGGGCTACTTGCCTTGCTCATGTAAGTCCTCGGGGTCTTCGAGGTCTTCCGCTCCGTCCCCGAATACTTCGTCTACCGTCAACTAACGTCGGAAATAACCATAGTAAGCCACACATCCAGCAGAATAAAAGTGTTCTATAAATAGAAGTTTTATTTTTCTTGGACCTCTCTGGTCATAAGAAAAATACCTGAAGCTTCTCACAGGAGATTTGAATCATCAAGGAATTTTGAATAGGTGAAAGGAGCAATAGGTGGCCATTGAATAAGCCAACAGAAATCATTCTGTTAAAAATGAGTGGAGGCACCCATTTAACAGAGAATGATTTTAGAAATATTTAGGAAGTGGTTTCACTGGATTTGGAGATGGTATGAATATTCTAGAGATTTTACAATGAGGAATAAATAGCAACAGGAGCTATTTATTTATTGCAACAGAAGTAAGTGACACAAAAATGTTGACCAGGGTTCTAAAAATAGAGAAGGATTTTAGAAGGCTCTGGGAGTTTGAATCAGTCCATCTGGAGTATATTTGAATCCTCTAGGTTTTTTGCAAGATGGAGTTTTTAATGTCCAGATTGACATTTGAAAAATAATACAACAGGAGAAGTGCTTGGAAAAATGTGCAAGGCACATAGGTCGGTAGAGCTTGAATTTAGGAACCTGAAGAAATTTGAATCAATGAAATAGGAGTCAGAATGAATTTGTAATGGATTTTATAAGTTAAAGAGAAAGATAAAAGGAAAAGAGCTCAGCCTCTCGGGAAAGGCTATCTTGCGCCACGAGTGCCAGATAAGCCTTTGGGCCGGCCCACTGGCTCGGGCCACCAGCGAAGGCTACGCAGGAGGCGTACTCCTTGGAATATGCCTTTGGAGGGGTGAAGGCGCAAAGCGCTAGTGCGCTTCCACTTATTGCCGGGCCCGGCTCGCAGGTGCCGACAGCCGGGGCCCGCCCGATGCCTTCTCTCTCCCCTGCCCTTCTTTTACCTCGCGACAGGGGTAGATGGGGGGCTGGCTGTCGTGGCTTCCCACGCCTGCCGTCTCAGCTGCCGAGCCGAGGGTGCGGGCGGTTGCCCGGTTCCCTGCTGAGCCCGTCGGAGGTCTTGGCGGCCGCGGGGAGTGGCCGGAGCGAGCGCCCTGCCATGAGAGGCGGCTGATGGCTCTGGCCGCCGCGGAGGGCTAGGCACGACCTCGCGGAGGGGCCCTCGAGGTGTCCAGGAGACGGGGGAGCCGCGGGGGAGCGCTGGACGGAAGGCCTATGGCCGGACAGATGCTGGTTGGCTCGGGTGCAAGGGGGGCCGCGGCGGCACCATGGTCGTGGAGGGAGGAAGAGGAGGGCTTAGGAGATGAAAGGGGAGCTCGAGGGGCTCCAGGGAGAGAGGGAGAATGAGGGAGAGCAAGTGAGGGCTCAGGGGAGAGGAGATAGGAGAGGGAAGGGCTGAGAGAACTCAAGAGCTCTCTGGAGCTCTCGGTGCATGGTCGCCACGCATGCCTGAGGGGTCTTGGAGGCTAGCTGATGGCGGGGGATGGTCTGAACGGTCAAGGGGAGCCTCTGAGACACGCTGGGGCACACTGGCTCGGCTTGGTGTGGTGTGGAGGAAGGAGACAAGGCGCAGAGCGCCCATACTACAGGCCAGAGTGGTGGTCACCACGGCATCCCGTGTCTACATGGTCCCAATGGCCAGTCCAACATGTCTAGCATGTAAGACATACCTGCAGCAAGGGAACTCTGGAGTTTGGCAACTAGCAGAGTCGGTTTGTACTAGTTTTGATTGTTGTGAACATTTCAGCAGGAAACTAGGGGCTGATACAAATGGTTTTCATAGGCAGAGAGGGGAGGTGAAACCATGTCCTAGAGCATGTGGTATGAAAGGACTACACACCTGCCGAAATTCAGCTCAAGAGAAGAAGTGTAGCTAGCACTTGCTGTACAAAGCTACTTTTCAGCGAGAAATGAACTTGGGGAGGTGCTGCTCATTTTCTCCACATGAGCATGACATATCTTGGTTCTAAATGAAGCCTTGACATATATTATAGGCTCTAGAAAGAGTTGGGGGTGATAGCTTAAGCAGAAGAATGGGAAGAAGGGTAAAACAGTGCCGCCAAGGGTGAAAATGAGAGAAACTTACAAAGGGTCCTTCCCCAATAATTGACCAGTGGCCATGGGAAAGTTACTGGAGGTAAAATATGACTATGAGAGGCTGTGGTAGAAAGTTGAGCTCAAGGAATAAAATAGAATGGGCAAAAGAAGCCAAATTAGTGAGTGCACACAAGGTGTTTGATCTGTGGTTGGGCTACCAGATGAATTCCAATGGCTATGAAACTTAAGAGGGTCAAATAATAGATGAAAATAGGCTTGCACACCAAATTTGGCATTTGCTGGAGGAGTTTTCCAATGTAGACTTGAAAAACCCTAGAAATGGGTAGAAATGGGTTTCTTTTTAGAACCCTATTCAAATGAATTCCCACAAATCCAATATTTAATGTAGGGGCATTATTTGAGCATTAAGGCATGCACAAAAAGTTTGAGGGTAATTGGAGAAACTTTATAATGTAAAGTTTACCAAAGTCAGAAATCAACAGAGAGGGTTTTGAGGGTCTTAGGACAAGTTCCTCTATTCTCCTTGGTGTACCACTTGGTTTGGATGCCTGATTGGAGCACTGGAACATGTCCACCAGAGACATTTCACAATGTAGAGTTGCTCAAATTTGATTCTGGACAGATAGGGTTTTGGAGTGATTAGGGGAGCCAAATCAACTTGGATTGAAATGAAACTTGGCAAGATCATCAAGAATATCATAGATGACATGCTAGAATTTTACTGGAATTTATTGAGAATATTTCTTATAGAAATATTCCAAAAGCTTGAAATAGGCAGGAATGGTTTTGAAGGGATTTGCCAATTATTTTGAACATGACGATGTGTTGAAATTCATAAATATGGAGTAAATATATCCACTGAGTTTCCCTAAATTTTCTTAAATATTTTGAAGGCAATAAAAATAAATTTCCTTCATAAGAGACCATTTCTGGCCTCACAGAAAGGCTTTTTAATAAAATAACTTTTAAAATAATAATATGGTGGTTTTTGAAAGTCATTTTGATAATGGTTTCAAATAAAACAATTGGTGCAAAAGAAACTCCCTAATTTGAGGGCTTGTAGTACAAACTTCATCTCAGGGGTTTGAGAGTTTAATTGAAAGAAAAGCTTTTTGGTGAAAATAAAATTTGGTCAAAATAGATATTTATTCTAAACACATGGTATGATCATTAGGTAGGAGATCATGGAGTAAGGAGGTGATTAGGAGGATGGCAAGAATTAATGGGGAGCAATCACATGCAACTAAACAAACAGACAAACAATAGTCACTGCAAGCATCACAATCATTCACAAAAATTTTAATTGGTCCTAAATTTTGAAATAAGTTAATTAGTCAGGGAAGCCAAAAACAGGATGTGACATGCTTGAGTTTATCCCTCTACATCATGTCATCTTACTTAAGGCGTTATTCTCTTCTTCATGAACTTAATACTCTAGATGCACGCACGAGTCGGTTGATGTGTGGAGTAATAGTAGTAGATGTAGAATCATTGTGGTCTACTTGACACAGATGTGATGCCTATATGCATAATAACAACCTTGGATATCTTCATAATTATTCGCTTTTCTATCAATTTATCGACAGTATTTTGTTCATCCACCGTATTATTTTCCTGGATGAGAGAATCCTCTAGTGAAACCTATGGCCCCTGGTCTATTTTCCATATTAAACTTTCAGATCTATAAACCAAAAATATCTGGCTGCAATTTATTTACTTTTGTTTCCGCAATCTTTTGTATCTACCTCTATGAGATCTCATCCTTGCAAATAACTCTGAAGGGATTGACAACCCCTTTTTAGCGTTGGGTGCAAGTGTTTGATTGTTTTTGTAGGTACTACAATTGGGGGCTTGCTTGTTCCTCCTACTAGATTGATACCTTGGTTTTCAACAAACTGAGGGAAATACTTATCTACTTTGCTGCATCACCCTGTCCTCTTCAAGGGAAAACCAACGCAAGCTCAAGAAGTAGCAAGAAGGATATTTGGCGCCGTTGCCTGGAAGGATACATAGCAAGATCAAGCCTACCAAGTACCCATCACAAACTTATCTCTTACATTTACATTATTTTCCATTTACCTCTCGTTTTCCTCTCCCCACTTCTAAAATTATTTTCAGAAAATACCAACAATATTTCCCGTTTTATTCGCCTTTTTCATTTGTCTCTCTCTTTCTGGGTCTCTTACTTGTCTCTATGACTAGCACTACCACCCCCCCTTTGTCACCAGATTTTGAAGTTTTATACTTCAAGCAAAAACAAACGGAAAATTTGAAAGATGCATGGTATAGGCTAATGGAATCTTATCGTATCTCCAACCTAAAAGGACATGTATAGGCTAATGGAATCTTCTCTGTTTCGTGCCATGGCTGCCGCCCCGAGGAGTTTTCCTCCTCACGGCAAGTCCCGTCAGAGCAGGTTCCCCTCGCCTCCGACCTCGTCGGCAACCTTTCCGAGCAACGCCGTAATCCCGTCGGCAACAAGCCCCGCCGGAGCCAAATGTCGAGCCGCGCCACCCCCTCAGCAACATGCATCCCCGTCCTGACATGGGTATAGAGAAATTTGTGTTCCAATTTTCAATTTTTTCACATAAGCGTCTAGGTATGATTTGTATCCGACAAAACCCACCTTTCAGCGTAGTCCCTTCGTAGTCGAGTTGGTCAGCAAACTGTGTTGCATCCGAGGGTTGTGGGGTTTGAATGCCAGGCGCCCCTATTTTCGCAAACCCTGTTTTTCCTTGTAGCTTTGTTCAAATTAGCTTGAGTATTGTCACATATCTTCCCAAACCCATGTGTGATCACAACTCATTAGTAGAGCAACTAGTTAACCACGCATCTGTACACCCATGAGACCGGGTTCAAAACCCACATTCTCATTTTCTCTTTTCTTTTATTTTTATTATTGTCTCTGGGTTTTAAATCCACACACACACGCATAGACGTTTGGGCCAGATCACTGACTGGGCTTGCCAAGTACATTGCTTTCAACCCATGTAGTTTTTTATGTCCATCGAATTTAGGAATTAATCAAATCATGCAATAATTGCACAAATGGCATCATATTGACATCTTAATAACTAATTAACCGTGCATTTGATTAAAACATATCCTATGTGTAAATTACTAGAATTTAATTTAGATTCTCAATACCCAACTTTCAGTCATGTTAAAAATACTTTATCTTGTTGTTTTATTAAATTTGCATAGTGCCACGTTAAAACGGTTCATTTCATAACTAAATAAACATAGCTTCGATTCTTATGATCCACATATGATCCAAATGGCATGGAACTTAACAGAAAAAATGTGTAGATTAACATGACGTCATTTATTTTTCCGTTTAACAACTCAAAAATTGTGTCCTAGGCACAACAATAGCAAATTCAAAAATTACATATGGGGACTTTTCGGAATTGTTACCTGTTGTTTCCGGCCTCATTTAAAATGCCAAGATGATGTACTTGTGCATGCTTCACCTCTAGCCATGATTAACAACATTTAAAAGGATTTTTTAATTAAAACAACATTAACTGTGTTTCTCTTAAATATGGAGAGTTATTATTTTCTTATATGTATGTTCTCCTTCTCCATTTATAATTGCTTAATTACATATTGACCTTGTGCCATGACCATCCATGTTAAACAACATTTAAAATTGATGAGTACATAAACGGGAGTGAACTAAATAAATTGATTGTGAAGTTTCGTCAATATGCAATTCATTGCATATTGAGCTTCACTTAATGTGTAGTATTTGATTGTTGTGATTGTCATGACCCGCATATTTAAATAGGACATGCACCATAATTGTTTGTGCATCATGTCATAAATATGTTGTGGTGTTTAACATGTGGTGATTGTTGTTTCTGAATTGTTTCTTCATAATATAGTTTTGAAACCGCTTCGGAGTGTGAGGATTCATTCAATTACGTTGGTTCATCTACTTCATGAATTCGTTCTTCTTCCTAGAGGGATCTTAAGCATGATGATCATTTCCCTGGATATCACTACTATCATTGCTTTGCTAGTTGTCTCGCTTCTATCATTATGTCTCGTTACCTACCACCTGAATGTCAAGCCTCCAAATATTTCCATGAAAAGCCACTAACCCGTCGACATCACATCAAACCTTTGTATGGCTATGTTACCGCTTGCTCAACCCTTATTATAGCATTGCTAGTTGCAGGTGCAGGTTGCTTCCCATGTGACAACATGGATTCCTTGATATATCACAATATTATTGGTATTTAATTTAATGCACCTATATACTTGGTAAAAGGTGGAAGGCTTGGCCTTCTAGCTCGGTATTTTGTTCCATTTTTGTCGCCCTAGTTACTTGTGTACCGGTGTTATGTTCCATATTGAGTGCTCCTAACATGTTTGGAGATTTATGGGGACCCCTTGATTTTTGTTTTTAGATAAAACTCTTCCGGCAAGGCCCGACATTGGTACTATATTTGCCCAGCATAATCAGACCAATATTAATTTGACGCATAGGGAGTTAGCGCTACGTGAGGTTCGTTATTCAACCTAACATAGAGACGACGATTGCTGATCGTGATGGTCTTATATAGAGCCACTTGCGGGGCCCCGCAGGGTAATTCTGGGGATTTCTATTAGGCCACTGTACGTAGTGCTCATCTGGTAGTGCCCTGAGAAATAGATACGCGCAGATCCTATTGGGATGTGGCCCGCTGGGCGGTCTTGCTATTTTTGTTTTACTCTTATCGAACGTCTTGGGCACTAGGATATCGATGATACCTCGGGCTATATCGAGGTTGAGTTTTCTCTCCTGGGAAGCTTGTGATAGTTTTTGATGGACTAGTTGGAGCACCCGTGCACGGTTAAATCGTTCGGAAAGTCGTGCTCGTGGTTATGTGGCAACTTGGAAACTTTGTTTAACACCTGGTCATCGCAAACTTACAGTAAACTCAATTCACCTATGCCAACTGTGTGCGTAACCGTGAGTGTCTCTTCTCGTGAGTTATTATCCGAGAAAGGACACATCAAGGTTATGTTTGACACGTAAGTAGGTGTTCAGGATATCTTTGTGATCATTGTTAGCTAACATCCCTTTATGCGTAGATCACCACCCCTCTCATTCTTGTACTCGTAAGTTAGACACGCAAATAAATGCTTAGTTGATTGCTGCAGCATCACCACTTAGCCATACCTCATCCATTAAGCTTTGCTAGTCTTGATACCTTTGGAAGTTAGATTGTTGAGTCCCTATGGCTCACAGATTACTACAAGAACAGTTGCAGGTACATGTAAAATGATACTTTGACATGAGCACGATGATGGTTCTATTTAGAGGTCTTCTTCTTCTTATGCTTCTTCTTCATCGATCATAGGATGGGTTCCAGGCTGGCAACCTAGAATAGCAATGATGGACATTGTTTTTCTCGTTTGATTTTGTTCGTCATTAGACCCTTCCCTTCTCACTAGTGACTGGATCTATGTTAGTATTGAGATGATCATGATTATCTTGTGGTGAGTGTAAGCCAATTCCATATACTTATCTCTTCTTTACATGTACTTGTAACGATATCCATTATTGTTCATTGTTGATTTTCCAACAACTCCATTCAATTCTTTCTTATGAGGATGTTTTTCAAATCCAATTTTGGTAGAAGTTGTCGTTTTCTTCTCCGTTCTTTTTTCACTACGAGCTAGTTTCTATTCTGTTATCCTGGAGGCATTGTGAAGTTTCTCCCTTTGACCATCATCTCATATTATCAAGATCTTGTTCTTTTCTTGCTTGTCCATTTAACATAGTTGTATCCTATTTTCAATTATTTCCATCTTATCAAGTTTTGCCTCTCTTTCCTACCGAAGTGATGTCCAAATTTCTTTTGAATTCTTGCTTGTTCCTCATGTCATTCTTCATCTCTTTTTAACATTAGAGGGTTGTTTGTTTCACTCGTTTTTCAAATAAGCAACTAAGTTTTACCTCTTCCTTTATTTCCCTTTCGCCTTTTTCAGTCTAAGATCTCGGGCCCAGATTTCTTGTTGGTGGAGGAGAGTTCTAATAGCTCACAACCGACACTTCAGAAGATTCCCCTTTTATTCCATTTTTTCATGTGATTCTTTTGTTTGTCACATTCATCATCACATCACGCACATCATCTTCATTGTATCGACACTCTGTTGTGAGTTTCTGGTTCTCTCCGTTCTCGTTGATGACCATTTCATGACCAACCACACACGCACGCGCCAGTCGCGTCGCTAAAAAATGGTTTGAACTGCCTATAAAATGTTCTCGGAATGGGTTCAAAATTGGCATGAGGTCTTAATATAGTGTAGGTAAATAGCCTACCAAATCTCATCGCATTCGGAGTCCATTTGATACCCGAACCATTAAACCTATAGCGGCACTATAGCCGGTCTAAATCGCACATTTTTCAGTATCTTAAACTTAGTCGCCGGGCTGCCCATCTTCCTTCTCTTCTCATATCTAGCCTCTCTGCACATTGCACTGACCTGCTCACAACCTTGTGCGATAACCTCCCGGTACCCGAAACATATGGCTGTTACCACTGGATGTGGATCAACCCTGTAATACCCCAAACCAACATTGATACGTATCCAACGTATCTATAATTTTTTTTTGTTCCATGCTGTTATAGTATCATTCTTGGATGTTTTATGATCATTTTGTAGCAACTTTATATCATTTTTTGGGACTAAGCTATTGACATAGTGCCTAGTGCAAGTTGTTGTTTTTTGTTTTTTTTCCTTCATAGAAAATCCATATCACATGAGGTTA
The DNA here is from genome assembly GCF_904849725.1 of Hordeum vulgare subsp. vulgare. Lineage (NCBI taxonomy): Eukaryota > Viridiplantae > Streptophyta > Magnoliopsida > Poales > Poaceae > Hordeum > Hordeum vulgare. Next base: position 311,689,152 of record NC_058520.1, read on the forward strand.
AATTGCCATGAAACTTTATGGATATTTTTATGCACCATAAGGAATCTTGGGAGCCAAGAATGAGGAGAAGACGTGGACTAGTGGGGCCCACTAGACATCAGGGCGTGACAGAGGCCCCTCGCGTGGCGTGGTGTCTAGTGGGGCCCTCAGGAACCTCCTCCACCACATTTGAGCTCTATAAATACCCCAATATTCAAAAAACCAAGAGGAGTCGATGAAAAATCATTTTAGCTGTTGCAAGTTCTAGAGGCATGAAATCAAATCTAGAACTAGTTCTGGAGAGGAACACGATCACGAAGGGGTTAACCATCCTCATTGGTGCTCCTCCAACGATACGTGAGTAGTTCATATCAGACCTACGGGTCCGTAGGCAGTAGCTAAATGGCTTTATCTTTCATTTTGTTTCTCAACACAATGGTCTCATGGAGATCCATATGATTTAACTCTTTCTTTTGCGGTGTATTTGTTGGGATCAGATGAATTGTGAGTTTATGGTCCAATCTATGAAAATATATTCATGCTTGATTATTATAGCCTCGTATTTATTATCTGATATTTGATTTTGGTCTCGCCAAGTTGATCGTGTATCTTGAAATTGGAAGAGGTTCTTTGTGATTGGTTCGATCTTGCGGTGCTCAATCGGAGTGATATAAAGAGACATGACACACAAGTATCGTTGCTATCAACGATAAACCGATGGGGTCTATTCCTACATGAATATATATTGTCTACATCATGTCATCGTACTTATGGCATTTCTCCATGAACACAATACAGTAGATGCATGTTGGATAGCGGCCGATGTGTGGAGTAATAGAAGTAGATGCAGGTCGAAGACAGTCTACTTGTCTTGGACGTGATGCCTATATACATGATCATTGTATTGAATATTTTCATAATTATCTGCTCTTCTATCAATTGTCCAACAGTAATTTGTCTACCAACCGTTTGTTATTTCTTCAAAAAAGCGACTAGTGAAACCTACGGCCCCCGGGTCTACTTCACATCAGCTATTTGCAATCCTTACTTTGCTATTTTCGTTTCAACATTATTTACTCTTTCGTTTTTGGATCTATATTATCAAAAACCCCAAAAAATTACCTTGCTACATTCTATTTCCTATCACTCTTGTTTGCATCTATCAATCTATCCTTACTTTACCCACGAGGGACTGACGACCACTCCATGTGTTGGGTTGCGAGGATTTGCTATTTGTGTGCATGTGATGCTTACATAGTCTTGAGGATCATCTTGCTGCAATGATACCTTTGTTTCTCAACTGAAGGAAATACTTGTCGTCACTGTGCTACATCACCCTTTAAGCTTGGAGGGATCCAACGCATAGGCGAGACTAAGCAATCATCGGTTTGTCAATTGGACTCCCCAACTCAGTTATTCTCAACAATCCAATCTAACCGAAGGGTCTAGATGGCCCTAAATCTAACCCACTTGTTATATATATTCCACCCCTAGTCTATTTTGGACAAACCATAGACCATAGGCGCACCACTTCCCTTTTTTCCCATGCCCTGCCGCCACTCCTCTTGTCTCCTCTTCCTCGGGATCTCCTCCTGATCCAAACGCCACCCACCTTGAATTCCTCATCATACCAACCACTTTCTCCTCCTAGATCCACTCATAGCCAGCCCTAATCCCCGTCTGCCTGAGTGGACGCATCCACGCACACATAGGAACCGCGCCGCCTAAGCAGCAACATGCCAGTGCCCAAGTCAGCCGTGCCCCAAGTCCTCCACCTCCCACGAGGAGCAACCCCCAACTCAAGCCTGAGTTCGCCTTCGCTGGTCACCAGCAACTGCACTTGCACCCCTGTGGGCATGGCCTCTTCCTCCTAGCTCTGCCCGTACCCGACATGACGCACCTACTCACCAGCTGGTCGGAGCTTCGCCGACGTATTGCTAGAGCTTCCTAGGTCACCCACAACTTCTTCAACCGCGTGACCCCTTTCTCCTCTTCTCTCTTTCTCCAACATGTTTCTCTTCTCTATTTCTAATGATGGCTGCTGCCCCAAGGAGGTCCCCTCCTCTCGCCAATCCACATCGGAGCAGGCTCCCCTTGCCTCCGATCTTGTCACCAACTTTTCTGAGTGACGCCCTCATCCCGCCGGCGATGAGCCCTGCCGGAGAAACATGCCAAGCCGCGTCACACCATCAGCAACCTCCATACCCATTCCAGACATGGCTACAGAGCAATTTCTGTTTGAGTATTTAGTTTTGTCAGATAAGCATGTGAGTATGATTTATCTCCGGCAAAACCCACCTTTCAGCGTATCCCCTTCGTAGTTGAGTTGGTGAGCGAACTCTCTTTCATCCGAGGGGTCTCGGGTTCGAATCCCACGCTCCCCTATTTTTGCACACCCTGTTTTTCCTTGTAGCTTTGTTCAAATTAGCTCGAAGATTGTGACATATCTTCCGAGACCCATGTGTGATCACAACTCATTAGAAGAGCAACTGGTTAACCACGCGTGTGTACACCCAAGTGACCGAGGTTCAAATCCGCACTGTTTGTTTTTATTGTTGTCTCTCTATTTTAAATCCGCATGCACACGCACAACCATTTGGGCCACATCTCTGACTCGCTTTGCCTAGTGAAGTGTGATACGTCTCCAACGTATCTATAATTTTTGTTTGTTCCATGGAGTTATATTATCATTCTTGGATGTTTTATGATCATTTTATAGCAACTTTATATCATTTTTTGGGACTAACCTATTCACATAGTGCCTAGTGCTAGTTGCCACTTTCTTCCATTTTTTTCCTGCACGTAAAATCAACATCAGATGAATTCCAAATGGCACGGAAATTTACAGAGAATTTTTTGGACCAGAAGGAAACTTCGGAGACAAGAAGGAGCACAAGAGGAGGCCAAGGCGGCCCACTAGGCACCAGGGGGAACCCAGGGCCCCTCGTGCAGCTGGGTATCTAGTGGGGCCATCGGGTGTCTCATCCATCGCGTGTGAGCTCTATAAATGCCCCAATATTAAGAAAACCGTAGAGGAGTTGACGAAAAATCGTTTGAGTCGCCGCAAGTTCCAAAAGCCATGAAATCCAATCTAGAGCCCGTTCCGGAGAGGAACACGATCACGGAGGGTTGATCATCCTCATTGGTGCTCCTCCGATGATGCGTCAGTAGTTCATCAGACATACAAGCCCATAAGCAATAGCTAGATGGCTTTCTCTCTCGTTTTGTTTCTCAGTACAATTGTCTCTTGGGTATGCATATGATGTAACTCTTTGTTTTCTGTTGTGTTTGTTGGGATCCTATGAATTTCAAGTTTATGATGAGATCTATGAAATCATATTCATCCTTGATTATTACAGCCTTGTATTTCTTCTGTGATATTTGGTTTTTTCTAGCCAACTTAATATTTTATCTTGCAATGGGAAGAGGTGCTTTATGATGGGTTCGATCTTGTGGTGCTCAATCTCAGTGCCAGAAAGAGACATGACACACATGTATTGTTGCTATCTAGGAAAAAAACTATGGGGTATATTCCTACATGAATAGATATTGTATACATCATGTCATCATTCTTAAGGCACTACTGCATTTCTCTATGAACTCAATGCACTAGATGCATGCTAGATAGCGGCCGATGTGTGGAGTAATTGAAGTAGATGTAGGTAGAAGTTGGTCTACTTGTCTCGGACGTGATGCCTATATACATGAGTATTGTCTTGAATATTGTCATAATTATTTTCTCTTCTCTCCATTGCCCAACAATTATTTTTCTAACCACAATTTTCTATTTTCTCGAGAGAAGGCACTAGTGAAACCTACGGGTCCGGGGTCTACTTCACATCATCTATTTGCAATTTCCACTTTTCTATGCGTGTTTCTACTTTATTTGTTCTTTTGTTTTCACATCTATATTATCAAAACCCCCAAAAATACCTTTCTTCATTCTATTTGCAATCATTCTTATTTGCATCAATTAATCTATCCTTACTTTACTCACGGGGGACAAACAACCCCTCCACGCATTGCGTTGAGAGGATTTGCTATGTGTGCATGTGCTCCATACATAGTCTTGTGGATCTTCCTGCTGGATTGATACCTTGGTTTATTAACTGAAGGAAATACTGGTTGTCACTATGCTACATCACCCTTTCATCTTGGAGGGAAACCAACACATAAGCGAGACTAAGGAATCACCGGTTTGTCAATTGGACTCCCCAACTCAGTTATTCTCCACCATTCAATCTAACCGGAGGGTCCAGATGGCCCTAAATATAACCCACTTGCCAAATATAGTCCACCCCTAGTCTATTTTGGACAAACCATAGACCCTTGGCACAACAGTTCCCTTTTTGCCCTTGCCACACTGCCACTCATCTTGTCTCCTCTTCCTCGGGATCTGCTCCCAATCAAACCACCACCCACATCGAATTGATCATCGTACTAACCACCTTCTCCTCCCAGATCCACTCATAGCCAGCCCTAATCCTCATTTGCATGAGCGGACGCACCCATGCACACATAAGAACTGCGCCGCCCGAGCAGCAGCCAGGCGAGCGCCCAAGTCAGCCGTGCCCCAAGTCCTCCACCTCCTGCGAGCAGCAACCCCCATCCCAAGCCTAAGCTCGCCTTCGCAGGTCACCAGCAGCTGTAGTTGCACCCTCTGTCTGCCCGTCCCGAGCTGCCCTCCATGACGTGCCTTCTCACTAGCTCGTCAGAGCTTCGCCGACGTCTTGCTGGAGCTGCCTAGGTCACCCACGGCTCCTTCAACCCCGTGACCCCTTTCTTCTCTTCTCTCTTTCTCTAACATCTTGCTCTTCTCTGTTTCTTACGATGGACGCCGCCCCAAGGAAGTTCCCTCCTTGCACCTAGCCGCACCGGAGTAGGTTTCCCTCGCATCCGATCTTGTCACCAACCTTTTAGAGCGACGCCCTCATCCTGCCGGCGACGAGCCCCACCGAAGCCAGATGCCAAGCCGCACTGCCCCCTCAGCAACCTACATCCCCGTTCCCGACATGGCTACAGAGAAATTTCTATTCGAGTTTTCACTTTCGTGAGATAAGCGTCTGGGTATGATTTTTCTCTGACAAAACCCACCATTCAACGGTGTCCCTTCGTAGCCGAGTTGGCTAGCGAACTCTCTTTCATCCGAGGGGTCTCGGCTTCGAATCCCAGGCGCCCCTATTTGTGCACCCCGTGTTTTTACTTGTAGCTCTGTTCAAATTAGCTCGAGGATTGTCACATATCTTCCCAAACCCATGTGTGATCACAACTCATTAATAGAGCAACTTGTTAACCACGCATGTGTACACCCAAGAAACCGAGGTTCAATTTCCAAGTTCTCCTTTTTTATTTTTATTTTATTTTTATTGTCATCTGTGTGTTTTAAATCCACACGCCCGTGCACAACCATTTGGGCCAAATATGTGCTTGGGCTTAATCAATGCAGTGTGATAAGTCTCCATTGTAGCTATAAGTTTTGGTTGTTCCATGTTGTTGTATTATCATTCTTGGATGTTTTATGATCATTTTATAGCAATTTTATATCATTTTTTGGGACTAACCTATTGACATACTTCTTAGTCCGAGTTGCTATATTTTGTTGTCTTTTTTCTTCACACAAAATCATTATGAGATGAATTCCAAATGGCACGGAACTTTACGAAAAAAATTATACCTGAAGGAAACTTGGGAGACAAGGAGCACAATAGGAGGCCCAGGTGGCCCACTAGACACCAGGGCGCACCCAGGGCCCCTAGCGTAGCCTGGTGTCTAGGGGGGCCCTCGGGTGTATCCCCCACCGCCTCTGAGCTCTATAAATTCCCCAATATTCGGAAAGCCCTATAGGAGTTGGGGAAAAATCGTTTTAGCTGTCGCAAGTTCCAAAAGCTACGAAATCCAATCTAGAGCCTGTTCCGGAGAGGAACACGATCATGGAGGGGTTGATCATCCTCATTGGTGCTTCTCTGATGATGCGTGAGTAGTTCATATCAGACCTACGGGTCCATAGGTAGTAGCTAGATGGCCTTCTCTGTTGTTTTGTTTCTCAATATAATTGTCCCTTGGAGATCCATATGATGTAACTCTTTCTTTTGTGGTGTGTTTGTTGGGATCTGATGAATTGTCAGTTTATGAATAGTTCTATGAAATCATATTCATGCTTGATTATTATAGCCTTTTATTTCTTCTTTGATATTTGGTTTTTTGTCTGGACAACTTGATCTTTTATCTTGCAATGGGAAGAGGTGCTTTATGATGGGTTCGATCTTGTGGTGCTCGATCTCAGTGACAGAAAGAGACATGACACGCATGTATTGTTGTCATCAATGATAAAACGGTGGGGTCTATTCCCACATGAATAGATATCACCATGTCAACATTCTTAAGGCATTACTCTGTTTCTCCATGAACTCAATGCACTAGATACATGCTGGATATCGGTTGATGTGTGGAGTAATAGAACTATATGCTGGGAAAAGTCGATCTACTTGTCTTTGACATGATGCCTATATACATGATCATTGTCTTGAATATTGTCATAATTATTTTCTCTTTTATCAATTGCCCAATGGAATTTTTTATACCCACCCTTTGGTACTTTCTCGAGAGAAGCCACTAGTGAAACCTACGGCCCTCGGGTCTACTTCACATCATCTATTTGCCATTGTTATTCAGATTTCTACTTTATTTTCTCTTTTATTTTCAGATCTATATCATCAAAAAACACAAAAATACCTTGCTGGGTTTTATTTGCTATCACTCTTATTTGCATCTATCAATCTATTCTTACTTTATCCACGAGGGATTGAAAACCCATCCACACCTTGGGTTGCGAGGATTTGCTATTTTTATGCAGGTGCTGCTAACATAGTCTTGTGGATCTTCCTACTGGATTGATACCTTGGTTTCATAACTGACGAAAATACTTAACGTCGCTGTGCTACATCACCGTTTAAGTTTGGAGGGAAACCAACGCAATCAGCAAGGAGTCAACATTTCGTGGGCTCTTGCCGAGGAAGATCAAGTCAAGATCTATTAGGTTCCTACACACAACTCTCATATCCTTGCAATTACATTATTTGCCATTTGCTTCTCATTTTCCTCCCCCCACTTAAAAGATATTTTCCTTTTTTATTTGCCTTCTTTCCATTTGCCTTTTTCTTGCTTTCTTGCTTCTATTGCCTTCATGTCAACACTCGTAACCAGAAAAATAAAGAAGAAAAGTAATGACATATGGATCCTCCTCCACTTGCCAATTTTTCAATAGATCTAATTATCTTCAACCAATTGCTAGTGAGTTGAGTGCTCTTGATTATTTTTGTGAAGTTTTTCCTGAAAACTATGAATCTGAATATTGTGATGAAGTGTTAAAAGAAGAAACTTATAAAGTGATTCATGATATCTCCTTGAATGAAAACCATGCTAATAATATGTGAAACTACAATATTGGGAACAACAATTTTTTCATGTCCACTACTCACTCTAATGATCATGATTGGGGTGATGCTTCTTATTATCTTGCAAATTCATTTAATCCCCGTGATGAATATCATATTGATAATAATGTTTGCAATTGTATTGAAAGTTGCTTTGGAAAAGTGTCAACTTTAGGTAATAATGATCCAACTACTTTGGAGAATTACCTATCTCGTGAATTTTTTGATAAAAGTGGGTTTGGAGTGGTCATGACTTTATTTAATGTTAATCCCACTACCTTGGAAGATTATAAGACTTTTATGCATGCGGTCATATAGAGAATATTTATGTGATAATTATTATGAGAGAGGGAAATATGATTATAAAAATATTCATGTTACTAAATTATCTCTCTTCATGTTGAGATTGCTATTGTTTCTTTCTTCTTACATGCATATGTTAGATATTTCTTTTCTTGATAATTTGTTTGATTATGAGATACCTATGCATACGGAGAATGTTAGACTTAAATGTGTTTTTATTATGCTAGGTGATGCTCTCTTTGTGTTTCCACTACAATCTTTCATGTGAGCATCAATAAAATCTCAAGCCTATCTTAATGGATATATAGAAAGAGATAGTTGGGAGGCAACCCAATGAATTAAAAAAAAATTTCGCTTTTTCTTTCTATTCTTGAGTGTTTTCACCATTATGCAACTTCTATAATTTTATTTTGTATGTTTTATTTAGTGTTTGTGCCAAATAAATCCTTTGGAATCATGTGGGGTGCTAGTTGCTTTAATCCTGCTGAAAAACATAAATTTTGCGTCGAGTAGAAAAAATTCTAAACTCACAGGAACGTCAAAAGTGTCTGAAGTTTTTACATAAGATTTATATACAAATTCCCTATGCTTTCCTAATTGTTCAGAACTTTTGGTGTTATATAAGTATGAGTAAGATTCTAGTCTTTACAGAGTGTTCTGTTTATGACGGATTCTGTTTTCTTTGCGTTATGTGCTTGTTTTGATGATTCTATGGTTTGTATCGGGGGGCATAAGCCATGGTAAAACTATAATACAATAGGTATAATGAAAAAAAATTGAATAGGTTTTCAACAGTACCTAAAGTAAAGTTTGGTTTTCTTATACTAACGGATCTCACGAAAATTTTGTTAAGTTTTGTGTGATTGAAGTTTTCAAGTTTTGAGTGAGATCACGATGGATGAAGGAATAGGGAGTGATACAAACCTAAGATTGGGGATGACCCTTTTCAACCCAAGGTAATATCCAAGGAGTATCAAGTAAGTAAGCTTGGGGATGCCCCGGAAGGCACCCCCTCTTTCTTCTAACAACCACCGGTAATTTTACTTGGAGCTATATTTTTATTCGTCAGATATCATGAGTTTTCTTTAGAGAGTCTTGTATCATTTGTGTCCTTGCTTTCTTTTCTATTTAGTTTGTAATAATCAAACTTGTTGGACACACCCATTTGAGATAGCCAAATTATGCTATGATTTGTTAGAGTTGCTCTTTATACTTCACTTCAATTCTATGAGCCATGGAATTGCTCAAGTTCTTCACTTATATCTTTTTGAGAATGGTGGTGTTGTTATTTTGAAGCAATTTGATGTCATTCTTCACTTACATTATTTTTTAGTAGAAATTTTGAAGCAATCCTCTTTGCTTCACTTAAATTATTTTGTGAGTTGAAAATTATAAAGAAACTTTTGCTCTCGTTCTTCACTTATATTTGTTTGAGAGGTTGTTATGAAATTAGTACCATAGTGATGAATGTACAGTAAGGATATAATAAAAACATTCAGGAAGATCATTGGATATTAAACTTGACTCTTTGCAATAGTTTTGCGATATGAAGATAATGATATGTGAGTTCTGTGGATGAGTAATTATGCTTTAGTAAGAATATTGGTGTCAAAGTTTGTCATTATCTATGCATGCACATGAAGTCAACAATTATGTTGTGAAATTACGTCATATTTTTGTTGCATTATTCGGTGTTAGTTATGTTTAATGTTCAATTATGATGATTTTCATTCCTTGGATGGGCGCTTCTCAATCTATTTGCTACCTTCACTTGTACTAAGCGAGAATAATGCTTGTGCATCTAAATACCAAACCCACAGTTGCACCAAATGAGTCCACCATACCTACCTATATGCGGTATTTCAATGTCGTTCCAAGTAAATTTGGAAGTGCCAACTCTAATGTTCAAAATATATATTTGTTTGTGTGTGCTCGTACCGCTCATGAAGCAGCGAGGCGTGGCTGGTATTTTCCATGTTAAACAGGTTATTCTCAAGATGAGTGCCTATTCACTTATCATTGCACGAGAGTATGGCGGTAATAGGGATGTGTAGTCCCAAAATGGAAAATATATATATTTTAGGTTGTCAAATAATAAATTCCTTGGAATGTGTTGGTATGGATGGTACCCGTGGATACGACTAGCCGTGGAATGTGAAAGAATGATGGAAAAAGGAATAAGCATTATTTTGTGTTTGCGAACTGCCTACAATTTGTTCTGCATGGAGGATATTGGAAAATCTTAGTCATTTTCGTTGACAAGAAAAGCATACCACCCAAAAAAGGTTTTTATCTCTAAGTTTTTCACTTTGAGCAGTGGCACCTCTACAAATCCCTGCTTCCCTCTGCGAAGGGCCTATCCACTTACTTTATAGAATTTTTATTTTGAAATTGAGTATCCATCTTCCCTTATAAAGCTCCAACTAAGGAACACCATTATCATACGTGAGCATTGGATGTAGTTAATATTTGGGTGTGTTGCATGAATGGATCAATGATAGATCCTGATGGGCTAGGGATAACGTTCTTTAGCATTGATATTTTGAAATACTTGGTTGCTTTTTGATATGCTTGAGAATTGAAATTTTCATGTCAAACTATAGACTATTGTTTTGCATCATCTACAAGTCCATATGTCAAAGCTAAAAAGAAAAACAATATGATGAACATGTGAGCCATCATTCCGCATCACAAAATCTACTTCTATCATTTACCTATTCGAGGACGAGCAGGAATTAAGCTTGGGGATGCTGATTCGTCTCCCATGTATCTATAATTTTTAATTGTTCCATGCTGCTATATTATCATTCTTCGATGTTTTATGATCATCTTATAGCAACTTTAAATCATTTTTTGGACTAACCTATTGACATAGTGCCTAGTGCCAATAGCGATTTTTTGATGTTTTTTCCTTTGTATATAATCCATATCAGATAAGGTCCAATTGCCACGAAACTTTACACAGATTGTTTTTGGACCAGAAGGAAACTTGGTAGCCAAGAATGAGGAGTAGACAAGGCCCGGGGGGGAACTAGACATCAGGGCACGCCAGAGGCCCCTCGCGCATCCTGGTGTCTGGTGGGGCCCTCGAGCACCACATCGAGTGCCTTTGAACTCTATAAATTACCCAATATTGAAAAAACGCTATAGTAGTCGACGAAAAATCATTTTGGCCGAAGCTCACCTTTGCCAGTCACTAGCAGCTGCAGCTATGACCCCATGAGCATGGCCTCTTCCTCCTAGCTCTGCCCGTCCCCGATCTCTCCTCCATGATGAGCCTCTTCACGAGCTCGTGAGAGCTCCACCGGTGTCGTGCTGGAACTGCCTAGGTACCCCACGGCTTGTTCAACCACGTGACCCCTTTCTTCAATAATCTCTTTCTCTAACCTCTTTCTCTTCTCTGTTTCGTACCATGGACTCCGCCCCAAGGAGGTCGCCTCCTTGCACCAAGCCCCGCCGGAGCATGTTCCCCCCGCCTCCTATCTTGGCAGCAACCTTTCTGAGCGACGACCTAATACCGCCGGCGATGAGCCCCGCCAGACCCGGATGCCAAGCCGCGCCGCCCCCTCAGCTACCTGCATCCCTGTCCCCGACATTGCTAGAGAGCAATTCCTGTTCTAGTCTTTAGTTTCGTCAGATAAGAGTCTAGGTATGATTTATCACCGACAAAACCCACCTTTCAACATAGTCCCTTCGTAGCAGAGTTAGTTAGCGAACTCTCTTTCATTCGAGGGGTCTCGGGTTCAAATCATAGGCGCCCCTATTTTTGCACCCCTGTTTTGCCTTGTAGCTTTGTTCAAATTAGCTCGAGGATTGTCACATATGTGCCCAAACCCATGTGTGATCACAACTCATTAGTAGAGCTACTAGTTAACCATGCATGTGTACACCCAAGAGATCGGGGTTCATATCCGAGGGTCTCCTTTTTTATTTTCTTATTATTTTTATCATTGTCTCTGTGTTTTAAATCCACATGCACAACCATTTGGGCCACATCTTTGACTTGGCTTGCCCAATGCAGTGTGATACATCTCCAACGTATCTATAATTTTTTATTATTCCAGGATGTTATATTATCATTCTTGGATGTTTTATTATCATTTTATAGCAACTTCCTATCATTTTTTGGGACTAACCTATTAACATAGCGCCTAGTGCTAGTTGCTCTTTTTCTGTTTTTTCCTTCATAGAAAATAAATATCACATGAATTCCAAATGCTACAAAACTTTATAGAGTTTTTTGTACTAGAAGGAAACTTAGGAGCCAAGAAGGAGCACCAGAGGAGGCCTAGGCGGCCCACTAGACACCACGACGCGCTAGGGCCCTTAGCACGGACTGGTATCTGGTGGAGCCCTCGGGCATCTCCTCCACCGCCTCTGAGCTCTATAAATACCCCAATATTCAGAAAACCCTAAAGGAGTCGACGAAAAATTGTTTCAGTCATGCAAGTTCCAGAAGCCCCGAAATCCAATTTAGAGCCCATTCCAGAGAGGAACACGCTCATGGAGGGGTTCATCATCCTCATTGGTGCCCCTACGATGATGTGTGAGTAGTTCATATCAGACCTACAGGTTCATAGGAAGTAGCTAGATGGCTTTCTCCCTCGTTTTGTTTCTCAATACAATGTTCTTTTGGAGATCCATATGATGTAAGTCTTTCTTTTGCAGTATGTTTGTTGGGATCCCATGAATCGTGAGTATATGATCACATCTATGAAATCATATTCATGCTTGATGATTATAGCCTTGTATTTCTTCTCTCATATTCGGTTTTTGTTTGGCCAACTTGATATTTTATCTTCCATTGTGAATTAGTTCTTGGTGATGGGTTCAATCTTGCGGTGCTCAATCTCAGTGACAGAAAGAGACATGAGACACATATATCGTTGCTATCAAGGATAAAATGATGGGGTCTATTCCTATATGAATACATATTGTCCACATCATGTCATCGTTCTTAAGGCATTACTCTATTTCTCTATGAACTCAATACACTAGATGCATGCTGGATAGCGGTCTATGTGTGGAGTAATAGAAGTAGATGCATACACAAGTCGGTCTACTTGTATTGGACGTGATGCCTATATACATGATCATTGTCTTGAATATCGTCATAATTATTTTCTCTTCTATCAACTGCCCAATAGAAATTGGTCTACCCACCGTTTGCTATTTTCTCGAGAGAATCCACTAGTGAATCCTACGACCCTCGGATCTACTTCACATCATTAACTTGCAACCTCTACTTTGCTATTCACGTTTCTATTTTATTTGCACTTTTATTTTTAGATCTATATCATCAAAAAACCCAAAAATACCTTGCTGCATTTTATTTGCTATCACTTTTATTTCCATCTATCAATTTGTCCTCGCTTTACCCACGAGGGATTGACAACACGTCCATGTGTTGGGTTGCAAGGATTTGCTATTTGTGTGGACGTGTTGCTTAGATAGTGTTGTGGATCTTCCTACTAGATTGACATCTTGGTTTCATAACCAAGGGAAATACTTGTCGTCGATGTGCTACATCACCCTTTAAGCTTGGAGGGAAACAAACGCAATCAGCGAGGAGTCACAGTGATTTCGAGCAATGTAGTTTTTTTATGTCCAACGAATTTAACAATGAAGACAATCATGCAATAAGTGCACAAATGCCATAGTATTGAAATGTTAATAACTAATTGACCATGCATTGGATTAAAACATGTCCTATGTGTAAAATGACTAAAATTAATGTAGATTCACAATATCCAACTTGTATTTTTGTTTATAATATTTTATCTCGTTGTTTGATTAAATTTGCATACTGCCATGTTAAAAACAGTTTATTTCATAACTTAATAACTATAGCTCTGATTCTTATGATCCACATACGTAATTTTACAAGAACAATGTGTAGAATAACATGATGTCATTTAGTTTTCTATCTAACACCTCTAAAACTATGTTCTAGGCCGAACTTGTAACAACCCCAATGCACCACCTTCCCTTTTTGTAATATTTCCTTGTATGACCCTTCCTATGTTGGCATGTTGGATTGGAATAAGAGTTCAAGTTTGGCTTCATCACTAGTTAACCAGTTCATCATGCATGGCATCATTTCATTTTGTTCTTTGTCTTGTGTTGGTTGTTGCACCTTGATGTTTCAGTGTGAGTGTGTGGTGTGTATGTGCCTTGGGGTTTGCTATATGACTGGGTGCAACAAGATCAACTCAAAACCCCTTTTTGCACCATGGTTTCAAAAACCCCTCCCTTGCAATTAATTGTGGCACATTTAAAAATTTCTGGTTTTGCCTCAATAAAATGTTCCTCCTCTTCTAAAAATTATCGTATTATTGTGGGGTGCAACACCCTTTTTGTTGGATGTATTTTTTTCCTTTTTGTTTAATTAAAACAGAGCCTCATTTTAAATAAAAGGGTTTTATTTTTTTATTCTTCCAAAATTGCCCAATTTATTTTTATAGATTGTGGCATGATTTTAGAAGACCACACATATTTTTTATTTTGTTTTTAGCCTTTTCCTTTTAGCTCCTGTGTTTTAACAAAAATTCCATGTTCTATTTTAATTGCAATACTCTTTAACCAGAGAGAGAGAGAGAGAGAGAGAGGGCGGCCCATGTCGAGCTCGTTTCGGCCCAGCTCGCTTCGTACAAACCCATCAAGAGCCACTGATCATACTTTCCATTCGATCGACGGCCCTCTGTGTCGGGGTTCGAGCTATAAAGCTCCACCACCCCTCCCCTAACCCTAGCCCTCGCCCTTCTTCCCCCCTCTTCCCCGTAGCAACGTTAGGGCGACTGCGAGAGCACCGCCCTCGCCATGTGGAGCTTCGGTCCGAGCTCGTCACCAGCGTAGGGCCGCGTCTCTGATATGTCTCGAACATATCTATATTTTTTTATTGTTCGATGCTATTATACTATCTGTTTTGGATGTTTTATATGCATTTATATGATGTTTTATATTATTTTTGGGACTAACCTATTAATCTAGAGCCTAGTGCCAGTTTTTGTTTTTTCCACGTTTTTGAGTATTGCAGATAAGGAATATTAAACCGAGTCCAAACGAAATAACATCTCCAGAATGATTTTTCTTGGATCAAAAGAAACGCAGAAGACTTGGAGTAGGGGGCAGGGCGCGCCCTAGGGGGGTGCCTGCTCCCCCTAGCTTATGGGTCCTCTGGTGGTCTCCTAACCCTATTCTTTGGCCTATAAATTCCCAAATATTCCCGTATCGGAAATTAGATCCACGAAAATACTTTTACGCTGCCGGGAGCCTCTGTTCCCTTGAGATCCAATCTGGGAACCTTTTCCAGTAATCTGCCGGAGAGGGAATTGACCACGGAGGGCATCCACATCAACTCCATTGCCCCTTCAATGATGCGTGAGTAGTTCACCACAGACCTATGGCTTGATAGCTAGTAGCTAGATGGCTTCTTCTCTCTCTTTGATCTTCAATACCATGTTCTTCATGATCTTAATGGAGATCTATCCGATGTAATACTCTTTTTTGGTGTGTTTGTCGAGATACGGTGAATTGTGAGTTTATGTTCAGATTATCTATGGATATTATTTGAGTCTCTTCTGAATTCTTATAAGCAAGATTGCATATCTTAGCAAGTCTCTTCGAGTTATTGGTTTGGATTGGCCAACTAGATTGGTAATTCTTGCAATACGAGAAGTGCTTAGTTTTGGGTTCAATCTTGCAGTTTCCTGAGCCAGTGACATAGTAGGGGTAGCGAGGCACGTATTGTATTGTTTCCATAGAGGATAAAAAGATGGGGTTTTCGTCATATTGCTTGATTTTATCACTCTACATCATATCATCTTATTAATGTGTTACTTTGTTCTTTATGAACTTAATACTCTAGATGCACGCAGGAGTCGGTCGATGTGTGGAGTAATAGTCGTAGATGCAGAATCCTTTCGGTCTACTTGACACGGACGTGATGCCTATATGCAAAATCATTTCCTGGGATATCTTCATAATTATTCCCTTTTCTATGAATTGCTCGACAGTGATTTGTTCACCCACCGTATTAATTTCCTTTATGAGAGAAGCCTCTAGTCAAACCTATGGCCCCCGGGTCTATTTTCCATATTATACTTTTAGATCTATAAACCAAAAATACCAAAAATACCTTGAAGCAATTTATTTACTTTTGTTTACGCAATCTTTTATATCTATCTCCATCAGAACTCATCCTTGCAAATAACTCTGAAGGGATTGACAACCCCTTTTTAGCGTTGCATGCAAGTGTTTGATTGTTTGTGTAGGTACTATGATTGGGGCCTTGCTTGTTCCTCCTACTGGAAAGATGGATACCTTGGTTCTCAACAAATTAAGGGAAATACTTATCTTACTTTGCTCCATCACCCTTTCCTCTTCAAGGGAAAACCAATGCAAGCTTAAGAGGTAGCAAGAAGGATTTCTCGCGCCATTGCCGGGGAGTATACATAGCAAGATCAAGCCTACAAAGTACCCAACACAAACTCATCTCTTGCATTTACTTTATTTGCCATTTGCCTCTCGTTTTCCTCTACCCCACTTCTAAAACGATTTTCAGAAAATACCAAAAAGATTTTCCTTTTTTTCGCCTTTTTCCGGTTCGTGTTTTCCTTTGCTTCTCATTTGCTTAGGTGTTAGATCATTTAAACTCATGGCTGGCCTTGCCAATATCGCTAGTATTCATGAGAATGAAGTTCTTAATTTTAAGCAAAGGGAAGGAGAAAACTTATTAGATACTTGGTATAGAATTTGCAATGCTCAAAATAGATCTATTCATAGGAAATCTACTACCGTTCTCCTTCGCAATTTTTATGTGAGTGTCTCTCCTTGGAATAGATATGTTTTGGATACCATTATGAGAGGAAACTATTTGGGTATCCATACATTCGATTCTTACAATGCTATGACAAATCTCGTAGGTTCACCCCCAGTCATGGGTAATGAAACAATCTTAACCTTGGAACATGTGATGCGAAGGCTTGATGCTATTGAAAATAAAGTTGCTACCGTTCAGATCATTGAAAACTTGGACAAAAATATTCATAATCATATTACTCAATATGGATCTAAGGTAGGGGTTACTTTAAAAAACCTAAGGGAAAAGGAACCCATAGTTAACGAAAAATTGGATCAAGATTCTTCTAGAATTGGAAAGCTTGAGGACATTATTACCAACTTCGGTTCCGCCTTTGCCTCTATTCAAACCACTCCTCCTCCTCAGACTGCCAAGTTTGTTTATGCTCCTTAAAATAAGGGTAAATCCTCTAGAAAAGGTGATAAAGATCTTAAGATGATAATGGTTCACCCTAGCTCTATTAGGGAACTTATTACTACAAGTGAAACTCTAGATTTCTCACCTAGGAGTATGATTATTGATAAAATCAAAGGATATCCTAGGGTTCACAAGTGTGCAATTGAGTAGTTGCATACCTAAGATGACAATACCTAGATCTATTGCATTATACCTAGCTAGGGGCGTTAATCAATAGCGCTTGTTGGGAGGCAACCCAATTTTACTTTTATGCTTTTGTTTCTGCTTCTGTTTTTGAGTGCTGCAGACATTGTTACCTCTTAATAATTGTGTTTTCTTGTTTTAATTAGTGTTTGAGCCACGTAAGACCTTTGGGATGGTCTACGGTATTTGCAAGTTGATTTTGCTAAAAAACAGAAACTTTCGCTCTCATTCCAGGATTATTGCAAATTCACTCGAACATGCTTTTGATCTGAATATTTACACAAGATTGGTTTAAAAATTGCCTAGATTGTCCTCATTTTTCAGAATTTTTGGAGTTACATAAGTATTCGAAGTAAACAGATTGCTACAGACAGTTATGTTTTTGATAGATTCTGTTTTCTTTGTGTTCTTTGCTTATTTTGATGAATCTATGGGTTGTATCGAGGGGTATGATCCATGGAGAAGTTGGAATATAGAAAATGTTACATCAATATAAATAAATAATGGATTCACAACAATACCTAAAGTGGTCATTTATTTTTCTTATAGTGGATCTCATGAGTTTTTTGTTGAGTTTTGCGTTGTGAAGTTTGCAAGTTTTGGGTAAAGATTTGATGGACTATGGAATAAGGAGTGGCAAGAGCCTAAGCTTGAAGATGCCCAAGGCACCCAAAGCCATATTCAAGGATACCAAACAGCCTAAGCTTGGGGATGCCCCGGAAGGCATCCCCGCTTTCGTCTTCAATCCATCGGTAAATTTACTTGAGGCTATATTTTTATTCACCACATGATATGTGTTTTGCTTGGAGCATCTTGTATGATATGAGTCTTTACTTTTTAGTTTTCCATGATCATCCTTGCTGAACACATCTTTTGAGAGAGAGACACGTTGTATCGTGAATTTATGACAATACTCTTTGAGATTCACTTATATCTTTTGAGCTAGGCAATGTTGCTCTATTGCTTCACTTATATCTTTTAGAGCACGACGGTGTTGTGTTTTATAGAAATTATTAAACCCTCGTACCTCACTTGTATTATTTTGGGAGTTCTTTAAATAGCATGGTAATTGGTTTAGGTTATGAACTTAGTCCTAATATAATGGGAATCCAAGAGGGATATAATAAAAAGTATCATATTAAGTGCATTGAATATGATGAGAAGTTTGATGCCTTGCATATAGTTTTGAGATATGAAGATGGTAATATGAGAGTAATGCCAGTAAGTAATTGTGAATTGGAAGGAATACTTGAGTTAAATCTTGTGATTCCCGTAGCATGCACGTATGGTGAACCGTTATGTGATGAAGTCGGAGCATGATTTCTTCAATGATTGTGAACCTTTGTGTGGAGGTCGGGATCGCGCGATGGTTAACTCCTACCAACCACTCCCCTAGGAGCATGTGTCTAATACTTTGCTTGGATAACTAATAGTATTTTTCAATAAGTATGTGAGTTATTTATGACTAACGTTTAGTGCATGATTATACACACTCTCACCCTTCCACCTTTGCTAGCCTCTCTAGTACCACGCAACTTTTGCGTGTACATTAAACCCACCTTTCTCAAAACACCCACCATATAATTTACTCAAAACAGCCACCATACCTACCTACTATGGCATTTTCATAGCCATTCCGAGATATATTGACACCACTATCCCGTTTTTATGACACGCACCATCACTTCCATATTGCTTGTAGAGTCATACTTTGTTCTAGACATTGAGTTGTAATGTTTTGAGTTGTATGTAAATAAAAGTGTGATGATTTGCATTATTAGAGCATTGTCCCACGTGATAACAGGATGATGGAAGCTTTGATTCCCTCACAAGTTGGGATGAGTCTTCGGTCTTTACAAAAAAAAGGCCAGCGAAGCCCAGAAAAAAATAAAAGAGGCCAAATAAGCCCACCAAAAAAAGAGAGAAAAAGAAAAAAATGA
Source organism: Hordeum vulgare subsp. vulgare (assembly GCF_904849725.1). Lineage (NCBI taxonomy): Eukaryota > Viridiplantae > Streptophyta > Magnoliopsida > Poales > Poaceae > Hordeum > Hordeum vulgare. The sequence continues at coordinate 311,708,267 of NC_058520.1, forward strand.
GAGCAAAAGAGAAGGCACAATGCTAATATATTTCTCCACACTTGTGCTTCAAAGTAGCAACATGTTCTTCATAGTGAGTCTCCTATTTTGTCACTTTCATATAACTCATGAAATTACATCTTTTGCACGACCACTTAGTTTCCTTTTTGAGATTCCATACACTTATAGCTCTAGTGCATTTGTTGCATGGGAATCCCTATTTACTCACATGGATATCTATTGATGGGCATCTCCATAGCCCGTTGATTTGCCTAGTTGTTGTGAGATTATCTTCTCCTTTTTTTGGCAACCTCAACCATACTCTATTCCACCTATAGTGTTATATCCATGGATCACGCTCATGTATTGCGTGAGATTTGAAAAGGTTTGAGAACATAAAAAGTGTGAAACAATTGCTTGACTTTCATTGGGGTTGTGCATGATTTAGATACTTTGTGTGGTGAAGATGGAGCATAGCGAGACCATATGATTTTGTAGGGACAACTTTCTAAGACCATGTTATTTCTAAAGGAAGCAATTACCTTATTAGTATACTTGAAGTATTATTGTTTTTATGTCAATATTAGACTTTTTTTTTGATTCTTATGGATCTGAATATTCATGCAAGAATAGAGAATATTACATGGATAAATATGTTAGGTAGCATTCCACATCAAAAATTTTGTTTTATCATTTACCTACTCGAGGACGAGCAGGAATTAAGCTTGGGGATGCTTGATACGTCTCGAACGTATCTATAATTTTTATTGTTCGATGCTATTATACTATCTGTTTTGGATGTTTTATATGCATTTATATGTTGTTTTATATTATTTTTGGGACTAGCCTATTAATCTAGAGCCTAGTGCCAGTTTTTGTTTTTCCACTTTTTTGAGTATTGCAGATAAGGAATATTAAACGGAGTCCAAATGGAATAAAATCCCCGAAATTATTTTCTTGGACCACAAGAAATGCAGAAGACTTGGAGTATAGGGCAGGGCATCTGCCAGGAGGCCACAAGCCTGCAGGGCGCACCCTAGGGGTTGGCCGCTGCCCCTGGCTTGTGGGTCCCCTGCAGGTCTTCTAACCCTATTCTTTGGCCTATAAATTCCCAAATATTACCGTATCGCAAAAGACAGCCACGAAAATACTTTTACACCGCGGGGAACCTCTGTTCCTGTGAGATCCAATCTGGGAGTGTTTTCCGGTAATCTGTCGGAGAGGGAATTTATGACGGAGGGCATCTACATCAAATATATTGCCCCTACGATGATGCGTGAGTAGTTCACCATGGACCTACGGGTCCATAGCTAGTAGCTAGATGGCTTCTTCTTTGTCTTTGATCTTCAATACCATGTTCTTTATGATCTTCATTGAGATCTACCGATGTAATACTCTTTTGTGGTGTGTTGTCGAGATTCGATGAATTGTGAGTTTATGTTCATATTATGCATGAATATTATTTGAGTCTCTTCTGAATTCTTATATGCATGATTTCATATCTTAGCAAGTCTCTTCGAGTTATTGGTTTGATTTGGCCAACTAGATTGGTAATTCTTGGAATACGAGAAGTGCTTAGTTTTGGGTTCAATCTTGCAGTGTCCTCACCCACTGACATATTAGGGGTAGCGAGGCACGTATTGTATTGTTGCAATCGAGGATCAATTGATGGGCTTTTCATCACATTGCTTGAGTTTATCCCTCTACATCATGTCATCTTACTTAATGCATTACTTTGTTGTTTATGAACTTAATACTCTAAATGTAGGCAGGACTGGGTCGATGTGTGGAGTAATAGTAGTAGATGCAGAACCAATTCAGGCTACTTGACACGAAAGTGATGCCTATATGCATAATCATTACCTTGGATATCTTCATCATTATTCGCTTTTCTATCACTTGCTCGACAGTAATTTGATCACCCACCGTATTATTTTCCTTTATGAGAGAAGCCTCTAGTGAAACCTATGTCTCCGCAATCTTTTATATCTATCTCTATCAGATCTCATCCTTGCAAATAACTCTGAAGGGATTGACAACCCCTTTTTAGCGTTGGGTGCAAATGTTTGATTATTTCTATAGGTACTACGATAGGGGCCTTGCTTGTTCCTCCTACTGGACTGATACCTTGGTTCTCAACAAACTGAGGGAAATACTTATCTACTTCACTGCATCACCCTTTCCTCTGCAAGGGAAAACCAATGCAAGCTCTAGAGGTAGCAGTATCCCTCCTCCCCGACCCTGCTAGGAGCAAGAGGACGCCAGGGGCGTTCAAATTTTCGAGGAGATCTGGCGCTAGGAGCTTCTTCCCCGACGTCCACGATGGTCGGCTTCTTCCTCGACCTCCCGCGAGCTTCTTCCGCAATGACTCATCGCGCTTCTTCCTTTCCATCACGGCGTATCGTCTTCACTGCCCCCTAGGTGAGCCGCAGCCCCGCTCCCCCTCGCTATTAGCCATGTCAGAGCAGTGAGCTCGATGCATGCTGGAGTTGCACCGCCAGGTTGATGTAGTTGCAGCCGTTGCATGCTATTGCTTGCACGTGCATGCGTGCGTGCTTGGGTTGCGCCCCCCTCTACTTCGTGGCGCGCGTCGCGTAGGATAGGGCTTGTAGCGCCGTCATGCGTCTGTTGTGCGGCACTGGCACGTTCATCGCTGGCATCCCTCTATTCCAGCAGGGAATGCCCTGTTTCGATTTCAGCGAGCAGATCCCCTTCCATAGCCCGACTGGCGGAGCGCGCGCCCAGACCGGCACGTATGGGATTCGAGACCGAGCGCCCCGTTTTGTTTTGGTATTTTGTGTGGTGTTTTTGTAAGCAATGCAAGTTCATCCTACCTATTGCTCTGCTTAGTGCAGCTAACCGCAGCCAGTGCGGTGGCAACAGAGCCACAGCCAGTGCACCAGGGCGTGGCTTCGAGCCCTGGTACTCCCCCTTATTTTTTGTTAATGGCTATTTTGTGGATTAATAGTGCATCTGCTATTTTGTGCGTAGCACCCTCTGTTAGTGGAGCTACCCTGCGGTACCAAAGTGGTAGGGGTAGTGTGCGTGTGAGGCAAAGGTGGTGGTTTCAAACCCCGACGAGCCCCTTTTCTTTTTAGTTAATTATGTGTTGTGTGTGGTGTGCCACTCACAAGTGGTCCCAAGGCCCACATGTCATGCACTAGGGGTCCCTGGTACCTATGGCTAGGTGGGCCCTTGTCAAATAAGGTTTGTGGTTTATTTTTATTTTATTTGTGTGTAAAATTACATTTTTGGAATAATTCCCTAAAAGGAATTTGCCTAATCTAGTATATACCAAATCTGGTAGGTGCAAGAACAACCTCTGTTCTTGACAAGAGTAGTTTATGATTAAGGACATAATTTCTTTACTATTTTGTGGTGTTTTTCTGCATACAAGTATAGCAGTATGATATATGGATTTGGGGTAGAAAAACCCGAGGAATCCAATGGTGCCACTGGATTTCAGTTTTGAGCACTTCTGCAAAAGTGTCGTTTTTATGAGGTGGCACTTTGTCATTTTGTAGGATTATTTATCTGCGTGTCATACATGCATCGTATTGTTTGTAGCATTATCATTTGCTGGTGTTCATTTGTTGTTTATTTCTTTGGGTAGCATCAGGTACAGGAAAACAGTTCGAGGAGTCCGGTGAGTTCATTCAGGAAGATGTGGAGCAGTTCCACTCTGAAGATATCACAAGCAAGATGATCCTGACCTTGACACCATTTCTAGCTTTGTTACGCATAGTTGATTTGTTTTGATCATTATACTCCGCTGCCTACCACCTGATATATAGGCCATCAAACATTGCCATCAAACCTCTAACACTTCCCCTCCAAGCAAATATTGTTTGGCTAGGTTAGGCTTGCTGAACCATTTTATTAGCGCTAGTTGTAGGTGCAAGCTGTTCCATGTGATAACATGGGCAATTGATATCATCTTATTTAAATGCTATTTAATTAATGCACATATATATTTGGTAAAGGGCGAAACGCGTGGCCTTTTGTCGGGTGATTTGTTACGCTTTTGCTGCCTTAGTTTCCGCTATCAGTGTTTATTTCCATACTGGGCCCTCCTAACACGTTCGGGGTTGTTATGGGGACCCCCTTGGTAAATCGTTTAGCGTTAAGGCTTGTGTGAAAAGACCCAACTTTGGTGTTAAATTTGCTAACAACTTAATAAAAAGCATAGGGAATAGCTACCCCGAGGAACTTAACCAACCCCACGGGCCAGTACTCCTCATGAGTGTTGGTCCAAACTAGAGCACTGTGCGGGACCAACCCAGGGCAACTTGGGTGATTTCTATCAGGCCACCGTACGCGTAGCTTATCCGACGTGTCGTGAGACTGAGATATGCGGCTCGCATTGGGGTCATCGCCACGTCGAGTGATTTTGCTGGACTTGTCTTACCTTAACGATATATATTGTGCATTGGGATTCTAGTGAGACTTTGGGTATCCTCAGAGTTGAGGTTTTCCACTAAGGAATCCGACGAGATCGCGAGTTTCCTGATCGAGGATTTCTATGCAGCTTGTGGTAATTTGTGATGGATTAATTGGAGCACCCCTGCATGGTAAAATCTTTCGGAAAGTCGTGCCCGCGGTTATGTGGCAATCATGGATATTTTGTTAACATCCGGTTCCAGATAACTTAAAGAAACTTAATTAGAACCTGCCAAATATGTGTGTAACTGTGATTGTCTCCTTCAGTGTTCCTTCTCTGAACGAGAACACTGTGGGGTTATGACTAACGTAAGTAGGTGTTCGGGATCACTTAGTTATTATATTAGTTTATGACCTTCATGCGTATACCACCATATCTTCAATTCTTTTTAACGTAAGTTAGCCACCATAAATTCTTAATTTGCTGCAAACTCAAACACATACCCAACCTCACCTAATACCTTAGTTATATTCGATACCAAGGTCATGATATTGTTGAGTCCTTGTGTCTCACAGAATACTACAACCAACCATAGGTACAGGTGAAGCAAAGCCAGGTTTATTCAATGCTACTGAACTCAAGTGGGAGTTTGATGAGGACAGTGGCCGGATGTACGTGACGTATCCTAAGGATTAGAGGCACTTGGTCGTGATCTTGGGCCTAGCAAGGCGGGATAGCATTGGCTTTTGTCGTTTATCTTGTCCGAAGTCGGACCCTGTTTTCCCATTTGAATAATGTATGAATGTGTGACTCTGTAATTTAGCTTGTGGCGAGTGTAAGCCAAATCTTATTACTCTTCCATCTATTATGTATTACAATGTTAATCATGCTTGAGAAACGCTTAGATGCGCCTCTTTCCCCTTTTGAGGCCTCACCCCCAAATAAGGAACGTGCCGCATCTTAGTCATTACAAGTTGGTAATCAGAGCCTTACGACCATAGGAGCCTTTGATTGATCGAACTTGGCAGAGTCGAGTGTAGTGAAAACTATTATGAGTCTTAGTTATATCGGAGAGTAAGTTTTGTCTCCTCTTTTATACTCTGGTGAGGTTCACGACTTAGGAAATTTGAATTCTACTCCTCTTCTTGCTCAAAAAAGAAATTTAGGATCACGCAGATATTTTGGAATCTATATGATGCCGATGTGACGGAGTTCTGTCTTGGTGCATCATGTTGTATTGATTTTATTCAGGGAAGTTGAGCTCCAAGGGATTCTTGAGCACATCGTTATCATTCTGATTTCTTAGTATCTCCGGGCGGAGGATGTCCGAAATTGCTTCAATACCAGTACTGGCGCAATACGCCTGACATCCCTAGTACTCGTGCAGAGAGTTCGGGGGTACCGCCATACTTAGTATCGTTGTGATTACGAGGGTCTGAGATATATGAGGTTCCGAGATTGTAGTTATGTGTTGACGGATGTGATACACTAGAAGGGATAGATGCTAGGAGTTGAGTGATGAATTTCTCCTTGTATCCGTGGACCCGATTGCATGACTAGAAATTTCGGAAGTTCTTAGGTGGGAATTCCATTAGTAACCTAGGAATTCTTTCAGCAGATGTGTGTTGGGAATATACATTTGTTCCAAGAAATTCTAGCTCATACTTGGCGATTGCAAGTGGCTTTTCAGTCAAATGTTGTGGGAAGTTATTTTGAGGAAGCATTCTTACTAATTATAGTTCGAGTGCATTTGCTAAGAATTCTTGTTCAGATATTTCAGTCCATTGAATCAGCTTCATCTTGAATTTTCATCTCTGGTCTAGTGTTGTTGTCCGTCTCCACGATGGCTCCTCCAACTCACCAGAATACGGGTCTTGAGACACATCGGTCAAACCCTCCACCACCCCACCACCACCGCCTCCTCCTCATGAGGCATGGAAAGCTCTTATGGTGGCAACCAGTGCAAACACTAAGATGTTGCTCCAGTTGTTGGAAGAGAGGAACCAAGGGCACGAGGGTAATTTCAACAATGGTGGTCAGTAGTTTGCATCTCTGAATCAATTCCTGGTGAACTCGCCGAAGTCCTTCACCTCCTGCGACCGTCCGTTCAATGCGGAGGACTAGATTCATGAAATGAACAAGCACTTCGAGTGCAGTAATGTACGACCATAGGACTTTGTCAAGTTTGCAACATTCCAGCTCAAGCAGCAGGCAGCAGAATGGTGGCAGCAATTGAAGGATTCCAGAGGTCATAGTCTGATCACATGGGATGATTTCGACAGGGATTTCAGGGCTCACAATATTCCAGCAAGTTTTGTGGAAGAGATGCTTGAGAAATTCAGGCGCTTGAAGCAAGGGAATTCTCATGTGTACAACTACAACATGGAGTTCCAGGAGCTGGCTCGTTATGCTAAACAAGAAATTCCAGATTAGAAGAGCAAGATTTATCAGTTCCATGGTGGTCTGAAGGAAGACTTGCAGCTGGCCCTTGCCTTGCACGATCGTCTCGAGTTCGACCAGTTCTACAATTTGGCTCTCAGGGCTGAGTCGTCCTTGCTCAAAGTTGAGAACTCAAAGAAGCGCTTTAGAGACTCCAGTTCTTTGTCCTCAACTCAGATGGTTCAGAAGCAACAAAAAATATTAGGTTTCTACTCCTCCTCGGTAGCCTCAGCAGTTCAAGCAGTTTGGTGGTCGTGGTTCTTCCCACCCACTCAACTGAGCTTCTGCTTTTAGAGGTGACTTGTCACAAGTGTGGTAAGAAGGGTCATTACTCTAAAAAGTGCACCAACCAGCGGCGTCTTCCGCCTCCTCCTCTAGTCACGCCTCCAAGCAATGCAATGGTGAAGTTTAACCGCAGGTCAGCAAGGGTAAACATGGTGAACCCAACTGAAGTAGAGAACTCCTCAAATGTGATCATTGATAATCTCTTAGTTAATTCTATTCTTGCAAAGGTTTTGTTTGACACTGGTGCATCACATTCCTTCATATCATATCCTTTTGCGGTAAAGCATGATTTGCATCATGAAGAGTTGCCAAAGGCTTTAGATGTTGTTTCTCCAGGGAAGCTCATGAGTTCTCGTTCGTTTGTTCCTGATGTCTCTATCAAGATGGGCAATTATTCCTTTCTGGCTTCTCCAATTGTCCTTGGCCAGTCGGATATTGATCTGACCCTTGGCATGGTTTGGCTCGCGATGAACCAGGCATATATTGATTGTGAAGCAATAGATGTTCAGTGACTCATCCTTCGGAGGATGTGATTATCTTCGCTCCTCACAATGACATGATCTGTCTTTTTTACCTCAATGAGAAGGGTGAAATCTCTCTATTTCTCAAGTTCAAGTGGTTTGTGAGAATTAAGATGTCTTTCTAGAAGAATTGTTAGGAATGCCCGTGCGCCGACCAGTTGAGTTTGTAATTGATCTCGAACCTAGATCCGAACCGTCTGCAAGCGTCCGTTTAAGCTTGGTCCCGAAGAGCTGAAATAGTTGAAGAAGCAGCTTGATGAGCAAGAACGTCTGGGTCTGATCAAACCAAGTTCTTCTCCTTGGGGTTGTGGTGTTCATGTTTGTCAAGAAGAAGGATGGCACGAACCGACTCTGTATCGATTACTAACCATTGAATAAGAAGACAATCGAAACCAAGTATCCACTTCCCTACATCAATGAATTGTTCGAGCAATTGAAAGGGGCAAATATTTTCTCTAAGCTTGATCTTTGGATTGGTTATCATTAGTTCCGCATTCGCGAAGAAGATATTCCCAAGACTGCCTTCAGGACAAGCTTTGGCTCTTATGAGTACACAATGATGACTTTTGGTCTGTCCAACCTTCTTCAGGAGAGTGTGAAGTATGTCTTGTCTCCAGAGTGTCAGTTGGCTTTCGACACACTCAAAGAGAAGCTCACCTCAACTCTAGTATTAACTCCTCCTAATGATTCCAAGCCTTATCAGGTGTTCTGTGATGCCTCCCTCCAAGGTCTTGGTGCAGTCCTGATGCAAGATAAGAAACTGGTAGCTTATACCTCTAGGCAGTTGAAGCCAAGTGAGAAGAATTACCCCACTCATGATCTAGAGTTGGCGGTAGTAGTCCATGCTTTGATGACTTGGAGATACCTCTTGTTGGGAAGAAAGGTTGAAGTCTACACTGATCACAAGAGTCTCAAATACATCTTCACCCAACCTAGTCTCAATCTTCGGCAAACTCGTTTGGTGGAAATGATCCAAGATTATAATCCAAGCATTGAATTTACTCCAGGCAAAGAAAATGTCGTTGCATATGCCTTGAGCAGAAAGGCTTACTGCAAGAGTCTCATCCTGAAGCCTCTCAAGACTGATCTTTGTGAATCTTTCAGGAAGCTCAACCTTCAGATAGTACCTCAGGGATTTCTTGCTAATCTTCACATTTCTCCCACCATGGAAGACCATGTCCGCCAAGCTCAGCTTCTCGATGCAATGGCGAAGAAAGCAAAGATTGGCTTGGCAAAGAGCATTCCGAAATATAAGTGCTTCCATGTTGATGAGAGAGATACCTTGTTCTTCAAGGACCGCCTTGTCGTTCCGAAAGGGGAGCTCAAGAAAGTTATCATGGATGAAGCCCACAATTACCTTCTCTCGATACATCAACGTAGCTCCAAAATGTATCAAGCTCTGAAGCAAACCTTCCGGTGGCCTTGCATGAAACGTGAAATTGCTCAGTTCGTGAACGAGTGTGATGTGTGTCACAGAGTGAAGGCGGAGCATCAACGTCCAGCAGGTCTCCTTCATCCCTTGCCCATACGAGAGAGGAAATTCGATCATGTGGAAACGAATTTTCTCATTGGGTTTCCAAAGTCCAAGAGAGGCAACAATGCCATCTTCGTAGTCATCGACAAGTTAACCAAATTAGCTCATATCCTCCCGGTCAAAGAGTTTATCTCGGCAGCTCAGCTTGCAGAGTTGTACACATCAAGAATAGTCTCTTTGCATGGTGTTCATATGCTCATTTCTTCAGATCGTGGAAGGATCTTTACTAACAAGTTCTCGTATTCTTTCCAGACTGCTGGGTACTAAGATCCGTTTCAGTACAGCTTTCCATCCTCAGACAAGTGGTCAAATTGAGAGATTCAATCAAATCCTTGAGGATATGCTGAGATCTTGTGTGATTTATTTTGGCATGAAGTGGGAAGATTGCCTCCCGTTTGCCGAGTTCTCATACAACAACAGCTTTCAAGCAAGCTCAGGCAAGGATCCATTCGAGATTCTATATGGCATGAATTGTCGTACCCCACTCGATTGGTCAGAGACTGGTGAGCATCACATTGTTGGGAATGACATAATTGCTGAAGCAGAAGAAATGTGTCGTGTCATTCGGGATAGTCTCAAAGCAGCTCAGTCCTGTCAGAAGAGCTACTATGATATCAAGCATCGGGACATGACTTTTCAGCTCAATGATTTTGTGTATCTCAAAGTGTCTCCCATGAAGGGCACTCAGCGCTTCGGCATCAAAGGAAAGCTTGGTCCTTTCTTTGTTGGTCCTTTGAAAGTTGTTGCCAAGAGAGATGATCTTGCATATCAGTTAGAGCTTCCATCCAACTTCTCCAATGTGCATGATGTGTTTCACGTCTCTCAGCTCCAGAGATGCTTCAAGACTCCCGAGCGCACAGTTGATCTCCAGCCCGACCTACCCTACCATGACCATCCTATAGCTATACTTGAAGAGACTGAGCGCAGGACCCGTAATAAGTTAATCAAGTTCCTCAAAGTGCAATGGTCACATCATTACGACAAAGAAGCCACTTGGAAGCATGAGGACCACCTCCATTCTGAGTACCCAGAGTTCTTCCAGTCCTAGGTCTCGGGTCGAGCTCCTCTTGTAGTGTGGGAGAGTTGTAACAGCCCCAATGCACCACCTTCCCTTTTTTTAATATTTCCTTGTATGACCATTCCTATGTTGGCATATTAGATTGGAGTAAAAGTTCAAGTTTGGCTTCACCACTTGTGCATCAAGGCATCATGCATGGTATCATTTCATTTTGTTCTTTGTCTTGTGTTACTTGTTGCACCTTGATGTTTGAGTGTGAGTGCATGGTGTGTATGTGCCTTGGGGTTTGCTATATGATTGGGTGCAACAAGATCAACTCAAAACCCCTTGTTACACCATGGTTTGAAAAACCCCTCCCTTCCAATTAATTGTGGCAGATTTAGAAGTTTCTCATTTTGCCTCAATAAAATGTTCCTCATCTTCTAAAAATTATCCTATTATTGTGGGGTGCAACACCCTTTTTGTTGGAAGTAATTTTTCCTTTTTGTTGAATTAAAACAGAGCCTCATTTTAAGTAAAAGGTTTTCATTGTTTTACTCTTCCAGAATTTGCAATTTATTTTAAAAAATTGTGGCATGACTTTAGAGGACCACAAATATTTTCTATTTCGTTTTAAGCCTTTTGCTTTTAGCCCCTGTGTTTTAACCAAAATTCCATGTTCTGTTTTAATTGCAAAATTCTTTAACCACAAAGAGAGGGCGGCCCATATCCAGCTAGTTTCGGCCCAGGTCCACGAGCGCGTCCCTCCTTCCTCCTGTCGACGTCAGCTTCGTACGAACCCATGGAGATCCACCGATCATACTTTTCTCCTGGATCGACGGCCCTGTGCTTTGGTGTTCGAGCTATAAAGCTCCACGCCCCACTCCTAACCCTAGCCCTCGCCCTTCTTCCCCTCTCTTACCCCTACCGCCGTGAGGGCGACCACTAGAGCACCGACGTCGCCATGGTAAACTTCGAACCGAGCTCGTCGCCGGCATAGGGCAGCGTCTCCCTCCTCCCCGACCCTGCTAGGAGAAAATGGACGCCAGGAGCGTTCTATTTTCATGGAGATCCGGCGCGAAGAGCTTCTTCCCCGACGTCCACGACGGCCGGCTTATTCCTCCACCTCCGGCGAGCTTCTTCCGCACAGGCTCATCGCACTTCTTCCTCTCCATCGCGCCGGATCATCATCTCTGGCCCTAGGTGAGCGTCTGCATAAATGCGTGCATGCTTGGGCTGCGCTCCCTCTGCTTCGTGGAACGCGTCGCATACGATAGGGCCCATAGCACCGTCGTGCGCATGCTGTGCGGCACCAGCAAGTTAGTCATCGGCGTCCCTCTGTTCCAGAAGGGGATGCCCTGCTTCGATTTCAGCTAAGGTGGATTCCCATATCGAGCAGGTCCCCCTTCGTAGCCCGACTGGTGCTACCTCTTGAGCTTGCGTTGGTTTTTGCCTTGAAGAGGAAAGGGTGATGCAGCATAGTAGCAGTAAGTATTTCCCTCAGTTTGAGAACCAAGGTATCAAGCCAAGTTCCTAAAGTACATACGCAAAAACAGCAAACTTGCACCCAACGCTACAAAGGGGTTGTCAATCCCTTCACGATTCATTGCAAGGTGAGATCTGAACGTGGAAAGTGCAACAAAGTAAAAGTGTGGAGCTGAAAATATAATGTGAAGTAGACCTCGGGGCCATAGTGTTCACTAGAGGCTTCTCTCATGATAGCAAATATTACGGTGGGTGAACGAATTACTGTCGAGCAATTGATAGAACCGTGCAAAGTCATGACGATATCTAAGGCAATGATCATACATATAGGCATCACGTCCGAGACAAGTAGACTGATACTTTCTTCATCTACTACTATTACTCCACACATCAACCGTTATCAAGCATGCATCTAGTGTATTGAGTTCATGACAAACAGAGTAACACCTTAAGCAAGCTGACATGATGTAGAGGGATAAGTTCATGCAATAGATATAAACCCCATCTTTTTACCCTTGATGGCAACAACACGATACGTGCCTCGCTACCTCTTCTGTCACTAGGTGAGGTCAACGCATGGTATGAACCCAAAACCAAGCAGTTCTCCCATTGCAAGAATCATTGATATAGTTGGCCAAACAAAACCCACAACTCGAAGAGAATTACAAGGAAATGAAATCATGCATAAGAGAGATCAGAAGAAACTCAAACAAGATTCATAGATAAGCTGATCATTAATCCACAATTCATCGGATCTCGACAAACACACCGCAAAAGAAGATTACATCGGATAGATCTCCATGAAGATCATGGAGAACTTTGTATTGAAGATCCAAGAGAGAGAAGAAGCCATCTAGCTACAAGCTATAGACTCGAAGGTCTATGGTGAACTACTCACGCATCATCAGAGAGGCAATGGTGTTGATGAAGAAGCCCTCCTTGTACGAATCCCCCCTCCGGCAGGGCACCAGGACGTGCCCTAGATGGGATCTTGCGGAGACAGAAACTAGCGGCGCCGGAAAAGTATTTTCGTGGCTCTCTCCCGTGGTTTTGGATTTTTTGGAGATTTATAAGCAGAAGAATTACGGCAGAGGAGCCACAGGGGGCCCACAAGCCTGCTAGTCGCGCCCCCCCAGGCCGCGCCTAGGGGGCTGCTACTTCTCAAACAACAGCGCCAGAAATTGACACATTGACGGAGATTGGGCATGTGTTGGTTTTTTTCCCTTGAAGAGGAAAGGGTGATGCAGCACAGAAGCAGTAAGTATTTCCCTCAGTTTGAGAACAAAGGAATCGATCCAGAAGGAGGGTCTCGTCAAGTCCAGAGTACCTATGCAAACACAAAGAAGCTTGCACCCAACGCTTCAAAGGGGTTGTCAATCCCTTCAAGATTGTTTGCAAAGTGAGATCTGAAGGCGGAAAGTGCAACGAAGTAAAAAGTGTAAGGCTGAAAACATGGTGTGGAGTAGACCCTCGGGGCCATAGTGTTCACTACAGGCTTCTCTCAAAATAGCAAGTATTATGGTGGGTGAACAAATTACTGTCGAGCAACTGATAGAACTGCGCAAAGTCATGACGATATCTAAGGCAAGGATCTAGCATATAGGCATTACGTCCGAGACAAGTAGACCGATACTTTCTGCATCTACTACTATTACTCCACACATCGACCGCTATCCAGCATGCATCGAGTGTATTGAGTTCATGACGAACAGAGTAACGCTTTAGGCAAGATGACATGATGTAGAGGGATAATCTCAAACCAATGATGAAAACCCCATCTTTTTACCCTTGATGGCAACAACACGATACGTGCCTCGCTACCTCTTCTGTCTCTGGGTGAGGTCAACGCATGGTATGAACCAAAAACCAAGCAGTTCTCCCATTGCAAGAATCATAGATATAGTTGGCCAAACAAAACCCACAACTCGAAGAGAATGACAAGGATATGAAATCATGCATAAGAGATCTCAGAAGAAACTCAAATAAGATTCATAGATAAGCTGATCATTAATCCAAAATTCATCGGATCTCGACAAACACACCGCAAAACAAGATTACATCGGATAGATCTCCATGAAGATCATGGAGAACTTTGTATTGAAGATCCAAGAGAGAGAAGAAGCCATCTAGCTACAAGCTATAGACCCGAAGGTCTATGGTGAACTACTCACGCATCATCAGAGAGGCAATGGTGTTGATGAAGAAGCCTTCCTTGTCCGAATCCCCCTCCGGCAGGGCACCAGGACGTGCCCTAGATGGGATCTTGCGGAGACAGAAACTTGCGGCGCCGGAAAAGTATTTTCGTGGCTCTCTCCCGTGGTTTTGGATTTTTCGGAGATTTATAGGGAGAAGAAGTACGGCAGAGGAGCCACAGGGGGGCCACAAGCCTGCTAGTCGCCCCCCCCCCCCCAGGCCGCGCCTAGGGGGCTGCTACTTCTCAAACAAAAGCGCCAGAAATTGACACATTGACGGAGATTGGGCTTGTGTTAGTTTTTTCCCTTGAAGAGGAAATGGTGATGCAGCACAGAAGCAGTAAGTATTTCCCTCAGTTTGAGAACCAAGGTATCGATCCAGAAGGAGGGTCTCGTCAAGTCCAGAGTACCTATGCAAACACAAACAAGCATGCACCCAACGCTTCAAAGGGGTTGTCAATCCCTTCAAGATTGTTTGCAAAGTGAGATCTGAAGGCGGAAAGTGCAACGAAGTAAAAAGTGTAAGGCTGAAAAGATGGTGTGGAGTAGACCCTCGGGGCCATAGTGTTCACTACAGTCTTCTCTCAAAATAGCAAGTATTATGGTGGGTGAACAAATTACTGTCGAGCAACTGATAGAACCGCGCAAAGTCATGACGATATCTAAGGCAAGGATCTAGCATATAGGCACTACGTCCGAGACAAGTAGACCGATACTTTCTGCATCTACCACTATTACTCCACACATCGACCGCTATCCAGCATGCATCTAGTGTATTGAGTTCATGACGAACAGAGTAACGCTTTAGGCAAGATGACATGATGTAGAGGGATAATCTCAAACCAATGATGAAAACCCCATCTTTTTACCCTTGATGGCAACAACACGATACGTGCCTCGCTACCTCTTCTGTCACTGGGTGAGGTCAACGCATGGTATGAACCAAAAACCAAGCAGTTCTCCCATTGCAAGAATCATAGATATAGTTGGCCAAACAAAACCCACAACTCGAAGAGAATGACAAGGATATGAAATCATGCATAAGAGATCTCAGAAGAAACTCAAATAAGATTCATAGATAAGCTGATCATTAATCCACAATTCATCGGATCTCGACAAACACACCGCAAAACAAGATTACATCGGATAGATCTCCATGAAGATCATGGAGAACTTTGTATTGAAGATCCAAGAGAGAGAAGAAGCCATCTAGCTACAAGCTATAGACCCGAAGGTCTATGGTGAACTACTCACGCATCATCAGAGAGGCAATGGTGTTGATGAAGAAGCCTTCCTTGTCCGAATCCCCCTCCGGCAGGGCACCAGGACGTGCCCTAGATGGGATCTTGCGGAGACAGAAACTTGCGGCGCCGGAAAAGTATTTTCGTGGCTCTCTCCCGTGGTTTTGGATTTTTCGGAGATTTATAGGGAGAAGAAGTACGGCAGAGGAGCCACAGGGGGGCCACAAGCCTGCTAGTCGCCCCCCCCCCCCCCCCAGGCCGCGCCTAGGGGGCTGCTACTTCTCAAACAAAAGCGCCAGAAATTGACACATTGACGGAGATTGGGCTTGTGTTAGTTTTTTCCCTTGAAGAGGAAATGGTGATGCAGCACAGAAGCAGTAAGTATTTCCCTCAGTTTGAGAACCAAGGTATCGATCCAGAAGGAGGGTCTCGTCAAGTCCAGAGTACCTATGCAAACACAAACAAGCATGCACCCAACGCTTCAAAGGGGTTGTCAATCCCTTCAAGATTGTTTGCAAAGTGAGATCTGAAGGCGGAAAGTGCAACGAAGTAAAAAGTGTAAGGCTGAAAATATGGTGTGGAGTAGACCCTCGGGGCCATAGTGTTCACTACAGTCTTCTCTCAAAATAGCAAGTATTATGGTGGGTGAACAAATTACTGTCGAGCAACTGATAGAACCGCGCAAAGTCATGACGATATCTAAGGCAAGGATCTAGCATATAGGCACTACGTCCGAGACAAGTAGACCGATACTTTCTGCATCTACCACTATTACTCCACACATCGACCGCTATCCAGCATGCATCTAGTGTATTGAGTTCATGACGAACAGAGTAACGCTTTAGGCAAGATGACATGATGTAGAGGGATAATCTCAAACCAATGATGAAAACCCCATCTTTTTACCCTTGATGGCAACAACACGATACGTGCCTCGCTACCTCTTCTGTCACTGGGTGAGGTCAACGCATGGTATGAACCAAAAACCAAGCAGTTCTCCCATTGCAAGAATCATAGATATAGTTGGCCAAACAAAACCCACAACTCGAAGAGAATGACAAGGATATGAAATCATGCATAAGAGATCTCAGAAGAAACTCAAATAAGATTCATAGATAAGCTGATCATTAATCCACAATTCATCGGATCTCGACAAACACACCGCAAAACAAGATTACATCGGATAGATCTCCATGAAGATCATGGAGAACTTTGTATTGAAGATCCAAGAGAGAGAAGAAGCCATCTAGCTACAAGCTATAGACCCGAAGGTCTATGGTGAACTACTCACGCATCATCAGAGAGGCAATGGTGTTGATGAAGAAGCCTTCCTTGTCCGAATCCCCCTCCGGCAGGGCACCAGGACGTGCCCTAGATGGGATCTTGCGGAGACAGAAACTTGCGGCGCCGGAAAAGTATTTTCGTGGCTCTCTCCCGTGGTTTTGGATTTTTCGGAGATTTATAGGGAGAAGAAGTACGGCAGAGGAGCCACAGGGGGCCCACAAGCCTGCTAGTCGCCCCCCCCCCCAGGCCGCGCCTAGGGGGCTGCTACTTCTCAAACAAAAGCGCCAGAAATTGACACATTGACGGAGATTGGGCTTGTGTTAGTTTTTTCCCTTGAAGAGGAAAGGGTGATGCAGCACAGAAGCAGTAAGTATTTCCCTCAGTTTGAGAACCAAGGAATCGATCCAGAAGGAGGGTCTCGTCAAGTCCAGAGTACCTATGCAAACACAAAGAAGCTTGCACCCAACGCTTCAAAGGGGTTGTCAATCCCTTCAAGATTGTTTGCAAAGTGAGATCTGAAGGCGGAAAGTGCAATGAAGTAAAAAGTGTAAGGCTGAAAATATGGTGTGGAGTAGACCCTCGGGGCCATAGTGTTCAGTACAGGCTTCTCTCAAAATAGCAAGTATTATGGTGGGTGAACAAATTACTGTCGAGCAACTGATAGAACCGCGCAAAGTCATGACGATATCTAAGGCAAGGATCTAGCATATAGGCATTACGTCCGAGACAAGTAGACCGATACTTTCTGCATCTACTACTATTACTCCACACATCGACCGCTATCCAGCATGCATCTAGTGTATTGAGTTCATGACGAACAGAGTAACGCTTTAGGCAAGATGACATGATGTAGAGGGATAATCTCAAACCAATGATGAAAACCCCATCTTTTTACCCTTGATGGCAACAACACGATACGTGCCTCGCTACCTCTTCTGTCACTGGGTGAGGTCAACGCATGATATGAACCAAAAACCAAGCAGTTCTCCCATTGCAAGAATCATAGATATAGTTGGCCAAACAAAACCCACAACTCGAAGAGAATTACAAGGATATGAAATCATGCATAAGAGAGATCAGAAGAAACTCAAATAATATTCATAGATTATCTGATCATAAATCCACAATTCATCGAATCTCGACAAACACACCGCAAAAGAAGATTACATCGGATAGATCTCCATGAAGATCATGGAGAACTTTGTATTGAAGATCCAAGAGAGAGAAGAAGCCATCTAGTTACTAGCTATGGACCCGTAGGTCTATGGTGAACTACTCACGCATCATCGGAGAGGTCATGGTGTTGATGGAGAAGCCTTCCGTGTCTGAATCCCCCCTCCGGCAGGGCACCAGGACGTGCCCTAGATCGGATCTTGCTGAGACAGAAGCTTGCGGCGGCGGAAAAGTGATTACGATGCTCCCGTGATATTTTTGGGTATATTTGTTAATTTATAGGCGCAAGATATAGGTTAGGGGACCTCCAGGGGGCCCACAAGCCTGGATGGCGCACCCCCTGGCCGCGGGGTGGGGGCTTATGGGGCCCCTGGGGCTCTTCTGGCTTGGCCCCCAAGCTCTCCGATCTTCTTCCGTTCCAGAAAAAATCTTTTCGGGGATTTTCTTCCGTTTGGGCTCCGTTTCATAATCTCCTCTGGAAGGGGTCAAAAACATGGAAATAACTGGAACTTGCACTTGGCACTGAGTTAATAAGTTAGTCCCAGAAAATAAATAAAAGGCATGCAAAACATCCAAAGTTTGATGTCGGGACCCCGATCCTGAGTCATAAGAACCTAGCGTGTAACACATCACATCACTTTGCGTCCTCACGCACGGTAAACTCCACGGCTGCCACCTTACCTTGGTCGGGACCGTTTGCGTCTTTTGACTCACGTATATGAATATGTTGCTAGTGTTCAAACGACAAAGAACTCGGGTCGACATGACTAGTTATAAACCCAAGCGATACATCCGTACAGGGACACGCATACATAACCCAGTCAAGCAGGTGTCGATCAGCAGCGGGTGTAGACGAGTCGTAGCAAGCTACAAGGACTCCATTACACCGCGTGACATTTCCCCGAGGGGATAGACACATCAGCAAAGAAGGAAACACGCCGGTCAATCAATGTGTCTAGAGTAGTAGCAAGCTACCAAGGCTCGATAGAGGCACAAAGAGGCATTTCCCTGTAAAGAGTACTACTAAAGGCACACAACTAGGTGTCGAATCCCACACATATAATGCATTTCATAACATACACACAATATGCAAGATATGTGTATATACAACATGGCATCACAACATAACTCTATGACTCAAGCTTTTATTAAGGACTCATAGGAACCAACATAGTGTGATATTACAAAACAGGGGTCTCGTGACCTGACACTCAAGTCATTCAAACAACAAGCGGAAGCAAAACATGTCTGGGTACAGATATCTACTAAAAGTGGCTAGAAGAGCCTGAAAAGCAACTACGACCCTACCAAAGGAGCCAGACCTCTGTCTGGGATTCCGAAGCTATTCCGGTCAACATCGAACACATAGCGTAGAACCTTTTAATCAGTCTAAGTCTTCTCTGCAAAAACATAAATAAAGCAACTGTGAGTACAAAGGTACTCAACAAGTCTTACATCAGAACTATCTACATATGCATCATGTTTCAATGAAAGGATTGTGGGGTTTGATTGCAGCAAGCCAGCTTTGACTCTTGGCTAACCTGTACTACGACTACAAGTTCTTTCTTTGAGGTCGGATAGCGCACACGAGTCCACATATTCACCAATGCAATACACCACTATGGATCCACTCTCGTCTCCCTACGAGAAAGCCTTCCATAGCACTCACACTTATCTTGCATGTTTTAGAGTATCCATTTAAGTTGTCTATGTACTACGTAATGTTTCCAAGTGGTCCATATCCGAGGACGCGGCTATTCGAACAGATTAAATCACCTTGCAAGGGTATACTTCTTCACACACGCTCCCACCACTTATCACCATGTGCACGTCATGCATCTCGGCAACCTTCAAGCGGAAGCACTGGCGTGGGTGTCGGCCACGACCGTTAACCACACAAGACCCTAGTCTAGGTTTATCGCCTATTTGAGACTGAACCCGCAAAGGAAGTCCGGCCGAGGTTTCCTCTATGGCCCCAAATGATGTGCGCAGGGTTCCCAAGCCCACCATCCGGGTGCCACTTGGTACACCGTGCCACTGTGTATCTACCGCAGAGAAGCCTACCCCGTCGGGCAGAGCTAAACACGGCCGCCAACACTTTTCCTACAAACACCAGAAACTAGTTGCAACTCCTCAATAGAGATCTAGGCGATTAATAAGCCAAGAGGGTCAATTAAGTATCCCAATGTGTGGTAGTATCTTGTCTTGGATAGCATACACGGAACTCAGTTCTTAGGGACGGTCCCAATTAGACAACCCACCATGTACTCCTACATGGCCTCTCATCGCTACCTTTACCAAATCGGATTCGCACTTTTACTCTCACACTAGAGGACATGACCACAACCATTCCAATTCATGATCCAGATGGATCAGACCCGTCACGACTCTAAGCATAGCAGGCATTGTAAACAAACAAGGATGAGCAAGAACAACAAGGCTCAAGAAGTTGCTACTCATGCTAAGTGGTTTCAACTATTTACTGTGATGAAATCAGGTCATGCATAGGAATGGGTTCAACTATCGATAACATGTACAGTTGAATCGTGTTTGTCCTGATGCAGTAAAAGAGAGCAGGAGCGAGAGAGTGCGTTTATATCAATATGCTCAATGGGGTTTGCTTGCCTGACACGTCTGAAGATAGCAATGAGTCTTCATCAATGTCAACGATCATATCGTCGGAACCATCATCTACCGAGAGGGAACAACACCGGCAGACAAGAAAGGAACAACAATCACTTCACGGAAATGCAACACTATGATGCATGATCAAGAAATGGAGATGAAATGTGGCAGGGCCAATATAGCTACCATTTCTTAGGTTGAAGCTAGGTTTGAATCAGGATTCAAACATCACTTCAACAAGGTATTTTCTGGATACCCTTTTAATTGATTCGACCTGATGCTCATGCATAATTTGTTTTATCATGCAAGAGGATGGTATTTTGAGGTACTGGTTTCCCTTGATCCATGTTCGTCATAACAATTGAAGTGGAATTCAAATAGGATTCATATTCCAACTCAAAACTAACTATTAAATTTATCCTATTCATCATTTGGCCTATTTGATGATGTTAATCTTTTCAAACCAGCATGAAAATGCCATAATCAGATTCTTTGGATTTTTCAGATCCTTTTTCATATATAAATTATTTCCATCAGACTTATAAGTTATTTTATATGATTTTTAGAAGTTTTAGGCATTTCCTGGAATTATTTTATAATATAAAATCAATTACTGCGTGAGCATTGCGTCAGCAGTCAACTGGCCCAGGTCAGAGTCAAACCTGACCAGTGGGGTCCACTGGTCAGTGATCAGGGGCTAATCCCCGAGTTGACCAGCCCCTAACTGGGGTTTGACCCACCCTAGGGCCCACTGTCAGCGGCTAGGGGGGGTGGTTAGTACTAGCTAATGACTGGCCACGTCGGCCCCCACCGGAATGTGGTCAGCGGCGACCAAAACCGCGGTGGAGGGCTCGCCGGAGTTGGCCTAAAACACGCTACAGGGCACCAAATCGGGCGCGGTTTGTGGCTACGCGAAGCTGGCGAAGCGGCTCATCTTCCAGGGGTAGCAGGAGGGACTGAGGGTGGCCGAAGAGGTGCGGGCGATGAGCCGAAGCGGCTGCCGGAGCTCGGCCTTGTGCGGGTGATGGCTGCAGGGCACGGGAAGGTTGGCTGACGGGCTCAAAACCCTCCTCGCGGCTCGAGGAGCTCGATCGCAAGCTCGAGCGCGTGGATGGGGTACCACAGCGACGACGACGACCTGGCCGGTGACGAGGAGCTCTCGGCCATGGTGGGGAATGGGGCTACGGGGCATGGGAGAGCATGGGAAGAGAGGGGAAAGGAGCAGGAGCTCACGGGGGTTCCATTTTTAGCATCGGAGAGGCCCGGTGGCAGCAGATCGACGACAGCGGATCTCAGTGACCGGAGATGAAGACGACGACGGTGGCAGCGCCACGGGGTCTCCGGCTTCGATTCCTGAGGCGGAGAGGACCGGGACGTCGCGTCTGATCTCCTGGGATTCTCGGAGAGGCGAGGGGAGGTCGGGGCTGCGTGGACAGCGGCGGCCTGCTCGAGCCAAGCTCGGCCATGGCAAGGGTGAGACGATGTTGCGCGAGGGAAGAAGAGAGAGGGGGGAAATGGTCCAGGGGCTCATCCACATCGTCTCTGGCGCGAGATAGGGATGGAGGAGGCGCCTCCAGCGCGAAGCAGGAGGTGGAGGTCAGCGAACGTGCGGGCGACACCTCACCTGCACACTGGCGGGAGGAGCAAGATGACATCCTCGCCCTTGGTGGGCTAGGCCGGCCAGGAGCGTAGGATAGGTAAGATTTTTATCTTTTTCTTTTTGTTCTTTCTGTTTCATATTTCTGACATTTCTTTTATTTGTTTTGGCTCCAACTAATTCAAAGAAAATAGCTAAACAACTCTAGGGTGTTATTTGGAATATTTCCAACCCCATGTGAAGTTTTCAACATTTTACAAAACTAGGAAGTATTTGAAATCAATTAATTCATTGATTTCAGTGGCTTTTGAGTTTAAAATAAAATTTCAAAAGTATTTTTTAAAAAGAAAACCAATCCTGAATTGTATTTTCCAAGATTTATCAAAAATGATGGACTTTTATGGAGGCCATTTTGGGTTTATTGATTTGTCACAACTTTGGATTGATTTTGAATATAGACTATGTCGCAGTTTTGCTTTGATTTCACTTCTTTCTTGTGTTCAATTCATTTTTTTATAATGCAAAGAAGAAAAACATGAGCTCAAACTTGCTAAGCTCTACTAGGGATTTCAGGGATGTGACAACTCACCCCCACTAAACAAGAATCTCGTCCCGAGATTCAAGCGTAGTCGGGAAGAGGAAGAGGGGATACTAAACTATCACAATCTTCATGATCCATTTGCTCCTCTCGAGGATATTGAGTCATCGCATCATGTTGACCTTGACATCTTTGTCTTTGAGGTCTTCATCTAGCTCGACGACAAAAGAACAGGAATACTCTACAAGATTCGATCTCCTCAAAGATCGAGCAACTCAAGATCAACTCATAGAATGAGACATATGAACGTCCCTTGAGCTGAGACACAACACTCATGATGGAAACAAGGAAGTGAGGCATAAGACAAAGGTTCAATTGGTAGGCAACAAATCCACGCTTAAAACAGATGATGATGAGGTTTCAAAGTAGCGAGGATTAAGTTAACCATCATACCATAGCTGGGCACCGTAGGAGGGTGACTCATAGAGTTATTCCCTTAAGTGGCAAAAAGAATTACTTTCGATCCAAAGATCATTGAAACTCTTCATACCAGAGTAAGGCAATTCACAAATGATTGTTTGATGGAATTTGAAAGAATGGCATACTCAGGTTGGAAAGAAACTAGGGTTATAGAACAACTCAGTGAACGGAAGGCACATTCCAATTACTACCGAGGATATAACCTAGTATCTGAGCATGCTCTCAAGAACTTGAGCATTTCCATATTCATCAAAGTTTTACCTATTTCTGTGCCAAGATCTTGGTGACACAGCATACTACCATGATGAACAGTGATGGAGGATGCAGATACAAAGGAAGACAACACTTCCTTAGATTTGACCTTAGCTGTGCCAAGGGAACGAAATCTGGTTGATCGACCGAGAGACATTTAGCACTCCGCTTCTAATGTTCTCCTTGATGTACTAGCACAACCCAATTATAGGTCATGCTTTATATCTAGCACATCAAATATACGTCGGACTTCGGGCTCAAAGGGGATCCATGAGGAACAACTTCCAAAATAAGTCATACAAAACCTCACGGGGAGATGGCTAAGATTCCTGATACAAGATATAATATCAAATCTTCTGGCTAGGTGTGTTAGCCACAACATCACTTTACCGGGTTACATAGAGACCAATATTATAATTGTTGGGAAAGTTCCAACCATTTTTACTGCCTGAGATTCAGCTCCGGTTGGTGACACGATGCGTCAGACTCAGCATGTTTGAAAAGAAAGTTTGCAACACAAATCGACGGGATAACGTTGCAAGATTCTCAGGAAATGAACTACGAAAGCCAACTCCGAAACATGAGCTAGGTTGCAAGACACATGTGAACACACTGCCCAAGAGAATGATGACCACACGAAAAGTCTTACAACAAAACACTACCGAGTTCTGGATGGGAACCATTATTACGGATAATGAAGCCATGTGCAAGTCCGTCTCGTACCTTCAGGAATGGCACTTAACTTCTTTTCCTCGAACAAATCAATCACTGGCTTGGTGTGCTAGGAGATACATATGGAATGGAGGTAGCTAATCTCTCAGACCATAGAATACTTCGCACGTGCATGACTGACTTGAGATGATTCCAAAGAAAAAAAATTAACTTTTCTCGAATTCACGGCGACAACTTGCATCAGGTGCACATGAATTAGAGGAATTCACTTCTTACACCTAACATATACCTCGTGCACGAGACACGAAGACAATGTCTACAAAGTTTCCAGCACTAGCTTAATGTCCAACGTAGATCATGGAACAAATTAGAATGTTGCCGATGGGCTCAACAACAATTCATCAAGATACCCATATAAATGAATTTCCACAACTATGTGAGCAAGATAATAGCATTGGTCAGATCAAAGAATATAATCGTGTATGCTCAGAGAAATCCATGAGTATGACACCGTTACTAAAATCTTTGGTTCTCAGTTTGATTTGACAATAGCCCATACTCAAATCAAAATTGAACAAGATAATATATGCAACAATTGATCACATGAATCAACCGATGGCAATATCATCTTTCTTCAAGACTCACACAACAGGAAAGATATCCCTTTAAAATGAACTAAGTTTAGGCGAAGCTTTTTATCTTCCAACTCTACAAGTTGTTGTTTAGCTTAACCAACTAGATCGGGGTATCCAACACGGATTCTTGGAGAAGATGGCTTATAAAGAAACCAACTTGATCACGAGCTCTATCATAATAGTCAGGAAACAACCTGGTAATACTTCCGAGAAGATATTCGGAAAATCACAAACCACCGATATGTTATTAAGCTCGGGAACAATCTCGCTTTTCAGGGCAGGATGATGTGATCAATAGAACGAGGGATTGACAAAATCGTAACTCATTGATCGAAAAGTGCAACATGAAACATGGACTAGGTAGCATGGTCAATCTTAGGATGACGGTTCAATCATCATCACCATAAGAGTGAATTTATTGTCCATTAACTACTAAACAATGGCATTGCTAGGAGTATTGATTTCACACATCATGGTTCACTTGTCGATATTCCGGTTACAACCAACACGGAAACCGGGGGATGAATAATGAGAGCGAGAAGTATCACTACATCAAGAGCTCATAAGAGATGCTGCAATTCTCACGACATTCTTGACAACAAGAAGGTAATACTCCAAGATAGAACAGAACAAAAGCTGGGTTAGCATTTCGATCTGCAAAGTATAACTACTTTGACCCAATCCAAGAAATGGATGTGGTATTGGAGTTTGCTTCTCCCAGTCATTCGAGAATAGAACAACTTGACAGACCACGAAGTAGAAGACATCGATGACATGAATGCACAACTACTCTTGACTATTCTTTCAATTATGAAGGTCAAAATACAACTAGATAGGGCCAACTCAAGATCACACGATTTCTTGAGTTGTGAATACATGGATTAGAATGTCGAACGGGTTCAACATAATTCTTCCAGATAACCCATGCAGAAGGGCGAAGTAGGCAGAATCACGATATGGAGTAGAGAACTCATCACGAGCACTCTTGTTATGATCTTTAATTCACGGAGAACTTCTGCCAAAGATGATTCATAGTGTTGGAAGAATGATATACCATGAACCTTGGGAACTACAACAAGGTTACTAATCATTCTAAAGGAACTAGCAACACTATCAACAGAGATGAGCAGAATGATCCTTGGATTCAAAGACCCAGAAATAGAATACCTAAAAACTAAATAACATCACGAGATGTTTTTCTAAAATGATGGCTAGAATTATCGCACTGGAAGACATAGCACACATCTAGACTATTGGGTAGTTTTCGGAGTAACATGTTTTCCTAATACTTCAACAAAACGTCGAGGTAATAGAGTACCTCAACACAATTATTAGTGTGCTTTGTCCGGCCAAAAGACATTGGAAATAAGAGGAAGGAATTTGCAATTGCATCAGATTATTTGGGAAATCTGGAAAACTCGGACAGCATAACGGCTGTACGGGCATGAAATATGAGGCAACCTGCAAGAAAACTAACAACATAACAATTGAATTCTTATGAAGACACTGATCCTTGAAGATAACAACTTGCCTATAGATCTCCAACCTAGTAACTCGTCATCCTAATGAATAGATGAGAAAGCCTAATTCTTAAACCCCGTAGAATGAAGAAGAGGATGACTCAGAATAAGAATGACACAAGGAAAGGAGTAAAAAGAGCCTTACGTTCCCTTCCACAAACAATTCCCTTATATAACTAAAGAGTTGCTAGACTCAACATCGACCAGTTTGGCTTGGTTATCCTACAGGCAGTCAAGCTCTGATACCAAAGCTATCAGGACCCCGATCCTAAGTCATAAGAACCTAGCCTGTAACACATCACATCACTTTGTGGCCTCACACACGGTAATCTCCACGGCTGCCACCTTACCTTGGCCGGGACCGTTTGCGTCTTTTGGCTCACGTATATGAATATGTTGCTAGCGTTCAAACGACAAAGAACCCGGGTCGACATGACTAGTTATAAACCGAAGCGGTACATCTGTACAGGGACATGCATACATAACCCAGCAAAGCAGGTGTCGATCAACAGAGTGTGTAGATGAGTCGTAGCAAGCTACAAGGACTCCAATACACCGCGTGACATTTCCCCGAGGGGACAGACACAGCAACAAAGAAGGATACAGCAGTAGCAAGCTACCAAGGCTCGATAGAAGCACAAAGAGGCATTTCCCTGTAAAGAGTACTACTAAAGGCACACAACTAGGTGTCGAATCCCACACATATAATGCATTTCATAACATACACACAATATGCACGATATGTGTAGATACAACATGGCATCACAACATAACTCTATGACTCAAGCTTTTATTAAGGACTCATAAGAATCAACATAGTGTGATATTACAAACAGGGATCTCGTGACCCGACGCTCAAGTCATTCAAACAACAAGCGGAAGCAAAACATGTCTGGGTACAGATATCTACTAAAAGTGGCTAGAAGAGCCTGAAAAGCTACTACGACCCTACGAAAGGAGCCAGACCTCTTTATGGGATTCCCAAGCTATTCCGGTCAACATCGAACACATCGCGTAGAACCTTTTAATGAGTCTAAGTCTTCTCTGCAAAAACATAAATAAAGAAATTGTGAGTACAAAGGTACTCAGCAAGTCTTACATCAGAACTATCTACATATGCATCATGTTTAAATGAAAGGATTGTGGGGTTTGATTGCAGCAAGCCAGCTTTGACTCTTGGCTAACCTGTACTACGACTACAAGTTCTTTCTTTGAGGTGGGATAGAGGACACGAGTCCACATATTCACCAATGCAATACACCACTATGGATCCACTCTCGTCTCCCTACGAGAAAGCCTTCCATAGCACTCACACTTATCTTGCATGTTTTGGAGTATCCATTTAAGTTGTCTATGTACCACGTAATGTTTCCAAGTAGTCCATATCCGAGGACGCGGCTATTCGAACAGATTAAATCACCCTGCAAGGGTATACTTCTTCACACACGCTCCCACCACTTATCACCATGTGCACGTCATGCATCTCGGCAACCTTCAAGCGGAAGCACTGGCGTGGGTGTCGGCCACGACCGTTAACCACACAAGACCCTAGTCCAGGTTTATCGCCTACTTGAGACTGAACCCGCAAGGAAGTCCGGCTGAGGTTTCCTCTACGGCCCCAAACGATGTGCGCAGTGTTCCCAAGCCCACCATCCGGGTGCCACTTGGTACACCGTGCCACTGTGTATCTACCACAGAGAAGCCTACCCCGTCGGGCAGAGCTAAACATGGCCGCCAACACTTTTCCTACAAACACCAGAAACTAGTTGCAACTCCTCGACAGAGATCTAGGTGATTAATAAGCCAAGAGAGTCAATTAAGTATCCCAATGTGTGGTAGTATCTTGTCTTGGATAACATACACAGAATTCAGTTCTTAGGGACTGTCCCAATGAGACAACCCACCATGTACTCCTACATGGCCTCTCATTGCTACCTTCACCAAATCGGATTCACACTTTTACTCTCACAATGGAGGGCATGATCACAACCATTCCGATTCATCATCGAGATGGATCAGACCCGTCACGACTCTAAGCATAGCAGGCATTGTAAACAAACAAGGATGAGTAAGCACAACAAGGCTCAAGCAGTTGCTACTCATGCTAAGTGGTTTCAACTATTTACTGTGACAAAATCAGGTCATGCAGAGGAATGGGTTCAACTACTGATAACATGTATAGTTGAATCGTGTTTGTCCTGATGAAGTAAAAGAGAGCAGCAGCGAGAGAGTGGGTTTATATCAATATGCTCAAGGGGGTTTGCTTGCCTGACACGTTTGAAGATAGCAATGAGTCTTCATCAATGTCAATGATCACATCGTCAGAACCATCATCTACCGAGAGGGAACAACACCGGCAAACAAGAAAGGAACAACAATCACTTCATGGAAATGCAACACTATGATGCATGATCAAGAAATGGAGATGAAATGTGGCAGGGCCAATATAGCTACCATTTCATAGCTTGAAGCTGGGTTTGAATCAGGATTCAAACAACACTTCAACAAGGTATTTTCCGGATACCCTTTTAATTGATTCGACCTGATGCTCATGCATAATTTGTTTTATCATGCAAGAGGATGGTATTTTGAGGCATTGGTTTCCCTTGATCAATGTTTGCTCATAACAATTGAAGTGGAATTCAAATAGGATTCAAATTCCAACTCCAAACTAATTATTAAATTTATCCTATTCATCATTTGGCCTATTTGATAATGTTAATCCTTTCAAACCAGCATGAAAATGCCATAATCAGATTCTTTGGATTTTTCAGATCCTTTTTCATATATAAAATTATTTCCATCAGACTTACAGATTATTTTCTATGATTTTTAGAAGTTTTAGACATTTTCTGGAATTATTTTATAATATAAAATCAATTACTGCGTCAGCACTGCGTCAGCATTGCGTCAGCAGTCAACTGGCCCAGGTCAGAGTCAAACCTGACCAGTGGGGTCCACTGGTCAGTGACCAGGGGCTAATCCCCGAGTTGACCATCCCCTAACTAGGGTTTGACCCACCCTGGGGCCCACTGTCAGCGGCTAGGGGGGTCTGGTTAGTATTGGCTAATGACTGGCCACGTCTGCCCCCACCGGAATGTGGCCGGCGGCGACCAAAACCGCGGCGGAGGGCTCGCCGAAGTTGGCCTAAAACGCGCTACAGGGCACCAAATCGGGCGCGGTTTGCGGCTACGCGAAGCTGGCGAAGCGGCTCATCTTCCAGGGGTAGCAGGAGGGACTGAGGGTGGCCGACGAGGCGCCGGCGACGAGCCGAAGCGGCGGCCGGAGCTCGGCCTTCTGCGGGTGATGGCTGCAGGGCACGGGAAGGGCGGTTGACGGGCTCAAAACCCTCCTGGCGGCTCCAGGAGCTCGATCCCAAGCTCGAGCACGGGGATAGGGTACCATAGCGACGACGACATGGCCAACAACGAGGAGCTCTCGGCCATGGTGGGGAACGGGCCTACGGGGCACAGGAGAGCATGGGAAGAGAGGGGAAAGGAGCAGGAGCTCATGAGGGTTCCATTTTTAGCATCGGAGATGTTGGAGAGGCCCGGTGGCAGCAGATCGGCGGCTGCGGATCTCGGTAACCGGAGATGAAGACGACAACGATGGCAGCGCCAGGGGGCTCCGGCTTCGATTCCTGAGTCGGGGAGGACCGGGACGTCGCGGCTGATCTCCTGAGATTCTTGGAGAGGCGAGGGGAGGTCGGGGCAGCGTGGACAGCGGCGGCCTGCTCGAGCCAAGCTCGGCCATGGCGAGGGGGAGACGATGCTGCGCGAGGGAAGAAGAGATAGAGGGGGGAAATGGTCCAGGGCCTCATCCACATCGTCTCAGGCGCGAGATAGGCATGGAGGAGGCGCCTCCAGCGTGAAGCAGGAGGTGGAGGTCGGCGAACGTGCGGGCGACACCTCACCTGCACACTGGCGGGAGGAGGAAGATGACCTCCTCGCCCTTGGTGGGCGGGGCCGGCCACGAGCGCATGATAGGTAAGATTTTTATCTTTTTATTTTTATTCTTTCTGTTAGATATTTCTAACATTTCTTTTATTTGTTTTGGCTCCAACTAATTCAAAGAAAATAGCTAAACAACTATGGGGTGTTATTTGGAATATTTCCAACCCCGTGTGAAGTTTTCAACATTTTATAAAACTAGGAAGTATTTGAAATCAATTAATTAATTGATTTCAGTGGCTTTTGAGTTTAAAATAAAATGCCAAAAGTATTTTTTTAAAGAAAACCAATCCTGAATTGTGTTTTCCAAGATTTATCAAAAATGATGGACTTTTATGGAGGCCATTTTGGGTTTATTGATTTGTCACAACTTTGGATTGATTTTGAATATAGACTATGTTGGAGTTTTGCTTTGATTTCCCTTCTTTCTTGGGTTCAATTCATTTTCTTAGAATGCAAAGAAAGAAAACGTGAGCTCAAACTTGCTAAGCTCTACTAGGTATTTCAGGGATGTGACATTTGACAAGATAATAGCATGAAACCATAAAAAATTATTGATACGTTGGAGACGTATCAAGCATCCCCAAGCTTAACTCCTGCTCGTCCTCGAGTAGGGAAGTGAATAAGAATGAATTTTTGATGTGGAATGCTACTTAGCATAGTTGTCCTTTGCAACTTCTTTCACGTGGCATAAATGTTCAGATCCATAAGATTCAAAACAATAGTTTGCTATTGACTTGAAAACAATAATACTTCAAGCAAACTAGCAAAGTAATCATGAACTTTCAAAATAACAAGGCCAAAGAAATTTATCCCTACAAAATCTTATAGTCTGGCTATGCTCCATCATCTTCACACAACTGATGTAAATCATGCACAACCCCGGAATTGGCCAAGTAATTGTTTTCGCACTCTTACTTTCTCAAACTTTTTATAACTATCACGCAATACATGAGCGCAAGCCATGGATATAGCACTATAAGTGGAATAGAGTGTGGTGGTGATTGTGAGACAAAAACGAGGAGATGGTCACATTAACTCGGCGTATCAATAGGCTTTGGAGATGCCCATTAATAGATATCAATGTGAATGAGTAGGGATTGCCATACAAGAGATGCACTAGAGCTATAAGTATGTGAAATCTCAAGGGAAAACTAGTAGGTGTGCATCCAACTTGCTTGCTCACGAAGACCTATGGCAATTTTGAGGAAGCCCATCATTGGAATATACAAGCAAAGTTATAAAACAAAGATTCCCACTAGCATATGGTAGTGACAAAGCAAGAAGCTCACAATCATGAAGAACATGGTGCTAAAATGAAGCACAAGTGTGGAAAAAGATAGTAGCATTGTCCCTTCTCTCTTTTCTCTCATTTTTTTATTATTTGGGCTCTTAGGCCTCTTTTTTTTCTTTTCTCTTTTTTTGTTTTTGTTTGGTTTTAGGGCTCTTTGGCCTCTCTTTTTTTCCTCACATGGCACAATGCTCTAATAATGATGATCATCACACTTTTTAGTTACTCAAAGCTCAAAGATCACAATGATGATGACTCCATAGGAAATGCCTCCGGCAGTGTACCGGGATGTGCAACGATCTAGTATGATCATGCAATGGCAATATGAGAGTGACGGCCGAAGTCATGAGACGGAACGGTGGGAGTTGCATGGCAATATATCTCGGAATGGCTATGAAAATGCCATAGTAGGTAGGTATGGTGGCTGTTTTGAGGAAGGAATTTGGTGGGTTTGTGCACCGGCGAGAGTTGCGCAACACTAGGGAGGCTAGCAATGGTGGAAGGTGAAAGTGCATCTATACCATGGACTCAACATTAGTCATAAAGAACTCACATACTTATTGCGAAAGTTTTTATTAGTAATCGAAACAAAGTGCTAAACGCATACTCCGAGGGGAAGGGTTGGTAGGTGTAAACCATCGCGCGATCCCGACCTCAACACAAAGGATGACAATCAATAGATCAATTATGCTCCGACTTCCTAACATAGCGGTTCACCATACGTGCATGCTACGGGAATCACTAACTCCAACATAAGTATCTCTAGATTCACAACATCCTACTAACATAACTTTTAATATTACCAAATCCATGTCTCAAAACTAATTGAGAGGAGTCAAAACTTCTCTTTCTACTCAATGCACATGAAGATGGAGGTTTTTGCACCCTCTTTGGGTACCTAGCACATGGGACTACTTTCATAGCATAATCCAACTACCAAATCATGCACCATCGTGCTCTAAAGATATAAGTGAAGCACGAGAGTAAAAGTATCTAGCTCAAAAGATATAAGTGAAGCACAAGAGCAAAAGTATCTAGCTCAAAATATATAAGTGAACCACAATGAGCATTCGAGCAAAATCACGATGAGTGCATGTCTCTCTCTCTCAAAAAGGTGTGCAACAAGGATGATTGTGACACAACAAAAAGAAAATACTCCTAAGATACAAGACGCTCCAAGCAAAACACATATCATGTGGTGAATAAAAATATAGCTCCAAGTAATGTTACCGATGGATTGAAGACGAAAGAGGGGATGCCTTCCCGGGGCATCCCCAAGCCTAGGCTTATTGGTGTCCTTGAATTTGGCTTGGGGGGCCTTGGGAATCCCCAAGATTGAGTTATTTCCACTCCTTATCTCTTTGTCCATGAGAATGCCACCCAAAACTTGAAAACTTCACAACCCAAAACTTAAACAGAAACTTGTGATAACATTAGTACATGAAAACAAACTACCACTTCTTGTGGTACTGTAGCAAACTTGAATTCCATCTATATTGATGATGGGCTACTGTATTCTCACTTTCCCATGGCTAGTACCCCCCCCCAATACTAACCATAGTTTCATCAAAACAAGCAACCAACTCAACAAAAACACAATCTGTCAAAAACAGACCAGTCTCTAGCAATCTGTATACTTTGTATACTTCTCGTACCTCAACAAATCTGAAACATTACGACGGTCTGGGGAAAAGCATATCAATCAGCAGCAAAAAGAATCAACTCAAAATCTCTTTATGAATAAAAATGAAAAATCATCTCGTGAGCGAAAAATTTCTGTCGTTTTCCAGCAGGATCAAACAACCATTACCAAGACCAATCATAAAGGTTTTGCTTGGCTCAAACACAAAAAGAAACACAAAAAAGACAATCACAACAGAATTGTGAAAGTGTGGACCTAACAAAACATAAAGAAAAAGATAAATTCATTGGGTTGCCTCCCAACAAGCGCTATTGTTTAACGCCCTTAGCTAGGCATAGTAGCGACAGAATCACGTATCGTCGTCTTTGGTGCTCAAACCATAAGTAGCCCTCATCATGGATTCATAAGGCAATCTTATTTTATTTCTAGGAAAGTGTTCCATGCCCTTCCTTCAAGGAAATTTAAATCTAATATTCCCTTCCTTCATATCGATGATAGCACCGATAGTTCTTAGGAAAGTCTACAAAGAATAATAGGGCATGTAGGATTGCAATCAATGTCAAGCACAATGAAATCCACGGGTACATAGTTCCTATTTGCAATAATAAGAACATCATTGATCCTTCCCATGGGTTTCTTGATAGTAGAATCAACAAGATGCAAATTAAGAGAACACTCTTCAATCTCATTAAAACCCAGAATATCACATAAAGACTCTGGAATCGTGGAAACACTAGCACCGAAATCACACAAAGCATTGCACTCATAGTTTTTTATTTTGATTTTGATGGTAGGTTCCCACTCATCATGAAGCTTCATAACTTCGACAATATGATCGGTAAAGGCTTTGTTTTGGTTATAAGCGTGTGGAGAGTTCAACATGGATTGCATCAGAGAAATGCATTCAATCAAGGAGCAACTATCATAATTGAATTCCTTGAAATCCACGGTAGTAATTTCATTACTACTCAAAGTTTTAACGTCTTCTACTCCACTTTTAATGCTTTTAGCATCAAGATAGTTGGACTACGAATCATTGGGGCACTTTTCAACCAAAGTGGATTCATATCCAGCCCCATAATCATTAGGTTTGACACAAGAAAACAAAGATTCAATGGGATTCACACCAAGCACTTTAAGATCTTCGGGATTCTCATCACGAGAACACGCCTTTTTAAGCCATTCATGTGTAGCACAAATTTGGGCAGTTGTTTCTTGTCTCTCAATCATGGAAACACGCATAGCTTTCAAAGTTTCATCCATGTTGATTTTGGAAGAGCACATCTAACTTTTAAAGCATCAACATCACAAGAAATCCTATCAACGCTCTTAGCCAAATCGTCAATTTTGAGTAGTTTTTCCTCTATGGACGCATTGAAAATGTTTTAAGAGTTGATGAACTCTTTGATATTACTCTCTAGATCAGAGGGTAATCTGTTGTAATTTCCATGGATATTCTTGTAGGAGTTGCCAAAGTTTTTAGAGGAGTTACTAGGAAAAGGTCTAGGAACATAGTTTCCTCTAAAAGCGTTGTTGTTGCCAAAGTTATTCCTACGAATAAAATTAACATCCAAGATAGCGTTGCTACTCTCAATCAAAGAAGACAAAGGCAAATCATTAGGATCCAACGGAGCACTTCTACTAGCAACCAAATTCATTAACTTGTCGATTTTAGCACTCAATGAGTTAATTTCCTCTATAGCGTGTACCTTCTTACTAGTAGATGACCTTTCAGCGTGCCACTGAGAGTAGTTCGTCATGATGTTGTCTAAGAGCTTTGTGGCTTCTCCTAACGTGATTTCGATGAATGTTCCACCTGAGGCGGAGTCCAAGATATTTCTAGAAGCGAAAATCAAGCCAGCGTAAAAGATTTGAATAATCATCCAAAGGCTCAAGCCATGAGGGGGACAATTTCTAATCATTAATTTCATACTCCCCCAAGCTTGTGCAACATGTTCATGATCAAGTTGCTTGAAATTCATGATATCATTACGGAGAGAGATGATCTTAGCCGGCGGAAAATACTTGGATATATAAGCATCTTTGCACTTGTTCCAAGAATCAATACTAGTTTTTGGGCAAAGATGAAAACCAAGTTTTTGCTTGATCTCGCAATGAGAACGGAAATAGCTTCAATTTAATCACATCATTATCCACATCTTTCTTATTTTTCATATCCCATAACTCAATGAAGGTATTAAGATGGGATGCGACATCTTCACTTGGAAGGCCGAAGAATTGCTCTTTCATAACAAGATTCAGCAAAGCAGCATTGATTTCATATGATTCCGCACTAGTGGTGGGAGCAATCAGAGTACTAATAAAATCATTATTATTAGTATTCGAGAAGTCACAAAGTTTGTGTTTTCACTCATGGTGACTTCAGCAAGCAGACAAGCACACAAGCGAACAGAAAGCAAGCGAAAGAAAAGGGCGAACGAAAAAGGCAAATATTTTTGTAAATTTTTGTTTTTCAGAAGTGGGGGAGAGGAAATCGAGTGGCAAAAAAGTAAATGCAAGAGTTGAGTTTGCGACGGTTACTTGCATAAGCTTCACTTGATGCTCCCCGGCAACGACGCCAAAAATTCTTCTTGCTACCTCTTGAGATTGCGTTGGTTTTTCCCTTGAAGAGGAAAGGGTGATGCAGCACAGTAGCAGTAAATATTTCCCTCAGTTTGAGAACCAAGGTATCAATCCAGTAGGAGTATCAAGCCAAGTTCCTAAAGTACCTGCGCAAAAACAGCAAACTTGCACCCAATGCTACAAAGGGGTTGTCAATCCCTTCACGATTGATTACAAGGTGAGATCTGAAGGCGGAAAGTGCAACAAAGTAAAAGTGTGGAGCTGAAAATATAATGTGAAGTAGACCCGGGGGCCATAGTGTTCACTAGAGGCTTCTCTCATGATAGCAAATATTACAGTGGGTGAACGAATTACTGTCGAGCAATTGATAGAACCGCGCAAAGTCATGATGATATCTAAGGCAATGATCATACATATACGCATCACGTCCGAGACAAGTAGACCGATACTTTCTGCATCTACTACTATTACTCCACACATCGACCGCTATCCAGCATGCATCTAGTGTATTGAGTTCATGACAAACAGATTTACGCCTTAAGCAAGATGAGATGATGTAGAGGGATAAATTCATGCAATAGATATAAACCCCATCTTTTTACCCTTGATGGAAACAACATGATGCGTGCCTCGCTACCCCTTCTGTCATTGGGTGAGGTCACCGCACGGTATGAACCCAAAACCAAGCACTTCTCTCATTGCAAGAATCATAGATCAAGTTGGCCAAACAAAACCCACAACTCGAAGAGAATTACAAGGATATGAAATCATGCATATAAGAGATCAGAAGAAACTCAAATAAGATTCATAGATAATCTGATCATAAATCCACAATTCATCAGATCTCGACAAACACACCGCAAAAGAAGATTACATCGGATAGATCTCCATGAAGATCATCGAGAACTTTGTATTGAAGATCCAAGAGAGAGAAGAAGCCATCTAGCTACTAGCTATGGACCCGAAGGTCTATGGTGAACTACTCACGCATCATCGGAGAGGCAATGGTGTTGATGAAGAAGCCCTTTGTGTCCGAATCCCCCCTCGACAGGGCACCAGAACGTGCCCCAGATGGGATCTTGCGAAGACAGAAGCTTGCGGCGGCGGAAAAGTATTTTCGTGGCTCTCTCCCGTTGTTTTGGATTTTTTGGAAATATATAGGCGGAAGAAGTAGGGCACAGGAGCCACAGGGGGCCCACAAGCCTGCTAGGCGCCCCCCAGGCCGCGCCTACGGGGCTTGTGACCTCCCCCGGGGTCCTTTGCCTTGGTTCTCAAGTTCCCCGCATATCTTCTGTTCTAGAAAAAAATCTTTTCGGAGATTTTATTCCCTTTGGACTCCGTTTAATATTCTCCTCTGAAAAGGGTCAAAAACACGGAAAAAACAGGAACTGGCACTTCGCACTGAGTTAATAAGTTAGTCCCAAAAAAGATATAAAAGACATACAAAACATCCAAAGTTTGACAAGATAATAGCATGGAACCAACAAAAATTATAGATACGTTGGAGACGTATCAACTGGCAGAGCGCGCGCGTAGATCGGCATGTGTGGGGTTCGAGACCTAGCGCCCCCTTTTGATTCAATATTTTGTGTGGTGTTTTTTATGCAATGCAGGTTCCTCCTTCTTGTTGCTCTGCTTAGTGTAGCTAATTGCAACTAGTGCAGTGGTAACAGAGCAGTAGCCAGTGGAGCAGGGCCTGGGTTCGAGCCCTGGTACTCCCCCTTATTTTTTGTTAATGGCTATTTTGTGGATTTGTATTGCATCTACTATTTTGTGTGTAGCACCCTCTATTAGTGCAGCTACCCTGCGCTAGCCTAGTCGTAGGGGTTGTGTGCGTGTGAGGCAGAGGTGGTGGTTTCGAACCCGCACCAGTCCTTGACAAGTGGGCCGAGGGCCGAGGGTGGTCTTTTGTGTTAATTTTGTGTTGTGTGTGGTGTGCCACTGACAAGTGGGCGGAGGGCCCACATGTCATGGACTACGGGTCCCTGGTACCTATGACTAGTGGGGCCCGTGTAAAATAAGGTTTGTGGTTTATTTTTATTCTGTTTGTGTGTTAAATTTCATTTTAGGAATAATTCCCTAAATGGAATTTGCCTAATCTGGTATATACCAACTCTGGTAGGTGCAAGAACAACCCTTGTTCTTGACATGAGTAGTTTATGATTCATGGCAGATTTTTTTTTACTATTTTGTGGTGTTTTTCTGCATACAAGTATATCAGTATGATATATGGATTTGGGGTAGAAAACCTCAGGAATCCAATGGTGCCACTGGATTTCGGTTTTGAGCTATTCTGCAAAAGCGCCATTTTTATGAGGTGGCACTTTGTCATTTGAGTAGGATTATTTCTGTGCGTGCTTTCAATGGTGTGCCATACATGCATCATATTGTGTGTCGCATTATCATTTGCTGGTGTTTATTTGCTGTTTATATCTTTGGGTAGCATTGGGTATGGGAAACGAGTTCGAGGAGTTCGGTGAGTTCATTCACGAAGATTAGGAGCAGTTCCACTATGAAGATATCACATGCAAGATGATCGTGACCTTGACACCGTATCTAGCTTTGTTATGCATAGTTGATTTGTTCCATCGTTATACTCCACTGCCTACCACCTGATAT
Organism: Hordeum vulgare subsp. vulgare; assembly: GCF_904849725.1. Classification (NCBI taxonomy): domain Eukaryota; kingdom Viridiplantae; phylum Streptophyta; class Magnoliopsida; order Poales; family Poaceae; genus Hordeum; species Hordeum vulgare. The sequence goes on from NC_058520.1 coordinate 311,746,182, forward strand.
ATAGGCCATCAAACATTGCGATGAAACCTCTAACACTTCCCCTTCTAGCAAATATTGTTTGGCTAGGTTAGGCTTGCTGAACCATTTTATTAGCGTTGCTAGTTGTAGGTTCAAGCTGGTCCATGTGATAACATGGGCAATTGATATCATCTTACTTAAATGCTATTCAATTAATGCACCTGTATACTTGGAAAAAAGCAGAAGGCCTCACCTTTTCCGGGTGATTTGTTCCGCTTTTGCCACCTTACTTTCGGCTACCGTTGTTTATTTACATAACTGAGCGCTCCGAACACGTTTGGGGTTGTTATTGGGACTCCCTTGGTAAATCGTTCACCGTTAAGGCTTGTCTGGAAAGACCCAATTTGATGTTAAATTTGCTAACAACTTAATAAAACGCATAGGGAATAGCTAACCCGAGGAACTTAACCAACCCCCAGGCGAGTGCTCCTCATGAGTGTTGGTCCAAACTAGAGCAGTGTGTGGGGAGAACCCAGGAAAACTTGGGTGATTTCTATGAGGCCAACGTACTGGTAGCTTATCGGGATCGTCGCCACGTCGGGTGGTGTCGTGGTTTTGTCACGACAGATGTCGTCATGAAAGGACCCAGTGATGGAGCCATCACACCTTGGTGGCGACTCAAAGGGGTTGAGTGGAAGCGAGACTCGGGTTTACCCAGGTTCGGCTCCTCCGATGGAGGTAAAAGCCTACGTCCTGCTTTGTGTATATTGGTGGTGGAATCGATTACAAAGAGGGCATAACTCGCCTGACCTAGCTCTCAATGTATTATGACTTAACTTATCTCCCCTAGGGACTCACCTTTATATAAAGGTCGAGGCCCTAGGGTTTACAAAAGTCCAGGCCACATTACAAATCGTGGACTGCCATATCTCTAAACCGATGTGTCTTCCAAGCAAGGAAACGGCCACGACGACTCATCTTCTCCGTATGTCTTGAACCGCCATCTAGGCTCATGGGCCCTAGCCGGCTCTCCGTTGAAGTTCTCCTGGCACATCTCAAACCCTGGGCCAAGGCCTATCTTGATTATGAATGTTGAATCGTTGTTCACCTGACCCGGCCCAATAGGGCGGGTCATACCGCTAGTAATATCCCCAACATTAGGCCCCAGATTGACTTGAATTCATTCACGCCAATAAACCTTCATACTTGTCTACGACGATTCACACATGATCTCCGACCTTTATCCTTCAATGAATGACAAGCCGCCAATCTTCCTGACTCGCGTGAATCGCCAGGTCTTTTATTGGTGATGTCATCTTCTCCACTATTCCACGGATCTTGATGACATCACTTTCAACGGATCTTTTGTCTTATCCTGTCATCCCGAAAAACTAGGCGCCATCATTTCCGATTTTCAATGAGCCTCCTTGACTCCCGCGCCTGCCGTTTCAATTTCTGCCCTAATTCTTTAAATAGCCGTAGGGGAGGAAAGGGGTATCCCCACCTACCTCTATTCCATCGCCTGCACTGCATCTTCTTTCTCGAGCTCGCGTCGTGAACGTCGTGCCATCATCGAACCTCCGCTCCGGACCAACTGCTTCTCGGACTAATTTGGGGCATGGTCTTTGATGCAAACCTCTGCGGCCTCCTTCCGTCGTCGCCCCTATTCAACAGGTAACTCTTTCTCCTCGAGCAGATCCAAATCTCTAACCTCCCCAGTTCTTAGGGCAGCACCGGAACTCCTTGAGCATCTGCACATTGTGCCATCGACCCGCATAGGCACGGTTTTTAGATCTCGCATATTAGCACATCAACACTCCTTGGTAGATCTGTTGTCCCCCCCCATTGTTTCACATGACCACCACATAGCTCCACAATGTCCATGTGTTCTTAGCGCTTTTACTTTGGCAAGTTATTTTCCTCAATAAAATCACCCGTAGATCCATGAACTCTATCTTGGTATTATAAACGTGTTTATCCTCGATTAGAAATATTCTAAGGAAATTTTAAGAAATGTAATCCGTGCTTTGTGTTGTGGCGAGTCATAATGCCCTTTTAGACATGTTCCCAGTTGTTGGCTCGCGAGTTACTATTTTGTAGGTCCTTACGACCCACCAATACTTCTAAAGCAGATCTCCGTCCCCATCCTTTTAAGCTTACAGTCATGGGTTCCATCTGTAAGTGCAACTAGTTACCAACAGAACTTGACGAACTTCGTGAAAGTGGGCAAACTCGCGCCCCAAGAAACGATAAGCTCGCGAACCGCCGTAGGAGAGCAACGCCCGCAACCCGCCGAAGGGAGGTGGTCCTTTTTGCTGATCACCTCCAGCGAGGTTTTGCACCACCCGACTCAAAGTTCTTTAGGGACACCTTGCATTTCTTTAACCTCCATCCCCAAAACTTAGGCCCAAAGTCCATCAACAATCGTTGCTAGTTCCAAGTGTTCTGCGAGGCTTATCTGCAGATACAACCTACTGTACTTTTGTTCAGGAAGTTCTTTTATTTGAACCGCCAAATGGAGTTTGCCAATGGGCCCTACCTAGAGCTCGGAGGAGTTAATATCCAAAGGCGACGAGAATGCGGGTTCCCAGTTGCTGCACTGCCCAGTCACCCCAAGGGTTGGGCAAAAACTTGGTTTTACTGCTGTGACACCTCTCCATCCAATGAGAACTCCTTACCAGGCTTTAGGCAGGATCGTCTGCCCATGGACTTCAAGCTGCGTGAAAAGCTAACTAAGGAAGAAGAGGCATCATTCGTCCCAGTCTTTGCAAAGCTCAGGGCCATAACCGCCAACGGTCTCACCAACATTGATCTGATCCGTTGTTGGGTGGAGTGGAGAATTATGCCCTTGAGCCGCTGGGACGGCTTAATATGTGATTTCAATGGTGACTTAAACCACCCACAATTCTTCTACAACGTGAGGCTTAAACAAGAAGACATCTTTCGAATTGTGAAGAAGTTAAGTGGCAAGCCTATTGTGAACTGCTCCAAGATCGGGCTAAAACCTTTCTGCGTTTCTAATCCGGCTCCAGAGGTAAAACATCCCAACTCGCCCTTCCAGTTTTTAATATACTCAGGCTTGTCTCTAATTCGGGCTTTAGTTATGTCAATCAGAGGGGTTTGGCCTTCTGGAACCGAAGACCCAAAACTCTCGTCAAGAAAGCCCCAAACCCCCCCCCCCCCCCCCCGAAGAAGAAAAAAACCAGGGGCAAGGCCACCACAAAGGAGTCATCCGTTGTGGGCGAGTCTCGGATCGCTGAGGAACAATCAGAGGTAACTACTCTTTGTCTTTATTATTTTAATCTGACTTGTACTCATGCTTTGCTGCTTCAATTTATAGGACGATGACATTGAGAGCCAAGATGAAGACGTAGAGGTAATTTCCATTTCTTCTGACTCAAACTCTTCTCCTCCAAAGCCGGCAAGGCGGATGTGTAGGGAAGTTCACTTGTCTCACCCGGATGCTTATCTGGATCCCGATTTCCTCGAAGAAGGCGATTTTTACGCCCAAACGTCATACTCGAACCCACTCTGGGGACCTCTTGTCCGGCTTGCCCGAGAAAACGGTTGGTCGTAAGCGATAGAACGAGGTATCGACACTTTCTAAACATCCTTTATTCATGTGCAAATCTTTCTCGCGATGTACTCAATCTTTAAATCCTACATCCAATAGGTTTCACCTCCTTCATCTACCGAGTCAGCTGCCTCAGCTCGTCCCCCATTGATCCGCCTTCAGGGGTAAGTTCTTTCATAAACATGCTCTTTTGGGTGCCAATGTTTCTATTTCAACATATTTACCATCGTTCCGCGGGTCTCAAGCGAAGAAGACGAAAAACGGCGAGTCATCATCCGCTCCCAAGGCGGATGAAATATTTGGAATGAGTACTTCCATCCTAGAAGCTCAAGACGAGCCGGCTGAGACTCATGCCGAGGCCTTTGATGATTTCCGTGACACCCGGGATGAGCTTCCAAGTCCTCAGAAGGAGTTAACTGAAGACCTCAATCCGCCAAGTTCTCACAAGGCGGCTGAAGATGTGTTGCCTGACATAGATCCAGTCGTCGTCACTAGTACCGGTTTTTCCAAACCTGCATCCGCGATTTTGACCAAGCATGCACCCAAAGGTGCCCAGTCTTTGTAGAGAAGGACATGACCAAAATGAAGCTTCCCAATTTTGAGAAGATGGAGTTTGATGAACTATACTCTAGTTTTGTCAGCCGACTCGAAACGAGCCATGAAATGGAAAAAATCTTGGTTAACATGATGCGAAGAAAACATGAGATATGATACCTGTTAACCTTCTTGACGTGTCCTCCCATTATCCCTCCGAAGGGTGAGTCATCTGTGACGAATCGTGCTTTGTATAAACTTTCAACCTGTAGACCCTAAGGGCCGGGTCATCTTTTTAAAGATGAGCCGGCTCTTTTAGTTTATACTTGGAGAAAGCTTCAACCTGTAGCCCCCAAGGGCCGGATCATCTTTTTAAAGATGAGCCGGGTCTTCAGCATATATTTGAAGAAAGCTTCAACCTGTAGCCCCCAAGGGCCGGGTCATCTTTTTTAAGATGAGTCGGGTATGTAACATATATTTGAAGAAAGCTTCAACCTGTAGCCCCCAAGGGTCGTGTCATCTTTTTAAAGATGAGCCGGGTCTTCAGCATATATTTGAAGAAAGCTTCAACCTATAGCACCCAAGGGCCGGGTCATCTTTCTAAAGATGAACCGGGTCTTGCTTTAAGGTATTATCTTAAAGAAAATGAATTGTACATTAGCCCCCAAGTGTCAGGGATGTTTCTTGCAATGTGCATCAAACTTGCTTTGCCCTAATATTTTGCAGGAATCATTGACTCGGGCCGACTCAACTGTGGCTGGCTTGAAGCAAAGTCTGGCTGAACAGCAAGATGCTCAAGCTAAATTTGAAGAAAAACTTCGCCTTGCACTGGCTGATATGGAAAAAAATGAAGGCAAAGCACAAAGAGCTTGAGAACAAGTCCAACACTGAGCAAGCCGCCTTATTGAAAAGGGTGGAACAAGCAAAAGAGCAGATGAAAGCCGTCGTGCAAGAACTGATCGGGTTAAAACATCATATCTCAAAGATGGCCCATGATGTATTTGGTAAGTATCCACCATTTCCTTCTAAAATCGTGTTGTAAGATCTTCTGACGACTTATGATCGTACATCTTTACCGCCGGTCCTCGAGCCGCCACACTTCAGGATGACTGTATTTTGAAATTGAAGGCAATCTATACCTTGAAAGAGCAACTGTACACTGGTGGTGTGAGGACTATGAAGGTCTTTATGGGCGACAAAGAGCCCATAAAATCAATCAAGTATATGTTGCGATGCTTTTCCACTCTACCACCCCAAATAGAGGAGTTGAAAAGGTTAGACGCCCGGAAAGGAGCATTGACCACCCTTAGCTGGTGCTTGGCCTATGCTCCAGAGCTTAAGCCGGAGGAGGTGACAGGGGGATTTCTAGAGTATAAAGACGATTGGTCAGAGTTTACAGAAGAAGATTACCATCGTTGTGTGAAAGAATATCGCTTCGCGGCGACTCAACTGGCAGCTGGCCTGGATTTAAATAAATATCAGGCACCTTATGATGAGCACAGCAAGCGGGTTACTTCTCCGTCATATGAAATCACCGTTCTAACTCTGCAGCGTCGTAAGCATACTTTTGACTCTGATGCCGATCTGTCCATCATCTTGACTAATGAGGATGAGTTCCATGCCTTGAGCAATTGCAATTGTAAATTGGGCGACTTACAGATCCAAGATAGCGAAAGCTCGAGGAAGGATAATCTGGAGGCGGCTTGAGCCAGGAGTTACTTCAAGATCACCCACGGAAATTAGTTTAAACATCCAACACCGGGTTATGTCACCTGTTATGGCCTTCCGAGCCATGTAATAGGCTAGAGACGAGAACAATATGATGATACAACTGTACCTTTTGCTAATTTTGGAGTCTCGCCCTTTCATTAATATTAGCCGCCTTACTAGGCGCTTTTCCCATGTCTTTGATAGGTAATTACCTCCCCTGTTTGTCAGAGAAGAAATGATAAGCCGGCTTAGTGAAACACGGCGGTTTAGAATAAAGTTTTTACAAGACTCTTTAGCTATGCTACGAAGATACTTTGTAGTCATAAAGGTTGCCGACTCAATGAGTCACGACAGGGTAGGACGAGCTTGCAAGACCCTAGTGCTACCCCAAGAAGGCTTTTGCAATAGCCTGAGTTGTATAGACCGACTGATCACGCGCGAGTCAAGCTTCAGTGAAGTAGGTTCGCTGAACCCATGGTTTGTTTATTTTCCATATGCCGGCTCCCGCTAGCACCCTTCATGTTTTAACATAGGAAAGTTCAGGGTCCAAAAAATGGATTGACTCAGCAAGAGTACATGGGACCATAGGGCGAGTCGCCAAACACACAGTCCAGTATAACCATTGTAATGCATTAATTTTTCGCTAGCCAAGAGGGTATTCAAGTTGAGCTCAGTGAGTGGAAGCCCCCATGTGAACTATTATTAGGGAAAAGCTAGACATAGGATTGAAGAAGCGTTTACGCTCTTACTGCAAAACGACTTGGGAGCTAGTAGCCCCCAAGTAAGTCGGCTTGATTCTCAAAACCATATAGGGTGCCTATGTTTGAACCGTGCAGCGTGGCAACTTTGGTCCTCTTTGGCATACCAGTATGCAATTTTGAAATAAGCGCAGCATGGCGAGTTATGCTCTTTGATACTGATAGCGTCCATGCTTGCACGACTTATGAAACAATAAAGACTCATGCTCTCCAGAAGATTAAACGGCAGAGACCCCAAAGTTCGTGGGCGCCGACTTTATAGCTATATATATATAGAAAGAGAGTACAATGACTAAACTATGTACACTGATAAGGAGCCAATGGCTCTAAGTATAATAAGGCTGCAAGTGGGCAATATTCCAAGGCCGGGTCATTTCAACCTCTGTTGTTGGCCTATCTGGACAAAGATCCACCAGGTAGTAGGAACCATTATGAAGGCCTATCTTGATTACGAATGTTGAATCGTCGTTCACCTGACCTGGCCCAATAGGACCGGTCATACCGCGGGTAATATCCCCAACATTAGACCCCAGATTGACTTGGGTGATTCACGCCAATAAACCTTCATACTTGTCTACAGCAATTCCCACATGATCTCTGACCTTTCGCCTTCAATGAATGACAAGCCGCCAATCTTCATGACTCGCCTGAATTGCCAGGTCTTTTATTGGTGATGTCATCTTCTCCACTATTCCACGGATCTTGATGACATCACTTCCAACGGATCTTTTGTCTTATCCTGTCATCCCGAGAATCTAGGCACCATCATTTCCGACTTTCAATGCGGCTCCTTGACTCCTGCGCCTGTTGTTTCGATTTTTGACCTAGGTCTTTAAATAGCCGCGGGGAGGAAAGGGGTATTATCACCTACCTCTATTCCACCGCCTCCACTTCATCTTCTTCCACGAGCTCGGATCGCGAACGCCGTGCTGTCATCGAACCTCCGCTCCGGACCAGCTGCTTCTCAGACTGATTTGGGGCGTGGTCTTCGACGCAAACCTTCGCGGCCTGCTTCCGTCGTCACCCCTATTTAACAGGTAACTCTTTCTCCTCCAGCAAAATCAAATCTCGAACCTCCCTAGTTCTTAGGGTAGCACCGGAACTCCTTGAGCATCTGCACATTGCGCCATCAACCCGCATAGGCACGGTTTTTAGATCTCGTATATTAGCAAAGAACTGTGGTGGTCCCATCAACACTCCTTTGTAGATCTTTTGTCCCCCCCCCCCCCCGTTGTTTCACAGGACCACCACACAGCTCCATAGTGCCTTGTGTTCTTAGCTCTTTTACTTTGGCAAGTTATTTTCCTCAATTAAATCACTTGTAGATCTGTGAACTCTGTCTTGGTATTAGAAACGTGTTTATGCTCGGTTAGAAATATTCTAAGGAAATTTTAAGAAACGTAACCCGCCCTCAGTGCTGTGGCATGTCATAATTCCCTTTTAGACATGTTCCCAGCTGTTGGCTGGCGAGTTACTATTTTGTAGGTCCTTACGACCCGCCAATCCTTCTTATGCAGATCTCCGTCGCCATCCTTTTTAGCTTAGTGTCATGGGTTCCATATCTAAGTGCAACTGGTTACCAACAGAAGTTGACGACGCCTACCTTGCGAACTTCATGAAAGTGGGCAATCTCGCGTCACAAGAAACGATCGGCTGGCGAACCACCCTAGGAGAGCAATGCCCGCAACCCACTAAAGGGGAAGTGGTCGTGTTTTCTCATCACCTCGAGCGAGGTTTTACACCACCCGGTTCAAAGTTTTTCAGGGACGCCTTGCATTTCTAAAACCTCCATCCCCAAGACTTAGGCCCAAACTCCATCAGCAACCTTTGCCAGTTCCAAGTGTTCTGCGAGGCTTATATGCAGATAGAGCTTACTATACTTTTGTTCAAAAAATTCTTTTGTTTGAACCGCCAAACGGAGTTTGCCAACGGGCCCTGCCTAGATCTTGGATGAATTAATATCCAAAGGCAACGAGAATACGGGTTCCCAGCTACTGCACTGCTAGTCACCCCAAGGGTTGGGAAAAAACTTGGTTTTACTGCCGTGATACCTCTCCATCCAATGAGAACCACTTACCAAGCTTTAGGCAGGATCATTTGCCCATGGACTTCAAGCTGCCTGAAAAGATAACTGAGGAAGAAGAGGCTTCATTCGTCCCTTTCTTTGCAAAGCTCGGGGCCTTAACCGCCAATGGTTTCACCGGCATTGATCTGATCAGCTGTTGGGTGGAGTGGAGAATTATGCCCTTGAGCCATCGGGACGACTTAATGTGTGAGTTCAATGGTGAGTTAAACCACCCACTATTCTTCTACAATGTGAGGCTTGAAGAAGAAGACATCGTTGAAATTGCGAAGAAGTTAACTGGCGAGCATGTTGAAAACTTCTCCCAGAACGGGCTAAAACCTTTCTGCGTTTCTAATCCGGCTCCAGAGGTAAAACATCCCAACTCACCCTACTAGTTTTTAATATACTCATGCTTGTCTCTGATTCAGGCTTTAATTAAGTCAATCAGAGGGGTTCGGCCTTCCGGAACCGACGACCCAAAATTGTCATCAAGAAAGCACCGAAACCCACCCCCCAAACAAGAAGAAAACCAGGGGCAAGGACACCACAAAGGAGTCATCCGTTGTGGGCGAGTCTCGGATCGCTGACGAACAATCAGAGGTAACTACTCTTTGTCTTTATTATTTTAATCTGACTTGTACTCATGCTTTGCTGCTTCAATTTATAGGACGATGACATTGATATCCAAGATGAAGACGTCGAGGTAATTTCCATTTCTACGGACTCAAACTCTTCTCCTCCCAAGCCGGCAAGGCGAATCTGTAGGAAAGTTCCCCTGTCTCACCCGGATGCTTATTTGGATCCCGATTTCCTTTTGAAGAAGGCAACTTTTACGCCCAAACATCATACTCGAAGCCACTATGGGGACCTCTTGTCCGGCTTGCCAGAGAAAATGGCTGGTCGTAAGCGACAGAACGAGGTATCGACACTTTTAAACGTACTTTCTTCCTGTGCAAATCATTCTCGCAATGTACTCAATATTTAAATCCTACATCCAATAGGTTTCACCTACTTCGTCTAGCGAGTCAGCTACCTCAGCTCTTCCCCCATTGATCCGCCTTTAGGGGTAAGTTCTTTCATTAACATGCTCTTTTGGGTGCCAATGTTTCTATTTCAACATATTTACAATCGTTCCGCAGTTCTCAAGCGAAGAAGACGAAAAACGGTGAGTCATCATCCGCTCCCAAGGCGGATGAAATATTTGGAATGAGTACTTCCATCCCAGAAGCTCAAGACGAGCCGGTTGAGACTCATGCCGAGGCCTTTGATGATTTTCGTGACACCCGGGACGAGCTTCCAAGTCCTGAGAAGGAATTAACTGAAGACATGTATCCGCCAAGTTCTCACAAGGCGACTGAAGATGTGTTGCCTGACACAGATCCAGTCGTCGTCACTAGTACCGGTTTTTCCAAACCTGCATCCGTGATTTTAACCAAGCATGCACCAAAAGATGCCCAGTCTTTGTAGAGAAGGACATGACCTAACATAAGCTTCCCAATTTTGAGAAGATGGAGTTTGGTGAACTGTACTCTAGTTTTGTGAGCCACCTAGAAACGAGCCATGAAATGGAAAAAACCTTGGTTAACATGATGCAAACAAAACATGAGGTATGATACGTGTTAACCTTCTTGACATGTCCTCCCATTAGCCCTCCAAAGGGCGAGTCATCTGTGATGAATCATGCTTTGTATAAACATTCAACCTGTAGCCCCCCAAGGGCCGGGCCATCTATTTAAAGATGAGTCGGCTCTTTTAGTTCATACTTGGAGAAAGCTTCAACCTGTAGCCCCAAGGGCCAGGTCATCTTTTTAAAGATGAGCTAGGTCTTTAGCATATATTTTAAGAAAGGTTCAACCTGTAGCCCCCAAGGGTCGGGTCATCTTTTTAAAGATGAGTCAGATCTGTAGCATATATTTGAAGAAAGCTTCAACCTGTAGCCCCCAAGGGTCAAGTCATCTTTTTAAAGATGAGCCGAGTCTTCAACATATATTTGAAGAAAGCTTCAACTTGTAGACCCCAAGGGTGGGCTAATGTTTCTAAAGATGAGTCGGGTCTTTCTTTAAGGTAGTACCTTAGAAAAAATGAAGCGTACATTGGCCCCCCAAGTGTCAGGGATGTTGCTTGCAATATGCATGAAACTTGCTTTGCCCTAATGTTTTGCAGGAATCGTTGACTTGGGCCGACTCAACCGTGGCCAGTTTGAAGCAAAGTCTAGCTGAACAACAAGATGCTCGAGCTAAATTTGAAGAAAAGCTTCGACTTGCATTGGCTGATATGGAAAAAATGAAGGCAGAGCACAAAGAGCTTGAAAACAAGGCCAACACTGAGCAAGCCGCCTTACTAAAAAGGGCGGAATAGGCCGAAGAGTAGATGAAAGCCGTCGTGCAAGAATTGTCAGGGTGAAAACATCATATCTCAAAGATGGCCATGTTGTATTTGGTAAGTATCCACCATTTCCTTGTAAAATCGTGTAGTAAGATCTTTCGACGACTTATGATCGTACATCTTTACCGCAGGTCCTCGAGCCACCATTCTTCAGGATGATTGTATTTTGAAATTGAAGGCAATCTATACCTTGACAGAGCAACTAGACACTGGTGGTGTGATGACTATGAAGGACGTTATGGGCGACAAAGAGCCCATTAAATCAACCAAGTATATGTTGGGATGCTTGTCCACTCCGCCACCCCAAATAGAGGAGCACAAAAAGTCAGCCGCCTGGAAAGGAGCACTGACCACCCTGAGCTGGTTCTTGGCCTGTGCTCTAGAGCTTAAGCTGGAGGAGGTGAATGGGGGATTTCCAAAGTATAGAGACGATGGGTCAGAGTTTACACAAGAAGATTACCATCGTTGTGTGAAAGAATCTCTAAACCGCATTCGAAATCGTGGCTTGCCATATCTCTAAACCGCCGTGTCTTCCAAGCAAGGAAACGACCATCTAGGCTCATGGTTCGTGGCCACATTACAAATCGTGGCCTGCCATATCTCTAAACTGTCGTGTCTTCCAAGCAAGGAAACAGCCAAGGCGACTCATCTTTTCTGTATGTCTTGAACCGCCATCTAGGCTTATGGGCCCTGGCCGGCTCTCCGTTGAAGTTCTGCCAGCACATCTCAAACCCTGGGCCAAGGCCTATCTTGATTATGAATGTTGAATCGCCGTTCACCCCACCTGGCCCAATAGGGCGGGTCTTACCCAGGGTAATATCCCCACCGTGTTGGCCCAAACGAGAGCAGTGTGTGGGGAGAACCCAGGGAAACTTGGGTGATTTCTATTAGGCCAACATACGCGCAGCTTATCCGACGTGTCCTGAGACTGATATACATTTCACTTAACGAGGTCGTTGCCAGGTCAGGTGGTCTTGCTGGACTTGTCTTACCTTAATGATATATCTTGTGCATTGGGATTTCGGTGAAACTTTGGGTCTCCAGAGGGTTGAGGTTTTCCACTAAGGAACCCGACGAGACAGCGGGTTTCGTGATCGAGGATTTGTATGTGGCCTGTGGTAATTTGTGATGGATTAGTTGGAGCACCCCTGCAAGGTTGAATCTTTCGGTAAGTCGTGCCCGTGGTTATGTGGCAATCATGGATATTTTGTTAACATCCGGTTCTAGATAACTTAAAGAAACTTAACTAAAACCTGCCAACTGTGTGCGTAACCATGACTGACTCCTTTAGAGTTCCTTCTCTAATCGAGAACATGGTGGGGTTATGACTGACATAAGTAGGTGTTCAGGATCACTTAGTGATTATATTAGTTTACGACCGTCATGCGTAGACCACCATAACTTTAATTCTTATTTAACGGAAGTTAGCCACCATAAATACTTAGGTTGCTACAAATTCAAACACATACCCCAACCTCACCTAATAACTTAGTTAGATTCGATACCATCGTCATGAGATTCTTGAGTCCTTGTGGCTCACAATATGCTACAACCACCCACAGGTACAGGTGAAGCAAAGGCAGATTGATTGGATGCTACTCAACTCAAGTGAGAGTTTGACAAGGACAGTGGCCGGATGTACGTAACGTATCCCGAGGATTAGAGGCACTTGGTTGTGAGCATGGGCCTAGCAAGCTGTGATAGCATTGGATTTTGTTGTTTCTCTTGTCCGTAGTAGGACCCTGTTTTCCCATTTGAATAATGTATGACAGTGTGACTTTGTAATTTATCTTGTGGCGAGTGTAAGACAAATTTATTACTCTTCCATCTATTATGTATTGCAATGTTTATCCTATTTGTGAAACACTTAGATGCGCCTCTTTCCCCTTTTGAGGCCTCGCCCCTAAATGAGGAAAGTGTCGCATATTAGTTGTTACACAACAGTAGAAAATTCAAAAATTACATATGTGGACATTTTGGAATTGTTATGTGTTCTTTCCAACCTCATTTGAAATTCCTAGATAGTGTAGTTGTTCATGCTTCACCTCTTGCCATGATTAACAACATTTAAAAGGATTGCTTAGTTAAAACAACATTAACCGCATTTCTCTTTAATATGTAGAGTTATTTTTTTATATGTATGTTCTCCTTCTCCATTTAAAATTGCTTAATTCCATCTTCACCTTGTGCCATGACCACACATGTTAAAGAACATTTAATATTGATGAGTACATAAACGGGAGTGAGCTAAATGAATTGATTCTGAAGATTCATCATTATGCAATTAATTGTATATTGTACTTCACTTAATGTGTAGTATTTGATTATTGTGATTGTCATACCCCCATATTTAAACCGTACATGCATCATAGTTGCTTGCGCATCATGTTATGAATATGTTGTCGTGTTTATCGTGTGTTGATTGTTGTTTCCGAATTGTTTCTTCTTGATAGAGTTCTGAAACCGCTTCAGAGTGTGAGGATTCGTTCAACTACGTTGGTTCGTCTACTTCACGGATCTGTTCTTCTTCCCAGCGGGATCTCACGCAAGATTATCATTTTCCTGGATACCACTACTATCGTTGCTTTGCTAGTTGTCTCGCTTCTATCGTTATGTCTCGTTACCTACCACCTGAATGTCAAGGCTACAAATATTGCCATGAAAAGCCTCTAACCCTCCACATCCGAGCAAATCTTTGTTTGGCTACGTTAGCGCTTTCTCACCCCTTCTTATAGCGTTACTAGTTGCAGGTGCAAGTTGCTTCCCATGTGACAAAATGGATTCCTAGATATATCACAATATTATTTATATTTGATTTAATGCACATATATACTTGGTAAAAGGTGGAAGGCTTGGCCTTCTAGCTCGGTGCTTTCTTCCATCTTTGTTGTCCTAGTTACTTGTGTACCGGTGTTATGTTCCATATTTAGCACTCCTAACATGTTTGGGGTGTTAGGGGACCCCCTTGATTTTCTTTTTAGGATAAAAATCTTACGGCAAGGATCAACATTGGTACTATATTTGCCCAACATAATAATACTGATAATTAATTTGACGCATAGGGATTTAGCGCTACCTGGGTTCATTATTCAACCTAATACATGGAGGTCCAGTGCTGATGGTGCTGGTCCTAAATAGAGCCACTTGCGGGGCCACCGTGGGGAAAATCAGGGGATTTCTATCAGGCCACTATACGTAGTGCTCATCCTATTGTGCCCTAAGAAAGAGATACGCGTGGTTCCTATTGGGATCTGGCCTGCTGGGCGTTCTTGCTCGATTTGTTTTGCTCTTATCGAACATCTCGTGCACAAGGATATCGAGGATACCTCGGGCTATCTCGAGGTTGAGATTTTCTCTCCACGGCAGCTTGTGATAGTTTGTGATGGACTAGTTGGAGTACCCCTGTAGGTTAAAATATTTCGGAAACACATGCCCTCGATTATGTGGCAACTTTGAAACTTTGTTTAACACATAGTCATAGAAAACTTGCAGTAAACTTAACAAAAATATTCCAAGTGTGTAGGTACCGTGATTGTCTCTTCTCGTGAGTTCTTATCTGAGGTAGGACACGACAAGGTTATGTTTTACACGTAAGTAGGTGTTCAGGGTCACTTTGTTATCATTGTTATCTCACGTCCGTTGATGCGTAGATCACCCCCCTCTTATTCTTGTAATCGTAAGTTAGACACTCAAAGAAATTCTTAGTTGCTTGTTGTAGCCTCTCCACTTAACCATACCTCACCCATTAAGTTTGCTAGTCTTGATACCTTTGAAAATGAGTTTGCTGAGTCCCTGTGGCTCACAGATTACTTCCTTTGAAAATGAGTTCGCTAGTCTTGGTACAAGTAAAGCGATACTTCGAAATGAGTGTGATGATTGGTCTATTTGGAGTTCTTCTTCTTCTACTACTTCTTCTTCATCGATAATAGGATGGGTTCCAGGCCGGCAGCCTGGGATAGCAAAGATGGACGTCGTTTTTCGCGCTTGATTTCGTCTGTTGTTAGACCCTATCCTTCTGACTGGTGACCGAATGTATGTTTGTATTGAGATGATCATGATTAGCTTGTGGCGAGTATAAGCCAATTCCATATACTCATGTCTTGTTTACATGTACTTGTAATGATATCCATTCTTGCAAAACGATGAGATGCGCTTCTGTCCCTGTCGAGGCTCGTGCCAAAATGAGGATAGGATCGCATCATGGGCATTACATACATATGGTGGGAGGAAAACCTTTAAGCCCCTATCTTCCTCTGTGTTCGATGGATGTTCTTTGTTCTAAAAATATGCCTTGAGTATTAGCAATCATAGAAGACTATATGATAATTGAGTATGTGGAGTTCTTACTTAGACTTGATGATGCATTGAAATTGTTTGATGACTAAGAACATATGATGTTGAGTTTCATGTGAATGCATTGTTTGAACCATGACATGTGCATTAATTGCTACTCAACCAAGATGATTTATATCACAATGTTGCTGGTTATGATGCTAAAAAACCTGATTGGAATTATCATTGCTCAAACTTATATACTATGCTAGCATTCACACTTCATAAATTATTTTTTCTATCATTTACCTACTGGAGGACGAGTAGTAATTAAGTTGGGGAATGCTGATACGTCTCCAATGTATCGATAATTTATGAAGTATTCATGGCATATTCACCAACGTTTGCAATATTTTTATATGGCTTTGGTGCACTTTTTGTAATTTATTTAGAACTAACCCGTACTGGCGTTTTTTTCAGTAGAATTACCGTGGTGTTATTTTTTTGCGGAAAATGGAAGTTCTCGGAATCGCCCGAAACATTTTTATAATATATTCTGGAGGAAATAAGCAATATTGGAATAAAACTCCCATGGATTGATAAACCATAGGTCATCCACTTGAGGGAAAATTGCTAATGCCCTACAAAACTCTACGCTTGGAGGCCCAACATAGTCTAGAAGAATAAAGTTGTGTAGTAGACATCAAAAACCACGGTGTTAAACCAAGCAATTGGGTCATACTTTTTAATGTGCTTCAGAATTTTACACCTCACTCAATACATGAGCATGAACAATGGACATATCATATAGGTGGAATAGAATATGGTGGTAGGATACAAATGAGTAAAAGTGGATAAGAAAGTGTTGAATCAACTAGGTGGGCTAACAGGCTATGGAGATTCCCATCAATGTATATCAATGCGAGGAATAGGGATTGCCATGTGAAAGCACATATGCTCCATTGGTGGTTTTGATAATTCCTGAAAATATACATTGTCTCTTGGACTAACACTTTTTCCTAGTATATTTCAGGTATAGTCCACAAAGATCCTTGGCTATATGATTGTGTGGAGAAGACCCTTGATGAAGGAAGGAATAGGATTGCCTCAAGCTTCAAGCAAGAAGACTCTACCTTCTATATATGTGAGAAATCACTTTGAGTCCATAGGAAAGCCAATACTACTAAAAGGGTATTCAATATTATGATGAATTGGTTGCTCAAGTGCGTAGAGGTAGCCACCAAAAATACTCATCCATTCTCCCACAAAAATATCTCTATCCCAACCCAACCCAGAAAAATTGGTGTGACCAACAATTTCCATTCGGCCCTACTGATTTTACACTGGAAAGAACATATGCCAAACCCTACCATGTCGGTACCACCAACATTCATATCAATGCAACCAAGATTTAGTGACCAACTTTTTGTTGAGAGATTTCAAGAATCGGAATTTCCGAGTTTGAAATCGGTCTCACTGAGATTTGGGAACTGGTCTAGGTCACCGTATCGGTACCACCAAGATTCATATATCGGTCTAACCGGGAATTCAAAAGTTGCCACATTTAGTGCAACTCAGTCACACCGATATTCATTTCGGTGTCACCGAGTTGGGCAATAATGTTGTAACGGTTGCATTTCGGGAGATGCATATATATACCCCTCCACCTACCTCTCATTCGCAGAGTAAGCACTTAGAAGACACTTACACTTGCTAGATCCATTTTTTCGAGAGAGAGCTGATACTTCTCCGTCGTATCTACTTTTACAAACTCTTTTGCCTTTGTTTTGAACTCTAATTTGCATTATTTGACTGGAACTAACCCAGACTAACGCTGTTTTCAGCAGAATTGCCATGGTGTTGTTTTTGCACAGAAATAAAAGTTCTCGGAATGACTTGGAAATTTACGAGGATTTTTTATGGAATATATAAAAAATACTGGCGCAAGAATCAACCGGAGGAGTGGCGCGAGGATCCCACAAGCCCACCAGGCGCGGGCCCCCCTGGCCGCGCCTAGCAGGCTTGTGGGGACCTCAGAGCTCCACCGCCTCCAACTCCAGCTCTATTCAGTCCCTTTCGTCCGGAAAAAAATCAAGAAGAAGAGTTCATCGCATTTTATGATACGGAGGCGCCGCCACCACCTGTTCTTCCTTTGGAGGGCAGATCTAGAGTCCGTTCTAGGCTCCGGAGAGGGGAGATCGTCGCCATCGTCATCACCAACCTTCATCGCCAATTCCATGGTGCTCATCACCGTTCGTGAGTAATCTCATCATAGTCTTGCTGGACGGTGATGGGTTGGATGAGATCTATCATGTAATCGTGTTAGTTTTGATGGGGATTGATCCCTAGTTTCCACTATGTTTTGAGATTGATGTTGCTACTACTTTGCCATGCTTAATGCTTGTCACTAGGGACCGAGTGCCATGATTTCAGATCTGAAGCTATTATGTTCTCGTCAATATATGTGTGTTCTGGATCCTATCTTGCAAGTTCCAATCACCTACTATGTGTTATGACCCGGCAACCCCGGAGTGACAATAGCCGGAACCACTCCCGGAGATGACCATAGTATGAGGAGTTCATGTCTTCACTAAGCGCTAATGATTTGTTCCGGTTCTCTATTAAAAGGAGAACCTTAATATCCCATAGTTTCCATTAGGACCCCGCTGCCACGGGAGGGATGGACAATATATGTCATGCAAGTTCTTTTCCCTAAGCACGTATGACTACATACCGAATGCATGCCTATATTACATTGACGAACGGGAGCTAGTTACTTATCTCTCCGTGTTATAACTGTTGCATGATGAATATCATCCGCAAAATTATCCATCACCGATCCAATGCCTATGAGTTTTTCCTACTGGTCCTTGCTACGTTACTTTGCCGCTACTGCTGTCAGTGCTTCTATTATTACTGTGTCGCTACCGCTGTCACTGCTGCTACTGTTACCGTTGCTATTGTTGCTATCACACTACTTTGCTACTGACACTACAAGGAAAAGGCCTGCTAGTGGCGCACCTATTTTGGCTACTAAAGGCGCACTATAGGTGCGCCACTAGCATCACGCCATTAGATTTTTTTTACTAATGGCGCACCACAGGTGCGCCATTAGTATCTGGTATACTAATGGCGCACCAGGCAGTGCGCCATTAGTATAGCTCATGGTGCGCCATTAGTATGCCTCCCAAGTGCGCCATTCGTATGCCTCCCAGGTGCGCCATTAGTATGCCTCCCAGGTGCGCCATTAGTATGCCTCCCAGGTGCGCCATTAGTATGCCTCCCAGGTGCGCCATTAGTATGTCTCCCAGGTGCGCCATTAGTATAGCTCAAGGTGTGCCATTAATATAGCTCATGGTGCGCCACAAGTTGTACTACCAGCTCTAAAAATATTCAATTATTATCCTCACATGCACAAGAAGGTTCAAGATAAACACATATTACACCACAATAAATATATGTATATAAACATGCACATACATTGAACGCAAGTTGACAAACAAATTAACCTAGAGGAAGCATAATTATCCATCACCGATCCAATGCCTACGAGTCTTTTCCTACTGGTCCTTGCTACGTTACTTTGCTGCTACTGCTGTCACCGCTGCTACTATTATTGTTGCTATTGTTGCTATCACACTACTTTGCTACTGATACTTTGCTACAGATACTAAGACTTTCAGGTGTGGTTGAATTGACAACTCAACTGCTAATACTCAAGAATATTGTTTGGCTTCCCGTTGTGTCAAATCAACAAATTTGGGTTGAATACTCTACCCTCGAAAACTGTTGCGATCCCCTATACTTTTGGGTTATCAAGACTATTTTCTGGCGCCGTTGCCGGGGAGGCATAATAGTATTCTCTGAGTCACTTAGGATTTACGTTTGCTAATCACTATGAGGAATCCTAAAGATCCAAAAACTAAAGTATTGCCCTCAACTACGAGGACAGGTAAGGAACTGCCATCTAGTTCTGCAATTGATTCAACTTCAGTTATGAGTAAGTATGCGACACCACCTCCTGCTAGAAATTTTGATGTGTCGCCTGTGCTTGATGATGCTACTTCTGCTGTCCATGATGCTTGTGATGATGCTTTGCTTGATACTGCTTTGCCACTAGGTGCATTCCTTGATGCACAAATTGCTAGAGTTGCTGCTAGATGTGATGATACTTGTGAAACTGCTGAGATTATTGAAGTAGAACCTGCTATTTCTCCTGTTAGAACCAGCTCTCCTAGATATGATTTGCCTCATATGCCTGAGGGTTATGTTATTGAGGGAGAGATAGCTGAGGAATTTCTTTCTTGTAAGGATAGCTATGATGTTGAGAAATTACTGCACAAGTGGAAAGAAAAATCTTTGAACGCTAGGATGAAATACGACCCAAAGTTTGCTACTTCGCCTATCTTTGTGACCGATAAGGATTATGAATTCTCTGTCGACCCTGAGTTAATCACTCTGGTCGAATCTGATCCCTTTCATGGTTATGAGTCTGAAACGGTTGTAGCACATCTTACCAAACTGCACGATATAGCCACCCTATTCACGAGTGAGGAAAAGATCCACCACTACTATATCCTCAAGCTATTTCCTTTCTCACTAAAGGATGATGCTAAGACTTGGTTCGCTTCTCTTGCTCCTGGTTGTGTGCATAGCCCCCAGGATCTGATCTACTACTTCTCTGAGAAATATTTTCCTGCCCATAACAAGCAAGTTGCCTTGCAGGAAATATACAACTTTGCGCAAGTTGAAGAAGAGAGTCTCCCACAAGCTTGGGGGGGGCTCGTCCAGCTACTGAATGCTTTGCCTGATCACCCTCTTGAAAAGAATGAAATACTTGATATCTTCTATAATGGACTAACCGATGCTTCTAAGGACCACCTAGATAGTTGTGCCGGTTGTGTTTTTAGGGAACGAACTGTGGAACAAGGTGAGATCCTATTGAATAATATCTTGTGCAATGAGAATGCTTGGACTATTCCCGAACCACCTCCAAAGACAACTCCTAAGAAAAGAGGTATTCTATTCCTCGGTCCTGAAGATATGCAAGAAGCTAAGAAATCTATGAAAGAGGAAGGCATTAAATCTGAAGATGTCAAAAATCTACCACCTATCGAAGAGATCCATGGTCTTGATAACCCAATACAGGTAGTAGAGGTAAATTCTCTTATGACAGTGACATTCATTTTGATAAACCTGCTAGCTTATGCTTGGATGAATTTGATAACTTTGTTGCCAAACAACAAAGTTTCAATGATTATGTCAGCAGACAATTGGAACAGAATGCTCGCATGCTTAGTCATTTAAGTGCTTGTGTGGACAGAAACGTCAATGATCTTAAGCTCTTGAGTAAACATGCCACTATGGTTACTACTCAAGTAGAACAAGTACTTAAGGCTCAAAATGACTTGCTCAATGAGTTGAATGACTATTCTGTCAGAGTCGTCACTAGAGGCGGTAGAATGACCCAGGAACCCTTATATCCTGAGGTTCATCCTAAGAGAATTGAACAAGATTCTCAAGGAGTTAGCACTAATGCACCTAGTCATCCGAGGAAGAAGAAGAAAGATGATAGGAATTTGCACGCTAGCAACCCTGTTGCTGCTACACCTGAGAATCCAAATGATATCTCTGTTTCCGATGCCGAAACACAATCTCGTGATGAACATGAGCCTAATGATAATATCGATAGTGGTGTTCATGATGATGCTCAACCTAGCAATGAAAAGGATGTCGAGATTGGACCTATTGGTCTTGATAACCCACATCCTAAGAATAAGAGATACGATAAGAACGACTTCACTGCTAGGAAGCATGGTAAAGAAAGGGAACCATGGGTTCAGAAACCCATGCCGTTTCCTCCCAAACCATCCAAGACAAAGGATGATGAGAATTTTGAGCGATTTGTTTAGATGATCAGACCTGTCTTTCTGCATATGCGTTTGACAGATATGCTCAAAATGTTTGCGTATGCTAAGTACATGAAGGATATTGTGACTAATAAGAGGAGGATACCTGAGGTTGAGATTTCCAACATGCTCGCTAATTATACATTCAAGGGTGGAACTCCTAAGAAACTAGGTGATCCCGGAGTGCCCACTATACCTTCCTCCATTAAAGGAAACTACGTTAGAACTGCTTTATGCGACCATGGAGCCGGTGTTAGTGTTATCCCCCTCTCTCTCTTTATCGTAGACTTGAACTGGATAAGTTGACACCCACTGAAATCTCTCTGCAAATGGACGACAAATCCACTGCTTTCCTTATCGGCATTTGCGAGGATGTGCCTGTTGTGGTTGCTAACGTCACTATCTTAACAGACTTTGTTATTCTGGATATTCCCAAGGATGATGCCATGACGGTCATCCTTGGAAGATCTTTCTAAACACTCCAGGGGCTGTTATTGATTGCAACAAAGGCAATGTCACTTTCCATGTCGACGGTAATGAGCATACGGTGCATTTTCCAAAGAAACAATATCGAGTACACTGCATCAATGATATTGAAAAAACTTCATCGATTCTTATTGGGAGCTTTGAATGCCCTATACCTACTTTTAAGATGAAGTATGACTCGCTTGTTGGTGATATGCACATTCCCATTGAGGTAACTTAGTGACTATTCGAAAATTCTCCATTACTTTTTCATGCGATTCAAAAAAGTTTGTCAAGGAGACTTGATCAACCTCATTGACGGATTTCTTTCGATGACCATTGGATGGATGAATCGAGGAGTCACAAACCTCTGTTTCAAGCTTTCACCTTCGGTTGCTTAGAAGAAAATTGATAGATTTAGCTTTAGTTTTTCCTGTTTTCTGTTTTTTGTTTCCCCTAGAAAAGTGTCCCGAAAATAAAAGTTCTCCGAATGCCGTGAAAATCAAATATGATTTTTTCTGGAATTTTTGAAAAATTCTGAGACGGAGAGCTAGTCAAGGAGATGCACCAGTGGGCCACAAGCCCTAGAGGCGCGTGCACCCCCCCTGGCCGCGCCTACCAGGCTTGTGGGGCCCACATGTCCCCCTCCACTTATTCCAGCTCCCATCTCCTTCTCCTACCTCCAGAAAAAATCATTTCGCAACTCAAACCCGTGTTCTTGCTCTTCTTGCTGCGATTTTCGATCTCCTTGTGCAAAGCCCCATTCACCAAACTATTTTGGGGAAACTGCTCCTTGGTATGTGACTCCTCCGTTGGTCGAATTAGTTTTTTCTCTAGTGCCTTATACGTCGCCTATTTTTGCTGCCTTGGTGACCCTGTTCTTGAGCTTTGCATGCTAATTTTAGCTAGTCCCAAGTAGTTTGGATGCGTAATATGGCCTCTAGGCACTTGTCGGAGTAGTTGCTATGAGTTTCGTTGAGCCTACTTCACTTTTCCATAGAGTCACTAAAAATTTCAGAAATTTTAAGAGATAGAAATAGGAAAAGATGAGGAGGTTCTTAAGACGCTCTTCAAGCCGTGACACCAAGGATGATGAACATGAGAAGAAGAAACCCAAGTATCCGGTCCCCCGAGTTGCAGAAGTTCGAGCGTGCGAGTGGCCAAGCGATGTGTTCTTACGCGCCGCCGGACTTTATGAGGACTTTTACTACTTGGTGGAGAACGTAGGCCTTACTGCCTTCGTTGACGAAATGTGTCCGCGATACCTCCTCCTCACTAATATTTTCGTGCAAAGCTTTTACTTCTATCCAAGGAAGAGTCCTCCTATGGTCGAGTTCAAGTTATATGATATCCCCCAGCGTATGTCACTTCTGGATTTTTGCAATGTTTGCAAATTACCTTATGTTGGGGATATTCATGAACCTCGTCCATGGGACTTGGAGGCTTTGATAGATACTATTGCTGTAGGAGAGGAGAGAGGAGTGTCTTGCGCTAGAGTTGCTAGCATACATTTTCCCGTGCTTCGGTACTTCTCATTATTCATGGGAAAATGTTTGATTGGCCGTGGGAAAGCTGGGACCCTTAGCTCCCCAGATCTTGCGGTTTTGCATGAAGCCCTTTATAACGATAAAACTTATAGCTTGGGCGCTATAGTAGCTCGACGGTTGAACACGAACCGTTCTAAAGGGGTTGTTTATGGAGGTATCTATGCTACCCGTCTTGCTAGACATTTTGAGATACCTATTAGACTGCACGAGGAAGAAGAGGTTCTTCTTCCCGAGAGATATCTAGATTATGATAGCATGGTTCGCCATGACATTCTTGATAAAGATATAAATAAGAGGATGATTTATAACCTGGTATATAGTCAGGGTACTCGTGAGACTATTACTTTGCCTGCTCCTTCTTTGTTCAATCTTCATCTAGGAACGTACATTATTATGCCCTCGGACATCTACGCATATTGTGGCATAGCACCACCACAGGCACCCGTGCCCGAGCTACCAGTCGAGTATCAGACGCCAGTTTATCAGTGGGAGCCAAAGGAGCTCACACACCAGTGGCACCCTGAGTACACTTCAGAGTACCCCGAAGACGGTTATTTCCCTCCTTGGGAGTAGACCAACTTAGGCCAAAATCCTAAGCTTGGGGGAGTACGTGTTTCTCACCGACTTTATATTCTTGCTTACGCTTTCACTTTGTTAGTCAGTGTTCACACTTTCCCACTGTATCATCCATGCTAGTTTATTTCTTTTTCTCATTTTCTTCTCATGTGTTTGTCTAGTTTGAGAAAACCCAAAAAGACTTTTTGTTCTTCTTTTGCTTGTTGGGAGCTTTCCCGTGTAAATAGTTTTCTTTTTCTTTGGGTCATGGTAGAAGACCATGTTTACAATGTTTAGTGGCTCTCGCATGCATATCTGTTTATCTGTCAAAGAGCCATATTACTTTGTCTTCTCCTTTGTGTTTGCTTGCATATTCTAGGATAGTCCAATGCACGAGCACTCTTATTATTGTTCACATCGTTTGGTCGTGCAAGTGAAAGGCAATAATGAGAATATATGATGAAGAGACTGAGCCTGGAAAAGCTGGTATGAACTCAATCTATTTTGTTTTTGTAAATACGACTAGCTCATCATTCCCAATTCAGCTTTGTTGTGAGAGAAACATGTTTGCAATGACAACTTAGAGATCATAGTTTATGATGCCATGCTTAATTAGCTAGGAGCTTATAATGGTTTGTCTTGGATGCCAACATGAATCTCGAGATGATTATGATGTAGTATCATAGGATGGTATAGTCCTTTGAATGATTCAAGTGGCTTGACTTGGCGCATGTTTACGCATGTAGTTGAAACAAATCAACATAGCCTCTATGATATTCATGTTCATGGTGATTTATGTCCTACTCATGCTTGCACTCAATGTTTGTTAATCTCAATGCATATTGATAACTGTTGTCGCTCTCTAGTTGGTCGCTTCCCAGTCTTTTGCTAGCCTTCACTTGTACTAAGAGGGAATACTGCTTGTGCATCCACGTCCACAAACCCAAAGTTGTTCCATATGAGTCCACCATACTTACCTATATGCGGTATCTACCTGCCGTTCCAAATAAATTTGCATGTGCCACTCTCTAAACCTTCAAGAAATAATATGTTTTGCATGCCCGAACCAATCATGTGGTGACAAGGGGCAATCAGTATGTTAGATGCTAGGCGTATTATCCTTGATATGTGTTTATTCACTATCAGTCACGAGAAAGGGGCTGGTAATTGGAATTCCCAGTTCCATGCTCAAATCGAAAAGATAATTGCAAACAAAACTCCCCCTAGATTGATGTTGGTATGGACGGCACCCGAGTATTCGTCTAGCCGTGGAGTGTGATTGATCGGTGGTGGGGGAGTCAAAACTTTACTTTTTTGTTTGGGAACCGCCTATAGTATGTGTAGCATGGAAGATGGGGAAAACTCTTGGTCATTGCATTGACAATGAAGGCATGCCACCCAAAATTAGTACCTTTGTTTTAAAAGCTTGAGCTCTGGCACCTCTGCAAATCAATGCTTTCCTCTGGGAAGGGCCTATCTATTTATGTTCCTGTTGAGTCATCCACTTCTTATAAAAGCACCAGTTAGAGAGCACCTCTGTCATTTTTATGCTTTGCTTTTAATTATTATTGAGTATGACTATGACTGGATCTTTTTTCCATTAATTACAATGTTCAGTCAGCCCTTGGTCTTTGAAGGAGCTCCGCATTTATGTTTTGCAGTCTTAGAAAGAGCTAGCGAGATACCATCTGTTCATATTGCTTCATGATTGTTTTGATTGAAGTGTTGACATTTGAAACTCATTAATATTGCTCGCTAGTTGATTATGCCAATGATATGAGTTTGCCATGAGACCTAAGTGTCATTGCTTATGTGGTTTTCTTATGATCTTGCTCAAAATCTGAATATGAGTTGGACATAATTGCAACAACAAGATCAAACAGAGTTCGTAAAAGTTTTTCTTTTGTCTCTTTCAGTTTGTCAATTGAATTGCTTGAGGACAAGCAAGGCTTTAAGCTTGGGGGAGTTGATACGTCTCCGTCGTATCTAATTTTCCAAACTCTTTTGCCCTTGTTTTGGACTCTAATTTGCACGATTTGAATGGAACTAACCCGGACTAACGCTGTTTTCAGCAGAATTGCCATGGTGTTATTTTGCGCAGAAATAAAAGTTCTAGGAATGACCTGGAAATTTATGATGATTCTTTGTGGAATATATAAAAAATACTAGCGCAGGAATCAACCGGAAGAGTGGAGCGAGGAGCCTACAAGCCCACCAGGCGCAGCCCCCCCTGGTCGCGCCTAGCAGGCTTGTGGGGCCCTGAGAGCTCCACCGCCTCCTACTCCAGCTCTATTTAGTCCCTTTCGTCCGCAAAAAAATCAAGGAGAAGAGTTCATCATGTTTTACGATACGGAGGCGCCACCACCACCTGTTCTTCCTCTGGAGGGCAGATCTGGAGTCTGTTCTAGGCTCCGGAGAGGGGAGATCGTCGACATCGTCATCACCAACCTTCCTTCATCGCCAATTCCATGATGCTCTTCACCGTTCGTGAGTAATCTCATCGTAGGCTTGCTGGACGGTGATGGGTTGGATGAGATCTATCATGTACTCGAGTTAGTTTTGATGGGGATTGATCCCTAGTATCCACTATGTTCTGAGATTGATGTTGCTACTACTTTGCCATGCTTAATGCTTGTCAGTAGGGCCCGAGTGCCATGATTTCAGATCTGAACCTATTATGTTCTCGTCAATATATGTGTGTTCTTGATCCTATCTTGCAAGTTGGAGTCACCTACTATGTGTTATGACCCGGCAACCCCGGAGTGGCAATAGCCGGAACCACTCCCGGAGATGACCATAGTATGAGGAGTTCATGTATTCACTAAACGCTAATGCTTTGTTCCGGTTCTCTATTAAAAGGAGAACCTTAATATCCCGTAGTTTCCATTAGGACCCCGCTGCCACGGGAGGGATGGACAATAGATGTCATGCAAGTTCTTTTCCCTAAGCACGTATGACTACATACGGAATGCATGCCTACATTACATTGACGAACAGGAGCTAGTTACTTATATCTCTGTGTTATAACTATTGCATGATGAATATCATCCGGCATAATTATCCATCACCGATCCAATGCCTATGAGTTTTTCCTACTAGTCCTTGGTACGTTACGTTTCCGCTACTACTGTCATTGTTGCTACTGTTACCGTTGCTACTGTTGCTATCACACTAATTTGCTACTGATACTTTGCTGCAGATACTAAGAATTTCAGGTGTGGTTGAATTGACAACTCAACTGCTAATACTCGAGAATATTCTTTGGCTTCCCCTTGTGTCGAATCAACAAATTTGGGTTGAATAGTCTACCCTCGAAAACTATTGCGATCCCCTATACTTGTGGGTTATCAAGAGCCACCTACTCATGTGTTGAGATCAAGAGATTCCATTCCAACCATTTGAACCTTGATTTCAAGCCTCCCCAGGTTTCTTTCCATAAGATCAATCTGTCCTACCCCTGCCTAATCTGAGAGAGGGTAATTGAGTGTTGAGGAGACTATCTTTTGAAGCACAAGAGTAAGGAGTTTATCGTTCTACCGCATCTATTACCTTTTGGAGGGTGGTGCCTCCTAGATTGGTTCGGTATTGTTTGGGAGCCTCCTACTTCATTTTGTGGAGTTGAACCATGAAGTTTGTATGGGCAAGGATATCGCCTACTTCGTGAAGATCTACCATGAGTGAGGCTAGTTGTGTGTGGACGGAAGCGGTGGTGGAATAGACAAGGCCGCTTCTTCGTGGACCACTTGTGGATGGAGCCCTCCATGGACTCTCGTAGCCATTACCGTCCGTGGATTGAAGTCTCCACTAACATGGACGTACGATAGTGCCACCTAACGAAACCATGCCACAAATCGCCATGTCAACTTTTTCGTGTTTGATCTTCCTAAACTCTACTCCTTACTACATGTGCAAATTCTTTACTTTCCGCTGCCATATTTGCTGACTAGCATGTGTAGGGTGCACTACACTTGTTAGTAATGCAAAAATCTACCAACCATTAAATTAGGGAAAAGGCTAGGATTGTAATTTACGCTAGTAGTCTACTCACCCCCCTCTAGACATCTCTTCTATCGATCCCACACCATGTAACACGTGCACTAGAGCTGCAAGTGTATGAAATCTCAACGGAAGCTAAGTGGGTGTGCATCCAACTTGCTTGCCCATGAATACCTCGGGCATTTGACGAATCCCGTCATCAGAATATACAAGCCAACTTCTATAATGATAAAGTTAACACTAGCATATGAAAATGACAAAACATGAGAATCTCTATATGAAAAACATGGTGCTTTCACAAAGCACAAGTGCGGAAAAGGAGGTAGTAGCACTATCCCTAATCTATTTTCTCACATTTATTTATTAATTTTATTTTTCCTTTTTCATATTTTTTCCTTTTTTCTTTCGTTTTTATTTTCTTTATTTTTCATCTCGAGTCTCATTCCGACTTGTGAGGGAATCATTGTCTCCATCATACTTTCCTCACTAAGACAGTGCTCTAATAATGATAAGCATCACACTCCTATCTACTTACAACTCGATATGAAAAACTACTAAACAAGATGACTCTTTATGAATGCCTCTGGAAGTGTACTAGGATGTGCATTCATCTAGCATAACATGTAAACAATGATGAACGGTGTCTATGCCACAAATTCTACGCAGCTACATGATCATGATAGCAATATGATGATGAACACACTAGTCAAGAGATGTAACAGTGGAAGATGGAAATATATCTCAGAATGTCTATGGAAATGCCATGATAGGTAGGTATGGTCACTGTATTGAGGAAGATATAAGGTGTCTTATGTGGAACATAGCAGATCATGCCACGGGATTTGGATGCACTCACAAAATTCACACCGATCCTTGAGGTGAGAATGGCAAATGCATGGTACCAAGGAGGCTAGGAAATATGAAAAGGTGAAAATGCAAACATCCATGGGTTCACATTGGTCATAAAGAACTAACACTACTGGAAAACAGTTTTTTGCCATCCGCCAAATATTTATTGCAATGCTTTATTAGCTCTATCATAGCAAATTACTACTTGCATGCCCCTCGGGACGAGGGTGGTAGGAGTTAACCATCGCACACTGATACGTCTCCAACGTATCTATAATTTTTTATTGTTCCATGATATTATATTATCAACTTGGGATGTCTTATATGCATTCATATGCCATTTTATATCATTTTTGGGACTAACTTATTAACTCAGTGCCCAGTGCCAGTTTCTGTTTTTTCCGTGTTTTTGACCTTTTTCCGAAAAGAATATTAAATGGAGTCAAAACGGAATAAAACCTGCGGGATGATTTTTTCCATAACAGAAGATACACAGAGGACTTGAGAACCAAGGCAGGAGGTCTCGGGGGAGGTCACGAGCCCCCTAGGCGCGCCCTAGGGGGGCGCGCCTAGGAGGCTCGTGGCTCCCCCGTGGCTCCTTGGCCCTACCTATTTCTCCTATAAATTCCCAAAAATCCCGAAACCAACAGAGAGAGCCACGAAAATACTTTTCCGCCACCCCTACCTTCTGTCTCCGCGAGATCCCATCTGGGGACCGTTCTGGTGCCCTATCGGAGGGGGATTCAGACATGGAGGGCTTTTTCATCAACACCATTGCCTCTCCGATGATGCGTGAGTAGTTCACCACAGACCTTCGGGTCCATAGCTAGTAGCAAGATTGCTTGTTCTCTCTCTTGGATCTTCAATACAAAGTTCTCCATGATCTTCATGGAGATCTATCCAATGTAACTTTCTTTTGCGGTTTGTTTGTCGAGATCCGATGGCTTGTTTGTTGAGTCTCCTATTCTTTCTTATATTCATGATTTCGTATCCTTGTAATTCTCTTCGAGTTATGGGTTTCGTTTGGCCAACTTGATCTATAATTCTTGCAATGGGAGAAGTGCTTGGTTTTGGGTTCATACCATGCGGTGTCCTCACCTAGTGACAGAAGGGGTAGCGAGGCACGCATCATGTTGTTGCCATCAAGGGTAAAAAGACGGGGTTTATATCATATTGCATGAATTTATCCCTCTACATCATGTCATCTTGCTTAAGGCGTTGCTCCGTTTGTTATGAACTTAATACACTACATGCATGCTGGATAGCGGTCGATGTGTGGAGTAATAGTAGTAGATGCAGACAGTATCGGTGTACTTGTCTGGGACGTGATGCCTATATGTATGATCATTTCCTTAGATATCGTCATGACTTTGCGCGATTCTATCAATTGCTCGACAGTAATTCGTTCACCCACGATTATACTTGTTATCATGAGAGAAGCCTCTAGTGAACACTATGGCCCCCGGGTCTATTTTTCACATCATATATTCAGATCTACATACAAAAATACCTTTCCGCACTTTTATCTATTTACCTTTCATCACTATCACATCTCACCTTGCAAATAATCGTGAAGGGATTGACAACCCCTTTATCGCGTTGGGTGCAAGTTTGTTTGTTTTTGCGAAGGTTCATTGGTGCCTCATCTTGATACTCCTACTGGATTGATACCTTGGTTCTCAAACTAAGGGAAATAATTATCTCTACTTTGCTGCATCACCCTTTCCTCTTCAAGGGAAAAACCAATGCAAGCTCAAGAAGTAGCAAGAAGAATTTCTGGCGCCGTTGCCGGGGAGTATTCAAGTGAAGCATATCTACCAAGTACTTATCGCAAACTCACCTCTGGCATTTACATTATTTGCTATTTTCCTTTCGTTTTCCTCTCCCCCACTTCTAAAAAACAAAATTTACAAAAATATTTGCCTTTTTCGTTCGCCCTTTCTTTCACTTGCTTTCTGTTTGCTTGTGTGGGTTAGTCTACTCATCCTTATGGCTAGCCCTATCGCTACGATCGTTACTCCCGAGAGCGAAGTTTTTAATTTTAAACAAAATGAGGGAGAAAACTTAAAAGATGCTTGGTATGGAATTTGCAATGCTCAGAATAGATCTACTCGTAAGCAATCTACTACTGTTCTACTTCGCTATTTTTATGTGGGTATTTCCCCTTGGAATAGGTATGTTCTTGACACCATCGTAGGCGGAAATTTCTTGGGTAGCCATACCGTTGATTCTTATGGTGCTTTAATAAATTTGGTAGGCTCACCCCCGCTCATGGTTAATGGAACTACTTTAATTTTGGAACATGTGGTGCGTAGGCTGGATATTATCGAAAAGAAAGTTGCTACGATAGAACTCATTGAAAATTTTGATAAAGAGATCCACAATCAAATCACTCAATATGGATCCAAGGTGGGAATGACTTTGAAAATTTTAAAGGAGAAGGAACCCATAGTTAACAAAAAAATAGATCATGATTCCTCTAGAATTGGCAAACTAGAGGATATTATAACCAACTTGGGTTCCGCTTTTGCTGCTGTTCAGAACACTCCAAATTTTGCCCACAATAAGGCCACTAAGCTTGTTTACATTCCTAAAAACAATGGTGAACCATCTAGTAAGAGAGACGAAGATCTTAAAATGTTGAGTGTTCACCCTATGAGTGGTTTGAGCACTAAAGATGACGATACTTGATTCTATTGCCTTATGCCTAGCTAAGGGCGTTAAACGATAGCGCTTGTTGGGAGGCAACCCGATGAATAAATTTATTTTTGCTTTTCACGTTCTGTTTGGTTGAGTCCACACCATCATGATTCTGTTATGATTGTGTTTGTTATGTTTTAATTAGTGTTTGTGCCAAGTAGAACCTTTATGATTAGTTTTAGTGATAGTTGTTTAATCATGCTGAAAAAGACAGAAACTTTGTGGTCACGAAATTACTTTTAGTTCCTATCCAGAAAGAGCTTTTGAGTTGATTATTTTAAGGCTGATTTACAAATTGCCCTAATTGTCATAAATTTTCAGAAATTTTGGGATAGCGGAGGTATACAATATATACAAATTGCTATAGACTGGTCTATTTTTGACAGATTCTCTTTTTGTTGTGTTGATTACTTATTTTGATGAAACTATGGTTAGTATTGGGGGGTACGAGCCATGGAGAAGTGAGAATATAGTAATATAACATCAATCTAAATAGAAATTAAATTTACTACAATACCTAAAAAGTTGGTGGTTTTTTTTCTTATGCTAATGATATCACGAGTTTCTGTTTAAGTTTTGTGTTGTGAAGTTTTCAAGTTTTGGGTGATGTTCTTATGGACAATGAAATAAAGAGTCGAATGAGCCTAAGATTTGGGATGCCCAAGTCATCCCAAGCCAAATTCAAGGACACCAAAAAGCCAAAGCTTGGGGATGCACCGGGAAGGCATCCCCTCTTTCGTCTTCAATCCATCGGTAACGTTACTTGGAGCCATATTTTTTATTTACCACATGATATGTGTTTTGCTTGGAGCGTCGTCTATTATAGGAGTCTTTGCTTTTTGTTTTATCACAATCATCCTTGCTGCACACCTTTTTGAGAGGAACATGCACTCATCGTGAATTTGCTAGAATACTCAATGAGCTTCACTTATATCTTTTGAGCTAGGCAATTTAGTTCCTATGAACTTCACTTATATCTTTTGAGCTAGATAATTTTGCTCTAGTGCTTCACTTAAATCTTTTTAGAGTACGGCGGTATCATATTTTGTAGAAACAAAAACTCTTGATCTTCACTTATATCATTTTGAGAGTGCTCTCTCTAAGTAACTTGGAAATTGGCGTGTGCTATGAAATTAGTCCTAAATATGATAGGCATCCAAAGAGGATATAATAAAAACTTTCATATTCAAGTGCATTGATTAGTAAGAGAAGTTTGATTCCACACAATTAGATTTGAGATATGTATATGGTAATGTTAGAGTCATGTTAGTAGGGTGTTGTGAATCTAGAAATACTTGTGTTGAGATTTGTGATTCCCGTAGCATGCATGTATGGTGAACCGCTATGTTAGGAAGTCGGAGCATAATTGATTTTTTGATTATCATCCTTTGTGTGGCGGTCGGGATCGCGGGATGGTTAACACCTACCAACCCTTCCCCTAGGAGTATGCGTTTAGCACTTTGTTTCGATTACTAATAAAACTTTCGCAATAAGTATATGAGTTGTTCATGACTAATGTGAGTCCATGGTATAGATCCACTCTCACCTTCCACCATTGCTAGCCTCTCTAGTGCCGCGCAACTTTCGCCGGTGCACAAACCCACCATATACCTTCCTCAAAACAACCACCATATCTACCTATTATGGCATTTTCATAGCCATTCCGAGATATATTGCCATGCAACTTCCACCGTTGCGTCATGACATGTGACATCACTTTCATATTGCCATTGCATGATCGTAAGATAGCTAGTGATATGTTTCAATGTCATACGCTAAGCTAGATCGTTGCACATCCCGGTACACTATCGGAGGCATTTCATTTAGTCATTATTGTTCTAAGTATTGAGTTGTAAGTAAATAAAAGTGTGATGATCATCATTATTAGAGCATTGTCCCATGTGAGGAAATTAAAAAAAGGCCAAAGATGCCCACCAAAAAAATTAATTGAAAAAAAGAGGCCAAAGAGCCCAAACAAAAAAATGATGAGAGAAAAAGAGAGAAGGGACAATGCTACTATATTTTTCCACACTTGTGCTTCAAAATAGCACCATGTTCTTCATGATAGAGAGTCTATTGTTTCGTCACTTTCATATACTAGTGGGAATTTCCATTATATAACTTGGCTTATATATTCCAATGATGGGCTTCCTCAAAATTTCCCTAGGTCTTCGTGAGCAAGCAAGTTGGGTGCACACCCACTAGTCTTCTTTTTTAGCTTTCATACACTTATAGCTCTAGTGCATCCGTTGCGTGGCAATCCCTACTCATTCACATTGATATCTATTGATGGGTATCTCCATAGCCCATTGATACGTCGAGTCGATGTGATCATCTCCTCCTTTTTTCCTCACAACCTCCACCACACTCTATTCCACCTATAGTGCTATATCCATGGCTCACGCTCATGTATTGCGTGAGAGTTGAAAAATGTTGAGAAAGTAAGAGTGCGAAAACAATTACTTGACCAATACCGGGACTGTGCATGATTTAAATTTGTTGTGTGGGGATGATGGAGCATAGCCAGACTATATGATTTTGTAGGGATAACTTTCTTTGCCCTTGTTATTTCAAAAGTTCATGATTACTTCGCTAGTATGCTTGAAGTATTATTGTTTGCATGTCAATATTAAACTATTTTTTAGAATCTTACGGATCTGAAAATTCATGCCACAATAAAGAAGTTACAAAGAACAAATATGTTGGGTAGCATTCCACATCAAAAATTCGGTCTTTATCACTTCCCTACTCGAGGACGAGCAGGAGTTAAGCTTGGGGATGCTTGATACGTCTCCAACATATCTATAATTTTTGATTGTTCCATGCTATTATATTATCAACTTGGCATGTTTTATATGCATTCATATGCCATTTTATATCATTTTTGGGACTAACTTATTAACTCAGCGCCTAGTGCCAGTTTCTGTTTTTTCCGTGTTTTTGACCTTTTTCAGAAAAGAATAATAAACGGAGTCCAAATGGAATAAAACTTGCGGGATGATTTTTTCCATATAACAGAAGATACACAGAGGACTTGAGAACTAAGGAAGGAGGTCTCGGGGGAGTTCACGAGCCCCCTAGGCGCGCCCTAGGGGGGCCGCGCCTAGCAGGATCGTGGGCCGCCCTTGGCTCATTTGCCCTACCTCTTTCGCCTATAAATTCCCAAAAATCCCGAAACCAACAGAGAGAGCCACGAAAATACTTTTCCGCCGCCACAAGCTTCTGTCTCCGCGAGATCCCATCTGGGGACTGTTCTGGTGCCCTGCCGGAGGGGGATTCGGACACGGAGGGCTTATTCATCAACACCATTGCCTCTCCGATGATGCGTGAGTAGCTCACCACAGACCTTCGGGTCCATAGCTAGTAGCTAGATGGCTTCTTCTCTCTCTTGGATCTTCAATACAAAGTTCTCCATGATCTTCATGGAGATCTATCCGATGTAACTTTCTTTTGCGGTGTGTTTGTCAAGATCCAATGAATTGTGGATTTATGATCAGATTATCTATGAATATTATTTGAGTCTCCTCTTCTTTCTTATATGCATGATTTCGTATCCTTGTAATTATCTTTGAGTTATGGGTTTCGTTTGGCCAACTTGATCTATAATTCTTGCAATGGGAGAAGTGCTTGGTTTTGGGTTCATACCGTGTAGTGTCCTCACCTTGTGACAGAAGGGTAGCGAGGCACGCATCGTGTTGTTGCCATCAAGGGTAAAAAGATGGGGTTTATATCATATCTCATGAATTTATCCCTCTACATCATGTCATCTTGCTTAAGGCATTTCTCCGTTTGTTATGAACTTAATACACTAGATGCATGCTGGATAGCGGTCCATGTGTGGAGTAATAGTAGTAGATGCAGACAGTATCTGTCTACTTGTCTCGGACGTGATGCCTATATGTATGATCATTGCCTTAGATATCGTCATGACTTTGCACGATTCTATCAATTGCTCGACAGTAATTCGTTCACCCACCGTAATACTTGTTATCATGAGAGAAGCCTCTAGTGAACACTATGGCCCCCGGGTCTATTTTACACATCACATATTCAGATCTACATACAAAAATACCTTGCTGCACTTTTATCTATTTACCTTTCATCACTATCATATCTCACCTTGCAAATAATCGTGAAGGGATTGAAAACCCCTTTATCGCGTTGGGTGCAAGTTTGTTTGTTTTTGCGCAGGTTCATTGGTGCCTCATCTTGATACTCCTACTGGATTGATACCTTGGTTCTGAAACTCAGGGAAATACTTATCTCTAATTTGATGCATCACCCTTTCCTCTTCAAGAGAAAAACAAATGCAAGCTCAAGAAGTAGCACACACCCCCGACTTAAATAGCACTAGGATTACAATGAGGAATAAGAATGCTCACACATCATCACCATGTCATAACCAATATTTAGATGAACAACAAGTTAACACCCTTTAATTATTGATATTTCTACTAACCAACAACCATGTACTCATGCCCTTTCATATTACCGCATCAACATCATTAACCCACAATTTCTCTTTTGTGTACTACATGAAAAAATTTATTATATCAACCTTGAATATCTGTCTTTTTTGGACTAGTCTTATAATCGGTGCCAATTACCATTGCTATTTATTAGAATCTCAAACAAATTTAAGTGAACAACGAGAGTGTAATTATTTCTATAAAATATACACGCCACCATGCTCAAAAAGATATAAGCGAGGTACTAGAGCAACTACGTAGCCCAAAAGATATAAGTGAAACACAATGAGTATTATAACAAATC
This sequence comes from Hordeum vulgare subsp. vulgare, assembly GCF_904849725.1. Taxonomy (NCBI): domain Eukaryota; kingdom Viridiplantae; phylum Streptophyta; class Magnoliopsida; order Poales; family Poaceae; genus Hordeum; species Hordeum vulgare. The sequence goes on from NC_058520.1 coordinate 311,782,232, forward strand.
ATGGTGAACATGTGTCTCTCAAAAAGGTGTGTACAACAAACAATGATTGTGTAAAATTAAAAAAAAACAACCTATAACACACAACGCTCCAAGCAAAACACATATCATTTGATGAATAAAAATATAGCTCCAAGTGACATACTGATGGAATGGAAATAAAAGAGAGGATGCCTTTCGGGGCATCCCGAAGCTTAAACACTTGAGTATTCCTAGTTCATTACCTTGAGTTTCCTTGGGAACACCAATATTAGTGTCTTGTTACTCCTTATTCCTTCATCCATCGTGATCGCACCCAAAACATGAAAATTTCGGCATAAAAAACTCAACAGAAAACTCGTGAGATCCGTTAGTACACTAGGAAAATCATAAAGTTTAGGTGTTATAAATTGATTCACATTTAATTATTGCATAAGTTACTATATTATAATTTTTCCGTCGATTATACCCCCCTATACAATCCATAACATCATCAAACAAGCAAACTATGCTAGCAAAAAACAGAATCTATCTAAAACATAACAGTCTATAGTGATCAGCACTTAAACCATACTTATGTAAACCCGAAACTTCTGAAAACATAGGAACACTTGAGGAATTTATATTAAAATACTTTGTCAAAATTCAGATCAAAAATACACTCCAGTGAAATCACAGAAATTTTGCACTAGATGTAAAAGTTTCCGTTTTTGCAGCGTATCAACTATAATTATCATCAAAACAAACTCAAAGGCTTTACTTGGGAAAAACACTAAATTAAACATACAAACACAATAATTATAGTATAAAGGACCATTTCAACTCACAGTAATACAAAGTAGAACACAAAATATTAACATAACTATTGGGTTGCCTCGCAACAAGAGTTATTGTTTTATGCCCCTTGTCGGCGTCAAAACCGGCAGATCTTAGGTATGGGGTCCCAAACTATAGAGCTTAGATCGATGGGTTGCAGGAGAGAGGGGGAGACGATGTTTAGCCAGGTTCGGGCCCTCTTCAGGAGGTAAAACCATATGTCCTCCTTGGCTATATTGATGGGGAACTATGGTTACACATTTGATCTACCTCGAGATCATATGAGCTAACCTTAGGTGAGATCTCTCTCTACGTATAAAGGCCTTGGGTTTATAAAAACACCAGGACCCCTAGGGTAACATGTTACCGACATAGATTGAAGTAGACGATCCAAACTGGTCATCCTTCCTTGGAGTGCACGCCTGTCTTTTGAGCTTTCCATCTTGACCACGCAGCCGTCAGATATTCCGGTTCTTCAATGATGCGGCCCATATGATCGGCCCATGAGAGACAGTCCGACCGCCCGAGTGTCCCTTAATCTCGAACTCCTTTAGTAGCCACCGAAACTGGCCTTCAATGCTTATGTGTGTGTTCTTCGGCAGTCGAGCACATAAACAATTGACTTGCACGATGAGTTCCCTTCATATTCGGCTAACATCAGTTTAGTCATTTCACCGACATAGTGTTAACGAAAACAGGCATCATTAAAACTTGAGGCTATGAAAAGCTCAAAGGTGAATAGTAACTCATCTGACAACTCTTTTGACGAAAAGTCACAATAACAAATAATGAGTAAAGCTCGAGTCGCGGCTCGAAGCCACTTTCCTCGGGTCACGTTCCATCATCAACAGAGATCATATCATGTATTTAAGGGTATTTCGATTTAAATGATCCGAGCCAATACACGCATGTCCTAACGGTGCGGTTGTTTTGGAAAGTGGAGGAGTTGGTGGCTCAAAAGCGGAAACCATTGGTTTTGCGACCCCCCTTCTTAAAAGGGGAAAAAGATCTAAAGCCTACCACAGGCATTCGAAACCCTTTCTCCTTCTTCTTCCTTGCTCGAGTGCCCAGACCTACTCCGCCTCCGATCCCTCCAGTCGCCCTCCATCCCAAGCTCCGCAATGGCTAGCTTGGGCGCTCATGGCAAATGAGAGGTCTCCAACATCTTCGAAGGAGACATCCAAGAGTTGAAGCGCTGCGGCTACATCGCCACCGACACCTCCCATCGAGCACCGAAAAGGGGCCAGGTGGTTCCTGCGCCAAGGCCCAAGGAGCGGGTGGTGTTCGTTCCCCTCTTCCTCTGGGGACTGGGCTTCCTGCTTCACCCCTTCGTTATGGGTCTGGTGTTTTACTATGTGGTGCATTTTCATGATCTCTCCCGAAATTCCATCATGCACATATCGGTCTTCATTACCGTCTGCGAAGATTTTCTGCGGGATCATCCGCATTTCGGTCTATCGCCCAAGGTCTTTGGTGTTAAGCCAAAGTTAGTCAGTAGCCAAGATGCCGACTGTGGTGGGGCCATGATAAGAAAGATCTGCCGCGTGACGTGGCCAGAGGGCACACTGATCGACACCATCAAGAACTGGCAAAAGGAGTGGTTCTATATCACAGAACCACGAGAAAAAAACTGGGCAGCGCTTGCTGAGTTTAGGTCTGGTCCTCCGGTGAGGCTAACCGCATGGGTCAGGAAAGGCCTGGACTGGGGCTCGTCTTCAGACATGTAGCAGCTATAGAATCGCATCAGGAAAATGGTGGAGTCCAATATCCAGCAGGACAATGTGGTCGAAGTCATGCTCCATCGCCATATCCTTCCTTGCCTGCGTCGGGACAACCCGATGTGGTCTCACAAGGCCAAAGAGCCATGGATGATGCATGAGTTCTATCGCACCACCCACGAAGATCTGTGGAGGGTACTGCTTAAACCGCAACAGGAGTTGCCGGTCGAGGATGAAGATACCAGCCTGGATGAAAATACTCCCTAGTGGAGGTATGTCTGAGCTCTTTTATCTACTCGGAGCTTTGATTTTGTTAAATATCTTACTATCCTTTCTCTTTCGTAGAAGTGGCTGGAAGTGACCAAGAACATAGAAGGCCCACACCCCATGCCCGAGGAACACCGGACTCCTCTGCTGGAGAAGATGCTAGGAGAGTCGCCGTATGTGGCACCGGACAACGAGAAGGAGACCCGCGAGGGTCTTCATTCAAGGGGTCCTCCTGATACAAAATCGAAGGACACCCATACCTCCTCTACCCATGATGGGGAAGAAGCCGGCGAGGAGGAAGAAAAAGATTCTCTTCAGACAAGGAAGAGGGTGGGACGAGAGGTGGCTGAGGAGGGGCTACCTCCCTGGGCTCTGAAGAAACCATGCAAGCGCAAGGTTGCCCATCTTGGTGCGTACCGTATTCCGACGAAGAGGTCGGTGCAGCTCCCCGCCGAACACTTAGGGTCAGGCCCCCGGCCCGAAGGTACGGAGTCTGGTGGGGTCCCTGACTTACGAGTTGAGATCACCGAATGAACGTGCTCAATGATCCGAGATATCAATGCTCACTGAACACACAGATACTCAATATTAAGAGTCTTACATCCAAACATACCGTTTGATACAACAAACGACCATCATGGTCAAGTCTCACATAGGTAGGGCATGTAAGGACAATCACATCGATACATCTACTAGCAGAAATCTTGGTAATAAACGGGAGCCAATGCCATCAGCCTTCACCAACAGACATTCTGACTGGGAAGCGTCCTAGTTCGCGTGGCCGTCTTCGATGATGAATCCTTCTCCGAACTCCAGTTCCTTCATGTCTGGTCAATAACATAACCACTGGCAAGCCAGTGAGTACTTTGAATGTACTCGCAAAAAACCCATGATAGGGATATGCAGTTGGTACGATAATAAAGTAATATGCAGCCTTTGCAGAAAATAGGTTTTTTTAAAATGAACATGGTCAGGTATTTGTATGGATATGCATCAGAAGCTAGATGGTAATCTTAAGAACAGGTCACATATATCAACATATCTGTTGAGGGTTGAACGCCACAGGTTCACCCTATATGCCAAGTCACCGAACTTGTCATATCATCTTCCTCACACAATACCTTTATACATACACACACACTCACACTTGGTTTATGTGGAAACAACTGGACGTAGTTTAAGCAGTACCACCCAACTGTCCTTGACTGTGGACACGGCTATCCGAATAGTTTTACACTCTACAGAGGTTGAACGTTGTACCCACGAGATCCGGGAAACTTCTGTGTCATACACGACACACGGTATATAGCATACCCGAGGTAAGTACCCGATCATTGCCTTTCCCCTGACGATACTAGACAAAGAGTTCACTCGATTGGTACCCAGCCCACATGATGTATGTCTTACGAGCACCGACTCTAGACCGTATCATCCATGGGGGGGCAACGGTGTGCCCGGAACACATAAAAACGACATAGTCGACCAACCTGGTACGGCCCCGTCAGGAGAGTGACCACATATCACTCCCGCCACTAGTAATGTGGCTCTTTGCTAGCACCAACCAAAGTAATCAACAAAGGCCCATCCCATAAAGGGATATCGTGGTCGTACATGTAAGGTTGGGACGGTCGTCACATCATAAATCTAATCCCATTTCCTAAACCACTCACACAAAATATTCCCGGTGCACCACTTCTTTCTCAAGTGGTCACCTAACTCAACAGCATCACCCATGGGCATTAGTGGCACCCGACGGGGTTTTCGTAAAACCTTTGATATCAACTCTGTGTTACCCTCATCATGCACATGCTCTTTCTATGTGTAGCACTACTTCCTAGTTGTCAATATTTTATCAGTGTGACCCTCATAAATGATAGGGTCATGCTCAATGCAAGTGCTCCAGGGGAGCTATCGGAAACACCATGCTGGGGCGCATCGATTAATCTTAACTATATGCATCAAAGTAGATTAACCAATGTGTCATGCATAGAAGTATTTTTTTAGACATGGTCAAAGGGCTGCTTGCCTTGATCAGCTAGGTATCCGGGGTCTTCGGGGTCGTCGGGTCCAAGTCCTTCGTCGAACACTGAATCTATCGTTGTAATAATAGTAACAGAAATAAGAAGCTCATTGAAAAATAGAGAACAAACTCACTTTAAAAACGTTATCATATTCTGATTAATCTTTACTATAGTTTTAAAAATGTTTGTCTCTGGTTTTGATGCAAAAATATATTTTGAAAACCTAATTAAGAGGGGCTAAAATATTTAAACTTGGCATTTTAATCAAAGCCATGTATAAACAATTTTACAAAAATTTGTGCAACAATACTAATAAATTCTACACATCTTTTGAAGAATTGTGGTGGAAAAATATTTAAATTAGATTAAATATTTAACTTTACAAAAATCATTTAGAATCAAAATAAAAATAAAAAGGACAAGGCCTTAACCCTAGCCTGGGTGGGCCGGCCCAACTGGCCAACCAGCCACTTAGCCAGCCAGCAGCCCATGTGCACGAGCATCGTGAGGTTTAAATGTGACGTGCGTGCCCCTGCGGTCAGTGGAAGAGAGAGGAGAGAGTGGGAGAGACTGGCCACCGACAGGTGGGGCATGCCTGTCGGGGTCGACTTCCTCCTATGGACGGATGGGAGGGGAGGCACGCCGGCGGCAATTCCGATGCCCTCGAGGCCATGTGACGGCAGGAATGGCGTCGTGGCATCGTCTCCTACCTGCTGGTGGTCGAATGAACAACGGGGAGGTCCTGGGTCACCGGCGACGAGGTGGCCGCGGCAGAGGTGATACGGGTGGTGGTGGAGTTGGGTGCTACAGGCAGGGAAATGCTCGGGGAAGAGGTGGGGAGGCTTTCTGAGCTCTCGACGGTCACGGAGGAGGTGAGAGGAGCGCGAGAGCTGGCCTATAGCCCGAGATCGACGGAGCTCCGAAGTGGCGGGGGGCTCGGTCGATCTCGAGCACCGGAGCTCTCTCTCTGCTCGAATGGAGTGGCTAGGCCCTCAACTCAGGGTCTAGAGGAGTGGTGTGAGGTGCTGGAGTGAAGGGGGAGGGCCTATTTATAGGCCAGCAACGGTGCACCGAGCGGGGGAGCGCCGTTGGTTTCACCGCGACTGGAGGAGAGGGAGAGAGGGCTCGGGGTCGATAGCACGCTTTCGCGGACGTGGTTTGAGACCCCAGAGACTCAACGAGAGAGGGAGGAGGCTCAGTGCGCGTGTGCTGCGGGGCCGCACACTTGTGGCCGAATCTGGCGCGCGGGGGCACCTGTCACCTGGGTCAGCAGAGAGGGGGAGAAGGGGCCCTAAGGTTGCCGTGAGTCAGGAGGTTTGTCGGAGACACGCAGGGACACCGAGGGGAGGTGAGAACCAGCCGGGGCTGGCCTGCTTTGCCTCGGGTGCACACTATAGCGCTCCAAGATCGCAGATTTGGAGCGCTCCGGGGTGCTTTTGACCTGTCTAACGTGTTCGGGGGTTGGCTTCGATGCCCTTTAGTCATTTAGGAGCCGAGGGACTCACTGTTCTTCAAAGGAAGTGCTGGGAGAGAAGTTGTCAGCCTTGAATCAGAGACTAAATAGGGGATTTTGGCTTACCTGCTTGGAACCAGAGAGGGGCCACTCGTTATCAGTTGAGGAGTGGTGATGGCGGCATGCACTAAGAGTTTAGTGGGAAGGGAGTGGGTGTAGAGGGTGTTAAGTGTTGTTTGACCATACTGCCAGAAGGTGTTTGATATGTGTTTGGGGTAGTTAACCTCCACCACTGGTGTTTGATACTCGGGTCCACCAAATTTGAACTCCATTGGACAAGTTTGACAGTGCAAACTTGAAATCACCGCCAAATTGGTAGTTTTGTCCTTTTAAAAGAGAATGTGGGTAAATTAATCCCCACAAATCCATTTTTTGGCAGGATCTCCTCATTTGGGGTGTTGAGTACTCCTGCAATGTTTCAGGCCATATTGACAAACTTGGCTATGTAGAGTTTCTACAACTTGATTCTCGACAGGGAAGGTTTTAGGAATATTTGGTAAACCAAACCATCTTGGAATGAGGTCAAACTTGGCATGACCATGAAATATAGCTTGGGAAGCATGCTAGAATTTTCTGAGAATTTATTGAAACTATTTCCTTTGGAAATATTTCAAAAGGTCGAAACAGACAGAATAGGTTTTCAAGGATTTGCTCAAATATTTTGAACATAAATAGGGGGAAAATCTGATGTAAGGAAAATATATGTCGTGTGAGTATCTCCAAATTTTCTCAGATTTTTCTAAGGCAGAAAAATAATTTTCCATTCAGAAATTTTATTTCGTGCCTCAGAAAAGGACATGCAAATTAAATATAAAAATATTTACAAAATAAATATTTTATGATTTTGGATAGTTATAATAGTGCTAAAATCAGAATACAATCTTTGGGTGAAGGCACTCCCTTCGAATAAGGGTCTTGTAGTGCAAACCGAAAGCCAGGTTTTGAAATAGTCAAAAATGAGAAAAGGATATTTTAGGAAATATCATGTTATAAAAATATTGTTTTTGGATCCACTCGCTCAAGCATACACACCAACAATGGCAATGAGGCAATCATAGCACTTTCTTAAAAAGTTTTAATAAACTAAGGTTTTGAAGAGACTACAGTTGAAATGAGGTGAAAACAGGGTGTGACAAGTCTACTCCTTAGTTTTAAGAGAGTTATTCCTTATTTACCAGTAATGAGGACCAAGCTTTTTTCTACCATAGCCTGGTCCGTGATCTTCTGACAGATCGGGTGTCGGAGGGGGACTCGTTGTCCGCCGAACTGGCCAAGAGTGGGAACGCTTCGCACAACACCGCTCCCCGGACCTCGAACGAGATCGCCGAGGTGATGTCACATCACGCCCCACCGACCACTACCGAGGAGGTGATGTTCTACGCGGATACATTAGGTGCCAAGTATCAAGAGATCTTGGCCGACGAAGAGACACCAGCCTACAAGGACCGAGAGGTTCCGGCTGGTGTTGATACACTAGTCGCCGAGGATTAGGAGATTTTGACCGAGGTACATACCTTGGTCATTGAAACTCCATGGCGGGTTTCTTCTCTGTAGGCGGGGAAAAGAACCCAATTCCCTGTGAGCATTCCCCGAAGACAACCTCCACAGGACCTGATGCTCTGGCATCTTGTGTGCCGCCCCCAGCGATGCCCACAATAGAACAAGCCATGGCTGGGGCCGACCATACTTGAGGACGCCTTGATTAGCTCCTCTATAGCCGAAGAGGATTCCACCCTTATGGGTGTGGGTTCAAAAAGTATTCAGTCTATCAACAGCGGACTAAATGAAGCCTTCAACGGCTTGGTGATGGGCTTTAAGGTAAGTTGTGTAATGTTGTAGGTTTTATTTTGCAAAATCATATATATGCTTTTATGAGTATAAGAGCCCCCTAGCCATGGGTGAGTTGGAAAGGAGAACTCACCCGTGGCTCAGAAATTCGTGGAAGAACGAAGAATAGCCCGAAGACTTGATTAAATTGGTTTGTTTGAGAATTTGGAGTGAGCGGCGTTTGCCCTGATACTTCGAAATCGGACTAACATGTTGTTCTTTTTACCTTGCACATCTCGTCCTCCGCTGCCAACGTCAATGCATTGGAAATAGCTAAGCTTAACCGAAAACTCAAAGTTTCCGATGAAGAGCTCGACCGCATAAATGGTCGTCTTAACGAGAACTGGGGTAAGTTGTGTCAAAGAACTTCATTTGTCCTTTAAATTTTGTTAAAGAAGCGTCCTGGCTGCGCTAGTTGACTTGTTCTATTCTAACTTTGTTAGCAGACCAAGACTAACAGCTTGAGAAGCTCAGGGCCGAGCTGGAGGAAGCCAAACGAGAAGTTGTTGCTAGCAAAGTGGGAACCCTCAAGGTCGCCAGCAGCAAACATGAGACCAGGGTGATGGAGATCCAGTAGGAGCTAGAAGAGGCAAGCTCAAAGTGTGAGGCCTTGGAGCAGAAAGCTAAAGAGCACAAGGCCGATCACACCATACTGTTCGCCGAGCTTCAATCAGAGCGGGTTGAGCAGAGGGCCTATGAAGAAGAAGTGCGCCCAGCCAAGCTTATGTCAACCGGTAAGCAATCCTTACTGTAATGTGACTTTGGTGGAAATAGGTATGCCTTTCTTACGTGGATATGGCATTCCGCAGGCACCTTCACGAACCTCCCGTAGAGTGCGGTGGAAGCAGACAAGCATTTTGCCACCCATGACGGGGATGCCGAGTAGGGGCTATTTTGGGTTTAGCTTGAAACTCCCGAGCTCAACCCTAGTCTAACCTATCAAATGAAGCAGCTGATGGAACTGCATAGGATGGTGGAGTCGATCATGAAGGATCACTGTGTTTGGCTATGGCATGTCGAGCCCTTGTCAAGCAGTTACTTCGCTTTAGTGCAAAAGCTAGTCGACGCCGCGCCCCGGATTGAAGCCTTGCAGCACTCTACTTACATGGAAGGAGATCGGATGGACTTTGCGCGGACGATGCTGAACTTGTCGGGGGTAAAGCCCTTTAAGATGGCCATTGATCCACCGCCTGCTGAAAAGGAGCATATGTGCCCCGAGCTGTATTTCTCTGCTGCTATGGAGAGTGCTCGGGTGATTGAGGCCCAGCGCTCAAAAGATGTAATATTAGAATAAATATTTATTAGTGTATTTTAGAAAAACTTGTCTGTTAAGTTGTATGCCCGAGATGGAGTACATTTTGTGTTATTCTGATTCCTATGTTGGACGTTTTAATCGGAAAGTTACGAGTCGTCGGCTTCATCCCCCATTAGAGACTACTTGGGTTGTTTCATCGTTCGCACTCTAACCCTTAGCCGATGTGTTTGTGCCCAAGGGAGGTAGTGCATTAGGGAAACAAGGCAATCGGACTATGTGGTTATATCGCTTTCGTCCAGCCTTAGGAACTTTGTATGCGGGGGCTAGTGACAAGCCCCGAGACTTTTGCACTAATCGAGAAACACCAAAAATTCAAATAGTTGCCGCGAGGTTTGAATAAGTACAAAACCCTCCACGTAATGTGGAGTAGCCTCTACCGACTTTGTAAGTGAGCTCGGATTGGAGACCAGCTCTCACTTGTTATGACGGTCAGTTATCGGCTTTCTCCACTCAGGTATTTGAAACCAGACCAGCTGGGTATACAATCGAAGTGGTTCTCCCTTTACCCCTTTAGCCGAACTAGCGGAACGTAAGGGGGTAAGCACAGGAGCTTGGCAATCCAACTATAGACCGAAGACATAATTCGGAACCGGTGCATATAAAGTAAAATCATGAGAAGCCGGACACTTAAGAGAAGAAACAATGACGATATAGTGATCGGGGAGGTGTTACCATCTAATCGCCCGGTCAGCGATTGATAGAACTTTTTGCGTATATAAATAATAATTTTGACCTGACGGTGCTGATAAGCATAAAGTGTATGCATATGAAGGTACTTGGCATAATGTGTGTGGTGAATTTTTATAACTCGTAGCACGAAGACAAATGTTACTGGTAACATTTGATACAAGTATGTTCAGACAACTTCGCAAACGACCTGGCATGGGTGACTTGACGTTCACCGTGTGTTCGGCTGCACTATATATATTGCCCCTTCTAGGGGTGGGGTGTGATCCTTTGCACGAAGTTGCGATCAGCGAGCGGACTTGAGTGGAGGGTCTTGAGAACTTGCTGATGACGAAGAGAAGCTTGATGCTTGGGCTCTTCATGATGCCATATCGTTGATTCGTTGGACCATAGCTCGGTTGACCCGCCCCTATGATCCCTGGTAGGTCGCTTACACGACTGCTGATGGAATTTTGAGGATTAAAATGAGTTGTCGAAGGACATACCTTGGTGGTGATCGTGCCATGCCATGAGAGCCGTATCCATTTGCACTCTCGGCCGAAGAATTATCCGACTGGTCTATTTGAGCTCAGCCCCGTTTGCCTCCCCTTCACACCTTTGTTGCTGGCTTGTGGCTTGAAGTGTCGTTGTCCTGTTGACATTCGGCTGCTAGCGTGGCCGTGTGCTCCTCAGCCCGGAGAGAATGCTCTATGTTTCTGTTGACTGTGATGACTCCCTTGGGTCCGGTCATTCTGAGCTTCATGTAGGCATAGTGGGGTACGACGTTAAAGCGGGCGAAGGTTGTGCTGCAGAGTAGTGTGTGGTATCCACTGCAAAAGGGGACGATTTCGAAGATCAAGTCCTTGCTACAAAAGTTGTTAGGAGAACCGAACACGACTTCCAGTGTTATCATGCCGCAGCACCGGGCTTCCTTGCCTAGTATCACTCCTTTAAAGGTAATGCGGCTTGGCTTCATGCATGATGGGTCTATGCCCATCTTTTTCACTATAACCGAATAGATCAGACTGAGGCTACTTCATCCATCCATGAGGACCCGAGTGACGTGCAAACCATCATTGATAGGTTTGAGAACTAGGACAGCCTACCCTCCATGACAGATGTTGGTCACATGATCCCTGTGGTTGAAAGTGATCGGGCAAGCCGACCACGAGTTGTATTTGGGTGCTACAAGCTCTATGCGTATACCTCCCGTACTGCCCTTTTCCTCACCTTCTTGGGTATATGGGTGACATAGATCATGTTCACGGTCCTGACCTTGGGAGGGAATTGCTTTTGGACTCCATTACTTGGGCCGCGGGGCTCCTCGTCATCATCACTTTGTGGGACCTATCGGCGTTCTGGGAATGGGGGTACCCAGACCTGCCTGCCTACGGCCCAGGGCTGGCCCACTTCACCGACCTAAAACCAACGGGCCTCGCATCACTCAGGACAAGGCCCTCGCGAGGGGACAATCCACGCGAGGAGGAGCAGCATCAAGACCTGCTGGGGACCTCCTGAGGACCCCTCCGGAGCGGCGGATATTCCGAGGCAAGGCCCAGCCTCAGGAGTCAAGGGTGACTCAAGGGAAGGACATGCGAGCAGCTAACAGCAAAGAGGAGAAGTTTTCCCTTTGGTGCAAAGAGGCATGGACAAACGCAGGTTCCCAAGTCATCTTTTAAAGGTTTACATTCTAGTGCAACAAGACCCTGGCCGTCCGTCGGCAGGACGGACGTCATCCCCGAGCCAGCCCCTGCAACACTGGGAGCTACTTTACATGCGAAGACCACTTTAGGACACGGGAGGCATGTTCTCGTGTCCCCCTTTGAAATTGGCTATTGTGGGATCCCTTCCCGCCGAAACTATGAGGGAAGAGGACCAGGACCGCTGCTATAAATAGAGGATAGGTTGCTTCATAGAGGGGGGCCCGATTTTCGAACCAAAGCGTCCGGAGGCGCCGAAGCACTATACTAGTTCATCCACCGACCTCCAAGAGAGGCAATCCACCAAAGCAAGAGTAGGGTTTTACACTTTGCAGCGGCCCGAACCTGGGTAAACTGTTTTGTTCTATGTCTCCCTCACATCGAGTGAGTTCTTCATCATTCCCATCGAATATACAGCTGGGCGAGGTTAGGCCGTGAGCGATCTTCATACACGCCCCTGAGTTGGAATCCTTAGGGTTTTGCGGAGCCCAAAATCCGACATTTGGCGCGCCAGGTAGGGGGCGTGTTAGTGTCTTCTCCGAGCTTCATCTTCCCTAGGCCCGCTGCTCTGATGGACGGTGCCCAACCAGCTTCTTAGAGCCTCATCGAGCTGCCTTCCAACCACTGCGTTACAACGGCCGGAATCGCACTCGCCGACGTTGTGGTACCGGGCAGCTCCTACCAGATCATCAACGTCGTCTCCACCATCGCAACCACCTGCGCCATCCAGGCGCACGGCGGCTGGGTGGTGCCCCCGGTGCCCATTACGCATTGCATGAACTTGGGGGACCAAGGCACACCCAACGCGTTCCATTTGGCGAGCAAGATTCTCTGTCAACGACCGACGTAGGGGGGCCTCGACACTTGGGCAGACCATATCATGGAGCTGATCGCCATCGCCCAGAAGGATGTCCAACCACGCTCTACTTCAAGGCCGCTAGCGTCGAGGGCTGGGGGCTCACACCTCATGCCTGCCCCCGGGGCTGCGAGCAACCGAGCCCCTCCTATGCTCGGCGGGTCGGAGAGATACGCGCCTCGTGCAGCCCTCCTCCTCCTCCAGGTTTCGACGGTCGGCCCCGGATCGCAACACGCTGACAACCACCAGGGGCGCGAAGAGAACGGCGGAAAGATCGATGCACACACCGATGTTCATCACCAAGACCAGGACGGCCCCCCGACGGCCCGGGGCAGGCAGACAGGAACGCTCCCTACGGTGCAGCAAGCAGAGGGCGGAGGCGTCAGCGCGGGAAAACTACGACAACAGAGACATGCCGGGGCACCAAGGAGGGAATCAGCACCGGGCCGCGCCATGACCAACCAACAGTAGCAACAGGAACAAGTCACTTTGTGGGAGGCTTATCATAGGAAGATCTCCGAGCAGTTCAGCCGGGGGATCCCCCTCCACCACCGAGAGGGACCGCCACCATCGCACTGTTGAGCGGCCACGAAGGACAATCGTATGGCCAGAGTATGCGGCATCACCTGACCCTCTCGACGAGGAAGAGCTTCACCGGTCCCCCCCAGGCGTCTATCATCCTCAAGAGTGAAGAACGCTTCGGGGCCCCTCCTTGAACCGGTCCCAAGAGGCGCGGGCAGGAAGGCACCCTCGAGCCACGGTACGCGACGCCAACCGCCTTCTCTGCGGAAGAACTATGTAGGGCCGAACCCCGGGCCTCATGAGGACGAGTCAAATGCGGCGACGAGACACAAGTGGCATGGGTCACCCATGGAAATCACGATGAAGGCGTGGGCGCTGAGGTCCAGGCCTCGCGACGCGCTCCTCAGGCACAAGGAAGCTATTTGAGGTAATGTTTTTGATTTGCTGCCTTAGGAAGTGTTTGCTGACCGTAGGGACTTCAAATATTCAGGGCATGCTTCTGCCCGTCATATCATTTGTGCAATCTTCTATAATTGCTGCTGCATCCACTTGGCGACCTGACACACTGGCTTGCTTGCATCTTTGGGAGATCTACCTCCCTCGCTCGAGGGCTCCGGCCGCTGCACGTCGCCCCAACACTGGACTAGGGAAGCCCCACGACTCCCCAGGGCCACAATCAACAAGATAAAATCAGAGTCACTTGAGCGTGAAAAGGGGGCTCCTAAGCACCGTCCCTTAGGGGCCGTACCGGTCACAAGGCCACCTACCGCCCTTGATACCGTCCTCGGATATTCGGTCGTTATCGGGGGTGGTAGGGGTTGACCCCGTAGCTACATTCATTCACTCGGTCACACGCAACGGCGGTTGGGAAATGTGCGGGACTGGATCCTGGCAATGCAGAGTCGCTTGAACGTCAAAAGGGGGCACCTGAGCATCGCGCCTCAGGGGCCTTACCGGTCACAAGACACCTTCCGCCCTTGATATCGTCCTCGGATATCCTGTCGTTATCAAGGGTGGTAGGGCTTGACCCCGTAGCTACATCCATTCACTTGATCACACACAACGGCGGTTGGGAAATGTGTGGGACTGGATCCTAGCAACATAGAGCAAGCTCGAACGTTAAGGGGGGATCCAGAGCATCGCGCCTTAGGAGCCTTACCGGTCACAAAGCCACTTGACCACCCTGGTGTCGTCCATGCTTGGTCGGTATCGGGGGATGCCGGGGCATTGCCTCGTGAGGCACCTCACGACGGAAGGGAAATGTGTGGGACTGGGACCTATCGATGTAGAGCCAAAGAAAAGCCCTTAAATGGCCTCCGAAGAGGGAGCGCGCAGGACCTGCATCGACCCATCGCACATGTATATCGTCCTTCAATCCTTCCGGAACCTACTTCATCTTGTGACACTCTCATGAAATAACAAGTCGGGGTTGTATACGCCGAGGGTCCCCCGAGGACGCGGAAGGGGTCCACCCCACGCCTAGTGGAAGACCTATGCTCCGCGCTGGGTACAGATGGAGGAAATTAACACAGTCCACCAATGACTTCCGCAATCAGGCGCCTATGCCTCGGGGGTAGGGACACTCGCAAGGCCAAAGCGTCCTCATGACCTCCCATATACACCCCACCATGACACTCTCACGTAATAACGAGACGAGGTTGTATACGACCAGGGCCCCCTGAGGACGCGGAAGGGGTCCACCCCACGCCTAGTGGAAGACCTATGCTCCGCACTGGGTGCAGACAAAGGCAATCAACCTAGTCCACCAATGACTAAGCCCGCAGCTAGCAAGGAAACCCATATAGTCCACCAATGACTCTAACATCCTGAGTGTCGGACGGGGCGTTTGTTGCTTTTCTTAGATTTCGAACCATCTTTAGCTGAACTTAAAATTGACGATTTCAAAAGTTGGTTTCTAGTTCTCAGTGCCTGACGTTTGAAAAACAAAAAGGGGGAGATCTTTCTTTGGCGCTTTCTCATTTCACTGGCTTTAAAGCCTCCCGTCCGAAGGACATTTTTGGAGATGAACGCCCTGCACCACCCCTAGTAGTAAAGGGGCATGAAAGCAAGGACTTGCCGCCCTAGGGATAAACATTTTTCAGTAGTCAACCCCCGCTCGGGGGTCCAGACCGAAACTTGATACCACCACAAAGAGTTTTGGGAGGCCTCAGGGCCCCCTGGGGCGATGACCAAGGGAACAAAGTGTGGAATCGCTCGAGCGCCAGAAAGGGGGCTCCTGGCACCACCTCAGGAGCCTTACTAGCCACAATGCCACTCGCCACTGTTGGCGCCGTCCGGGAGCTCCGGTCGGCGTCAGGAATGACGGGGCACCGCCCTATGAAGAGCGAGCCTAATGGCGGTGGGGAAATGTGCGGGACCGGGGCCTGACGACATAGAGCGGCTTGAGCATCGAAGGGGGCTCCTGAGCAGCACACCTCAGGAGCCTTACTGGTCACAAGGCCACCTGGCCTCCGGGTTAGGGCTTTGGCCCGTGAGGAACAAAGTTGGTAACGGGTTGCGCCTTACGGAGGCGGGGAGATGTGAGCGACTGGGACCTGCACACATAGAGTGTTGAAAGGGTCTTCACCCCGTCCCACTTACGAAACATGAGCTACTCAGGAGGGGCTACCCAAGGGAATGGCGCAAACCCGCGAGCTAAGTACCCCGCAGGCCCAGGTTGGGACCCTCCCGTCTCACGTTAAATTAATAATGAATTAAAAACATGCGTACTAACGAAGTAATGCAAAGCCTAAAGATTCAGCTGCGGCAAGGAAGGAGACCATCGACCGAGCGTGCAGTGATACGAGAAGTGCCTTGGGAGGACAGGACCTCTGAGGGTCACGGCCCTTTTCATCCTCGAGCGACGGTTGGGGCAACGACGGACCCTAAAACCTCGAAGACGAGCGTGGCAACCACCGACGAGCAAGCCATCAATTCATGAAAAAAAGGAAAAGTAGAATGACGAAGGTAACAAGCAAAAGTTTAACCCCCAACAGGGCAGAGTTCTTGGTCCACTATTACAGGAGCAGATCAGCAGAAATTGGGGGGCACCTAAGGGGAAAGGTCGCCGGCGATGCCCTTGATGACCGTAGGCTCGTTGTCGGAGCCCTCCTCCTCACTGGAGACGGGCACCCAGGTGCACCGCTCCACCAGGATATCCACGTGCGGGAGAACTTCGTCCCGAAGAGGATGGCGGGAGTCGGATCAATGATGCGTCGGAGATTGAGCTCCGGAGCGAGGCCGTGCAGGTTGGAGAAGACGGGCGTCAAGGCAAGGCCCAAAAGCTCCCGCGTGTTGGCCGCGTTGTCCTCCTCCATGCGGTAGGCGCCGGTCTCTAACGTCTCCACCACCCTCTGGAAGAAGGCGAGGTAGCCCTCGTCGCTCATCACTTTGGGCAGCGCCAGGGCCTCCCCCACAAATCGACTCGTCACGTCAATCGCCTAGCCGGCAATGTCTGCAAACTGCTTGGTGTGCTTGTATGCGATCGTTTGGGCATACGACGACTTGTCCTTGGCGGCCAGGATGGCGTCACTCGCCTCCTGGATTTGCTTTCGTAGCAAGGCCAACTCTGCCTTGGCATCCGCTTCGTCCCTGCGGGCGTCCTGGAGGGCGGCTTCAGCATTCGCGAGCTAGGCCTGCAGCCCTTCTGCCCCCTCCTGAAGCTCTCCATGTTTGTGCTTCTTGGAGGAGGGCGCACTGGAAAGAAGGAAAGGAAATCAACCACCAAGCAGTAGATAAGGCGACAAGTGAAGGAGACACAAGTAAGGGGCTTACACGTCGGCCATAGCCCAATGATGACGGACACGCATAGGCCCGAGGGCCCTCCGTCGCTGCCTCCGGGGGCGGACGAAGGCGCAGGAGGCGCCGCGGGCTTCCCCCTGCCAAGACCGTCCCCGGGAGACGCCATGAAGACGAGGAGCGAAGGGGAGAGGAGATTTTTTCATGGCGAGCAGAGGAAGCAGAGAGGAACCTCAAGATTGAAGTGCCTCCCCCCTGGTGGAGGTGGGGCATATTTATAGGCGAGCCAGGGCCACCAACCATCGTGGGAGCGCGAGCATCAAGCGCCCCATCAAGGTCGCGAGGTGGGCCAACGGGAGCGCTGCGGCCCACGTCGCCTCACATGTCCACCGAGCAGTCACGTACGCGAGTGCCGTTGGGTGCGGTCAGGCCGCACCTGTACCATTCAATGGGAGCAATGATGGCCTGCATGGTTCTAGGAGATCGTGCCATCGTGGCCTGGTGCACCACGGTCGCCTCGAGGAGCGGGAGCGCCACCACATTGCTTCAGGACACGTGCACTGCGTGGCCCGCAGGAAAATAGGAACCGCGATGCTTCAGGCCGCCCTTCATTCTTCGCCAAGAAGCCAACCACAGCGCGCCTTGGGCCCGGGGGCTACTTTCGGCGTTATGGGAATGGGGGTACCTAGACCTGCGTGCCTGTGGCCCAGGGCTGACCCACTTCACAGACCTAAAACTAACGGGCCTAGCATCACTTAGAACAAGGCCGTCGCGAGGGGCCATGCCTCGCGAGGAGGAGGAGCATCAAGACCCGCAGGGGACCTCCTCAGGACCCCTCTAGAGCGGTGGATATTCTGAGGCAAGGCCCGGCCTCGGAAGTCAAGGGTCACGCAAGGGAAGGGTAGGCGAGTAGTAGAGAGAAGAGCGCAGCAGTTTCCCCTTTGGTGCAAAGGGGGCAAGGACGAACGCAGGTTCCCAAGGCATCTTCTAAAGGTTTTCATTTTGGTGCAACTAGACCCTGGCCGCCCGCCGGCAGGACGGACGTCATCCCCGAGCCAGCCCCTGCAATGCTGGTAGCCATTTTGCAGGAGAAGACCAATTTAGGACAGGGCAGGCATGTTCCCATATCCCCCGTTGAAATTGGCCGTTGTGGGATCCCTTCCCGCCCAAACTATGAGAGAGGAGGACTAGGGCCGCCGCTGTAAATAAAGGATAGATTGATTCGTAGAGGGGCCCCCGATTTCTGAACCATTCATTCACCCACTAGCACCCCACAAGGTCATCCAGCCTCTGGAGGTGCCCAAGGACTCTACTAGTTCATCCACCAACCTCCGAGAGAGACAATCCACCAAATTAGGAGTAGGGTTTTACGCTTCGAAGTGTCCTGAACCTAGGTAAAATATTGTCTTATGATTCTCCCTCACCATCGAGTGAGTTCTTCGCCATTCCAATCGAGTAGAGAGCTAGGCGAGGTTAGGCCATGAGAGATCTTCATACACGCCCCTGAGTTCGAATCCTTAGGGTTTTGAGGAGCCTGAAATCTGACAAGCCTCTGTTTTGATCATCGGTGGTCAGCTTGCGTGCCTATTTGATAATCCAACAATTATAGTTGGTGTGAGTGGCGGGCTTATCTTGTGTGTCGTGAATCTGGGAAGGCCTCCATGATTTTTCTCCCATTGGGTTTCTCCATCCCTGTTCCCTTTAAATGGTTTCTTCTGATGTCCAAGTTTGGAAGTGCATAATCCAGCATTCACTGATGTATCTTCAGCATCACCATTACAGTGGCGGGGTTTGTTTTTCTTTTTCCTTGATTTGCCATTTCCGTCCGAAACCTCAGAGGTTCTAGGGTCGTCCGCATTGTGGCTGCGCCGAGCAAGCCAATTATCCTCACCCGCGTAGAAGCCTGTCATGAGTGAGTTAAGGGCGGACATTGTTCTCGGCCTGTCCTGGATGAGTTGTCTAGCAAGCCATTCTTCCCGGATGTTGTGCCGAAAAGAAGTTATTGCTTCAGTGTTCGGACAATCTACGATTTGGTTCTTCTTGGTGAGGAACAGGTTCCAAAATTCTCTGGTTGATTCCCCTATGTTCTCAACGATGTTGCTCAGATCGGATAAATCTGGTGGCCGAACATATGTTCCTTGAAAGTTGGATAGGAAAGCCTCCTCAAGGTCTTCCCAGCATCCAACGGAATCCTGTGGTAGGCTGTGTAGCCAATTATGTGTCGGTCCTTAGAGTTTTGATGGTAAATATTTTATGGCATGGAGATCATAACCTCTCGCCGGATGAATGTGGAGAAGGAAATCCTCTATCCACACTACGGGATGTGTTGTCCCGTCGTACTGCTCGATGGGTTTAAACCCTTCCGGAAATTGGTGCTGCATGACCTCAACCGTAACACATAGTGGGTGAGGAGCGCCTATAATCTAGGCTATGTTGTGCCATAGTACGGCTCCAGGTTGAGCCCGGTATGCTTCCCGGCCTCTGTTCTTGTAAGCAACTCGAGGTGGTTCGTCATCCCATCGAGTGGGAGAGTACCTCTTTGATTCGTAGATGGACCTACTGTGACCCATTTATCAAATCGTGGGTCGAGTCTATACCCATGGTTCATATGATCTTTACCTTTTCGATATAGAGGTTCGGGTTTATACCCATTCTCTTCGTTCGTTCTATCGCTCCCCGTGGGTGGGCGGTCAGGTCGGTCGTGGTCAGTGCGTCGCGGGACACATGTTCTACACCCTCGTCGTTGAACTGTGGGAGCAGTCATCGGCGCGGGTATTTTTTTTCTTTTGGTCCGGCCATTGTGTGATGTATCCTTCTTTGGCCGCTAGGATTTTGGTCCACGTATTATTGATGGTATCTTGTTCGTCCAGGAGCTGTTGTTGCTTTGCTTTTAAGCTTTGGGCGGTGGTTATAAGGTTTGGCCAAAATTGCTCCTGGCCTTCAGTGTCTTCGGTAATTATGAATTCTTCGGCTTCAAGTCTATTGAGGTCATCAACGGGAGGGAGGTAATCGTCGTTGTCATCCAAGTTGTTGCAGCCATCGGGGTCGTCATTGTCTGGTTCCTCTGGTTCGTGTTCAGGAGACTCAGGGTTGTCGTGTCCCTCACGGGTCACGTCTTCCCATGTGCCATGTGTGCAACCTCTTCCCTTTTTTGCCTTCGAGTGCTTACACGACTTTCGGTGTTTTGAGGGATATTCTGTGGGCTTATCGCCATTCGGCTGGGGTGTATCATTATCTGGATCGCGAGGCGTAGACTACCATGTAGATATCGTAATTTGAAGTTGCGGTCCAGATCCCTATGTTTATGGAGGTGGGGTAGTAGGCCTCTTCATCCATATCCTCAAGCTCTTCGGAGGCGTAGTCCCGCGCGTCCGTTAGATCTTCGACGGTGGCAATCAAGTGGGTGGTGAGTGGGTCAATAAAGTCCCCATAATCCACCTCGGAGCCGATCTTTCAATAAGTCTCACTTTAGGTAAGCGAGATTTGAAGCGACTGGATTTGGTCGAGCGTCTTATTTAACATCGAGAAGCTGACCTGACCAATCCTTTATATGTTTTTGGAGTTAACCTTCATGACTTCTGGGGAAGAAACCAATTTGGCAATAGCTGTTTCCCTCTGTCTAGACAGAGTGGTCATTCCAAGCTCAAAGCCTTCTCTCCGAGGAGGAGGGGACCAAGACCATGGTCAGACAGGGATCCCAGAGACAGGGCTTCGGGGTTTCGTTCTTCATCGGGTGTGGCCGTGAGATTAGCGGGGAACACATTGCCCCATGAGTCAGTCGAGACTTGAAACTCTCCGAACCTTATCCGGTAACCATGGACAAAACCACCTATCAGGCCAGGATGGCCAGTTAGGTCCGTACTCGACGTGAAGCGGCCAAGCACGGAGACGTGTTCGGGGGCGAATATGCCCATGTCACGGACTCGATCGTTGATGATTAAGCAAGCCATCGGTCTTTAAGGCAATCCAATAGCGGAACTCTCAATGAAAGCACCAATGTAAGCATAAAAACTTCCAAACCTCGAGTAGGGGGTCCCAAACTATGGAGCTTAGATCGATGGGTTGCAGGAGACAGGGGGAGACGATGGTTACCCAGGTTCGGGCCCTCTTGAGGAGGTAAAATCCTACGTCCTGCTTGATTATATTGATGGGGAACGATGGTTATGGAGTTGATCTACCTCGAGATCGTATGATCTAACCTTAGATGGGATCTCTCTCTATGTATAAGGGCCTCTAGTATATAAAGACACCAGGACCCCTAGGGTTACATGTTACCGACATAGATCGGTAGTAGACGGGCCGAACTGGTCATCCTGCCTTGAAGTGCACTCCTATCTTCAGAGCTTTCCATCTTAATCACGCAGCCGTCAAATAATCCGGTTCTTCAATGATGTGGCCCATATGATCGGCCCATGAGAGACAACCCGACTGCCCGAGGACCCCTTAATCCAGAACTTCCTCACCCCTAGCTAGGAATAATGCACAGTTTCAAGTCATATTATCCTTGACATTCAGTCCATAAGTGTACCTCATGATAGACTCATAAGGTGGTTTAATTCTTTTCCTATGTAAGTTCAATCCCTTTCTTTAATGGGAATTGTAATCTTATGTTACCCTCCTTCATATTAATAATGGCACTTATAGTTCGTAAAAAGGGTCTACCAATTATAATTGGACAAGAAGGATTGCATTTGATGTCAATAACAATGAAATTTACGGGCCCATAATTTCTATTAGCAAGAATAATCACATCATTTATTCTACGCAAAGGTTTCGTGATGGTATAATCCACAAGATGCAAGTTAAGGGAACAATCTTGTATGTCGGTGAGACCAAGCACATCACAAAGAGATTTAGGTATAGTTGCAACACTGGCACCAAGTTCACACAAATCATTAGATTCATATTATTTAATCTTGATTTTAGTAGTAGGTTCCCACTCATCATGCAATTTTCTAGGTGTAGAAACTTCTAGCTCAAGTTTCTCTTCATAAGATTTTATCAATCCTTCTACGATATGGTTAGTAAAAACTTTATTTTGTTCAAAGGTATTGAGTGAGCTAATTATGTTTTGCAACAAGGAATTGTATTCAACAAAGGAACAACTCTCATAATTAAAGTTCTTGTAATCCAAGATACTGGGTTAAAGTTACAACAAAGGAACAAAGGTACATCACTAGTCAAAGTTTTGACCTCTTCAAATCCACTTTTTTCATTTTTATCATTAAGATCATCACCCTCCGAACAAACGGGACACCTTATATCTCAAGTTGACTCATCTACAGTAAATTTATAATCAATTTTGAGATTAGTAAACAAATATAAATAGGATAAACACCAATCATTTTAATAACTTCATCATGATTGCGGTAAAAACCGTGTGGAAGAGATTTTTCTAAGAATTCTCGCTTAAATATCAACTTAGGAGCCCTCTCCTTACTTTCATTGACAGAGACCTGGATAGATTAAATAGACTCATTAATTACATGCTTAGGTGCCAAAAAATCATTTGTAATAGTGTCCATATCATGAGCAATTCTATGTGTATTTCATGAACTTTATGCAACTTTTCTTCTACCATAGTATTCAAAATCTTTTAAGAATTAATGAATTCTTTATTTGTGTTATCAATATTGGAGGGTGTCCTATTATTATTACTAGAATAATTTCAGTAGGAATTATCGTAATTATTATAGGAAATACCAGGGTACGGTCTAGCATTGAAATTTTCTCTATAAGCATTATTCTCAAAATTATTTGGAGAGACAAAGTTCACATCAATAGCATAATTATTTTTCTCAATCAAAGTAGATAAAGGCATATCATTGGGATCAACATCAGCATGTTTACTAGCAACCATATTCATAAGAGCATCCATCTTATCACTCAAAGTAGCAATTTCCTCGACACAATTTACCTTACCATTTAGAGCTCTTTCGGTATGCCACTGAGAATAATTTGTTATGATATTGTCCAGAGGTTTGGCGGCCACTCACAATGTTACCTCCATAAAGGTACCACCTATAGTACAATCTTGAAAATTTATAGACCCAAAGTCTAGTACCGCATAGAAATTTTGTACAATCATCCATAAACTAAAGCCATGTGTGGAACAATTTATAATCATCAATTTAATTATATATCATGCCTGTGCAACATTTTCTTTCTCATGTTGTTTTAAGTTCATAATTTTATTACAAAGAGAAATAAACTTAGCGGGAGGAAAATATTTGGCAATGAAAGCATCTTTACACTTATCCCATGTTCCAATACTATTACGAGGTAAACATGAAAACCAAGATTTAGCTTTGTCTCTTAATGAAAAAGGAAATAATTTATATTTTATTTCATCATTATCCATATCATTTTTCTTTTTCATATCACATAACTCAACAAAAGTATTGACATGTGAAGCGAGATCCTCATTAGGACTTCTGAAGAATTGCTCTTTCGTAACAAGATTTAGCAATGCCGCATTAATATCAAAAAAATCCGAACTAGTGGTCGGTAGTATAGGAGTACTAATCAAATCATTATTATAAGTATTTGAGTAGTCACACAACTTGGTGTTGTCTTGATACATAGTTACAAAACAAGCAAAGTAACAAGGAAAGCAAGTAAACTAGCATATATAGCAAGCAAACAGGCAAACTAGCAAAGATAAATATTTTTGTATTTTTGATATTTTTACGAAAGCTAAGATAACAGCAAATAAAAACTAGTACAAGTGAATGATAATTTGTTTCAAGGTACTTGATAGGTATTTGGTGATACTCCCCCACAACGGTGCCAGAAATTCTTCCTCCTACTTGTAAACTATATTGGGATTTTCCCCAAAGAGGAGGGGAGATACAACACAGTAAAGATAAGTATTTCCCGTAGTGATAATCAAGGTTATCAAACCAATAGGAGTACCATGCAAAGGCCATCTTCAGACCTACACACAAAAGATAAGACACTTGCACCAAACGCGGGCAAGAGGGTTGTCAAAACCCTTGAACTCGTTACTTGCAAGCTCTTTACTAATAGATAGATAGATAGGAAATATAAATATAAAATAAAACTATAGATTATAAATAACAGAAATATTTTTAGTGTTTTTGTAATTTGATTTGTGTAGACCCAGGGCCATAGTTTTTGTTAATGGCTTCTCTCTCTTAGAAAGCATACGGCGGGTAAACAAATTATTGTTGGAAAATCAATAGAAAAATGGATAGTTATGTGATATTTATTCAAGGAAATAATCACACATATAGGCATCACATTCATAAGCAAGTAGACCGACTCATGTCTGCATCTACTACTATTACTCCACTCATCGACCGCAATTGAGCATGCATCTACAATATTAAGTGAAATAGAGTAACACTTTAAACAAGATGACATGATGTAGACAAAGTAAATCCAACTAATATGAATAAACCCCATGTTTTATCTTTAATGGCAGCAATACAAATACGTGGCATTCCCCTTTCTATCACTCGAATCGAGCACTGCAAGATTAAAACCATTACAACACACCACACCCGCCGAAGACAAACCAATCTAGTTGGCCAAACCAAACCGATAGATCAAAGAGAAATATGAATCTGTCATAATCATGCATATATAAAATCTAGAAAAGACTGAATATACTTTTATGAATAATCTGAACATATGCCCACAATTCATCGGATCCAAACAAACACACTACAAAAGGGTAATTACATAAGATATATCACCACGGGAATCATCGTGATCTTGGAAATGAACATAAAGAGAGAGATAGCCATCTAGGTACTAAGTACATACCCGTAGCTCTGTGGTAAACTACTCTCACATCACCATGGGAGCAGCAAGGTTGATGTATAGGCCCTCGGTGATCGATCCCCCTCTGGCAGAATAGAAGCTTGCGGCGGTGGAACAAGTCTTTCGAGAGGCTCTGTATGGTTTTCCCAATATGTGTGTGAATTCATAGCAAAGAGATGAGGGCCATAGGCCATGAGAGGTATCCCAAACCATCAGGGCGTGGACACCCCTGGGTCTTATTGGCTTGGCACTATCCCATGTGGCCTCTCATCTCCCTCCGAAGCTTCCAGGTCTTATTTTTGTCCAGAAAAAATATCAAAAACTTTGAGGGTATTTGGACTTCATTTAGTACAGTATTCCTGAAAGTCCAAAAACATGAAGAAAACACCAACTCTCACTTGGCACTCTGTTAATAGGTTAGTGCTCACAAATTATATCAAACATCATATAAATGCTTATAAAACATCCAAAATTGATAATATAATAGCATGGAACAATAATAAATTATAGATGTGTTGGAGACGTATCACCCCTCTTTTGGTAGGGTTCTGGGCAAATTGGGAGCATTTCTCTCGACTTTTTCATAGAGAAAACCTATTGGACGCCCCCCGCCACTCTTGTGTGGCGTAAGGATGTATCCTATCCGCGTAGGTGTGTATGGTAGCACCAGGACAATAGCCTAGCCTACTACTCACATGTTCAGTTGTTTTGTGCCACCTCTATTGATTTCTTATGAAAGGGGATGTTGCCACCTTGTAGAACTGGTCTTTCCAACTACGATATCCCTTTGGTTGTCTCCCTTGGTTCCAAGTGCACAATAGGAGTAACCAAGCATGAGGACCAATACGTTTGATGCACAATAGGGTCTAGGATAGGGAACACATGTTATACTAGAGACTAATAGATGAGCACATATCAATGCTTCTCTAATTGTGTATGTCCGACTCGGAACTTATAACGACCTGGATCCGAGTACGCCGCTCCGAGTTCATATCTTTTTGAGTCCATAATATGTGTCTCCAATTCGGTCTGTTTGATTCAAACCTTATCTGGATCCAGATCCGATTATGTCGATCTGACTCCTGATCTTTCTGACTTCATACTATCCGGCTAGCATCCAATACTACATGACCAATGAGACCAGCACATCCACTATGTCATATGCTAGTCTCATTGGTTGCAAGTCCATACAACCTTTTCAACTAGGACCATCCAGATTGTAAATGTGTGTTTGGTTTCATTCCCTGCCTAGCATGGTTGATTCCACCTAAGACATGGTCAATTTAAACATGCATAATAGGTGCATTTGTCGTTGTTTTGTAGTAATGTATGTGTTGATACATGCTGAGGTGAGACTTTGTTTGGTAGGAAGAGGGAGGAGGAAGAGCAGGACCGACGGGGCTCAGGAAAGGAGCGGCAGGGCTCGTGAGGAGGAAGAGGAGGGCCGACGGGGCTCGGCGAGGTGCGGCGGTGCTCGGGAGCAGGAAGCGTAGGGCCGGCGGGGCTCGGCCGAGGCGCAACGGGGCTCGGGAGGGGCGCGGCATGGCAGGGAGGGAGAGGGCAAGGTGGACGGTGCTCGGGAGGGGCGCGATACGGCGGGGAGGGAGAGGGCGAGGTCGCCGGGGCTCGGGAGGGGCGCGACAGGGGTCGGGCAAGGCGCGGCGGGGCTCGGGCGAGGTGCGACGGGGCTCGGGAGAGGCGCGGGAGGGCAAGGGCAAGGCGGCGGGGGCGAGGGTGAGGTGGGGCGAGGGTGTTGTGCTCAGGTTTGCTGAGGCCCTTTTTTGCATTAGATGGACCATGCTGAGTAGAGCTCTTACACCCTACCAAACAGGCGAAAGTGGGTTCAGACGGGAACTACTGCCCTCATGCACCCTTGGTGCAGGCTACCAAACATGCCCTAAATGCATCGAGTGCTCCTTAGCGATTTTGGTGTATTGAAGACATATAGGTTAAGGGACTAATGTATTTGTGAGTGTACACAGGTCCTATAAGTCCGTGGGGAGTTTGGTATATTCGAGGAAGTCCACCGTTCAAAATGTATGTCTTCAACTGAAGATTTTGATGCTTTTTGTCGGCGTTCTAGGAATGGGGGTACCTAGACTTGCCTGCCTGCGGCCCAGGGCTGGCCCACTTCATCAACATAAGATCAACTAGCACGACACCACCTAGGAGAAGGCCCTCGCGAGGGGACAAGCCTCGCGAGGAGGAGCGGCTTCAAGACCCGGAGGGGGCCTCCTCAGGACACCTCCGGAGCGGAGAATGTTCCGAGGCAGGGCCCAACCTCAGGAGTCAAGGCTGACGTAGAGGAAGGACAGGCGCGCAACAGGTAGCAAGCGGTGTAGTTTCCCCTTTAGTGCAAAGAGGCCAAAGGCGAACGTTGTTTCCCAAGGCATCTCCTAAAGGTTTCCAATTTGCAGTAACAAGACCATGGCTGCCCGACGGCAAGACGGGCGGCCTAGCTGCGCCCACCCCAGCAGCGCAGCCAGCTACTTTGCACGCGAAGACCACTTTTGATAGGGGAAGCATGTTACCTTATCCCCCCTTCGAAATTCGTTGTTGTGGGATCCCTTCCCGCCGAAACGATGAGAGAAGAGGAGCCGGGCCTCCACTATAAGTAGAGAGGGTAGGATATTTCCATGACGGGCATTTCATTCTCAACCTGGAACAACACACAAAGCCACCCAGCCTCTAGAGGATCGAGAGCATTGTACTAGTTCATCCACCAACCTCCCCGGGAGGCAATCCACCAAAGCATGAGTAGGGTTTTACAGTTCGCAACGGCCCGAACCTTGGTAAACTATTGTGTTTTGTGTTTTCCTTACCATCGAGTGAGTCCTTCGTCGTTCCCATCGAGTAGCATGCTTGGCAAGGTCAAGAAGGGAGAGATCTTTGTACATGCCCGTGAGTTCGAATCTTTAGGGTTTTGCAGAGCCCAAAATCTGACATTTTGCGCGCCAGGTAAGGGGCGTGTGAAGCTCTTCTCCAAGCTTCCTCCTTCCTAGGCCCACTGCTCCGATGGCCAGCTACCACCCAGCTTCTTCGAGCCTCATCGAGCTAGCCACCAACCACTACGTCACGGTGGCTGGAAGCGCACACGTCGGCGTTGTGGTATCGGGCGGCTCATACCACATCGTCAACGTCGTCTCCACCATCGCCACCACCCGCGCCACCCAGACATTCGGCGGCTGGGTGGTGCACCCGGCACCCATGACGCGTCGCATCAACTTGGGAGACCTCGGCTCTCAGGACGCGTTGCGGATGGCGAGTGAGATGCTCCGTCAATGACCGATGTAGGGGGCTTTGACGCCTGGGCAGACCACATCATAGAGTTGATCACCATCGCCTAGAAGGCCGTCCAACCCGGCTCTTCTGCAAGGCCGCCAGCATCGGGCGCCGGGGGCACGCACCTCATGCGGGCCCCCGGGGCTACGAGCAACATGGCCCCTCCTATGATGGGCGGGGCCGAGAGAGACGCGTCCCGTGTAGCCCTATTACTCCTGCAGGTTCCGGCGGCCGGCCCCAATGCACATCAAGCTGACAACCACTAGGGGCGCGAAGAGGATGGCGGTACAACCGACGCACATGACGGTGTGCATCACCAAGACCAGGTCGGCCCCCGACACCTCGGGGTGGCTAGACAGGAGTGCAACCTTCGGTGCAGCCAGTAGAGGGAGGAGGCACAGGCGTGGGCGAACTACGACAACGGAGACATGCCGGGGCACCAAGCAGGGAATCAGCATCGGCCCGTGCATGGACCAGCTTACTACAGCAACAGGAACAAGCGACTATGCATGGAGGCTTATCGCCAGAAGGCTTTCGAGTAGTACGGCCAGGGAGATCCCCCTGCACCACCGAGAGGGACCGCCACTGTCACACTGCTAAGGGGCACGAAGGGCGATCAAACGCCTACATGGAGCCGTACGTGCCGGAGTATGCGGCGTCACCTGACCCTCCCGACGAGGAAGAGCTTCAAGTATCCCACCCGGGCGCCTACCCTTCTCAGGAGTGAGGAACGCTTTGGGGGGCCTCCTTGATACGGGCCCAAGAGGCGCGGGTAGGGAGAACTACATGCGGCCAAACCTCAGGCCTCAGGAGGACGAGTCGAGTGCAGCGACGAGACTCAAGTGGCACGGGACACCCACGGCAACCACGATGCAGGCGTGGGCGCCGACGGCCGGGCCTCGCGAGGGGCTCCTCAGGCACAAAGGAGCTATTCGAGGTAATTTTTTCGATTTACTGCCTTAGGAAGTGGCTGTTGACTGCAGGGACTTCAAATATTCAGGGCATGCTTCTGCTCGTCGTATCATTTGCGTAATATTTTATAATTCTGCTGCTTCTTTGGGCGACCTGACACACTGCCTTGCTTGCATCTTTGGGTGATCTACCTCCCTCTCTCGGGGGCTCCAACAAGTGTGAGTCACCCCGACACGGGGGCTAGGAAGCCCCGTGGATCCCCAGGACCACAATCGATAGGATAAAATCAGAGTTGCTTGAGCATCAAAAGGGGGATCCTAAGCATCGTGCCTGAGGGGCCTTACCGGTCACAAGGCCACCTGCCGCCCTTGGCAGTGTCCTTGGTTATCCAGTTCTTGTTAGGGGTGGAAGGGCCTGACCCAATAGCTACATCCGTTCACTCTGTCCCACGCGACGGTGGTTGGGAAATATGTGGGACTAGGTCCTAGCGACAAAGAGTCACTTGAACATCAAAAGGGGGCTCCTCAGCATCGTGCCTTAGGGGCCTTATCGGTCACAAGGCCACCGACTGCCCTTGGCTGCGTCCTCGGTTATCCGGTTGTTGTCAGGGGTGGCACGACCTGACCCCGTAGCTACAACCATTCACTAAATCACACGAGACGGCGGTTGAGAAATGTGCGGGACTGGATCGTGGCGATGTAAAGTGGCTCGAACGTTAAGGGGAGCTCCTGACCATCGTGCCTCAGGAGCCTTACTCGTCACAAAGCCACTTGACTACTCTGGTGTTGTCCAGGCTTGGTCGGTATCGGGGAATGTCGGGGCATTGCCTCGTGAGGCGCCTCACGATGGCAGGGAAATGTGTGGGACTGGGACCTGTCAACGTAGAGCCATAAAAAGCCCTTTACAGACCTCCGGGGAAGGAGCACGCATGACCTGCATCAACCCGTCGCACCTTTGCATCGTCCTTCAATCGTTTCGGAACCTACTTCATCTCGTGACACTCTCACGTAATAATGAGCCGAGGCTGCATACGCCTAGGGCCCCCCGAGGACGCGGAAGGGGTCCACCCCACGCTTAGTGGAGGACCTATGCTCCGCGCAGGGTACAGATGGAGGAAATCAACACAGTCCACCAATGACTTCCGGAATCAGGCGCCTATACCTCGGGGGTAGGGACACTCGCGAGGCCAAAGCGTCCTCGCGACCTTCCATATACACCCCCACCGTGACACTCTCATGTAATAACGAGTTGAGGCTGTATACGCCCAGCCCCCCCCCCCCCCCCGAGGACGCGGAAGGGGTCCATCCCACGCCTAGTGGCAACCCTACGCTCCGCGCTTGGGAGAAGATGAAGGCAATCGGCACGGTCCACCAATGACCATGCCCGCACCTGGCAAGGAAACCCATATAGTCCGCTAATGACTATGCCAGCCTGAGTGCCGGACGCGGTGTTTGCTTGATTTTCTTGGATTTCGAACTATTTTTCGGTGAACTTAAACTTTCCGGTTACAAAAGTTGTTCTCTAATTTTCAGTGCGTGACGTTCGAAAAACAAAAGGGGGAAAACTTTCTCTGGCATCTTCTTTTTTCACTGATTTTAAAAATCTCCCGTCTGGAGGGCGAGTTTGGAGATAACCGCTTTGCACCACCCTTAGGATTCAAGGAGCATGAAAGCAAGGACTTGCTACCCCAGGGGCAAACGTTTTTCAGTAGTCAACCCCCGCTCAGGGGTCCGGACTGAATCTTGAAACCACCACAGAGAGTCTCGGGAGGCCTCAGGGCCCCGTGGGGCGATGAACAAAGGAACTGAGTGTGGAATCGCTCGGGCGCCAGAAAGTGGGCTCCTGGGCATGCCTCAGGAGCCTTACCGGCCATAATGCAACTCGCCATTGTTGGCGCCGTCCGTAAGCCCCGGTCGGTGTTAGGAATGTCGGGACCCGCCCTCTGAGGCGCGAGCCTAACGACGGTGGGGAAATGAGCGGGGTCGGGGCCTGACGACGCAGAGTAGCTTGCATGTCAAGGGGGCTCCTCAGCAGCACGCCTCAGGAGCCTTACCGGTCAGAAGGCCACCTGGTCAGGGCCTCTCCCTGTGGGGGACAACCTTGGTAACGGGTTTCGCCTTAAGGAGGCTGGGAAATGCACGGGACCGGGACCCACAGACATAGAGTGCCGAAAGGGTCTTCACCCCGTCCACCTACGAAACAGGAGGTACACACGAGAGACTACACGAGGGACCGACACAAACCCACGAGCTAAGTACCCCGCAGGCCCGGACCGGGACCTTCTCGCCTCACATCAAACTAACAATGAATTAAAAACATGCGCGCTAACGAAGGGATGTAGAGCCTAAGGATTCAGCTGCAGCGAAAAACAAGGTCGTCGTCCAAGCGCGCGGCGGCACGAGTGGTGCCTCGAGAGGACAGGGCCTCCTGAGGGTCTCAGACCCTC
Organism: Hordeum vulgare subsp. vulgare; assembly: GCF_904849725.1. NCBI lineage: Eukaryota > Viridiplantae > Streptophyta > Magnoliopsida > Poales > Poaceae > Hordeum > Hordeum vulgare. Next base: position 311,813,595 of record NC_058520.1, read on the forward strand.
GTCACCACGAGCAACGACTGGAGTGGCGACGGGCCCTAGGCTCCAAAGCCTAGCCGCATCGACCCCTGACGATCAAGCCATCAACCGAGGAGCAAAGGGAAAAAGGAGAATGGCAGAGGTCATAACAGCAAAGGCTTAACGCCCGACAAGGCAGAGTTCATGATCCACTTTTACATAAGCAGGTAAACAGAAGCTAGTTACAACTAAGGGGAGGGGCTACCGACACCACCCATGGCACTTGCCGGATCGGCGTCGGGACCCCCTCCTTGCTCGAGGCGGGCACCTGGACATACCGCTCCACCAGCGCGTCCACGTGCGGGCGGACTTCTTCCCGGACAAGACGACGAGACTCCACAAGCACTGGCTCGACGACGCGCCGAAGGTCGAGCTCTCGAGCGAGGCGACGCAGGTTGGAGAAGATGAGCGTCACGGTAGTGCCCAGAAGCTCGCTCTCGCTGGACGCACTGTTCTCCTCCATACGGGAGAAGCCAGCCTCCAGCGCCTCCATGACCCTCTGGAAGAAGGCGAGGTAGCCCCCGTCGCTCCTCATGCTAGGCAGCACCGGGGTCTCCCCGGCAAATCGGCGCGTCGTGGCGGCCGCCCGGCCGACGATGTCTGCGAAATGCTTGGTGCCCTGGGATGCCATCAGCCGGGCGTACAACGACTCGTCCTGAGGGTCCTCCACGGCATCGGTCGCCTCCTTGACTTGCAGGTGCAGCGATGCCAGCTTCACATTGGCCTCGGCCTCGCCCTGGCGGGTGGCGTGGAGGGCGGCCTCAGCACCCTCAAGCTGGGCCCACAACCCCTCCACCTCGTCTTGAAGCTCGCCAAGCCAGGTCTTCTTGGAGGAGGGCACGTTGGAGAAGGAGGAAGGTCAGCCACGACGCAACAGATGACGCAACAAGTAAAGGAGACGCAATGACAGACTTACTCGTCGGCCATAGCTCAATGGTGGCGGATGCGCGGGGGCCCCGAGGGCCCTCCACCGCTGCCTCCGGAGCCGGACGAAGGTGCAGAATGCGCCACGCACTTCCCTCGGCCAACACCATCTCCGGGTGACGCCATGAATATGAAGAGCGAGGGGGAGAGAAGGTTTTCTTGCGGCAAGCAGAGGAAGTACAGAAGAAGCTCGAGGTTGAGGTGCCTCCCCCCTGACGGGGCTGGGCGAATTTATAGGCGGGCCAGCCATGCATCGTCATGGTCACCAACTGTCGTGGGCACGCGAGCTCGCGTGCCCTGCGAGGGTCGTGAGGTGGGTGGATGGGAGCGCTGCTGCCCACGTCGTCTCACCTGTCCATCAAGCGGTCACGTCTGCGAGGGTCGTTTGATGTGGTCAGGCCACACTCGTTCCATTCAATGAGCAATTATGGCCTACACAATTCTCAGGGATTGTACCGTCGTGGCCTGGACCAACCCGGGCGCCTCGAGAAGCGAGAGCGTCACTACACGCTGTAGGACACGTGAGCCACTTGGCCTGTAGGCAAATGGGGCCCACGACGCTTTGGGCCGCCCTCAAGGCTTCGTCGAGAAGCCAACCCTGGCGTGCCTTGGGCCCGGGGGATACTCTCGGTGTTCGGGGATTGGGGTTACCCACATCTTCCTGCCTGCGGCCCAGGGCTGGCCCACTTCATCAACATAAGATCAACTGGCATGGCATGACCTAGGACAAGGCCCTCGCGAGGGGCGAAACCTCGCGAGGAGGAGCAGCATCAAGACCTCAGGAGTCAAGGCTGGCGTAGAGGGAGGACAGGCGAGCAGTAGGCAGCAGGCGATGAAGTTTCCCCTTTAGTGCAAAGAGGGCAAAGGCGAACGCTGTTTCCCAAGGCATCTCCTAAATGTTTACCTTTTTGTGCAACACTACCATGGTCGCCCGCCGGCAGGACGGACGTCATCGCTGCGCCCACCCTAGGACCGCAGACAACTACTTTTCAGGCGAAGGCCACTTTTGATAGGGGGGGCATGTTCCCTTGTCCCCCCTTCAGAATTGGCCGTTGTGGGATCCTTTCCTGCCGAAATGATGAGGGGAGAGGATCCGGGCCTCCACTATAAATAGAGAGGGTAGGATATTTCCTAGAGGGGCAGTTCATTCTCACCCTGGAACAACACACAAAGCCACCTAGCCTCCAGAGGCTCGAGAGCACTATACTAGTTCATCCACCAACCTCCCCGAGAGGCAATCCACCAAAGCAGGAGTAGGGTTTTACGCTTCGCAACGGCCCGAACCTGGGTAAACTGTTGTGTTCTGTGTTTACCTCACCATCGAGTGAGTCCTTCACTGTTCCCATTGAGTAGTGTGCTTGGCAAGGTCAAGCAGGGATAGACCTTCGTACACGCCCCTGAGTTCGAATCTTTAGGTTTTTGCGGAGCCCGAAATCCAATACTTTTCTTGAAGAATTTGAAAATGAATAAAGTGGTGTGACCTTGAAGATATTGATGTGAGGACTATGAAGCTTGAAGATTTTTGTTGTCGTGGTTTCTTTTCCTCTTTTTGATTCGTGGGAAACATCGTACTATCAAAGGCGGTTGAGGTAATACTAAGGAAAAGTGGAAAGTGTTGCTCATCTCAAAACCAACACATAGCCAATCTGTCAAGTGAAGCCTTTGGAAATCTGTTACACTTGAGTCAGATTGTTCAGTGACAAAGGCGAAGTTCTTATGGTCTCCCAGAAAATTTGTCTAGCTGAGGAGTTAGGATTTGCCACTGTGAATTGCCTAGCATGAGGAATATGGTAGCCCTAGGAAATTTGAGAGTTCAAAATTCTGACTGTTGTTGTGCTTAGCGCCGATTGTCCCAAAGGATCTTATCCTTACAACGGCCATATCATTAGGGGCATTTATGTCTTATCATGTCGGGTTGCACCGTGGCTATAAACACACCCCCCCCCCCCACACACACAATGACTAGCTGGTTGGCTACTCCGAGAGGGAAACTGAAAAGTGTCATTTGAGAGTAACCATCATCGAAAGAATTTGAGAGAATCATTTGTGAGGAAACATCCAAAACCCAAACACCTAAAACCCAAAGAAATGACACTAAAGAGATTATCATGTGCGTAACAAATGCTTTTTACCTTTAAAGACTGTGAATCTTCCAGACGGTTAGGCATCATGGTCTAGAACATCCAAGAGAAAATTGTGGATCGTGGGGTGACCAATTTTGTGAAGGATTGGAAGTCTACCTTGAAGACTTACCACCAGTGATTGGGAGGAGCCTCTGTGACTCTAGCTCAAGGAGAATACGGTAAGGACTATGTGTCCTGAGAGTGTGTCCTTTGGTTTTAATACTAATCCACTCCAAACTAGACGTACGACTATCACACGAGTTGGAACTCGTAGACCAAATCATTATCTTCACCAACCAACCGGTTTTATTTCCTCAATTATTTCACTTCCTAGTTTACATGTTGATGAACCTAATCATTATTGTTTGATGACTGATACGTCTCAAACGTATCTATAATTTTTGATGGTTTCACGTTGTTATCTTGTCTCCTTTGGATGTTTTACGTACCTTTTTATATCTTTTTGGGACTAACTTATTAATTCAGTGCCAAGTGCCAGTTCCTGTTTTTTCCGTGTTTTTGACTCTTTTCAGATCTGATTTTGGAACGGACTCCAAACAGAAGAAAAACCCCGAAATGATTTTTTCCCGAATGGAAGAAGATTAGGGGGCCTTTGGGCTAGGCCAGGTGGGCTCCACGGAGCCCACAAGCCCTCACTCCACCACCAGGGGGAGGGGAAGTGGGCAGGCTTGTGGCCTCCCTGGCCGCCCCCTGACCTAGGTTTTTGGCCTATAAATTCCCAAATATTCCGCAAAAAATCAGGAGAGTCTCAAAAATACTTTTCCGCAGCCGCAAGCTTCCGTTTCCGCGAGATCTCATCTGGAGACCCTTCCCAGCGCCCTGCCGGAGGGGACTTTGGAGTTGGAGGGCTTCTTCATCATCATCATCGCCCCTCCAATGACTCGTGAGTAGTTCACTTCAGACCTACGGGTCCGTAGTTAGTAGGTAGATGGCTTCTTCTCTCTCTTGGATCTTCAATACAAAGTTCTCCATGATCTTCATGGAGATCTATCTGATGTAATCTTCTTTGGCGGTGTGTTTGTCGAGATCCGATGAATTGTGGATTTGTGATCAGATTATCTATGATATATATTTGAGTCTTTGCTAATTTATTACATGCATGATTTGATATCCTTGTAAGTCTCTCCGAGTCTTGGGTTTTGTTTGGCCAACTAGATCTATGATTCTTGCAATGGAAGAAGTGTTTGGTTTTGGGTTCTGCCATGTGGTGACCTTTCCCAGTGACCGTAGGGGCAGCAAGGCACACATCAAGTAGTTGCCATCAAGGGTAAAAAGATGGGGGGATTATCATTGGTTTGAGATTATCCCTCTACATCATGTCATCTTTCTTAAGGCATTACTCTATTCTTATGGACTTAATACACTAGATGCATGCTGGATAGTGGTTGACGTGTGGAGTAATAGTAGCAGATGCAGGCAGTATCGGTCTACTTGTTTTGGACGTGATGCCTATAGAAATAATCATTGCATAGATATCGTCATGACTTTGCGCGGTTCTATCAATTGCTCGACAGTAATTTGTTCACCCACTGTCTACTTGCTTTCATGAGAGAAGCCACTAGTAAACACTACGGCCCCAGGGTCTATTCACATCCATCGTTTACACCTCTGCTTGTACTTTGCTTTGTTACTTTATTGCTTTCAGTTCTCACTTGGAAAACAATCTATAAGGGATTGACAACCCCTTTATAGCATTGGGAGCAAGTTTTTATGTTTGTGCAGGATCTTGAGATACTCCTCCACTGGATTGATACCTTGGTTCTCAAACTGAGGGAAATACTTATCACCGCTACACTACATCACCCTTTCCGCTTCGAGGGAACACCAACGCAAGGCTCCAAGGCCACGGGGTAAATCCTTTGCATACTTGCCTAGGAAGTTCCTTAAGGCGTAGCCGGAGCAGAAAGATCAAGCCAAGTATTCTCCCGTCGACGTGCCTATTTCTGGCACCGTTGGAAGGTCTTTTATTGCAGTAGCACAAGTATTTCTGGCGCCATTGCCAGGGATACACAGTTGATATCAGAAGTATTTCTGGCGCCGTTGCCGGGGAGGAGAAATCAAGATCAATCCAACTAGGTCTCACAAACTCATCTCTTGCATATACTTTTGTTGCCAGTTGCCTCTCGTTTTCCTCTCCCCCACTTCACATTTGCCGTTTTCATTCGCCTTCCGCCTTCGCCGATTTCTTTTGCCTTTGCCGGTTTTCTTGCTTGCTTGTGTGCTTGTTTGTTTGTTGAAGTCATCATGTCTGAAAACACCAAACTTTGCGACTTCTCGAGCACTAATAATAATGATTTTATTAGTACTCCGATTGCTCCCGCCACTAGTGGAGAATCATATGAAATCAACGCAGCTTTGTTGAATCTTGTTATGAAAGAGCAATTCTCTGGCCTTCCTAGTTAAGATGTCGCATCCCATCTCAATACCTTCATTGAGCTTTGTGATATGCAAAAGAAAAGAGATGTTGATAATGACGTGATTAAGTTGAAACTTTTTCCTTTCTCGTTGCGAGATCGCCTAAAAACTTGGTTTTCTTCTTTGCCTAAAAATAGTATCGATTCTTGGGATAAGTGCAAAGATGCTTACATATCCAAGTATTTTCCGCCGGCTAAGATCATCTCCTGACGTAACGATACCATGAATTTCAAGCAACTTGATCATGAACACGTTTTACAATCTTGGGAGAGGATGAAGCTTATGATTAGAAATTGTCCCACTCATGGCTTGAGTTTGTGGGTGATTATACAAATCTTTTACGACGGCTTGAATTTCGCTTCTCGCAATACCTTGGACTCCGCCTCAGGTGGAACATTCATGGAAATCACGTTAGGGGACGCTACAAAACTCCTAGACAATATCATGACCAACTACTCTCAGTGGCACACTAAAAGGTCGCCTTCTAGCAAAAAGGTGCACGCTATCGAAGAGATTAACTCGCTTAGTGCTAAGATGGACGATTTAATGAATTTGGTTGCTAGTAGAAACGCTACCGTAGATCCTAATGACATGCCACTATCTTCTTTGATTGAGAGTAGCAACGCTAGTTTGGACGTGAATTTTGTTGGTAGGAACAATTTTGGCAACAACAATGCTTTTAGAGGAAACTATGTTCCTAGGCCTTTTCCTAGTAACTCCTCTAACAATTATGGCAATTCCTACGGCAACACTTATGGAAATCACAATAAATTACCCTCTGATTTAGAGAGTAATATCAAAGAGTTCATCAACTCTCAAAAGATTTTCAATGCGTCCATAGAGGAAAAACTACTCAAAATAGACGATTTGGCTAAGAGCGTTGATAGGATGTCTTGTGATATTGATGCTTTGAAAGTTAGATGCGATCCTCCGAAGGTCAACTTGGATGAAACTTTGAAAGGTATGCGTATCTCCATGAATGAGAGCAAAGAAAGAACCACCCAAATTCGCGCTAGACATGAATGGTTTAAAAGGGTGCATTCTAGTGATGCAAATCACGAAGATCTTAAAGTGCTTGGTGTGTCTCCTCTTGAATCTTTGTTTTCGCGTGTCAAACCTACTTATGGAGGGGCTGGATATGAATCCACTTTGGTTGAAAAACGCCCCAATGATTCGGAGTCCACCTATCTTGATGATAAAGGTGTGGAGAGTGGAGTAGAAGAAGTCAAAATTTTGGGTAGTAATGAAACTCCCACTTTGGATTTCAAGGAATTCAATTATGATAATTGCTCCTTGTTTGAATGCATTTCTTTTATGCAATCCATTGCAAACTCTCCACATGCTTATAGCCAAAGCAAAGCCTTTACCGCGCATATCGTAGATGCTATGATGAAATCTCTTCAAGAGAAGCTCGAACTAGAAGTCTCTATACCTAGAAAACTTCATGATGAGTGGGAACCTACTATCAAAATCAAGATCAAAAACTATGAGTGTGATGCTTTGTGTGATTTGGGTGCTAGTGTTTCCGCGATTCCAAAGTCTTTATGTGATATTCTTGGTTTTCATGAGATTGAAGAGTGTTCTCTTAATTTGCATCTTGCGGATTCTACTGTCAAGAAACCCATGGGAAGGATCGATGATGTTCTTATTGTTGAAAATAAGAACTATGTACCCATGGATTTCATTGTACTTGACATGGATTGCAATCCTTCATGTCCCATTATTCTTGGTAGACCTTTCCTAAGGACTATTGGTGCTATCATCGATATGAAGGAAGGGAATATTATATTTCAATTTCCTTTAAAGAAGGGCATGGAGCACTTTCCAAGAAACAAAGTAAGATTGCCTTATGAATCTATGATGAGGGCTACCTATGGTTTGAGCACCAAAGATGACTATACGTGATTCCATCACCTTTCGCCTAGCTAAGGGCGTTAAACAAAAGTGCTTGTTGGGAGGCAACCCAACGAATCTATCCTTTTTTCTTTCTGTTTTGTGCTTTCCACACTTTCATAATTCTGTTATGATTGTGTTTTTTGTGTTTCTTTTTGCATTTGTGCCAAGCAAAACCGTTATGATTAGTCTTGGGGATGATCGTTTGGTCATGCTGGAAAAGATAGAAACTTTCTGCTCACGAAAATAATTTTCATGTTTTTTCTGTAAAAGCTTTTGAGTTGATCATTTTTTCTGCTGATTTCTACGCAAATTCTTCAAACTGTCGTAATGTTTCAGAATTTTTGAAGTACCGTAGGTATACGAAATATACAGATTGCTACAGACTGGTCTGCTGTTAACAGATTTTGTTTTTGTTGTGTTGGTTGCTTACTTTGATGAAACTATGGATTGTATCGGGGGGTCTTAGCCATGGAAGACTGAAAGTATAGTAACCCAACATCAGCACAAGTAGAATTTAAGTTTGCTACAGTACCTAAGGAAGTGGTGGTTTGCTTTCTTGTACTAATGTTATCACGAGTTTCTGTTTAAGTTTCGTGTTGTGAAGTTTTCAAGTTTTGGGTGAAGTTCTTATGGACAAAGAGATAAAGAGTGGCAAGAGCTCAAGCTTGGGATCCCAAGGCACCCCAAGAGATTCAAGGATGTCGTAAAAGCCTAAGCTTGGGGATGCCCCGGGAAGGCATCCTCTCTCTCGTCTTCAATCCATCGGTAACGTTACTTGGGGCTATATTTTTATTCACCACATGTTATGTGTTTTTGCTTGGAGCGTCTTGTATCATAGGAGTCTTTTATTTTTGTTGTGTCACAATCATCCTTGCTGCACACCTAGAGAGAGAAACATGCACACACCGTGATTTTGTCGAGCTTCACTTATATCTTTTGGTAGACAATTCAGCTCACATGTGCTTCACTTATATCTTTTGAGCTAGATACTTTTGCTCCATGTGCTTCACTTATATCTTTTAGAGCACAGTGGTGCGTGGCTTGGTAGTTGATCTATGCTTTGAAAGTAGTCTCAAAAGGGGTAGTTATCCAAAGGGATACGTAAACTTCCACCTTCATGTGCATTGAATAGTTAGAGAAGTTTGATTCATCTCAATTAGTTTTGAGTTGTGGTTATGGTAATATTGAAGTCATGCTAGTAAGGTGTTGTGGATCTAGAAATACTTGTGTTTAAGTTAGTGATTCCCGTAGCATGCACGTATGGTGAACCGCTATGTGATGAAATCTGAGCATGATTAGTATATTGATTGTCATCCTTTGTGTGGCGGTCGGGATCGTGCGATGGTTTATACCTACCAACCCTTCCCCTAGGAGTATGCATTGAATGCTTTGTTTCGATTACTAACAAAACTTTTGCAACAAGTATATGAGTTCTTCATGACTAATGTTGATTCCATGGTTTAGATGCACTTTCACCTTCCGCCATCACTATCTTCTTATTGTCGTGCAACTTTCGCCGATGCACAAAACCCACCATTAGCCTCCCTCAAAAGAGCCACCATACCTACCTACTATGGCTTTTCAAAGTCATTCCGAGATATATTGCCATGCAACTATCACCATGACATGTGCCACCACGTAGACATTTCCATTGCATGATCGTAAGATAGCTAGCATGATGTTTCCATTGATGTCTATGCCATGCTAGATCATTGCCACGGTACACTACAAAGGCATTCCATATAGAGTCATAGTTGCTCTAAGTTTTGAGTTGAAAGTTTGATGATCATCATTAATAGAGCATTTCCCATGTGAGGAAATAAAAGAGGCCAAAGAAGCCCATAAAAAAAGAGGCCAAAGAGCCCACCAAAAAAATGAGAGAAAAAGAGAGAAGGGACAATGCTACCACTTTTTCCACACTTGTGCATATTAAGCACCATGATCTTCATGATTGAGAGTCTCTCGTTTTGTCACCACCATATAGCTAGTGGGAAATTTTCATTATATAACTTGGCTTGTATATTCCAATGATAGGCTTCCTCAAAATTTCCTTAGGTCTTCGTGAGCAAGCAAGTTGGATGCACACCCACTAGTTTTCTTTAAGAGCTTTCACATACTCATAGCTCTAGTGCATCAATTGTATGAGAATCCCTACTCATTCACATTGATATCTGTTGATGAGCATCTCCACAGCTCATTAATGTGACTATCTTCTCCTTTTTTGTCTTGCAACCTCCACTATATTCCACACCATCTATAGTGTTATAACCATGGCTCACGCTCATGTATTGCGTGAGAATTGAAAAGGTTTGAGAAAGTAAAGGTGTGAAACAATTACTTGGCCAATACCGGGGTTGTGCATGATTTAAATTCGTTGTGCAATGATGATAGAGCATAGCCAGACTATACGCTTTTGTAGGGATAACTTTCTTTTGCCTTGTTATTTTGAAAGTTCATGATTACTTTGCTAGTTTGCTTGAATTATTATTGCTTCCACGTCAATAGCAAACTATTTTTTTGAATCTAATGGATCTGAACATTCACGTCACATAAGAGGAACTACAAAGGACACCTATGCTAGGTAGCATGAAAGCATCAAAAATTCATTCTTATCACTTCCCTACTCGAGGACGAGCAGGAGTTAAGCTTGGGGATGCTTGATACGTCTCAAACGTATCTATAATTTTTGATGGTTTCACGCTATTATCTTGTCTTCTTTGGATGTTTGATGTACCTTTTTATATCTTTTTGGGACTAACTTATTAATTCAGTGCCAAGTGTCAGTTCCTGTTTTTTCCGTGTTTTTGACTCTTTTCAGATCTGATTTTGCAACAGAGTCTAAACGGAAGAAAAACCCTGAAATGATTTTTTCCCGAACGGAGGAAGATCAGGGGGCCTGTGGGCCAGGCTAGGTGGGCTCCAGGTAGCCCACAAGCCCCCACTCCGCCACCAGGGTGAGGCGACGGTGGGCATGCTTGTGGCCTCCCTGGCCGCCCCCTGACCTAGGTCTTTGGCCTATAAATTCCCAAATATTCCACAAAAAATCAGGAGAGACTCGAAAATACTTTTCCGCCGTTGGAAGCTTCCTTTTCCGCAAGATCTCATCTGGAGACCCTTCCCGGCGCCCTGTCGGAGGGGACTTTGGAGTTGGAGGGCTTCTTCATCATCATCATCGCCCCTGCAATGACTCGTGAGTAGTTCACTTCAGACCTATGGGTCCGTAGTTAGTAGCTAGATGGCTTCTTCTCTCTCTTGGATCTTCAATACAAAGTTCTCCATGATCTTCATGGAGATTTATCTGATGTAATCTTCTTTGGCGGTTTGTTTGTCGAGATCCGATGAATTGTGGATTTGTGATCAGATTATCTATGATATATATTTGAGACTTTGCTGATTTCTTATATTATCTCCGAGTCTTGGGTTTTGTTTGGCCAACTAGATCTATGATTCTTGCAATGGAAGAAGAGTTTGGTTTTGGGTTCTGCCATGTGGTGACCTTTCCCAGTGACACTAGGGGCAGCAAGGCACACATCAAGTAGTTGCCATCAAGGGTAAAAAGATGGGGGGTTTATCATTGGTTTGAGATTATCCCTCTACATCATGTCATCTTGCTTAAGGCGTTACTCTGTTCTTATGGATTTAATACACTAGATGCACGCTGGATAGCGGTCGACGTGCGGAGTAATAGTAGCAGATGCAGACAGTATCGGTCTACTTGTTTTGGGCGTGATGCCTATAGGAATAATCATTGCATAGATATCGTCACGACTTTGCGCTATTATATCAATTGCTCGACAGTAATTTGTTCACCCACCGTCAACTTGCCTTCATGAGAGAAGCCACTAGTAAACACTATGGCCCCCGGGTCTATTCACATCCATCGTTTACACCTCCGCTTTTACTTTGCTTTGTTACTTTGTTGCTTTCAGTTCTCACTTGGCAAACAATCTATAAGGGATTGACAACCCCTTTATAGCATTGGGAGCAAGTTTTTGTGTTTGCAGGATCTTGAGATACTCCTCCACTGGATTGATACCTTGGTTCTCAAATTGAGGGAAATACTTATCACCGCTACGCTACATCACCCTTTCCACTTCGAGGGAACACAAACGCAAGGCTCCAAGACCCAGGGGAAATCCTTTGCATACTTGCCTAGGAAGTGCCTTAAGGCGTAGTCGCAGCAGAAAGATCAAGCCAAGTATTCTCCCGTCGACGTGCCTATTTCTGGCGCCGTTGGAAGGTCTTTTGTTGCAGTAGCAGAAGTATTTCTGGTGTCATTGCCAGGGATACACAGCTGATATCAATGACTTTGACTGAAGACTTTTTCAAATTCCTCAAATCCAAATTCTTTAATCACGTTGACTTCCGCATGCTTATCATGTTTACTCGCTACTTGTGCTTTATGTATGTTTTATTTCACCATGATGAGTTTGCTACTGACATATTATGCATCTACTTGAGTACTTTCTCTGCTACATGTATTTCATCACTTAGCAAATTCCTCAAATAGTAACTTCGTAGTGATGAATCTATAAAATTTTTCTATTCATACCCACTCTAGTTGATATAATGCAATTTAAACGATGGTCACCATACAATGCATAGTCTCACAAACAAGTCACATACTTGTCAATACACATCACTGTTATTACCTAAGGACTCCATAAATACATTGGGAAATATCATCATACGTGATTGCCACTAGGACATATCTCCAAAAGGCATGAGAAGCCCAACAAATCCTTAGCAACCTCTCATTCTCAAGCATTCGGTTGGATCCCCTCCAACTCTAGGCTCACCTTGTACTACATGACTATACTAGAATCATGTGCGTGTCAGATCCATGGTTGGAAGAGGCTGACTTCTTCATACTCCATGGAAGGGAGGGCATTGACTTGAGAGCATAACTTTGTCAAGTTGAAAATAACTTGGAAACCCTAAGACCAAAATTGGTGGAGTCACGACTAGGAAAACCTAAGGCCGAAAATGGTGGAGTGAGAAGGGATCCATGGTGGTGCACATTTGTATTGCGAGTGCTTCCAGCATAAAGAGGGGGGACATATTCGGCATGGTTCCTTCATGGATGCCACCAGTGCATATTCAAGGAAGTGCTCCAGGTCCATCATGGCACGTGAATGCCAGACAATGGAGATCTTATATAGGGCATCCATGACCAGTAGGACTTCCTCCAAGCATGGACCAAATGTTGGATACGAATCTTCAAGAAGACTCTCGGAATGTGTGTGATACGTACATTTTGCATCATCAATCTTGATTGATATTTATCTTATTACTATCCATTATTCCCTGTTATAATGTAATTATTATGAATTTTCTCTCAGAATATTGAAGGTACATTACAAAGAGGGAAGAATGTGCAAACTATAATTCTGGACCGAGGAACCGAGAAAAAGGCAGAAAAATCATGTTGCTCCAAATGACTTGAAACTGCATGGAGAGTTTTTCTGGGATATATAAGAATTATTGGTCCAAAAATACACCTCGTAGGGGCAGCCACCTAGGCACAAGCGAACAGGGAGCCTCCCCCTAGGTCGCGCCCTGTTGACTTGTGGGACCCGTGTTGGTCCTCGGACGCCTCTATTCTCCTATATGGTGTGTTTTACACTAATAATTCAATACATAACTTTCGGGATGAAGCGCCGCTGTCTCGAGGCGAAACTTGGGCACACGCCCTTTTCCCCTTTGGTAGAGCGACTATGCAGGAGGTGGAAATTGAAGCCATTGTCATCACCAACGCTCCCTCCTTCGTGGGAGGACCGATCTTCATCAATATCTTCACCAGCACCATCTCATCTCCAACACTAGTTCATATCGTGTATTCATTCTTTGTCACAAAACCTCAGATTGGTACATGTGGGTTGCTAGTTGTGTTAATTACATCTTGTAGTTGATGCTAGTTAGATTACTTGGTGGAATACATAATGTTCAGAGCCTTAATCATATTTGTTACTCCTGTGATGTTGAACATGTTGATGAGGTGTGAGTAGTTACTATTGTTCCTTAGGACAAGGGAGAAGTCTGGTTATAAGTAATCATATAAAGTTGGCATTCGTTTGATATTTTGATGATATGTATGTTGTTACTTCCTTTAGTGGTATCATGTGAATGTCAACTAGATGACACTTCACCATGTTATGGGCCTAAAGGAAGTCAATGCGGAGTAACAAGTAGATGATGGGTTGCGAGAGTGACACAAGCTTCAACCCCAGTTTATGTGTTGCTTCATAAGGGGCTGATTTGGATGCACATGTTTCATGCTATGGTTATATTTGTCTTAATTCTACGTTCGTAGTTGTGGATGCTTGCGAGAAAATATTGTGGAGGTCTTCATGGATGATTTTTCCGTTTAAGGGAATTCCTTTGATGATTGCTTGAACAACCTTGATCGAGTTTTGCAGAGATGTGAAGAAGTTAATCTTGTCCTTAACTGGGAGAGGTGCTACTTTATATTGAATGTAGGCATAGTGCTTGGGCATAAAATCTCTGAATGAGGTACTGAGGTAGATAAAGCCAAAGTTGATGCAATATAGAAAATGTCATGCCCAAAATATATCAAAGGTATAAGAAGTTTCCTTGGTCATGCTGGTTTCTATAGGCGCTTCATTAAAGATTTCTCGAAGCACTACGGGAATCAGGTAATTTGCCGTCTTTGAAGATCTTTGCCGTCAGCTTTTTGTCTTGGATGACAGCAAAGACCATTTTTACCGTATATAATAAAAAACTGTTGACGGCAAAGAATGACTGATGGCAAAGACATATTTTGCCGTCTATAGTAAAAATTGCTGACGGCAAAGGAATATTTTGCCGTCTGTAATAGAAACAGATGAAGGCAAAGGCAAATTTTGCCGTCTGTAATAGAAATAGATGACGGCAAAGGCAAATTTTGCCGTCTGTGATAAAAACAGATGACGGCAAAGACAGATTTTGCCATCTGTAATAGAAATAGATGACGGCAAAGGCAAATTTTGCCGTCTGTAATAAAAATAGATGACGGCAAAGGCAAATTTTGCCGTCAGTACTAAAAACTGATGACGGCAAAGAAGAAGCACACCACGCCGATTCCTCTCGTGGATCGATGACATGGCATCATCCACACCGCACACACATTCCCACAACACCACCATATGGATCCCCACCCCACCAGCCCACCCACGCACATCCCCACCCCACCTCACGTCTCCATTAACCACCCCACCGGCCCACCCCACCTCACATCTTCCCTCACGCACGAATGATGTGGATCTGGATCCATCTCTTCCCCCCCCCACCCCACCACGCTCCCTCCACCTCACGTCTCCGGCGACCTGGACTCTCGCCGCCGCCACCCCCGCGCCGACCACCCACCATCCATACCTCCGACGCCCACCTCCCCCTCCCTCCGGTGCCCGACCACCCACCTCTACCTCCGACGCACCACCACCCACGCTCCCGATCAGGTCGCCGACGGCGGCGCTCCCACCCCTCGCGCCCACCACCCTGGCGGCGGCAAGCGAGGCCGATAGATGGTGCGGGAGGCCGGCGCAGACAGGCCGGTTGCTGGTGCGCGGGCTGGTGACTGGCGCACACAGGGAGACATGGCTGGAGGGCGATGGCATGTGGGCCGCCTGGCACCTCCCACCTCCGGCCTGCTCGTCACATGGCCCGCCTCGACGCGCCGTCGGCATCCGGCTCCTTTGGTCTCCTCTTCCTCACTATCTCCCTTCTCTCGATCTATAGGACTCCTCCTTGGTTGCTCTCCTCTGCAGGTGGCAGACCTGGGTTGACGGAGTGGACAAGGTACAATGGATCCGGGGCTCCGCGACCAGATCCAACGCTCGGACGAGGGTGGCGACCTCCGACACGGCGGTGGATAACTTGAGCTCCATGGGCGTCCATGGTGGCCTCGTTGTGCTGCTATCGATGGAGAAAGGAAGGATAAGGGGCGCGACTGCTGGTTGCTGCTGCTTTCTCGAGCACACGCACAAAGAGGCGCGTCACTCATATCCATCTCATGTAGTGTACTGAAGTGTAAACTGCTCATTTGTAATCCGTTCAACTTGTGAAATAGACTTGTTTCGTTTTGGATCTGGTGATGTATACGATGAAATTCATTCGTTCATTGTTGATTATTGAACAACTAGTTTGACGGATATTGTAGGGTTCACTGTCCGTTCGTTTCTGGTCGCCTTTGCATTTGGACTATTATATAATCGGTATATATATACGCTTGTAGGTTTTATTGGATTTGTCGTTTTGAAGCAAAAATTTGACATATTTTGCCGTCATGTAGAGGTTAGGCAGACGGCAAAAAATGCAATATTTTGCTGTCATGTACGGGTGAGGAAGACGGCAAAAGTGCTAACGTCGTCCGTTAGCTAGGCCGTTCCGTCTTCCGACCATTTTTTTGCCGTCTACCACACAAGCTGACGGCAACATAATTTCACTCACGGAAAAAAATTTGTCGTCTGCCCGAAAAAATGCTGACGGCAAAATTACCCTTTGCGGGCACATGGTCTGACGACATTTTTTGCCGTCATGGGCTGACGGCAAATTTTTTGCCGTCTGTAGTTCTCTCTTTGCCGTCTTTAGCGTCCTGACGGCAAAATGCCCGACTCCTGTAGTGAAGATTTCTAGGCCATTAACTAATCTTCTCCAAAAAGATGTTCCTTTTATTTTTAATGATGATTGTGTAGAAGCCTTTGAAATACTTAAGAAAGCCTTAATTTCTGCACCTATTGTTCAACCACCTCATTGGAACCTACCCTTTGAAATTATGTGTGATGCTAGTGATTATGCTATTGGTGATGTTCTAGAGCAATGAGTAGAAGAGAAATTGAATGTTATTCATTATGCTAGTAAGACCCAAGACACCACTCAAAGAAATTATGCTACTACTGAAAAGGAATTTTTAGCAGTTGTGTTTGCATGTGATAAGTTTAGACCTTACATTATTGATTCCAAAGTGACTATTCACACTTATCATGCTGCTATTAAGTACCTTAGTGAAAAGAAAGATGCTAAACCTAGACTCATTAGATGGGTGTTACTACTCCAAGAATTTGATTTGTATATCGTTGATAGAAAGGGAGTTGATAACCCTCTAGCAGATAATTTGTCTAGGATGGAAAATGTTCTTGATGACCCACTATAGATTGATGATAATTTCCTTGATGAGCAACTTGTTGTTATGAACACTTCACGTAGCACTCCTCGGTATGCAGATTATGCTAATTATACTTTTACTAAGTATATTCCACCCAGTTTCACCTATCAACAAAAGAAAAAAATCTTCTATGATTTACGACATTACATTTGCGATGAACCACATCTTTATAAAGAAGGAGTAGATGGTGTTATTAGACGTTGTATACCTGAGCATGAACATGACCAAATTCTAAATAAATGTCATTCTGAAGCATATGGAGGACATCGTGCTGGTGACAGAATAGCACAAAAGGTATTATAATCTGGTTTTTATTAGCCTACTCTTTTTAAAGATGCTCGTAAGTTTTTCCTTTCTTGTGATGAATGCCAAAGTGTTGGTAATATTAGTAAACGTTAGGCAATGCCTATGAATCATTCACTAGCTATTGAACCATTTGATGTCTGGGTTTTTGACTTTATGGGACCTTTTCCTTCTTCGAATGGATATACTCATATTCTAGTTAATGTTGATTATGTTACTAAATGGGTAGAAGCTATTCCAACTAGTAGTGCTGACCATAACACTTCTATTAAAATACATAAAGACATTATCTTTCCGAGGTTTGGTGTCCCTAGATATTTAATAACTAATGGTGGTTTACATTTTATTCATGGTGCTTTCCGTAAACTTTCAGCTAAATATGATGTTAACCATAGGATTACATCACCTTATCATCCTCAATCTCGTGGACAAGTTGAGCTCACCAATTGCGAAATAAAATTAATCTTGCAAAAGACTGTCAATAGATCTAGGAAGAATTGATCTAAGAAGCTAGATGATGCTCTTTGGGCCTGTAGGACTGCTTATAAGAATCCTATGGGGATGTCTGAGTACAAAATGGTCTATGGACAAGCTTGTAATTTAGCTCTTGAGCTAGAACATAAAGCCAATTGGGAAATTAAAGAACATAATTATGATTTCAAACTTGCCAGTGAAAAGAGGTTGTTTGATATTATATCATTAGATGAATGGAGGACGCAAACCTATGAAAATGTTAAGTTATTTAAAGAGAAAGTTAAAATATGGCATGACAAGAGAATTCAAGAACAAGAATTTAATGTAGGAGACATAGTGCTTTTGTACAATTCTTGTTTCAGATTTTTTTGAAGGTAAACTCCTTTCCAAATGGGAATGACCCTATGTTGTCGAGGAGCTTTATCGCTCCGGTGCCTTAATAATTAATAACTTCGAAGGTAAAAACTTGAGAGTCGTGAATGGGCAAAGAATCAAACATTATATTTCCCATGCACCCGTTAATGACGAGACTAATATCATCCAAGTCATAACACCAGAAGAGCACATAAAGGAAGTCTTCCGGAACACTACACAAACCTGAAAAAGGATAGCTACATGGTACGGTAGGTAAACTGACTCCAAAAATTCAAAAATAATAATTTCTGTAGGCTTTGGTATTTTAGAAAAAATTAAAAATAAAAAGGAATTCAGGGGACCCACGAGGGAGGCAAAAGCCAACACACACACACCCCCAAGGCGCGCCCTGATGGCTTGTGGGGACCTCGTGAGTCTCCAGGGCTCCGAATTCTTCCCGAACACGTATTCTCGTCCAGAAAAAATCATTATACATACTCCCGGTTGTTTTGACTATTGCATCGCAATATTTTCTTCTGTTCTTGTTTAGAATTGTTTTCTGGCAGGCGTTAGAATATGTCGTCTCAAGATTCAGATGGAGAGAGCTACATATCCCATTATATATTAGACCAAAGGATCTTTGGGCATATCTACCCCTATCTTTGGTCCACTCATTGTGAGGAGGACAATGAATTAGAGGGAAAAATGGAAGCCAACTCAGATTAAGACGAAGTTACACTACCTCAGCCCGAAGATATGCATGTGGAATTCAAGAAGCCCAGTCTACCAAATAGGGTAAATAAATCTAAGGATCAACTTATCCCATCACGTTTTATGCACGAGAGAAAGAAGGCATTATGCAAAAATATATTGAAGCTCGAACAAGAGAATGATGCGTTGAGAGAAGAGAATTTTGTCATGTGAGGTAAGTTGGAAAAGAAGAATGCGACCACACCAGCACCATAACCTGAGAAGGATGCTTGAGTCCTTGGGTACGGGCACCACCCTTGGCTTGTTCGAGTCTTGGGGGAGGTGCCCCAATATCGTATCACCATCACCCCATCATAATTACTATCCATTTTAGTTCGATTCTTAGATGTTTCATGATTTAGAGAAATAAATTTTAGGTTTGCTTTGCTTAGTATTTTTGCTTTGAGTCCCATCTATCCTTGTAATCGAGTATGCGAGATATATAATAAAGATTAGTTCAGTTTTGTGGTTTACCCGTCGGCACCCGTCATTATAACATGTCCATAAAAATAAAGATATAGATCATATGCTTATGCCATGAGGAGTAATGACATCACATAGTGAAGAGTATAAGTGATGAACATTGTTGAACATAAAAAAACATGGTATTAGCGATGGTTACAATCTAAGCAAGACTCTGAAGGAGGAGAGGATATTCTCATATAAACATACTATCTTGGACATCTTTGGTGATTGTGAGCCCTCGTGAAATATTATATAATTATCTAGTGTTAATGTAGGACATGGAAGACAACATAATGGTGATGGTATTTGACATTCATATAGAAGATATATGGTCCTGGATCCTTTAACATGTGATGCTTCCTTTAGACCTTTTGCTAGCCTGAAATCTTTGCACTAAGTAGAGATACTACTTGTGCATCCATAACCCTGAAATCCAGTTTCTTGCCATGAGAGTCCACCATACCTACCCATGGGTTGAGCAAGATCCTTCAAGTAAGTTGTCATCAATGCACCAAGCAATATAAATTGCTTCTAAATATATATGATCTTTTATTGCAAGGGAAAATAAACTTTTTACGATCTTGTGATGAAAAAGAAATAAGAGCGACAACCTGCATAATAAAGTTTGCTATCACAAGGGGCAATATAATGTGATATTCCTTTGCATTAATAATTTGCACATTCAAAAACCTAAAAGTGCATGACAACCTCTGCTTCCCTCTGCGAAGGGCCTATCCTTTATCTATAAAGTTCACTCTTTTGTGTGAGTCACTAAATTCATTATTCTTTCTACCTACTAATTCTATAGTGGCAAGAATCATGTGTTGAGGAATGATTCAGATTTATATATCCAACTAAATGTAGATTATCATGATTTATTATTATTGACATTATCCGTTAGGTAAATAATCTGGGTGGTGAATCATTTAATCCCCTATATTCCTATGCGTCCTATGAAAACATGAGTTCCAAAAATATGACTTGAGTATGAGCAATCATAGAAGAATAAATGATAGTTGAGTATGAGAAATTGCCAACAAGACAGCTCTGACATAGAATCTCCTCTGAAATATGTTTAAATATAATTGTCCCAATGACTAAGAACGTAGTTTGTTCATTATCAACAAAGTTTATGTTTCATATTCCAATATTTGTGAATGGATCGTTACTTGTTCATGAGAAGATATATGATAAAATAGTTGGTGCTATGCTAATATTCATGATGCTCTCATGTCCGTATTTTATTTTTATTGACTTCTCCCTCTCAAACCATGTGGCCATTATTATCGAGCTTAGATTTCGCTTGAGGACAAGCGAGGTCTAAGCTTGGGGGAGTTGATACGTCCATTTTGGATCATAAATCCTTATTGATATTTTTCTTATTACTGTCCATTATTCCGTGTTATTATGTAATTATTATGACTTTTCTCTCTAAATATGCAAGGTACATTACGAAGAGGGAAGTATGTGGAAACTAGAATTCTAGACGTAGAAATCGAGAAAAAGGTAGAAAAATTAAGTTGCTCCAAATGACATGAAACTTCAAAGAGATTTTTTTGGAATATATAAGAATTATTGTGCCAAAAGTACACCGCGGTGGGGCAACCACCTTGTCACAAGACAACATGGCACCCCCAGGCTACACATTGATGGCTTGTGGGGCCCCTGTTGGTCCTCCAACGCCTCTCTTCTCCTATATGGTGTGTTTTACCCTAGAAAATATCAAGACATAACTTTCGGGATGAAGTGCCACCGTCTCGAGGCGGAAACCTGGGCAGAGGCCCTTTTGCTCTCTGGTAGAGCGATTCTGCCGGCAGAATTCCTCTCCATGAGGGGGGAATCAAAGTCATCGTCCTCACCAATGCTTCCTTATTCGTGGGAGGACCGATCTTCGTCAACATATTCACCAGAACCATCTCATCTCTAACACTAGTTCATCTCGTGTATTCAATCTTTGTCTCCAAACCTCAGATTCGTACATGTGGGTTGCTAGTTGTGTTAATTACATCTTGTAGTTGATGTTAGTTGCATTACTTGGTGGAAGACATAATGTTCAGATCCTTAATCATATTTGTTACACCTATGATGTTGAACATATTGATTAGGTGTGAGTAGTTACTATTGTTCCCGAGGACATGGGAGAAGTCTAGTTATAAGTAATCATATAAAGTTGGCATTCGTTTGATATTTTTGAGATATGTATGTTGTTAATTCCTTTAGTGGTGTCATGTGAATGTCGACTACATGACATTTCACCATGTTATGGGACTAAAGGAATTCATTGTAGAGTAACAAGTAGATGGTGGGTTGCGAGAGTGACAGAAGCTTAAATCCCAGTTTATGTGTTGCTTCATAAGGGGCTGGTTTGGATCCACATGTTTCATGATATGGTTAGAATTATCTTAATTTTTCTTTCGTAGTTGTGGATGCTTGCGAGAGAGCTTAATAATAAGTAGGTTGTTAGTTCAAGTAAAAAACAGCACCTTAGCATCGGTCCACCCACATATCAAATCATCAAAGTAGCAAACGTGAATCAACTCAATATGATGAACATGACTAGACAGATATTCCTATGTGTCCTTGGGAGCTCTTTCTTTATATAAGAGTACTTTCAAGTCTGTCCTTTTCTATAAAAGGATTGGGCTACCTTTCTGCAACTTTGCTACTATTGTTACTTGTCACTTGTCACGAATTACCTTGCTACAAAACTATCGATCACTATCGGGGATACTACTCACGGTTTGACCCGGCCAGGGATATGACCCGACCCATCATTTGGCGGCTTGTAAAAGTCTTTGTGTTTATCAGGTCAACCGGAATGGTAAAGCCCAAGGCTCGGTGTGCAAGCCTGCACAAGGCGGCACACGGAGGAGGCCCAAAGAGGAGGAATTCCCTCCTCGATAAGCAAGAACTGGATTAGGATTCCAGAGAAACTAATCCTAGTCCTAGTAGGACTCATGTAAACCTACCCCTTCAACCTATATAAGAAGGGGCAGGGCACCCCAAGAGGGACAAGTTAATTTAGGTCTAGACAAGACAAATCATGATATAGACATATTATACACCCTCCACATTAGAGGTAGCAATTATGCACCCTTGTATTCAAGATCATCATCTTATCAATGAAACACAAGCAGGAGATAGGCTTTTACCTCCATCGGAGGGGCCAGACCTGGGAAAAGTTGCGTATCTCGATTCCGTCCAACCCCTCTCAAGCCGCCACATAGTGTGATAGCCTCACACCTAAGTCCTTCATGAGGACATGTGTCATGATAAAAATCACGACAGTGGGCGCCCATCGTGGGGCAATGCATGGCGGTGTTGAGTTCTTCGAGGGCACACTCTCAGGGATCGGGAAGCTCGTGGTTATCTGGGTGAAGAAAGGACGGTGCAGAAGATTCTACATCAACTATGAGTTCATCTATTGGAAAAAGTCGACTGCCACATGAGGATGCGGCGGTATACTAGTCCGAGTTTCCAAAGAGACCGAGTTGCACGTAATCGTGCCACCTCTGGTCGCATGAAGACAAAACAACCCAGATCAAGAGCAATGCACACGTTCCCAATCAAGGTCATCGCAAAAAGAAATACCAAGCGAGGTCATTACTAGTTCAAATCAATCATATACCCACCCGAAAGTTACCAAAAGAAAATGAAAGACAATGGCTAAAGAAAAAAGGAGAAGGCCACGACCCAAAAAAGGATCGAGCACGGATTAGAAGCCATGGCCTCTCCTGCCACACTCCGAGTCGGCATTGCTCCGTTGCCGCGTGTTCGAGCCATCCTCGCCCCTCCGCGCGTGCACAAGTCATCGTCCGCCTCACGGCACATCGCCCGCGCCTCACTGCGCCTAAAACTAACCCGCCTTTGTTGCCCCCTGGCCACCGTCGTGGTCCACGAGCCGCCCCATCACACTATTTGGCCGTGCAGCACCAGCCTCCACCTCACCTCTGCTATGCCGCCCACCAGCGCCACCACGGTAGCCTCGCAGTGCCGCTTCACCACCTTTGTTGTGAGGCACAAAATCGCACCGCTCGAAGTCGCTCCTGCGTTCACCCCACATCGACCCAGCCTCGCCTGCACAATGCCTCGCCGGCTCACTACGCCACGTCGTCCCTGAAGGTTTCGCCTCGCCCGCGTCGTTGCCAGGCTCCACCGCTTTGCGCCCTATGTCGGCCTCTGCCATGGCCCTCCAAGCCATCCCCCTCCGAGTCGGCCTCACCTCCTCTCCTCATGCACCTAGCTTGTGTCGGTTCTGCTTTCATGCATTACCACCTTTCCCCGCCATGCGTTCGAGCCGGCTCCATACTGTGTGTGTTGCGCTGCACCCGCATCGTTGCCAGGCTCCACACCTTCATGTCCTACGCCAGCCTCTGCCATGGTCCGCCGCGCCAGCCACCTCTGAGTCGGCCTGGCCTCACCTCCTCATGCCCCTAGCTTGTGTCGGTTCTGCTTTCGCGCATCGACGGCTTGGCCCGCCGTTCGTTCGAGCCGGCTCCATACTGTGCGTGTTGCATTGCGCCTGTCTCACACTGCAACTGTTGCCTTGCCCCACGACTTCACATTGCTCTACCTGTCGTGTCATGGCCGTCTCAGCCTCGCCCACCAGGCCACTTCCTCGTCGCGCTACTCCGCCTCATCTCCGTGCGCCAATAACCCTCCTTGAGCCGGACTTACTCATGTGCCCGCCTCACCGAGTGGCCATGCTCTCACCTTCGCGGCTTGTTTTGAGACAATCGCCGGCTGCCATCGTCGCCATGCTTCGCCTCACTCCATGTTGTTGGTGGGTGGATAAGGAAAACGAGAGAGGTGGGGGCGATTGAATGAGATAAAAAAGAACAGGACTAGGTGGGTGCTATTGATATATAGAGAAATACATCTAAGCGGTCTCAAGTATTATTCGACACCGGTGTCCGTATTCATCTGACAAAAAATCCAGGTGATATTCATCCAATCTATTTTCCCATACATATTAACTCATCCAAGAAAAATTACTCTCGCATATAGTATTTTTATGCAGGGCAATTATCCAAAACAAAAGTGGCTGTATTTTTCCAAATGATGTGGTTGATTCAAGGGTCAAAATCGGCTTATAAACGCAGTGGCCAACACGCATCCATGCCGGTTTTCAATGCTATAGTCGACTCTCGCATCTACATCAACACGTCGGGTTACGCCGGCACGCTTGAGTCGCCCAACGGATGCGCGCGAGCCACCACCCCGCGGACCGATCTACATCATCACACCAGTGTCGCGCGTGCCGCTGCCCCTGTGGCTTGGTTTATATTGTTGGAAATATGCACTAGAGGAAATGATAAAATAGTTATTATTATATTTCTTTGTTCAAGATAATCGTTTATTATCCATGCTAGAATTGTATTGATTGGAAACTCAAATACATGTGTGGATACATAGACAACACACTGTCCCTAGTGAGCCTCTAATGGACTAGCTCGTTGATCAAATATGGTCAAGGTTTCCTAGCCATAGACATGAGTTGTCATTTGATGACAGGTTCACATCATTAGGAGAATGATGTGATGGACAAGAACCAAACTATGAACGTAGCATATGACCGCGTCAATTTATTGCTATTGTTTTTTGCATGTCAAGTATTTGTTCCTATGACCATGAGATCATGGAACTCCCGGACACCGGAGGAATGCCTTGTGTGTATCAAACGTGACAACGTAACTGGGTGACTATAAAGGTGCTCTACAGGTATCTCTGAGGATGTCTGTTGGGTTCGCATGGATCGAGACTAGGATTTGTCACTCCGTATGATGCATAGGTGTCTCTAGGGCCCACTCGGTAATACAACATCACAAGAAGCTTGCAAGCAATGTGATTAAGGAGTTAGTCACAGGATCTTGTATTATGGAATGAGTAAAGAGACTTGCCGGTAACAAGATTGAACTAGGCATGGAGATACCGATGATCGAATCTCGGGCAAGTTACAAACCGATGGACAAAGGGAACAACATACGAGATTAACTGAATCCTTGACATAGACGTTCAACCGATGGAGATCTTCGTAGAATATGTGGGAACCAATATGGGCATCTAGGTCCCGCTATTGGTTATTGACTAGAGAGTGTCTCGGTCATGTCTACATAGTTTTCGAACCCGCAGGGTCTACACACTTATGGTTAGGTGTCATTTTGGTATAGTTGAATTATGTATGTTGGTGACTGAAGATTCTTCAGAGTCCCGGATGAGATCATGGATGTCATGAGGAGTTCAGGAGTGGTCCGGAGACGAAGACTGATATATAGGAAAGAGGTATACAGGTTCCGGAAAGGTTTCAGGCACTGTCGGCAGAGTACCGGGAGTGACGAATGGGTTCCGGGGGTTCACCGGGAGGGGCCACCCACCCTAGGGGGCACATAGGCCTAAGAGGTGGCGCACTAGCGCCTCGTGGGATAGGCGACCAGCCCCTATGGACCTATGCACCTAAGTGTGAGGAGGGGGGAGTCCGAATTGGAGGATGACTCCTCCTTGCGCCTCCACCTCCCCAATTGGAGGAGGACTCGACCTCTTGAGCCGTCGGCCAACCCTAGAAATTTTCCCTAGGGCGCCACCCCTTCCCTCCCTCCTATATATATTGGAGAGGGGAGAGGGCATCCGCACCCAAGCCACGGCGCATCTTTCTCTCCCTCCTCTAGTTTTTTCCACCTCTAGGTCGATTCGGTAGTGCATGGGCAGCCCTGCCGTATCAGCTCAACCAACGCCACCACCATGCTGTCGTGTTGTCGGAGAATTCATCTACCTCTCCGCTCCCTCTTGATGGATCAAGAAGTCAGAGATCGTCATCGAGTTGTACGTGTGCTGAACGCGGAGGTGTTGTCCGTTCGACCCTAGATCGTGATTGGATTGTGGGACAGCTTGCGATTGGGATCGCGAAGATGTTCGACTACATCAATCGCGTTTCTTAACGCTTCCCTCTTAGCAATCTACAAGGGTATGTGGATCCGATCTCTCCTCTCATAGATGCTCATCACCATGGACGAATTTTTTATTTCCCAAGCAACTTTCCCCAACATATATCAAATATGACCAAGTGCTCATTACAAAGGTGATATAATATTGTGGATATAGAGATTGCGCCAATAATATCATGTGTCGGCAACCGTCCATGCCACATCTTCCAACGGAGGCGTGCAAGCCACCGCCCCCATAGCACAATCTACATCAACTCGACGCGGATGACTCGATGTCCACACCATCTTATAGCGTCCTGGCCAACTCGCCGTTCATGCCGTCTTATAACATCACGGTCAAAATGTCTATTCGCGTTGATGTTGAAACATCACGGATGACTTCCACATCTACATCAACACGTTGGAGACGCAACTACTCGCTCAAGTCGTCATATAGACAAACGCAAGCCGTTCCCACGGACCGTCTTCTTCAACAACATTGAAGCAAAAGGGAAAGCGACACGTTCTGCTTCAACATATGAAAGGAATCATGAAGAGTTGCCATGAAGGAAATATACATGGAGAAGCTATAATTTGAGCCGGCCAAACAACGGTAATTCATAAGGCAAGGAACAAAGAAATAAAAATGGCCCTAAAGAAGACACGAGAACCAGATCAAATGAGAATATCAAAGCACGGGCCAGGAGGCAAATGAGTTCAATTTGGCCACGACATTTGCCAAACATATACGATGATCATCACAAATATTATCAACTCCCCATAACATCTATGGTCTCAAGTAGCAATATTCATTCGTCACCTTTACGCCGGCTTATGCTGCAGCCAAGTATGAAGATTCTCAAGCTGCCTCCGTGAGTCGACTTAAGACTCAGGGGCTACACAGACATGGCTCAGCAGATTTGGTTGTCTTAAAAACTCAAGAACTTCGGGATATTGCAAGGAAGATAAGCGGAACCCCGGGGCTGCTGCTTTATGGGTAAAAAATTAAAGGTTGCCAAAGAAGTTCACCTGCCATGATGCACTGTTCAAACATGGGTATCCTGCTTTATTGGATTATCATATCACAGTCAATGGAATTAAGCCAGCTTATGTGGGGGCTACTGGTCCCCAGGTTGTTTAGCACTAATAGCATTGTGTTGTGCAATCGTTTGCTAGGCCTTCCTATTGATCATAGGTCACTTGGGGGCTTCTAACTCATCGAGTTTAGCTTATTACCCTCTTGATCGGCAGAGACGCCACAAAATGGTTAAACCTTCCGGTATACTTTGGCGACTCCGAAGAAGGTGACTCCATGTACTCTTGACTGATCAATCCAGTATGGACCCTGACTCGGCAAGGTTAAAACATGGGTATGTCATGTGAGAGCCGGCATATTGAAAGCAAGGATAAACCGTGGGTTATTATACCCGCTTTTTTGAAGCAAGACTCGACCTCAAAAGTCGGTCTCTGTTTTACCGTGTCTCACTAAGCCAGCTTATTAAACTGTATTTTATTATTACTACGTGTTATCATACACATACATTGTCCTGCATTGCATCATGCATCATACGTAACTATCATGCCAGTCTTCAAACTGGGTTACAACCAAAACTTTTGCACGAGCAAATAAGTCTTTGAGAACCAAAATTGGCCGGATTTCTATCATTGTTTATCATAACTAGTGTTAAATGGTTGGGGTTTTCTGTCAAATCAGCTGAGTAGAAATAAATAATCTCAAAAAGCCAGTCTCTCACATATTATTGAGCTCGTATATTACATATTACTGACCTAGCCCATCACTTATAATACAAGGTCGTCTAATTGTACGGCTCTTGGATTTCCTCAACATGTGCTCTATAGGAAACTACAACACTTATGGATTTCTCAAGCATATATTTGTCAGGTTGCACTACAAACCTCGAGCGGGGATTTAATCTCAAGGACAATAGCATTGTTCTAGGATATTCGTCCAAACAATAAAATAGTGTGTTACATTACAACCACGGTTAAGGATTCATTCAAATCAAATTAATATCAGTTCCAGAAAACTTCTGAAGTACATTAGATGAGTTATATTATTCTCATAGAGTCCCAAGTTGGTGTAGGCATACGACCTGGCACTTGGGGGCTACATTATTCAAATCAAGATTACATCAATTATGAAAGTCCCATGTCGCAGCAAGCATGCACCACGACCCTTGGGGGCTACATCATATGATGTTTTATTTGCAAAAGGGAGTACATGCAAGTCCCGAGTTGCTACACACATACAACCCGGCACGTGGTGGCTACACTGCTCAGATCAAATTTCTAAAGTCCCAAGTCACCGCAGGCATGCGACCTGGCACTTGGGGGATGCAGCATTTCGCTGTTGAAGATTATGAGGTCCAAATGTAAGACTCTGCCCATCACCTACCAATGAGCTAGCCCTTGAGGGCTACACATGTGAAATTCAAGACATTTATCTCAGCTCATATCTCGCAACTCCGATGACAGCCCGGATTTCTCCCAAGCTATCTATCTACATTAAAAACAAAGTTCAAAAGTCCCAGGTTGTTGCAAGCCAAAAACAACCCGACCCTTGGGGGCTACACCAGCGGAAGCTTTCTAAGTATAACACAATTACAAGTCCCAGGATGCTACAGGCAAGTCAACCCGACACTTGGGGGCTACAGACACAAGATATTTTTCTACCCGAAGCGCCAAGTCATCCTGAACTGATAAACTCGGAGCTTAGGGGATACAGGTAATGTGGAGATAAAAAGATAGAAAGAAAGAATATCCTCAAGCAATCAACTTTAAAGTGGAGTTGAAGCAATGAAAAACCGGCTCAACATATTTCTATCTAGCTGAAGCATTGAAAGACCAGCTCAGCATCACAAGGATTTCTTTATTCCCAATAATTTATCAAATCCACCAGAGTGTGGTTGTTTGACCTGGCGTCACAAAAAATCATGACCCAACATTTTCAAGGAACATGCAAATAGCCGATGACAATTATGGATCTTCAAACTTTGTGCCGAGCACACACGCGAGTCATCTCACCATTGGACCTTCCCACTTGCAGGATTCATCCACTCATTGGACAACATTAGGCCTCCCAAGCCATCCTGATTTTGAAGAAAAATTGCCACTACCAGCCGCTAGTCCTAAAGCTTGGTCGCCTAAAAGGGAAGACTCGAGATATGGGCGATTTAATGGATGCTCTGATGAGGTATGCTAAGTCATACGTAGAGAGGATCTTGGATCGGACAAGGAGAAAGTTGGCAAGAACAACAAAGGTGAAGGTGGCAAGAGTAATCAACAAGGTGGAAACCTTGAAGGTCAAAAATAACAAACAGAAGCACGTTGAGGATGGGTCAGAATTTGATGCTAATACCAATACCAGGTTTAAGAACAAGTGCCGCTCTGGAGGAGCTTACAATGGGAATAAGCCGCACAAGTATGAGGAAGTGCTCAAGGAGCCTTGCCCAAAGCATAGTACCCACGACAAGTCATCTACTCACTTGTGAGATAATTATTATAGTACGAATGAGTTAATGCTGGAAGACATACGGGTCAGTATGGCCAAACCGGCTCGCCAGCTGGTTCTTCTAGCGGATTCTGAGGATCATGTCTCAATGAACTAGGCGGCTCGCAATTCAGTTTTCAGCACCAAGGAAACACTCGCAATGTGCAGCATCCTGATCATGGCAATCAGCATCATAACAATCAATCTGAGTTTTAAAGCAATCCTAAAGCAGATGGACAATGGTCAATACCACATTCTGATCACCAACACTTGCAAACAAAGGCCAAAAGTGCAAAGGAGAGAGCCATGAGTATCGTCGAGATGGCAGTCCCTAGAAACCTCAACTGGTCTAAGCAACCAAACAATTGAGCAAAGAAGATTACCCTACACGGGTTGATAACCCATGAGATCTAGCCTTGGTGGTGGAGCCTTAGTATTTTTATCAAAACAAAGCATTGGTGGCAGACTCGGCGACATATGTGTGATTTATTCCCAATATTTCATTGCAAAGGACATTAAACAACAAGATTATTATGAAGACGGCTCAAAAGAAACCAGGATTTTTGAAGAGCCACTCCATTGAAATAAGTCGTCCAAGGAGTAAGCTGGTCCCTTAACATATTTATTATTCTTATTTCAGGAGCTCACCATGAATAAATTCAAGCTAACCTGGGGGCTAATGTCAGGAATATTACTCACGGTTTGACCCGGCCAGGGATATGACCCGACCCATCATTTGGCGGCTCATAAAAGCGTCGTGTTTACTAGGTCAACCGGAACGCCAAAGCCCAAGGCCAAGTCTGCAATCTGGCGCAAGGCGGCTCACGGAGGAGGCCCAAGAATAGGAGGAATTCCCTCCTCGATAAGCAAGACTTGGATTAGGATTCCAGAGAAACTAATCCTAGTCCTAGTAGGAACCTACCCCTTCAACCTATATAAGAGGGGGCAGGGCACCCGAAGAGGTACAAGTTAATTTAGGTCTAGACAAGACAAATCATGGGATAGATAGATTAGACACCCTCAATATTAGAGGTAGCGATTTCACGCCCTTGTATTCGAGATCATAGTATTCATCAGTGAAACACAAGGAGGACGTAGGCTTTTACCTCCATCGGAGGGGCCGAACATGGGTAAACTCGCGTCAATCGATTCCGTCCAACCCCTCTCAAGCCACCACATAGTGTGATGGCCTCACACCTAAGTCCTTCACGAGCACATCTGTCGTGATAAAAACCACGACAATCACTGTTACTTACAACATTTTTAAAGAATACCTTGCTGAAAACTAGATGCAATGGCCAAGCACAGATGGCTTTGGTTGAGGCATTTCAATTGGTATCAGAGCTGACCCTCATTCTTACATGGGTGTGGACATGTCAATGATGCATACATGACGCACATGTAGATAGTGTCATTGGTGCGCACAGACATGTTCCAAAAGGGGGCGCTTTTGGTGGGCTAACTCGGACGTCGTAGCGTGATTGGCTTGGAGCAATTTGAGGATGGGCGGTCGATGATACGTCTCCAATGTATCCATAATTTTTGATTGGTCCATGCAATAATATTATTATTCTAGGATGATTTTTGCATGTTTATATACAAATTAATATTATTTTTGAGGACTAACCTATTAACCCAATGCCAGTGCCAGTTGTTGTTTTCTACATGTTTTTGGCTTTTCAGGTTTACAGTACCAAACGAAGTCCAATTGCCCCGAAACATTTTTATGAGTTTTTTGGGACAAAAAGAATACCTCGAAGCTTCAGAAGGAGACCGAAGGCCACACGAGGGGGGCAGAACACATCAGGGCGCGCCTACGGGGGTGGCCGCACCCTATTGTGTGGTGGATCCCACAAGTGCCTCCTGACGTCCCTCTTCGTCCTATAAATCCTCCATTACCCCAAAAACCCTAGAGAGCCTACCAAAACTCCTTTTCCTCTACTGCAAGTCTCTGTTCCGTGGTGTGCCCATCTGGAGCCCTGTTTTTGGTGTCCTGCCGGAGGGGGTATCGATCACGGAGGACATCTACATCAACCTTGTTGCTCCAATGTTGATGTGTGAATAGTTTACCACTCACCAACGGGTCCATAGTTAGTACCTAAATGGCTATCTCTCTCTCTTGGTCTTCAATACAATGATCATCGCATCTTTGCTTTGATCTATCTGATGTAATCTTTTTGTGTGGTGCGTTTGTTGGGATCCGATGAATTGTGGGTTTATGTACAGATTATTCAAGATAAATATATGAGCCTTCTCTGAATTCTAATTATGATTCTTATTTTCATGATTATCATAGCTTCGTAAATCACTTCGATCTATTGAGATCGTTTGGCCAACTAGATTGATATTTCTTCAGTGAGAGGGGTGCATTCTAGTGGGTTCAATCTGACACGTTTCTATATCCAAGTGATAGAAGGGGACAAGATACATCTTTATATTGTTGCCACTAAGGATAAACCGATGGGGTTAAATCATTTGATTGAATTCTCTTTTTCTACATCATGTCATTGTTCTCCAAGAATTACTCTATTTTACTTAGTCATCTAGATGCATGTTGGATAGCGGTCGATGGGTGGAGTAATAGTAATAGGTGTAGGTAGGATTCGACTTATTTACTTATGGATGTGATTCCTATGTACACATAACCATTGTCGTGAATCTCACATAACTATGCAGTTTTCTATCAATTGCCCAACAATAATTTGTTTACCCACCGTATGCCTACTACATGAGAGATGCCATTAGGGAAAACTACGTCCCCGGGGTCTATTCACTTATAACTTTACAAACGCTACAATTTACTTACTGCCTTTATTTAATTTTTATTTGCTTTGCACTTGTCAACTTTCATTTACACACTTTACTTGCTTGCAAATAACGAGTCCAACAGGATTAACAACCCTATTGCCCGCGTTCGGTGCAAGTGTTTGTTTATTTGTGTGCACACGCTGTGGATGGGGATGGTTGTTACTCCTATTGGTTCAATAAACATTGGTTCTCTACTGAGGGAAATACTTACCTATATTGTGTTGCATCACTCATTCCTCTTCACGGGAAATGCAATGCAGATCACATGTGTGAGGAAGGATTTCTCGCACCGTTGTCGGGGAGTATCACCAACCTACTATCAAGTAACTTTGCACAAATTATCATTCACATGTTCTTCTTTTTATTTGCTATTACATTTAGCTTGCTTCATAATAATTGAAAAGTCAAAAATGTGTATATTTGCTTCTCATCAGTTTTCTGGTTTGCTTGCAATAATCATGTTATCACACAAAATAGAAAATAAAGACTTATGGACCCACATAAAGTTTTATACTTGAATCATCTTCAATCCATTTGTGCTCGTGCTGAAACCCCGACTAGTTTAGTTGAGGGAAAATCATTAGATGATCATACTCATTTTGTGCATCACCGGTTGTCTCAAAAGGGGAAACTCATATGGAATCAAAAAAATTGATATGCTATGCTTGGAATCTATGTGAAATTATGATTTTACCTCTTGCTCTGAGAACCCTAAAAAGTACCTTCCCTACATATGTGAGTTTAACGGTGCTTATGAAGATGCTTCTTTGATTGAAAAGTGATATACTACGCTCTAAACATCTGAAAATGTGCCATACTTAAATATTGCTATGAAAACTATGCTCATAATACCTATGCTAAAGAATTTATTAGGAGAATGTATGCTTCTTTGGAAGAAAAATATGATTGCATTAATTCGATTGAAATATGCCCTCTTGATGAATGTGATTCTTGCTATTATTATTGCCACAATGACAATATTTATGATGCTTATGGAGATGAACTTGCTATATTTCCTTATGTTGAAAATGAATTTGTTGCTATTGCACCCAAAAAGCATGATTGCAATGATGTTATTATAAATACTACTAATTTCAATTGTACTAACAATATGCAAACCTACAAGCTTGGGGATGATAATTTGTTTATGTCTACTACTTATTTCAATGACCATGATTCAGGTGATGATGTTTCTTTTGATCTTCAAAATTTATTTAAGCCTCATGATAAGTATGTTATTGATAATAATATTTGCAATAATATTGAAAGTGGGTTTGGAAGAGTGATAACTTTAGGTGGAAATAACCCCACATATTCGGAGAGTGTTAAATCTTATGATTTTTTTGATAAAAGTGGGCTTGGAGAGGTCATGGCTTTAGTTGATGTTAATCCCACAATCTTGGAAGATTACAAAACTTTTGTGCATGTGGATCATGGAGAAATTTATTTATATGATAGCTATATTGTTGTGTTTGAATATGATCCTACATGTAATTATTATGAGAGAGGCAAATATGAGTATAGAAATTTTCATGTTACTCACTTACCTCCCTCGACGTTCAATTTATTAATGTTTTCCTATTTGCAAATGGTAGATACCACTTCTCTTGGTAATTTGATTTCTTATAAAATTTCTATGCATAGGAAGTATGTTAGACTTAAATGTGTTAATTGCATGCTATATGATGCTCTCCTTGTGCTTCAATTCTTGTCTTTTATGTGAGGATCATTATTATCCCAAGCCTATCTTAATGGCTATATAGAAAGAGCTTGTTGGGAGACTACCAAATACTTTGTATTATTTTGAGTTAACATGATTGTTGCCTATGTAATGATTGTTTTTATGTTTAAATTAGTGTTTGTTCCAAGTAAAGCCTTTGGGATGATTTGAATGTAGTATAATTGATACGGTGCAAAAACTGAAACTTTAGCGTCCAATGCATAACTTCTCTCATATTACTCGAATGTCTTTTTTCTCTGAATTGTATACACGGTATTATTTTAAAAATTCCTCAGGTCTTCCTAATATTAAAGATTTTTTGGAGTTACATAAGTGTGGTAATTAATTATATCATTACAGACGGTTCTGTTTAGACAAATTCTATTTTTGCTTGCGTAGTTTGCTTCTTTTGATGATGCTATGGATTGGATCGGGGGTATAAGTCATGAAGAAGTTAGAATGCAGTAAGTTATGGAATAATAAAATATTAATCAATTTATAGGAGTACCTAAAGTATTTGATATGTTTATTACACTAACGGATGTCACAAAATTTCTATTGAGTTTTGTGTGCTGAAGTTTTCAAGTTTTCGATGTTATCATGATCGAATAAGGAGCGGCAAGGGCCTAAGCTCGGAGATTCCCAAGGCACCCCAAGATAATATTCTAGGAAGACTCAATCATCATAACTTTGGGATTCCCTGTAAGGCATCCCCTTTGTCGTCTCAATCCATCGGTATGTCACTTGGAACTATATTTTTATTCATCACATCATATGAGTTTTACTTGGAGCGTTGTTTGATTTTGTTTTAGTTTTCCACAATCGTTGTTCTCTGAATATAACCACTTGAGAGAGACAAGAGATCACCATAATTTATTAGAATACTCTATGTGATTCACTTATATATTTTGATCTTAGTAGTTGCTCTAGTGCTTCACTTATATCTTTTAGAGCATGGTGGCATATACACTTTAAAGAAATAATTGCACTCCCGTTCTTCACTTGTATTTGTTTGAGAATTAATAAACAGATATGGTAATGTGCATGGGTTATAATACTAGTCCAAAAATAATATGTATTCGATGAGTGCATAATCAAAACCACATGTAACACATAAAAGAGGAATCATGGTTAATGATATTAATGAGGTAATGTGAAAAATCATGAGTAAAGGATCATTGGTTAATATAGGTATCATGAATTAGAGGTTGTTAACTTGTCGTTCATTCAAATATTTTTATGGCATGATGATGATGTGTGAGCATACTCATTCCTCGTTAAAATCCTAGTGTTGTTTAAGTTGGGGGCACGCGATGGTTAATTCATACCAACCTCCTCCCTAGGGGCATGCAAGCAGTGCTTGCTTCGAGAGAGCTGATAAAATCTAGCAATAATTATGTGAGTTATCTATGACTAATGTGAATCCATGGATATACGCACTCTGACCTCAACATATTTGCTAGCCTCTTCAGTATCGTGCATTGCCCATTCTCACCTCAAATATCGGTGCAACCTCAATCGATGCATCCAAAACCCATGACATCATATGATGTGTTGCACATAAACCTCGTTATATCTTCCTCAAAACAGCCACCATACCTGCCTATCATGGCATTTCTATAGACCTTCCGAGATATATTTCCATGCAACTTCCACCGTCATGTCATATGACTTGTGCTTCCATTCTCATGTTGATTTGCATGATCATATAAGTTGGCATAGTACTTGTGGCAAAGCCACCGTTCATCATTTTATACATGTTACGCTTAATCATTGCACATCCTGGTACACTGCCATAGGCATACTTATAGAGTCATACTAAAGTTTCATTGTTGATTTGTAAGTAAATAAAAGTGTGATGATCATCATTATTAGGGCACTATCTCGGTGAGGAAAAAATGATGGAGGCAATGATTCCCCCACAAGTTGGGATGAGACTCGGGACCTAAAAAATAAAAAGGAAGACAAAAAGAAAAGAAAAAATGATAGAAAAGACAGAAGGGGGTGCTACTACCTCTTTTTCCACTATTGTGCCTCACAGTGGCACCATGTTCTTCATATAGAGGATCTCTTGTTTTGCACTTCCATATGCTAGTGGGATTTTTTCATTATAGAACATGGATTGTATATTCCGATGATGGGCTACCTCAAATGCCCGAGGTCATCATGAGTAAGCAAGTTGGATGCACGCCCACTTAGCTTCACTTCAGCTTTCATACACTTATAGCTCTAGTGCATCTGTTGCATGGAAATTGCTACTCCTTGCATTGATATCAATTGATGGGCATCTCCATAGCGCATTGATACACCTAGTTGATGCGAGAATTCCTTCTCCACTTTCATCCCTTCGAAACCTACCATCATATTATATTCTACCCTTATGTTATATTCATGGTTAACGCTCATATATTGAGTAAGTAATAAAAATCCTAAGGGCGTTAAAGAATATGATCCAATGTCCTGACTTCAGAATGTGCTGCTTAACATTAGCATTTACGTGGGGAAGACGGAGTCATGCTATACTTATATGATAAAATGAATAGGGGGTGAACATTCTGGAAGGATCGTATATTTTGAAACTTGATGATTATGTTGCTTATGCTTATGAACATTACTATGTTGATATTCATTAATTCTTCGTTTCTTAATGACCAAATCGACAATAGATTACATGTTAGGTAGCATGTCACATCAAAAAAATTGTTTTTATCATTTACCTACTTGAGGACGAGCATGAATTATGCTTGGCGATGTTGATACGTCTCCAACGTATCTATAATTTTTTATTGTTCTGTGCTATAATATTATCATTCTAGGATGGTTTTTGGGTGTTTATATACCAAATAAATATTATTTTTTGAGAACTAACCTATTAACCCACTTCCTAGTGCCAGTTGTTGTTTTCTGCATGTGTCGGCATTCTGGGAATGGGGGTACCCAGACCTGCCTCCCTGTGGCCCAGGGTTGGCCCACTTCGTCGACCAAAAACCAATAGGCCCGGCACCACACAAGGCAAGGCCCTCGCGAGGGGCCAAGCCTCACGAGGAGGAACAACATCAAGACCCGCAAGGGGGCCTCCTCAGGGCCCCTCCGTAGCGGCGGTATCTGAGGTGAGACCCGGCCTCACGAGTGGAGGAGGACGCGGGGGAAGGACAGGCGAGAAGCAGACATCAAGACGGTGCAATTCCCCCTTTAGTGCAAACGGGGCGAAGACGCACGCAGGTCTCTAAGGCATCTCCCAAAGGTTTCCATTCTGGTGCAAGAAGGCCACCACCGCCTGCCAGTAGGACGGATGTCATCCCTGGACCCGTCCCTGCTGAGTTGACAGCCACTTTGCAGGCGAACACTACTTTTGGACATCGGAAGCACGTTCACCTGTCCCCCTTGCAAATTGGCCATTGTGGGATCCCTTCCCGCCGAAGCGATAAAGGAAGAGGACCGGGGGCCGCCACTATATATAGAGAGTAGGTTACTTCATAGAGGGAGACAGATTCATTCACCCATTTACACCACACAAAGGCCATCAAGCTTCGGGGGCTCTCGAGTGTTGTACTAATTCATCCACCAACCTCGACGAGAGGAAATCCACCAATGTAGGGTAGGGTATTACGCTTCCCAGTGGCCCAAACCTGGGTAAACTGCCATGTTATGTGTCTTCCTCACCATCGAGTGAGTTCGCTGTCATCCCCAGCGAGTAGCGAGTTAGGTGAACCAAAGCTGTCAAGTGGCTTCTGCACGCACCCCCGAGTTTGAATCTTTAGGATTTTGCGGCGCTCGAAATCCGACATTTGGCGCGCCAGGTAGGGGGGGCGTGTCGGAGCCTCCACGCAAATAGCAAGATACAAACCTCGACTCGGCGACTCCATGGCAAGCGCGACAACCGACACCCGTTAGTCCCCGATGGTGGACAGCGTCCGGGCGAGTAGGCCCCCCTGCAGTCGCGTGCATTCTCGGCGGATCGCAGGCGCCACCTTCTGGCCTTCACGTCAAGAGTTTCCTAAAGCGCGAGGGGTCAGTTCACCCAAGGCCCGAGCCCGCGGAACACCATGTATTGCCAGAAGTCAACATCACCTTCCGCCCAACGATCACCCCAAGGCCACAACAGCCACTGGGACACTTCCTATGTTGTGCACGCCGACCATAAGCGGCCTGGCCATCTCCAAGACCCTCATCGATGGCGGCGCGGGTCTCAACGTCATATTAGTAGAGGCCTTCAACGCGCTACAGTTGACTCGGGAGAGGCTTCCACCCTCAAAGCCCTTCTCTGGGGTGGTGGCAGGATCTCTCACCCCTGTGGGATGGATTCGACTCCCCGTCACTTTCGACACCCGCTCCAACTTCCGTACTGAGCAGATGGACTTCGACGTCGCCCGCATCCACCTTCCATACAACGCAATACTCGGCTACCCAGCCCTCGCGCAGTTCATGGCAACAACGCACCGAGGCTACAACGTCGTCAAGATGCAAGGGAGCGGTAGCGTGCTCACCGTCGTGGGGGACGTCAAGGCCGCATCTCGGGTACTCAAACTCTCCCACAAGGCCGCAACCGTGGCACGTGCCAACATCAGGGGCGCGGCGCATGCCGCGGAGGACCCTGGGGATGTCCCTGAGGTCGCGCCCATGAAGAAGAAGCAGTTGTTCTCCCAGGACCGGGCACAAACAAAGCATGTACCGGTGGATGAAGGAAGCTTGGCTCCCACCTTCACCATCGGCGCAAACCTCCCCCAAGACAAAGAAAAAGCATTGGTGGGTTTCCTCAGGGCGAACAAGGACACATTCACCTAGAGCGGCTCCGACCTGGTTGGGGTCCCGAGGGACCAAATTTAGCACCACCTCATGGTGTGCCCGAACACGCGCCCGGTGAAGCAGAAGGCGAGGAGGCAAGCCTCAGAGAAGCATGCGTTCATCACTCAGGAGGTGCGCAAACTGAAGGATGCAGGGGTCATTCAAGAGGTGCGCTACCCGAAATGGGTGGCCAACCCGGTGGTCGTCCAGAAGAAGTGCGAGAGGAGCGCATGTGCGTCGAATTCACGAGCCTCAACAAGGTTTGCCCTCACGACCCGTTCCCGCTACCACGCATCGACCAGAT
Source organism: Hordeum vulgare subsp. vulgare (assembly GCF_904849725.1). Taxonomy (NCBI): domain Eukaryota; kingdom Viridiplantae; phylum Streptophyta; class Magnoliopsida; order Poales; family Poaceae; genus Hordeum; species Hordeum vulgare. The sequence continues at coordinate 311,852,546 of NC_058520.1, forward strand.
CGTGGATTCCACCGTGGAGTGCGATCTCCTATGCTTCATGGATGCATTCTCGGGTTACCACCAGATAAAGACGGTGGTGGAGGACATCGAGAAGACAGCCTTCCTCTCTCCGTGTGGGGTATACTGCTACGAGTGCATGCCCTTCGGGTTGTGAAACGTCGGGGCAACCTTCCAGCGGTTGATGCATATCGCTCCGGGACCGCAACTCGGGAGGAACGCAGAGGCCTACGTCGACGACATCATGGTCAAGTCAAGGCAGGCAAAAACCCGGGTGGAGGACCTGGAGGAGACCTTTGCCAGCCTAAGAGAGGTGAACCTGAAGCTCAACCCCGAGAAGTGCGTCTTCGGGGTCCAATTAGGCAAACTGCTCGGTTTCCTAGTGTCGCACCGGGGGATCGAGGAAAACCCGGTGAAGGTCAATTCCATAAACAAGATGAGCACGCCCACAACCCTCAAGGATATGTAGAAGTTGGCAGGGTGTGTTACCTCCTTGGTTCGTTTCATCTCCAAGCTCGGCGAGTGGGCCCTGCCTTTCTTCAAGATCAAGAAGAGAAAGGGGGCCTTCGAATGGACCCCGGAGGCCGGTGCAGCCTTCGATGAACTCAAGCGATACCTCACGACCCCGCTGGTCATCGTGGCGCCTCGCCCACGGGAGCCTCTGCTTCTATACCTTGCTGCCACCCCCCACTCCCACGGCGCTGCTTTGGTGCCAGTAGGGGAGGAGCGAACTAGCAAGGGCGCCACTTCGGGGAACCCCGGCGGGCCCCCACCCGTAGAGTCTGGGGCCTCGCACGACTCGCAAGCTCCGATTCCCGTGCAAGCAGAGGGACCTGAGGCTCAGACCCCACGGTCGGGCCATAAGATGCTCAGCCCTCCTGAGGCCCCGGCCCCTCCTGTGGATCACGAGACACCCGGACCTCCTGAGCTCGCCGAGGAGCATCACACCCCGGCGGGGCGCATCCTCGTCGAGCACCCGATATACTTTGTGAACACGGTGTTGCGGGATGCGCACTCATGCTATCCCATGCAGCAGAAACTCCTTCTAGGGCCCCTCGTTGCTTCGCGCAAGCTGCGCCACTACTTTCAGGGGCACCCAATCAAGGTCGTCTCCTCCTACCTCTTAGAGAAGATCCTGCATAACCCAAACGCGGCGGGAAGGGTTGCCGAATGGAACATTGAGCTTCAGGCTTTCAACATCAAATTCAGCACGACCAGGGTCATTAAGGAAGCGGCCTTGGCTGACTTCATGGCAGAGTGGAGGGACGCACCGGACCGGGGGCTGGAAGGGAGCCAATCCCTTGCCCCCGGTGTGGAGGCACCCGAGGGATGGACCATGCACTTCGATGGAGCCTTAACACGCAGAGGACAAGGGTTTGGAGTCGTGCTCACTTCTCCGACGTGAGACAAGCTCTGCTACGCCGCACAGCTCTGCTTCCAGCATGGGGAGAAGGTCTCCAATAACATAGCGGAGTACGAGGGCCTCGTCACCGTACTCAAAGGGGAGGCGACCTTGGGGGTCTGGCGACTCACCGTGATGGGCAACTCCCAGCTTCTCATCAACTTCTCCTACAAATAGTACACGCCCAAGGACGACCACATGGAAGCATATCTGCAAGAGGTACGTAAGACTGAGAAACATTTTCAGGGCCTGGAGCTGCAGCACGTCCCGCATGGCGAGAACAAGGAGGAGGACGACATCGCTAAAAGAGCTTCGCGTCGCAAGGCTCAAGAGCCAGGCGTCTTCGAGGAGCGACTCTTCAAGCCTTGCATGACGCTGTCACCCGAGGGCCTGGCGCCACGTGGAGAGGAGCTCCCCCTAGCATCGCCCTCGGGGGCTCCGGATTGCGGCCAGGCCTCGGGGGCTCGACTACTCCTGGCCCTTGAGGCGCAGGCCGATGATTAGATGCAGGAACTCGGGGCATACCTGCTCCACGGCACATTGCTGGAGAGGGAGGAAGACGCGGAGCTCGTAGCACGACAAGCCTCGACCTACTGTTTGCGGGACGGCGACTTGTACCGCAAGCGCTCGAACAACGTCGCGTTGTGGTTCATTTCCAGGGAGTAGGGACGCGAACTACTAGCCGACATCCACGGTGGGGACTGGGGGCATCACTCCTCTTCGCGCACGCTCGCAGGTAAGCCGTTTAGGTCAGGTTTCTACTAGCCTACAACATTGGACGATGCCATCGAGTTGGTCCGGTCTTGCTAGGCCTGCCAGTTCCACGCCAAGAAGATCCACCAGCTTGCGCAGGGCCCCGATACCATTCCGCTTTCCTAGCCCTTCGCGGTGTGGGGGCTGGACATACTAGGTCCCTTCCCATGGGCGGTGGGCGACTTCCGCTACCTCTACGTCGCCATTGACAACTTCACCAAGTGGGCGGAGGTGGAGCCCGTGCACACCATCCCTGCCGGGTCGGCCGTCAAATTCATCAAGGGCCTCGTGAGCCGCTTCAGCGTCGCCAACCGCATCATCACTACAACGGTTTGCAGTTCACCAGTCAGCTCTTCAAGATTTACTGTTCTAACCTAGGAAGGCAGGTATGCTACACATCGATGGCCCACCCATGGAGCAATGGCCAGGCGGAGCGCGCCAACACAGACGTCCTCCAAGGCCTCAAGGTGAGGAGCTTCAAGTAGAAGCTCGAAGCTTGCGGCTGGGGTTGGGTCAACGAGCTCCCGTCGGTGTTGTGGTCCATCCGCACCACCGTGACTAAGCCCACCAGCGAAACCCCGTTCTTCCTCATCTACGGAGCCGAGGCGGTCCTTCCCCACGAGCTCAAGAACCAGTCCCCGCGGGTCATGGCATTCGATGAGGAGCGTCAGGAGGCTGCCCGGGGGATGGACCTCGGGCTTGGAGAGGAAGCGCGCCGTCAGGCCTACCTCCGAGCCGCGAGGTACCAGCAGGCCTTGCGGCGCTATCACTGTCGCAACATCCGCTCCAGGACCCTTGAAGTCGGCGACCTCATCCTGAGGCGGGTTCAATCCAGGGAGGGATTGCATAATCTCTCGCCCATGTGGGAGGGCCCGTTCAAGGTCGTCCATGTCTCCGGGCCTGGCGTCGTGCGTGTGGAGACTGAGGACGGAGTTCCCATCTAGAATGCTTGGAATATCCAACATCTCCGGTAGTTCTACCCGTAACGCCTTTGCACCGCCTCTGCAACGTCCTTCAATTATTACGAAACCTACTTCATCCCATGACACTCTCACGTAACAATGAATTGTGGCTATATACGCCCGGGCTCCCCCGAGGACACGGAGGCCCCCCCCCCATGCCTAGTGGAAGCCCTACGCTTCACGCTGGGGGGAAGACCGTCACACTCTGCCTCACTCCCGAAGAAGAAGAAGTCAGCATGGTTTACCAATGACCCAAAAGGAATCAAGAACCTATGCCTTGGAGGTAGACACACTCGCGAGGCCAAAGGGTCCTCGCCACCTCCCAGATACATCCCCCGGTGACACTCTCACGTAACAACGAGTTGTTTCTGTATATGCCCGGGGCCCCCCGAGGACACGGAGGGGTCCCTCCCACGCCTAGTGGAAGCCTTATGCTCCGCGCTGGGGGAGACGAAGGCGGAGAATAGATTAGGCGCCGGACACGGCTTTCATTTGCTTTTCTCTCGCTTGGATTTGCTGATATTTACAAAATCAAAACCAGGGCTTTTGCAAATGAAGTCTTTATGAAAACTTGTTTTCTTGGCCATTCTTCGTAGCGCACTCTCTTCCTGTGAGTTAAGCATTCGCCTGCCCCCCCCCCGCTCGTACCCCGCGAGCGGGGGCTGGGGGCACGGTGCTGACACCTCGCCAAGGCCATGGTGCCCGGACCCTCGCATGGCACTCACGGACGAGTCGGCAGACTCATGCCATCTGATACTCGCTCAAGAGTCCCATTTACGGCTCGGCGCGCCATCCTGGAGAGGGAACAAAATTTGGTATTTTCTTACAACAGTTGTTTCTCTTGGGACAGCTTGAGCGTATAAGGGGCTCCTGACCAACGCAGCTCAGGAGCCTCACCGGTCACAAAGCCACTTGGCCACCCTGGTGCCGTCCACGCACATTCAGTCGGCATCGGGGGTGTCAGGGACTTGCCCCGTGAGGAACGATCTTGGTAACAGGTCGCACCTCATGACGGCAGGGAGATGTGCAGGACCGAGACCTGCCGACGCAGAGCTTCCTGAATGCAGACTAGGGATCTCCAGAAACCAGACCCTTCAAAAGAAGAAAGCAGAATCCTCGAGGGCCTTTTGGACGTCTAAGGGGGCTCCTGAGCATCGCGCCTCCGGAGCCTTACCGGTGACAAAGCCACTTGGCCACCCTGGTGCCGTCCAGGCACATTTAGTGTGTATCATGGGTGTCAGGGCCTTGCCTCGTGAGGAACAACCTTGGTAATGGGTCGCACCTCATGACTGCAGGGAAATGTGCAGGACTGGGACCTGTCGACGTAGAGCCGCTTGAGTGTCTAAGGGGGCTCCTGAGCATCGCGCCTTAGGAGCCTTATCGGTCGCAAAGCCACCGGGCCACCCTGGTGCCATCCAGGCACATTCGGTCAGTATTAGGGGTGTCAGGACCCTGCACCGTGAGGTACGGCTTGCTAACGGATCGTGCCCCACGGCGGCACGTAAATGTGCGAAACTAGGGCCTGCTAACATAGAGCATCGACCCACTTCACGTGCAACGAGGAGAATCCAACCGAGCAACAAGCCCCTCGAACGCCATAACCATGCCTCACAACCAAAGATGTTCACTACAAGCACACCGAGCTAAGTATCCAAACCGACCAAATGCAATAGTACTAAAAAAAGGGGCGGTCGCCCAAATCCATTACATGCCCGAAGGGCCCTTCCTTGTTTTCATGGACGCGGGTTCAGAAGTAAGGTGGAGACAGCTAGCGACGGAGGTCCCAAGGGGGCTGCCGCCGCAGGCGTCCGACACCCGCGCGTTGGCACTTAGTCCGTGCCATCCACCTCCTTCCTGGGTGCCACAGGAGTAGACGAGCGTCACCCCGCTTCGGGGCCTCCCCCCATGGTCCGGATGTGGTGGCAAGGCGGCTCGTCGTAGCTGTTTTCGCTGTTGTTGCTCGGGCTCCCTTCGAAGGGGGTGTCACTGCTGCCGGAGGCGAGGTGCCCACCGCCGGAGGCCGGATCACCTACATGATTGCCGTGGCCGGCGTCCTGCGGGCAGCAACCTAGACGCTCGCCTCGATTCCAAAGATCTTGAACAAGAGTGTCACCTCCCCGTCATACTTGAAGTGGAGGTAGCGCCACCCCTTGAGGCCTCGAGCACGGGTGAACATCTACCACCCACGGTTCACGTACACATAGCCGTGGGGGTGACCTCGACCTCCAGCCAGGACGACCCACCACAGCAGTCGTCGGCCTGCAACCAAAAGCCTGGGAGCCCGCCGGTCGGCAGCACCTGCGCGAAGAAGTTTGGGAGTTGGAACCATGCGATTTTAGGCCTATCCACCCACATCACGAACTCCATCGCAGTGTGAGCTGAATGAAGCCGCAGGCATGGCGGCTGGGTGGCCACCGCTGACCTCCCACCTCAGTCACTACGAACGCTCGCGCTGATCGACGCCCCACCGACGCCACCGATGGTGATTCCAGGGTGGGCAGAACCACGGCCGCGCCCACCGGAGACCGCTGTCCACACCGCTGCGTACTTCCGAGGGCGGTCGCGGCCCCTCTTGGGTGGCAGGGCGGCGAAACCTTCCCCGGAAGCCTTTCGCTTCTCGGCAGCGGAATACTTCCTCACCGGCGCCATGTTGAGGGGGTGGAGGGCTCGAGGTAGAAGATGAAGAAGACGAAGGCAATGTGGACCTTATCGTCCTCGCCAGGTCAAATACATGGCCGAGGGTAGATTGGCGTCCCTCCGTGTTCCTGGGCCCACGCGGTTCATGAGGAAGCGTGCCTGCCTGGTGTGCATAAAGGTGACATCCCTAAGGAGCGATGATGGCTGGTGCAGCACCCGGGCGTCGCATCACTTTGACTAGGCACGCCTGCGAGCGCCTCGGGAACTGGGAGTGTTTCCACTTGGCTGCGCGGCACACGTGAAGCCTGGTCCGCAGACTTTTAGGGCCACTTGGCTTTAGACTGCCCTCAAGGATTTGCCAAGAAGCCAGCCCAGGCGCGCCTTGGGCCCGGGGGCTACTGTCGGCGTTCTGGGAATGGGGCACCCAGACATGCCTGCATGCGGCCTAGGATTGGCCCACTTCATCGATAAAAAATCCATCAGGCCTGGAACCACTCAAGGCAAGGCCCTCGCGGGGGGCCAAGCCTCGCGAGGAGGAACAAAATCAAGACCCGTAGGGAGCCTCCCCAGGGCCCCTCCGGAGCGACGGATATTCCGAGGCGAGACCCGGCCTCAGGAGTCGAGGAGGACGCGGGGGAAGGACAGGCGAGCAGCAGACAGCAGGACGGTGCAGTTCCCCCTTTAGTGCAAAGGGGGCGAGGATGCACGCAGGTCTGCAAGGCATCTCCCAAAAGTTTCCATTCTGGTGCAACAAGGCCACCACCGCCCACCAACAGGATAGACGTCATCCCTGGACCCGTCCCTACTATGATGGCAGCCACTTTGCACGCGAAGACTACTTTTGGACAGGGGAAGCATTTTCCCCTGTCCCCCCTTGAAAATTGGCCGTGGTGGGATCCCTTCCCGCCGAAGCAATAAAGGAAGAGGACTGGGGTCCGCCACTATATGTGGTGAGTAGGTTACTTCACATAGGGAGAGAGATTCATTCGCCCATTTTCACCACACAAAGTCCATCAAGCCTTCGGGGGCTCTTGAGCGATGTACTAGTTCATCCACCAACCTCCACGAGAGGCAATCCACCAAAGCAGGAGTAGGGTATTATGCTTCCCAGCGGCCTGAACCTGGGTAAACTGCCGTGTTATGCGTCTTCCTCACCATTGAGTGAGTTCTCTGTCATCCCCGACGAGTAGAGAGTCAGGTGAACCAAAGCTGCCAAGTGGCCTCTGCAAGCGCCCCCCAGTTCGAATCTTTAGGGTTTTGCCGAACCCGAAATCCGACAACATGTTTTTGGCTTTTCAGGTTTATAGTACCAAATGAAGTCCAATTGTTGTGAAAAATATGATTTTTTCTGGACCAAAAGAAGACCTAGAAGCTTAGGAAGGAGACCAGAGGACACATGAGGGGGCACCACACATTAGGGCGCACCCAGGGGTGGTTGCGCCCTATTGTGTGGTGGGTCTCCAGGCGCCTCCTAGCGTCCCTCTTCGTCATGTAAATCCTCAGTACCCCCAAAAACCCTAGAGAGCCTCCCGAAACAATTTTTCCGCTGCTGCAACTCTTTGTTCCACCGTGTGCCCACCGGAGACCTTTTCCGGTGTCCTGCGGAGGGGGATCGATCACGCAGGACCTCTACATCAACCTTGCTACTCCCGTGTTGATGTGTGATTAGTTTGCCACTAACCTATGGGTTAGTAGTTAGTACCTAGATGGCTATCACTCCCTCTCTCTCTCTCTATATATATACACACACACACACACACACATATAGATATACATATATATATATGTGTGTGTGTGTGTGTGTGTGTGTGTGTGTGTGTGTGTGTGTATCCTGATCTTTAATACAATGATCATCGCATCTTCGCTTTGATCAATCTCATGTAATCCTTTTGTGTGGTGCGTTTGTTGGGATCTGATGAATTATGAGTTTATGTTCAGATTATCCATTATAATGATATGAGTCATCTCTGAGTTCTAATTATGATTCTTATTTGCATGATTATCATAGCTTCGTAAATATATACGATGTATCAAAATAGTTTGGCCAAATAGATTGATATTTCTTTAGTCAAAGGGGTGTGTTGTAGACTTGTACTGGGTTCAATATGACGGGTTTTTATTTCCCAGTGACAGAAGGGGACAAGATACATCTTTGCATTCTTGCCACTAAGGATAAACCGATGGGGTTAGTTCGGGTTTATGTTATTAATTCATATTGATTGAATTCTATTTGCCTACAACACGTCATTGTTCTCCAAGCATTACTCTGTTTTACTTAATACTCTAGATGCATGATGGATAGCGGTCGATGGGGAGTAATAGTAATAAGTGCATGCAGGAGTTGGTCTATTTGCTTATGGACATGATGCCTATATACGTATAATCATTATCGTGAATATCACATAACTATGCGCTTTTCTATCAATTGCCCAAGAGTAATTTGTCTACCCACCATATGCCTACTACAGGAGAAATGCCATTAGGGAAAACTACGGCCCCGGGGTCTATTCACTTATAAGTTCAGAAACGCAAAATTTCCTTGTTGTCTTTATTTACTTTTGATTTAGTTTGCACTTGTCAACTTTCATCTATACACTTTACTTGCTTCGAATTAATGAGTCCAAGGGGATTAACAACCCTCTTGCTTGCGTTGAGTGCAAGTATTTGTTTCTTTGTGTGCAGTCGCTAAAGACGGGGGTGGTCGTTACTCCTATTGGTTCTATAAACCTTGGTTTTGTACTGAGGGACATACTTACCTATATTGTGTTGCATCACACGTTCCTCTTCACTAAAACCCCAATGCACATCACGAGTATTAGCCGACAGGGAAGTTGATCCCGGTTGAGCACGAGTGAGGAAAACATGTTGATAAAAGACTAGTGTTAGTCTCAGTTTATATCCCCGACAGAGCGACTAAGAACCGGTGGATTTTATCAGGGCATTACACCTATACTTGAACTACCGTGGAGGCTTCTCCCAGATCTCCAAGGCCTTGCTCGACCCTACCTCCTAACATAGGGATGCGGGCACTGAGACTGCTGACAGAGCCTCACTGACACCCGGCGATTCTAGTAAGAGACTATTGTTCCCTGCTCCGCCTGATGACTCCGACGAGGGTCGCAGACTAGAGACAACTGTATGTTTCCCACTTCAATATTACACAGACTCGGGGATCGAAGCCTTTTACCAACTCTATGATGGTGATGGACTAGAAGCCACCGCCATTGTATGACAGGGAAGGAGAAAGCAGGAAAGAGGGGGTGACAGTTGGGTCTGGGTAATAAATAGTGCAATAAAGGTGGAGACAAATGGTGGAGTGGTAGGCGCCAGGAATGTGGGAAGAACAGGGAAGCTTCTCATGATCGATAAAGAAAAAATACAAGCAAAAAATCAAGAAAACAAGTGTCGAGAAAAAGGATATCACATTGAGTCCATGAGCATCTACAAACAGACTCCTCAAATACCCCCTATACGTCCACGCGGATGGCCCACCTAGTGACTCGTCACAAAATCATGACCACACACACCCTTCATATCCGCCCTATATATCTGGGCTAGCCGATGCTACCTCTTGAGCTTGCGTTGGTTTTTCCCTTGAAGAGGAAAGGGTGATGCAGCACGGTAGCAGTAAGTATTTCCCTCAGTTTGAGAACCAAGGTATCAATCCAGTAGGAGTATCAAGATGAGGCACCAATGTACCTGCGCAAAACCAAACAAACTTGCACCCAACGCTATAAAAGGGTTGTCAATCCCTTCACGATTATTTGCAAGGTGAGATCTGAAGGTGGAAAGTGCAACAAAGTAAAAGTGTAGATCCGAAAATATGATGTGAAGTAGACTCGGGGGCCATAGTGTTCACTAGAGGCTTCTCTCATGATAGCAAGTATTACGGTGGGTGAACGAATTACTGTCAAGCAATTGATAGAATCGCGCAAAGTCATGATGGTATCTAAGGCAATGATTACACATATAGGCATCACGTCCGAGACAAGTAGACCGATACTGTCTGCATCTAATACTATTACTCCACACATCGACCGCTATCCAGCATCATCTAGTGTATTGAGTTCATAACAAATAGAGTAACGCCTTAAGCAAGATGACATGATGTAGAGGGATAAATTCATGTAATAGATATAAACCCCATCTTTTTACCCTTGATGGCAACAACATGATGCGTGCCTCGCTACCCCTTCTATCACTAGGTGAGTACACCACATGGTATGAACCCAAAACCAAGCACTTCTCCCATTGCAAGAATTATAGATCAAGTTGGCCAAACGAAACCCACAACTCGAAGAGAATTACAAGGATACGAAATCATGCATATAAGAAATCAGAGGAGACTCAAATAATATTCATAGATAATCTGGTCATAAATCCACAATTCATCGGATCTCGACAAACACACCGCAAAAGAAGGTTACATCAGATAGATCTCCATGAAGATCATGGAGAACTTTGTATTGAAGATCCAAGAGAGAGAAGAAGCCATCTAGCTACTAGCTATGGACCCGAAGGTCTGTGGTGAACTACTCACGCATCATCCGAGAGGCAGTGGTGTTGATGAAGAAGCCCTCCGTGTCCGAATCCCCCCTCCGACAGGGCATCAAAACGGTCCCCAGATGGGATCTTGCGGAGACAGAAGCTTGCGGCGGCGGAAAAGTATTTTCGTGGCTCTCTCTGGTGGTTTTGGATTTTAGAGAACTTATAGGCGCAAGAAATAGGGCAAAGGAGCCACGGGGGGCCCACAAGCCTGCTAGGCGCCCCCCCCCCCAGTTCGAGGCTAGGGGGCTTGTGACCTCCCCTGGGGTCCTTTGCCTTGGTTCTCAAGTCCCGTGTGTATCTTCTGTTATGGAAAAAATCATTTCGCAGGTTTTATTCCGTTTGGACTCCGTATAATATTCTTCTGTGAAAAGGGTCAAAAACACGGTAAAACATAAATTGGCACTTGGCACTGAGTTAATAGATTAGTCCCAAAAAAGATATAAAATAGCATTTTCATGCATACAAAACATCCAAAGTTGACAAGATAATAGCATGGAACCATGATACGTCTCAAACGTATCTATAATTTTTGATGGTTTCATGCTGTTATCTTGTCATCTTTGGATGTTTTATGTACCTTTTATATCTTTTTTGGGACTAACTTATTAATTCAGTGCCAAGTGCCAGTTCCTGTTTTTTCTGTGTTTTTGGCTCTTTTTAGATCTGATTTTGGAACGGAGTCCAAACGGAATAAAATCCCCAAAATAAATTTTTCCCGAACGGAAGAAGATCAGGGGGCTTGAGGGCCAAGCAAGGAGGGCTACATGGGGCCCACAAGCCCCCTATACGCCACCAGGGGGCGGCGGCCAGCAGGCTTGTGGCATCCCTGGCCCCCCCCCGACCTAGCTCCTTCGCCTATATATTCCCTAAAATACTAAAAAAATCAAGGGATCCACGAAAATACTTTTCCGCCGCCGCAAGCTTCCGTTTCCGCGATATCTCATCTGGAGACCCTTCCCGGTGCCCTGCCGGAGGGGACTTTGGAGTTGGAGGGCTTCTACATCAACATCATCGCCCCTCCATGACTCGTGAGTAGTTCACTTCAGACCTACGGGTCCATAGTTAGTACCTAGATGGCTTATTCTCTCTCTTGGATCTTCAATACAAAGTTCTCCATGATCTTCATGGAGATCTATCCGATGTAATCCTGTTTGACAGTGTGTTTGTCGAGATCCGATGAACTGTGGATTTGTGATCAGATTATCTATGATATATATTTGAGTCTTTGATGATTTCTTATATGCATGATTTGATATCCTTGTAAGTCTCTCCGAGTCTTGGGTTTTGTTTGGCCAACTAGATCTATGATTCTTGCAATGGCAGAAGTGCTTGGTTTTGGGTTCTTACCGTGTGGTGACCTTTCCCGATGACAGTAGGGTCAGCAAGGCACACATCATGTAGTTGCCATCAAGGGTAACAAGGTGGGCTTTGTCATAGATATGAGATTGTCCATCTACATCATGTCATCTTGCTTAAGGCATTACTCTGTTCTTTTGGACTTAATACTCTAGATGCATGCTGGATAGCGGTCGACGTGTGGAGTAATAGTAGTAGATGTAGAAAGTATCGGTCTACTTGTTTTGGACTGATGCCTATAGATATAATCATTGCCATAGATGATGTCACGACTTTGCGTGGTTCTATCAATTGCTCGACAGTAATTTGTTCACCCACCGTCTACTTGCTTTCATGAGAGAAGCCACTAGTAAACACTACGGCCCCGGGGTCTATTCACATCTATCGTTTCTACTTTCGCTTTTATTTTGCTTTGTTACTTTGTTGCTTTCAGTTCTCACTTGGCAAACAATCTATAAGGGATTGACAACCCCTTCATAGCGTTGGGAGCAAGCTTTTGTGTTTGTGCAGGCACTTGAGATACTCATTCACTGGATCGATACCTTGGTTCTCGAACCGAGGGAAATACTTACCACCGCTGCGCTATATCACCCTTTCCGCTTCGAGGGACCACCAACGCATGGCTCCAATTCCATGGGGGGAATCCTTTGTATATTTGCCCAGGAAGTCCCTTAAGGCGTAGCCATAGCAGAAGGATTCCTGGTGCCGTAGCACGTTTCTCGCGCCATTGGAAGGTCTTTTGTTGCAGTAGCAAACTATCAAAAATTATAGATACATTGGAGACGTATCAAGCATCCCCAAGCTTAACTCCTGCTCGTCCTCGAGTAGGGAAGTGATAAAGACTGAATTTTTGATGTGGAATGCTACCTAACATATTTGTCCTTTGTAACTTCTTTCTTGTGGCATGAATGTTCAGATTCGTAAGATTCAAAACAATAGTTTACTATTGACATGAAAACAATAATACTTCAAGCATACTAGCAAAGTGATCATGAACTTTTGAAATAACAAGGCCAAAGAAAGTTATCCCTACAAAATCATATAGTCTGGCTATGCTCCATCATCCCCACACAACGAATTTAAAGCATGCCAACCCCGGTATTGGCCAAGTAATTTTTTTCGCACTCTTACTTTCTTAAAAAAATTCAACTCTCGTGCAATACATGAGCGTAAGCCATGGATATAGCACTATAGGTGGAATAGAGTGTGGTGGAGGTTGTGAGGCAAAAAGGAGGAGATGGTCACATCGACTCGGCATATCAAAGGGCTACGGAGATGCCTGATACGTCTCCAACGTATCTATAATTTTTGATGGTTTCATGCTATTATCTTGTCAAACTTTGGATGCTTTGCATGCTTTTTATTTATTTTCTGGGACTAACTTATTAACTCAGTGCCAAGTGCTAGTTGCTGTTTTTTTCATGTTTTTGACCCCTTTCAGAGGAGATTTTGAAACGGAGTCCAAACGGAAGAAAATCCCCAAAAAGATTTTTTCTAGAACGGAAGAAGATCGGAGAACTTGGGAGCCAAGTCAGAAGAGCCCCAGGAGCCCCACAAGCCCCCACCCCGCGGCTAGGGGTGCGCCATCCAGGCTTGTGGGCCCCCTGGAGGTGCCCTGACCTAGATCTTGCGACTATATATTCCCAAATATTCCCAAAAATATCAAGGAACGATCGCAATTACTTTTCTTCCGCCGCAAGCTTCTGTCTCCGCAAGATCCCTTCTGGGGCACGTCCTGGTGCCCTGTCGGAGGGGGGATTCAGATACGGAGGGCTTCTTCATCAACACCATGACCTCTCTGATGATGCGTGACTAGTTCACCATAGACCTACGGGTCCATAGCTAGTAACTAGATGGCTTCTTCTCTCTCTTGGATCTTCAATACAAAGTTCTCCATGATCTTCATGAAGGTCTATCCGATGTAACCTTCTTTTACGGTGTGTTTGTCAAGATCCGATGAATTGTGGATTTATGATCAGATTATCTATGAATCTTATTTGAGTTTCTTCTAATCTCTCTTATGCATGATTTCATATCCTTGTAATTCTCTTCGAGTTGTGGGTTTTGTCTGGCCAACTAGATCTATGATTCTTGCAATGGGAGAAGTGCTTGGTTTTGGGTTCATACTGTAACCTCACCCAGTGACAGAAGGGGTAGCATGGCATGCATCGTGTTGTTGCCATCAAAGGTAAAAAGATGGGGTTTTCATCATTGGTTTGAGATTATCCCTCTACATCATGTCATCTTGCTTAAAGCGTTACTCTGTTCGTCATGAACTCAATACACTAGATGCATGCTGGATAGCGGTCGATGTGTGGAGTAATAGTAGTAGATGCAGAAAGTACTGGTCTACTTGTCTCGGACGTGATGCCTATATGCTAGATCATTGCCTTAGATATCGTCATGACTTTGCGCAGTTCTATCAATTGCTCGACAGTAATTTCTTTACCCACCGTGATATTTGCTATTATGAGAGAAGCCTCTAGTAAACACTATGGCCCCCAGGGTCTACTCCACACCATATTTTCAGCCTTACACTTTTTACTTCGTTGCACTTTCCGCCTTTAGATCTCACTCTGCAAACAATCTTGAAGGGATTGACAACCGCTTTGAAGAGTTGGGTGCAAGCTTGTTTGTGTTTGCGCAGGTACTTTGGACTTGACGAGGCCCTCCTTTTGGATCGATACCTTGGTTCTCAAACTAAGGGAAATACTTACTGCTCATGTGCTGCATCACCCTTTCCTCTTCAAGGGAAAAACCGACGCAAACCAGAGAAGTAACAAGAAGAATTCCTAAGCGCCAGGGAAGGACTTTTGTTGCCGCAGCAATGCCCATCAATAGATATCAATGTGAATGAGTAGGGATTACTATACAACGGATGCACTTAGAGCTATAAGTGTGTGAAAGCTCAAAAGGAGAACTAGTGGGTGTGCACCCAACTTGCTTGCTCACGAAGACCTAGGGCAATTTTGAAGAAGCCCATCATTGGAATATACAAGCCAAGTTATATAATGAAAATTCCCACTAGTATAAGGAAGTGTCAAAACAAGAGACTCTCTATCATGAAGAACATGGTGCTATTTTGAATCACAAGAGTGGAAAAAGATAGTAGCATTGTCCCTTCTCTCTTTTTCTCTCTCTTTTTTTGTTTGGGCTCTTTGGCCTCTTTTCATTATTTGTTTTTTGTGGGCATATTTGGCCTCTTTTTATTTATTTCCTCACATGGGATAATGCTCTAATAATGATGATCATCACACTTTTATTTACTCACAGCTCAGTGCTTAGAAAAATGATGACTCTATAGGAAATGCCTCCGGCAGTGTACCAGGATGTGCAACGATCTAGCTTAGTGTATGACGTTGAAACATCTCGCTAGCTATCTTACGATCATGCAATGGCAATATGAAAGTGACGGCACAAGTCATGAGACGGAATGGTGGGATTTGCATGGCAATATATCTCGGAATGGCTATGAAAATGCCATACTAGGTAGGTATGGTGGCTGTTTTGAGGAAGGTATATGGTGGGTTTGTGCACCGGCGAAAGTTGCGCGGCACTAGAGAGGCTAGCAATGGTGGAAGCTGAAAGTGCATCTATACCATGGACTCACATTAGTCATGGAGAACTCATATACTTATTGTGAAAGTTTTATTAGTAATCGAAACAAAGTGCTAAACGCATACTCCTAGGGGAAGGGTTGGTAGGTGTTAACCATCGTGCGATCCCGACCGCCACACAAAGGATGACAATCAATAAATCGATTATGCTTCGACTTCATAACATAGCGGTTCACCATACGTGCATGCTACGGGAATCACTAACTTAAACGCAAGTATTTCTAGATTCACAACACCCTACTAACATATCTCTAATATTACCAAATCCATATCTCAAAACTAATTGTGAGGAATCACACTTCCCTTACTAATCAATGCACTTGAATATGGAATTTTTTCTTTATCCTCTTAGGATGCCTATCATCTTTAGGACTACTTTCATAGCACACGCCAATTACCAAGTAACTTGGAGAGAGCACTCTCAAAAATATATAAGTGAAGATCGAGAGTTTTTATTTCTTCAAAATATGACACCGACATGCTCCAAAAAGATCTAAGTGAAGCACTAGAGCAAAGTTATATAGCTCAAAAGATATAAGTGAAGCTCAATGAGTATTCTAGCAAATTGATGATGAGTGCATGTCTCTCTCATAAAGGTGTGCTGCATGATTGCGACAAAACAAAAATAAAAGACTCCTATAATACACGACGCTCCAAGCAAAACACATATCATGTGGTGAATAAAAATATAGGTCCAAGTAACATTACCGATGGATTGAAGACGAAAGAGGGGATGCCTTCCCAGGGCATCCCCAAGCTTAGGCTTTTTGGTGTCCTTGAATTTGTATTGGGATGCCTTGGGCATCCCCAAGCTTGAGCTCTTTCCACTCTTTATCCCATTGTCCATGAGAACATCACCCAAAACTTGAAAACTTCACAACACAAAACTTAAACAGAAACTCGTGATATCATTAGCATAAGAAAACAAACTACCAACTCTTTAGGTATTGTAGTAAACTTGATTTCTATTTAGATTGATGTTATAGTACTGTATTCTCACTTTTCCATGGCTAGTACCCCCTGATACTATCCATAGTTTCATCAAAATAAGCAATCAACACAACAAAAACAGAATCTATCAAAAATAGACCAGTCTGTAGCAATCTGTATACTTCGTATACTTCTAGTATCTCACAAATTCTGAAAAATTATGACAATTATGGAAATTTGCATATAAACCAGCAGAAAAAAGAATCAACTGAAAAGCTCTTTCTTCGTAGCAATTAAAAATAATTTCGTGAGCACAAAGTTTCTGTCTTTTTCAGCATGATCAAACAACCATCACCAAAACTAGTCATAAAGGTTTTACTTGCCACAAACACCAAAAAGAAACACAAAAAACACAACCATAACAGAATTATGATCATGTGAACACAAAAACAGAAAGCAAAAAAGCAAAGATAAATTCATTGGGTTGCCTCCCAACAAGCGCTATTGTTTAACGCCCTTAGCTAGGCATAAGGCGATAGAATCAAGTATCGTCGTGTTTGCTGTTCAAACCATAAGTAGACCTCATCATGGACTCATAAGGAAATCTTATTTTCTTTCTAGGAAAGTGTTCCATGCCCTTCTTTAATGGAAATTGAAATCTAATATTCCCTTCCTTCATATCGATGATCGCACCAATAGTCCTAAGGAAAGGTCTACCAAGAATGATGGGACATGTCAGATTACAATCAATATCAAGCACAATGAAATCTACGGGGTACATAGTTCCTATTTGTAATAATAAGGAAATCATTGATCCTTCCCATAGGTTTCTTAATAGTAGAATCCGCAAGATGCAAATTAAGAGAGCACTCATCAATCTCATTGAAGCCTAGAACATCACATAAAGACTTTGGAATAGCGGAAACACTAGCACCCAAATCACACAAAGCATTGCATTCATAGTTTTTAATCTTGATTTTGATAGTAGGTTCCCACTCATCATGAAGTTTTCTAGGAATAGATATCTCCAACTCAAGTTTCTCTTCAAGAGATTTCATCATAGCATCGATGATATGGATCGGTAAAAGCCTTGTTTTGGCTATAAGCATGTGGAGAGTTAAGAATGGATTGCATCAAAGAAATACATTCAATCAAAGAGCAACTATCATAATTGAATTCCTTGAAATCCAAAGTAGTAATTTCATCACTACTCAAAGTTTTGATATCCTCTACTCCACTTTCAGTTCTTTTAGCATCAATTTAGATAGACTCTTAATCATTGGGGCGTTTCTCAACCAAAGTGGATTCATAACCAGCCCCATCATCATTAGGTTTGATATTAGAAAACAAGGATTCAATAAGAGTCACACCCAGAACTTTGAGATCTTTGTGATTCTCATCACGAGAACACGCCTTTTTAAGCCATTCATGTCTAGCACGGATTTGGGCGGTTCTTCCTTTACTCTCATTCATGGAAACACGCATAGCTTTCAAAGTTTCATCCATATTAATCTTGGGAGGAGCACATCTCAATTTCAAAGCATCAATATCAAGAGACATTCTATCAACGGTCCTAGCCAAGTCATCAATTTTGAGCAGTTTTTCTTCTATGGACGCATTGAAAATATTTTGTGAGTTGATAAACTCTTTAATATTACTCTCAAGATCAGAGGGTAATTTATTTTAATTTCCATGAGCATTGTTGTAGGAATTGCCAAAGTTATTAGAGGGATTACTAGGAAAAGGCCTAGGAATAAAGTTACCTCTATAAGCATTGTTGTTGCCAAAATTATTCCTACCAACAAAATTAACATCCAAGCTTTCATTGTTATTCTCAATCAAGGAAGACAAAGGCATATCATTTGGATCTAGAGGAGCACCTTTACTAGCAAAAAAATTCATTAACTCATCCATCTTCGCACTCAAACAGTTAATTTCTTCTATAGCATGTACTTTTTTACTAGTAGGTGACCTTTCAGTGTGCCATTGAGAATAGTTTGTCATGATATTATCTAGAAGTTTTGTGGCTTCTCCTAATGTGATTTCCGTGAAAGTTCCACGGAGGCGGAATCCAAGATATTTCTAGAAGAAAAATTCAAACCAGCATAGAAGATTTGTATAATCATCCAAAGACTCAAGCCATGAGCGGGACAATTTCTAATCATCAATTTCATTCTATCCCAAGATTGTGCAACATGTTCATGATATAGTTGCTTAAAATTCATGATATCATTACGGGAGAGATAATCTTAGCCGGTGGAAAATACTTGGATATATACCTTTAATTGTTCCAAGAATCAATACTATTTTTGGGCAAAGATGAAAACCAAGTTTTTGCTCGATCTCGTAATGAGAATGGAAATACCTTCAATTTAATCACATCATTATCCACATCTTTCTTGTTTTGCATATCGCATAACTCAATGAAGGTATTAAGATGGGATGCGGCATCTTCACTAGGAAGGCCGGAAAATTGCTCTTTCATAACAAGATTCAGCAAAGCAGCATTGATTTCATATGATCCCGCACTAGTGGCGGGAGCAATCAGAGTACTAATAAAATCATTATTATTAGTATTCGAGAAGTCACACAATTTGGTATTTTTAGTCATGGTGACTCAGCAAGCAGACAAGCACACAAGCGAACAGAAAGCAAGCGAAAGAAAAGGGCGAACGAAAAAGGCAAATATTTTTGTAAATTTTGTTTTTTCAGAAGTGGGGGACAGGAAAACGACAGGCAAAAGGAAAATAATGTAAATGCAAGAGATGAGTTTGCGATAGTTACTTGGATATGCTTCACTTTGAATACTCCCCGGCAACGACGCCAGAAATTCTTCTTGCTACCTCTTGACCTTGCGTTGGTTTTTCCCTCGAAGAGGAAAGGGTGATGCAGCACAGTAGCAGTAAGTATTTCCATCAGTTTGATAACCAAGGTATCAATCCAGTAGGAGTATCAAGATGAGGCACCAATGTACCTGCTCAAAAAGAAACAAACTTGCACCCAACGCTATAAAGGGGTTGTCAATCCCTTCACAATTATTTGCAAGGTGAGATTTGAAGGTGGAAAGTGCAAAAAAGTAAAAGTGTAGATCTGAAAATATGATGTGAAGTAGACCCAGGGGCCATAGTGTTCACTAGAGGCTTCTCTCATGATAGCAAGTATTATGGTGGGTGAACGAATTATTGTCGAGCAATTGATAGAATCGCACAAAGTCATGATGATATCTAAGGCAATGATCATACATATAGGCATCACGTCCGAGACAAGTAGACCGATACTGTCTCCATCTACTACTATTACTCTGCACATCAACCGCTATCCATTATGCATCTAGTGTATTGAGTTCATAACAAACAGAGTAACGCCTTAAGCAAGATGACATGATGTAGAGGGATAAATTCATGCAATAGATATAAAACCCATGTTTTTACCCTTAATGGCAACAACATGATGTGTGCCTCGCTACCCCTTCTGTCACTAGGTGAGGACACCGCTCGGTATGAACCCAAAACCAAGCACTTCTCCCATTGCAAGAATTATAGATCAAGTTGGCCAAACAAAACCCACAACTCGAAAAGAATTACAAGGATACAAAATCATGCATATAAGAGATCAGAGGAGACTCAAATAATATTCATAGATAATCTAATCATAAATCCACAATTCATCGGATCTCGCGAAACACACTTCAAAAGAAGGTTACGTCGGATAGATCTCCATGAAGATCATGGAGAATATTTATTGAAGATCCAAGAGAGAGAAGAAGCCATCTAGCTACTAGCTATGGACCCGAAGGTGTGTGGTGAACTACTCACGCATCCTCAGAGAGGCAATGGTGTTGATGAAGAAGTCCTCCGTGTCTGAATCCCCCCTCCGGCAGGGCACCAGAACGGTCCCTAGATGGGATCTTGCGGAGACAGAAGCATGCGGCGGCGGAAAAGTATTTTTGTGGCTCTCTCTGGTGGTTTTTGATTTTTAGAGAATTTATAGGCGGAAGATGTAGGGCAAAGGAGCCATGGGGGGCCCACAAGCCTGCTAGGCACGGCCCCCCAGGCCGCGGCTAGGGGGCTTGTGACCTCCCCCGGGGTCCTTTGCCTTGGTTCTCAAGTCCCCTTCGTATCTTCTATTATGGAAAAATCATTCCATGGGTTTTATTCCGATTGGACTCCGTTCAATATTCTCTGAAAAAGGTCAAAAACACGGAAAAAATAAAAACTCGCACTTGGCACTGAGTTAATAGGTTAGTCCCAAAAAATATATATAATAGCATTTTCATGCATACAAAACATCCAAAGTTTACAAGATAATAGCATGGAACCATCAAAAAATTTAGATACGTTGGAGACGTATCAGCCGACACCCCTCATATCCATCACATATCTGACGTGGATATGGGGAGCCCCGGATGCGCCCATGCGAGTGTGCCACGCCGGACCCGGATCATGTTGGCCCACCCCACCTCATATTCATACTTATCCATATCCTCGAATAAACCCTAGCTACTCCTCCGACAAAATCATGTTCGATGATTTCTGACCTTCTACTGCATGGAAGGCAGCGGATTCAAAACTGAGATCCCCCAATCCATTAGGTGGGACCTCATCCCATGCGGGGATGAGGAGGATATGCCCGTCTACATGGCCCTGTGCCACTCCTAGGAGGAGTGTGCTGGATCACGGTACGAGTTAATCCAATAGGAAACAATTGCATGCATGCAAAGTTGCATGGATCCACCGGGTTGGTAGCTCAAGGCATATGATCATGGTTTTGCTGGACATGGCGACCATCGGTAGGTGGCGGAACCTAGACGGCGCCTTGTCCGCACGACATCGAGCTTCGAATTGGAGGTCAACGCTGACATGATTTATGGCCCAACCGGCCGGGAAGCACGGTGTGCCCATCGTGCGAGGAACAAGTCGCGGGAAGCTGCATAGCCCATAAGGCCAATGCCGAGGCTGCAAAGGCAAACTCGCATCTCGGTTGGGATGACAACGTGGAACCCTCAGTGCCCATGTGGGACCGATAGAAGAGGTGTCTAGAGGGGGTGAATAAACTACTTGCATAAATTAAAATCCTAGCCTTTTCCCAATTTTAGTGGTTCGCAGATTTTTAGCATTCTAACAAGTCTAGTGCACCCTACACATGCTAGTCAAAAAATATGGTAGAGGAAAGAAATACTTTGCACATCTAGTAAGTAGTAGAGTTTAGGAAGATCAAACGCAAAAAAGTCGACACATCGATTTTTGGCATGGTTCTGATAGGTGGTGCTATTGTACGTCCATGTTAGTGGAGACTTCAACCCATGGAGGGTAACGAGTGTGAGATTCCATGGAGGGCTCCACCCACAAGGGGTCCACAAAGAAGCGGCTTGTCTATTCCACCATGGCTTCCATCCACACAGGACTAGCCTCACTCACAGTAGATCTTCATGAAGTAGGCGATCTCCTTGCTCGTACAAACTTCTTGGTTCAACTCTACAATGCAAAGTAGGACGCACCCAAGCAAAACCTAACCAATCTAGGAGGCACCACCCTCCAAAAGGTAATAGATGCGGTAGAACGATGAACTATTTGCTCTAGTGCTTCTAAAGATAGTCTCCTCAACACTCAATCACCCTCTCTCAGATTTGGTAGGGGTAGGAGAGATTGATCTTGTGGAAAGCAACTTGGGGAGGCTAGAAATCAAGGTTCAAATGGTTGGAATGGAATCTCTTGATCTCAACACATGAGTAGGTGGCGCTCTCTCAGAAAAAATGGATCTGGCAAGTGTAAGTGTGTTCTCAGTGTTTCCTCTGTGAATGAGAGGTGGGTGGAGGGGTATATATAGGCATCCCCCAAAATACAACTATTACAACATTACTTCCCAACTCGGTGACAGCGAAATGAATATCGGTGGTACCGAGTTGCACTAAATGTGGCAACTTTTGAATTCTCGGTGAGGCCGATATAGGAATCTCGATGGTACCGATATGATGACCTAGACCGGTTTCCAAATCTCGGTGAGACCGATTTCAAACTCAGAAATTTTGATTCTTGAAATCTTCTCAACGGAAAGTTGGTCACTAAATCTCGGTGGCACCAATGTGAAAGCTGGTGGTACCGGTGGGATTTGGCATAGGATGTGTCAAGTGTAAAATAGGTAGGGCCAAATGGAAAAAGTTGGTTGCACCAATTTTGAAGGTTTGACTTTGGACAGAGATACCTTGTCGGAGAATGGCTGAGTATTTTTGGTGGCTACCTCTAAGCACTTGAGCAACCAATTCATCATAATACCTCACCCCCTTTTAATAGTGTAGGCTTTCCTATGGACTCAAAGTGATTTCACACAAATATAAAATGTAGAGTATTCTTGCTTGAAGCTTGAGCCAATCCTATTCCTTTCTTGCATCAAGGGGCTTCTCCTCACAATCCTATATGCCAATGTTGTGAGTGAACTATACCTGAAATCTACTATCTAAAAGTGTTGGTCCAAGAGACAGTGTATGTTGTCATGAATTATCAACACCACCAAGGGAGCATATGTGCTTTAAATATCCCCCTTTTTGGTAATTGATGACAACATACAAACAAATCTTCAAATAAAGATAAGCATTAAAATGTGACAGCTTTGAAGGATACATGACTAGTACAAGCTCCCCCTAAATGTGTGCAATCCCTTTTTAAACGATAGCTGCTTTGGATTGCATGTTCACATACAAGCAAGAAAGGACAAGACAAGTCATATAAATCTTGGCTATATGCATCAAACATGTGTGAATGAAGAACTTCCATGTTCAAGACTCACTCTTGCAAAGAATATGTGCAAGAGACAAGAGATCATCCTGAATAAAGATATGACGCATATACTTACCTTGAGGTTCTTGAGCGTCTTAGCACTAGAATTACACTTGGGAAAACAAATGTTAGATAAGACAAGAGTACTCTATTGTAAAGATTCAAAGAGCTTCAAAAGTACCAAGATACAAAGAACATACGAGAAATCTGATTTGATGATAGATATGTCTCCAAGAGAGTTTACAACTTTCTCACCTAAGGATGAGTATGTAAGAGTTTCGTCTCCCTCTGAATCATAGCATGTAGATATTGGCAGTAGGTCGGGTAAGACAAGTTCAATCCAAAGATATTGGAAAATAAATATATCTAAAACAATTTTATCTCTCTCCCCCTTAATGGTGTTACTCACCCTAAGTATGTAAGGTTTGATATATCTCCCTTTGGAAGATCCCCTTAGGTAGACCTTGCCTTAGAAACATATATCTTCCCTCTTGATATTTCTCCCCCTTTGTGTAAGCTTATTGGATGCTTTGATATTTGTCCCTCTTTGGCATTAATTTCCTAAAAGGTCAGTGGGTAAGGGCTCATTGAGTGAAAGGGTTCCTTGATTCTTCTCTCTAGATAAGGGTTCCTTGAGTTTGACTTTTCTCCCCCTTAAGAATAGATAAGAGTTCCTTGAACTATCTCCCCCTATGTTAGGGATTCTGGATGTTTCTCCCTATTATATTGTATGGGTTCACTGAGGTTTTCTTTCCCTAGAGAATTTTTCTCCCCCTCGAAATTATGCTAAAACTAACATTGTTTCCCAAAATGTTCAATAAGATCTTAGAAGGTAATGAAATTTGGGATCATTGGTAATCTTTCTCCCCCTAAGGCAAAAATCCAGAGAATATTAGAAAATTATAGGCAGTGATAAATTTTGGAGTCACCAAGGCAATATGGTACGGTAGAAGCGAGAATGATAGCAGGCCTCTGGAAGAAATCAGTTAGAACGAGTTTTCTAGTTCGGTGAGACCGGGTTGCAATGAAAATCAACTCCTTACTTACAATAGATAGAAAATATCCATAGACTTTGAAAAAGGAAATATCCAAATATTTAAAAAGAAATAAGACAACAAAATTGTTTTGAAGTATATACATACATATAGATGAGAGTTGAATGTTCCCAAGAAGGTATGCAAAGACAAATGTGAACCATACAAGAATCTCTATATAAATGTAGGGCGGTGACTAGGTCACCTATATTACAGTATTTGACTTGAGGTATCAAGCAAGAATGCTTGATCATAGGTCATACTTACCGTTAAGCGTAAAACGGGGTTACCATTTTTCGATTAAGCTTTTAATGTCTCTATATCACTTGAGTTGGTTTACCTCATGACTTGGTGTAAAGCTTTACCAAGGATATGAGTACATACCTTCGAATGATTTTGGTGACATGGCATGTAGGTGAACTTGTCGTGGATGTTCAAAGTTGTTGAAGATCATCTTGAGTTGGGAGCTATCCTTGTCGTTTGGTTCAATTTTCACCTACAATGGTTAGTCATGTAAGGAAGAACATAATATATCCTAATGACATGAGTGAATTTCATAATCATATGATTGTCGAGTATATGCTTTTGTTGCCTTCTTCCTCCATTTCTGAAAGGCCATGTCGAGATTGCTTTTGATGTGAGTTGATGGCAATCTTGTGGAGTGTATTTCTTCCGAGTACCTACAAAAGGTTATATGCAATACAAGGGAGCATAGTTTTCCAAGATATAAGATAGTATCAAATAAATGACATCGTGGAATAGACAATCAAGCTCATGCCCTTGCATGCATCCGAGTGAGTCTAGCTCATGTTTTAAGAATTAATGATGTTCAACTAACTCCTCAAATGACAAAACACTTTCTCATCAAGTGGTTTCGTAAACATATAAGCTAATTGTTAGTCGGTACGAACATGCTTAAGATCTATATCTCCTTTACCAGCATGATCACGAATGAAATGATGTCGCACTTGAATATGTTTTGTTTGAGAATGTTGCACAGGATTATAGGAAATTTTGATAGCACTTTCATTGTCACACAATAATGGATCCTTTTTAACATGAATGCCATAATCCTCAAGAGTTTGCGTCATCCATACTAATTGCACACAGCATGATCTGACGGCTATATATTCATCTTCGGTAGTACATAAAGATATCGAGTTTTGTTTCTTGGATGACCAAGACATAAGAGATCTCCCAAGAAATTGACATGTACCCGAGGTGGATTTTCTATCAACCTTGCCTCTGGCATAGTCCAAGTCGGAGTAGCCAACAAGATTAAAAGAATATCCCTTGGGATATCATATGCCAAGGTTTGATGTATGTATTAGGTATCTCACGATTATTTTCACAACCAATAGATGACACTTTTTAGGTGCCACTTGATATCGGGCACACATGCAAACACTTCACATGATGTTAGGACAGGAGGAACATAGATATAGAAGTGAACGGATCATTGATTGGTAAACTCTCTGGTCAGCCGGTTTGTCCTCCTTAGTGAGGTCAATATGTCCACCATTAGGCATGGGGGTTCTCATACCTTTGCACTCTTGCATGTTGAACTTCCTGATTAAGTCCTTAGTGTACTTGGTTTGAGAGATAAACATACCTTCTCTCGATTGTTTGATTTGAAAACCGAGGAAGAATTTCAGCTCTCACATCATTGACATCTCATATTTCTCTGACATCAACCTTCCAAATTTCTCACTAAAATGTGGTTTAATAGAACCAAAAATAATATCATCCATATATATTTGGCACACAAATAGTTCTCCATTAACTCTTTTAGTGAATAAGATTGATTCAATTTTACCAATCACAAAACCCTTTTCAATGAGAAACTTTGTTAGGAAATTGTACTAAGCTCTAGGGGCTTTTTTAAGACCATATAAATATTTATGAAGTTTGTAAACATGATTAGGTTTCTTGGGGTTCACAGAGATGGGACGTTGTTTGACATAAACCTCCTCCTGAATTTCACCATTTAGAAAAGCACTTTTGATATCCATAGTAATAACATGCTGAGTGGAATAAGCGAGAAGAATGTGAATGGATTCATGTCTAGCAACGGGGGCATAGGGCTCATCGTAGTCCATACCTTCGACTTGCGTGTACCCTTGAGCTATGAGACGCGCCTTGTTGCGTATGAGTTGACCATCTTCATCTTGCTTGTTCCTAAACACACATCTTGTACCGATGATGTTGTGCTCGTTTTATGGCTTTTCGACAAGTGTCCACACTTGATTCCTCTCAAAGTTGTGTAGCTCTTCGTGCATGGAATTCACCTAATCCAGGCCTTGAAGGGCTTCTTCTACCTTCAAAGGCTCAATGCTAGAGATAAATGAATAATGCTCGCAAAATTTAGCTAAAGATATTTAGAGAGAGTGATTCTCCTGGTTTGTATGTCACTGAATATTTGATTCAGCGGATGATCCTTGTCCACTCTTGCTCGACCTCGTGACGACTTCTTCTTGTTGGATGGTGGAGCTTCCTCGTCATCATCTTCTTGTTTGTTGTCATTGACGGTGTCATTTGCTTGAGGTGGTGGTGAGGAAGCTTGAGGTGGATCATCATGATGTACTTCTTTCTCCTCTTCAACATGTCGTGTACCTCTTGTGGATACCTCCATGTCATTTTGTGGTTCTCCTTGATGCGAAGCAGGAGCTTCCACTTGAATTGATCAAGTACTTTCCTTAACCTCCATGCGATGAATCTTGCTGATAGGTAGATCTTGGATGGATTCCGAAGGTTCCTTATCTCCTACATCATTTGGCAATTGTTTGACTTGTGAACCATTAGATTCATCAAACTTCACATCTACAGTCTATTCAAGTTTTTGAGTGAAGTTGTTGTAGACATGGTAGGTGTGAGAGTTTCATCCGTAACTAAGTAGGAAACCTTCATGAGATTCAGGAGAAAATTTAGTGCAACGATGCTTATCAAGAATGTAGCACTTGGAGCCAAATACTCGAAAGTATCCAACTTGGGGTTTGTTATAGGTGAGTAGCTCGTATGTGGTTTTACCGAGAAGCTTTTGTAAGTAGTCGGTTTATGGCTTGACAAGCTCTTTCCACGGCTTCTACCCAAAAGTGTCCTGGTGTCATGTACTCGTCAAACATCCTTTTGGCCATCTCTATGAGAGTCCGGCTCTTTCTCTCAACAACTCCATATTGTTGAGATGTGTACGTCACCGAGAACTCATGTGAGATACCTTCTTCGTCAAGAAAAGTATCCACATTTGTGTTCTTGAACTTCGTTCCATTGTCGCTCCGAACTTTCTTGATGTTCACCTCAAACTGATTTTGAGATTTTCGAGCGAAATTCTTGAAGATCTTTTGAAACTGCGACTTATCATCAAGAAAGAATAGCCACATAAATCTGGAAAAATCATCAACAATGACTAAACCATGAGAAATTACACCGAGGCTCTTGTAATCATTGGGACAAAAGAGATCCATGTGTAGAAGCTCAATGTGCCTTCTTGTAGTCATGATGTTCTTCACGGGATGACTTCCACCTACTTGCTTTCCTGCTTGACAAGCACTACGAAGTTTATCTTTGTCAAAGATAATATCTTTAACACCAACAATATGATCACCTTTGATAAGCTTGTCAATATTATGCAAACCTACATGTCCTAACCTTCTATGCCATAACCAACCTTTAGAAGATTTTGCAATAAAACATGTGCAGGGTTTGGATTTTTTAGTGAAATTGACAATGTATAGATCACCTTTGTGAAAACCAGTAAATACCATGTTATAGTTATCACTGCGAAACACTTGGTAGTCAACTTCTGTAAATAGCACACTAAAACCAAAGTCTGTTGGTCTAGATATGGAAAGAAGATTATAGCCAAGGGATTAAACAACCATGAAATTTTGAATGGAACTATCATGAGATATGGCCTCCTTAACAAGACCAAGTACCTTACACTTGGAGTTATCTCCAAAAGTCACATACCTTCGAGGTCCCCGGTTTGGATCTCATGGAACATGTCTTTATTTCCGGTCATGCGACCGGTGCATCCACTGTCAAGTATCCACTCTTTTCCTCTGGCCATGTAGTCTCTAAGGTTTGCCATAAGACTAAGGTTCTTCATGGTCTTCTCATACTCGATGTCAAACTCCTCATCTTTATTGTAGTAGCCATGCTCCACATTATCATCATAGATGAAATATCCTCGTCACAAGAAACAAGAATTTCATCAAAAAATTTGCTATGACAATGTTCATGTTTATGCATGTGAATGGCTTCAACAATGACGTTGTTAATGTAATGACATCTCCTTTAGCACACATGAGGTCATGAAGCTCAAATAGGTATTTATCAAAATTAGGATCAGTTGGCTTCATCTTGTGAAAGGCAATGCATTTATGGAATATGATCTCAAGATTTTTCAGTGAATAGTCGGGATATCTTTTCTCTAAGTTTTTCCACAATATTTGAGCACACTCAAAATTTTGCAATTGATTAAGCACATTTCTTGGTAGTCCTCTAATGATTAGATTTACAGTTTTAAGATTACCAAGCATATCAAGTTACCCATTATGAGAAGGATGTAAAGGATCAACGGGAAGCTCATAGGGATATTCAACATACTTGCGCAAATGGAATTCATCAAATATATCAAGCATTTCATCTTTCTATGGTCTAAAATATTCCCCGTCAAAAATAGGCACTCTACAACTAATATTTCCCAAATTAGGCACATCCATCTTCCTCCAATGGTATTTAAGCCAAGGTTATGGATACCTTGCTCTCATAATAATTGTGGGATCGATAGAAGAGGTGTCTAGAGGGGGTGAAAACACTACTTGCATAAATTCAAATCCTAACCTTTTCCCAATTTTAGTGGTTGGTAGATTTTAGCATTCTAACAAGTCCAGTCCACCCTACACATGCTAGTCAAAAAATATGGCAGCGAAAAGTAAAGACTTTGCACATGTAGTAAGGAGTAGAGTTTAGGAAGATCAAACGCAAAGAAGTTGACACGGTGATTTTTGGCATGGTTTCGATAGGTGAAGCTATCGTATGTCCATGTGAGTGGAGACTTCAACCCATGGAGGGTAACGGCTGCGAGAGTCCACGTAGGGCTCCACCCACAAGGGGTCCACAAAGAAGCGGGCTTGTCTATTCCACCACAGCTTCCGTCCACACAGGACTAGCCTCACTCACGGTAGATCTTCACGAAGTAGGTGATCTCCTTGCCCATACAAACATTTTGGTTCAACTCCACAACACATAGTAGGAGGCTCCCAAGAGACACCTAACCGATCTAGGAGGCACCACCCTCCAAAACGTAATAGATGCAGTAGAACGATGAACTCCTTGCTCTTGTGCTTCTAAAGATAGTCTCCTCAACACTCAATCACTCTCTCTCAGATTTGGCAGGGGTAGGAGAGATTCAACTTGTGGAAAGCAACTTGGTGAGGCTAGAAATTAAGGTTCAAATGGTTGGAATGGAATCTCTTGATCTCAACACATGAGTAGGTGGCTCCCTCTCTGAAAAATGAATCTGGCAAGTGTAAGTGTGTTCTGAGTGTTTCCTGTGTGAATGAGAGGTAGGTGGAGGGGTTTATATAGGCATCCCCCAAAATCCTACTGTTACAACATTATTTCCCAACTCGGTGACTCCGAAATGAATCTCGGTGGTACCGAGTTGCACTAAATGTGGACAATTTTGAATTCTCAGTGAGACCGATATAGGAATCTCGATGGTACCGATACGATGACATAGACCGGTTTCCAAATCTCGATAAGACCGATTTCAAACTTGGAAATTCCAATTCTTGAAATATTCTCAACAAAAATTTAGTCACTAAATATTGGTGGCACCAATGTGAAATTTGGTGGTAACGAGATGGTAGTGTTTGGCATCGGATGTGTAAACTGTAAAATCGGTAGGGCCAAATGGAAATAGTTGGTGGCACCGATTTTGCAGGTTTGGCTTTGGAGAGAGATATCTTGTGGGAGAATGGCTGAGTATTTTTTGTGTCTACCTCTAAGCACTTGAGCAACCAATTCAGCATAATACCTCACCCCCTTTTAATAGTATTGACTTTCCTATGGACTCAAAGTGATTTCACACAAATATAAAATATAGAGTCTTCTTTCTTGAAACTTGAGCCAATACTATTTCCTTTCTTGCATCTAGGGGCTTCTCCTCACAATCATATATGCCAATGCTCTGTTTGAACTATAATTGAAATCTACTAGGTAAAAGTGTAGTCCAAGAGACAGTGTATGTTGTCATGAATTTCCAAAACCACCAAGGGAGCATATGTACTTTCAGCATGCATCCTAGTGAAGCGGCAAATGAGGACGACGCATGTCCTTGCAATGGAGCAAAGTCGAGCAGACTGTACCATGGTTGGACTGCCACCCAAAGAGGGAAGGGGGAATCCAGTGATAGGTCCAGGTGCGCCACATGCACGACAAAGTGCTCGGCCAAGAACCCATCCAAGGTGACCCCAGCAGAGAATGTGCAACATCAGGCACTGGGGATTACCACAGAGGTCCTGCAGGTGGGCGATGACAAGGTGCATCAGCTCCGAGACCTCTTCGACACACCCCTCAAGGAGGAGCACGTCCGTGTCTTTGCTTCTATTTTTAGCAAGGTGTTGCCATCCAAGGTGGAGATCAAGAGAAAGGACTCCACAGTAATCCTAGCGAGCTGAGCCTGCTTGACATGGCTTTCTTGGCGTTGGAGTCCATTGTCTTCTTCACAGATTACAACCCGGAGATTCTTTGTAGGAACGTGCGGGGTTTGAACAACCCGCAAAAACGAAAGGCGGATCAAGAGTTCATTGTTGCTGCCAAAGTGAACTCGGTGTGTCTCCAAGAAAATAAACTCCATTGTTCGGCCTACGAGGTTCTTCGTCATCCTCGTTGTGAAAACTCTTGCCCTGATCCTCGGCTAAACTTTTGCTCGTCTTTTTGATCACCCAATAGTTACGTTTGGTGTGAGTAGCAGGCTTATTTGGGGTGTCTTGGTGTGGGATCCCGACTTACGAGTCGAGATCGCCCAATGAACATGCTTAGTGATCCCAGAGATCAATGCTCACCGAACACTCAGATAATGAACTTAAGAGTCTTACATCCAAATACCGAATTATTACATCACGTGACCAAATGGTCAAGTTCACAAGGTAGGGCCTATAAGGCCAACTGACACTACTAGTAGCGGAAATCTTAGGGCTAAGCGGGTGCCCATGCTATCAGGCTACACCAACAGGCATTCTGACTGGGAAGCGTCCTAGTTCGCAGGGGCGTCCCTGAAGATGTACTCTTCTCCAAACTCCGGTCCTTCCATGTCTGGTCAAGAATACAACCAGTGGCAAGCCAATGAGTACTTTTGAATGTACTTGCAAACAGCACATGATATGAACAATGCAAGTGAAGGATAACAATAATATGCTTCTTTGGTGGATATCTTCTTGGTGGTAGATAAACATGATAATGGGTATGCATCATAAGTTAAAATTACTTTTGAAGAACAGGTTACAGATATCAATATATTTGTCAAGGGCTGAACCATCCGGGTTCAACCTATATGCCAAGTCACCGAACTTGGTCATATCAATTGTTTCATAAATCACTATTTGACACATACTCTCACACACTTGGTTTATGCGGAAACGAGAGGACATAGTTTAAGCAGGATTACTCAACTGTCCTTGACCGTGGACACGACTATTCGAATAGTTTTACACTCTGCAGATGTAGTACCCTATACCCACGAGATCCGGAAAACTTCCGTGTCATCCACGAGTCGTGATATATAACATACCCGAGGTAAGTACTCGATCAATGCCTTTCCCCTAACGATATTAGACAAAGAGGTCCACTCGATTGGTACCCAACCCATATGTTGTATGTCTTGGGAGCACCAACTCTGGATAGTATCAACCATGCGGGGACCAACGGTGTGCCTGGAACACGTAAAACGACATAGTCGCCCTACCTGGCACGACCCCATCATGAGAGTGACCACACATCACTCTCGCCACTAGTAATGTGGCTCTTTGCTAGCACCGATCAGAGTAATCTACATAGCCCCATCCCATAAAGGGATAGCATGGTCGTACATGTAAGGTTGGGACGGTCAACACATCATAAATCTATTCCCATTTCCGAAACTATACTCACCCAAAATACCCGGTGCACCACTTCATCAAAAATGGCCACCTAACTCATCATCACCCTCGGGCATTAGTGGCACCCGACGGGGTTTTCATAAACCTTTGATTTGTACCAACAACATGCTCATGCTAATATTACTCTAACTTAACTTGTCAACATGATATTAGCATGACCCTCATAGGTGGTAGGATCAAGCTCAATGCATGTGCTCCGAAGGAGCCATCGGTAACATCACTTTAATGGCTTGATGGTCAATGTCCTTGTAAAGATCGAGACGGTTTGGCGCTTGAAGACACTTCCGAAGTTGTGACACGTGGAAGACATTGTGCACACCCAAAAGTTCCGGAGGTAGCTCGAACTGGTAAGCAACTTCTCCAGGCCTTGTCGTGATCTTAAAAGGACCAATGAACCTTGGAGTAAGTTTCCCTTTAACATGGAAATGCGTGGTTCCCTTGAGAGGTGTGACATGGAGGTACACCTGGTATTCAAGGTTAAACTCCAATTCTTTGTGGTGAGAATACGCATAGTTCTTATGTCGCGACTTGGCTGCTTTTAGGTTTTCTCGAACAAGCTCCACCTTATCTTCTGCTTCTTACAAAACTTCCGGCCCGAAAATCAATCCTTCACTGGTTTCGTACTAGTTGAGCATGGTGCGGCACTTTCGTCCGTACAACACTTCAAATCGGGCCATCTGGAGACTGGACTGGTAGCTATTGTTGTAGGAAACTCAGCGAACGCCACACAGTCCTCCCATTTGGCACCATGTGCCAAGACACAAGCGCGGAGCATATCTTCGAGTATCTGGTTTACTCTCTCCGTTTGTCCGCCCGTTTGCGGGTGGAAAGAGGTGCTGAAAGAGAGTTTGGTTCCAAGGGCTTCTTGGAACTTCTTCCAGAATCTTGAGGTGAACTACATGCCACTAGCCCCAATCTGAAGTTCTCCATTTCTTTATATAAGGCGGGTAGCCTTTCCTTGAGCATGACGTTCAAGGTGCTGGTCTTCCTGCTTAAGGCATCAGTCACTACATTGGCCTTACCGGGGTGATATTGAATGTTGAGGTCGTAATCTTTGATTAACTCCAACCATCTTTGTTGCCTCATATTCAATTCCCTTTGAGTGAAGATATACTTCAGGCTTTTGTGGTCGATGTATATTTCACATCGCTTTCCCAGAAGGTAATGTCGCCATGTCTTTAGAGCATGCACTACGGCTGCCAATTCGAGATCACGGGTGGCATAATTCTCCTCATGCGGACGCAATTGCCGCGATAGATACGCCACGACTCTAACTGTCTTGCATTAGGAGTCCACCGAGCCCGGTTCTGAAGGCATCACAATATATCACAAACTCCTTGCTGATATCTGGAGTAGCCAATACCGAGGCGGTAGTTAATCTCTTCTTCAACTCCTGGAAACTTTCTTCACACTCCGGCGTCCATTCAAACTTCTTGCCTTTCTTCAAGAGCTGAGTCATGGGTCGAGCGATGCGGGAGAATCCTTCTACAAACTTGCGGTAGTATCTCGCGAGCCCGACGAAGCTCCTGACTTCCTTCACATCAATTGGCGACTCCCAGTTGGTTACCGTAGTAATCTTGGAGGGATCAACTGCCAATCCACTTGCTGTCATGGTATGACCCAAGAATCGAACTTCGTTCACGCAGAATTGGCATTTGCTGAATTTGGCATAAAGTTGGTGCTCTCGAAGCTTTTCAACACTAACCTCAAGTGTTGCTCATGCTCTTCTTCGGACTTGTAAAAGATTAATATGTCATCAATAAATACGACGACAAACTTATTTAGGTATTCCATGAAGACCTTGTTCATGAGGTACATGAAGTAAGCTGGGGCATTAGTCAACCCGAAAGACGTGAAAGTGCATTCATATAGACCGTACCGGGTCTCGAACGCAGTCTTGGGTATATCCTCACGTCGGATCTTCAGTTGGTAATATACAGAATGGAGATCGATCTTGGAGAATACCTTAGCTCCATTTAACTGGTCAAACAAGTCCTCAATCTTGGGGAGTGGATACTTGTTCTTGATCGTGACTTCATTGAGAGAACGGTAATCGACGCAGAGTCTGATAGTGCCATCCTTCTTAGACACGAATAGAACAGGTGATCCCCAAGGTGTTGCACTCGGACGAATGAACCCTTTCCTGAGTTGCTCATCCAGCTGCTTCTTCATCTCTGCTAGCTCTTTGGATCCCATCTTGTAAGGCTTCTTATAGATTGGCCTTGACCCGGGCATGAGCTCAATGATGAAATCAAAATCGCGGTCGGAAGGCATCCCTGGTAGCTCATCAGGAAAGACGTCCGGGTACTCACAGACTATTGGCACTCGATCGAGCTCTTCTCCTGACAGGTTGTTAACCTGCGGTACTCGAGTGGTTACTGGCTCAGAGACATACTTGACTTTGACCCCTTGGTCGTTTGTCATGGTAATAGCCCTGTTGGCACAGTCCAAGATGCTCTGATGTTTGGCCAACCAATCCATGCCAATAATTACTTCTAGGCCTTGCGAATGAATGATAATAAGGTCTGCTGAGAAGCTTACCCCATTGATAACAATCCCAACTTTCCTACAACCTATGTTGGTCCTTAATACTGCTCCCGAGGTTTGTATCGCCATTTTCCCATTAAGCAGAGTAGGCTTTAAACCATATTTTTCTGCAAATCTTTGTGTAACAAAAGAATGCAAAGCACCACAATCAAACAATATTATTGTTGGGGTGGAGTTGACGAGGAATGTACCCAGAATGCAGTCCGAGTCTTCCTGTGCCTCTTCTTCGGATATATGATTGATCCGCCCCCTACTGTGATACTGTTGGTTATGGGGAGCTTGGTTCCTGTCTGGTGCTCCTTGGCCTTGGTTTGGCACATTGGGGCACGGTGCGTCGGGCTTCTTATTGGGATACTGCATGGAATAGTGCCCTGTCTGTCCACATCCAAAACAGGTAACTTGAGCTAGAAGGTTGGTCTTGACTCCACTGTTGTTTGGTGGGTTGAATGCTGGCTTGGTGTTGACTTGCTGCTGAGGCTGGTAGTTCTGGCGAAATGTTGGATACTTGTACTGTTGTTGTTGATAATTGGGTCTTACTGGAGCTTACTGCCATGGGCGTGGCTTCAGGTTACTAGGTCCTCCACCACCCATCAGCTTGCGCTTACGGGTGTCGTCCATTGCACGACGCTTATCTTCCAACATAAGGGCCTTATTAACCAGGTCGCTGAAGGTCCGGCATTCACAAACAACCAGCTGATACTAGATTGACTACTGCAGTCCTTCCATAAAGCGTTCCACTTTGGCGGCCTCAGTGTTGACATCCTCTGGTGGATATCTTGACAGGAGGTTGAACTTCTGCAAATACTCCTTGACGGATCCACTGCCTTGCCTTAAGGCTCGGAATTCACGCTTCTTAATGGTCATCATTCTGGGACGAATGTGACTAGCGCGGAATCCTTCCTTGAATACTGCCCAAGTGATGACTTGCCTTGCCCGCATGATCTGAAATCCATCCCACCAAGCTCTGGCTGTGCCTCCAAGACAGTGAGAAGCATAGAGGACTTTATCACGATCATCGGTGCATTTAACCAGCGTGACGAGGTCTTCTATAGTACGGATCTAGTCATCGGCATCCAATGGTTCCATCGTCTCCGTGAATATGGGTTGCGTAGTTCGCATAAACTCACAGAGAGTAGAGCGACCATTGGCATTCCCGTTACGCAGCGGATTGTTCACCAAGACTTGAGCCACCTGCTGAATAGCGGAATTATTGGCTTGACGTTCCTCACGGAGAGCTTGAAGGAACTGAGCCATAGTCAAGCTTTCAGGAGGAGGTGGTGGCGGTGGAACATCGTCTTGCTGCTCGTGGTGATCTCCAGCTTGAGCTTCCCCTCCGGTTCCCTCCTACTGACGTGAAGAGGCAGAGTCGGGGTTGCCAAAGGTGCTGGTGCAAGTTGCAATCACCATCCTGTCACGGGAGTAGACTGGTCAATTTGCCGAACTGGCCGAAATCGTAAGGGATGATGTTCTAGTAAAAGGGGGTCTGGTGCTGTGCTAGTGTGAAATTTTTAAGCCAAGATTTTTGGAAAAGCTAATGCATTAGATTAAAACAAGTGATGTAGTCGCTTACAAGCTGCCTAAGGCAGAATGCGACTTGCATCCAACATGCTTACACAACACTCATGGTTCGCATGAACCGATACACGAATTTTCCTATGCCTCGGAAGGAAACTCCTAATTGCCTATGTCCTAATCCTAAGTGGCGGACTGCTCGGTCTCATAGGCGGGTTCTGCAGGATCTTCGTCTTCATCTTCATCTTCATCGGTACTTCCCTCCTTCAGAGGGGTGGGAGAAGGAAGCGGTCTATCACGGCGTCTCTTGGTTGGCGAAGCAGCGAAGAGCTTCGTGTACTCTCTCACGGTCAGGCGGCGACTCTGAATAGGAGTGGCCTGCAGCGGTGGTACTCCTCCTTGGAAAGCAACGCCTGATCGCCCTTCGGGTGCTCCTTCCTTCTTCACCTTGCGGGTCTTCATTTTCTCCATGCAGAGTAGATCCTTGACTTGATGCAATTCTTGGCGAATCCTTGTTGACTCCTTGATCAAAAGATGCGTCAAAGTGTTGGATTAGAGGCTGAAGTAGGTCTGAAACCTCAATGGCGTCTCGTCCTCTGAAGATGGGTTGAGTGTCCAACTCCCGTCTATCACATCCTTAACAAAAGGCAGGTGACGAGTAGCTCGCTCGTTAGCCATCTCGGGAAGGATATCACGGAGAGGCACGAGCGCCTCTCGTGCGGCCGTCTCTACTTCCAACATCAGATCCTCCATCTGTGGTCCTTCAAAGAACCAGCTAGTCGGGGAGTCATTAGGCTTCACTATCACATCCACGTGATATTCCTTGGTGTCGGCATTGACCCAGTGCTCATGGTAGAGGAAGAAGGGTGTGTGGCATACTTGGCACTTCTCGAGGCTATCACCCAAAAGTAGGGGAAAGCCCGTCTCGAGAAGCATCTTAGGTACGGCGTCCATCTACAAGATGTAGGGGAGAAGGTTAGAAAGTTTTTAGTGGGTGCAGAATCTCAGGTCTAGGTGCACTAATCGTCTTGGCTATCGTCCATGCTACCTAAGGCTTTCTATAGTCACGATGGCTCTGATACCAGCTCTGTGGTGACCCCGACTTATGAGTCGAGATGGCCGAATGAACGTGCTCAGTGATCCCAAACATCAATGCTCACCGAACACACAAATACTGAATTTAAGAGTCTTAGATCCAAATACCGGATTATTACATCACGTGACCGAATGGTCAAGTTCACAAGGTAGGGCCTATAAGGCCAAATCACACTGATACAACTAGTAGCGTAAATCTTACGGCTAAGCGGGTGCCCATGCCATCAGCTTACACCAACAGGCATTCTGACTGGGAAGCGTCTTAGTTCGTAGGGGCGTCTCCGAAGACGTACTCTTCTCCAAACACCGGTCCTTCCATGTTTGGTCAATAATATAACCAGTGGCAAGCCAATGAGTACTTTTGAATGTACTCGCAAACAGCCCATGATATGAACAATGCAAGTGAAGGATAACAACAATATGCTTCTTTGGTAGATATCTTCTTCATGGTAGATAAACATGATAATGGGTATGCATCATAAGTTAAAAACTACTTTTGACGAACAGGTTACAGATATCAAAATATCTATCAAGGCTTGAACCATCCGGGTTCACCCTATATGCCAAGTCACCGAACTTGGTCATATCAAGTGTTTCATAAATCACTATTTGACAAATACTCTCACACACTTGGTTTATGCCGAAATGATGGGACGTAGTTTAAGCAGGATTACCCAACTGTCCTTGACCGTGGACACGGCTATTTGAATAGTTTTACACTCTGCAGAGGTAGTACGCTGGACCCACGAGATCTGGGAAACTTCCGTGTCATCCATGACTCGCGGTATATAACATACCCGAGGCAAGTACCCGATCAATGCCTTTCCCCTGGCTATACTAGACAAAGAGGTCCACTCGATTGGTACCCATCCCACATGTTGTACGTTTTATGAGCACCAACTCTCGACAGTATCAACCATGCGGGGACCAATGGTGTGTCTGGAACACATAAAAACGGCATAGTCGCCCTACCTGGCATGACCCCATCACGAGAGTGACCACACATCACTCCCGCCACTAGTAATGTGGCTCTTTGCTAGCACCGACCAGAGTAATCAACACAACCCCGTCCCATAAAGGGGTAACGTGGTCGTACATGTAAGGTTGGGATGGTCGACACATCATAAATCTATTCCCATTTCCAAAACCATACTCACTCAAAATACTCGGTGCACCACTTCACCAAAAGTAGCTACCTAACTCGTCATCACCCTCGGGCATTAGTGGCACCCGACGGGGTTTGCATAAACCTTTGATTTGTACCAACAACATGCTCATGCTACTATTACTCTAACTTTACTTGTCAACATGATATTAGCATGACCCTCATAGGTGGTAGGATCAAGCTCAATGCATGTGCTCCGGAGGAGCCATCGGTAACATCACTTCAATGATTTACCGGCACTTATGATGATATGCAACGGAAATATCTGCTACACTAGCATGCATGATAACATATGCTCGGAGATGGTC
This sequence comes from Hordeum vulgare subsp. vulgare, assembly GCF_904849725.1. Lineage (NCBI taxonomy): Eukaryota > Viridiplantae > Streptophyta > Magnoliopsida > Poales > Poaceae > Hordeum > Hordeum vulgare. The sequence continues at coordinate 311,891,344 of NC_058520.1, forward strand.
AAAGAGCTGCTTGCCTTGGTTAGCTAGGTATCCAGGGTCTTCGAGGTATTCCGCTCCGACTCTTCATCACACGGGTTTTATATTGTCGTACAAAGATAAAATAATAAATAGCTCACTCCAAAACAGATCTCAAAGTCATTTTAAAAATGTTGGTTATTTCTGATAAATCCAGGTTGTTATTTAAAAAATATTTGCTTGTGTTTTTAGTGAAGGAATATTTTTAAAATCAACTTAGCACAAGAAAAACTATTCCAATTTAATAAAGTTTATTATTATAAAACAGAATAGTTGCTGCAAAAATTCATCCAATGGTTCTATTAAATACTACACTTTTTTAGAAGAATAACAATGGAAATACTATATTTTTATGTTGGTTAAATCTTTTATAAAAATCATTGAAAATAAAGTTTTAACATAAAAGAAAAAGGGCTACACACCCTGGCCTGGCTTGGCCTGAGACTGGGCCGGCCCAAGGGCCAGCCAGCTAGCTTGCCCAGGCGCGCGCGTCGTCAGGTTTGAACCTGACGCGCGGGCCCCTGCGGGCAGCGAGGGAGAGAGAGATGGGCCGCCGACAGGTGGCACACGCATGTCGGGGTCGTCTCCTACCTCTGGCCAGAGAGTAGGAGGAGCACGCCGGCGTGGCTACCGACGTCCTCGGGCCCTAACGACGATAGGAATGGTCTTGCTCGTCCTCGACTACCTGATGGTGGTCGAGACAACGGCAGAGAGGCTCAGGTTCACCGGCGATGAGGAAGCCGCGGCGCAGGAGTTTCGAGCAAAGGTGGAGGTGGTAACTTGGGGTACGGATTTGCTTGGGAAAGAGGGGGGAAAGATCCCTGGTGTCACGGGGAGTGGTTTGGGGGGCAGAGGGACGCAGGAGCTGACATGTAGCCGGAGATCGACCGGATCTCCGAGGCGGAGGGGCCTCGGTCGATCTCGAGCACCGGGGCTCTGCTGGCTTGCTCGGGTGGCTAGGGAGGTGCTAGAGGTTGCTGCAATGAGGTTTGAGGGGTGCTCGAGCGAGGGGGCTATATATAGGCCCGCGATGGTGAGCCGACTCAGGTGCGCCGGTGATTCACCGTGGCGCGCATGGGGGTGCTGAGAGGAGCTGGGGACGAAACCACGGTCTCAGAACGTTGTTTTGGACTGCCAGAACCTACTGCGGGGAACTGAGAGAGAGGGGAGACGAGCATCAGTGGCCGCGCATCTCTGGCCGGTTCTGGTGCGCGCGGGCACGCATCGTACCAGCTTTTAGCGCGGGAGAGGAGGGGCCCTGATGGTCGCCTGATGTAGAGAGGCTGTTGGGGGAGAGGTTAGACACCGACACCTCGAGGCAGGCTGGAACTGGCCGAGAGCGTCGCCCCCACCTTGGTGGCTTCCTGTAGCGCGCCTAGAGCGCAGCTTTGGCATGCCACAGCATATTGGCGCGCCCTGGGGTGCTTTGGACGTGCCTAGCATGTCCTGGGCACTGGATGGGATGTGGCTAGTCGTTGAAGACCCGTGGGAGCTTTGGTTGGTCATGGGAGACAAGGAAAACAGGTGTTGTCAGCCTTGAGCTGAATCTTAGAATGGGGATTTTGGCATTTCTACTTAGAAGCGGAGAGAGGCCAGTTGACTGGGGCCTGGCATTAATGCTAGCCACCTAATCTGAGAGTTTGGGGCAAAGGGTTGGGGTTTAGCTAGGGTTAGGGGCTTTTACCCATCTGTCAGAAGGTGCTCGAAAGTGGTTTGGGTTGGTTGCACCCCACCACTGGTTCCGCAGTTTAACAGGATTGGGTTTGGTGCTAAAACAAGGGGTTTCACCAAGTTTGAGCTCCAATGGACAAGTTTAGCTTTGTAAACTTGAAAACATCACCAAATGACCAGATATGTTCCTTCCAAAGAGAGTGTGGGCAAATTAAGTCCCAAAAATCCCATTTTTGGTATGGAACCTTCATTTGAGGTATTAGGCACTCCTGCAAAGTTTCAACTCCATTAGACAAACTTTGCTATGTAGAGTTGCTCTAACTTCAATCTGGACAGAAGGGGTTTTGCAGTTATTTGGTGTCCTTAATCAGCTTGGATCAAGGTGAAACTTTATATGGACACCAAATATGGCTTAGGCATACCACTGGAATTTTCTAGGATTTTATTGAGAATATATCCTTTGGAAATATTTCAAAAGGTCAAAACAAAGAGAAATGGGTTTCAGGGTTTTTCTCAAATAATAATAATATAAATAGGTGTTAAAAATCTTATGTATGGAAATGTCCTTCTCATAATCTCCAAATGTACTCAGATTTTTCTAAGGCAGAAAAGTATTTTTCCCTATAGGAATACCATTTTTGGCCTCAGAAATGGACATGCAAATAAATTAGAAAAATAATTCACAAAATAATTATTTTGTGGTTTTGGTGCACTAAAATGGTGCTAGAATCATATCACCAACTTTGGGTAGGAACACCCCTTTCCATCAAGGGCATGTAGTGCAACTCAAAGCAGGGTTTTTCTTTAACCAAAATAAGAAAAAGGGGTTTGAAAAAAATTTGATCTTGAGAAGTGTAGTTTTTATGATCACATGATCAAGCATACAAGCATACAATGACAATCATGGCACTCACATCATTGGTTTGAAAAAGTTTTAATAAACTCAGATTTTTGGATTACAGAAAAAGTGGTAGTGAAAACAGGGTGTGACACTTGGATATGGCAGGGCATGTCCAGTATTTTGTCTAGTGCATTTGGTCCATCCCGATTCCCCTTAGAGGGTTTCTTCCGCTCTCCAGACAAGGCATTACTGAATCCGGCATTAACTGTCGTGTCTTCGACTTCACCACCGTTGTGTTGACGCTTGTTCTTGTTGCATTACCATCCCGGACTGCAGAAGTGTCAGGATTTGCAGGAGGGTTGTTCATGCAGGCTAGCCAATTATCCTAGCCCGCAAAAAAGCGGGTCATTCGCAAGGTAGGGATGACATTGTCTTGAGACTCTCATAGCATCCAGGCTAACCATTCGTCTCCGGTATTGTTTCTGAAGGAAGCTAGTGCCTCGGTGTCCAAATAATCGACAATTTGATTTTGTTAGTGAGGAATCGATTCCAGAATTGCTGGGATGACTCATCGGCTTGTTGGATGATATGGCTCAAGTCATCGAATCCAAGCGGTTGAACATAAGTGCCTTGAAAGTTGTCTCAGAAAGCATCTTCGAGCTCTTCCCAACTCCCAATAGAGTTTTCTGGGAGACTGTTCAACCAATGTTGCATTGGTCCTTTAAGCTTCAATGGTAAGTATGTTATGGTGTAGAGGTCATCTCCATGAGCCATATGAATGTGGAGAAGGAAATCCTCAATCCCGGTCGGGTCTGTTGTCCCATCGTATTGCTCTGTATTTACTGGTTTAAACCCTTCGGGGAATTGATGCTGCATCACCTCGCATGTTACACACATTGGGTGAGCGGCGCCCCTTATCCGAGTTGTGCCATGCTGGAGGTCGGATGGAATCATAACTCGTTGTTGTTCCCGAACTCTATGGTTCTCGTCGAGCCAAGGTTGGTACCCGTCCCGACTAGCAGGAGTGTGTCCTCTGGATCCATAAATGGATCTTGTTTGTCTTGCTCTAGCATTCAAATTGTGTCGCGGGTCAAATGGGTCTCCAAGCTGAGCTCGATCTTTCCTCCTTCTATGGGGGTGTTCGAATTGGTCCCCGACTTCTCCACCTGTCATGTCCCGTCCTCGAGGAGGGTGGTCAGGTTGGTCGTCCTGAGCGAATATGAGTGATGCGGGCTCCAAGGCTTTGTCCTCAAACTCTGGCAGCAACCAACCTCATGTGTAACTTTTATTTTGTCCCTGTCATTCTTGGTCGTACCTTTTTTGGCGGCTAGGACTTTCATCCATCCTTCATTGATGGATTTTTATTCGGCTTTGATTTGCCTATGTTTTAACTAGTGGCTCCGAGCAATGGCTATTAGTTGCGGCTTGAATACTTCTTGATCCATCGGATCTTCGGGGACGATGAAATACTCGTCTCCGAGGTTTTCCTCCTCTTTAGAAGGAGGAAGGTAGTTGCTATCTTCGGAATCATCAAGGTCCTCAGGCTTTTTCAAATCTGTGTGCCCCAGCAAATCATCGGGGTTGTGTTGTGGAGCCACGGGTTCAACGGGATTTTCTATTTCGTCAGGGGTAGAGCTATCTCCGGTTCCTGCCTTACTTTCCTTGCCCTTACGCGCCTTAGCCTTTTTGTGCTCACGCTCGCGCCTGAGGGGTTCATAGCCACTATTTTTGACTAGTGTGTTGTCATCTATCTTCCTTGTGGCTCCATCGTCCTTCGGGGTGTCCACCATGTACACGCCGTATGTGGAGGTGGTAGTCTAGCGTCCAGTTGCAGGAGGAGCGAGTGCATTAACAATCGTATCGGTATCTTCAGTCTCCTCTGGGTAAAAGTCTAACACATCGGTTAAATCTTCAATAGTGGCTATCAAGTGGGTCGTGGTTGTGAAAGCACAATTGATCCCTAAGGTGGTTTTGATAATTGATCACATTATATGCATCATTGGACTAATGAACTTATTCAAGTATATTTCAGAAAAGATCAAAGATGCCTTGGCTATAGGATTCTGAGGAGAAGCCCCTTGATGCAAGTAAAGGATTAGGATAGGATCATGCTTCAAGAAAGAAGACTCTACATTTTACATTAGTGAGAAATCACTTTGAGTCCATAGGAAAGCCAATACTATTAAAAGGGGGTGAGGTATTATGATGACGTAGTTGTTCAAGTGCTTAGAGGTAGCCACCAAAAATACTCAGCCTTTTTCCCACAAAATATCTCTGTCCAAAGCCATATCAGCAATATCGGTGCCACCAACTATTTCCACTCGGCCCTACAGATTTTCCACTACACAGATCCTATGCCAAACCCTACCATCTTGGTACCACCAACTTTCACATCGGTGCCACCGAGATTGAGTGACAAACTTTATGTTGAGAAGATTTCAAGAATCAGAATTTTTGAGTTAAAAATCGGGTTCACCGAGATTTGGAAACTGTTCTAGGTCATCGTATCGGTACCGTCGAGATTCATATATCGGTCTCACCAAGAATTGAGAAGTTGCCACATTTAGTGCAACTCGGTACAACCGAGATTCATTTTGGTGTCACCGAGTTGGGCAATAATGTTGTAATGGTTAGATTTTGGCAGATTCCAATATATACCCCATCCACCTCCTCTCATTCATAGAGGAAGCACTCAAAACACTCACCCACTTGCCAGATCCATTTTTCTGAGAGAGAGCTACTAACTCATGTGTTGATATCAAAAGATTCCAATCCAACAGTTTGAACCTTGATTTCTAGCCTCCCCAAGTTTCTTTCAACAAGATCAATCTCTCCTACCCATGCCAAATTTGTGAGAGAGTCAATGAGTGTTGAGGAGACTATCTTTTGAAGCACAAGAGCAAGGAGTTCATCGTTCTACCGCATCTATTATCTTTTGGAGGGTGGTGCCTCCTAGATTGGTTAGGTGTCCCTTGGGAGCCTCCTACTTTATGTTGTTTAGTTGAACCAGGAAGTTTCTAAGGCAAGGAGATTGCCTACTTCGTGAAGATCTACCGTGATTGAGGTTGGTCCTGTGTGAACGGAAGCCGTGGTGGAATAGACAAGGTCGCTTCTTCGTGGACCCCTTGTGCGTGGAGCCGTCCATGGACTCTCATAGCCATTTCCCTTCATGGATTGAAGTCTGCACTAACATGGATGTATGATAGCACCACCTATCGGAACCATGCCAAAAATTGTTGTGTCAACCTTTGCGTCTGATCTTCTTACCTTACCCTCTACTTTACATTTGCTTGTCTTTACTTTCCGCTGCTATACTCTTTGATGTGCATGTGTAGGGTAAACTTGACTAGTCATAATTGCTAAAACTGGCCCACAAGCGCAGGTTGAGTACGGGACATCTGAAGTTTCCATAGTTTGGATCTATGCTATAATCTCGTTTGACAACGAGGGATCGACCGGACAAGTCCTCGCGGCTTTATCGGAGTTAATCTCTAGCGCGTCAATGCAAGAGGTGTGCTTGGCCAAGGTTAACTCCTGGACCTTGAAGACCACGGTCACATCCGTGCTCGAAGGCCGGATCCGGAGTGGTTGCTGTCTCGGACACGATGTCATGGACGGGACCCAAAGTCAAGGCTTCGGTGTTTCCAAGCTCATCGGGCGAAGCCGAGAACCCCATAAGGACTAGATCGCCTTGGGCATCGGCAACATAATCTAAGTTGTTGAACTTGATTCCCTGGACCGGGGAGAACCAGTTGATCTGGTTAAAGTGATGTGCATCCTTGACGTGCGAGGCAACGGTGGTGCGCACAGGGGATTGGCCGAGGACAAAGGTATCCCTGGCATTGATGTCATCACTGATGAACATGTGAGCCATTGATTCTTCTAACGATCTTACAGGGGAACTGTAACGCCCAAGATGCGGTCCTATCCTTATTCTGGCGTGAGGGCCTCGATAGGGATAGAAATGCATCTCCTCGTTTCGCAAGAATGGATATCATTACAAGTACATGTACTGCAAAGATGAGTATAAGGAGTTGGCTTACACTCGCCACAAGCAACATCAAGATCACATCACTACAACAATACCCAAACATCATGAAGAAGAGCAGGGTCCGTCTACAGACAAAACAAACAATAAAAGAATGACGTCCATCCTTGGTATCCCAGGATGTCGGCATAGAACCCATTCTAGATCGATGAAGAAGAAGAAGAAGAAACTCCAAATAGAACAATCATCGTGCTCGCGTCAAAGTATCGCTTTACGTGTACCTGCAACTGGTGTTGTAGTAATCTTTGAGGGACTCAGCAACTTTATTTCCAAAGGTATCAAGACTAGCAAAGCTTAATGGGTGAGGTATGGTTAAGTGGAGAGGCTGCAGCAAGCGACTAAGCATTTATTTGAGGTGGCTAACTTACGGGTACAAGAATAAGAGGGGGATGACCTACGCATAATCGTACGTGAACTAATAATTATCAAATGAATGATCCTGAACCTTACTTACGTCATACAAAACCCCATCATGTCCTCGATCAGAGAAGGAGCTCGCGAAAGAGAAAGTCACGGTTACGTACTTAGTTGGCAAGTTTTAGTTAAGTTATCTTCAAGTTATCTAGAACCGGATGTTACACAAAGTTTCCAAGTTTGCCACATAACCGCGGGCGCGGCTTTCCGAAAGATTTAACCCTATAGGGGTGCTCCAACTAGTCCATCACAAACTACCACACGCTGCGACGGAATAACCTCGATCAGGGAAACCCGTGATCTCCTCGTGTTCCTATTGGAAAACCTCAACCTCGAGATAACCCAAAGTATCCTCGGAATCCCTCACACAAGACGCTCGAGAAAGGTAAAACGAGTCCGGCAAGGCCGCCCAATGTACCGACGATCCTGATAGGAGCCGCGTATCTCGTTCTTAGGGAACAATTGGATGAGCGCAGCGTACAGTGGCCTGATAGAAATCACCCGAGTTGCCCCACGTTGGCCCCGCACACGACTCTGTTTAGGACCAACACCATCAACACTAGCCCTCCCTGTATTATGTTGCATTACTCCTAGGGTTCATGACGCCCTATGTTTTTCAGTATTAAGAGAATTATTGTGTTGGGCAAATATAGTAGCAATGTTGGGCCTTGCCAGACGAGTTTTATCCCAAAACGAGAATCTAGGGGGTCCCCATAACAACCCCAAGCATGTTAGGAGCGCTCATTTATGGAACATAACACCGGTAGCAGAAAATAAGGTGGCAAAGGTGGAACAAAACACCAGGCTAGAAGGACAAGCCTTCCACCTTTTACCAAGTATATAGGTGCATTTAATTAATTAGCAATAATATGGTGATATAACAAGGAACCCATGTTATCACATGGAATAAACTGCACCTGCAACTAGCAACTCTATCAAAATGCTGAGCAAGCGGTAACATAGCCAAACAAAGTTTGATGGGTAGTGGAAAGTTTAGAGGTTTTCATGGCAATGTTGGGAAGCTGATATTTAATAGGTGGTAGGCAGCGAGACATAGATATAGAAATGAAACAACTAGCATTGAAATGATAGTAATGATATCTAGGGAAATGATCATCTTGCCTATGATCCCGCTTGGAAGAAGAACAACTCCATGAAGCAGACGAACCAACGTAATCGAACGGATCCTCACACTCTGAAGCGGTTCGGACTTTATCGAGACGAATCAAAACGGAAACAAGAATCAACACACGATATTCACCATAGCACATGCACGGTATGATGCACACCCTGATATGATGCATGTCGAGTTTAAATTATGCAAGGCATGGCATGGGAATTTCACAACAATCAAACACTACACATTAAGAGAAGCTCAATATGCAACGAGTTGCATATTGAAGAAACTCCACATTCAAATATTTAGTTCACTCTCGATTAGGTACATGGAATTATTAAATGTTGTTTAAACATGTCAAGGGGTGAAGAAAAAATAAACTACCTAAATAGGCCTTTTAAATGAGGCCGGAAACGACATATAGCATTTCCGAAACGACCCCACACGTTAACTTTGTAATCTGTTCAGATCTGTCCTAACCACATTTTAAGTTTGTTAAATGGCAAAATAAAGTGGTTCGCGTGATTCTACTCATCGTTCTAGTCCATTTACATATATGGCTCATCTCCAAGGGAGCTATGATTAATTAACTATGAACTAAACTGTTGTAACCCGTTGTCATGCAAACCAATGCAAACAGCACATCTAACAGTTTTAAATATGCATTAGAGTTGGAAATATTGTTCTACACAAAAATCTACACGTTTTACATATATAATTTGTCGCGAACCGACGCACGGTTTAAAAACTACGGGCATTTGAAAATATGTTTTTGCTCAGAATAAATTAAATCGTAAATCCTAGAAAAAAACTATAACGGGTCGAATCTGGCAACTAATGGGGCAACATGCATGGGTGGAGAATAACGAAATTGTGCCTCGGGCGCTGGATAGTGGCAGCCCACCTTGTGGCACTTGGGTCGGCCTGGAGGAGGAGGCTGAGCTGGGCCTGGCCTACCGCTAGGCCGGAGCGCATTGGGCCTAGCGGTGCCCAATGGCCCATGTGTTGGCGAGCGAGCACGCATGCTGCTCCTCCCGAGGCATGGCACCGGTGGCTAGAACTCCAGCAAGGACGATGCTAGCGGGATCTGGATCCGGCCGAGACGCGGCCTACTCCGGCGAGTGGTGGCGGGCGCTCCACCCCTGGCCACAGGGCTCACAGGATCTGGCAGGATCTTGGGCAGGTGGCTGCTGGTCGGCTCCCGATCCAGATCGAGGAGAGGCCGGCGGCTGACCCGGCGAGGTTACAGCGGTGCCTGGCGCGCAGCAAACGTCGGTAGCCCCCGGCGGTGGTGCTATAGTGGCTCGCCGGCGATGGGTCTTCCTCCGGTGGTGGTGGACTTCGGCGGCCGGGGGCTAGAGGAGCGGGTATTGCACGACGGTGCGATTCGGGCAGCGCTCGGCCCGGCTCGGTCCCGGGTCGGGCCGGATGTGGGCTGAGGCAGGCCACGGCGGTTGGTGGGAGGAGAGAGAAGTGGGAGGTGGCGGCAGCGTGGATTTAGAGGTGGATCTAGGGTTTGTTGTCTCCGAGTCTATATATAGGAAAAACAGGAGTAGGGTTAGCACTTCTCATCCGTTTTCGGACCGTTCGATTGCGATCAGATGGCTCCGTACACGGTGGGGCTTAGGGTTGGCTTAGGTGGTCTGACGGGCTGTGTTAGGGAGGCTGGGTGGGGAAGAGAGGGGAGATATGAAATCCGCCAACAAAGTTTTAAAACATCGAAAAAAACATCCCAAGATAAACCGATGACGGTGCCGCTACGGTTGACCATTCGGGTATCAATCGGACTCCGATTGCGACGAAATTTGGTAGGCGGCCTACCTATATTAAAATAATAGCACACGCCAAGATTCAACCCAATCCAATAGTATTTTATACGCACTATTAAAAACAATATTTTATCGATGTCGCGGGCGTGTGCGTGTGTGATTGGTCTCAAAACGGTCAGCGTCGATAATGGAGAGAACCGACAACTAATAACGGATGCAAGTTTTGAAAACTAGCGGCAACGGAGTGCCGATGCAATGTAGATGATGCGCATGATGTGATGATGAATTCGACAACCAATAATTAACCCGGGGACAATGGAATAAAAGGGGAATCTTCTGGAGCGTCAGTCTCGGGATGTCACAACTCTCCTACACTAACAAGAGATCTCGCCCCGAGATCTAAGAACGAAAGGGGAAGAGGAAGATAAAGAGCAATAGGTAAAACTTAGTCGCTTCTTTGACAAATGAGTGAAACCAATGAATCTTGAAGGTTGCAAAGAGATTAAGAATGACAAGAGGAAGGGCAAGAATTTAATAGAAATTTCGGCAACACTTCGGTAGGGAATTGAGGCAAAAAATTGATAAGAGGGAAAGATGTTGAGAAGATTCACAACAAACTAACTAAATTGAATAATCAAGGAGAGAACATGATCTTGACAACCCGAGATGATTGATATAAAAAGAGCAACCTCACAACATCTACGGGACAGAGAATAGAAACTAGACCATTGGAAAGATGGAATGGAGAAGAAAATGAAAACTACTATCACAATTGAATTAAGAAGCATGCTACAAGAAGAATTGAACGGAGTTGTTCTAAAGCCAACAATGAAAGAAAAAGCTTGTAGTGGACTTATGAAAACCATCTCGAATAATGAGGTGACAACAGACCACTAACAAAAACAGAGATTGGGAGCAACAAGAAAGGCAAAACTTCTTACCCAAGACGATACATTCAGAGCTTGGATCAACAATAATCACCATAATAGCAACAATCCATAGGAAAAGCTTTAGGTGAAATCTAAACGAAGATAGCTCAACGAAGAAACCATGGGTCAAAATATCTCATGATCGAAGAATTGCTGGGTTTACATATTTCATTCTTGAAACAACTTCTCTTCAAGACTCCTCCACTAAAAAATGCTATAACACCACCTCAAAGGATAAAGGATGAAGAATTGCTCTTTGAAATGCAAGATAAAGAATACTTGAGGTACTACCACAAGAATCTTGAAGAACACCTTGAGAATGAAGAAATCTTGAGCCGCCTAACAGAAAACTTCAACAGGGCACCGGAATAATTGAGAGACGAATGAACAGACACAATTGAGAAGAATTTGCGAATGAAAACTGAAAGCTGAGAATGAAGAAATCTTCTGAAATGATGGCCTTTGGAGGATATAGAAATGAAAAATACTCTAAAATGCACCGGTTAGATATGGAATGAATTACTCATGATCGAAAACATTTGAGACGAAAGAACAAAGCTGAGATGACAAACTTCAAAAGAATGGACAAGATTTGAGAGAAACACTCCTTCATTCTTGCAAGCTGAAAAAGATGTAAAGAAGCACCATCAAGAATTACTGAGACACTCCGGAATAATGAAGAATGAAAAGGTTGATCCAATGATGAAAATAAATTTGAATAGATCTTGGAGAATGAACATGACTGATGGAATCCATACTTATGTCACACTTGAAAAGATTTAGAGATCTCCGAGAAAGATTACAAGAGTGAGATAAGATCCTGGGAAAGAACATGTGGGTTATGGGTCCACTCAAAAGAAACCATCATTGAAAAATTTCTCAGAAAAAGAGATACTGCACCGGTATAAACAAAACTTGATGAGATTGGGGACCTCAAAATAATTGAAACGACTGAAAACAAGAAACTTCTGAGATATCTTCAGCATTCCGAGTAGAAAGAGATTGATGAATAAACAAGAGAGACTTGATGAGAATTTCCAACACAGGAAAACAAAATTGGACAAATGAGAAGGATATGATGAACACCGAGATCTTGAACTGAATCCACTGGGTAAGAAAAAAACATGAAAAATTATGAACTCGAACTCTTGAGAATCTTCAGAAAGAATCACCGGGAAGAAAAGAAAAGAAAAAAATATAGCGGAAGCAAAATGAAAAGAAAGGCACTTGGATGATAATCAAATCACTCAAGAAAAAGGGCGGGAGGGCGGGGGAAAAGAAGAAAACTTGGGACAGATCAGATGAGCTCCGCAAAGAAATGAGAGATTGATCTTGCAAAATTGGAGAGGATTGAATTGACTTGAAGAGAAGCACACCGAATGAAAAGAATTGACAAGACAACTTGATTGAGCAAAAGAATCAGCATTCCCATACAAATATGAGACCATCTCTTAGAAAAGATATGAAATCACCATTTGACATCGAAGCAACTCGAATTACCATACTCCAACATAACAAAGGATGAGGCTTACGAAACAAGCTGGAACAAATTCATGGAAGAAATTTTGTCCGATATTTTCATGGATAGGATTGCACGTGCTCTATCCTACAGTAGCCATCATGTACATGGCGGTGCACACGACATACGAAGCGTCCCCAAGTCTTAGCAAGCTACAAGGACTCTTTAAGACACAACGAGAACCGCTATAAGACGACTATGAACAAACGAGTCCACTAGATATCGAACCCCAACCTCACATCATGCATCTGCTGGAACATTGTCCTATAAGTAACTACTTGAATTCCAACCTAAGAACTCTCGAAATTTTTGGTCATGCAATCGGGTCCACGAATACAGGAGTAAAATCCTTCATTCAACTCCTAGCAATAACACTACCCATCTAGTGTATCACATCCGTCAACACATAACCAGAGATCTCGGAAACTCATCTATCTCAGACCCCCGTAATCACAACGATACTAAGTATGGCGGTACCCCCGAACTCTCTGCACCAGTATGTTGGGGAATGTTGCATGGGAAACAAAAAAATTCTTACGCACACGAAAACCTATCATGGTGATGATCATCTACGAGAGGGAGATAGGATCCACATACCCTTGTAGATCGCTAAGCGGGAAGCGTTCAGAAACATGCTTGATATAGTGGAACGTTTTCGAGATCCAAATCGCCGTCGTCCTACGATCCGTCCCGATCTAGCACCGAACAGACGGCACCTCCGCGTTCAGCACACATACAGCTCGATGACGATCTCTGCCTTCTTGATCTAGCAACAGAGACAAAGAGGTAGATGAATTCTCTGGTAGCATGACAACGTGGCGGTGATGATGGTGTAGCTACTCCGGCAGGGCTTTGTCGTGCCATACCGATCTAGCCACGAGGTGTCATGAAGTAGAGGAGGGAGAGAGGGCTGCACAAAGGCTTGAGTTGCAAAAACCCTAAAACCCTCCACTATATATAGGAGGAACCAAGGGGTGTTTGGCTTGCCTCCTACTCCAAGGAGGAGCCTTCGGCCGAGGCAAGGACGGAGGAGTCCTCCTCCAATTCGGTTTGGTGGAGAACTCCTTCCTATCTTGTCAACCTCCTTCTTTGTTTCCTTCTTTATTATTGCCTTGGCCGAAATAGTCCTATTGGGTTGGCCTCACCAACCCACTAAGGGATGCTGCGCCACCCATGGGCCTATTTGGTTCTCTCCCAGGTGGGTGGCCCCTCCCGGTAAAACCCGAAACAAATTCGTCACTCCCAGTACTTTACCTGTAATGCCCGAAATCTTTCCGGAAGCCAAATGCAACGTTCCTATATATCAATCTTCGTTTCCGGACCATTCCGGAGACACTATGACGTCTGGGATCTCATCCGAGACTCCGAACAACATTCGGTTACCAACACCAATAATTCAACTATACCAAAAACGTCACCGACCTTAAGTGTGCAGACCCTGCGAGTTCGAGAACTATGTAGACATGACCGAGACACTCTTCGGTCAATATCCAATAGAGGGACCTGGACGTCCATATTGTATCCTACATATTCTACGAAGCTCTTATAGCTAGGTGGCAGTGACTGAAGAATTCTGTCAGTGATAGCTTCTTGCGGGAGTTCAATCCCCATCTCAGCTAGACGGTTAGACTACCCAGACATTCTGATCACGTGTTCACTGACAAGCGAATTCTCCTCCATTTTGCAAGCATAGAACTTATCAGAGGTCTCATACCTCTCGCTCCGGGCATTCTTCTCAAAGATAAACTTCAACTCCTGGAACATCTTATATGCTCCATGACGTTCAAACCGTCTTTGAAGTCCCGGTTCTAAGCCATACAAAACTACACATTGAACTAGTGAGTAGTCATCCTTACGCGCTTGCCAAGCGTTCAAAACATCTTGTGTTGCCATAGCGGGTGGTGCATCACCTAGCGTAGCATCAAGCACATATTTCTTTTGGCCAGCTTGGAGGATAAGCCTCATATTTCGAGCCCACACAACAAAGTTGCTTCCATCATCTTTCATCCTAGCTTTCTCTAGGAACGTATTAAAATTCAGGGTTGCTACTGCGCGAGCCATCGATCTACAACATAAAATTTTGCAAAGATTACTTAGACTATGTTCAAGACAATTGAGTTTAGCTAATCATATTACTAATAAACTCCCACTCAAATAGACATCCCTCTACTCATTCGAGTGTTGCATGATCCAAATTCACTAACTCAAGTCTGGTCATCACGTGAGTTGAATATAATTTCAGTGGTGAACATCTCCATATTGATCATATCAACTATATGATTCATGCTCAACCTTTCGGTATCTTGTGTTCCAAGGCCATGACTGTACATGCTAGGCTCGTCAAATTTAACCCGAGTGTTCCGCGTGTGCAACTGTTTTGCACCCGTTGTATGTGAACGTTGAGTCTATCACACCCGATCATCACGTGGTGTCTCGAAACGACGAACTGTCGCAATGGTGCACAGTCGGGGAGAACACAATTTTATCTTGAAATTTTAGTGAGGGGTCACCTTATAATGCTACCGTTGTTCTAAGAAAAATAAGGTGCATAAAAGGATTAACATCACATGCAAATCATAAGTGACATGATATGGCCATGAACTTGTGCTTCTTGATCTCCATCACCAAAGCACCGGCATGATCTCCATCATCACCGGCGCCGCACCATGATCTCCATCATCGTGCCGCCATCGAGGTTATCGCGCTACTATGCTATTACTACTAAAGCTACTACCTAGCGATATTGTAAAAGCATCTGCAAGCACAAACATCAGTTTATAGACAACCATATGGCTCATGTCGGTTGCCGTAGCATCGACGTGCAAGTCGATATTTAACAATTACAACATGATCATATCATACGTCCAATATATCATATCATGTCTTTGGACATATCACATCACATGCATACCCTGCAAAAACAAGTTAGGCGTCGTCTAATTTGTTGTTGTGTGTTTTACGTGGCTGCTATGGGTATCTTGTTACCACGAGGTCAACCACGTCTCTATGAGGAATTTCGGAAGTTAAACCTCCACATTGTTCCTCAAGGATTCCTTTCTAACCTGGTGGCGAAACCTACTCTTAGGGATCAAATCATACCTGGCCAAAAGCATGATAAAGGTATATCAGGGATCAAGGAGAATATTATTAGCGGAAACGCTAAGGAATTCTCCATGAATGATCAAGATGTTGTGTTTTCCAAAACCGTCTAGTAGTTCCTAAGAATCCACATCTGAGGCAGTTGATCCTTAAGGAGGCTCATGATTCTACTCTCACGATTCATCCTGGTAGTACTAAGATGTATCAGGACCTACGCTAGAGGTTTTGGTGGACCAGGATGAAGAGAGAAATTGTTGAGTTCGTTGCTAACTGCGATGTTTGTCGTCGAGTTAAAGTGGAACATCAAAGGCCTGCTCGCACCCTTCAACCTTTAGCTATTCCTGAATGGAAATGGGATAAAGTTAGTATGGATTTCATCACTGGATTTCCCAGGACCAAGAAAGGAAATAATGCTATCTTTGTGGTCATTGACCGTCTTTCCAAAGTAGCTCATTTTCTTCCAGTTCGTGAGAGTATAACTGCTAGCCAGCTAGCAGATTTATATATCTCTCCAATAGTGTCTCTTCACGGTGTTCCTCTGGAGATTAACTCAGATCATGGAAGTATTTTTACTTCCCGCTTCTGGGAAAGGTTTCAGAATGCCATGGGGATTCATCTATCTTTTAGCACTGCTTTCCATCCTCAATCAAGTGGTCAAGTAGAAAGAGTGAATCAAATCCTAGAGGATATGCTTCGAGCTTGTATTATATCGTTTGGTATGAATTGGGAGAAGTGCCTTCCATTCGCTGAATTTGCTTATAACAATAGTTATCAATCAAGCTTGGGCAAAGCCCCTTTTCAAGTTCTCTATGGACGAAGATGTCGAACACCTCTTAATTGGTCAGAAATCGGAGAGAGGCAACTCTTTGGTCCGGATATGATCCAGGAAGCAGAAGAGCAAGTTCGCATTATATGTGAAAAGTTGAAAACAGCCCAATCTCATCAAAAGAGCCAATATGATCGTCATCATAAAGCTGTGACCTTTGAAGTTGACGAGAAGTCTTACCTTCGGGTTACACCTTTAAAGGGTACCCATCGCTTCGGTATCAAAGGCAAATTGGCTCCTCGTTACATTGGTCCTTTTCGCATTCTTGCCAAATGAGGATAAGTTGCCTACCAGTTGGAACTTTCTCCGCATCTTTCCAAGGTTCATGATGTTTTCCACGTCTCACAACTGAGGCATTGCTTCTCGGATCCTATTCGTGAAGTAGACCACGAAACGCTTGATCTCCAAGATAACCTTTCATACCAAGAATACCCTATTCGTATTCTTGATCAAGCTGAGCGTACCACTCGACGTCGAAACCTTAAGTTTCTTAAAGTTCAATGGTCAAATCATTCTAAAAAATAAGCAACATGGGAAAGAGAGGACCATCTTCGACTTGAGTATCCCACGCTATTCCCGATGACTTCCAAATCTCGGGACGAGATTCTTTTGAGTGGGGGTGAGTTGTCACATCCCTAGATACCCTTTGATGATTAGCAAGGTTTTGCTCATGTTTTATTATTGCATTAAAAATGGAGATAGAAATCAAAGATAAACCCTAGCACTTCCATTTTCAACCCAATTCAAAACTTGTGATAAATCAATGAACCCAAAATGGCCTTCATAAAAGTCCATCATTTTTTATAAATATTGGAAACAACAATTCAGGGTTGGAAATTGTTTTTAAAATACATTCGGCATTTTATTTAAACCACAAAAGCCACTGATAATATTCAACTAAGGGGATTTAAATATCTCGGGTTATTATAAAATGTTGAATCTTTTATATGGGTTTGGATATAATCCAAATAACACCCCAATACTATTTTCACTATTTTAGGAATAGTTTGGAGCCAAAAATAAAATCAACAAGTGTCAGATATGCATTAACAGAAATACAAAAGAAAGAAAATGAGAAAAGACCTATCTGTCACTTACTTTGGCCCAGCCCGGCTTCCTCCTCCCTATCGTCTTCCTCGCGCTAGTAGGCAGTAGGAGGTGGTCGCCGCCTCCTCCGGCGCGGCCACGCACCTGAGTGCGTGCCTGGCCTCCCCGTCGCGCTGGCCGTGAAGGAATAAGCTCCCGGGACCCATTCCAGCTCTCTCCCTCTACCCATTCGCTCCCCTGTGCCCCTCATCTCGGCCGCCATTAGAGCCGAGCTTCAGCTCGAGATAGCCGTCGCCTCTAGGCACCTCAAGCCTTGCCGAGCACGTCGTTCTCTCCGCCTGGTCAAGCATGTCGTCCTCGCCAAACGAAGCAATCCCTCGAGCCCTACAACGCCACAACGCCATCGTCTTCTTCCTCAGATCGCCGACGCTCATTCTCGTCGTTCTCCCTCTCCAGGCCGTCCCCGAGCCCGCTCTCGATGTCTCTGCAACCCCTGTAAGCTCAGGATGGTTTCCCCCCTCTTTTCCCCATCGATTTCGTGCCCTAGCGCCCGATTCCACCAGAGCCTGATGAGATCCGCCGCAGGAGCTCGTCGTCGGTGATATTCCGATGATCGGTTGGTCCATCTGAGACCACCATCAGCTTTAGTGCGTCATGTAGATGATGTAGGAGATAAATCCCGACCCTTCTGCCCTCTCTTTCGATGATCTCGACGTTTCCGAGCTCCGGCAGCCACCAAGCTCATCACGGGCGTCATCTCCGGCCGTTTCAACCCCTGAGACTAGCAAAAATGGAATCACGGATGAGTGCCCATTCTTCCAGTGTTTTCCGTCGCTCATTTGGTCGCCGGAGGTGCATTTCCGATGCCCTCCACCGTCCCTGGAGCCACCGGAGGCTCGCCGCCGGTGGGTTTGACCCTGAGCGTCGGTGGGTTGACTCCCCTAAGCCTATGACAGGTGGGGCCAGCCCCTGGCTAATTAGGTTTAAGTAACTCAAAATAATTAGTTAATTAAAACCCTAATCGGTCACTGACATGTGGGCCAGTCTCTGTTAACTAGCTAATTAACTTAAAGTTCAATTAAAATCTAGCCAGAGTCACTGACCAGTGGGTCCCACTGGTCAAGTTTGACTTTCAACGACCAGATTGACCTGCTCATGTCATGTTGATGCGGTAAATACTATTTCTGTTTTAAATAACTCCAGAATAAGTGCAAAACTTTGGAAATTCATAGAAAATTAAATATGACTCCAAATTTAATAAATAATTTATGCAAATTGATCAGAAAAATTCAATGAACACAATGGTGCTACTTTCATGCATGACAAACAAAGTTATGAAACAGCATCAAGTCAAATCAATTAAAGTAATTTAATAAATGTCCCATTTTAAATAGTATATGAATTTCAATTTAAATCAGCATCAAACCAAAGGTTTGATAGCCACACTAGCTCATGCTACATTTCATTTCATGCCAAGATCATGCATCATATTGTTGCATATGAATGTTATTGATTGTCGTTATTATTTCGGTAGGCTCTGCCCTTCCAAATACGTCTGAATATCCGACTGACGGACTTAAACCCTCTACTGAACAACAAGGCGAGCACCCTTTTGATCATCCCGATATGATCCCATGTTCCTGCTCGTGCTCCCACTTATTGCATTAGGACAATATATTTCAAATGCTTTACTTCGGTAGCTGAACCTATTCCTTTGCATGACCTGTCATTGTCACAGTAAATAGCCAAACCTTGCAACCTAGCATACCTGGTAGTTGCTTGAGCCATGATGTGTCTTATCCTGCTATGCTTGCTATGCCTAGAGTTGTGTCAGGTCTGTTTCATCTGGGTGATGAACAGGAATGGATGAATGTGTTCTAGTGAAAAGAATAAGCGTGGAACCTGATTTCGTAAAGGTACCGATGAAAGGCTATGTAGGAGTACATGGCGGGTTGTTTCATTGGAACCGTTCCTAGGAACTGAGTTTCGTGTATGTAATCCAAGACTAGTTACTACCACATGATGGGCCCTGAAATATGACCCCGCTCGACTTATTAATTGCCTAGTACTTGGTCCAGGAGTTTCAAGTAGTTTCTGGTGTTTATAGTCATGCTGGAGGCCGTGCATAGTGCTGACCTTAGAGGTGGGCTATGATGCGGTAGGCAATGGCACGGTGTACCAAGTGGCACCCGGATGGTGGGCTTGGGAACCCTACGCACATTGTTTGGGGCCGTGGCAGAAACCTCGGCCAGACTTCCATGCGGGCTCACTCTCAAATAGGCGATAAACCAGGACTAGCTATTAGCATGCTTAATGGTCGTGGCCGACTCCTTCGCTGGGCTTCCACTTGAAGGTTGCCGAGGTGCATGACCTGCACATGGCAATAAGTGGCGAGAGCGTGTGTGAATAAGTACACCCCTGCAGGGTTATGATCTATTCCGGTAGCCGCGTCCGCGGATATGGACTACTTGGAGACATATGTTGTTCATAGATAACTTTAATGGCTACTCATAAAACTGTCAACATAAGCGTGAGTATCATGTATGGCATTTCCATAGGGAGATGGAAAGGAATCCATGATAGTCTGTTGTTGTGGTGGCATTGGACTCGTGTACGACTTATCAAAGTTGGTAAAACTATTTAAAATTATAGTTTAGTCTAGCCAAGAGTCAAAGCTGGCTTGCTGCATGAAACCCCACAACCCCCTTTATTGATACATGCGCATGAGTAGTTAGATCTGTTCTAAAGTCTTGCTGAGTACTTTTGTACTCATGTTTGCTTAATAAATGTTGCAGAGGATACCCATGAGCCAACAGGTGGGTTCTATCTAGACCTCGATGATGACGAGTAGCTGGTGTCCCTGCTACGACCTGGCCCCTTTCAGAAGGGATCTGTAGATAGTCAGGCTTTATGACCTTTCCATTCAACTATCTGTACTCAGACAACTTTTATGCTTCCGCTTGGTTTGTATGACTCTGCTTGGATGACTTAAGTGTCGGGTCGTGTGACCCCTACCTGTATGAACATATTATGCGAGACTCTTCCGAGTCCTCTAAATAAATGTTGTGTTGTTGTATGCTTATATTGTGATGCCATTGTTGTATCTATGCATATCGAGTATGTCATGCGTACGTGTGATGCACTGTGATATGTATGGGACTCGACACCTAGTTGTATGCCCTTAGTAGCTCTCTATAGAGAGAAATGCCCCTTTGTGCTTCCAACGTGCCTTGGTAGTTCTCTACTGCTCCGGACACATTGGTTGACCGGCATGTATCCTTCTTAGCTGATGTGTCTGTCCCCATGGGGAAATGTCACGCGGTGTAATGGAGTCCTTGTAGCTTGCTACGACTCGTCTACACTCGCCGATGATAGACACCTGCTTTGTTGGGTTATGTATGCATGTCTCTGTACACTTGAGCCACTTGAGTTTATGACTAGTTATGTCGACCCGGGTTGTTTGACATTGGAATGCTAGCGACACAAATGCATACGTGAGTCAAAAGGCGCAAGTGGTCCCGGCTAAGGTAAAGTGGCAGCCGTTGGGTTAACCGTGCGTGAGACCGCAAAGGGATGCGATGTGTTACAGGTTGGATTCCTATGGCTTAGGATCGGGGTCCCCACAGCATTGATATCAGAGCCTGACTGACTGTAGGATTACCAAGCCAAACTGGTCAATGTAGAGTCTAGAAATGCTTTAGTTATATATAAGGGAATTGTTTGTGGAAGGGAACGTAAGTTTCTTGCTTCTCTTCTCAAGTCATTCAATTATGGTCATCCTCATCTTTTCTACGGGGATTAAGAACTAGGTTACTTATCTATCTCTCAGGATCGCATGTTACTATTCGGTAGATTGTAGTGAAACGGTTCGAGAGTTCATCCGAGTTTTCTTTTGTTTCAAAGAAAAGAAAATAAGTATTTGATGACCATGGAATTGAACTTGATAGTTGAGTGGTTATGCTATCCTATCTTTTGTGGGTTGTCTCATAATTGTTTTTGAGCATTTACAGCTGTTATGCTACCCAATTTTATCTCCAGAGCTCTAATCACTTCTGCATTACTCTCTATTTCAGATGTCTGGCCGTCCTTCTCGTCAAGTGGTCCGTGTTACCAGGTGCATTAATGTGTCGGGTCACATGGCCATGCTGGCTAGGATGATGTCAGTAGCCGGCTACCGCTGGTACCCAGAGTATACGATGGAGGAGCAGTACCGGGATTTCAACCAGAGTGAGTACCTCTGCACTATTAGGGTATTCCCGGATTACCCTGGAACCGAGGAGCCGATCCATTGGTCTTATGGATTGGGGGTTACTATTGACATGGCGGTACAAGATGTTGCCTATTCAATCTTGACCATCATGAGAGCCAGACATGCACTGCTACAGAATTCAGAGTTCTGTTATGTTCCCGCCTCTCAGCCAGGAGAAGAAGGATACTTCAGTGGGGTCTACTTTGATTCCTCTTTGGAGGATCCGTCGCTGCAGTCTACCACTGCGATGCTAGAGAATAGAGACAGACAACCTCTATCGAAGTATGAGGCTTTCATACGGAAACTCGTCTGTTACAAAGGGATTTCATTTTTTTTAACTTATTTGAACTCCATAGTTTTTCTGTGTTCAAAATGCACCATTCAAAGCCACATCATCAATTTACAACCCTTTCTGACTTCATTTGTAATTTTTCATGCATTTACTGATTATTTTGAGCTATAAGACCTTGAAATTGAAAAGCATTTTAAATGAACTCTGAAAAGGTTCCAAGTTGGCATGGTGTCATCATTTCACCCACATAGCATGTGCGATAAAGTTGAGAGGGTTACGGCAAAAACTGGATGTACTTCGTGTACAAAACGGACAACCTCTTTCGAAGTATGAGGCTTTCATACGGAAACTCGTCTGTTACAAAGGGATTTCATTTTTTTGAAGTTATTTGAACTCCATAGTATTTCTGTGTTCAAAATGCACCATTCAAAGCCACGTCATCAATTTACAACCCTTTCTGACTTCATTTGTTTTTTCATGCATTTACTGATTATTTTGATCTATAAGACCATGAAATTGAAAAGCATTTGAAATGAACTCTGAAAAGGTTCCAAGTTGGCATGGTATCATCATTTCACCCACATAGCATGTGCGAAAAGTTGAGAGGGTTATGGCAAAAACTGGATGCACTTCGAGTACAAAACGGACAATCTCTTTCGAAGTATCAGGGTTTCATACGTCAACTCGTCTCTTACAAAGGGATTTATTTTTTGAACTTATTTGAACTCCATAGTTTTTCTGTGTTCAAAATGCACCATTCAAAGCCACATCATCAATTTACAACCCTTTGAGACTTCATTTGTTATTTTTCATGCATTTACTGATTATTTTGAGCTATAAGACCATGAAATTGAAAAGCATTTGAAATGAACTCTGAAAAGGTTCCAAGTTGGCATGGTATCATCATTTCACCCACATAGCATGTGCGATAAAGTTGAGACGGTTACGGCAAAAACTGGATGTACTTCGTGTACAAAACGGACAACCTCTTTCGAAGTATGAGGCTTTCATACGGAAACTCGTCTGCTACAAAGGGATTTCATTTTTTTGAACTTATTTGAACTCCATAGTTTTTCTGTGTTCAAAATGCACCATTCAAAGCCACATCATCAATTTACAACCCTTTCAGACTTCATTTGTTATTTTTCATGCATTTACTAATTATTTTGAGCTATAAGACCTTGAAATTGAAAAGCATTTTAAATGAACTCTAAAAAGGTTCCAAGTTGGCATGGTATCATCATTTCACCCACATAGCATGTGCGATAAAGTTGAGAGGGTTACGGCAAAAACTGGATGTACTTCGTGTACAAAACGGACAACCTCTTTCGAAGTATGAGGCTTTCATACGGAAACTCGTCTGTTACAAAGGGATTTCATATTTTTTGAACTTATTTGAACTCCATAGTTTTTCTGTATTCAAAATGCACCATTCAAAGCCATATCATCAATTTACAACCCTTTCTGACTTCATTTGTTATTTTCATGCATTTACTGATTATTTTGAGCTATAAGACCATGAAATTGAAAAGCATTTGAAATGAACTCTGAAAAGGTTCCAAGTTGGTGGTATCATCATTTCACCCAAATAGCATGTGCGAAAAATT
This sequence comes from Hordeum vulgare subsp. vulgare, assembly GCF_904849725.1. Classification (NCBI taxonomy): domain Eukaryota; kingdom Viridiplantae; phylum Streptophyta; class Magnoliopsida; order Poales; family Poaceae; genus Hordeum; species Hordeum vulgare. The sequence continues at coordinate 311,914,787 of NC_058520.1, forward strand.
GAGAGGGTTACGGCAAAAACTGGATGCACTTCGTGTAGAAAAACGGACAATCTCTTTCGAAGTATCGGGGTTTCATATGGAAACTCGTCTGTTACAAAGGGATTTCATTTTTTGAACTTATTTGAAGTCCATAGGTTTTATGTGTTCAAAATGCACCATTCAAAGCCACATCATCAATTTACAACCCTTTCTGACTTCATTTGTTAGTTTTCATGAATTTACTCTTTATTTTGAGCTATAAGATCATGAAATTTAAAAGCATTTGAAATGAACTCTGAAAAGGTTCCAAGTTGGCATGGTATCATCATTTTACCCACATAGCATGTGCGAGAAAGTTGAAAGGGTTACGGAAAAAACTGGATGCACTTCGTGTACAAAACGGACAATATGTTTCGAAGTATCAGGTTTTCATACGGAAACTCGTCTGTTACAAAGGGATTTCATTTTTTTGAAGTTATTTGAACTCCATAGTATTTCTGTGTTCAAAATGCACCATTCAAAGCCACATCATCAATTTACAACCCTTTCTGACTTCATTTGTTAATTTTCATGCATTTACTGATTATTTTGATCTATAAGACCATGAAATTGAAAAGCATTTGAAATGAACTCTGAAAAGGTTCCAAGTTGGCATGGTATCATCATTTCACCCACATAGCATGTGCTAAAAGTTGAGAGGGTTATGGCAAAAACTGGATGCATTTCGAGTACAAAACGGACAATCTCTTTCGAAGTATCAGGGTTTCATACGGAAACTCGTCTGTTACAAAGGGATTTCATTTTTTTGAACTTATTTGAACTCCATAGTTTTTCTGTGTTCAAAATGCACCATTCAAAGCCACATCATCAATTTACAACCCTTTGAGACTTCATTTGTTATTTTTCATGCATTTACTGATTATTTTGAGCTATAAGACCATGAAATTGAAAAGCATTTGAAATGAACTCTGAAAAGGTTCCAAGTTGGCATGGTATCATCATTTCACCCACATAGCATGTGCGATAAAGTTGAGACGGTTACGGCAAAAACTGGATGTACTCCGTGTACAAAACGGACATCCTGTTTCGAAGTATGAGGCTTCCATACGGAAACTGGTCTTTACAAAGGGATTTCATTTTTTTGAACTTATTTGAACTCCATAGTTTTTCTGTGTTCAAAATGCACCATTCAAAGCCACATCATCAATTTACAACCCTTTCTGACTTCATTTGTTATTTTTCGTGCATTTACTGATTATTTTGAGCTATAAGACCTTGAAATTGAAAAGCATTTTAAATGAACTCTAAAAAGGTTCCAAGTTGGCATGGTATCATCATTTCACCCACATAGCATGTGCGATAAAGTTGAGAGGGTTACAACAAAAACTGGATGTACTTCGTGTACAAAACGGACAACCTCTTTCGAAGTATGAGGCTTTCATACGGAAACTCGTCTGTTACAAAGGGATTTCATTTTTTTGAACTGATTTGAACTCCATAGTTTTTCTATATTCAAAATGCACCATTCAAAGCCGTATCATCAATTTACAACACTTTCTGACTTCATTTGTTATTTTCATGCATTTACTGATTATTTTGAGCTATAAGACCATGAAATTTAAAAGCATTTGAAATGAACTCTGAAAAGGTTCCAAGTTGGCATGGTATCATCATTTCACCCAAATAGCATGTGCGAGAAAGTTGAAAGGGTTACGGCAAAAACTGGATGCACTTCGTGTACAAAACGGACAATATCTTTCGAAGTATCAGGGTTTCATATGGAAACTCGTCTGTTACAAAGGGATTTCATTTTTTTGAACTTATTTGAACTCCATAGGTTTTATGTGTTCAAAATGCACCATTCAAAGCCACATCATCAATTTACAACCCTTTCTGACTTCATTTGTTAGTTTTCATGAATTTACTCTTTATTTTGAGCTATAAGATCATGAAATTTAAAAGCATTTGAAATGAACTGTGAAAAGGTTCCAAGTTGGCATGGTATCATCATTTTACCCACATAGCATGTGCAGAAAGTTGAAAGGCTTACGGCAAAAACTGGATGCACTTCGTGTACAAAACGGACAATATCTTTCGAAGTATGAGGGTTTCATACGGAAACTCGTCTGTTACAAAGGGATTTCATTTTTTGAAGTTATTTGAACTCCATAGTATTTATGTGTTCAAAATGCACCATTCCAAGCCACATCATCAATTTACAACCCTTTCTGACTTCATTTGTTAATTTTCATGCATTTACTGATTATTTTGATCTATAAGACCATGAAATTGAAAAGCATTTGAAATGAACTCTGAAAAGGTTCCAAGTTGGCATGGTATCATCATTTCACCCACATAGCATGTGCGAAAAGTTGAGAGGGTTATGGCAAAAACTGGATGCACTTCGAGTACAAAACGGACAATCTCTTTCGAAGTATCAGGGTTTCATACGGAAACTCGTGTGTTACAAAGGGATTTCATTTTTTTGAACTTATTTGAACTCCATAGTTTTTCTGTGTTCAAAATGCACCATTCAAAGCCACATCATCAATTTACAACCCTTTGAGACTTCATTTGTTATTTTTCATGCATTTACTGATTATTTTGAGCTATAAGACCATGAAATTGAAAAGCATTTGAAATGAAGTCTGAAAAGGTTCCATGTTGGCATGGTATCATCATTTCACCCACATAGCATGTGCGATAAAGTTGAGAGGGTTACGGCAAAAACTGGATGTACTTCGTGTACAAAACGGACAACCTCTTTCGAAGTATGATGCTTTCATACGGAAACTCGTCTGTTACAAAGGGATTTCATTTTTTTGAACTGATTTGAACTCCATAGTTTTTCTGTGTTCAAAATGCACCATTCAAAGCCATATCATCAATTTACAACCCTTTCTGACTTCATTTGTTATTTTCATGCATTTACTGATTATTTTGAGCTATAAGACCATGGAATTGAAAAGCATTTGAAATGAACTCTGAAAAGGTTCCAAGTTGGCATGGTATCATCATTTCACCCAAATAGCATGTGCGAAAAAGTTGAGAGGGTTACGGCAAAAACTGGATGCACTTCGTGTACAAAACGGACAATCTCTTTCGAAGTATCGGGGTTTCATACGGAAACTCGTCTGTTACAAAGGGATTTCATTTTTTGAACTTATTTGAACTCCATAGGTTTTATGTGTTCAAAATGCACCATTCAAAGCCACATCGTCAATTTACAATCCTTTGAGACTTGATTTGTTATTTTTCATGCATTTACTGATTATTTTGAGCTATAAGACCATGAAATTGAAAAGCATTTGAAATGAACTCTGAAAAGGTTCCAAGTTGGCATCGTATCATCATTTCACCCACATAGCATGTGCGATAAAGTTGAGAGGGTTACGGCAAAAACTGGATGTACTTCGTGTACAAAACGGACAACCTCTTTCGAAGTATGAGGCTTTCATACGGAAACTCGTCTTTACAAAGGGATTTCATTTTTTTGAACTGATTTGAACTCCATAGTTTTTCTCTGTTCAAAATACACCATTCAAAGCCACATCATCAATTTACAACCCTTTCTGACTTCATTTGTTAGTTTTCATGCATTTACTGATTATTTTGAGCTATAAGACCTTGAAATTGAAAAGCATTTTAAATGAACTCTGAAAAGGTTCCAAGTTGGCATGGTATCATCATTTCACCCACATAGCATGTGCGAGAAAGTTGAGAGGGTTACGGCAAAAACTGGATGCACTTCGTGTACAAAACAAGCAATCTCTTTCGAAGTATCACGGTTTCATACGGAAACTCGTCTGTTACAAAGGGATTTCATTTTTTGAACTTATTTGAACTCCATAGTTTTTGTGTGTTCAAAATGCACCATTCCAAGCCACATCATCAATTTACATCCCTTTCTGACTTCATTTGTTATTTTTTTCATGCATTTACTAATTATTTTGAGCTATAAGACCATGAAATTGAAAAGCATTTGAAATGAACTCTGAAAAGGTTCCAAGTTGGCATGGTATCATCATTTCACCCACATAGCATGTGCGATAAAGTTGAGAGGGTTACGGCAAAAACTGGATGCACTTCGTGTACAAAACGGACAATCTCTTTCGAAGTATCAGGGTTTTAGACGGAAACTCATCTCTTACAAAGGGATTTCATTTTTTTTTTAACTTATTTGAACTCCATAGTTTTTCTGTGTTCAAAATGCACCATTCAAAGCCACATGATCAATTTACAACCCTTTCTAACTTCATTTGTTATTTTTCATGCATTTACTGATTATTTTGAGCTATAAGACCATGAAATTGAAAAGCATTTGAAATGAACTTAGAAAAGGTTCCAAGTTGGCATGGTATCATCATTTCACCCACATAGCTGTTGGAATTATGCCCTAGAGGCAATGATAAATAAGTTATTATTAAATTCTTGTAGAAAGATAATCGTTTATTATCCATGCTATAATTGTATTAAATGAAGACTTAGATACATGTGTGGATGCATAAACAAAACACTGTCCCTAGCAAGCCTCTAGTTGGCTAGCCAGTTGATCAAGGATAGTCAGGCTCTTCTGACTATGTACAAGGTGTTGTTGCTTGATAACTGGATCACGTCATTGGGAGAATCATGTGATGGACTAGACCCAAACTAATAGACGTAGCATGTTGATCGTGTCATTTTGTTGCTACTGTTTTCTGCGTGTCAAGTATTTATTCCTATGACCATGAGATCATATAACTCACTGACACCGGAGGAATGCTTTGTGTGTATCAAACGTTGCAACGTAACTGGGTGACTATAAAGATGCTCTACAAGTATCTCCAAAGGTGTTCGTTGAGTTAGTATGGATCAAGACTTGGATTTGTCACTCCGTGTGACGGAGAGGTATCTCGGGGCCCACTCGGTAATACAACATCACACACAAGCCTTGCAAGCAATGTGACTTAGTGTAAGTTGCGGGATCTTGTATTACGGAACGAGTAAACAGACTTGCCAGTAAACGAGATTGAAATAGGTATGCGGATACTGACGATCGAATCTTGGGAAAGTAACGTACCGAACGACAAAGGGAATGACATACGGGATTATATGAATCCTTGGCACTGAGGTTCAAATGATAAGATCTTTGTAGAATATGTAGGATCCAATATGGGCGTCCAGGTCCCGCTATTGGATACTGACCGAGGAGTCCCTCGGGTCATGTCTACATAGTTCTCAAACCCGTAGGGTCTGCACACTTAAGGTTCGACGTTGTTTTATGCGTATTTGAGTTATATGGTTGGTTACCGAATGTTGTTTGGTGTCTTAGATGAGATCACAGACGTCACGAGGGTTTCTAGAATGGTCCGGAGACGAAGATTGATATATAGGATGACCTCATTTGATTACCGGAAGGTTTTCGGAATTACCGGGAATGTACCAGGAATGACGAATGGGTTCCGGATGTTCACCGGGGGGGCAGCCCACCCCGGGGAAGCCCATAGGCCTTAGGGGTGCCGCACCAGCCCTTAGTGGGATGGTGTGCAAGCCCAAGAAGGCCCCTGCGTAGGAATAAAAGAAATCAAAGAGAAAAAAGGGGAAGTGGGAAGGAAGGGAAGGACTCCACCTTCCAATCCTAGTTGGACTAGGATTGGAGGAGGAATCCCCCTCCCCCTTCGGCCGACCCCCTTGGGGCTCCTTCAGCCTCAAAGCAAGGCCCCTCCCCTCCCACCTATATATACGGAGGTTTTAGGGCTGATTTGAGACAACTTTTCCACAGCAGCCCGACCGCATACCTCCATGGTTTTTCCTTTAGATCGCGTTTCTGCGGAGCTTGGGCGGTGCCCTGTTGAGATTAGATCACCACCAACTTCCGGAGAACCATCACGCTGCCGTAAAACTCATCTACCTCTCCGTCTCTCTTGCTGGATCAAGAAGGCCAAGATCATCATCGAGTTGTACGTGTGCTGAACGCGGAGGTGCCGTCCATTCGGCACTAGATCGGAGCCGTGGAACGGATCGCGGGATGGTTCATGGGACGGTTCGCGGGGCGGATCGAGGTACGTGAGGACGTTCCACTACATCAACCGCGTTTAACGCTTCTGCTGTGCGATCTACAAGGGTACGTAGATCTGAAATCCCCCTCGTAGATGGACATCACCATGATAGGTCTTCTGCGCGTAGGAAAATTTTTGTTTCCCATGCGACGTTCCCCAACAGTGGCATCATGAACTAGGTTCATGCGTAGATGTCATATCGAGTAGAACACAAAAAGTTTTTGTGGGCGGTGATGTGCGATTTTCTGCCCTCCTTAGTCTTTTCTTGATTCCGCGGTATTGTTGGATCAAAGCAGCTCGGACCGACATTACTCGTACGCTTACGAGAGACTAATTTCATCGCTACGAGCAACTCCGTTGCTCAAAGATGACTGGCGAGTGTCGGCTTCTCCAACTTTAGTTGAATCGGATTTGACCGAGGAGGTCCTTGGATGAGGTTAAATAGCAATTCATATATCTCCGTTGTGGTGTTTGCGTAAGTAAGATGTGATCCTACTAGATACCCATGGTCACCACGTAAAACATGCAACAACAATTAGAGGACTTCTAACTTGTTTTTGCAGGGTATGCTTGTGATGTGATATGGCCAACGATGTAATGAGATATATTGGATGTATGAGATGATCATGTTGTAATAGTTAATATCGACTTACACGTCGTTCGGCAACCGGCAGGAGCCATAGGGTTGTCTTTAAACTCACGTTTGTGCTTGCAGATGCGTTTACTATATTCCTAGGATGTAGCTTTAGTAGTAATAGCATGAGTAGCAAGACAACCCCGATGGCGACACGTTGATGGAGATCATGGTGTGGCGTCGGTGACAAAGAAGATCGTGCCGGTGCTTTGGTGATGGAGATCAAGAAACACGTGATGATAGCCATATCATGTCACTTATGAATTGAATGTGATGTTAATCCTTTTATGCACCTTATTTTGCTTAGAATGACGGTAGCATTATGAGGTGATCTCTCACTAAAATTTCAAGACGAAATTGTGTTCTCCCCGACTGTGCACCGTTGGTACCGTTCGTCGTTTCGAGACACCACGTGATGATCGGGTGTGATAGACTCAACGTTCACATACAACGGGTGCAAAACAGTTGCACACGCGGAATACTCGGGTTAAGCTTGACAAGCCTAGCATGTGCAGACATGGCCTCGGAACACATGAGACCGAAAGGTCGATCATGAATCATATAGTTGATATGATTAGCATATGGATGCTTCCACTGAGACTATCCTCAACTCAAGTGATGATCGGACTTGAGCTAATGGAATTGGATCATGAACCACTCAAATGACTAGAGAGATGTACTTTTTGAGTGGGAGTTTAGCAAGTAAATTGATTAAGTTAAACTCTAATTATCTTGAACATAGTCTAAGTCCACTTTGAATATATTTGTCTTGTAGATCATGGCTCACGCTGTCGGGACCTCGATCCTAAGCCATAGGAATCCAGCATGTAACACATCGCATCTCTTTGCGGTCTCACGCACGGTTATCCCCACGGCTGCAGCCTTACCTTAGCCGGGACTGTTTGCGCCTTTTGACTCGCGTATGCAATTATGTCGCTAGCAATCCAATGACAAAGAACCCGGATCGACATGTCTAGTCATAAACCAAAGTGGACGTTCCACACAAGGGCAGACATACATGACCCAGCAAAGCAGGTGTCGGTCACCAGCGAATGTAGACGAGTCGTAGCAAGCTACAGGGAGTCCATTACATCGCGTGACATTTCCCCAAAGGGGACAGACACATCAGCTAAGAAGGACACATGCCGGTCAACCAATGTGTCCGGAGCAGTAGCGAACTACCATGGCTCGTTGGATCACAAAGGGGCATTTCCCTGTAAGGAATGCTACTAAAGCCTACGGCTAGGTAATCGAACCCCATACATATCAAGTACAACACACGTACGCATGGCATACCGATATGTATAGATACATCGATGGCATCACAACATAACCATAATCATACAAACTTTATTTAGAAGGCTCGGAAGAGCCACACACATAATATTACAAAGTAAGGGTCTCACGACCCATCATCACAAGTCATACACATAATTCTTACAAACCAGCGGAAGAGTAAAGTTGTCTGAGTACAGACAAATGGAAAGATAAAGGCACATGGCCTGACTATCTACAGACCCACCCTAGGGCCAGACCGTAGCTGGGATACCACCTACTCGTCGTCGTCGATGTCTAGATAGAACCCTCCATTAGGGTCATTAACAACCTGTGCAACAAATTATTAAGCAAATGTGAGTACAGAGGTACTCAGCAAGACTTTATGATAACTATCTACTCATGTAATGTATCAATAAGGAGTTGTGGGGTTTCATGCGGAAAGCCAGCATTTGACTCGTGGCTAGACAACTTGCATTTTTAAATAATTTTGACAACATTGATTTCTCGCACACGAGTCCACTAACACCACAACAATACTCCATCATGGAATCATTCCGTCTCCATACGGAAGTGCCATCCACGACACTCACGCTTATCTTGACAATTTTATGAGTAGCCATTAAAGTTATCTATGAACAACATATGTCTCCAAGTAGTCCATATCCACGGACGCAGCTATTCGAATAGATCATAACCCTGCAGGTGTGTACTTCTTCACACATGCCCTCGCTACTTATCGCCATGTGCACGTCATGCACCTCAGCAACCTTCAAGCGGAAGCCCAACGAGGGAGTCGGCCACGACAGGTAACCACGCTAATACTTAGTCCAGGTCTTTCGCCTATCCGAGGGTAACCCGCACAGAAGTTCGGCCGAGGTTTCCACCATGGCCCCAAATGATGTGCGCAGGGTTCCCAAGCCCACCATCCGGGTGCCACTTGGTACACCGTGCCACTGCCTACCGCATCACAGCCCACCTCTCAGGTCAGCGCTATGCACGGCCTCCAGCATAACTATAAACACCAGAAACTACTTGCAACTCCTGGACCGAGTACTAAGCGATTAATAAGTCGAGAGGGTCAATTAAGTATCCCAAAGTGTGGTAGTATCTAGTCTTGGATTACATACACGGAACTCAGTTCCTAAGGACGGTTCCAATGAAACAACCTGCCATGTACTCCTACATATCCTTTCACCGGTACCTTTACCAAATCAGGTTCAACACACAACCTTTACTTACTGAACACATTCTCACAATTCTGTTCATCACCCAGATGACAGACCATACACAACTCTAAGCATAGCATGCATAGCAGGATAAGGCACATCATGGCTTAAGCATCTACCAGGTATGCTAGGTTGCAAGGTTCAGCTATTTACTGTGACAAGGACAGGTCATGCAAAGGAAGTGGGTTCAACTAACGTGGCAAAAGCATTTTAAGCATTTGATCCTAATGCAATAAGTAAGTGCAGGAGCGGGAACATGGGATTTATCGGGATGATCAAAATGGTTGCTTGCCTTGTTGCTCAGCAGAGGGACAATATTCGTCAGTCGGATATTCGGTGGAATCCGGAGGAGCGGAGCCTACCGATAGAAATGACATCAATCAATATCAATCATATGCAACAAAATGATGCATGAGCATGGCATGAAGATGCAAGGTGGTATGCTATTATAGCTACCATTCATTAAGTTGAAGTTGATTTGATTCGGGATTCAAATTATTACTTCGAACGAGGTATTTTCAAATACCCTTTTAATTGATTCGACATGATCCTCAGATCATCTTGTTTTAGCATGCATGGAAATGATGGGTTGCTGGTTGTTATTGAACATTGTTTGATCATAGTATTTGAAATGGAATTCAAATGGATTTCAAATTCCAAATTTATATCACTTAATATGGTTATCCAACTCATTATTTAATCTGTTTGGTGATGTTAACATTTTCAAACATGTTTGAAAATATCAAAATCAGATATCTTGGATTTTTCTGATACTTTTGCATTTATAAATTATTTCCATTGGAGTTACAGATTATTTTCTCTGATTTTTAGAAGTTTTGGGCATTTTCTAGAATTCTTTTATAAGGAAAAAGCTATTTGTTGCGTCAGGCCCACGTCAGCATGGCGTCAGCCGTCGGCCGACCTGGCCAGGTCAAACCTGACAGGTGGGACCCACTGGTCAGCCTCACAAGGTTAATCCCACGCTGACCAGCCCCTGATTGTGTTTGACTTGCGTCTGGGGCCCACTGTCAGCGACTGCTTAATGTTTAAAACGGTGGATTAGCGAGGCCAGGTCAGATCCTGCCAGAAACTGACCGGCGGCGACCAGATCCGCGGCGGATCTTTGCCGGAGAGTCGCCGGAGATGGTTGTGGTGCTCGGGAACGAGGGCCGAGAGCACTGGGAGGATCCCCAGGCTCGGCCTCATCCAATACGGGCCTCGGGGAGGACTGGGGAGGACCTGAGGTCACTGACGACGAGCTGAGGCGATGGCCGGAGCTCGGGCTCGTCGGTCTAGTGGCTAGGGTGCACGAAACTGAGGGAAAGAAGAGGGAAAATGAGCACAAGCTCACGGTGAAGGCAGTGGAAAGCTCGGACGGCTCGGGGAGGCGCTGTGGGCGACGAATCCAACGAAGCTTGCCGGCGGCCGGAGGTTGAAGACAACGGCAGTATGGCGCAGCAGGGCTCGGGGAGGTCAGAAGCTTCGGCGTACGCGGCTAGCTTGACAAGGCGGAGAGGTTGGAGCGCTCGGAAGAAAGAATCGGTGGCTAGACGGCTCAGGCAGCTTGAGCTTGAGCTCTGTCCATGGCGGCAGAGGAAGAAGAAGAAGAAGAAACAGAGAGGAGGGATAGGAATGGAGCTCGGGGGAGGATAAAGACGCATGCGAGGGTCTCATTCCCGGCGTCGCCCTGGCCTGGGGGGCACGAGAGCATGCCACGACGAAGCAGGAGGTGGAGGAGCCGCTGTGGGCGTTCACTCCTCTGCGAGAAGGCAGGAGGAAGAAGACGCCCCTACCCCTGGTGGGCTGGGCCTCACTAGTGAGGGACAGGTAATCCTTTCCTATTTTTTTCTATTTTGCTTTCTGGTTTGCTAACTAATTTGATTTTCTATTTATTTTAGCTCCAAAATAGTTTATGAAAATATTTTGAACACACGAGAATATTAGTTGGAATATTTCCAACCATTCCTGAAGTTTTCAACATTTTTGAAAACTTAAAAGTTTTTGAATTCAAATTTAAACATGAATTCAGTGGCTTTTTGCATTTAACAAAATTCCAAATCTGTTTTAAAAATAGTTTTCTTCCCTGATTATTTGTTTTCATGAATTATCACAAAAGTTGAACTTTTCTTGAGGCCATTTTCAGTTCATTGATTTTGACAAGTTTTTGAATTTCCTTTAAATTTAGATGTGGCTAGGGTTTTTGGGTTTTGCTTCACCACTTGCTTTGATCTTCTTGCAATTTTCTTGGATGCAATGCAAAGAAGATATGAGCACAATGCTAAACTTTTGTTAGGGTTCCAGGGATGTGACAACTCACCCCCACTCAAAAGAATCTCGTCCCGAGATTTAGAAGTCGTCGGGAATAACGCGGGATACTCAAGTCAAAGACGATCCTCTCTTTCCCATGTTACCTCCTTTTCAGAATGATTTGACCATTGAACTTTAAGAAACTTGAGGTTTCGACGTCGAGTGGTACGCTCAGCTTGATCAAGAATACGCACAGGGTATTCTCGGTATGAAAGGTTATCTTGGAGATCAAGCGTTTCGTGGTCCACTTCACGGATAGGATCCGAAAAGCAACGCTTGAGTTGTGAGACGTGGAAGACATCATGAACCTTGGAAAGATGCGGAGGAAGTTCCAACTGGTAGGCAACTTCTCCTCGTTTGGAAAGAATGCGAAAAGGACCAATGTAACGAGGAGCCAACTTGCCCTTGATACCGAATCGATGGGTACCCTTCAAAGGTGTAACCCGGAGGTAAGCTTTCTCGTCAACTTCAAAGGTCACAACCTTATGATGACGATCATATTGGCTCTTTTGACGAGACTGGGCTGTTTTCAACTTTTCACGAATACTGCGAACCTGCTCTTCTGCATCCTGGATCATATCTGGGCCAAAGAGTTGCCTCTCTCCGGTTTCTGACCAATTAAGAGGTGTTCGACATCTTCGTCCATAGAGAACTTCAAAAGGGGCTTTGCCCAAGCTTGATTGATAACTATTGTTATAAGCAAATTCGGCGAATGGAAGGCACTTCTCCCAATTCATACCGAACTATATAACACAAGCTCGGAGCATATCATCTAGGACTTGATTCACTCTTTCTACTTGACCACTTGATTGAGGATGGAAAGCAGTGCTAAAAGATAAGTGAGTCCCCATAGCATTCTGAAAACTTTCCCAGAAGCGAGAAGTAAAGATACTTCCACAGTCTGAGTTAATCTCCAGAGGAACACCATGAAGAGACACTATTCGAGAGAGATATAACTCTGCTAGCTGGCTAGCTGTTATACTCTCACGAACTGGAAGAAAACGGGCTACTGTCGTGGGTATAAGTCTGACAGTAGATGTGTAGGGTACGAAAGGATGGGCAGAGCCTTAGCTACAGCGAGGTTGTATGAGTTCAGGCCCCTCTGCGGTGGAGGTAATAGCCCTACGTCTCAGTGCTCTGGGAGCTTGTTGTCGAGTGGAATATTGAATACAGTGAATTGCTAACCCATGCACCAGTGGGGGAGGGTGTCTTATATAGAGTGCGCTGCCCTCCACAACGGTTCGGTGCACAGGGGTGGAGTAGTGGCGAATAAATGCCTATGTTACAGGTAACGTACGTCTTAAATGCTAATAAAGGCGCATGGAAACGTATGGCCGTTTCCCTCCAGGGGGGTTACGATGCACAGAGTGGAATCTAGTCGGTTAGTTTGATAAACTCCGAATGCTAGTCTCCGACTAGATGGTCGAGGATCTGTTACCGACTGGATGATGGGAACTCCTTAGTTCAGTCGGAACTGACTAAGGGCCTTGTCCCTTATGAGGGGTAGTCCTTGGGTAGGACCCACAGGGCAGGCCTATGACCCTACCCTAGGACTATAACCCCATCATTAGTCCCCGAATGGATTGGGGTTGGAACGATGAAGCGTAGCTTGAAGTTTGGATCCGACTGATACGGATGTGACTTTGGCGTTGCTTGCCTCGATCCATTTTATCTTTTCTGACCAACAATCCGAGTGGAAGTATTTGTGAAACAAACTGTCGGAACCGAGTGCTTCCGTGGTATCTTCTGACGTGACCAGTCAACTGACAGCGGCGGATTTTCCGGGATCCTCAAATTTCGGTTATCGCACGCTCAACGGGGATGACGACATCGCGCTCGAGTAGCTCCTAACGCCTCGATTCCCGAGCCTTCATCTTCTCCACTGATATCGCCACGGTCGGTCGGGGGATAAGATTTCGGGGCCACTTGCAAGTGACCCAGTCGGAACCTTACTTAAACCTCAGCGGCGAGGGTTTTTCCATTACGCTCGCCGGATATCTTGCCTTTGCTCCGCTTCCTTCGCCCTCCTCTGCGCACCCCAAGCTTCTTCCTTCTCCTTCTCCATAACAAATCCGCAGCTTCCGCCATGACAAAGGGGCAGACTAGCAAGCTAGAGGCGCGGAAGAAGAGGGGGAAGGCGACGGCTCCTGCTCAACGGAGGCAGCGAACACTACCGGCGGGGTGGATCCAGGGGGACTTCCTCCCTTTCAGTGACGGAGGAGGACCTGTTGGAGCTGGTGGAGCACGGGATGATCGTGCACAAGTCGTGGAGGTTGCCGGCGGAGGGTGAGACCGAGCCGGCGCCCCGGGAGGGGGAGCGCGTCCTGCTGCTCAGCCACGTGCATCGAGGTTTCTCCCTGCCCCCACATCCTTTCTTCAAAGGCATAATGAACCACTTCGGGGCACAGCTTCACCACTTTCCCCCGAATGCCATAGCTCATCTCTCTGCTTTCGTAGTCTTGTGCGAGTGCTTCATCGGCTGCCCTCCCCATTGGGGGCTTTTCAAACATATCTTCTCTGCTAGATCCCAAACTATCAAACGACTCAATCAGTCGGATGATAAGACTCACCTTCTCCAGCTCTGTGGAGGCTTAGGTTTCCAAAAGAAGAGCAAAAGTAGTTATCCTGCTCTTCAGCTGAGTGAATCGGTTAGGAACTCGCAGTCGACATGGTTCTACTGCCAGGACGTTGCTTGCCCGAATGCCACGACAGGGTTGCCTCCTTTTAGCTTAGATCGACCAGCTCCGCCTAAGCAGCTCGCGCTCACGAAGGCGGAGAAGATCGATATCCAGCCTCTGGTCGACGCACTCGTAGATGTCGTCAGAAGGGGAGTCACCGGCATAGATTTGCTGGAGGTTTTCCTCGGTCGGCGCATCCAACCCGAGACTACGCCATGTGGCACTACACGGGGCCCGAAGACTCCACTCGGACCAACGTTGTGTGCATGACCGGGGAGACGATGGCCTCGTGGGTGCTCCAGATCACAGGCGGCTGCGAGAACCCCAGAGGGTCCCGACGAGTGAGGGCTTTCAGCGCGGACAACCCTCCTCCGAACGAGGTGAGTACAACTTGTCGAGTCTACATAATTGTCTTAGTTTTATTGCTTTCTTGAATCACCGTCTAACGTCTGATGTCGCCGACTGTATTTTATGCAGAAGTGGACCAACTGGTTCTCTCCTGTCTCGAACGGGAACCCGGCCGAGGAGGAGGAGGAGGGCAGCCAGGAGGGCAGCGTGGAGAGTGTCGAGTATGTCTCTGAAAGTGGGGAGACGGAGGAGGAGTCTGGGGAAGAGGAGGAGGAAGACGAAGAGCAGAACTCGCCACCCCCGCCGCCAGAGCACCGAACCAAACACAGACATGAACATGCGGCTCCCTCGGCCCCTCCAGCATCCTCGACTGCCCCGCCAACAGCTCTTACGGTTCCGAGCGCCCCGCCAACTGTTCCCGTGGTTCCCAGTGCTCGGAGCATCAAAAGGACCAGGGACGCTGCTACCGAGCCTGCGGGTCAGCCTTCCAAGGTGGCCTAACCAAGCGGATCTAAACCTCGGAAGGCTTTGCCGCGGATGAGGGTCATCGTTCCCGTCACCTCAACGTAAGTGCATTGTTCTTATAACTTCTTCCGATATTCGATTGAACTCCTGTTTATTGGTCGAATGAATTTCACTCGACAGAGTTGCTACCTCTGCCACCTCTCCGGCACGCCAGGAGGATGATCCCATGGACATGGACAATGTTGTTTCGTCCCAGCCAGGTGCGTCGTAGCGATTCCGAGAGTTTACATTATTGCATCACGAATTCTGTCTTCGGTCTTGCCTTCTTTTCCTGTGATCTCACGCCATTCGGTCGGGTTTCTCTCAGGGGCCATTTATGTGGATGAGGATGACCACGGAAGGTATGAGCAAGCTGTCGTGCCTGTCCTTGAGGCTATTCCGCCAGTTACTGCTCTCGCCGCGGACGTGCCGCCGACTAAGGCGATGACGTCGACTGAAACGGCGCTGGTTGCTGCTGAATCGAGTGGAGCGGGCCTTGGGATGCCCAAGGAGCCTCCAATGATGCCAGGCCCGTCGAATGTCGAGTACAACGTCCAGCGCCTCCCGGAAGATCAGGTGGGAGCGGCCAAGGGGGCCATGGTGCAGGCGGAGCTAATGGCGTGAGAGGCCAAGAAGGCGTACGACTCCATCGCGTCCCTGTATCAGCGAAGCTTGGAGCTGCGGGACGATATCCGAGTAAGTGGGCTAGTAAGTATTTACTTTTTTCTTGTAACCCACTTGGTGTGCTCGGATATCGTATGATTTTTGCAATGGGTTCACTCTTAGTGAACCCAGTGGGTGTAGTCCCCGAGACTTCTGTCGAGTGCTTGCACCAGCAGTTGTCTTTATACACATTGTCTTTGACTTGATCAGATCAAAAATTAATCTGTTCGAATGCTAACAGTTGGGGCACTCGGAGTGCACCTAGTGGATGAGTCCCTGAGAGTAATTTTACTCAGGTCGGGTAGTAGTAGCCTCCTAGGCGTAGGTGTTGTCATGTAGCTCAATAGGGCGGACCTGTTTGAGTTTAATGCCAGTGGGGTGACTCTCAGTGAACCCACTGGGTGTAGTCCCCAAGAACGCTGTCGACTGCTTGCGTCGGCAGGGGTCTGAAGAACTTAGACTTTTTATTGTTGGAGTTGTGTGATCGTCTCTTGCCGCTGGCTAGCAGAAAACTTGCGAGATGGGGACAGCGTACGAGACTCTTAGGGCTGAAAAGGTTCAGTTTGCTGGTGAGCTGGATGCGGCAATCGTTGCAATGGCTGGTATGAAGGATGTTCTGGCTCAACGAGAGAAATCCTTGGAGCAGGCCCATGAAGCAAACAGGGCATTGACTGCTGAAGTGGAGAAAATGAAGGCGCATAGGTCCGAGCAGATGGGACAAATGAAAGTGTTGAATAGGCGGTGTATAGCGCAGGAAAAATACGTCAGTGACTGGGCCCGGCAGATGATAACGCTTCTGGGTGGTAAGTCCTGTTTTTCCGAGTGCTTGTGGTATGTGCATTTCACTCGGCGCTTATTTTTTGCTCGTCCTGTCTTTGCAGATTTTTGCATGGACGCTGAGGCTGAAGCAGCTGACGTTGAGCGGTCGATTCTTGAGAACATTCCACTCGCGAGGACGCCAATCGAGATCTGCTCCGAGCGCACATTTGCCTGGGCAAAGTTGGGCCTTTCATCGGTCGACTAAGAGAAGTCGTCGGCCGGATCGACAAGGAGCTTTGGCCTGAGGACGAGTCTCGGCATGAGATGGAAGGCTTGATGACTAGGCTGGAGGAGGTCCCAAACCGAGTGCAGTCATGGAAGAAGTCTGCGGCTCGCTGTGGTGGGGACGTTGCTCTGTCTGTGGTCCGAGTGCATTGCAAGGAGGTGCGTGAAGAGAATTTGAAAGCATTGCAGGTCGCCAACACGAAGAAACTTCAATTCGAAGACTTCATGGCAACCTTCCTTGAGAGCGCCACCCACATCGCCGACGGGGTCGACCTGGACACATTCGTAGAGCCCGCCCGTCCTAGCGCCAGTCCGGACGACGCTTAAGAAAACTTTTACCTCGGTATGCCGAGTGTTGGTTGTAAGAAACTTTGGCCACTGCTGTTGGCCGTCACATTCTTGGCTCGGTGCGGGTAAGCTTGATCCACACCGAGCCAACTATCTTTAGGTGAACTTTGAATTTGAATCAAATCTTTTGCTCTTCTGTTGCCAAAGAGTTGTTGATATGATTTTGGCTCGAGTTTTTGTTTGGCGTTTCTTGGTGAGGCCAATGGCAAACATGCGGAGCACGTAATTGGCAGTTGTCTTGACATCTGCATGAGCCTCCCTGAGGGTCTGCTGATTCTCCGAGTGGATCTATAGGATACACTCGAAGGCAATAGAGTACTTAGGCGATTCATGATCGCGGCTAAGTCTTCGAGTGCCACTGTCATGCCGCACTCGGATTGAGTTGTTACTCATGTAATTGTCAGTAGTGTTGACATCTACATGAGCCTCAATGAGGTTCTGCTACTCATGTAATTGTCACTGGTCTTGACATCTACATGAGTCTCAATGAGGTTCTGTTGAGTCCCCGAGTGTATCTGTGGGATACAGTCGAATGCATCTGAGTAGTTAGGCGATTCGTGATCGCAGCTAAATCCTCGAGTGCGACTGTAAGGTCGTACTCGGAGCGGGTTGTTACTCATGTAATTGTCAGTGGTCTTGACATCCACATGAGCCTCAATGAGGGTCTGCTACTCATGTAATTGTCAGTGGTCTTGACATCCACATGAGCCTCAATGAGGGTCTCCTACTCATGTAATTGTGAGTGGTCTTGACATCCACATGAGCCTCAATGAGGGTCGGCTGAGTCCCCGAGTGTATCTGTAGGATACAGTCGCAGGAAGCTTTCTCATTTAAGCGATTCTTGATCGCAGTTAAGTCTTCGAGTGTGACGAGTAGTGCACGCTCGAAGGAAATTTGTACTGAGCCGATTCTTGATCGCAGCTCAGTCCCCGAGTGCGACGTTTAGTGTACACTCGGAGAAAGTTATTACTTAGGCGATTCTTGATCGCAGCTAAGTCGCCGAGTGCGATGTTTAGTGCACACTCGGAGAAAGTCAGTACTTAGACGATTCTTGATCGCAGCTAAGTCCCCGAGTGCGACGTTTAGTGCACACTCGGAGAAAGTTAGTACTTAGGCGATTCTTGATCGCAGCTAAGTCCCCGAGTGCGACATTTAGTGCACACTCGGAGAAAGTCAGTACTTAGGGGATTCTTGATCGCAGCTAAGTCCCCGAGTGCGACATTTAGTGCACACTCGGAGAAAGTCAGTACTTAGGCCATTCTAGATCGCAGCTAAGTCCCCGAGTGCGACGTTTAGTGCACACTCGGAGAAAGTTAGTACTTAGGCGATTCTTGATCGCAGCTAAGTCCCCGAGTGTGATGTTTAGTACACACTCGGAGAAAGTTAGTACTTAGGCGATTCTTGATCGCAGCTAAGTCCCCGAGTGCGACGTTTAGTGCACACTCGGAGAAAGTCAGTACTTAGGCGATTCTTGATCGCATTTAAGTCCCCGAGTGCGACGTTTAGTGCACGCTCGGAGAAAGTTAGTACTTAGGCGATTCTTGATCGCAGCTAAGTTTTTTTTTGAGACCGGAGTCTGCGACCGCGGAAGAATTTTGAATCTGCAAAAGCTCAATCTGCTTTATATTATTTCGCCAATACTTGTTCTTTACATTGCTTCAGTCGACGGTCACGTGTAGAAGCGCTTCAGGAGATATCCGTTCCATGCTCGCGGCTCGTCTGTCTCCCTGTCGATGTTGTAGAGTCTGTATGCTCCGTTGTTCAGCACCTTGGATATGATGAAGGGTCCTTCGCAGGTAGGAGCCAACTTGTGAGGTCTTTGCTGATCCACTCAGAGCACCAGGTCACCTGCTTGGAACGTGTGACTTCTGCTGATCCACTCGGAGCACCAGGTCGCCCGCTCTGCTTGTCCGTTTGTTTGAGGATGTGCCACGGATGCAAAATCCACTCGGATACCTTGGCTTGCACAGAAACCTTTGAATCTGTCTGAGTCAAATTTTGTCCCGTTGTCCGTGATTATGCTGTAAGGTACCCCGAATCTGGAGATGATTACCCTAACAAACTTGACAGTTGTTAGGGCGTCGAGCTTCTTGATGGGCTAGGCTTCAATCCATTTTGTGAACTTGTCGACTGCCACCAACAGATGTGTGTATCCTCCTTGGCCTGTCCTGAATGGACCGACTATATCTAATCCCCATACTGCAAACGGCCACACAAGAGGGATTGTCTTCAACGCAGATGTTGGCTTGTGGGACTTGTTGGAGTAGAACTGACAGCCTTCACATCGGTCGACCATATCTTTAGCCATTTCGTTTGCCTGTAGCCAGAAGAAGCCAGCTCTGAATGCTTTGGCGACGATTGCTCTCGAAGAGGCGTGATGACCGCAGGTTCTCGAGTGAATTTCTTCCAGGATTAACTGTCCCTCCTCTGGGGAGATGCATCGTTGAAGAACGCCTGAAACGCTTTCCTTGTACAACTGACCAACAATGACAGTGAACGACTTCGACCTGCGGACTATCTGCCTGGCTTGGACTTCGTCTTCTCGTAATTCCTGCCTCAGGATATATGCAATGATCGGCACAGTCCAATCGGGGATGACAGCAAGAATCTCCATGATCAGATCAACCACAGCAGGTACGTCGACTTTAGTCGGATCTGTCGAGCTCTTTGGTTGTACTGGTTCCTCTGTGAAAGGATCTTCTTTGACTGAGGGAAGGTGGAGGTGCTCGAGGCAGACGTCACTCGGGACTGGTCTCCGAGTGGATCCGAGTTTTGCCAACTCATCAGCTGCTTGGTTCTTCAGTCGCGGAACATGGTGGAGCTCTAGACCTTCAAACTTCTTCTTGAGCTTCCTCACTGCATTGCAGTATGTGGTCATGGTGGGGTTCCTGACGTCCCACTCTTTCATCACTTGATTAACCACCAAATCCGAATCGCCATAGACCATCAGGCGACGGACGCCGAGTGCGATGGCCATGCGCAGTCCATAAAGGAGAGCTTCATACTCTGCCTCATTGTTGGAGGAATCAAAGTGTATCTGCAGCACATACTTGAGTTTGTCTCCCTTTGGCGGTACGATCACAACGCCAGCGCCGGAGCCATTCAATATCTTGGACCCATCGAAGAACATTGTCCAATGAGCCGAGTAGATGTGGGTCGGTTGCTGTTGTTCTACCTATTCTGCTATGAAGTCAGCCAGAGCTTGAGACTTTATAGCTTTCTTGGCCTCGAATTTGATATCGCAGTATAACATCTCCATTGCCCACTTCGCCACTCGGCCCGATGCGTCCCGATTGTGGAGGATTTCCGACAACGGAGCATCAGAAACGACAGACACCGAGTGGTCATGGAAATAATGGGCCACCTTCTTCGCAGTCATGTAAATCCCGTAGATAAGTTTTTGATAGTGGGGATACCTCTGCTTGGAAGGAGTCAGGACTTCGGAGATGTAATACACTGGCCGCTGAACTTTGTATGCTTTGCCTTCTTCTTCTCGTTTGACTGTAAGAACAGTGCTGACGACTTGATTTGTAGCCGCGATATACAGAAGAAGGGGCTCTTTACTGAGCGGAGCAGTAAGAACCGGCTGGGTGGAAAGTAGGACTTTGAGCTCGTCGAATGCAACTTGGGCTTCATCTGTCCACTCGAAAGTATCTGATTTCTTCATGAGTCGGTACAGAGGAAGTGCTTTCTCGCCGAGTCAACTGATAAACCTGCTCAAAGCCGCTAGGCAATCTGTGAGCCGTTGAACATCGTGTATTCTGACCGGCCTCTCCATTCGGACGATGGTCCCGATCTTTTCGGGGTTGACATCGATCCCTCGTTCGGAAACAAAGAAACCGAGTAACTTTCCGCTGGGAACGCCGAATGAACACTTGGCGGGGTTGAGCTTGATATCGTACCTACGAAGGTTGGCGAATGTTTCTGCCAAGTCAGTCAGCAGGTCGGAACCTTTGCGTGACTTGACTACGATATCATCCATATACGCCTCCACATTCCGACCGATCTGGTCGAGGAGGCATTTTTGGATCATGTGCATAAAGGTAGCTCCTGTATTCTTCAAACCGAATGGCATAGTGATGTAGCACAAGCACCCGAATGGGGTGATGAAGGCTGTTTTTAATTCATCGGGGCCATACAGACGGATCTGATGATAGCCCGAGTAGGCATCAAGAAATGACAAACGCTCGCAACCCGCAGTCGAATCGACAATTTGATCGATGCGGGGGAGCGGAAAATGGTCTTTCGGGCAGACCTTATTGAGATGCTTGAAGTCGATGCACATTCGGAGCGACTTGTCCTTTTTGGGCACCATGAAAACATTGGCGAGCCACTCGGAGTGGTGAACCTTGCGAATGAAGTTGGCTGCCAAAAGCTTGGCCACCTCTTCCCCGATTTCCTTCCTCGTGTGCACGGCGGATCGACGCAGACGTTCTCGGACAGGCCGAGCGGTGGGATCCACATGCAGTCGGTGCTCAGCCAACTCCCTGGGTACACCTGGCATGTCAGAGGGTTTCCATGCGAAGATGTCCCAGTTCTCACGGAGGAATTGGGTGAGCTCGGTTTCCTATTTAGGATCGAGAGTGGTGGAGATGTTTGTCGGGGCAGCGGTGTCGTCCGTCAGGTGGATGCTGACCTTCTTCGTCTCTCCCGCCGACTGGAATGCGGACTCCAAAGCTGGCTTCTTTGAACTTATCAAGTCAGCGGGGTCGACTGTTTTCTTGTACTCGTCAAGCTCGAGGACGGCCATCTGCTGGTCGGCAATTCTTGATCCCTGCTGCAGACACTCTTCGGCCCGCTGTCGATTGCGTGTGATGGTGATCACACCTTTCGGGCCTGGCATCTTCAGCTTCAGGTATACGTAACATGGACGGGCCATGAAACGCACATACGCCGGGCGGCCCAGAATTGCGTGGTAAGCGCTCTGGAAGTCCACCACCTCGAACGTCAGCTTTTCCTTGCGGAAGTTCTTGTCGGAGCCGAAAACGACGTCCAACGCGATCTAGCCGAGTGACTTGGCCTTTCGTCCAGGGACGACTCCATGGAACTGTATGCTGCTCTCGCTGAGTTTGGACATCGGAATGCCCATCCCCTTGAGAGTGTCGGCGTACATGATGTTCAAGCCACTGCCGCCGTCCATGAGGACTTTGCGCACTCGGACTCCCTCCACCACCGGGTCGACGACCAGAGCCTGTCTTCCTGGGGTGGGTACGTGTGCCGGATGATCCAACTGGTCAAAGGTGATCGCAATCTGAGACCATTTGAGGAACTTGGGGTTGGTAGGGGTGGCCATGTTCACCTCCCTGTTCACCAGCTTCAGTCGACTCTTGCTCTCTACGTCAACAAAAATCATCAGTGTTGCATGGACTGGGGGGAACGGATCCTCCTTATCCTCCTCATCCTGTTCATTGTCCTTTTCACTCGTTGCCCTTCGCCGAACCCCTGGATCAGGAGGCGACACTATCGAGTGGTATGCTTCGGATATATGGGGTTGCCCTCTTCATCCATCTTCTTATGAATCGAACATGGCTGGTCCAGGATGGGATTATTGAACTGCTTCTTCTTGGGGGTGAACTGAGCCTTCCCTTTGCCCTTGAACTTGGCATTGGTTACAGCTGCGGCTTCTGCCTGCGTAGTGGACGGAGCTTTCTGCTTCTGCTTCCGAGTGTTACTCCCATCTCCATCGGCGACTGTTTTGTGCTTGCCGCTTCGAATGCGGTCCTCTTCTTCGCCATTTGCATAGCGTGCCGCTATCTCCATCATCTTGCTCATGGAGATGTCGCCTGTTCGGCCGAACTTCAGGTACAGATCCCTGTACCGCACGCCTGCCTTGAAGGCGCAGACTGCTTGATGCTCTGTGACGTTCTCCACCGTGTGGTAGAGGGTTGTCCAACGCTGAATGAAATCACGCAGGCGCTCATTCTGCTTCTGGACGCAATGCTGGAGCTCCACGAGGCCAGCAGGGCGCTTGCACGTCCCTTCGAAGGTCCTGATGAACACTCGGGCCAGATCTGCCCGGCTGTAGATGCTTGATGGGGCCAACTGGTTCAGCCACGCTCGCGCCGAGCCGTCGAGCATCAGAGGGAGGTGCTTCATGGCGACATGGTCGTCCCCTCCTCCGATCTGGACTGCCACTCGGTAATCATCCAGCCACGTTTCTGCCTTGGACTCTCCTGTACACTTGCTGATTCCCGTCGCTAATCGGAAGTTGGGAGGGATGTCAGCCGAACGGATGGCTCGACTGAAACACTCAGGACCAGAAATGATGGTCCTTCTTCCACTCGGATTGTCAATATCATAACCATCGCGGTGGGCTCAGCCCCTGTCGACCCTCCGCTGGGCGATATGCCCTCTCGCGTCGGGCCTTGGGTCGTAACTGTCACCGACTGAACGCCGATCATCATGATGTCGGGGCCCGTAGGGCCCACTCCGCGGAGGGGTGCGTGAACGGCGACGATCTTTGGGATTTATGGAACGGCTGCCTCCCCTGTGTCGCTGATGAGAACCGGGGCTGTGAACTGACCGATGCGTATTCGCATGAACAGAACTATTGTGGATCCTGTTGTGCGACTGGGAGACCGCCGAATTTTGCTGCTGCGCCGTGTGCAACAGGGCGCGGATTTGCTCGATCCCCCTGCCAGCCTCTGAATCAGTCGGCTGAAGGGAATCGGCTATCTTGGCAGCCGCAGCCAAGTTGAGGATGGGTGTGCGGAACAACTCCACGTTGCTCCGCCGGGTGTGCCGACTGGCAGAACGGCGAGGCGGACGACGCGCGCCGGATGTTTCGCCGATCTCGTGCTTGTTCCGGCCAGCTTGACGAGGATCTTCATGGGAGTTGGCCATGTGTACTTCTGGTGCAGGCCCGCGACCCGCGAACTCGGAAGGAAACTCAGTCGGAACCGAGTCCGAGCGATGGGACGGCGGGGCAACCACAACCGACTCTAGGACCGCCACTTGTGAAGACGCGTTCTGGCGCGCCTGGGCGTGTTGCACCCAACGCTGGAGCCGCGGACGGCGGGACCGCTTGTTGCGGCGCGTGACGGCGGTGTAGGTGGACACCGGAGCCGACTGCTGGAGAAGAAGAATGCCGCGGGCACCGGCACGGAAGTGCGTAGCCCCGCGGCGGGAAAGCGCCTCGATGTCGAGAGGAGCGTCCCGAAGCCATGCCGAATCGTCGACGATGAAGGAGAGAGCGCCGAAGAGGATTTCGTGACCCATGCTCGAATCTCCACCGGACGACATGACGAAACGATGTAGTCGCAAACTCACCGGAAGTCGCTTAGACGCCTGCCCCATGGTGGGCGCCAACTGTCGTGGGTATAAGTCTGACAGTAGATGTGTACAGAAGGATGGGCAGAGCCTTAGCTACAGCGAGGTTGTATGAGTTCAGGCCCCTCTGCGGTGGAGGTAATAGCCCTACGTCTCAGTGCTCTGGGAGCTTGTTGTCGAGTGGAATATAGAATACAGTGAATTGCTAACCCCTGCACCAGTGGGGGAGGGTGGCTTATATAGAGTGTGCTGCCCTCAACAACGGTTCGGTGCACAGGGGTGGAGTAGTGGCGAATAAATGCCTACGTTACAGGTAACGTACGTCTTAAATGCTAATAAAGGCACATGGAAACGTATGACCGTTTCCCTCCACGGGGGTTACGATGCATAGAGTGGAATCTAGTCGGTTAGTTTGATATACTCCAAATGCTAGTCTATGACTGGATGGTCGAGGATCTGTTACCGACTGGATGATGGGAACTCCTTAGTTCAGTCGGAACTGACTAAGGGCCTTGTCCCTTATGAGGGGTAGTCCTTGGGTAGGACCCACAGGGCAGGCCTATGACCCTACCCTAGGACTATAACCCCATTAGCTACTTTAGAGAGACGGTCAATGACCACAAGGATAGCATTATTTCCTTTCTTGGTCTTGGGAAACCGGTAATAAAATCCATACTGACTTTATCCCATTTCCATTTAGGAATAGCTAAAGGTTGAAGGTTGCCAGCAGGCCTTTGATGTTCTGCCTTAACTCGATGACAAACGTCGCAGTTAGCAACGAACTCAGCAATATCTCTCTTCATCCTAGTCCACCAAAACCTCTGGCGTAGGTCCTGATAGATCTTAGTACTACCAGGATTAATGGTGAGAGGAGAATCATGAGCTTCCTTATGGATTAACTGCCTTAGATGTGGATTCTTAGGAACCACTAGACGATTCTCGAAGAACACAACACCTTGATCATTCATGGAGAATTCATTAGCGTTTCCGCTAATAATATTCTCCTTGATCCGTGATATACCCTTATCACGCTTCTGGCCAGCTATAATTTGATCCTTAAGAGTAAGCTTCGCCACCAGGGTAGAAAGGAATCCTAGAGGAACAATATGGAGATTTAACTTCCGAAATTCCTCATAGAGATGTGGTTGACCTCGTTGTAGCATCAAATTGTTACAATCAGACTTACCACTTAGTGCATCAGCCATAACATTGGCCTTCCCCGGGGTGTAAGTTATCCCTAAGTCGTAATCCGTGATCAACTCAACCCACCGTCTTTGCCTGAGATTCAAATCCAGCTTGGTGAAGATATATTTCATACTTTGGTGATCAGTGAATATTTTGCAATGATTACCCAGAAGGTAATATCGCCAGGTTTTAAGTGCATGGACTACAGCTGCAAGCTCAAGATCTTGTGTGGGATAATTATCCTCATGTGGATGCAACTGTCGAGATGCGTATGCAATCACATGACGATCTTGCATGAGAATGCAACCTAATCCTTGTCGCGAGGCGTCGCAGTAGATAACAAAGTCCTTAGAAAAATCTGGTGGTAGCAACACAGGTGCGGAAGTCAGGCGTCTTTTCAGTTCATGAAAACTATGCTCACATTGTGGTGTCCACTCGAACTTTTTATCTTTCTTGAGGAGTTCAGTTAGAGGCTTTGCAACCTTGGAGAAATTCTCGACAAAGCGGCGGCAATAGCTCGCTAGACCAAGAAAACTCCTAACTTGCTTAACCGATTCAAGTTGAGTCCAATCAAGGACAGCTTGAACTCTCTTGGGATTGACAGCAATACCCTTAGGAGAGATTACGTGACCTAGATAGGTCACTTCTGGTAACCAAAATTCACATTTTGAAAACTTGGCATAAAGGCGATGCTCTCGAAGTTTCATCAATACCAGCCTTAGATGCTCGGCATGTTCTTGTTCGTTCTTCGAGTAGATAAGAATATCATCGAGGTATACCATGACGAATTTATCCAAATACTCCATGAAGATAGAATTCATCAAGCGAGAGAAGGTGGCTGGGGCATTGGTTAAACCGAAGGACATGACGGTGTACTCGTATTGGCCATAACGAGTGAAAAAAGCCGTTTTTGGAATGTCCCCGTTCTTGATCTTGATTTGATGGTATCCCACCCTAAAATCCATTTTTGAGAAGACTGAGGATCCAGTGAGCTGATCATACAGGTCGTTGTTCCTGGGGAGCGGATACTTGTTCTTTATGGTGACCAGATTAACTGGTCGGTAATCTACAACCATCCGATCCGTTCCGTTTTTCTTCTTGACGAAGTGGACGGGACAATCCCAAGGAGAAGAGCTAGGATGAATGAAACCTTTATTCAAGGCCTCATCTAGTTGCTTCTTAAGTTCGGCTAGCTCTAGGAGCGCCATCTTATATGGTCTTCTGGCTATTGGAACAGTTCTCGGAACAAGATCTATCACAAACTCTACATCTCTGTCAGGTGGAATTCCTGGCAGTTCCTCTGGAAAAACATCCGGGAAGTCACGGACTACCGTAATGTCTTCAAGTTCCGGAAGAGGGTTGGCATTGAGGGAATAGAGTTGGCATTTGGCAACTCGAGTAGAGACATTGACTATCTCACCCGAGGGATGGGTAAGCTGAACATTTCTGGTATGAGTATCAATCTTCGCATAGTGAGCTGACATCCAGTCCATACCCAAGATGATATTAATATCCGAAGATTTCAGGGCTATCAATGATGCTAGAAAAACTAGCCTGTCTACTGGAATTTCATTGTCATAAGTTATCCTGGAGGTTTGCCACTTACTACCAGGGGTTTGGACAACCAATGGGATTGGCATATCACAGAAAGACATGTTATGCAACTGTGCATAACTTTCTGAAATGCAGGAATGAGAAGACCCAGTGTCAAAAAGAACAGACGTTGGGTGATGATTAACAAGAAGCGTACCCAGTATGACGTCGGGATCCTGTGCGGCTTCTTCTGCTGAAACATAGTTCACATGGCCACGTCCAGGGGTTGGCTTCACATAGTAAGCTTTGCCCGACTTGCCTTGCCCGACGGAATTTCCGGGTTGCTTGGCACCCACATTCTGAGGACACTCACGAGAATAGTGCCCTGGTTCTCCACACTTGTAACAGATCACCTGATTGGCACGTGGTGCAGCATTGCTAGCTGGACCACCATAGGTTTTTGCCGGAGGATTGGTCTGATTCGTCTGAGGTGCCACATAGGATAGCCTCGGAGTGTATCTTGGCGGCAGAGAACTGTTTGGAACCCACAGCCTGCATTTTGGAAACGCGGAACCAGATGACGAGCCAAAGTCACGGGAGTGCTTCTTTGTGGCTTCATAGTCGGTATGACCAGTCTCGGCACTGATCGCCTTGTTGACCAAGGCTTGGAAGCTTGTACATTCATGGAGGCGCAAATCATGACGAAGCTCAGGGCTCAGGCCCTTATAGAATCTTGCTTGCTTCTTGCCATCAGTAGACACCTCCTCTGTTGCATAGCGGGCGAGATTACCGAACTCGCGGCTATAGGCATCCACGGTCAAGTTTCCCTGGGTGAATGAACAGAACTCCTCTCTCTTTCTGTCCATCAGGCCCTCTGGAATATGATGCAGACGGAAGGCTGCACTAAAGTCTGCCCATGTGGATGCTGGTTCAGCAGGACGCATAGCTTCAAAGTTCTCCCACCATAGATTGGCGGGTCCTTCCAGAAAGTATGCTGCAAAGGTCACCTTGTCGGCCTCAGAAACATTCGCAGAGCGAATCTTGGGTGAGATACTGCACAGCCAATCATCAGCGTCGAGGGGATCGACGGAGTGATGGAACTTTGGAGGATTCAGCTTCACAAAGTCATTGGGGGACACCGCAGCATTCCTAGGCTGACGAGTCGTATTTTGCTCAATACGCTCTAACAGTCGGTTGGTATCCCTTTTGTTTCTCTCTGTCTCAAGCATGACTTCCGCCAGAGAGGGCGGGTGAGGCAGTTCTTCCTACGACGCTTGACTACCCTCGCCTTGCTCATGAGCAGGGGCACGGTTCAATCTGGTGAACACCATCCTGACAAGCAAACTCACAGCTTAGACCAATATCATCATCAATTCTAGCTATGGATTAAGAATGCACTAAACACATGGAATGCGGAAATGAATATCCGAATAGCATGGTAACAAGCAACTGCTATATATACACCATGGTTCATACACACCCTTACATAGTTCAGTACAACCTTAACCGAAGAACAAACTACTAAAAATATGAAACTACTCATCAGAGGCTTCCAAGCTTCCTATACATTATTTATCTATGCCTCCGGAATTCATTTCAGGACACAAGCATACCTCACAAGTCACACAGGACTGTGAAAGTAGAGCTACTACCATACTATCCTTCCACTCACGGTTCAGGTATCCTCATAGAACACCTCATAAAGATTGCCTCCATGGCCTAGAAGCTCAACCTGCGGATCAGGAAATACTCCAGCCTGAGATCCTTGGGATCCGTAAGGACACAGATGTGGCCTTGGACCCCTGACTGGTGGTAGTAGAGGTCCCCGAAGAGGGGTGACTCCTCCTATCGCAGGCCAGTCAACATGAGCCGGAAGATGGTTTCTAACAGGGTTCAGCATCTCCATATCTCCATACCCTGTCTGGACTACAGGTGCCAGCTGCGTCAAAGTCGTCCACAGACGGGCACGTGTAGCATAAAACTCCATACGGGGAGCACGAGCATCCATGTCTCTATTCTCTAGCATCTCAGAAGTGGACTGCAGCAGCGGATCCTCCATAGAGGAATCAAAGTAGACCCCGCTGAGGTATCCTTCTTCACCTGGCTGAGAGGGAGGAACATAGCAGAACTCTGAATTCTGCAACAGTGCATGTCTAGCCCTCATGATGGTCAGCATTGAATAGGCAGCATCTTGTACTGCCATGTCAACAGTGACTCCCAATCCATAAGACCAATGGATTGGCTCCTCAGCTCCAGGGTAAGCTGGGAATACCCTAACAGTGCAGAGGTACTCGCTCTGATTAAAATCCCGGTACTGCTCCTCCACTGTGTACTCTGGGTACCAGCGGTAACCGGACACTGACATCATCCTGACTAGCATGGCCGTATGACCCGGCACATCAATGCACCTAGTCAGACGAACCACCTGACGAGAAGGACGGCCATGCATCTGAAAATAGAGAGTAATGCAAAAGCATTAGAGCTCTGAATGCAAAATTGGGGAGCATAACGGCTGTAAATGCTCAAAAACAATTTTGAGACAACCCATAAAATAGAATAGCACAACCACTCAACTATCAAGTTCAATTATCTGATCATCAAACTTACTTCCTTTTCCTAGGGATAAAAGAAACCCAAAATAACTCTCGACCCGTAGTCCTATAATCTACCGATCAGAAACACGAGCCTAGAAGAAGATGAGTAACCTAGTCCTTAATCCCCGCAAAAAAGACGAGGATGACCAGAATAGAATAACTTGAGAAGAGAACAAGAGTCTTACGTTCCCTTCCAGAAACAATTCCCTTATATATAACTAAAGCAATTCTAGACTCAACTTTGACCAGTTTGGCTTAGTAATCCTATAGTCAGTCAGGCTCTGATACCAACGCTATCGGGACCCCGATCCTAAGCCATAGGAATCCAGCCAGTAACACATCGCATCTCTTTGCGGTCTCACGCACGGTTATCCCCACGGATGCAGCCTTACCTTAGCCGGGACCGTTTGCGCCTTTTGACTCGCGTATGCAATTGTGTCACTAGCAATCCAATGACAAAGAACCCGGCTCGACATGTCTAGTCATAAACCAAAGTGGCAGTTCCGCACAGGGACAAGCATACATGACCCAGCAAAGCAGGTGTCGGTCACCAGCGAATGTAGACGAGTCGTAGCAAGCTACAGGGACTCCATTACATCGCGTGACATTTCCCCAAAGGGGACAAATACAGCAGCTAAGAAGGACACATGCCGGTCAACCAATGTGTTCGGAGCAGTAGCGAACTACCATGGCTCGTTTGGATCACAAAGGGGCATTTCCCTGTAAGGAATGCTACTAAAGCCTATGGCTAGGTAATCGAACCCCATACATATCAAGTACAACACACGTACGCATGGCATACCGATATGTATAGATACATCGATGGCATCAAAACATAACCATAATCATACAAATTTTATTTAGAAGGCTCGGAAGAGCCACACACATAATATTACAAAGTAAGGGTCTCACGACCCATTATCACAAGTCATACACATAATTCTTACAAACCAGCGGAAGAGTAAAGCTGTCAGAGTACAGACAAATGGAAAGATAAAGGCACATGGCCTGACTATCTACACACCCACCCTAGAGCCAGACCGTAGTTGGGATACCAGCTACTCGTCGTCGTCGATGTCTAGACGGAACCCTCCATTAGGGTCATTAACAACATGTGCAACAAATTATTAAGCAAACGTGAGTACAGAGGTACTCAGCAAGACTTTAGGATAACTATCTACTCATGCAATATATCAATAAGGAGTTGTGGGGTTTCATTCGGAAAGCCAGCATTTGACTCGTGGCTAGACAACTTCCATTTTTAAATAATTTTGACAACATTGATTTCTCGCACACGAGTCCACTAACACCACAACAATACTCCATCGTGGAATCATTTCGTCTCCATACGGAAGTGCCGTCCATGACACTCACGCTTATCTTGAAAATTTTATGAGTAGCCATTAAAGTTATCTATGAACAACATATGTCTCCAAGTAGTCCATATCCACGGACGCGGCTATTCGAATAGATCAGAACCCTGCAGGGGTGTACTTCTTCACACACGCTCTCGCCACTTATCGCCATGTGCACGTCATGCACCTCGGCAACCCAGCAACGCCCAGCGAGGGAGTCGGCCACGACTGTTAACCACGCTGATACTTAGTCCAGGTCTATCGCCTATCTCAGGGTAACCCGCATGGAAGTCCGGCCGAGGTTTCCGCCACGGCCCCAAACGATGTACGCAGGGTTCCCAAGCCCACCATCCGGGTGCCACTTGGTACACCGTGCCACTGCCTACCGCATCACAGCCCACCTCTCAGGTCAGCGCTATGCACGGCCTCCAGCATGACTATAAACACCAGAAACTACTTGCAACTCCTGGACCGAGTACTAAGCGATTAATAAGTCGAGAGGGTCAATTAAGTATCCCAACGTGTGGTAGTATCTAGTCTTGGATTACATACACGGAACTCAGTTCCTAAGGACGGTTCCAATGAAACAACCTGCCATGTACTCCTACATAGCCTTTCACTGGTACCTTTACCAAAGGTTCAACACACAACCTTTACTTACTGAACACATTCTCACAATTCTGTTCATCACCCAGATGACAGACCATACACAACTCTAAGCATAGCATGCATAGCAAGATAAGGCACATCATGGCTCAAGCATCTACCAGGTATGCTAGGTTGCAAGGTTCAGCTATTTAGTGTGACAAGGACAGGTCATGCAGAGGAAGTGGGTTCAACTAACGTGGCAAAAGCATTTGAAGCATTTGATCCTAATGCAATAACTAAGTGCAGGAGCTGGAACATGGGAATTATCGGGATGATCAAAATGGTTGCTTGCCTTGTTGCTCAGCAGAGGGACAATATTCGTCAGTCGGATATTCGGTGGAATCCGGAGGAGCGGAGCCTACCGATAGAAATGACATCAATCAATATCAATCATATGCAACAAAATGATGCATGAGCCTTGCATGAAGATGCAAGGTGGTATGCTATTATAGCTACCATTCATTAAGTTGAAGTTGATTTGATTCGGGATTCAAATTATTACTTCGAACGAGGTATTTTCAAATACCCTTTTAATTGATTCGACCTCATGCTTAGATCATCTTGCTTTAGCATGCAT
The DNA here is from genome assembly GCF_904849725.1 of Hordeum vulgare subsp. vulgare. Lineage (NCBI taxonomy): Eukaryota > Viridiplantae > Streptophyta > Magnoliopsida > Poales > Poaceae > Hordeum > Hordeum vulgare. Next base: position 311,946,995 of record NC_058520.1, read on the forward strand.
GGAAATGGTATGATGGGTTGCTGGTTGTTATTAAACATTGTTTGATCATAGTATTTGAAATGGAATTCAAATGCATTTCAAATTCCAAATTTATATCACTTAATATGGTTATACTACTCATTATTAATCTGTTTGGTGATGTTAACCTTTTCAAACATGTTTGAAAATATCAAAATCAGATTCCTTGGATTTTTCTGATACTTTTTCGTATATAAATTATTTCCATTGGAGTTACAGATTATTTTCTATGATTTTTAGAAGTTTTGGGCATTTTCCGGAATTCTTTTATAACAGAAAAAGTTATTTATTGCGTCAGGCCCACGTCCGCATGGCGTGAGCCGTCGGCCGACCTCGTTGGGTCAAACCTGACAGGTGGGACCCACTGGTCAGCCTCACAGGGTTAATCCCGCGCTGACCAGCCCCTAATTGTGTTTGACTTGCGTCTAGGGCCCACTGTCAGCGACTGCTTAATGTTTAAAACGGTGGATTAGCGAGGCCACGTCACATCCTGCCGGAAACTGACCGGCGGCGACCAGATCCGCGGCGGATCTTTGCCGGAGAGTCGCCGGAGATAGTTGTGGTGCTCGGGAACGAGGGCCGAGAGCACTGGGAGGATCCCCAGGCTCGGCCTCATCCAATACGGGCCTTAGGGCTGACTGGGGAGGACCGGAGGTCACCGGCGACGAGCTGAGGCGACGGTCGGAGCTCGGGCTCGTCGGTCTAGTGGCTAGGGTGCACGAAACTGAGGGGAAGAAGAGGGAAAATGAGCGCAAGCTCACGGTGAAGGCAGTGGAAAGCTCGAACGGCTCAAGGAGGCGCTGTGGGCGACGAATCCAACGAAGCTTGCCGGCGGCCTTAGGTTGAAGACGACGGCAATATGGCGCAGCAGGGCTCGGGGAGGTCAGAACCTTCGGCATAAGCGGCTAGCTTGACGTGGCGGAGAGGTTGGAGCGCTCGGAAGAAAGAACCGGTGGCTAGATGGCTCAGGCAGCTCGAGCTTTTGCTTTGTCCATGGCGGCAGAGGAAGAAGAAGAAGAAACAGAGATGAGGGATAGGAATGGAGCTCGGGGGAGGATAAAGACGCGTGCGGGGGTCTCATTCCCGGCGTCGCGCTGGCCTGGGGGCACGAGAGCATGCCACGGCGAAGCAGGAGGTGGAGGAGCCGCCGTGGGCGTTCACTCCTCTGCCAGAAGACAGGAGGAAGAAGACGCCCCTGCCCCTGGTGGGCCGGGCCTCACAGGTGAGCGACAGGTAATCCTTTCCTATTTTTTTCTATTTTGCTTTCTGGTTTGCTAACTAATTCGATTTGCTATTTATTTTAGCTCCAAAATAGTTTATGAAAATATTTTGAACACACCAGAATATTAGTTGGAATATATACAACCATTCCTGAAGTTTTAAACATTTTTTAAAACTTAAAAGTTTTTGAATTCAAATTTAAACTTGAATTCAGTGGGTTTTTGCATTTAACAAAATTCCAAATCTGTTTTAAAAATAGTTTTTTCCCTGATTATTTGTTTTCATGAATTATCAGAAAAGTTGAACTTTTCTTGAGGCCATTTTGGGTTCATTGATTTTGACAAGTTTTTGAATTTCCTTTAAATTTAGAAGTGGCTAGGGTTTTTGGGTTTTGCTTCACCACTTGCTTTGATCTTGTTGCAATTTTCTTGGATGCAATGCAAAGAATATATGAGCACAATGCTAAACTTTGGTTAGGGTTCCAGGGATGTGACACACGCGATAGTCACCTGAATTTTAATACGTTCCTAGAGAAAGCTAAGTTGAAAGATGATGGAAGCAACTTTGTAGACTGGGCTCATAATCTTAAGTTGCTCCTGCAAGCTGGGAAGAAGTATTATGTCCTTAATGCTGCGCTAGGATATGAATCACCCGCTACGGCTGACCAAGATGTTAAGAACGCTTGGTTAACACGTAAGGAGGACTACTCACTAGATCAATGTGCATTCTTGTATGGCTTAGAGACGGGACTTCAACGTCGCTTTGAGCGTCATGGAGCATATGAGATGTTCCAGGAGTTGAAGTTTATCTTTCAGAAGAACGCCCGGATTGAGAGGTATGAGACCTCCGATAAATTCTATGCTTGCAAGATGGAGGAGAATTCGTCTGTCAGTGAACATGTGCTCAAAATGTCTGGGTACGCAAACCGTCTAGCTGAGCTGGGGATTGAACTCCCGCAAGAAGCTATCACTGACAGAATTCTTCAATCACTGCCGCCAAGCTATAAGGGCTTTGTGTTGAACTACAACATGCAAGGGATGAACAAGTCACCCGGCGAGTTGTTCGCGATGCTGAAAGTCGCAGAGTCGGAACTCCGTAAAGAGCTTCAAGTGTTGATGGTGAATAAGACCACTAGTTTCAAGAGAAACGGCAAAGGGAAGAAGGTTAATTCAAAGAAGAGCGGCAAGCCTGTTGCCAATCCGATGAAGAAACCCAAAGCTGGACCTAAGCCTGAAACGGAGTGCTATTATTGCAAGGGTATGGGTCACTGGAAGCGCAACTACCCCAAGTATCTGGCTGATAAGAAGGCGACCAAAAAAATCAGGTATATTTGATATACATGTTATTGATGTGTACTTAACCAGCTCTCGTAGTAGTGCCTGGGTATTCGATACCGGTTCTGTTGCTCATATTTGCAACTCGAAACAGGAACTACGGAATAAGCGAAGGCTGGCCATGGATGAAGTGACGATGCGCGTGGGAAATGGTTCCAAGGTTGATGCAATTGCCGTCGGCACAGTTTCACTTCAGTTACCATCAGGATTAATTATCAACTTAAATAATTGTTATTTAGTGTATGCGTTAAGCATGAACATTATATCTGGATCTTGTTTATTGCAAGACGGTTACTCGTTTAAGTCAGAGAATAATGGTTGTTCTATTTCTATGAGTAATATCTTTTATGGTCATGCACCCAATGTGAGAGGATTGTTCATATTGAATCTTGATAGTGATAATACACATATACATAACATTGAGACCAAAAGAGTTAGAGTTAACAATGATAGCGCCATGTTTTTATGGCACTGCCGCTTAGGTCATATTAGTGTAAAGCGCATGAAGAAACTCCATACCGATGGACTTTTGGAGTCACTTGACTTTGATTCACTTGACACGTGTGAACCATGCCTCATGGGCAAGATGACTAAAACTCCATTCTCCGGAACAATGGAGCGTGCAAGTGACTTGTTGGAAATCATACATACCGATGTGTGTGGTCCGATGAGCGTGGAGGCACGCGGCGGATATCGTTATTTTCTCACCTTCACTCACGATTTGAGTAGATATGGTTATGTCTACTTGATGAAGCACAAGTCTGAAACATTTGAAAAGTTCAAGCAATTTCAGAGTGAAGTTGAAAATTATCGTAACAAGAAGATCAAGTTCCTACGGTCTGATCATGGGGGTGAATATCTGAGTTTCGAGTTTGGTGCTCACTTGAGACAATGTGGAATTGTTTCACAGTTGACACCGCCTGGAACACCACAGTGTAATGGTGTGTCCGAACATCATAATCATACTTTATTAGAGATGGTGCGATCTATGATGTCTCTTACCGATTTGTCGTTATCGTTTTGGGGTTATGCATTAGAAACAACTGCATTCACTTTAAATAGGGCACCATCAAAATCCGTTGAGACGACACCATATGAACTGTGGTATGGCAAAAGACCAAAGTTGTCGTTTCTTAAAGTTTGGGGATGTGATGCTTATGTCAAAAAGCTTCAGCCTGAAAAGCTGGAACCCAAAGCGAAAAAGTGCATCTTCATAGGTTACCCAAAAGAGACAGTTGGGTATACCTTCTATCTCAAATCCGAGGGAAAAGTGTTTGTTGCTAAGAACGGAGCTTTTCTCGAGAAGGAGTTTCTCCCGAGAGAATTGAGTGGGAGGAAGATAGAACTTGATGAGGTTGTCAAACCTCTCATCCCTCTGGATGGTGGCGCAGGGCAAGGGGAAACCCCTGTCGTTTCGACGCCGGTTGAGGAGGAAGTTAATGACGATGATCATGAAACTCCAGATCAAGTTCATGTTGGACCTCGTAGGTCGACGAGACCGCGTACTACTCCTGGGTGGTACGGTAATCCTGTCTTATCAATTATGTTGTTAGACAACAATGAGCCTGCGAATTATGAAGAAGCAATGGTGGGCCCGGATTCCAACAAATGGTTGGAGGCCATGAAGTCCGAGATAGGATCCATGCATGAAAACAAAGTGTGGACTTTGGAAGTACTACCTGAGGGCCGCGAGGCTCTTGAGAACAAATGGATCTTTAAGAAGAAGACTGACGCTAACGGTAATGTGACCGTTTACAAAGCTCGACTTGTGCCAAAGGGTTTATCACAAGTTCAGGGAGTTGACTACGATGAGACGTTCTCACCCATAGCGATGCTTAAGTCCGTCAGAATCATGTTAGCAATAGCTGCATTTTTCGATTATGAAATCTGGCAGATGGATGTCAAAACGGCGTTCCTCAACGGTTTCCTTAAGGAAGAGTTGTATATGATGCAACCCGAAGGTTTTGTCGATCCTAAAAATGCTAACAAAGTGTGCAAGCTCCAGCGATCCATTTATGGACTGGTGCAAACATCTCGGATTTGGAATAAATGCTTTGATGAGGTGATCAAAGCATTTGGGTTTATACAAGTGGTTGGAGAATCTTGTATTTACAAGAAAGTGAGTGGGAGCTCTGTGGCGTTTCTAATATTATATGTGGATGACATATTGCTGATTGGAAACAACGTGGAGTTTTTGGAGAGCATAAAGGATTACTTGAATAAAAGTTTCTGTATGAAGGACCTAGGAGAAGCTGCTTACATTCTAGGCATTAAGATCTATAGGGATAGATCGAAACGCCTGATAGGACTTTCACAAAGTACATACCTTGATAAAGTTTTGAAGAGGTTCAAAATGGAACAGTCCAAGAAGGGGTTCTTGTTAGTTTTACAAGGTACGAGAATGAGTAAGACTCAGTGCCCAGCAACTGATAAAGACAGAGAGCATATGAGAACCGTCTCGTATGCTTCAGCCATAGGTTCTATCATGTATGCAATGTTGTGCACAAGATCGGACGTTAGCCTGGCCATAAGTATGGCAGGCAGGTTCCAGAGTAACCCAGGAGTGGATCACTGGATGGCGGTCAAGAATATCCTGAAGTACCTGAAAAGGACTAAGGAGATGTTTCTCGTGTATGAAGGTGACGAGGAGCTCGCCATAAAAGGTTACGTCGATGCAAGCTTTGACACAGATCCGTACGACTCTAAGTCACAGACCGGATACGTATTTATTCTTAATGGGGGTGCAGTAAGCTGGTGTAGTTCCAAGCAAAGCGTCGTAGCTGATTCTACATGTGAAGCGGAGTACATGGCTGCCTCGGAGGCGGCTAAGGAGGGTGTCTGGATGAAGCAGTTCATGATGGATCTTGGAGTGGTGCCAAGCGCACTGAATCCAATAACCTTGTTTTGTGACAACACGGGTGCCATTGCCTTAGCAAAGGAACCACGATTTCACAAGACCAGACACATCAAACGACGCTTCAACCTCATCCGCGACTACGTCGAAGGCGAGGACGTAAATATATGCAAAGTGCACACGGATCTGAATGTAGCATACCCGCTGACTAAACCTCTTCCACGGGCAAAGCATGATCAACACCAGAACTGTATGGGTGTTAGATTTATTACAATGTAATTCGCATGGTGATGTGAGGGCTAGATTACTGACTCTAGTGCAAGTGGGAGACCGTTGGAATTATGCCCTAGAGGCAATGATAAATAAGTTATTATTATAATTCCTGTATCAAGATAATCGTTTATTATCCATGCTATAATTGTATTGAATGAAGACTTAGATACATGTGTGGATACATAGACAAAACAATGTCCCTAGAAAGCCTCTAGTTGGCTAGCCAGTTGATCAAGGATAGTCAGGGTCTTCTGACTATGTACAAGGTGTTGTTGCTTGATAACTGGATCACGTCATTGGGAGAATCATGTGACGGACTAGACCCAAACTAATAGACGTAGCATGTTGATCGTGTCATTTTGTTGCTACTGTTTTCTGCGTGTCAAGTATTTATTCCTATGACCATGAGATCATATAACTCACTGACACCGGAGGAATGCTTTGTGTGTATCAAACGTCGCAACGTAACTGGGTGACTATAAAGATGCTCTACAGGTATCTCCAAAGGTGTTCGTTGAGTTAGTATGGATCAAGACTGGGATTTGTCACTCCGTGTGACGGAGAGGTATCTCGGGGCCCACTCGGTAATACAACATCACACACAAACCTTGCAAGCAAGGTCACTTAGTGTAAGTTGCGGGATCTTGTATTACGGAACGAGTAAAGAGACTTGTCGGTAAACGAGATTGAAATAGGTATGCGGATACTAACGATCGAATCTCGGGCAACTAACATACTGAAGGACAAAGGGAATGACATACGGGATTATATGAATCCTTGGAACTGAGATTCAAACGATAAGATCTTCGTAGAATATATAGGATCCAATATGGGCATCCAGGTCCCGCTATTGGATATTGACCGAGGAGTCCCTCGGGTCATTTCTACATAGTTCTCGAACCCGCAGGGTCTGCACACTTAAGGTTCGACGTTGTTTTATGCGTATTTGAGTTATATGGTTGGTTACCGAATGTTGTACGGAGTCCCAGATAAGATCACGGACGTCACGAGGGTTTCCGAAATGGTCCGGAGACGAAGATTGATATATAGGATGACCTCATTTGATTACCGGAAGGTTTTCGGAATTACCGCGAATGTATCGGGAATGACGAATGGGTTCCGGATGTTCACCGGGGGGGCAGCCCACCCCGGGGAAGCCCATAGGCCTTAGGGGTGCCGCACCAGACCTTAGTGGGCTGGTGGGCAAGTCGAAGAAGGCCCCTGCGCAGGAATAAAAGAAATCAAAGAGAAAAGAAGAAAAAAGGGGAAGTGGGAAGGAAGGGAAGGACTCCACCTTCCAATCCTAGTTGGACTAGGATTGGAGGAGGAATCCCGTTGACCCCCTTGGGGCTCCTTGAGCCTCAAGGCAGGGCCCCTCCCCTCCCACCTATATATACGGAGGTTTTGCGGCTGATTTGAGACAACTTTTCCACGGCAGCCCGACCACATACCTCCATGGTTTTTCCTCTAGATCGCGTTTCTACGGAGCTCGGGCGGAGCCCTGCTGAGATTAGATCACCACCAACCTCCGGAGCGCCGTCACGCTGCTGGAGAACTCATCTACCTCTGTGTCTCTCTTGCTGGATCAAGAAGGCCGAGATCATCATCGAGCTGTACGTGTGCTAAACGCGGAGGTGTCGTCCGTTCGGCACTAGATCGGAGCGGATCGTGGGACGGATTGCGGGACGGTTTGGGGGACGGTTTGCGGGGTGGATCGAGGGACGTGAGGACATTCCACTACATCAACCACATTTATTAACGCTTGTGTTATGCGATCTACAAGGGTACGTAGATCTGAAATCCCCCTCGTAGATGGACATCACCATGATAGGTCTTCGTGCGCGTAGGAAAATTTTTGTTTCCCATGCGACGTTCCCCAACAATAGCATGTGCGAGAAAGTTGAGAGCGTTACGGCAAAAACTGGATGCACTTCGTGTACACAACGGACAATCTCTTTCAAAGTATCAGGGTTTCATACGGAAACTCGTCTGTTACAAAGGGATTTCATTTTTTTGAACTTATTTGAACTCCATAGTTTTTCTGTGTTCAAAATGCACCATTCAAAGCCACATCATTAATTTACAACCCTTTCTGACTTCATTTGTTATTTTTCATGCATTTACTCATTATTTTGAGCTATAAGAACATGATATTGCAAATCATTTGAAATGAACTCTGAAAAGGTTCCAAGTTGGCACGGTATCATTATTTCACCCACATAGCATGTGCGAGAAAGTTGAGAGGGTTACGGCAAAAACTGGATGCACTTCGTGTACAAAATGGACAATCTCTTTCGAAGTATCAGGGTTTCATACGGAAACTCGTCTGTTACAAAGAAATTTCATTTTTTTGAACTTATTTGAACTCCATAGTTTTTCTGTGTTCAAAATGCACCATTCAAAGCCACATCATCAATTTACAACCCTTTCTGACTTCATTTGCTATTTTTCATGCATTTACTGATTATTTTGAGCTATAAGACTATGAAATTGAAAAGCATTTGAAATGAACTCTGAAAAGGTTCCATGTTGGCAGGGTATCATCATTTCACCCACATAGCATGTGCGAGAAAGTTGAGAGGGTTATGGCAAAAACTGGATGCACTTCGTGTACAAAACGGACAATCTCTTTCGAAGTATCACGGTTCCATACGGAAACTCGTCTGTTACAAAGGGAGTTCATTTTTTTGAACTTATTTCAAATCCATAGTTTTTCTGTGTTCAAAATGCACCATTCAGAGCCACACCATCAATTTACAACCATTTCTGACTTCATTTGTTATTTTTCATGCATTTACTGATTATTTTGAGCTATAAGACCATGAAATTGAAAAGCATTTGAAATGAACTCTGAAAAGGTTCCAAGTTGGCATGCTATCATCATTTCACCCACATAGCATGTGCGAGAAAGTTGAGAGGGTTACAGCAAAAACTGGATGCACTTCGTGTACAAAACGGACAATCTCTTTCGAAGTATCAGGGTTTCATACGGAAACTCGTCTCTGACAAAGGGATTTCATTTTTTGAACTTATTTGAAGTCCATAGTTTTTCTGTGTTCAAAATGCACCATTCAAAGCCACATCATCAATTTACAACCCTTTCTGACTTCATTTGTTATTTTTCATGCATTTACTGATTATTTTGAGCTATAAGACCATGTAATTGAAAAGCATTTGAAATGAACTCTGAAAAGGTTCCAAGTTGGCATGGTATCATCATTTCACCCACATAGCACATGCGAGAAAGTTGAGAGGGTTACGGCAAAAACAGGATGCACTTTGTGTACAAAATGGACAATCTCTTTCGATGTATCAGGGTTTCATACGGAAACTCGTCTGTTACAAAGGGATTTCATTTTTTTGAACTTATTTGAACTCTATAGTTTTTGTGTTCAAAATGCACCATTCAAAGCCACATCATCAATTTACAACCATTTCTGACTTCATTTGTTATTTTTCATGCATTTACTGATTATTTTGAGCTATAAGACCATGAAATTAAAAAGCATTTGAAATGAACACTGAAAAGGTTCCAAGTTGGCATGTTATCATCATTCCACCCACATAGCATGTGCGAGAAAGTTGAGAGGGTTACGGCAAAAACTGGATGCACTTCGTGTACAAAACGGACAATCTCTTTCGAAGTATCAGGGTTTCATACGGAAACTCGTCTGTTACAAAGGGATTTTTTTTTAACTTATTTGAACTCCATAGTTTTTCTGTGTTCAAAATGCATCATTCAAAGCCACATCATCAATTTACAACCCTTTCTGACTTCATTTGTTATTCTTCATGCACTTACTGATTATTTTGAGCTATAAGACCATGAAATTGAAAAGCATTTGAAATGAACTCTGAAAAGGTTCCAAGTTGGGAGTGGTGACAATTTTAACACAATACATGATATGCATTACACGATGATGGCCTTGAACATAACACACACACTGCCACTTAATTGTCTTGCTTAGACCAAATAGAAACTAAACTAGCCACAATGTTGATGCCAAGAACAAAGAGAAAACCCATTGTTTCCATGAGCTCATTCCTTTTCTTCAACTTCAATTGCATTTTATTGTTTTCATTGTTCAGATCCATAACCTTCTTCTCCATCCTACTAGCTTTGATCCAACTACGTTCAAGGCCACCATGGAGCTCCTCAAAAGCTTGCCCCACTAGCTCAGTGGGAGGGGTCAATCCAAACAACCCAATCACACTCATCACGAAGCTGTTAAATAAGAGTTCACATAATTAGGTGAAATTCATAACTTTGCAATAAATCGATGAAAACACAGTACCAAATGATGTTTTGAGGAATTACATCGAGTGGACAACCCAAAAACCTTCTTCCCGTGCTTGCTCCACCCCAAGAAACACGGCGAGCAGGAATTAGCCCATGCCCCGGGCAACGGTGATTCGAGCGCTCCTCAAGGCCGTAGAAACTTGGATTGGGAATGAAAATACCGGATTGGACCTGCACAGTCCCGCAGCCATCCACCTACGAGCCAGAAAAGCGCATATTACGACCCATCCCGCGAAACCCTAGATGAGAAATCCCCAAATCCAATGTCAACCGAAAATCCAAATCGACTTACCTCACTGTCTGCGGAGGAGCTTGCACACGACATTGCGGACGTACACATGGACGTGCCCCAGTCGTGAAAATGGGGACGAGGCGTGCGGACCGCTAAATCTAGACAAATCTCAGGAAAAATGGAGCTCCGAGGTTGAGCTTCTAGAGGAGAAAGCTTAACTAGTGTGGCTCGGGCATTTCATCGAACACCTCATGTGCATAGGAAGTGAGCTAGAGCACCCAAATGCCCTCCCCTCGCCGGCCAGAAAAAACAGAGTGCTCTGCCACGGTGATGGGTATATATAGCCAAATTATTTGTCCCGGTTCGTGGCATAAACCGGGGCTAAAGCCCCCCTTCTAAACCGGTTCAAGGCACGAACCAGTACCAATGGATGTGGGCCAGGAGCGCGGCCCATTGGTCCCGGTTCGTGCCTAGAACCGGGACAAATGGGTCCAGACGAACCGGGACCAATGCCCACGAGGCCCCGGCCAGCCCCCTGGGGTCATGAACTGGGACTAATGCCCCCCATGGATCCCAGTTCGTGAAGAACCGGAACTAATGGGCTGGCCAGGCCCAAACCAAAGCCCTGTTTTCTACTAGTGAGGAGTTGTCTTAATTTATTGTATGAGATGCAACGCCATGTGTTTACTACTTTTACTTCATTGCTAATAGTTAGTTGTAGTAGTAGTAGTAGTAGTAGTAGTAGTAGTAGTAGTAGTTGGCATGACGACTTCACGGAGACACGATGATGGAGATCATGGTGTCATGCCGGTGTGGATGATGATCATGCGATGCCCGAAGATGGAGATCGAAGGAGCAAAGATGATAATGGCCATATCATGTCACTATATGATTGCATGTGATGTTTATCATTTTTTTATATTATTGCTTAGAACGACGGTAGCATAATAAGATGATCCCTCATAAAATTTTGAAAACGTATTCCCCTAAGTATGCACCATTGCGGAGGATCGTTGTCTCGAAGCACCACGTGATGATCGGGTGTGATAGATTCTAACGTTCACATACAACGGGTGTAAGCCAGATTTACACACGCGAAGCACTTAGGTTGACTCGACGAGCTTAGCATGTACAAACATGGCCTCGAATACGAGAGACCGAAAGGTCGAACATGAGTCGTATGGTTGAATACGATTAGCATGAAGTTGCTCACATCGACGACTAGTCCGTCTCACGTGATGATCGGACACGGGTTAGTCGACATGGATCATGTATCACTTAGATGACTAGAGGGATGTCAATTTAAGTGGGAGTTCATACTTAATTTGATTTGATGAACATAATTATCATGAACTTAGTTTAAAAGTTTTCTTTACAAATATTGTAGATCCAATGGCCAACGCACCGGTCAACCTCAATTTCAACGCGTTCCTAGAGAAAAACAAGTTGAAATATGATTGTAGAAACTATGCGGACTGGGTCCGCAACTTGAAGCTCATCCTCATTGCATCCAAGAAGGCTTATGTCCTTGATGATCCGCTAGGTGAACCCCCTGTTCCCGCGGCAGCCCAAGATGTTCAGAACGTCTGGCAAGCGCAGAGTGATGACTACTCTCTGGTTAGGTGTGGCATGCTATATAGTTTAGAACCGGGGCTCCAAAGACGCGAGGAGCTGAAGCTAGTTTTTCAAGCTCATGCCCAGGTCGAGAGATATGAAGTCTCCGGTAAGTTCTTTAGCTGCAAGATGGAGGAGAACAGTTCTGTTAGTGAGCATATTCTCAGAATGGCTGGGTTGCACGGTCGTCTGACTCAGCTTGGAGTCAAACTTCCGGATAACGTTGTAATTGGCAGAATCCTCCAGTCTCTCCCACCAATCTACAAGGGTTTTGTGCTGAACTACAACATGCAAGGGATGGAGAAGACCATCCCCGAGTTGTACTCAATGCTGAAATCTATAGAAGTAGAAGTCAAGAAAGAGCATCAAGTGTTGATGGTCAATAAGACCACCAGTTTCAAGAAAGGCAAGGGTAAGAAGAACTTAAAGAAAGATGGCAAAGCCGTTGCCGCGCCCGGTAAGCCAGATGCCGGGAAGAAGAAAAGGAATGGACCCAAGCCTGAGACTGAGTGCTTCTATTGCAAGGGAAAAGGTCACTGGAAGCAGAACTGCCCCAAGTACTTAGCGGATAAGAAGGTCGGCAACGTTAAAGGTATATATGATATACATGTTATTTATGTGTACCTTACCAGCGCTCGTACTAGCTCCTAGGTATTTGATACCGGTGTTGTTGCTCACATTTGCAACTCAAAGCAGGAACTGCGAAATAAACGGAGGCTGGCCAAGGACGAGGTGACGATGCGCGTCGGGAATGGCTCCAAGGCTTATGTGATCGCCGTCGGCATGCTGCCTCTACATCTACCTTCGGGATTACTTTTAAACCTTAATAATTGTTATTTAGTTCCAGCTTTGAGCATGAACATTGTATCAGGGTCTTGCTTAATGTGAGCCGACTACTCATTTAAGTCAGAGAATAATGGTTGTTCTATTTATATGAGTGATATGTTTTATGGTCATGCTCCGCTGGTGAATGGTTTATTCTTGATGAATCTCGATCGTGATGTTACACATATTCATAGTGTGAATACCAAAAGATGTAAAGTTGATAATGATAGTCCTACATACTTGTGGCACTGCCGCCTTGGTCATATCGGTGTTAAGCGCATGAATAAACTCCATACTGATGGACTGTTAGAGTCTCTTGACTTTGAATCATTTGACACATGCGAGCCGTGCCTCATGGGCAAGATGACTAAGACTCCATTCTCAGGAATAATGGAGAGAGAAACCGACTTATTGGAAATAATACATACTGATGTGTGTGGTCCAATGAGCGTTGAAGCTCGCGGTGGCTATCGTTATGTTCGCACTCTCACCGATGATTTGAGTAGGCATGGGTATATCTACTTGATGAAGCACAAATCTGAAACGTTTGAAAACTTCAAGGAATTTCAGAGTGAGGTTGAGAATCAACGTGACAGGAAAATAAAGTGTCTACGATCTGATCGTGGAGGAGAATATATGAGTCACGAGTTTGGCACACACCTAAGGAAATGTGGAATTGTTTCACAACTGACACCGCCTAGCACACCGCAATGTAACGGAGTGTCTGAACGTCGTAATCGCACTTTATTACATATGGTACGATCTATGATGTCTCTTACCGACTTACCGCTATCATTTTGGGGATACGCAATGGAAACTGCAGCATTCATTTTAAATAGGGCACCGGCTAAATCCGTTGAGACGACACCGTATGAATTATGGTTTCGCAAGAAACCTAAGCTGTCGTTTCTAAAAGTTTGGGGCTGCGATGCTTATGTGAAGAAACTTCAACCAGAGAAGCTCGAACCCAAAGCGAAGAAATGCGTATTCATAGGATACCCTAAGTAAACTATTGGGTATACCTTCTATCTTAGATCCGAAGGTAAAACCTTTGTTGCCAAGAACGGATCCTTTCTAGAGAAAGAGTTTCTCTCGAAAGAAGTAAGTGGGAGGAAAATAGAACTTGATGAGGTAATTGTACCCCCTCTCGAACCGGAGTAGCGTAGCACGGGAAAATGTTCCTGTGGCGCCTACACCAACTGATGAAGAAGTTAATGATAATGATCATGAAGTTTTGGGTCAAGTTGCTACTGAACCACGAAGGTCCACAAGGGTACGTTGCGCACCAGAGTGGTACGACAACCCTGTGATGGAAATCATGTTCTTAGACAACGGTGAACCTTCAAACTATGAAGAAGCAATGGTGGGCCCGGATTCCAACAAATGGCTTGAGGCCATGAAATACGAGATAGGATCCATGTATGAGAACAAAGTATGGACTTTGGTGGACTTGCCCGATGATCAGCGAGCCATAGAAAATAAATGGATCTTCAAGAAGAAGACTGACGCAAACGGTAATGTGACCGTTTATAAAGCTCGACTTGCCACAAAGGGTTTTCAACAAATTCAAGGAGTTGACTACGATGAGACTTTCTCTCCCGTAGTGAAGCTGAAGTCAGCCCAAATCATGTTAGCAATTGCCGCTTTTCATGATTACGAAATTTGGCAAATGGACGTCAAAACAGTGTTCCTTAACGGGTATCTTAAGGAAGAGTTGTATATGATGCAACCAGAAGGTTTTGTCGATCTTAAGAGTGCAAACAAGGTATGCAAGCTCCAGCGCTCCATCTATGGGCTGGTGCAAGCATCTCGGAGTTGGAACATTCGCTTTAATGAGGTGATTAAAGCGTTTGGGTTCATACAGGTTTATGGAGAAGCCTGTCTGTACAAGAAAGTGAGTGGGAGCTCTATAGCTTTTCTCATACTATATGTGGATGACATATTATTGATGGGAAATAATATAGAGTTATTGGAGAGCATAAAGGCCTACTTGAACAAGAGTTTTTCAATGAAGGACCTTGGAGAAGCTGCATACATATTAGGCATCAAGATCTATAGAGATAGATCGAGACGCCTCATAGGTCTTTCACAAAGTACATACCTTGACAAGATATTGAAGAAGTTCAATATGGAAAACTCGAAGAAGGGGTTCTTGCCAGTTTTGCAAGGTAAGAGATTGAGTAAGACTCAGTCACCGACCACGGCAGCAGATAGAGAGAAGATGAGTATTGTCCCCTACGCATCAGTCGTGGGCTCTCTAATGTATGCCATGTTGTGTACCAGACCTTATATAAACCTTGCCATAAGTTTGGTAGGGAGGTACCAAAGTGATCCCGGTATGGAACACTGGACAGCGGTCAAGAATATCCTTAAGTATCTGAAAAGGACTAAGGAGATGTGTCTCGTTTATGGAGGTGACGAAGAGCTCGCCGTAAAGGGTTACGCCGATGCTAGCTTCAACACAGATACGGATGACTCTAAGTCACAAACCGGATACGTGTATGTTTTGAATGGCGGGGCAGTGAGCTGGTGCAGCAACAAGCAAGACGTCATGGCAGCATCTACATGTGAAGCGGAGTACATAGCTGCTTCGGAAGCGGCTCATGAAGGGATCTGGATGAAGGAGTTCATCACCACCTTGGAGTGGTTCCAAGCGCGTCAGGTTCGATGACACTCTTCTGTGTAACACTGGAGCCATTGCCATAGCCAAGGAGCCCAGATTTCACCGAAAGACCAAGCACATCCAGCGCCGCTACAATTCCATCCAGGACCAGGTCCAGAGAGGAGTCATAGAAATTTTTAAAGTACACACGGATCTGAATATTGCAGACCCGTTGACTAAACCTCTTCCACGAGAAAAACATGATCAACACCACAATGCTATGGGTGTTCGATTCATCACAATGTAACAAGATTATTGACTCTAGTGCAAGTGGGAGACTGTTGGAAATATGCCCTAGAGGCAATAATAAAATGGTTATTATCATATTTCCTTGTTCATGATAATCGTCTATTGTTCATGCTATAATTGTATTAACAGGAAACAGTAATACATGTGTGAATAAATAGATCACAATGTGTCCCTAGCAAGCCTCTAGTTGGCTATCTCGTTGATCAATAGATGATCATGGTTTCCTGATCATGGACATTGGATGTCATTGATAACGGGATCACATCATTACGAGAATGATGTGATGGACAAGACTCAATCCTGAGCATAGCACTAGATCGTGTTGTTCATATGCTAAAGCTTTTCTAATGGCAAGTGTCTTTTCCTTGGACCATGAGATTGTGCAACTCCCGGACACCGTAGGAGTACTTTGGCTGTATCAAACATCACAACATAACTAGGTGACTATAAAGGTGCACTACGGGTATCTCCGAAAGTATTTGTTGGGTTGGCACGAATCGAGATCGGGATTTGTCACTCCGTGTGACGGAGAGGTATCTCTGGGCCCACTTGGTAGAACATCATCATAATGAGCTCAATGTGACAAAGGAGTTAGTCATGGGATGACGTGCTAGGAACGAGTAAATAGACTTACCGGTAATGAGATTGAACAAGGTATAGGTATACCGACGAACGAATCTTTGGCAAGTTCTATACCGATAGACAAAGGGAATTGTATACGGGATTGATTGAATCCTTGACCTCGTGGTTCATCCGATGAGATCATCGTGGAACATGTGGGAGCCACCATGGGTATCGAGACCCCGTTGATGGTTATTGGCCGGAGAGGTGTCTCGGTCATGTATGAATGCCTCCCGAACCCGTAGGGTCTACACACTTAAGGCTCGATGACGCTAGGGTTATAGGGAATTGTTATATGAGGTTACCGAAGGTTGTTAGGAGTCCCGGATGAGATCCCGAACGTCACGAGGAGCTCCGGAATGGTCCGGAGGTAAATATTGATATATAGGATGGATGGTTTTGGATGCCGAAAATGTTTCGGGCACCACCGGCAACGTGCCGGGACCACCAGAAGGGTTCCGGAGGCCCACCGAGAGGGGGGCCCTGCCCCGGAAGGCTGCATGGGCCAAGTGTGAGAGGGAACTAGCCCCTGGGTGGGCTGGTGCGCCCCCCACACCCAGCTCAAGGCGCCAAAAGAGGGAAGGGGGGAACCCTAATTCAGGTGGGCCTTAGGCCCACCAAGGGGTGCGCCACCCACTCCTCCCCTCCTGGCCACCGCCGTGGCCTCCCATCTAGGGCTGCCGCACCCCTTAGGGGTGGGAACCCTAAGGGGGGCGCCACCCTCCCCTTCCTCCTATATATAGTGGGGTTTTTGGCCATTGGAGACACGAAATTTCATCTCTCTCTCGGCGCAGCCCTGCTTCTCTTCTTCCTCGTCTCCCGCGGTGCTTGGCGAAGCCCTGCCGGGAGACCTCGTCGCTCCATCGCCACCATGTCGTCGTGTTGCCGGAGATATTCCCCAACCTCTCCCTCCTCCTTGCTGGATCAAGGTGCAGGAGACATCACCGGGCTGCACGTGTGTTGAACGTGGAGGTGTCGTGGTTCGGCACTAGATCGAAATCACACCGCAATCTGAATCGCAGCGAGTACGACTCCATCAAACGTGTTCTAGCAACGCTTTCACTTAGCGATCTTCAAAGGTATGAAGATGCTCTCACCCCTCTCTCGTTGCTGGTCTCTCCATAGGAACATCTGAATATGGCGTAGGAAAGTTTTGAATTTTTGCTACGTTACCCAACAAAATGCCCTAATGATATGACCGCTATGTGGATAAGGTTAGGGACAGCTCGCGTGCGGCACAACAACAGTCACAACTTTCAAGCTATGAAAGTCCTCATGTGACTCATATACCTCACTTGTAGCTAATTCCCACTAGCAAAAACCTAACTCCTCAGTTAGAGCAAATTCCTTAGAGACCATAAGATGTTCGTCTCTAGCACAGAAGAATTTGACTAAACTTTAAAAGATTTCCAAAGGCTTCACTCGAAGGATTGAGTATGTGTAGGCTTCGAGATGAGAATCACTTGGAAACGTTTCCTTAGGTTTACCTCGACCTTCTTTAACAGTACAGTGGTCCTATGACTCAAAAGCAAGGAAATGAAACTACGAAACAAAAGTCTTCACGCTTCAAAGTCCTCGCATCAATTTCTTCACGGACACATCAATTTCCTCACTTTCAAAGTCTTCGAGGAAGTACCAAAGTCTTTAGCCAAAGATATTCATTTTTAAGGGTCGATATTCTTCGAATAACTCAAACTCCCCGGCGACTTATAAAGCATGTGTGCACTCACAAACACATTAGTCTCTTAACCTATAAGTCTTCAATACACAAAAATCACTAAGCAACACTAGATGCACTTACAGTTGTTCTCAAGATGAGTGTTTATTCACTTGTCATTGCACAAGAGTATGGTGGTAATAGGGATGCCCAGTCCCGAAATGCAAAGAACATTTATTTTATGTTGTCAAATAATAAATTCCTTGGAAAGTGTTGGTATGGACGGTGTCCGTGGATGCGGCTAGCCGTGGAATGTGAAAGAATAGAGGAAAAAGGAATAAAATTTATTTTCAGTCTCGGAACCGCCTATGATTTGTTTAGCTTGGGAGTTATTGAAATTCTAAATCATTTTCATTGACACGAAAAGCATACCACCCAAAATATTTTATCTCTAAATTTTTCACATTGAGCTCTGGCACCTCAACAAATCTCTGATTCCCTCTACGAAGGGCATATCTATTTACTTTATGCAATTTTTATTTTGAATTTGAGTCTCCATTTGCTCTTATAAAGCACCAGCTAAGGAACGCTATCATCATTCTTGAGCATGGATGTAGCTAATATTTGGGTGTGTTGCATTAATGAATCAATGATGGAGCATGATGGGCTAGGGATAGTGATCTTTAGCGTTGATATTTTGAAAGACTTGGTTGCTTGTTGATATGCTTAAGTATTGAAATTTTCATGTAAAATTATAGACTATTGCTTTGCATAACCTACAAGTCCATATGTCCATGCTAAAAATAAAAAGAATATGATGGACATGTTAGGCAGCATTCCACATCAAAAATTCTGTTTTTATCATTTACTTACTCGAGGACGAGCAGGAATTAAGCTTGGGATGCTGATACGTCTCCAATGTATCTATAATTTTTTTTATTGTTTCATGCTATTATATTATCATTCTTGGATGTTCTATGATCATTTTATAGCAACTTTATATCATTTTTTGGGACTAACCTATTGACATAGTGCCCAGTGATAGTTGATGTTTTTGCTATTTTTTTGTTTGCGGAAAATCAATACCAGATGAAGTCCAAATGCCACAAAACTTTTTGGAGATTTTTTTGGACCAGAAGGAAACTTGGGGACCAAGGATGATCACCACAGGAGGCCCAGGCAGCCCACTAGGCACCAGGGCACGGATTGGTGGCTATTCGGGGCCTCGGGAACCTCCTCCACTGCGTGTGAGATCTATAAATGCCCCAATATTCCAGAAATCCTAGAGGAGTCAACGAAAAATTGTTTCAACCGCCGCAAGTTCCATAAGCCATGAAATCCAATCTAGAGCTCATTCCGGAGAGGAACATGATCGCCGAGGGGTTTATCATCCTCATTGGTGCTCCTTCGATGATGCGTGAGTAGTTCATATCAGACCTAGGGGTCTGTAGGCAGTAGCTAGATGGCTTTCTCTCTCGTTTTTCTTCTCAATAGAATGGTCTCTTGGAGATCTATTTGATGTAACTCGTTCTTTTGCGGTGTGTTTGTTGGGATCCGATGAATTGTGAGTTTATAATCTGATCTACAAAATTATATCCATTCTTGATTATTATAGCCTCGTGTTTCTTCTCCGATATTTGGCTTTTGTCTCGCCAACTTGATCTTTTATCTTGCAATGGGAAAAGGTGCTTTGTGATGGGTTTGATCTTGCGGTTCTCAATCTCAGAGACAGAAGGAGACATGACATGCATATATTGTTGCTATTAAGGATAAATTATAGTGTCCATTCCTACATGAATAGATCTTCTCTACAACATGTCATTAATCTTAAAGCATTACTCCGTTTCTCCATTAACTCAAAACACTAGATGCATGTTGGATAGCGGTTGATGTGTGGAGTAATAGAAGTAAATGCAAGCAAAAGTTGGTATAATTGTATTGGAAGTGATGCCTATATACATGATCATTGTCTTCTATATCATCATAATTATTTTCTCTCCTATCAATTGCCAACAGTGATTTGTCTACCCACCGTTTGCTATTTTATCGAGAGAAGCCACTAGTGAAACATACGGCCCTCGGGTCTAATTTACATCATCTATTTGCAATCTCTATTTTGCTATTCGCATTTACATTTTATTTGCTCTTTATTTTCAGATATATATTATCCAAAACCCAAAAATACCTTGTTGTGTTTTATTTTCCATCACTTTATTTGCATATATCAATCTATCCTTCATTTTACCAATGAGGGATTGACAACCCCTACATGCGTTGGGTTGCGAGGATTTGCTATTTGTGTGCAGGTACCGCTTACATAGTCTTGTGGATCTTCCTACTGGATTGATACCTTGGTTTCATAACTGAGGGAAATACTTGTCGTCACTATGCTACATCATCCTTTAAGCTTGGAGGGAAACCAACACAATCAGCGGGGAGTCAACTTGCCCCATCCATTTTCAAAGAGAGAGGCACCTACTCATCTGTTGAGATCAAGATATTCCAATCCTACCATATGAATCTTGATTTCTAGCCTCCCAGGTTTCTTTCCACCCAATCAATCTCTTTTACCCAAGCCAAATCTATGAGAGAGTGATTGAGTGTTGAGGAGACTATCTTTTGAAACACAAGAGCAAGGAGTTCATCATACTACCACATCTATTACCTTTTGGAGATTGGTGTCTCCTTGATTGGTTAGGTGTCGCTTGGGAGCCTCCGACTTTGTGTGGAGTTGAACCAAGAAGTTTGTAAGGGTAAGGAGATGGCCTACTTCATGAAGATCTACCCCGAGTGAGGCTAGTCGTTTGTGGATTTAAGATATAGTGGAATAGACAAGGTTGCTTCTCTCTGGACCTTCATGGTTTCAGCCCTCTGTGGACTCTCGCGACCGTTACCCTCCGTGGATTGAAGTCTCCGTCAATGTTGACTTACAATAGCACCACCTATCGGGACCATGCCAAAAATCATTGTGTCATCTTTGCGTTTGATCTTCCTAACTCTACTCCATACTTTCATGTGCATGTTTTTACTTTTCGCTACTATACTCGTATACTTGCATGTGTAGGGTGTGCTTGACTTGCTATAATCGCTAAAATCTGCCACGCCATTCAAACTGGGAAAAGGTTAGGTTTTAATATTTTTTTCAAGTAGTCTACTCACCCATCCCCCTCTAGACATACCTTTTAGTGATCCCACAACTGGTATTAGAGCTTTGGTCTCCATAGCCTTGGTTTAATCACCATTGGAGGAAGATGGATATGTCTAGTTTGGGGAATCTTAGTTGTAGAGTGTCTATTCTCAATGGGGAGTACTATAGTCAATGGAAAGATGAAATGCTTGATATATTCGATAAATTCCATTTGAGCAAGTATGTTGACAGCCCAAATGTGCCTCCCACTGATCCCTGGCATCATTCTCATGAGGAAGAATTTGATATGCTTTGCAATCTTAGAACTATCAATCTTATCATTAGAGGATTGCCAAGAATTCTGCTTAATAAAGTGAAGAACTTTGAGTGTGATTATACTAAGTGGAAAGATTTGGAGAAAAGATATCCCAATTATTCCTTGAAAAATATTGATGTCATTTTCCATATATCTATTGCCTTTCACAAATTGAAGCTCAATGATCCAAACTTTGATAATTACTTGTTTGAGCTTCCTAACCTCACGCGTGCTAAAGGAGATGTTATTACCATCAATAACATCATTGTTGAATTTATCTGCATTCATAAACTTGAACATTGATATGGTCAAAATTTTAACGAATCTCTTGATTCTTGTGATGAGGATATTCCATTGACGATGACAATGTGGAGCATAGCAACTATGATGAAGACGACAGGTTTGACATCGAATGTGAGAAGACCATGAGGAGCCTAATGTAACGCCCAAGATGCAATCATATACTTATTTTGGCATGAGGGCCTCGACACATATAGAAGCGCATATCAATGCTTCGCAAGAATGGATATCGTTACAGTACATGTAAAGAAGAGATGACTATATGTAATTGTCTTACACTCGCCACAAGGTAATCATGATCATCTCAATACAAAAATACATTCAATCACCATTCAGAAGAGCAACGTTCGACTACCGGCAAAATCAAACGATAAAAAGGACATCCATCCTTGCTATCCCAGGCTGTCGGCGTGGAACCCAGCCTAGATCGAAGAAGAAGAAGAAGAAGAAGAAGAAGAAGAAGAAGAATGCCAAAATCAAACAACCATCGCACTCATGTCAAAGCATCACATTACTTGTACCTGCAACTGTGGTTGTAGTAGTCTGTGAGCCGCAGGGACTCAGCAATCTCATTTCCAAAGGTATCGAGACTAGCAAAGATTAATGAGTGAGGTATGGTTAAGTGGTGAGGCTGTAGCAACCACTAAGCATTTATTTGAGTGGATAAATTATGAGTGCAAGAATAAGAGGAGTGATGATCTATGCATGAATGGACGTGAGCTAATAATGATCGAGAAGTGGTCATGAACACCTACTTACGATTCAAACATAACCCCATCGTGTCCTCTCTCGGATTGAGACTCACGAGAAGAGACAGTCATGGTTATGCACATAGTTGGCATATTTTAATTGAGTTTATTTCAAGTTTGCTATGACCCGGTGTTAAATAAATTCCCAAGTTTCCACATAACCACGGGCATGGCTCCCAAAAAGATTTAACCCTGCAAGGGTGCTCCAACTCGTCCATCACAAACTAGCCACAAGCTGCGTGGAAAAACCTCGACCATTGAAAATCCGTAGTCTCCAAATCCCAGTGGAAAACGTCAACCTCGAGATAGCCCAAAGTATCCTCGGAATCCCGGTGCACGAGATATTTTGTAAAAGGTAAAACAAATCCAGCAAGGCCGTCGGACGTGATGACAGATCCAATAGGAGCCGTGTATCTCGTTCTTAGGGTACGACCGGATGAGCAAGATGTCGGGTTGGCTAAGGCCCCGGGTGACCAGGGGGCGCTTGACATCACTCAGTTTGGACCAACACTCATGAGGAGTTCTGGCCCGGGTTGTTGATTAATTATCCACGGGTTAATTACTCCCTATGTGGTTTCATTAGTTATTAGGCAAATGTAATACCAAAGTTGGGCCTTGTTAGAAGAGTTTTAATCAAAGATGAATTACAAGGGGGGTCCCCATAACAACCCCAAGCAATTTTAGGAGCGATCAATATCGAACATAACACTGGTACACAAGTAACTAGGACGGTAAAGGTGGAACCGAGCTAGAAGGCCAAGCCTTCCACCTTTTACCAAGTATATAGGTGCATTAAATTAAATAGCAATAATATTGTGATATCTCAAAATATCCATGTTGTCACATGGAAAACAACTTGCACCAGCAACTAGCAGCGCTATAAGAAAGGCTGAGCAAGCGGTAACATAGCCAAACAAAGGTTTGCTCGGATGTGGAGGGGGTTAGAGGATTTCATGGCAAAGTTGGGAGGCTTGACAAAACGAGTGGTAGGCAGCAAGACATAGCGATAGAAATGATACAACTAGCATAGCAATGATAGTAGTGGTATATAGGGAAATGATCCTCTTGCGTGAGATCCCGCTTGGAAGAAGAACGAATCCTTGAACTAGACGAACCAACATAGTCGAACGAGTCCTCACACTCTAAATCGGTTTCAGAACTCTATCGAGAAGAAACAATCCAAAAACAAACATTTAACACATGATAAACACCACAACATATTCATAACGCGTAAACAAATATGATTAATGTCCATTTAATTATGCATGACATAGCAAGGCACAACAATCAACTTCTACACATTAAGTGAAGTTGGATATGCAATGAGTTGCATTTTGACGAACCTCCACATTCAAATATTTATTTCACTCTCGTTTATTTAATCAACAAGTTTAAATGTTGTAAACATGAGAAAAGGTGAAGCATAAATAAACTACACTATCTAGGCATTTTAAATGAGGTTGAAAACAACTTATAGTATTTCCAAAGCGACTCCATATGTTAATTTAGAAATTGGTCCAGATCTGATCTAATCACATTTTATATTTACTAAACAGGGAAACAAAATGCACAATATAATTCTACACATCATTCTAGTCGATTTACATATAAAGTTCATTTAATTTAGAGCTACGGTTATTTAGTTATGATTTAAATCATTTTAACATGGCATTTATGCAAGTTAACGAAAAACAACGACTTTAAACATTTTAAACATTGATAAAAGTTACAATTATTAATCTACATAAAATTCTAAGAATTTTCCATATATAAATTATTTTAATGTGAATCACGGTTAATCAGTTATGAAAATTTGAAAAATGTGACACTATGACGAAATGTGAGCAACTAAAAGTGAAAAAACATCACGCAAAACAGAAAAGATTAAAAGGGGGTTTCGAACCCAAGATCACTGAAGTAGAGGTGGGTTGAGCAAGACAGCTCACCTACGTGTTATTCTTGAGATTGGAAGCTATTCAAAAATAGTTAAAACATGTGTGCTTGAGGATGCACATGTGTAAGCGGGCTGAGCAAGCTAGCTCGGCTACACAATATTGCTGGTATTGGAAGCTATTCAAAAATAGTTGAAACATGTGTGTGTCACAATGCAGATGTGTATGTGCACGAGAAAAAGAACCAGAAGAAAAGCTGCGGTGCGCGGGACTCGAACCCAGCAACTCCCGGCTGTGTGCAAGCACATGTGATCACTCGGCTACGGCTTGAATCTTCTATTATTAAAGGGGATCTGTCGTTGTCGTGATGGTTTGACCTCGATCCCCCGCCTCGTTCGCTTTCCACCTCCCCTCGCTAGCACTTCCTCCGTTAGCAGTTTCACCGATTTTTTTTCATCCCTCCATAAACCAAACGATTAAATACAAAAAAAACCCGGTTCAACCATCCTCAAATCGGCAGAAACGAGCGAAGACCCCCGCAGAAATCCAGCCCACGGGCACGGCCCGGCAAAAATGAAACAACCGTAAACCCACGCGCACATATCCCACGCCCACGATTCCGTCTCTTCCGAGAAAGTTCGCGGTTGCGACGCCTTAGGAACTACCAAGTCGCGCGGTCTCGCAGGAGAGTGCGGCAATGGTGTCGACGGCTCAGGAACTGCCAAATCGCGTGGTCTTGCAGGAGAGTGCGACAACGGCGTCGCGGCTCAGGAACTACCAAGTCGCGTGGTCTTGCAGGAGAGTGCGGCAACGGCGTCGGCGGCCTGGGGCAGCGGGCAGTACAACAGTCGATCCAGTAATCACGTGGTCTCGCAGGAGAGTGTGGCAACGCGTCGGCGGCTCGGGAACTGCCAAGTCGCGTGATCTCGCAGGAGAGTGCGGCGACGACGTCGACGGCCTGGGGCAACGGGCTACATAACAGTCGATCCGGTAAATCCACACCCTAGCTGCAATCTTGACATCTCCTTTCCGATGCCGCCTCAACGGAGAAATCCTATTCACTACCCACTGGGCTGTTGCGCCGCGCATCCACCTAAGATTGCCTCCTAGCCGTCGTTAAATTGGCCGCCTAATTCCATGCATGTGGTCGTTAGACGAGCCGGTCCATCGTGCCTTGCGCTCCACCTAAGATTGCCTCCTAGCCGTCGTTAAATTGGCCGCCTAATTCCATGCATGTGGTCGTTAGACGAGCCGGTCCATCGTGCCTTGCGCTCTGTGGCCGGAAAGCCGTATGTGGAGGCATGAATATTATATTTAAAAACGGAGGGAGTAATATATAACTACAACAGAATAAACATCATTTCAACTCTAAATACATCATAATACAAAATAAAAACTAAGCTTATATAATTCTGTCTTATATAATTCACAACAAGATAATAAATATGTCTAATACAAACAAACACATCAACAGGCTTATATAATTCAGAGCAACACCATGATTTTTTTTGTTTCACTACACGGAGGCAGAGAAACTGACTATATTTTCTGTAACTGGACTTTGAAAGATTTATTTTCCATTATTTCCGTAACTGACTAAATGTACAGGTATACTGTAACGGACTAAATGTACAGGTATATTTTCTGTAACTGACTAAATGTACAGGTATATTTTCTGTAACTGACTAAATGTACAGGTATACTGTAACATATACATTAACAGAAATTTGCTCTGTAAAAGAGAGTTTTTACAGAACCAACAGACATAAAAGCATCATAATATCCATGCAAAAAAAAAAAGCAGAATTAACAGAATTCAGATCATGGTAGTGGCCTTTCCATGCTGTCTCTCTTGGAGTTGAATCATTCCTCATCACAACATCATCTTCATTGTCGAGGTTGCCATTGCCCCTCCTTCTGGTTTCATCCATGCTCATCCTATTAATATAAGGCACACTTCCATTACCTATAAATTAGAGCAGCAGAAGTAAGCATAAGTATAGTTCAACTTTATTTGCCAAATATGGTAATCTGTTTTAACACACATGCAGCCAAAGTTGATACAGTTAGTTGCAGATTACCACATACAGTTAGTTAGTTAGTAATAATCATGCAGTACAAGAAATTAGATACAGTTGGTTGCACATTACCACATACAGCTAACTACAGGACAAAAGAGGACTACAGATTACCACATACATCTTGACAAAAGAGGACTCGTACAGGATTGACTACAGGATGCCAAATAAACATGCATGTGAAGGATTGACTACCTTGCTCAGCTTGCCGACCTGTAGCAGCTCGAAAGGCAGCTCGTGCGTGAGACGTCGGGGCGCTGCCCGAGCCCTGCATGCGCCGCCTGCTGCCACTGCCGTCGACCTGTTCACACCAGGTGAACTATCTTAACATCTCATTTGTTGACTAACTGAGCAGCAAGATTAGGGGGAGAGAGAGAAGAAGAGGCAGGCCTACCAAATCGAAACACATCAGGACCAAATCGAAACACATCAGGACCAAATCGAAACACATTAGGGGAGAGAGAGAGAAGAAGAAGAAGAACATGGCCCGGGTGAGGAGAATTGTGCATCCATGGCGGCGGGGTGTGGTCCAAGGTCGATGGCGGCGTCCCGAGACGGCCATGGCGTGGGCGCGGAGCAGGCACCCCGTCACGCCACTAAGCAGAATCACGCGCGGCCGAGGACGTACGACGGGGCCGACGGATCTGCGAGCGCCATGGTCGTCGCCTCACCTGCTCGCTCTCCCTCTTCTCTTCCCTTCCCTTCCCTTCTAAAAACGGGAGGGGGGACGTTGCGGGCGGAGGCTGGCCGGAGGAGACGGGCGTGAGGTGCGGCGGCGGGGTGGGGAAGGAGCTTCGCCAGATCCCGTCACCGGAGATGAGGGAGGCGGCGTTGGAGGGGGGACCCGGTGGTGTCCCAATGTTGGAGGGGGTTGGTGGGGTGGGGCGGGAGGGGAACGAGACCGCCACACTGCCACGTGCCGTCACCTTCCCCTTGGGCGCCGTGCGGGTTTGCCGGCCGGCCCTCCGGCGGCGGTGCTGCGGGGAGTTGTGATGGAGGTGGGAACCTGGGCGGCGGGGCGGCGGCGTGGGCGATCGTGAGCGTCGTGGGTGAGGCGTTGAGACGGTGGGAGGACCTGTGGGAAGACTTTTAGCCATAGAAGACGATGTACTAAGGGGTTTTTATTAAACTAATCTGCTGGTTTATCGTCTGGTTTATGGGGGATTGAAAAAAAAATCGGTGGAACGATGGAAAGGCTAGTGGGAGGAGGGGGATCGCTTAAGGCAGTGACGACTCTGGAGAACTGGACACGGACGACAGCGACACGACGAGGGGATTTGACTCTCGTGGATCACGGGGCCTCATCGGCAGGTCAACGCCCCTACTCCGTGCTGCCTCGACTATGGCTGCCTGAATCAACTTGGGATTCATGCTCACCTACATGTGATCTTGTAGTTGCATTGCAAAACACATGGTTAAGTGCTCCTGAAGGGTATGACCAATGAAGCGGCACAAAAGTGCCTCGGTTAACTCGATTTATCATGATGTCATATTCTTTTGTTGCTGCTGATTCTACTAATCAACTGTGATTCTGCAAGTTTTCAGGACGAACGCTGCTAGAGATCAATAAATCCTTCCACGGTGTTCGCAACATTTTGTATGACAGGTCCAGCGACGGGGCATGCCCGAGCTACTGCTCCTGGTGTGGCGTGCTGTGGAACATCAGTGTAAGAAGCTCTCTATTTAAAATATCATGCTCTGTTGCCGGCTGCAATATACGATAACTAACACATGTTCATGTGTGCAATGACAGCAACCTGTCAGGGTTCAATCATGATGGCGAAATCTCATGGCCCACATTGCAATGTATGATGTTACTTGTTACATTGTTTCCTGAAATTTAAATGGTTTCAGATGCGTAATGAGTTTCAGTAACCTGTTTAATATTTTTTGTCATATGTAATTATTTGTAGACGAATGAAAATTCGGGCAAATGACCAATGAGATTGGTGATTAATCTTCTTCTGAGTTCATGCGGTGCTCTAACCCAATAGATGATTTATATTTTTTATGAATGACAAGTGATGGTAATTGATTTCTTTGATGCATAGTTGTTACATTATTTATGTTTTACGCTCCACTTGAAGACTAACGTTTGTATAGTGGCAAAATAAAGATTCTTTTAATGCACACAAGTGAGCTAGAAAAGTTTCCATGCTACTACAGTTTAGCAGTACATGTATGAATCTTGTGGATGAATTCTGAAGTGACAGACCAATTGTACTTATAGGCATCGCTTGGGCATGCAGTCCTAATTTATATTTCTCGACAATTTAATGATGTTATTTCTTTGTCTGCAACAAATAATTATCTATCCATTTAGCTCTATAAATATTTACTTCTTTTCCAGTTCACAATACTTATGTCATCTCCACCTCTATGGAGAGATTCACAAGCAATTATAATTCCTGCATGTTTTTGAAACTATTGAGAAGTCCATTTCTCTTGAGAGCAGAGATGAACGTTGTATTTTTTAAAAATTTCTAGGAGAAATTCCTTGTAGGAATGCAACAAGTTAGCTCTCCCAAAATAGAACACTAATGCTTTTCCAAATATAACACGACGTTCATCCATTAATCAAAATATTTCTTGAACCATTTTGACATTCTTTTTGTATCTTGATTTCTTCAAAATGTAGATTTCTTGTTGTATCTTGATTTCTCTTAATCTGTACTATTAACTACCAACCAACTTACTTACTTTTGTTGGATGTAATTTGCCAGGAGAAGCAGAGTTGTGACATACACCAACGATGACCAGATGATTGATATTCTTCTTTGAAGAAGAAGCTGGCAAATTATATTTCACTTTTCTATTGCACGTGGTAGATGGTTAAAAGATTTGTCATCACTAGCTTGGTACTGTAAATGGTTCCTACATTGCGGACATGATGTTCAGTTTGTGTCTTTCTTCACTTGTAAATGGTAGATTTACTTGATGTGAGAAAGTAGGTTAAAAGTCTCTTCGGGTTGTTGCACATGTTTTCTCTAGATAGTTTGTTCTTAGCCATCTCACTTGATCATTGTTTGTGAGTTCTGTTTCTCATATATCTATATCTTTGTACAATTAATTAGTGTATCTTTGTACAGTTAATTAGATTTCTAATAGGCGCATATTTTACGTCATGGTAATTACTTTCGGGGTCCTCTCTTGGTTGTTTTAAGTTGTAATAAGTGACTCAGGTGGAACCAATTCAGTAGACATGACCATTGCAGGAAAGCCATGGGTGTTCGGGCGCAAAGAAGTTCCAAATATTGTAAGTTGAAATTTTATCTATGGTGCTTGGTATTTTGTTTTCCACTGAACACTTTCTGCAATATTTGATAGTTATTTAAGTATCGGATATGTCGAGTATTTAACCAAAAACTATCACAATTCATGCCAACGTGTCCAGGAACTACCACAATACGATTTTGTGAGAAAACTACCACATTCAGCCTAATCTATGGCAAAAAACTACCAAAAATTTAACTGTGTGTTTTAGCTATTTTAACAGATTTCCTGGCAAGCCAGGGCCACATGTCAGGTTGACCAGATGGTGAAACGGCACATGCAGCTGGCCGCGGTGGCGCTGGTGCACGGCGCAGCAGAGGCGAAGCCATGGCGTCTTGCGTGCGGCAGGTTGAGTCGCAGCAGCGGTGAAGCGGCACGGGTGGCTGGCCGCGATGAGCGAGGTGCGGTGAGGTGCTTGGACGCGGTGAGCAAGCACGGGCGTCTTTAGCGCGGTGCAACGGGAAACAGACCACGAGGCGAGGCGCATGCTAGCGCGGCGGGTTTGAAGTGCGCGGACACAAAGGCATGGCGGCGGCGGGTGCAGCCGTGACGGGCCGGCTCGACGCCTGCTGCGGCTCGGCGAGCGGGAGAGGCAGAGCCATGGTGGTGGCAGGGTGGCACCCTGGGCGAGATGGAGTGGTGGTGCGAGGCGCGGTGAGGGCGTTAGAGACGAGTCGAGGCTCGGAGAGGAGCGCGGAGGCTGAGGCGCAACAACAGCTTGCAGGCGCGTGGCAGCGGCTGGCCGAGGTGGGCGAGGAAGCACTCCTGATAAAAGGTTTGAGCGCTCGCATGAGCTCCTGGTCCGAGGAGGATAACGACGATGAGGAGCTAAAATGGTTTGCAGCGCCATACAGTCCATGGCCGTCGTCGCGGACATCGCCTGCGTGGCAGCCGGCTTCACCGGTTTGCTGGATCCGGACGACCGGTCGGAGGAGGAAGAGGAGGAAGACGTGGGTGCTACCGGCGAGAAGAGCGGTGGCTTGGGCGGATCCAGCTGCGTGGGCTCGATCTGGAGGTGGTCACCTCGTTCCCCACCATGACCCCGGTCACGAGACACACATAACATGTTCGATGTAATGCACATGAGGGTCGAGAGAGGTGGAAGAAGAGGTCTGACGTGTGGGTCCTATCTGTAATAACGGTCAACCTGACATGTGGGCCCGGCTTGTTAGGAAATCTGTTAAACCAGCTAAAACGGACAGTTAAAATTTTTGGTAGTTTTTTGCCACATATTAGGCTGAATGTGGTAGTTTCTCGCACAAAATCGTATTGTGGTAGTTCCTGGACACGTTGGCGTGAATTGTGATAGTTTTTGGTTATATACTCGGATATGTCACTCCCTTAGCTCGTGCTCTTGTTTTTTTTTGAATTAGTGTTGAGTTCAATGTGTATAACTCCTATAAAAATGATAACTACATATAGGATGAACAAAGTATGAGAGACAGCAAGATATTCTCAAGTCATAAAGGTAAGATATTCATGACCTGATATTCTCAAGTCAGAAAGATAAGAACATCTTATATTTCTCATAAATAAATGCAAATAAAAATCTATCACATTCCTGTTCAACAAAATGTGTTAACATGTTAGCTGCTGGGCAAGCTATAGTTCTCCTTGTTTGACTATGTATGACATTGCCTCAAAAAATGGAGAAAAATATGATGATGTAGAAGCTAATTGGTATGCATGTTGTGCGCTAAAGATCTCTCCATTGTTCTTGCAAGTATAACTATTGAATCTCTTCAACAAGTTTTTTAATGCACTCTTGGGCAAGTGTGTACTATTCCCCTTTTCATTAAGATATACAGTGAAGCCATTTCGTGCAAGTGTGTACTATTCCCCTTTTCACCAAGATATACAATGAAACCATTCGTGCAAGTGATGTTGTACATTTTATGCTTGTTTGATATCGTTAGCTACACACTGTATTTTATTTTTCTGTATATTTCTTGCATCCACAAAGTGTTGTTAGTTTGATTTGCTCAGGTGTACATCATATTTGTTCCTTTTGCGTTTTATCGTGGCCACAACAACGTTATCTACATGGCGGTCAGAAAAAAAAGAGACACAAATTGACATGACATCACGTGCAATTTTTTATTTCAAGATAGCCGTCGATTTCATTAATTAGTGATTTGATTAGCTCTTCACCTTATTACCTCACATGTACAAAGAGGGGGTAAGAGAAAGCATGTTAAAATTCACCTTGCAAATACAATTTTAATATGTCATTATCTGTTGTGGTAGGTGAGAACTATTTCGTTTGTAAATTAGACATGAAATATGTCATCATCTCCCACGATACATGATGAATGTTTTCATACATTTGTTAAAAAGGTGCCCAAGCGGTGATAAGGAAGGAAAATTCTGTTTTATTTTCTTGCAACAAGAGGGTGGTATGCCTGTACGAAAGAACTAGAATAGAGACTTGGTATTTGTTGCTAAGAATGAAAACAACATGTGTCATATTTGAAACATATTTTTACATTGCGGTAATTCTTTTGTTATTATTATCTTTATTTCGTAGCAACGCACGGGCATTCAACTAGTTGAGGTAAATGCTAGATATTCAATTAAGGTGTAGCATACCTTGTCACTTAACCAAAGATAATTTAACAAAACGAAGATGGAGAGGCAGGGTAAATTGTTGTTTTTGTGAGCAAAATGAAACAATTAAACATCTTTTCTTAGACTGTCCGCTTGCAAAATTTCTTTGGCGCACACTACACATAGCTTTTAATATATCTCCACCTACATGTATGAATTCGTTATTCACAATGTGGCTCAATGGAGTCGACGGCAGAATATCGAAACTTATTAGAATTGGAGTCTGTGTGTTATTTTGGGCTATATGGAATGCTAGGAATGACATGATTTTTAATGGCAAGAATTTTAACAACTTTTTGCAGGTTATTTTCAGAGCAACGTCCTCGATCCGTATGTGGTCGTTACTCAGTCATGTGGAATCCAGGGATCTTATGGATATTGGGTGCAACCGATGGGAGACGCCTCTCGGGTTATCTTCAACCGATTTGGATGGCGTGCTAATAATAGGCTAGGTGTATAGGCATCGTAGTCTGTTATCAGTTAAGCCGGATGGGCAATTTATTTGTTTAATTTTTATACTCAGATTCAGAGATTTGTGGACATCACACATATTTTCATTTATTATTAATAATATGGCTACATGCATCGATTGATGCAGAGGCCGGGGCTCGTTTCCTCCTTTTCAAAAAAAAAAAAAAAACCTTGTCACTTAACTAACTACAAAGGGAACAGAGCTTGCTCTATGGCCGTGGTTGGGACATGCTGCGGGCGCGATGACGCGTCTTGTTGCCGGCGTGGGTGGCAGAGGGCGAGGTCGAGAAGGGGTGGAGGGACCCTGAGATGGCCGGATCCCGACAGAGTTGGGGCGGAGGTGCCCTGCAGAGGCCGACGGCGGCGGGACTCTGAGCTCCATGAGCAGCCTGATCCATGGCCATTCTTACAGGAGAAGTAGAGAAGCGGCGCTAGAACTTGCGGTTGGCGACGCAGAGAAGACGACCCGTGATAGGGCGGTGATGGCTGGGTTTGGAGGGCACGAGGAAGGCACGTATCCGGACGAGCGGAGGCACAGGAACGTCCAGTGGCTCGTTGTAGCTCATGTCGTGGAGAAGACGGTGACGGAAGTCAGTGGCAGAGAAGCAAGGGAACAAGGAGAGGAACGGAAATGGATTACCTCGAGACAGTGAAAGGACTTGCCAGACTCGCCCTCAAGGGGGATAGGGGAGCGCCATGGGAGGCATGGAACATGGCTGATGGCGACTCTTGGCTAGATGCAGGGGCTCCTTGTTCGTTCCCTGTCATGCACGAGAGAGAGAGTTGAGAGACAGAGAGAGAACTAGGGGAAAAGAAGGAGAAGGAAAAGGACAAGGGTGTTGAGTAAATAGGCAATTTTCCGAGTACATTAATCCACAAAATAATAACTAGCATGGCATTGACTAGACTAAGGACATACTGATCTTGAGCTAACCTAGCACATACTACGCATATAGTGGATACATCTATGCAAACAAGTAGTACTGCTAGAATAAATACGAACATGAGGATAAACGAGTCATACCCTCCAATCGGCCAGTTGGCCGTAGCAGCAGCAGCGGCGGCGGCGGCAGTATCCTCTGCCGTCTTCTTCTCGGCTTCCTCGCGGAGACGATCAGCTTCGCTTGGTGAAGACATGGCGATGATGAGGGCGACGCGGACGTAGACGAAGCAGACGGACGGAGGCGAGCAGTCGCGTGATCGCTCCACAAAAACCTAATCGCCCCTCTCCCGTACAGGAACCGGAGAGGCGAGGTTTCGGAGGCCTGCTCTCCCGTTGACCGTGTACGCGGTAAACGGGACGGAGTCGCCGGCGGCAGCAGCAGTCAAGGAACGAAGGCGTGAGGCAGATGTGATCTGATTCTCGTGACGGTTAGGGTAGGCGATCGCGTGCTTATAAAGGCGGCTGGGTGGAGAGACGTGGGCCAAGTCCACGTCCGAGTCGGTAACAGCCACGATCCGACGTCTCGGATCGTTCCTTGTCCGTTACGTATTCTCCGTTCCTGACCGGCAAAAATAAGCGCGTAGGTATGAGCTCGGCTCGGCTCATTCCCGCAACCCGCGGCGCGGCGCGTCGTGACGAGGCGTGGCGTGGCGAGGCGGGCGGCGGAGGGCGCGAGGGCACCTTCTCTTCTCACTCTCCAATAGCATGTGGAAGAGAGACCCTTATAAAGGGGTCCAAACTCTCCTCCACTAGCGGGGTGGGACTAAACTCCCACCACCTTGTCATGCCACCACCTACATGGGCCCTTGGAGATTTTTCTGAAATTCTCTAATGGGCCTAAGGCCCACCTCCAAATTTCAACAATCCCCCACCAGATCTCAAGGGCACATCGTGTTCCCTCGTTCCAATCACTGTTTTAATATACCAGCATTTCAGTGAAGACCTATTAAGGTTGAGCTTCACCTAGAACAAGTAGCTACACTCCTTTACAACTGAACAATGGACTATGCCTTGAATTGTCAGCTTGGCGTAAAAGAGCTTCACCACAAGTCTTACTAGTACTAGACTGCCGAAGGTGACCCCTCGGGTGGAGCATATTAGTCACACTCCTGGCCTATTCATGAGTTTACTAGAGATCACCCAAACCTCATAGACTGTGACCAGCAGTCAAGCTCATATAGGTGTGTTCCTCCAAAGATCGCTCTGTAGGACAGCATCTTGCTTACATATAAGCTTTAGAACACATTAAGACAGTAGTCATCCTACCATACAGTATCCGAGAGTATTGCATCTCCAACGGAGTGGGTTAGTAAAGTTACTCTCCTCAGTTCACCACTGGCTTGTTTTCCCAGGTCCTACTTCACGGGATCTCCGATCATATAGGTTGGGTTACTACCATGGAAACTCATGTGGGTCTCATACCCATCTCCCTCGATGCACTATCTATCACAACACGTGATAGCCCTTTAGTAAAGGGATCTGCCAGATTCTTAGCCGTTTGGATATAATCCAACGCTATCACTCCGGAGTTTCTCAAACGTCTGACAGACTTCAATCTCATTCTTATATGTTTGTTGGACTTCATATTGTCCTTTGAACTTTCACTTTAACAATAACCGTATGATTATCGCAGTTCATAAGGATAGCCGGAACCGGCTTC
Organism: Hordeum vulgare subsp. vulgare; assembly: GCF_904849725.1. NCBI lineage: Eukaryota > Viridiplantae > Streptophyta > Magnoliopsida > Poales > Poaceae > Hordeum > Hordeum vulgare. The sequence goes on from NC_058520.1 coordinate 311,982,271, forward strand.
TCAACCACAGGTAAGTCCATCAAAAGATCTCGAAGAAATTCTGCTTCGACACCAGATGTGTCTAATGCTGTTAATTCTGCTTCCATTGTCGATCTTGTTAAGATCGTTTGCTTGCAAGACTTCCAGGAAACAGCACCACCCCCAAGAGTAAACATATACCCAGTAGTGGCCTTCATCTCATCAGCATCAGAGATCCAATTCGCATCACTATACCCTTCAAGTACCGATGGGAATCCCGTATAGTGAAGCCCGTGGTTGACAGTACCTTTCAAGTAGCGCATAATTCTTTCAACAGCACGCCAATGAACATCGCCCGGGTTTGCAACAAACCGGCTAAGTTTGCTCACAACAAACGCGATGTCAGGCCTCGTTGCGCTAGCTAGGTACATAAGTGAACCGATAATCTGAGAGAATCTCAATTGATCTATAGCTGTGCCTTTAAACTTTCGAATAAGCACACTAGGATCATATGGTGTTTGACAAATTTTGCAGTCTGAATATCCAAAGCGACTCAAAATCTTATCAACATAGTGGGATTGCAGAAGTGTAATCCCACCCTCATCATCTCTCAACAGCTTGATGTTCAAGATAACATCAGCTACCCCAAGGTCCTTCATCTCAAAGTTTTGAGACAGAAAAGACTTAACCTCCTCAATTACTTTGAGGTTGGTTCCAAATATCAGTATGTCATCAACATACAAGCACAATATAACTCCTTTGCCCCACCATGGCGATAGTATACACATTTGTCAGCTTCATTAACAACGAAGCCAACAGATGTCAGAGTTGTATTAAACTTCTCATGCCATTGCTTAGGTGCTTGCCTCAGACCATATAAAGATTTCAGCAACTTACACACCTTTCCTTCCTGACCTTCTATCACAAAGCCATCTGGCTGTTGCATATAGATTTCCTCATTTAGCTCTCCATTCAGGAAAGCCGTCTTAACGTCCATTTGATGAACGAGAAGACCATGAGAGGCCGCCAATGAGAGTAGTACTCTAATGGTGGTCAGTCTAGCCACAGGTGAATAAGTATCGAAGAAATCTTCCTCTTCTTTCTGGGCATAGCCCTTGGCCACAAGCCTAGCCTTGTACTTTTCAATCGTACCGTCGGGCCTAAGCTTCTTTTTGAACACCCACTTGCATCCCAATGGTTTGCAACCATAGGGACAATCAGTGATTTCCCATGTCCCGTTAGCCATGATGGAGTCCATCTCGCTACGGACAGCAGCTTTCCAGTAATCAGCATCTGGAGAAGCATACGCTTCTGAAATAGAAGTGGGATTATCATCCACGAGGTATACGAAGAAATCATCACCAAAGGTCTTTGCAGTCCTTTGTCTCTTGCCCCTACCACGGGCTTCCTCGTCATCCTCCTCAGGATTCTCATCATGTGTTTGTTCATAATATTCCATAGGAATGGTAGGCTCAGGAGTTATCTCAGATTCCTGTCTAGAAGTGCTTTGCATATCTCTCATGGGAAATATATCCTCAAAGAATGTAGCATCCCTCGACTCCATTATTGTACCGACCTTCACGTCAGGTACCTCAAATTTCACTACTAGAAATCTATAGCCTACGCTATTCTTAGCGTATCCCAAATTAACGCAATCCACAATCTTTGGTCCAAGCTTACGCTTCTTGGGGATCGGTACATTGACTTTCGCCAAGCAGCCCCAAGTACGTAAGTACGAGAGTGTCGTCCTTCTCTTCGACCACTCCTCGTAGGGAGTGACCTCATTATCTTTTGTAGGAACTTTATTCAGGACATGACACGCGGTCAATATAGCCTCCCCCCACCATGCCTTGGATAAACCCGATGTATCTAACATGGCGTTAACCAAATCAGTTAGAGTACGGTTTTTCCGCTCGGCAACCCCGTTTGACTGGGGTGAATAGGGAGGCGTCCTCTCATGAATAATGCCGTGTTCCGCACAAAATGAATCAAATTCGTTTGAGAAGTACTCTCCACCACGATCAGACCGGACTCGTTTAATTTTCTTTTCAAGTTGATTCTCAACTTCTGCCTTATAGATTTTAAAGTAGTGTAGAGCCTCATCTTTAGTATGTAACAGATACACATAGCAAAATCTAGTGGAATCATCTATCAATGTCATGAAGTATTTCTTTCCACCTTTAGTCAACACACCATTCATCTCACAAAGATCAGAATGTATGAGTTCTAATGGTGCCAAGTGTCTCTCCTTTGCAGCCTTGTGAGGCTTGCGAGGTTGCTTTGCTTGCACACACGAGTGGCACTTAGAACCTTTGGCTAAAGTGAAAGTTGGGATTAAATTCAGTTTTGCTAGCCGCGACATAACACCGAAACTTATGTGACAAAGACGTGAATGCCAAACTTCAGATTCATTAACACTCAAATGAATATTGTTCACGACTTTATTACAAAAATCTGCTAGAGAAAGGCAGAACAGACCTCCGCATTCATAACCTTTTCCAACGAAAAGTCCATATTTCGTAACTACTACTTTATTAGACTCGAACACCAACATAAACCCTTCTCTACACAGAAGGGAGCCACTAACGAGATTCTTCTTGATGGCGGGGACATGCTGCACGTTCTTCAGCTGCATGATCCTTCCCGAAGTAAACTTCAGATCGATCGTGCCAACACCAAGAACAGAAGCACTCGCGCCATTCCCCATCAATACGGACCCGCGACCGGTGGCCTGATAAGAAGAGAACAATGACAAGTCAGCACACACATGAATATTTGCACCCGTGTCCACCCACCAATCGGTGGACTGACAAACTGTAAATACAGCAAGTAAATTACCGTACCCAGATGCACCACTTTCATTGTTGCCCACAATCATGTTTGCAGACTTGGAGTCCTGCGCCGGCTTCTTGTACTTGTTTGGGCATTTGTTCGCCCAATGTTCCTCTGAACCACAAGTATAGCAGCCATCTCCCTTCTTATTCTTCTTGAAGGGCTTCTTCCCCTTCTTCTTGAAGTCGGTATTCTATTGGACAGAGTTCTTTCCCTTGGGCTTGTGAGAATTGAAGTTCCTCTGATGTACCGTATTGGCAGCAGAAGAGCTTTCCACCGCTTTTCCATTGGAGTCCTTTGCTCTCGAGTTCTGCTCAACACTCAGATGGCCGATGATGTCCTCTACTGAGAACTCACGCCTCTGATGTTTCAGAGTAGTAGCAAAGTTCCTCCAGGAATTAGGGAGCTTAGCAATTATACAGCCCGCGACAAACTTGCCCGGCAAATTGCACTTAAGAACCTCAAGTTCCTTAGCTATGCATATTATCTCATGAGCTTGTTCCAATACAGAACGGTTGTCAACCATCTTGTAATCGTGGAACTGCTCCATAACAAACATCTCACTCCCAGCATCGGTGGCCCTGAATTTAGATTCGAGCGCCTCCCACAAGTCCTTGGCAACATGCATATGTAAATATGCATCAACCAGCTTATCTCCGATCACGCTAATGACTGCTCCAAGGAATAGGACGGTGGCCTCCTTAAACATCTTCTCCTGTTCAGGAGTGATAGTTTCCGTAGGAGTGACACCGGCTACCCAGAACACGTTCATAGCCGTGAGCCATAAGGTGGTTCTCGTTTGCCAACGCTTGAAAAAAGTACCGGTAAACTTATCCGGTTTCAGTGCAGCAGCAAAACCATTACTCGAAAAATTCCTACAGACATTAGGTTTTTGGATTGTTGAGTAAATAGGCAATTTTCCGAGTACATTAATCCACAAAATAATAACTAGCATGGCATTGACTAGACTAAGGACATACTGATCTTGAGCTAACCTAGCACATACTACCCATATAGTGGATACATCTATGCAAACAAGTAGTACTGCTAGAATAAATACGAACATGAGGATAAACGAGTCATACCCTCCAATCGGCCAGTTGGCCGTAGCAGCAGCAGCGGCGGCGGCAGTATCCTTTGCCGTCTTCTTCTCGGCTTCCTCGCGGAGACGATCAGCTTCGCTTGGTGAAGACATGGCGATGACGAGGGCGACGCGGACGTAGACGAAGCAGACGAACGGAGGCGAGCAGTCGCGTGATCGCTCCCCAAAAACCTAATCGCCCCTCTCCCGTACAGGAACCGGAGAGGCGAGGTTTCGGAGGCCTGCTCTCCCGTTGACCGTGTACGCGGTAAACGGGACGGAGTCGCCGGCGGCAGCAGCAGTCAAGGAACGAAGGCGTGAGGCAGATGTGATCTGATTCTCGTGACGGCTAGGGTAGGCGATCGCGTGCTTATAAAGGCAGCTGGGTGGAGAGACGTGGGCCAAGCCCACGTCCGAGTCGGTAACAGCCACGATCCGACGTCTCGGATCGTTCCTTGTCCGTTACGTATTCCCCGTTCCTGACCGGGAAAAATAAGCGCGTAGGTATGAGCTCGGCTCGGCTCATTCCCGCAACCCGCGGCGCGTCGTGACGAGGCGTGGCGTGGCGTGGCGAGGCGGGCGGCGGAGGAGGAGGGCGCGAGGGCACCTTCTCTTCTCACTCTCCAATAGCATGTGGAAGAGAGACCCTTATAAAGGGGTCCAAACTCTCCTCCACTAGCGGGGTGGGACTAAACTCCCACCACCTTGTCATGCCACCACCTACATGGGCCCTTGGAGATTTTTCTGAAATTCTCTAATGGGCCTAAGGCCCACCTCCAAATTTCAACAAAGGGGAGGGTCGGACTGGTCGGGGAACACGGAGAGACGCACCATGGAACTCCGGTGTCGGGGCTGCATGAGGCTAGTCGTCGGCCAGCGTGACGTGTATTGGTAGGTGGCTGCAAGTTTAGGCGGAATGATTTGGATCACAGGTTCGGTGGGAAAATGAGAAAGACTGTGGCGGCGGCTGATAGATGTAGGGAACACATGAATGGGAGTCTCTAGAATTTAGAGTTGCTAGATATTTATAGTAGGTGGGTAAGAAGGACAAGATTTGGACTCCCTGATCGCGATCGGATGGTTGGGTCGGGGAATATGCTAGGTGGTTTTAGGTGGGTTGTGTGGAGTTCCTTAGGTTGAGATGAGAGCGTAGTTATGGTCCGGTAACGAAGTTTTAAAACACCAAAATGACCTATCATTATTCGGCTATAGTGCCGCTATAGGTCTAATGGTTGGGGTATCAAATGTCCTCCGAATGCAATGAATTATGGTAGGTGGTCTACCTACACTGTACTAAGGCTGCACGCCAACTTTCTACCCATTCTGAAAGAGTTATATACACACTTTTATAAACAATGTTTTAGCGATGTTGTGGGCGCGTGCGTGTGTGGTTGGTCTCGAAACGTTGAACGCAAGAACGAAGAGAACCGACAACTAATAACGGATGCAAGTTTTGAAAAATGACAACAATGAAGTGGCGATGCAATGCAATGATGTGCATGATGCGATTATGAATGCGACAACCAATAAATCACACGACGACGACAAAATAAAAGGCGATCTTCTAGAGCGTCGGTTCTGGGTTGTTACACCTAAGTATTATGGCGAACCTTAGAGACTACATAGTCGGAGAAAAAGAGTGGATTCTTGATAGTGGATGCACCGATCACATGACCGTGGATAGAGACATGTTTCAAGAGATCACACCAAACCATGGACCACGAAGGTATGTGACTTTTGGAGACAACTCCAAGGGTAAGGTACTAGGTCTTGGTAAGGTGGCCATATCCCATGATAGTTCTATTCATAATGCCATGCTTGTTGAATCCCTTGGTTACGATCTTATTTCTGTATCTAGACTAGTAGACTTTGATTTCAGTGTGCTATTTATGAAAGATGATTGCCAAGTGTTTCGTCAAGACAATCATAACATGGTCTTCATCGGTTTTGTAGAGGTCATCTATACATTGTCGATTTCACAAAAAAAATCCAAACCTCGTACATGTCTCATTGCAAATTCTTCTAAAGGTTGGCTATGGCATAGAAGGTTAGGACATGTTGGTATGCGTAAAGTAAACAAGCTAATCAAAGGTGATCATATACTTGGTGTTAAAGATGTTATCTTGGACGAACATAGACTTTGTAGTGCTTGTCAAGAAGGAAAATAAGAAGGCAGAAGTCATCCCATGAAGTACATCATGACTACTAGAAGGCCACTCGAGTTGCTTCACGTGGATCTCTTTGGTCCCAATCCTTACAAGAGCCTCGGTGAAAATTCTCTTGGTCTAGTCATTGTTGATGATTTTTCCAGAATTACGTGGGTATTGTTTCTTGATGACAAGTTGTAGGTATAGAAGATCTTCAAGATCTTCGCTCGGATAGCCCAAAATCAGTTTGAAGTGAAGATCAACAACGTTCAGAGCAATAATGGATCGGAGTTCAAGAACACCAACGTGGATACCTTTCTTGATGAAGAAGGTATCCCACATGAGTTCTTGGCTACGTACACAGCTCAACAAAATGGAGTTGTTGAGAGGAAGAACCAGACTCTCATAGAGATGGCTAGAACGATGCTCGACGAATACAAGACGCCAAGACACTTTTGGACAGAAGCCATGGAAACAACTTGTCATGCCACAAACCGACTCTACCTTCACAAGCTTCTCGGTAAAACGGCATATGAGCTGCTCACCAGTAACAAACACCAAGTTGGATACTTTCAAGTATTTGGCTCAAAGTGCTACATTCTTGATAAGCATCGTCGTTCTAAATTTGCACCTAAAACTCATGAAGGTTTCCTACTTGGTTACGGACCAAACTCTCACACTTACCATGTCTACAACAACTTCACTTGAAAAGATGAAGATGTGGTAGATGTGACGTTTGATGAATCTAACGGTTCACAAGTCGCAAAATTGCCAAATGATGTAGGAGATAAGGAACCTTCAGAAGCCATTCAAGACTTGTCCATCGGCAAGATCCGTCCCAAGGAGGTGAAGGAAAGTATTTCATCAACGCAAGTGGAAGATCCTACTTCGCGCCAAAGCGAACCAAAAAATGACATGGAGGCATCCACAAGTGGTACACGACAAGATGAAGACGAGGAAGAAGTACATCGTGATGATACACCTGAACATACTTAACCACCACCTCAAGGAGATGACACCTTCAACGATAATGAAGAAGATAATGACGTTGAGGAACCTCCACCATCCAACATGCAAAAGCTACCACGAGTTCGAGAAAGAGTGAACAAGAATCATCACATTGAACAAATTCTTGGTGACATACAAACCGGGAGAATCACTCGCTCTAGAACTCGATTAACTAACTTTTGTGAGCATTACACATTTATCTCTAGCATTGATCCTATGAAGGTAGAAGAAGCATTTCAAGACCCAGATTAGGTGAATGCCATGCACGCAGAGCTACACAACATTGAGAGGAATGAAGTGTGGACACTAGTGGAGAAGCCCAAGGACGAGCTTAACATTATTGGTACAAAATGAGTGTTTCGGAACAAGCAAGATGAAGATGGCCAAGTGGTAAGCAACAAGGCATGTCTCGTAGCTCAAGGTTACACACAAGTCGAAGGTATGGGCTATGGTGAGACCTATGCCCCCGTTGCTAGACTTGAATCCATCTGTATTCTTCTTGGTTATGTCAATCACCATGATATTACTCTATACCAAATGGATATCAAAAGTGCTTTTCTAAACGGTGAAATTGAGGAGGAAGTTTATGTTAAAAAACCTCCCAGCTTTGTGAACCCTAAAAAACCTAATCATGTTTATAAACTTCATAAAGCTTTATATGGTCTTAAACAAGCCCCTCGAGCTTGGTACACATGCCTAACAAAGTTTCTCACTGAAAAGGGTTTCGAGATTGGTAAAATTGACGCAACCTTGTTCACTAAAAGAGTTAATGGGGAATTATTCGTGTGACAATTTTATGTTGATGATATTATCTTTGGATCTACTAATCCACATTTTTGTGAAAAGTTTGCAAGGTTGATGTCTGAGAAGTATGAGATCTCTATGATGTGTGAGCTGAATGTTTGGAACGTTGCATGGGAAACAAAAAAAATCCTACGCTCACCAAGATCAATATATGGAGATCAACATCTATGAGAGGGGTGCATCTACATACCCTTGTATATCGATAAGCGGAAGTGTATATAATGTTGTTGATGCAGTCGTACGCCTTCACGATCCAATCTTGATCCGTCTCGATCTAGCGTTGAACGAACGGCACCTCCGCGTTAAGCACACGTGCGGCTCGATGATGTCTACTCCTTCTTGATCCAGCAAGATAGGAAGGATAAGTAGATGGGATATCAACCAGCACGATGGCGTGGTGGAGATGGTGGTGGAGCAATCCCAACAGGAGTTCGCCAAGCGCCTCCGGAACTGCGAACAAGGAAGAACGGGAGAAACGGGAGGGAGAGGGTTTCCTCAAGGGAGAGGACTTGTTGTGTTTAGCCTCCCCTCCTCTCCACTATTTATAGGAGGCAAGGGGAAGTACGGGGTGCAGCCCTAACCACTCGTCCAAGCGAGGGGTCACGGCCAAGAGAGAGGATTCCTCCCTCCCCAAGGCACCTCCTAGGTGCCTTCCCATTTGGTGTTTCCTACCCCCTAGCCGCATGGGCCCTTGGGGGCTCGCCCAACAAGGCTTGGACGCGCCCTTACAGCCCATCCACGTTCTTGGGGCTAGAGGGACCCTTCCAGAATCCTCTGGAACCCTTTGGAACCTTCCATAACCTTCCAGAAGCTTCTCGATATAATACCGATAAAACCCAAAACTTTTCCGTTAGCCAAAATATGACTTCCCATATATAAATATTTACCTCCGGAGCTCCTCTGACATCCGGGATCTCATCCGGGACTCCTAACATCATTCGGTCACCAACGTACATATCCCAATACTACTTAGCGTCATCAAACGTTAAGCGTGCGGACCCTATGGGTTCGAGAATCATGTAGACATGACCGAGACACCTTAACGGTCAATAAACAATAACAGGACCTGGATGCCCATATTGGTTCCTACATATTCCATGAAGATCTTCATTGGTCGAACCACGATGTCAAGGATTCAGTCAATCCCGTATGCAGTTCCCTTTGTTCAGTGGTATGTTACTTGCCCGAGATTCGATCGTCGGTATCTCCATACCTAGTTCAATCTCGTTACCGACAAGTTTCTTTACTTGTTACGTAATACAAGATCCCATGAAAAACTTATTAGTCACATTGCTTGCAAGCTTCTTATGATGTGGTATCCCAAGTGGGCCCAGAGATACCTCTCCGTCATACAGAGTGACAAATCCTAGTCTTAATCCATGCCAACTCCATAGACACCCTCGGAGATGCCTGTAGAGCATCTTTATAATCACCTAGTTACGTTGTGACGTTTGATACACACAAGGCATTCCTCTGATGTCGGGGAGTTGCATGATCTCATGGTTATAGGAACAGATACATTAACATGGATAAAGTAGTAGCAATAAACTAATATGATCATATGCTATACTTACGGTTGGGTCTTGTCCATCACATCATTCTCCTAATGATGTGACCCCGTTATCAAATGACAACTCATGTCTATGTTTAGGAAACCTTAACCATCGTTGATCAACGAGCTAGTCTAGTAGAGGCTCACTAGGGACACTGTGTTGTCTATGTATCCACACATGTATTTGAGTTTCCAATCAATACAATTATAGCATGGATACTAAACGATTATCATGAACAAGGAAATATGATAATAACTAATTTATTATTGTCTCTAGGGCATATTTCCAATTCCAACTTTGAAATTATTTCTTTCTTTGCAAATCAAACAAAGGAGAGAAGGTACATTTATCTCTCAAACCAAGTATACCAAGAACTTGATCAAGAAGTTCAACATGCAAGAGTGCAAAGGTATGAAAACTCCCATGCCTACAAGTGGAAATTGTTTACCTCACCAAGGAGGACAACCCAATTGATCAAAAGGTTTATCGATCAATATCAGTTCATTGCTATATCTATGTGACTCCCATCCTGATATCATGTAAAGTGTGTGCATGTGTGCCCAATGTCTTCTTCAGTGTCTGTGTTGAGGTTCTTTGGCATAGGGGGTCTATCTATATATTCTCTTCAAGCTCGATATTGTTAATAACTGTAGGAACTTTGTCTGCTAGAGCATCATAATTGTGTTGTAAATCTCCTAGATAGGTAGGTATCTCTTGAGCCCGTGAAAAAAATACAGTAACTGTCTTGTTTACTATAAGTTCAAATTGCATAGGATCAAGTTGTTGTTCATTTCAAAGGAGTGAAGATTGCTAAAAAGGAGCATCCAGTGAATAATCGGTATATTGATGAGGTTTAGATGGGTTGCATATCCATGGGCTTAATGATTTCTTGTTGTTGGACTGGTCCTAGAATAGGCTATTGGGCCACCAATTGCTGATGCAGAGCAACTGGTCAATCTGGCCTAATGGGTCTAATACCAACATTCAAATCTGGGAGAACTTGTACATTTGGCGCCAAACATCCCTTAGTAGAAGCAACAAAGTTAATACTGTTACCTGATGGCAAATCGAGATAGTAATGATGTTGTTACTTTCCGTAGCGTGATGATCATTCTCTTCCATGGGTTCCATTAAATCATTCATTTCAAGAAACACTCCTGCATGTAATTCCATATCCACCTCATGTAGCATAGCCTAATGCCCCCATTCAGGCATATCATCTTGTTCTTCTTCATCTTCCCGTTCCATATCATTAGCCACGGGTTCATTGATGTGGCCCAGATTTAGTGTGAGTTGAATATTGAGTCGAGGGGTGTCATTATGCTCATTGTGCTCATGTTGTTGTAAGGGACCCGGAAAATGGTTGTGCTGATTAGGATGGAAATTCTCTTTGGGAGGATGTGGATGTGGTTTACCATGGAGCTCCATTGTGTCCTCATATGGTGACTCAGCCCCTAAAATGTGTTGTTGTTGAATGACAACATGTATAATAAGAGTACCTGTCTGAAATTCATTTCCTTCACCAAATACAATGCTAGCTACAATATCACTAAGTTCCTTCACCCTTATTTTGATCATAATATTAGCTTTGGTGCTTCCAACTCTGTCCCATAACACAAAATTTCCAAATTTACTAACTGCATTGCTCACTTCATGAATAGAGCTTCAATCAAAGGGGTAACCATAGAGTAAAATCCATGCATCTCTATTCAAGACAAGTTTCCTCCAATTTAACCCCCTATCATGTTTCTCAAAATAACATCGACATCCGTAAAATGATGTGGACTATTGGCAAAAATATCATCTCTATCAAATACACTATTGAGCCTGACATATCCTTGTCTAAAGGGGAAGCTCTCAATCTCAGAAAATTCCATCCTTTTATCAGCGACGAAATCAGAGAGTACCTCGCGAATAGTGTTGAATGCCACTCATGGGAACAATGGTCGCAATCGCCCCATCTTCATGCGCGTGGTGTTGGAAATATGCCCTAGAGGCAATAATAAAGTGCTTATTATTATATTTCCTTATTCATGATAATCATTTATTATCCATGCTAGAATTGTATTGATTGGAATTTAAAATACATGTGTGGATACATAGACAAAACACTGTCCCTACTGAGCCTCTAAAGGAATAGCTCATTGATCATAGATAGTCAAGGTTTCCTTGCCATAGACATGAGTTGTCATTTGATAATGGGATCACATCATTAGGAGAATGATGTGATGGACAAGACCCACACTATGAACGTAGCATATGATCGTGTTAGTTTATTGTTATTGTTTTTTGCATGTCAAGTATTTGTTCCTTTGACCATGAGATCATGCAACTCACACAAACCACAGGAATACCTTGTGTGTATCAAATGTCATAATGTAACTAGGTGACTATGAAGGTGCTCTACAGGTATCTCTGAGGGTGTCTGTTGGGCTGGCATGGATCAATACTGGGATTGTCACTCCGTGTGACAGAGAGGTATCTCAGGGCCCACTCGGTAATACATCGTCACAACAAGCTTGTAAGCAATGTGACTAAAGAGTTAGCCACATGATCTTGTATTATGGAACGAGTAAAGAGACTTGCTGGTAACGAGATTGAACTAGATATTTAGATACCAACGATCGAATCTCGGGCAAATAACATACCGATGGACAAAGGGAACAACATACGGGATTAACTGAATCCTTGACATAGAGGTTCAATCGATAAAGATCTTTGTAGAATATGTAGGAACCAATATGGGCATCCAAGTCCCGCTATTGGTTATTGACCAGAGAGTGTCTCGGTCATGTATGCATAGTTCTCGAACTCGTAAGGTCTGCACACTTTAGGTTCAGTGACGTTTCAGTATTATTGAGTTATGTGTGTTGGTTACCGAACGCTGTTCAGAGTCTCGGATGAGATCCCGGACATCACGAGGAGCTTCGGAATGGCCCGGAGGTAAATATTTATATATATGATAGTGGTATTTGGGTTTCAAAAGTTTCGGGTATTTCCGGTAGTGTACTAGGAGTGGCGAATGGGTTCCGGCGTTCCATCGGGAGGGGCTCACCCACCCCAAGGGGTCACATGAGCCCAAGAGGTGGCGCACCAGCCCCTGGTGGGCTAGGCAGTCGGCCCCATAAGGGGCCCATGCGCCCAAGAGGAAAAGGTGGAGGGTGGGAGGAGTCCTTGTTGGAGTAGTACTCCTCCCCACGCCCACCTCCTTGTAGGAGGTGGACTCCACCTCCTTGGCCGGCGGCCAAAGTCCCTAGGGGAAACCATAGGGCACCTACTCCCACCCTTTCCTCCTATATATAGTGGAGGTTTTAGGAGAAACCACCACCTGAAAAGCCTTGTGTTGCCTTCTCCTCTCTAAATCGTATTCCTCCTCTAGATTAGTTCGGTAGAGCTCGACGAAGCCGTGCCGGATTAGTTTACCACTGCCGCCACCATGCTGTTGTGCTACCACAGAACACATCTACCTCTCTTCCCTCTCTTGCTGGATCAAGGAGGTGGAGAACCTCATCGAGTTGTACGAGTGTTCAACGCGGAGGTGCCGTCCGTTCGGCACTAGATCGTGATTGGATCGCGGGACGGCTTGCGATTTGGATCACGAAAATGTTTGACTACATCAACCGCATTTCTTAACGCTTCACGCTAAGCGATCTACAAGGGTATGTGGATCCGATATCTCCTCTCATAGATGCTCATCACCATGGATAGATCGTGTATATGCGCAGGAATTTTTTTGTTTCCCATGCAACGTTCCCCAACACTGGCATCATGAGCTAGGTCTATGAATAGATGACATCTCGAGTAGAACACAAAGGAGTTTGTGGGCGTTGATATTCAGATTGCTTCCCTCCTTAGTCTTTTCTTGATTCAGCGGTATTGTGGGATGAAGTAGCCCGGGCCAACCTTATTCGTCCACGTACGAGAGACCGGTTCCATCGAGTGACATGCAACTTGTTGCATAAAGATGGCTGGCAGGTGTCTGTCTCTCCCACTTTAGTTGAATCAGATTCGACAGAGGCGGTCCTTGTAGAAGGTTAAATAGCAACTTGCATATCACGGTTGTGGTTTTGCGTACGTAAGAAGCATTCTTGCTAGATACCCATAACACCCACATAAAACATGCAACAACAAATTAGAGGACGTCTAACTTGTGTTTTGTAGGGTATGTTGTGATATGATATGGCCAAAGACATGATGATATATATTTGATGTATGAGATGATCATGTTGTAATAGTTAATATCGACTTGCATGTCGATGCTACGGCAACCGGCAGGAGCCATAGTGTTGTCTTTAATTATTGTATGACCCGTGGGTCAATCATTAAGCGCTATGCAATGCTTTACTTTATCGCTAAACGGTAGCAATGGTAGTAAAAGCATGGTTGGCGTGACAACCTTGATGGAAACACGATGATGAAGATCATGATGATGGAGATAATAGTTATGGCGGTGACGATGGAGATCATGCCGGTGCTTTGGAGATGGAAATCAAAAGGACAAGATCATGGCCATATCATGTCACTTATGATTTGCATGTGATGTTAATCCTTTTTATGCAGCTTGTTTTGATTAGGACGACAGTGGCATTATAAGGTGATTCCTCACTAAAATTTCAAGATAAAATTGTGTTCTCCTCGAGTGTGCACCATTGCAAAAGTTCATCGTTTTGAGACACCACGTGATGATCGAGTGTGATAGACTCTACGTTCACATCCAACGGGTGCAAGACAGTTTTGCACATGTGGAACACTCGGGTTAAACTTGACGATCCTAGCATGTACATACATGGCATCAGAACACAATACACCGAAAGGCTGAACATGAGTCATATAGCAGATATGATCAAAATGAAAATGTTCACCATTGAAACCAGCTCATATCACGTGATGATCGGACTTGGGTTGGTGGATTTGGATCATGTATCACTCGAATGACTAGAGGGATGTCAACTTGAGTCAGAGTTTTTTAGTAATATGATTAACTAAACTCATTATCTTGAACAATAGTCTAAGTAATCTTTGCAAATTTATGTTGTGGATCAATGGCTCGCGCAGTAGCACCCGTGAATTTTAATGTGTTCCTTGAGAAAGTCAAGTTGAAAAATGATGGGAGTCACTTTGTAGATTGGGCCCAAAATCTGAGGATTTTCCTCATTGTTTCCCGAAAGGCTTATGTCCTTGATGCACCACTTGCTGATGCACCTATCCTCCCGGCGACTGAAGACGTTATGAACATGTGGCACGCGTGGTCTGATGACTACTCAATAGCTCAATCTGCAATCTTGTATGGCTTAGAACCGGGACTTCAAAAACGTTTTGAACGTCATGGAGCATATGAGATGTTCGAGGAGTTGAAGTTTATCTTTGAAAAGAATGCCCGGATCGAGAGGTATGCGACCTCCAGTAAGTTCTATGCTTGCAAGATGGAGGAGAACGGGTGTGTCACTGAACACATACTAAAATGTCTGAGTATTCCAACCATCTAGCTGAGTTGGGAATTGTTCTCCCACCAGAGGCAATCATTGACAGTGTTCTTCAATCACTGCCACCTAGCTACAAAGGCTTTGTCTTAAACTATAACATGCATGGCATGAATAAATCAGTCACCGAGCTGTTTCTGATGCTGAAAGTTGCTGAGTCAGAAATTCAGAAGGAACATCAAGTGTTGATGGTCAATAAAACCACTAGTTTCAATAAAAATGGCAAGGGCAAGAAGGGTAACTCCAAGAAGAGTGGCAAAGCAGTTTCCCCTCCCGTGAAGAAACCCAAGGTTGGACCCAAGCGAGAAACTGAGTCCTTTCATTGCAAGGGGACTGGTCAGTGGAAGCGGAACTATCCCAAGTATCTGGCTGACAGGAAGGCGGCCAACACCAAACAAGGTATGTATGATATACATGTTATGTTGGGGAACGTAGCAAAAATTCAAAAATTTCCTATGCCATATTCAGATCTTCCTATGGAGAGACCAACAACGAGATAGTGGAGAGTGCATCTTCATACCTTTGAAGATCGCTAAGCGGAAGCGTTGCTAGAACGCGGTTGATGGAGTCGTACTCGCGGCGATTCCGATCGTGGTGTGATTCCGATCTAGTGTCGAATCACGTCACCTCCGCGTTCAACACACGTGCAGCCCGGTGGCGTCTCCTGCACCTTGATACAGCAAGGAGGAGGGAGAGGTTGGGGAAGATCTCCGGCAGCACGACGGCGTGGTGTCGATGGAGAGACGAGGTCTCCCGGCAGGGCTTCGCCAAGCACCGTGGGAGAGGAGGAAGAAGAGAGACAGGGTTGCGCCGGGAGAGATGGAAAACCGTGTTCTCAAAGGCCAAAAAACCCCGCTATATATATGGGGAAGGGTGGGTGGCGCCCCCTTTAGGGTTTCCCACCCTAAAGGGGGGCGGGAGCCCTAGATGGGAGACGGGGTGGCGGGCAGGAGGAGGGGAGGGGGTGGCGCACCCCTGGTGGGCCTTAGGCCCAGCAGACTTAGGGTTCCCCCCTTTCCCTCTCTAGGCGCCTTGGGCTGGGTGTGAGGGGCGCACCAGCCCACCCAGGGGTTGGTTCCCTCTCACACTTGGCCCATGTATCCTTCTGGGGCTGGTGGCCCCTCCCGGTGGGCCTCCGGAACCCTTCCGATGGTCCCCGCACTTTGTCGGTGATTCCCGAAACATTTCCGGCGTCCAAACCCATCCATCCTATATATCAATCTTTACCTCCGGACCATTCTGGAGCTCCTCATGATGTCCGGGATCTCATCCGGGACTCTGAACAACCTTAAGTAACCTCATATAGCAATTCCCTATAACCTTAGCGTCATCGAACCTTAAGTGTGTAGACCCTACGGGTTCGGGAGGCATGCAGACATGACTGAGACACTCTCCGGCCAATAACCATCAGCAGGATCTGGATACCCATGGTGTCTTCCACATGTTCCACGATGATCTCATCGGATGAACCACGATGTCAAGGATTCAATCAATCCCGTATACAATTCCCTTTGTCTGTCGGTATAGAACTTGCCCGAGATTCGATCGGCGGTATACCCATACCTTGTTCAATCTCGTTACCTGTAAGTCCCTTTACTCCTTCCGTAGCACATCATCATGTGACTAACTCCTTCGTCACATTGAGCTCATGATGATGTTCTACCGAGTGGGCCCAGAGATACCTCTTCGTCACACGGAGTGATAAATCCCGATCTCGATTCATACCAACCCAACACACACTTTTGGAGATACCCGTAGTGCACCTTTATAGTCACCCAGTTACGTTGTGACGTTTGATACACCCAAAGCATTCCTACGGTATCCGGAGTTGCATAATCTCACGGACGAAGGAAAAGACACTTGACATTAGAAAAGCTTTAGCATACGAACAACACGATCTAGTGCTATGCTTAGGATTGGGTCTTGTCCATCACATCATTCTCCCAATGATGTGATCCCGTTATCAATGACATCTAATGTCCATGATCAAGAGACCATGATCATCTATTGATCAACGAGCTATCCAACTAGAGGCTTTCTAGGGACACATTGTGATCTATTTATTCACACATGTATTATTGATTCGTGTTAATACAATTATAACATGAACAATAGACGATTATCATGAACAAGGAAATATGATAATAACCATTTTATTATTGCCTCTAGGGCATATTTCCAATAGTCGCCCACTTGCACTAGAGTCAATAATCTAGTTCACATCACTATGTGATTGTAATGAATTCAACACCCATATAGTTTTGGGGTTTGATCATGTCTTGCTTGTGAGAGAGGTTTATAGTCAACGACTCTGAACCTATCAGATCTGTGTGTGCTTTACAAATCTCTACATCATCCTATAGATGCTACTACGCCCCATCTAAAACCATTCCAAATGATTGCTCTACTGTACGAATCCGGTTTACTACTCATAGTCCTCCGGATCAGTGACAAAGCTTGTATCGACGTAACTCCTTTACGAAGAACTCTTTAATCACTTCCATAATTGAGAAAAATTCCTTAGTTCATTAGTTACTAAGGATAACTTTGACCATTGGCCAGTGATCCATTCCTGGATCACTCTCGTACCCCATGACTGACTCATGGCAAGGCACGCTTTAGGTGCGGTACACAGCATAGCATACTTGTAGAGTCTACGGCCGATGCATAGGGGAAGACATTCGTCCTTTCTCTTTCTTCTGTCGTGGTCGAGCTTTGAGTCGTACTCAAATTTACACCTTGCTACATAGCCAAGAACTCCTTATTTGCTGATCTATTTTGAACTCCTTCAAAAACTTGTCAAGGCATGCAATTTGCTGAAAGTTCCATTAAGCACTGTGATCTATCTTTATACATCTTGTTGCTCAACTCTCAAGTAGCTACATCTAGGTTTTCTTTGAAAAACTCTTTCCAAACAACCCTTTATGCTTTACAGAAATTCTACATTATTTCCGATCAACAGTATGTCAACCACACATATTCATCAGAAATTCTATAGTGCTCCCACTCACCTTTTGGAAATACAAGTTTCTCATAAACTTTGTATAGAACCAACAACTTTGATCATCTCATCAAAGTGTATATTCCAACTCCGAGATGCTTGCTCCAGTCCATAGATGGATCACTGGAGCTTTGCATACTTGTTAGCACCCTTTAAGATCGACAAAAACTTCTGGTTGTATCACATACAGCCTTTCCTCAAGGAAACCGTCGAGGAAACAATATTTTGACATCCTATCTGCAATATTTCATAAATGATGCAACAAGTGCTAACATAATTTCAACAGACTTTCAGCATCGATACGAGTGAGAAAGTCTCATCATAGTCAACTCTTTGAACTTTATCGAAAACACTTTTGCGACAAGTCGAGCTTTCTTAATGTTGACTTTTCACCATCATCCTTTGTCTTCTTTTAAAGATCCATTCACAGTTAATAGTCTTATGACCATTAAGTGGTTCTTCCAAAGTCTATACTTTGTTTTTCATACATGGATCCTCTCTCGGTTTTCATGGCCTCCAGCCATTTGTCGGAATCCGGGCCCACCACCGCTTCTCCATAGCTCGTAGGTTCATTGTTGTCCAACAACATGACTTTCAAGATAGGGTTACTGCACCACTCTGTAGCAGCAGTACGTGACCTTGTCGACCTACAAGGTTTCTAATAACTTGATCTGAGTCTCATGATCACTATCATTAGCTTCCACTTCAATTGGTGTAGGTGCCATAGTAACAACTTCCTGCGCCCTGCTACACACACACTGGTTGAAGTGATGGTTCACATAACCTCATCAAGTTTCCATCAAAACTCCCACTCAATTCTTTCGAGAGAAACTTTTCCTCGAGAAAGGACCCGTTTCAAGAAACAAACATATTTGCTTCCGGATCTGAGATAGGAGGTATACTCAACTGTTTTGGGTGTCCTATGAAGATGCATTTATCCGCTTTGGGTTCGAGCTTATCACGCTGAAAACTCTTTCACATAAGCATCGCAGCCCCAAACTTTTAAGAAATGACAAGCTTAGGTTTCTCTAAACCATAGTTCATATGGTGTCATCTCCAACGGAATTACGTGGTGCCCTATTTAAAGTGAATGCAGTTGTCTCTAATGCGTAACCCATAAACAATATTGGTAATTTGATAATAAATATCATAGTATGCACTATATCTAATAGGGCACGACTATGACATACGGACACACCATCAGACTATGGTGTTCCAGGTGGCATGAGTTGTGAAACATTTTTCACGTGAAACTATTTTCACATTGTCTTAAATGTTTACCAAATTCGTAACTCATATATATATATGTTTACCTCCATGATCACATCGTAGACATATTATCCTTTTGTCACGATGATCTTCAGCTTCACTCTGAAATTACTTGAACATTTCAATAATTCAGATTTATGTTTTATCAAGTAAATACACTAGTATCCACTCAAATCATTTGTGAAGTATGAACACAATTATATCCACTGCGTGCCTTAGTACTCATAGGATTGCACACATCAAAATGTATTACTTCCAACAAGTTACATTCTTGTTCCATCTCACTTGAAAAGGAGGTCTTCAGTCATCTTGCCCATGTGGTTTGATTTCCATGTCTCAAGTGATTCAAAATCAAGTGAGTCAAACGATCCATCCGCATGGAGTTTCTTCATGCGTTTATACCAACAGGCATGGTTTGCATGTTTCAAACGTTTCAAAAAATGAGTGAGTACAAAGATCCATCAGCATGGAGCTTCTTCATGCATTTTATATCAATATGACTCAAGTAGCAGTGCCACAAGTAAGTGGTACTATCATTACTACTTTGTATCTTTTGGTAACAATATTATGAACATGTGTATCACTACGATCGAGATTCAATAAACCATTCGTTCTAGGTGCAAGACCATTTAAGGTATCATTCAACTAAATAGAATAACCAATATTCTCTTTAGATGAATAATCGTATTTGCTATTAACATAATCCAATCATGTATATGCTCAAGACAAACACCAAATAACAATTACTTAGGTTTTACACTAATCTCGATGGTAGAGGGAGTGTGCGATGTGTGATCATATCAACCTTGGAAACACACACATTGTCACCTCGCCTTTAACTAGTCTCTGTTATTCCGCAGCTTTTATTTCGAGTTACTAACACTTAGCAACCGAACCAGTATCTTATACCCTGGTGCTACTAGGAGTACTAGTAAAGTACACATCAATATCATGTATATCCAATATACTTCTGTCGACTTTGCCAGCCTTCTCATCTACCAAGTGTCTAGGGTAGTTCCTCTTCAGTGACTGTTCCCCTTATTTCATAAGCACATAGTCTCGGGTTTGGGTTCAACCTTGGATGTCTTCATAGAGCAGCAACTGGTTTGCCGTTTAATGTAGTATCCCTTCAAGCCCTTTCCCTTCTTGAAACTAGTGGTTTTACAAACCATCAACAATTGATGTTCCCTTTTGACTTCTACTTTCATGGTGTCAAACATCACGAATGGCTCAAGGATCATCATATCCATCCTTGATATGTTATAGTTCATCACCAAGCTCTAGTAGCTTGGTGTTAGTGACCTTGGAGAACTATCACTGTCTCATGTGGAAGTTCAACTCCCACTCGATTCAAGCGATTGTAGTACTCAGATAATCTGAGCACATGCTCTACGATTGAGCTCTTCTCCTTTACTTTACAAACAAAGAATCTCGTCGGAGGTCTCATACCTCTCAACAAGGGCATGAGCACGAAATCCCAATTTCATCTCTTGGATTATCATGTATGTCCCGCGACGCGAAACGTCTTTAATGCTTTAATTCTAAGTTGTTCAAGCAACACACACTGAACTATCATGTAGTTATCAGAAACATGTATGTCAGATGTTCACAACATCTACAGACCATGCTTGGGGTTCAACACACTGAGCGGTGCATTAAATACATAAGCCTTCTGCGTAGCAATGAGGACAATCCTCAGTTAACGGACCGAGTCCGCACAATTGCTACTTCTATCCTTCAACTAAGATTTCTCTAGGAACAAATCAAATACCGTGAAGCTATGGTGCAAGTTACATAATTTGCAAAGACGTATTTGAATATGTTCATGATAATTAAGTTTGTCTGATGAACTCCCACTTACATGATCCATGATCCATTAAGTGATACATCCCTCTAGTCATTTAAGTGATACATGATCCATGATCCATGTCAACTAACCCGTGTCTGATCATCACGTGAGACGGACTAGTCGTCATGGTGAGCAACTTCATGCTGATCGTATTTAACCATACGACTCATGTTCGACCTTTCGGTCTTTTGTATTCGAGGTCATGTATGTACATGCTAAGCTCGTCGAGTTAACCTAAGTGTTTCGCGTGTGTAAATCTGGCTTACACCCGTTGTATGCGAACGTTAGAATCTATCACACCCGATCATCACGTGGTGCTTCGAGACAACGATCCTTCGCAACGGTGCACACTTAGGGGAATACATTCTCGAAATTTTTATGAGGGGTCATCTTATTATGCTACCGTCGTTCTAAGCAATAAGATGAAAAACATGATAAACATCACATGCAATCATATAGTGACATGATTGGGCCATTATCATCTTTGCTCTTTTGATCTCCATCTTCGGGCATCGCATGATCATCATTGTCACCGGCGTGACACCATGATCTCCATCATCGTCTCTCCGTGAAGTCGTCACTCAAACTACTACTACTACTACTACTACTACTACTACTACTACTACTACTACTACTACTATATCTAACTGTTAGCAATGAAGTAAAAGTAGTAAACACATGGCGTTGCATCTCATACAATAAATTAAGACAACTCCTATGGCTCCTGCCGGTTGTCATACTCAACGACATGCAAGTCGTGATTCCTATTACAATAACATGATCATCTTATACATTACACATGTAACATCGCAACTTTGGCCATATAACATCACATGTCAAACCCTGCAAAAACAAGTTAGACGTCCTCTAATTGTTGTTGCAAGTTTTACGTGGCTGATTTGGGTTTCTAGCAATAACACCTTCTTACCTACGTGACAGCCACAACGATGATATGCTAAAGCTATTTACCCTTCATAAGGACCCTTTTCATCAAATCCAATCCAACTAGAGTGGGAGATACAGACACCCGCTAGCCACCTTTATGCACGGTGTGTATGTTGGCCGGTGGAACCTATCTCACGTAAGTGTATGTGTAAGTTCGGTCCGGGCCGCTTCATCCCACAATGCTGCCGAAAAAGAATAAGACTAGTAGTGGCAAGCAATTGACAAATCAGCGCCCACAACCTTCTATGTTCTACTCATGCATGGAATCTACGCATAGAAAACGTGGCTCGGATGCCACTGTTGGGGAACGTAGTAAAAATTCAAAAATTTCCTACGCCATATTCAGATATTCCTATGGAGAGACCAGCAACGAGATAGTGGAGAGTGCATCTTCATACATTTGAAGATCGCTAAGCGGAAGCGTTGCTAGAACGCGGTTGATGGAGTCGTACTCGCGGCGATTCAGATCGCGGTGTGATTCCGATCTAGTGCCGAATCACGGCACCTCTGTGTTCAACACACGTGCAGCCCGGTGACATCTCCCGCACCTTGATCCAACAAGGAGGAAGGAGAGGTTGGGGAAGATCTTCGGAAGCACGACGACGTGGTGTCGATGGAGAGACGAGGTCTCCCAGCAGGGCTTCGCCAAGCACCGTGGGAGAGGAGGAAGAAGAGAGACAGGTCTGCACCAAGAGAGATGGAAAACCGTGTTCTCAAAGGCCAAAAAACCCCGCTGTATATAGGGGGAAGGGAGGGTGGCGCCCCCTTTAGGGTTACCCACCCTAAAGGGGGGCGGCAACCCTAGATGGGAGAGGGGTGGCGGCTAGGAGGGGGAGAGGGGGGTGGCGCACCCTGATGACCCACACGTGTAGGGGATCTATTGTAGTCCTTTTCATAAGTAAGAGTGTCGAACCCAACGAGGAGCAGAAGGAATTGACAAGTGGTTTTCGGCAAGGTATTCTCTGCAAGCACCGAAATTATCGGTAACAAATAGTTGTGTGATAATTCATAGCGAGTAGCAAGTAACAATAGTAAGAAAGGTGCAGCAAGATGTCCCAATCCCTTTTGTAGCAAGGGACAAGCCTAGACAAACTCTTATAGGAGCTGAAGTGCTCCCGAGGACACATGCGAATTTCTGTCAAGCTAGTTTTCATCATGTTCATATGATTCGCGTTCACTACTTTGATAGTTTGATATGTGGGTGGACCGGTGCTTGGGTGCTACCCTTACTTGGGAAAACGTCCCACTTATGATTAACCCCTCTCGCAAGCATCCACAACTACGAAAGAAGAATTAAGACAAAGTCTAACCATAGCATTAAACTAGTGGATCCAAATCAGCCCCTTATGAAGCAACGCATAAACTAGGGTTTAAGATTTTGTCACTCTAGCAACCCATCATCTATTTATTACTTCCCAATGCCTTCCTCTAGGCCCAAATAATGGTGAAGTGTTATGTAGTCAACGTTCACATAAGACCACTAGAGGAAAAACAACATACAACACATCAAAATATCGAACAAATACCAAATTCACATGACTACTTATAGCCAGACTTATCCCATGTCCTCAGGAACAAAAGTGACTACTCACAAAGCATAATTATGTTCATGACCAGAGAGGTAATGAATAGCATTAGATATCTGAACATATGATCTTCCACCGAGTAATCCAACTAGCATCAACTACAAAGAGTAATTAACACTACTAGCAACCTTACAAGTACCAATCGGAGTTGCGAGACGGAGATTGGTTACAAGAGATGAACTAGGGTTTGGAGATGAGATGGTGCTGATGAAGATGTTGACGGTGATGAGTTCCCTCTAATGAGAGGAGTGTTGGTGATAATGATGGCGACGATTTCCCCCTTCGGGAGGGAATTTTCCCCGGCAGGACGGCCCTGCCGGAGCTCTAGATTGGTTCTGCTCAAGTTCCGCCTCGTGGAGGCGACGATTCCTCCCAAAAGCCTCCTCCTGATTTTTTCTGGAACGAAACCCTCCTTATAGAAAAAGATGGGAGCCAGAGGGGCAACAGGGGGCCCACGAGCCACCTAGGCGCGGCCAGGGGGTAGGCCGCGCCTGGCAGGCTTGTGGCCTCCTCGTGGCTCCCCTGTGGTACTTCTTTCGCCCAGTATTTTTTATAAAATCTAAAATAATTCCTCGTTGATTTTCACGACTTTTGGAGTTGCGCAGAATATATATCTCAAACTTGCTCCTTTTTCAGACCAGAATTCTAGCTGTCGGCATTCTCCCTCTTCATGTAAACCTTATAAAATAAGAGAGAAAAGGCATAAGTATTGTACCGTAAAGTGTAATAACAGCCCATAAAGCGATAAATATCAACACAAAAGCATGATGCAAAATGGACGTATCAACTCCCCCAAGCTTAGACCTCGCTTGTCCTCAAGGGAAAGCCGAGATCAATAAATATGCCCACAAGTTTAGAGATAGAGGTGTCGGTAAAACAAAATACGGACATGCAGGCATCATGATCATAATTAGAACAACAATAGCGTCATATAAACTCTTATGCTAGAGTGATAATTCCTTCACAAAGTAAAGTATGGGTCAAGAACCTTATTGAGAATTAACAACCAATAGCCTTTAGTCATTGAAGCACTTGCAATTTATCATAACATCGGAAAGAGTCAAATAAGAGCTTGTAAAGCAAATCCATATACTCAATCATCCTTTCATCTTCTACAATTGCTAAAACTCACGTGGTACTCATGAGATCAAAGTTTCAATTGGACACACAGAAAGATAGGGGCTTATAGTTTCGCCTCCCAACTACTTACCTCAAGGGTAATGTCAACAATAATAATTCATGGATACTTATTTCCAAGTTGACATATGAATATAGATCTGTCCCTTGCACATGGCGTTAGCCAAGATAAAGGCGAAATAAGGAATTGGTGTCGATCACCATGACTCTTGTAAGGACAAAAGGTAAAGGTACAAGATAGGCCCTTCGCAGAGGGAAGCAGAGGTTGTCATGCGCTTTTTGAGGTTTGGATTTGTGACCTCTTAGTGTGAAGGAACGTCACTTTATATTGCCTCCTGTGATAAAGAACTTTATTATGCAGTCTGTCGCTTTTATGTCTTCCTCATCACAGGTTCGTACAAAGCTTATTTTCCACACACATAGATTATACATATTTAGGGAGCAATTTTTTTATTGCTTGCACCGATGACAACTTACTTGAGGGGTCTTCTTGAATCCATAGGTAGGTATGGTGGACTCTCATGGCAAAACTGGGTTGAAGGTTTATGGATGCACAAGTAGTATCTCTACTTAGTGCGGAAGTTTTGGCTGATATGAGGTCGAAGCAATCGTCACATGCTAAGGGATCTCCAGTCATATAACATTGTTCGGAACCAAGCAAACATAATTCATTATGTTGTCTTCCTTGTCCAACATCTACTTCTAAGCATGTGATAGTTTAATGAGTGTTCACAATCATAGATGGTGCCAAAGATGATATATTTATATGTGAACCTCTCTTTCTTTATTACTTCCTATTAATTGCAACAATGACCAAGGTCTACGTTTTTCCACCCACAACAAGTTTCAATCATCATTCTTTTTATATGTGAAGCTATCACTTCCCATAAGATCATTACATGATCTTTCATGCTTTTGTTCTTTTATTATTCTTTTCCTTAGATCATGGCATGAGGCAAGGCCCTTAACTAAAACACTCTTTATTATATGACTCACGAGCTCGAATACATTAGGGGTAACACAAAGCAAAACTCAACCCTAGAACAGACTAAGAACTTTATTCTACTAGAGAAAGATAAAACCAAAAAGGATCGAACTAAGAAAAAGGTAAAGGCAAAAGATGTGATGGTGATACGATACCGGGGTAACTCCCCCAAGCTTGGCACAAGCCAAGAGGAGTGCCCATACCCGTGCTTAGTTGTCTTCCTTCGAAGGTGATGATGGTGGAGTTGTTGCAATCTGGGGTTGATTCTCCGTCTTCCAAGGCATAGTTCCTCCATCATGGAAAGATGATCGAGTCTCCGGAATCCTCAAATCTGCAGCCAACCGTATTGATTTAAATCTATACTCATACTCAGAGTTTTGGTTCTGCAGGTCGTAGATCTGGGCTTGGAGGTGATCAATTCTGTCATAGAGCCTGGAGATGTGCTTCCCGATGTCATTGGCATCGATCTTGTGTTTGTTGGTGAACTCCGTGATCATCATGTGGTTGGCGTTGAGTCCGTGTTCCACCATCCCTTGGCACTTGAAGACTAGCTGCTCCATTGCTTCGAGCCTCGCCTCCATGCTTCCGGCCTTCTTGGGCCCCTCAACATCACGGATGTGCATCACCCCCTCATGCATCTCGATAGATTGAGGGTGTTGCAGCACTCCCGCGAGGTAGGGATTGATGACCTTCTCGAAGAACTTGTCCTTCAGAACTTTTGGGGACGCCATAGCCATCTAGATCTGTGTGCACAATAGCTCAAAACGAAAATAGACGATATTTGCGTGATACGAGGGTTAGAACTTTTGGGAGAATATATAATGAATTTTTCCCGACCAAAAGGAGTACTCCGTAAGAAAACGGAGTCCGGGAGGCACACGAGGTGCCCACAAGCCACCCAGAAGCGGCCAGGGGGGTAGGCCATGCCTGGCAGGCTTGTCGCCTCCTCGTGCCCTTTCCGAATTTTCTATTTTTCTAAAAATTCCAAAACAGAGAAAAATTGCTACTGGAAAAGTTTTGGAGTCGGTTTACTTACTGAATCACATACCTCTTCGTTTTTGGAGTCTGAAACATGCTGATAAATATCCCTTATGTACTCCACCGGAGTGATGGTATTAATAATATTGCTTTCAACATTTATGGGAGTACCTGAGATATAATGCTTGAATCTTTGCCCATTTACCAATCTCGGAAAATTACCTTCCGTGTTATTGATCTTGATGGCACCGAAACGATCTACTTCCTCAGCAATGTAAGGACCTTCCCATTTAGAGAGAAGCTTGCCTCCAAAAAATCTTAAACGAGAATTGTATAGCAAGACATAATCACCTACATTGAACTCACGTTTTTGTATCCTTTTATCATGCAACCTCTTAACTTTTTCTTTGAACAACTTGGCATTTTCATAAGCCCGAGTTCTCCATTCATCAAGTGAGCTAATATCAAATAACCTCTTCTCACCAGCAAGTTTGAAATCAAAGTTGAGCTCTTTGATTGCCCAGTAAGCCTTATGCTCTAGCTCAAGAGGTAAATGACATTCTTTACCGTAAACATTTTGTACGGAGACATGCCCATGGGATTCTTATAAGTCCTTCTATAAGCCCACAGTGCATCATCGAGCTTCTTAGACCAATTCTTTCTAGACCTATTAACAGTCTTTTGCAGAATTAGTTTAATCTCTCTATTACTTAGCTTTACTTGACCACTGGACTGGGGATGATAGGATATGCAATTTTATGGTTGACGTCATACTTAGCAAGCGTTTTTCAGAAAGCACCATGAATAAAATGTGAACGACCATCAGTCATTAGATATCTGGGGACTCCAAATCTAGGGAAAATAACTTCTTTAAGCATCCTAATAAAGGTGTTATGATTAGCACTACTAGTTGGGATAGCTTCTACCCACTTAGTAACGTAATCAACACCAACTAGGATATGAGTATACCCGTTGGATTTTGGAAAAGGTCCCATATAATCAAAACCCCAAACATCAAATGGTTCAATGACAAGTGAACAATTCATAGGCATTTCCTGATGTTTACTCATATTACCTATTCTTTGACATTCATCACAAGACAAGACAAACTTACGGGCATCCTTGAAGAGAGTAGGCCAATAGAAACCTGATTGCAATACCTTGTGTGCAGTTCTATCTCCCGCATGGTGTCCTCCGTAAGCCTCGGAGTGACAATTCTGTAGGATCTGTCCCTGTTCATGCTCAGGTACACAGTGTCTAATAACACCATCTACTCCTTCCTTATAAAGGTGAGGATCATCCTAGAAGTAATGTCTCAAATCAAAGAAGAATTTCTTCTTTTGCTGGTATGTGAAACTAGGTGGTATATATTTGGCAACGATATAATTTGCATAATCAGCATACCACGGTGTACTACATGAAGCATTGATGACATTCAGTTGCTCACTAGGAAAGCTATCATCAATAGGTTGTGGGTCATCAATAACATTCTCCAACCTAGACAAGTTATCTGCTATGGGGTTCTCAGCACCCTTCCTATCAACAACATGCAAATCAAATTCTTGTAGCAAGAGAACCCATCTGATAAGTCTAGGTTTAGCATCTTTCTTTTCCATGAGATACTTAATAGCAGCATGATCAGTGTGAATAGTAACCTTGGAATCAAGAATGTAAGATCTGAACTTTTCACATGCAAACACGACTGCTAAAAATTCCTTTTCAGTAGTAGCATAGTTTCTTTGGGCACTCTCTAGAGTTTTACTAGCATAATGAATAACATTCAATTTCTTGTCAACTCTTTGTCCTAGAACAACACCAACAGCATAATCACTAGGATCACACATAATTTCAAAAGGTAAGTTCCAATATGGTGGTTGAACAATAGGTGCAGTTATCAAGGCCTTCTTAAGTATTTCAAAGGCTTCCTCACAATCATCGTCTAAAACAAAAGAAATATCCTTTTCAAGATATTGGTAAGAGGCCAAGAAATCTTAGAAAAGTCCTTAATGAACCTTCTCTAGAAACCAGCATGACCAAGGAAACTTCTTATACCTTTAATGTCTGTAGGGCATGGCATTTTCTCGATCGCATCAACCTTAGCCTTATCGACTTCAATACCTCTTTCTCAAATTTTATGTCCTAAGACTATGCCTTCATTAACCAGAAAGTGGCACTTCTGCCAATTCAAGACAAGGTTGTTATCTTTACATCTCTGCAAAACTCGATCAAGGTTGCTGAGGCAATCATCAAAAGAAGACCCGTAAAAGGAGAAGTCATCCATGAAAACCTCAACAATCTTTTCACAAAAGTCAGAGAATATAGCCATCATACATCTTTGAAAGGTAGCAGGTGCGTTACATAAGCCAAAAGGCATACGTCTGTAAGCAAAGGTACCGAAAGGGTAGGTAAAAGTGGTTTTCTCCTGATCAGATTGTGCAACAGGTATTTGGGAGAAACCAGAATAACCATTTAGAAAGAAGAAGTGTGTGTGTTTAGACAATCTTTCTAGCATTTGGTCAATAAAAGGCAAAGGGTAATGATCTTTTCTAGTGGCTTTGTTCAATTTCCTAAAATCAATCACCATCCTATAGCCAGTAATAATCCTCTATGGGATCAATTAATCATTATCATTAGGGACAACGGTAATACCTCCCTTCTTAGGGACGCAATGCACCAGACTTACCCAATCACTATGAGCAACATGATAGACAATACATGCTTCCAGGAGCTTTAGTATTTCTTTTCTTACTACCTCTTTCATCTTAGGATTTAATCTCCGTTGATGATCGGCAACTGATACGTCTCAAACGTATCTATAATTTTTGATGGTTTCACGCTGTTATCTTGTATTCTTTGTATGTTTTATGTACCTTTTTTATATATTTTTAGGGACTAACTTATTGATTCAGTGCCAAGTGCCAGTTCCTGTTTTTCCGTGTTTTTTACTCTTTTCAGATCTGATTTTGGAATGGAGTCCAAACAGAATAATCCCCGAAATGATTTTTCCCAAACAAAAGAAGACCAGGGAACCTTTGGGCCAGGCCAGGTGGGCCCCAGGGAGCCCACAAGGGCCCACTCCACCACCAGGGGAGGCGGCGGTGGGCAAGCTTGTGGCTTCCCTGGCCGCCTCCTGACCTAGGTTTTGCGCCTATATATTCCCAAATATTCCGCAAAAAATCAAGAGAGCCTCGAAAATACTTTTCCGCCGCCGCAAGCTTTCGTTTCCGCGAGATCTCATCTGGAGACCCTTCCCGGCGCCCTGCCGAAGGGGACTTTGGAGGTGGAGGGCTTCTTCATCATCATCATCGCCCCACCAATGACTCGTGAGTAGTTCACTTCAGACCTACGGATCCGTAGTTAGTAGCTAGATGGCTTCTTCTCTCTCTTGGATCTTCAATACAAAGTTCTCCATGATCTTCATGGAGATCTATCCGATGTAATCTTCTTTGGCGGTGTGTTTGTTGAGATCCGATGAATTTTGGACTTGTGATCAGATTATCTATGATATATATTTGAGTCTTTGCGGTTTTCTTATATGCATGATTTGATATCCTTGTAAGTCTCTTCGAGTCTTGGGTTTTGTTTGGCCAACTAGATCTATGATTCTTGCAATGGGAGAAGTGCTTGGTTTTGGGTCTGCCATGTGGTGACCTTTCCCAGTGACAGTAGGGGCAGCAAGGCACACATCAAGCAGTTGCCATCAAGGGTAAAAAGATGGGGGTTTTATCATTGGTTTGAGATTATCCCTCTACATCATGTCATCTTGCTTAAGGCGTTACTCTGTTCTTATGGACTTAATACACTAGATGCATGCTAGATAGCGGTCGATGTGTGGAGTAATAGTAGTAGATGCAGAAAGTATCAGTCTACTTGTTTCGGACGTGATGCCTATAGAAATAATCATTGCATAGATATCGTCACGACTCTGCACAGTTCTATCAATTGCTCGGCTGTAATTTGTTCACCCACCGTCTACTTGCTTTCATGAGAGAGCCACTAGTAAACACTACGTCCCCCGGGTCTATTCACATCCATCGTTTACAACTCCGCTTTTTCTTTGCTTTGTTACTTTGTTAATTTCAGTTCTCATTTGGCAAACAATCTATAAGGGATTGACAACCCCTTCATAGCGTTGGGTGCAAGCTTTTGTGTTTGTGCAGGTTAGTGAGATACTCTTCCGCCGGATTGATACCTTCATTCTCAAACTGAGGGAAATACTTACCGTCGCTGTGCTACATCACCCTTTCCGCTTCGAGGGAATACCAACGTGCCGTAGTGGGAGTATTTCTGGCACAATTGCCAGGGGTACACAACAAACATCAGAGGTATTTCTGGCGCCGTTGCCGGGGAAGAGGATCGCTTGCCGAGGAGGATCGTGAAGAATATTCTCCCGACAACACGCCTATTTTTGGTGTCGTTGCCGGGGAGGAGAAATCAAGATCTATCCAAGTAGGTCTCACAAACTCTTCTCTTGCATTTACTTTTGTTGCCATTTGCCTCTCGTTTTCCTCTCCCCCACTTCACATTTGCCGTTTTCATTCGCCTTTCCCCTTTGCCGTTTTCCTTTGCTGGTTTCTTGCTTGCTTGTGTGCTTGTTTGTTTGTTGAAGACATCATGTCTGAAAACACCAACCTTTGCGACTTCTTGAGCACTAATAATAATGATTTTATTAGTACTCCGATTGCTCCCGCCACTAGTGCGGAATCGTATGAAATCAACGCAGCTTTGCTGAATCTTGTTATGAAAGAGCAATTCTCTGGCCTTCCTAGTGAAGATGTCGCATCCCATCTCAATACCTTCATTGAGCTTTGTGATATGCAAAAGAAAAGATATGTGGATAATGACGTGATTAAGTTGAAACTTTTTCCTTTCTCGTTGCAAGATCGCGCAAAAACTTGGTTTTCTTATTTGCCTAAAAATAGTATCGATTCTTGGGATAGGTGCAAAGATGCTTATATATCCAAGTATTTTCCGCCGGCTAAGATCATCTCCTTACGCAATGATATCATGAATTTCAAGCAACTTGATCATAAACACGTTGCACAATCTTGGGAGAGGATGAAGCTTATGATTAGAAATTGTCCCGCTCATGGCTTGAGTTTGTGGATGATTCTACAAATCTTTTACGCTGGCTTGAATTTCGCTTCTCGCAATATCTTGGACTCCTCCTCAGGTGGAACGTTCATGGAAATCACGTGAGGAGACGCTACAAAACTCCTAGACAATATCATGACCAACTATTCTCAGTGGCACACTGAACGGTCGCCTGCTAGCAAAAAGGTGCACGCTATAGAAGAGATTAACTCGCTTAGTGCTAAGATGGACGAGTTGATGAATTTGGTTGCTAATAGAAATGCTGCCGTAGATCCTAATGACATGCCACTATCTTCTTTGATTGAGAGTAGCAACACTAGTTTGGACGTGAATTTTTTTGGTAGGAACAATTTTGGCAACAACAATGCTTTTAGAGGAAACTATGTTCCTAGGCCTTTTCCTAGTAACTCCTCTAAAAATTATGGAAATTCCTACGGCAACACTTATGGAAATCATAGCAAATTACCCTATGATCTAGAGAGTAATATCAAAGAGTTCATAAACTCTCAAAACATTTTCAATGCGTCCATAGAGGAAAAACTACTCAAAATAGACGATTTGGCTAACAACGTTGATAGGATGTCTTGTGATATTGATGCTTTGAAAGTTAGATGCGCTCCTCCCAAGATCAACTTCGATGAAACTTTGAAAGCTATGCATATATCCATGAAGGAGAGCAAAGAAAGAACCGCAAAAATTCGCGCTAGACATGAATGGTTTAAAAAGGGTGTGTTCTAGGGATGCAAATCACGAAGATCTTAAAGTGCTTGGTGTGTCTCCTCTTGAATCTTTGTTTTCGCGTGACAAACCTACTTATAGAGGGGCTGGATATGAATCCACTTTGGTTGAAAAATGCCCCGATGATTCGGAGTCCACCTATCTTGATGATAAAGGTGTGGAGAGTGCAGTAGAAGAAGTCAAAATTTTGGGTAGTAATGAAACTCCCACTTTGGATTTCAAGGAATTCAATTATGATAATTGCTCCTTGTTTGAATGCATTTCTTTGATGCAATCCATTGCAAACTCTCCACATGCTTATAGCCAAAGTAAAGCCTTTACCGCGCATATCGTAGATGCTATGATGAAATCTCTTGAAGATAAGCTCAAACTAGAAGTCTCGATACCTAGAAAACTTCATGATGAGTGGGAACCTACTATCAAAATCAAGATCAAAAACTATGAGTGCAATGTTTTGTGTGATTTGGGTGATAGTGTTTCCGCGATTCCAAAGTCTTTATGTGATATTCTTGGTTTTCATGAGATTGAAGAGTGTTCTATTAATTTGCATCTTGCGGATTCTACCGTCAAGAAGCCCATGGGGAGGATCGATGATGTTCTTATTGTTGCAAATAAGAACTATGTACCCGTGGATTTCATTGTACTTGACATAGATTGCAATCCTTCATGTCCCATTATTCTTGGCAGACCTTTCCAAAGGACTATTGGTGCTATCATCGATATGAAGGAAGGGAATATTAGATTTCAATTTCCTTTAAAGAAGGGCATGGAGCACTTTCCTAGAAAGAAAATAAGATTGCCTTATGAATCTATGATGAGGGCTACTTATGGTTTAAGCACCAAAGATGACTATACGTGATTCCATCACTTTCGCCTAGCTAAGGGCGTTAAACAAAAGCGCTTGTTGGGAGGCAACCCAACGAATCTATCCTTTTTATTTCTGTTTTGTGTTATTCAAACTTTCATAATTCTGTTATTATTGTGTTTTTTGTGTTTCTTTTTGCGTTTGTGCCAAGCAAAACCGTTATGATTAGTCTTGAGGATGATCGTTTGGTCATGCTGGGAAAGACAGAAACTTTCTGCTCATGAAAAGAATTTTCATTTTTTTCTGTAAGAGATTTTAAGTCGATTATTTTTGCTGCTGATTTCTACGCAAATTCTTCAGACTGTCGTAATTGTTCAGAATTTTTGAAGTGCCAGAGATATACGAAACATACAGATTGCTACAGACTGGTATGCTGTTAACAGATTATGTTTTTGTTGTGTTAGTTGCTTATTTTGATGAAACTATGGATAGTATCGGGGGTATTAGCCATGGAAGATTGAAAGTACAGTAACCCAACATCAGCACAAGTAGAATTTAAGTTTGCTATAGTACCTAAGGAAGTGGTGGTTTGCTTTCTTGTACTAATGTTATCACGAGTTTCTGTTTAAGTTTCGTGTTGTGAAGTTTTCAAGTTTTGGGTGAAGTTCTTATGGAAAAAAAGATAAAGAGTGGCAAGAGCTCAAGATTGGGGATTCCCAAGGTACCCCAAGAGATTAAAGGATGTCGTAAAAGCCTAAGCTTGGGGATGCCCTGGGAAGGCATCCCCTCTCTCGTCTTCAATCCATCGGTAACGTTACTTGGGGCTATATTTTTATTCACCACATGTTATGTGTTTTTGCTTGGAGCATCTTGTATCGTAGGAGTCTTTTATTTTTTTTGTTGTGTCACAATCATCCTTGCTGCACACCTAGAGAGAGAGACATGCACACGCCGTGATTTTGTCGAGCTTCACTTATATCTTTTGGTAGACAATTCAGCTCACATGTGCTTCACTTATATCTTTTGAGCTAGATACTTTTGCTCTATGTGCTTCACTTATATCTTTTAGAGCGCAGCGGTGCCTGGCTTGGTAGTTGATCTATACTTTGAAAGTAGTCTCAAAAGGGGTAGTTATCCAAAGGGATACGAAAACTTCCTCCTTCATGTGCATTGAATAGTTTGAGAAGTTTCATTCATCTCAATTAGTTTTGAGTTGTGGTTATAGTAATATTGAAAGTCATGCTAGTAAGGTGTTGTGGATCTAGAAATACTTGTGTTGAAGTTAGTGATTCCTGTAGCATGCACGTATGGTGACCCGCTATGTGATGAAATCTGAGCATGATTAGTGTATTGATTGTCATCCTTTGCGTGGCGGTAGGGATCGCGCGATGGTTTATACCTACCAACCCTTCCCCTAGGAGTATGCGTTGAATGCTTTGTGTCGATTACTAATAAAACTTTTGCAACAAGTATATGAGTTCTTCATGACTAATCTTGACTCCATGGTTTAGATGCACTTTCACCTTCCACCATCACTATCTTCTTAGTGCCGTGCAACTTTCGCCGGTGCACAAAGCCCACCATTAGCCTTCCTCAAAACAACCACCATACCTACCTACTATGGCTTTTTCAAAGTCATTCCGAGATATATTGCCATGCAACTACCACCATGACATGTGCCACCACGTCTACTTGCCTTTGCCTGATCGTAAGATAGCTAGCATGACGTGTCCATTGATGTCTATGCCATGCTAGATCGTTGCCACGGTACACTACCGAAGGCATTCCATATAGAGTTATAATTGCTCTAAGTTTTGAGTTGAAAGTGTTATGATCATCATTATTGGAGCATTGTCCCATGTGAGGAAATAAAAGAGGCCAAAGAATCCCATAAAAAAGAGGCCAAAGAGCCCACCAAAATAAAAATAAAAGAGAAAAAGAGAGAAGGGACAATGCTACCACTTTTTCCACACTTGTGCATTTTGAGCACCATGATCTTCATGATTGAGAGTCTCTCGTTTTGTCACCACCATATAGCTAGTGGGAAATTCTCATTATATAACTTGGCTTGTATATTCCAATGATAGGCTTCCTCAAAATTGCCTTAGGTCTTCGTGAGCAAGCAAGTTGGATGCACACCCACTAGTTTTCTTTAAGAGCTTTCACTTACTTGTAGCTCTAGTGCATCATTTGTATGGCAGTCCCTACTCACTCACATTGATATCTATTGATGAGCATCTCCACAACTTATTGATATGCCTAATTAATCTGACTATCTTCTCCTTTTTGTCTTGCAACCTCCACCATACTCCACACCATATATAGTGCTATAACCATGGCTCACGCTCATGTATTGCGTGAGAGTTGAAAATGTTTGAGAAAGTAAAGGTGTGAAACAATTACTTGGCCAATACCGGGGTTGTGCATGATTTAAATTCATTGTGCAATGATGATAGAGCATAGCCAGACTAGATGCTTTTGTAGGGACAACTTTCTTTTGGCCTTGCTATTTTGAAAGTTCATGATTACTTTGCTAGTTTGCTTGAATTATTATTGTTTCCACGTCAATAGCAAACTATTGTTTTGAATTTGATGGATCTGAACATTCACGTCACATAAGAGGAATTACAAAGGACACCTATGCTAGGTAGCATGAAAACATTAAAAATTCATTCTTATCACTTCCCTACTCGAGGACGAGCAGGAGTTAAGCTTGGGGATGCTTGATACGTCTCAAACGTATCTATAATTTTTGATGGTTTCACGCTGTTATCTTATCTTCTTTATATGTTTTATGTACCTTTTTGTATATTTTTGGGGACTAACTTATTGATTCAGTGCCAAGTGCCAGCTCCTGTTTTTCCGTGTTTTTGACTCTTTTCACATCTGATTTCGGAACGGAGTCCAAACGGAATAAAATCCCCGAAATGATGTTTTCCCGAACGAAAGAAGACCACGGAACCTTTGGGGCCAGGCCAGGTGGGCCCCAAGGAGCCCACAAGGGCCCACTCCGCCACCAGGGAAGGCGGCGGTGGGCAAGCTTGTGGCTTCCCTGGCCGCCTCCTGACCTAGGTTTTGCGCCTATATATTCCCAAATATTCTGCAAAAAATCAGGAGAGCCTCGAAAATACTTTTCCACCGCCGCAAGCTTCCGTTTCCGCGAGATCTCATCTGGAGACCCTTCCCGGCGCCCTGCCGGAGGGGCCTTTGGAGGTGGAGAGCTTCTTCATCATCATCATCGCCCCTCCAATGACTCGTGAGTAGTTCACTTCAGACCTACGGGTCCGTAGTTAGTAGCTAGATGGCTTCTTCTCTCTCTTGGATATTCAATACAAAGTTGTCCATGATCTTCATGGAGATCTATCCAATGTAATCTTCTTTGGCGGTGTGTTTGTCAAGATCAGATGAATTGTGGACTTGTGATCATATTATCTATGATATATATATGAGTCTTTGCTGATTTCTTATATGCATGATTTGATATCCTTGTAAGTCTCTCCGAGTCTTGGGTTTTGTTTGGCCAACTAGATCTATGATTCTTGCAATGGGAGAAGTGCTTGGTTTTGGGTTCTGCCATGTGGTGACCTTTCCCAGTGACAGTAGGGGCAGCAAGGCACACATCAAGCAGTTGCCATCAAGGGTAAAAAGAAGGGGGTTTTATCATTGGTTTGAGATTATCCCTCTACATCATGTCATCTTGCTTAAGGCGTTACTCTGTTCTTACGGACTTAATACACTAGATGCATGCTGGATAGTGGTCGATGTGTGGAGTAATAGTAGTAGATGCAGAAAGTATCGGTCTACTTGTTTCACACGTGATGCCTATAGAAATAATCATTGCATAGATATCGTCACGAGTCTGCACAGTTCTATCAATTGCTCGGTAGTAATTTGTTCACCCACCGTCTAGTTGCTTTCATGAGAGAAGCCACTAGTAAACACTACGGCCCCCGGGTGTATTCACATCCATCGTTTACAACTCCACTTTTTCTTTGCTTTGTTACTTTGTTACTTTCAGTTCTCATTTGGCAAACAATCTATAAGGGATTGACAACCCCTTCATAGCGTTGGGTGCAAGCTTTTGTGTTTGTGCAGGTCAGTGAGATACTCTTCCGCCGGATTAATACCTTGGTTCTCAAACTGAGGGAAATACTTACCGTCGCTGTGCTACATCACCCTTTCCGCTTCGAGGGAATACCGACGTGCCGTAGTAGGAGTATTTCAGGCACAATTTCCAGGGGTACACAGCAAACATCAGCAACTAGTTTGGAATCAGGATCGGTTTTAATTTTGTGCTGGCATAGAGTGGGACTAATGCCCTTAAGATCATCAAGAGTATACCCAATAGCAGCACGGTGCTTCCTCAGAGTTTTCAATAATTTCTTTTCTTCATGCTCTGGAAGGCTAGCACTAATAATAACAGGATGTATCTCTTTTTCATCAAGATAAGCATACTTACGAGTATTAGGTAATTGTTTCAGCTCGAACACAGGATCACCCTTTGGTGGGGTGGATCTCCAAGCAGTTCAACACGCAAATTATTCTTAAGGATAGGATGTTGTTCAAAGATAACTCTATCTATCTCATTCCTTTCATCCATATGCATATCATTTTCATGCTCAAGCAAGTATTGCTCTAAAGGATCAGTAGGAGGCACAGCAATAGAAGCTAGGGCAATAATTTCATCCTTACTAGACAATTCTTTTTCATGAGGTTGTCTACCAAACTTGGAGAAATTGAATTCATGTGACTCACATTCAAAGCTAACAGTGACATTTTGCTTCTCACAGTCAATATGAGCATTGATAGTATTGAGGAAGGGTCTGGCAAATATGATGGGACAAAAGCTATCTTGTGTGGTAGCAAGAACAAGAAAATCAGCAGGATACTTAGTTTTACCACACAAGACTTCAACATCTCTAACAATTCCCAAAGGGCGGATAGTATCTCTATTGGCAAGCTGAATAGTGACATCAATAGGTTCCATCTCGACATGTGCAATCTCGTCTTTAATTTCATCATATAAATATTGAGGTATTGCACTAACTAAGCACCCACATCACATAAACCATGATAACAATGATCTCCTATCTTAACAGAAACAACATGCATGCCAACCACGGGCCTATGTTTGTCTCTAGCATGAGGTTTAGCAATTCTAGCAGCATCTTCACAAAAGTGAATATCATGGCCATCAACATTGTCAGACAGGAGATCTTTGATAATAGCAATGCTAGGTTCGACTCTAATTTGCTCAGGGGGTGTAGGTGTTCTAATGT
Source organism: Hordeum vulgare subsp. vulgare (assembly GCF_904849725.1). NCBI lineage: Eukaryota > Viridiplantae > Streptophyta > Magnoliopsida > Poales > Poaceae > Hordeum > Hordeum vulgare. The sequence continues at coordinate 312,020,800 of NC_058520.1, forward strand.
AGCCCCTACGTATCACTGTTGAAGCTTTAGAATGATCCTTTATTCTAACAGGGAAAGGTGGTTTCTCAATGTAAGCACTAGGAACAATAGGATCATTATAAGCAATGACTTTCTCTTCAACTGGATTGGGTTTAAGTACATTGACTTCTAAGGGAGGATGATATTTAAACCACTTCTCTTTAGGGAGATTAATATGAGCAGCAAATGATTCACATAATGAAGCTACTATCTCAGAGGCAAGTCCATGTTTAGCGCTAAAATCACAAAAAAGTATTTGTTTCAACGAAGGATTTAACGCAATCGAACTTAAGATTCATACCTGACTCCTTACCTTCATCAAACTCCCAATCTTCAGAGTTGTGTTTAATTCTTTCCAATAAATTCCATTTGAAGTCAATATCTCTCTTCATAAAAGAACCGGTACAAGAAGTGTCAAGCATGGTGCGATTATCATGAGAAAGCCGAGCATAAAAGTTCTGAATAATAATTTCTCTCGAGAGTTCATGGTTGGCGCATGAATATAACATTGACTTAAGCCTCCCCAAGCTTGAGCAATAGTTTCTCTATCACGAGGCCAAAAATTATAGATATAATTCCGATCACGATGTACCAAATGCATAGGATAAAACGTTTGATGAAATTCCAATTTCAATTGGTTGTAGTTCCATGATCCAGTATCATCACGTAGCCTATACCATGTCAATGATTTATCCCTCAAAGATAAGGGAAAGACCTTCTTCTTGACCTCATCCTCGGGCAAACCTGCAAGCTTAAATAAACCACAAACTTCATCTACATAGAATAGATGCAAGTCGGGATGTGATGTTCCATCTCCTATAAAAGGATTAGCCAACAGTTTCTCTAGCATACCCGAAGGAATTTCATAACAAATATTTTCAGTAGGTGCAGCAGGTTGAGGAGAAACTCCTTGTGCTTCCGTTCTAGGTGAAGATACCCCGAACAAGCTCCTCAAAGGATTAGTTTCCATAGTGACAAGTGACAATAAATTTCAGCACACTATATAAATGTTTCCTTACCAAATTCCACTTACCAAAGGCGCTTCACTCCCCGGCAACGGCGGCAGAAAAGAGTCTTGATGACCCACAAGTGTAGGGGATCTATCATAGTCCTTTCAATAAGTAAGAGTATCGAACCCAACGAGGAGCAGAAGGAACTGACAAGTGGTTTTCGGCAAGGTATTCTCTGCAAGCAGTGAAATTATCGGTAACAAATAGTTGTGTGATAAGATGATTCATAGAGAGTAGCAAGTAACAATAGTAACAAAGGTGCAGGAAGATGGCCCAATCCCTTTTGTAGCCAGGGACAAGCCTGGACAAACTCTTATAGGAGCTGAAGTGCTCCCGAGGACACATGGGAATTTCTATCAAGCTAGTTTTCATCATGTTCATATGATTCATGTTCACTACTTTGATAGTTTGATATGTGGATGGACCGGTGCTTGGGTGCTGCGCTTACTTGGAAAAACGTCCAACTTATGATTAACCTCTCTCGCAAGTATCCGCAACTACGAAAGAGGAATTAAGACAAAGTCTAACCATAGCATTAAACTAGTGGATCCAAATCAGCCCCTTACGAAGCAACGCATAAACTAGGGTTTAAGCTTCTGTCACTCTAGCAACCCATCATCTACTTATTACTTCCCAATGCCTTCCTCTAGGCCCAAATAATGGTGAAGTGTTATGTAGTCGACGTTCACATAACACCACTAGAGGAAAAACAACATACAACGCATCAAAATATCGAACGAACACCAAATTCACATGACTACTTATAGCAAGACTTATCCCATGTCCTCAGGAACAACAGTGACTACTCACAAAGCAAATATATGTTCATGACCAGAGAGCTATTGAATAGCATTAGAGATCTGAACATATGATCTTACACCGAGTAATCCAACTAGCATCAACTACAAAGAGTAATTAACACTACTAGCAACCTTACAAGTACCAATCGGAGTCGCGAGACGGATATTGGTTACAAGAGATGAACTAGGGTTTGGAGATGAGATTGTGTTGATGAAGATGTTGATGGTGATGAGTCCCCTCCAATGAGAGGAGTATTGGTGATGACGATCGCGACGATTTCCCCCTCCAGGAGGGAAGTTTCCCCGGCAGGACGGCCCTATCGGAGCTCTAGATTGGTTCTGCTCCGCCTCGTGGCGGCTGCGGTTCCTCCCGAAAGCCTCCTGCTGATTTTTTCTGGATTGAAACCCTCCTCATAGCAAAAGATGGGAGCCAGAGGGGCAACAGGGGGCCCACAAGCCACCTACGCGCGACCAGGGGGTAGGCCGCGCCTGGCAGGCTTGTGGCCTCCTCGTGGCTCCCCTCTGGTACTTCTTCCGCCCAGTATTTTTTATCAAATCTAAAATAATTCCTCGTTGATTTTCACAACCTTTGGAGTTGCGCAGAATAGGTATCTCAAACTTGCTCCTTTTTCAGACCAGAATTCCAGCTGCCGGCATTCTCCCTCTTCATGTAAACCTTATAAAATAAGAGAGAAAAGGCATAAGTATTGTACCATAAAGTGTAATAACAACCCATATAGAGATAAATATCAACACAAAAGCATGATGCAAAATGGATGTATCACACGCGTGGTGGGCCTTAGGCCCACCAGACTTAGGGTTTCCCCCCTTTCCCTCTCTAGGCGCCTTGGGCTGGGTGTGGGGGCGCACCAGCCCACCCATGGGCTGGTTCCCTCTCACACTTGGCCCATGTAGCCTTCTGGGGCTGGTGGCCCCTCCCGGTGGGCCTTCGGAACCCTTCCGGTGGTCCCGACACTTTGCCGGTGGTGCCCGAAACATTTCCGACGTCCAAACCCATCCATCCTATACATCAATCTTTACCTCTGGACCATTCCGGAGCTCCTCGTGACATCCGGGATCTCATTCGGGACTCTGAACAACCTTCGATAACCTTGTATAGTAATTCCCTATAACCCTAGCGTCATCGAACCTTAATTGTGTAGACCCTACGGGTTTGGGAGGCATGCAGACATGACCGAGACACTCTCCGGACAATAACCATCAGCGGGATCTGGATACCCATGGTGGCTCCCAAATGTTCCACGATGATCTCATCGGATGAACAACGATGTCAAAGATTCAATCAATCCCGTATATAATTCCCTTTGTCTGTCAGTATAGAACTTGCCCGAGATTCGATCGTCGGTATACCCATACCTTGTTCAATCTTGTTACCGGTAAGTCTCTTTACTCGTTCCATAGCATGTCATCCTGTGACTAACTCCTTAGTCACATTGAGCTCATGATGATGTTCCACCGAGTGGGCCCAGAGATACCTCTCCGTCACACGGAGTGACAAATCCCGATCTCGATTCGTACCAACCCAACAGACACTTTCGGAGATACCCATAGTGCACCTTTATAGTCACCCGGTTATGATGTGACGTTTGATACACCCATAGCATTCCTACGGTATCCGGGAGTTGCACAATCTCACGGTCGAAGGAAAATACACTTGACATTAGAAAAGCTTTAGCATACAAACAACACGATCTAGTGATATGCTTAGGATTGGGTCTTTTCCATCACATCATTCTCCCAATGATGTGATCCCCTTATCAATGACATCTAATGTCCATGCATGATCAGGAAACCATGATCATCTATTGATCAACGAGCTAGCCAACTAGAGGCTTGCTAGGGACACATTGTGATCTATTTATTCACATATGTATTACTGTTTCCTGTTAATACAATTATAGCATGAATAATAGACGATTATCATGAACAAGGAAATATGATGATAACCATTTTATTATTGCCTCTAGGGCATATTTCCAACATGTTATTGATGTGTACCTCACTAACTCCCGTTGTAGTGTCTGGGTATTTGATACCAGTTCGGTTGCTCACATTTGCAACTCAAAGCACGAACTATGAAATAGACAGAGGTTGGGGAAGGACGAAGTGCTGATGCGCATGGGAAATGGTTCCAAGGTAGATGCGATCATCGTCGGCACGATCTCACTTCAATTACCATCGGGATTAGTGATGAACCTGAGTAATTTTTTTTGTGCATGCGTTGAGCATGAACATTATATCTGATCTTGTTTAGTGCGAGACGGTTACTCATTTAAATCAAAGAATTATGGTTGTTCTATTTATATGAGTAATATCTTTTATGGTCATGGACTCAATGTGAGGGGTTTATTCTTATTGAATCTCGGTAGTGATAGCATAAATGTTCATAACATTGATGCCAAAAGATGTAAAGTTAATAATGATAGTACCACTTTCTTGTGGAACTGCTGCTTAGGTCATATTGGTGTAAAACGCATGAAGAAGCTCCATGGTGATGGATTTTTGGAGTCACTTGATTTTGAATCACTTGACACATGTGAACCATGCCTCATGCGCAAGATGACTAAGACCATGTTTTCCGATATAAGGGAGCGAGCAAGTGACTTGTTGGAAATCATAGATACTAATGTGTGCGGTCCGATGAGAATTGAAGCGCACGGTGGATATCGTTATTTTCTCGCCTTCACTATTGACTTAAGTAGATATGGGTATATTTACTTAATGAAACACAAGTCTGAATCATTTGAAAAGTTCAAGAAATTTTAGAGTGAAGTTGAGAATCATCGTAACAAGGAGATTAAATTCCTACGATCTGATCGAGGAGGAGAATATCTCAGCTATGAGTTTGGCACTCACTTAAGACAATGTGGAATTGTTTCACGGTTCACACCGCCTGGAACACCACGGCTTAATTGTGTGTCCGCACGTCGTAAGCGTACTTTATTGGATATGGTGCATTCTATGTTGTCTCTTGACAATTTGTCGTTATCATTTTTGGGTTATGCATGTCACAACCCTAGATTTGGACTTGTTTGTCATTTCATTTCATGCATGCATTTTTATTTTTATTTTGAATCTCAACTAAGGAGTAATCAAGCCTCACAAAGAATTTTTGACAAAACAGCAACATAAAAATTGCTTCAAAGAAGGCCAAGAAAATGTCCGTGGTATTCTAAGAAAATATTGGCATGAGATAAAATTCAAATCAATATTTTTGGAATCACAGAAGCATTTTTTTGGGGCTTTGAATTGAAACAATACTTATTTGAGTTCGATTTAAGTTTGCTACAACAGAATTATAATTCCAATAATTATGAAAATTGGTGAGTAGTTCTGAATATATTCTATGAGACCACATAAATATTTTCAGAAGGTTTTAAAATGATTTGGTTTGTAAATCAAATCAAAACAGATTAAAAAATTAGAAAACAAAAGTAAAATAAAAAAGGAAAAAAACTCACCTGACTTACGTGTAGCCAGCCCAGCCCACCAACCGTTGTCTTCAACCTCGTGCCAGTAGGCACGAAAGCGTGTCACCCGCGCGCGCGTCCGCGGCCGCCTCCTGCTTGCCACGGAGTTGCTCGCCTCCCCGAGCATATCCCCGAGCCTGGAGATGCCCCGAGACCCCGTGCTCATCCCCCCATTCTTTCCCTCTGCTCCTCTCCTCCTCGCCCCGCTTCTTATTCCCCTCGGATCAAAGAGAGACATCGCCGCCGTCCCTCACCGTCGCAGCCTCAGGCCTCCCCGAGAAGCCGAGAGGAACTGCCTCGTCGCCCTCCTCCTCCTCGCCATCGGAATCCAGGCCAAAAGCCTCGGAGCACCGCCACCATTAGAGTTTCCTCCGTCGGCCACCGAGGGCCACCGCCGTCGATACGCTCCGCCCTAGACCCTCCCCCCCCCCAAGCTAGCCGTCAAATTCAACCTTCATGTCGTGATCCACCGTGTTGATTCCCCCCTTCTCCCGAGCTCCTCGTGCCCCTAGCTAGATGGCACGTGAGCCCCGAGCTTCGTCCACCGCACGAGGTCATCGACGGCCTCGTACCGGCGACCCCCTGGCCCGTGGCTAGGCCAGGTGGATGCATCTCAGCCTGGGCTTCGCCCTGGTGCTTTCGGCACCTCCACCTGACGCCGGAGGGCCATTCCCGTGTGTCTCCGCCGCCTCGGGTGGTCGCCGGCGATCAGCCACCAGCCAAAGCCCACCCCCCTGATTAGCCTAACCACCCGTGGGACCATGACAGGTGGGCCCAAAGTCCTTAATAACTTTAGATTAGTTAACTAAATGATGTTTAGAGGTTGAGTCAATGACACATGGGTCCCACGATCAGGATTGACCTAGGCTAGGCGTCGTTGACTGAATTACGCCAGCATGACTCAGTATTTGATTTTCTGGTTTAAAAATAAATCATAAAATTCCAGAAAATACTTAAAACTTCAAAAAATCATAGAAAATAAACTATAGCTCGGATGAAAATAATTTATGTATGAAAAATTATCACACAAATGCAAGGAATATGTTTATGGCATTTTCATGCATGTTAGAACAACTTATGTCCTCTGTTTTGGATAATTCAATTAAACGCCATTTAAATAACCACATATGAAGTTTGAATTTGAACCTTGGTTCAAACCAACTTCATGTTATGTTGTTGCTAGATGGATTAGCTCAATCAACAACATATTGCCATGTCATGATCATGCATCATAGTGTTGCATTCTCGTGAAGTAAATGTTGTTCTTTTCTGTTTGTCGGTGTTGTTCCCCCTCGGTAGACGATGGTTTCGGCGATGTGATCATTGACATTGACGAAGACTCATTGCTTTCTTCAGAACTGTGAGGCGAGCAACCCCCCCCCTGAGCATACTCATATAAACCCACTCTCCCGCTCCTGCTCTCTTTTACTGTATTAGGACAACAATGATTCAATTGCTAAATGTTTTGATAGTTGAACCCATTCCTCTGCATGACTTGTTTTGCCACAGTAAATATTTGAAACCACTTAGCATGAGTAACAACTGTTTGAGCCATGTTGTTCTTACTCATCCATGATTGCTTACTATGTCTGCTATGCTTAGAGTCATGTCGGGTCTAATCGATCTGAACGATGAATCAGAATGGTTGGGTTCATGTCCAACTATTTGAAAGTAAAGTGTGTGAATCCGATTTGGTAAAGGTAGTGATGAGAGGCCATGTAGGAGTACATGGTGGGTTGTCTCATTAGGACGTCCTTAAGAACTGACTTCTGTGTATGTTATCCAAGACAAGATACTACCATGCATTGGGATGCTTAATTGACCTTCTCGGCTTATTAATCGCCTAGATCTCTGTCCACGAGTTGAAACTAGTTTCTGGTGTTTGTAGGAAAAGTGTTGGTGGCCGTGTTTAGCTCTGCCCCACGAGGTAGGCTTCACTTTGGTAGATGCACAACAGCACGGTGTACCAAGTGGCACCCGGATGGTGGGCTTGTGCAACCCTGCGCGCATCATTTGAGGCCGTTAAGGAAACTTGGGCCGGACTTCCTTGCAGGTTCAGTCTCAAATAGGTGATAAACCTAGACTAGGGTCTTGTGTGGTTAACAGTCGTGGTCGGCACCCACGCTAGTGCTTCCGCTTGAAGGTTGTCGAGATGCATGATGTGAACATGGTGATAAGTGGTGAGAGCGTGTGTGAAGAAGTATACCCCTGCAGGGTGAATAAATCTGTTCAAATAACCCCGTCCTCACATATGGACTACTTGGAAACATTATGCGGTACATAGACAACTTGGAATGGATACTCTAAAACATGCAAGATAAGTGTGAGTGCTATGGATGGCCTTCTCGTAGGGAGACGAGAGTGAATCTACAGTGGTGTATTGATTGGTGAATATGTGGATTCGTGTGCGCTATCCCACCACAAAGAAAATACTTGTAGTCATAGTACAGGTTAGCCAAGAGTCAAAGCTGACTTGCTGCAATTAAACTTCACAACCCCCTTTGTTGACAATGATGCATATGTAGATAGTTCTGATGTAAGTCTTGTTGAGTACCTTTGTACTCACGGTTGCTTAATTATGTTTTTACAGAGGAGACATTAGTCTCATTAAATGTTTCTACGTGATGAGTTTGACATTGACCGAAATAGCTTGGGAATCCCAGATAGAGGTCTCACTCCTTTGGTAGGGCCGTTGTAGCTTTTCAGGCTCTTCGAGCCGCTTTTAGTAGATATCTGTACCCAGACAAGTAACTTCCGCTTGATGCTTGTATGACTTGAGTGTTGGGTCATGTGACCCCTTTTTTTGTAATAACATACTATGTTCACTCTAATGAGTCTTTAATAAATGCTTGAGTTGTAGAGTTATGTTGTGATGCCATGTTGTATCTACACATATCGTGCATGTTGTGTGGATGTGTGAAATGCATTTGTATGTGTGGGATTCGACACCTAGTTATGTGCTTTTAGTAGTACTCTTTACAGGGAAATGCCTTTTGTGCTTCCACTGAGCCATGGTAACTTGCTACTCCCCCGGACACATTGATTGACCAGCATGTATCCTTCTTTGTTGTTGTGTCTGTCCCCTCGGGGAAATGCCACGCGGTGTAATGGAGTCCATGTAGCTTGCTACAACTCTTCTACACACGTTGTTGACTGACACCTGCTTTGCTAGGTTATGTATGCATGTCCCCGTACCGATGTACCACTTGGGTTTATAACCAGTCATGTCGACCTGGGTTCTTTGTCGTTCGAATGCTAGCGACACATTCATATACGTGAGCCAAAAGACGCAAATGGTCCCGGCCAAGGTAAGGTGGCAGCCGTGGAGTTTACCGTGCGTGAGGCCGCAAAGTGATGTGATGTGTCACATGCTGGGTTCTTATGACTTAGCATCGGGGTCCCGACAGCTTTGGTATCATAGCTTGGTTGCCTGTAGGACTACCAAGCCAAACTGTTTGATGTTGAGTCTAGAACTACTTTAGTTATATAAGGGAATTGATTGTGGAAGGGAACGTAAGGCTCTTTACTCCTTTCCTTGTGTCATTCTTATTCTGAGTCACCCTCTTCTTTATTCTAGGGGATTAAGTATTAGGCTTTCTCATCTATCTATCAGGATGACGAGTTACTATGCTGGAGACTTATAGGAAAGTTGTGGCATTCCAAGACTGATGTCTCCATAGGAATTCATTGTTATATTGTGAGTTTTCATGCACGTTGCCTCATATTTCATGCCCGTACAGCCGTTATGTTGTTCGAGTTATCCAAGGGTTATAAAATCTGATGCAATTGCAAATACCTTCCTCCTAATTCCAATGTGTTTTTGGCCAGACAAAGCACACCAATTATTGTGTTGAGGTACTCTATTACCTTGATGTATTTGTGAAGTATTAGGAAACCATGTTACCTTGTAAAACCATCTAATAGTCTAGTTGTGTTTTGTGTTTCGAGTGTGGTAATTCTCACCCTCATAATCGAAAACATCCCGTGATGTTATTTAGTCAGTAGGTATTCTATTTCTGGGTTTTTGAATCCATGATTCATTCTGCTCACTCATGTTGATAGTAATTGCTCATTCCTTAAGGATGTTTAGTAACTTTGTTCTAGTCCTCGAGGTCCGTGGTATATCATTCTTTCAATATCATGAACCATTATGGCAGGAGTTTTTCTGGACTATAGATGACAATAAGAGTGCTTCTTATGAGTTCTCTATTCCATATTGTGATTCTGTCAATCCAACCTTTTTGCATGGGTTATCTGGAAGAATTATGTTGAACTCGTTCTACATGCTAATCTATGCCTCTAGAACTCAGAAAAATCATGTGCTCTTGAGTTGCCCCTTTTCAGTTGTATTCTGATTTTCAACCATCAGTGGATAGTCAAGAGTAGTTTTGCACTTGTATTCGTTGATGCCTATTATTCTTGTGGTCTATCAAGCCATTCTATTTAAAAATGACTGGGAGAAGCAAACTCCAGTACCTCATCCATTTCTAGGATTGGGTCAAAGCAGTTGTATTCCGCACATCAAAATGTCAATCCAACTTTTGTTTTGTTCTACCTTGGAGTATTACCCTCTTATATCAAGAATGTTGTGAGAATTGCACCATCTCTTACGAAGTTTTGATGTAGTGATACTTCTTGCCATCATTATTCATTCCTCGGTCTCCATGTTGGTTGTAACCGAAATATCGACAAGTGAACTATGATGTGTGAAATCAATACTTCTAGCAATCCTATTGATTGGAAGTTAATGGACAATAATTTCATTCTTAGAATGTTGATTATTGAATCACCATTCTAAGTTTGAACATGCTACCTAGTCCACCTTTCATGGTGCACCCTCTGATCAACGAGTTAGGATTGTGTCAATCCTTCACTCTTTTGATCATATCGTCTTGCCTTGAAAAGCGAGATTGTTTCCGAGCTTAATAACATATAGGTGGTTCGTGACTTTCCGAATATCTTCTCAGAATTATTACCAGGTTATTCCTTGACTGTTATGTTGAGCTTGTGATCAAGTTGGTTTTTCTATAAACCACCCCTTCTCCAAGAATCCATGTTGGATACCCCTGAAACTAGTTGGTTAAGCTAAACAACAACTTGGAGAGTTAGAAGATAAAAGCTTTGCCTGACTTAGTTCATCCAAAAGGGATATCCTTTGTGCTGTGTGAGTCCTGAAGAAAGAGGATGTTTCCACTTGTGGTCAATTGTTACACCTGTTGTCTTGTCCAATCTTTGATTTGAGTGTGGTCTATTTTTGAATCAAAAGCAAAACCAAATATCTTCTTAATGTTGTTTTACTCATGGATATTTCTTCGAGCATACACCATTATATCTTTTGGTCTGGCCAATGCTAGCACATTGTTCACATAGTAGTCAAATTTCCTTTATATATGGAAACCTTGAGGAACTATTGTTGAGCCCATCGATAACATTGTTTATCCTCCCCATGATTTGTTGAACATCAGGCTAGTGCTGGAAATTTTCATAGGCACTATCTTTATGTCTAGTACATGAAGTATATGTTAGGTGTAAGAAGTGACTTCCTCTAATTCATGTGCATTTGATGCAAGTTGCTGCCATCAATTCGGGAGAAGTTATTTTGTTTCCTATGGAATCATCTCAAGTTAGTCATGCACGTGTCAAGTATTCTATGGTTTGATAGACAGATCATCTCCACTTCATATGTAATTCCTAGCACACCAAGCCACTGATTGATTTGTTCACGGAAAACAAGTTAAGTGTTATTCCCGAAGGGCCCAAACGGACTTGCAGTGGCTTCGTTATCCGCAATGATGGTTCCCACCCAAAACTCGATAGTGTTTTGTTCTAAGCTCTCCATATATCCACAATTGTCTTGCACACTGTGTTCATGTGGATCTTGCAATCCAGCTCATGTTTTGGAGTTGGCTTCCATAGTTCGTCTCGTGAGAATCTCGCAATGTTATCTCGTCGATTTGTGTTGCAAACTTTCTTATCAGACAAGCTGAGTTTTAAACATCCTGTCACCAACGAGATATGAATCTCAGGCAGATATAATGGTTGGAACATTTCTCAAGGATTATAATATTGGTCTCTCTGTAACCTGGTAATTTGATGTTGTGGCTAACACGCCTAGCCGGAAGACCTGGTATTATAATATCTTTTATAAGCAACCCTAGCCATTTCCCTATGAGGACTTCGTATGACTTGTTCTAGAAGTTGTTCCTCATGGACCCCTTTGAGCCCCGAAGTCCGACCTATACTTGATGTTCTAGATACCAAGAAGTTGAGTTACCCTATTACATCAAGGAGAACATTAAAGCGGAGTGCTAAATGTCTCTCGGTCGATCATCCTAATTTCGTTCCTTGGCATTGTTAAGGTGAAATCTGAGCAAGTGATGTCTTCATTTGCATCTGCATCCTCCATCGCTATTCATCATGGTAGTATGATGTGTTGCCAGGATCCTTGGCATGGATGTTGGTAAACCTTGATGAATATGGAAATACTCAAGTTCTTGAGAGCATGCTCAGACATTGGGTTATATCCTCGGTATCAACTGGAAAGTGCCTTCTGTTTGCCGAGTTGTTCTATAACTCTAACTTCTTTTCAAATTTGAGTATGCCATTCCTCTTAATTCCTTCAAACTATCGTTTTTTAATTACCTTAATCTGGTATGAAGTGTTCTAATCTCTGTATCAAAAGTAATTATTTTTGCCACTTGAGGAAATAACTCTACGGGTCACCTTCCTAAGGTGACCCGTTATGGTATGAAGGGCAACTTAATCCTCGCTACTTTGAAACCTTGTCACCATCTATTTTAAGTGTGGAATTGTTGCCTACCAATTGAACCTCTGTCATATGCCTCATTTCCTCATTCCTATTATGTGTTTTGTGTTTCGGCTGAAGGGACGTTCCTACATCTCATTCCATGAGGTGATCTTGAGTTGTTCGATCTTCAAGAAGATCGATTCTCGCAGAGCTTTCTTCCTCCTTTATCATGGTATTCTAGTGAAGATCTCAAAGGCAAAGATTTCAAGGTCAACATGATGGAATGAATCAACATCTTCGAGAAGGGCAATTGCATCGTGAAGATTGTGATAGCTAGTGCCCCCTCCGTCCTCTTACCCTACGCCTGAATCTCGCGACGAGATTCTTGTTTAGTGGGGGTGAGTTGTCACAGCCCTAGATTTAGACTTGTTTGTCATTGCATTTCATGCATGCTTTTTTATTTTTATTTGGAATTTTAATTGAAGAGTAATCAAGCCTCAGAAAGGATTTTTGACGAAAGAGCAACATAAAAATTGCTTCAAAGAAGGACAAGAAAATGTCCGTGGTATTCTAACAAAATATTGGCATGGGGTAAAATTCAAATCAATGTTTTTGGCATTACACAATCATTTAGTTTGGGCTTTGAACTGAAACAAAACTTATTTGAGTTGGATTTAATTCTGCTACAACTAAATTATAATTCCAATAATCTAAAAATTAGTGAGTGGTTCTTAATATATTCTATGAGACCACATAAATATTTTCACCAGTTTTAAAATGATTGGGGTTTGTAAATCAAATCAAAACAAATTAAAAAATAGAAAACAGAAGTAAAATGAAAAAAGGAAAGAAACTCACGTGACTTACCTGTAGCCAGCCCAACCCACCCACCGTTGTCTTCAACCTCGTGCAAGTAGGCATGAGGGCGTGTCGCCCGCGTGCGCGTCCGCCACTAGCTCCTGCTTGCCTCGGAGGTGCTTGCCTCCCCGAGCCTATTCCCTCGCGTGGAGATGCCATGAGACCCCGTGCTCATCCCCCCTTTCTTTTCCTATGCTCCTCTTCTCCTCGTCCCTCTTCTTATTCCCCTCAGATCAAAGAGAGACGTCGCCGCCATCTGTCACCGTCGCATCCTCCTGCCTCCCTTCGCCTTCCCGAGAAGCCCACAGGAACCACCTCGTCGCCCTGCTCCTCCTTGCCATCGGAATCGAGGCCGGAAGCCTCAGAGCGCCGCCAACGTCGTTGTTTCCTCCGTCGGCCACCAAGGGTCACCGCCATCCATAGGCTCCGCCCCGGACCCCCCCCCCCCCCTGAGCTAGTTGTTGCTACTGCAACAAAAGACCTTCCAATGGCGCCAGAAATAGGCACGTCGACGGGAGAATACTTGGCTTGATCCTTCTGCTGCAGCTACGCCTTAAGGGACTTCCTAGGCAAGTATGCAAAGGATTTCCCCCGTGGCCTTGGAGCCTTGCGTTGGTGTTCCCTCAAAGCGGAAAGGGTGATGTAGCGTAGCGGTGGTAAGTATTTCCCTCAGTTTGAGAACCAAGGTATCAATCCAGTGGAGGAGTATCTCAAGATCCTGCACGAACACAAAAGCTTGCTCCCAATGCTATGAAGGGGTTGTCAATCCCATATAGATTGTTTGCCAAGTGAGAACTGAAAGCAACAAAGTAACGAAGCAAAGTAAAAGTGGAATGTAAACAATGGATGTGAATAGACCCGGGGGGCGTAGTGTTTACTAGTGGCTTCTCTCATGAAAGCAAGTAGACGGTGGGTGAACAAATTACTGTCGGGCAATTGATAGAACCGCGCAAAGTCGTGACGATATCTATGGCAATGATTATATCTATAGGCATCATGTCCAAAACAAGTAGACCGATACTTTCTGCATCTACTACTATTACTCCACACGTCGACCGCTATCCAGCATGCATCTAGTGTATTAAATCCATAAGAACGGAGTAACTCCTTAAGCAAGATGACATGATGTAGAGGGATAATCTCAAACCAATGATGAAAACCCCATCTTTTTACCCTTGATGGCAACTACTTGATGTGTGCCTTGCTGCCCCTACTGTCACTGGGAAAGGTCACCACATGGTAGAACCCAATACCAAGTAGTTCTCCCATTGCAAGAATCATAGATCTAGTTGGCCAAACAAAACCCAAGACTCGGAGAGACTTACAAGTATATCAAATCATGGATATAAGAAATCAGCAAAGACTCAAATATATATCATAGATATACTGATCACAAATCCACAATTCATCGGATCTCGACAAACACACCGCCAAAGAAGATTACATCGGATAGATCTCCATGAAGATCATGGAGAACTTTGTATTGAAGATCCAAGAGAGAGAGAAGAAGCCATCTAGCTACTAACTACGGACCCATAGGTCTAAAGTGAACTACTCACGAGTCATTGGAGGGGCGATGATGATGATGAAGAAGCCCTCCAACTCCAAAGTCCCTTCCGGCAGGGTGCCGGGAAGGGTCTCCAGATGAGATCTCGCGGAAACGGAAGCTTGCGGCGGCGGAAAAGTATTTTCGAGGCTCCCCTCATTTTTTGTTGAATATTTGGGAATATATAGGCCAAGGATCTAGGGGAGGGGGCGGCCAGGGAGGCCACAAGCCCTGACACCGCCGCCTCCCCTGGTGGCGGAGTGGGAGCTTGTGGGCTCCCTGGAGCCCACCTGGCTTGGCCCAGAGGCCCCCTTATCTTCTTCCGTTCGGGAAAAAATCATTTCGGGGTTTTTATTCCGTTTGGACTCCGTTCCAAAATCAGATCTGAAAAGAGTCAAAAACACAGAAAAAATAGGAACTGGCACTTGGCACTGAATTATTAAGTTAGTCCCAAAAAAGATATAAAAGGTACATAAAACATTCAAAGATGACAAGATAACACCGTGAAACCATCAAAAATTATAGATACGTTTGAGACGTATCAAGCATCCCCAAGCTTAACTCCTCCTCGTGCTCGAGTAGGGAAGTGATAAAGAATGAATTTTTGATGCTTTCATGCTACCTAGCATAGGTGTCCTCTGTAATTCCTGTTATGTGACGTGAATGTTCAGATCCATTAGATTCAAAACAATAGTTTGCTATTGACGTGGAAACAATAATAATTCAAGCAAACTAGCAAGGTAATCATGAACTTTCAAAATAACAAGGCCAAAAGAAGGTTATCCCTACAAAAGCATATAGTCTGGCTATGCTCTATCGTCATTGCACAACGAATTCAAATCATGCACAACCCCAGTATTGGCCAAGTAATTGTTTCACACCTTTACTTTCTCAAACCTTTTCAACTCTCACGCAATACATGAGCGTGAGCCATGGTTATAGCACTAAAGATGGTGTGGAATGTGGTGGAGGTTGCAAGACAAAAAAGGAGAAGATAGTCACATTAGCTAGGCATATCAATGAGCTATGGAGATGCTCATCAATAGATATCAATGTGAATGAGTAGGGATTGCTATACAAATGATGCACTATAGCTAAGAGTATGTGAAAGCTCTTATAGAAAACTAGTGGGTGTGCATCCAACTTGCTTGCTCACGAAGACCTAAGGCAATTTTGAGGAAGCCTATCATTGGAATATACAAGCCAAGTTATATAATGAAAATTTCCCAATATCTATATGGTGGTGACAAAACGAGAGACTCTCAATCATGAAGATCATGGTGCTTAATATGCACAAGTGTGGAAAAAGTGGTAGCATTGTCCCTTCTCTCTTTTTCTCTCATTTTTTTTTATTTTTTTTTTATTTTTTTGGTGGGCTTGTTTGGCCTCTTTTATTTCCTCACATGGGACAATGCTCCATTAATGATGACCATCACACTTTCAACTCAAAACTTAGAGCAACTATGATTCTATATGGAATGCCTTCGGTAGTGTACCGTGGCAATGATCTAGCATGGCATAGAAATCAAGGGAAACATCATGCTAGCTATCCTACGATGATGCAATGGCAATGTAGACGTGGTGGCTGTTGGAAATATGCTCTAGAGGCAATAATAAATTAGTTATTATTAAATTTTTTGTTCATGATAATCGTTTATTATCCATGCTATAATTGTATTGATTGGAAACACAGTGCATGTGTGGATACATAGACAAAACACTATCCCTAGTAAGCCTCTAGTTGACTAGCTCGTTGATCAAATATGGTCAAGGTTTCCTGACCATAGGCAAGTGTTGTCACTTGATAACGGGATCACATCATTAGGAGAATCATGTGATGGACTAGACCCAAACTAATAGACGTAGCATGTTGATCGTGTCATTTTGTTGCTACTGTTTTCTGCGTGTCAAGTATTTGTTCCTATGACCATGAGATCATATAACTCACTGACACCGGAGGAATGCTTTGTGTGTATCAAACGTCGCAACGTAACTGGGTGACTATAAAGATGCTCTACAGGTATCTCCGAAGGTGTTCGTTGAGTTAGTATGGATCGAGACTGGGATTTGTCACTCCGTGTGACGGAGAGGTATCTCGGGGCCCACTCGGTAATACAACATCACACACAAGACTTGCAAGCAATGTGACTTAGTGTAAGTTGCGGGATCTTGTATTACAGAACGAGTAAAGAGACTTGCCGGTAAACGAGATTGAAATAGGTATGCTGATACTGACGATCGAATCTCGGGCAAGTAACATACCGAAGGACAAAGGGAATGACATACGGGATTATATGAATCCTTGGCACTGAGGTTCAAATGATAAGATCTTCGTAGAAGATGTAGGATCCAATATGGGCATCCAGGTCCCGCTATTGGATATTGACCGAGGAGTCACTCGGGTCATGTCTACATAGTTCTCGAACCCGCAGGGTCTGCACACTTAAGGTTCGACGTTGTTTTATGCGTATTTGAGTTATATGGTTGGTTACCGAATGTTGTTCGGAGTCCCGGATGAGAGCACGGACGTCACGAGGGTTTCCGGAATGGTATGGAAATGAAGATTGATATATAGGATGACTTCATTTGGTTACCGGAAGGTTTTCGGGCATTACCGGTAATGTACCCGGAATGACGAATGGGTTCCGGATCTTCACCGGGAGGGGGCCACCCACCCGGGAGGGCCCAAGGACCTTGGGGGTGGCGCACCAAGTAGGTGGGGTCAGCCCAAGGCTGTCTTGCGCAAGATAAAGAAAAACCAAAGGAAGAGAAAGAAAAAAAGGGGGGAAAGGTGGGAAAGGAGAGAAGGACTCCACCTTCCAATCCTAGTTGGACTAGGACTGGAGGAGGACTCCTCCTCCCTTGGTGGCGCAGACCTTGGGGCTCCTTGAGCCTTAAGGTAGGTATCCCCTCCCCTCCTCCTATATATATGGAGCTATTAGGGCTGATTTGAGACAACTTTTGCCACGGCAGCCCGACCACATACCTCCACGGTTTTACCTCTAGATCGCGTTTCTGCGGAGCTCGGGCGGAGCCCTGCTGAGATTAGATCACCACCAACCTCCGGAGTGTTGTCACGCTGCCGGAGAACTCATCTACTTCTCCATCTCTATTGCTGGATCAAGAAGGCCGAGATCATCGTCAAGCTGTACGTGTGCTGAACGCGGAGGTGCCGTCCGTTCGGCACTAGATCGGAGCGGATCGTGGGACGGATCGCGGGACGGTTCGTGGGACGGTTCGCGGGGCGGATCGAGGGACGTGAGGACGTTCCACTACATCAACCGCGTTTCTTAACGCTTCTGCTGTGCGATCTACAAGGGTACATAGATCGGAAATCCCCTCTCGTAGATGGACATCACCATGATAGGTCTTCGTGCGCGTAGGAAAAATTTTGTTTCCCATGCGACGTTCCCCAACAGTGGCATCATGAGCGAGGTTCATGCGTAGATGTCTTCTAGAGTAGAAAACAAAAGTTTTTGTGGGCTGTGATGTGCGTTTTGCTGCCCTACTTAGTGTTTTCTTGATTCCGCGGTATTGTTGGATCGAAGCGGCTCGGACCGACATTACTCGTACGCTTACGAGAGATTGGTTTCATCGCTACGAGTAACTCCGTTGCTCAAAGATGACCGGCGAGTGTTGGTTTCTCCAACTTTAGTGGAATCGGATTTGACCGAGGAGATCCTTGGATGAGGTTAAATAGCAATTCAATATCTCCGTTGTGGTGTTTGCGTAAGTAAGATGCGATCCTACTAGATACCCATGGTCAACACATAAAACATGCAACAACAATTAGAGGACGTCTAACTTGTTTTTGCAGGGTATGCTTGTGATGTGATATGGCCAACGATGTGATGTGATATATTGGATGTATGATATGATCATGTTGTAATAGTTAATATCGACTTGCACGTCGATGGTACGGCAACCGGCAGGAGCCATAGGGTTGTCTTTAAACTAACATTTTTGCTTGCAGATGCGTTTACTATATTGCTAGGACGTAGATTTAGTAGTAATAGCATGAGTAGCACGACAACCCCGATGGCGACACGTTGATGGAGATCATGATGATGGAGATCATGGTGTGACGCCGGTGACAAGAAGATCGTGCCGGTGCTTTGGTGATGGAGATCAAGAAGCACATGATGATGGCCATATCATGTCACTTATGAATTGCATGTGATGTTAATCCTTTATGCACCTTATCTTGCTTAGAACGACGGTAGCATTATGAGGTGATCTCTCACTAAAATTTAAAGACAAAATTGTGTTCTCCCCGACTGTGCGCCGTTGCGACAGTTCTTCGTTTCGAGACACCACGTGATGATCGGGTGTGATAGACTCAACGTTCACATACAACGGGTGCAAAACAGTTGCACACGCGGAACACTCGGGTTAAACTTGACGAGCCTAGCATGTGTAGACATGGCCTCAGAACACATGAGACCGAAAGGTCGAGCATGAATCATATAGTTGATATGATTAGCATAGAGATGCTTACCACTGAAACTATTCTCGACTCACGTGATGATCGGACTTGAGATAGTGGATTTGGATCATGTACCACTCAAATGACTAGAGAGATGTACTTTTTGAGTGGGAGTTCTTAAATAATATGATTAATTGAACTAATTGTCATGAACATAGTCTAATGGTCTTTGCGAATTATGATGTAGCTTGCGCCAGAGATCTATTGTTTTTATATGTTCCTAGAGAAAATTTAGTTGAAAGTTGATAGTAGCAAACATTGCAGACTAAGTCTGTAAAACCGAGGATTGTCCTCGTTGCTGCGCAGAAGGCTTATGTCCTTAATGCACCACTCGGTGTGCTGCACCTCGAGCGTCGTCTGTAGATGTTGTGAACATCCGACATACACGTTTCTGATGACTACATGATAGTTCAGTACAAAATACTTAATGGCTTAGAAGCAAGGCGTCGAAGACGTTTTGAAACGTCACGGAACATGAGAGATGTTCTAAAGAGATGAAATTGTGATTTCATGCTTGTGCCCTTGTTAAGAGGTATGAGACCTCCGACAAGATTCTTTGTCCACGAAGTAAAGGAGAAAAGCTCAACCATTGAGCATGTGCTCAGATTATCTGAGTACGACAATCACTTGAATCAAGTGGGAGTTGATCTTCCAGATAAGATAGTGATGGTTCTCCAAAGTCACTGCCACCAAGCTGTGAGAGCTTCGTGATGAACTATAACATGTCAAGGATAGATACAATGCTCCTTAAGCGATTCGTGATGTTTGACACTTCGAGAGTAGAAATCAAGAAGGAGCATCAATAGTTGATGGTTAGTAAAACCACTAAGTTTCGAGAAAGGCAAGGGCTAGAAGGGATACTTCGTGAAACGGAAAAGCAGTTGCTGCACTAATGAAGAGACCCCAGATTAAACCCAAGCCCAGGACTAAGTGCTTCTGCTATGAGGGGAACGGACACTGAGGCGGAGCAACTCTTGATACTTGGTAGATAAGAAGGCTGGCAAAAGTCGAAAGAAGTATATTTCATATACATGATGTTGATGTGTACTTTACTAGTACTCCTTGTAGCACGAGGGTATTGGATACCGGTTCAGTTGCTAAGTGATTAGTAACACGAAATGAAAGCTACGACATAAACGGAGACTAGCTAAAGGCGAGGTGACGATACGTGTTGGAAGTGTTTCCAAGGTTGATATGATCAAACGTCGCACACTCCCTCTACCATCGGGATTGGTGTTAAACCTAAATAACTGTTATTTGGTGCTTGCGTTAAGCATGAACATGATTGGATCGTGTTTATTGCAATACGATTATTCATTTAAAGAGAATAATGGTTACTCTATTTGCTTGAATAATCACCTTCAATGGTTTATTGAATCTCGATCGTAGTGTTAGACATGTTTATGATATTGGTGCCAAAAGATACGAGGTAATGATGATAGTACCACTTACTTGTGGCACTGCCGCTTGAGTCATGTTGGTATAAATTGCATGAAGAGGCTCCATGCTGATGGATCTTTATACTCACTTGATTTTGAATCACTAGTGACATGCAAATCATACCACATGAGCAAGGCCTTGTTTTCATTGAGATGAAACAAGATAGTAACTTGTTGGAAGTGATACATTTTGATGTATGCAGTCCAATAGGTGCTGAGGCACGCAGTGGATATCATTATGTTCTTACTTCAATGACGATTTGAGAAGATACAAGAGTATTTACTTAATGAATCACAAGTCTGAAATATTGAAAGGTTCAATTCTGTTTCAGGAGTGAAGTTCGTCGTAACAAGAGGATAAACTGTCTACGATATGATCATAGAAATGAATATCTGAGTTACAAGTTTTGGTACGCAGTTAAGACAATGTGGAAATTGTTTCGCAGTTCATGCCACCTGGAACATCATAGTGTGATGATGTGTCTGAACGTCATAGCCATGCACTATTTGGTATGGTGCATGCTATGATGTCTCTTATCGAATTACCACTATCGTGTATGGGTTATGCATTAGAGACAACCGCATTCACTTTAAATTGGGCACCGCGTATTTCCGTTGAGATGACACAATATAGAATGAGGTTTAGAGAAATCTAAACTGTCGTTTCTTGAAAGTTTGGGGCTTCGACACTTATGTGAAAAAGTTTCAGTCTGATAAGCTCGAACCCAAAGGGGATAAATGCATCTTCATAGGATATCCAAAACAGTTGGGTACATCTCCTATCTCAGATCCGAAAGCAAAGTGTTTGTTTCTAGAAACGGATCCTTTCTCGAGGAAAGGTTTCTCTCGAAAGAATTGAGTGGGAGGGTGGTAGAACTTGATGAGGTTATTCAACCATCACTTCAACCAGTGTGTAGCAGGCGCAGGAAGTTGTTCCTGTGGTGCCTACACCAATTGAAGTGAAAGCTGATGATGGTGATCATCGAGCATCGGATCAATTTACTACAAGCCTCGTAGGTTGACAAGGTCGCGTACTACTGCAGAGTGGTACGGTAACCCTGTCTTGGAGGTCATATTGTTGAGCAACAGTGAACCTACGAGTTATGGAGAAAGCAATGGTGGGCCCGGATTCCGACAAATGGCTGGAAGCCATGAAATCCGAGAGAGGATCCATGTATGAAAACAAAGTGTAGACTTTGGAAGAACTACTTGATGGTCATAAGACAATTGAGTAAAGATGGATCTTTAAAAGGAAGACCGACGATGATGGTGATAAGTCACTATTAAGAAAAGCTCGACTTGTCACAAAGATGTTTCCGACAAGATCAAACAGTTGACTATGATGAGACTTTCTCACTCGTAGCGATGCTAAAAGTCTGTTAGAATTATGTTAGTAGTTGCTGCATTATTTATGAAATATTGCACATAGGATGTCAAAACATTGTTTCCTCGACGGTTTCCTTGAGCAAACATTGTATGTGATACAACCAGGAGGTTTTGTCGATCCGAAAGATACTAGCAAGTATGCAAGCTCCAGCGATCCTTCAATGGACTGGTGCAAGCATCTCGGAGTTGGAATATACACTTTGATGAGATGATCAAAGATTTTGGGTTCGTACAAGGTTTATGAGAAACTTGTGTTTCCAAAGAAGTGAGTGGGAGCACTATAGAATTTCTGATAAGTATATGTGGTTGACATATTGTGGATCAGAAGTAATGTAGAATTTCTGTAAAGCATACAAGATTGTTTGAAAGGAGTTTTCAAAGGAATACCTGGATTGCGCTACTTGAATGTTGAGCATCAAAGATCTATGGAGATAGATTGAAAGCGCTTAATAGAAGTTTCAACAAGGTGCATGCCTTGACAAGTTTTTGAAGGAGTTCAAAATAGATCAGCAAAGAAGGAGTTCTTGGTTGCGTTGTAAGGTGTGAATTTGAGTAAGACTCAAAACCCGACCCCGGCAGAATAAAGAGAATAGACGAATGTCGTCTTCTATGCCTTGGCCGTAGAATCTGAAGTATGCCATGCTGGGTACCGCACCTGATGTGTGCCTTGACTCAAAGTCTATTGAGAGGTACAGAAAGTGATCCATGATTGAATCACTAGCAGCGGTCAAAATTTATCCTTAGTAACTGATGGACTAAGGAA
Organism: Hordeum vulgare subsp. vulgare; assembly: GCF_904849725.1. Lineage (NCBI taxonomy): Eukaryota > Viridiplantae > Streptophyta > Magnoliopsida > Poales > Poaceae > Hordeum > Hordeum vulgare. The sequence goes on from NC_058520.1 coordinate 312,043,345, forward strand.
TTTTTCTCGATTATGGAGGTGGTTAAAGAGTTCGTTGTAAAGGGTTACGTCGATGCAAGCTTTGACACTAATCCGAATAACTATGAGTAGTGAAACGGATTCATATAGTAGAGTAGATGTTTGGAGTATTTCCGAATAGCACATAGTAGCAGCATCTATAAGATGACATAAAGATTTGTAAAGAACACACGGATCTGAAAGTTTCAGAACCGTTGACTAAAACCTCTCTCACAAGCAAGACGTGATCAGACCCCAGAACCATATGGGTGTTGGATTCGTTGAAATCACATAGGTGATGTGAACTAGATTATTGACTCTAGTGCAAGTGGGAGACTGTTGGAAATATGCTCTAGAGGCAATAATAAATTAGTTATTATTATATTTCTTTATTCATGATAATCGTTTATTATCCATGCTATAATTGTATTGATTGGAAACACAGTGCATGTGTGGATACATAGACAAAACACTGTCCCTAGTAAGCCTCTAGTTGACTAGCTCGTTGATCAAAGATGGTCAAGGTTTCCTGACCATAGGCAAGTGTTGTCACTTGATAATGGGATCACATCATTAGGAGAATCATGTGATGTACTAGACCCAAACTAATAGACGTAGCATGTTGATCGTGTCATTTTGTTGCTACTGTTTTCTGCGTGTCAAGTATTTGTTCCTATGACCATGAGATCATATAACTCACTGACACCGGAGGAATGCTTTGTGTGTATCAAACGTCGCAACGTAACTGGGTGACTATAAAGATGCTCTAAAGGTATCTCCGAAGGTGTTCGTTGAGTTAGTATGGATCGAGACTGGGATTTGTCACTCCGTGTGATGGAGAGGTATCTCGGGGCCCACTCGGTAATACAACATCACACACAAGACTTGCAAGCAATGTGACTTAGTGTAAGTTGCGGGATCCTGTATTAAGGAACGAGTAAAGAGACTTGCCGGTAAACGAGATTGAAATAGGTATGCGGATACTGACGATCGAATCTCGGGCAAGTAACATACCGAAGGACAAAGGGAATGACATACGGGATTATATGAATCCTTGGCACTGAGGTTCAAACGATAAGATCTTCGTAGAAGATGTATGATCCAATATGGGCATCCAGGTCCCGCTATTGGATATTGACCGAGGAGTCACTCGGGTCATGTCTACATAGTTCTCGAACCCGCAGGGTCTGCACACTTAAGGTTCGACGTTGTTTTATGCGTATTTGAGTTATATGGTTGGTTACCGAATGTTGTTCGGAGTCCCGGATAAGATCACGGACGTCACGAGGGTTTCTGGAATGGTCCGGAAACAAAGATTGATATATAGGATGACTTCATTTGGTTACCGGAAGGTTTTCGGGCATTACCGGTAATGTACCGGGAATGACGAATGGGTTCCGGATCTTCACCGGGAGGGGGGCCACCCACCCGGGAGGGCCCAAGGACCTTGGGGGTGGCGCACCAATTAGGTGGGGTCAGCCCAAGGCTGTCTTGCGCAAGAGAAAGAAAAACCAAAGGAAGAGAAAGAAAAAAAAGGGGGGAAAGGTGGGAAAGGAGAGAAGGACTCCACCTTCCAATCCTAGTTGGACTAGGATTGGAGGATGACTCCTCTCCCTTGGTGGATCAGCCCTTGGGGCTCCTTGAGCCTCAAGGCAGGTCTCCCCTCCCGTCCTCCTATATATATGGAGCTATTAGGGCTGATTTGAGACAACTTTTGCCACGGCAACCCGACCACATACCTCCACGGTTTTACCTCTAGATCGCGTTTCTGCGGAGCTCGGGCGGAGCCCTGCTGAGATTAGATCACCACCAACCTCCGGAGCGCCGTCACGCTACTGGAGAACTCATCTACCTCTACATCTCTCTTGCTGGATCAAGAAGGCCGAGATCATCGTCGAGTTGTACGTGTGCTGAACGCGGAGGTGCCGTACGTTCGGCACTAGATCGGAGCGGATCGTGGGACGGATCGCGGGACGGTTCGTGGGACGGTTCGCGGGGCGGATCGAGGGACGTGAGGACGTTCCACTAAATCAACCGCATTTCTTAATGCTTCTGCTGTGCGATCTGCAAGGGTACGTAGATCGGAAATCCCCTCTCGTAGATGGACATCACCATGATAGGTCTTCGTGTGCGTAGGAATTTTTTTTGTTTCCCATGCGACGTTCCCCAACAGTGGCACATGTCATGGTGGTAGTTGCATGGCAATATATCTCAAAATGACTTTGAAAAATCCATAGTAGGTAGGTATGGTGGCTGTTTTGAGGGAGGCTAATGGTGGGTTTTGTGCACCGGCGAAAGTTGCACGGCACTAAGAAGATAGTAATGGTGGAAGGTGAAAATGCATCTAAACCATGGACTCAACATTAGTCATGAAGAACTCATATACTTGTTGCAAAAGTTTTATTAGTAATCGAAACAAATCATTCAACGCATACTCCTGGGGGAAGGGTTGGTAGGTATAAACCATCGCGCGATCCCGACCGCCACGCAAAGGATGACAATCAATATACTAATCATGCTCAGATTTCATCACATAGCGGTTCACCATACGTGCATGCTACGGGAATCACTAACTTCAACACAAGTATTTCTAGATCCACAACACCTTACTAGCATGACTTCAATATTACCATAACCACAACTCAAAACTAATGGAGATGAATCAAACTTCTCTAACTATTCAATGCACATGAACGTGGAAGTTTTCGTATCCCTTTGGATAACTACCCCTTTTGAGACTACTTTCAAAGCATAGATCAACTACCAAGCCACGCACCGCTGTGCTCTAAAAGATATAAGTGAAGCACAAAGAGCAAAAGTATCTAGCTCAAAAGATATAAGTGAAGCACATGTGAGCTGAATTGTCTACCAAAAGATATAAGTGAAGATCGACAAAATCACGGTGAGTGCATGTATCTCTCTTTAGGTGTGCAGCAAGGATGATTGTGACACAACAAAAATAAAAGACTCCTACGATACAAGACGCTCCAAGCAAAAAACACATAACATGTGTTGAATAAAAATATAGCCCCAAGTAACGTTACCGATGGATTGAAGACGAGAGAGGGGATGCCTTCCCGGGGCATCCCCAAGCTTAGGATTTTACGGCATCCTTGAATCTCTTGGGGTGCCTTGGGCATCCCCAAGCTTGAGCTCTTGCCACTCTTTATCTCTTTGTCCATAAGAACTTCACCCAAAACTTGAAAACTTCACAACACGAAACTTAAACAGAAACTTGTGATAACATTAGTACAAGAAAGCAAACCACCACTTCCTTAGGTACTGTAGAAAACTTAAATTCTACTTGTGATGATGCTGGGCTACTGTACTTTCAATCTTCCATGGCTAATACCCCCCGATACTATCCATAGTTTCATCAAAATAAGCAACCAACACAACAAAAACAGAATTTGTTAATAGCAGACCAGTCTGTAGCAATCTGTATCTTTCGTATACCTCTGGTACTTCAAAAATTCTGAAATATTACGACAGTCTGAAGAATGTGCGTAGCAATCAGCAGCAAAAAGAATCAACTCAGAAGCTCTTACACAAAAAAAAATCATCAGCAGAAAGTTTCTGTCTTTTCCAGCATGACCAAACGATCATCCCCAAGACTAATCATAACGGTTTTGCTTGGCACAAACGCAAAAAAAACACAAAAAACACAATCATAACAGAATTATGAAAGTTTGTAAAACACAAAACAGAAAGAAAAAGGATAAATTCGTTGGGTTGCCTCCCAACAAGCGCTTTTGTTTAACGCCCTTAGCTAGGCAAAAGGTGATAGAATCACGTATAGTCATATTTGGTGCTCAAACCATAGGTAGTGTGATCATTTATCATCTTAAGATTTTCATCTTTATTGGAGGACTCACCACTAGCTTTAGGAACAAAAACAGGCTTGACGGTCTTTTTGAGAGTAAGATTTGGAGTATTTTGCACAGCGGCAAAAGCGGAACCCAAGTTGGTTATGACATCTTCTAATTTGCCAATTCTAGAAGAATCATTAACTATAAGTTCCTTCTCCCTTTAATTTTTCAAAAAAATTCCCACTTTGGATCCGTACTGAGAAATTTGATTGTGGATCTTTCTATCCAAACCCTCAATAAGTTCAATAGTGGCAATTTTGCTTTCAATAGCGTCAAGTCTTTGCATCACGTGTTCCAAGGTCAAGATAGTTCCATTAACCATGAGCGGGGGTGAGCCTACCAAATTTATGATAGCTCTATAGGAGTCAATAGTATGGCTCCCCAAAAAGTTCCCGCCAACAATGGTATCAAGGATATACCTATTCCAAGGAGAAATTCCAACATAGAAACTGCGAAGGAGGACGGTAGTGGATTGCTTACGAGTAGATCTACTTTGAGCATTGCAAATCCTGTACCAAGTGTCCTTCAAATTTTCTTCCTCATTTTGCCTGAAATTGAGAACTTCATTTTCAGGGGTGTCATTTGTAGTGGTGGGTCTAGCCATTGATGGACTATCTCACACACAAACGAGCAGGAAGAGAGAGTGAAACGGGAAAAAGAAAACGGCAAAATAGAAAGGAAACAGCGAAGGAGAAAGGCAAATGGAAACAGCAAATGTGAAGTGGGGGAGAGGAAAATGAGAGGCAAGTGGCAACAAAAGTAAATGCAAGAGAAGAGTTTGTCAGACCTACTTTGATAGATCTTGATTTATCCTCCCCGGCAACAGCGCCAGAAATACTTCTGCTACTGCAACAAAAGACCTTCCAATGGCGCCGGAAATAGGCACGTCGATGGGAGAATACTTGGCTTGATCCTTCTGCTGCGGCTACGCCTTAAGGGACTTCCTAGGCAAGTATGCAAAGGATTTCCCCCATGGACTTAGAGCCTTGCGTTGGTGTTCCCTCGAAGCGGAAAGGGTGATGTAGCGTAGCGGTGGTAAGTATTTCCCCCAGTTTGAGAACCAAGGTATCAATCTAGTGGAGGAGTATCTCAAGATCCTGCACAAACACAAAAGCTTGCTCCCAACACTATGAAGGGGTTGTCAATCCCTTATAGATTGTTTGACAAGTGAGAACTGAAAGCGACAAAGTAACGAAGCAAAGTAAAAGCGGAGGTGTAAACGATGGATGTGAATAGGCTCGGGGGTCGTAGTGTTTACTAGTGGCTTCTCTCATGAAAGGAAGTAGATGGTGGGTGAACAAATTACTGTCGAGCAATTGATAGGACTGCGCAAAGTTGTGACGATATCTATGGAAATGATTATATCCATAGGCATCACATCGAAAACAAGTAGACCGATACTTTCTGCATCTACTACTATTAATCCACACGTCGACCCCTATCCAGCATGCATCTAGTGTATTAAGTCCATAAGAACAGAGTAACGCCTTAAGCAAGATGACATGATGTAGAGGGATAATCTCAAACCAATGATGAAAACCCCATCTTTTTACCCTTGATGGCAACTACTTGATGTGTACTGCCCCTACTGTCACTTGGAAAGGTCACCACATGGTAGAACCCAAAACCAAGCACTTCTCCCATTGCAAGAATCATAGATCTAGTTGGCCAAACAAAACCCAAGACTCGGAGAGACTTACAAGTATATCAAATCATGCATATAAGAAATCAGCAAAGACTCAAATATATAGCATAGATAATCTGATCACAAATCCACAATTCATCGGATCTCGACAAACACACCGCCAAAGAAGATTATGGAGAACTTTGTATTGAAGATCCAAGAGAGAGAAGAAGCCATCTAGCTACTATCTACGGACTCGTAGGTCTGAAGTGAACTAGTCATGAGTCATTGGAGGGGCGATGATGATGATGAAGAAGCCCTCCAACTCCAAAGTCCCCTCCGGCAGGGTGCCGGGAAGGGTCTCCAGATGAGATCTCGCGGAAACGGAAGCTTGCGGCGGCGGAAAAGTATTTTCGAGGCTCCCCTGATTTTTTGCTGAATATTTGGGAATATATAGGCCAAGGGTCTAGGTCAAGGGGCGGCCAGGGAGGCCACAAGCCCTGACACCGCCGCCTCCCCCCTGGTGGCGGAGTGGGAGCTTGTGGGCTCCCTGGAGCCCACCATGCTTGGCCCAGAGGCCCCCTGATCTTCTTCCGTTCGGGAAAAAATCATTTCGGGGTTTTTATTCCGTTTGGACTCCGTTCCAAAATCAGATCTGGAAAGAGTCAAAAACACAGAAAAAACACGAACTCGCACTTGGCACTGAATTAATAAGTTAGTCCCAAAAAAGATATAAAAGGTACATAAAACATCCTAAGATGACAAGATAATAGCGCGAAACCATCAAAAATTATAGATACGTTTGAGACGTATGAGTTGTCATCTTCAACCTCCTCGTCATGAGCCATCGTTTTGATTTCCCCCTTCTCCCGAGCTCCTCATGCCCCTAGCTAGCTGACCCGTGAGCCCCGAGCTCCGGCCTTCGCGTGAGGTCATCGACGGCCTCGTATCGGCCACCCCTGGCTCGTGGCTGGGTTAGGTGGATGTGGCTTAGCCTGGGCTTTGCCCTGGTGCTTTAGGCACATCCAACCGACCTTGGAGGGCCATTCTGGCGTGTCTCCGTCGCCTCGAGTGGTCGCCAGTGATAAGTCGCTGGCCAAAGCCCCCTTGATTAGCCTAACCACCCGTGGGTCCATGACAGGTGGGCCCAGAGTCCTTAATAACTTTAGATTAGTTAACTAAACATTGTTTAGAGGTTTAGTCAATGACACATGGGTCCCACGGTCAGCTTTGACCTGGGCCACGCGCTGTTGACTGAATTACATCAGCATGACGCGGTATTTCATTTTCTGGTTTAAAAATAAATCAGAAAATTCCAGCAAATACTTAAAACTTCTAAAAAACATAGAAAATAAACTATAGCTCGGATGAAAATAATTTATATATGAAACATTATCAGAAAAATGCAAGGAATTTATTTATGGCATTTTCATGCACGTTAGAACAACTTATGTCATCTGTTTTGGACAATTCAGTTAAATGCCATTTAAATAACCACATATGAAGTCTGAATTTGAACCTTGGTTCAAACCAACTTCATTTAATGTTGTTGCTAGATGCATTAGCTCAGTCAACAGCATATTGCCATGTCATGATCATGCATCATAGTGTTGCATTCCCGTGAAGTAAATGTTGTTCTTTTCTGTTTGCAGGTGTTGTTTCCCCCTAGGTAGATGATGGTTTCGAGAATGTGATCGTTGACATTGATTAAGACTCATTTCTATCTTTAGAACTGTGAGGAAAGCAACCCCCCTTGAGTATACTGATATAAACCCACTATCTCGCTCCTGCTCTCTTTTACTGCATCAGGACAACAACGATTCAATTGCTACATGTTTCGATAGTTGAACCCAATCCTGTGCATGACCTGTTTTTGCCACAGTAAATAGTTGAAACCACTTAGCATGAGTAACAATAGTTTGAGCCTTGTTGTTCTTACTCATCCATGCTTGCTTACTATGCCTACTATGCTTAAAGCCGTGTCGGGTCTGATCCATCTGAACGATGAATCGGAATGGTTCGGTTCATGTCCTACTGTTTGAAAGTAAAGTGCGTGAATCCGATTTGGTAAAGGTAGCAATGAGAGGCCATGTAGGAGTACATGATGGGTTGTCTCATCGGGGCCGTCCTGAAGAACTGAGTTATGTGTATGTTATCCAAGACAAGATACTACCACGCATTAGGATACTTAATTAACCCTCTCGGCTTATTAATCGCCTAGATCTCTATCCAGGAGTTGCAACTAGTTTCTTGTGTTTGTAGGAAAAGTGTTAGCAGCCGTGTTTAGCTCTGCCTAACGAGGTAGGCTTCAGTGCGGTAGATACACAGTGGCACGGCGTAACAAGTGGCACCCGGATGGTGGGCTTGTGGAACCCTGCACACATCGTTTGAGGCTGTTAACGAAACTTCGGTCGGACTTCCTTGCGGGTTCGGTCTCAAATAGGCGATAAACCTGGACTAGGGTCTTGTGTGATTAACGATTGTGGCCGACACCCACGCTAGTGCTTCCGCTTGAAGGTTGCCTATATGCATGACATGCACATGGTGATAAGTGGTGAGAGCATGTGTGAAGAAGTATACCCTTGCAGGGTGAATTAATTTGTTCGAATAGATGCGTCCTCGAATATGGACTACTTGGAAACATTATGTGGTACATAGACAACTTGGAATGGATACTCTAAAACATGCAAGATAAGTGTGAGTGCTATGGATGGCCTTCTCATAGGGAGACGAGAGTGGATCTATAGTGGTGTATTGATTAATGAATATGTGGACTCGTGTGTGCTATCCCACCTCAAAGAAAGTACTTGTAGTCATAGTACAGGTTAGCCAAGAGTCAAAGCTGGTTTGCTGCAATTAAATTTCACAAGCCCCTTTGTTGACAATGATGCATATGTAGATAGTTCTGATGTAAGTCTTGTTGAGTACCTTTGTACTCACGGTTGCTTAGTTATGTTTTTGTAGAGGAGACATTAGTCTCATTAAATGTTTCTATGCGATGAGTTTGACGCTGACCGGGATAGCTTGGGAATCCCGGACAAAGGTCTGGCTCATTCGGTAGGGTCATTGTAGCTTTTCACGCTCTTCAAGCGGCTTTTAGTAGATGTTTGTACCGAGACATCTAACTTCCGCTTGATGCTTGTATGACTTGAGTGTTGGGTCATGTGACCCCTTTTTTGTAATATCATACTATGTTGACTCTAATGAGTCTTTAATAAATGCTTGAGTTGTAGAGTTATGTTGTGATGCCATGTTGTGTCTACACATATCGTGCATATTGTGTGTATGTTTGAAATGCATTGGTATGTTTCAAATGCCTTTATTAGTACTCTTTACGGGGAAATGCCTCTTGTGCTTCCACTGAGCCATCGTAGGTTGCTACTGCTCCGGTACACTGATTGTCCAACATGTATCCTTCTTTGTTATTGTGTATGTCCCCTCGGGGAAATGTAACGTGGTGTAATGGAGTCCCTATAGCTTGCTATGACTCGTCTACACACGTTGTTGACCGGCACCTACTTTGCTGGGTTATGTATGCATGTCCTCTTATGGATGTACCACTTGGGTTCATAACTAGTCATGTCGACCCCGGTTCTTTGTCGTTCTAATGATAGCGACACATTCATATATGTGAGCCAAAAGACGTAAACGGTCCTGGCCAAGGTAAGGTGGCAGCCATGGAGTTACCGTGCATGATGCCGCAAAGTGATATGTGTTACATGCTGGGTTCTTATGACTTAGGATCGGGGTCCTGACAATGCATTAGAGACAACTGCATTCACTTTAAATAGGACACCGTCAAAATCCGCTAAGACGACACCATATGAACTCTGGTTTGGCAAGAAACCAAAGTTGTCATTTCTTAAATTTTGGAGATGTGATGCTTATGTCAAAAAGCTTCAACCAGAAATGTTGGAACCCAAAGCAAAGAAATGCATCTTCATAGGATACCCAAAAGAGATAGTTGGGTACACCTTCTATCTCAGATGCGAAGGCAAAGTGTTTGTCACTAAGAACGGGACATTTCTTGAGAAAGAGATTCTCTCAAAAGAATTGAGTGGGAGGAAGATAGAACTTGATGAGGTTATTGAACCTTTACTTCAGCTAGTGTCAGGGAAAACCAACACCTATGAGAAACTCGAGGAGTCCCTGGATCGTTTGGCGGGGAGAGAGAGGTATGGCGTCGAGAGCGGAACTAGCGATCAACACCGGCAAGATCCTTTTACCCAGGTTCGGGCCACTTGGCGCGTAAAACCCTACTCCTCCTTAGTTCGTATTGTGGGCTTATTGTAGGGTGGTTTTGCTACAGTAACTTAGTAGGTGATTAGGGATTTTTTGATCCCCAAAAAGTCCAACCCCTAAGAATGAGCTTCGGGCCTCCTTTTATAGGCAAAGGGGTCACCAAGAGTGTGCTCACGGGATGTACAGTGAACAATGTTCACCGCTCTACTTCTTCTATGGCGTCAGGGGCAGTAAATGCCTTGTGTGACCCGTGACGTGCCGCAAGATGGTTGCCACACATACCTATAGCGACCCGACCTGAAACGGCCAAGTCTCTGGTGTTTCCGTACCATCCCAAGATCATGTTGGTACACACATAGTACATCAATGTACATATCAAGAGTTCAATCACACAGCTTTATTAATCGGATCTCATATCGAGTACTTTATTACAATAATGATTACAATAAAGTGGCTGAAGGCCAACTCATGAGATAACTAAATGAAGACTAGTGGAAGCTTCAAAAGTAGTCGAGTCCATCTGACTCCAAGGCATATCACCGAGCGTAGATCGTGACCTCACTCCTGGTCAGAGAAGTACTCTCCAACATGACACGTTGCAGCCGTGTAGGTCAGCATACTGAATATGCCGGCAAGTCACAAAAGAGAAAGGTGAAATAGTATCATCTATACTACATGCATATATGGCAGGTGGGGCTTGTAAGTTTTTTTAGCGGAAAGCAAAGTTTTCTCCTACAACAAGAGAGGGCTAAAAGAAAAATATTACTACATTGTTGGTTGTTAACGAGATGGTTCCACCAACCAATTCTCGTACCCAAGTTGTCAATAATACCCACATCATTATTAATTGTGTTGAGAATTCCAGATAGTTTCAGTTCCTTCGGCTCAAGTTGTCCATGACCATGGACACGGCTAATCGATTAGGTTAGGGTACTCTGTAGAGTTTTGCACACGTTCCCCACAAGATTTGATCGCCTCTGTTGGAGTCCTCGCACTTCAGGGTGTTTGAGAACTGGATGATCAAAACATGGTCTTTCAAAGGGTTCCTCTGAGACTCTGTCGGTGCCCATCCAATCCTACCATTCTTCTACATCTCGTAGCACCGCATGTCCAGAGTCACCGCGATGTCCAACCAAGCCAGAGCCCATATTGACTTGTGGCTGTGCAGGTAAGCCTTGGGTCTTGAAGCATCCATCCATTTCTTCGTGCCTGGGTGAAGCTTTGCGCAAGATGTCATGGCGCTTCTCCATGCATCCCGGGTCCTCCGCTGGTTTATCCCAGGGAGTCCATCTGAACCGTCCTTCACCCAGAGGTGTATTGCATCACGAGGTCTTGAAAATCTTGGAGTATCCGGTCTTGATTATTATATTCTCACAACACTCGTGACAAAACACTCAACCCTAACCCCGTCTACTAAAAGCATAGCAAAAAAAATCATCTTCCCGGGCCATGTAACAAGGGTGTTGGGTGCCTACCACATGATACTACATCAAGATCCAAATTTCCAAGTACCTACTTTGCATGCAATTGGGTGAAGAAGGTAGAACTACACTGCATATAAAACATAGGTAGAAACATGATCAACGTGACTTGCCTTGTTGACAAATGTCGAACTCGAGCGCGTCTAGATAACAAGCTTCGCACTCCGGATAATCTAACGAAGCAAAAACCACACAATAAGCATCACAATAACAAGTAATCAAAATAACACAACAAACACAAATAGCTATAACATGTGAGAGGAAAAATATTCTTTCGTGAACCAAAACAGAATCTATTTTGTTGAAAAGCCCATGATAAAATACCCTAAAAATTCTGAAATTAAACCTACTAATAAATAATATGACTAGTGATCGGTAGCAAAAATAATCAATTAAAAATCTATTTTTAAACACCATATCTAAGCAAAACAATATTTAAACCAGATCTGTTTAAAATTCAAATTTATATTTTCAAACATGGACAAATTATATATCTACAGAAACTACATGAAATTTGTGATCCAATGCAAAAAGAATCACCTCAATTGGAGTTATAGATTAAAAGTTATAATCAATCTAAAAATAGGTTCTAATTTGTTTCAGGAATTAAAAACAGAAAAGAAAAAAAACATAGGGGTGATGTGGCAGATCCTGATTGGCTGGAAGTGTGCACTGCTAGTGCTAATCTAACGAATGGCCGCAACATAAAGAAAAACGTTTTGGCTAATTCTAACTAACAGAAAAACGGATCTTTGATCCTACGGTGGGCGAAAGAAAGAAAGAGAGAGAGGTCTTACTGTGGCTGGCAGAGAAGAGAGCTCCGGCGGGGTGGCCGGCCGGAGGTGAGGGCGGCGTGGGGAGGCGGTTCCGGTGGCCGAAGGGGGCGGCGTGGGGAGGCGGTTCCGGTGGCCGAAGGGGGCGGCGAGGTGGTCCTGGCAGCGGACGAGGCTTCCGGCAGGGGTCTTGGCGGTGCTGGGGGCTGCAGGAGGCGCGACGGGGGGTTCCTGGAGCTTCGGGAGGCGTCGGAGAAGGGGATCGGAGAGATCGGGAAGGAGGGGATTCAGCTCCCTCCATGGAAAGTGCTCGTGCACACGAGGAAGGTGACGAGAGGAGGGATAAGAAGTAAATCGGCCCAGATCTGTTTTTCTTAATGGGCGAGGGATATTTTCCTAATAAAATAGATCCGATTACCTTTTATTAAAAACAGGACAGAAACGTTAAGAAAGGAAATAAATCCATTTCTGAAAATATAGGTATTATATATCAAAATGCTCAGAAAATTATTTCCCACTATGTGGGCGTTTTAATTTGCACAAAAGAAAAACTTCACAAAAAAAATATTTTTTTGAAAATCCAATAAAAATCCAAATCTTGCCTTTAAATTTTTTGGCACTATTTTCTTCTGACTTTTATTTATTTTGGGGTGTCATGTTACCTCCTCTCCTTCTTGCATGGCAAGAATATGGTCAGAAAGAATATATTTTTTATGATGGAAATCTTGTGCCGAAATAATATTCAAATTCAAAACCGAAGGGAAATTCGATTGTCATATTCATTCAAATAAAATGCATAAATGCTTAGCTACAATTTAAAACATTCCAAATAGGAAATTTGGGATGTTACAAACCTACCCACCTTAAGATGAATCTCGCCCACGAGATTCGGGTTGGCTAGAAAATAGGTGCGGGTGGTCTCGACAAAGATCTTCTTCCCGTTCCAGGTGGCTTCTTCCACGGTGTGATGGCTCCACAAGACCTTGCAAAACTTGATGATCTTGCTGCGGGTAACTCTGTTGGCAGTCTCGAGAATCTTGACGGGTTTCTCCTCATACGTCTGATCGCTGTCAAGTTGTATGGCCTCTAGGGGCACTATGTCTCTCAAAGGAATATCAGTCATCTCAGCATGGCATTTCTTCAACTCGGAAACATGGAAAACGTCATGAACTCTAGACAATCCTTCATGCAATTCCAACTTGTATGCAACTTCGCCTCTACGTTCAAGAATTTTTTAGGGGCCAATGAATCTGGGTGCTAACTTTCCTTTTACACCAAACCTCTTGATTCCTCGAAGTGGGGACACACGAAGGTATGCTCGGTCTCCGACTACGTATGTTACTTCCTTGAATTTGCTATCAGCATAATTCTTCTGTCTGGACTGAGGTATCTTGAGTCGGTCATGAATCAGCTTGACCTTCTCTTCAGAATCTCGGATAAGGTCGGGACAAAAAAGTTTTCGGTCTCCAACACCATCCCACATGAATGGTGTTGTGCACCTCCTTCCGTATAGAGCTTCGAAAGGGGCCATCTTCAGACTGGTCTGATAGCTATTGTTGTATGAGAACTCGGCGTTAGGCAAATTATCGTCCCAGCTAGACCCATAGTCTAGTGTGCAAGCTCTCAACATGTCCTCCAAAATCTGATTGACTCTCTCGGTCTGTCCATCGGTCTGTGGGTGAAAAGTTGTACTGAATTCCATTCTCGTTCCCAAGGTTTCATGTAGTTGGTGCCAAAACTTTGATGTAAATTGAGTTCCTCTATCTGACACGATACTCCTCGGAACTCCATGCAGACATACGATCCTGGTCATATATATCTTGGCCAGCTTAGCACTCGTGTAGGTAGTCTTCACGGGAATGAAGTGAGCTCTTGGTCAAACGATCCACCACTACCCAGATAGAATCATAACCTGAGCGGATCCTGGGTAATCCTGTCATGAAGTTCATACCCAGCTTGTACCATTTCCATTAGGGCATCCGCAAAGGTTGAAGTAATCCTCCTGACTTCTAATGCTCGGCCTTTACGCGCTGACAAACATCGCATATTGCTACAAATTCGGCAATATCATTCTTCATTCCTGTCCACCAGAAACTTTCCTTTAAGTCCAAATACATCTTGGTGTTGCCTCGATGTATCGAGTACGGGCAATCATGGGCCTCCTGAAGTATCAACTTCCTGAGTTCAGGATCATTGGGCACATAGATACGGTCCTCAAACCATATAGTTCCGTTTTCATCCTCACGAAAACCTTTAGCCTTTCCATCATTCATTCTTTCCTTTATCTCAGCTATTTCCTTCTCTGACTTCTGGGCTTCAGGATTCTTCCGGTCAAGGTGGACTGAATTTCTAGCGTGGCTACATATCCTCTTGGGACTATCTCCAATTTGAGTTCTCTGAGATCGTCGGCTAACTCCTGGGGTAATCCTCCCGCTATGAGTGTGTTCACATAACTCTTACGGCTCAAAGCATCTCCTACAACATTTGCCTTCCCTCGATGATAATGCAATCTCATGTCATAGTCCTTGATCAACTCTAGCAATCTCCTCTGTCTGAGGTTCAACTCCTTCTGCGTGAAGATATATTTCAGGCTCTTGTGATCATTGTAAATATCACAACTATTTTCGATAAGGAAATATCTCCAGGTCTTGAGTGTGTGCACTATGGCTGCTAACTCCAAGTCATGCGTGGCATAATTCAACTCGTGGTTTTTGAGCTGTCTGGATGCATAGGCTACAATTTTTCCTTCTTGCATGAGCACTCCTCCAGGTCCTTGATGAGAAGCATCACAATAAACCTGGAAATCCTTCTGAATGTTAGGCAATATCAGTACTGGGGTTGTAACCAAACGTTTCTTCAACTCTTGGAAACTGGCTTCACATTCCTCGGTCCAATTATACTTGGACTCCTTCTTAAATAACTCTATCATGGGCTTAGCAATCTTTGAGAAGTTCTCGATAAACCTCGGGTAATATCGGGCAAGTCTGAGAAAACTGCGGATCTCCTTCACTGAGGTGGGTCCTAACCATTCGGTGACTGCTGCAACCTTGGCTAGATCCACTGCTATTTCGTGTCCTAAAATGACATGTCCGAGGAATCCGACTTCCTTCAGCCAAAATTCACATTTGCTGAACTACGCATACAACTGATGCTCTCGAAGCTTCTCCAAAACTAACCGCAAGTGTTCCTTGTGTTCTTCCTCGTTCTTGGAGAATATCAGTATGTCATCGATGAACACCACGACAAACTTGTCCATATATTCCATAAATACCTTGTTCATCATACTCATAAAATATGCAGGAGCATTAGTCAATCCAAATGACATGACTGTGTACTCATATAGACCATACCTCGTGGTGAAGGTTGTCTTGGGTATATCCTGTTCACGGATTTTCAACTGATGATACCCTGATCGAAGATTGATCTTGGAGAACACTCGGTCTCCAACTAACTGGTCAAACAAATTGTTGATCATCGGCAAAGGATACTTGTTCTTGATGGTCACCTCGTTCAATGCACGATAATCGACTACCATTCTCAATGATTTATCCTTCTTCTCAACCAAGAGAACTGGGGCTCCCCAAGGTGACGAACTTGGGCGTATATACCCCTTGTCAAGTAACTCCTTGATCTACTTCTTGATTTCTTCAAAATCATTTGCGAGCATCCGATAGGGTCTCTTGGATATTGGGGTTGTCCGTGGTAATAGTTCAATCAGAAACAGAATCTCCCTATCCGGTGGCATGCGTGGCAATTCCTCCGGAAATACATATGGAAAGTCTTGTACGACCGGCACTTCCTCCTGAACAACTACTGTGAGAGAGTTCACCTGTTTACTCTGTGATGGGCGTCGGGAAACGTACTTAATCCGTTTTTCTCGGGGGTGGTGAGCAAAATAGACTTAAGGGCACAATCAATGTTTCCTTCATACTTGGTCAACCAATCCATGCCTAGGATTACATCCAATCCCTGTGACTCTAATACGATGAGGTCGGTGGGAAATTTATGGTTTCCTATGTTGAGGCTCAAAGCATGGCATCCTATCCCGGTTGTCATCATGCCTCTTGGGGAACTGACTTTAATGGGCTGAGTGAGGGTTCTAGTTGGTAAACTATACTTTTCCACAACTACCCTTGATATAAATGAATGTGTTGCACCAGAATCAAAAAGTACCAATACTGGACGTGAATTTAGCAAAAACTTACCAACCACTGTAGCGGGGTGATCATAGACCTCTTCAACATCAATGTGGTTCACCTGAGCTTGGGGAAAAGGATTGGGCTTCCTTGCTGCTGAGTTTCCATTGCCATTTCCATTTCCCTGCTTGTTCTGGGGACATTCAGTGGCATAGCAAAATTAAATTCATCGTCCCGGGCCAAGTAACAAGGGTGTTGGGTGCATACCACATGATACTACATCAAGATCCAAATTTCCAAGTACCTACTTTGCATGCAATTGGGTGAAGAAGGTAGAACTACAATGCATATAAAACATAGGTAGAAACATGATCAACGTGACTTGCCTTGTTGACGAATGTCGAACTCGAGCGCGTCTAGATAACAAGCTTCCTACTCCGGATAACCTAATGAAGCAAAAACCACACAATAAGCATCACAATAACAAGCAATCAAAATAACACAACAAACACAAATAGCTATAACATGTGAGAGGAAAAATTGTCTTTCGTGAACCAAAACAGAATCTGTTTTGTTGAAAACCCCAAGATAAAATACCCTAAAAATTCTGAAATTAAACCTACTGATAAATAAGATCACTAGTGATCGGTAGCAAAAAGAATCAATTAAAAATATATTTTTAAACTCCAGATATAAGCAAAACAAGATTTAAACCAAATCTGTTATAAATTCAAATTTTATATTTTTCAAACATGGACAAATTGTATATCTGCATAAACTAAATGAAATTTGCGATCCAATGCAAAAAGAATCACCTCAGTTGGAGTTATATATTAAAAGTTATAATCAATCTAAAAATAGGTTCTAATCTGTTTCAGGAATTAAAAACAGAAAAGAAAAAAACATAGGGGTGATGTGGCAGATCCTGATTGGCTGGAAGTGTGCGCTCTAGTGCTAATCAAACGAATGGCCGCAACATAAAGAAAAATGTTTCGGCTAATTCTAACTAACAGAAAAATGGACGGTTTTATAAAACAAAACCGAAGAGGTATCTTCTAATCTAATCTAACCGTTGATATTAGATCCTACGGTGGGGGAATGAAAGAAAGAAAGAGAGAGAGCTCTTACCATGGCTTACAGAGAAGAGACCTCCGATGGGGTGGCCGGCCGAAGGTGATGGTGGCGTGGGAAGGCGGTTCCGGTGGCCGAAGGGGGCGGCGAGGTGGTCCTGACGGTGGAGGAGGCTTCCGGCGGGGGTCCTGGCGGCGTTGGGGGCTGCAGGAGGCGCGACAGGGGGTTCCTAGAGCTTCGGCGCCGGCGAACTTCCGGCGAGGCGGCGAGGCAGTGTGAGGCGAGGAGAGGGGGGGGCGTTTCGAGGGGAACGGAGAGAGGAGGGGTAGGGCTTTATATAGGGGGTTCCAGAGGCGTCGGGAGAAGGGGATCGGCGAGATCGGGAAGGAGGGGATTCGGCTCCTTGCCATGGAAAGTGCTCGTGCAGAGGAGGAAGGTGACGAGAGGAGGGAGAAGAAGTAAATCGGGCCACATCTGTTTTTCTTAATGGGCCAGGGATATTTTCCTAATAAAATAGATCTGGTTACCTTTTATTAAAAACAGGAAAGAAATGTTAAGAAAGGAAATAAATCCATTTCTGAAAATATAGGTATTATATATCAAAATGCTCAGAAAATTATTTCCCACTACGTGGGCATTTTAATTTTCACAAAAGAAAAACTTCACAGAAAATACTTTTTTGAAAATCCAATAAAAATCCAAATCTTGCCTTTAAAATTTTTGGCACTATTTTCTTCCGACTTTTATTTATTTTGGGGTGTCATGTTACCTCCTCTCCTTCTTACGTGGCAAGAATATGGTTAGAAAGAATTATTTTTTTGTGATGGAAATCTTGTGCCGAAATAATATTCAAATTCGAAACCGAAGGGAAATTCGAATGTCATATTCATTCAAATAAAATGCATAAATGCTTAGCTACAATTGTAAAACATTCCAAATAGGAAATTTGGGATGTTACAGTACCCAGGTGAATCCACACCTCGGCCTTGCGCTCGCACACGAGGGATGTGCTGGAGCGATCGGATTGTGGTAGAAACTCGTGGGGACACCTGGCGAGCGATCAGGGACTTGCTGGCCTGGAATCTCCATCGGGTGACTTGGTCACTTTCCCGGCAAGGAAGGCTTGCCGGGGGCTTGAATAGTTTCCCGACAAGGAGGGCTTGTCGTAGGCCTCACCAGTTTGTGCGAGTCTTCCCGGCAAGGGAAACTTGTCGGGGTCTTGCTATTCTTCGGGTCGTCTTCCCGGCGAAGCGGGCCTGCCAGGGCCTTGGGAATCTTCCCGGCAAGGAGGGATTGTCGGGGCCTTGTGTCTGGAGCCTTTGTATCCCACGCCCTACAGAAGGGGGAAGGGTGTGGTCTTGGACTGCCTTGCATTCCTTTCCTGCTGCTCTTCCCGACACACTGTTGTTGGGGGCGTTGCCGATGCCCGTGCACAAGTCTGGGGCACAAGGGACCCTAGTCTCTAGTGCACCGATAGGAGCCCTCGGGCCTGGGCCACACACGCGCGCGGGGCGTTGCTTTGCCATGCCCAAAGTAGTGCACGGGCTTCCTTAGCAGGGAGCTCTGTAGTTTTGGAGTCGTTGCAGGCGGCCCTTCCCGACGTTGCGCATTGATCGCTCGAAGTGGGAAGGCGTGTGCAAAGTGTCCAAGGTGGCCACGTGCACGCTGAGCTGTTGGTTGGGAACGCAAGGGCCGGTCAGCGCCCCTACCTTTCTTCTCATAAGAAAAGGAAACGCAGCCGCACAAGCCCTTCGTTCCTTCCCAGTTCTTTTCCATCTCGAAAACATCGTTGCCTCCCTCTTCCAGCTGAAGTCTCCCCCCCCCCCACCTACACTCTTGCCCTCGAGGCCGCGCTCTGGACGACCACGGCTTCCGCCGTTGCCATGGCTCCCAAGGGATCAAAAGGCAAGAAGGGGAAAACTGTCTTTGCGAAGAAGGAGTTGCCGAAGATGCGGAAGGAGATCGCCTATTTTCCCCCGGGTCCCGATGCGTTCTTCCTGAAGGAGCGCTATCAGCAGAAATGGGCAGCCAAGACGAAAGCGCATCCGGCCACACAAGTGACCCTGGGAGAAGATGGCGGTGCCCCAGAAGTATCCCTTCTTCGTTGATTACTTTTATTGCGGGCTCTATCTGCCCTTCTCCGCGTTCTTCATTGACATTATGCAGACCTACGGCTTCCATCTTCTGGATTTTATGCCGAATGCGGTGACATGCATGTCCATATTCCCGCATCTCTGCAAGAATTTTGTTGGGATCACCCCCAACACTGCCCTCTTCCGCCACTATTTCATCCCGCACATCCAGGGAGGGGACGCTCTTTCGGGCTACATCACTTAGATTCCAAGGACCGGATGCAAGGAGATGTATCTGGATGGGGCCCTTCAGAAGAAGTGGGAGGAATGTTGCGGGAGGTGGTGTTGGATCCGCGAGGAGAAGTATCTGCCCTTCTGCGAGCCCAGGACCGCCAAGATCGACTCCTGCAACAAGCATTGGAGCGACCTCGACCCTGATGATAAGAAGTTGACTGTCACCGTCAACACAATCGTGCGTCTCCGGGCCGGAGGGCTGACAATAGAGATGGTGGGTGCCGATTTTATCCACAGGAGTATCGCCCCCCTCCAGTATAGGGGAGAAGGCCAACCTCGGCCTATGTGGATGTTGCGGACATCATGCGACTGCGGACCGACTACAACAACAATCTGGCGGTGATGGGGCATGCCTTCATCTGCCAGAAGCTATTCAAGTTGGACCTCAGGCCTGGGCTGCCGCATGGAGTCGTACCCTTGTGCAACAACTCTACCCTGAGTTCGCTCGTGGCAACGATGCCAGAGTGTAACGCTCACGGCATGGTCGTGACTTGGATCGAGCCGAGGGAGGAGGATGTCTTGCCCTTCTTTGTCTGCTTGTCGGAGAAGCTCATCAGAGAGGAGACTGGCCTCGTCTGTGAGACCACCGACAAGGAGGTGGCGTATATCGCCAGCGGGGCTAAGGAGTGGGCCCTTGCCGACGCGGCAGGGAGCGTCGGCTTCTACGATGGGGGGCGATGAGGAGGCGCTGCAGGACGAGGAGCTTTCCGGAGAACCCAGCAACTCGGTGACCGGGGGGCCTTCAAAGTGGCGGGCACCCGACGCCGAGGAGGAAGAGGAAGAGGAGGAGCCTCTAGCTCGTTAGAGGCCCCGCCGAGTGCTTCGACACGCCGGCTCCAACACCCCCATTCGGCAAACTCCGCCTGCCGCGCCCGCCAAGCGTCCCAGATCCGTGTCTGCCCCGGTGGATGCCGAGGAGGACGTGGGCTTTGATTTTTCTGCCTTCAGCTCGGGGGAGGAGGAGGAGTAAGTGTTTGACTTTTACCCCCTTTGAAACCCCTCACCTTATGCTCTTACTCATCAGGTGTCGGTTCTTCTTTTCAGGGACACGGAGGCGTTGGCCCACACGATGGCGAAGAGGGTCAGGGTGTCGGCAGGCGGCGGTCCTTCGACGAGCGCCTCAGGGGTGCCACCGACAGCTTCCACTGCTCCGACGTCCAGCTCCCGGCAGAGCCCCCAGCGGGAGTCACCAAGGCCTTCGACGCCCGAGGACGAGCCCCTGGCAACCGATGTCGCCGGGGAGGGGATAGCTTCCCCTCACCAGCTTGACGAGGGTGAGTGTCCTAGCAGAGGATGCCCGAAAGTTTCTCCACCCATCTTCTCGGATGTTTGCCTTGTCCTAATCATATTTTCCTTTATCTTATACCACAGGCTCCTCCTCGGCAGAAGAGATGAATGTCGGCTTCGTCATCAAGGAGACCGCACGGGACGCAGCTGCTGAGGCCGATGAGGTTGCTGCGAGCGAGTCCGCTGCGGAGGCGCGGGATTGGGCCACCTGGGAACCAATGGAGGAGTTCACCGAGGGTCCCGGGGCACGCACCGGTGATCCTCCTGCCGTTGAAGGTTTGGGGGCAGCGCTGGATGAAGATCCCCCCTTTGCTGGCGAAGATGCCGGTGGCAACCAGCCTCGCCAGCCAGTGAGGATGCTCGTGGCGACCAACCTCATGCGCCCGGGCCCGGGCCGGCCAGCGAGTATGTTCGCGCCGGTGAGGGTCGGTATATCAATCTGCCGGGGTGTGCCGTACCAGGATAGCCGTGGAGGGGAGAACTTTGGCGCCGAAGTCTCCACCAGTGCAGGGCTTGAGATCGCGGACGGATCGGGAAGCCTAGCAAAGAGCAGCTCTTCCAGTCCATGAGGGACAACGTCAGTCAGCTCCAGGCCCTTTACCAGGCCTGAAAGGAGAAACTGGATTCCCAGATGGCGTTCGTTGAGGCAGCAGAGGAGGCCTTCGAGAAGCGCTTCGAGGAGACGCGGGCCCACTTCACCGAGGCTCACCATGAGGTGAAGGTGGATCGCGAGAAGCTGAGGGCCGAGCGGGACGAGCTCCTCCTGAAGTCGTCTGATGTCCGGAAGGAGGAGGAAGAGGCTCGGCGCCATATCTCCGACGAAGACGCCCGCCTCAACACAATTTGGATCAGCCTCAAGTCCCATCAGGAGGAACTTGTCGATTGCGAGAAGGCGCTCGATGGCAGGCTCTACGCCAAGGACGAAGAAGTGGAGAGGCTCGTGGCGCGGCGCACCCAAGAGCTCTCGGATTAGCACAAGGACGCCCTTGCCGCCCAGGCCTCGAAGCATGCCTGCGAGTTGCAAGAGATTGTCGGCAAGGCTACCAGCACAGAGGCCGGCAGGGAGGAGCTTGCCAGCAAACTGAAGAAACTGGAATAGGATCTTGAAGGCTTCGGCAAGAAGATCTCTGCCCTCACAGTAGATAGAGAAAAGGCCCTCTCTGACTTGGGGGAGACCCAAGATGCCACTTCCGACAAGAGTGCTCAGCTCAACCCTGCCAATGCCTCCCTTGTCGCCTTGCAGGATAAAATGGCTCCTCTGGAGTGGGCCCTTGAAGAAAACATGGCCCATGAAGAGGTCTTGGCTCAAAAGCTCATTGACGTGACGAAGAATCTTGAGGCCACCTCTGCCGCCTGCGAGGGTTATACGCAGGGCGTGGAGCTGTGGACCGAGCGTCTTGTCAACTCCACGGAGGGGATTGTCGCACAGCTGTCTTCTATGGATCTCCAGGGTTTCAGTTATTCCCTCGACCTAGAGGTCTCATCGAGCGCCAAGCTAGCCTTGTTCTTCGAAAGCGTGATTGATGCTTTGAGGCAGATTCGGGCCAGTGAGCTGGCGCGCCTGGCGAATGAGCCCCGAAGGTTGTGCCGGGGCGCCCTCCTCAAGGTCCTCACCAAGTTGGCATACAAGAACCCCGGCATCGACCTCTCCTTGGGGCATCTGCTAAGAGATTCAAACCTCAAGGAACTCGAGAATCTGGTCATGCCTATTGTCGACAAGGTGGACCAGGTCAAGAGGGTGTAGGGCCCGCGCCGGGATTAGTTCTTCTGCTGCTGCGATCCTCAATCGAGAGCTGGTGTACCTTGTTCAATATTGTTAGTATTGTAATATGCATTTTTAATGAGTGCTACTCTCCTCCCTTATTACTCTTTTTGCATGGTTCGTTCTTGTGTTCAACTGAGGGCTCGTTAGCTCAATTGGCTTTGCCGCAAGCGCTCCGAGGGGTGGCCTTTGTCGGATTCGTCACCGCTGGCAAGGTGCCTTGCTTCCCTTTGGATGTAACCATAGGTTGTCGAGCACGCTCCCTAAGTGAAAGGGGCACGCAAGGTGGGCCGCTTAAGATACCGGGCACGCTTCGAGACAACGTTTAGGAGGCTTGCGGAGGAGTTCCCTCGCGCACAAGTTTTCCATACAAAAATGTGTTTGTCGACATGTAATGGGGAGGGTCGTGTTTGCCCGAAGACTTACTTGAACTTTTTGCAACTTATGTTTAGGCTGCGGTTCTTCTTTTGTCTTGGGCAGACCATCCTTGTTCTTTTTGCTGCCGTGGGCGTCACCAATATCTCCCCCCCCCCACCGACAAATTTGTGTGCGGGGCTACATCTGTCTATTAAAAAGGAAAGAGGAGAAAATATGTGTCGGGACCTCTGCAGTCCATTAGTTCAGGCGTTTCACAAAATTTCAGATTATGCATGCATGTGATCTAACATGAAAATCTAAACGATGCTGCGGAACGCTAAGTTTTATTCAACTGCGCACAGGTCTTCGTCTGGCTTTGTACAAAGGATCACATGAAACTTTGGCAAGACTTGTACAAAAAGTGGTCACCAGGAGGCCCGGCAACCTCTCCCTACGGGTAGAACTTTCGAATATGTTCAATGTTCCAGGAGTTGCTCTGGGCTTGGTGACTCGTAATACCCGATATGGGACTTCCCACTTTGGCGTCAACTTGTTTGAATTCTTGGCCGTTTGAACGTGCTGAAGAACAAGGCCGCCTTCCTCAAGACTTTTGGCTCGGACCTTGCAGCTATGATAGCAGCGCAAGGCTTGCTGATAGCGAGTAGCTCGTACAGCCGCCTAAATTCGGGTTTCCTCGAGAAGCACTATGTCGTCTTGGCGCAATTGCTCTTGCTCAAGCTCATCATAAGCGAGCACTCGACGTGACCCATAGGTGGGCAGCACTACCTCCGCCCCATAGACCGGGGAGAAGGGTGTCTAGCCGGTGGATCGATTTGGCGTCATTCTGATCGACTGAAGAACTGCCGGCAGTTCATCAATCCAGTGCTTTCCGTGCCTCTTCAACTTGTCTAAAGTACTTGTCTTGAGCCCCCGGAGTACCTCGGCATTTGCTCTTTCAGCTTGACCATTGCTTCTTGGATGGGCAACAAAGCGAAGCATATTTTGTTGTCGAGGTCTTGGGCGTAGTTCATGAAGGCGTGGCTCGTGAACTGGGTGCCATTGTCCGTGATGATCCTATTTGGGACTCCAAAACGGCAAACAATTCCTTTGAAGAAGTTGACGGCTGATTGAGCGGTCACCTTTCTCACCGGCTCTACCTCTGGCCACTTTGTGAATTTGTCGATTGTGACATACAAGTACTCAAAGCCCTCGACAACATAGGGAAAAGGGCCGAGAATATCGAACACCTAGACCGATAATGGCCAGGAGAGAGGGATCGCCTAGGGAGCTTGGGCTGGTTGATGAAGCTTCCTTGAATGAAACTGGCACGCTTCACACTTGGTTACTAGTGCAGTTGCATCTCGGAGGGCCGTGGGCCAGAAGATGCCTTGCTGGAATGCCTTGCTGACAAGGTATCTCGACCCTATGTGGGAGCCACATATCCCCCATGTATCTCAGCCAACAGCTCCATCCCTTCCTCTTAGGGAATGCACTTCAGTTTCACACTGTTCAGTCGTCTTCTGTATAGGGCATCATCCATGAATTGGTACATGCTGGACTGACGGGCTACTCTTTCCGCTTCTTCCTATCCTTCGGGCAGGTCCCCACTTGAGGTAATGGACTATGTGTTGCGCCCATGCCGGAGCCTGAGGTTCGCCGGCAAGGACTAAAGGCATCTCTTCTGCCGGGATGGTGTCCTCCCCGGCAGGCTCTGTATCTCCCCTGGCTACATCCTTTCCGGCAAGGTCCTTGTCGGGGTCCCTTGGCAGGTCTGCCGGAAAGTACTTGCCATAGTTTAGCCTTCTCCTCTTTTCCGGCTTGGTGGATGGAGATACGAAAGGTTGAGTTAGTTGTAGCACGAAAGTTGTTGGTTCCACACGTAACTTAAGAGCCGCGCGCTTCGACAGGTCGGCGGCGATGGTGTTTTCGGCACGGGGAACGTGCTTCGCTTGTAGACCATCGAAGCGCTCTTCGAACTTCCTCACTTCCTCGACGTAGGCTTCCATCAACGGGATCTGGTAGTCCCTGTTGACCTGCCGGACTACCAGTTGAGAGTCTCCCCTGACGATGAGCTTTCTGATCCCCAGATCCATCGCGATCCGAAGGCCGACAAGCAGCCCTTCATACTCAGTGGTGTTGTTGGTGGACTTCTCCTAGGGAAAGTACATCTGGATCTTGTACTTGAGGTGTTCTCCAGTAGGTGCAACTAGTAGCACGCCGGCCCGAGCACCTTGCAATGAGAATACTCCATCGAAGTACATGATCCATTCTTGGTTGGATTCCTTGCCCGGGAGGGTTGATTATGGTATTTCTTCGTCTGGTGTCAGGGTCCATTTGACAATGAACTCGTCCAAAGCCCTGCTTTGGATGGTTGATGTGCTTTCAAATTTGAGGCCAAAACTGGACAACTCCAAAGCTCACTCCACGATCGTGCCAGTCGCATCGGGGTTCCGCAAAACCCTTTGCAGCGGAAAGCGAGTGATGACGATGATCTCGTGTGCTTGGAAGTAGTGGTGCAGCTTCCTCGAGGCCATGAGAAGGCCGAAAAGCAGTTTCTGCACCCCGGAGTATCTCGATCTAGCCCCTGCAGGAAGGAACTGACGAAATATACTGGGCGCTGCACCATCTTCTTCTTCTGCACTAGCTCGTCCGTTGGTGGGGGTTCCTCCTGATTACCCCTGGATTCTGCCGGGGCTCCTTGATTTCCGGTGTGCGCTTGCTCATATGGTGGCATCGCCTTGGCTTGGGTACCTTCATCGTCCTCCCTCTGCGCCACCAGGGCGGCGCAAAGCACCTGGTTAGTTGCCGCTAAGTATAGGAGCAGTGGTTCTTATGGTTTGGGTGCTACCAGGATTGGGCAGAGGAGAGGTATCGCTTCAGGTCTTGTAGTGCTGTTTCCGCCTCGGCGGTCTACTCCATCGGTCCCGCCTTCTTCAAGATTTCGAAGAAAGGCAGGGCGCGCTCGGCGGATTTGGAGATGAACCCACTCAGGGCGGCTACACAACCGGAAAGGCATCGCACATCCTTGACGCGCTTCGGTGCCTCGATCTGTTCAATGGCCTTGATCTTGTTAGGGTTAGCTTCGATTCCGCATTGAGACATGAAGAACCCGAGAAGCTTGCCGGACGGGATACCGAAGACACACTTTTTGGGGTTGAGCTTGAGGTTGATCTTGCGCAGGTCATGCATACTTCCAGGTTCCTGTATTGCACGAGTGTTGACCTTTCTTTGGTTTTGACCACTATATCATCCATGCAGGCTTCTAGGTTCCTGTGGAGTTGGGGTTCAAAACCAATTTGGATCACTCTTGCAAAGCTGGAGCCAGCGTTCTTCAGCCCGAAGGGCATGCGTACAAAGTAGTACGTGCCACGGGGGGTGATGAAAGCGGTTTTCACTTCATCTTCCTCGGCCATGTAAATCTGGTGATATCATGAATAGGCATCAAGGAAGGACAGCAGGTCACATCTAGCAGTGGAGTCGACAATCTGGTCAATGCGCGGCAAAGGAAAATGGTCTTTTGAGCAAGCTTTATTGACATCGGTGAAATCAATACAAAGTTGCCATTTTCCGTTTGCCTTGCGCACTACAACCAGATTGGCCAACCAGGTGATGTGGATGACTCCCCTGACGAGTCATGTTGCTTCTAACTTCTTGATTTCTTCGGCGATGAACCCTTGCCACTCCAAGGCTTGCTTCCTCACTTTCTGCTTGACCGGTCACGCGTGGGGGCAAATAGTGAGGTGGTGCTCAATCACCTTCCTGGGAACACCGGGGATATCTGATGGTTGCCACGCAAAAACATCAAGATTCGCCCGGAGGAAGGCGATTAGCGCGCTTCCTATTTGTTGTCCAGGGCGGAACTTATGGTGAAAGTTCCACCCGTGCCGTCCTCCCGGACGGGTACCTTCTTGGTCTCTGGTGGGGTGGCCTTGGACTTCTTGTTCTGGGCAGTGGAGCTTTCTGACGCGTCTTCAACGGCAGAGAGGTACTCCGGAGAAACGTGCTTGTCGGGATCAACGCGGGAAACCCTCTTGCCGGGATTCTTCTCTCCAGGGGATAGTTTCTTGGTGGCAGGCGCCGCCACTGCCTCCCGGTAGAGGCGGTTGGTGCACATGAGCGTGTCCTTCTTGTCTGCGTTGATGATGATGACGCCGACCGACCCGAGCATCTTCAGGGTGTTGTAGGCGTAGTGGGAGGCCGCCATGAACTTAGCCAGTGCAGGGCGCCCGAGGATCCCATTGTAGGCGAACGGGTTGTCACCAACGTCGAAGATGATCTTCTCCGTCCGGTAGTTCTGGTCGCTGCCGAATGTCACCGGCAGCGTGATCTTTCCCTTCAGTTGAATCTTCTACGGGTTGATCCCTTGGAACGCTCTCGTTTCCTCGAGATCTTCCTCGGGGATCTGTAACCTCCGAATCACATCGGGGGAGATCAGGTTTAGGCCTTACCCTCCATCCACCAACATCTTCGCCACCTTGAGGTTGCGGATCGTTGGGGAGACCAACAACGACAGACATCCGACTGCTGTAATGCGGTCTGGGTGATCCTCCGAATCGAAGATGATCGATGCGCGTGACCACTTCAAGGGCCTATGAGTGCCGATGGAGGGCTCCACCGCGCTCACCTCACGTGCCCACTTCTTCAGTTGGCGGTGGGAAGAGTGAAGTGATGCCCCTCCATCGAGGCACATCATGTCTGTTGCCTTCTGGAACTCGTGGTCACTTGATCGTCGTCTGGGCAGTCTTCATCCTCATCTCCTTTCTTCCTTTCCCACGCTGGTGCGGGCTTCGCCTTCTTGTTCTTGAACTTGCTGGGGGGACCCCATTGGCCGCCCTTCTTCCTTCCTCATCCTTCGCCACCATCTCGGGTCTTTTCTTTGTCGTGTCTCTGGTACTCCGCCCTCTGCTTCTCGGCAAGTTGTTTGACCTGCCGGCAGTGTTGGAGGTCGTGACCCTTTGTGCGGTGGATCTTGCAGTAATGGGCGTCGGAGCCCTTCGACTTGTCGGTGGCCGCCAAGGCCTGGCAAGAGCCGCATCCATCAGCATCTTTGCTGGGAGCCTTGGCCTTCTCCTTCTTGGAGGCGTCGCCGCTGCCGGATGTTTCGATGGTGAACATGGCTTTCCCCTTCCTTTCTTGTTGTGCCGCTTCCCCCTCTTTGTGGGGCCGACGGCGTCCTCATCTTTGGAGTCGGCCTATGCACCGGCGTCTTCGCCGGGAAGCCTTCTCCCCTCTTCTGCTCGAGGATACTTGTCTGCCAGGGCGTAAAGCTCGGCGACGTCGCAGACTTTGTTCATCACAAGCTCCTCGCACATCTTCCGGTTCCGCATGTTCTGATGGAACGCGCTCATGACTGCGGCTGGGTGAACATCCGAGAGGTTGTGATGTATGCGGCTGAATCTCTGCATGTACTTGCACAGAGTCTCACCCTCCTTCTGGGGATGATGTGCAAGTCATTTTCCTGGCCAGGGGCCCGATGGCCACCCGTGAAGGCGCCAACGAAGTCCTGGCACAACAGCTTCCAAGAGGAAATGGAGTTCTTGGGCAAGTGCATCAACGAGGACCTGGCGTTGGGTTTGAGCACCAACAGAAAGTAGTTGGCCAATATCTTGTCATCCTCATCGCCGGCAGCATGCACCGTGATGGTGTAGATGCTTAGGAACTCGGACGGGTGGGTCTTGCCATCATACTTCTCCGGGATTTCCGGCATGAAGGAACGGGAGCTGGGCCAGTGGACCTGCTGCAACTCGCGGGTGAATGTCGGGCAGCCCACCTCATAAGGTAGGTCGCCGGGATACCCGGACGCGGGATCGTCCATAGCGGCTCCCGCTCGTCTCTCTGACTGATGGCGTGTCTCTCGCCGCCACTCAATGAGAGTGCACGCATCCTCCTTGCGCCCCTCGTGAAGGGCATCACGTTGATCGCGGTGGGTGCGTGGGTCGGAAGACCCAGTCGAATCATCAGAGGCGACAATCCTGTGTCGCCGCCGTGGAGGAGAGTGCACCGTCGTAGTGGCAGCTCCAGCCTTCTCGGTGCGACCGTGGGCGCGTTTGCTGGAGGGCCGTTTCGACGTCCCTGCTACTGCAACAAAAGACCTTCCAACGGTGCCAGAAACAAGCGTGTTGACGGGAGACTATAATTGTCTTGATACTCCTCAGCAACGGCACTAGGAATCCTTCTGCTACGTCTACGCCTTTAGGGACTTCCTTGGCAAATATGCAAAGGATTCCCCCGTGGCCTTGGAGCCTTGCGATGGTGTTCCCTCGAAGCGGAAAGGGTGATGTAGCACAGCGACGGTAAGTATTTCCCTCAGTTTTGAGAACCAAGGTATCGATCCAGTGAAGGATTGTCACAAGTACCTGCACAAACACAAAGAGCTCGCACCCAATGCTATGAAGGGGTTGTCAATCCCTTATAGATTGTTTGCCAAGTGAGAACTGAAAGCAAAAAAGAAACAAAGCAAAGTAAAAGCGAAAGTGGAAACAATAGTTGTGAATAGACTCGGGGGTCGTAGTGTTCACTAGTGGCTTCTCTCATGAAAGCAAGTAGATGGTGGGTGAACGAATTTAGTCGAGCAATTGATAGA
This sequence comes from Hordeum vulgare subsp. vulgare, assembly GCF_904849725.1. NCBI lineage: Eukaryota > Viridiplantae > Streptophyta > Magnoliopsida > Poales > Poaceae > Hordeum > Hordeum vulgare. Next base: position 312,072,893 of record NC_058520.1, read on the forward strand.
ACCGCGCAAAGTCGTGGCGTTATCTAAGCCAATGATTATATCTATAGGCATCACGTCCAAAACAAGTAGACCGATACTTTTTGCATCTACTACTATTACTCCACACGTCGACCGCTATACACCATGCATCTAGTGTATTAAGTTCATGAGAACAGAGTAACGCCTTAAGCAAGATGACATGATGTAGATGGACAAACTCATATCTACGATAAAAGCCCATCTTGTTACCCTTGATGGCAACAACACGATGCGTGCCTTGCTGCGCCTTCTGTCATTGGGAAAGGTCACCACACGGTATGAACCCAAAACCAAGCAAATCCACAATTCATCGGATCTCGACAAACACACCGCCAAAGAGGATTACATCAGATAGATCTCCATGAAGATCATGGAGAACTTTGTATTGAAGATCCAAGAGAGAGAAGAAGCCATCTAGCTACTAACTACGGACCTGTAGGTCTGAAGTGAACTACTCACGAGTCATTGGAGAGGCGATGATGTTGATGTAGAAGCCCTCCAACTCCAAAGTCCCCTCCGACAGGGCACCTGGAAGGGTCTTCAGATGAGATCTCGCGGAAACGGAAGCTTGCGGCGGTAGAAAAGTGTTTACGTGGATGCCCTGATTTTTTCTGGATTTTAGGGAATATATAGGTGAAAGAGCTAGAGCAAGGGGGCACCAGGGAGGCCACAAGCCTGTTAGCCGCCCCCCTGGTGGCGGCTACAGGGCTTGTGGGCCCCTGTGGCTCTCCTGCCTTGGCCCTCAAGTCCCCTGATCTTCTTCCTTTCTGGAAAAATTTATTTCGGGGATTTTATTCCGTTTGGACTCCGTTCCAAAATCAGATCTGAAAAGAGTCAAAAACACAGAAAAAACAAGAACTGGCACTTGGCACTAAATTAATAAGTTAGTACCAAAAAAGATATAAAAGGTACATAAAACATCCAAAGTTGACAAGATAACAGCATGAAACCATCAAAAATTATAGATACATTTGAGACGTATCAAGCATCCCCAAGCTTAACTCCTGCTCGTGCTCGAGTAGGGAAGTGATAAAGAATGAATTTTTGATGCTTTCATGCTACCTAGCATAGATGTACTTTGTAACTCCTCTTATATGACGTGAATGTTCAGATCCATTAGATTGAAAACAATAGTTTTCTATTGATGTGGAGACAATAATAACTCAAGCAAACTAAAAAGGTAATCATGAACTTTCAAAATAACAAGGCCAAAAGAAAGTTATCCCCACAAAATCATATAGTCTGGCTATGCTCTATCATCCTTGCACAACGAATTTAAATCATGCACAACCCCAGTATTGGCCAAGTAATTGTTTTCACACTTTTACTTTCTCAAACCTTTTCAACTCTCGTGCAATACATGAGCGTGAGCCATGGTTTTAGCACTATAAGTGGAATGGAGTGTGGTGGAGGTTGCAAGACAAACAAGGATAAGATGGTCACATTAACTAGGCATATCAATGAGCTATGGAGATGCTCATCAATAGATATCAATGTGAATGAGTAGGGATTGCCATACAAATGATGCACTAGAGCTAAGAGTAAGTGAAAGCTCTTAAAGAAACCAGTGGGTGTGCATCCAACTTGCTTGCTCACGAAGACCTAAGGCAAATTTGAGGAAGCCTATCATTGGAATATACAAGCCAAGTTATATAATGAAAATTTCCCACTAGCTATATGGTGGTGACAAAACGTGAGACTCTCAATCATGAAGATCATGGTGCTTAATAAGCACAAGTGTGGAAGGATAGTGGCATTGTCCCTTCTCTTTTTTTCTCTTTTTTTGCTGGGGTATTTGGCCTCTTTTATTTTATATATATATATATATATATATATATATATATATATATATATATATATATATATATATTGGTGGGAATCTTTGGCCTCTTTTTGTATATGGGCTTCGCTGGCCTCTTTTATTTCCTCACATGGGACAATGCTCCATCAATGATGATCATCATACTTACAACTCAAAACTTAGAACAATGATGACTCTATGTGGAATGCCTTCAGTAGTGTACCGTGACAATGATCTAGCATGGCATAGACATCAATGTAAACATCATGCTAGCTATCTTACTATCATGTAATGGCAATGTATAAGTGGTGGCACATGTCATGGTGGTAGTTGCATGGCAATATATCTCGGAATAGCTTTGAAAAAGCCATAGTAGGTATATGGTGGGTTTTGTGCACCGGCAAAAGTTGCACCACACTAAAGAAGATAGTGATGGTGGAAGGTGAAAGTGCATCTAAACCATGGACTCAACATTAGTCATGAAGAACTCATATACTTGTTGCAAAAGTTTTAGTAGTAATCGAAACAAAGCGTTCAACGCATACTCCTAGGGGAAGGGTTGGTAGGTATAAACCATCGCACGATCCCGACCGCCACACAAAGGATGACAATCAATAGACTAATCATGCTCAGACTTCATCACATAGCTGTTCACCATACGTGTATGCTATGGGAATCACTAACTTCAACACAAGTATTTCTAGATCCACAACACCATACTAATATAACTTCAATATTACCACAACCACAACTCAAAACTAATTGAGATGAATCAAACTTCTCTAACTATTCAATGCACGTGAAGGTGGAAGTTTTCATATCCCTTTGGATAACTACCCCTTTTGAGACTACTTTCATAACATAGATCAACTACCAAGCCACGCACTTCCGTGCTCTAAAAGATATAAGTGAAGCACATAGAGCAAAATCAACTAGCTCAAAAGATATAAGTGAAGCACATGTGAGCTGAATTGTCTACCAAAGGATATAAGTGAAGCTCGACAAAATCACGGTGAGTGCATGTCTCTCTCTCTAGGTGTGCAGCAAGGATGATTGTGACACAACAAAAATAAAAGACTCCTACGATACAAGACGCTCCAAGCAAAACACATAACATGTGGTGAATAAAACTATAGCCCCAAGTAACGTTACCGATGGATTGAAGACGAAAGAGGGGATGCCTTCCCGGGGAATCCCCAAGCTTAGGCTTTTAAGGCATCCTTGAATCATCTTGGGGTGCCTTGGGCATCCCCAAGCTTGAGCTCTTGCCACTCTTTATCTTTTTGTCCATAAGAACTTCACCCAAAACTTGAAAACTTCACAACACGAAACTTAAACAGAAACTCGTGATAACATTACTATAAGAAAGCAAACCACTACTTCCTTAGGTACTGTAGCAAACTTAAAATCTACTCATGTTGATGTTGTGTTACTGTATTTTCAATCTTCCATGGCTAATACCCCCCGATACTATCCATAGTTTCATCAAAATAAGCAACCAACTCAACAAAAACAGAACCTGTTAACAGCAGACCAGTCTGTAGCAATCTGTATACTTCGTATACTTCTGGTACTTCAAACATTCGGAAAAATTACGAGAGTCTATATAATTTGCATAGTAATCATCAGCAAAAAGAATCAACTCAAAATCTCTTACATAAAAAAAATGAAAATTCTTTTCATGAGCAGAAAGTTTCTACCTTTTCCAGCATGACCAAACGATCATCCCCAAGACTAATCATAACGGTTTTGCTTGGCACAAACGCAAAAAGAAACAAAAAACACAATCATAACAGGATTATGAAAGTGTGGAAAACACAAAACAGGAAGAAAAAGGATAGATTCGTTGGGTTGCCTCCCAACAAGCGCTATTGTTTAACGCCCTTAGCTAGGCAAAAGGTGATGCAATCACGTATAGTCATCTTTGGTTCTCAAATCATAAGTAGCCCTCATCATAGATTCATAAGGCAATCTTATTTTCTTTCTAGGAAAATGCTCCATGCCCTTCTTTAGAGGAAATTGAAATCTAATATTCCCTTCCTTCATATCGATGATAGAACCAATAGTCCTTAGGAAAGGTCTACCAAGAATAATGGGACATGAAGGATTGATCTATGTCAAGTACAATGAAATCCACGGGTACATAGTTCTTATTTGAAACAATAAGAACATCATCGATCCTTCCCATGGGTTTGTTGACAGTAGAATCCGCAAGATGCAAATTAAGAGAACACTCTTCAATCTAATGAAAACCAAGAATATCACATAAAGACTTTGGAATCACGGAAACACTAGCACCCAAATCACACAAAGCATTGCATTCATAGTTTTTGATCTTGATTTTGATAGTAGGTTCCCACTCATCATGAAGTTTTCTAGGTATAGAGACTTCTAGTTCGAGCTTCTCTTCAAGAGATTTCATCATAGCATCTACGATATGCGTGGTAAAGGCTTTGCTTTGGCTATAAGCATGTGGAGAGTTTGCAATGGATTGCATCAAAGAAATGCATTCAAACAAGGAGCAACTATCATAATTAAATTCCTTGAAATCCAAAGTGGGAGTTTCATTACTACCCAAAATTTTGATTTCTTCTACTCCACTCTCCACACCTTTACCATTAAGATAGGTGGGCTCCGAATCATTGGGGACTTTTTCAACCAAAGTGGATTCATGTCCAGCCCCTTCATCAATAAGTTTGACACGCGAAAACAAAGATTCAAGAGGAGTCACACCAAGAACTTTAAGATCTTGGTGATTTGCATCACTAGTACGCACCCTTTTAAACCATTCATGCCTAGCGCGAATTTGGGCGGTTCTTTCTTTACTCTCATTCATGGAGACACGCATAGCTTTTAAAGTTTCATCCAAGATGACCTTGGGATGACCACATCTAACTTTCGAAGCATAAATATCACAAGACATCCTATCAAAGCTCTTAGCCAAATCGTCTATTTTGAGTAGTTTTTCCTCTATGGACGCATTGAAAATCTCTTGAGAGTTGATGAACTCTTTGATATTACTCTCTAAATCAGAAGGTAATTTGTTGTGATTTCCATAAGTGTTGTTGTAGAAGTTGCCATAATTGTTAGAGGAGTTACTAGGAAAAGGCCTAGGAACATAGTTTCCTCTAAAAGCATTGTTGTTGCCAAAATTGTTCCTACCAACAAAATTAACGTCCAAACTAGCACTGCTACTCTCAATCAAGGAAGATAGTGGCATGTCATTAGGATCTAAAGGATAATTTCTACTAGCAACCAACTTCATCAACTCGTCCATCTTAGCAATAAGCGAGTTAATTTCTCCTAGAGTGTGTACCTTTTTGCTAGCAGGTGACCTTTCAGTGTGCCACTGAGAGTAGTTGGTCATGATATTGTCTAGGAGTTTTGTAGCGTCTCCTAACGTGATTTCCATGAACGTTCCACCTGAGGCGGAGTCCAGGATGTTCCGAGAAGCAAAATTCAAGCCAGCATAAAAGATTTGTATAATCATCCACAAACTCAAGCCATGAGCGGGACAATTTCTAATCATTAACTTCATCCTCTCCCAAGGTTGTGCAACGTGTTCATGATCAAGTTGCTTGAAATTCATGATATCGTTACGTAGGGAGATAATCTTAGCCGGCATAAAATACTTGGATATGTAAGCATCTTTGCACTTATCCCAAGAATTGATACTATTTTTAGGCAAAGAAGAAAACCAAGTTTTTGCGCGATCTCGCAACGAGAAAGGAAAAAGCTTCAACTTAATCACGTCATTATCCACATCTCTTTTCTTTTGCATATCGCAAAGCTCAATGAAGGTGTTGAGATGGGATGCGACATCTTCACTAGGAAGGCCAGAGAATTTCTCTTTCATAACAAGATTCAGGAAAGCTGCATGGATTTCATACGATTCCGCACTAGTGGCGGGAGCAATCGGAGTACTAATAAAATCATTATTATTGGTACTCGAGAAGTCGCAAAGTTTGGTATTTTCAGCCAGGATGACTTCAACAAACCAACAAGAACACAAGCAAGCAAGAAAACTGGCAAAGGAAAACGGCAAAAGGAAACGACAAAGGAAAACGGCGAAAAGGCAAAAGGAGAAAGGCAAAAGAAAACGGCAAATCTGAAGTGGGGGAGAGGAAAACGAGAGGCAACTGGCAAAAAAGGTAAATGCAAGAGATGAGTTTGTGACACCTACTTGGATAGATTTCTCCTTCCCCGGCAACGGCGCCAGAAATACTTCTGCTACTGCAACAAAAGACCTTCCAACGGCGCCAGAAACAAGCGTGTTGACGGGAGACTATTCTTGTCTTGATACTCCTCAACAACGGCACTAGGAATCCTTCTGCTACGGCTACGCCTTTAGGGACTTCCTTGGCAAATATGCAAAGGATTATCCCCGTGACCTTGGCGCCTTGCGTTGGTGTTCCCTCGAAGTGGAAAGGGTGATGTAGCACAGCAGCGGTAAGTATTTCCCTTAGTTTTGAGAACCAAGGTATTGATCCAGTGAAGGATTGTCACAAGTACCTGCACAAACACAAAGAGCTTGCACCTAACGCTATGAAGGGGTTGTCAATCCCTTACAGATTATTTGCCAAGTGAGAACTCAAAGCAAAAAGAAACAAAGCAAAGTAAAAGCAAAAGTGGAAACAATAGTTGTGAATAGACCCGGGGGCCGTACTGTTCACTAGTGGCTTCTCTCATGAAAGCAAGTAGATGGTGGGTGAACGAATTACTATCAAGCAATTGATAGAACTGCGCAAAGTCGTGACGTTATCTAAGGCAATGATTATATCTATAGGCATCACGTCCAAAACAAGTAGACAGATACTTTCTGCATCTACTACTATTACTCCACACGTCGACCGCTATCCAGCATGCATCTAGTGTATTAAGTTCATGAGAACAGAGTAACGCCTTAAGCAAGATGACATGATGTAGATGGACAATCTCATATATATGATAAAAGCCCATCTTGTTACCCTTGATGGCAACAACATGATGCGTGCCTTGCTGCCCCTTCTGTCACTGGGAAAGGTCACCACACAGTATGAACCCAAAACCAAGCACTTCTCCCATTGCAAGAATCATAGATCTAGTTGGCCAAACAAAACCCAAGACTCGGAGAGATTTACAAGGATATCAAATCATGCATATAAGACATCAGCAAAGACTCAAATATAAATCATAGATAATCTGATCACAAATCCACAATTCATCAGATCTCGACAAACACACCGCCAAAGAGGATTACATCGGATAGATCTCCATGAAGATCATGGAGAACTTTGTATTGAAGATCCAAGAGAGAGAAGAAGCCATATAGCTACTAACTACGGACCCGTAGGTGTGAAGTGAACTACTCACGAGTCATTGGAGAGGCGATGATGTTGATGTAGAAGCCCTCCAACTCCAAAGTCCCCTCCGGCAGGGCACCGAGAAGGGTATCCAGATGAGATCTCGCAGAAACGGAAGCTTGCGGCGGCGGAAAAGTTTTTTCGTGGATGCCCTGATTTTTTTCTAGATTTTAGGGAATATATAGGCGAAAGAGCTAGGGCAGGGGGCGCCAAGGAGGCCACAAGCCTGGTAGCCGCCCCCCTGGTGGCGGCTATAGGGCTTGTGGGCCCCCTGTGGCTCTCCTGCCTTGGCCCTCAAGTCCCCTGATCTTCTTCCATTCTGGAAAAAATTATTTCGGGGATTTTATTCCGTTTGGACTCTGTTCCAAAATCAGATCTGAAAAGAGTCAAAAACACAGAAAAAATAGGAACTGGCACTTGGCACTGAATTAATAAGTTAGTCCCAAAAAAGATATAAAAGCTACATAAAACATCCAAAGTTGACAAGATAACAGCATGAAACCATCAAAAATTATAGACACGTTTGAGACGTGTCAGTCCTCGCCTGCTAGGGCCCGTCCCCATTGGCGAGGGCGATGAGACTCTAGATGGTAGTCCTCCAGTCCTCGAGCCTGTCTATCGTTGGTGAGAAGTCCAAGAGCAGTTGGGCCCGCTTCAAGGCTTCCGCCGGCGTGGGCGGAGGCGATATATGTGAAGGCCGCGAGGGGCTTTTACTTCTAATCGTGTTAAAAGGAGCACCCCCTTGGTCTCGCGGTGGCGCGCCGCCTTGACCAGCCACGGAGCGAGTGTGTCGGCCCTGTGAATCTGGGGAGTGAGGCCCCGGAGTCCTTCGTGGGGGCAGCGACTCGCTGATACGTCTCCAGCGTATCTATAATTTTTTATGGTTCCATGCTATTATCTTGTCAACTTTGGATGCTTTGTATGCATTTTATATCTTTTATGGGACTAACCTATTAACTCAGTGCCAAGTGCCAGTTCCTGTTGTTTCCGTGTTTTTTGACCTTTTTCAGAGGATAATACCAAACGAAGTCCAAACGGAATAAAACCTCTAGAAAGATTTTTTTTCCGGAACAAAAGATACGCAGGGAACTTGAGAACCAAGGCAAAGGCTCCCGAGGGAGGCCACAAGTCCCCTAGCGGCGGCCTGGGGGCGCCTAGCAGGCTTGTGGGACCCTCGTGGCTCCTTTGCCCTACCTCTTCTGCCTATAAATTCCCTAAAATTCTGAAACCACGGGAGAGAGCCACGAAAATACTTTTCCACCGCCGCAAGCTTCTGTTTCCGCAAGATCCCATCTGGGGCACGTTCTGGTGCCCTGTCGGAGGGGGGATTCGGACACGGAGGGCTTCTTCATCAACACCATTGCCTCTCTGATGATGCGTGAGTAGTTCACCATAGACCTTCGGGTCCATAACTAGTAGCTAGATGGCTTCTTCTCTCTCTTGGATCTTCAATACAAATTTCTCCATGATCTTCATGGAGATCTATCCGATGTAATCTTCTTTTGCTGTGTGTTTGTTGAGATCCGATGAATTCTGGATTTATGATCAGATTATCTATGAATCTTATTTGAGTCTCCTGTGATCTCTTATATGCATGATTTCGTATCCTTGTAATTCTCTTCGAGTTGTGGGTTTCGTTTGGCCAACTTGATCTATAATTCTTGCAATGGGAGAAGTGCTTGGTTTTGGGTTCATACCGTGCGGTGTCCTCACCCAGTGACATAAGGGTTAGCGAGGAACGCATCGTATTGTTGCCATCAAGGGTAAAAAGATGGGGGTTATATCTATTGCATGAATTTATCCCTCTACATCATGTCATCTTGCTTAAGGCGTTACTCTGTTTGTTATGAACTCAATACACTAGATGCATGCTGGATAGCGGTCGATGTGTGGAGTAATAGTAGTAGATGCAGAAAGTATCGGTCTACTTGTCTCGGACGTGATGCCTATACGTATGATCATTGCCTTAGATATCATCATGACTTTGCGCGGTTCTATCAATTGCTCGATAGTAATTCGTTCACCCACTGTAATATTTGCTATCATGAGAGAAGTCTCTAGTGAACACTATGGCCCCCGGGTCTACTTCACATCATATTTGCAGCCCTACACTTTTACTTTGTTGCACTTTCCACCTTTAGATCTCACCTTGCAATCAATCGTGAAGGGATTGACAACCCCTTTACAGCATTGGGTGCAAGTTTGTTTGTTTTTGCGCAGGTACTTTGGAGACTTGCCTTGATACTCCTAATGGATTGATACCTTGGTTCTCAAACTGAGGGAAATACTTACTGCTACTGTGTTGCATCACCCTTTCCTCTTTAAGGGAAAAAACAACGCAAGCTCAAGAGGTAGCAAGAAGAATTTCTGGCGCCGTTGCCGGGGAGTATCAAGTCAAGATTAGTCTCCCTTCAACGTGTCAATTTTTGGCACCGGGGATTATTCTAAGTGAAGCTTATCCAAGTAACTGTCTCAAACTCATCTCTTGCATTTACTTTTTTGCCTCTCGTTTTCCTCTCCCCCACTTCTAAAAAACAAAAATTTACAAAAATATTTGCCTTTTTCGTTCGCCCTTTTCTTTCGCTTGCTTTCTGTTCGCTTGTGTGCTTGTCTGCTTGCTGAAGTCACCATGACTGAAAACACCGAACTTTGTGACTTCTTGAATACTAATAATGATGATTTTATTAGTACTCTGATTGCTCCCGCCACTAGTGTGGAATCATATGAAATCAATGCTGCTTTGCTGAATTTTTTTATGAAAGAGAAATTCTCCGGCCTTCCTAGCAAAGATGTTTGCATCCCATCTTAATAACTTCATTGAGTTATGCGATATGCAAAAGAAGAAAGATGTGGATAATTATGTGATTAAATTGAAGCTATTTCCGTTCTCATTGCGAGATCGAGCAAAAACTTGGTTTTCATCTTTACCCAAAAATAGCATTGATTCTTGGAACAAGTGTAAAGATGCTTATATATCCAAGTATTTTCCACCAGCTAAGATTATCTCTCTCCATAATGATATCATGAATTTTAAGCAACTAGATCATGAACTTGTTGCACAATCTTCGGAGAGAATGAAATTGATGATTAGAAATTGTCCCGCTCATGGCTTGAGTCTTTGGATGATTATACAAATTTTCTATGCCGGTTTGAATTTTGCTTCTAGAAATATCTTGGATTCCGCTTCCGGTGGAACTTTCATGGAAATCACATTAGGAGAAGCCACAAAACTCCTAGACAATATCATGACAAACTATTCTCAATGGCACACTCAAAGGTCACCTACTAGTAAAAAAGTGCATGCTATAGAAGAAATTAACTCTTTGAGTGCTAAGATGGATGAGTTAATGAAATTGTTTGCTAGTAAAGGTGCTCCTTTAGATCCAAATGATATGCCCTTGTCTTCCTTGATTGAGAGTAGCACTGAAAGCTTGGATGTTAATTTTGTTGGTAGGAATAATTTTGGCAACAACAATGCTTTTAGGGGTAACTATATTCCTAGGCCTTTTCCTAGTAATCCCTCTAATAACTTTGGAAATTCCTACAACAATGCTCATGGAAATTAAAATAAATTACCCTCTGATCTAGAGAGTAATATTAAAGAGTTTATCAACTCGCATAAGATTTTCAATGCATCCATAGAAGAAAAACTGCTCAAAATTGATGACTTGGCTAGGACCGTTGATAGAATGTCTTTTGATATTGATGCTTTGAAATTGATATGTTCTCCTCCCAAGATCAATATGGATGAAACTTTGAAATATATGTGTGTTTCCATGAATGAGAGTAAAGAAAGAACCGCCCAAATTCGTGCTAGACATGAATGGCTTAAAAAGGCGTGTTCTCGTGATGAGAATCACGAAGATCTTAAAGTGCTTGGTGTGACTCCCATTGAATCCTTGTTTTCTAATGTCAAACCTAATGATGATGGGGCTGTATATGAATCCACTTTGGTTGAGAAACGCCCCAATGATTCGGAGTCTATCCATCTTGATGCTAAAAGCACTGAAAGTGGAGTAGAGGATATCAAAACTTTGAGTAGTAATGAAATTACTGCTTTGGATTTCAAGGAATTAAATTATGATAGTTGCTCTTTGATTGAATGTATTTCCTTGATGCAATCCATGCTAAACTCTCCACACGCTTATAGCCAAAACAAGGCCTTTACCGATCATATAATTAATGCTATGATCAAATATCTTGAAGAGAAACTTGAGTTGGAAGTTTCTATCCCTAGAAAACTTCATGATGAGTGGGAACCTACTATCAAAATCAACATTAAAAACTATGAATGCAATGCTTTGTGTGATTTGGGTGCTAGTGTTTTCGCTATTCCAAAGTCTTTATGTGATGTTCTAGGCTTCAATGAGATTGATGAGTGCTCTCTTAATTTGCATCTTGCGGATTCTACTGTTAAGAAACCCATGGGAAGTATCAATGATGTTCTTATTATTCCAAATAGGATCTATGTACCCGTGGATTTCATTGTGCTTGATATTGTGTGCAATCCGACATGTCCCATCATTCTTGGTAGACCTTTCCTAAGGACTATTGGTGTTGTCATCGATATGAAGGAAGGGAATATTAGATTTCAATTTCCATTAAAGAAGGGCATGGAACATTTTCCTAGAAAGAAAATAAGATTGCCTTATGAATCCATGATGAAGGCCACTTATGGTTTGAGCACCACAGACGATGATACGTGATTCTATCGCCTTATGCCTAGCTAAGGGCGTTAAACAATAGCGCTTGTTGGGAGGCAACACAATGAATTTATCTTTGCTTTTTTCTTTTTGTTTTGTTGTGTCCACACCATCATAATTCTGTTATGATTGTGTTTTTTGTGTTTCTTTTTGTGTTTGAGCCAAGTAAAACCTTTATGACTAGTTTTGGTGATGGTTGTTTGATCTTGCTGAAAAAGACAGAAACTTTGCGCTCATGAAATTATTTTTAATTCCTATCCAGAAAGAGCTTTTCAGTTGATTATTTTTTGTGCTTGTTGATATGCCAATTTCCCAAATTTTCGTAATTTGTCAGAATGTTTGAGATACCAGAAGTATACGAAGTATACAGATTGCTACATACTGGTCTATTTTTGATAGATTCTGTTTTTGTTGTGCTGATTGCTTATTTTGATGAAACTATGGATAGTATTGGGGGGTACTAGCCATGGAAAAGTGAGAATACATTAATATAACACCAATATAAATATATATCAAGTTTGCTACAGTACCTAAAGAGTTGGTAGTTTGTTTTCTTGTGCAAATGATATCATGAGTTTCTGTTTAAGTTTTGTGTTGTGAAGTTTTGAAGTTTTGGGTGATGTTCTCATGGACAATGGGATAAAGTGTGGAAATAGCTCAAGCTTGGGGATGCCCAAGGCATCCCAAGCCAAATTAAAGGACACCAAAAAGCCTAAGCATGGGGATGCCCCGGGAAGTCATCCCCTCTTTCGTCTTCAATCCATCGGTAACGTTACTTGGAGCTATATTTTTATTCACAGCATGATATGTGTTTTGCTTGGAGCATCATGTATTATAGGAGCCTTTTCTTTTTGTTGTGTCACAATCATCCTTGCTGCACACCGTTTTGAGAGAGACATGCACTCATCGTGAATTTGCTAGAATACTCGTTGAGCTTCGCTTATATCTTTTGAGCTAGATAACTTTGCTCTAGTGCTTCACTTAGATCTTTTTAGAGCACGGCGGTGTCATATTTTGGAGAAATAAAAACTCTTGTTCTTCACTTATATCTTTTTGAGAGTGCTCTCTCTGAGTAACTTGGTAGTTGGAGTGTGCCATGAAAGAGTCCTAAAGATGATAGGCATCCAAAGAGGATATAATAAAACTTCCATATTCATGTGCATTGATTAGTAAAGAGAAGCTTGATTCCTCTCAATTCGTTTTGAGACATGGATATGGTAATATTAGATTTATGTTAGTAGGGTGTTGTGAATCTAGAAATACTTGTGTTGAAGTTAGTGATTCCCGTAACATGCACGTATGGTGAACCGCTATGTTAGGAAGTCGGAGCATAATTGATTTATTGATTGTAATCCTTTGTGTGGCGGTCGGGATCGCGCGATGGTTAACACCTACCAACCCATCCCCTAGGAGTATGCGTTTAGCACTTTGTTTCGATTACCAATAAAACTTTCGCAGTAAGTATATGAGTTCTTCATGACTAATGTGAGTCCATTGTATAGATGCACTTTAACCTTCCACTGTTGCTAGCCTCTCTAGTGCTGCGCAACTTTCGCCGGTACACAAAACCACCATATACCTTCCTCAAAACAGCCACCATACCTACCTACTATGGCATTTTCATAGCCATTCCGAGATATATTGCCATGCAACTCCCACCGTTCCGTCTCATGACTTGTGTCGTCACTTTCATATTGCCATTGCATGATCGTAAGATAGCTAGCGAGATGTTTCAACGTCATATGCTAAGCTAGTTCGTCGCACATCCCGGTACACTGCTAGAGGCATTTCCTATAGAGTCATCATTGCTCTAAGTATTGAGTTGTGAGTAAATAAAAGTGTGATGATCATCATTATTAGAGCATTGTCCCATGTGAGGAAATAGAAAAAGAGGCCAAAGATGCCCACCAAAAAAATGAAAAGAGGCCAAAGAGCCCAAATAAAAAAAAGAGAAAAAGAGAGAAGGGACAATGCTACTATCTTTTTCCACACTTGTGCTTCAAAATAGCACCATGTTCTTCATGATTGAGAGTCTCTTGTTTTGTCACCTCCATAGACTAGTGGGATCTTCATTATATAACTTGGCTTGTATATTCCAATGATGGGCTTCCTCAAAATGGCCCTAGGTCTTCGTGAGCAAGCAAGTTGGATGCACACCCACTAGTTCTCCTTTTTGAGCTTTCACACACTTACAGCTCTAAGTGCATCCGTTGCATGGTAATCCCTACTCATTCACATTGATATCTATTAATGGGCATCTGCATAGCCCGTTGATACGCCGAGTTGTTGTGACCATCTCCTCCTTTTTGCCTCACAACCTCCACCACACTCTATTTCACCTATAGTGTTATATCCATGGCTCACGCTCATGTATTGCGTGAGAGTTGAAAAAGGTTTGAGAAAGTAAGAGTGCAAAAACAATTACTTGGCCAATACTGGGGTTGTGCATGATTTAAATTCGTTGTGTGGGGATGATGGAGCATAGCCAGACTATATGATTTTGTAGGGATAACTTTCTTTGGCCTTGTTATTTCGAAAGTTCGTAATTACCTTGCTAGTTTGCTTGAAATATTATTGTTTTCATGTCAATAGCAAACTATTGTTTTGAATCTTACGGATCTGAACATTCATGTCACATGAAAGAAGTTACAAAGGACAAATATGCTAGGTAGCATTCCACATCAAAAATTCAGTCTTTATCACTTCCCTACTCGAGGACGAGCAGGAGTTAAGCTTGGGGATGCTTGATACGTCTCCAACGTATCTATAATTTTTTATGGTTCCATGCTATTATCTTGTCAACTTTGGATGTTTTGTATGCATTTTAAATCTTTTTTGGGACTAACCTATTAACTCATTGCCAAGTGCCAGTTCCTGTTTTTCCTTGTTTTTTACCTTTTTCAAAGGAGAATATCAAACTGAGTCCAAACGGAATAAAACCTCCGGAAAGATTTCTTTCCAGAACAGAAGATACGCAGGGAACTTGAGAACCAAGGCAAAGGCTCCACGGGGAGGCCACAAGCCCCCTAGCCGCAGCCTGGGGGGCGCCAAGCAAGCTTGTGGTCCCTCCGTGGCTCCTTTGCCCTACCTCTTCCGCCTATAAATTCCCTAAAAATCTGAAACCACGGGAGAGAGCCACGAAAATACTTTTCCGCCGCCGCAAGCTTCGGTCTCCGCAAGATCCCATATGGGGCACGTTCTGGTGCCCTGTCGGAGGGGGGATTCGGACACGGAGGGCTTCTTCATCAACACCATTGCCTCTCCGATGATGCATGAGTAGTTTACCACAGACCTTCGGGTCCATAGCTAGTAGCTAGATGGCTTCTTCTCCCTCTTCGATCTTCAATACAAAGTTCTCCATAATCTTCATGGAGATCTATCCGATGAAATATTCTTTTGCGGTGTGTTTGTCGAGATCCGATGAATTGTGGATTTATGATCAGATTATCTATGAATCTTATTTGAGTCTCCTGTGATCTCTTATATGCATGATTTCGTATCCTTGTAATTCTCTTCGAGTTGTGGGTTTCGTTTGGCCAACTTGATCTATAATTCTTGCAATGGGAGAAGTGCTTGGTTTTGGGTTCATACCGTGCGGTGTCCTCACCGAGTGACAGAAGGGGTAGCGAGGCACGCATCGTGTTGTTGCCATCAAGGGTAAAAAGATGGGGTTTATATCTATTGCATGAATTTATCCCTCTACATCATGTCATCTTGCTTAAGGCGTTACTCTGTTTGTTATGAACTCAATACACTAGATGCATGCTGGATAGCGGTCGATGTGTGGAGTAATAGTAGTAGATGCAGAAAGTATCGGTCTACATGTCTCAGACGTGATGCCTATATGTATGATCATTGCCTTAGATATCATCATGACTTTGCGCGGTTCTATCAATTGCTCGACAGTAATTCGTTCACCCACCATAATATTTGTTATCATGAGAGAAGCCTCTAGTGAACACTATTGCCCCCGGGTCTACTTCACATCATATTTTCATCCCTACACTTTTACTTCGTTGCTCTTTCCACCTTCAGATCTCACCTTGCAATCAATCATGAAGGGATTGACAACCCCTTTATAACGTTGCGTGCAAGTTTGTTTGTTTTTGCGCAGGTAATTTGGAGACTTGCCTTGATACTCCTATTGGATTGATACCTTGGTTCTCAAACTGAGGGAAATACTTACTGCTATTGTGCTGCATCACCCTTTCCTCTTCAAGGGAAAAACCAACGCATGCTTAAGAGGTAGCACTCGTTGCCGCTCCGGCGTGGTCCACCGTGTGCGCCCTAGGAAGGCCGTGGTGGGTTTGTCCACATTGTCGTCCTCGAGGATGTCCTTATGCCCTTCGAGGTAGCGGCGCCAGTCGTGGGTTGTGCAGCAGGATCTTTCGACGTCCCGGCGCGCGGATGGTCGCCGTGGTCGCGGATGGTCGCCGTGGTCGCGGATGGTACCACTCGCCCGGGTCTGCAATCCAGAGTGTTGTGGAGGTTTGGGACCTCCGCCTCCTTGTCCTACATCCGCACCCTTGCCTACCCTCGCTGGGGCAGGAGCGTTCGGCGCATGTGTGCCTGTCGCCGGAGCACCCCTCCTCTTGGGCGCCATGGCGATAAAGAGGAACTAGTGCGCTGACGGCTAGTTCGGATCAACACGACCTCCACCACCCTACCTGGCGCGCCAAAGATGTGGGGGAAAACCAACACGTATGGGAAACTCAAGGTGTACCTTGATTGTTTGGCGGGGAGAGAGAGGTATGGCGTCGAGAGCGGAACTAGCGATCAACACCGGCAAGATCGTTTTACCCAGGTTCGGGCCGCTTGGCGCGTAAAACCCTACTCCTACTTAGTTCGTATTGTGGGCTTACTGTAGGGTGGTTTTGCTACAGTAACTTAGTAGGTGATTAGGGAGTCTCTGATCCCCAAAAAGTCCAACCCCTAATAATTAGCGTTGGGCCTCCTTTTATAGGCAAAGGGGTCACCAACAGTGTGCTCACGGGATGTACAGTGAACAGTGTTCAACGCTCTACTTCTTCGGTGGTGTCAGGGGCAGTAAATGCCTTGTCTGACCCTTGACCTGCTGCAATATGGTTGCAACACGTACCCAGGTGAATCGATACCTGGGCCTTGTGCTGGCACACGAGGGATGTGCTGGAGCGATCGGATTGTGGTAGAAACTGGTGGGGACACCTGGCGAGCGAACAAGGACTTGCTTGTCTGGAGTCTCCATCGGGTGACTTGGTCACCTTCCCGGCAAGGAAGGCTTGCCGGGGGCTTGAATACTTTCCCGGCAAGGAGGGATTGCCGAAGGCCTCGCCAGTCTGTGCGAGTCTTCCCGGCAAGGGAAACTTGTCGGGATCTTGTTATTCTTCGAGTCGTCTTCCCAAAGAAGCGGGCCTGCCGGGGCCTTAGGAATCTTCCCGGCAAGGAGGGCTTGCTGGGGCCTTGCGTCTGGAGCCTTTGTATCCCACGCCCGTGGAGAAGGGGGAAGGGTGTGGTCTTGGACTTCCTTGGATTGCTTTCCTGCTGCTCTTCCCGGCACACTGCCGTCGGGGGCGTTGTCGATGCCCGTGCACAAGTCTGGGGCACAAGGGACCCCAGTCTCTAGTGCACCGATAGCTTGAGAGTAGCACATCACAGAAAGATGTTTTTCTGGAGCCTACATCAATTGAAGAGGAAGTTGATGTTGATGATCATGGAGCTTCGGATCAAGTTGCTATCGAACCTTGTAGGTCGACAAGGGCACACTTTGCTCCTTAGTGGTACGGTAACCCTGTCTTAATAGTCATGTTGTTGGACAACAATGAACCTACAAGCTATGGAGAAGCGATGGTGGGACCGGATTCCAAAAAATGGTTAGAGGCCATGAAATCTGAGATAGGATCCATGTATGAAAACAAAGTATGGACTTTGGAAGTATTACGTGAAGGGCGAAAGGCCATTCAGAATAAATGGATCTTTAAGAAGAAGATGGCTGCTGACGGTAATATCACCATCTATAAAGCTCGACTTGTGGCAAAGGGTTTTTCACAAGTTCAAGGAGTTGACTACAACAAGACTTTCTCACCCGTAGTGATGCTTAAGTCTGTCAGAATCATGTTAGCAATAGCTACATTTTTCGATTATAAAATTTGGCACATGGATGGAAAAACAACATTTCTTAACGGTTTCCTTAAGGAAGGGTTGTATATGATGAAACTAGAAGGTTCTGTCGATCCAGAGAATGATGACAAAGTATGCAAACTCCAGCGATCCATTTATGGACTGGTGCAAGCATCTCGGAGTTGGAATCAGCGCTTTGATGAGGTGATCAAGGCGTTTGGGTTTATACAATTTTATGGAGAAGCTTGTATTTACAAGAAAGTGAGTGGGAGGTTTATAGCATTTCTAATATTATATGTGGATGACATATTGCTGATTGGAAACAATATAGATTTTTTGGGAAGCATAAAAGAATATTTGAATAAGAGTTTTTCAATGAAGAACCTAGGAGAAGTTGTTTTCATATTAGGCATCAAGATCTATAGAGATAGGTCGAGATGCTTAATAGGACTTTCACATAGCACATACCTTGACAAAGTTTTGAAGTGCAAAATGGATCAGTCCAAGAAAGGGTTCTTGCATGTATTGCAAGGTGCGAAGTTGAGTAAGACTCAATGCCGAGTGAGTGCAGAAGATAGAGAAAAGATGAGTGGCGCCCCCTATGCTTCGGCCATAGGCTCTATCATGTATGCAATGTTGTGCACAAGACATGATGCCAGCCTTGCCATAAGTATGGGAGGAAGGTTTCAAAGTGATCCAGGAATGGAACACTGGACAATGGTCAAGAATATTCTAAAGTACCTGAAAAGGACTAAAGAAATGTTTCTAGTGTATGGAGGTGATCAAGAGATTGTCATAAAGGGTTACGTCGATGCAAGCTTTGACACTGATCCGGATGACTCTAAGTCTCAGACCGGATATGTATTTACTCCCAATGGGGGAGCGATAAGCTGGTGCAATTCCATGCAAAGTGTGGTAGCTGATTCTACATGCGAAGCGGAGTACATGTTTGCCTCGGAGACGGCTAAAGAAGGTGTATGGATGAAGGAGTTCATGACAAATCTTGGAGTTGTGCCCAGTGCACTAGATCCAGTGACTCTGTTCTATGAAAACACTAGTGACATTGCTCTATCCAAGGAACTAAGGTTTCACAAGAGGACCACACACATAAAGCGACGCTTCAATTCTGTTGGGGCATGTGTGCACTTGATCACCTATGGGACCATTGGGCCCTTCGTGGTTTGGCGGAGAGATTGCATGGCACAAAGAGTAGAAACTACAAGGCAACACGATGATGAGACTTGGGGTGTTTACCCAGGTTCGGGTTGCTGAGAAGCATAAACCCTACTCCTCCTTTGGTGGATTGATTTGGCGAAGATGGAGCTCGCACGGTGCTCTGCCCCGGCAAGGGTTGTTGTAGCGACCGGTTTTTCATAAAACAATTTCCAGAAAACAGGTCTTTGTGTTCACGAGCCCCAGGACTACTGTTAGCTGGTAGACACTCACTTGATACAGAATATCCAAGCAAAATACAAAATCTGGGGTACAAGACCATAAAGGTCTACTGGTCTAGACAAATGTCTGAGGTTGACGGCGGAAGCGACTCGAGGAATCTCCAGTGTCCATGGGACTCCATTCCCACACGAACAGCTGGCGTGGATAAATTCCTATATCACAAGGCTGCTATCCTAGGCTCCTAGGTTCCGGGGTTGACGACATCGTGCTCCTCTCCGAATGCAATCTGGCCAATACAATAACCAGGGACAAGCCAGTGAGTACTTTGAATGTACTCGCAAACATCACGAAAACAAATTTAGGTCTCGAATTTAGGTCGGGGATGCCATGCAGAGAGGGGGGAAACGCAGTGGGTGCCCATGTCGTTCCATTCCAGGAAAGAATAGCGTCGGAGAGGGCTCATAGGTCGCGAATTTAGGTCGGGGATGGGGCGGTCGAGGCTCGCCGGAGCTAGGGGGATGGCGGCCTCCGGCCAAATCGAGAGAAGGGGTAGTCTCCTATGGCTTCTATGGGTTGGGGCTGAACTAAAATGTCCTCGAGGTGGGCTATATATAGCTAGGGTGTCGGTGCCCGCGCTGGCCGAAGATAAGATAATCAGTGACAGAATCTGCGGTAGCATAGGAGCGGCAGGGGCGAGCTAGCGGCATAGTAGGGGCACAGCGTGTCGGGGCAACAAGGGGCGATGCAGGGGAGTGGTCCAGGGGCAGCTAGCGTGCCGAGGAGGCTTGGGCAGAACCGTCCATGGCAGCGGCAGTGCTGACGCCGGCTAGTCGCCACGGCTGTGACGCTGTTGCGGCACTGCGCAGCACAGGCCAGGACGACCAATGGTTGGAGAGGTTTGACGCGACTCTATGGCAACTGGCAAGGGGCAAGGGGCGCTTGGACGCGGTTGCTTGGTTGCGAGCATGCAAAACGTGCGCTCTGAGCGTGCCCAGAGCACGCACGACACATGCTCGACAGAATGCCCCTCCTCTCCAACTACCTCCAATGCTCCTCCAAACTTCCAGATATAGGTTAGCAGTTAGGGCACACCTGCTAGACATACTGGATAGGGCAGTGGGGCAATTCCACAATGCAGATCAAAGTCCATGTCAAATCTGGCCATGCCCCTAGGTGCTTGATGAAATGCCAGATGTCCATAAAGATATTTTATGCTAACCAAAATCTCCAGATCCCACTCTCTTTAGGTGTTAGTCAAAGTGGTAGGGTTAGTTTAGGAAAAGGAAAATATAGTTAGTACAACTTTTGAAGAAAATCTTTTCTGGACAGAAACTTGTGTACACTAAAACATGGACTAAAATATCCCAATGGCCATCATATCCTGAAATTAAGGATTTGGTAGGGGAAAGTACTAGCAGTAAAAATATCAAGACCAATGGAGCAAGGTAACTATCTTTGGGATCTCATACTACACAGTTGTAGTTCCAAGCACCAAACTGGACCAGAACAGAAAAAGAGTTGTTTTGCTAAAAAATTCCAAAGCACAAAGTTGGGTTTTTGCATAAAAGTAAATCTCATACATCTCTTGACATCCCCAAGTTTTTATAGAATCTTTGAAAGATTATTACTAGGGGTTGTAGTACAAACTCCAATTTGAGACAGAATAGAAATGAAGTTAATGTGCTCAAAATTTTCAAAACACTTGGCTAAGTTTATTTTGGAAAAATATGATCCAGGGACATCATAGGTCATCTTCAAATTTTTATAGAATTTTTAGAAGAATTTGTCAAAAGGTTGTAGTCTAAGGCAGGCCCTTAAAAGAATAAAAGTCATTTTTGAATAAAAGCAACCTTGAAAAAAATATTAAAATAAAATCTCCCATGAATTTTCCAAAAGAAAATAAATGCCTTGATGCAAGCACTCAGGTTCCAACATAAATTTCAAAAACATTTACTTAGGGAAAGGATTTTATAGAAGGAAAAGGAGTATTTCAAAAATCAATTGAAACCCCAGAAATCCAGATTTTAAATAAGCATGGCCAAAATAATATGCCCATTTAATTCAATAAAGAATTTAAAATGGTCTCAACTAAGGGCTCAAGCACTAAATGATCTTTAAAATGCCACTTGTAAAGAAAAGTTTTTGGAAAGATACTTTGAGAAGAGTCATGAAGCAAATTATTTCTCAAAGTTTTATTCTAGACAATATTTTATTTTATAAAAATATTGTTAATTTTTTGGGGTGTGACAGTTGCCGTGGAGAGCCACTACGTGCGTACAAATGTTCTTGGGTCTGAATCCTCTGGGGTCTGAATCCTGTGCTAGGTTGCCTTGGGCCTCCTTTTATAGCTTAAGGGGCGTCCACGGTGGCAAACATACAAGATTAGATAGCTAACAATGCTATCATATGTAACTCTGGCACTCAAGACAAAATGTCATAAATGCAGCCTTAGGTGGCGTGCGGGGGTGCATCCCCGATAAGCTGGTGTCACCGCTCAGCTGGCTATTGCTTGGTGTCTTCACACGTCTGTGGACGGGTGTCAACAAGTCGTAATCTATCTTCCGGCGCGTCACCGCGTATCTAGCGAGAGCCACTTAGCCATTTAGGATCTCGACACCTCATTGATAAGTGACTGGTGTAGCAACAAGGTGGAGTGGTGGCAGATTGGCTCGCGCTTGCCGGGGAGATGACTTGTCGAATCTTCTTGAGGATGCCTATGTCTTCTCCCCTGGCACGTGTCGGGGGTTCTTGGTGCGTCTTGGGCCCGTCCTGGGCTGCTGTGTAGGTTTTGCCGGCGTATGGTTCCAGATAGTCGCTTGGTTGGTGGTTTCCCTTGAGGGGTTATGCTCTTAATGTCTATGCACAAGTCAGGGGCACTGGGTACCCCATTACTAGTGCATTGATAGGAGCCCCCTATCTTGGACCATACACGCCTGCCCAACGCTGCTGGGTCAGGCCCAAAGTTCATGCACGGCCGTGAAATTGCAAAGGGGTAACCGCCAACCTAATGTTCTACACTGTCCCACCACTTCAGGCCGTTTCCGCCACACACGCCACATGCATTGCAAGAATATTGCGGTGGGTGCACGTGACTTAAAGGCCTGGTCATGGCACGAGCCACAACGTCGTGGATTGGATTGATGGGGTGGTTACCTGTTTGCCCGTGATGGTGGGCAACGATATAGGTGGAGATGGGCGGCGATCCTTGGAGCGTAGGAGAGCCAGCCCCCCGCATCCTCCCTATAAAACCGGGAGGGGTGTGGTAGGCGATGCTCATCCATATTTCTTCTCTCCTCCAACCTAGGTTTTCCCGGCTTGCTCTTCTCTTCTTGTGCCTTGAGGTTGCTTCAGTTTTTGCTATGATGAGGGGGCGAGAGCGTCCTCTATCTTCTGTGGGGGCAGTGAGATCCTCCCCTCGAGACCATGTAGTCGCTTCAGTCGTAGCGATGGAGGGAGGCACCAGTAATCGAGGTAGGGTGTCGGAAGGGCCCGGGGTCGCCGAGGAGCCCATGGTCTAAGGGGACAGAGTGTCATGCCCGAGCCTCCTCTAGTGATGCCCCCTCCGTCGTTGCCGGGGCATACCGAAGGTACGGTGCTGTAGTTTGTCGTCAAGTTGCGCGGCCCTCCCCCCCGGTCATTTGTGCCTCTCTCTCCCTTTTTCTAGGGTAATGGAGGTTGACAAACTGCATGGAGTGTTGCCCATGTGCTCTTTCTTCTAGGTGATGTAGAAAAATCACCGGCAAGGTACTCGACTGCCCACGGGTGGATGCGGTGGCGATTCTCTGGGTATCGCAGTAGAGTCCCCCCCCCCTCATGACGACATAGTTAGTGCACATGGGCGGGAGTCGTTCTCCCGCGTATTCTTCCCAAGGATAGAGGAATTCCCTGCCTTTGGCCACTAGGGACGACCATGCTCTATGTGAGGGGGCCCGGAGAGCATGGCGTCTCCCTTGGCTGTGTTGGGTGTCCAGTTGGTGATGGAGGCGCCCGCTCGGGCGATGGAGATGATGGAGGTTGTGATGGTGGCGATCTTCGGCATCCGAGGGACGGGGGAGGCGACTCCGACTCGTCGTGATCGCCAGCATCACCATCATCAACAGCTGGCTTCGGCAGCATCATCATCTGCACCTGCCTTCTGCCCACTTCTCCCCTGGTGGCTTCGTCCGCCCTTCCTGAGTGCACGGCCCTTCTGGCCCTGGCGGGGAGGTGTCCTTCGAGTCCTGGCGGGGAGGCGCTGAATCCGAGCCAGGCACTCCTTTTGCCCACTTCTTCTCCTTCATCCAATCCCTAAGAGGAGAGGGACAAGAAAGGCGTTACGGGGCATTTATCTTTTTATAAAGCAAAATATTGTGGGCGCTTGCCAAATTTTTACTGGTGGAAATGTAATTTATTTTATCCATTTTGTACTAAAAATGAATAAAATAAGATCCATCCATCTCTCTTGAGTACCGTCCTTTCGCCTTTCTACTCATATTGTTTTGTATGTATGTTCTTATCGTACAGAACCCTTTGCCAGGTTGGTGCAGGATGCAAGCGTCAAAGGGGAAACGAGCCCCCCGACAACAGACGGGCAGCATTTCTTGGCAAGGCCCCTTGTCGGTATACGCGTGGTCCCTCCAAAGGCTAATAAGCGACAAGAGATGAAGGACGGATCGTCCCGACGAGGGTTACTACCGTGCAGAGAATTCCATTGTACACAATTGATAGGAGTGGCAAGGATTTCCTCAAGTGAAAAAAGAACGGAACCAAGCTTAAGATAAGGTAGTTAAACTTATCTCCTTGGGGGAGGTCTCCTTGAAGGTGTGATGGTTTGATGTCCTTGCTTCTCCGATGTCTCTTGTTTACCTATAGGTCAAACATACATAGCGAAAAAGAGGCTCGGTCCTGCATAAAGAGAGAAAAAGGATGACAAGGATTGTAGGTCCATCAAGCACTCTTACTAACTTGGAAACTAAGGCAGTAGTCACATCATAACACGAGTAAATGCATAATGAACATGCAAATGATGATATGATGCAATGACTAGCTTTATTTATGCATAGGGTCTACACCTGGCTTTATACAAAGGTTTAGATGCAACTACGGCAAAGCTTGTACAAAAGGTGGTTCCCAGGGACTGGGCCCGGCAGCCGCGCCTTACGGGTAGAACTTACGAAGATGCTCAATGTTTCATGAGTTAAGCACTTTGATGCCATCTTCGGTCTCCAGACGGACTGCGCCAGGTATGGTGACCTATACTACCCAGTAAGGGCCTTACCACTTAGGTGTCAACTTGTTGGAATCCTTGGCGGATGGAACGCGCCTAAGGACAAGGTCGCCCTCCTCAATGCTCTGGGCGTGGACCATGCAGCTATGATAGCGGCGCAGGGCCTGCTGATAGCGTGCAGCACACAGATCGGCACGAAGACGATCATACTCAAGGAGTGTGGCATCTTCATGCCGCAGTTGTTGTTTCTCTACTTCATCGTAGGCAAGTACTCGAGGTGACCCGTATATGAGTTCTGTGGGATAACTGCTTCCGCCCCATATACTAGGGAGAAAGGTGTCTGGCCGATAGCTCGATTTGGTGTCGTTCTGAGGGACCAAAGAACCACCGGCAACTCATCAATCCAACACTTGCCGCATCTTTGTAGTCTATCGAAAGTTCTTCTTCCGAGTCCTTGCAACACTTCAGCATTCATCCTCTCGACTTGCCCGTTGCTCCTTGGGTGTGCAACAGAGGCGAAGGAGACCTTGCTTCCAAGAGTTTGGATGTATTGCATGAATATGCGTCTTGTGAACTGGGTGTTATTATTAGTGATTACTCTGTTGGGTACTCCAGAGCGGCACACCAGTCCTTTCATGAACTTGATAGCTCACTGCATCGTCACCTTTCTCACTGGCTCCACCTCAGGCCATTTCGTGAACTTGTCGATTGCTACGTAGAAGAACTCGAAACCCCGGGCAGCGCGGGGGAAGGGGACCAGAATATCGAGCCCCCGGATCAAGAATGGCCAGGATAAAGGGATCGTTTGGAGGGCTTCCGTTGGCTGATGAATATTCTTGGAATGGAACTGGCAGGACTCACACTTGGTGACTAGCTCACTTGCATCTTGGAGGGCTGTGCGCCAATAGAAACCATGTTGGAAAGCTTTTCCGGTAAGGGCCCATGATCCTATGTGTTACCCACATACGCCTCAGTGAATCTCTGCCAACAACTTTAGTCCTTCCTCCCAGTAGATGCACCTTAATTTCATGTCGTTGGGTCTCCTTTTGTACAGAGTGTCAACAACAAACTGGTACATACTAGACCGATGAGCTAATTTTTTGGCCTCTTCTTGCTCTTCGGGAAGTTCTCATGTTTGAAGGAATCAGACAATATGTTGTGCCCAAGCTGGAGCATGTGGCTCGATAGCAAGGACTAAAGGCATCTCCTCGTTCGTGGGAGCGCTTACCTCTACCGCGAGAACATGGGGTTCCATGGGAGGGAGCGGCTCACCGGGCGAAACAGAACCTCCTCCGGCAACTTCTCTATCGGGGGCTTCGAGAAGCTCTACCGGGAAATGTTTATCGGAGTTCAGCTTTCTTCTCTTCTTGATAATCATTGAGGGGCATACAAACGGTTGAGTGAGGTGAAGGACAGAAATTCCTGGTTCCACAGGAAGTCTTTGTGTGACACACTTTGACAGGTGATCGGCAACGCTATTCTCTGCACGTGCCACATTTTCTACCTGCAATCTGTCAAAGTGTTCCTCCAACTTCCTCACTTCCTCTATGTAAGCTTCCATCAACGGACTGTGGTAATTTTTGTTGATCTGCTTCACAACGAGCTGAGAGTCTCCTCTGATGATCATCTTCTCGATCCCCAACTCTACCGCGATTTTGAGTCCTGCAAGGAATCCTTCATATTCGGCGGTGTTGGTGGTAGCTTCCTCACAGGGAAAGTGCATTTGGACCATGTATTTGAGATGCTCTCCTGTGGGGGCAATGAGGAGCACACCTGCCCCGACACCGTGCAGTGAGAAAGCATCGTCGAAATACATGACCCATTCCTTGGGAGCTTCCCTGCCGGGGAGAATTGTTTCTTGGACTTCCTCGTCTGGTGTGGGTGTCCATTCGTCGATGAATACCGCCAGCGCTCTGCTTTGAATGATGGAATTGCTTTCGTACTTCAATCCAAAACTTGACAGCTCTAGTGCCCACTCGACTATCCTGCCAGTGGCTTCGGGGTTCCTCGGGATACATTGCAATGGAAAACGGGTGACAACCGTGATCTCATGGGCTTGGACATAGTGGTGAAGCTTCCTCGGGGCCATGATAAGGCCGAATATTAGCTTTCCTACCCCAGAGTACCTTGACCTAGCCCTGTGTGACAGGGAGTTAACAAAGTGCACCGGCCGTTGTACCAGTTTATTCTTCACCATCTCTTTGGTATTCCATTTGCTAGCCTGTTGGGGTTCTTTTGAGCCTGCATTGGGCGTTGCCGCGGATACCTTGACTTTACCCCCGGTAGCATCTGCCGCGGTGGCTGCATCTTCATCTACTTCCCGTTGTGCCACCACGGCTGCACTAACCACTTGATTCGTTGCCGCCAAGTATAGCCGCACCGGCTCTTGTGCCTTACAAGCGACCAAGATGGGAGCAGAAGAAAGATATATTTTCAGATCATGCAGCGCGTCGTATGCTTCCGGGGTCCACTTCATCGGGCCAACCTTCTTCAGTATTTTGAAGAATGGCAAGGCACGTTCAACGGATTTGGAGATGAATCTGCTCAACGCGGCAATGCATCCATTCGGACGCCTCACATCCTTGATTGTCTTGGGTGCTTGTATCTACTAGATAGCTTTGATCTTTTTCGGATTGTCTTCTATTCCCCGATGAGACACAAAGAATCCAAATAGCTTGTCGGACGGAACACCGAACACACATTTCTTAGGGTTGAGCAACAAGTTGATCTTGCGCAGGTTTGCAAAGGTCTCTTCCGGGTCTTGTACAAGGGTAGCTTCGTCTCTGGTTTTGACCACTATGTCATCCATGTAAGCTTCCACATTTCTGTGCAACTGGGTGCAGATCCAATCTGCACAGACTTGGCAAAGTTAGAACGAATGCTCTTTAACCCGAAGGGCATACGTACAAAGTAGTATGTGCCGCATGGAGTTATGAATGCGGTCTTTTCCTCATCCTCTTTGGCCATGAATATCTGATGGTACCCGCAATATGCATCCATGAAGGAAAGTCAAACGCACCCGGAAGTGGCATCAACTATCTGATCAATGCGCGCATGCTTTGTTTAAGTGAGTGAAATCAATGCAAAGCCTCCATTTCCCATTTGCCTTGCGCACCACTACCGGGTTAGCTAACCACGTTGGATGCAGTACTCCTCGGACCAAACCAGCTGCTTCTAGCTTCTTGATTTCTTTGGCAATGAATTGTTGCCTCTCCAAGGCATGTTTCCTAACTTTCTGCTTGATAGGTCTGGCGTGAGGGCACACAGGAAGTTGGTGCTCAATTATCTCTCTCGGAACACCGGGTATGTCAGAAGGTTGCCAGGCAAACACATTGACATTCGCACGCAGAAAGGCAATGAGCGCGCTTTCCTATTTGCCCCTAAAGGTGGCACTGATGGTAAATGTACCGTCAAAGACATCCTCCCTTGCCAGGACTTTCTTTGTCGCACAGTAGGAGACCTTGGATTTCCTGCTAGTGGAACTCTTTAGAAGGTCATCGACATGCAGAACGCACTCCGCCGAGGCGCGCTTCCTAGAGTCCTTGTCAGTGTTCGTGCTGGGCTTCTTTTCCTTCTTTTGGATTCTAGCGGGAGCGGGTCCTTCTGCGACCTCAGTTGCTACTGCATCTCGATACATCTGGTCTATGAAAATGACTTCATCTTTCTTGTCGGATGGGATGGAGATTACTCCCATGGGGCCTGGCATCTTCAGAACATTGTAAGCATAGTGGGATGCTGCCATGAATTTTGCCAAGGCTGGCAACCAAGAATTCCATTGTATGGTAGGGAGAGTTCGACCACGTCAAATACGACCTTCTCGGTCCGGTAGTTGAACTCTCTGCCAAGTGTAATGGGAAAATTTATCTTCACCTTGGGTTGGCCTCTGCGGGGGTTAATTCCTTGGAATGAACCCGTAGGATTGAGATCGTCGTCAGGGATTTGCAGGCTCTTAAGCAACTCGGGGAAATCAGGTTCAACCCTGCCCCGCCGTCAACTAACATCTTACTAACTTTGAGGTTGCAGACTGTCGAAGAAACCAACAGTGGCAGACACCCGACCACAGTAATGCGATTAGGGTGATCCTCTCTGTCAAAGATGATAGGCGTGAGGGACCATTTGAGCGGTCTTCGAGACTCTGCTATTGGCTCCATGGCTTTAACTTCGTGCACCCACTGTTTGAGTTGGCGGTGAGAGGAGTGCAAGGATGCACCCCCGTCAACACACATGGCATCAGTTGTCCTTTGGAATTCTTTATCACTGAAATCCTCTCCATCGTCTTCATCATCACTCACATCATCTTTTTCTTTCTTCTCACGGCCCCTGGCAGGCTTTTCCTTTTGCTGCGGGGCCTTGCCGCGGCAGCCTCCTCTTCCACCACGGACCTTCCCGGCACCACCATCTTGGCCCTTCTCCTTGTCGCGTTTCTCGTATTCTGTTTTTTACTTTTCAGCGAGCTGCTCAACTTGGTGCATTCTTGGAGACCATGGCCCTTGGTGCGATGCATCTTGCAATATGGCCCATTGGACTTTCCGGTTTTCTGTGTCCTTGAGGCTCCCAGCAATCAGCGCATGAGGCAGCTCCCTTGCTAGGGGTCTCGGGTTTCGCCTTCTTGCCGGTGCTAAGATCCCAAGAGCTTTCGATGGCCAATACTCGCCTTTCCCTTGCACTTCTTGTTATGCTTTTGGTTCCTCCCCTTCGATCCATGGGTATCGTTGTCGTCATCAGAGTCGATTCCGACACCCGCCTCCTCTCCGGTGAGTCGCCTTCCTTCTTCATCTCGAGCATACTTGTCCGCCAACGTGTGCAGCTTGTTGACGGTCTTGGAGAGTTTGACATTCATCTTGGCCCGCATCCTCTGGTTGCGCACGTTCGAATGAAACGCGGCAATCACGGCAACGGGGTGTATCTTAGGAATGTTGCGGTGCATTCTACTGAACCTCTGGAAATACTTCCGCGGGGTTTCTCCCTCCCATCATGGGAGGACCTACAAGTCGCTGGGCTATCCTGGCTCCTGGTGGCCACCTGTGAAGGCACCAACAAACTTGTTGCACAGGTCAGTCCATCACGAAATGGAATTATTCGGCACGTGCATCAGCCACGACCTCACATTTGGCTTGAGTGCCAAAGGGAAATAGTTGGCGAGCACCTTCTCATATCTTCCCCCGCAACTTGGACGGCTGTCGTGTAGATGCCCACGAACTCTGTCGTGTTAATATTTCTGTCATACTTCTCCGTTAGTTCAAGCTTGAAAGGTCGGCTCGACAACCAACGGACCTGTCGCAGCCCGCGAGTTAAGGCGGGACACCCGACCTCGTAAGGTAGGTATCCGCCAGCACTGGGCGCGGGGTTGCGAGTGTCTATGTCGTTGCGCCTGTCACATTAATGGTGTGCTTCCCGGTGTCGTTCAATGGTGATATGCACGTCCTCCTTCCGCTAGTCTTCCAGGACACGCCACTGGTCTCGATGGTCGCACGGGCCGGACGAGGCCATGGATGCTTTGTTGGGCCCGTCAGTGCATGGAGCTTGTTGCGGCTGCCCTTGGGTTTGCTATCAAGGAGGGGACTGCACCGTTGGTGTAGCCCCCTCAACACGAGTATCAGTCTGGGCCAACGTCATCGTCCGTGGATGACGGGACGGTCCTGCATGTTGCGATTTGCTGGCTTCGGCGAAGCCAATCAAACTCTGGATGGTGGCCCTCCGCTCGTCCATCTTGTCAGCCGCTGGTGGAAAGTTCAACAACAGCTGAGTCCGCCCCATGGCCTCCATGGTTGTGTCCGGCATGGGCAGAGAGGCGGACCGCGACATTGCTCAACTCCTGGTAGAATCAGGAGGAGCGTCATCACGCCCTTGTCATCATACACCGGTAGTCGTGGCAGTCTGGCGTTGGGGAGACTGAGCTCGTGGATCCGTTGCTCCGCTCAGCACTCCGTCTTGCACTGGACGAGGCACATGCCCAGCAGTCACGCCCGTGACACGCGCAGCTGGTGGATCACGGCTTGCTTCGGATTGGCCGACGTTGTTATGACTGAGGCCACTCATGCGGTGGAAGTGTGGGGCCTGGGTGTCCCTTTCGCCCCCAGTACAAGGTCCAAGCTCGTTAGGACGTCGCTCCAGCTCGCCTCAGGTGCTCTTTGTTCTGGCTTCAGCCCCGGGGGACATGACGGTGGTGCCTCCTGCACCGACCGAGTCGCCCGCGGCGCCCGCATCGCCCGCCGTCGCCGCGGTACCAGCAGCGTCCGCAGCAACAAGCATCGTGGCCTTCGAAGTAGAAGGATGGGCTTCTATGCCGGTCTTCTTCTTGGGAGCCATGAGGGAAAGGAATAGCAATGAAGATCAGCATGCTGCTCGTAATCTCAGGTTTGCGCAAACGATTCCCCCTGCCTGGCGCGCCAAAAATGTCGGGGCAGGTGTGCACTCGATCACCTATGGGGCCATTGGCCCCTTCGTGGTTCGGCAGGGAGGTCGCGTGGCACAAAGAGCAAAAACTACAAGGCAACACGATTATGAGACTCGGGGTGTTTACCCAGGTTCGGCCGCTGAGATGCGTAAAACTCTACTCCTTCTTTGGTGGATTGATTTGGGGAAGACTGAGTTTACACAATGTTCTACCTCAGCAAGGGTTGCCGCGAAGAGTTACTGTGCGTTCAAATGTTTTATGGTCCTAAATCCCCTGGGTTCTGAATCATGTGATAGGTTGCCTTGGGCCTCCTTTTATAGCTCAAGGGGCGTCCACAGTGGAAAACAGACATGATCAGATAGCTAACAGTGCTATCGTACCTATCTCTCGCACACAAGACAAACTGCCATAAATGCAGCCTTAGGTGGCGAGCGGGGGTGCCTCCTCGGCGAGCTCCTGCCGCCGCTCAGCTGGCTATTGCTTAGTGTCTTGACACGCCTCTAGACAGGTGTCAATTGGTCGTAATCAGTCTTCCAGTGCATCGCCACGTGCCCAGCGAGAGCCACTTAGCTATCTCGGAGCTCGACACCTCATCTATAAGTGACTAGTGTAGCGATAAGGTGGAGCAGTGGCAGATTGGCTTGCGCCTATCGGGGGATAGCTTGCCAGGTCTTCTTGAGGATGCCTGTGACTTGGTCCCCGGCAGGTGTCGGGAGTTCTTGGCGCGTCTTGAGCCCGTCTTGGGCTGTTGTGCAAGTCTTGTTGGCGTCTCGTTCCGGATAATTTCTTGGGTTGGCGGTTTCCTTTGAGGGGTTATGCTCTTAATACCTATGCATAAGTGAGGGGCACAGGGTACCCCATTACTAGTGCACCAATAAATACCATTCGCGATTATACCAAGGAGGAGGACATAAGTATTTGCAAAGTGCACACGGATCTGAATATTGTAGACCCATTGACTAAGCCTCTTCCACGAGTGAAACATGATCAACACCAGAACTGTATGGGTGTTAGATTCATTACAATGTAAATCACATAGTGATGTGAGCTAGATTATTGACTCTAGTGCAAGTGGGAGACTGTTTGAAATATGCCCTAGAGGCAATAATAAAGTGGTTATCATTATATTTCATTGTTCATGATAATCGTTTATTATCCATGCTAGAATTGTATTGATTAGGAACTCAAATATACGTGTGGATACATAGATAAAACACTGTCCCTAGTGAGCCTCTAAAGGACTGGCTCGTTGATCAAAGATGGTCAAGGTTTTCTCGCTATAGACATGAGTTGTCATTTGATAATGGGATCATATCATTAGGAGAATGGTGTGATGGACAAGACCAAAACTATGAATGTAGCATATGATCGTGTTAGTTTATTGCTATTGTTTTCTCCATGTCAAGTATATGTTCCTATGACCATGAGATCATGCAACTCACTAACACCGGAGGAATACCTTGTGTGTATAAAATGTTGCAACGTAACTGGGTGACTATAAAGGTGCTCTACGGGTATCTCCGAGGGTGTCTGTTGGGTTGGCATGGATCAAGACTGGCATTTGTCACTCCGTGTGATAGAGAGGTATACCAGGGCCCACTCGGTAATACAACATCACAACAAGCTTCCAAGCAATGTGATTTAAGAGTTAGCCACGAGATCTTGTATTACGAAACGAATAAAGAGACTTGTCGGTTACGAGAATGAACTAGGTATGCATATACCAATGATCGAATCTCGGGCAAGTAACATACCGATGGACAAAGGGAACAACATACGGGGTTAACTAAATCCTTGACATAGAGATACAACCGCTAAAGATCTTCATAGAATATGTAGGAACCAATATGGGCATCCACATACCGCTATTGGTTATTGACCGGTGTCGTTTTGGTATTATTGAGTTATGTGTGTTGGTTACCGAAGGTTGTTCAGAGTCCCAGATGAGATCTCGGATGTCACGAGGAGCTTCGGGGGTAAAGATTTATATATAGGAAAGTGGTATTTGGGTTCCGGAAAGGTTTTGGGTATTTATGGTAGTGTATCGGGAGTGGCGAATGGGTTCCAGGGGTCCACCGGGAGGGGGCCACCCACCCCGGGGGGGCACATGGTACAAAGAGGTAGCACATCAACCCTTGGGCTGGGCAGCCGACCCCATAAGGGGTATATGCGCCCAAGAGGAAAAGGTGGAGCGTGGAGGAGTCCTTGTTGGAGTAGGACCCCTCCCCACGAACACCTCCTTGTAGGAGGTGGACTCCACCTCCTTGGCCGGCGGCCAAAGGCCCTAGGGGAAACCCTAGGGCGCGTCCTCCCACCTCTTCCTCCTATATATAGTGGAGGTTTTGAGGGCAACCACCACCTGAAAAGCTATGTGTTGCCTTCTCCTCTCTAGATCGTCTTCCTCCTCTAGATTAGTTCGATAGAGCTCGGCAAAGCCCTTTCGGATTAGTTCACCACCACCGCCACCATGTCGTTGTGTTGTCGAAGAACTTGTCTACCTCTCCGTCCTCACTTACCAGATCAAGGAGGTGGAGATCTTCATTGAGTAGTACGTGTGTTGAACGCGGAGGTGTCGTCCATTCGGCACTAGATCGTGATTGGATCGCAGGATATCTACGATTTGAATCGCAAAGACGTTCGACTACATCAACCGCATTTCTTAACGCTTCTCGCTTAGCGATCTACAAGGGTATGTGGATCTGATCTCTCCTCTCATAGATGCTCATCACCATGGATAGATCGTGTATGTGCATAGGAATTTTTTTGTTTCCCATGCAACGTTCCCCAACAGTGGCATCATGAGCTAGATCTATGCATACATGACATCTCGAGTAGAACACAAAGGAGTTTGTGGGCATTGATATTCATATTGCTTCCCTTCTTAGTCTTTTCTTGATTCAACGGTATTGTGGGATGAAGCGGCCTGCACCAACCTTACTCGTCCACGTAAGACCGGTTCCGTCGACTGACATGCAACTTGTTGCATAAAATTGGTTGGTGGGTGTCTGTCTCTCCCACTTTAGTTTAATCGGATTCGACAAAGGTGGTCCTTGTAGAAGGTTAAATAGAAACTTTCATATCACCGTTGTGGTTTTGCGTAGGTAAGAAGCGTTCTTGCTAGATACCCATTGCAGCCATGTAAAACATGCAACAACAAATTAGAGGACGTCTAACTTGTTTTTGCAGGGTATGTTGTGATATGATACAACCAAAGACATGATGCTATATATTTGATGTATGAGATGATTATGTTGTGATAGTTAATATCGACCTATATGTCGATGCTACGGCAACCGGCAGGAGCCATATGGTTGTCTTTAATTATTGTATGACCTCTGTGTCAACCATTAAGCACTATGTGATGCTTTACTTTATCGCTAAACGGTAGAAATAGTAGTACAAGAATGGTTGGAGCGACAACCTTGATGGCAACACGATGATGGAGATCGTGGTGTTGTGCTCGTGACGATGGAGATGATGTCGGTGCTTTGGAGATGGAGATCAAAAGCACAAGATCATAGTCGTATCATGTCACTAATGATTTGCATGTGATGTTAATCCTTTTAAGCACCGTTTTACTTAGGATGATGGTAGCATTATAAGGTGATTCCTCACTAAAATTTCAAGATAAAATTGTGTTCTCCCTGTGTGCACCGTTGCGAAAGTTCGCCGTTTCGAGACACCATGTGATGATCGGGTGTGATAGACCCTACATTCACATACAACGGGTGCAAGACAGTTTTGCACATGCGGAACACTCTGGTTAAACTTGACGAACCTAGTAACATAGATAGCCTCGAAACACAAGAGACCAAAAGGTTGAACGTGAGTCATATATTAGATATGATCAACATGAAGATGTTCACCATTGAAACCAGCTCATCTCATGTGATGATCGAACTTGGGTTGGTGGATTTGGATCATGTATCACTCGAATGACTAGAGGGATGTCAATTTGAGTGGGATTTTTTAGTAATATGATTAACTAAACTCATTATCTTGAATAATAGTCTAAGTAATCTTTGCAAATTTATGTTGTAGATCAACGGTCGCGCTGTAGCTCCCCTGAATTTTAATGCGTTCCTAGAGGAAGCCAAGTTGAAAGATGATGAGAGTAACATTGTAGACTAGGCCCGAAATCTGAGGATTGTCCTCAGGTTATGTCCTTGATGCACCGCTTGGTGATGCAGCTATCCTCCCGACGACTTAAGACGTTATGAACGTCTAGCAGGCTCGGTCTGATGACTACTCAATAGTTCAATGTGCAATCTTGTATGTCTTAGAACTGGGACTTCAAAGACGTTTTGAATGTCATGGAGCATATGAGATGATCCAGGAGTTGAAGTTTATCTTTGAAAAGAATGCCTGGATCGAGAGGTATGGGACCTACGATAAGTTCTATGCTTGCAAGATGGAGGAGAACGGGTTTGTCAGTGAACACATACTCAAAATGTCTGGGTATTCCAACCGTCTGGCTGAGTTCGGAATTGTTCTCCTGCCTGAGGCAAACACTGAAGAGTTCTTTAATCGCTGCCACCTAGCTACAAAGGCTTTGTGTTGAATTATAACATGCAAGGGATGAATTAATCAGTCACCGAGTTGTTTGCGATGCGGAAAGTCGCTGAGACAGAAATTCATAAGGAGCCTCAAGTGTTGATGGTCAATAAAACCACTAGTTTCAAGAAAAATGGCAAGGGCAAGAAGGGTAACTCCAAGAAGAGTGGCAAAGCAGTTTCCCCTCCTATAAAGAAACCCAGGGCTCGACCCAAGCCACAAACTGAGTGCTTTCATTGCAAGGGGACTGGTCGCTGGAAGCGGAGCTGCCCCAAGTATCTAGCCGACAAGAAGGCGGACAACACCAAACAAGGTATATATGATATACATGTTATTGATGTGTACCTCACTAACTCTCATTGTAGTGCATGGGTATTTGCTACCAGATCGGTTGCTCAGATTTGCAACTCAAAGCAGGAACTACAAAATAGACGGAGGTTGGCGAAGGTCAAAGTGACGATGCACGTGGGAAATGGGTCCAAGGTTGATGTGATCGCCGTCGGCACGCTCTCACTTCAATTACCAACGAGATTAGTGATGAACCTGAATAACTATTGTTTAGTGCATGCGTTGAGCATGAACATTATATTTGGATATTGTTTATTGCGAGACGGTTACTCATTTAAATCAGAGAATAATGGTTGTTCAATTTATATGAGTAATATCTTTTATGGTCATTTACCCAATATGAGGGGTTTATTCTTATTGAATCTCGATAGTGATAGCACACATGTTCATAACATTGATGCCAAAAGATATAAAGTTAATAATGATAGTATCACTTTCTTGTGGCACTGCCGCTTAGGTCATATTGATGTAAAACGCAAGAAGAAGCTCCATGTTGATGGACTTTTGGAGTCACTTGATTTTGAATCACTTGACACATGTGGACCATGCCTCATGGGGCAAGATGACTAAGACCCCATTTTTCGGTATAAGGGAGCGGGCAAGTGACTTGTTGGAAATCATACATATTGATGTGTGCGGTCCGATGATCATTGAGGCGCGCGGTGGATATCGTTATTTTCTCACCTTCACTAATGACTTAAGTAGATATGGGTATATTTACTTAATGAAACACAAGTGTGAAATGTTTGAAAAGTTCAAGCAATTTTAGAGTGAAGTTGAGAATCATTGTAACAAGAAAATTAAATACCTATGATCTGATCGAGGAGGAGAATATGTGAGTTATGACTTTGGCATTCACTTAAGCCAATGTGGAATTGTTTCACAGTTGACACCGCCTGGAACACCATAGTGTAATGGTGTGTCCGAACGTCATAATCATACTTTATTAGATATGGTGCGTTCTATGATGTCTCTTGCCGATTTGTCGTTATTATTTTGGGGTTATGCATTAGAGATACCTGCATTCACTTTAAATAGGGCACCATCAAAATCCATTGAGACGACACCATATGAACTGTGGTTTGGCAAGAAACCAAAGTTGTCATTTCTTAAAGTTCGGGGATGTGATGCTTATGTCATAAAGCTTCAGCCAAAAAAGCTGGAACCCAAAGCGGAGAAATGTGTCTTCATAGGATACCCAAAAGAGACAATTGGATGCACCTTCTATCTCAGATCTGAAGGCAGAGTGTTTGCCGCTAAGAATGGAACATTTCTTGAGAAAGAGTTTCTCTCGAAAGAATTGAGTGGGAGGAAGATAGAACTTGATGAGGTTATCGAACGTTTACTTCAATCGGAGAGTAGCGTAGCGCAGAAAGAAGTTTCTGTGGAGCCTACATCAATTGATGAGGAAGTTGACGATGATGATCATGGAGCTTTGGACCAAGTTATTGTTGAACCTCGTAGGTTGACAAGGGCACGCACTGCTCCTTAGTGGTACAGTAACCCTGTCTTAACAGTCATGTTGTTGGACAACAATGAACCTACGAGCTATGGAGAAGAGATGGTGGGCCCAGATTCCAGCAAATGGTTAGAGGCCATGAAATTCGAGATAGGGTCCATGTATGAAAACAAAGTATGGACTTTGGAAGTATTACCTTAAGGGCGAAAGGCCATTCAGAATAAATGGATCTTTAAGAAGGATCAGGATGCCGACGGTAATATCACTGTCTATAAAGCTTGACTTGTGGCAAAGGGTTTTCCACAAGTTCAAGGAGTTGACTATGATGAGACTTCCTCAACCGTAGTGATGCTTAAGTCCGTCAGAATCATGTTAGCAATAGCTGCATTTTTCGATTATGAAATTTGGCAGATGGATGTCAAAACAATGTTCCTTAACGGTTTCCTTAAGGAAGAGTTGTATATGATGCAACCGGAATGTTTTGTCGATCCAGAGAATGCTGACAAAGTATGCAAACTCCAGTGATCCATTTATGGACTGGTGCAAGCATCTCGGAGTTGGAATCAGCGCTTTGATGAGGTGATCAAGGCGTTTGGGTTTATACAAATTTATGAAGAAGCTTGTATTTACAAGAAAGAGAGTGGGAGCTCTGTACCGTTTCTAATATTATATGTGGATGACATATTGCTGATTGGAAACAATATAGAATTTTTGGGAAGCATAAAAGAATATTTGATAAGAGTTTTTCAATGAAGGACCTAGGAGAAGCTGCTTTCATATTAGGCATCAAGATCTATAGAGATAGATCGAGACGCTTAATAGGACTTTCACAGAGTACATACCTTGACAAAGTTTTAAAGAAGTTCAAAATGGATCAGTCCAAGAAAGGGTTCTTAGCTGTATTGCAAGGTGTGAAGTTGAGTAAGACTCAATGCCCAATGATTGCATAAGATAGAGAAAATATGAGTGTCGTCCCCTATGCTTCAGCCATAGGCTCTATCATGTATGCAATGTTGTGCACAAGACCTAATGTCAGCCTTGCCATAAGTATGGCGAGAAGGTTTCAAAGTGATCCAGGAATGGAACACTCGACAACACTCAAGAATATTCTAAAGTACCTGAAAAGGACTAAAGAAATGTTTCTCGTGTAAGGAGGTTATCAAGAGCTCGTCGTGAAGGGTTACGTCGATGCAAGCTTTGACACTGATCTAGATGACTCTAAGTCTCAAACCGGATACTTATTTATTCTCAATGGGGGAGTGATAAGCTGGTGCAGTTCCAAGCAAACTGTGGTAGTTGATTCTACATGCGAAGCGGAGTACATAGGTGCCTCGGGGATAGCTAAAGAAGGCATCAAGATGAAGGAGTTCATGACAGACCTTGGAGTTGTGTCCAGTGCACTGAATCCAATGACTCTGTTCTATGACAACATCGGTGCCATTGCTCTAGCCAAGGAACCAAGGTTTCACAAGAGGACCAGACACATAAAGCGTCGCTTCAATTCCATCCGCGATTACATCAAGGAGGATGTGACAGCCCGATGCCGACGTTCCACAAGATTCCCCTTTTCTTTCCGTTTCGTCGTGTGGTTATTTTTATTTGTCGCATCATCATCGCATCATGCGCATCATCAGCATTGCGTCGGCATCCCATTGCCGCCAGTTTTCAAACTTTCATCCGTTGTTAGTTGCCGGTTCTCATCGTTGTCCGTTCTCAGCCCGACCGCACACACACGCGCCCGCAGCATCGTCAAAACCTGTTTTAAAAGTGTGTGTAAAATATTATCTGATTGAGTTGAAACTTGGCGTGCGATCTCAGTTAGTTGTAGCCAGGCCGCCTGTCAAGTTTCGTCGCAATCGGAGTTCGTCTGGTACCCGAACGGTCGATCGAGCGGCACCGTAGTCGGTCTATCGTCGGACGTCTTTCGGTATTTTAAATTCGCGTTGCCGGGTCGCCCGTTTTCCCTCTCGTCTCCGGTTAACTACTCAACACGGCCACTTAACCGTTCCCGCGTTTGGAATTATTCGAATCCGACCGCGTGATTGGATCCGGAACGGAATTTCGCTAAACCTAGCCCCCCATTTGTCTATAAATAGACCTCGTGTGCATTTTTAGACAGCCACCCTAATTCCCCTCGAGATCCGCGCCCACCTACCCCTAACCCACTCTCTCTCTCCTCCCTCCCACCTCTGCGCAGCCGCCGGCCCGCCCAGCCCGCGCGAGGCCCTCCGGGCCCATCCGGTCACCGCCGCCCGCAGCGCTCCACCGCGCCCGTGCCCGAGGGCAGCAGCCGAGCCGCTGAGCCTCGCTGCTCCTGCTCGCAACATCCCGAGCCTCCTCGCCGCCTGGGCTCGCCTTTCCGCCGCCAGCAGCTCGCCGGAGCCCCGCGCCGTCCCCTGTCAGGGCCGTCTGCCGGAGTCCCTGCTCCCGTCGAGCCCCGTCGCTCCTGCCCGAAGTTCCCCTCGCCGCACCGCCGTGGAACCTCGCCGGGCCGAGCTGTCGCCCAGCTCGCAGCTCGCCTCGATGCCAGGATCCGGTCGCCCTGGCTAGATCCGGTGGATCTCGAGCGCCGGCCCACCGCGATCCCCACCGTTCCCGAAGCCAACTTCACCGCCGCCGCCTCTGTCTCCCGCTCGGGAGGAGCCCGACGGGAGCTGCGTGCTTCCTCGCCCCCGTGGGTTGGCCGACCAGGCCGAGGCCCAGATCCCATCGCCCCCAAGCCGGCCCAAGCCGCCAGCGGACTGCCTCCTCTCTTGGGCCAGGCCCGACGAGGTGAGCACCCCCCGGCCTCTAAATTGCACCTCAGGCACATTATTTTATCTTGCGCCCCCAGTTCGGCCCGTTAGTTATTTAGGAATTTTTCGGAATTAATTAAATTCCAGAAAAAATAGACGATATTAATATGCCCATAACTTTTTAACTGTAAGTCGGATCACGATGAATTAGATATGGTTTTGTGTAGATTTTCACGTAGAATACGATTTTACAGCTTGCATATTTGTTTGACGTAGTTTGACGTGCCAAATGCCTAGTTTTACGTGTTGTCCCAATAGGATCCTTCCCGTATTTATTTTCTCATGCGTGTCCGGATTGCTCGAATGTCGTAGATAAAATTTTCATGTTTTAGGAACCCCTTTTCCATGTATTTCAGAGTGGTCGTTGGTATTTTTGCATGTAGGGTTGAGCCACTAGTTTATTTTTCGCGTTTAGGACATTATCTTGCATTTACGTACGGCGATATTATTGTTGTGCAACCCCACATGTTTTATATGTTTTCGGGGTAGAAAAATCCATAGGATTTATCTGTGCAATTAGTTTTAGCTTTTG
This sequence comes from Hordeum vulgare subsp. vulgare, assembly GCF_904849725.1. Taxonomy (NCBI): domain Eukaryota; kingdom Viridiplantae; phylum Streptophyta; class Magnoliopsida; order Poales; family Poaceae; genus Hordeum; species Hordeum vulgare. Next base: position 312,113,539 of record NC_058520.1, read on the forward strand.
AGCAAGTTAGTTCGCATGATATTTTGCCATGTTGCCCTCTTGTCTATTTCATAGGATTTATTCCGTGCGTGCTATGATGGAGTTGTCAACTAGAGAGTTGCTCTTGGATGTTTAGTCTAGCCCCTGGTAATTTTGGTTGCAATAGAAGTCCATGTTTAGGTGTGGTTTGGTTGTTCTTTACTCGTTAGGAAATATTGTTGTTTTAGAGATGCTAAAATATTTCTAAGTCTGAATCTGTTATATTTTGTTGCTGTCTTTGCATGAGTTTATCTTGTGATCTGTAGCTCTTTTGAGGTTGGTGCAATGGAGTTAGTTGTAGACTTTGGGATTGTCTAGCATGTTGTGCATTTTCATACCATTTGGAGTCTTGTAGCTTATGGTTTTGCTGCTATCAATATGCCTTCAGATCGAAAACTGCAGTTTCATAAACTGTTATTTTCACTAAGTCTGAAACTATGTGTGAGAAGCCATTTTGTGACTTCTTTTCCTTGTGATCCATGCTTCCATGCTAGTTGTTGTTAGTTGTATGTTGTAGTGCTTCTTTCCCTCTATTGTCTCATGTATTGGTTGAGTATATTGGAGTTGAGTAGCTCATAGTTGTGGGGTGTAGAAAATGCTATGTGGCTGATTTTGGCAGATTGTAGTGATTTCTTGTTTTGCTCGTAGTTGTTGATCCTTTGCTCCGTTTTGATCGCGCCCTATATGAAAATTGCTTAGAATCTCGTGTAGTTTCATTTTTTCTTGCTGGTTGTGTGTTTTGAAGTGCTCGTGACCGTCATTACACACATTTTGCATTCATGCCATCATATCTTGCGGTGCTTGTATCTTTTGAACCGTAGCTCCATTGGAGATGTTCTCTATGTGTAAATTGCCTGTAACGATGCGTAGAATCACATGAACCTATTTGTTTTGCTTTTTAACAGCCAATTAAATGTGCTAGTTCAGATCTGGACAGAATTGTAAATTAACATGTGAGATCGTTTCGGAGGTGCTATAAGTCATTTCCGACCTCATTTAAAATGCCTAGATAGGTAGTTCAATTAGGCTTCACCTCTTGCCATGTTTAACCACATTTAATATTGCCGTGTAACTAATCGGGATAGAACTAAATAACTCGCATGTGGAGTTTCGTCAATATGCAACTCGTTGCATATTGAACTTCACTTAATGTGTAGTATTTGGTTGTTGTGAGTTGACATGTCGTGACTTGCATGTATTCACCTGTTCATGCATCATATGTGTAGTGCATCATGTGGTGAATACCGTGTTTTGATTTGTGTTTCCGGTTTGCTTCGTCTCGATAGAGTTCCGCAAGCGTGTTGGATTGTGAGGACCCGTTCGACTACATCGGTTCGTCTGCTTTACGAAGTCGTTCTTCTTCCAAGCGGGACCTCAGGCAAGATGACCATTTCCCCAGATACCCCTACTATCATTTCCATGCTAGTATTACCGTTTCTATCGATTATGTCTCGTTGCCTACCACATGTTAAATATCAGCCTCTCAACATTGCCATGAAAACCTTCAACCTATTCACAACCTAGCAAACCACTGATTGGCTATGTTACCGCTTGCTTTACCATGTGTAGCGTTGCTAGTTGCAGGTGCAGTTGCTTCCATGTGATTACATGGGTTCCTTGTTATATCACCCTATTAAATGCTATTTAATTTAATGCACCTATATACTTGGTAAAAGGTGGAAGGCTCGGCCTTTCTAGCCTGGTGTTTTGTTCCACCTTTGCCCCCTTAGTTTTGGCTACCGGTGTTATGTTCCATATTTGAGCGCTCCTAACACGATCGGGGTTGTTATGGGGACCCCCTTGATAATTTGTTTTAGATTAAAGCTGGTCTCGCAAGTCCCAACATTGATACTACATTTGCCCAACATAATAATTTTGTTAATACTGAAAGCATAGGGCGTCATGAACCCGAGGAGTAATTTCACATAATACAGGGAGGGCCAGTGTTGATGGTGTTGGTCCAAAACAGAGCACTGTGCGGGGCCTACCCAGGGCAACTTGGGTGATTTCTATCAGGCCACCGTACGCGTAGCTTATCTGTCGTGTACTCAGAACGAGATACGCGGCTCCTATCGGGATTGTCAACACTCGACCGGCCTTGCTAGATTAGTTTTACCTTTGATGAGATATCTTGTGCATCGGGATTCCGATGATGCTTTGGGTAATCTCAGAGTTGAGGTTTTCCACTAAGGAGTCCAACAAGATCGCGAGTTTTGTGATCGAGGATTTCTATGCGGCTTGTGGTAATTTGTGATGGATTAGTTGGAGCACCCCTGCAGGGTTAAATCTTTCGAAAAGCCGTGCCCCCGGTTATGAGGCAACGTGGAAACTTTGTTTAACACTGGTTCTAGATAACTTGAAGTTAACTTAATTAAAATATGCCAACTGAGTGCGTAACCGTGACTGTCTCTTTCATGAGTTCCTTCTCCGATCGAGGACACGGTGGGATAATGTCTGGCGTAGGTAGGTGTTCAGGATCATTCATTTGATCATCAGTAGTCACATCCGCTATGCATAGATCTTCCCCCTCTTATTTCTTGTACTCGTAAGTTTAGCCACCAAATATATGCTTAGCCGCTGTTGCAACCTCACCACTTAACCATGCATCACCCATTGAGCTTTGCTAGTCTTGATACCTTTGGAAATGAGATTGCTGAGTCCCCCATGGCTCACAGATTACTACATCACCAGTTGCAGGTACACGTAAACGGTACTTGACGCGAGCGCGTTGATTGTTCATTTAGAGTTGCTTCTTCTTCTTCATCATCATCGTCGATTTAGGATGGGTTCCAGGCCGATAGCCTGGGATAGCAAGGATGGACGTCGGTCTTCTTTTCTCGTTTGTTTTCGTCCGTAGTCGGACCTTGCTCTTATTCATGATGATTATGTATTGAACTGATGTGACTCTGATGTAGCATGTGGCGAGTGTAAGCCAATTCTATATATCTCTTCTTTTCAGTACATGTACTTGTAACGATATCCATTCTTGCGAAATGACAAGATGCGCTTCTATTCCTGACGAGGCCCTCGTGCCAAATTGAGGATAGGATCGCATCTTGGGCGTGACAGAGGAGGACACAAGTATTTCCAAAGTGCACACATATCTGAATGTTCTAGACACATTGACTAAGCCTCTTGAGCGAAACATGATCAACATCGGAACTCTATGGGTGTTAGATTCATTACAATGTAAATCACATAGTGATGTGAGCTAGATTATTGACTCTGGTGCAAGTGGGAAACTGTTGGAAATATGCCCTAGAGGCAATAATAAAATGGTTATTATTATATTTCCTTGTTCATGATAATCGTTTATTATCCATGATTGGAAACTCAAATACATGTGTGGATACATAGACAAAATAATGTCCCTAGTGAGCCTCTAAAGGACTAGCTCATTGATCAAAGATGGTCAAGGTTTCCTGGTATAGACATGAGTTTTCATTTGATAACGGGATCACATCATTAGGAGAATGATGTGATGGACAAGACCCAAACTATGAACGTAGCATACGATCGTGTCAGTTTATTGCCATTGTTTTCTGCATCTCAAGTATATATTCCTCTAACCATGAGATCATGCAACTCACTCACACCGAAGGAATACCTTGTGTGTATCAAACGTCGCAACGTAACTAGGTGACTATAAAGGTGCTCTACAGGTATCTTCGAGGGTGTCTCTTGGGTTGGCATGGATCAAGACTAGGATTTGTCAATCTGTGTGACGAAGAGGTATCTGAGAACCCACTCGGTAATACAACGTCATAGCAAGCTTGTAAGCAATGTGACTAAAGATTTAGCCACGAGATCTTGTATTACGGAATGAGTAAAGACACTTGCCGGTAACGAGATTGAACTAGGTATGCAGATACCAACGATCGAATCTAGGGCAAGTAACATACCGATGGGCAAAGGAAACATCATACGACATTAACTAAATCCTTGAAATAGAGGTTCAACCGATAAAGATCTTTGTAGAATATGTAGGAACCAATATGGGCATCCAGGTGTGATATCCCGAGACCGACGCCCCAGAAGATTCCCCTTTTATTCCGTTGCCACCATGTTATTATTATTTTTTTGTGTTCATCATCACATCGTTTGCATCATCCGCATTGCATCGGCATCCCGTTGCCGCCAGTTTTTAAAATTGCATCTGTTATTAGTTGCCAGTTCTTGATACGTCCATTTTGCATCATGCTTTCATGTTGATATTTATTGCTTTATGGGCTGTTATATTACTTTGTGGTACCATATTTATGCCTTTTCTCTCTTATTTTGCAAGGTTTATTTGAAGAGGGAGTATTCAAGCAGCTCGAATTCTGGACTGGAAAAGGAGCAAATCTTAGTCCAATATTCTGCACATCTCCAAATGCCTTGAAAAGTTACGTGGATTTTTTTGGGATTATATAAAAAAATACTGGGCGAAAGAAGTACCGGAGGGGGCTGCCAGGGCGCCACAAGCCCTGCCACCGCCACCCCCTGGTGGCGGAGTGGGGGCTTGTGGGCTCCCTAACGGCCCACTAGCTCCCCCCTTTTGCTATATGAAGGGTTTCGTTCCAAAAAAAAATCATGCGGGAGCTTTTTCGTGGTTTCGCCGCCGCCACGAGGCGGAACTTGAGCAGATCCAATCTAGAGCTCCGGCAAGACGATCCTGCCGGGGAAACTTCCCTCCCGGAGGGGGAAATCGTCGCCATCGTCATCACCAACACTCCTCTCATCAGAGGGGAGGCATCTTCATCAACATCTTCATCAGCACCATCTCCTCTCCAATCCCTAGTTCATCTCTTCTAACCAATCTCCGTCTCACGACTCCGATTGGTACTTGTAAGGTTACTAGTAGTGTTGATTACTCTTTGTAGTTGATGCTAATTGGATTACTTGGTGGAAGAGTTTATGTTCAGATCCTTGATCATTACACCTCTGATCATGATTATGATTATGTTTTGTGAGTAGTTACTTTTGTTCCTGAGGACATGGGATAAGTCATGTTAATAATAGTCATGTGAATTTGATATTCGTTCGGTATTTTGATATGTTGTATGTTGTCTTTTCCTCTAGTTGTGTTATGTGAACTTCGACTACATAACACTTCACCATACTTGGGCCTAGAGGAAGGCATTGGGGAGTAGTAAGTAGATGATGGGTTGCTGGAGTGACAGAAGCTTAAACCCCAGTCTATGCGTTGCTTCGTAAGGGGCTCATTTGGATTCACTAGTTTAATGCTATGGTCAGACGTTGTCTTAATTCTTCTTTTGTAGTTGCGGATGCTTGCGAGAGAGGTTAATCATAAGTGGGATACTTGCCCAAGTAAGAGCAGTACCCAAGCCCCGGTCCACCCACATATCAAACTATCAAAGTAACGAACGCGGATCATATGAACATGATGAAACTAGCATGACAGAAATTCCCGTGTGTCCTCGGGAGCGTTTTTCCTCCTATAAGGCTTTGTTCAGGCTTGTCCCTTGCTACAAAAGGGATTGGGCCACTTGCTGCACCGCTGCTACTACTTGTTACTTGTTACTTTTTGCTTGCTATGTTTCACCTGGCTACACCATCACTTGTTACCGCTACTTTTAGTGCTTGCAGTTATTCCCTTGCTGAAATCCGTTTATCAGAGCCTTCTGCTCCTCGTTGGGTTCGACACTCTTACTTATCGAAAGGACTATGATTGATCCCCTATACTTGTGGGTCATCAAGACTCTTTTCTGGCGCCGTTGCCGGGGAGTGAAGCGCCTTTGGTAAGTGGAAATTGGTAAGGAAAAAAAATTATACTGTGCTGAAATTTATTGTCACTTGTCACTATGGAAACTGTTCCTTTGAGGAGTTTGTTCGGTGTATCTTCACCACGAACGGAAGCACGAGGAGTTGTTCCTCAACCTGAGGTACCTACTGAAAATATCTTTTATGAAATTCCTTCGGGTATGCTTGAGAAACTGCGGGCTAATCCTTTTACAGGAGATGGATCTTCACATCCAGACTTGCATCTGATCTATGTAGATGAAGTTTGTGGTTTATTTAAGCTTGCAGGTTTGCCCGAGGATGAGGTAAATAAGAAAGTCTTTCCTTTATCTTTGAAGGATAAGGCATTGACATGGTATAGGCTATGTGATGACACTGGATCATGGGGCTACAATCGGTTGAAATTGGAATTTCATCAAAAGTTCTATCCTATGCATTTAGTACATCGTGATCGGAACTTTATTTATAACTTTTGGCCTCGTGACAGGGAAAGCATAGCTCAAGCTTGGGGGAGGCTTAAATCAGTGCTATATTCATGCCCCAATCATGAGCTCTCGAGAGAAATTATCACTCAAAACTTTTATGCTCGGCTTTCTCATGAAGATCGTACCATGCTTGACACTTCTTGTACCGGTTCTTTTATGAAGAAGGATATTGATCACAAGTGGAATTTATTGGAAAGAATCAAACGCGACTCTAAAGATTGGGAGCTGGAGGAAGGTAAGGAGTCAGGTATGAATTTCCAATTTGATTGCGTTAAATCTTTTGTTGAGACAAACACTTTTAGAGATTTTAGCGCTAAGTATGGACTTAACTCTGAGATAGTAGGTTCTCTATGTGAATCTTTTGATGCTCATGTTGATCTTCCCAAAGAGAAGTGGTTTAAATATCATCCTCCTGTAGAAAGCAACATAGCCAAAACCAATCTAGTTGAGGAGAAAGTCATTGCTTTTAGTGATCATGTTGTTCCTTGTGCTTACACTGAGAAACCACCATACCTTGCTAGGATAAAGGATTATTCTAAAGCTCCAACTGTGATACGTAGGGGTTACATTAGACCACTTGCACCCCGTGAGGAGATTAGAGTTGAACCTAGTGTTGTTGTTATCAAAGATCTCTTAGCCGAAGACATAGACGGGCATGTTATTAAATTCTGTGAGGACTCCGCTAGAATTGCTAAACCTCACGCGAAAGACAATCACGGACCTGTAGTTGGCCTGCCCGTTGTTTCTGTCAAAATAGGAGATCACTGTTACCATGGTTTATGTGATATGGGAGCTAGTGTTAGTGCAATACCCCGTTCTCTATATGATGAAATCAAAGATGAGATTACACCTGCTGAGTTAGAACCCATTGATGTAACTATTACGCTAGCTAATAGAGACACTATCTACCCTCTGGGAATTGTGAGAGACGTAGAAGTCCTGTGTGGTAAGACGAAGTATCCTACTGATTTCCTCGTCCTTGGTACTGCACAAGATAGCTTTTGTCCCATCATATTCGGTAGACCCTTTCTCAACACTGTCAATGCTCACATTGATTGCATTAAGCAGACCGTCACTGTTAGTTTCGAGGGTGTGTCTCATGAATTTAACTTCTCCAAGTTTGGAAGACAACCCCATGAAAGAGAGTCGTCTGGTAGGGATGAAATCATTGCTCTTGCCTCTATTGTCGTACCTCCTACGGATCCTTTAGAGCAATATCTGCTTGAGCATGAAAATGATATGCATATGGAGGAGAGAGATGAGATGGATAAAATTGTCTTAGAACAATATCCTATTCTCAAGAATAATCTTCCTGTTGAACTGCTTGGGGATCCTCCCCCACCAAAGGGTGATCCTGTGTTCGAGCTTAAACAGTTGCCTGATACTCTTAAGTATGCCTATCTTGATGAGAAGGAGATATATCCTGTCATTATTAGTGCTCTCCTCTCAGAGCAAGAAGAGAAGAAGTTACTAAGAACTCTAAGGAAGCATTGTGCTGCTATTGGATATACTCTTGTTGATCTTAAGGGTATTAGTCCTACTCTATGTCAGCACAAGATTAAAACTGATCCTGACTTCAAACCAGTTGCTGATCATCAAAAGGAGATTAAATCCTAAGATGAAAGAGGTCGTTAGAAAAGAAATATTAAAGCTTCTGGAAGCAGGAATCATTTATCCTGTTGCTCATAGTGATTGGGTAAGTCCAGTACATTATGTACCTAAGAAGGGAGGTATCACCGTCGTTCCTAATGATAAGGATGAACTAATCCCACAAAGGATTATTACTGGCTATAGGATGGTGATAGACTTCCGAAAACTGAACAAGGCAACCAATAAAGATCATTATCCTTTGTCGTTTATCGACCAAATGCTAGAAAGTCTATCAAAACACACACACTTCTACTTTCTAGAAGGTTATTCAGGTTTCTCGCAAATACATGTTGCACAATCTGATCAAGAGAAAACCACTTTCACCTGCCCCTTCGGTACCTTTGCCTATAGACGTATGCCTTTTGGCTTATGCAATGCACCTGCCACCTTTCAAAGATGTATGATGGCTATATTCTCTGACTTTTGTGAAAAGATTGTCGAGGTTTTCATGGATGACTTCTCCGTTTACGGGTATTCCTTTGATGGTTGCCTCAGCAACCTTGATCGAGTCTTACGGAGATGCGAAGATACCAACCTCGTCTTGAATTGGGAGAAGTGTCGCTTTATGGTTAATGAAGGTATCGTCTTAGGACACAAAATTTCTGAAAGAGGCATTGAAGTTGATAAGGCTAAGGTTGATGCAATTGAGAAAATTCCTTGCCCCATAGATATCAGAGGTATACGAAGTTTCCTAGGTCATGCTGGTTTCTATAGAAGGTTCATTAAAGACTTCTCTAAGATTTCTGGGCCTCTTACCAACCTCTTGCAGAAGGATGTTCCTTTTTTATGAGGATTGTGAGGAAGCCTTCGAAATACTTAAGAAGGCTTTGATAACCGCACCTATTGTTCAACCACCTGACTGGAACTTGCCCTTTGAAATCATGTGTGACGCTAGTGATTATGCTATTGGTGCTGTTCTAGGACAAAGAGTTGATAAGAAGTTGAATGTTATTCACTACGCTAGTAAAACTCTAGACAGTGCCCAAAGAAACTATGCCACTACGGAAAAGGAGTTTTTAGCAGTCATGTTTGCATGTGAAAAGTTCAGATCTTATATAGTTGACTCCAAAGTCACTATTCACTCTGATCATGTTGCTATTAAGTACCTCATGGAGAAGAAGGATGCTAAGCCTAGGCTGATCAGATGGGTTCTCCTGCTACAGGAATTTGATTTGCATGTTGTTGACCGAAAGGGTGCTGATAACCCTGTAGCAGATAACTTGTCTAGGCTAGAGAATATCCTTGATGACCCACGACCTATTGACGACAGCTTTCCTGATGAGCAACTAAATGTCATCCGCACTTCACATAGTGCACCGTGGTATGCTGATTATGCAAACTATATCGTAGCCAAATACATTCCACCCAGTTTCACCTATTAGCAAAAGAAGAAATTCTTCTTTGATTTGAGACACTACTTTTGGGATGATCCTCACCTTTATAAGGAAGGAGTAGATGGTGTTATTAGACGTTGTGTGCCTGAACATGAACAGGGACAGATCCTGCAGAAGTGTCATTCCGAAGCCTATGGAGGACACCACGCTGGAGATAGAACTGCCCATAAGGTACTGCAATCAGGTTTCTATTGGCCCACTCTCTTCAAGGATGCCCATAAGTTTGCCTTGTCTTGTGACGAATGCCAAAGAATAGGGAACATCAGTAAGCGTCACGAAATGCCTATGAACTATTCACTTGTCATTGAACCATTTGATGTCTGGGGCTTTGATTATATGGGACCCTTCCCGAGTTCCAATGGGTACACTCACATCTTAGTTGGTGTGGATTACGTCACTAAGTGGGTAGAAGCTATCCCCACTAAAAATGTTGATCACCACACTTCTATTAAGATGCTTAAAGAAGTCATATTCCCAAGATTTGGAGTCCCTAGATATCTGATGACTGATGGCGGTTCACACTTCATTTATGGTGTTTTCCGCAAGATGCTCGCTAAGTATGATGTCAACCATAGAGTTGCATCTCCTTATCATCCTCAGTCTAGTTGTCAAGTGGAGTTGAGTAAAAGGGAGATCAAGTTGATCCTACAAAAGACCGTCAATAGATCTCGAAAGAATTGGTCTAGCTAACTTGAGATGCACTATGGGCTTATAGGACTGCTTATAAGAATCCCATGGGCATGTCACCGTATAAATGGTTTACGGTAAGGCCTGTAATTTACCTCTTGAGATGGAACACAAAGCTTATTGGGCAATCAAAGAGCTCAACTTCGATTTCAAACTTGTCGGTGAGAAGCGGTTGTTTGATATCAGCTCGTTAGATGAATGGAGAGCCCAGGCGTATGAGAATGCCAAGTTGTTCAATGAAAAGGTTAAGAGATGGCATGACAAACGAATACAGAAATGAGAGTTCAATGTAGGTGATTATGTCTTGCTCTACAATTCTCGTTTGAGATTCTTTGCAGGCAAGCTTCTCTCTAAATGGGAAGGTCCCTATGTTATCGGGGAAGTATATCGTTCCGGTGCCATCAAAATCAATAACACGAAAGGAAATTTTCCTAGAGTGGTAAATGGGCAAAGAATCAAGCATTACATCTCTGGTACTCCCATAAATGTTGAGACCAATATCATCAATGTCATAACTCCAGAGGAGTACATAAGGGATGTTTATCAGCCTGTTTCAAACCCTGAAAACGAAGAGGTATCTGTTTCGGTAAGAAATTGGACTCCGATGCTTTTCCAATAGGAAATTTCCTCCGTTTTGGAATTTTTCGAAAATTAGAAAAATAAAAAGCAGTCCGGATAGCGCACGAGGCGGCTACAAGCTTGGACACCGCCCCCTACCCCCCTGGTGGCGGGGGGAGAGCTTGTGGGCACCTCGTGTGCCTCCTGGACTCCGTTTTCTTGTGGAGCACTCCTTCTGGTCCAGAAAAAAGTCAATATATATTCGCCCGAAGGTTTTGATCTCCGTGCCGCGCGGTTTTCCTCTGTTTTCATTTCGAGCCTATTTCTGTGACAGATCTAGATCATCATGACTTCCCCAAACGCTCCTAAGGACAAGATCTTCGAGAAGGTCATCAATCCCTACCTCACGGGAGTGCTGAGACACCCTCAATCTATCAAGATGAGCAAGGGGATGTTGCGCATCCGTGATGTTCAGGGGCCTAAGAAGACCGGAAGCATGGAGACAAGGCTCGAGGCAATGGAGCAACAAGTCTTCAAGTGCCAAGGGATGGTGGAGCGTGGACTCAACGCCAACCACATGATGATCACGGAATTCACTAGCAATCACAAGATGGATGCCATTGACATTGGGAAACAGCTCTCCAGGCTCTATGTCAGGGTTGATCAACTTCAGGGCCAGATCTATGACCTGCAAAACCAAAACTGTGAGTATGAGTACATATTTAAATCAATAAGGTTGGCTGCAGATTTGAGGATTCCGGCTACTCGTTCATCCTGCCATGATGGAGCACCTATGCCTTGGAAGACGGAGGATCAGACTACTCCAACAACCCCACCACCATCACCGCCAAAGGAAGACAACTAAGCATTGGTATGGGCAATCCCCTTGGCTTCTGCCAAGCTTGGGGGAGTTCCCCTGGTATCGTATCACCTTTATATCTTTTGCTTTTACCTTTGTTTTAGTTCTTTCCTTTTCAGTTTTTATTTCTTCTCTTAGAGGAATAAGTCTTTAGTGTTTAGTTTGAGTCTTTTGCTTTTGTCTCTCCCCCGATGTATTCGAGCTTACGAGCTATATAATAAAGAGTATCTTAGTCAAGGGCTTTGCTTTGTGCCATGATCAAAAGTATGAAAAGAATGATAGCATGAAAGATCATGACACGATCTTATGGAAAGTGACAGCTTCACATATGACACGTATGATGATTGAAACTTGTTGAGAACAAATCAACATAGACCTCAGTCATTGTTGCAATTAATAAGAAGTAATAAGGAAAGAGAGGTTCACATATAAGTATATCATCTTAGACACTTTTTACAATTGTGAGCACTCACCAAACTATTACATGCTTAGGAGTAGATGTTGGACAAGGAAGACAACATAATGAATTGTGTTTGCTTGGTTCCAAACAATGTTATATGATTAGAGATCCCTTAGCATGTTACGATTGCTTCCACCTCATATTAGCCAAAACTCCCGCACCAAGTAGAGATACTACTTGTGCATCCATAAACCTTCAACCCAATTTTGCCATGAGAGTCCACCATACCTACCTATGGATTGAATAAGATCCTTCAAGTAAGTTGTCATCGGTGCAAGCAATAAAAATTGCTCTCTAATATTTATGATCTATTAGTGTGTGGAAAATAAGCTTTGTACGAACCTGTGATGAGGAAGACATAAAAGCGACAGACTGCATAATAAAGTTCTTTATCACAGGAGGCAATATAAAGTGACGTTCCTCTGCACTAAGAGGACACGCATTCAAACCTCAAAAGCGCATGACAACCTCTGCTTCCCTCTGCGAAGGGCCTATCTTGTACCTTTACTTTTTGCCCTTGTAAGAGTCATGGTGATCTTCACCAATTCCCTATTTTTCCTTTGTCTTGGCTACCGTCACATGCTTGGGAAAGATCTATATTCATATATCAACTTGGAGTTGAGTACTCATGCTTTATTATTGTTGACTTTACGCTTGCGGTAAATCATTGGGAGGCAAAACTATAAGCCCCTATTTTCCTCTGTGTCCAGCCGAAACTTTGACACTATGAGTACCACGTGAGTTGTAACAATTGTGGAAAACAAAAGAGATGATTGAGTATGTGGGTTTGCCTTATAAGCTCTTATTTGACTCTTTCTGATGTTGTGATAAATTGCAATTGCTTCAATGACTATGGACTATTGTTGGTTACTTCTCGGTAAGGTTTTTGCTTCATGCTTTGCTTTGTGAAGGAATTGTTACTTTCCCATAAAAATCTTTATGATGTATTGTTGTTCTATGTGTGATCATGATGCCCTCATGTTCGTATTATGATCTATCGACACCTTCGTCCCTAAACATGTGGACATGTTTATGGAACTTGGTTTTCGCTTAAGGACAAGCGAGGTCTAAGCTTGGGGGAGTTGATACCTCCATTTTGCATCATGCTTTCATGTTGATATTTATTGCTTTATGGGCTGTTATATTACTTTGTGGTACCATATTTATGCCTTTTCTCTCTTATTTTGCAAGGTTTATTTGAAGAGGGAGAATTCAGGCAGCTAGAATTCTGGACTAGAAAAGGAGCAAATCTTAGTCCACTATTTTGCACATCTCCAAATGCCTTGAAAAGTTACGTGAATTTTTTTGGGATTATATAAAAAATACTGGGCGAAAGAAGTACCGGAGGGGGGTAGCCAGGGCGCCACAAGCCCTGCCACCACCACCCCCTGGTGGCGGAGTGGGGGCTTGTGGGCTCCCTGACGGCACACTAGCTCCCCCCTATTGCTATATGAAGGGTTTCGTTCCAGAAAAAATCATGCGGGAGCTTTTTCGTGGTTTCGCCGCCGCCACGAGGCCGAACTTGAGCAGATCCAATCTAGAGCTCCGGCAGGATGATCCTGCCAGGGAAACTTCCCTCCCGGAGGGGGAAATCATCGCCATCGTCATCACCAACACTCCTCTCGTCGGAGGGGAGGCATCTTCATCAGCACCATCTCCTCTCCAATCCCTAGTTCATCTCTTCTAACCAATCTCCGTCTCACGACTCCGATTGGTACTTCTAAGGTTACTAGTAGTGTTGATTACTCTTTGTAGTTGATGCTAGTTGGATTACTTGGTGGAAGAGTTTATGTTCAGATCCTTGATGCTATTCATTACACCTCTGATCATGATTATGATTATGTTTTGTGAGTAGTTACTTTTGTTCCTGAGGACATGGGATAAGTCATGTTAATAATAGTCATGTGAATTTGATATTTGTTCGGTATTTTGATATGTTGTATGTTGTCTTTTCCTCTAGTGGTGTTATGTGAACGTCGACTACATAACACTTCACCATACTTGTGCCTAGAGGAAGGCATTGAGGAGTAGTAAGTAGATGATGGGTTGCTGGAGTGACAGAAGCTTAAACCCCAGTCTATGCGTTGCTTCGTAAGGGGCTGATTTGGATCCACTAGTTTAATGCTATGGTTAGACGTTGTCTTAATTCTTCTTTTGTAGTTGCGGATGCTTGCAAGAGAGGTTAATCACAAGTGGGATGCTTGTCCAAGTAAGGGCAGTACCCAAGCGCCGGTCCACCCACATATCAAACTATCAAAGGAACGAACGTGAATCATATGAACATGATGAAACTAGCATGACAGAAATTCCTGTGTGTCCTCGGGAGCGTTTTTCCTCCTATAAGGCTTTGTACAGGCTTGTCCCTTGCTACAAAAGGGATTGGGCCACTTGCTGCACCACTGCTACTACTTGTTACTTGTTACTTTTTGCTTGCTACGTTTCACCTTGCTACACCATCACTTGTTACTGCTACTTTCAGTGCTTGTAGTTATTCCCTTGCTGAAATCCGTTTATTAGAGCCTTCTGCTCCTCGTTGGGTTCGGCACTCTTATTTATCGAAAGGACTACAATTGATCCCCTATACTTGTGGGTCATCAGTTCTCTCTGTGTTCCTCGTTGATCGTGTTGAGCCCGACCACACTCGCACGCGCCCGCGGCATCGTCAAAACCTTGTTTTTAAAAGTATGTATGAAACTTTCTCGGATTGGGTTGAAACTTGACGTGCGGACTTATTTTATTGTAGGTAGGCTGCGTGCCTAATTTCGTCCCAATCGGAGTTGTTTGTTAACCGAATCGTCGAACCGATAGAGGCACTATAGCCGGTCCATTGTCGGACGTCTTGGTATTTTAAATTTTGTCGCTGGGTTGCCCGTTTTCCCTCTCATCCCCGTCTAGCCCCTCTGCACAGTGCGCAGACCTGCCCGTGGCCTAGTCTGGAAACTTTCCCCAGACCCAAACCGGGCGGTCGTGACCGTTGGATCCGGATAAACCCCATTTTACCCTAAACCGTCATCGGTTTGTCCATGGGACCTCCCTAACCTCTCGTTCTCGACCGTCCGATCTATAATTAGGGTCCTAATAGACCCTAGCCTAATCCCATAGCTATATATAGATCACCTAGCCCAAAATGAGACCAAACCCTATTTTGTAGGGATACTACCCTAGCCGCCGCCCACCGCCACCTGGTCTCTTCCTCCTTGGGATCTGCTCCCACACGAGCGCTGTCGTCACCTTTTTTTTGTGCTCAACCAACCCCGCTCCTCCACGAGCTAGCAGCAGCCGCGCCCGAGTGTCTCGTCCATGTATACCCATGGATCTTCCATGCGCTTGTGCCTCTTCCCCAACGCGATCGGGAGAGGAACTCCCGGTTTGAAGCTTTGCGCCCCTATGCCCTCCTCGCTGCACATAGGGAGAGTCGCTCCTGTGCGCGTCCAACCACAAGGAGGGGATCTCCTCCCACTGGCTCCCTCTGGTGCCCGCTCCTCCGGGCATCTCCAACATGCCCCGCCACTGTGTGGAGCTCCGGCCACCGCCGGCGACCTCCCGCAAATAGGATATCGTCGCCCCTCTCCCTCATGTAACTCGTCTTTTCTCTGATCTCTCTCTGTTTCTCTGAACAGGAGCACGTGAGCCCCATGTATGCCATGGCCTCACGGTCTGGCTCGCCGGCCCGGGACCCCACTGTTGCCGCCGAAATTGGCCGCCTAGCCATCTACGACCCATCCCAACCGCCTCCGCGCTCCATGGCCACCGGAGCGCCGCCCGTTGTCATGGCCGCCTCTGAATCGAGCCAGCCCCATGCTAGCCTCCGTCAGTGTTGTTGCCCTGTGTAAGGAAGTTACGTCCGATCTGAAACGTGCATGTTTATTTTAGTTCCATTCTCGCATGTTGAGGTTATTTCAAGTAGCTGATATGTTTTTACATGAATACCTTAGTAACCGAGGTGGCTAGCTCCACCCATTTCCATCAAGAGATCATGGGATCAAATCCCAGTGCTTGCTATTTTTCTTAGTTGTTATTCTCTATTTTAGACATCTTGTGTGCACACATTCATGTCTGCGCTGCGCCCAGATCCAGCAATAACACACATCTAGCGTAGTGGCTTGGCATTGAGCCATCCAACCAGCAGGTCCCTAGTTCGAATCTGAGCTGAGCCCCTAATATTTTGCCATGTTCTGTATATTTTTTTTTGCACACCACATTCCTGTCCACTTGGGCCTGATCTATCCCTGGGCCACTGCACTATGATCCTTGGGCCCATGCATGTTTTTTTGGCTGGGTAGATTTTGGGCATTTTTTCTAGCTCTTGCATATTTCAGAAAAGAGCATATTTTCAAACGCCCGTACATTCTATTCCACGCGTTGGATTCCGACAAGTTAGATATGTAACTTGGCTATAATTTCGCGTAGAATAATATTTTCCAACTTTCATGCATGATAAAAATATTTAAACATGATGTTTGCATCAGTTTGGGTGTCGACGCGTTAGGAACGGTTTAGGTCGTATTTAATTAACCGTAGCTCCATAGCAGATGAGACATATATGTAAATGGACTAGAACGACGAGTAGAATCATGTGAAACACTTTATTTTGCTGTTTAACAAACATAAAATGTGATTAGGACAGATCTGTACAGATTGCAAAATTAGCGCGTGGGGTCATTTCGGAGATGCTATAAGTTGTTTCCGGCCTCATTTAAAATGACTAGATAGGTAGATTAATTTGTGCTTCACCCCTTGCCATGTTAACAACATTTTAATATTGTCGTGTTCCTAAACTGGAGTGAACAAAACAATTAAATGTGGAGTTTCATCGGTATGCAACTCGTTGCATATCGAGCTTCATTTAATGCGTAGTGTTTGCGTGATGTGAATTGTCATGCCATGCCTTGCATATTTTAAACCGTTCATGCATCATATGTGTTGTGCATCATGTCGTCCATGTGTTGTGGTGAATACCGTGTGTTGATGCTTGTTTCTGGTTTGCTCTGTCTCGATAGAGTTCCGCAAGCGTATCGGAATGTGAGGACCCCTTCGACTATGTCGGTTCGTCTGCTTCTCGGAGTTGTTCTTCTTCCAAGCGGGATCTCAGGCAAGATGACCATTTCCCCAGATATCATTACTATCAATGTCATGCTAGTTGTATCGTTTCTATCGCTATGTCTCGCTGCCTACCACCTGTTAATTGTTAGCCTCTCAACATTGTCATGAACCCTTCAACCTGTTCACAACCTAGCAAACCACTGATTGGCTATGTTACTGCTTGCATAACCATTTGTTAGAGTTGCTAATTGCAGGTGCAGTTGCTCCCATGTGATTACATGGGTTCCTTGTTATATCACCATGTTAATGTTATATAATTTAATGCACCTATATACTTGGTAAAAGGTGGAAGGCTCGGCCTTGCTAGCCTGGTGTTTTGTTCCACCTTTGCCCCCTTAGTTTCGGCTACCGGTGTTTTGTTCCATAATTGAGCGCTCCTAACACGATCGGGGTTGTTATGGGGACCCCCTTGATAATTTGTTTTAGTGGTCTGGCAAGGCCCAACTTTGGTACTACATTTGCCTAATAACTAATGAACCGCATAGGGAGTAATTAACCCGAGGAAACTTAATCAACCCCCCGGGCCAGTGCTCCTCATGAGTGTTGGTCCACCCTAGAGCACTGTGCGGGGCCAACCCAGGGCAACTTGGGTGATTTCTATCACGCCACCATATGCGTCGCTTATCCATCGTGTCCTGAGAATGAGATACGCAGCTCCTATCGGGATTGTCGACACGTCGGGTGGCCTTGCTGGATTAGTTTTACCTTTGACGAAATATCTTGTGCATCGGGATTCCGGTGAGACTTTGGGTAATCTCAGAGTTGAGGTTTTCCACTAAGAAGTCCGACGAGATCGCGAGCTTCGTGATCGAGGATTTCTTTGCGGCTTGTGGTAATTTACGATGGACTAGTTGGAGCACCCCTGCAGGGTTAAATCTTTCGGAAAGCCATGCACGCGGTTATGTGGCAACGTGGAAACTTTGTTTAACATCCGGTTCTAGATAACTTGAAGTAAACTTAATTAAAACTTATCAACTGAGTGCGTAACCCTGACTGTCTCTTTCGCGAGTTCCTTCTCCGATCGAGGACACGGTGGGGTTATGTTTGACGTAAGTAGGTGTTCAGGATCATTCATTTGGTCATCAATAGTTCACGTCCGTTATGCGTAGATCATCCCCCTCTTATCCTTGTACTTGTAAGTTAGCCACCAAATAAATGCTTAGTCGCTGCTGCAACCTCACCACTTAACCTTACCTCACCCATTAGCTTTGCTAGTCTTGATACATTTGGAAATGAGATTGTTGAGTCCCCTGTGGCTCACAGATTACTACAACACCAGTTGCAGGTACATGTAAAGGATATTAAGACGGGAGCGCGATGATTGTTCATTTGGAGTTTCTTCTTCTTTCTTCTTCATCGATCTAGGATGGGTTCCAGGCCGGCAGCCTGGGATAGCAAGGATGGACGTCGTTCTTTTATTGTTTGTTTTCGTCCGTAGTCGGACCCTACTCTTCTTCATGATGTTTATGTACTATACTGATGTGACTCTGATGTAGCTTGTGGCGAGTGTAAGCCAATTCCATATATCTCATCTTTTCAGTACATGTACTTGTAACGATATCCATTCTTGCAGAACGACGAGATGTGCTTCTATCCCAGTCGAGGCCCTCGCGCCAAAATAAGGATAGGGTCGCATCTTGGGCATTACACGAGGTCCCTCTATTGGTTATTGACCGAAGAGTGTCTCGGTCATGTCTGCATAGTTCTCTAACCCGCACGGTCTGCACACTTAAGGTTCAGTGACGTTTCGATATTATTGAGTTATGTGTGTTGGTGAACAAAGGTTGTTTGGAGTCCTGGATGAGATCCCGAACATCACGAGGAGCTCCGGAATGGTCCGTAGGTAAAGATTTATATATAGGAAAGTGGTATTTTGGTTCCGAAAAGGTTTCGAGTATTTCCAGTAGTGTACTGAGAGTGACGAACGGGTTCTGGTGGTCCAATGGGAGGGGTGCACCCACCCCGGGAGGCACATGGGCCCAAGAGGTGGCACACCATCCCCTGGTGGGCTGGGCAGCCAACCCCATAAGAGGCCAATGCGCCCAAGATGAAAATGTGGAGGGTGGGAGGAGTCCTTGTTGGAGTAGGACTCGTCCACACGCCCACCTCCTTGTAGGAGGTGGACTCCACCTCCTTGGCCGACGACCAAAGGCCCAATGGGAAACCCTAGGGCGCCTCCTCCCACCCCTTCCTCTCTATATAGTGGAGGTTTTGAGGGCAACCACCACCTGAAAAGCCACTTGCTGCCCTTTCCTCTCTAGATCGTCTTCCTCCTCTAGATTAGTTCGGTAGAGCTCGGCGAAGCCGTGACGGATTAGTTCACCACCATCGCCACCACGTCGTTGTGCTGCCGGAGAACTCATCTACCTCTCTGCCCTCACTTGCTAGATCAAGGAGGTGCTGTCCGTTTGGCACTAGATCGTGATTGGATCGTGGGACGACTTGCGATTTGGATCGCGAAGACGTTCGGCTACATCAACCGTGTTTATTAACGCTTTCCGCTTAGCGAGCTACAAGGGTATGTGGATCCGATCTCTCCTCTCGCAGATGCTCATCGCCATGGATAGATCGTGTATGTGTGTAGGAACTTTTTTGTTTCCCATGCAACGTTCCTCAGCACATGGGTCACCGCTCCAGAGATGATCCAAACCCTTGCAGGTTTCCCGTCCACCTCAATGCTCTCGTGATTGGGCGGGAGGAATGGTGAGGGGTCAAAGTGGAATGAAGCCATCGGAGCATAAGCCAAGGTTTTGCTCGAATCTGCAGTAGGATCGGGGGCATATAGCTTGAAAGGGATAGGAGCAACACGTAGGCATCCAACAATGATGGATAGGGAAGAACAAAGGGGAATATTGCCTACCCGGAGTGAAATAGGCGAGACATTAACTGAATTGCTCTTGTTGGTCGGCTGATTGAGAACCTCGTGAGTCTCAATAGCCGGAACAGTGGCAAGTTGCCTCGGAATCGCAAATGACTGACGAGTAGGTGAGCTAAGAGCGGTGGAGGTGATGGGTTGGGCCTCGGAGTAGCAGGCGCGTGCAACGTGGCCTCATCTTTTGCAGCTCGTGCATTTGATTCTATTTGTGCAATTGGGTCTGAAGTAGCCCGAAAGGAGGTAGCGCACACAAAATAGTTCGAATGGGCCGTTACGAACCAACCACGATCCCGCGCTCCCCCTAGTAACTGCACAATTGAGCGTTCACTACGCCATGATCAAACTGTGAAGATATAGCAAGATTTGAATTTGCATGAATGTTGGTTCCTTTCGATCTACACATCTCTTCAACAACGATGATTCTTGTTATGATTTGGGTGACGATAATACGGTACGTGACGACCGTATGTGGGCATCTTTCGGACCGGACCAAGCGTCGGCTGGGCCGAAGAGAGTCTGATGCTGAAAACCAAGACCCGAGCCCAGCCCGGCCCTATCGTCGGGTCTAATAAATCAGACCAGAGCCTGGCCTGGCCCGACCGTCGAGCCTAATAAACTGGGTCCGAGTCTAAAAAAACATGACACGGTTTGATAGGCCCGAACCACGACACACTTGATGCTAGGTAGACTACAAACATGGATGTAGTTTTTGTTGCTTAGGCCCTGCTTGGAATGGTTGTAATTTTTTACACATGTAAGTTACCCGTCATCTCTTGTTTTCTGTGTAAAATAAAAACGACGGGGCCATGTCTGTATCTTAAACCGGTGAGAAATGGAGCAGACACGTTGATCCAAACGCGGCCTTACTGTGTTTTGTAAGAGCATCACTAGCAGAGCCCTCGAATCCTCAAATCCTCAAACCAGTTTAAGGGTTGAAAATTGGCATTTTTTGGCAGTTTTAAGGGTTGAAAAACACGGGCAAAGACTAGAACCCTCAAACACAACCCTTATAACGGAATATTCTGTTATAAGGGTTGGGTTTGAGGGTTCTAGTCTTTGCTGCAACCCCAACCCTTAAAACTGTCATTTGACATATCACAATTATCACTAGAAAAACACAAGCAACCTTTAAACAAACATGGAAATGAAAATCATTGATGCATGGTTTAATAGTTTACATCACAAAATCATCATCTTCCCCTCTCATCGGCACCATCACCAAAAAGTTGCACCTCGGCGCCATCTCCTAGACCACTTCCACGTCCATCAAGCACCTCCATTGTTGTCGGTGGTGGAGTCCTCCACACTGCCATCGCCACCACCACTCATCGGAGTGTCATCTCGAAGAGTAGAGGACGCACCATGGAATATCCTCTTCCTCTCCGTGATGTCCTCCTTGTACTCCTTCCACCACATCAATTGGTCTTCATCCATGTCCTTCTCGGACATCATCACGTGCTCCTTCTCTTCCACCATGAGTTCTTTCCATGCCTTTGCTTCTTTGACCTTGATCATCCTCTCCTCCAAGTCGGCCTTGCGCTTGGCTTCTTCACGCCTTTCTTTAACTTGTGCAAGCTTCACCTCTTTCTTCTTCTCGTTGATAAGAAGCTTTGTCTCTAATGTCTTCATTGTCAATGCCTCCCTTGACTTCATCATATGCTCCATCTTCTCTCTTATGCTTGACGCCTCTCCTTCCATCATCTTCCTTAGCTTTGCCTTCTTGGTTCCCTCGGGCTTGCACTCGTTCCTTGCCTCCTCATCACTCTCATCCATCCTAAGCATTGCTGACTTCTTGGGTGCCGTCTCTTGATCCCTCAACTTCCACTTGTCATAAGTTTGAAGAATTTCCCAAACATGCTTAAATGGGAATGCTTTGCCCTTGAAAGCGGCCATCTCCTTGTACCTCAAGTCGGCAATTGCCTCCTACAAACCCACCAATAGCATAGTAAACACACATAAAAATAGCATAGAAAATCAAAATAAATGTGAAAACACACATATGTACTCACATAGTCACTCTCCACGGTTCCACTAGGCGATGCATCCTTCACTTGGTCCATTGCCGCACTCCAACGAGCACAATGGGGCTTCATCAACTCCCACCAGCCTTGAAGCGACCGGTAACTACGAGCGCCATACCCACCGGTCTTCGGCTTGTTCTTGCAATAGACGTCCTCTATGCGTTGCTAATAGCGTTTACTGGTTTGATCGGTACCGGTGCTTGCATCCAACCCCGCATGTGCTCAAGCACGAAGCAAGAGAATATCTTCGTCCTCGCTATAGTTTGTCGAGCGCACGGTGGGTTTTCCAACAGCGGCGAACGCCTCCTCCTCTATCTCGGTCACCTCCTACTCATCTTCCCCTTCCTCCTCCTCATCACCCTCTTCCTCCAAGTCATCACCAAACCCAAAGGGTTCGAGAGGAGGAGCCCCAATGTCCACCTCCGCATCTTCGAGAAGCCCCATGAACGACGTTGGCGGGGCGGGCATTCCGTCGAGCAGCTCGTGCACGACGGGCGGAGGGGCGGCGGCCGGGGTGGGCGCGGGCGTCGGCTTCTTCCTCGAGGTGGTCCTCTTCACCTTGACCCCTCCCGCGACGACCTTGGTGGCCGCTGCCCCCTTCGTCCCAAGGGAGGGCTTCTTCTTTCGGCCCTTGGTGGCGGGCGGCTGCGGCGGGGCGAGGGAGGAGGCGGGCGGGGCTAGGGAGGTGGCGGGCGGCTGCGGCGGGGCAAGGGAGGAGGCGGGCAGGGCTAGGGAGGTGGTGGGCGGGACGACGGAGGCGGCGGCCGGGATGGGCTGGGGGTGGACGACGTGCTGGCCAGCACGCCGCCTCTTGGCACCGACGTGGGTGGCGGCCACCACCGACGCCACCCTGCGCCTAGCTCAGGACGGCCGACCGCTGGGCCGGCGCGGGCGTCGCCGGGGCCGAGGCCGGGGGCGGGGCGACGGGCGGAGGAAGGGAGGAGGCGGGCGGGGCGAGGGAGGAGGCGGGCGAGGCCTGCATGGCGTGCAACGGCCGACGACAACAAGGAGGCGGGCGGCGGGAGGCGGGGACGCGGGGAAATTTCCCTCCCGCGCGTTGACCGGGAGGAGTGCGGACTGGGGGTGGGTTCCCCTCTCCAATCCTCACTTTTAGAGATTGGGAGGGCAACCCGGGGTCCAATACTTAATTTTTTTAGGGGTTTAGGAGTTCTATTCTTTGTCTTTTTTTCGTTTCAACCCGTAAAAAATGGTTAATTTTAAGGATTTAAGGATTTAAGGACACTACTGTCTACTAGTGATGCTCTAAGAGCATCTCTAGTAGTACACTCAAACCCTCAAATCCTTAAAAATAACTGTTTTTTATAGTTTACGAGCAAAAAAACGCGTAGACTAGAGCCCCTTAACCCTCAAACCCTCAAAAAAATTTGAGGATCCGACCTTCAAACCCTCTCCCAACCTGTACAAGTGAGGATTGGGGAGCAAAATCTACCCCAACCCTCACTTGCGAGCCAACCGAGTGCGGGAGGGAAATTTCCCATCCCAACTCCCTCCCGCGCCCACCCGAGCCGTCGCCGGCCTCCTCTCCATTCGTCGCCGCCATCCCACCCCCCAATCGCCTCCCCTCCACCTCCCGAGCCACCACCGTCGTCTCGGCCCCCGGCCGCCTCTCCTCCCGTCCGAGCCCGCCCCGCCCCCGGCCGCTGCCCATAGCAGGCCGACCGCCTCTCCTCCCCTCGACCTCCCCGTCCGCCGCCCGCAGCAGTCCGGCCGCCTCCACCTCCTCCCGCTCGCCCTCGCCCTCCCCGCCCCCGGCCGCCGCCCGCACACTCCACCTCCTCCCGCTCGCATCCCGCCATCCGCCTCCCGCCCTTCGCCCGCAGCAGGCCGGCCCGAGGCGTCCGTGCCCTCTGCCTCCCTCAGCAAGAGGTCGGCCCGCCCCCGCACCCTCCGCCCTCCGCCTCCCGCCCCCGCGTTGCCCCGAGCTCTCCTCGCCGACCCGCATGTATGCATTTTTTCTATTTTTTGTTTATTTTTTCCTTTTTGATTCATTGTTAGCACTCACAAATTTTTGTTT
The DNA here is from genome assembly GCF_904849725.1 of Hordeum vulgare subsp. vulgare. Lineage (NCBI taxonomy): Eukaryota > Viridiplantae > Streptophyta > Magnoliopsida > Poales > Poaceae > Hordeum > Hordeum vulgare. Next base: position 312,137,426 of record NC_058520.1, read on the forward strand.
TGTGTTGTGTAGATGGAGGTGTTGTCCGATGATTCCGGTTGGTCGTCATCAAACGATTCGGACATTGAGGAGTTGCTTCAAGATGATGACATTGGGATGATGGGCCTCCTCCTCGACGTGCAAGAGTTTGAAGACCACGCGAAGCTGATGGATCAGAGGAGAGGGTCGAACATGGGGCGAGTCACCATCTACCGGAACCGCGGTCTCGGACACGAGCATTTAATGCAAGACTACTTCCCGGAGGTACCGACATACCCACCTCGCCTCTTTCGAAGAAGGTACATAATGCGTCGTAGTTTGTTTGTGAAGATTGTCACCAATTATGAGGCCGCCTCAGATTACTTCAAGCGTCATAGATCCACCGCCGGTATAATGGGGTTTAGCGGGTACCAAAAGATATCGGCTGCAATGCGGATGCTCGCCTATGGCACACCCGCGGACTATACCGACGAGTATCTTCGCATTGGACAAGATACAACTCTTGTGATTGGCCAACTCTTGTGAAATCTTCACCGATGGAATTTACCCCGATTGGGCAACTCTTGTGAAGTCCATCAAGGAGAAGAATGGGGTGCCCTTAACCAGAAAAGAGGATCATTTCACCAAGGCATAAGAGGCAGCCCGCAAGGATATCGAGAGAGCTTTCGGTGTTTTGCAAGCAAGGTTTGCCATAGTTCAGGGTCCAACTCGTTTTTGGGACAAAAAACCTTGGAGAACATCATAAAATGTTGTGTGATTCTACACAACATGATCCTCGAGGATGAGTGAGGGTTAAAACTGCCTTGTTTCTATAACAATGTTGATACCCGTGTGCAACCTTAAAGAAACCCTTGTCGCTTACAAGCTTTTCTTCAAGCACGTCGTCACATTGAGGATGCAAACACTCATGGTCAGCTCCGAGATGATCTAGTAGAGCACGAGTTGCAGTTGGCTGGGCGGCGCCAAGGCCCATGATCTATCTTTGTTTACTTTTATATGTCCTATTTGATTGAACAATTATTGTAATTTGCTTGAAAACATTGTTGTAATAATTTGAATGATTATTATGTGTTTGAAAGTACTATTCGGTGTTGTAATAATAACTAGAATGATTATTATTTTCTTCAAACCGTTATTGAGATGATGAAAATTATGATATGTCAAATGACACTTTTAAGAGTTGGGGTTGCGGTAAAGACTAGAACCCTTAAATCCAACCATTTTTAGTTTTTTTTTAACCCTTAAAACTATAAAAAAAATGTTAATTTTCAATACTTAAAGTTTGAGGATTTAAGGATACTACCAGTGATGCTCTAACGCCTCGGTGCTTGCCAACTGTGTCGGTCGACAACAACGATCTCAGCCGTCCACCAAGAATTAGACGCCCAACCTTTCTCCGCCTTGTCCGAAAACGCGACCAAGCAGCAGCCACCGCGGGGCGCGGCAGTGTCTCCCCGCCCTCGCAGTCTCGCCGCCGCCGAAGCCCCTTGCTCCCGTTCTCCGCGCGCCAGATCGACACATCCCTCGATCTCAGCCACCGCCATCGCTGGCGCCGGCTCCGCGGCGCCCAATTCCTCAAACCCTAGAGCCAAATCCCCCATTTGGCCGCGCCTAACAGAGTCGGATTTACTCGGCGCTGGCTGGTGCACTGCTCCTCCGCATGTCGCACCGCGTGTACACATGAACTCGTCCATGGACGAGATCAATCTGCTACGGCAGCATCAGCGACACCAGCAGCACCACCTGTCGGTGCGCGGCATCGGTGAGGAGATCGACCTCGAGATCGACCAGTGTGAAGATCCCACTTTCTCCGGCGCCGCACTCGAGGGCGTGACCTCCCACCACCCTCAAGACCCCATCGTCACAGCGGATGACCACAAGAGCTTCCTCATCCCGTGCTCGCAGCCTGGCGGAGTGGACGGCCAACCGCAGCCCACGCCACCGCAAGCAGAGGAACGGGCGGGGATGCCGAGGCTGTCTTCGCATACCAAGAAGAAGAAGAAGGTGGTCAAGAAATGGCGGGATGAGTGGGCAGACACATACAAGTGGGCCTATGTGGCCGTGCACGACAACACCAGCAGAATCTTCTGCACTGTCTGCAAGGAGTATGGCCGCAAGCATCGCCGGAACCCCTATGGGAACGAGGGGAGCAGGAACATGCAGATGAGTGCGCTGGAGGAGCACAACAATAGCTTGCTGCATAAGGAGGCGCTCCGACTGCAGTCAGCCTCCAAGGAGAAGGTGCAACTGCAAACTCCTGAAATAGAGAGGCCGGTTTATGTCAAAGGTTGGTGGTGTGGTCTGACCTCCCGCGGTTATGCAGTGGGTTTGTGTGTCGATGTTTCAAGGGGTTAGGAAATGTATACCAAGTTCTTGCTTATTAACAAGTATAGTTTGATTTTTGCTTTTTGGTATCTAGTTTTATGTCATAATGTTTTATAATATGTTTAGGTGTAGTCGTAGTAAGAACTTTTAATTTTTGTTAGTTTGATGATCCCATGCCAACGGTACACAGTTGGCAGTGCTTTCGTGTTAGATTCGAGGAAATGAAACATAGCCTAAAGCAAACAAATAGATAGGTCTACGTTCCAGTAATCCAATCTTCCGCTCAACAGTTACTAACTACGTATACCTAATTCTGGAAGCTTTTCGACGCACTCCGTTTTATATCAAACTGAAACGGTTTAAAAGGTGTACTTATCTTAATTTTCATTTCCCATTTCAGCTTTGTCGAAAACAGCAGCTTCAATACTTGAATCTCTCTTCAAGAAGGACCCTCATGAAGCTGAATTTATACAGTCTATACAGGAGGTGGTTCATTCTATAGAACCAGTTTTGGTGAAGAACTCACAGTTAGCTCTCTCTCCCTCCCTCTTCCTCTCCCCTTCCCGAGGAACAGTATGTCCTCAAGTATAACATGATTTCTGATGTTGATTTTTCAGATATGTTCAGATATTGGAGCGTTTATTAGAACCTGAGAGATGTTTTATCTTTAGAGTGCCATGGGTTGATGACAGAGGTGAAGTTCATGTCAATCGAGGTTTCCGTGTGCAGTTCAGTCAGGCTTTAGGTCCATGCAGAGGTGGTCTCCGTTTCCACCCTTCGATGAACTTAAGTGTGGCAAAGTTTCTAGCTTTTGAGCAGGTATTAGCATACTTGTCCGACAAGCATTTTTCATGTAAACAAACCTGCTGCTACAACCTGTTCTTCATTTTGTACCATCTGTTTTTCTGCTTTTGTATCAGACTACCTTTGATTCAGTTATTGTAAAAATTGATATAATGCAGTAATGCACCTACAAGTAACGTTAGCTTTGATGCATATTGTAATGACCCCCCCCCCCCCCCCCCCCCTTATTTCATACTAGATTGTAAAGCCAATGACATGTTTTGTAAGAAAGTCTTCATTTTATTTTGTGTGCATACGATGGGGATTTGCGTGGAGTGCAGATGGTGGGAATTTGCACTGCGTTTACTTCTACCACGAGCACATAAATGTCTAATAGTGTGCAAATAGAGTCAAGTTGTATAAATTTTGGGTGCTTGCAGTGCTATACGACGATTTGGTAATCTATTAGCACGTATTGGTATTGAGAAGCGAGCACTAAACTGAGAGGGTTATTTTCAATGGATGTCAAACTTGCAATCTTACATGAGAATTCAATGTACCATTCTAAGCAATTTCCCTTTGTGCAGACTCTGAAGAATGCTCTGTCACTATATAAACTTGGAGGTGCTGCTGGAGGGAGTGATTTTGATCCAAAGGGTAAAAGTGAAGTTGAGGTATTCGTGTTGTATTTTATTTCCTCTGGGCAACATTATTTACTGCATATAAATATGGATATTTTTCAATGCCAGGTAATGCGCTTTTGTCAAAGTTTTATGGATGAGCTGTATAGATACTTGGGCCCTGATCAGGTACCTCGCATTGTATTATGTGCATTCGTTCAGAATTTGCCATTTACTTCTAAATTAGAGTGGCGGAAATTCATGCTTCAGTTTCTGCTGTAGGATTTTCCTGCTGAAGATGTTGGTGTTGGTCCAAGGGAAATGGGTTTCCTTTTTGGGCAGTACAGACGCCTTTCTGGTCATTTTCAGGTACACCATAGTACCATACATGTTACACAAAATAATGTTTATGATGATCCTCTTTAGGTGTCGTTCTTGCTGTTGTTACTCACTAAGAATTTATCTAAAGCATTCCCCTTCCCTATTTAGAATATCGGGACATCTTTTTAAAGTTGCTTTTGAATTTATAGTCCTCTACTGGATAATACTATATTCTCATTATAGATGTCTGACTAAGAATTTGTTCCATGAAGTGTTAGTGTATTTGTACTCATTACATTCTCTGAGAAAAGGTCTTCCTGTCCTAATGCTGAACTTGTCTCTTGGTTCTACTAGTCCCTTTAGTCTACTTGAAGACTGTTTCATTTGGTTTCTACTTTCAGTTCTTTTGTTCAAATATCTTTTCTCTTTTCTGTAGATTTCATTGCTGTTCTTGACTTCTTATGCAGGGAAATTTTACAGGGCCTAAGATCTTCTGGTCTGGTTCTAGTTTTAGAACAGAAGCTACTGGATACGGGCTGGTAAAGTGGTATCTTAACTCCTCTTTTGAGCACAACTAGTCCATATCTTTTCACGTGGCACAGTTCTTTCACAAAGTAATACTTTTGCCACATGTGCTGATAATTTTTTTCTATTAAAACAAATATTGCATAACTTGTTGCAGGTATTTTTTGCACGTGTTGTACTTGCTGATATGAACAAGGAGCTCAAAGGATTAAGGTTGTTGACAGAGATCCATTTGTTTTACTGGTATTGTAATTTATCGATTTGACAGCTTTCTAATGTGTGTAATTTGTGCAGATGTGCGATAAGTGGTTCCGGAAAGATAGCAATGCATGTCTTGGAAAAGCTTCTGTCGTGTGAAGCTATTCCTGTTACAGTCTCGGGTACGCAGATTTAAAGCTCAAGGTGAATTACTTAAACAGGAAATATCATGAGGTACATTGGTGGGCAGGAGCATAATCAAAAGTCTGCTAGAATTTGGTGAATTGATTATTTGTCTTAAGTAAATGCATATCCCCAAGACCCACAATAGTTCACATTATTATTACTACTTCCCATCGAACATGGTTGATATAGGGCATCGACTGTAACTCTCAAGGGGCATGTAGTTACGCATTCTTCTTTTTTCCTTTTCTTTTCGGAAAGGAGGATAACCGCCGACCTTTGCATCGAGCGATGCCCACAACCATCTTTATTACTACCTCCGTTTCTAAATATAAGTCTTTTTAGAGGTTTCACTAGCGGACTACATACGGATGTATATGGACATATTTTAGAGTGTAGATTCACTCATTTTGCTCCGTATGTAGTCACTAGTGGAATCTCTAAAAAGACTTATATTTAGGAACGGAGGGAGTATATTATATCAATAGAGACTGACAAAACCAAATACATGGATCAACGCAAAGCCACCTTCATGGCGATATATGTTACTACACCTACTAGCTCGATGATGTGCCCTGAGCATGCATCAACGCACACCATGTAATCCGTCGGCCTCACCAAGCCACCCCATGGCGACTCGAGATCACCAACCGGTCTAGCAGATCCTAAGCGTGCATTGTATGTGCACACTCCAGAATCCGCCGCCGCCATCTTCCACCGTCCCAACTTCAGGAGCGATCCACGCATTGACCTTGCCAGGCCCAATTGTTGTCAACGCCACCACGACGTCAGACAAGGCCACCACCCTACGCGCGTCCATCAACACACGTCCATCGCCGAGCCCCTCTGCACCACGCCGTTGAGACCCACCATCGCCAATGCGGTAGAGGCCACACAACACCTCCTGATCCAGATCGCCGCCAACGCCAACCCAACGGTGTTCACCTGCCAGCTATCTCCCAAGGCAGCGCCTTAAAGAAGGGAACGGCGCTGAAGGCGCCCTCACTGCCCACCACAGTATGGCTTTCACTCGGGAGGCAAACGGCGTGATGGATGCGGAAGCAGATCTGATGAACGTCTCCATGGAGAACAAACGGCGCCCTCGGGCATTGCCGCCATCGCGGCCGACCGATGCTAGTTAGGGATTTCTCTGATCTGAATCCCCACCTCCAGCTCCATCTGCATCGAGGACCGGCAATTCTTGTGACCAAGATCCGTATAGCACACCGAGCGGGGAGGAGTGAAGATGCCCGATCCAGATCAGTCACGGCCGGGCGAAGACGACCGTTGGCCACCCACCAGCACGCCATCGTTATGCCGCTCACGCCCCGCCACCGGATGCCGAGACCGTCTGCCAACTGCTGGGCCATCTTGACTGACCGCGCCCCGACCGCAGCCACAGAGCTACCGCCCAACAGCCCGGGCGTCGTGGCGAGAAGAGGCCTCGCCGCCGCCGTCAGCCGCACGGGCTTCGCTGGTGGCCTCCTCCGATGGTGGCACGGGGGGCGGGAAGGGAATAGGGGTCGGCGGCGGCGTGGCTGGAGGGGAGGGAATAGGGGTCGGCGGCGCTAGGTTTCCTGGGAACGCAAGAGTCGCCCTAGGCTGGGTGATGCGGGGTGCTCTTCTTTCCTTGTTCTATTGTGATACGGTTTATTTAGCGGGTATTTTTTTGGCTGTGTGCTTCCTAACACCTTGGTTACACATTCTTACAATAGGCTTTCAGGACTTTAAAGGTTTCTGTTGGTTTTGTTAATGAAATATCTCTTACCAAACCAGTGGTTGAACTCTGGAAACCTTCATCGCCATCAAAAGATTATTGTTGTACATTTACATTAGCAATATCAGTCCTGACCATGGAACCTAAGTATCTCAATTCTTGCAGATTCAGAAGGCTATCTATTTGATGGAGACGGGTTTGATTATGTGAAATATACACTTATAAGGAATATTAAGGCACAGCAAAGGAGCCTCAAGTGGGTATTTGCCTTATATTTTTCCCCGAAAAGCATTTGCCTTTCCTGTATTTTTAGTTTGTAAATGTTGAGCTTTTGAGATGCCACTTTCCATTTTACCAAACAGGGAGTACTTGAAAACATTTCCACGTGCCAAATATATAAATGATGCTAAGCCATGGGGTGAGCAGTGTGATATTGCATTCCCTTGTGCATCACAAAATGAGATTGACCAGGGGGAGGCTCTTTCAATAATTAGCTCTGGTTGCCGTGTTCTTGTAGAATGTATGATGTCTTGAATTGTGTCTTTTGGTTGCCTTCTCAGTGTTTATCCTTTGCAGATTAATTGTGTTTGTTAATTGCAGGTTCAAACATGCCATGCACTGGTCAAGCAGTTGATATCCTAAGAAAGGCCAAAGTCCATGTTGCTCCAGCAAAGGCAACTGCTGCTGGTGGGGTAATTCACTGTTTTCTTTGTTCTTGCCAATCATTTTATTGTTCTGAAACAATATAATTCATAGAAGAATGAGGTGTTGTTCAGTACAACCCACTTAGAAAAGTTTACGACTTTAAGGGAGATCAAAACTTAACTTTATTCGTTAAGGATACTGTGGTTTATTTTTAAGTGTATGTGCTCCAACTGTTAACAACTTAATTTCGATCTGCACCAGAATCTTTACTGATTCTCATGGGCTTTTCCAAAATTTTGAAGCTCAGCACTTTCCCAATTATGGTTGCTGTATTTTGCACTGAGCACCTAGATTTCAAACACTACTTTAATGAACACCACAATGGATTCCGATCGTCATACATATGCTCCCGACAGTAAACCATTAGACTCACACTACTCCCCAACATGTTCATGTTTTTTGTTTCGCTTGAATAACAAACAGGTAGCGGTCGGTGAACTTGAACTGAATCCAGAGTTCAGTTTAATGCAGTGGTCAGTAGAGGATTTCGAGAACAAAATACAGGTATAAGCTGCTGCTTCTGCCCATTGGTGGCTACCCTTCCATATGTCGTAATATGAAGCCCTACTACGTTTCTTCTTTTGGTTAAAACAGGAGGCAGTAAAGCAAACATATGACAGGTCGATGAAAGCTGCTCAAGAATATGGTATCCTGAAAGAGAACCCAGAGTTAGTTTCCTTGCATTCCTGATGATATCTTGTCCATTTGCCTCCACCGGGCTTCACTCTAGAAGCTGATCAAGGACTCTCTCTCTCTCTCTCTCTCTCTCTCTACAGGTCTTTGGTGCATGGTGCAAACATATCTGCCTTTCTGAACATTGCACAAGCCATGACTGATCAAGGATGTGTGTAGTTAAGCGTTTTTGTTCTGTCAAGAAGCAGAATTTGACATCCCTGCAGCCATGATCTCCCGTTGGAAACTGTGGTTGCTGCAGCTGTTCGACGTTTATTGGTAGCCTCCCTCACAGATCACCATTTTACGTTTATTGGTAGCCTCCCTCACAGTTCAATTCTATGTTTAGGCCTTGTCAAAGATTTCCTCTGGTATGAAGGAAAAGCTTAGATCTATTTAGAGTATAGAAGGGCTTCCAGTGGTAGATCCCCCATGTATTTATTCATTACTGCCAACATCAATGCTTGAAGAAGGAAGTATTTTGTGTGTGCGAATTCTACTACCAAATATTGATGGTATTAGGTTTAATTGTTAGTAGTATATGCCTTATATGACAAGTCAAGTGCATCAAGGACAGAGTAGGTCAATTCTTGATGGAGGACGAGGAGTAAGCATAAATGACGGCCGTACCTTGACAAACTCTTCAATGGAGAGAATGAGAGCTCTATCGTTGAGCTGGATGACTTTTGATGATACGGAAAAATGTTTTGTGCGATGAATCCAGGAATATGAGGTCAGGGTGCTTTTTTAAAAGAATGAAAGTAGGCAAGGCTACTTAAAATGATGAACAAAGTCAAGGCGATGGGCTATGACTGTATTCCTATTGAGAAGTGGAGAGGCTTTGGGCACATAGCGATATTGAGAAGTGGAGAGGCTTTGAGGACATAGCGATAGTATGTCTAATTAAAATTTTCAATTTCATTTTTTGAGGAAACAAGATGATGGAAGAGTGAAGGCGAAGCATATTAGTATCAATATTCAAGAACAAGAAAGATGTTTAAAGTTGTACTAATTACTATGAAATTAAATTGATGAACCCTATAATAAAGTTATGGGGGAGTCATTAATCAACATTTAAGAAAAATGAGAAGTGTGATCAATAACCAGTTTGGTTTCATGCGTGGGAAGTCGACCATGGAAGCCTTTTTTGGTGCAATAACTTATGAAGAGATACATGGAGCAAAAGAACGACATGAATACGACATGGTGTTCATTGATTTAGAGAAGGTCTACGATAACATACCATGGAATGTCAATGTGGTAGGCCTTGAAGAAAGACAAAGTCCCAACAAAGTATATTACCATCGTCAAGAACATGTACGATAATATTGTGACAAGTATTTGAACAATTAATGTCGACACAAATGTCTTTTTGGTTGAAACAAGACTGCACCGAGGGTCAGCCTTGAGCCCTTGTTTTTTTGCTTTGGTAACGGATGATGTCACACCGGATATACAAGGAGATATCCCATGGTGCCGTCTCTTTGAGGATGATGTGATGCTAGTCGATGACAGTCGGACGGGGATTAATAGAAAGTTAGAGCTATGGAGACAAACTCTAAAATCAAAAGGTTTTAGACCTAATAGAACTAAAACTAACTACATGACGTGCAGTTTTAGTACCACGAGGCATGATGAGGAGGTGGTTAGCCTTATGGACATATGATACTCATAACCCACAAGTATAGGGGATCGCAACAGTTTTTGAGGATAGAGTATTCAACCCAAATTTATTGATTCGACAGAAGGGGAGCCAAAGAATATTTGCTAGTATTAGCAGTTGAGTTGTCAATTCAACCACACCCGAAGACTAAATATCTGCAACAGAGTGATCAGTAGCACAATAGTATGATAGTTTGATAGCAATAGTAACGGTAGCGATAACAATAGCATTTTTATAGCAACTGTAACAGTAGAAGCAACAGTAGTAACTTAGCAACGCTCAATATGTGAAAAGCTCATATGCATTGGATCGGTGATAACCTTGGATAATATTCATCATCTAACAGTCATAACCTAGGGCGACACAGAACCAACTCCAATTCTTCAATATAATGTAGGCATGTATTTCATATATAGTCATACATGCTTATGGAAAAGAACTTGCATGTCATCTTTTGTCCTACCCTCCCGTGACAGCGACGTCCATAAGGAAACTAAGGGATATCAAGGCCTCCTTTTAATAGAGAACCAGAACAAAGCATTAACACATAGTGAATACATGAACTGCTCAAACTACGGTCATCACCGGAAATAATCCCAATTATTGTCACCTTGGGGTATGCACATCATAACACTTAATAGGTGCATATAACTTGCATGGTAGGATCCAGAACACAAATATATTGGTGAAAACATAAAAGATTCAGGTCTGAATGTTGGGGAACGTTGCATGAGAACCAAAAATTTTCCTATGCACACGCAAGACCTATCCATGGTGATGATCATCTACGAGAGGGGAGAGTGCATCTACATACCCTTGTAGTTCGCTAGGTGGAAGCATATATAACGCGGTTGATGTAGTCGAACATCTTCGCCATCCAAATCGTAGTCCGTCTCACGATCTCATCACAAACCGTCCCGCGATCCCATCACGATCCATCCCGATCTAGCGCCGAACGGACGACACCTCTACGTTCAACACACATGCAGCTCGATGACGATCTCCGCCTTCTTGATCCAGCAAGAGAGATGAAGAGGTAGCTGAATTATCCGACAGCACGCCGGCGTGGTGATAACCCACAAGTGTAGGGGATCGCAATAGTTTTCGAGGGTAGAGCATTCAACCCAAATTTATTGATTCAACACAAGGGGAAGCGAAAGAATATTCTCAAGTATTAGCAACTGAGTTTGTCAATTTCAACCACACCTGAAAGATTAGTGTCTGCAAGCAAAGTATCAGTAGCAAAGTGGTATGATAGCAACGGTGTCAGAAAAAGATCTGTTGACGACAGACTATTCCTAACTTGTTGTATCAATGGTGCCAGTAAATAGCAAGTGGACGGGGAACTATTTTTCCCCGGCAACTTCTCCAGAAAAGTCTTGCAACAAGTAACAACAAAGTAACAGTAGTAGTGACAGCAGCAGCAAGGAACAACAGTAGTGACAGCAGTAGCAGCAACAGTAGTAACATCAGAGTAACAGCAGTAGCGACAGGAGTAGCAGCAAAGTAACGTAGCAAGGACCAGTAGTAAAAGACTCGTAGGCAGTGGATCGGTGATGGATGAGTATGCCGGATGTGATTTATCATGTAACAACTATAACACAGAGAGATATATAACTAGCTCCCGTTCGTCAATCTAATGTAGGCATGTATTCCGTATGTAGTCATACGTGCTTAGGGAAAAGAACTTGCATGACATCTATTGTCCATCCCTCCCGTGGCAGCGGGGTCCTAATGGAAACTACGGGATATTAAGGTTCTCCTTTTAATAAAGAACCGAACCAACGCATTAACACTTGGTGAATACATGAACTCCTCATACTATGGTCATCTCTGGGAGTGGTTCCGGCTATTGTCACTCCGGGGTTGCCGGGTCATAACACATAGTAGGCGACTACAACTTGCAAGATAGGATCTAAAACACACATATATTGTCGAAAGCATAATAGGTTCAGATCTGAAATCATGGCACTCGGGCCCTAGTGACAAGCATTAAGCATGGCAAAGTAGTAGCAACATCAATCTCAGAACATAGTGGATACTAGGGATCAATCCCCGTCAAAACTAACTCGATTACATGATAGATCTCATCCAACTCATCACCGTCCAGCAAGCCTACGATGAGATTACTCACGAACGGTGAAGAGCATCATGGAATTGTCGATGGAGGAAGGTTGATGATGACGATGGAGACGATTTCCCCTCTTCGGAGCCCATAACGGACTCCACATCTGCCCTCCAGATGAAAAACAGGAGGTGGCGGCGCCTCCGTATTGTAAAACGCGATGAATCCTTGTCTGTGATTTTTTTCCGGGCGAGACGGAATAAATAGAGCTGAGTTTGGAGGCGGTGGCGCCACGTGGGCCCCACAAGCCCTCACGACGCGACCAGGGGGGGGGTGGCCGCGGCCTGTGGGCTTGTGGCCCACTGGTTCACCCCCTCCGGTGGATCTTTGCGTAGGTATTTTCATTAATTGCAGAAAAATTCGGTGTAAATTTTCAGGACATTCCGAGAACTTCTATTTCTGCACAAAAACAACACCATGGCAATTCTGCTGAAAACATCGTTAGTCCGGGTTAGTTCCATTCAAATCATGCAAATTAGAGTCCAAAACAAGGGCAAAAGAGTTCGGAAAAGTAGATACGACGGAGACGTATCAACTCCCCCAAGCTTAAAGCCTTGCTTGTCCTCAAGCAATTCAGTTGACAACCTGAAAGAGACAAAAGAAAAACTTTGACGAACTCTGTTTAATCTTGTTGTTGCAACTATGTCTAACTCATAACCAGAATTCCAGCATGATCACAAGTAAACCACATAAGCAAATGACATCTAGGTCTCACGGTAAACTCATATCAATGGCATAATCAACTAGCGAGCAAATAATAATAAGCCTCAAATGTCAACACTTCAATCAAAACAACATGAAGCAGTACAAATAGGTGGTATCTCGCTAGCTCTTTCTGAGACCGCAAAACATAAATGCAGAGCACCTTCAAAGACCAAGGGCTGTCTAAACATTGTAATTCAGGGCAATGAAGATCCAGTCACAGTCATACTCAACACAGTTAAAAGCAAAACATAAAAATGACAGAGGTGCTCTCTAATTGGTGCTTTTGTAAGAGGAGGATGACTCAACAGGAACATAAATAGACAGGCCCTTCGCAGAGGGAAGCATTGATTTGCAGAGGTGCTAGAGCTCAAGCTTTTAAAACAGAGATAATAATTTTGGGTGGCATGCTTTCATTGTCAACGCAATGACTAAGAGTTCTCAACATCTTCCACGCTACACATGCTATTGGCGGTTCCCAAACAGAAAAGTAAAGTTTTGACTCCCCCACCACCAATCAATCACACTCCACGGCTAGCCGAATCATCGGGTACCGTCCATACCAACATCAATCCTGGGGGAGTTTTGTTTGCAATTATCTTTTCGATTTGAGCATGGAACTAGGAATTCCAATTACCGGCCCCTTTCTCGTGAATGATAGTGAATAAACACATATCGAGGATAACACGCCTAGCATGGAAGATACCAATAGCCCCCTGTCACCACATGAGCGGTTCGGGCATGCAAAACAGATTATTTCTTGAAGGTTTAGAGAGTGGCACATGCAAATTTACTTGGAACGGCAGGTAGATACCGCATATAGGTAGGTATGGTGGACTCATATGGCACAACTTTGGGTTTATGGAGGTGGATGCACAAGCAGTATTCCCGCTTAGTACAAGTGAAGGCTAGCAAAAGGCTGGGAAGCAACCAACTAGAGAGCGACAACAGTCATCAAAATGCATTGAGAATAACTAACATTGAGTGCAAGCATGAGTAGGACATAAATCACCATGAACATGAGTATCATAGAGGCTATGTTGATTTTGTTTCAACTACATGCGTGAACATGCGCCAAGTCAAGCCACTTGAATCATTCAAAGGAGGATACCATCCTATCATACTACATCATAGTCATCTCAACATTCATGTGGGCATCCAAGACAAACCATTATAAGCTACTAGCTAAGTAAGCATGGCATCAGAAACTATGATCTCTAAGTTGTCATTGCAAACATGTTTCTCTCACAACAAAGCTGAATCAGGCATGATGAGCTAGTCATATTTACAAAAACAAAATAGATCGAGTTCATACCAGCTTTTCCAGGCTCAGTCACTTCATCATATATCGTCATTATTGCCTTTCACTTGCACGACTGAACGATGTGAACAATAATAAGCGTGCTCGTGCATTGGACTAAAGCTGGAATCTGCAGGCAAACACAAAGGAGAAGACAAAGTAATATGGCTCTTTAAAAGCTAAACAGGTATGCATGCAAGAGCCACTAAACATTGTAACCAATATCTTCTTCCTTGACCCAAAGAAAAAGAAAACTATTTACACGGGAAAGCTCCCAACAAGCAAAAGAAGAAAAGAAAATATTTTTGGGTTTTCTTCAAACTGAACAGACACACGAAAAGAAAATGAGAAAAAGAAAATAAACTAGCATGGATGATACAGTGGCAAAGTGTGAACACTGGCTAACAAAGTGAAAGGATAAGCAAGAATGTAAAGTCGGTGAGAACACGTACTTCCCCAAGCTTAGGCTTTTGGCCTAAGTTGGTCTACTCCCAAGGATGGTCCTGGCGAAACCCAAAATCATAATGGGGTTATACGGGAGCGCTGCAGCCATTGCCTGAATAGATGCCTCACGGAGACGAGCAGCCTTTGACCCCCTCTCATACTCCTGTGCCTCTCCTATGGTTATGTAATATCTCCATTTTACGTGAAAGTCAAAGAAGGCAGGAGCAGGAAGGGTAATATGGAAAACACGCTGCCGGTTAAATATCAAACGGTATAGGAGGGATTCGCCATCCCTCTCAAGGAACTGGTAGCGTGTCAAAGCGACGCGGTCAAGGAAAGCTGTATGGGGCGGGGGATCTCCTTCGCGGATGGGTACTCCAAGAAAATTTGCTATGCGAGTGGCATAGATCCCACCAAAGAAATCCCCTTCATTAGCATTCTTATTCAGCCTCCTTGCTATTATAGCTCCCATGTTGAAGCTTTTGTCACCCTTCACTGCGCTCTTAAGGATACTAAGGTCGGGTGCGCAGAGGTGACAATGCTCAATCTTGCCATTAATGCATCTGCCTATGAAGAGGGCAAAGTAATGCAAGGCAGGAAAATGAATACTCCCCATGGTAGCTTGCGTAATGTCTCTAGTTTCTCCAACAGTAATACCAGAGCAAAAATCTCTAACCGAAAATTTAGGAGGATCATTGAGGCTACCCCAAATAGGTATTTTGCAAATTCTATTGAAATCCTCAAATCCATGGTATATGATTTATCACAGAGATCAAATAGTACCGATGTCTCACGACCAACTAAAAATTTAAATCTACGAACAAAAGAGGCAGTGAGAGCAACATACTGTTCACATTTATCGGAGATGAATTCTTCGAGTCCGATGTTGTGAAGAAGTGCATAAAACTCATATTTGAAACCTGCCTCAATCATAAATTCATCAGAAGGCCATTCACATGGTTGTACCTGCGCGTCCCTTGGTTGGTAAGGATGAGGCTCCCGAATCGCAAGACGGGACCTCTCTTGCTTGAGAAACCACCATGAAAGTTTCTCCTGGACATCTTCCTTTCTGAAATTTTCAGTGACCCAAAGGAAAAGTGAACAAGGCTCAACTAAACTAGTAGCAACTACTCCCACAAGTGCCTAGAGGCCATATTACGCATCAAAACTACTTGGGGCCAGCTAGAATTAGCATGCAAAGCTCAAGAACATGGTCACCAAGGCAGCAAAAATACGCGGAGTATAAGGCACTTGAGCAAAAACTAATTGGACCAATGGAGGAGTCACTTACCAAGGAGTAATTTCCCCAAAACAATTCGGAGAACGATGATTTGAGCAAAGAGATCGAAAATCCCAGCAAGAGGAGCGAGAACACGGGTTTGAGCTGCGAAATGATTTTTTCTGGTGGTAGGAGAACCAGATGAGAGCCAGAATGAGTGGAGGGGGTGCCTGTGGGCCCCGCAAGCCTGGGTGGCGCGGCCAGGGGGGATGCCCGCGCTGTCAGGGCTTGTGGCCCACTGGTGCAGCCCCCGGCAAGCTCTTCATCTCAGTATTTTTCAAAAAATCCAGAAAAAATTATACTTGATTTTCAGGACGTTCGGAGAACTTTTATTTTTAGGGTACTTTTCTACCGTACGCTAAAACAGAAAACAAGGAAAACTAAACTAAATCTATCATTTTCTTCTAAGCAACCGAAAGGTGAAAGCTTGGAATAGAAGTTTGTGACTCCTTGATTCATCCATCTCATGGCCATCGAAAGAAATCCGTCAATGGGGTTGATCAAATACACTCGACAAAACTTTCTCGAATCGCAAAAGAGAACGGAGAATTTTCGAATAGTCACTAGGTCACCTCAATGTGGATGTGGATTTCCCCAATAAGCAAATCATACTTCATCTTGACACGAGGAATAGGGCATTCAAAGCTCCCAATAAGAATCGATGAAGCTTTTTCGATAGCATTGATGCAATGTACTCGATATTGTTTCTTCGGAAAGTGCACCGTATGCTCATTATCGTTGACATGGAAAGTGACATTGCCTTTGTTGAAATCTATAACAGTCCCTGCGGTGTTTAAAAAGGGCCTTCCGAGGATGACCGCCATGGCATCGTCCTCGGGAATATCCAAGATAACAAAGTCTGTTAAGATGGTGACGTTAGCAACCACAACAGGCACATCCTCGCAAATGCCGATAGGGAAAGTAGTTGATTTGTCGGCCATTTGCAGAGAGATTTCAGTGGGTGTCAACTTATCCAGTTCAAGTCTACGATAAATAGAGAGAGAGGCATAACACTAACACCGGCTCCAAGGTCACATAACGCAGTTCTAACGTAGTTGCCTTTAATGGAGCAAGGTATAGTGGGCACACCGGGATCACCTAGTTTCTTAGGAGTTCCACCCTTGAAGGTATAATTAGCAAGCATGGTGGAAATCTCAACCTCAGGTATCCTCCTCTTATTAGTCACAATATCTTTCATGTACTTAGCATATAGAGACATTTTGAGCATATCTGTCAAACGCATTTGTAGAAAGACAGGTTTGATCATTTCAACGAAGCGCTCAAAATCCTCATCATCCTTTTTCTTGGATGGTTTGGGAGGAAAGGGCATGTGTTTCTGAACCCATGGTTCCCTTTCTTTACCATGATTCCTAGCAGCGAAGTCATTCTTATTGTATCTTTTATTCTTAGGCTGTGGGTTATCAAGATCAACAGGTTCAATCTCCACATCCTTATCATTGCTAGGTTGAGCATCTTCATGAACATCACTATTGATATTATCATTAGGCTCATGTTCATCACCAGATTGTGTTTCAGCATCAGAGACAGAGACATCGTTTGGACTCTCAGGTGTAGCAGGGTTGCTAGCGTGCAGGTTCCTATCATCTTTCTTCTTCTTTCTAGGTGACTAGGTGCATCAGTTCTAACTCCTTGAGAATCTTGTTCAGTTCTCTTCGGATGACCCTCAGGATACAAGGGTTCCTGGGTCATTCTACTGCCTCTAGTGTCGACTCTAACGGAATTTTCATTCAACTCATTGAGCAAGTCATTTTGAGCTTTAAGTACTTGTTCTACCTGAGTAGTAACCATAGAGGCATGTTTACTCAGAAGCTTAAGATCATTGACGTTTCTGTCTACACAAGCACTTAAATGACTAAGCATACGATCATTCTGTTCCAATTGTCTGCTAACATAATCATTGAAACTCTGTTGTTTGGCAACAAAGTTATCAAATTCATCCATGCATAGGCTAGCAGGTTTATCAAAAGGAATATCACTCTCATCAAACCTACACAGAGAATTTACTTCTACTACCTGTATCGGGTTATCGAGACCATGGATCTCTTCGATAGGTGGTAGATTTTTGACATCTTCAGATTTAATGCCTTTCTCTCGCATAGATTTCTTAGCTTCTTGCATATCTTGAGGACTAAGGAATAGAATACCTATTTTCTTCGGAGTTGGCTTAGGAGGTGGTTCGGGAATAGTCCAAGCATTCTCATTGCATAAGATGTTATTCAATAGGATCTCAGCTTGTTCTATAGTTCGTTCCCTAAAAACACAACCGACACAACTATCTAGGTGGTCTTTGGAAGCATCGGCAAGTCCATTATAGAAGATATCAAGTATTTCATTCGTCTCAAGAGGGTGATCATGCAAAGCATTCAGTAGCTGGATGAGCCTCCCCCAAGCTTGTGGGAGACTCTCTTCCTCAGCTTGAGCAAAGTTATATATTTCCTGCAAGGCAGCTTGCTTCTTATGGGCAGGGAAATATTTTTCAGAGAAGTAGTAGACCATATCCTGGGGGCTACGCACACAACCAGGAGCAAGAGAAGTGAACCAAGTCTTAGCATCATCCTTTAGCGAGAAAGGAAACAACTTGAGGATATAGTAGTGGCAGATCTTTTCCTCACTAGTGAATAGGGTGGCTACATCATGCAGTTTGGTAAGATGGGATACAACCGTTTCAGACTCATAACCGTGAAAAGGATCAGATTCGACCAGAGTGATTAACTCAGGGTCGACAGAGAATTCATAATCCTTATCGGTCACAAAGATAGGCGAAGTAGCAAACTTCGGTCATATTTCATCCTAGTGTTCAGAGATTTTTCTTTCCACTTGCGCAGTAATTTCTCAGCATCATAGCTATCCTTACACGCAAGAAAGTCCTCAGCTATCTCTCCCTCCATAACATAGCGTTCAGGCATATCAGACAATTTAGGCATAGGAGAGCTAGTTCTAGCATGCAAAATAGCAGGTTCTACTTCAATAGTATCAACAGTTTCAGAAGTATCATCACGTCTAGCAGCAACTCTAGCAATTTGTGCATCAAGGAATGCACCTAGTGGCAAAGCAGTATCAAGCATAGCATCATCAGGCATAGTATCAAGCATAGCATCATCAGTCATAGTATCAATCATAGCATCATCAGGCATAGTATCAAGCATAGCATCATCAGGCATAGTATCAAGCATAGCATCATCATAAGCATCATGGGCAGCAGAAGTAGCATCATCAAGCACACGCGACATATCAAGATTTCTAGTAGGAGGCGATGTTGCAAACTTACTCATAACTGAAGGTGAATCAAGTGCAGAGCAAGATGGCAGTTCCTTACCTGTCCTCGTAGTGGAAGGCAAGACCTTAGTTCTTGGATCTATCAGATTCCTCATAGTGATCAGCAGATGTCAATCCCAAGTGACTCAAAGAATATAGCTGTGCCTCCCCGGCAACGACGCCAGAAAATAGTCTTGATAACCCACAAGTGTAGGGGATCGCAACAGTTTTTGAGGGTAGAGTATTCAACCCAAATTTATTGATTCGACACAAGGGGAAGTGAAAGAATATTCTCAAGTATTAGCAGCTGAGTTTGTCAATTTCAACCACACCTGAAAGATTAGTGTCTGCAAGCAAAGTATCACTAGCAAAGTGGTATGATAGCAACAATGTCAGAAAAAGATCTGTTGATGACAGACTATTCGTAACTTGTTGTATCAATGGCGTCTGTAAATAGCACGTGGACGGGGAACTATTCTTCCCCGGTAACGGCTCCAGAAAAGCCTTGCAACAAGTAACAGCAAAGTAACAACAGTAGTGACAGCAGCAGCAAGGAACAGCAGTAGCATCAACAGTAGTAACAGCAGAGTAACAACAGCAGCGACAGCAGTAGCAGCAAAGTAACATTGCAAGGACCAATAGTAAAAGACTCGTAGGCAGTGGATCAGTGATGGATGAGATTGCCGGATGTGATTCATCATGTAACAGCTATAACACGGAGAGATATGTAACTAGCTCCCGTTCGTCAATCTAATGTAGGCATGTATTCCGTATGTAGTCATACATGCTTAGGGAAAAGAACTTGCATGACATCTATTATCCATCCCTCCCGTGGCAGCGGGGTCCTAATGGAAACTACGGGATATTAAGGTTCTCCTTTTAATAAAGAATCGGACCAACGCATTAACACTTGGTGAATACATGAACTCCTCATACTATGGTCATCTCCGGGAGTGGTTCCGGCTATTGTCACTCCGGGGTTGCCGGGTCATAACACATAGTAGGTGACTACAACTTGCAAGATAGGATCTAAAACACACATATATTGGCGACAACATAATAGGTTTAGATCTGAAATCATGGCACTCGGGCCCTAGTGACAAGCATTAAGCATGGCAAAGTAGTAGCAACATCAATTTCAGAACATAGTGGATACTAGGGATCAATCCCCGTCAAAACTAACTCGATTACATGATAGATCTCATCCAACTCATCACCGTCCAGCAAGCCTACAATGAGATTACTCACGAACGGTGAAGAGCAACATGGAATTGTCGATGGAGGAAGGTTGATGATGATGATGGCGACGATTTCCCCTCTCCGGAGCCTAGAACAGACTCCAGATCTGCCCTCCAGATGAAGAACAGGATGTGGCGACGCCTCCGTATCGTAAAACGTGATGAATCCTTCTCTTTGATTTTTTTCCGGGCGAGACGAAATAAATAGAGCTGAGTTTGGAGGCGGGGGCGCCATGTGGGCCCCACAAGCCCTCACGGCGGCCAGGGGGTGGCCACAGTTTGTGGGCTTGTGGCCCACAGGTTCACCCCCTCCGGTGGATCTTTGCACACGTATTTTTCATTAATTCCAGAAAAATTCTCCGTAAATTTTCAGGACATTCCGAGAACTTTTATTTCTGCACAAAAACAACACCATGGCAATTCTGCTGAAAACATCGTTAGTCCGGGTTAGTTCCATTCAAATCATGCAAATTAGAGTCCAAAACAAGGGCAAAAGAGTTCGGAAAAGTAGATACGACGGAGACGTATCACGTGGCGGCGATGGTGGTGGAGCTAGTACGACAGGGCTTTGCTGTACCGTACCGAACTAGCTACGGGGTGTCAAGAAGTGGTGGAGGGAGAGAGGGCTGCGCCTTGGCTTGAGGTGCCAAACGCCTCTCTCACATCCACTATATATAGGAGGGAGGGGAGGGGTGGCGCCCTAGGGAAAGGCCTTAGGGTTCGGCCGAGCCAAGAGGTGGAGGAGGATTCCTCCTCCAATACAACTTGGAAGGAGTCCTCCTTCCCAATTCGGGTTTGTCCCTTCCTCCTGTCCTTTTTCTCCCTTGGCTGAAATAGCCTCTTTGGGCTCGTCACGAGCCCACTAAGGTTGGTGCGCTACCCTTGGGCTTCTTTGGTTCTCTCCCGGGTGGGTGGCTGTGACAACCCGATGCCGACGTTCCAGAAGATTCCCCTTCTATTCCGTTTTTGTCGTGTGTCTATTTTCTTTTGTCGCGTCATCATCGCATCATGTGCATCATCAGCATTGCATCGGCATCTCCGTTGCCGCCAGATTTAAAAACTTGCATCCATTGTTATTTGCCGGTTCTCGTCGTTGTCTGTTCTGAGCCCAACCGCACACGCACGCGCCCGCGGCATCGTTCGAATCTTGTTTTGAAAAGTGTGTTGAAAACTTTCTCTGATCGGGGTGAAACTTGGCATGCGGTCGTGATTAGTTATAGGTAGGTCGTTTGTCGAATTTTGTCGCAATCGGAGTTCGTCTGGTACCCGAACGGTCGACCGTAGCGGCACCGTATTCGGTCTACCGTCGGACGGTTGTCGGTGTTTTAAAAATCGTTGCCGCGTCGCCCGTTTCCCCTCTCGCCTCCGGATATCTACACTACACGGCCACTCACCCGTTCCCGCGTGCGGAATCGTCCGATTCCGACCGCATGGTTGGATCCGGAACGCAATTCCGGTTAACCTAGCCCCCCCATTTGTCTATATATACCCCTCCTATTTTTAAGGCAGCCAAACCCCCTCTCTCCTCGTTTCCCGTGCCTTCCCAAACCCTAGCCGCCAGCCTACCCTCCTCTCTCCTCGAGCAGGCCCGCCAGGCCCAAATCCGACCCGCCCGGGCCTGGATCGCCCAGCAGCCGCTGCCAAGACCCGAGGTCCCTCCCCATGGAGCCCTTGCCCGAGGCAGCAACATCATCCGTGCGCCGGAGCCCGCGCCCCAAGCTCCCCTGCCCCGCTGCCGGCAGCAGCTCACCGACCAGAGCCGCCGTCGCTGGCCCCCACCTCGTCTTGAGCCGCCTGCAACAGCTTCCCCGCTGCCAGAGTCACTCCAGGCCGGGCCGCTCGCCTGCTCGCCTCCCGGGCCTTCCGCCAGCCCCTGCCGCGCCGCCTATCGCAGCTCGCCGGAGCCGCCTCGTTAGACCGGCTGTACCGGTCGGCTATCGCCTTCTCAGCCGCGAGGAGCAGTCCCGCGTCGAAGTTGCAGGTCCCTGGATCGGGATCCAGATCCGAGGCAGCTCGTGCGTTGACCGGCCAGTGCCTTCCCACGCCGCGGCCCACCCGAGCGCCCGAGGCCCAGCTGCCTGCCTCCACTCCGCACCCGGCCAAAGCCCCTCCAACCGGCATAACCGAGGTAGCACTCCTTTCCCCCGTGTGTAGCATTATAATAGTTCGGCCCATTTAGATAATTTAGGAATTTTAGGAATTAATAAATTCCAAAGATATGACGATAATAAAACGTCCGCAGTTTTCAACTCGTGTGTCTAATCACAACGTGTAGCATATGTAATTGGTGTAGTTTTGCGCGTAGAATCCGATTATAAAACTTGCATATATGTTTGACGTCGTTTAGCGTGCCGTATGACTAGAAACGCGTGTTGTTCCAATAGGTTTCGTCTCGTTTTATTTTCACGTGCGTGTCCGGATAGCCCGAATGCCGTAGTACAAATGCCCATGTTTTAGGAACCACTTTTCCATGTATTTTAGAGTAGACGTTGGTATTTTTGCGTGTAGGGATTGGCCGCTAGTTTATTTTTCGTGTATAGGTTATTATCTCGCATTTACGTGCGGCGATATTATTGTTGTGCAACCCCACATGTTTTATATGTTTTTGGGGTAGAAAAATCCTTGGATTTTTCTGTGTATTTAGTTTTAGCTTTTGAGCAAGTGAGTTCGCGCGATATTTTGCCATGTTGCCCTCTTGTCTATTTCGTAGGATTTATTCCGTGCTTCGTTTGAAGGAGTTGTCAACTAGAGAGTTGATCGTTGATGTTTAGTCTAGCCCCTGGTATTTTTGGTTGCAATAGAAATGCATGTTTAGGTGTGGTTTGCTTGCTCTCAAGTTGCTAGAAATAGTGATGTATTGGAGATGCTGAAATATTTCTAAGTCTGGAATCTGTTATATTTTGTTGCTGTTTTGTTTTGCTTCTATCTTGTGATCTGTAGCTCTTTTGAGGTTGGTGCAATGGAGTTGGTTGTAGACTTTATGTTTCTCTAGCATGTTGTGAATTTTCATGCCATTTGGAGTCCTGTAGCGTATGGTTTTGATGCTTTCAGTATGGCTTCAGATCGAAAACTGGACTTTCATGAAGTGTTATTTTCACTAAGTCTGAAACTGTGTGTGAGAAGCCATTTTGTGACTTCTTTTCCTAGTGTTCCTTGCTGCCATGCTAGTTGTTTGTAGTAGTGCTTCTTGCCCTCTTTCTTGTCATGCCTTGGTTGATTATGTTTGAGTTGAGTAGCTCGTAGTTGTGGGGTGTAGAAAATGCTATGTGGGTGATGTTGGCAGATTGTAGTGATTTCTTGTTTAGCTCGTAGTTTTTGATCCGTAGCTCCGTTTTGATCGTGTCATATATGAAACTTGCTTACAATCTCGCGTAGTTTCATTTTCTCTTGCTGGTTGTATGTTTTGAAGTGCTCGTGACGTCGTTGCACACATATTGCATTCATGCCATCATATCTTGCGGTGCTTGTATCTTTTGATCCGTAGCTCCATTGGAGATGTTCTCTATGTGTAAATTGCTTGTAACGACGCTTATCAAGTGAACCTATTTGTTTTTCTATTTAACAACTAACTAAATGTGTTAGTTCAGATCTGGACAGAATTGTAAATTAACATGTGAGGTCGTCTCAGAGGTGCTATATGTCATTTCCGACCTCATTTAAAATGCCTAGATAGGTAGATTAACTGCGCTTCACCTCTTGCCATGTTTAATCACATTTAATATTGCCGAGTACCTAATTGGGATAGAACTAAATAACTCGTATGTGGAGTTTCGTCAATATGCAACTCGTTGCATATTGAACTTCACTTAATGTGTAGTGTTTGAGTGTTGTGAATTGCCATGCCGTGTCTTGCATGTGTTCAGCTGCTCATGCATCATATGTGTTGTGGCATCGTGTGGTGAATATCGTGTGTTGATTTGTGTTTCCGGTTTCCTCCGTCTCTATAGAGTTCTGCAAGCGTGTCGGAATGTGAGGACCCGTTCGACTACGTCGGTTCGTCTGCTTCACGGAGGCATTCTTCTTCCAAGCGGGATCTCAGGCAAGATGACCATTTCCCCAAATACCATTACTATCATTGCCATGCTAGTTTTACCGTTTCTATCTATTATGTCGCGTTGCCTACAACATGTTAAATATTAGCCTCTCAACAATGCCATGAAAACCTTCAACTGTTCAACCTAGCAAACCACTGATTGGCTATGTTACCGCTTGCGTAACCCTGTGTTAGCGTTGCTAGTTGCAGGTGCATTTGCTTCCATGTGGAAACATGGGTTCATTGTTATATCACCATATTAAATGCTATTTAATTTAATGCACCTATATACTTGGTAAAAGGTGGAAGGCTCGGCCTTTCTAGCCTGGTGTTTTGTTCCACCTTTGGCCCCTTAGTTTCGGCTACCGGTGTTATGTTCCATAATTGAGCGCTCCTAACATGATCGTGGTTTTATGGGGACCCCCTTGATAATTTGTTTTAGATTAAAGCTGGTCTGGCAAGGCCCAACATTGGTACTATTTGCCCAACATAATAATTCTGTTAAACTGATGTGCATAGGGAGTTAGCTCTACCCGAGGAGTAATTCTACATAATACAGGGGGGCCAGTGCTGATGGTGCTGGTCCAAAACAGAGCACCATGCGGGGCCAATCCGGGGCAACTCGGGAGATTTTTATCAGGCCACCGTACGCTTCGCTTATCCGTCGTGTCCTGAGAACGAGATACGCGGCTGCTATCGGGATCGTCGACAAGTCGGGTGGCCTTGCTGGATTAGTTTTACCTTTGACGAGATATCTTGTGCATCGGGATTCCGGTGATGCTTTGGGTAATCTCAGAGTTGAGGTTTTCTACTAAGGAATCCGACGAGATCGCGAGTGTCGTGATCGAGGATTTCTATGCGGCTTGTGGTAATTTGTGATGGACTAGTTGGAGCACCCTTGAAGGGTTAAATCTTTCGGAAAGCCGTGCCCGCGGTTATGTGGCAACGTGGAAACTTTGTTTAACACTGGTTCTAGACAACTTGAAGTTAACTTAATTAAAATATGCCAACTGTGTGCGTAACCGTGACTGTCTCTTTCGTGAGCTCTTTCTCCGATCGAGGACACGGTGGGGTTATGTTTGACGTAGGTAGGTGTTAAGGATCATTCGTTTGATCAACCATCGTTCACGTCCGCTATGTGTAGACCTTCCCCCTCTTATTTCTTGTACTCGTAAGTTTGGCCACCAAATATATGCTTAGCCGCTGCTGTAACCTCACCACTTAACCTTACCTCACCTATTAAGCTTTGCTAGTCTTGATACCTTTGGAAATGAGATTGTTGAGTCCCCTGTGGCTCACAGATTACTACAACACCAGTGCAGGTATAGGTAAAGGTTACTTGACACGAGTGCGTTGATTGTTCATTTGGAGTTGCTTCTTCTTCTTCTTCTTCATCGATCTAGGATGGGTTCTAGGCCGGCAGCCTGGGATAGCAAGGATGGACGTTGATCTTCTTTTCTCGTTTGTTTCCGTCCGTAGTCGGACCCTGCTCTTCTTCATGATGATTATGTATTGTACTGCTGTGACTCTGATGTAGCTTGTGGCGAGTGTAAGCCAACTCTATTTATATATCTCTTCTTTTCAGTACATGTACTTGTAACGATATCCATTCTTGCGGCACGACGAGATGCACTTCTATCCCTGATGAGGCCTTCATGCCAAATTGAGGATAGGGTCGCATCTTGGGCGTGACAAGTTGGTATCAGAGCCGTACCGACCTAGAGCCCCCTTGATTGATCGAACTTGGCCGAGTTGAGTCTAGTGAAAAACTACTTTGAGTCTAGTTATATATCGGAGAGTAGGATTCTTTTTTCTCCTCTTCTATGCTCTGGTGAGGAATATTGACGTAATATTTTAATTCTACTCTTCTTCTCACTCAATGTTTTTAGGATCACGCGAATATTCTTGGGATCTATATGATGCCGATGTGACGGAGTTCTGTCTTGGTGCCTCCTGTCTGACTTGATTTTCTTCCGGGGTGTTGAGCTCCAGGGAATTCTCGAGCACATCGTTATCATTCAGATTTCTTAGTATCTCAGGACGAAGGATGTTCGTAATTTCTTCAATACTAGTAGTGGCGAGATAACCCCGATGTCCCCAGTACTGGTGCAGATTGTTCAGGAGTACTGCCATACTTTGTATCGTTGTGATCACGAGGGTCTGTAGTAGATGAAGGTCCGAGATTATGGTCGTGTGTTGACGGATGTGATACAGGTGACGGGTTAGTATAGGAGTTGTGTGATTATTACTCCTTGTATCCGTGTACCAGATTGCATGACCAGATATTTCGGGAATTCTTAGGTGGGAATTCAAGTAGTAACTTATAGGACAATCTTCCAAGAAATGCATGATGTTAGGTTGGGGTTCGACATCTAGTGGATTCGTTTGTTGACGGTCGACTTACAGCGGTTCTCGTTGTGTCTTAAAGAGTCCTTGTAGCTTGCTACGACTCGGGGATGCTTCGTATGTCGGGTGCACTGCCTTGCACTTGATGGCTACTGTAAGGTTCGAGCCCGTGCGATCCTGTCTACGAAAATATCGGACAAAATCTTTCTCATGAGTTTGTTCTGGCTTGTTTCATAAGACTCACCCTTTGTTTTGTTGGAATATGGTAATTCGAGTTGCTTCGATGTCAGATGGTGATTTCAT
The DNA here is from genome assembly GCF_904849725.1 of Hordeum vulgare subsp. vulgare. Taxonomy (NCBI): domain Eukaryota; kingdom Viridiplantae; phylum Streptophyta; class Magnoliopsida; order Poales; family Poaceae; genus Hordeum; species Hordeum vulgare. Next base: position 312,164,163 of record NC_058520.1, read on the forward strand.
ATCTTTCCAAGAGCGGTTCTCATATTTCTATGAGAGTGCTAATCCTTTTGCTCAGTCAATTGTCTTATCAATTTTTGTCAACCGGAGTCGTCATATCAATTCTTTTTCAACCGGTGTGTCTTTCTTCAAGTGAACTCAATCCTCTCCAATTTTTGCTAGATCATTCTCTCATTTTATTCCGGAGTTCATCTCATCTAGCCCAAGTTGTCTTTGTTTTTCCCCGCCCTCCCGCCCTTTTCTTCAGTGTTTGGATTTCATCCAAGTGCATTCCATTTTAGTGATGCTTCCGCTATCTTTTCTTCCGTGTCCTATCCGGTGATTCATTGTGAAGATTCTTAGGAGTCGAGTTCATCATTTCTTAGTTTTGTTCTTTTCCGATGAATTCAGTCCAAGCTATCCGTGTTCACTATATCCTTTTCATCCGTGTAAATTCTTTCCCATGTTGATAATTCTTATGAGCCTATCTTGCTATTCATTCCTCTTTTTTTCTATCCGGAGTGTTGAAGATATTTCAAAAGTCATGATTCTCGATCCTTCAATTATTTTGAGGTGCTAACCTCATCTAGTTCTCTTCATACCGGTGCAATATCTCTCGTTCTAGAAATCGTTTCAACGGTGGTTTCTTTAAGTGGGCCCATAACCCACAGGTTTTTCCCAGGATCTTATCTGGCTCTTTTAATCTTTCCGGAGATCTTTAATTGTTTCAACTATGACGTAAGTATGAATTTCATGAGTCATATTCTTTCTTCAAGATCTATTTGAATTAATTCTCATATTTGGCTCAACCTTTCGTTCTTCATTATTACGGAGTGTCTCAGTATTCTTGGTGGTGTTCTCCTCATCATTCTCAACTTGGTAGACCGAAGGAGTGTTTCTCTCAAATATTGGTCCATTCTCTTGGAGATTCATCATTTCAGCTTTGTGCCATCGTCTTAACTGTTGTCAATCAAGAGTATCCCGTTCTTGCTATCCGGTGCTTTTCTGAGTTGTTTTCATTCTTGATCCTCCGAAGGCCATCATTTTAGAAGATTCTTTGTTCTCAGCTTTCAGCTTTCATCCTCAATTCTTCTCAATTGTTGTCTCTTCGTTCGTCTCTCAATTATTCTGGTGTCTTGTTAAGTTTTCTTCTCTCAGGTGGCTCATGATCTCTTCATTCTCATGTATCTCCATTCATGCATGGTTGCCTCATTCGTTTCAATTCTAACCGGTGTCTCTTTCATGATTTCTTCTAGTTTGTGCTGATATCTCTCCTCAATCATTTCAAGAAGATTAAGTGGTACGCTAAATCCGTTGCTTGTCATCAATTTAACTTGATGAAGGATAGGCATAACTTAATTCTTATTCTTCTCCATAGTGGTTTCAATTCTTCTTCCGGAGCGGCTCATGATCTCAATTATTCTCAAAGTGTTCTTCAAGATTCTTATTGGAGAACCTCAAGTTTTCTTCTCTTGCACTTCCAAGTGCATTTGTTGTTCCTTTATCCTTTGAGGTGGTATTATAGCATTCTTGTTAGTGTAGGAGTTTCGAAGATATTTCCTTTCAAGAATGAGATAATTAAACCCACCAATTCTATGATCATGAGTTATGTTTCAACCCATGATTTCTTCTTTGAGCTATCTTAGTTTGGATTTCACCTAAAGCTTTTCGTATGGATTGTTGCTATCATGGTGCTTGTCATTAATCCAAGTTCTCAATGTATCCTCTTGGTGCAAGTAATTGTTCATATCTTGTTTCTCCCAATCTTTCCTTGTTTCTTTTAGTGGTTGGTTGTCATCTTATAAATGTGAGATGATTTTTATAAGCCCACTACTATCTTGTTCCTCGATGTCGATTTCCCAACTACTACGTCGATTCTCTGTCCGGAGGCTCTTCAATTCTATGGTGTTGATAGTTGTCATTCTTTTCTTCATTCTCTTCTTCCGTATGAGCTAGTTCCTATTCTATTGTTCCGGAGGCATGATGATGTTGCTCTTTTGGGTCTATTATGTTGTTCTACCAAGATCATGGTGTTCCCTTGTTCTATTTAGTCGTTTGTTATGTATATTGTCTATTTCTCCCTTCTTATCAAATTTTTTGTCCCATTTTCCTACCGAAATGCTGCCCAAATTCTCCATGAATTCTTGATTCTTTCTCACATCATTCCTCATCGCCTTGCAACCTTCAAGGGTCGTTGGTTTCACTCGTTTGTCAAATAAGCGAGTAAGTTTTACCTTTTCCTTTTCTCATCCTCTCCCCCTTTCATTCTTGGATCTCGGGGCGAGATCCTCTTGTAGTGTAGGAGAGTTGTGACAGGCCGATACCGACGTTCCAGAAGATTCCCCTTCTATTCCGTTTTCATCGTGTGTCTATTTTATTTTGTCGCATCATCATCGCATCATGCACATCATCAGCATTGCATCGACATCTCCGTTGCCGCCAGATTTCAAAACTTACATCCGTTGTTAGTTGCCGGTTCTCGTCGTTGTCCGTTGTGAGCCCGACCGCACACACACGCGCCCGCGGCATCGTTCGAATCTTGTTTTTAAAAGTGTGTTGAAAACTTTCTCTGATTGGGGTGAAACTTTGCATGCGGTCGTGATTAGTTATAGGTAGGCTGCCTGTCGAATTTCGTCGCAATCGGAGTTCGTCTGGTACCCGAACGGTCGACCATAGCGGCATCGTATTCGGTCTACCGTCGGACGGTTGTCGGTGTTTTAAAAATCTTTGCCGCGTCGCTCGTTTCCCCTCTTGTCTCCGGATATCTACACTACACGACCACTCACCCGTTCCCGCGTGCGGAATCGTCCGATTCTGACCGCACAGTCGGATCCGGAACGCAATTCCGGTTAACCTAGCCTCCCATTTGTCTATATATACCCCTCCTATTTTTAAGGCACCCAAACCCCCCTCTCTCCTCGTTTCCCGTGCCTTCCCAAACCCTAGCCACCAGCCTACCCTCCTCTCTCCTCGAGTGGGCCCGCCAGGCCCAGATCCGACCCGCCCGGGCCCGGATCACCCCGCAGCCGCCGCGAGGACCCGAGGTCCCTCCCCATGGAACCCTTGCCCGAGGCAGCAGCCTCATCCCTGCGCTCGAGCCCGCGCCCCAAGCTCCCCTGACCCGCTGCCGGCAGCAGCTCGCCGGCCGGAGCCGCCGTCGCTGGCCCTCACCTCGTCTTGAGCCGCCTGCAGCAGCTTCCTCGCCGCCAGAGTCACTGCAAGCCGCGCCGCTCGCCTGCTCGCCTCCCGCGCCTTCTGCCAGCCCCTGCCGCGCCACGTATCGCAGCTCGCCGGAGCCGCCACGTCGAAACGGCAGTACCGACCGGCTATCACCGCCTCAGCCGCCAGGAGCAGCCCCGCGTCGAGGTCGCAGGTCCCTGGATCGGGATCCAGATCCGAGGCAGCTCGTGCGTTGACCGGCCAAAGCCTTCCCACGCCGCGGCCCACCCGAGCGCCCGAGGCCCACCTGCCTGCCTCCACTCCGCAGCCGGCCCAAGCCCCTCCAACCGGCCCAACCGAGGTAGCACTCCTTTCCCCCCTTGTGTAGCATTATAATAGTTCGGCCCATTTAGATAATTTAGGAATTTTAGGAATTAATAAATTCCAGAGATATGACGATAATAAAACGTCCGTAGTTTTCAACTCGTGTGTCGGATCACAACGTGTAGCATATGTAATTGGTGTAGTTTTGTGTGTAGAATCCGATTATAAAACTTGCATATTTGTTTGACGTCGTTTAGCGTGCCGTATGACTAGAAACGCGTGTTGTTCCAATAGGTTTCGTCTCGTTTTATTTTCTCGTGCGTGTCCGGATAGCCCGAATGCCATAGTAGAAATGCCCATGTTTTAGGAACCACTTTTCCATGTATTTTAGAGTAGACGTTGGTATTTTTGCGTGTAGGGATTTGCCGCTAGTTTATTTTCAGTGTATAGGTTATTATCTCGCATTTACGTGCGGTGATATTATTGTTCTGCAACCCCACATGTTTTATATGTTTTCGGGGTTGAAAAATCCATAGGATAGGATTTTTCTGTGTATTTAGTTTTAGCTTTTGAGCAAGTGAGTTCGCGCGATATTTTGCCATGTTGCCCTCTTGTCTATTTTGTAGGATTTATTCCGTGCTTCGTTTGAAGGAGTTGTCAACTAGAGAGTTGATCTTTGATGTTGAGTCTAGCCCCTGGTATTTTTGGTTGCAATAGAAATGCATGTTTAGGTGTGGTTTGCTTTCTCTCAAGTTGCTAGAAATAGTGATGTATTGGAGATGCTGAAATATTTCTAAGTCTGGAATTTGTTATATTTTGTTGCTGTTTTGTTTTTCTTCTATCTTGGGATCTGTAGCTCTTTTGAGGTTGGTGCAATGGAGTTAGTTGTGGACTTTATGTTTCTCTAGCATGCTGTGTATTTTCATGCCATTTGGAGTCCTGTAGCGTATGGTTTTGCTGCTTTCAGTATGGCTTCAGATCGAAAACTGCACTTTCATGAAGTGTTATTTTCACTAAGTCTGAAACTGTGTGTGAGAAGCCATTTTGTGACTTCTTTTCCTAGTGTTCCTTGCTGCCATGCTAGTTGTTTGTTGTAGTGCTTCTTGCCCTCTTTCTTGTCATTCCTTGGTTGATTATATTTGAGTTGAGTAGCTCGTAGTTGTGGGGTGTAGAAAATGCTATGTGGGTGATTTTGGCAGATTGTAGTGATTTCTTGTTTAGCTCGTAGTTTTTGATCCGTAGCTCCGTTTTGATCGTGTCATATATGAAACTTGCTTAGAATCTCGTGTAGTTTCATTTTCTCTTGCTGGTTGTATGTTTTGAAGTGCTCGTGACGTCGTTGCACACATATTGCATTCATGCCATCATATCTTGCGGTGCTTGTATCTTTTGATCCGTAGCTCCGTTGGAGATGTTCTCTATGTGTAAATTGCTTGTAACGATGCGTAGAATCAAGTGAACCTATTTGTTTTTCTGTTTAACAACTAATTAAATGTGTTAGTTCAGATCTGGACAGAATTGTAAATTAACATGTGAGGTCGTCTCGGAGGTGCTTTATGTCATTTCCGACCTCATTTAAAATGCCTAGATAGGTAGATTAACTGCACTTCACCTCTTGCCATGTTTAAACACATTTAATATTGCCGAGTACCTAATCAGGATAGAACTAAATAACTCGTATGTGGAGTTTCGTCAATATGCAACTCGTTGCATATTGAACTTCACTTAATGTGTAGTGTTTGAGTGTTGTGAATTGCCATGCCGTGTCTTGCATGTGTTCAGCTGCTCATGCATCATATGTGTTGTGGCATCGTGTGGTGAATATCGTGTGTTTATTTGTGTTTCCGGTTTCCTCTGTCTTGATAGAGTTCTGCAAGCGTGTCAGAATGTGAGGACCCGTTCGACTACGTCGGTTCGTCTGCTTCATGGAGGCATTCTTCTTCCAAGCGGGATCTCAGGCAAGATGACCATTTCCCCAAATACCATTACTATCATTGCCATGCTAGTTTTACCGTTTCTATCGATTATGTCGCGTTGCCTACCACATATTAAATATCAGCCTCTCAACAATGCCATGAAAACCTTCAAATGTTCAACCTAGCAAACCACTGATTGGCTATGTTACCGCTTGCTTAACCCTGTGTTAGCGTTGCTAGTTGTAGGTGCAGTTGCTTCCATGTGGAAACATGGGTTTGTTATATCACCATATTAAATGCTATTTAATTTAATGCACCTATATACTTGGTAAAAGGTGGAAGGCTCGGCCTTTCTAGCCTGGTGTTTTGTTCCACCTTTGCCCCCTTAGTTTCGGCTACCGGTGTTATGTTCCATAATTGAGCGCTGCTAACACGATCGGGTTTGTTATGGGGACCCCCTTGATAATTCGTTTTAGATTTAAGCTGGTCTGGCAAGGCCCAACATTGGTACTATTTGCCCAACATAATAATTCTGTTAAACTGATGTGCATAGGGAGTTAGCGCTACCCGAGGAGTAATTCTACATAATACAGGGGGGCCAATGCTGATGGTGCTGGTCCAAAATAGAGCATCGTGCGGGCCCAACCCGGGGCAACTCGGTAGATTTCTATCAGGCCACCGTACACTTCGTTTATCCGTCGTGTCCTGAGAACGAGATACGCGGCTCCTATCGGGATCGTCGACACGTCGGGTGGCCTTGTTGGATTAGTTTTACCTTTGATGAGATATCTTGTGCATCAAGATTCCGGTGATGCTTTGGATAATCTCAGAGTTGAGGTTTTCCACTAAGGAATCCGACGAGATCGCGAGTGTCGTGATCGAGGATTTCTATGCGGCTTGTGGTAATTTGTGATGGACTAGTTAGAGCACCCCTGCAGGGTTAATTCTTTCGGAAAGCCGTGCCCGCGGTTATGTGGCAACGTGGAAACTTTGTTTAAAACTGGTTCTAGATAACTTGAAGTTAACTTAATTAAAATATGCCAACTGTGTGCGTAACCGTGACTGTCTCTTTTGTGAGCTCTTTCTCCGATAGAGGACACGGTGGGGTTATGTCTGACGTAGGTAGGTGTTCAGGATCATTCGTTTGATTAACCGTCGTTCACGTCCGCTATGCGTAGACCTTCCCCCTCTTATTTCTTGTACTCGTAAGTTTAGCCACCAAATATATGCATAGCCGCTGCTGCAACCTCACCACTTAACCTTACCACACCTATTAAGCTTTGCTAGTCTTGATACCTTTGGAAATGAGATTGTTGAGTCCCTTGTGGCTCACAGATTACTACAACACCAATGCAGGTACAGGTAAAGGTTACTTGACGCGAGTGTGTTGATTGTTCATTTGGAGTTGCTTCTTCTTCTTCTTCTTCTTCTTCTTCATCGATCTAGGATGGGTTCCAGGCCGGCAGCCTGGGATAGCAAGGATGGACGTCGATCTTCTTTTCTCGTTTGTTTCCGTCCGTAGTCGGACCCTGCTCTTCTTCATGATGATTATGTATTGTACTGCTGTGACTCTGATGTAGCTTGTGGCGAGTTTAAGCCAACTCTATTTATATATCTCTTCTTTTCAGTACATGTACTTGTAACGATATCCATTCTTGCGACACGACGAGATGCTCTTCTATCCCTGACGAGGCCTTCGTGCCAAATTGAGGATAGGGTCGCATCTTGGGCGTGACAGTGGCCCCTCCCAGTAGAACTCTAGAACCCATTCGTCACTCCCGGTACTTTACTCGTAATGCCCGAAAACCTTTCGGAAGCCAAATCGATACTTCCTATATACTCCCTCTGTCCCAAAATAAGTGTCTTAAGCTTAGTACAACTTTGTACTAGCTCTAGTATAAAGTTGAGACAGTTATTTTGGGAGAGAGGGAGTATCAATCTTCGTCTTCGGACCATTCCAGAAACCCTCGCGACGTCCGAGATCTCATTGAGGACTTCGAACAACCTTCGGTTACCAACATCAATAATTCAACTATACCGAAACGTCACCAAACCTTAAGTGTGCAGACCCTGCGGGTTCGAGAACTATACAAACATGACCTGAGACATTCTCCGGTTAATAACCAATAGAGGGACCTGGATGCCCATATTGGCTCCTACATATTCTACGAAGATCTTCATCGTTTGAACCTCTGTGTCAAGGATTCAGTTAATCCCGTATGCTATTCCCTTTGTCCGTCGGTATGTTAGTTGCGTGAGATTCGATCGTCGGTATCTCCATACCTAGTTCAATCTCGTTACTGACAAGTATCTTTACTCGTTCCGTAATACAAGATCCCGTGACTAACTCCTTAGTCACATTGCTTCCAAGGCTTATTGTGATATTGTATTACCGAGTGGGCCCGAGATACCTCTTCGTTATACGGAGTGATAAATCCCAGACTCGATTCACACCAACCCAACACACACCTTCGGAGATACCTGTAGAGCACCTTTATAGTCACCTAGTTATGTTGCGATGTTTGATACACACAAGGTATTCCTCCGATGTCCGGGAGTTGCATGATCTCATGGTCATAGAAACGGATACATTGACATGCAGAAAACAGTAGCAATAAAATAACACGATCATATGCCACGTTCATAGTTTGGGTCTTGTCCATCACATCATTCTCCTAATGATGGGATCCCGTTATCAAGTGACAATACTTGTCTATGGCCAGGAAACCTTGACCATCTTTGATCAACGAGCTAGTCAACTAGAGGCTCACTAGGGACAGTGTGTTGTTTATGTATCCACACATGCATTTGAGTTACCAATCAATACAATTCTAGCATGGATAATAAATGATTATCATGAACAAATAAATATAATAATAACCATTTTTTATTGCCTCTAGTGCATATTTCCAACAGTCTCCCACTTGCACTAGAGTCAATAATCTAGTTCACATCACTATGTGATCGTAATGAATCTAACACCCATGGGGTTTGATCACATCTTGCTTGTGAGAGAGGTTTTTTTAGTCAACGGGTCTGAATCTTTCAGATCTGTGTGTGCTTTACAAATCTCTATGTCATCCTCTAGATGTTGCTACCACACGCCATTTGGAACTATTCCAAATGACTAATCCACTATACGAATCCGGTTTACTACTCAGAGTTATCCGGATTAGTGTCAAAGCTTGCATCGACGTAGACCTTTACGACGAACTCTTTTATCACCTCCATAATCGAGAAAAATTCCTTAGTCCACTAGTTACTAAGGATAACTTTTTACCGTTGTCCAATAATCCATTCCTGGATCACTTTTGTACCCCTTGACAGATTCATGGCAAGGCACACATCAGGTGCGGTACACATCATAGCATACTATAGATCCTACGGCTAATGCATAGGGGACGACCTTCGTCCTTTCTCTTTCTTCTGCCATGGTCGGGTTTTGAGTATTACTCAAATTCACACCTTGCAATGGAGTCAAGAACTCATTCTTTGACTGATCCATTTTTAACTCCTTCAAAATCTTGTCAAGGTATGTATTCATTGCAAGTTATATCAAGCGTCTTGATCTATCTCTATAGATCTTGATGCTCAATGTTCAAGTAGCTCAATCTAGGTTTTCCTTTGAAAAACTCCTTTCAACAACCCTCCATGCTTTCCATAAATTCTACATTATTTCCGATCAACAATATGTCAACCACAGATACTTATCACAACTATAGTGCTCCCACTCAATTTCTTGGAAATATAAGTTTCTTTTAAACTTTCTATAAACCCAAAAGCTTTGATCATCTTATCAAAGCGTATATTCCAACTCCGAGATGCTTGCTCCGGTCCATAGAAGGATCGCTGAAGCTTGCATACTTGTTAGCATCCTTAGGATCGACAAAACCCTCTCGTTGTATCACATACAACCTTTCCTCAAGGAAGCCGTCGAGGAAAAAATGTTTTGACATCCATCTACAAGATTTCATAATTGAAAAATGCAACAACTGCTAACATAATTCCAACATACTTTAGCATCGTTACGAGTGAGAAAGTCTCATCGTAGTCAACCCCTTGATTTGTCGAAAACCTCTTTGCAACAAGTCGAGCTTTCTAAATGGTGATATTCACCATTATCGCCCGTCTTCCTTTTGAAGATCCATCTACACCTAACAGTCTTACGACGATCAAGTAGCTCTTTCAAAGTCTACACTTTGTTTTCATACATGGATCCTACCTCTGATTTCATGGCGTCCAGCCATTCGTCGGAATCCAGGCCCACCATCTCTTCTCCATATCGTCGGAATCCAGGCCCACCATCTCTTCTCCATAGCTCGTAGGTTCATTGTTGTCCAACAACATGACCTCCAAGACAGGGTTACCGTACCACTCTGCAGCAGTACGTGACCTTGTCGACCTACGAGGTTTGTAGTAACTTGATCCGAAGCTTCATGATCACTATCATCAGCTTCCACTTCAATTGGTGTAGGCACCACATGAACAACTTCCTGCACCCTGCTACACACCGGTTGAAGTGATGGTTCAAAAACCTCATCAAGTTCCACCATCCTCCCACTCAATTATTTTGAGAGAAACCTTTTCTCGAGAAAGGACCCTTCTGTGGAAACAAACACTTTGCTTTCGGATCTAAGATAGGAGGTATTCCCAACTGTTTTGGGTATCCTATGAAGATGCATTTATCCGTTTTGGGTTCGAGCTTATCAGGTTGAAACTCTTCACATAAGCGTCGCAACCCCAAACTTTTAAGAAACGACAACTTAGGTTTCTCCAAACCATAGTTCATACGGTCTCATCTCAACAGAAATACGTGGTGCCCTATTTTAAAGTGAGCATGGTTGTCTCTAATGCCTAATCCAAAAACGACAGTGGTAATTCGATAAGAAACATCATAATATGTACCATATCCAATAGGGTGCGGCTACGATGTTCGGACACACCATCACACTATGGTGTTCTAGGTGGCATGAGTTGTGAAATAATTTTCACATTGTCTTAAATGTATACCAAACTCGCAACTCAGATATATATTTACCTCCATGATCACATCATAGACATATTATCCTCTTGTTACAACGATCTTCAACTTCACTTTGATATTTCTTTGAACCTTTCAATATTTCAGACTTTGTGATTCATCAAGCAAATACACCTATATCTACTCAAATCATTGGTGAAGTAAGAACATAATGATATCCATTGCGTGCCTCAGTACTCATTGGACTGCATACATCAAAATGTATTGTTTCCAACAAGTCACTTGCTAGTTTCCATCTCATTGAAAACTAGGCCTGTAGTCATCTTGCCCATGTGGCATGATTTGCATGTCTCAAGTGATTCAAAATCAAGTGAGTCTAAACAATCCATCTCCATGGAGTTTCTTCATGCGTTTATACCAATAGGCATGGTTCACATGTCTCAAATGATTCAAAAATGAGTGAGTCCAAAGATCCATCAGCATGGAACTTCTTCATGCGTTTTATACCAGTATGACTTAAGTGGCAGTGCCACAAGTAAGTGGTACTATCATTACTACTTTGTATCTTTTGGTATCAATATGATGAACATGTGTATCACTACGATCAAGATTCAGTAAACCATTCATATTAGGTGCAAGACCATTGAAGGTATTATTCAAGTAAACAGAGTAACTATTATCCTCTTTAAATGAATAACATATTGCAATAAACGCAATCTAATCATGTCTATGCTCAACGCAAACACCAAATAACAATTATTCAGGTTCAATACTAATCTCGATGGTAGAGGGAGCGTGCGATGTTTGATCACATCAACCTTGGAAAAACTTCCAACACACATCATGACCTCACCTTTAGCTAGTCTACGTTTATTCCATAGCTTTTATTTTGAGTTACTAACACTTAGCAACCGAACTGGTATCTAATACCTCGATGCTACTAGTAGTACTAGTAAGGTACACATCAATATCATGTATATCCAATATACTTTTGGCGACTTTGCCAGTCTTCTTATCTACCAAGTATCAAGGGTAGTGCTGCTTGAGTGACTGTTCCCCTCATATTAGAAGCACTTAGTCTCGGGTTCGGGTTCAACCTTGGGTTTGTTCACTAGAGCGGCAACTGGTTTGCCATTCATGAAGTATCCCTTCGTGCCCTTGCCCTTCTCGAAACTAGTGGTTTCACTAACCATCAACAATTCATGGTCCTACTTGATTTCTACTTTCGCGGTGTCAAACATTGCGAATAACTCAAGGATAATCATTTCTATCCCTGATATGTTATATTTCATCACGAAGCTCTGTAGCTTGGTGGCAGTGACTTTAGAGAACTATGTCAATCACTACTTATCAGGAAGATCAACTCCCACTCGATTCAGGCGATTGTAGTACCCAGACAATCTGAGCACATGCTCAATGATTTAGCTTTTCTCCCTTACTTTGTAGACAAAGAATCTTGTTGGAGGTCTTATACCTCTCAACAAGGGCACGAGCCTGAAATCCCAATTTAATCTCTTTGAACATCTCATATGTCCCATGACGTTCAAAACGTCTTCGGTGCCTCAATTCTAAGTGGTTTAAGCATTACGCACTCAACTATGATGTAGTCATAAAAAATGTGTATGTCAGATGTTCGCAACATTTACAGACGACGCTCGGGGTTTAGCACACCTAGCCGTGCATTAAGGACATAAGACTTTTGTGCAGCAATGAGGACAATCCTCATTTTATGGACCTAGTCCGCATAATTGCTACTACCATCTTTCAACTAAGTTTTCTCTACGAACATATCAAAAATAGTAGAGCTATAGAGCAAGCTACAACATAATTTGCAAAGACTTTAGAACTCCCACTCAAATTGACATCCCTCTGCTTATTCGAGTGGTACATGATTCAAATTCACTAACTCAAGTCCGATCATCACGTGAGTTGAGATTAGCTTGAATGGTGAACATCTCCATGTTGATCATATCCACTATATGACTCATGCTCGACCTTTTGGTCTCCTGTGTTCCGAGGCCATGTCTATACATGCTAGGCTTGTCAAGTTTAACCCGAGTGTTCCACGTGTGCAACTATTTTGCACCCATTGTATGTGAATGTAGAGTCTATCACACCCGATCATCACGTGGTGTCTCGAAACGACGGACTATCACAACGGTGCATAGTCAGGGAGAAGACAATTTTGTCTTAAAATTTTAGTGAGGGATCACCTTATAATGCTATCGTCGTCCTAAGCAAAATAAGGTGCATAAAAGGATTAACATCACATGCAAATCATAAGTGACATGATATAGCCATGAACTTGTGCTTCTTGATCTCCATCACCAAAGCACCGGCATGATCTCCATCGTCACCGACACCACACCATGATCTCCATCATTGTGATGCCAATGAGGTTGTTGCGCTAACTATGTTGTTACTACTAAAGCTACTAATAGCGATAAAGCAAAGCATCACCAAGCGCAGAAAAAATTAAAGACAACCCGATGGCTCCTGCCGTTTGCCGTAGCATCGACGTGCAAGTCGATATTTAACTACTACAACATGATCATCTCGTACATACAGTATATCATATCATGTCTTTGGCCATATCACATCACATGCATACCTTTCAAAAAAAGTTAGACATCCTCTAATTTGTTGTTGCAAATTTTACGGGGATGCTATGGGTATCTAGTATGATCACATCTTACTTACGCAAATCCACAACAGTGATATGCAAATTGCTATTTAACCTTCTCCAAGGACCGCCTAGGTCAAATCCGAATCAACTAAAGTTGAAGAAACATACACCCGCCACTCATCTTTATGCGACAAGTTGCATGTTAGTCAATGAAACCGGTCTCTCGTAAGCGTACGAGTTATGTTGGTCCGGGCCGCTTCAATCCAACAATACCACCGAATCAAGAAAAGACTAAGGAGGGCAGCAAATTGGACATCAACACCCACAAACTCTTTTGTGTTCTACTCGGGATATCATCTACGCATGAACCTAGCTCTGATACTACTGTTGGGGAACGTTGCATGGGAAACAATTTTTTTCCTATGCACATGCAAGACCTATCCATGGTGATGATCATCTACGAGAGGGGAGAGTGCATCTACATACCCTTGTAGATTGCTAAGAGGAAGCGTATATAACGCGGTTCATGTAGTCGAACATCTTTGCAATCAAAATCACAATCCTTCTCGCGATCTCATCATGAACCGTCCCGCGATCCCATCACGATCCATCCCGATCTAGCGCCGAACGGACACACCTCCGCTTTCAGCACACGTGCAACTCGATGATGATCTCCACCTTCTTGATACAACAAGAGAGATGAAGAGGTAGCTGAATTCTCCGGCAGCACGTCGGCGTGGCGGCGATGGTGGTGGAGCTATTCCGACACGGCTTCGTTGTACCGTACCGAACTAGCTACGGGGTGTCATGAAGTGGTCGAGGGAGAGAGGGCTGCACCTTGGCTTGAGGTGCCAAAAGCCTCTCTCACCTCCACTATATATAGGAGGGAGGGGAGGGGTGGCGCCCTAGGGCAAGGCCCTAGGGTTCGACCGAGCCAAGAGGTGGAGGAGGAGTCCTCCTCCAATATAACTTGGAAGGAGTCCTCCTTCCCAATTCGGTTTTGGCCCTTCCTCCTTTCCTTTTTCTCCCTTGACCGAAATAGCCTCTTTGGGCTGGCCACCAGCCCACTAAGGGCTGGTGCGCCACCCTTGGGCTTCTTTGGTTCTGTCCCGGGTGGGTGCCCCTCCCGGTAGAACTCCGGAACCCATTCGTCACTCTGTGTACTTTATCGGCAATGCCCGAAAACCTTTCGGAAGCCAAATGGACACTTCCTATATATCAATCTTCGTCTCCAGACCATTTTGGAAACCCTCGCGATGACCGGGATCTCATCTGGGACCGCGAACAACCTTCGGTTACCAACATCAATAATTCAACTATACTGAAACATCACCGAACCTTAAGTGTGCAGACCCTGCGGGTTCGAGAACTATACATACATGACCTGAGATAGTCTCCGATCAATAACCAATAGAGGGACCTGGATGCCCATATTGGCTCCTACATATTCTATGAAGATCTTCATTGGTTGAACCTCTATGTAAAGGATTCAGTTAGTCCCATATGCTATTCCCTTTGTCCACCGGTATGTTACTTGCTCGAGATTCGATAGTGGGTATCTCCAATTCTGCATACCTAGTTCAATCTCATTACCAGCAAATCTCTTTACTCGTTCCGTAATACAAGATCCCGTGACTAACTCCTTAGTCACATTGCTTGCAAGGCTTATTGTGATGTTGTATTGCCGAGTTGGTCCCGAGATACCTCTCCGTTATACGGAGTGACAAATCCCAGCCTCAATTCACGCCGATCCAACAGACATCTTCGGAGATACATGTAGAGCACCTTTATAGTCACCCAGTTCATTGTGATGTTTGATACACACAAGGTATTCCTCTGGTGTCCGGGAGTTGGATGATCTCATGGTCATAGGAACAGATACATTGGCATGCACAAAACAGTAGCAATAAACAGACACGATCATATGCTACGTTCATAGTTTGGGGTCTTGTCCATCACATCATTCTCCTAATGATGTGATCCCGTTATCAAGTGACAACAATTGTCTATGGCCAGGAAATCTTGACCATCTTTGATCGACGAGCTAGTCAACTAGAGGCTCACTAGGGATAGTGTGTAGTCTATGTATCCACACATGTATTTGAGTTTCCAATCAATACAATTCTAGCATGGATAATAAACGATTATCGTGAATAAGGAAATATAATAATAACCACTTTATTCTTGCCTCTAGTGCATATTTCTAACACTGAAATCATGGCACTCCAGCCATAGTGACAAGCATTAAGCATAACAAAGTCATAGCAACATCAATCGCGGAACATAGTGCGTACTAGGGATCAAGACCTAACTTAGCTAACTCGATTACATGACGAAGCTCACCCAACACATCACCGTCCAGCAAGCCTACGAAGAGATTAATCACTCCCGGCGGTGAGCATCATGAAATTGGTGATGTAGGATGGTTGATGATGACGATCACGACGAATCCCCCTCTCCGGAGCCCAGAATGGACTCGAGATCTGGCCTCCCAATGAAGAACAGGAGGTGGCGACGGCTCCGTATTGTAAAACACGATGAAACTTCCTCTCCTTTTTTTCCAAAGAAATAGGAATTTATAGTATCTAGATTAGGGTCAGCGGAGCCTAGTGCGCCCCACTACCCACCAGGGCGCCAAAGGGGAGGGGTGGTGGTGGCGTGCCCTGCTCCCTAATGGGCAGCTGGGGAACCTCCTCTAGTAGGTCTTGGTTCCAATATTTTTCTTTTATTCCAAAATAATTCTTCGAAAAGTTTCATCCAATTTTGAGAACGTCTATTTCTGCACAAAAACAACACCATGGTAGTTGTGCTGAAAATAGCGTCAGTCCGGGTTAGTTTCATTCAAATCATGCAAATTAAAGTCCAAAAAAAGAGCAAAAGCATTAGGAAAAGTAGATACGATGGAGACATATCGACTCCCCAAGCATAACCCTTTGCTTGTCATCAAGCAATTAAGGTGACAAACTAAAAGTGATAAAGAAAAAACTTTTATGAACTCTTTTGTTCTTGTGTCCATATATATGCTTAAATAATACCTAGGTTTTTAGCAAAGATCATGACTAACCATGCAAACAATAACTCTTAGAAATTATATTCACTCATATAAATGGCATAATCAACTAGCGAGCAATAATAAAATATTTCAAATGCCAACACTTCGTCAAAACGATCATGATATAATATAACAATAATTGTATCTCGCTAGCCCTTTCTCAGACCGCAAAACATAAATGCAGAGCACCTCCAAAGTTCAAGCAGCGACTAAACATTGTAATTCATGGTAGAAGAGATCTAGTCATGATGCAAACAACATTAACTATAAACAATGCATGAGACTGACAATAGTGCTCTCGAGACTGGTTCGTGTTTGAGAAGGTGATGACTCAATAAAAAGGTGAAATATCATAAAATTCAATAGATAGGCCCTTTTCATAGGGAAGCAATGATTTGCAGAGGTGCTAAAGCTCATAGCTTAAATTAGAGATAAATATAATTTTTGGAGGTGCACCTTTCTTGTCAATGTTACGACCAAGAGTTTTCATTATCTTCCATGCTAAACAAATTAGCGGCGTTTCCCAAGTGGTAAAAGTAAAATTTACCCCCCCCCGCCACCAACAAACAGAAGCCATGGCTAGCCGAATCCTTGGGTTCCCTCCATACCAACAAAAGTCGGGGGGAGTTTTGTTTAATTATTTGCAATCTTGATCATGGGACTGGGCATCCCGATTACCGGCCCCTCTTGTGCAAGGATGAGTGAATAAACACTCAACATGAGAATACCCCGCTTAGCATGGAAGATATTAACCACCCCTTGTCGCTCCATGAGCGGTACGGGCACAAAAAACAGATGTTCATATGAATTTTTAGAGGTGGCACATGCAAATTTTCTTGGAACGACAAAGTAATACCGCATATAGGTAGATATAGAGAACTTATCTGGAATAACATTGGTTTAAGGATTTATATGCACAAGCAATATTCCCACTTAGTACAGGCAGAGGCTAGCAAATAGGTTGAGAAGCGATCAACTAGAGAGCGAAAAGGCCATAAACATGTGTTGTGAATAATTAACATTGATTACTAGCATGAGTAGCATATAAACACCATGAACATAAATATTGAGGGGGGCTATGTTGGTTTTGAATCAACTACATGCGTGAACATGTGCCAAATTGTGGGGACCCCGACTTGTAGGTCGAGATCGCCGAATGCACGTGTACAGTGATCCCAGAGATCAATACTCACTAAACACACATATACTGAATAACAAGAGTATTACATCCATGAATAACGTCTCATACAGATAGGGCCATTATGGCCAAGTCATTACATAAATACGGCTCGAAAGCTGACACACCATCATACTACTGAAATGTGGATAACTTGGAGGAGAACGTGAACCCATGCCATCTGCCTTAACCTACATGCATTGAGACTAGGAAGCATCCTAGATCGCATGTCCGTCTCCGATGAAGAACTCTTCTTCATACTCCGGTTCTTCCATGCCTACCAATTAAATAACCAGTGGCAAGCCAATGAGTACGTTGAATGTACTCACAAGCAACCCATGATGCGGACAAGGCAAAATGAAAAATGATATAGTTCTAGAATATAACCTTTGCGAAAAGCAGGTTTTTCCCTAAATGCAGTAACATGATCAAGTGCTTGTATGAACATGCATCATAAGGTAAAAGGTAACCACATGGACAGGTTACAGATATCAACATTTTATACCGAGGGCTGGACGCCTCATGTTCACCCTCTATGCCAAGTCATCGGACTTGACTCAAGTAACCTCTTTCTCATACAATACTTTTATCACACACGCACACTTGGTTTATGCAAAAACGACCGGACGTAGTCTAAGCAGGATTACCCAACTATCCTTGACCATGGACACGGCTATTCGAATAGTTTTACACTCTGCACAGGTTGCGTTTTGTACCCACGAGACTCGGGGAACTTCCGTGTCATTCACGACTTGCGGTACATAACATACCCGAGGTAAGCACCCGGACAATGCCTTTCCCCTGACGACACTAGACAAAGAGTCCACTCGATTGTTACCCATCCCCCATGATGTACATCTTACAAGCCTCGCTCTAGATCGTATCATCCATGCACGGACCAACAGTGTGCCCGAAACGTGTAAAAACAGTATAGTCGTCCTACGAGGCACGACCCCGTCTCGAGAGTGACCATGTCACTACCGTCACTAGTAATGCAGGCTCTTTGCTAGCAGCAACCAGAGTAGTCAACAAAGCCCCGTCCCATAAGGGGTATCGTGGTCGCACATGTAAGGTTGGGATGGTCGACACATCTTAAATATCTCCTTGTTTTCGAAACCACACACACACACAAATTCTTTTTCTGGTACACCACTTCTTCCTCAAGTGATCACCATCTCAATACTATCACCCTCGGGCATTAGTGGAACCCGACGGGGTTTTTGAAAAGTTTTTGAAGTCACCTCCGTGTTACCATCACCATGCATATGCTCATCCTACGCGTACCACAACTACCATTCTATCAACTATTTATCTGCATGACCCTCATAGATGGTAGGGTCATGCTTAAATGCAAGTGCTTTCGAGGAACCAACGGAAACACCATGTCAAGGAGTTCACCGATTCAATCTTGATCACATGCATCGGAATGGAATATTAAACATGGCATGCATAAAAGTATTTTCTTAGGCATGGTCAAAGGGCTGATTGCCTTGGTCAGCAAAGTCTCCTAGGTCTTCGAGGTCTTCAGGTCCAAGTCCTTCGTCAACCAGAGGATCTATCATCGCGATAGTAATATAATTAATAAGAACCACAAAAAAATAGAGCACACAATCCACTTCTAAAATGTTACCCTACTGTGTAAAATACCAACTTCACTTCTAAAAATATATGTTTCGGGTTTTGGAGTGAAAAATATTTTTAAAACCAATTTAATAGAGGCTGAAATTACTCTATACTAGGTTTTAAAATAGACCTATATACAAAAGTTCCTGTAAAAATTACACAGGTAGTTTTATTAAATTCCTCATATTTAAACAATAATTATGGTGGAAAAATTATTGGATTTGGATGCATTTATAGCCCTGTGGAATTAATTTAAATAAAAACCAAAAAAATAAAAATAAAAGGGCATAGTGCCCAGGCTAGAGCCAGCCAGTAGCTGGGCTAGCCCAACTAGCCGGCCAGCGAGCCAGCCGAGGTGCGCGCGCGCGCCGTTAGCTTTGAACCTGACGCGTGGGGCCATGCGGCCAGCTACTTGAAGGGGGAAGGAGGGAGAGAGACAAACACTGGTAGGTGGGGCTCCCTTGTCAGGTCGTCTTCTACCTCGAGATAGGGAGAGGGGGAAGGTCACCTGTGGCAGCTCAGGCGACGGCGAGGAAGGGCGAGTGCAGGAATGGATCCCTTGCACTCCCGCCTTTCCAGTGGAGGTCGAAGAATTGGCTGAGGTGGCTGGATTCTCCAGCGGCGAGCTGGCCCCGGCGGAGGCTTTCGGGAGGTGGATGGCGACGACGTTCGGAGAGGGGAAAAGGTCGAAGAAGAGGCGAAGGTGAAACATCAATCACCTGTGGTCAAGGTGGGGGCGAAATGAGCACCGGAGCAGGCCTGTGTCCCGAGATCGACTGAGCTCCGACGCGGCTGCGCCTCGGTTGATCTTGAGCACTGGTGCTCTAATAGCTCGGTTGGGAGGTTGTGGAGGCCGATTGGAGGTGCGAGTGAGGTCTGAGGGTGTCGGAGAGGAGCGAGGGAGGCCTATTTATAGGGGGCACGACCCACCGAGAGGTGGTGCACTGGCGAGGTTGCAGCAATGGCTAGCGAGGGAGAGAGTCCAGGGGCATGTCTGGGATCTTCGTGGGTGCGGTCTATGCGAGTGGGAAGGGTCAAAGAGGAGCGGGCTGCTCCTTTGATGCCCCACGATGGGAAGCTCCACCTGACGGATTCACGCATGGGCGGGCATGTGTCACGAGGGCAGGAGAAAGGGAAAATAGGAGGGGCCCTGTGCCGTGCTGGAGCCGACCGTTGATGCAGACGCTGATAGATAGGTTGTGGTGGCAAAGCCTAGCCGGGGATGGCCTCCCTTGATGCACGCGCGCTCTGTGGCACGTCCAGAGCGCAGCTTTGGCATGCCATGGCATGCGAGCACGCTGTGGCATGTCTATGGCGTGTCTGACAGTGTCTGGGGGTTAGGGAGATGCTATCTGGAGGCTTTGGGGCCGAGGAGTATAGTGTTGGTCAAAGATGGAGTGAAGAACAGGTGCTGCGAGAATGAATCCAGAATGTAAATTGTAGTTTTCTTCTTCCTCTCTTTGAACTAGAGTGGAGGCTCTCGGCTGCAAGTGTGGGACTATACAGGGAACTTGTGATAGTGATTAGGAGTGAAGGAGTGAAGTGGAAGGGGTGCTAGTGGCTGATTTTCAGAATCAGCAGAAGGTGTTTGAGGTTGATTTGGATGATTTAATCTTCCCCAATTGCAGTGAAACTTAACACGATTGGATGATGGGCAGAAATAACAGGGTTTACCAAGTTTGAGCTCATTTGAGCTAGGTTGACAATGTAGACTTGGAAAACCCCCAAAATGGGCAGAAATATAATCCTGTAGGCAAGTGTGATCAAATCAATACCCACAAATGCAAAACTTGGCATGCCCTCCTCATTTGGGGTTTTGAACACCCGTGCAAAGTTTGAGATACGGAGGACAAACTTGGCAATGTAGAGTTGTTCAAATTTGGTTCTAGACAGAAGGGGTTTCTGAATTATTAGGTGAACCAAACCATCTTGTATGGATATGAAACTTGGTATTCTCATCACATTTAGTATGTGGGACATGCTGGAATTTTCCTGGAATTTATTGAGAATATTTCCTTTGGAAATATTTCAAAAGATTAGAATAGGCAGAAATTATTTCTAAGGGATTTGCCCAATATTTTAAATATGACCATGGGTTGAAACTCACATATATGGAAAATATATGTCCTCTGAGTTGCCATAAATTTTCTCAAAAGTTTCTAAAGTAGGAAAATAAATTTTCCCCATGAAATACCATTTCTGGCCATAGAAAAGGTCATTTAAGTAAAATAGGAAAATAAATTTTAAAATAATTATGTTATGGTTTTGTAAAGCTATTTCAATAATATAATCAAGAGAAAATCTTTGGGGCCAAACATTTCCCTTAAATTAGGGAATTGTAGTGCAAATCCCAATCGAGGGGTTTTGGGACTGAAAAAATAAGAAAAAGGGTTTTGGCTGGATTAATATTTTATAAAAATGGTCTCTCATGCTATACCCATGTCATGATCATTGGGAAGGGGTTTGGGGTCAAAGGTAGAAGTCCTTAGAGGGAAAGTTGCTTTGGGTGAGCTAAACACAAGTAAGTACACAAGCATATGGCAATCAAAATAATCATACCAATAACTCAAAAAGTTTTAATGCACTCCAAATTTTGAAAAAGAAATCAGTAGTGACAAGGTGGTACAAACACAGGGTGTGACATACCTATCCCCCTTACAAGAATCTCGTCCCCGAGATTCCTAGACTAAGGGCTAAAAAGATACGGAAACTCGGATCGAAGGTAGTCTTCACGCTCCCATGTTGCTTCTACCTCGGTGTGGTTGCTGCATTGGACCTTAAAGTACTTGATGGTGCGGCTTCGAGTGTGACATTCGGCTTCATCCAGGATGCGTACCAGTCTCTCACGATAAGTAAGGTCTGGCTGAAGGTCGATGGCATGATGATTGATGTCCTTGTAGAGGTCCAAACGGTTGGGAGCTTGGAGTCACCTTCAGAGTTGTGACACGTGGAAAACATTGTGTACACCCGAAAGCTCGGAGGGAAGCTCCTGCTGGTAAGCAACCTCTCCTTGCTTGCGACGACCTTGAAAGGGCCAATGTACCTTGGCACGAGCTTTCCCTTGACGTGAAAACACTTCATTCCTTTGAGAGACATGACTGGGAGATAGACAAAGTCTCACACACAGAAAGCTACTTCTCGACGATGGTCGTCAGTGTAACTCTTCTTACTTGGTTAGCGACCTCCAAGTTCTCCTTGACGGGTTGCACTTGCATTTCAGCCTCACGGAGGATGTCTGGCCCAAAAATTAGTCCTTCCCTGGTCTCGGACCATTTGAGGGGCGTGCGACACTTGCATCCGTACAACACCTCAAATGGTGCCATCTGGAGGCTCGACTGGTAGCTGTTGTTGTAAGAGAATTCGACGAAGGGCAAACACTCCTCCCATTTGGCTCCATATGACAAGACACTAGGACGGAGCATTTCCTCGAGTATTTGATTTACTCACTCCGTCTGTCCGCTGGTGTGTGGGTGAAAGGCAGTGCTGAAGGAGAGCTTGGTTCCCATGGCTTCTTGGAACTTCTTCCAGAATATAGAGGTGAATTGCATGCCTCGATCGGACATGATCTCCCTTGGAACTCCACGGAGGCTTTCGATACACTCGATGTAGAGGCTGGCTACCTTGCTACCATCATACATGGTGCAGACGGGGATGAAGTGGTCCACATTGGTCAGGTGATCGACAATGACCCAAATGGATTCATGTCCCCTGTCGGATCTGGGAAGACGTGTGATGAATTCCATACTAACTTTATCCCACTTCCATTCACGCACTTGGAGAGGTTGTAGCAACCCCGCAAGTCGCTGATGCTCAACTTTGACCCTCTGGCATACGTCGCACTTAGCGATGTATGAAGCTATTTCCCTCTTCATGTCGTGCCACCAGAACCTTTCCTTGAGGTCTTGGTACATCTTGGTCCCTCCAGGGTGAATGGACTATGGAGTGTCGTGTGCTACTCGCAAGATTAGATTCTTGAGCTCAGCCTTGTTGGGTACGCAGATGCGATTCCCAAACCATACAACTCCTTGCTTATCGACCGAAAATCCTGGGGCCTTGTCTTCCTTGATCTTCCTCTTGATACTCTCGATGCTCCCATGTCCGTTCTGGACCTCCTTAATGTCGTCCATCAGTGTAGGCCTTGCTTCAAGGTTTTCTAGGAATCCCGGTTCAACTAGCTCCAACTCGAATCTCTCAAGTTGTTTATATAAGGCAGGTAGCCTTTCCTTGATTACAACATTCAGGGTGCAAGCCTTCTGGCTCAAGGCATCCGCTACCACATTGGCCTTTCGAGGGTGGTATTGGATACTAAGGTCATAATCTTTAATTAATTTAAACCATCTCCGTTGCCTCATATTCAATTCCTTTTGAGTAAAACTATACTTCAAACTCTTGTGGTTGGTGTATATCTCACATCACTTCCCTAGAAGGTAGAGTCGCCACGTCTTTAAGGCATGAACCACTGCCGCCATCTCGAGGTCATGAGTGGCGTAGTTCTCCTCATGAGGACGTAGTTTCCTTGACAGGTAAGCCACGACTCTGCCTTCTTGCATAAGGACACCACCGAGCCCGATCCTTGATGCATCGCAGTATATCACAAACTCCTTGTTAATATCAGAAGTGGCGAGGATTGGGGGGGGGGGTCGTCAATCTCTTCTTCAGTTCTTGGAATCTTTCTTCGTACTTCTGCATCCATTCAAACTTTTTGCTCTTCTTCAAGAGTTGAGTCATTGGTCGGGCGATGCTGGAGAATCCTTCTACAAACTTGCGGTAATATCTTGGGAGTCCGAGGAAGCTTCTGACTTCCTTCACATCGGTTGGTGACCTCCACTTTATTACCGTTATAATTTTGGTGGGGTCGACTGCCAACCCATCAGCCGTCATGGTATGACCCAGGAATCCAACCTCGTGTAGCCAAAATTCGCATTTGCTGAACTTGGCATAGAGTTGGTGCTCTCAAAGTTTTTCTAATACCATCCTCAAGTGTTGCTCATGCTCTTCTTCGGATTTGGAGAAGATGAGTATGTCATCGATGAAGATAACGACAAGCTTGTCCAGATACTCCATGCATACTTTGTTCATGAGGTACATGAAGTAGGCTGGGGCATTGGTCAACCCAAACGACATGAACGTGCACTTGTACATGCCATACCTGGTCACGAATGCCGTCTTTGGTATGTCTTCAGGCTGGATTTTTAGTTGGTAGTACCCAGACCTGATATCGATCTTGGAGAATACAGTGACACCATTCCATTGATCGAACATGTCCTCAATCTTGGGGAGCGGGTACTTGTTCTTTATCGTGACCTCGTTGAGGGAACAATAGTCAACACAGAGCCTGATAGTCCCGTCCTTCTTGGACACAAATAGAACAGGTGATCCCCAAGGAGAGGCACTAGGGCGAATAAATCCCTTCCTAATCTGCTCGACCAAATGTTTCTTCAACTCTTCCAATTCCTCTGATTCCATCCTACATGGCTTCTTATAGATAGTTCTTGATCCGAGCATGAGCTCAATGATGAACTCAATGTCTCGGTCGGGAGGTATCTCGGGCAGTTTATTAGGGAATACGTCCGGGCACTCGCGTACCACCGGCACCTGATCCAATTCGATCCCCGAAAGACAGTTAACCTGAGGGCCTTGGGTGGAGGCAGGTTCGGAAATATGCTTGACTTCGACTCCTTGATCACTAGTCATGGTGATGGCTCTCTTGGCATAGTCCAGCATGCTTTGGTGTTTGTCTAACTAATCCATACCGAGGATCACATCCAAGCCTTGAGATTTAAGAACGATAAGGTCCGCTACAAAGTCTACCCCGTTAATGATGATTCCAACTCCCCTACATCCTATATTGGTCCTTAATACTACACCCGGGGTTTGTACCTCAATTTCACAATTCAGGAATGTAGGTTTCTAGCCACTCTTCATCGCAAACTTTTGGGTCACAAAATAATGCGAGGCACCACAATCAAACAATACTATTGCTGGAGCTGAGTTGACGAGGAACGTACCCAGTATGCCGTCCGGGTCTTCCTGGGCTTCCTTTGCGGAGACGTGATTCACACGACCTCTGTTGTTGTAGTGCAGGTTGCGGGGAGCTCGGTTCCTGGTTGGTGCTCCATGACCCTGTCCTTGATTAGGCGCATTGGGGCGCGATGCATCGAGCTTCTTGTTGGGGCACTTTCCCGAGAATTGCCCAGGCTGGCCACATCCAAAGCAGGTGACCTACCTGGGGTTGTTGGTCTTTCCCCCCTTGTTGCTGGTGGGAGGGTTGTATGCCGGCTTGGGGTTGACATACGACTCAGGGTGGTAGCTTTGTCGAGGTACAGGAGCCCTGTGGTGCTGGTGCTGATAGTTGTGCCTTGCCGGAGCTGATTGCCACGGGCGAGTCTTCTGGTTGCTGGAACCACCATTTCCAATCAGCTTGCGCTTGCGTGTGTCCTCCATAGCACATCGCTTGTCCTCAAGCATGAGGGCCTTATTCACCAGATCATAGAAGGTTCGGTAGTCACAGACAACAAGCTGGTATTGCAGCGACTGCTAAAGTCCTTCCATGAAGCACTCTACCTTTGCGGCCTCAATGCTGACATCATCAGGTGCATACCTCGATAAGAGGTTAAACTTCTGTAGGTATTCCTTGACCGAGCCACTTCCTTGCTTCCGCGTGCGGAACTCCCGCTTCTTGTTAGCCATCATCCCAGGAGGATGTGGGCAACAGAGAACCCTTCCTTGAATGCAGCCTAGGTGATAACACGCTCACCCTGCATGATCTTGAATCCGTCCCACCAAGCCCTGGCGGTGCCCCCGAGACAGTGAGAGGCATACAGAACCTTTTCACGGTCATTGGTGCAGTAGACCAGCGCGAGGAGATCCTCGATGGAGTGGATCTAGTTATCGGCATCCAGAGGCTCGGTTGTCTCGGTGAAAATCGGGGGTGAATTCCTCATGAACTCTGACAGAGTGGAGTGACCATTGGCGTTCCAGCCCTGCTGCGGGTTGTTCACCAGGACCTGAGCCATCTGCTGGATAGCGGTGTTGTTTGCTTGGAATTCCTCTCGGAGAGCTTGAAGGAACTGAGCCATGGTCAGGTTCTCTAGAGGAGGTGGTGTCGGGGGAATGTCGCCACGTGGCTGCTCCTAGTGAGCTCCAGCTTGAGTAGACCCACTGGCTCCTGGCTGCTGGCTAGAGTCGCTAGTGCTGGGGTGGTCAAAGGTACGGGCGCGGGTAGCAGTCACCATCCTGTTTTGAGCAGCCAAGTCAATATACTGGAATAGACGAGTGAGTAGCACAAGAGAGAAACACGCCTAATAAGGGGGTTGGTATGGTGCAAGTGTGTCAAACAAAAGGGCCAAAGGACCCAATGCAAACCCATTAAGTAAGATAGGTGATGTAGCCTTTTACATGCTGCCTAAGGAAAAGCGCGGCTTGCATCAAGACACAAACACTCGACTTCGCATGGGGATTCCTAACTTGCCCTACCTGTTGGGGATATTACCTATTGATAACCCGCCCTAGTTGGGCCGGGTCACCAAATCAGGCGATTGATCTAAGCGTGGTTCGGGCCTTGGCCTGGCAAGACCGAAGGAAGTATGACGGTTTACAACCTCCGGAAGGTCTCCAAGCTTTGGAAGATCTTAGAGATCGTAAAAGTCACGGTTTGTAGAAAGGAAAGTACCCTTGTAAACCCTAGGGACTCGACCTGTATATAAAGGTGAGTCCTAGGGAAGAAGAGGGTAGGTTAGAAATCATCGAGTGCTAGGTCCAGCGAGTTGCACCCTCCTTGTAATCGAAACTCCATCAATACAACTCAAAGCAGGACGTAGGTCTTTACCTCCTCACGAGGGGCCGAACCTGGGTAAATCGCCGTCTCTCTCCCGTTCAACCCCTTTGAGTCGCCACCAAAGTGCGATGGCTCCAGTACTAAGTCC
Organism: Hordeum vulgare subsp. vulgare; assembly: GCF_904849725.1. Classification (NCBI taxonomy): domain Eukaryota; kingdom Viridiplantae; phylum Streptophyta; class Magnoliopsida; order Poales; family Poaceae; genus Hordeum; species Hordeum vulgare. Next base: position 312,190,922 of record NC_058520.1, read on the forward strand.
TTTCACGAGGACATCTGCCGTGACAAAACCACGACAGTTGGCGCCCACCGTGGGGCCTGCGCACGGTGGAGTTGAGTTCTCAAAGGGAGCCCTACCAGGGCTTGGGAGCTACGCGACGGGGCTCATGACCCAGAGCCGCCGTGGGAAGTACTACATCGACAACCTGCAATGGGGACCTAAGGCGGATTCGATCGAATCTGGTTACAGGGTCCCCTTCGGCAAGATCAACGTCTTCATCGGCATGATCGGATCATCCGTGCCTGAGCCGGACATCTCCACCGACATCGTTGAGCCGGCCAGGTACGTCCGCCCAGTAGTGACGCCAAATCTAACTCGCCTGGTCTTTGTTGGGTTCAGCAGGGATCAGAGGAACCAGAACACTCAGCATCCCAGGAAACTACACCAGTCAACACTGATGACGAATCATCCATGAGCGATTCAGATTCAATCCGGTCTCTACATGGGGATTGTCTTGGGGGCTTGTCGCTGGCCATGGACCCCGAAGTTCTTGACCGAACCCGCCGCCAGATCGCCATTTATATGGCTGGGGCGACTCAACCCACGCAAAACCCGACTGGAGGCGACGGAACTAGCGAGACATCTAGAAGCCCGGCCGCCATCTTGGTAGATTTAGCAGCAGAAATTACAAGGCTTATGGCGACTCCCCTCACACCGGAAAACCAGCAGGCAGTAAACGCGGAACTGGCGAAACTCAGAGAAGCGGTGGCAAAGGCTCATCGGGATGCCGAGGTGGAGTCCGCCAGGATTGAGACCTGGCAAGCTCAAATTACCGCCAAAAGAACTCGCTTAAATACTGACAACTGGCGGCTCGAAAGACACCAGCACGCATCCGACGCCGTCCATCAGCGGAGGCACCAGGGTCGCCTGCCCCCTGATCTCAACCCGACCCGCCTATTCGATACTCCGCGAACTCCCGGGGCCGGAGCCGCCCTAGGGGGAGGACCGGGCCAGCCAACTAACCCGTCGACTCAGCCAATCGAGGATCGCATTCCCCGATTCCAGACACCTCAAGGTCACTTTTCCAACCCAGTGGATAACGTCCTTGCTGGAACTCGCCATTTGCAATCTCTTCCGATTCACGGCAATACTCCTGCTGAGATAGAAGCAGGGAACGCCATTGAGATGTTGAAGACGACGGTGGTTCAAAATGCCCAGTTCTCACATAGCCTAGATAGGCTGCATTCCACTACCCAGGCGAGTCACACCAGGAGTCGGCTAGAGGACCAACCCGCTGTAAACTGCGGACTGCGACTCATTCCCCAGGACAACCCACCTCATCATCAAAACCCGCCGGGCCGGGATCTCCCGAACGTCCAAGTCGCCCCAGCCCTTCTCGCCGGGAGCGGTGGACGGGTGGGGGGTGCCATGCTTGGCCCCCGCCCTTCGCAACGAACGAATGCCCGAGGACTTTAAGGGACCAAGAAAGGTGCCTAACTACACCCCGGACCTTGAACCGACATCATGGGTCGAGAGTTATGAAATCGCCATGGACATGCTGGACGTAAACGAAGCAGTTTGCGCCAGATACTTCACAATGATGCTCGAGGGGTCAGCACGTACTTGGTTAAAAAACTTACCCCCAACTCCATCCAGACCTGGGCTGAATTGAAGGAGCGCTTCATCAAAAACTTCCGGGGAACCTGCAAACGTCCAATGATGATTGTCGATCTGCAGCACTGCGTCCAGCGTCCTGATGAGTCGGCCCACCATTGGTCACGGCGGGTCATGGAAATTATCCATTCATCAGATGGCATTACGGCGGCTCAGGTTGTGTTGGTCCTCGAGCAGAATTGCCATTACGAACCCCTGGTACATAAGCTTGGGCGACTCAAGCGAAAGGTCCAAGACATGGGGGAGCTAATGGATATCCTCACTAGATATGCTGAAGCGGACGACACCAAAGATCCCTGTGAGGACGGTAAAGCTAATTCGCCAAAGAAGGGCGAGTCATCCAAAAATCATACCCGGTTCCAGGGACGTAACCGCCGCGATCAGGGAGCCAATGGAAAGAGAAGGCAACAAGAAGAATCTTCGGATTTAGTCGCCAATACCAACACCAACAATGGCAACCAACGCCAGAAGAAAAAGAGGGGATACAGCGGTAAGAAGCCACGCAACTATGAAGGGTTGCTCAAGGGCCCTTGCCCGCACCATGCCATGGCAGACGCCCCGACGACTCACTCCTGGGAGAACTGTTTCGTGATGCGGGAGTTTCGGGCGGAGGCGATCAAGAAAAGCCAAAATGATGACCCGGACCAACGGCAGGAGTTGTTTGCTGCACCCAACCAACGTCAGAACCCCTTTGGCGGTTTTCCGGAACCGGGAGCTCAGGGAGGCACGCAGCCGAGCAGCGGCCAGTATCCGGTGTGTCACCAGTGGTGATATAACCCGCCCGCAGCTTTTCAGCAGCCGCCCCCACAGGGGGCTTCGCAGGGTCAGGATGACAATGGGGGCTTTCGCAACAACCCCAAACAGTTAAGCAATGGGCAGTACCACGTTTTCACCACCAATGCTTGCAGATGCGATAAGAAGGTGAGTCACCGGGCGTATAGTGTGTCTGAGCCAGCACTTCCCAGATACCTCCACTGGTCTGAGCAGATCATATCATGGAGTACGGAGGATCACCCGCCAAGAGTTGACAATCCCGGCGACTTAGCGTTGGTCATAGCTCCCCAAGTTGGGGGGGGTACACCATGTCAAAAGTGCTAATGGATGGCGGCAGCATCATTAACATCTTGTACTTCGACACTTTCCAAAGGATGAACCTATTGGAAAAGGATTTGATGCCTTCAACCATGGTTTTCCACGGAATCGTCCTGGGTAAGTCGGCATACCCCATAGGCCAAGTCAGACTCACAGTTGCATTTGGAACGGCACATAACTACAGGAGTGAGTCGCTGATGTTTGAGGTGGTCAAATTGAAAAGCCCCTACCATGCGCTATTTGGGCGGCCGGCTTATGCCCGGTTCATGGCTCGCCCGTGCTATGTTTACCTTAAGCTCAAGATGCCTGGCCCTAAGGGACCCATTACGGTTGATGGTGATAGAAGGATTGCAAAGGAATGTGAAGAAGGGGACGCGGCTTATGCGGAAGTTGCCTGCGCTGCAGAGGAGCCCAAACATCATCGGGGCAATGTTGACCCGGCTGACATGTCACCCTTAAAGAAGCCAACAACAGACGCTGAGTCGCCCCTCAAGTTCAAACCAACGGATGACACCAAGACGGTTGATTTCGTTTCTGGCGATTCATCCAAGCAGTTCACCATTGGGACGGGTCTGGATCCCAAATAGGAAAGCGCGCTCATCAAATTCATCCGTGAGAACCGGGACATCTTCGCATGGAAACCTTCTGACATGCCTGGTGTGCCGAGAGAATTCGCCGAGCACCATCTTAATGTTGACCCAAAGGCAAAACCTATCCAGCAGTATCTTCGTAGATTTAACAAGGAGCGGCGCAAGGCAATCGGGGAAGAGGTTGCCCGTCTCTTAGCCGCCAGATTCATCGTGGAAGTTTTCCACCCCAAATGGTTGGCTAACCCGGTCCTGGTACTAAAAAAGAATGGTACCTTACGTATGTGCATTGATTACACGGACCTCAACAGAGCTTGTTCAAAAGACCCTTTCGCTCTTCCCCGCATCGACCAGATTATTGACTCGGTGGCGGGGTGCGAATGTTTGTGCTTTTTGGACGCCTGCTCTGGTTATCACCAGATCAAAATGGCTGTGGAGGATCAAGAGAAAACAGCTTTTATAACCCCCTTTGGGGCTTTTTGCTATGTGTCCATGCCGTTTGGGCTCAAGAGTGCAGGGGCGACTTATCAGCGCTGTATCCAGAATTGCCTCCGCAGCCAAATCGGGCGCAACGTCCACGCCTACGTTGACGACATTGTGATCAAAACCCGCCAGGGGGAGACGCTACTGGAGGATCTCAAGGAAACTTTCGATAATCTGCGGGTATATCAGATGAAACTGAATCCCACCAAGTGTGTTTTTGGTGTTCCAGCAGGGAAATTGTTGGGCTTCCTGGTGTCTGAGCGTGGCATTGAAGCTAACCCGGACAAGAACAAAGCAGTTATGTCCCTTGGAAACCCAGCAAATGTTAACCAAGTTCAACGAATGGTGGGTCGCATTGCGGCTTTAAGTCGTTTCGTAAGCCGCCTGGGAGAAAAGGCGATTCCTCTTTATCAACTATTAAAGAAGTCTGACCATTTTGTTTGGACAGATGAAGCAGATGAAGCTTTCGAAGCCTTGAAACGGCAACTAGTCAACCTGCCGGTCTTGGCCGCCCCGACTGAGAAAGAACCCATGCTTCTGTATATTGCGGCAAAATCCAAAGCGGTGAGTGTGGCGGTGGTCGTTGAAAGAAATGAGGCAGGGAAGGAGTACCCAGTGCAGCGCCCGGTTTATTTTATCAACGAAGTACTAACCCTTTCCAAGCAACGGTACCCACATTGGCAGAAGTTAGTGTATGGGGCGTTTATGGCGAGTCGCAAACTTAAGCATTATTTCCAAGAGCATCCCATCACGGTGGTTAGTTCCGCCCCCCTCGGGGACATCATCCAGAATCGGGAGGCAACAGGGCGGATTGCCAAGTGGGCGATTGAACTTGGGCCACATCACGTACGATACACCCCTCGCACAGGCATCAAGTCTCAAGCCTTAGTTGATTTCGTCAATGACTGGACGGAGTTGCAGGCCCCGGAGGACAGGCCTGATCTTACATACTGGACCATTTACTTTGATGGATCCAGGCAGCTGGAAGGCTCGGGGGCTGGTGTGGTACTGGTATCCCCTCAAGGAGATAAATTCTGTTATGTCCTCCGACTCATGTTTCCGTGCACTAATAATGCCGCGGAATATGAAGCCTTGCTTCACGGCTTGCGACTCGCCAAGGAGATGAACCTTACGCGAGTCAGATGTTTTGGCGACTCTGATCTGGTGGCGCAGCAAGTTTCAGGCACTTGGGATTCTCGAGACCCTTGATGGCGGCTTACAGAAGAGCTGTATCTGATGTGGCGGGTCATTTCCATGGCTATCAGGTTGATCACATTGACCAGCGCCTCAACGAGGCAGCTGACGCCCTTTCACGTCTTGGTTCTCAGCGAAAGCCGGTTCCCCCCAATGTTTTTCTGGATATTTTGCATAATCCCTCCGTGAGTTTGCCGTCGGAGGAGGAGTTGGCAATATCAGATCCTGAGTCTCAACTCATGGCGGCTCTCCACATCACACCGGATTGGGTTCTTCCCTATCTGGCCTATCTCGCCCGGGGCGAGTTACCAACAGACGAAGTTTTAGCCCGCCAAATTGTTCGACGGAGCAAATCTATGGTGATTATTAATGGCGAATTATATAAGCGGAGTGCTTTTGGAGTTTTTCAACGATGCGTTTGCTCCGAAGAAGGGTGCATAATCCTAAATGACATTCATTCCGGAGATTGTGGGCATCACGGCGGGTCACGCTCTTTGGTTTCAAAGGCATTCCGTCATGGTTTCTTTTGGTTGACGGCTCATGCAGATGCAGAAGAGATAGTTCGCCGATGCGAGGGATGCCAGCGTTATGGACGACAGGCTCATGTGCCGGCTCAAGAACTAAGAATGATTCCCATCACTTGGCCTTTCGCGGTCTGGGGGTTAGACATGGTTGGCCCCTTTAAAATGTCATCCAACAAGAAAACCCATTTGCTGGTGGCAGTTGATAAGTTCACCAAGTGGGTTGAGGCAGAACCTATCGGAACTTGCGATGCGGAGACAGCGGTCAAGTTCTTGAAGAAGCTGATTTTCCGGTTTGGATATCCGCACAGTATCATTATTGATAATGGCACTAACCTGTCCCAAGGGGCGATGCAGGAGTTTTGCCGTCGAGAGCATATCCGGCTTGATGTTTCTGCGGTCGCTCACCCGCAATCTAATGGGCAGGCGGAACGGGCGAATGAGGAGGTTTTACGGGGAATCAAGCCCCGACTCATGGTCCCCTTGGAAAAAACCCCGGGATGTTGGGTCGAAGAGTTGCCTTCAGTGCTATGGAGCATCCGGACCACCCCGAACCGGTCCACGAGTTTTACCCCTTTCTTTCTGGTCTATAGAGCAGAAGCTGTTCTTCCCACTGACATAAGGCATGACTCGCCTAGAGTCGCCGCTTATGTGGAGCAGGACAACGAACTGGCGCGTCAAGACTCCTTGGACGCCTTAGAGGAGGCACGTGACTTGGCTGCGGCCCATTCGGCCATCTATCAGCAGGATCTACGGTGTTATCACAACCGCTGGGTTAAGAGCCGAACCTTTCAAGAAGGCGACTTAGTGCTTCGGTTGATACAGGATCGTGCTGGCATGCATAAGTTGTCACCGCCATGGGAAGGACCGTTCGTCGTCAGCAAAAATATTCGCAACGGCTCTTATTATCTGGTGGATCTCCGGCCTAACCGGCCAACCACGGAGGCTGAGTCAACTCGCCCCTGGAATATTGCCCACTTGCGGCCTTATTACACTTGAGCTTTTAAGCTCTGCATTTTGTAAGTCTTTCGGTTCTTATTATAAAGCAATAAAATTAAAATGCCTTCCGACTTGGGGGCTTCCTCTCATTGAGATCAATTTTGTGATCCTGTCGTGACCTTATGAGCCGACGAAATCATTATCTTGGGTGGCGCTTGAGCTTTCTGACTCGCCCCATCCTGTCGCGACCTTATGAGCCGACGAAATCATTATCTTGGGTGGCGCTTGAGCTTTCTGACTCGCCCCATCCTGTCGCGACCTTATGAGCCGACGAAATCATTATCTTGGGTGGCGCTTGAGCTTTCTGACTCGCCCCATCCTGTCGCGACCTTATGAGCCGACGAAATCATTATCTTGGGTGGCGCTTGAGCTTTCTGACTCGCCCCATCGTGTCGCGACCTTATGAGCCGACGAAATCATTATCTTGGGTGGCGCTTGAGCTTTCTGACTCGCCCCATCCCGTCGCGACCTTATGAGCCGACGAAATCATTATCTTGGGTGGCGCTTGAGCTTTTGACTCGCCCCATCGTGTCGCGACCTTATGAGCCGACGAAATTGCTATTTTTCTTTTACCTTATGGCACTGCCATAAGGTTTTTCAGACTTTTTTCTGATTCATCCCGAAATATTTTGGGACGGCTGCAATTTGTTACCATTTATTATTCATTAAGATGATTTCACATATGTTTTTCAAGCTTAGAACAGGTTGATGATCAAAATCACTTTATCCATGGCGGATTAAGCATCATAAAGAAGCTTCAAATGGCGGATCAAGTATTTCAAATCGCCTTAAGGGCGACATAAGGTTTCTTTTCGAAGGTATCACAAAAACAGTACCGATTCCTAAAGGAGACCTATTACATGGCTCTTATGGCCCATTCAATGAAGTTTATTCTGCTGACGCCCTTGGATCAGCTTGCTGCGAGCTTTGGCCAACCTCAATCTGCAAGTCGCCCAGTACCCAGTTACACTTGGACAGAGAGGCAAAGTCATCTTCATCGGTCAGGATTGATGAAAGATCTGCGTCCAAGTCAAAAGGATTCTTGGGTCGCCGTGGAGTTAAGCTGGTCGTCACAAAGGTTGGCGGGTTGACTTTCTTGTTCTTACTATCATAAGCAGCCTGGTACTTTGATAAGTCCAGACTTGCAGCAAGCTGAGTCGCCGCCAGACGGGAGTCCTTGACGACACGCTGGTAGTCCTCTTCGGCGAATTCTGACTAGTCATCCTTGAGTTGAGGAAAGCCCGCTGCTACTTCTTCTGGGTTGATCTCTAGAGCATATGCTAAGCAACGACTCAATGTAGTCAGCACTCCCTTCCGGGCGGCTGACCGAGTTAACTCGCCAATCTGGGGAGGAAGCGTGGATAGGCAGCCAAGCATTTTCTTTATGGAGGTTATAGGCTCCTTGGCGCCCATCACTGATTTCACGGTCAGTACACTGCCGGTATATAGCTGTTCTGTCAGCGTGTAAATCGCCTTTAGCGTCAGCACGCAATCATCCTGAAGGTTGGCGGCTCTCGGACCTGTACAAGGGGTAATGGTAATCAGCGACTCAAGATAAGAGTTATTTGTTTAAAAAGGTCAAGAGTTAGTATTTTACCAAAAATGGCCTGCGCCATGTTTGAGATATGACGTTTCAAACCGGACAACTCTTGTTGCAAAGTAGCCAGCTTGGCTTCAACTTTCTCTGCTCGCTTTGTTGAAACTTCTTGGTCATCTTGAGCCCTTTTTAAATCGGCTTTTAGTTTTTCCATCTCAGCTAAGACCAGTTGATACTTCTCCTCCGATTTGGCTCGGGCATCCTGCTGATCAGATAAGCTTTTCTTCAAGTCGCCAAGTGCTGATTTAGTCTGGATAAGAGTTTCCTGTTGAAGCATATGATAAGGGGCAAGTCTCAGAACTATTGCAAGCAATATCCCTGACACTTGGGGGCTAATGTATAATTTTTTTCAGACAAAATTATACAGCATCAAGACCCGGCTCATCTTTTTACTGATGACCCAGCCCTTGGGGGTTACTGGTCGAACGTTTTTTTTTAAAAAGTCATCAAGACCCGGCTCATCTTTTTACTGATGACCCGACCCTTGGGGGTTACTGGTCGAAAGTTTTTTTTGAAAAGTCATCCAGACCCGACTCATCTTTTTACTGATGACCCGACCCTTGGGGGTTAATGGTCGAAAGTTTTTTAAAAGTCATCAAGACCCGGCTCATCTTTTTACTGATGACCCGACCCTTGGGGGTTAATGGGGATAATATAGTATATAACAAAACTTACCTCATGTTTATTTTTCAGCATCTGAAGCAGGCTTTTCTCCATCTCATAACTCGCCTCCAGGCGACTTGCAAAACCAGAGCAAAGTTCTTTGAATTCCAAATGTTCATATTCAGAGAGCTTAGCCTTGGAGAGTCCAGACTCAGGAACAGTTTGAGATGACGATGGCACATGCTTTGATAAAACCGCTGTGGCCGGTTTAGAGAAGCTGGTACCCGTGATAATTACAGCGTCTGGGTCTTCTGCTGTTGTCAATGGACTTGGCGGCTTGGAGGCATCCATTGTTTCCTTGGGCGAGCTAAGGAGATCCACTTGATCCTCAGGTTTGTCTTGGTCTGGGTTATCTTGGATCGGCGCCGACTCTTTGATAGGCTCCGAGATTATGATAGGAGTTGACCCGCTGGTGTTCCTCTTCTTCGCCTGTGCCCTAAAAGAGGAAAGAGGCGCGTTTAAGGACTGAAAATATTATCATCATCAGATTCAAAGTAAAATTATCAAATGACTCACCCAGGGACACGGATCATTGGTGGAAGTGTTGACATTACTGAGTCGCCAGATGTAGGAGGAGAATTCTGCAAGAGTTGTACGTCGAAGATATAAGCGGGGTACAAATGCGATCCAAAGAAACATGAAGAAGTGTTGTTCATGGATACCTCATTGGGCCTTTTCTTGTTCTTTGTTGGTAAGCCGGACACTAGATCACCAGAATGACTTCGGGTCTTCCGATTTGAAGTGTATTGTGCTTTCTTCAGAAGAAAATTTGGGTCCAAACAAGCATTTGGATGTGAGAGGGGAACTTTCCCACAAATTCGCCTGGCCGGCTTAGGTAGAGAAGGAGATCAATCGGAGGAAACAGAAATTACCTCTACGGAATCCTCCTGGCTTTCGTTGTCTTCATTCTATTGAAGAGATGCAGAGATATAAATACAAAGTTAACATTAATGGATGGAGAGTTAAGAGAAGATAGGTTTTTACCTCCGAAGGTGCATCGCCGACTTGAGATTCGTTGACCTCGGATGGTTCGGCCACATCAGCTTTGCCCTTGCCCTTGGTTTTCTTCTTTGGGGGCGGCCTAGCTTGCTTCATGGCTGGCTTTTTGGGCTTCTTGGACCAAAATTTATCACCTTTCTGAAATGGCATATGTTATAAAAGGCCATAATTCGAGTGAGACATAAGGAGTAAAAACAAAAGGCGGGTTAAATTTGCTTAGCTTGGGCGCCGGATTAATCTTGCAGACGGGTTTAAGGCCTATTTGGCCGCATTTTCCCGCAGGCTCGCCGGTCAGCTTCTTGATGATGGTGACGATATCATTTTCCGTTAAAGCCGTGCGGAAGTAACATTGAGGATGGTCTAGGGTGCCGTCAAATTCGCACATTAACCCGTCCTGGCGACTTAAAGGGAGGATGCGCCATTCGACCCAGCAGCGGATCAAGTCAACCCCAGTAAAGCCGTTGTTTGTTAAAGATCTTAACTCGGACAATACTGGGATAAAATCTGATTCCTCCTCTTCAGTGAGCTTGTCCGGGAGCTTGAAATTCGTTGGAAGGCGATCTCCCCTATAACCCAGAAGCTTGTTTTCACCTACAGGCGAGGTCTCTTGACAATAGAACGAAGACTCGCCCCAGCCTTTGGGGTGGCTTGGCATGGCGAGTGACGGAAAAGGGCTATCCCTGCGGCGCTGAACATTTACACCACCAAGCTCCAGGCTGGGGCTGTTGTGAAATTCCGTTTGGCGATATAAGTGGAAGAAATACCAGAATAAGGGAAGTGAGGGTTCCATCCGCAGGTAAGCCTCACAAAACACCTGGAACTGACATAGGTTGCTTATGGAATTGGGCCCTAGATCCTGGAGGCGGACATTCATGAAAGCCATGGCATCTCTAAGGAACTTCGATCCAGGCGGCTTAAAACCCCGCTCAAGGTGTTCAACAAAAACGACTATCTCCCCTTCTTTGGGATTGGGGATTTCCTCTCCGAACTCGGTACGCCAACCAATAACATCCCGAGGGTCCAAATTTCCCGTTTTCACATAATCCTCTAGTATGGCATCATTAACCTTGGTAGGGAGCCATTCACTTTTGAAGACGGTGCCCATGCTACAAAGGAATAAAGTACGGGTAAATTGACACGCCAGAACATCTACTGTAAGAGGTGAAACAATTTCATTTGACTCGCCAAGTAATTTGTCCATGGGTTAAGGGAAAATCCTGACCCGCCAAATGAAGGCCTGAGTCAGGTTGCTATGGCGACTTTAAAAGTTTGGCTACTTAAAGGAGTTGTGTGTCAAGGCGTCAGAGGCATTTATCCAAAAATGGTGAAGTATGAAAACTACAAACAATTTTCACATAACGAGCGGTAGATTATGGATCTACTGGACAGCTGAAAATAAAAGCGGAAAATGACCAGGTACGGCAAACCTACGACCAAGATGGGATAATGCTGTTGGTTTGGTGGAATACTACTCTAAAGTGTGCAAATCGAGGGCGGACAAATAAAGGTATTAGAGACATTGGTTTCCTCGTCATCATCGATATCAACTAATCAAGGTCAAGTAACAACTATTCGGGAAAGCATCAAGAACATGACATTGATGAACTTCAAAAAGAATGGGGATCTGCTCTTGATTAAACGGAGACCTAACCTGGTGGGTTCGGCCAGAGATGGTCGACGGCGATGAAGGCTACTGGAGGGGCGCGAAAACCTCGGTCGGGCGCGGAAATCTTCGGCGGCGATGAAGTGCTTGGCAGCAACGAGGTGGTCGACGACGACGAGGTGGTCGATGACGGTGAGCAGCACGGCCGCAGTGAAGTGCTTGACGGTGACAAGATCCTTGGGCGGCACCAAAGCTTTCGGGCGACGGCAAGAACTGCAGTCGGTGGCGGAGCTCTCGGAAGGCAATAAGGGTTTTCGCTGTGATAATGGGGAGAAGATTGATAAGACTGGTGGTTGGAATGCGCCACACCTGTCCCCCCACCTATTTAACAGGGCAGGCACTGGAAACGAGGTGCCGTGAGCGGGAACCGCCAAAGGATAAAAGATTCGCCATGATGGTGCTCCGAAAATTTTGGGATAGCAATACCAAAGGATCCGTTGGGATTACGTCATTATCTTTTCCGGAATTCAAGGGATAAGAAGATACCAACGAGAAATGGTTTTGCAATTTAAGTTTTTTCACAACAGATGGCGGGTTAAGTTCATGGCGTATGGAGAAGGATGAAAAATGAATCGCCCTTAACTGAGTAAGAATATTGGCGTGAAGAGAATTCAAGTCAATCCCGGGCCTAATGTTGGGGATATTACCTATTGATAACCTGCCCTAGTTGGGCCGGGTCACCAAATCAGGCGATTCATCTAAGCGTGGTTCGGGCCTTGGCCTGGCAAGACCGAAGGAAGTATGGCGGTTTACAACCTCCGGAAGGTCTCCAAGCTTTGGAAGATGGCGACGTAGAGATCATAAAAGTCACGGTTTGTAGAAAGGAAAGTACCCTTGTAAACCCTAGGGACTCGACCTGTATATAAAGGCGAGTCCCGGGGAAGAAGAGGGTAGGTTAGAAATCATCGAGTGCCAGGTCTGGCGAGTTACGCCCTCCTTGTAATCGAAACTCCATCAATACAACTCAAAGCAGGACGTAGGTCTTTACCTCCTCACGAGGGGTCGAACCTGGGTAAATCACCGTCTCTCTCCTGTTCAACCCCTTTGAGTCGCCACCAAAGTGCGATGGCTCTAGTACTAAGTCCTTTCACGAGGACATCTGCCGTGACAAAACCACGACACTACCCTAGGGTCCTTGGGCTTAATTAGCGGAATGCTTGGTCTCAAACTCACGCTCCTCTGTGTCTTCCTCCTGGTCATCATCTCCGCGAGCATCATCTCAAGTTGAGGGTGTGGGGGAATGAGGAGGTCCATCACGACGATGCTTCATCGGAGGAGCGGTGAATAGGTTTCTATACTCTTTGTCACTCATGCGACGACTCCGAATGGGGGTGACCTTAAGTGGTGGTATGCCTCCTGTGTATGCGACAGCAGGCTGTCCTTCGGGTGCTCCATCCTTCTTGATCTTGCTTGTCTTCATCTTTGCTTGGCGGAGTAGCTCGTGGACATGATGGAGTTCCTGGAGGAGTGTCATTGACTCCTTGATCAGGTTGTGATCCAGACTGTCGACAGAGAGGCTAAAGTAGGTCTGGAACCTGAGCGGTGTCTTCTCCTCCAGGGGTGGGGTCAACTTCGAACTCCCGACAAACTCTTCCTTAACAAAAGGCAAGTCACGGGTAGCTGGTTCGTCGGCCATCTCGGGGAGGAGATCGGGAAGGTGGATGAGCGCCTTTCGTGCTGTCATCTCAACCGCTACTACGAGAGTCTCCATCTGTGGCCCTTCAAAGAACCAACTAGTCAGATAGTCATTTGGCTTCATGACCACATCCACGTGGTATACCTTCGTGGTGGCAGTGTACTAGTGCTCGTGGTAGAGGTAAACTGGTGATCGGCGTACTCGACTCTTCTCCATTTTGTCCTCAAGGAGTAGGGGAAAGCCGGACTCCACGAGGGTCTCGGGTACGACGGCCATCTATAAGGTTTTGGGAGAGGAGTCAGTAAAAGGGATTTGAATGGTATAGGAAAGAGGTGAGGGATGTATAAAACCCTAAGTGTAAAGGCTAGGTGTGTTACTCATCCCATCTCACATCCATGCTATCTAAGGCTTGCTACAGTCAGGATGACTCTGATACCAACTCTGTGGGGACCCTGATTTGTAGGTCGAGATCACTGAATGCACGTGTACAGTGATCCCAGAGATCAATGCTCACTGAACACACATATACCGAATAACAAGAGTCTTACATCCATGAATAATGCCTGATACAAATAGGGCAATTATGGACAAGTCATTACATAAATACGCTCGAAAGCCGACACACCATCATACTACTGAAATGCGGATAACTTGGAGGATAACGTGAACCCATGCCATCTGCCTTAACCTACACGCATTCTGATTGGGAAGCGTCCTATATCGCATGTTCGTCTCCAATGACGAGCTCTTCTTCGTAATCCGGTTCTTCCATGCCTGGCCAATTAAATAACCAATGGCAAGCCAATGAGTACATTGAATGTACTCGCAAGAAACCCATGATGCGGACAAGGCAAAATGAAACATGATATAGTTCTAGAATACAAACTTTGTGAAAAGCAGGGTTTTCCCTAAATGCAGTACCATGATCAAGTGCTTGTATGAACATGCATCATAAGGTAAATGGTAACCACATGGACATGTTACAGGTATCTACATTTTATACTGAGGGATGAACACCTCATGTTCACCCTCTATGCCAAGTCACCCGACTTGACTCAAGTAACATCTTTCTCATACAATACTTTTATCACACACGCCCACCTGGTTTATGTCACGCCCAAGATGCGATCCTGTCCTTATTTTGGCACGTGGGCCTCGATAGGGATAGAAGTGCATCTCGTCGTTTCGCAAGAACGGATATCGTTACAAGTACATGTACAGAATAGATGAGTATATGGAATTGGCTTACACTTGCCACAAGCTACATTACAGTCACATCAATACAACAACATACTCATTCATCATGAAGAAGAGAAGGATCCGACTACGGACGAAAACAAACGGTAAAAGAACGACGTCCATCCTTTCTATCCCATGCTGCAGCCTGGAACCTATCCTAGATCAATGAAGAAGAAGAAGAAGAAACTCCAAACAGAACAATCATCACACTTACGTCAAAGTAACTCTTTACCTGTACCTACAATTGGTGTTGTAGTAATCTGTGAGCCACTGGGACTCAAAAATCTCATTTCTAAAGCTATCAAGAATAACAAAGCTTAATGGGTGAGGTATGGTTAAGTGGCGAGGCTATACCAAGCGGCTAAGCATTTATTTGAGGTGGCTAACTTACGAGTACAAGAATAAGAGGGGGATGATCTACACATAGCAGACGTGAACTACTGATGATCAAATGAATGATCTTGAACACCTACTTATGTCAAACATAACCCCACCATGTCCTCATTCGGAGAAAGGAACTCACGAGAGAGACAGTCACGGTTACACATACAGTTGGCATATTTTAATTAAGCTTACTTCAAGTTATCTAGAACCGAATGTTAAACAAAGTTTCCAAGTTTATCACATAACCACGGGCACGACTTTCCAAAATATTTAACCATGCAGAGTGCTCCAACTAGTCCATCAAAAATTACCACAAGCTGCATAAAAAGCTTCGATCACGAAACTCGTGATCTCCTCGGATTTCTTAGTGGAAAACCTCAACTCTGAGAAGACCCAAAGTCTCATCGGAATCCCAATGCACAATATATTTCATAAAAGGTAAAACTAATCTAGCAAGGCCGCCTGACATGTCGATGAACCTGATAGGAACCACGTATCTCGTTCTCAGGACACGACCGGATGGGACTAGCTACGAGTAAAACCAAACCTCGAGTTTCCTCGCGGTGGCCCCGTAGGCAGCCCGTTTTGGACCAACACTCATGAGAAGCACTGGCCCGGGGGTTGATTAATTATCCACGGGGCAATCAAAACCTATGTGGTTCATTAGTTAATTAGGCAAATATAGTACCAAAGTTGGGCCTTGCGAGACCAGTTTTAATCTAAGACGAATTATCAGGGGGTCCCCATAACAACCCAGATCGTGTTAAGAGCGCTCAATTATGGAATATAACACCGGTAGCCGAAGCTAAGGGCGACAAAGCTGAAACAAAACACCAGGCTAGAAGGTCAAGCCTTCCACCTTTTACCAAGTATATAGGTGCATTAAATTAATTAGCATAATATGGTGATATAACAAGGAACCCATGTCATCACATGGAAGCAACTGCACCTGCAACTAGCAACGCTATCCAATGGTTAAGCAAGCAGTAACATAGCCAATCAGTGGTTTTCTAGGTTGTAGAAAGGTTGAAGGTTTTCATGGCAATGTTGAGAGGCTGACATTTAACAAGTGGTAGGCAGCAAGACATAATGAAAGAAACGATACAACTAGCATGGCATTGATTGTAATGGTATCTAGGGAAATGTTCATCTTGCCTGTGATCCCGCTTGGAAGAAGAATGACTGCGTGAGGCAGACGAACCGACATAGTCGAACGGATACTCACCTTCTGATACGCTTGCGGAACTCTACGGAGACGAAGCAAATCGAAACACAATCAAGACACAATATTCACCACTACACATGCATGACATGATGCACACCACATATGATGCATGATCGGTTTAATGCAAGGCACAACATGGCAATTCAGCACAATCAAACACTACACATTAAGTGAAGCTCAAGATACAACGGGTTGCATATTGATGGAACCCCACATTTAATTATTTAGTTTACTCTCGTTTATTTACATGCAATATTAAATGTTGTTAAACATGGAAAGAGGTGAAGCGTAAATAAACTGCCTATCTAGGCATTTTAAATGAGGCCGGAAACGACATATAACATCTCTGAAATGACCCCACATGTTAGCTTTGAAATCTGTCTAGATTTGACCTTAACATATTTTATTTTTCTTAAACAGCAAAATAAAGTGGTTCACGTAAAACTACGCATCATTCTAGTCGGTCTACATATGTAGCTCATCTCCAACGGAGCCATGGTTAACTAGCTACGAATTAAACCGTTTTAGCACGTTGTCATGCAAACCCATGCAAACAGCAAGGTTAACAGTTTTAATTATGCATGAGAGTTGGAAAATATTACTCTACGCAAAATTCTACATGTTTTACATATATAAACTATTCCGATCCGACACATGGTTTAAAAGTTACGACGTTTTAAAATATGCATGTTTTTTGAAATCCATGGAAATTGGAAAAATTACAGGCGTTAAAAAAAACCCTTCACAGGCCGAATCTGTCTACATGCCAAAACAGAGCATGGGCGTACACTAGTTATAATGCGCCGGAGGCGAGGAATAAGAAGGCAGAGGGGTGTCTCACCTTGCGGCCATGGGCCGGTCTGGAGAGGTGGTTGGGCCGGCTCGGTGGCAGAGCAGCTGGGCCGACTGCTGGTTGCTTGGCCTCGGTTGGGAGGCCAGCCCAGCGCAGCTGCAGTCAATAGGGGCGCATGGCTTCGTCCTCCATCTCGCTCCCACAACAGAGGAACGACGATGGAGGAGCCATTCCGGCGAGGGGTCTTGGGGACGTTCGGGGCTCCGGGGAGGTTCGGGATCGACGGATCCGGGGACGAGGAGCCCGTTCTCAACGGCGGCGGCTCGAGGTGGTACCGGGATGAGCAGATCGGCCAACGGCTTGGATAGGGACATCCAACGGCTTGGGGCGGCTACTGTTGCTCGGGGAGAGCCGGCGGCTGGCCTACAAAGATCCGGCAAGGGGGCGGCGCATATCCGGCGGCGAGGCACCGGTGGGAGGAGTGGGGTGGCTCGGCTCGAGATCCTCCCCTCGAGAGCTTCTCGTGGCAGAGCGGGGCTGCTCGAGATGCTCCTCCCCTTGGGGCTGGTGGCGGCGCTGGTGGACGATTTGGGCCTGCCCGGGCCCGATCTGGGCTCGACGGGCCGGCGGCTAGCGAAGAGAGAGAGAGGTGGGAGGTGGCGGTTGGTGGCTCGAAATGCACAAAAATCGAGGTAGCTAGGGTTTGGTTCAAATTTAGGTAGGGATGGCTATATAAATAGGGTTTGGGGCTAGATTAGGGGGTTTTGGCATCCGATTTCAACCGTACGATCATGATCAAACGGCCTCAAACGTGGGGTTGGGCTAGGCTAGGCTGTGTAACCATGATGGGCTGAGAGAAGAGATGAGTTTGCGTCCCGGCACGATATTTACAACGCCAAAAAACGTCCGACGATAATCCGATGATGGTGTCGCTACGGTCGACCGTTCGGCTATCAAACCAACTCCAATTGTGACAAAATCTGGCAAGCGGGCTACCTACAATAAAATAAAACCGCACGCCAAGTTTGAACCCAATCCGAGAATATTTTTTGGACACCTTCAAAAACAATATTTTATCAATGCCGCGGGCGCGTGCGTGTGTGGTTGGTCTCGAAATGGTTAACGACGAAAACATAGAGAACCGGCAACTACTGACAGATGCAAGTTTTGAAAACTGGCGGCAACACATTGCTGCTGCAATGCAGATGATGCGAATGATGCGAATGATGAATGCGACAAACAATCGAGTCGGACGACGACAACAAAATAAAAGGGGATCCTTCTGGAGCGTCGGTCTGGGGTTGTCACAACTCTCCTACACTAACAAGAGATCTCGCCCCGAGATATACGAATGGAAGGGGAAGAGGAAGAAAAAGAGGTAGAACTTAGTCGCTTCTTTGACAAATGAGTGAAATCAATGATCCTTGAAAGTTGCAATGAGATGAAGAATGATATGAGAAACAAGCAAGAATTCACACAAAATTTCGGCAACACTTCGGTAGGAAATTGAGGACAAAAATTTGATAAGATGGAAATATATTGAGAAGATTCACTAAAAACTATCTAAATTGATAAGCAAGGAAGTAACATGAAAGAAGACACAACACTCTGGTTAACTGAATAAGAAAGGAAAGAACACGATCTTGAGACAACGAGATGATTGATTCAGAGATAACAACATCACAAGAACTCTAGAACAAGAGAATATGAACTAGATCATTAGGAAGAAAGAATGGAGAAGAAAATGACAACTTCCATCACAATTGAATTTGTCAAGCATCCTTGCAAGAATAATTGAATGGAGTTGTTGGAAAACCAACAACGAAAAGAACAAGCATGTGGTGGACTTATGAAACCATCTCAAACAATGAGGTGACGACCAACCACTAACAGAAACAAAGATTGATTGGGAGGAACAAGATATGCAAAACATCTTTCACCAGGAGGATACACTAAGAACTTGGATCAACGATAATCATCATAATAGCAACAATCCTAGACAAAGATTTAGGTGAGATCCAATTCAAGACAAGCTCAAAGAAGAAACCATGGGTTCAAATAACTCATGATCACGGAATTGTTGGGTTTAATTATCTCATTCTTGAAGCAAATTCTCTTCTGGACTTCTTCACTAACAGAATGATATAACACCATGTAGGAAATATGCCCTAGAGGTAACAATAAATTAGTTATTATTATATTTATTTGTTCATGATAATTGTTTATTATCCATGCTATAATTTTATTGATTGGAAACTCAAATACATGTGTGGATACATAGACAAAACACTGTCCCTAGTGAGCCTCTAGTTAACTAGCTCGTTGATCAAAGATGGTCAAGGTTTCCTGGCCATAGACAAGCGTTGTCACTTGATAATGGGATTACATCATTAGGAGAATGATGTGATGGACAAGACCCAAACTATGAAGATAACATATGATTGTGTCAGTTTATTGCTACTGTTTTCTGCATGTCAATGTATCTGTTCTTATGACCATGAGATCATGCAACTCCCGGACACCGGAGGAATACCTTGTGGGTTATCAAAGTCGCAATGTAACTGGGTGACTATAAAGGTGCTCTACAGGTATCTCCAAAGGTGTCTGTTGGGTTGGCATGGATCAAGACTGGGATTTGTCACTCCGTGTGACGGAGAGGTATCTCGGGGCCCACTCGGTAATACAACATCACAATAAGCCTTGCAAGCAATGTGACTAAGAAGTTAGTCACGGGATCTTGTATTACGAAATGAGTAAAGAGACTCGCCGGTAACTAGATTGAACTAGGCATAGAGATACCAACCATCGAATCTCCGACAAGTAACATACCGAAGGAGAAAGGGAACTGCATGCGGTATTATCTGAATCCTTGACATAGAGGTTCAACTGATAGAGATATTCATAGAATATGTAGGAGCCAATATGGACATCCAGGTCCCTCTACTTGTTATTGACCGGGGAGTGGCTCAGGTCATGTCTACATAGTTCTCGAACCCATAGGGTCTGCACACTTAAGGTTCGGTGATGTTTTGGTATAGTTGAGTTATAGGTGTTGGTGACAGAAAGTTGTTCGGAGTCCTGGAGGAGCTCCGGAATGGTCTGGAGGTAAAGATTGATATATAGGAAGTCCTGTTTTGGTCATCGGAAAGGTTTCAGGCTCATAAGTAGAGTAACGGGAGTGCTGAGAGGGCACCGGGGGCCATCGGGAGGGGTGTCTAGACCCAAAAGGCCTCATAGGCTGTGGGAGGAGTCAAACCAGACCCTAGTGGGCTGGCCGAACCAACCACTCAGGCCCATGTGGCTAGAGGTGGGAAAAACCGAAAGGAAAGGAAGGGAAGGAGTCCAAATAGGAAAGGAATCCTACTTGGAGTAGGATTGGAGGTGGAATCTTCCACCTCCCCCTAGTTCGGCCGAACCCCTAGAGGTTTTTCTGGCTGCCTCCTCCCCTCCATCCCTCCTATATATACTAGTGGATTTAGAGGGAAAAGCTAACCCTAATTGCCACGTGTTCCCTCTACTTCTCTCTAGATCTGTTTCTCCTCTAGTCTAGTTCGGCGGTGCTTAGGCGAAGCCCTGCTTGATTACTTCACCACCACCACCATGATGCCGCCGTGCTGGAGAACTCATCTACCTCTCCACCCCTCTTGCTGGATCAAGAAGACGGGGATCGTTATCGAGATGTACGTGTGCTGAACGCGGAGGTGCCCTCCGTTCCTCACTAGATCAGAATGGATCGTGATGGGATCGCGGGACGGATCGTGATGAGATCGCGGGACGGGCTTTGATTTGAATCGCGAAGATGTACCACTACATCAACTGCGTTATATACGCTTCCGCTTAACAATTTACAAGGTATATAGAATCACTCTCCCCTTTCGTAGATGATCATCACCATGGATAGGTATTGCGTGTGCGTAGGAAATTTTTTGTTTCCCATGCAACGTTCCCCAACACCACCTCAAGGAAAAGGAGGAAGAATTGCACTTCAATATGCAAAGAAAGAATACTTGAGGTTCTCCAACAAGAATCTTGAAGAACACTTGAGAATGAAGAGATAATGATCCGCCTAACAAAAAACTTCAACAAGGCACCAGAATAATTAAGAGACAAACGAATAGACAACAATTCAGAAAAATTTGAGAATGAAAGATGAAAGATGAGAACGAAGAAATCTTCTGAAATGATGGCCTTCAGAGGATCAAGAATGAAAACCAATGTGAAATGCACGGGTTAGCAAGAAAGGGATTACTCTTGATTGGAAACAATTCAAGATGATAACACAAAGCTGAAATGATGAATCTTCAAAGAATGTAAAATGACTTGAGAAAAAACACCTCTTCGGTCTTCCAAGTTGAGAATGAAGACGAGAACACCACCAAAATTACTGAGACACTCTGGAATAGTGAATAAGCAAAAGTTGAGCCAATGATGAGAAATAAACTTGAAGTGATCTTGGAGAAGGAATATGACTGATGGGATTCATACTTGCGTCATAATTAAAAAGAATTAAAGATCTCCGGGAAAAGATTAGAAGAGCCACATAAGATCCTGGAAAAATCCTGTGGGTTATGGGCCCATTGAAAGAAAACAGAGGATGAATGGATTGCTAAGAAATATTGATTGCGCCGGTACAAATGAAAACTTAATGAGGTTAGCACCTCGAATAATTGAAAGAATTGAAAACAAGAAACTTCTGAGATATCTTCAGCACTCCAAATAGAATAGAGAGATATGACAACAAGAAAGACTTGATAAGAATTTTTAACATGGGAAATAATTTAAAGGATGAAAAGGATATGAAGAACACAGATAGCTTGAATTGAATTCACCGGAAAAGAGAACACGAATGAAAAAATGATGCACTTAGAACTCCTGAGAATCTTCACAACGAATCACCGGATACCATACAGAAGAAAAGATAGTAGAAGCAATAATGAAATGAAATACACTTGGATGATAATTGAATCACTGAAGAAAAGGGTGGGAGGGCAGGGAAAACAAAGACAAAGGGATGGATGAGACGAACTCAGGAAAGAAATGAGAGATTGATCTTGCAATATTGGAGAGGATTTAATTAATTTGAAGAGAAGCACACCGGTTGAAAAGAATTGATATGACGACCCCAGTTGAAAAGAATTGACAAGACAACATGATTGCACAAAGAATTAATTAGCATTCCCATAAAAATATGAGAACACCTCTTGGAAAGATATGAATTCACCACTTGACATCGAAGCAACTCTAATTACCATACTCCAAGAAAACTAAGGATGAGGCTTACGAAACAAGTCGGAACAAATTCATGACAGATATTTCGTCTGATATTGTCGTGGATAGGATCGCACGGGCTCTATCCTACATTATCCATCATGTACAAGGAAGTGCACACGACATACAAAGATTCCTCGAGTCGTAGCAAGCTACAAGTACTCTTTAAGACACAACAAGAACCGCTGTAAGTCGACCGTGAACAAACGAATACACTAGATGTCGAACCCCAACCTCACATCATGCATGTGTTGGTAGACTGTCCTATAAGTAACAACTTGAATTCCCACCTAAGAACTCCCGAAATTTCTGGTCATGCAATCGAGTCCATGGATACAAGGAGAAATTCATCACTCAACTCCTAGCATCTAACCCGTCCAGTGTATCACATCTGTCAACACATAACCATAATCTCGGAACCTCATCTATCTCAGACCCTTGTAATCACAATGATACTAAGTATGGCGATACATCCGGACCTATCTGCACCAGTACTGGGGAAGCCAGACTCCTCTCGCCACTACTAGTATTGAAGCAATTTCGAACATCCTCCGTCCTGAGATACTAAGAAATCTGAATGCTAGCGATGTGCAAAAGAATCCCCTGGAGCTCAACTCCCTGGAATAAAATCAATATAGCAGGAGGCACAAAGTCAGAACTCCGTCACATCGACATATGGAAGTGCGTTATATATACTAGAGGGGGGGGGGGGTGAATAGGCGATTTTTAGAATTTCATCGCTGAGGAAATTCCTTTTGAGGAAATTTCTCGCTAATGAATGATGTGTAAGGGAAATAGCACAGGATCAGAGGTGCAAAGATTACAACAACTATTTACTTGATGAAGATTATGAGAATTGGTTTGCACAGTATGCATGCACAAAATAAGCAGGTGAAGATTAATGTAGTGCCCCAAGTGTAAACCTTCCCTATTTGGAACCTATTGCAAGTGGGTCCACCTTGTCAGGAATATGATGATATCATTTGTGCCATGACTTCATGTGAGGTCCCTTGTATTTTGTTCCTTGCATGCATGCATGTCATATCATATCTTCCATGTTTCTTTGAGACTTTGTGATTGCAAGTGTGGTGGTGATGATGTTGTGGTCTTATGCTTTCATGTGGTGTTTGTGTTCTTGTGGACATATGTGTGTGTGGTGCAACTCTACTAGGTTGCTTGTGCTAGTAGGATAACATGTGGATGCTTAGGTTTCAAGTCATCTTCACCCCTCTCTCTATTCCTCCTATGTCAATATTCACTTCTTCCTTTTCTGTTTTTAAAATGTTCCTGTTTTAGCTCTTGTTTGTGGTGGATTTGTGAAGAAAAGATGCTCTTTTAAGGAGGGGTGCAAGAGGTGCAAATAATTATAAAACAGGTCAAACAATGGCTGTTTTGCAAATATTAATTTGCCCCATATATTCATGTTGCATTTTATTCAAATAGTTCATGATTTGTCATGACCAGGGATGTGCTAGCTTATTTTTTTTCTCTTATAGTTTTCCTTGTGCATTTCTTCCTTCTGTGGTAACTCCTGTTAAAAGAGAGCACCAGGGAATTGTCTTCTCACTATCTGGCGCCTAAGTGGGCTTCCTCCCGCTCTAGTGGCCCATCTTCTCCTCCTCTTCGCAGCACAGGAGCCTAGCTAGCGACCCTCTCTTCTTCCTCCCGACGTCACGCTTGTACGACCGAGTCTCAGCTTCCCGATCACCGTGATCTTGATCTTGCGGCTCTGGCTCACCCCCCTAGGTCGATATAAACTATCCTCTCCCTCCCCTAGGCGGCTAGGGTTCCTCCTCTCCCTCGTCTACTCTCTCCAGCGCCGCCAGGAAGTTCCTCGTCGTCTCCAACGCCATGGCCGGCTCCAGGTGAGCTCGACGCCGGCGGATCGTTGCTCCTCCTCCTGCTCCAACTAGTTCAAGACGGTGCGGTGGTCAAGGGGGACCATTCCCGTCAAGATCGGGAAACGGGAGCAACCACGTCGTCGGCCACGTTGTCCTCCTCTTCCTCCTCTATGGTGGTCGTCTCTGCTCAACCTCGTCGCTGGTTCTTCTTCTTCCACGACGAGCGCCTCGCCTCCTGACGCTAGGTGAGCGAGACCGTACCCCCCTCTTCATTTCCTCTTCGGTAGTGGCGCCGGGCCTCCTGCTCGAGGCTTGCCGGACTTGCACCGGCAAGATGTGTAGTTGTTGCACTGATCGTTGGAGCAGGCAGGGTAGTCTTCCGCCGTTCGTGTCGATGTAGACGAGGTAGCCCCGCGGCTGTGCGTAGTTAGTAGCAGGGGATCCTTCTCCTCGGGTGCTTCGGTTCCTCCGGTAGCAGCTGCAGTAGCAGAACACCGACAATTTCCCTGTCGCCGAGTTCTCTGTCGAGCAGAGCAGCAGCTCGTGTGTTGTGGTGTGTGGTGCAGTGCTAGGGTGATGTCGTGCCTGTATGTTGTGTAACAGGGGTTCCTCCCCCTCGTAGAGCATCGTTGGTAGCAGTGGTGGCTCGCCCCTCCTCTTGGCGCAGCAGCAGCAGGAACGGCAAGACAGCCCCGTCGTTCTCCCTGACGCCGGTGCTCCCCTGTAGACAGGTGGAGAGTAGCAGTAGCATTACTTGCACGCTACCCCTTCTCTGTCTGACTTCCAATCGTACGCAGTGGTTGAGCATTGTGATTGTTATCGTCAGGTGCAGGGTTCGAGTCCCAGCTGGTGCACCCTTTTTTTCTTGTTCTTTTTCCTGTTGGAGCAGTGGTTGCGCAGAAGAGAGGTTTACCATGTTAGATATTCCTCTATTGTCGAGCAGTAGGTCAGTAGCAGAGTGGCACAAGCAGTCTGGTGCACCAGGGGGTCCTTGGTTCGATCCCAGTGACCCCTTTTTTCCCCTTTTGCTGCTGGATAACTTTTTCCTTCCCCAGCTTTGCTTGGGCAGCAAGTTGTTATTTTTCTTTTGCTAGATTTGACTTCAACTATTCTCTACCTAGAATTTAGGATTGTGTGTGTGCTCTAGAGGGAGTGCATGTAGGTGAGTGTTGTGTGCATGTGTAGAATTATGTGTGTGTGAGTGAGTGCTTGAGGGTGAGTGTGTGTGCAAGTGTGTGTGATTCTACACACATGCTTGTGCAATTGCACAAGCCCTTGAGTTCAAGCTTTGTGTGTTAGTAGATTTGTGCATGTGTGTGTGTCTCCCCACACACTTATGCATACACACCCATGTGAGTGTGAATGTGTAGGTGAGTGAGTGTGTGTGTTTGTTCTTGCTCAATTCTGGTGTGAGTGGGTGTGTCCATGTGCTTGGTGATGGACTAATGTTACCTTTGGCCTTGTGATAGTGTGCAATGGATTATGTAGGAGTTGTTCTAGTGATTCTGCACATGTGTTGATGCACTATTCTCTATATGTGATTCTATGTAGATTTTCTTTTCTAGTTTGTGCTCACTTGCTCCAAGTAAGTGCCCACATATTATATATGTTTTTGTGGTAGAAAGATCGCAGGAATACAATGGTGAAATCATTTTTTCCATTGGAACATTTTCTGGAAAAGGCATATTTACATTTTCTTCTAAGTTTAGAGCTTGGTTCCATGGATTGTTATGTGCTCTTGTATTTGTTTCTTGATTGTGGAAGTAGAGGGTGACCCCCTCTACCACATGTTGGTTTCAATTCATGATTTGGAATCCATATGTGCAAGTTGTGCCGATCCAAAGTAGGCTTGTGGCTGAAATTCCAGATTAGTGAAAATCTGTGATTTTCACTAAGTCTGAGAATCTGTTTATATTTTCTTCTCCTGTAGATGAGGTTGTGCTGCTCATTGTGTTGTGATCTAGCCCTAGATTTAAACTAGAAATTTGTACCTGATATGTTTGTCTAGCTCCCTGTAAAAGTTCATGTCATTTGGAGCCCTTTAGGTATTGTTTTGGCTGCTATAAAAAAGCTTCAGAGCAAAGACAAAAAGTTAGGTGCAGGAATTTTCACTAAGTCCCTGAGATCTGATGGTTTTGGGCAAGTTTGCAGCCTTATAACTTTCTGTGTTTAATTTCTTTTTTGTGTGATTCTTGCTTGTGCTGGTAGTATTCTTGGCTAGCTACAGCCACATATATTATTTGTCATAGTTGGGTGGCTGTAGGTGCTTTGCATGTAGCTCACAAAGTGCTAGGATGCAGTTTGTGGCAGATTGTGTAGTTTTGTCATTTTGATGATTGTGAGTGCTTAGTTGATGTTGTGGTGTTCTTCTTTGCTCCACCCCATCCATGATGGGTTGTTTTATGTCTTGGCAACCTGGGAATACCAGATTTGTGCCATTTGAGTATGTGGTGAAGATTTTGACATGTAGGGCTTCATATCTTGTTTCGTTGATTCCCGTTGATCCGTAGCTCCGATTGTATTGTTCTTTATATGGTTTTGCATCGTTTTCACAAGACGCATCTGATAATATCATTCTCATGCATGTCAAAATAGGTTAGCTTGCAGTTTCTGTCCAGGAACTTGTTTTAGCTTCTTAAGCTTGTGTTAGTGATAGAAATAGTGATGCATGCTCATTTTCATCTCATGCATCATGTGCTTGTTGCATCTTGAGGTGCTGTTGTTCATTGGATGTTATTATCATGTTGGGTAGCACCGGGATCGGAGAGCGAATACGTGGAGTTAGGAGAGTATGTGCAGGACGATCAAGAACCATTCCAAGCTGAGGATATCACAGGCAAGATGATATGACCTTGATTCCATCTCTAGACTTGTTATGCTAGTTTGCGTTTCCATGTCATATTTCTCACTGCCTACCACTGAATTCAATTGCCTCCTGATATGCCATGAAACCAAACACTTGTCCCTTCCTAGCAAACTTGGATGGCTAAGTAGGCTTTGCTCAGCTACTAATATTAGCGTTGCTAGATGCAGGTGCTTTGCCTCATGTGATAACATGAGCTTGATATCATTATCTAAATTCTGTTATTTCATTAATGCACCTATATACTTGGTAAATGACGGAAGGCCTAGCCTTTTGCCGGGTGCTTTGTTCCGTTATTGTCGCCATAGTTACCGGCTACCGGTGTTTGATTCCATAATGATCGCTCCTAACACGTTCAGGGTTGTTATGGACACCCCCTCGATAAATCGCATAGTGCTAAGGCTTGTCCGGCAGGACCCAACATTGGTGTTAATATTCTAATCACTTAATAATAATCTGCATAGGGAATAGCTACCCCGAGGAATTTAATCAACAACCCGGGCCAGTGCTCCTCATGAGTGTTGGTCCAAACTAGAGTATTGTGCGGGGCCAACTCAGGGCAACTTGAGAGATTTCTATCAGACCATTGTACGCATTGCTCATCCGTCGTGTCCTGAGACTAAGATACGCGGCTCTTATTAGGGTCGTCGACACGACGGGAGGTCCTGCTAGCCTTGCCTTACCTTAGCGATATATCTTGCGTATAGGAATCCTAGTGAAGCTTTGGTTTTCCCCAGAGTTGAGGTTTTCCTCTAAGGAATCCGACGAGATCACGAGATTCGTGAGAGAGGATTACTTTGCGGCCTGTGTACGTTTGTGATGGACTAGTTGGAGCACCCCTGCAGGGTTTAATCTTTCGGAAAGCGTGCCCGCGGTTATGCGGCAACTTGGAATATTTTGTTCACATCCGGTAGTAGATAACTTAAACTTAAACTATTAAAATTGCCAACCGTGTGCGTAACCGTGACTGTCCCCTCGAAGATCTCTCTTCGTTCGGG
Organism: Hordeum vulgare subsp. vulgare; assembly: GCF_904849725.1. Lineage (NCBI taxonomy): Eukaryota > Viridiplantae > Streptophyta > Magnoliopsida > Poales > Poaceae > Hordeum > Hordeum vulgare. The sequence continues at coordinate 312,218,599 of NC_058520.1, forward strand.
AACACGGTGGGGTTATTATTGATGTAGGTAGGTGTTCAGGATCACTTAGTGATCAAGTATTCACGACCGCTAGTATAGTCCACCTTCATAAATGCTCTACGTAAGTTAGCCACCAAATCAAGATTAGGATGCTGCAACCTTAAACACTTCACCTTAACCTACCTAATAACTTGACTAGTTCTGGCACCAAGGTCTTAGATTGCTGAGTCCCCGTGGCTCACGGATTCCTCCACAATACAAACAGGTTCAGGTACCCCAGAGACAGATGATCCCGACGACACGCAGCTAGCATGGCAGTACAATGAGGAGACATATCGCCTGTACGTGAACTATCCAGAAGATTGAGGCGTGGTCATGATCGTGGGCCTGCAGGCAGGGTAGCATAGCCTTTCTATGTTTTGTAGTCCGTAGCGGAACTACTTTGGTTGTATGCGTGATGTACTCTGACATATTTATGAGCAGGCAATTGAACCCCTGATTGTCTATTTTTATTATTATGTATGTGCTGTGTTACCTGTTTGCGAGACGCTTAGATGCGCTCCTTTCCAATTCGAGGCCTCGATCCCCAGATCGGAAAGGACCGCATCTTGGTTGTTACAAGTTGGTATGAGAGCCTTACGACCATAGGAGCCTTTGTGCGATCGTACTTGGCTGAGTCGAGTCTAGAAATGTTTTGAGTCTTACTTATATCAGAGAGTAGGATTCTTTTTTCTCCTCTTCTATGCTCTGGTGAGGTTCCCGCCTTAGGAAATCTTTAACTCTACTCCTTTTCTCGCTCAATTTTTTTTAGGATCACGCGGGTATTTGTGAAATTTATATGATTTCGATGTGACGGAGTCATGTCCTGGTGCCTCCTATCTGCTTTAAGTTTCAGGGGAGTTGAGCTCCAGGGGATTCTTGCGCACATCGCCATCATTCAGATTTATGAGTATCTAAGAACGAAGGATGTTCGTTATTGCTTCAATACTGGTAGTGGTGAGATAACCCCGATGTGCCCAGTACTGGTGCAGATTGTTCGGGGGTACTACCACACTTGGTATCATTGTGATCACGAGGGTCTGTTGTAGATGAAGGTCCGAGATGCTGGTTGTGTGTTGAAGGATGTGATACAGGTGACGGGTTAGTTTAGGAGTTGTGTGAAATACTCCTTGTATCCGTGTACCAGATTGCATGACCAGTTATTTCGGGAATTCATAGGTGGGATATCAAGTAGTATCTTATAGGACTATCTTCCTACAGTCGTTTGATTGAGGTCTGGGAAATCTCGATCATATGTTTGTTCCGAGCAATTCTAGCTCACACTTGTTTGTAGTGGTCCTTATCAGAATTTTATCGCCCATCACTTTGAGGATGCATTCTTGCTATGTTGTTCAAGTGCAATTGCTAACTTTTGTTCAGATATTCTGTCTTTTGATTCAGCAATATCTTCAATTATTCTGTGGACTAATATGCTATCCGTCTTCAGGATGGCTCCACCGACTCATCAGAACCCAGGGCATGAGGACATGCCGCCTCCACCACCTCCTCCCCCCCGCTGCCGCCGCCTCCCCCTACAGAGGCCTGGCAAGCGGTGATGGCAGTTACTAATGCAAACACCCACATGCTGATTCAGTTGCTGCAAGAGATTGCCAACCAACAGCTAGGCAATTTTCAACATGGTGGAAATAAGTTTGCGAGTCTGAGTCAGTTCCTGTCAAACCAGCCAAAGACGTTCACTTCATGCGACCAGCCATTTGATGCAGAAGATTGGATCCGTAATATGAACAAACATTTCGAGTGTAGCAATGTGCGTCCGGAGGATTATGTCAAGTTTGCAACGTTTCAGTTGAAGGGGCAGGCTTCTATATGGTGGCAGCAACTCAAGGACTCCAGAGGCGCCAGGGTGATGTCTTGGGACGAGTTCTGTCGTGACTTCAGGTCCCACTACATCCCTTCCAGTTTTGTGGAGGAGATGCGTGAGAAGTTTAGGCGTTTGAAGCAGGGCGGCAATTCCGTGTAGAAGTACGAGTTCCACGAGCTAGCCCGTTACGCGCTGCAGGATATCCTGGATCAGAAGAGCAAGATTTATCAGTTCAGGGTGACTTGAAAGATGACTTGCAGTTAGCTCTTGCCTTGCACGATCCTGAGGAGTTCGACAAGTTCTACAACCTCGCTCTCAGAGCAGAGGCAGCCTTGCTCAGGGTGGAAAATTCCAAGAAGCGCTTCAGAGATTCCAGCTCTTCCTCGACTCAGGTGGTTTAGAAGCAACATAGGTTTTGGGTTTCTCCTCCTCCTCATCGGCACTCACAGCAGCTGAAGCACGCAGGTGGTCGTGGTTCTTCCCACCCACCCAACCCTGGCTTCCAACAGAGATATCAGCAACAGAAGCAAGGGCCTCCTCAGACTCAGTACCGGCAGCCAGTAGATGTCACTTGTCACAAGTGTGGGCAGAAGGGTCACTATGCCAACAAATGCACTTCTCAGCTCCGACTGCCGCCTCCTCCTCCAGGTAAACCTCCAAGCAATGCTCTTGTCAAGTTCAACCCCAGATCAGCTCGAGTCAACATGGTGAACGCAGCTGAAGCAGACAACTCCTCTGATGTGATCATGGGTAACCTCCTCGTCAATGATATTCCTGCTAAAGTGTTATTTGATTCTGGTGCTTCTCATTCGTTCATGTCAAGAACGTTCTTTGCTGAGCATGATTTTGATTCTGAGTATTTGAAGAAGGCATTGCGTATGGTGTCACCCGGTACTCTTATGAGCGCCAACAAAGTGGTTCGTGATGTTTCTGTCAAGATAGGCAGTTATTCCTTTCTGGCGTCTCCTATTGTCTTGGGCAATCCCGACATCGACTTGATTCTTGATATGGACTGGCTGGCCATGAACAAGGCATCAATTGATTGTGAAGCCAAAGAAGTGAAGCTTACCCACTCTTCAGAAGACGTGATTATATTCGCGGCGCGCGATGATACAATCCGTCTGTTCTCTTTGAATGAAAAGGGTGAGATCAATCCTATTGAGCAAGTCCCAGTGGTCTGCGAATATCAAGATGTGTTTCCTGAAGAGCTGCCAGGCATGCCTCCGCACCGTGAAGTTGAGTTTTTCATTGAGCTTGAGCCAGGCACAGAGCCAGTGTGCAAACGGCCATACAAGCTGGGTCCAGAAGAGTTGAAGGAACTTAAGAGGCAACTCGATGAGCAGGAGCGTTTGGGTTTGATCAGACCGAGCTCGTCTCCGTGGGGCTGTGGTGTTCTGTTTGTCAAGAAGAAGGATGGCATGGACCGGCTGTGTGTCGATTACCGTCCATTGAACAAAAAGACAATCAGGAACAAATATCCACTTCCGAACATAACTGAGTTGTTCGAACAGTTGAAAGGTGCTAGAGTATTTTGCAAGCTTGATCTCAGAATGGGCTATCATCAAATTCGCATTCGCGAGGAAGACATTCCGAAGACGGCCTTCAGGACTAGTTTTGGCTCGTATGAGTATACGATCATGTCTTTTGGTCTGGCAAATGCTCCTCCGACAGTCTGTCGATTGATGAACTATATTTTCTCCCCGTACAAGAATGAATTTGTCTTGCTCTATCTCGACGACATTCTGGTCTTTTCTGAGACTGAGGAAGAACATGAAGAACATCTCAGATTGGTGCTTTATAAGCTGAGAGAGTACAAGCTGTATGCTAAGTTTTCCAAGTGCGAGTTCTGGCTAAAAGAAGTTGTTTATCTTGGGCACATTATCTCTGCCGAGGGCATTAAAGTTGATCCATCCAAGGTGATGGGGTTATAGTCCTAAGGTAGGGTCATAGGCCTGCCCTATAAGTCCTACCCAAGGACTACCCTTCATAAGGGATAAGATCCTTAGTGAGTTCCGACTGAATTAAGGACTTCCCATCATCCAGTCGGTAACGAATCCTCCACCATCCAGTTGGAGATGAGCATTCGGAGTGTATCAAACTAACCGAGTGGATTCCACTCTGTGCATCGTAGACCCCCTGGAGGGAAACGGTTGTACGTTTCTATGTGCCTTTATTAGCATTTAAGACATACGTTACCAATAATGTAGGCATTTATTCGCCACTACTCCACCCCTGTGCACCGAGCCGTTGTGGAGGGCAGCGCACTCTATATAAGCCGCCCTCCCCCACTGGTGCAAGGGTTAGCAATTCATTGTAATCCATATTCCACTCGACAACAAGCTCCCAGAGCACTGAGACGTAGGGCTATTACCTCCACTGTAGAGGGGCCTGAACTCATGTAACCTCGCTGTAGCTAAGGCTCTGCCCATCCTTTCGTACCGTACACATCTATTGTCAGACTTATACCCATGACAGTTGGCGCCCACTGTGGGGCAGGCGTCTAAGCGACTTCCGACGAGTTTGCGACTACATCTTTTCGTCATGTCGTTTGGTGGAGATTCGAGCATGGGTCGCGAGATCCTCTTCGGCGCTTTATCCTTCATCGTCGATGATTCGGCATGGCTTCGGGACGCCCCTCTCGACGTCGAGGCGCTTCCCCGTCGCGGAGCTACGCACTTCTGTGCCGGCGCCCGCGGCATTCTTCTTCTCCAGCAGTCGGCTTCGGTGTCGACCTACACCGCCGTCACGCGCTGCAACAAGCGGTCCCGCCGTCCGCGGCTCCAGCGTTGGGTGCAACACGCCCAGGCGCGCCAGAACGCGTCTTCACAAGTGGCGGTCCTAGAGTCGGTTGTGGTTGCCCCGCCATCCCAGCGCTCGGACTCGGTTCCGACTGAGTTTCCTTCCGAGTACTTGGGTCGCGGGCCTGCAGCAGAAGTACACATGGCCAACTCCCATGAAAGTCCCCGCCAAACTGACCGGAACGAGCACGAGATCGGTGAAACATCCGGCGCTCACCGTCCTCCTCGCCGTTCTGCCAGTCGGCACACTCGGTGGAGCAACATGCAGTTGTTCCGCACACCCATCCTCAACATGGCTGCCGCTGCCAAGATAGCCGATTCCCTTCAGCCGACTGATTGAGAGGCTGGCAGGGGGATCGAGCAAATCCACGCCCTGCTGCACACGGCGCAGCAGCCAAACTCGGTGGTCTCCCAGTCGCACAACAGGATCCACAATAGTTCTGTTCATGCGAACACGCATCGGTCAGTCCACAACCCTGGTTCTCATCAGCGACCCAGGGGAGGCAGCCGTTCCATGAATCCTGAAGATCGTCGCCGTTCACGCACCCCTTCCCGGGGTGGGCCCTACGGGACATCATGATGATCGGCGTTCAGTCGGTGACACTTACGACCCAAGGCCCAACGCGAGAGGGCATATCGCCCAGCGGAGAGTCGACAGGGGCCGAGCCCACCGCGATGGTCACGATATTGACCGTCCGAGTGGAAGCAGGACCATCGTTTCTGGTCCCGAGTGTTTCAGTCGAGCCATCCGTTCGGTTGACATCCCTCCCAACTTCCGATTGGCGACGGGGATCAGCAAGTTTACAGGAGAGTCCAAGCCAGAAACGTGGCTGGATGACTACCGAGTGGCAGTCCAGATCGAAGGAGGGGACGACCACGTCGCCATGAAGCACCTCCCTCTGATGCTCGACGGCTCGGCGCGAGCGTGGCTGAACCAATTGGCCCCCTCAAGCATCTACAACTGGGCAGATCTGGCCCGAGTGTTCATCAGGACCTTCGAAGGGACATGCAAGCGCCCTGCTGGCCTCGTGGAGCTCCAACACTGTGTCCAGAAGCAGAATGAGCCCCTGCACGATTTCATTCAGCGTTGGATGACCCTCTACCACACGGTGGAGAACGTCACAGAACACCAAGCAGTCTGCGCCTTCAAGGCAGGCGTGCGGTACAGAGATCTGTACCTGAAGTTCGGTCGAACAGGCGACATCTCCATGAGCAAGATGATGGAGATAGCGGCATGCTATGCAAATGGCGAAGAAGAGGACTGCATCCATAGCGGCAAGCACAAAACAGTCGCCGATGGGGATGGGAATAACACTCGGAAGCAAAAGCAGAAAGCTCCGTCCACTCCGCAGGCAGAAGCTGCAGCTGTTACCAATGCCAAGTTCAAGGGCAAGGGGAAGGCTCAGTTCACCCCCAAGAAGAAGCAGTTCAACAACCCCATCCTGGACCAGCCATGTCCGATTCACACGAAGATGGATGAAGAGGGCAACGCCATATATCCGAAGCATACCACTCGGCAATGTCGCCTCCTGATCCAGGGGTTCGGCGAAGGGCAACCGAGTGACAAGGACAATGAACAGGATGAGGAGGACAAGGAGGATCCGTTCCCCCAAGTCCATGCAACACTGATGATTTTTGCTGACGTTGAGAGCAAGAGTCGACTGAAGCTGGTGAACAGGGAGGTGAACATGGCCACGCCCACCAACCCCAAGTTCCTCAAATGGTCTCAGACTGCGATCACCTTTGACCAGTCGGATCATCCAGCACACGTACCCACCCCAGGAAGACAGGTTCTGGTCGTCGACCCGGTGGTGGAAGGAGTCCGACTGCGCAAAGTCCTCATGGACGGCGGCAGTGGCTTGAACATCATGTACGCCGACACTCTCAAGGGGATGGGCATTCCGATATCCAAACTCAGCGAGAGCAGCATGCAGTTCCATGGAGTCATCCTTGGACGAAAGGCCAAGTCACTCGGCCAGATCGCGTTGGACGTCGTTTTCGGCTCCGACAAGAACTTCCGCGAGGAAAAGCTGACGTTCGAGGTGGTGGACTTCCAGAGCGCGTACCACGCAACTCTGGGCCGCCCGGCGTATGCGCGTTTCATGGCCCGTCCATGTTACGTGTACCTGAAGCTAAAGATGCCAGGCCTGAAAGGTGTGATCACTATCATAGGCAATAGACAGCGGGCCGAAGAGTGTCTGCAGCAGGGATCAAGGATCGCCGATCAGCAGATGGCTGTCCTCGAGCTTGACGAGTACAAGAAAACAGTCGACCCTGCTGACTTGATGCGTGCGAAGAAGCCAGCTTCGGAGTCTGCATTCCAGTCGGCGGGAGAGACGAAGAAGGTCAGCATCCACCCGACGGACGATACCGCAGCCCCGACAAACATCTCCACCACCCTCGATCCCAAATAGGAAGCCGAGCTCACCCAATTCCTCCGTGAGAACTAGGACATCTTTGCATGGAAGCCCTCTGACATGCCAGGTGTACCCAGGGAGTTGGCTGAGCACCGACTGCATGTGGATCCCACCGCTCGGCCTGTCCAAGAACGCGTGCGTCGGTCCGCCGCGCACAAGAGGAAGGCAATCGGAGAAGAAATGGCCAAGCTTTTGGCAGCCAACTTCATTCGCGAGGTACACCACTCCGAGTGGCTCGCCAATGTTGTCATGGTGCCCAAGAAGGACAAGTCGCTCCGAATGTGCATCGACTTCAAGCATCTCAATAAGGTCTGCCCGAAAGACCATTTTCCGCTCCCCCACATCGATCAAATTGTCGATTCGACTGCGGGTTGCGAGCGTTTGTCATTTCTTGATGCCTACTCGGGCTATCATCAGATCCGTCTATATGGCCCCGATGAATTAAAAACCGCCTTCATCAGCCCATTCGGGTGCTTCTGCTACATCACTATGCCATTTGGTTTGAAGAATGTAGGAGCAACCTTTATGCACATGATCCAAAAATGCCTCCTCGACCAGATCAGTCGGAATGTGGAGGCGTATATGGATGATATCGTAGTCAAGTCACGCAAAGGTTCCGACCTGCTGACTGACTTGGCAGAAACATTCGCCAACCTTCGTAGGTACGATATCAAGCTCAACCCCGCCAAGTGTTCATTCCGCGTTCCGAGCGGAAAGTTACTCGGTTTCTTTGTTTCCGAACGAGGGATCGATGTCAACCCCGAAAAGATCGGGACCATCGTCCAAATGGAGCGGCCGATCAGAATACACGATGTTCAACGGCTCACAGGTTGCCTAGCGGCTTTGAGCAGGTTTATCAGTCGACTCGGCGAGAAAGCACTTCCTCTGTACCGACTCATGAAGAAATCAGATACTTTCAAAGTCCTACTTTCCACCCAGCCGGTTCTTACTGCTCCGCTCAGTAAAGAGCCCCTTCTTTTGTACATCGCGGCTACAAATCAAGTCGTGAGCACTCTTCTTACAGTCGAACGAGAATAAGAAGGCAAAGCATACAAAGTTCAGCGGCCAGTGTATTACGTCTCCGAAGTCTTGACTCCTTCCAAGCAGAGGTATCCCCACTATCAAAAACTTATCTACGGGATTTACATGACTGTGAAGAAGGTGGCTCATTATTTCCAAGACCACTCGGTGTCTGTCGTTTCCGATGCTCCGTTGTCGGAAATCCTCCACAATCGGGACGCATCGGGCCGAGTGGCGAAGTGGGCAATGGAGATGTTGTACTGCGACATCAAGTTCGAGGCCAAGAAAGCTATAAAGTCTCAAGCTCTGGCTGACTTCATAGCAGAATGGGTAGAACAACAGCAACCGACCCACATCTACTCGGCTCATTCGACAATGTTCTTCGATGGGTCCAAGATGTTGAATGGCTCCGGCGCTGGCGTCATGATCGTATCGCCAAAGGGCGACAAACTCAAGTATGTGCTGCAGATATACTTTGATTCCTCCAACAATGAGGCAGAGTATGAAGCTCTCCTTTATGGACTGCGCATGGCCATCGCACTCGGGGTCCGTCGCCTGATGGTCTATGGCGATTCGGATTTGGTGGTTAATCAAGTGATGAAAGAGTGGGACGTCAGGAACCCCACCATGACCACATACTGCAATGCAGTGAGGAAGCTCGAGAAGAAGTTCGAAGGTCTAGAACTCCACCATGTTCCGCGACTGAAGAACCAAGCAGCTGATGAGGTGGCAAAACTCGGATCCACTCGGAGACCAGTCCCGAGTGACGTCTGCCTCGAGCACCTCCACCTTCCCTCAGTTAAAGAAGATCCTTTCACAGAGGAACCAGTACAACCAAAGAGTTCGACAGATCCGACTCAAGTCGACGTACCTGCTGTGGTTGATTTGATCATGGAGATTCTTGCTGTCATCCCCGATTGGGCTATGCCGATCATCGCATACATCCCGAGGCAGGAATTACCAGAAGACGAAGTCCAAGCCAGGCAGATCGTCCGCAGGTCAAAGTCGTTCACTGTCATTGATGGCCAGTTGTACAAGGAAAGCGTTTCAGGCGTTCTTCAATGATGCATCTCCCTTGAGGAGGGACAATTAATCCTGGAAGAAATCCACTCAGGAACCTGCGGTCATCACGCCTCTTCAAGAGCAATCGTCGCCAAAGCATTCAGAGCTGGCTTCTTCTGGCTGCAGGCAAACGAAATGGCTAAAGATATGGTCGACCGATGTGAAGGCTGTCAGTTCTACTCCAACAAGTCCCACAAGCCCACATCTGCGTTGAAGACAATCCCTCTTGTTTGGCCGTTTGCAGTATGGGGATTAGATACAGTCGGTCCATTTAGGACAGGCCAAGGGGGATACACACATCTGTTGGTGGTAGTCGACAAGTTCACAAAATGGATTGAAGCCAAGCCCATCAAGAAGCTCGACGCCCTAACGGCCGTCAAGTTTGTCAAGGACATCATCGCCAGATTCGGGGTACCTCACAGCATAATCACGGACAACGGGACAAACTTTGACTCAGACAGATTCAAAGGTTTCTGTGCAAGCCAAGGTATCCGAGTGGATTTTGCATCTATGGCGCATCCTCAAACAAACGGACAAGCAGAGCGGGCGAATGGACTTATTCTGCAAGGTTTGAAGCCTCGACTCCTGCGAGAGGTAGGACATGCCGCTGGCGCATGGGTCACCGAGCTACCTTCGGTGCTTTGGGGTCTCCGCACAACCCTGAATAGATCCACAGGGCGATTCCCGTTCTTCCTCGTTTACGGAGCAGAAGCGGTCCTTCCGAGTGACTTGCTTCACAACGCTCCACGAGTTGAACTTTTCTCTGAAGTTGAAGCAGAACAAGCAAGGCAAGATGGAGTGGATCCTCTAGAGGAGGAGCGCGAGATGGTACTGACTCGCTCAACCACTTATCAACAAGATCTGCGGCGCTTTCACGTGCGACACGTCAGGAGTCGTACATTCCAAGCAGGCGACCTGGTGCTCCGAGTGGATCAGCAAAGACCTCACAAGTTGGCTCCCGCCTGGGAAGGACCCTTCATCATCTCCAAGGTGCTGAACAACGGAGCATACAGACTCTACAACACCGACAAGGAAACGGACGAGCCGCGAGCATGGAACGGAGATCTCCTGAAGCGCTTCTACACGTGACCGTCGACTGAAGCAATGTAAAGAACAAGTATTGGTGAAATAATACAAAGCAGATTGAGTTTTTGCAGATTCAAAATTCTTCGGCGGTCGCAGACTCCGGTCTAAAAAAAAAAACTTAGCTGCGATCAAGAATCGCCTAAGTATTAACTTTGTCCGAGTGTGCACTAAACGTCGCACTCGGGGACTTAGCTGTGATCAAGAATCGCCTAAGTACTAACTTTCTCCGAGTGTGCACTAAACGTCGCACTCGGGGAATTAGCTGCGATCAAGAATTGCTTAAGTACAAACTATCTCCGAGTGTGCACTTCACGTCGCACTCGGAGACTTAGCTGCGATCAAGAATCGCCTAAGTATCAACTTTCTCCGAGTGTGCACTTCACGTCGCACTCGGGGACTTAGTCGCGATCACGAATCGCCTAAGTACTCAAATGCCTTCGACTGTATCCTACAGATACACTCGGGGACTCAACAGATCCTCAGTGAGGCTCATGTAGATGTCAAGACCACTGACAATTACATGAGTAGCAGAACCTCATTGAGGCTCATGTAGATGTCAAGACCACTGACAATTACATGAGTAACAACTCGTTCCGAGTACGACCTTACAGTCGCACTCGAAGACTTAGCCGCGATCACGAATCGCCTAAGTACTCAAATGCCTTCGACTGTATCCTACAGATACACTCGGGGACTCAACAGACCCTCAGTGAGGCTCATGTAAATGTCAAGACCATTGACAATTACATGAGTAGCGGAACCTCATTGAGGCTCATGTAGATGTCAAGACCACTGACAATTACGTGAGTAACAACTCGCTCCGAGTACGACCTTACAGTCGCACTCGAAGACTTAGCCGCGATCACGAATCGCCTAAGTACTCAAATGCCTTCGACTGTATCCTACAGATACACTCGGGGACTCAACAGACCCTCAGTGAGGCTCATGTAGATGTCAAGACCACTGACAATTACATGAGTAGAAGAACCTCATTGAGGCTCATGTAGATGTCAAGACCACTGACAATTACATGAGTAACAACTCGCTCCGAGTACGACCTGACAGTCGCACTCGAAGACTTAGCCGCGATCATGAGTCGCCTAAGTACTCTATTGCCTTCGAGTGTATCCTACAGATCCACTCGGAGACTCTGCAGACCCTCAGTGAGGCTCATGCAGATGCCAAGACAACTGACAATTACATGCTCCGCATGTTTGCCATTGGCTTCACCAAGAAACGCCAAGCAAAAACACGAGCAAAAATCGTATCAACAACTCTTTGGCAAAAGAAGAGCAAAAGATTCGATTCAAATTCAAAGTTCACCTAAGGATAGTTGGGTCGGTGTAGATCAAGCTTATCCACACCGAACCAAGAATGTGATGGCCAACAGAAGTGGCCAAAGTTTCTTACAACCAACACTCGGCATACCGAGGTAAACGTTTTCTCAAACGTCGTCAGGACTGGCGCTGGGACTGGCAGGCTCTACGAATGTGTCGAGGTCGATCCCGTCGGCGATGCGGGTGGTGCTCTCAAGGAAGATCTCCATGAAGTCTTCGAATCGAAGCTTTTTCGTGTTGGCGACCTGCAACGCCTTCAGCTTCTCTTCGCAAGCCTCCTTGCAGTGCACTCGGACCAAAGACAGAGCGACGTCCGCACCACAGCGAGCCGCAGACTTCTTCCATGCCTGCACTCAGTTGGGGACCTCCTCCAGCCAAGTCATCAAGCCTTCCATCTCGTGCCGAGACTCGTCTTCAGGCCAAAGCTCCTTGTCAATTCGGCCAACGACTTCTCTCAGTCGACCGATGAAAGGTCCAACTTTGCCCAGGCGAATGTGCGCTCGGAGCAGATCTCGATTGGCGTCCTCGCCGAGTGGAATGTTCTCAAGAATCGACCGCTCAACGTCAGCTGCTTCAACCTCCGCGTCCATGCAAAGACAGGACGAGCAAACAGTCAGCGCAGAATGAAATGCACAGTCCACAAGCACTCGGAAAAACATAACTTACCACCGAGAAGCGCTATCATCTTTCAGGCCCAATCACTGACGTAATTTTCCTATGCTATGCACCGCGTGTTCAACACTTTCATCTGCCCCATCAGCTCCATCCTTTGTTTCCCCATTTTCTCCACTTCAGCAGTCAATGCCTTGTTTGCCTCACGGGCCTGCTCCAAGGACTTTTCTCGTTCCGCCAGAACATCCTTCATACCAGCCATTGCAACCATTACTGCATCCAGTTCACCAGCAAACTGAACCTTTTCAGCCCTCAGAGTCTCGTACGCTGCTCCCATCTCGCAAGTTTTCTGCAAGTCAGCGCCAAGAGACCGTCAGACAAATTCAACAAGGACAACAATAAAAAATCTAAGTTCTTCAGACCCCTGCAGACGCAAGCAGTCGACAGCGGTCTCGGGGACTACACCCAGTGGGTTCACTAAGAGTGACCCCACTCGCACGAAACTCAAACAGGTCCGCCCTATTGAGCTACATGACAACAAATAAGCCTATGAGGCTACTACTACCCGACCTGAGTAAAATTACTCTCGGGGACTCATCCAGTAGGTGCACTCCGAGTGCCCCAACTGTTAACATTCGAACAGATTAATTTTTGATGTGATCAAGTTAAAGAAAATGTGTATAAAGACAACTGCCGGTGCAAGCACTCGACAGAAGTATCGGGGACTACACCCACTGGGTTCACTACAAGTGAACCCATTGCAAAAAATCATACGATATCCGAGCACACCCAGTGGGTTACAAGAGGAAAGTAAATACTTACTAGCCCACTTACTCGGATATCGTCCCGCAGTTCCAAGCTTCGCTTGTACAAGGACGCGATGGAGTCGTACGCCTTCTTGGCCTCTCCAGCCATCAGCTCCGCCTGCACCATGGCCCCCTTGGCAGCTCCCACCTGATCTTCTGGGAGGCGCTGGACGTTGTACTCGACAGTCGACGGGCCTGGCATCGTAGGAGGCTCCTTGGGCATCCCAAGGCTTGCTCCAGTCGGTTCAGCAGCGATCGGCGCCGTTTCAGTCGACGCCATCATCTCAGTCGGCGGCGCGTCCATGGCGAGAGTGGTAACCGGTGGAACAGCCTCAAGGACAGGCACCGCAGCTTGCTCGGACCTCCTCTGGTCGCCCTCCTCCACATAGATCACCTCTGAGGAAAACCCGACCGAACGGCGTGAGACCACAAGAAAAAGACAAGACCAAAGACAGAATTCATGATGCAGTAATATAAACTCTCAGAATCGCCACAACGCACCTGGCTGGGATGTGACAACGTTGTCCATGTCCATGGGATCGTTCCCTTGGCGTGCCGGAGAGGTGGCAGAGGTAGCAGCTCTGTCGAGTGCCATTCATTCGACCAATAAGGAGAGATTCGATCAAATACTGAAAGAAGATAGAAGAACCATGCACTTACGTTGAGGTGATGGGAACTGTGACCCTCATCCGCGGCAGAGCCTTCCGAGGTTTAGATCCACTCGGTTTAGCCACCTTAGAGGGCTGACCCGCAGGTTCAGCAGCAGAGTCCCTGGTCCTCTTTGTGCTCCGAACGCTCGGAGCCACGGGAACCGCTGGCGAAGCACTCGGTACCACAGTAGCAGCTGGCGGAGCTGGCGGCGCAGTCGAGGATGCTGGAGGAGCTGAAGGAGGCACAGGTTCATGACGGCGCTTAGTCTGAGGCTCTGGCGATGGAGGTGGCGAGTTCTGCTCCTCATCTGCCTCTTCTTCTTCTGCGGACTCCTCTTCCGTCTCCCCACTGTTGGAGATGTACTCGCCGCTCTCCACGCTGCCCTCCTGGCTGCCTTCCTCCTCCTCGGCCGGATTCCTGTTCGAGACGGGAGTAAACCAGTTAGTCCACTCCTGCACAAGATATAGTCGACGACATCAGACGTTAGACAGTGATTCAAGAAAGCAATAAATCTAAGACAGTTGTGTGCACTCGACAAGTTGTACGCACTGCGTTTGGAGGAGGGTTGTCCGCCCGGAAGGCCTTCACTCGCCGAGCTCCTCTAGGGTTTTCGCAGGCGCCGGTGATGTTGAGGACCCACGATGCCACCATCTCCCCGGTCACGCACTCGACGTTAGTCCGAGTGGAGTCCTCAGGCCCTATGTAATGCCACATGGCGTGGTGTCGAGCTTGCAGAGGCTGGATACGCCGACCCAGGAAAACCTCCAGCAAATCTATGCCAGTGACTCCCCTTCGGACGACCTCTACAAGCGCATCGACCAGAGGCTGGATCTGGGTTTTCTCCGCATTCGTGAGCGCGAGCTGCCTAGGAGGAGCCGGTCGGTCTAAGCTAAAAGGAGGGAGTCCAGTTGTAGCATTCGGGCAAGCAACGTCCTGGCAGTAGAACCATGTCGACTGCCAGTTCCTAACAGATTCACTCAACTTCAGAGCAGGATAGCTACTTTTACTTTTCTTTTGGAAGCCTAAGCCTCCGCAGAGCTGGAGAAGGTGGGTTTTGTCATCCGACTGGCTAAGCCATTTGATGGTCTGGGATCTAGCAGAGAAGATATGTTTGAAAAGCCCCCAATGGGGAGGACAGCCGATGAAACACTCGCACAGCACAACGAAGGCAGAGAGATGAGCTATGGCATTGGAAGGAAAATGGTGGAGCTGCGCCCCGAAATGGTTCATGATACCTTTGAAGAAGGGATGAGGAGGCAGAGAGAAACCTCTGTACACATGGCTCAGCAGCAAGACGCGCTCCCCCTCCCGGGGCGCCGGCTCGGTCTCGCCTTCTACCGGCAACCTCCACGACTTGTGCGCAATCATCCCATGCTCCACCAACTCCAGCAGGTTCTCCTCCGTCACCGTGGAGGGGAGGAAATCCCCCTGGATCCACCCCGCCGGTAGCGTTCGCTGCCGCCGCTGAGCAGGAGCCGCCGCCTTCCCCTTCTTCTTCTTCGCCTCTAGCTTGCTAGTCTGCCCCTTTGTCATGGCGGAGGATGCGGATCCGCGAGGGAGAAGAAGAAGGAAGGATCTTGGGATGCGCAGGAGGTGGCGAGAGGAGCGGGGCAGGCAAGTGCAAGATATCCGACGAGTGTAACGAAAAAAAACCTCGCCGCTGAGGTTTAAATAAGGTTCCGACTGGGTCACTGGCAAGTGGCCCCGAAATCTTATCCCCCGACCGGTCGTGGCGATATCAGTGGAGAAGATGAAGGCGCGGGAATCGAGGCGTCAGGTACTACTCAAGCGTGATGTCGTCATCCCCGCTGTGCACGCGGCAACCGAAATTTGAGGATCCCGAAAAATCCGCCGCTGTCGGTTGACTGGTCACCTCAGAAGGTACCACGGTAGCACTCGGTTCCCGATAGTTCGTTTCACAAATACTTCCACTCGGATCGTTGGTCAAAGAAGATAAAATGGATCGAGGCAAGCAACACCAAAGTCGCATCCGTACCAGTCGGATCCATAATTCAAGCATTGCTTCGTCGTTCCAACCCCAATCCATTCGGGGACTAATGATGGGGTTATAGTCCTAGGGTAGGGTCATTGGCCTGCCCTATAAGTCCTACCCAAGGACTACCCTTCATAAGGGATAAGACCCTTAGTCAGTTCCGACTGAATTAAGGACTTCCCATCATCCAGTCGGTAACGAATCCTCCACCATCCAGTCGGGGAT
The DNA here is from genome assembly GCF_904849725.1 of Hordeum vulgare subsp. vulgare. Taxonomy (NCBI): domain Eukaryota; kingdom Viridiplantae; phylum Streptophyta; class Magnoliopsida; order Poales; family Poaceae; genus Hordeum; species Hordeum vulgare. The sequence goes on from NC_058520.1 coordinate 312,234,446, forward strand.
GAGCATTGAGAGTGTATCAAACTAACAAACTGGATTCCACTCTGTGCATCGTAACCCCCCTGGAGCGAAACGGTCGTACGTTTCTATGTGCCTTTATTAGCATTTAAGACATACGTTACCTGTAACGTAGGCATTTATTCGCCACTACTCCACCCCTGTGCACCGAACCGTTGTGGAGGGCAGCGCACTCTATATAAGCCGCCCTCCCCCACTGGTGCAAGGGTTAGCAATTCACTATAATCCATATTCCACTCGACAACAAGATCCCAGAGCACTGAGACATAGGGCTATTACCGCCATCATAGAGGGGCCTGAACTCATGCAACCTCGCCCTAGCTAAGGCTCTGCCCATCCTTTCGTACCCTACACATCTACTGTCAGACTTATACCCACGACACAAGGTTCAGGCCATTGTTGAATGGGAGCCTCCGCAGAAAGTGAAGCAGCTTTGAAGCTTTCTCGGGCTTGCTGGATATTGCAGAAGGTTCGTTGAGAACTTCTCGAAGATCGCCAAGCCGCTCTCAAGTCTTCTTCAGAAGGGTGTTAAGTATGCTTGGTCTCCGGAGTGTCAACTGGCCATCGATACACTCAAAGAGAATCTTACCTCCACTCCAGTCTTGGCCCCTCCGGATGATTCCAAGTCGTACCAGGTCTTTTGCGACGCTTCTCTCCAGGGTCTTGGTGCAGTCCTGATGCAAGATAAGAAGGTGGTTGCTTATACCTCCAGGCAGTTGAAGCTTGCGGAGAAGAACTATCCTGTGCATGATCTTGAGCTAGCAGCTGTGGTACACGCCTTGATGACTTGGAGTCATCTCTTGTTGCAGTGTAAGGTTGAAGTCTTCACCAATCACAAGAGTCTCAAGTACATATTCACTCAACCTAACTTGAATCTTCGGCAAACACGTTGGGTGGAAATGCTCCAGGATTTTAATCCGAGTGTTGAGTACACGCCAGGCAAGGCAAATGTCGTGGCGGATGCATTGAGCAGGAAGGCATATTGCAACAGTCTGATTCTGCAACCTCTCCAGCCGGGTCTTTGTGAGTCTTTTAGGAAGCTCAACCTTCAGCTAGTACCTTAGGGATTTCTTGCCAACCTTCAGATCTCTCCTACCTTGGAAGATCAGGTCAGAGAAGCTCAGCTTCTTGACGCTATGGTGAAGAAGGTCAAGATTGGCGTGGGAAAGAGTCTCCCCAAGTATAAGTGCTTCACTGTTGATGCCAGGACACGTTGTTTTTCGAGGATCACCTTGTCGTCCCGAAAGGTGATCTCAGGAAGGTGATCATGGAAGAAGCTCATAACTCTCTGCTCTCTATTCAGCCTGGAAGCTCCAAAATGTACCATGACTTGAAGCAGACCTTCTGGTGGACTCGTATGAAACGTGAGATTGCTCAGTTCGTAAACGAGTGTGATGTATGTCGAAGGGTGAAAGCAGAATATCAACGCCCAGCGGGCCTTTTGCAGCCTTTGCCGATTCCCAAGTGGAAGTTTGATCACATTGAGATGGATTTCGTCACCGGGTTTCCGAAGTCCAAGAAGGGTAATGATGCTATCTTCATCGTCATCGACAAGTTGAGTAAAGTGGCTCATTTTCTTCCAGTCAAGGTGTCCATTTCAGCAGCTCAGCTAGCAGAGTTGTACACCTCCAGGATTGTCTCTTTGCACGACGTGCCTATGATGATCTCTTCAGATCGCGGAAGTATCTTCACTTCCAAGTTCTGGGACTCCTTTCAGTCTACTATGGGAACGAAGATCCGCTTCAGCACAGTGTTCCATCCTCAGACTAGTGGTCAAGTGGAGAGAGTGAATCAAGTTCTTGAGGATATGCTTAGAGCATGTGTTATCTCTTTTGGCATGAAGTGGGAAGATTGTCCGCCTTTCGCGGAGTTATCGTATAACAACATTTATCAAGCTAGTTCTGGCAAGGCTCCGTTTGAAATTCTCTATGGCAGGAAGTGCCGTACCCCGCTCAACTGGTCCGAGACCGGCGAGCGTCAGATCCTTGGGAATGATATGATAGAAGAAGCTGAGGAGATGTGTCGGATCATTCGCGACAACCTCAGAGCACCTCAGTCCCGTCAGAAGAGCTATTATGATAGCAAGCACCGTGACATGTCTTATGATCTTGATGACTTTGTCTATCTCAAGGTGTCGCCTATGAAGGGTATGCAACGCTTTGGCGTCAAAGGCAAGCTTGCGCCTCGTTTCGTTGGTCCGTTCAGAGTGGTTGGCAAGAGAGGCGACCTTGCGTACCAGCTCGAGCTCCCGTCAACCTTTGCAAATGTCCATGATGTGTTCCATGTTTCTCAGCTTTGGAGGTGTTTGAAGAACCCCGAGCGCACTGTGCATCTTCAAGACATCAACCTTCAGCCTGACCTTTCTTATCGTGAGCATCCAGTTGTGGTTCTCGAGGCGACTCAGCGCAAGACCCGTAACAAGACTGTCAAATTTCTCAAAGTGCAATGGTCACACCATTTCGATAAAGAGGCGAGTTGGGAACGCGAGGATCACCTCCGTTCCGAATTTCCCAATTTCTTTCAGTCTTAGATCTCGAGGGCGAGATCTTCTTTGTAGTGTGGGAGAGTTTGTAGTGCCCCAAGTGTAAACCTTCCCTATTTGGAACCTATTGCAAGTGGGTCCACCTTGTCAGGAATATGATGATATTATTTGTGCCATGACTTCATGTGAGGTTCCTTGTATTTTCTTCCTTGCATGCATGCATGTCATATCATATCTTCCATGTTTCTTTGAGACTTTGTGATTGCAAGTGTGGTGGTGATGATGTTGTGGTCTTATGCTTTCATGTGGTGTTTGTGTTCTTGTGGACATATGTGTGTGTGGTGCAACTCTACTAGGTTGCTTGTGCTAGTAGGATAACATGTGGATGCTTAGGTTTCAAATCATCTTCACCCCTCTCTCTATTCCTCCTATGTCAAGATTCACTTCTTCCTTTTCTGTTTTTAAAATGTTCCTGTTTTAGCTCTTGTTTGTGGTGGATTTGTGAAGAAAAGATGCTGTTTTAAGGAGGGGTGCAAGAGGTGCAAATAATTATAAAACAGGTCAAACAATGGCTGTTTTGTAAATATTAATTTGCCCCATATATTCATGTTGCATTTTATTCAAATAGTTCATGATTTGTCATGACCAGGGATGTGCTAGCTTATTTTTTTTTCTCTTATAGTTTTCCTTGTGCATTTCTTTCTTCTCTGGTAATTCCTGTTAAAAGAAAGCACCAGGGAATTGTCTTCTCACTATCTGGCGCCTAAGTGGGCTTCCTCCCGCTCTGGTGGCCCATCTTCTCCTCCTCTTCGCAGCACAAGAGCCTAGCTAGCGACCCTCTCTTCTTCCTCCCGGCGTCACGCTTGTACGACCGAGTCTCAGCCTCCCTATCACCGCGATCTTGATCTTGCGGCTCCAGCTCGCCCCCCTAGGTCGATATAAACTCTCCTCTCCCTCCCCCAGGCGGCTAGGGTTCCTCCTCTCCCTCGTCTACTCCCTCCAGCGCCGCCAGGAAGTTCCTCGTCGTCTCCAATGCCATGGCCGGCTCCAGGTGAGCTCGATGCCGGCGGATCGTTGCTCCTCCTCCTGCTCCAACTAGTTCAAGAGGGTGCGGTGGTCAAGGGGGGCCCATTCCCGTCAAGATCAGGCAACGGGAGCGACCACGTCGTCGGCCACATCGTCCTCCTCTTCCTCCTCTACGGTGGCCGTCTGTGCTGCACCTCGTCACCGCTTCTTCTTCTTCCACGACGAGCGCCTCGCCTCCTGACGCTAGGTGACGGAGACCGTGCCCCCTCCTCATTTCCTCTTCGATAGTGGCGCCGGGCCTCCTGCTCGAGGCTTGCCGGAGTTGCACCGGCAAGCTGTGTAGTTGTTGCACTAATCGTTGGAGCAGGCAGGGTAGTCTTCCGCCGTTCGTGTCGACGTAGACGAGGTAGCCCCGCGGCTGTGCGTAGTTAGTAGCAGGGGATCCTTCTCCTCGGGTGCTTCGGTTCCTCCGGTAGCAGCTGCAGCAGCACGACGCCGGAGATCTCCCTGTCGCCGAGTTCTCTGTAGAGCAGAGCAGCAGCTCATGTGTTGTGGTGTGTGGCGCAGTGCTAGGTTGATGTCGTGCCTGTATGTTGTGTAACAGGGGTTCCTCCCCCTCGTAGAGCATCATTGGTAGCAGTGGTGGCTCGCCCCTCCTCTTGGTGCAGAAGTAGCAGGAATGGCGAGACATCCCTGTCTTTCTCCCTGACGCCGGTGCTCCCGTGTAGACAGGTGGAGAGTAGCAGTAGCATTACTTGCACGCGACCCCTTCTTTGTCAGACTTCCAATCGTACCGCAGTGGTTGAGCCTTGTGATTGTTATCGTCAGGTGCAGGGTTCAAGTCCCACTGGTGCACCATTTTTTTCTTGTTCTTTTTCCTGTTGGAGCAGTGGTTGCATAGAAGAGAGGTTTACCATGTTAGATATTCCTCTGTTGTCGAGCAGCAGGTCAGTAGCAGAGTGGCACAAGCAGTGTGGTGCACCAGGGGGTCCTTGGTTCGATCCCAGTGACCCCCTTTTTTCCCCTTTTGCTGCTGGATAATTGTTTCCTTCCCCAGCTTTCTTGGGCAGCAAGTTGTTATTTTTCTTTTGCTAGATTTGACTTCAACTATTCTCTGCCTAGAATTTAGGGTTGTGTGTGTGTGTGCTCTAGAGGGAGTGCATGTAGGTGAGTGTTGTATGCATGTGTAGAATTATGTGTGTGTGAGTGAGTGCTTGAGGGTGAGTGTGTGTGCAAGTGTGTGTGTGACTCTACACACATGCTTGTGCAATTGCACAAGCCCTTGAGTTCAAGCTTTGTGTGTTAGTAGATTTGTGCATGTGTGTGTGTCTCCCCACACACTTATGCATACACACCCATGTGAGTGTGAATGTGTAGGTGAGTGAGTGTGTGTGTTTGTTCTTGCTCAATTGTGGTGTGAGTGGGTGTGTCCATGTGCTTGGTGATGGACTAATGTTACCTTTGGCCTTGTGATAGTGCGCAATGGATTATGTAGGAGTTGTTCTAGTGATTTTGCACATGTGTTGATGCACTATTCTCTATATGTGATTCTATGTAGATTTTCTTTTCTAGTTTGTGCTCACTTGTTCCAAGTAAGTGCCCACATATTATATATGTTTTTGTGGTACAAAGGTCCCAGGAATCCAATGGTGAAATCATTTTTGCCATTGGAACATTTTCTGGAAAACTCATATTTACATTTTCTTCTAAGTTTAGAGCTTGGTTCCATGGATTGTGATGTGCTCTTGTATTTGTTTCTTGATTGTGGAAGTAGAGGGTGACCCCCTCTACTACATGTTGCTTTAAATTCATGATTTGGAATTCATGTGTGCAAGTTGTGCCCATCCAATGTAGGCTTGTGGCTGAAATTCCAGATTAGTGAAAAAGAGATTTTCACTAAGTCTGAGAATCTGTTCATATTTTCTTCTCCTGTAGATGAGGTTTTTCTGGTCATTGTGTTGTGATATAGCCCTAGCTTTAAACTAGAAAGTTGGACCTGATATGTTTGTCTAGCTCCCTATAAAATGTCATGTCATTTGGAGCCCTGTAGGTATTGTTTTGGCTGCTGTCAAAAAGCTTCAGAGCAAAGACAGAAAGTTAGGTGCAGGAATTTTCACTAATCCCTGAGATCTGATGGTTTTGGGCAAGTTTGCAGCCTTATAACTTTCTGTGTTTAATTCCTTTTTTGTGTGATTCTTGCTTGTGCTGGTAGTATTCTTGGCTAGCTACAGCCACATACATTATTTGTCATAGTTGGGTGGCTTTAGGTGCTTTGCATGTAGCTCACAAAGTGCTAGGATGCAGTTTATGGCAGATTGTGTAGTTTTGTCATTTTGATGATTGTGAGTACTTAGTTGATGTTGTGGTGTTATTCTTTGCTCCACCCCATCCATTATGGGTTTTTTTATGTATTGGCAACCTGGGAATACCACATTTGTGCCATTTGAGTGTGTGGTGAAGATTTTGACACGTAGGGCTTCATATCTTGTTTCGTTGATTCCCGTTGATCCGTAGCTCTGATTGTATTGTTCTTTATATGGTTTTGCATCGTTTTCATGAGACGCATCTGATCATATCATTCTCATGCATGTCAAAAAGGTTAGCTTGCAGTTTCTGTCCAGGAACTTGTTTTAGCTTATTAAGCTTGTGTTAGTGATAGAAATAGTGATGCATGCTCATTTTCATCTCATGCATCATGTGCTTGTTGCATCTTGAGGTGCTGTTGTTCATTGGATGTTATTATCATGTTGGGTAGCACCGGGATCAGAGAACGAATACGTGGAGTCAGGAGAGTATGTGCAGGACGATCAAGAACCATTCCAAGCTGAGGATATCACAGGCAAGATGACATGACCTTGATTCCATCTCTAGACTTGTTATGATATGCCATGAAACTAAACACTTGTCCCTTCCTAGCAAACTTGGATGGCTAAGTAGGCTTTGCTCTGCTACTAATGTTAGCGTTGCTAGATGCAGGTGCTTTGCCTCATGTGATAACATGAGCTTGATATCATTATCTAAATTTTGTTATTTAATTAATGCACCTATATACTTGGTAAATGACGGAAGGCCTAGCCTTTTGCCGAGTGCTTTGTTCTGTTATTGCCGCCATAGTTACCGGCTACCAGTGTTTGATTCCATAATGATCGCTCCTAACACGTTCGGGGTTGTTATGGGGACCCCCTCGATAAATCGCGTAGTGCTAAGGCTTGTCCGGCAGGACCCAACATTGGTGTTAATTTGCTAATCACTTAATAATAATCTGCATAGGGAATAGCTACCCCGAGGAATTTAATCAACAACTCGGGCCAGTGCTCCTCATGAGTGTTGGTCCAAACTAGAGCACTGTGCGGGGCCAACTCAGGGCAACTTGAGAGATTTCTATCACACCACTGTACGCGTCGCTCATCCGTCGTGTCCTAAGACTGAGATACACGGCTCTTATCAGGGTCGTCGACACGACGGGAGGTCCTGCTAGCCTTGCCTTACCTTAGCGATATATCTTGCGTATAGGAATCCCAGTGAAGCTTTGATTTTCCCCAGAGTTGAGATTTTCCTCTAAGGAATCCGACGAGATCACGAGATTCGTGATAGAGGATTACTTTGCGGCTTTGTACGTTTGTGATGGACTAGTTGGAGCACCCCTGCAGGGTTTAATCTTTCGGAAAGCGTGCCCGCGGTTATGCGGCAACTTGGAATATTTTGTTAACATCTGGTAATAGATAACTTAAACTTAGACTATTAAAATTGCCAACCGTGTGCGTAACCGTGACTGTCCCCTCGAAGATCTCTCTTTGTTCGGGAACACGGTGGGGTTATTATTGACGTAGGTAGGTGTTCAGGATCACTTAGTGATCAAGTATTCACGACCTCTAGTATAGTCCACCTTCATAAATGCTCTACGTAAGTTAGCCACCAAATCAAGCTTAGGATGTTGCAACCTTAATAACTTCACCTTAACCTACCTAATAACTTGACTAGTTCTGGCACCAAGGTCTTAGATTGCTGAGTCCCCGTAGCTCACGGATTCCTCCACAATACCAACAGGTTCAGGTACCCCAGAGACAGATGATCCCGACGACACGCAGCTGGCGTGGCAGTACGATGAGGAGACAGACCGCCTGTACGTGAACTATCCAGAAGATTGACGCGTGGTCGTGATCGTGGACCTACAGGCAGGGTAGCATAGCCTTTCTATGTGTTGTAGTCCGTAGCGGAACTACTTTGGTTGTATGCGTGATGTACTCTAACATATTTATGAGAAGGCAATTGAACCCCTGATTGTCTATGTTTTTTATTATGTATGTGTTGTGTTACCTGTTTGCGAGACGCTTAGATGCGCTCCTTTTCAATTCGGGGCCTCGATCCCCAGATCGGAAAGGACCGCATCTTGGTCGTTACAATTAACTGGTATGAAGAATTTGAGGTTGAGGAAATTCAGAGAAAGTCTTCAGCAAATTCTTCAAACAATGACAATGAAAGTCTTCAACATACAATATTGAGGAATTGAAAGAGTTAAAAAAACCGTATCACGATGAAGACAGTTGTCGATGACCAGTTCCAACTGCTGTGACAGTCGTACGTCTGGTTTGGAGCGGCTTGGTATTGAAACCAAAGGACACACAGTCCCGAGACACATAGTCCCTACGTATTCTCATTGAGCTAACGACAGACAATCCTCGCCCAACACTCGTGGTAAGTCTTTAGGGCAGACTTCCAAACCCTCACAAACTCGGTCACCCGGTGATCTAGAATTGATAGCTGGATGCTCTAGACCATGACGCCTAACCGTCTAGAGGATGCACATTCCTCAAAGGTAAAAGGCTTCAGTTCCACATAGGAACAAATTCTTCAAGGATGCTCAATCACTTGGTTTTTGGTTTGTGGTTTGGTTTTTGGGGTATTTCCTCACTGATGATTTACTCTCGAAGACTGTGAGGAATTTGGGTTGATCTAAATGACAAGTGTCAGTTTCTCTCGGAGTAGCCAACCAGCTAGTGGTTGTAGGGGGCGGCTATTTATAGCCTGGGAGCATCCCAACATGATTTGACATAAATGCCCTTAACTAATGTGACCGTTGGTGTGAATAAGATCTGTGAGGTGGCGCGTGTCGCGGCAACGGTCGGAACTTTCAACTGTGAAAGTCCTCATGTCTCTCATATTCCTCACTTGAGGCTTTTGTAGATTTAGGCTTGGGTTGAGCATCATGAGGAAATTCATTCCGTAGTATTACCTTGACCACTTTTAACAGTACGGTGTTCCTATGACTCAAGAGTAAAGAAAATGAAACAGAAAGAATAAATTTTCACGCTTCAAAGCCTTCGGATTGATTTTCTTCACGACACACCGAATACCTCATCTTCAATATCTTCACGAGGAATATCAATTTCATCGCAATTTCTTCGCGATCAAAGTCTTCAAGCTTAGACCAATTTCTTCAGCCGAAGGCATACATTTTTAGGGGTCGATATTCATCGTATAACTCAAACTCCTCAGCGACTTATAGAGCCTGTGTACACTTATAAACACATTAGTTACTTAACCTATAAGTCTTCAAACTACCAGAATCACTAAGGGCACTAGATGCACTTACAATCTCCCCCTTTTAGGTGGTTGATAACAATAAGGTTAAGTTTTCAATGGGGATAAAAATATGAAGTGTAAATCCTGAGTTTGAGGAATTTGAAATCAAGATACTGAGAGACTCCCCCTGAAGATGTGCATATTTTGAGGAATTTTGCTTTTCACAGCAGATGCACATTGATGATTTATATCATGGATATCTCCCCCTGTATCTTGTAAATCATGCATACATTCGACATATAAAATGAGGAATTTCGTAATGCATGATGAGAAATGGTATCTGACGAATTTCAGCATGCCTGCATTAATATTTTGAGGAATAAGCATGCGAAGAAAAACGTTCAAAAGAGTCAGAGTACCATCGAGCTTAAGTTACAAGTCATTACATAAAACACTTCAGAAGAACCAAGAGTTCGTAACTTAATAATGGTCATAAGCCCCAAAATAGATCCCGTTTGAAGACTAAATAAATTTCCCCCCTTTGTGATCAAGTGCCGGAAAGGGACAAAACTGAGGACTAACGCCCCATGAAGATTTTCACTTCTTGGCTGATGAAGAGGCGTGAGGATTCTTGGCAACATGCTTCTTCCTTGGACCTGTTGCAGTGTCTTTTGGTTCTTCATCTGACTCTGCAGTGCGGAATGAAGAAAAAGAACCGTCCTCAAGGTCAGGTACTGGAATTCGCTTGAATTTCTTCTTGGGAGGCCACGACCAGTCGAAGTCCTGAGTAAACTCCAATTCCTCAAGTTCCTCTTGAATCTTCAGATGAGCCAAGGTGGCCTAGGTACGATCAAACACCTCATGAAGATAATAGTGATTTTTCCTCACTGCATTCTGAGTTTCGTTGAGGGTTTTCACAATGGCACTGAATTGACGTTTGACCCATCTATGATTGCGATCGACCTTCTGATGAAGACTGAGGGGTAGCTCTCTGTTATTCATCACTCTTGGGACAGTTGGGCTTGGTGGATCTTGGGTAGTAGTGTCATCATATGAAGAATATGACTCTGCTTGGCGAAACTGGCCATCAAGGTGCCGATTTCCTTCATGAATCACAGATTTGCCTTTGCCTTCAACAGGCTGAAATGTTTTCTTGATGACTCTGATTGGCGAAAGATATCTGTTGTGATTAGGAAAATTAGCATAGTAGTTGATGCCTGGCCTGCTTCTGATGAATCTCATGATCCACGGGGAATACATCTTCATTTCAAATGGCGATATCGCATTATCAGCCAAAGTCCTCAGGAAGAAGTCATGAAGATTCATAGGTATGCCATGGATGACATTGAAAAGAATATTCTTCATGATGCCTACGACATCTTCTTCATCGTCATGCCCTTTGATGGGAGAAATGACATTGGCTAGGATTCTATAGACTGTTCGTGGTTCGTACTTCAAGTCTTGAACCAGAAAGCGAGTCCTTGGAGGTTGGTCCTTGGCCAAAGGCTTCATGAGGACTTCCATCAGTCTGTTTGGCAGCTCACGTTCATCATACATCCGCGCTGCATTCTTTGAGGGAATTGAGACTCGAAGACCTCAAAGCAGTTCAGTGGCAGGAGCTTTGTAGTGCGTGTGCTAAGTGATCCAATCCAAAACCCAAGTGTTGACATCCTTTGGGTCTCCAGAGATGTGCAGTGTGGCGTAGAACTAAAGAATGATGTCGCAGTTCCAGTCGCCAATGTCAGTGCAGAGAGGCAGCAATCCAGCTTCGTGAAGAACTTGAGGACTGGAGTGAATCAAGGAATTTCTTCCATGTCACAGTGAGGAATATGCTTGTGCTTAAATATCTTGTTCCTCCCACAAAGCACTGAAGCATAGTAGTTGATCTGGTTCCTCGTCCAAAACTTCCTGTGCCTGATGCAAAGCTTATCATAAGGATTTGCGCCAGTGAAGTACATACGTTCTATAAAATGCCTCCTTTTGAAACTTTGGCCTTCTGGAGAAAGGCTGATTCTGCTGTGGTTGAAGATTATGCCGCTGTTCTTGAGGAGGAGCTATTATTATTGCGGTTTCTGTGTTTACCACAACAATAGCAGTTTCAGTATTTGGGGAAGGAGCATTTTCTTCATTCTAAGCATTTTCATCAGGTTGAGGATTTTCCTCAGCTTGAGGAATTTGCTTGTTGGAGGAGGCAATTGTAGCATTAGTCGCTGCATTATCTTCAGCTGATGCAACTGATTCTTGAGCAGATTCCTCACGGAAGGTCTTTCCATCAGATCGTGTGAGGATTTCTGTTGCAGCAGGAGTAGGAGGGATTTCAGTTGACCTTGGTGCGTGATGAGTTTCTTCCGAGAAGTCATCATGAATAACTGGATGGTGCACCCAGTTTCATCATCACCCACAATTTCATCAAAGGTCTTTTGAGGAATGGTAGGTTGAGGAATATCATCAGTTTGTATTTCCTCATCCATGATTTCTTCAGCTTCATCATCCTCCATTTCCTCATCATCTTCGGGAATGACGTAGTCAACTCCGAAGGGAACCAGTGAGTAGGATGGAGTTACATTTAGAGGCGTAGCATCCACAGGGGCAGTTGAAGACTCTGTCTGAGTGACCTTCGGGCGCTTGGCCTCTGAGGATTCTGAGGTCATTGAAGCTTTTCTCTTCTTTGCTTCTTTCTCAGCAGCTTTGGTCTTCTTCACGTCTGATGCATACGTAATCATCTTCTTCACCTTTGAGGGTTGAGGTGAAGCAACAGTTTCATCAGGAGCTGGTGCAGACACAGTCCTGGAAGTTTCCTTAGCTGAAGCATTTTCTTCAGCCGGAGCAGATGAAAGTGCGTTATATCGACCAGAGGGGGAGGTGAATAGGAGATTTTTAGAATTTCATCACTGAGGAAATTCCTCAGTGATGACTAACTTGTAGCGGAAACAACAAAGGATCAGGAGTGCATAGTATCACTACAGCAAATTTTCAGGATGAAGAATATGAAAAACAGTTTGCACAATATGCAGGCACAGAGAAAACATATGAGGATTAACTCGCGTGAAGAATTTGGGGTTGAGGAATTTCAGATAAAGTCTTCAGCAAATTCTTCAAACAGTGACAGTGAAAATCATCAACACACAATCTGAGGAATGTAAAGAGTTGAAGAAATAGAACCCGTTTCACAGTGAAGACAGTGGTTGATTGATACGTCCATTTTGCATCATGCTTTCATGTTGATATTTATCGCTTTATGGACTGTTATTATACTTTGTGGTACCATACTTATGCCTTTTCTCTCTTATTTTGCAAGGTTTATTTGAAGAGGGAGAATACCGGGAACTGGAATTCTGGATTGGATAAGGAGCAAGTCTGAGCCCTCTATTCTGCGCAACTCCAAATGCCCTGAAAATCAACGTGGAATTTTGGCGAAAGAAGTGTTAGAGGGGAGCTGCCAGGGGCCCACAAGCCTAGTTGCCGCGGCCTACCCCCCTGGCCGCGGCAACAGGGCTTGTGGGCACCCTGGTGGCCCACTGGCCCCCTCTTTTGCTATATGAAGGGTTTCGTCCGAGAAAAAAATCTGGGTGGAGCTTTTTCATGGATTCGCCGCCGCCACGAGGCGGAACTTGAGCATAACCAATCTAGAGCTCCGGCAGGACGATCCTGCCAGGGAAACTTCCCTCCAGGAGGGGGAAATCGTCATCTTCGTCATCACCAACACTCCTCTCATCAGAGGGGAGTCATCTACATCAACATATTCATCAGCACCATCTCCTCTCCAAACCCTAGTTCATCTCTTGTAACCAATCTCCGTCTCGCGACTCCGATTGGTACTTGTAAGGTTGATAGTAGTGTTGATTACTCTTTGTAGTTGATGCTAGTTGGATTACTTGGTGGAAGAGTTTATGTTCAGATCCTTGATGCTACTCATTACACCTCTGATCATGATTATGATTATGCTTTGTGAGTAGTTACTTTTGTTCCTGAGGACATGGGATAAGTCATGCTAATAATAGTCATGTGAATTTGGTATTCGTTCGGTATTTTGATATGTTGTATGTTGTTTTTCCTCTAGTGTTGTGAACGTCGACTACATAACACTTCACCATATTTGGGCCTAGAGGAAGGCATAGGGGAGTAGTAAGTAGATGATGGGTTGCTAGAGTGACAGAAGCTTAAACCCGAATCTATGCGTTGCTTCGTGAGGGGCTGATTTGGATCCACTTGTTTAATGCTATGGTTAGACGTTGTCTTAATTCTTCTTTCATAGTTGCGGATGCTTGCGAGAGGGGTTAATCATAAGTGGGATGCTTGTCCAAGTAAGGGCAGTACCCAAGCGCCGGTCCACCCACATATCAAACTATCAAAGTAACGAACGCGAATCATATGAACATAATGAAACTAGCATTACAGAAATTCCCGTGTGTCCTCGGGAGCGTTTTTCCTCTTATAAGACTTTGCTCAGGCTTGTCCGTTGCTACAAAAGGGATTGGTCCATTTGGCTGCACCGTTGCTACTACTTGTCACTTGTTACCGCTACTTTCAGTGCTTGCAGTTATTACCTTGCTGAAAACCAATTATGATAGCCTTCTTCTCCTCGTTGGGTTCGACACTCTTACATATCGAAAGGACTACGATTGATCCCCTATACTTGTGGGTCATCAAGACTCTTTTTTGGCGCCGTTGCTGGGGAGGGAAGCGCCTTTGGTAAGTGGAATTTGGTAAGGAAATATTTATATACGGTGCTGAAATTTATTGTCACTTGTCACTATGGAAACTGTTCCTTTGAGGAATTTGTTCGGGGTATCTTCACCACGAACGTAAGCACCAGGAGTTGTTCCTCAACCTGAGGTACCTACTGAAAATATCTTTTATGAAATTCCTTCGGGTATGCTTGAGAAACTGCTGGCTAATCCTTTTACACGAGATGGATCTTCACATCCAGACTTGCATCTAATCTATGTAGATGAAGTTTGTGGTTTATTTCAGATTGCAGGTTTGCCCGAGGATGAGGTAAATAAGAAAGTCTTTCCTTTATCTTTGAAGGATAAGGCGTTGACATGGTATAGGCTATGTGATGATACTGGATCATGGGACTACAATCGGTTGAAATTGGAATTTCATCAAAAGTTTTATCCTATGCATTTAGTACATTGCAATCGGAATTATATTTATAACTTTTGTCCTCGTGACAGGGAAAACATAGCTCAAGCTTGGGGGAGGCTTAAATCAATGCTATATTCATGCCCCAATCATGAGCTCTCGAGAGAAATTATCACTCAAAACTTTTATGCTCGGCTTTCTCATGAAGATCGTACCATGCTTGCCACTTCTTGTACCGGTTCTTTTATGAAGAAGGATATTGACCACAAGTGGAATTTATTGGAAAGAATCAAACATAACTCTGAAGATTGGGATCTTGAAGAAGGTAAGGATTCAGGTATGAATTTCCAGTTTGATTGCGTTAAATCTTTTGTTGAAACAAACAGTTCTAGATATTTTAGCGCTAAGTATGGACTTGACTGTGAGATAGTAGCTTCTCTATGTGAATCTTTTGCTGCTCATGTTGATCTTCCCAAAGAGAAGTGGTTTAAGTATCATCCACCTATAGAAGTCAACATAGTTAAACCCAATCTAGTTGAAGAGAAATTCATTGCCTTTAGTGATCCTATTGTTCCTTGTGCCTACGCTGAGAAACCACCTTACCTTGCTAGGAAAAAGGATTATTCTAAAGTTCCAACTGTGATACGTAGGGGTTACATTAGCCCACTTGCACCCCCTGAGGAAATTAGAGTTGAACCTAGTGTTGCTATTATCAAAGATCTCTTAGCCGAAGACATAGACGGGCATGTTATCAAATACTGTGAGGACTCCGCTAGAATTGCTAAACCTCACGCGAAAGACAAATACAGACCTGTAGTTGGCCTGCCCGTTGTTTTTGTCAAGATAGGAGATCACTGTTATCATGGTTTATGTGATATGGGTGCTAGTGTTAGTGCAATACCCCGGTCCCTTTATGATGAAATCAAAGATGAGATTGCACCTGCTGAGTTAGAACCCATTGATGTCACTATTATGCTAGCTAATAGAGACACTATCTGCCCTGTGGGAATTGTGAGAGACGTAGAAGTCGTGTGTGGTAAGACGAAGTATCCTACTGATTTCCTCGTCCTTGCTACTGCACAAGATAGCTTTTGTCCCATCATATTTGTAGACCCTTTATCAACACTGTCAATGCTCACATTGATTGCATTAAACAGACTGTCACTGTTAGTTTCGAGGGTGTGTCTCATGAATTTAGCTTCTCCAAGTTTGGAAGACAACCCCATGAAAAAGAGTCGTCTGGCAGGGATGAAATCATTGCTCTTGCCTCTATTGCCGTACCTCCTACGGATCCTTTAGAGCAATATCTGCTTGAGCATGAAAATGATATGCATATGGATGAAAGAGATGAGATAGATAAAATTGTTTTAGAACAATATCCCATTCTCAAGAATAATCTGCCTGTTGAACTGCTTGGGGATCCTCCCCCACCAAAGGGTGATCTTGTGTTCGAGCTAAAAGAGTTACCAGATACTCTTAAGTATGCCTATCTTGATGAGAAGGAGATATATCCTGTTATTATTAGTGCTCACCTCTCGAATCACCAAGAGAAGAAGTTATTAAAAACTTTGAGGAAGCACCGTGCTTCTATTGGATATACTCTTGATGATCTCAAGGGTATTAGTCCCACTCTATGTCAGCACAAGATTAAAACCGATCCTGATTCTAAGCCAGTTGCTGATCATCAACGAAGATTAAATCCGAGGATGAAAGAGGTCGTGAGAAAAGAAATATTAAAGCTTCTGGAAGCAGGAATCATTTATCCTGTTGCTCATAGTGATAGGGTAAGTCCAGTACATTGCGTACCTAAGAAGGGAGGTATCACCGTCGTTCCTAATGATAAGAATGAACTAATCCCACACAGGATTATTACTGGCTATAGGATGGTGATAGACTTCCGGAAACTGAACAAGGCAACCAGGAAAGACCATTATCCTTTGCCGTTTATCGACGAGATGCTAGAAAGGCTATCTAAACACACACACTTCTGCTTTCTAGACGGTTATTAAGGTTTCTCACAAATACCTGTTGCACAATCTGATCAGGAGAAAACCACTTTCACCTGCCCCTTCGGTACCTTTGCTTATAGACGTATGCCTTCTGGCTTGTGCAATGCACCTGCCACCTTTCCAAGATGTATGATGGCTATATTCTCTGACTTTGTGAAAAGATTGTTGAGGTTTTCATGGATGATTTTCCGTTTATGGATCTTCCTTTGACGATCGCCTCAGCTACCTTGATCGAGTCTTACAGAGATGCAAAGATACCAACCTCGTCTTGAACTGGGAGAAGTGCCACTTCATGGTTAATGAAGGCATCGTCTTAGGACACAAAATCTCTGGGAAAGGCATTTAAGTTGATAAGGCTAAGGTAGATGCAATTGAGAAAATGCCTTGCCCCACAGATATCAGAGGTATACGAAGTTTCCTAGGTCATGCTGGTTTCTATAGAAGGTTCATTAAATTCTTCTCTAAGATTTCTAGGCCTCTTACCAACCTCTTGCAGAAGGATGTTCCTTTTGTTTTCGATGAGGATTGTGAGGAAGCTTTCAAAATAATTAAGAAGGCCTTGATAACCACACCTATTGTTCAACCACCTGATTGGAACTTGCCCATTAAAATCATGTGCGATGCTAGTGATTATGCTGTTGGTGTTGTTCTAGGACAAAGAGTTGACAAGAAGTTGAATGTCATTCACTACGCTAGTAAAACTCTAGACAGTGCCCAAAGAAACTATGCCACTACGGAGAAGGAGTTTTTAGCAGTCGTGTTTGCACGTGAAAAGTTCAGATCTTATATAGTTGACTCCAAAGTCACTATTCACTCTGATCATGCTGCTATGAAGTACCTTATGGAGAAGAAGGACGCTAAGCCTAGGCCAATCAGATGGGTTCTCCTGCTACAGGGATTTGATTTGCACGTTGTTGAGCGAAAGGGTGCTGATAACCCTGTACCAGATAACTTGTCTAGGCTAGAGAATGTCCTTGATGACCCACAACCTATTGATGATAGCTTTCCTGATGAGCAATTGAATGTCATCCGCACTTCACATAGTGCACCGTGGTATGTGATTATGTAAACTATATCGTAGCAAAATACATACCACCTAGTTTCACCTACCAGCAAAAGAAGAAATTCTTCTTTGATTTGAGACACTACTTTTGGGATGATCCTCACCTTTATAAGGAAGGAGTAGATGGTGTTATTAGATGTTGTGTGCCTGAACATGAACAGGGACAGATCCTACAGAAGTGTCATTCCGAAGCCTACGGAGGACACCATGTTGGAGACAGAACTACTCATAAGGTATTGCAATCTGGTTTCTATTGGCCCACTCTCTTCAAGGATGCCCGTAAGTTTGTCTTGTCTTGTGACAAATGCCAAAGAATAGGGAACATCAGTAAGCGTCAGGAAATGCCTATGAACTATTCACTTGTCATTGAACCATTTGATGTCCGGGGCTTTGATTATATGGGACCTTTCCCGAGTTCCAATGGGTATACTCACATCTTAGTTGCTGTAGATTACGTCACTAAGTGGGTAGAAGCTATCCCCACTAGAAATGCTGATCACCACACCTCTATTAAGATGCTTAAAGAAGTCATTTTCCCAAGATTTGGAGTCCCTAGATATCTGATGACTGATGGCGGTTCACACTTCATTCATGGTGTTTTCCGCAAGATGCTCGCTAAGTATGATGTCAACCATAGAGTTGCATCTACTTATCATCCTTAGTCTAGTGGTCAAGTGGAGTTGAGTAATAGGGAGATCAAATTAATCTTACAAAAGACCGTCAATAGATCTCGAAAGAATTGGCCTAGCAAACTTGACGATGCACTATGGGCTTATAGGACTGCTTATAAGAATCCCATGGGCATGTCGACGTATAAAATGGTTTACGGTAAGGCCTGTCATTTACCTCTTGAGCTGGAACACAAATCTTATTGGGCAATCAAAGAGCTCAATTTGGATTTCAAACTTGCCAGTGAGAAGCGGTTGTTTGATATCATCTCATTATAAGAATGGAGGGCCCAGGCATATGAGAATGCCAAGTTGTTCAAGGAAAAGGTTAAGAGATGGCACGATAAAAGAATACAAAAACGAGAGTTCAATGTAGGTGATTATGTCCTGCTATACAATTCTCATTTAAGATTCTTCGCAGGCAAGCTTCTCTCTAAGTGGGAAGGTCCCTACGTTGTCGAGGAAGTATATCGTTCCGGTGCCATCAAAATCAATAACACGGAAGGTAATTTTCCTAGAGTGGTAAATGGGCTAAGAATCAAGCATTATATCTCTGGTACTCCCGTAAATGTTGAGACCAATATCATCAATATCATAAATCCAGAGGAGTACATAAGGGATGTTTATCAGCCTGTTTCAGACCCTGAAAACGAAGAGGTATGTGTTTCGGTAAGTAATTGGACTCCGAAACATTTCCAATAGGAATTTTTTTCCGTTTTGGAATTTATGGAAAATTAGAAAAATAAAAAGAAGTTCGGAGAGCGACGAGGCGGCCACAAGCTTGGTTGCCGGGCCTCCCTCTGGCCGCGGCAACATGGCTTGTGGGCACCTCGTGTGCCTCCGGACTCCGTTTTCTTGCGGAGCACTCCTTCTGGTCCAGAAGAAATCATTATATATACGCCCGAGGGTTTTGATCTCCGTATCGCGCAGTTTTCCTCTGTTTTCATTTCGAGCCTTTTGTCTGCCACAGATTTAGAGCAAAGATGTCTCAGGAATCTGTTGGGGAGAATAATCTCCCGCAAGTTCATGAAGAAGTAGATGCTGATATGAAAAGAGTAGAAGTCACGGAAGCTAGGGACAAAGCTAAGGAGAAAACCCAAGCTAGGGAGGAAGTTCAACCTATGTTCAACATGGAAGATGTTGAAGGAGTAGATTTTCTCCAACCCTTCTTCCACGTGCTGTCTCCATCCTTGATTGAACTCTTGAGGTTTTGTGAAACAACTCGTGCTCGTAATATTTCTCTTCCTCGTGATGTTGTTTTGCTGGAAAACCATGTCGCAGATCTCAAAGGTATAAATCAAAGATTGATAGCTCTCTTGGAATCAAAGGCAAAGACTCCACCACCATCACCACCAAAGGAAGACAACTAAGCATTGGTATGGGCAACTCCCTTGGCTTATGCCAAGCTTGGGGGAGTTGCCCTGGTATCGTATCACCTTTATATATTTTGCTTTAACCTTTGTTTTAGTTCTTTCCTTTTCAGTTTTTATTTCTTCTCTTAGTGGAATAAGTCTTTAGTGTTTTAGATTGAGTCTTTTGCCTTGTGTCTCCCCCGATGTATTCGAGCTTGCGAGCTATATAATAAAGAGTATCTCAGTCAAGGGCTTTGTTTTGTGCCGTAATCAAAAGTATGAAAAGAACGATAGCATGAAAGATCATTAGATGATCTTATGGAAAGTGATAGCTTCACATATAACAAGTATGATGATTGAAACTTGTTGAGAATAGACCAACATAGACCTCAGTCATTGTTGCAATTAATAATAAGTAATAAGGAAAGAGAGGTTCACATATAAATATATCATCTTAGACACCTTCTATAATTGTGAGCACTCACCAAACTATTACATGCTTAGAAGTAGATGTTGGACAAGCAAGACAACATAATGAATTGTGTGTGATTGGTTCCAAACAATGTTATATGATTAGAGATCCCTTAGCATGTGACGTTTGCTTCCACCTCATATTAGCCAAAACTCCCGCACCAAGTAGAGATACTACTTGTGCATCCATAAACCTTCAACCCAGTTTTGCCATGAGTGTACACCATACCTACTTATGGATTGAATAAGATCCCTCAAGTAAGTTGTCATCGGTGCAAGCAATAAAAAGTGCTCTCTAATATGTATGATCTATTAGTGTGTGGAAAATAAGGTTTGTACGAACCTGTGATGAGGAACACATAAAAGCGATTGACTGCATAATAAAGTTCTTTATCACAGGAGGCAATATAAAGTGACGTTCCTCCGCACTAAGAAGACACGCATCCAAACCTCAAAAGCTCATGACAACCTTTGCTTCCCTCTGCGAAGGGCCTATCTTGTACCTTTACTTTTTACCCTTGTAAGAGTCATGGTGATCTTCACCAATTCCTTATTTAGCCTTTTTTTGGTGAACGTCATATTCTTGGGAAAGATCTATATTCATATATCAACTTGGAGCTGTGTACTTATGCTTTATTATTGTTGAATTTACCCTTGAGATAAATGGTTGGGAGGCAAAACTATAAGCCCCTATCTTTCTCTGTGTCCAACTGAAACTTTGATACCATGAGTACCACGTGAGCTGTAACAATTGTGGAAAACAAAAGAGATGATTGAGTATATGGATTTGCTTTACAAGCTCTTATTTGACTCTTTGTGATGATATGATAAATTGCAATTGCTTCAATGACTATGGATTGTTGTTGGCTACTTCTCGGTAAGGTTTTTATTTCATACTTTGCTTTGTGAAGGAATTGTTACTTTCCCATAAGAATATTTATGATGTATTGTTATTCTATGTGTGATCATGATGCCCTCATGTCTGTATTATGTTTTATCGACACCTTCATCCCTAAACATGTGGACATGTTTATTGATCTTGGTTTTCGCTTGAGGACAAGCGAGGTCTAAGCTTGGGGGAGTTGATACGTCCATTTTGCATCATGCTTTCATGTTGATATTTATCGCTTTATGGACTGTTATTATACTTTGTGGTACCATACTTATGCCTTTTCTCTCTTATTTTGCAAGGTTTATTTGAAGAGGGAGAATACCGACAACTAGAATTCTGGACTGGAAAAGGAGCAAGTCTGAGTCCTCTATTCTGCGCAACTCCAAATGCCCTAAAAATCAACGTGGAATTTTTTGGGAATATATAAAAAATACTGGGTGAAAGAAGTGTCAGAGGGGAGCTGCCAGGGGCCCACAAGCCTGGTTGCCGCGGCCTACCCCCCTGGCCGCGGCAACAGGGCTTGTGGGCACCCTGGTGGCCCACTGGCCCCCTCTTTTGCTATATGAAGGGTTTCGTCCGAGAAAAAATCAGGGTGGAGCTTTTTCGTGGATTCGCCGCCGCCACGAGGCGGAACTTGAGCAGAACCAGCTAGAGCTCCGGCAGGACGATCCTGCCGGGGAAACTTCCCTCCCGGAGGGGGAAATCTTCGCCTTCGTCATCACCAACCCTCCTCTCATCGGAGGGGAGTCATCTCCATCAACATCTTCATCAGCACCATCTCCTCTCCAAACCCTAGTTCATCTCTTGTAACCAATCTCCGTCTCGCGACTCCGATTGGTACTTGTAAGGTTGATAGTAGTGTTGATTACTCTTTGTAGTTGATGCTAGTTGGATTACTTGGTGGAAGAGTTTATGTTCAGATCCTTGATGCTACTCATTACACCTCTGATCATGATTATGATTATCCTTGATGAAACCAGCATGACAGAAATTCCCGTGTGTCCTCGGGAGCGTTTTTTCCTCTTATAAGACTTTGCTTTGGCTTGTCCCTTGCTACAAAAGGGATTGGGCCTCTTGGCTGCACCGTTGCTACTACTTGTCACTTGTTACCGCTACTTTCAGTGCTTGCAGTTATTACCTTGCTGAAAAACAATTACCGGAGCCTTCTTCTCCTCGTTGGGTTCGATACTCTTACTTATCGAAAGGACTACGATTGATCCCCTATATTTGTGGGTCATCATTGATGACCCAGTTCCAACTGCTGTGACAGTTGTACATCTGGTTTGGAGCGGCTTGGTATTGAAACCAAAAGACACACAGTCCTGGGACACATAGTCCCTACCGTATTCTCCTTGGGCTAAGAACACACAGTCCTCGCCCAACACTCGTGGTAAGTCTTCAGGGCAGACTTCCAAACCCTCACAAACTTGGTCACCTGGCGATCCACAATTGACTGCTGGATTGCTCTAGACCATGACGCCTAACCGTCTGGAGGATGCACAATCCTCTAAGGTAAAAGGCTTCAGTCCCAAACAGGAACAACTTCTTCAGTGATGCTCAATCACTTGGTTTTCGGTTTGTGGTTTGGTGTTTGGGGTATTTCCTCACTGATGAATTACTCTTGAAGACTCTTGAGGAATTTGGGTTGCTCTTATGACAAGTTTCAGTTTCTAACGGAGCAGCCAACCAGCTAATGGTTGTGGGGGTGGCTATTTATATATGACCGTTGGTGTGGATAAGACCAATGATGTGGTGCGACTTGCGGTAACGGTCGGGACCCTCAACTGTGAGAGTCCTCATGTCTCTCATATTCCTCACTTGAGGCTTTTGGTAGGATTAGGCTTGGGTTGAGCATCATGAAGAAATTCATTCTGACGTGTTACTTTGACCCCTTTAATAGTACGATGTTCCTATGACTCAAAAGTGAAGAAAATAAAACAAACAAAATAAATCTTCATGCTTCAAAATCTTCAGATTGTTTTTCTTCAGGACACACCGAATTCCTCATCTTCAATTTCTTCATGAGGAATATCAATTTCAGCGCAATTTCTTCACGATTCAATTCTTCAGCTTCAGACCAATTTCTTCAGCCAAAGATATACATTTTAGGGGTCGATATTCATCCAACATTTCAAACTCCTCGGCGACTTATAGATCCTGTGTACATCTATAAGTCTTCAAACCACCAAAATCACTAAGGGGCACTAGATGCACTTACAATCTCCCCCTTTTTGGTGGTTGATGACAATTAGGTTAAGTCTTCAATGGGGATAAAATATGAAGTGTAAATACTCATTTCAGGAATTTGAAATCAAGATTCAGAGAGACTCCCCCTAAAGATGTGCATATCTTGAGGATTTTGCTTTTGATAGCAAATGCACATTGATGATTTATATCATGGAGATCTCCCCCTAAGTCTTCTAAATCATGCAGACATACGATATATAGTATGAAAAAAATTGAGGATGCATGATGACAAATGGTATCTGACGAATCCAGCATGCGTGCATTAAAATTTTGAGGAATAAGCATGCGAATAAAAACGTTCAAAAACGTCAGAGTACCATCGGGCTCAAGTTACAACTCATTACATAAAACACTTCAGAAGAGCCAAGAGTTCGTAACTTAAATAAAGTTTATAAGCCCCCAAAATATATCCCACGTGAAGACTAACTCTTAGATTGCTCCCCCTTTTTCATCAAGTGACAAAAAGGGACAAACTGAGGACTAACGCCCATGAAGACTTTCACTTCTTGGCAGTTGAGGAAGACGCGTGAGGATTCTTGGGAGCTGACTTCCTCCTTGGACCAGTGTCAGTATCTTGTTGATCTTCATCTGATTCAGGAGTGCGGAATGAAGAAAACGAACTGTCATCGAGGTCTGCAACTGGAATTGGCCTGAATTTCTTCTTTGGTGGCCACGACCAGTCAAAGTCCTGTGCAAACTCCAATTCTTCAAGTTCTGCTGGAGTCTTCAAATGAGCCAATGTGGCCCAGGTGCGATAAAAAACCTCATGAAGATAATGATGGTTAAGCTTCACGGCATTCTGCGTTTCATTGAGGGTTTTCACAATGGCGCCGAACTGGCGATTGACCCACTTGTGATTCCGATCAACCTTTTGGTGAAGACTTAGAAGAAGCTATCTGGTATTCATCACCCTTGGAGCAACAGGACTTGGAGGATGGGTTTCAGTGTCATCCCATGAGGAATATGCATCTCGCTCTCAGAACTGGCCATCAAGGGGCCAACTGCCTTCATCAATAACAGACTTGCCTTTTCCTTCAACAGGCTCGAAAGTCTTCTTGTTGACCCTTAGGGGAGGCATATAGCCTTGATGATTGTTGAAATCAGGTCAAAAGGGGACATAGCATTTTCCGCCAGAGTCCTTAAGAAGAAATCATGGATGTTGATGGGAATGCCATGGATGATGTTGAAGAGGATATTCTTCATGATGTCTACGACGTCTTCTTCATCATCATGTCCCTTGATAGGCGCAAGAACACTGCAGAGGATCCTGTAAACCGTCCTGAGTTCATAGTTCAGCTCATGGACCAGGAAGGTTGTTCTTGGTGGTTGCCCTTTGTCCAAAGGCTTCATGAGGACCTCCATCAGCTTGTTTGGAAGCTCTCGTTCATCATACAACTTTATTGCCTGCTCTGAGGGAATTGACACAGGAAGTTCTCGCAGCAGCTCATTGGCAGGAGCCTTGAAGTGTGTGTGTTGTGTCATCCAATCCAATACCCAAGTGTTGATGTGTGTTGGATCTCTAGAGATGTGCACAGTTGCATAGAATTGAAGAACAATGTCGTTGTTCCAATCGCAGATATCAGAGCACATGGGGAGCAGTCCTGCTTCTTGAAGAACGTTTAGGACTTTAGCAAAGCACTGAATTTCTTCAAGCTCAACATGAGGAATATGTCTGTGCTGGAAAATCTTGTTTCTTCCACACAACACAGATGCATAGTAGTTGAGCTGTGTCCTGGTCCAAAACTTCAGATGCCTGATGCGAGGCTTGTCATAGGGATTTTCTCCGATGAAGTACATGCGTTCTTCAAAGAAGGATTCCTTTTGAAACTTTGGCCGCTTGGAGAACGGTTGACGCTGCATCGGCTGAAGGTTTTGCTTCTTCCCTTGAGGAGAGATAATCATCGCAGTTTCTGGATTGATGACGACAAGAGCATTCTCTGGATTTGGTGCAGGGGCATTTTCCTCATCATGTTCCTCAGGATGAGGAATTTCATCTGCTTGTGCTTCAGGCTGAGGAGCTTGCTCTGGTTGAGGAATGTCATCAACTAGAGCCTCTGGTTGAGGATTTTGCTTAGGAGGAGGAATTGCTCCATCCTGAGCCTCAAGTTGAGGATTTTGCTCAGGATTTTGATTTTCTTCAGGCTGAGGGTTTTCGCTTTGTTTTTTCTCAGCTTGAGGGCTTTGCTTGGTGGAGGAGCCAGATTCAACAGCTGGTTCAGCCGATCCTTGAGCAGTTTCTTCAGGAGGAATGAAGGTCTGAGGACTGTCATCAATCTGAATTTCCTCATCAGTGTATTCCTCAGACTCAACATTCATCATTTCATCATGAGCCAAATGCTCCTTGTCTTCGCTTTCAAAGGGAGTCATCTCATAAGATGGAGCAACGTTGAGAGGTACAAGATCCAGAGGTGCATTTTCATCAAGAGATTTGAGGCACTTGGCCTCAATTGATTCTTCTGTTGAGGAAGCTTTTCTCTTCTTGGCTTCCTTTTTAGCAGCCCTGGTCTTCTTCACGTCTGATGCAGACGGAGTCATTTTCTTCACCTTTGAAGCTTTTGGTTAAGACGTTTTCTCTTCAGGAGGCAGAGACAGATCCGTCCTGGCAGTTTCCTCAGCTGAAACAGTTTCTTCAGCTGGAACAGAGTCATCAGCTGGCTTAGATGCATCAGCTGTAGCAGTTTCATCAGCTGGAGCAGAGTTATCAGCTGGAGTTTCCTTGGTTATTTCCTCAATAGCTGGTTCATTAGCACGGCTTTCTTGACGGATTTCCTCAGCATGAGCATTCATCAGCTGGTTCCTCAATTTGAGGTTGTGGTGTTGTTGCTGGAGGGGAAGCCTTCTTGTTGTACTCATTAACTGCATCAGTAGCAAATTTTATGAACTTGTTCTTGAGACTTTGACGATTAGAGAGCTTAGTGTACTTGTCAGTCAAAGTCTTCAATTCTGCCTGAGTGGACACAAGTGCATGAGGCGTCAGGTTGAGGAGATTCTGTCTGAGGAATTTCTCCTATTTGAGATTCGCAACTTTAGCTTGTTTTGCTTGCTGCTCCTTCCACTTGGCCTCGTTGATGAATGTGGCCACCATGTGGCTGATGCCCGGGGGAATCTTCAAATCATCAATAGGAGTGTTGGGTCCTCATACCATATGTTGATGTAATCCAAGAGGACTTTTTGGTCCATGGCCAGAGGAATGGGGCTGCCTGAAGCTTGTGCTACCCTCTCCTGCTTGTTTCTGATGATGGCTTTCAGAGTCTCATCATCATATTCATCACTACCTTCTGATGCAGAAGGGACTTTGATGATTTTGCTAGGGCTTGGTCTGGTTTCTCTCCTAGCAGTCACCTTAGTCTTCATTGGAGTAGGTGAAGACTTTGTCTCGGAGCTTGTTGCACACGGAACAGAGGAGCTGGAGACAGTAGGCAGTTGCTTCACAATCTGATCCTGTTCAGGCTTTGAAGCCTTTGGTGGTGCTGAGGGTTTTGGTGCGGATGCTGGTGCAGCTTTCTGAAGCATTTTCTCCTGAGGCTTTGAAGCCTTTGGTTTCGGTGGCACAGACTTCATTTGATGAATGGCCGTACCAGAAGTTTCAGCTGCACAGGAGGTGGCGGCAGTTGCAGCAGCAGCAGATTCTTCATTGAATTTCCTCACGACGGCTTCTGCTTGCTTCTGAAGCTTTGACAAATGTTTTGACTTTTCTTCAGGATAGTCATCAATTGTCTTGAGGCTTGAGGGGTGTGCATCCTGATAATACTCAAGAGGAGGCCGTTTGCCAGGAGGCTTCAGAGCGAATTTCTTCGCGTACTTGGGAGTGACGAATCTGTATTCTTTCCACTCCGTGGCCCACCGGCGTTCTATCTTATGAAGCCTTATCTTCCTCTTGGGCATAGTCTCTTGCTCATTAGGCGTGCAGTATTCCAAGTATATATCCTCAGGGATATCAATGGCAGTGTTCTGCTCGAGCTTTTTGCCACCCTTTTGCTTCCTTTCATTTTCTATTTTCTTCAGCCGAGGCTTTTGCTGAGGAAATTAAATTCTTGAGGATTCTGATGAAACTTGCAGATTTTCTTCAAGAAACGCTGCAAATGAGTTAAGTTGATGAGAACCTAGAGATTCATCAGCTGACATGTTTGTACCTGTGAATAGAGTATAGTTGCGAGGAATTTGGAGAGGTCATATGCGTTCTCACATTTGATGAAATTAATTTTTTGAAAGTTTAGGAATTTGACCAGTGGATGAGGAATTCGTCTAAGCACTTTGTTCTTGGGTTCCAGAGTTGTACAGATTCGAAAATTTGCACAATTGAGGAATCTCGTGAAGGTTTTAGATGATTAGTGAAATTCGTCAATAGTTGAGGAATAAGCAGTGTTTGAGGAAAAGAGGCTGATGGATACTTCAGGAAAAACAGATTTCACACATCTAAGGTAAAATAGTAGATCGAAAGAGCTGTAAAAATAGGGTTTTTGTTTACCCTAGATAGCGTGCATGAAGAACAAAGAAGGAAGTAGCAGTAGATGCTCTTCGGTGCGAGTCCACTGCGCCCTAACTCGGCAACAGAGGACAACTACGGCGGCGGCGGATGAAGATGGTCCGATTCCGGCGTGGTTTCGGCGACGGAGAGGTCGAGGCAGTCAAGCTTTTCCTCGCCGGCATCGAGACTTCTTGTCGGGACCCCGATCCTAAGACATTGGAATCCAACCTATAACACATCACATCTCTTTGCGGTCTCACGCACGGTGATCCCCACGGCTGCAGCCTTACCTTAGCCGAGACCGTTTGCGCCTTTCGGCTCGCGTATACAATTGTGTCGCTAGCATTCCGATGTCAAAGAACCCGGGTCGACATGTCTAGTCATAAACTCAAGTGCAGTTCCGTACAGGGACATGCATACATGACCCAGCAAAGCAGGTGTCGGTCAACAACGAGTGTAGACTAGTCGTAGCAAGCTACAAGGACTCCATTACACTACGTGACATTTTCCCAAAGGGACAGACATAGCAACTAAGAAGGACACATGCCGGTCAACCAATGTGTCCGGAGCAGTAGTGAACTACCATGGCTCGATGGAATCACAAAGGGGCATTTCCCTGTAAGGAGTGCTACTAAGGCATACAACTAGGTGTTCGAAACCCATACATATCAAGTACAACACACGTACACATGTCATACCGATATGCATAGATACATCGATGGCATCACAACATAACCATAAACATACAAACTTTATTTAGAAGGCTCGAAAGAGCCTCACACATTTACACAGATAGGGGTCTCACGACCCATCATCACAAGTCATTCAAACAAGTCTTACAAGCCAGCGGAAGATTAAAACTGTCTGAGTACAAACAAATGGAAAGGTAAAAGGCACATGGCCTGACTATCTACGGACCCAATCTAGGGCCAGATCGTAGCTGGGACACCAGCTACTCGTCGTCATCAACGTGTAGATAGAACCCACCATTAGGGTCATTAAGAAGCTCTGCAACGATTTATTAAGCAAACGTGAGTACAAAAGTACTCAGCAAGACTTTAGAATAATCCATCTACTCATGCAAATGTATCAACAAGGGGTTGTGGGGTTTCAAGCAGAAAGCCAGCTTTGACTCTTGGCTAGACAAACTACATTTTCGAATAGTTTTGACAACTTTGTCTTCTCGCACACGAGTCCACGAACACCACAACAATACACCATCATGGAATCATTCCGTCTCCCTACGGAAATGCCATCCATGACACTCACACTTATCTTGACATTTTTATGAGTAGCCATTATAGTTGTCTATGAACAACATATGTTTCTAAGTAGTCTACATCCGCGGACGCGGCTATTCGAATAGATCATAACCCTGTAGGGGTGTACTTCTTCACACACGCTCTCGCCACTTATCGCTATGTGCACGTCATGCACCTCGGCAACCTTCAAGCGGAAGCCCAGCGAGGGAGTCGGCCACGACCGTTAATCACGCTAATACCTAGTCCAGGTTTATCGCCTATCTGAGGATAACCCGCAAGGAAGTCCGGCCGAGGTTTCCGCCACGACCCCAAACAATGTGCGCAGGGTTCCCAAGCCCACCATCCGGGTGCCACTTGGTACACCATGCCACTGCCTACCACATCATAGCCCACCACTAAGGTCAGCACTATGCACGGCCTCCAGCATGACTATAAACACCAGAAACTACTTGCAACTCCTGGACCGAGTACTAAGCGATTAATAAGTCGAGAGGGTCAATTAAGTATCCCAACGTGTGGTAGAATCTAGTCTTGGATTACATACTCGGAACTCAGTTCCTAAGGATGGTTCCAATGAAACAGCCCGCCATGTACTCCTAGATAGCCTTTCATCGGTACCTTTACCAAATCAGGTTCAACACACAACCTTTATTAACTGAACACATTCTCACGATCCTGTTCATCACCCAAATGACAGACCATACACAACTCTAAGCATAGCATGCATAGCAGGATATGGCACATCAAGGCTCAAGCATCTACCAAGTATGCTAGGTTGAAAGGTTCAACTATTTACTGTGACAAGGACAAGTCATGCAAAGGAGTGGGTTCAACTAACGAGGTAAAAGTATTGAAAGTATTTTGACCTAATGCAATAAGTAAGAGTAGGAGCGAGAACACGGGATTTATCGGGATGATCAAAATGGTTGCTTGCCTTGTTGCTCAGCAGAGGGGTGATATCCGTCAATCGGATAATCAGTCGTATCCGAAGGGGCGGGGCCTACTGAATAACAACATACAATAAATAAAAATCGTATGCAACAATCATGATGCATGAACATGACATGAAATGAAGGGTGATATGTTTCAATGTGGTTGGTGAAACCTTAGTTTGCATCTGGTTTGAAATCCAAATTCAAATATTATTTGAAATGGCATATTTACTTAAATCATTTAATTGATTTGACCTGATGCTGTTTCATAACTTTATTTTTCATGCATGAAACTAGCACCATTGTGTTTATTGAATTTTTCTGATCAATTTCCATATATTATTTGTCTGATTTGGAGTTATATTCAAATTTCTATGAATTTCCAAAGTTCCGCAATTATTCTGGAATTATATTAAAACCAGAATTAGATTTATTGCATCAGCATGACATCAGCAGATCAGCTGGCCGTAGAAAGTCAAACCTGACCAGTGGGACCCACTGGTCAGTGACTCTGGCAGTTTAGATTATGTTTAAACTTAAATTGCTAATTAACAGAGCTGGACCCACATGTCAGTGATTATTTAACTTTTAATGTAATTATTATTTTTATTTTAACTAAACTTAATTAGCCAAGGGGCTGGCCCCACTTGCCAGAGACTCAGAGGAGTCAACGCCACCGGTGATGGGGTCAAACCCACCGGCGGCGAGGCTCTGGCGACCACCAGAGCGGCGGAGGGCCTCGGGTTTGCTATTCCGGTGACCAAACGCACGGCGGAGGGCACCAGACGACCGACCACTCGATTGCAGCTTCATTTTTGCAAAGAGCAGGGGCTGAAACCACCGGAGATGTCGCCGGCGACGAGCTCAGCGGCTGCGGGAGTTCGGGCACCAACGGGATCATAGCTACGGGGCCTATCATGCACGGGGCTGGGCTCGTACAACACCTACATGATGCACTGAAACTAACGGTGGCCTCAGAATGACCAGCCGATCACCGGAGGGCTACCGGCGACGAGGTCCCGTGGCGGATCTTGTCGGGCTTCTGTGGACTCGGGGCCTAGAGCTCGGGATCGAAGGGGAAAATGAGGGGGAAAGCACCCTGAGCTCAGAGGGAGTGCAGAGGCGACGAAAGCAGGCTCGGGGATGGTCTGAGGAGGGAGAACGACGGTGGCGAGCTCCGGGGATCCGAGGTTGAAGAAAACGGCGACAGCTCGATGCAGGGCTCGAGGGCTTGCATGGCTCACTCAGAAGCTTCAGGGGGTCGAGGCGGTTCTTCTGCGAGGCTTAGACAAGTCGGAGAGGGACTGGAGCGACGGGGAGCTCGAGCTCGAGCTCGCTCCAATGGCGGTCGAGAGGGGAGAGGCACAGGGGGCGAATGAGGAGAGGGAGAGGATGGGAACGAGCTCGGGGAGGCTTATCCTCCCTCTCCATCTCATCCGGGCGAGCCAGGAATGCTCACAGGTGCGTGGTCGCGCTGCAGGGAGCGGCGGCCACCTACTGCTCCGACTGGCAAAGGAGGAAGACGACAGAAGAGGGGGAGATGGGCCTGGGCCAAGGTAAGCACCAGATAACTCTTTTCTCATTTGTTTTTCATTTCTGTTTCTGTTAATTACTTTCTGACTTTGTTTTGTTTTATTTTTGGCTCCAAACTATTCCTAAAATAGTTTGAAACATGCTGAAATGTTATTTGGAATATTTCCAAACATATATAAAAGTTTCAGCATTTTTGAAAACTTTAAAGTATTTGAAATCAATTATATAGTTGATTTCAGTAGCTTTTAACTTTAAAATAAAATGCCAAAAGCATTTTGAAAATATATTTCACCCCTGGTATTTTGTTTTCAACATTTATCAGAAATGATGAACTTTTCTAATGGCCATTTTGGAAACTTTAATTTGCCACCAAATTTGAATTGCTTTTGAATATAGAGTTGCTAGGATTTGCTTTGTTTTTCTTTGCTTTGCTTTTGATTTCATTTCACTTTCTTGGATGCAATGAAGAAGACATGAGCACAAACTTGCTATATTCTAGTAGGGATCAGGGATGTGACACTTCTAGCGGTGGCGCTAGGGCTTTTGAGCTTTGCGGTAGCAGGAGGGCGATAGGACGAAGAAGATTTTACCGAAGGGAGATGGGGACATATTTATAGCCAGGTGGTAATTGTTGGCGCGAAAGTATCGGACCAAATAGCCCGTGTCTCTACATCTCCGCAAGACACGTGTAGCCCACGACCTAAGCGGTGGAGATCGTGGTTATCCAAACGGGGAAAGTGGGGTTCAGTTACTGTATAATTTTTTTTGAAGATTTGAGGATTTTGTTACAAAACCATCAGCTGACAAGGACACTGTGAGGATTTTGAACAAAGTTTCAAGTACAACGCATATGAAGAATTGAATATACTGGGTGAGAGTAGCATAGAGGAAAGTAGGGTCCGATCACATTCACTTAGATGAAGTATCAAATTGAAGAAATAGCTATAAGTGAATGTTGTTCAGGACTTTGAAATCACAGTCTATCTAGATAAACGAAAATCATCAAGTGTTTTTGAAGATTTTGATTAACCTGAGGATTTTGTGACAAAGCGTCATGATGATGACTTTTAGTTTTGAAGAGAAACAAGTTTGATGAACAACTCTTTTGAAGAAAATCAACTTTTGAAGAAAATCAGCTTTGAAGAAATTCAACTTGAGGAATTCCAAGTTGGGTGGTGGCGTGACCCACCATATAAGAATGTTGATTTCAGATGCCGCGTACAATTGTCGTAGGGCCCTGAGGATCAATTTCTTCGTTAATTTCCTCACACTAAGAGTGATATTCTTCATTGGTTGAAGAAAATCGATTCATCGTGTGTTGCACATCTAAGTCATCAATTTTGCATAAGTGTTAGGATGTGTGCATGTTTTTACAAAACATTTGAAGATACTAAGATATTTAGCTCACACCACAACTTGCAAAACGTTTTCTCATCCAAGGGCTTAGTGAAGATATCTGCCAGTTGATCGTCAGTCTTCACATGGTCGATGAGGATATTGCCCTTGAGGACATGGTCCCGAAGAAAATGATGACGAATCTGGATGTGCTTGGTCTTCGAGTGCTGTACTAGGTTGTATGCAATCTTGATTGCACTCTCATTGTCGCAGTAGAGAGGCACATTCTTCATGTTGATGCTGTAGTCCTTGAGGGTTTGCTTCATCCATAGCAACTGAGCACAGCATGAACCAGCAGCAATGTACTCAGCTTCGGCAGTGGAGAGTGAAATGCAGTTCTGCTTCTTTGAGGACCAGTAGACTAGTGATCTTCCGAGGAAATGACATGTGCCAGAGGTTGACTTGCGATCCACACGGTCACCAGCATCGTCAGAATAAGAATATCCCACAAGATGAAGATTTGAGCCCTTGGGGTACCATAATCCTAGTGTTGGCGTGTGAGCTAAGTATCGAAGAATATGCTTCACATCATTATGGTGTGATTCCTTTGGTTTTGCTTGAAAACGTGCACACATGCAAACACTAAGCATTATATCTAGCCTAGATGCACATAAATATAGTAAAGAGCCAATCATGGAGCGATATACCTGCTGATCGAATTCTTTACCATTTTCGTCAGTGCAGAGGTGGCCGTTGGTAGGCATTGGAGTCTTGGCACCTTTGCATTCATGCATGTCGATTTTTCACAGAACATCCTTGAGGTAGTTCTCCTGTGATATGAAGATTCCATTGCGTTGTTGACGAATTTGAAGACCTAAGAAGAATTTCAGCTCCCCCATCATAGACATCTGATATTCTTCACTCATCATATAAGCAAATTCATCACTGTAATGTTTGTCAGTACAGCCAAATAAGATATCATCGACATACATCTGGCACACAAATAGTTCATTATCATAGGATTTAGTGAAAAGAGTTGGATCGAGTGAACCAGGTTTGAAGCCTTTCTTCATGAGAAATTCCTTCAATGTATCATACCATGCCCGAGGGGCTTGCTTGAGACCATAGAGGGCCTTTTTGAGTCTGAAGACTTTGTTTGGATTCTTTGGATCCTCAAAACCTGGGGGCTGAGCAACATATACTTCTTCCTCAAGCTTACCATTGAGGAATGCACTTTTCACATCCATTTGATATAAGATGATGTTATAATGATTAGCATAAGCAAGTAGTATTCGAATAGCTTCAAGTCGAGCAACAGGAGCAAAAGTTTGATCGAAAACTATTCCGTCAACCTGTGTGTAGCCTTGGGCTACAAGTCGTGCCTTATTCCTCACCAATTGACCATCCTCATCTTGCTTGTTTTGGAAAATCCACTTGGTGCCGATGATATTGTGCTTGCGAGGATATGGTCGTTTGATGAGCTCCCATATGTCATTCAGCTTGAATTGAAGAAGTTCGTCTTGCATGACTTGGATCCACTCCGGTTCCATGAAAGCCTCAGCAACTTTTGAAGGTTCTGTGATAAACACAAAGGAGAAATGCCCACAAAAGTTAACTAAGTGTGAAGCTTTTGAGCGAGTGAGAGGACCTGACGCGTTGATGTCATTGAGGATTTTGTCAAGTTCCACTTCATTTGAAATCCTCGGATGAGCTGGTTGAGGATTTCGTCTGGGCTGAGGAATTGGTTATGGAGCAATTTCCTCAGGAGCATCTTCTTGATTTTCATCAGTGCTGGGAATGATTTCTTCATCAATTTCCTCAGTGGGAACAATGTCTTTAGTAGCTTTGAG
Source organism: Hordeum vulgare subsp. vulgare (assembly GCF_904849725.1). Taxonomy (NCBI): domain Eukaryota; kingdom Viridiplantae; phylum Streptophyta; class Magnoliopsida; order Poales; family Poaceae; genus Hordeum; species Hordeum vulgare. Next base: position 312,268,662 of record NC_058520.1, read on the forward strand.
CTTTATTGCTTCCTCAGGAGACAGCTTATCTGGATCAGGAGGCAATTGCTCTCTTTGCGAGCCATTAGTTTCATCAAACCGCACATCTACAGTCTCAACGACCTTGTTGTGGTAGTTGTTGAAGACTCTGTAGGTGTGCGAGTCCTTTCCATAACCGAGCATAAAACCCTCATGTGCCTTAGGTGCAAACTTTGAGCTATGGTAAGGATCTCTAATCCAGCATTTTGCACCGAATACTTTGAAATAACTTACATTGAGTTTCTTGTCTGAGAGGAGTTCGTATGTGGTTTTCTTGAGGAATTTGTGAAGATATACCCTATTGATGATATGGCATGCAATGTTAATTGCTTCAGGCCAAAAGCAACGAGGAGTCTGATATTCTTCAAGCATGGTTCTTGCCATCTCAACCAGAGTCATGTTCTTCCTTTCGACAACACCATTCTATTGAGGAGTATAAGGAGCAGACAATTTGTGAGTAATACCAAGTTCATCAAGATAATTACCAAGACCAGTGTTTTTGAACTCTGTTCCATTATCACTCCTGATGTGTTTCATCTTGACGCCGAAGTTCGTCCAGGCCCTTGAGGAAAATCGTTTGAAGACTTCCTACACTTCAGTTTTATATAAAATGATATGCACCCATGTGTATCTGGAATAATCATCAACTATGACAAAGCCATATAAAGATGTTGCATTTGTTAGACTGGCATAATGAGTAGGTCCAAATAGATCCATGTGAAGCAATTCAAATGGACGAGTAGTGGTCATGATAGTCTTCGAGGGATGCTTGGATCTGGTCATTTTCCCAGACTCACAAGCACCGCAGAGGTGATCCTTGAGGAATTTGACTGATTCGATGCCGATGACATGATTCTTCTTCGCGAGCGTGTGCAAATTCCTCATGCCTGCATGACCGAGTCTTTGATGCCACAACCATCCTTCTGAGGTTTTTGCTTGTAAGCAAGTGGCTGGTTGAGGACCTGTAGAGAAATCAACAATGTACAAATCCCCTCTTCTAAGACCTTCGAAGACTTTGGATCTGTCAGATTCCATGATGACAACACATCTATATCTTCCAAAGATAACAATCATATCAAGATCACAAAGCATTGAGACTGGCATGAGGTTAAATCCAAGGGATTCAACAAGCATTACTTTGTCCATGTGCCTATCCTTGGAAATAGCCACTTTGCCAAGTCCCAATACTTTGCTTTTACCTTTTTCGGCATATGTGATTTTCTTCAGGGGTGATGGAGTTAGTGGCATATTCATCAGCAAGCTTTTGTCACCAGTCATGTGGTGTGTGCAGCCACTATCAAGAACCCACTCAGTACTCTTGGGTTTGTCATCCTGTAGATGAATTAGTACAGCTTACCATCTCATATGCTTCAGACTTGAAGAATATGATATGAATTTCATCAGATAGGAATTTCATCATAAACAGAATTATAAGGACGTGTGAAATATTTCTATTTCATCAATGTTAGCTTGCGTCCCATCAAACATTTTCCTCAGGTGTCCAACAAATTCTTTAGATGATGATTTTCATCTAGAGACCTGACCCGCAGAAGTGATTAGTTCAATTTCTTCACCACCCACATGTGAAGGGGTGGTAAAGCATTCATCATCCTGCGAGCACCATATGAGAAAGGGGGCATTGAAGCTAATGCACTTCTTTTAACAGTAGGGGGGTTAGAGTACTCAAATGAATATGCAGAGAATTTATTTAAGGATTTATGAACATCATGATTTGAAGAATAATGCTTATATTCATATTCCTTGTAATTTCCGTGCATATTAGAAGCATTAGCACGGGTACGAGCATAGTTTTGACCAGTTGAGGATTTTGATCCTCTTGAAGACTTTGGTCCTCCTGAGGAATTTGATATGGTGTTCAAATTCTTCATAGGTGGTGTCATGAGGACATTCACCTGAAGATATTCAAGGAAACTTTTGGGAACCCAGGTTTTCCTCACGGGAGGCCCATTCCTGCAGTTAGTTCCAACATATCGAGCAAATACTTCACAAGATTGATTTTTGAATAGTTTATAGTTGGAGTCAAATGACTCATCTGAGGAATAGGATAATTCACATGAAAAGCATGTTAGATTGGATGGATTAAAAGGAGGCCCAGTAGCAGCAACCCATGAGGTTTTGGGATACTACTCAGGTTTCCAATAAGATCCATCAGCATTCAATTTCCTCTCAAAGGTAATTCCTTCTTTCCTCGGGTTCCTGTTCAAGATCTGCTTTTTGAGCACATCACAAAGGGTTTGGTGTCCTTTGATACTTTTGTATATGCCTTTCACATACAATTCCTTCAGCCCTGCATTTTCATTAGTGACATTTGTGGTTTCCTCAAGTGAGGAATTTGACACTGCAGGAGCAGTTGAAGAATTTGTAGCAATAGAAGCATATGATGATTCTGGTGAAGAATTAGCAGTTTCACGTTTGATGCATTTAAGACATGGAGGAATGAATTCAGCTTGAGTAGTACTGATCTGTTGAGCTAGTAATGAATCATTTCCATACGAAGATCATCATGAGAAATCCTCAGCTTCTCAAGATCAAGCTTCCTTTGAAGAAATTCATAGGAACGTTTCTCATGATCAGCGAGGAGTGTAACATGACGATCTTGAAGATTATCAAATATGGACTGAAGACTTTTCATATCATAAGTGAGGATTTGGGTAAGACTCATTTCATCATTCAACAGATCATCACTTCTATCTAGCAGTTTATGAAGCTTTTCCAGAGCAGTTTGTTATTTAGTGGCAATGATAGCAAGTTTACTGTAACTTAGTTTTTTATAATCATCAGGTTCACAGTCACTTGAATCGGAGGAGGAAGCATCATTGGTACCTTTGAACCTTTTGCCATGAAGCAATAGGTTGGAGCGAAGTCATCAACATAGTCATTAGTGTGGATGGTGTTACCATTTTCTTCAAGGTTGAAGATTGACTTGCTGATGAATGTGGTTGCAAGTGCAAGGCTAGCCTGTCCATATTTAGAGTCTTCATCAGAACCCTCCTCTTCATCACATTCCTAGGATCCTGCCTTCGAATCATTTCCTTGCCAATAAGTGCCCAAGCCTTTCTGAAACTAGTCTTCTTGTGCGATAAGGACTTTGAAGATGAGGATTTTGAAGATTTCTTCTTTTTCTTCGAGTCATCAGAACTTTCATCCTTGTATTTCCTCTTCTTTGATTCCTTTCCCCAACGAGGACAATCAACAATGTAGTGACCTGATTTATTGCATTTGTGGCAGGTTCTTTTCTTGTAATCCTCAGATGAAGATTCTGATTTCCTCATATCTCTTCTTGAAGATTTACCAAACTGGCCACGTCGTGTAAACTTCTGGAATTTCCTCACGAGCATTACTAGCTCCTGTCCAAATTCTTCAGGATCACCAATTCTACCATCTGAGTCTTTTTCTTCAGATGAGGAAATTGCTTTGGCCTTCAGTGCACGTGGTCTAGAATAGCTTGGTCCATATAGATCTCTCTTTTCATCTTTTTGGAATTCATGAGTATTGAGTCTTTTGAGTATATCTGCTCGATGAAGCATCTTGTAGTGTAGTGTCTCTTGAATCCTCAGAACTAAAGTATCAAATGTAGAATCCAAAAAGCTTAGCAGTTTCTTCACAACTTCGTGATCAGTTATGTCTCGAGCTCCGAGTGCTTGCAGTTCATTTGATATGTCAGTGAGGCGATCAAAGGTATCTTGGCAGCTTCCATTGTCAAGCCTCTTGAAACGATTGAAGAGATTGCGAAGAACATCAACACGAGAATCACGCTGGGTTGATACTCCTTCATTAACTTTGGACAACCTTTCCCAGATAAGTTTTGCTGAGCCCAAAGCACTTACTCTGCCATACTGGCCCTTGTTCACATGGCCACAGATGATATTCTTTGCTTGTGAATCAAGTTGCTTGAATTTCTTCACATCAGCGACAGAGACAGTAGTAGTGACGATAGGGACGCCATGTTCCACAATATACCAGAGATCGTTGTCAATAGTGTAATGCCCCAAGTGTGTAGTTGCCATATTTGGAACCTATCTTATGTGGGTCCACCTTGTCTTGAACATGTTTGATCTTAATGCATGTATAATTTCATGTGCCCCTTATTATTTTTTTCTCTTCACTTGCATGCATGCATTACATATCATGCCATGTGTTCTTGTCGTTGCATTATGATCATATGATGTGGTGTGGTATCATGTGATGATATGTGGTTTATGTGGAGTGTAGGAGTGGTTGCTATGTATTTTCAAAGCTCCTTGCAATTCAAACCTTTTCCTTTCCTTTTAAACTCATGTTCAAAATTCCATCTTCCCCAAAGCTGATTTAAAATGCCTTGTGTTTAGAGTATATTGTGGAGATGATGATGTAATAGTTTGGAGTCTTGGTTTTGGATTTGAGGGTGCATATAAATCACAAAACAGGTTATTTAAATGCTGTTTTGGATTTATCAAAGTAGCCCCATATATGCTTGTTGTATTTTATTTAAATAGGTAGTTCATTTTCAGGTCCAGGGCAATTTTTGCTTTGATTTATCTCTTATAAATTGCCATGTGCCTATTTTTCTTTTCCCTGTTTTATTTTAAATAGAAATAGCCAGGGTGCTTCTCTTTCTATGTCTGGCACACTAAGTGGGCTCCCTCCCACTTAGAGGCCCATCTCTCCTTTCACTCGCAGCCCATCGCGCGTCCGTCGTCTTCCTCCTCCTTTCCAGCGAGGCAGTGGGTCCCTCCCGTCAGCCTCTCTATTCTGTTCCCCTCAGTTCCACCGGAGGGACCACGCACACATGGATCCCATCACACGTCCCTCGCTTCTCCCCTCGCCCTATAAAGGAGCCTTGGCGTCCGTGCATTTGTTAGGTTTCCTCCTCGCCGCCGCTCCATCCAGATCTCGATCCCCCTCTTTCTCTCTCGTCGCTGCAAGGTAAGGAATTGTTCGGCTCCGCCATGGCCGACGGATGAAACTCGTTGTCGCTGTCATCCTGCTTCGTCTTCTTCCTCTTCGAAGGGTCCAACAGCTCGAGGGCATCACCAGGAGTCTGTTCCCGCCGGTGGATCTCCTTCCCCAACTCTGCTTCGTCTTCTTCCCGGAGGCGCCTCTTCTCCGACGAGTTCTGCCGCTCCGCTGTTCTGCTTCCACTACTTCCTCTACGGGCGCTCCTTCCTCGACCCGTACCTAAGGTAGTGATCTCCCTTCCTCCTCCCTGCCTTAGATCGGTCGCCGTAGCTGCTTGATTGCTGAGCTCGTCGTCTCTGTCGTCGGACCGCCGCTCACCGTGGATCTGTAGCTGTAGAGCCCCTCGGGCCTTGGTTAGGATAGGAATGGAACCGTGGATGCACCATCGTCCTTCCATAGAGCGCGCTTAGTCCAATTGCTAGCAGAACACCGACGAGGTACCTCCCCTGTTCCGGCAAGCCGTCGGCAGTAGGGGTACTACTTCTGTTTTGCTTCCCCTATGTAGTTAAGATCCGAACTGTAGCCTAGTGGTAGCAGTGTGTTGTTGCCTGATGAGAGGGCGTGGGTTCGATCCCCCTCGGCACATCTTTTGTTTTTCGTTTATTCTGCACAGTAGTCAACAGGAACATGTTATCCTGTATGTGCCCTCTTCCCTGTCGATACGACGCCAGTGGCAGAGTGGCATGACTCTGTTGGTGCTATAAAGTGGGTTCTTGGTTCGAATCCCAGGTGCCCCTGTTATATTTTTGTCATTTCTTTTTATTTCTATTTCTTTTGCTTGTCCTAACATATTTGTGCCTAACCCATAGGCATTAAAGTGGACCATTTTGATTTCTTCTCCTCCTATGCATAGATAGAGGCGGGATCTTTGGTTGTGTGTGTGTGTGTGCGCACACACTTGTGATAGTGCAAGTGATTTGTGTATTTGTGTATGTGGCTTAAGTGATAAGTGGCTCATGTGATCTTACTAGTGTGTGTGGGTGTGTAGTTCTTGCAAAGTATGTGCATTGTGGAGTAGGTGAGAAGTGTGTGTGTTGAGGTGATGTGTGTGTAAGTAGTGCACACATATCTGGTACCTAGTAGGAGTGTATGTATGTGATGCTCCATGTTTACTTGCATAGTAGTTTTTCCTTCATGTTGTTCTTGGGATTAAGTGCTTGTGATGAGGTTGTTGTGATGATATGTGTGTGGTGAAAACAGCCCCATTTGCAACACTTGTGCACCTCCTCATGTTCATATGAGAGAGGGCATGATGTGTGTGTGTGTGGGTGATCTAGTGAAAGTAGTGCTTGTGATGTTGTTGTGCATGACACAAACATGGGGTTCAAACCCTCATGTCATTATTGTCTTTGTGCACATGAGCATAACTATGTAGTAGTTGTTCTAGTGATAGTCACATGAAATGTTGCACTATTCACTATACATGATTTGGAGTAGCTTCTTCCTTCTTAATTTGTGGTCACTTGTTCCAAGTAAGTGCCCACATATTATATATGATTTTGGGGTAGAATCTCCCAAGGAATCCAGTGGTGAGGTTAGTTTTTCCATTGGGACACTTTCTGGAGTTGACATATTCAGATTTGTTCCAAGTTTGCTCTTTGTTTCCATGGAATAGGTTGAGCCCAAGGGCGTGGTTTCTTGTGTGGTAGTAGTAGGTGATCTCCTCTACAACATGTTGGTGTCAAATCTCTAGTGTTTCTTGTGTGAAAGTTGTGCCTAGACAAAGTGGGCATGTGGCTGTAAATTCCAGATTAGTGGAAATCTGAGATTTTCACTAAGTCTGAGAATCTGTATATATTTTCTACTCCTGTTGATGAGGTTGTGCAGGTCAATGTGTTGTGATGTAGCCTTAGCTTTCAACTGGAAAGTTGGACCTGATATGTTTGTCTAGCTCCCTTTAAAACTTCATGTCATTTGGAGTCTTGTAGATATTGTTTTGGCTGCTTTCAAAATGCTTCAGAGCATAGACAGAAAGTGAGAATCTGGAATTTTCACTAAGTCCCTGAAAACTGATATTTTTGGGCAAGTCTGCAGCCTTGTAAATTTCTGTGTTTAATTCCTTTTTGTGTGATTCTTGCTTGTGATTGCATAATTCTTGGATATCTACAGCCACACATATTATTTGTCATATTGGGGTGCTTGTAGGTGCTTTGCATGTAGCTCACAAAGTGCTATGATGCAGTTTATGGCAGATTGTGTAGTTTTGTCATTTTGATGTTTGTGAGTGCTTAGTTGAGGATGTGGTGTTCTTCCTTGCTCCAACCCATCCATGATGGTTTGTTTTACGGCTTGGCAACCTGGAAATACCAGAGTTGTGCCATTTGAGTGTGTGGTGATGATTTTTTCACGTAGGGCTTCATATCTTGTTTCGTTGTTTCCCGTTGATCCGTAGCTACGATTGTAATGTTCTTTATATGGTTTTGCATCGTTTTCACGAGACGCATATGATCATGTCATTATCATGCATGTCAAAATAGCTTAGGATACAGTTCTGTCCAGGAACATGTATTCACTCCTTATGCTTGTGTTAGTGATAGAGATAGTGATGCATGGTCCTATTCATCTCATGCATCATGTGTTTGTTGCATCTTGAGGTGTTGTTGTTCATTGGATGTTATTCTTATGTTGGGTAGCACCGGGATCGGAGAACGAATATGTGGATTCAGGAGAGTACGTGCAGGACGAACAAGAACCATTCCAAGCTGAGGATATCACATGCAAGATGATATGACCTTGATTCCATCTCTAGACTTGTTATGCTAGATTACATTTCTATTGTCATATGCTTGCTGCCTACCACTGAAATATTTGCCTCTTGATATGCCATGAAACCAAACACTTACCCCTTCCTAGCAAACTTGAATGGCTAAGTAGGCTTTGCTCAAGTACTAATGTTAGCGTTTCTAGTTGCAGGTGCTTTGCCTCATGTGATAACATGAGATTGATATCATTATCTTAAATTCTGTTATTTAGTTAATGCACCTATATACTTGGTAAATACCTGAAGGCCTAGCCTTTTTCCGGGTGCTTTGTTCCGTTATTGCCGCCATAGTTACCGGCTACCGGTGTTTGATTCCATATTGATCGCTCCTAACACGTTCAGGGTTATTATGGGGACCCCCTCGATAAATCGCGTAGTGCTAAGGCTTGTCCAGCAGGACCCAATATTGGTGTTAATTTGCTAATCACTTAATAATAATCTGCATAGGGCATGGCCTACCCAAGGAATTTAATCAACATCTCGGGCCAGTGCTCCTCATGAGTGTTGGTCCAAACTGGAGCACCGTGCGGGGCCATCCCGGGGCAACTCGGGAGATTTCTCTGGCCACTGTACGCTTCGCTTATCCGGCGTGTCCTGAGACTGAGATACACGACTCTTATCAGGGTCGTCGACACGTCGGGAGGTCCTGCTAGTCTTGTCTTACCTTAGCGATGTATCTCGCGTATAGGAATCCCGGTGAAGCTTTGGTTCTCCCCAGAGTTGAGGTTTTCCTCTAAGGAATCCGACGAGATCACGAGATTCATGATAGAGGATTACTTGCAGCCTATGTACGTTTGTGATGGACTAGTTGGAGCACCCCTGCAGGGTTAAATCTTTCGGAAAGGCGTGCCCGCGGTTATGTGGCAACTTGGAATATTTTGTTAACATCCGGTATTAGATAACTTAAAAATAAGCTAATAATATTGCCAACTGAGTGCGTAACCGTGACTATCCCCTCAAAGATCTCTCTACGATCGGGAACACCGTGGGATTATGAATGACGTAGGTAGGTGTTCAGGATCACCTAGTGATCAATTATCATCGTCCGCTAGTTTAGGCCACCTTCATAAATGTTCTACGTAAGTTAGCCACCATATCAAGCTTAGGATGTTGCAACCTTAAACACTCTACCCTATCCAATCTAATAACTTGACTAGTTCTGGCACTGAGGTCATAGATTGGTGAGTCTCCGTGGCTCACAGATTCCTTCACAACACCAACAGGTTCAGGTACCCCAGAAACAGATGATCCCGATGGCACGCAGCTGGCGTTGCAGTATGACGAAGAGACCGACCACCTGTACATGAACTATCAAGAAGATTGAGGCGTGGTCGTGATCGCGGGCCAGCATGCAGGGTAGCATAGCCATTTCCCTTGTTTTGTAGTCCGTAGCGGAACTACTTTGATTGTATGCGTGATGTACTCTGATATATTTATGAGAAGACAATTGAACCCCTAATTGTCTATCTGCTATTATTATGTATGTGTTGTCATACCTTGTTTGCGAGACGCTTAGATGCGTTCCTTTCCAATTCGGGGCCTCGATCCCTTGATCGGAAAGGACCGCATCTTAGTCGTTACAAATAGCTTGTAGATACATCTGCATCTTGGTCTTCCAGAAGGGAAAGTCCTTTGCTTTGAAAGTAGGACATCCTGCAGTAACCTTGATCATGCGTGCAGTCGACATAACTAAAACTCCAGGTGGTTAAACGAAAATCACACAGAACAAGGGAGTACCTTGGTCTGATACCAATTGAAATAGCGTTATATCGACTAGAGGGGGGGTGAATAGGAGATTTTTAGAATTTCATCACTGAGGAAATTCCTTTTGAGGAAATTCCTCACTGATGACTAACTTGCAGCGGAAACAACAAAGGATCAGGAGTGCAAAGTATCACTACAACAGTTTTTCAGGATGAAGAATATGAAAAACAGTTTGCACAGTATGCAAGCTCGGAGAAAACAAATGAGTATTAACTCGCATGAAGAATTTGGGGTTGAGGAATTTCAGAGAAAGTCTTCAGCAAATTCTTCAAACAGTGACAGTGAAAATCATCAACACACAATCTGAGGAATGTAAGGAGTTGAAGAAATAGAACTCGTTTCACAGTGAAGACAGTGGTTGATGACCCAGTTCCAACTGCTATGACATATGTGCATCTGGTTTGGAGCGGCTTGGTATTGAAACCAAAAGACACACAGTCCCGGGACACACAGTCCCTACCGTATTCTCCTTGGGCTAAGAACACACAGTCCTCGCCCAATACTCGTGGTAAGTCTTCAGGGCAGACTTCCAAACCATCACAAACTTGGTCACCTGGCGATAAACAATTGACTGTTGGATTTCTCTAGACCATGACGCCTAATCGTCTGGAGGATGCACAGTCCTCTAAGGTAAAAGGCTTTAGTCCCACACAGGAATAACTTCATCAATGATACTCAATCACTTTGTTTTCGGTTTGTGGTTTGGTGTTTGGGGTATTTCCTCACTGATGAATTACTCTCGAAGACTGTGACAAATTTGGGTTGCTCTTATGACAAGTGTTAGTTTCTAACGGAGCAGCCAACCAGCTAATGGTTGTGGGGGCGGCTATTTATAGCCTGGGAGCGTCCCGACATGATTTGACATTAATGCCCTTAAATAATATGACCGTTGGTGTGGATAAGACCAATGATGTGGCGCGACTTGCGGTAACGGACGGGACCCTCAACTGTGAGAGTCCTCATGTCTCTCATATTCCTCACTTGAGGCTTTTGGTAGGATTAGACTTGGTTTGAGCATCATGAGGAAATTCATTCCGACATGTTACTTTGACCTCCTTTAACAGTACGGTGTTCCTATGACTCAAAAGTGAAGAAGATAAAACAGACAGAATAAATGTTCATGCTTCAAAATCTTCATATTGTTTTTCTTCAGGACACACCAAATTCCTCATCTTCAATTTCTTCATGAGGAATATCAATTTCATCGCAATTTCTTCGCGATTCAATTCTTCAGCTTCAGAACAATTTCTTCAGCCGAAGATTTACATTTTTGGGGGTCGATTTTCATCGAATATTTCAAACTCCTCAGCGACTTATAGATCCTGTGTACACTCATGAACACATTAGATACTTAACCTATAAGTGTTCAAACCACGAAAATCACTAAGGGGCACTAGATGCACTTACAACAGATTCTTCAGCTGGAGTATCTTGAGGAATTTCCTCAGCAGTAGGTTCATCAGCTTCATCTTCTTCTGTCAGCTAAACCGTGTAGCTAGACCCAGGTAGCTTTTGCTGCACAGGAGGAGCAACTTTCTTGTTGTATTCATCAACTGCAGCTGTTGCAACCTTGATGAAATTCACCTTGACACTTTGACGATCATATATGCGTGTGTACTTACCTGTCAAGGTTTTCAGTTCAGCCTGAGTTGATACAAGAGCTTCAGGCGTCAGATGGAGGAGATTTTGCTTGAGGAATTTCTCCTTCTTCTGTTTAGCAGCCTTTGCTTGCTTGGCTTGCTGTTCTTCCCGTTCCGCCTCATTGATGAAGGTTGCAACCATGTGACTGACACCAGGGGGAACCTCCAAGTCATCAATGGGAGTGTTTGATCTTCATACCAGAGGTTGATGAAGTCCATCAGAACCGTCGGGTTCATGGCAAGAGGAATAGAGCTGCCTGAGGCTTGTGCAAGTAGTTTCTGCTTGTTTCTGATGATTGCTTGAAAAGTTTCATCATCAAATTCCTCACTTCCTTCTGATGCAGAAGGAACGTTGATAACTTTGCTAGGAGTAGGCCTGAGGCCTCTTCCAACAGTCATTTTAGTCTTCAAGAGAGGTGGTGAAGACTTTGTAGCAGAACTCGTGGCACATGGCACTAAGGAACTAGAATGAGCAGGATGATGCTTAACTATCTGCTTATGTTGAGGCTGTGATGGTGTCGTTGAAGGTTTTGGCACTGGTGCAGCCTTCTGAGGCAATTGCTCTTTTGGCACTAAGGCCTTTGGTTTCTTCGTCACAATCTTCTTCTCAGGAATAGCTGTACCAGAGGCCTCAGCAGCTGAAGAGGTGGCGGCAGTGGCAGCAGAAGGAGAGTCATCGTTGAATTTCTTCACGGTTGTTTCTGCTTTCTTCTGTAGCTTAGACAAATATTTGTCTTTCTCATCAGGGTAATTCTCAATTGTTTCAACGCTTGAGGAATGAGCAGCGTGTTGATCACCTTGAGGAGGCCTCTTGCAAGGTGGCCTGAGGGCGAATTTCTTCGCATATTTTGGAGTTACATAATGATATTCCTTCCACTCCTTAACCCACCCGCATTCGATTTTCTAAAGCCTTATGTTGCGCTTTGCCATGGTTTCTTTGCCATATATTTCCCCATCAGGAGTGCAGTAGTCAGCATATATTTCTTCGGGAATATCAAAAGCAGTGTTCAGTTCAAGCTTCTTTCCTCCCTTTTGCTTCCTGCCATCTTCCATTTTCTTCAACTGAGGCTTTTGTTGAGTAATATGAAGTCTTGAAGATTCTGATGACACTGGTAAAGTTTCTTCGAGGAACGCTGCAAATGAGTTAAGTTGATGAGAACCTAACGATTCATCAGCTGACATTTTGTACCTGTGAACAGAGTATGGGTGCGAAGAATTTGGAGAGGTCATATGCGTTCTTAGATTTGAAATGTTTTAGAAGTTGAGGAATTTGACTAGTGGGTTGAGGAATTTTACTAAGTATTCTGATCTTGGGTTCCAAAGTTGTGCTGATTCGAGAATTTACAAAATTGAGGAATTTCATGAAGAATTTGAGTGGCTTAGTGAAATTCATCAAGTGTTTGAGGAATGAGTGTGCGTGGCTGACAGACACTCTGAGGAAAAACAGATGTCGCAAGTCTAAAGTGAAATAATAGATCAACAGAGGCAGTAAAATAAGATATTAATTACCCTGAGTGAAGAACACGAAAAACAGGAGCAGTAAAAGAGTGAAGCTCTTCGGTTCAGATCTTGTGCGCCCTAACTTGGCGGCAGAAATCATCTACGGTGGTGGCGGAGGGAGAGATTCTGCTTCCGGCGTGAGTTCGGCGACGGCGAGGGCGAGGCAGTGAAGCTTTTCCTCAACGGCGACGAGATTGCTAGGGGTGGCGCTAGGGTTGAGCTCGAGCGGAGAGAAGACGAGAGGACGAAGAGTTTTAACTGAGGGGGGGGTAAGTGCCTATTTATAGCTCACGTGAAAAACTGTTCGGCCGAAACTTTCGGAGCGAACTGCCCTTTCCCATTCGTCTCTGCACGACACGTGGAGCCCACGATTGAAGCGGTGGAGATCGTGGTTATCCGATCGTGGGAAGTGGGTCCAGTTACGGTGTAACGTTATAAAAAACTCATTTTTTAAGTTTTGAGCATTTCGTTACAAAGTCCTCAGCTGACAAGGACACAATGAGGATTTTGAACAAGTTTCAAGTAGAACACATATGAAGAAATGAATAGACTGGGTTGAGTTTAATATAGAGGGGAGTCGGGTCCGATCACATTCACTTAGATGAAATATCAAATTGAAGACAAAGCTATAAGTGAATGATGTTGAGGACTTTGAAATATCAGTCTATATATATATATATATATATATATATATATATAGGCAAATATCAAATTGAAGACAACGCTATATATATAGAAATATAGGCATATAAAAATCATCAAACGTTTTGAAGAATTTGAAGATTTTGATGATTAAAAAAAACTTGAGGATTTTGTGACAAAGTGTGAGATTGATGAATTTCAAGTTTGAAGAGAAAAACAGCTTGAAGAATTTAAAAGTTGGGTGGTGGCGTGACCCACCGTATAAGAATGATGATTTCAGACGCCGCGTACTATTGTCGTAGGGCCCTGAGAACCAAATTCTTCATTAACTTTTTCACACTAAGAGTAATATTCTTCATTGATTGAAGAAAATCGATTCTTCGTGTGTTGCACATCTAAGTCATCAATTTTGCATAAGTCTTAGGATGTGTGCATGTTTTCCCAAAACATCTGAACACTCTAATATATTTAGCTCACACCGCAACTTGCAAAACCTTCTCTCATCCATGGGCTTAGTGAAAATATCCACTAGTTGATTGTCAGTCTTCACATGCTCGATGATGATATTGCCCTTGAGGACATGGTCCCAAAGAAAATGATGACGAATCTGGATGTGCTTAGTCTTCGAGTGTTGTACTGGGTTGTAGGCAATCTTGATTGCACTCTCATTGTCGCAGTAGACAGGCACATTCTTCATGTTGATGCCGTAGTCTATGAAGGTTTGCTTCATCCATGGTAGTTGAGCACAACAGGATCCAGCAGCAATGTACTCAACTTCAGAAGTGGAGAGAGAAACAAAGTTTTGCTTCTTTGAGGACTAGCAGACTATTGATCTTCCGAGGAAATGGCAAGTGCCAGAAGTTGACTTCTGATCCACATGGTCACCAGCATAATCAAAATCAGAATATCAAACGAGATGAAGAGTTGAGCCCTTGGGGTACCATAATCCTAGTGTTGGTGTGTGAGCTAAGTATCAAAGAATATGCTTCACAGCCTTATGGTGTGATTCCTTTGGTTTTGCTTGAAAACGAGCACACATGCAAACACTAAGCATTATATCTGGCCTAGATGCATATAAATACAATAAAGAGCCAATCATCGAGCGATATACCTGGTGATCGAAATCTTTACCATTTTCGTCAGTGCACAGGTGTCCGTTGGTAGGCATGGGAGTCTTGACGCCTTTGCATTCATGCATGTTGAATTTCCTCATAACATCCTTGAGGTATTTCTCCTGTGATATGAAGATTCCATTGCGTTGTTGGCGAATTTGAAGACCTAAGAAGAATTTCAGCTACCCCATCATAGACATCTGATATTCTTCACTCATCATGTAAGCAAATTTATCACTGTAACGTTTGTGAGTACAACCAAAGATAATGTCATTGACATATATTTGGCAATAGTTCATTATCATAGGATTTAGTGAAAAGATTTGGATTGAGTGAACCAGGTTTGAAGCCTTTCTTCATGAGGAATTCCTTAAATGTATCATACCACGCCCGAGGGGCTTGCTTGAGGCCATAGAGTGCCTTTTTGAGTCTGAAGACTTTGTCTGGATGCTTCGGATCCTTAAAACCTGGGGGCTGAGCAACATATACTTCTTCCTCAAGCTTACCATTGAGGAATGCACTTTTCACATCTATTTGATATAGAGTAATGTTATGATGATTAGCTTAATCAAGTAGAATTTGAATAGCTTCAGGTCTAGCAACAGGTGCAACAGTTTCATCGAAATCAATTTCTTCGACCTGTGTGTTGCCTTGGGCTACAAGTCATGCCTTATTCCTCACCACTTGACCATCCTCATCTTGCTTGTTTTGGAAAATCCACTTGGTGCCGATGATATTGTGCTTGCGAGGATCTGGTCGTTTGAAGAGTTCCCACACGCCATTTAGCTTGAATTGAAGAAGTTCATCTTGCATGGCTTGAATCCACTCATGTTCCATGAAAGCTTCAGCAACTTTTGATGGTTCTGTGATAGACACAAACGAGGAATTCCCACAAAAGTTAACTAAATGTGAAGCTTTTGAGCGAGTGAGAGGACCTGGCGCGTTGATGTCATCGAGGATTTTGTCAAGTTCTACTTCATTTGCAATCCTTGGGTGAGCTGGTTGAGGATTTTGTCTGGACTAAGGAATTTTCTTTGGAGCAATTTCCTCAGGAGCACCTTCTTGAATTTCATTAGTGCTCGGTATGATTTCTTCACCAATTTACTCAGTAAGAACAATGTCTTCAGTAGCTTTGAACTTGATTGCTTCTAAAAGTGCGTTATATCGACTAGAGGGGGGTGAATAGGAGATTTTTAGAATTTCATCACTGAGGAAATTCCTTTTGAGGAAATTCCTCACTTATGACTAACTTGCAGCGGAACGGCAAAGGATGAGGGGTGCAAAGTATCACTACAATAGTTTTCAAGATGAGGAATATGAAAAACAGTTTCCATAGTATGCAGGCGCAGAGTAAGCAGGTGATGATTAACTCGCATGAAGAATTTGAGGTTGAGGAAATTCAGAGCAAGTCTTCAGCAAATTCTTCAAATAGAGACAATGAAAATCTTCAACATACAATATTCAGGAATTTAAAGAGTTGAATATATAGAACCCGTTTCACAGTGAAGACAATGGTTGATGACCCAGTTCCAACTGTTGTGACAGTTGTACATCTAGTTTGAAGCGGCTTGGTATTGAAACCAAAATGACACACAGTTCCTACTGTATTCTCCTTGAGCTAAGGACACACAGTCCTCGCCCAACACTCGTTGTAAATCTTCAGGGCATACTTCCAAACCCTCACAAACTTGGTCACCCGGTGATCCACAATTGACTGCTGGATTGCTCTAGACCATGACGCCTAACCGTCTGGAGGATGCACATTCGTCAAAGGTAAAAGGCTTTAGTCCCACACAGGAACAAATTCTTCAATGATGCTCAATCACTTGGTTTTTGGTTTGTGGTTTGGTGTTTGGGGTATTTCCTGACTAATGATTTACTCTCGAAGACTCTGAGGAATTTGTTGCTCTTATGACAAGTGTCAGTTTCTAACGGAGCAGCCAACCAGCTAATGGTTGTGGGGGCGGCTATTTATAGCCTGGGAGAGTCCCGACATGATTTGACATTAATGCCCTTAAATAATATGACCGTTGGTGTGGATAAGATCGATGATGTGGCGCGAATTGCAGCAACGGTCGGGACCCTCAACTGTGAGAGTCCTCATGTCTCTCATATTCCTCACTTGAGGCTTTTTGTAGTCTTAGGCTTGGGTTGAGCATCATGAGGAAATTCATTCTGAAGTGTTACCTTGACCTCCTTTAACAGTACAATGTTCCTATGACCCAAGAGTGAAGAAAATGAAACAGAAATAATAAATCTTTACGCTTCAAAGTCTTCGAATCGTTTTTGTTCAGGACACACCGAATTCCTCATCTTCAATATCTTCATGAGGAATATCATTTTCATCGCAATTTCTTCGCGATCAAAGTCTTCAGCAGAAGACCAATTTCTTGAGCTGAAGATATACATTTTTAGGGGTCGATATTCATCCAATATTTCAAACTCTGCAGCGACTTATAGATCCTCTGTACACTCATGAACACATTAGATACTTAACCTATAAGTCTTCAAACCACAAAAATCACTAAGGGGCACTAGATGCACTTACAATCTCCCCCTTTTTGATGGTTGATGACAATTAGGTTAAGTCTTCAACGGGGATAAAAATATGAAGTGTAAATACTCATTTGAGGAATTTGAAATCAAGATACACACAGACTCCCCCTGAAGATGTGCACATCTTGAGGTTTTTGCTTTTCACAGAAAATGCACATTGATGATTTATATCATGGAGATCTCCCCGTGAGTCTTGTAAATCATGCATACATATGACACATAATATGAAGCATCTGAGAATGCATGATGACAAATGGTATCTGACGAATTTCAGCATGCGTGTATTAATATTTTGAGGAATAAGCATGCGAAGAAAAACGTTCAAAAGCATCAGAGTACCATCCGGATTAAGTTACAACTCATTACATAAAACACTTCAGAAGAACCAAGAGTTTGTAACTTAATAAAGTTCATAAGCCCCAAAATATATCCCGCATGAAGACTAACTCTCAGGTTTCTCCCCCTTTGTCATCAAGTGACGAAAAGGGACAAAGCTAAGGACTAACGCCCCGTGAAGACTTTCACTTCTTGGCAGTTGAGGAAGACGCGTGAGTATTCTTGGGTGCGGGCTTCCTCCTTGGACCAGAAGTAGTGTCTTCTTGGTCTTCATCAGGTTCTGCAGTGCGGAATGAAGAAAATGAACTGTCCTCAAGGTCTGGAACTGGAATTGGCTTGAATTTCTTCTTTGGTGCCCACGACCAGTCAAAGTCCTGTGTGAACTCCAATTCATCAAGTTCTTCTTGAGTCTTCATATGAGCCAGTGTGGCTCAGGTGCAATCAAAAACCTCATGAAGATAGTGGTGATTAATCTTCACTGCATTCTGAGTTTCATTGAGGGTTTTCACAATGGCACCGAATTGGCGTTTGACCCATTTGTGATTGTGATCGACTTTCTGATGAAGACTGAGGAGTAGCTCTGTGTTAGTCATCACCCTTGGGGCAACTGGTCTAGGCGGCTCTTGAGTTTCAGTATCATCCCATGAAGAATATGCATCTGGTTCACGAAACTGGCCATCAAGGGGTCGACTTCCTTCATCGATCACAGACTTGCCTTTTCCTTCAACTGGCTCGAAAGTCTTCTTGTTGACTCTAATCGGAGGCATATATCCAATGTGATTATTGAAATCAGCATGATAGTTGATGTGTGACCTGCGTGTGATGAATCTCATGATCCATGGAGCGTAAATCTTCAGGTCAAAGGGTGACATAGCATTGTCAGCCAGAGTCCTCAGGAAGAAGTTGTGAAGGTTTATGGGGATGCCATGGATGATGTTGAAGAGGATATTCTTCGTGATGCCTACAACATCTTCTTCATCATCATGGCCCTTGATTGGAGCAATGACACTGCACAGAATCTTATAGACAGTCCTGGGTTCATACTTCAGATCTTGAACCAGAAAAGTCGTTCTTGGTGGTTGACCCTTGGCCAAAGGCTTCATGAGGACTTCCATCAGCTTATTGGGCAATTCCCGTTCATCATACATCTTCACACCATGTTCTGAAGGAATTGAAACAGGAAGTACTCGCAACAGCTCATTCGCAGGGGCCTTGTAGTGTGTTTGTTGCGTCATCCAATCCAACACCCAAGTGTTGATATCTATTGGATCTCCAGATACGTGCAAAGTTGCATAGAATTGAAGAACGATGTTGTTGTTCCAATCACAGATATCAGTGCAAAGTGGCAGCAGTCCGGCTTCATGAAGAACGTTGAGGACTGGGGCGAAGCAAGGAATTTCTTCTAACTCAACATGAGGAATATGCCTGTGCTGAAATATTTTGTTTCTTCCACAAAGCACAGATGCATAATAGTTGAGCTGAGTCCTTGTCCAAAACTTCTCGTTCCTGATGCGAAGCTTGTCATAAGGATTGTCGCCGATGAAATACATACGTTCTTCATAGAACGCTTCCTTCTGAAACTTTGGCCTCTTTGAGAAAGGCTGATTTTGCATAGGCTGAACATTTTGCTGCTTCTCTTGAGGAGATACGATCATGGCAATCTCCATGTTGACAACCACAATAGTAATTTCTGTATTGGGCGCAGGAGCATTTTCTTCAGCATGTTCCTCAGGTTGAGGAATTTCATCACCCTGTGCCTCAGGTTGAGGGTTTTGCTCAGGGTGAGGATTTTCTTTAGCCTAAACCTCAGGTTGAGGGTCTTGCTTAGGATTAGGATTTTCCTCGGGCTGAGGATCTTCTCCTTGGTTTTCCTTAGCTTGAGGAATTTGCTTGGAGGAGGAGCCAAATTCTTCTGCTGTTGCAGCTGATCCTTGACCAGGTTCTTCAGGAGGAATGAATGTCTGAGGAATATCATCAATTTGAATTTCCTCATCTGTGTGTTCCTCAGACTCAGCATCTGTCATTTCCTCATCACTCAGATGCTCCTTATCTTCACTTTCGAAGGGAATCATAGTGTAGGATGGAGCTATCTTGAGAGGCACAACATCCAAAGGAGCATTTTCATCAAGAAATTTGAGGCGCGTGGCCTCTGATGATTCTGGGGTTGAAGAAGCTTTTCTTTTCTTCGCTTCTTTTTCTGCAGCCCTGGATTTCTTCACGTCTGATGCAGACGGAGTCATTTTCTTCACCTTTGAGGATTTTGGTGAAGGTATTTTCTCTTCTGGAGGCGGAGCAGTATCTGTCCTGGCAGTTTCCTCGGCTGAAGCATTTTCTTCAACTCGAGCAGATTCATCACCTGGAATATCCTTAGCTATTTCCTCAATAGCCGGAGCATCAGCACGACTTTCTTGAGGCATTTCCTCAGCAGGGGTTGCTTGTTTTTCATCTTCCTCGGTGTGCTGAACAGAATAGCTAGGCTCAGACTGCTCAGGCTGCTGTGGTTTTGCTGGAGGGGCAGCCTTCTTGTTGTAATCATCAATTGCATTGGTTGCAAACTTGATGAAATTGGTCTTGAGACTTTGACGATCAGATAGTTTGGTATACTTGTCGGTCAAAGTATTTAGTTCTACCTGAGTTGACACAAGAGCATCAGGCGTGAGGCTTAGGAAATTCTGTCCGAGGAATTTCTCCTTCTTCAGCTTTGCAGCCTTTGCTTATTTGACTTGCGTCTCCTTCCATTTGGCCTCGTTGATGAATGTGGCTACCATATGGCTGATACTCGGGGGAAGCTTCAAGTCATCAATGGGTGTGTTAGGGTCATCATACCAGACATTGATGTAGTCCGACATGACTTTTGGGTCCATGGCAAGAGGAATGGCACTGCCTGAAGCTTGAGCGGCCCATTCCTGCTTGTTTATGATGATGGCTTGCAGCGTTTGATCATCATATTCATCACTTCCTTCTGATGCAGAAGGGACTTTGATGACTTTGCTTGGGCTAGGTCTGTTTCCTCTTCCAGCAGTCATCTTAGTCTTCAACGGTGTTGGTGAAGACTTTGTCTCCGAGCTCGTGGCAGATGGAACAGAGGAGCTGGAGATAGCAGGTTGTTGCTTGATAATCTGGTTGTGTTCAGGCTTTGAAGCCTGTGTGGTTGTTGAGGGTTTTGGCACAGACGCAGGCGCAGCCTTCTGAAGAAATTGCTCTTTAGGCTTTGAAACCTTTAATTTCTGTGGCACAGGCTTCACTTGAGGAATGACCGTGCCTGTAGTTTCAGCAGCTCACGAGGTGGCTGCAGCAGCAGCAGCAAATTCTTCATTGAATTTCCTCACAACAGCTTCTGCTTGCTTCTGAAGCTTTGACAAGTGTTTGTCCTTTTCCTCAGGATAATCATCAATAGTCTTGAGGCTTGAAGGATGAGCATTCTGATGATCCTCGAGAGGAGGCCTTTTGCCAGGTGGCTTAAGAGGAAATTTCTTCGCGTACTTTGGAGTGATGAAGCGGTATTCCTTCCACTCCTTAGCCCACCTGCGTTCTATCTTTTGGAGCCTGATTTTCCTCTTAGGAATTGGTACTTTCTCAACTGGTGTGCAATAGTCCATGTATATTTCCTCAGGGATATCAATGGCAGTGTTTTGTTCGAGTTTCTTGCCAGCCTTTTATTTCCTGTCATCTTCCATTTTCTTCAGCTAAGGCTTTTGCTGAGGAATTTGAGCTCTTGAGGATTCTAATGACATTAGCAGATTTTCTTCAAGAAACGCTGCAAATGAGTTAAGTTGATGAGAACCTAGAGATTCATCAGCTGACATTTTTGTACCTGTGAACAGAGTATAGGTGTGAAGAATTTGGAGATGTCATATGCATTCTCAGATTTGAAGAAATTGAAAAAATTGAAGTTGAGGAATTTGACCTGTGGGTTGAGGAATTTGTCCAAGCACCCTCATCTTGGGTTCCAGAGTTGTACAGATTCGAAAATTTGCACAATTGAGGAATCACGTGAAGAATTTTAGTTGCTTAGTGAAATTCATCAAGTGTTTGAGGAATAAGTAGTGTTTGAGGAATAGAGACTGATAGAGACTGAGTCAAAACAGATTCCACGAATCTAAGGTAAAATAGTAGATTGAGAGGGATTGTAAAAATAGGATTTTATTTACCCTATATAGAAAGCATGAAGAACAGAAGAAGTAGTAGTAGATACTCTTCGGTGCGAGTCCACTGCGCCCTAACTTGGCGGCAGAAGACGGCTACGGCGGCGGTGGATGAAGAAGTTCCAGTTCTGGCGTGATTTCGGCGACGGAGAGGTCGAGGCAGTGAAGCTGTTCCTCGTCGGCGACGAAATTTCTAGCGGTGGAGCCAGGTATTTTCTATAGCGGAGAGAAGGTCGAGCAAGAACAAAGATTTTAGACCGGAGGGGGTAAGGACGTATTTATAGCTCAAGTGAAAACTGTCCGGCCGATTCTTTCGGACCGAACTGCCCTTGTAATTTCATCTCCACATGATACATGTAGCACAAATTTAAAGCGGTGGAGATCGTGCTTATTTGATCGTGGGAAATGGGGTTCAGTTACTGTGTAACAATATAAAAATCATTTTTGAGGATTTGAGGATTTCGTTGCAAAATCATGAGCTGACAAGGACACAGTGAGGATTTTGAACAAATTTTCAGGTAGAACGCATATGAAGAATTGAATAGACTGGGTGAGTATAGCATAGAGGGGAGTAGGGTCCGATCACATTCACTTAGATGAAATATCAAGCTGAAGAAATAGCTATAAGTGAATGTTGTTGAGGACTTTGAAATCACAGTCTATATATATATATATATATATATATATATATATATATATCTAGGCAAATGAAAATCATCTAGTGTTTTGAAGAGTTTGACTAACTTGAGGATTTTGTGACAAAGCATCATGTTGATAAATTTCAGCTTTGAAGAAAAACAAGTTTGAAGAAAATCAACTTTGAAGAATTTCAAAGTTCGGTGGTGGCGTGACCCACCGTATAAGAATGATGATTTCAGGCGCCGCGTACAATTGTCGTAGGGCCCTGAGAACCAATTTCTTCATTAATTTCCTCATAGTAAGAGTGATATTCTTCATTGGTTGAAGAAAATCGATTTTTCGTGTGTTGCACATTAAGTAATCAATTTTGCATAAGTGTTAGGATGTGTGCATGTTTTTACAAAACGTTTGAAGATTCTAAGATATTTAGCTCACACCGTAACTTGCAAAACCTTATCTCATCCAAGGGCTTAGTGAAAATATCTGCTAGTTGATCGTCAGTCTTCACATGGTCGATGAGGATATTGCCCTTGAGGACATGGTCCCGAAGAAAATGATGACGAATCTGGATGTGCTTAGTCTTCGAATGTTGTACTGGGTTGTACGCAATCTTGATTGCACTCTCATTATCGCAGTAGAGAGGCACATTCTTCATGTTGATGTTGTAGTCCTTGAGGGCTTGCTTCATCCATAGCAATTGAACACATCATGAACCAGCTGCAATGTACTCAGCTTTGGCAGTGGAGAGAGAAACGCAGTTCTGCTTCTTTGAGGACCAGCAGACCAATGATCTTCCGAGGAAATGACATGTACCAGAAGTTGACTTGCGATCCACACGGTCACCAGCATAGTCAGAATCAGAATATCCCACAAGATGAAGATTTGAGCCCTTGGGGTACCATAATCCTAGTGTTGGTGTGTGAGCTAAGTATCGAAGAATATGCTTCACAACCTTATGGTGTGATTCATTTGGTTTTGCTTGAAAACGTGCACACATGCAAACACTAAGCATTATATCTAGCCTAGATGCACACAAATACAGTAAAGAGCCAATCATGGAGCGATATACCCGCTGATCCAATTCTTTGCCATTTTCATTAGTGTAGAGGTGGCCGTTGGTAGGCATGGGAGTCTTGGCGCCTTTGCATTCATGCATGTCAAATTTCCTCAGAACATCCTTGAGTTATTTCTCCCGTGATATGAAGGTCCCATTGCGTTGTTGACAAATTTGAAGACCTAAGAAGAATTTTAGCTCCCCCATCATAGACATTTGATATTCTTCACTCATCGTGTAAGCAAATTGATCACTGTAACGTTTGTCAGCACAGCCAAATATGATGTCATCGACATATATCTCGCACACAAATAGTTCATTATCATAGGATTTTGTGTAAAGAGTTGGATCGAGTGAACCAGTTTTGGAGCCTTTCTTCTTGAGGAATTCCTTCAATGTATCTACCACACTCGAGGGGCTTGCTTGAGAACATAGAGTGCCCTTTTGAGTTTGAAGACTTTGTCTGGATTCTTTGGATCCGCAAAACCTCGGGGCTGAGCAACATATACTTCTTCCTCAAGCTTATCATTGAGGAATGCACTTTTCACATACATTTGATATAAGGTAATGTTATGATGATTAGCATAAGCAAGCAGTATTCGAATAGCTTCAAGTCTAGAAACAGGTGCAAAAGTTTCATCAAAATCAATTCCTTCAACCTGTGTGTAGCCTTGGGCTACAAGTAGTGCCTTATTCCTCTCCACTTGACCATCCTCATCTTGCTTGTTTCGGAAAATCCACTTGGTGCGTATGATATTGTGCTTGCGAGGATCTGGTCGTTTGACGAGCTCCCACACGTCATTTAGCTTGAATTGAAGAAGTTCGTCTTGCATGGCTTGAATCCACTCTGGTTCCATTAAAGCCTCAGCAACTTTTGAAGGTTCTGTGATAGACACAAAGGAAGAATGCCCACAAAAGTTAACTAAGTGTGTAGCCTTTGAGCGAGTGATAGGACCTCGCGCATTGATGTCATGGAGGATTTTGTCAAGTTCTACTTCATTTGCAATCCTCCGATGAGCTGGTTGAGGATTTCGTCTGGGCTGAGGAATTGGTTCTGGAGCAATTTCCTCAGGAGCATCTTTTTGATTTTCATCAGTGCTGGGAATGATTTCTTCAGCAATTTCCTCAGTAGGAACAATGTCTTCAGTAGCTTTGAGCTTTATTTCTTCCTCACGAGACATCTTATCTGGATCAGGAGGCAATTGCTCTCTTTGCGAACCATTAGTTTCATCAAACCGCACATCTATAGTTTCAACAACCTTCTTGTGATAGGTGTTGAAGACTCTGTAGGTGTGCGAGTCCTTTCCGTAACCCAGCATAAAACCCTCATGTGCCTTAGGTGCAAACTTTGAGCTATGGTGAGGATCTCTAATCCAGCTTTTTGCATCGAAGACTTTGAAATAACTTACATGTGGTTTCTTGTCAGTGAGGAGTTCATATGAAGTTTTCTTGAGGAATTTGTGAAGATATACCATGTTGATGATATGTCAAGCAGTGTTGATTGCTTCAGGCCAAAATCGACGAGGAGTCTGATATTCTTCAAGCACGGTTCAGACCATCTCAACCAGAGTCATGTTCTTTCTTTCGACGATGCCATTTTGCTAAGGAGTATAAGGAGCAAACAATTCGTGAGTAATACCAAGATCATCAAGATAATCATCAAGACCAGTGTTTTTGAATTTTGTTCCATTATCACTCTTGATGTGTTTGATCTTGACACCGGAGTTTGTTGAGGCCCTTGAGGATAATGTTTGAAGACTTCCTGCACTTCAGTTTTATACAGAATGAGATTCACCCATGTGTATCTGGAATAATCATCAACTATGACAAAGCCATATAAAGATGTAGCATTTGTTAGACTGGCATAATGAGTAGATCCGATAAATCCATGTGAAGCAATTCAAATGGACGAGTAGTAGTCATGATAGTTTTCGAGGGGTGTTTGAATCTGGTCATTTTTCCGGACTCACAAGCACCGCAGAGGTGGTCCTTGAGGAATTTGACTAATTCGATGCCGATGACATGCTTTTTCTTTGCCAGCGTGTGCAAATTCCTCATGCGTGGATGACCAAGTCTTCGATGCCACAAGCACCCTTCTGAGGTTTTTGCTAGTAAGCATGTGGCTGGTTGAGGACCTGTAGAGAAATCAACAATGTACAAATCCCCTCCTCTGACACTTTCAAAGAATGAGGTTAAACCCAAGGGATTCAACAAGCATCACTTTGTCCATGTGCCTGTCCTTGGAAATAACCACTTTGCCAAGTCCCAATACGTTGCTTTTACCTTTGTCAGCATAAGTGATTTGCTTCACGGGTGATGGAGTCAGTGGAATATTCATCAACAAGCTTTTCTCACCAGTCATTTGGTGTGTGCAGCCACTATCAAGAACCCACTTGGTACTCTTGGGTTTGTCATCCTGCAGATGAATTAGTATATATTACCATCTCATATGCTTCAGACTTGAAGAATATGATATCAATTTCATCGGATAGGAATATCATCATAAACAGTAATTATGAGGACGTGTGAAATGTTTTTCATTTCATCAATGTTAGCTTGCGTCCTATCAAGCATTTTCCTCAAGTATCCAACAAATTCTTCAGATGATGATTTTCATCACGAGACCTGACCTGCAGAAGTGATTAGTTCAATTGCTTCACCACCCACATCTGAAGGGGTGGTAAAGAATTCATCATCCTCCGAGCACCATATGAGAAAGGAGGCATTGAAGCTAATGCACTTCTCTTTACAGTAGGGGGGTTAAAGTACTCAAATGAATATGCCAAGAATTTCTTTGAGGATTTATGAACATAATGATTTGAAGAATAATGATCATATTCATATTCTTTGTAATTTCCCTGCATGTTACAAGCATTAGCACGGGTAAGAGCATAGTTTTGACCAGTTGAGGATTTTGATCCCCTTGAAGACTTTGGTCTTCCTGAGGAATTTGATCTGGGGTTCAAATTCTTCACAGGTGGTGTCATGAGGACATTCACCTGAAGATTTTCAAGGCAACTTTTGGGGACCCAGATTTTCCTCAGGGCTGGTCCATTCCTGCAGTTAGTTCCAACATATCGAGAAAATACTACACCAAATTGATTTTTGAACATTTTGTAGTTGGAGTCAAATGACTCATCTTAGGAATAGGATAATTCACAAGCAAAGCATGTTAGATTGGATGGATCAACAGGAGGCCCTTTAGAAGCAACCCATGAGGTTTTGGGATACTGCTTAGGTTTCTAGTATGATCCATCAACATTCAATTTCCTCTCAAAGGCAATTCGTTCTTTCCTCGGGTTCCTGTTCAAAATCTGCTTTTTGAGCACATCACAAAGGGTTTGGTGCCCTTTGAGACTTTTGTACATGCCTGTCACATACAATTCCTTCACGGCTCAAAAGCCATAGGAATCCCTTTGGTGCTGTCGGGACCCCGATCCTAAGCCATAGGAATCCATCATGTAACACATCGCATCTCTTTGCGGTCTCATGCACGGTTATCCCCACGGCTGCACCCTTACCTTAGTCGGGACCGTTTGCGCCTTTTGACTCGCGTATGCAATTGTCTCGCTAGCAATCCAATGACAAAGAACTCGGATCGACATGTCTAGTCATAAACCAAACCGGCAGTTCCGCACAGGGACAGGCATACATGACCCAGCAAAGCAGGTGCCGGTCACCAGCGAATGTAGACGAGTCGTAGCAAGCTACAGGGACTCCATTACATCGCGTGACATTTCCCCAAAGGGGACAGACACAACACCTAAGAAGGACACATGCCGGTCAACCAATATGTCCGGAGCAGTAGCGAACTACCATGGCTCGTTGGATCACAAAGGGGCATTTCCCTGTAAGGAATGCTACTAAAGCCTACGGCTAGGTAATCGAACCCCATACATATCAAGTACAACACACGTACGCATGGCATACCGATATGTATAGATACATCGATGGCATCACAACATAACCATAACATATAACTTTATTAAGAAGGCTCGGAGGAGCCACACACATAATATTACAAGGTAGGGGTCTCACGACCCATCATCACAAGTCATACACACAATTCTTACATACCAGCGGAAGAGTAAAGCTGTCAGAGTACAAACAGAAGGAAAGACAAAGGCACATGGACTGACTATCTACAGACCCATCCTAGGGCCAGATCATAGCTGGGATACCAGCTACTCGTCGTTGTTGATGTCTAGGTAGAACCCTCCATTAGGGTCATTAACAAGCTCTGCAACAATTAGTAAGCAAACATGAGTACAAAAGTACTCAGCAAGACTTTAGGATAAGCTATCTACTCATGCAATGTATCAATAAGGAATTGTGGGGTTTCATGCGGAAAGCCAACATTTGACTCGTGGCTAGACAACTTGCATTTTTTAAATAGTTTTGACAACTTTGATTTCTCGCACACGAGTCCACTAACACCACAACAATACTCCATCGTGGAATCATTCTGTCTCCATACGGGAATGCCGTCCACGACACTCATGCTTATTTGACAATTTTATGAGTAGCCATTAAAGTTACTATGAACAACATATGTCTCCAAGTAGTCCATATCCGCGGACGCGGCTATTCGAATAGATCATAACCCTGCAGGGGTGTACGTCTTCACACACGCTCTCGCCACTTATCGCCATGTGCACGTCATGCACCTCGGCAACCTTCAAGCGGAAGCCCAGCGAGGGAGTCGGCCATGACCGTTAACCACGCTAATACTTAGTCCAGGTCTATCGCCTATCTCAGGGTAACCCGCATGGAAGTCCGGCCGAGGATTCCGCCACGGCCCCAAACGATGTGCGCAGGGTTCCCAAGCCCACCATCCGGGTGCCACTTGGTACACCGTGCCACTGCCTATCGCATCATAGCCCACCTCTAAGGTCAGCCCTACGCACGGCCTCCAGCATGACTATGAACACCAGAAACTACTTGCAACTCCTGGACCGAGTACTAAGCGATTAGTAAGTCGAGAGGGTCAATTAAGTATCCCAACGTGTGGTTGTATCTAGTCTTGGATTACATACACGGAACTCAGTTCCTAAGGACGGTTCCAACGAAACAACCTGCCACGTACTCCTACATAGCCTTTCACCGGTACCTTTACCAAATCAGGTTCAACACACAACCTTTACTTACTAAACACATTCTCACAATTCTGTTCATCACCTAGATGACAGACCATACACAACTCTAAGCATAGCATGCATAGCAGGATAAGGCACATCATGGCTCAAGCATCTACCAGGTATGCTAGGTTGCAAGGTTCAGCTATTTAGTGTGACAAAGACAGGTCATGCAAAGGAAGTGGGTTCAACTAACGTAGTAAAAGCAGTGAAAGCATTTGCCCTAATGCAGAAATAAGAGCAGGAGAGAGAACATGGGATTTATCGGGATGATCCAAATGGTTGCTTGCCTTGTTGCTCAGCAAAGGGACAATATCCGTCAGTCGGATATTCGGTGGAATCCGGAGGAGCGGGGCCTACCGGTAAGAACAATAACAATCAATAACAATCATATGCAACAAGATGATGCATGAGCATGGCATGAAGATGAAAGGTGGTAGGCTAATGTAGCTACCATTTATTAAGTTGAAGTTGATTTGAATCAAGATTCAAATATCACTTCAAACCAGGTATTTTCGAATACCCTTTTAATTGATTCGACGTGATGGTTGAGTTTGCTGGTTGTGATTGAGAATTGTTTGGTCATGGCATTTGAAGTGGAATTCAAATGAATTTGAAATTCCAACTCCAAAGCATTTATCAAATTTAACCTATTCACCATTTTGTATGCTTGGTGAAGTTAACATTTTCAAACATGTATGAAAATGACATATTCAGATTCCTTGGATTTTTCTGATCATTTTTCATATATTATTTGTCCAATTTGGAGTTATATTCAAACTTTTATGAATTTCCAAAGTTTTGAACTTATTCTGGAATTATTTTTAAACAGAAAAAGCTTTATTGCATCAGCATGACATCAGCAGGTCCAACTGGCCGTTGAAAGTCAAACCTGACTAGTGGGACTCACTAGTCAGTGACTCAGGCCAGTTTTTAGTTTAAATTTAAGTTAATTAGTTAATTAGCAGGGTAGGACCCACCTGTGAGTGATTGCTTAGGTTAATTTAATTAAGTTATTTTTATTTTTATTATTACTAATTAACCAGAGGCTGGCCCCACCTGTCATAGACTCAGGGGGGTCAGATCCACCGGCGGCGAGGTCGTTCTCGCCGGCGGTGAGTCTCCGGCGACCTCCAGGACGGCGGAGAGGCTCGGAAACGCGGCACAAGCGGCCAAACTCGGCGCGGAGTGCACCAAAAGAACGAAACACCTCCCGCAGGTCCATTTTTGCATTTAGCCGCGGACAAACTGACCGGAGAGGGCACGAAGACTAGCTTGGTGGCGGCCGAAGCTCGGGCATTGCTGGGCTCATGGAAACAGAGGGAGTTACGCACGGGACTGAGCTCCTACAGTACCTACTCGACGCCCTGAAGCCATTGGTGGCCTCAGATGGACGAGGCGTTCACTGGAGGGCTACCGGCGACGAGGTCCCACGGCGGATCTCGTCGGGCTCCGGTGAAAACAGGGCTAGAGGAAGAGATCGAAGGGGGAAACTTGGGGGAAATCTTGCTAGGCTCGCAGGGAGTGCAGTGGTAGCGCTAGCTTGCTCGGGGACGACCTGTAGAGAGAGAACGCCGGCAGCGAGCAAGGAGCTTCGATTCACTGCATCCTGGCGTCGGGCTCGTAGCTTGGGAGCTTCAGGGAGCTGTGGCGGATCTATTGCAGGGCTCAGAAGGAGGAGAGGTGGGCTAGAACGACGGCGATCTCGAGCTCGGGCTCGGCTCTAATGGCGGCAGAGAAAGATGAGGCAGAGGGGGCGAATGAGGAGAGGGGCGAGCAAGGAGAGGCTGCGGGGAGGTTATCCCCCCGCGTGCCAGCGCGAAGCGGCGGCCACGCAGGAGCACAGGTGCGTGGCCGCGCCGGAGTACGCGGCGGCCATCTCCTGCTGCCCACTGGTGAGGAGGAAGACGACATAAAGAGAGATGGGCTAGGCCAGGTGAGCGACAGGTAAGCTTTTCCCATTTTTTTCTATTTTGTTTTCTGTTTTGAAGCTGAATTTCTCTATTATTTATTTTGGCTCCAAACTTAGTTCAAAAATTATTTTGAACACACTGAAATATTAGTTGGAATATTTCCAACCATTACTGAAGTTTTCAACATTTTTGAAAACTTGAAAGTTTTTTAATTCAATTTTAAACTTGAATTCAGTGGTTTTTTAATTTAAATAAAATGCCAAATGTGTTTTGAAAATAGTTTTCTTCCCTGATAATTTGTTTTCAAGTATTATGAGAAAAGTTGAACTTTTCTTGAGGCCATTTTGGGTTTACTGATTTTAACAAGTTTTGAATTTCCTTGAAATTTGAGAAGTGGCTAGGGTTTTTGGTTTGAGTTTCACCACTTCTTGGAGTTTGTTTCAATTTCTTGAATGCAATGAATGTAAACATGAGCACAATGCTAAAACCTAGTTAGGGATCCAGGGATGTGACAACTCACCCCCACTCAAAAGAATCTCGTCCCAAGATTTAGAAGTCATCGGGAATAACGCGGGATAGTCAAGTCGGAGACGATCCTCTCTTTCCCATGTTGCCTCCTTTTCAGAATGATTTGACCGTTGAACTTTAAGAAACTTGAGGTTTCGACGTCGAGTGGTATGCTCAGCTTGATCAAGAATACGCACAGGGTATTCTCGGTATGAAAGGTTATCTTGGAGATCAAGCATTTCGTGGTCCAGTTCACGGATAGGATCCGAAAAGCAACGCCTGAGTTGTGAGACGTGGAAGAAATCATGAACCTTGGAAAGATGCGTAGGAAGTTCCAATTGGTAGGCAACTTCTCCTCGTTTGGCAAGAATGCGAAAAAGACCAATGTAACGAGGAGGCAACTTTCCCTTGATACCGAATCGTTGGGTACCCTTCAAAGGTGTAACCCGAAGGTAAGCCTTCTCGTCAACTTCAAAGGTCACAACCTTATGATGACGATCATATTGGCTCTTTTGACGAGACTGGGCTGTTTTCAACTTTTCACGAATAATGCGAACCTGCTCTTCTTCATCCTGGATCATATCCGGGCCAAAGAGTTGCCTCTCTCCGGTTTCTGACCAATTAAGAGGTGTTCGACATCTTCGTCCATAGAGAACTTCAAAAGGAGCTTTTCCCTAACTTGATTGATAACTATTCTTATAAGCAAATTCGGCGAATGGAAGGCACTTCTCCCAATTCATACCGAACGATATAACACAAGCTCGGAGCATATGTTCTATGACTTGATTCACTCTTTCTACTTGACCACTTGATTGAGGATGGAAAGCAGTGCTAAAAGATAAGTGAGTCCCCATAGCATTATGAAAACTTTCCCAAAAGTGAGAAGTACAGATACTTCCACGATCTGAGTTAATCTCCAAAGAAACACCATGAAGAGACACTATTCGAGAGATATATAACTCTGCTAGCTGGCTAGCTGTTATACTCTCATGAACTTGAAGAAAATGAGCTACTTTGGAAAGACGGTCAATGACCACAAAGATAGCATTATTTCCTTTCTTGGTCTTGGGAAATCCGGTAATGAAATCCATACTGACTTTATCCCATTTCCGTTCAGGAATAGCTAAAGGTTGAAGGGTGCCAGCAGGCCTTTGACTTTCTGCCTTAACTCGACGACAAACATCGCAGTCAGCAACGAACTCAGCAATTTCTCTCTTCATCCTAGTCCACCAAAACCTCTGGCGTAGGTCCTGATACATCATAGTACTACCAGGATGAATGGTGAGAGGAGAATCATGAGCCTCCTTAAGGATCAATTGCCGCAGACGTTTGCTCTTAGGAACCACTAAACGGTTCTGAAAGAACACAACACCTTTCTCATTGATGGAGAAATCCCTAGCGTTTCCGCTAGCAATATTCTCCTTGATCTGGGATATACCCTTATCATAAGCCTGCACGGCTATGATTTGGTCCCTAAGAGTAGCCTTCGCCACCAGGGTAGAAAGGAATCCTTGAGGAACAATATGAAGATTTAACTTCCGAAATTCCTCATAGAGATGTGGTTGACCTCGTTGTAGCATCAAATTGTTACAATAAGACTTACGACTTAATACATCAGCCATAACATTGGCCTTCCCCGGGGTGTAAGTTATCCCTAAGCCGTAATCCGTGATCAACTCAACCCACCGTCTTTGCCTGAGATTCAAATCCGGCTGGGTGAAGATATATTTCAGACTTTGGTGATTAGTGAATATTTCGCAATGATTACCAAGAAGGTAATGTCGCCAGGTTTTAAGTGCATGGACTACAGCTGCAAGCTCAAGATCATGTGTGGGATAATTATCCTCATGTGGACGCAACTGTTGAGATGCGTATGCAATCACATGACGATCTTGCATGAGAATGCAACCTAATCCTTGTCGCGAGGCGTCGCAGTAGATAACAAAGTCCTTAGAAAAATATGGTGGTAGCAACACAGGTGCGGAAGTCAGGCGTCTTTTCAGTTCCTGAAAACTATGCTCACACTGTGGTGTCCACTCGAACTTTTTATCTTTCTTGAAGAGTTCAGTTAGAGGCTTTGCAACCTTGGATAAATTCTCTACAAAGCAGCGACAATAGCTCGCTAGACCAAGAAAACTCCTAACTTGCTTAACCGATTCAGGTTGAGTCCAATCATGGACAGCTTAAACTCTCTCGGGATTGACAGCAATACCCTTACCAGAGATTACGTGACCTAGATAGGTCACTTTTGGTAACCAAAATTCACATTTTGAAAACTTGGCATAAAGGCGATGCTCTCGAAGTTTCATCAATACCAGCCTTAGATGCTCGGCATGTTCTTGTTCGTTCTTCGAGTAGATGAGAATATCATCGAGGTATACTACGACGAATTTATCAGAATACTCCATGAAGATTGAATTCATCAAGCGAGAGAAGCTGGCTGGGGCATTGGTTAAGCCGAAGGACATGACGGTGTACTCGTATTGGCCATAACGAGTGACAAAAGCCGTTTTTGGAGTGGAGTCTTGATCTTGATTTGATGGTATCCCAGCCTCAAATCCATTTTTGAGAATACTGAGGATCCAGCAAGCTGATCATACATGTCGTTGATCCTGGGGAGCGGATACTTGTTCTTTATGGTGACCAGTTTAACTGGTCCGTAATCTACAACCATCTGATCCATTCCGTCTTTCTTCTTGACGAAGAGGATGGGACAAGCCCAAGGATAAGAGCTAGGACGAATGAAACCTTTATTCAAGGCCTCATCTAGTTGCTTCTTAAGTTCGGCTAGCTCCAGGGGTGCCATCTTATATGGTCTTCTGGCTATTGGAATAGTTCCCGGAACAAGATCTATCACAAACTCTACATCTCTGTCAGGTGGAATTCCTGGCAGTTCCTCTGGAAAAACATCTGGGAAGTCACGGACTACCGGAATGTCTTCAAGTTCCGGAAGAGGGTTGGCATTGAGGGAATAGAGTTGGCATTTGGCAACTCGAGTAGAAACATTGACTATCTCACCCCGGGTTGGGTAAGCTGAACATTTCTGGAATGAGTATCAATCTTGGCATAGTGAGCTGACATCCAGTCCATACCCAAGATGATATTAATATCTGACGATTTCAAGGCTATCAATGATGCTAGAAAAACTAGCATGTCTACTAGAATTTCATTGTTATAGGTTATCCTGGAGGTTTGCCACTTACTACCAGGAGTTTGGACAACCAATGGAATTGGCATATCACAGAAAGACATGTTATGCAACTGTGCATAACTTTCTGAAATGAAAGATTGAGAAGACCCAATGTCAAAAAGAACAGATGATGGGTGATGATTAAAAAGGAGCGTACCGAGTATGACGTTGGGATCCTCTGCAGCTTCTTCTGCTGAAACATAGTTCACACGGCCACATGCAGGAGTTGGCTTCACATAGTAAGCTTTGCCCGACTTGCCTTGCCCAACGGACTTTCCGGGTTCCTTGGCACCCACATTCTGAGGACACTCACGGGAATAGTTCCCTGGTTCTCCACACTTGTAACAGATCACTTGATTGGCACGTGGTGCTGCATTGTTAGCTGGACCACCATAGGTTTTTGCTGGAGGGTTGGTCTGATTCATCTGAGGCGCCACATAGGATGGCCTCGGAGTGTATCTTGGCAGTAGAGAACTGTTTGGAACCCACAGCCTGCATTTTGGAAACGTGGAACCAGATGACGAGCCAAAGTCACGGGAGTGCTTCTTTGTGGCTTCATAGTCGGTATGACCAGTCTCGGCACTGATCGCCTTGTTGACCAAGGCTTAGAAGCGTCTACATTCGTGGAGGCGCAAGTCACGACGAAGCTCAAGGCTCAGACCCTTACGGAATCTTGCTTGCTTTTTGGCATCGGTAGACACCTCCTCTGTTGCATAGCGGGCGAGGTTACCGAACTCGCGGCTATAGGCATCCACGGTCAACTTTCCCTGGGTGAATGCACATAACTCCTCTCTCTTTCTGTCCATCAGGCCCTCTGGAATATGGTGCAAACGGAAGGTTGCACTCAAGTCTGCCCATGTAGCTGCTGGTTCAGCAGGACGCATAGCTTCAAAGTTCTCCCACCACAGATTTGCGGGTCCTTCCAGAAAGTACGCCGCAAAGGTCACCTTGTCGGCCTCAGAAACATTCGCAGAGCGAATCTTACGTGAGATACTGCACAACCAATCATCAGCGTCGAGGGGATTGACGGAGTGGTGGAACTTTGGAGGATTCAGCTTCACAAAGTCATTGAGGGACACTGCAGCATTCCTAGGCCGACGAGCCGTATTTTGCTCAATACGCTCTAACTGTCGGTTGGTCTCCCTTTCGTTTCTCTCTGCCTAAAGCATAACTTCCGCCAGAGAGGGTGGGTGAGGCAGTTCTTCCTGCGACACTTGACTACCCTCGCCTTGCTCATGAGCAGGGGCACGGTTCAACCTAGCGAATACCATCCTGACAAACAAACTCACAGCTTAGACCAATATCATCATCAATATTAGCTATGGATTAAGAATGCACTAAACACATGGAATGCGAACATGATTATCCGAACAGCATAGTAACAAGCAACTGCTATATATACACCATGGTTCATACACACCATTACATAGTTCAGTACAACCTTAACCGAAGAACAAACTACTAAAAATATGAAACTACTCATCAGAGGCTTCCAAGCTTCCTATACATTATTTATCTATGCCTCCGGAATTCATTTCACGACACAAGTCACACTTCACAAGTCACACAGGACTGTGAAAGTACAGCTACTACCATACTATCCTTCCACTCACGGTTCAGGCATCCGCATAGAACATCTCATAAAGATTGCCTCCATGGCCAGGAAGCTCAACCTGCGGATCAGGAAATACTCCAGCCTGAGATCCCTGGGATCCGTAAGGACATGGATGTGGCCTTGGACCCCTGACTGGTGGTAGTAGAGGTCCCCGAAGAGGGGTAACTCCTCCTATAGCAGGCCAGTCAACATGAGCTGGAAGATGGTTTCTAACAGGGTTCAGCATCTCCATATCTCCATACCCTGTCTGGACTACAGGTGCCAGCTGTGTCAAAGCCGTCCACAAACGGGCACGTGTAGCATAGAGCTCCATACGAAAGGCACGAGCATCCCTGTCTCTATTCTCTAGCATCTCAGCAGTGGACTGCAGCAGCGGATCCTCCATAGAGGAATCAAAGTAGACCCCACTGAGGTATCCTCCTTCAAGTGGCTGAGAGGCAGGAACATAGCAGAACTCGGAATTCTGCAGGAGTGCATGTCTAGCCCTCATGATGGTCAACATTGAATAGGCAGCATCTTGTACTGCCATGTCAATAGTGACTCCCAATCCATAAGACCAATGGATTGGCTCCTCAGCTCCAGGGTAATCTGGGAATACCCTAACAGTGCAGAGGTACTGGCTCTCATTAAAATCCCGGTACTGCTCCTCCATTGTGTACTCTGGGTTCCAGCGATAACCGGACACTGACATTATCCTGACTAGCATGGCCATATGACCCGACACATCAATGCACCTAGTCAGACGAACCACCTGACGAGAAGGACTGCCAGGCATCTGAAAATAGAGAGTAATGCAAAAGCATTAGAGCTCTAAATACAAAATTGGGCAGCATAACGGCTGTAAATGCTCAAAAACAATTTTGAGACAACCCATAAAATAGAATAGCGTAACCACTCAACTATCAAGTTCAATTCTCTGACCATCAAACTTACTTCCTTTTCCTAGGGATAAAAGAAACCCAAAATAACTCTCGACCCGTTATCCTATAATCTACCGATCAGAAACACGAGCCTAAAAGAAGATGAGTAACCTAGTCCTTAATCCCCGCAGAAAAGACGAGGATGACCAGAATAGAATAACTTGAGAAGAGAACAAGAGTCTTACGTTCCCTTCCACAAAAAATTCCCATATATATAAATAAAGCAATTCTAGACTCAACTTCGACCAGTTTGGCTTAGTAATCCTACAGTCAGTCAGCCTCTGATACCAACGCTCTCGGGACCCCGATCCTAAGCAATAGGAATCCAGCCTGTAACACATCACATCTCTTTGCGGTCTCTCGCACGGTTATCCCCACGGCTGCAGCCTTACCTTAGCCGGGACCGTTTGCGCCTTTTGACTCGCGTATGCAATTGTGTCGCTAGCAATCCAACGACAAAGAACCCGAATTGACATGTCTAGTCATAAACCAAAGTGGCAGTTTCGGACAGGGACAGGCATACATGACCCAGCAAAGCAGGTGTCGGTCACCAGCGAATGTAGACGAGTCATAGCAAGCTACAGGGACTACATTACATCGCATGACATTTCCCCAAAGGGGACAGACACAGCAGCTAAGAAGGACACATGCCGTTCAACCAATGTGTCCGAAGCAGTAGCAAACTACCATGGCTCGTTGGATCACAAAGGGGCATTTCCCTGTAAGGAATGCTACTAAAGCCTATGGCTAGGTAATCGAACCCCATACATATCAAGTACAACACACGTACGCATGGCATACCGATATGTATAGATACATCGATGGCATCACAACATAACCATAACATACAACTTTATTGAGAAGGCTCTGAAGAGCCACACACATAATATTACAAGGTATGGGTCTCACGACCCATCATCACAAGTCATACACACAATTCTTACATACCAGCGGAAGAGTAAAGTTGTCTGAGTACAGACAGAAGGAAAGACAAAGGCACATGGCCTGACTATCTACGGACCCATCCTAGGGCCAGATCGTAGCTAGGATACCAGTTACTCGTCGTCGTCGATGTCTAGGTAGAACCCTCCATTCGGGTCATTAACAACCTCTGCAACAATTATTAAGCAAACATGAGTACAAAAGTACTCAACAAGACTTTGGGATAAGCTATCTACTCATGCAATGTATCAATAAGGAATTGTGGGGTTTCATGCGGAAAGCCAGCATTTGACTCGTGGCCAGATAACTTGCATTTTTTAAATAGTTTTGACAACTTTGATTTCTCGCACACGAGTCCACTAACACCACAACAATACTCCATCGTGGAATCATTCCGTCTCCATACGGGAATGCCGTCCATGACACTCACGCTTATCTTGACAATTTTATGAGTACCATTAAAGTTATCTATGAACATATGTCTCCAAGTAGTCCATATCCACGGACGTGGCTATTCGAATAGATCATAACCCTGCACGGGTGTACTTCTTCACACACGCTCTCGCCACTTATCGCCATGTGCACGTCATGCACCTCGGCAACCTTCAAGCGAAAGCCCAGCGAGTTAGTCGGCCACGACCGTTAACCACGCTAATACTTAGTCCAGGTCTATCGCCTATCTCAGGGTAACCCGCATGGAAGTCCGGCCGAGGATTCCGCCACGGCCCCAAACAATGTGCGCAGGGTTCCCAACCCCACCATCCGGGTGCCACTTGGTACACCGTGCCACTGCCTATCGCATCATAGCCCACCTCTAAGGTCAGCCCTACGCACGGCCTCCAGCATGACTATGAACACCAGAAACTACTTGCAACTCCTGGACCGAGTACTAAGCGATTAGTAAGTCGAGAGGGTCAATTAAGTATCCCAACGTGTGGTTGTATCTAGTCTTGGATTACATACACGGAACTCAGTTCCTAAGGACGGTTCCAACGAAACAACCTGCCATGTACTCCTACATAGCCTTTCACCGGTACCTTTACCAAATCAGGTTCAACACACAACCTTTACTTACTGAACACATTCTCACAATTCTGTTCATCACCTAGATGACAGACCATACACAACTCTAAGCATAGCATGCATAGCAGGATAAGGCACATCATGGCTCAAGCATCTACCAGGTATGCTAGGTTGCAAGGTTCAGCTATTTAGTGTGACAAAGACAGGTCATGCAAAGGAAGTGGGTTCAACTAACGTAGTAAAAGCAGTGAAAGCATTTGCCCTAATGCAGAAATAAGAGCAGGAGCGGGAACATGGGATTTATCGGGATGATCAAAATGGTTGCTTGCCTTGATGCTCAACAGAGGGACAATATCCGTCAGTCGGATATTCGATGGAATCCAGAGGAGCGGGGCCTACCGGTAAGAACAATAACAATCAATAACAATCATATGCAACAAGATGATGCATGAGCATGGCATGAAGATGAAAGGTGGTAGGCTAATGTAGCTACCATTTATTAAGTTGAAGTTGATTTGAATCAAGATTCGAATATCACTTCAAACCAGGTATTTTTGAATACCCTTTTAATTGATTCGACGTGATGCTCAGGTCATCTTGTTTTAACATGCATGGGAATGATATATTGAGTTTGCTGCTTGTGATTGAGCATTGTTTGGTCATGGCATTTGAAGTGGAATTCAAATGAATTTCAAATTCCAACTCCAAAGCATTTATCAAATTTAACCTATTCACCATTTTGCTTGTTTGGTGAAGTTAACATTTTCAAACATGTTTGAAAATGACATATTCAAATTCCTTGGATTTTTCTGATCATTTTTCTTATATTATTTGTCCAATTTGGAGTTATATTTAAACTTTTATGAATTTCCAAAGTTTTGAACTTATTTTGGAATTATTTTTAAACAGAAAAAGCTTT
The DNA here is from genome assembly GCF_904849725.1 of Hordeum vulgare subsp. vulgare. NCBI lineage: Eukaryota > Viridiplantae > Streptophyta > Magnoliopsida > Poales > Poaceae > Hordeum > Hordeum vulgare. The sequence continues at coordinate 312,307,952 of NC_058520.1, forward strand.
ATTGCATCAGCATGACATCAGATGGTCCAACTGGCCGTTGAAAGTCAAACCTGACCAGTGGGACCCACTGGTCAGTTACTCAGGCCAGTTTTTAGTTTAAATTTAAGTTAATTAGTTAATTAGCAGGGTATGACCCACCTATGAGTGACTTCTTAGGTTAATTTAATTAAGTTAATTTTATTTTTATTATTACTAATTAACCAGAGGCTGGCCCCACCTATCATAGACTCAGGGGGTCAGATCCACCGGCGACGAGGTCGTTCTCGCCGGCGGTGAGCCTCCGGCGACCTCCAGGACGGCGGAGAGGCTCGGAACACCAGAAGAACGACACGTCTCCCGCAGGTCCATTTTTGCATTTAGCCGCGGACGAACTGGCCGGAGAGGGCACCGGCGACGAGCTTGGCGGCTGAGAACGATGGCGATCTCGAGCTCGGGCTCGGCTCTAATGGCGGCTGAGAATGAGCAGTTTCGCGTTCAATGCATTTAAGACATGGAGGAATGAATTCAACTTGAGCGGTACTGATCTGTTGAGCGAGTAATAAATAATTTTTTATACGAAGATCATCATGAGAGATCCTCTTCTTCTTAAGATCAAGTTCCCGTTGAAAAAATTCATAGGAAAGTTTCTCATGGTCAGCAAGGAGTGTGCCATGACGATCTTGAAGATTATCAAATTTGGACTGAAGATTTTTCAGATCTTCAGTGAGGATTTGGGTAAGATTCATTTCATCATTTAATAGGTCATCGCTTCTATCTAGCAGTTTCTGAACCTTTTCGAGGGCAGTTTGTTGTTTAGTAGCAATGATAGCAAGTTTACTATAACTGGGTTTCTTATAATCATCAGGTTCATAGTTACTTGAATCAGAGGAGGAAGCATCATTCGGTACCTTTGAACCTTTTTCCATGAAGCAATAGGTTGGAGCGAAGTCATCAACATAGTCATCAGTGTGGATGGTGTTATCATTTTCTTCAAGGTTGAAGATTGACTTGCTGACGAATGTGGTTGCAAGTGCAAGACTAGCCTGTCCAGATTCCGAGTCTTCATCAGAACCCTCCTCTTCATCACATAACTCGGATTCTGCCTCAGAATCCATTTCCTTGCCAATAAGTGCCTGAGCCTTTCTGAAACTAGTCTTCTTGTGTGATGAGGACTTTGAGGATGAGGATTTTGAAGATTTCTTCTTTTTCTTCGAGTCATCAGAAATTTCATCCTTGTATTTCTTCTTCTTTGATTCCTTCACCCAACGAGGACAATCAGCAATGTAGTGACCTGATTTCTTGCATTTGTGGCAGGTTCTTTTCTTGTAGTCCTGAGATGAAGATTCTGATTTGCTCATATCTCTTCTTGAAGATTTACCAAACTGACCACGTCTTGTAAACTTCTGGAATTTCCTCATGAGCATTGCAAGCTCCTGTCCAAATTCTTTAGAATCACCAATGCTGCCATCCGATTCTTCTTCTTCGGATGAGGAAATTGCTTTGGCCTTCAGTGCACGAGGTCTAGAATAGCTTGGTCCATATATATCTCTCTTTTCTTCTTGTTGGAATTCATGAGTATTGAGTCTTTCCAGTATATCAGCAGGATCATGCATCTTGTAGTCTGGTCTTTCTTGAATCATTGGAATTAAAGTATCAACTGAAGAATCCAAAGATCGTAGCAGTTTCTTCACCACTTCATGGTCAGTGATGTCTCGAGCTCCCAGTGCTTGCATTTCATTTGATATGTCAGTGAGGCGATCAAAGGTATCTTGGCAGCTTCCATTGTCAAGCCTCTTGAAGCGATTGAAGAGATTGTGAAGAACATCAACACGAGAGTCACGTTGAGTTGATACTCTTTCATTTACTTTGGATAGCCTTTCCTAGATTAGTTTTGTTGAGCCCAAAGCACTCTGCCATACTGACCTTTGCTCATATGGCCACAAATGATATTCTTCGCTTGAGAATCAAGTTGCTTGAATTTCTTCACATCAGCGGCAGAGATAGTAGCAGTGATGATAGGGACACCATGTTCCACAATATACCAGAGATCATTGTCAATAGCTTGTAGATGCATCTGGATCTTGGTCTTCCAGAAGGGAAAGTCCTTTCCTTCCAAAGTAGGACATCCTGCAGTAACCTTGATCATGCCTGGAGTCGACATAACTAAAACTCCAGGTGATTAAACCAAAATCACACAGAACAAGGGAGTACCTTGCTCTGATACCAATTGAAAGTGCGTTATATCGACTAGAGGGGGTGAATAGGAGACTTTTAGAATTTCATCACTCAGGAAATTCCTTTTGAGGAAATTCCTCACTGATGACTAACTTACGGCGGAACAGCAAAGGATCAGGGGTGCAGAGTATGAAAAATAGTTTTCAACATAAGGAATATGAAAAACAGTTTGCACAATATGTAGGCACAGAGTAAGCAGGTGATGATTAACTCGTGTGAAGAATTTAAGGTTGAGGAAATTCAGAGAAAAGTCTTCAGCAAATTCTTCAAACAGAGACAATGAAAATCTTCAGCATACAATATTGAGTAATTTAAAGAGTTGAAGAAATAGAACCCGTTTCACAGTGAAGACAATGATTCATGACCCAGTTCCAACTGCTGTGACAGTTGTACGTCTAGTTTGGAGTGGCTTGATATTGAAACCAAAGGACACACAGTCCCGGGACACACAGTCCCTACCGTATTCTCCTTGAGCTAAGGACACACAGTCCTCACCCAACACTCATGGTAAGTCTTCAGGGCAGACTTCCAAACCCTCACAAACTTGGTCAACCGGCGATCCACAATTGACTGCTGGATTGCTCTAGACCATGACGCCTAACCGTCTGGAGGATGCACGATCCTCAAGGGTAAAAGGCTTCAGTCCCACGCAGGAACAAATTCTTCAGTGATGCTCAATCACTTGGTTTTTGGTTTGTGGTTTGGTGTTTGGGGTATTTCCTCACTGATGATTTACTCTCAAAGACTCTGAGGAATTTGGGTTGCTCTTATGATAAGTGTCAGTTTCTAACGGAGCAGCCAACCATCTAATGGTTGTGGGGGCGGCTCTTTATAGCCTGGGAGCATCCCGACATGATTTGACATTAATGCCCTTAGATAATATGACCGTTGGTGTGGATAAGATCGGTGATGTGGCGCGAATTCGGCAACGGTCGGGACCCTCAACTGTGAGAGTCCTCATGTCTCTCATATTCCTCACTTGAAGGTTTTGGTAGGATTAGGCTTGGGTTGAGCATCGTGAGGAAATTCATTCCAAAGTCTTACCTTGACCCCCTTTAACAGTACGGTGTTCCTATGACTCAAGAGTGAAGAAAATAAAATAGAAAGAATAAATCTTCACGCTTCAAAGTCTTCGAATTGTTTTTCTCCAGGACACACCGAATTCCTCATCTTCAATATCTTCATGAGCAATATCATTTTCATCGCAATTTTTTCATGATCAAAGTCTTCAGCAGAAGACCAATTTCTTCAGCCAAAGATATACATTTTTAGGGGTCGATATTTATCCAATATTTCAAACTCCTCAGCGACTTATAGATCATGCGTACACTCATGAACACAATAGATACTTAACCTATAAGTCTTCAAACCACCTAAATCACTAAGGGGCACTAGATGCACTTACAGCTTCATCGGGAGATAATTTATCTGGCACATGGGGCAATTGCTCTCTTTGCGAGCCATTAGTTTCATCAAAACGCACATCTACCGTTTCAACAACCTTGTTGTGATAGGTGTTGAAGACTGTGTAGGTGTGCGAGTCCTTTCCATAACCAAACATAAAACCCTCATGTGCTTTAGGTGCAAATTTTGAGCTATGGTGAGGATCTCTAATCCAGCATTTTGCACCGAAGACTTTGAAATAACTTACATTGGGTTTCTTATCAGTGAGGAGTTCATATGAGGTTTTCTTGAGGAACTTGTGAAGATATACCATATTGATGATGTGGCAAGTAGTGTTGATTGCTTCAGTCCAGAAGCGACGAGGAGTCTGATATTCTGCAAGCATAGTCCGTGCCATTTCAACCAGAGTCCCGTTCTCACGTTCAACGACGCCATTTTGTTGAGGAGTATGGGGAGCAGATAAATCGTGAGTAATACCAAGTTCATCAAGATAATCATCAACACCAGTATTTTTGAATTATGTCCCGTTATCACTCCTGATGTGTTGGATCTTGACGCCGAAGTTCGTCGAGGACCTTGAGGAAAATCGTTCGAAGACTTCCTGCACTTCAGTTTTATACAAAATGATATGTACCCAAGTGTATCGAGAATAGTAATCAACGATGGCAAAGCCATATAAGGATGCTGCATTGGTTAGAGTAGCATAATGAGTAGGTCCAAACAGATCCATGTGAAGCAATTCAAACGGACGAGTAGTAGTCATGATGGTCTTCGAGGGGTGTTTGGATATGGTCATTTTTTCCAGAGTCACAACCACCGCAGAGGTGGTCCTTGAGGAATTTGACAGATTCGATGCCAATGACATGCTTCTTCTTCGCCAGCGTGTGCAAATTCCTCACGCCTGCATGACCAAGTCTTTGATGCCATAGCCAGCCTTCTGAGGTTTTTGCTAGTAAGCATGTGGCTGGTTGAGGACCTGTGGAAAAGTCAACAATGTACAAATGTCCTCTCCTAAAGCCTTCGAAGACTTTGGATCTATCAGACTCCATGATGACTACACACCTATATTTTCCAAAGATAACAACCATATCAAGATCACAAAGCATTGAGACTGACATGAGGTTAAACCCAAGGGATTCGACAAGCATCACTTTGTCCATGTGCCTATCCTTGGAAATAGCCACTTTGCCAAGTCCCAATACCTTGCTTTTACCTTTGTCAGCATAAGTGATTTGCTTCGGTGGTGATGGAGTCAGTGGCATATTCATCAGCAAGCTTTTATCACCAGTCATGTGGTTTGTGCAACCACTATCAAGAACCCACTCAGTACTCTTGGGTTTGTCATCCTACAGATGAATTAGTATAGTTTACCATCCCATATGCTTCAGACTTGAAAAATATGATATGAATTTCATCAGATAGGAATTTCATCATAAACAGTAAATTTGAGGACGTGTGAAATGTTATCATTTCATCAATATTAGCTTGCGTCCAATCAAGCATTTTCCTCACGTCTCCAGAAAATTCTTCAGATGATGAATTTCATGTGGAGACCTGACCTGCAGAAGTGATTAGTTCAATTTCATCACCATCCACATCTGAAGGGATGGCAAAGAGTTCATCATCCTGCGAGCACCATATGAGAAAGGGGGCATTGAAGCTAATGCACTTCTCTTCACAATAGGGGGGTTAGAGTACTCAAATAAATAGGCACAGAAGTTCTTTGAGGATTTATGAACATAATGATTTGAGGTATAAAGCTCATATTCATATCCCTTGTAATTTCCCTGCATATCACAAGCATTAGCATAAGTACGAGCATAGTTTTGACCAGTTGAGGATTTTAATCCTCTTGAAGACTTTGGTCCACCTGAGGAATTTGATCTGTGGTTCAGGTTCTTCACTGGTGGTGTCATGAAGACATTCACCTGAAGATTTGCCTAGCAACTTTTGGGGACCCAGATTTTCTTCAGGGGTGGTTCATTCCTGCAGTTAGTTCCAACATATCGAGAAAATACTTCACGAGATTGATTTTTGAACAGTTTATAGTTGGAGTCAAATGACTCATCTGAGGAATAGGATAATTCACATGCAAAGCCTATTAGATTGGATGGATCGACAGGAGGTCCTTTAGCAGCAACCCATGAGGTTTTGGGATACTGCTCAGGTTTCGAGTATGATCCATCAACATTCTGTTTCCTTTCAAAGGCAATTCCTTCTTTCCTCGTGTTCCTATTTAAAACCTTCTTTTTGAGCACATCGCAATGGGTTTGATGCCCTTTGAGACTTTTGTACATGCATGTCACTTACAATTCCTTCAGACTTGCATTTTCGTCAGTAACATTTGTGGTTTCCTCAAGTGAGGAATTTGTTACCACAAGAGCAGTTGAAGAATTTGTCGCAATAGAAGCATTTGATGATTTTGTTGAAGAATTGTAAGTTTCACGCTCGATGCATTTGAGACATGGTGGAGTGAATTCAACTCGAGAGGCACTCATCTGTTGAGAAAGTAATGAATCGTTTTCCATTCGAAGATCATCATGAGACATCTTCAACTTCTCAAGATCAAGTTTCCTTTGAATAAATTCATAGGAAAGTTTCTCATGATCAGCCAAGAGTGTGCCATAATGATCTTGAAGACTATCAAATATGGACTAAAGACTTTTCACATTTTCAGTGAGGATTTGGGTATGATTCATTTCATCATTCAACAGGTCATCGCTTCTGTCTAGCAGTTTTTTAAGCTTTTCAATGGCACTTTGTTGTTTAGTTGCAATGTTAGCAAGTTTACTGTAACTGGGTTTTTTATAATCATCAGGTTCACAGTCACTTGAATCAGAGGAGGAAGTGTCATTTGCTACCTTTGAACCTTTTGCCATGAAGCAATAGGTTGGAGCAAAGTCATCAGCATAGTCATCAGTATAGATAGCGTTGTCATTTTCATCAAGGTTGAAGATTGACTTGCTAACGAATGTGCTAACCAGTGCAAGTCTTGCCACACCAGACTCTGGGTCTTCTTCAGAACCTTCCTCTTCATCACATTCCTCAGATTCTTCCTCAGAATCCATTTCCTTGCCAATGAGTGCCTGAGCCTTTCTGAAACTACTATTCTTGTGCGATGAGGACTTTGAGGATGAGGATTTTGAAGATTTCTTCTTTTTCTTCGAGTCATCAGAACTTTTATTCTTGTATTTCTTCTTCTTTGATTCCTCCACCCAGCGAGGACAATCAGCAATATAGTGACCAGATTTCTTGCATTTGTGGCAGGTTCTTTTCTTGTAGACCTCAGATGAAGATTCTGCTTTCCTCATATCTCTTCTTGAAGATTTATCAAACTGGCCACGCCTTGTAAACTTTTGGAATTTCCTCACGAGCATTGCAAGCTCCTGTCCAAGTTCTTCAGGATCACCAATGCTGCAATCTGAGTCTTCTTCTTCAGATGAGGAAATTGCTTTGGCCTTAAACGCACGAGGTCTAGAGTAGGTTGGTCCATACAAATCTCTCTTTTCTTCCTGTTGGAATTCATGAGTATTGAGTCTTTCGAGTATATCAGCAGGATCAAGCATCTTATAGTCTGCTCTTTCTTGAATCATCAGAACCAGTGTATCAAATGACGGATCGAGAAATGTTAGAAGTTTCTTCACAACTTCATGGTTAGTGATGTCTCGGGCTCCTAGTTCTTGTAGTTCATTTGAGATGCCAGTGAGGTGATCAAAGGTATCTTGGCAACTTTCATTGTCAAGCCTCTTCAAGCGATTGAAGAGATTGTGAAGAACATCAACACGAGAGTCGCGCTAAGTGGAAATTCCTAAATTGACTTTGGACAACCTATCCCAGATAAGCTTCGCTGTGCCCAAAGCACTGACTCTACCATACTGACCTTTGCTCAGATGGCCACATATGATATTCTTCACTTGAGAATCAAGTTGCTTGTATTTCTTCACATCAGTGGTAGAGACAGTACCAGCGATGGAGGGAATGCCATGTTCCACAATGTACCAGAGATCATTGTCAATAGCCTAAAGATGCATCTGCATCTTGGTCTTCCAATAGGGAAAGTCCTTTCTTTTGAAGGTAGGACATCCTGCAGTAACCTTGATCATACCTGCAGTCAACATAACTAAAACTCCAGGTGGTCAAACCAAAATCACACAGAACAAGGGAGTACCTTGCTCTGATACCAATTGAAAGTGCGTTATATCGACTAGAGGGGTGGATAGGCGATTTTTAGAATTTCATCGCTGAGGAAATTCCTTTTGAGGAAATTTATCACTGATGAATAACGTGCAACGGAAATAGCACAGGATGAGAGGTACAAAGATTACAATAGTAGTTTACTTGATGAAGATTATGAGAATCGGTTTGCACAGTATGCAGGCACAGAATAAGTAGGTGAAGATTAATTGGAATGAAGAATTTGAGGTTGAGGAAATTCAGAGAAAGTCTTCAGCAAATTCTTCAAACAGTGACAATGAAAGTCTTCAACATACAATATTGAGGAATTGAAAGAGTTGAAGAAATAGAACCCGTATCACGATGAAGACAGTTGTTGATGACCCAGCTCCAACTGCTATTACAGTCGTACGTCTGGTTTGGAGCGGCTTGGTATTGAAACCAAAGGACACATAGCCACGGGACACACGGTCCCTACCATATTCTCCTTGAGCTAAGGACACACAGTCATCACCCACCACTCGTGGTAAGTCTACATGGCAGACTTCCAAACCCTCACAAACTCGGTCACCGGGGGATCCACAATTGACTGCTGGATGCATTAGACCATGACGACAAACTGTCTGGAGGATTCACAGTCCTCAAAGGTAAAAGGCTTCAGTTCCACACACGGACAAATTGTTTTGTGATGCTCAATCACTTGGTTTTTGGTTTGTGGTTTGGTGTTTGGGGTATTTCCTCACTGATGATTTACTCTCGAAGACTCTCAGGAATTTGGGTTGCTCTAAATGACACGTGTCAGTTTCTCTCGGAGCAGCCAACCAACTAGTGGTTGTAGGGGGCGGTTATTTATAGCCTGGGAGCATCCCAGCATGATTTGACATAAATGCCCTTAACTAATGTGACCGTTGGTGTGGATAAGCCAGTGAGGTGGCGCATGTTGCGGCAACGGTCAGAACTTTCAACTGTGAAAGTCCTCATGTCTCTCATATTCCTCACTTGAGGCTTTTGTAGGTTTAGGCTTGGGTTGAGCATCATGAGGAAATTTATTCTGTAGTATTACCTCGACTCCCTTTAACAGTATGGTGTTCCTATGACTCAAGAGTAAAGAAAATGTAACAGAAAGAATAAATCTTCACGCTTCAAAGTCTTAGGATTGATTTTCTTCACGACACACTGAATTCCTCATCTTCAATATCTTCATGAGGAACATCAATTTCATCGCAATTTCTTCGCGATCAAAGTCTTCAAGCTTAGACCAATTTCTTCAGCCAAAGACATACAGTTTTAGGGGTCGATATTCATCATATAACTCAAAGTCCTCAGCGACTTATAGAGCGTGTGTACACTTATAAACACATTTGTTACTTAACCTATAAGTCTTCAAACCACCAAAATCACTAAGGGCACTAGATGCACTTACAACATCATATATATTCCAAAATATCCGTTTCATCCTAATTTTTTGAGTGCGAAGAGGAGTAGAATTAAAATAATTACGTCCAGATTCCTCACCAGAGAATAGAAGAGGAGAAAAAAGAATCCTACTCTCCGATATATAACTAGACTCAAAGCAGTTTTCAGTTGACTCGACTCGACCAAGTTCGATCATCAAGGGGGCTCCTAGGTAAGTATTGCTCTGATACCAACTTGTCACACCCAAGATGCGACCCTATCCTTATTTTGGTATGAGGGCCTCGACAGGGATTGAAGCGCATCTCTTCATTTCGCAAGAATGGATATCATTACAAGTACATGTATAGAATAGATGAGTATATGGAATTGGCTTACACTCGCCACAAGCTACATCAGAGTCACATCAATACAACAACATAATCAGTCATCATGAAGAAGAGTAGGGTCCGACTACGGACGAAAACAAACGATAAAAGAACGACGTCCATCCTTGCTATCCCCGGCTACCGGCCTGGAACCCAACCTAGATCGATGATGATGAAGAAGAAGAAACTCCAAATAGAACTATCATCGCGCTCACGTCAAAGTAACTCTTTACCTGTACCTGCAACTAGTGTTGTAGTAATCTGTGAGCCACAAGGACTGCGCAATCTCATTTCCAAAGGTATCAAGACTAGCAAAGCTTAATGGATGAGGTATGGTTAAGTGGTGAGGCTGCAGGAAGCGGCTAAACATTTATTTGAGGTGCCTAACTTACGAGTACAAGAATAAGAGGGGGTGATCTACGGATAGCAGACATGAACTACTAATGATCAAATGAATGATCTTGAACACCTACTTACGTCAAACATGACCCCACTGTGTCCTCAGTCGGAGAAAGGAACTCACGAGAGAGACAGTCACGGTTATGCACACAGTTGGCATATTTTAGTTAATCATACTTAACGTTATCTAGAACCGGATGTTAAACAAAGTTTCCAAGTTTGCCACATAACTACGGCACGGCTTTCCAAAAGATTTAACCCTGCAGGGTGCTCCAACAAGTCCATCACAAATTACAAGAGCCACATAGAAAGCCTCGATCACGAAACTCATGATCTCCTCGGATTCCTTAGTGGAAAGCCTCAACTCTAAGAAGACCCAAAGTCTCACCGGAATCCCAATGCACAAGATATTTCGTAAAAGGTAAAACTAATCCAGCAATGCCTCCCGACGTGTCGACGAACCCGATAGGAGCTGCGTATCTCGTTCTCAGGACACGACCGGATGGGACTAGCTACGAGTAAAACCAAACCTCGAGTTTCCTCGCGATGGCCCTGCAGGCAGCCCGTTTTGGACCAACACTCATGAGGAGTACTGGCCTAGGGGTTGATTAATTATCCGCGGGGTGATCAAACCCTCTGCAGTTCATTAGTTAATTAGGCAAATATAGTTTTAATCTAAGACGAATTACCAAGGGGGTCCCCATAACAACCCCGATCGTGTTAGGAGCTCTCAGTTATGGAATATAACACCAGTAGCCAAAATTAAGGGCGACAAAAGTGGAACAAAACACCAGGCTAGAAGGCCAAGCCTTCCACCTTTTACCAAGTATATAGGTTCATTAAATTAATTAGCATGATATGGTGATATAACAAGGAACCCATGTTATCACATGGAAGCAACTGCACCTGCAACTAGCAATGCTATCCAATGGTTAAGCAAACGGTAACATAGCCAATCAGTGGTTTGCTAGGTTGTAGAAGGGTTGAAGGTTTTCATGGCAATGTTGAGAGGCTGACATTTAAGAGGTGGTATGCAGCAAGACATAACAAAGCAACGAGACAACTTGCATGGCATTGATAGTAATGGTATCTAGGGAAATGTTCATCTTGCCTGTGATCCCGCTTGGAAGAAGAACGACTCCATGAGGCAGACGAACCGACGTAGTTGAACGGATCCTCACCTTCCGACACGCTTATGGAACTCTATCGAGACAAAGCAAACCAAAACACAATAAACACACAATATACACCATTGCACATGCACGAAATGATGCACACCACATATGATGCATGATCGGTTTAATTCACGCACGGCATGGCAATTCACCACAATCAAACACTACACATTAAGTGAAGCTCTATATGCAACGGGTTGCATATTGACGAATCTCCACATTTAATTATTTAGTTTACTCTCATTTATTTACACGTAATATTAAATGTTGTTAAACATGGCAAGAGTAAGCGTAAATAAACTACCTATCTAGGCATTTTAAATGAGGCCGGAAACGACATATATCATCTCCGAAATGACCCCACATGTTAGCTTTGAAATCTTTCCAGATCTGACCCTAACATATTTTATGTTTGTTGAATGGCAAAACAAAGTGGTTCACATAAAACTACGCGTCATTGTAGTCGGTATACATATGTAGCTCATCTCCAACTGAGCTACGGTTAACTAGCTATGAATTAAACCGTTTTAGCACGTTGTCATGCAAACCCATGCAAACAGCAAGGTTAACCATTTTAATTACGCATGAGAGTTGGAAAATAATATGCTACATGAAATTCTACACGTTTTACATATATAAACTATTCCGATCCGACGCACGGTTTAAAAGTTACCGACGTTTTAAAATATGCATGTTTTCTGAAATCCTTGGAAATTGGAAAAATCACACTCGTTAAAAAACCCTACATGGGCCGAATCTGTCTACCTGCCTATAAAGAGCATGGGCGCACACTAGTTATAATGCACCGGAGGCGAGGAATAAGCAGGCAGAGGGGCAGCTCACCTTGCGGCCATGGGCCGGTATGGAGAGGTGGTTGGGCCGGCTCGGGGGCAGAGCAGCTGGGCCGGCTGCTAGTTGCTCGGCCTCGGCAGGGAGGCCGGCCCAGCGCAGCTATGGTCAACGGGGGTGCAGGGTTTCATCCTCCATCTCGCTCCCGCGGTAGAGGCAGGACGATGGAGGAGCCACTCTGGCTAGGGGGCTCGGGGATGTTCGGGATCAATGGATCTGGGGGCGACGAGCCTGTTCCCGATGATGGTGGCTCAAGGCGGTGCCCGAACGAGCAGATCGGCCGGCGGCTTGGATCGAGACATGCAGCGGCTCGGGGCTGCTGCTACTACTCGGGGGCGAGCCGACGGCTAGCCAGCGGAGCTCCGGCGAAGGGGCAACGCGGATCCGACGGCGGGGCACCGGTGGGAGGAGTGAGGCGGCTCGGTTCGAGCTCATCCACTCAGGAGCTGCTCGGGGCACAGCATGGCTGCTCAAGCAGCTGCTCCACTCAGGGCTCGTAGCAGCGCTGGTGGCTGATCCGGGCCTGCCCGGGCCTGATCTGGGCTGAGCGGGCCGGCGGCTGGCGGAGAGAGAGGTGGGAGGTGGCAGTGGGTGGTTGGGGACGCATGGAAATCGAGGTAGCTAGGGTTTGGTCCGAATTTAGGTAGGGATGGGTGTATAAATGGGGTTTGGGGCTAGGTTAGGGGGATTTGGCATCCGACTTCAACCGTTCGATCGTGATTGAGCGGCCTCGAACATGGGGATGGGCTAGGTTGGGCTATGTAACCATGATGGGCTGAGAGAAGAGATGAGTTTGCGGCCCGACACAATATTTACAACACTGAAAAACATCCGACGATAATTCGATAACATTGTTGCTACGGTCGACCGTTCGGGTAACAAACAAACTCCGATTGCGACGAAATTTGGCAGGCGGCCTACCTACAATAAAATATGTCCACTCGCCAAGTTTCAACGCAACCCGAGAATATTTTTCGGATACCTTTAAAAACAATATTTTATCGATGTCGCGGGCACGTGCGTGTGTGGTTGGTTTCAAAACGGTCAACGATGAAAACAAAGAGAACCGGCAACTACTAATGGATGCAAGTTTTGAAAACTGGCGGCAACAGATTGTCGATGCAATGCAGATGATGCGAATGATGCGATGATGAATGCGACAAACAATCGAGTCGCACGGCGACAACGAAATAAAAGGGGAATCTTCTGGAGCATCGGTCTCGGGCTTTCACAGTTTATGCGAAAACAACCGGACATAGTCTAAGCAGGATTACCCAACTGTTTTGATCATGGACACGGCTATTGAAATAGGTTTACACTCTGCTGAGGTTTCGTGATGTAGCCACGAGACTCGGGGAACTGTCGTGTCATTCACAACTCGCGGTATATAACATACCCGAAGTAAGCACCGAAACAATGCCTTTCCCCTAACGACACTAGACAAAGAGTCCACTCGATTGGTACCCAGCCCACATGATGTACATCTTACGAGCCTCGCTCTAGATCGTATCATCCATTCGGGGACCAACAATGTGCCCGGAACCTGTAAAAACAACATAATCATCCTACCTGGCACGACGTCGTCCCGAGAGTGACCATGTCACCCCCATTGCTAGTAATTCGGGGTCTTTGCTAGCTGCAACTAGAGTATTCAACAAAGCCCCATCCTGTAAGGGGTATCGTAGTCGCACATGTAAGGTTGGGATGGTCGACACATATTAAATCTCTCCTTGTTTTAGAAACCACACACAACAAATTCTTTTTCTGGTACACCACTTCTTCCTCAGGTGGTCACCATCTCAATACTATTACCCTCGGGCATTAGTGGCACATGACGGGGTTTTCGGAATGTTTTTGAAGTCACCACGTGTTATGATCACCATGCATATGCTCATCCTACGCGTAGCACATCTATCAGCCTATCAACTATTTATCTGCATGACCCTCATAGATGGTAGTGTCATAGTTAAATGCAAGTGCTATCAAGGAACCATTATAAACACCATGTCGAGGAGTTCACCGATTCAATCTTAATCACATGCATCGGAATGGAATATTAAACATGGCATGAAAAAAATATATTTTCTCGGGCATGGTCAAAGGGTTGCTTGCGTTGGTGAGCAAAGTCTCCTGGGTCTTCGAGGTCTTTGGGTCCAAGTCCTTCGTCAACCACATGATTTATCATCGCGATAATAATATAATCAATAAGAATCACAACAAAAACAGAGCACACAATCCACTTCTAAAATGTTACCCTACTCTCTAAAATACCAACTTCACTTCTAAAAATATATGTTTCTGGTTTTGGAGTGAAAAATATTTTTAAAACCATTTTAATAGAGGCTGAAATTACTCTATACTAGGTTTTAAAATATACCTATATATAAAAGTTCCTGTAAAAATTACAGAGGTAGTTTTATTAAATTCTTCATATTTAAACAAGAACTATGGTGGAAGAATTATTGGATTTGGATGCATTTATAGCCCTGTGCAATTAGTTTAAATAAAAACCAAAAAAGAAAAAGAAAAGGGCCTAGTGCCCAAGCCAGAGCCAACCAACAGCTAGGCTAGCCCAACTAGCCGGCCATCCAGCCAGCCCAGGTGCGCGTGCGCCGTTAGGTTTGAACCTGATGCGTGGGGCCCCGCGGCCAGCGACTCGAAGGGGGGAAGGAGGGAGAGAGACACACACTCACAGGTGGGGCTCCCATGTTAGGTCGTCTTCTACCTCGAGATAGGGAGAGGGGGAAGCTCAGCGACAGTAGTTCAGGCAGCGACGAGGAAGGGCGAGTGCAGGAATGGAGCCCCCACACTCCCGCCTTTAAGATGGAGGTTGAAGAGGAGGCTCAGGTGGCTGGAGTCGTCGGTGACGAGTTGGTTGTGGCGGAGGCTTTTGGGAGGTGGATGGTGATGATGTTCAAAGAGAGGAAAAGGCTGTGTAAGAGGCGGAAGTGAAACAATAGTTAACTGCGGTCATGATGGGGGCGAAATGAGTGTTGGAGCGGGCCCGTGTCCCGAGATCGACTGATCTTCGACGCGGCAGCGCCTCGGTCGATCTCGAGCACTAGTGCTCGAATAGCTCAGTTGTGAGGTTGGGGAGGCCGATTGGAGGTGCGAGTGAGGTCTAAGGGGGTCGGAGAGGAGTCACGGAGGCCTATTTATAGGGGGTCCATGGTCCACCGAGAGGCGGTGCACCGGCGAGGTTGCAGCAATAGCTAGCGAGGGAGAGAGAGTCCACGGGCTGGTCTGGGTCTTCGTGGGTGCGGTCTATGCGAGCGGTAAGGGTCAAAGAGGAGCGGTCTGCCCCTTTGACGTGCCACGGTGGCAAGCTCCACCTAACGGATTCGGGAGTGTGCGGGCACGTGTCGCCAAGGCAGGAAAAAGGGGAAATACTAGGGGGCCTGTGTCATGCTAGAGCCGGCCCTTGATGCAGAAGCTGGTAGATAGGTTGTGCGGGCAAAGCCTGGCTAGGGTTGGCCTCCCTTGATGCAGGCGCGCTCTGTGGCACGTCCAGAGCACAACTTTGACATGCCATGGCATGCTGGCGCGCTCTTGCGTGTCTATGGTGTGTTCGGCAGTGCCTGGGGTTAGGGAGATGCTATGTGGAGGCTTTTGGGCCGAGGAGAACAATGTTGGTCAAAGAGGGAGTGAAGAACAGGTGCTGCCAGAATGAATCCAGAATGTAAATTGAAGTTTTTGTCTTCCTCTCTTTGAAGTGGAGTTGAGGCTCTCGGCTGCAGGTGTGGGGCTGCACAGGCAACCTGTGATTGTGATTAGGAGTGAAGAAGTGGGGTGGAAAGGGTGTTAGTGGCTGATTTTCAAAATTAGCAAAAGGTGTTTAATGTTGGTTTGGAGGAGTTAATCTTCTCCAATTGGAGTGAAACTTAACACGATTGGATGATGGGCAGAAATAACTGAGTTTACCAAGTTTGAGCTCATTTGAGTCTAGGTTGACAATGTAGACTTGGAAAAACCAATAAGTGGGCAAAAATATAATCCTGTAGGCAAGTGTGATCAAATAAATACCCACAAATGCGAAACTTGGCATGCCCTCCTCATTTGGGGTTTTGAACACTCGTGCAAAGTTTGAGATCCATTGGACAAACTTGGCAATGTAGATTTGTTCAAACTTGGTTGTGTACACAAGGGGTTTTTGAATTATTAGGTGAACCAAACCATCTTGCATGGAGATGAAACTTGGTATTGTCATCACATATAGTATGTGGGACATGCTGGAATTATCGTGGAATTAATTGAGAATATTTCCTTTGGATATATTTCAAAAGATCAGAATAGGCAGAAATGATTTTTAAGGTATTTTCCCAATATTTTCAACATGACCATGGTTTGAAACTCACATATATGGAAATATATGTCATCTGATTTTCCCTAAATATTTCTTAAAATTTTCTAAAGTAGGAAAATAATTTCTCCCCATGAAATACCATTTTTGGCCTCAAAAAAGGTAATTTAAGTAAAATAGGAAAATATGTTTTAGAATAATCATTTGATGGTTTTGGAAAGTTATTTTATTAATATAATCAAGAGAAAACCTTTGGGTTCAAACATTTCCCTTAAATTAGGGACTTGTACTGCAAATATCAATCGAGGGGTTTTGGGACTTAAAAATAAGAAAAGGGGTTTTGGCTGGATCAATATTTTATAAAAATGGTTTCTGATGCTATACCCATGGCATGATCATTGGGCGGGGTTTTGGGGTCAAAGCTATAAGTCCTTAGAGGGAAAGTTGCTTTGGGTGAGCAAAACTCAAGTAAGCACACAAGCATATGGCAATCGAAACAATCATAGCAATCACTCAAAAAGTTTTAATGGACTCCAAATTTTGAAAAAGAAATTAGTAGTGACAAGGTGGTACAAACACACGGTGTGACACAAAACAACTCAAAGCACAATTGCTCCCTAAGGTGATTTTGGTAATTAATCACAACGTATGCATCATTGGACTAATGATCTTATTCAACTATATTTCACAAAAGTTTAAAGATGCCTTGGCTATAGGATTGTGAGGAGATGCCCCTTGATGCAAAGGAAGGAATAGGATTGGCTGAAGCTTCATGCAAGAAGACTCTACATTTTACATTTATAAGAAATCACTTTGAGTCCATAGGAAAGCCAATACTATTAAAAGGGGGTGATGTATTATGATGAATTGGTTACTCAAGTGTTAGAGGTAGCCACAAAAAGTACTCAACCATTCTCTCACAAAATATCTGTGTCTAAACCCAAACCTGCAAAATCATTGCCACCAACTTTTTCCTTTCGGCTCTATCGATTTTACACTAGACACATCCTATGCCAAAACCTACCATATCGGTACCACCAACTTTCACATTGGTGCCACCGAGATTCAGTGACCAACTTTCTGTTGAGAAGATTTCAAGGATCGGAATTTCCGAGTTTGAAATCGGTCTCACCGATATTTGGAAACTGGTCTAGGTCATCGTATCTGTACCATCGAGATTTCTATATCGGTCTCATCGAGAATTCAAAAGTTTCCACATTTAGTGCAACTTGGTACCACCGAGATTCATTTTGGTGTCACCAACTTGGGAAATAAAGTTGTAACGGTTCGATTTTGGGTGGTGCCTATATATACCCCTACACCTACCTCTCATTCATAGAGGAAGCACTCATAACACAATTACACTTGCGAGATCCATTTTTTTAGAGAGCTACCTACTCATGTGTTGAGATCAAGAGATTCCATTCCAACCATTTGAACCTTGATTTCTAGCTTCCCCAAGTTACTTTCCACAAGATCAATCTCTCCTACCCGTGCCAAATCTGAGAGAGAGTGATTGAGTGTTGAGGAGACTATCTTTTGAAGCACAAGAGCAAGGAGTTCATCGTTCTACCACATCTATTACCTTTTGGACGGTGGTGCCTCCTAGATTGGGTAGGTGTCGCTTGGGAGCCTCCTACTTCGTATCGTGGAGTTGAACCAAGATGTTTGTAAAGGCAAGGAGATAACCTACTTCGTGTAGATATAACGTGAGTGATGCTAGTCCTGTGTGCATGAAAGCCATGGTGGAATAAACAAGGCCGCTTCTTCATGTACCGCTTGTGGGTGGAGCCCTTCGTGGACTCTCGCATACATTACCCTCCGTGCATTAAAGCCTCCTCTAACATGGGCGTACCATAGAGCCACCTATCGGAACCATGCCAAAAATCACAGTGTCAACCTTTGCATTTGATCTCCCTATCTTACCCTCTACTTTACATTTGCATGTCTTACTTTCCGCTGGCATACTCTTAGATGTGCATGTGTAGAGTGAGCTTGACTTGCCATCATTGCTAAAACTGGCCCACAACTAAAATTGGAAAAGGCTAAGTTTTTTTCTTCATAATCTAATCACCCTCCCTCTAGACATACTTTCGATCCTACAAGTGGTATCAGAGCATTTGTCTCCATTGTATTGGTTTCACAACCTAGGAGAGTGTGGCCTCTGGTGAGGGAAATTATCACCATAGATATCCATATCTCGATGGTACTAATTACTCTAGTTGGAAGCATAAGATGAAAATGCATATTCTTGGTCATTATATTGCCTTGTGGGTTGTTGTTTATGTTGGTGTGCAAGGTGATTTCTTCGGAGAAGGGAAAGAACCGGATCGTGATGCAACAACGGAAGAACTAAATATGTTGCAATTCAATGCTCAAGCCTGTGATATTATGTTCAACTGCTTGCGTCCTGAAGAATTCAACAAAATCATTCGCCTTGAGAAAGCAAAGGAAATTTGGGATACTTTGATTGTTATGCACGAAGGAGCTGACTCTCTCAGGGAATCTAAGTTGGATGTGCTTCAAAGTCAGCTTGACAATTTCAAGATGAAGGATGGTGAAGGAGTCACTGAGATGTACTCTAGGCTAGCTCTGATCACAAATGGTACTGCCGGCTTAGGAAGTGAAGAGATGATCGAATAATTCATCATCAAGAATATACTTAGAGCCTTGGATGGAAGATACGACACCATGTGCACATTAATCCAAATGATGCGAAACTACAAGGATCTCAACCCAATTAAAGTCAATGGAAGGATTGTTGCTCATGAAATGTCTCTCAAAGACAAAGATGAGTTGCACAACAAGTCAAGCGGTGCATACAAAGCCTCTAGTGATACCCGCGCTACTTCAAGTGACAACCTTGTTATTAATGAAGAGATCAGCCGCATGGTCAGAAAATTCAACAAGTTCTGCAATAGTAGATGCAAAGAGAGAAACTCAAGCTCAAGACATGGTGAGAAGCGTTCGTCTAGTCATGACCGAAACTGCTACAACTGTGGAAAGCCTGGACACTATTCCAATGAGTGCCCGACTCCCCACAAACGAAGAGAAGAGTCACCCAGAAGACGAAGCTCAAGAGATGAGTCATCTCACAGAGAGAGAAGGAGTAGAGAAGATCATTATGAACAAAGACACTCTCGGAGAGGCAAAGAGTTGGAGAAGAAGGACAAGTACACCAAGAGCAGTTCAAGAAGAAGATATCAAGCTCACGTTGGTGAATGGGTTTCCAGCTCCAAGTGTGACAACCAATACTAGCGAAGCTACCGCTCCAATTCTGACTATAGTCAAGATGAAGGTGTTGTCAGTCTCGCACTCGTTTCCTCCAACTCCTACGACTTATTTGATTCATCAAATGAAGGGGTTGGAAACTTCTTCATGGCAAAAGGCCCCAAGTTATCAAACCCCGAGTAATTTGACTTTGATAGGATGAGGATAACTTGTTAGGGGAAGATGACTTGCTCTTTGATAAGACAAGTGATAACATTTAAAATGAACTTTAAAATAATCATGCTAGTCAAGAAAACTCGAATGATGATGATAAGAAAGAGATAGAAGGACTAACTAAAGAATTAAACACTCTTAAGTTAGCTCATGAAACTACTCTATAAGATCATAGACAGCTTGCAAGAATTCATGAGAAGCTACGCTTCGAGACGCTAAATTTAGAGCAAGAGCATGAGTTTCTAAATGCAATAAGTGATGATCTTCGAAACGAGTTCTTATTATCTAACCAAATGATTACTCTTGTCTACTTTTGTTCCACAAGTTAAACCTAAGAACACTAGTAACAAAGGCAAAAAAGTTTCTTCGTCTAGTAACAACAGTGCTAAAGCTAGATCAAATGATGTTGTTGCTAGTAGCTCTCTTGATTCCACTAATTATTCTCTTAGCCAAGTTACACTTGAGCAAGAAAACGATTTATTGAAAGGGATTATAGAGAGAGGTGTCTTTAAGAGTCTTGCAGGAAGTAAGCAATTCAAGGAAATTGTGCACAAGCAAGGAGGACATGGGAAGAAGAAAGGTGTTGGCTTTCAATGGAGATGTTTGGGAAGAAGGTCCTTATCCCATTCCCAAGTTTGTTCCTCAAGAGGATAAGTATGATCCTACTCCTCCCAAGGGAACATGCTCTCAACATGGCCTTCTACCACAAGACCACAAGGGCAAGGGAAAGCCTCAAGAGGAGATTGACTCATTTAAGGAAGAACCCCAAGCCAATGTCGACTGGGTTCCCAAGGACACTTCTAGTACTACCTCATATAGTGCTACCACAACTCCAAGGATCCCCATCAAGGAGATGTGGGTCCCTAAGAGGAAGAACTACAAAGTTCTTGAGGGGTGACTCCGCCAATGAAATTCACTCTTATTCATTTTGGCAAGAACTATATGCAATCAACTCCAACCATATGCATTAGTTCAAGGAGTCACACATTCCCTCAAAGGTGAGCAAGGGACAAGGTAATTAATGCATCTTTGGACATCACCTCCCATTTATTTCACTCTATGTCCATAGATATCCTTGCATTTGTTCCTTTTTTCTTTGGGACTAACCCGTGTAGGTGAGAAGAGTAAGAAACAACAAGGATTGCTCCCAACTCAAGATGATCTTCATCAAAAATGAGGATCCACCACTACTACACCTACTTGAAGTCTTCCACGACAAAACCCAAGGTTAGTTTATCCCTCTTAGGCAGAATGTCACATCTAGGGTGAGCTTTATTCCTAGACTTGAGTATAAGTGTCTCCTAAATGATGTGAACACATTAATGCTTTATGTAAAAGTGGTAACCCCACTTGTGCTTAATCGATGAGTATGACATATGATCAACTATTCTTACTTGACTCCGCAGTCAATATACTCATATATAGATGACTTCGTCATTGTCAAAGTGCTTGATAGATGCCACAACGATTGTGCATGATCACCATGTTTAATTGACATCTTATTGCATGAGCATGTTGGTATGTATATTTTGCTCGTTCGAGTATATCCAATTGTGGTTATTTGGCTTTTTATTTCTTTTGGCCAATTGGATATACAAGAATACCAAAGTACCATTCTCTAGCTATCTATGCTTTGTCGTCTCAAATTCTATTCATGCTTCATCACAAAATTTGAGCAATCACTTTAGGGACACTTTATGTGAGGAGCACTCGGAGATCCATCTCGACAAGGGTTAATTCCAAAACCGACCAAAGTGCATCCCGGTGTGACCAACCTCAAAATCTCGGTCCCACCGAAGCCTATGGTTGATTAGGGTTTATCCTCTCGGTGCAACCGAGTTTTTCTTTTCGGCCACACCGAGTTTCATTATCACCTGATAGTTGTGGAACCCAATGGCACCGAAAATCTCGTCTGAGTGTCACCGACAACAAGCAGATATATATATATAGGCAAAACCCGACGCTTGAAAATCTTCTTCAAACGTCGAACAGCCGCACCTCCTTGTTGATGCGCCCTAGTCCCCTGGACGTCTTCTTGATCCTCCTGTGCACCCTCGCCACATGATTCCTTGCCACCGACGGAATCTTCACCACTATCGCCGATGTAGCGAATCCACGCCAAGTTAGGGTACGGATTCTATTCCTTTTGCACTCCAAATCCGTTTCTTTGTGCGAATAGGCAGTGACATTACCTATCTACAATTTCTACTGATTCTACCCAGCAGAAAATTCCCTTAGATTAGCAAGCAAAGAAAAATTTAGGGTTAACAGTCCACAAGATTGAATATCGGTGTGACCGAGTTGCAAGAAACGGTCTTAGCGATTTTGGTTATAGGGTTACTGAGAATGTTCTCGGTGGAACCGAGTTCACCTTTTCGGTGTAATCGAAAAGGGTGCCAAAGTCCTAATAACAAGAGCATTTCTCTCGGTAGCTCCGAAATTTTTGACTCGGTGGAACCAAAATCCTCTTTTGTTGAATGTTAAAACTAAATATTTCACACTTAAAATTTGACAAAACTTCTCCAATTGTGTGATGCTCATCCATTCCAACTCTTCTATATATTTTCGCGGGGTGTGCTTGTCTGCCAGTCTACTTGTCTGCTTGATTTTGCGAGAATGTCAGGATCTGAGGATAGTCAAAACAACTTCAGTGAGCCCAGTGCTGAAATGGACTCACGCACTAGTCCTGAGAGGACACCTTCTGACCCAGGTACTTGATAGAGGCGAGGGTCCGGATCTTTCGATGAGATGGTGGCTATTGATTTGGTGGAGACGACATTGACGATCCGACTACAAACTTACACGACATTGCGCCTTTGCAATCGCTAAACCAACTCCAAGAGGTTATTGACCACGCCGGAGCACGATCAACCTAACCACGAAGGTCTCTTCATGCAAGAAATCGAAGAACAAGTAAGAATATGATAAAAACAATTTGAATATTCCGAATATATATGAAGTATTGATAAGGGTGGGGATACGAAAGCGGTCTTGGTCTGGTCATTGGACACAAACAAAGTACACGAAGTTGCAATGGCTAACTTTTAACTAAACAAATCCCTAGTCTAAACGGTGCCCTAAGAGCTGTATATATGGGGAATAGAGGAGAATTTTGCAACTCCTTGGAGGAGGGGTCGGAAACCAACCCTAACTCCGTTTCCCCACACATACAGACTCTAAAAACAACCTATAAAGTCGTATTTCGAAATTACATGGGCCTAGCCCAAAATAAGGTGACGCAATACCTATAAGGGCTTATGGACGAAATTTATGAAGTGGCCTCTTGTATATTTTGTCCAAGCCTTCATGCTCTCATTATGGTTGCTTCGAAGTGCAAAAGTCACCACGGGAAGATCCATCGTTCTTTCCTCCGCGTGCACCTTCTCCTCCATGCTTGTTCACGCTCCAATGACCATCCTTCTTGTCCATTCTAGGTCCTTCATTCATAAGTAAAACAAAAGTATCTAACTTAGGCAACATCATATGTTCATGAACAATAGAAGGATTTCTAGGAAACCAAAGTACCTGGTAATTCACTTTACATGCACGTGCTCTAGTAAGTGGTCCAGTATGTATAGCAGCAGGGGTTGTGGGTGTAACAATGGTATAGATGTCCTCATCATCCTGCCCTTCTTGAACTGAAGTCGTTCTTAATGGAAACTCATCTTCCTCACCCAAATAAGGCTTCAAATCTGCAATGTTATAAGTGGTACTAACCCCAAACTCTGCACGCAACTCAAGTTTATATACATTATCATTTATTTTCTCTAACACCTTAAAAGGACAAACAACACGTGGCATTAGCTTTGACTTACGCAACTCGGGAAATCTATCCTTACGCAGATGTAACCAAACAAGATCTCCACGTGCAAAGACAACATGTTTTCTACCCTTATCTCCAGCAAGTTTGTAGTTAGCATTCATACACTAAATGTTTTCCTTCGTTACTTCATGCATTTTTAAGATCAATTCAGCACGTTGTTTAACATCAAAATTAACCTTCTCCAAAGATGAGAGAGGCAACAAATCAATAGGTGCACGAGGTAGGAAACCATACACAATTTCAAAAGGGCACATCTTAGTAGTAGAATGCAATGAACGATTATAAGCAAATTCAGTATGAGGCAAACATTATTCCCACATTTTCAAGTTATTCTTCAAAATAGCCCTAAGCGTAGTAGACAATGACATATTGACTACTTCTGTTTATCCATCAGTTTGGGGGTGACATGTAGTACTAAAAAGCAGTTTAGTCCCCAACTTAGCCCATAAATAACTCCAAAATGGCTAAGGAATTTAGCATCACGATCTGAAACAATTGTGTTTGGCACACCATGCAAGCGAATAATATCACGAAAGACCAAATCAGGAACACTAACATCATCATCATTTTTATGACATGGTATGAAGTGTGCCATTTTAGAAAATCTATCCACGACAACAAATATGCTATCCCTCCCCTTCTTTGTCCGAGGAAAACCTAAAACAAAGTCCATAGATATATCCTCCCAAGGAACACTAGGTACAAGCAAAGGCATATATAAACCATGAGGATTGAGTCGTAACTTAGCTTTTTGACATGTAGTGCAACGAGCCACAAAACGCTGAACATCCCGTCTCATCTTTGGCCAAAAGAAATGTGTAGCAAGTATGTCCTCTGTATTCTTCATGCCAAAGTGCCCCATTAATCCTCCTCCATGTGCATCCTCCAACAACAAAAGACGAACGGAGCTAGCTAGAATGCAAAGCTTGTTAGCACAGAACACAAATCCATCATTAATGACAAACTTGTTCCATGTTCTCCCTTCTTTACAATTCTGCAACACATCTTTAAATTCAGCTTCATGCACATATCGATCTTTGATGGTCTCCAAACCGAAGATTTTAAAGTCAAGTTGTGAAAGCATAGTATAACGACGAGACAATGCATCAACAATAACATTTTCTTTACCCTTCTTGTGTTTAAAGATAAAAGGGAGAGTTTCAATGAATTGAACCCACTTAGCATGTTGACGGTTCAATTTTTCTTGACGTTTACTATGTTTCAAGGATTCATCATCAGAATGTGTAACAAATTCTTTGGGCCATAAATAATGTTGCCATGTTTCCAAAGTTTGAACAAGAGCATATAATTCCTTATCATAAGTAGAATAATTCAAACTAGGCCCACTCAATTTTTTTGAGAAGTATGAAAGAGGTTTACCATCTTGTAATAACACACCTCTAATCCAATTCCACTAGCATCACATTCAAGCTCAAAAGTCTTATTAAAATCAACAAGTTGGAGTAAAGGAGCATGTGTTAACGTATATTTCAATACCGTGAAGGCTTCCTCCTGTGCGGTACCACAAGCAAAAGGCACGTCCTTCTTTGTAAGCTCATTGAGAGGTGCAACAATGGTGCTGAAATCTTTCACAAAATGCCTATAGGAACCAGCAAGGCCAAGAAAACTCCTCACCTGTGTGACCATTTTTGGGCTGCAGCCAACTCTCAATAGCTGCAATCTTGGCTTTATCAACTTCAATTCCCCGTGGAGTAACAACATAGCCAAGAAAAGAGACTCGGTCGGTGCAAAAGGTGCACTTCCCAAGGTTACCGAACAAACATGCATCATGTAGAACAATAAATACAGCATGCAAATATTCTAACTGTTCCTCCAAGGGTCTACTGTAAATCAGTATATCATCAAAACAGACGACCACAAATCATGCATTGAAAGCACGTAAAACCTCATTCATTAATCTCATGAAAGTACTAGGTGCATTAGTTAACCCAGAAGGCATGACTAACCACTCATATAATCCAAACTTAGTTTTAAATGTTGTTTTCCATTCATCTCCCAATTCCATATGAATTTGATGGTATCCACTATGCAAATCAACTTTGGAGAAAATTGTAGGGTACTTAATTTATCAAGCATATTATCTAGCCTAGGAATAGGATGACGATAACGAATAGTAATATTATTAATGCCTCTAAAATCAACACGAATATGCGATGTACCATCCTTTTTCAGCACTAGCATAATAGGAACAACATAAGGACTAAGGGATTCACGTATATAACCTTTGTCGAGCAGCTCCTGTACTTGACGCATAATCTACTTTGTTTCCTGTGGATTGGTACGGTATGGTGCACGGTTGGGTAGCAATGCACGAGGAATTAAGTCAATCTGATGCTCAATCCCTCTAATAGGTGGTAACCCAGAGGCACGTCCTGTGGAAAGACGTTAGTGAACTATTGCAAAATGTTAGTGACAGCAGGAGGTAAAGAGGGAGGCACATCCTCGAATGAAAATAATACCTCTTTGCACACAAATGCATAGCAAACATATGTTGTAAAATCCAGATCAGTAATATCAGATTTAGTAGCAAGTAAACATCCACTCTTTAATTTTATTTCAGATGCAATGCTAGATGATGGTTTATTAGGCTTATTGTGTTGCTCAAATTCCTTTGCCACAATCTTATTGTCACTCTTATTTAGCTCATGTTTTGCTTTACTAGCTCTAGCAAGGTCATCTTTTATAATATGTTCAGGAGACATAGGAACCAAATTAATATTGTGATCCTTATGAACAAGAGTATATGGATTTGTCCTACCATGGTGTACATATTTTTTTATCAAATTGCCATTATCTACCAAGTAAAACAAAACATGCTTGCATGGGTACCACATCACAATCAACATAATCAAAATATGTAGCAATGCTAAAATGCACACGAACAATACGTGTTACCTTAACCTTGCCACTATTGTTGAACCATTGGATGTAATAAGGATGAGGATGTGGTCTGGTGGTGAGAGATAGCTTCTCCACCATCTCCATGCTAGCCAAGTTGTTGCAACTCCACCCATCGATAATGACGTGAACAAAACGTTCCTTCACAACTCCTTTTGTATGGAACAAATTTATATGCTGATTTTGCTCAACCTGTGTTCCTGCACACTCAAATCACGTTGAGAGACTAAACTTTCATACCCGTCGACGTAGTCAGCGGCCATGTATTGTGTTTCCTGTTCAATATCGTCAACACCATGTTCGTCACTGGCAAGAAGAGCCAAAGTCTCCTCACCATAATCACTAGCAGAGTCATATCCACCATCCTTAGTAGCAATCATATAATGCTTGCATGGGCAGTCTCTCGCATAGTGACCTCCACCTTGGCAGGGATGACATATAACCACATGTGTTCTCCCTGTGGATGCAAGGGATGAAGACACACTTTGTGCAGTCCCGGAAGGTGTGCTATTTTGCGGAAGGTGGGGTAGGTGCCTGTTTCCAGCTATCTCGGCTGGAGTTAGTGGCTAAAATAGGTGGTGCCACAGCAGGACGTGTAGAAGCAGATGAGGTTCGTGGCGTCCATGATGAAGTGCAACCTGCAGAAAAATAGTTCTAGCCAATGCCTGTTGATCCTGCACTTCACGTTGAGCTTTGCAAGCAAGATGGAATAACGAGTGATACTGTTATGCTCCTTATACTCTTAAATAGTCTGAATGCCTCTATTTAATCCACCCATAAAACGTGCCAGCATAGCTTCATTGTCCTCAACAATACCACATCTAATCATACCAGTTTGTAACTCTTGATAATATTCTTCTACATAATTTTTTCCTTGTCTTAAACGATCCAATTTTTGAAGTAATTCACATTGATAATATGGTGGAACCCAACGAGTATGCATAGCAGTTTTCAAAGCCGCCCAAGTAGTTGGAATATTAGCATGATGTATTCTACAATGTTCAGACCACCAAACACAAGAAAAACTAGTGAATGAACAAACAACAGCAGCAAGACGTCTATCCTAAGGAAATTGTAAGCATGTAAAACGTTGCTCTGTTTCTAACTCCAAAGTAAGATATATATTAGGAACATATCTACCATCGAATGTACGAATATTCATTTAAAGTTTAGGGAGATGGTCATGATCCCGTACCTAAGGGGGTGGTGCAGCCCTACCATTGTGATTGTATCCATGTGGACGACCCGGTGGTTGTGGTGGTGGTTGTTGTCCCTGGTGTTGATTTGGAGAAACTTCTCCCTCATCATCGTAATCACCATTATAATCCTCATTTTTCTCAGCCATAGAAACCTCAGTAGTAGCAGTTGGAGAAGCAACAGGAGCAACAACACCAGAATTTTGTGCTTGGCCGGAAGGCACGCGTCGCGCTCGTCCCACAAAATTTGGGCCTCGTTGATGTCGTTGTTGTTGTTGTTGGAGAGGGACGGAGGATGTAGCTGGTGGTGGTAGACGGGAAAGCACCTCATTAAACTTCACGTCCATCTTGGTGTCAAATGTCTACTCCAAACCGTCTAGCTTATCCATGGCCTCTCCAAGGATGGTCACAAAGTCTTGTACCTGGTGAGCCATCATTTGCTGAAATTTATCATGGAGCTCCTGGTTGGTTAGGCTCTCCGAGTCGATCTCGCCGGCTTGTGATCTTGGCATGGTTAGCACCAATAGTAACATAGAAGAATATGAACCTACACACTACTAGGAAGTGGTGGTGGTGGTGGTGTGTCACATATCCATCAAGTAAATCTCAAGTTCTTACCAGTTCTTACCAAGCACTGCTACCTCTCGAGCTTACGTTGGTTTTTCCCTTGAAGAGGAAAGGGTGATGCAGCACAGTAGCAGTAAGTATTTCCCTCAGTTTTGAGAACCAAGGTATCAATCCAGTAGGAGAATCAAGCCAAGTGTCAAGAGTACCGACGCAAACACAAACAAGCTTGCACCCAACGCTATAAAGGGTTTGTCAATCCCTTCAAGATTGATTGCAAAGTGAGATCTGAAGGTGGAAAGTGCAACGAAGTAAAAGTGTAAGGTTGAAAATATGATATGAAGTAGACCCGGGAGCCATAGTGTTCACTAGAGGCTTCTCCCAAAATAGCGAATATTATGGTGGGTGAACAAATTACTGTCGAGCAATTCATAGAACCGCGCAAAGTCATGACGATATCTAAGGCAATGATCATACATATAGGCATTACGTACGAGACAAGTAGACCAATACTTTCTACATCTGCTACTATTACTCCACACATCGACCGCTATCCAGCATGCATCTAGTGTATTGAGTTCATGACGAACAGAGTAAAGCCTTAAGCAAGATGACATGATGTAGAGGGATAAACTCAAACCAATGATGTAAACCTCATCTTTTTACCCTTGATGGCAACAACACGATGTGTGCCTCGCTACCCCTTCTGTCACTGGGTGAGGTCACCGCACGGTATGAACCCAAAACCAAGCACTTCTCCCATTGCAAGAATCATAGATCAAGTTGGCCAAACAAAACCCACAACTCGAAGAGAATTACAAGGATATGAAATCATGCATATAAGAGATCAGAAGAAACTCAAATTAGATTCATAGATAATCTGATCATAAATCCACAATTCATCGAATCTCGACAAACACACCGCAAAAGAAGATTACATCGGATAGATTGCCATGAAGATCATGGAGAACTTTGTATTGAAGATCCAAGAGAGAGAAGAAGCCATCTAGCTACTAGCTATAGACCCAAAGGTCTATGGTGAACTACTCACGCATCATCGGAGAGGCCATGGTGTTGATAAAGAAGCCCTCCGTATCCGAATCCCCCTCCGGCAGGGCACCAGAGCGTGCGCCAGATGGGATCATGCGTAGACAGAAGCTTGCGGCGGCGGAAAATTCTTTTCATGGATCTCTCTCATAGTTTTGGATTTTTCGAGAATTTATAGGCGGAAGAGGTAGGGCAGACAAGCCCCAGGGGGCCCACAAGCCTGCTAGGCGCCCCCCTGGCCGCGCCTAGGGGGCTTGTGGCCTCCCCTGGTGGCCTCTACCTTGGTTCTCACGTCCCCTGTGTATCTTCTGTTCCGGAAAAAATCTTTTCGGAAGTTTTATTCTGTTTGGACTCCGTTTAATATTCTCCTCTCGAAAGGGTCAAAAACACGGAAAAAACAGGAACTGGCACTTGGCACTAAGTTAATAAATTAGTCCCAAAAAAGATATAAAAGGCATACAAAACATCCAAAGTTTGACAAGATAATAGCATGGAACCATCAAAAATTATAGATACG
This sequence comes from Hordeum vulgare subsp. vulgare, assembly GCF_904849725.1. Classification (NCBI taxonomy): domain Eukaryota; kingdom Viridiplantae; phylum Streptophyta; class Magnoliopsida; order Poales; family Poaceae; genus Hordeum; species Hordeum vulgare. The sequence continues at coordinate 312,337,757 of NC_058520.1, forward strand.
TTGGAGACGTATCAAGCATCCCCAAGCTTAACTCCTGCTCGTCCTCGAGTAGGGAAGTGATAAAGACTGAATTTTTGATGTGGAATGCTACCTAGCATAGTTGTCCTTTGTAACTTCTTTCATGTGACATGAATGTTCAGATCTGTAAGATTCAAAACAATAGTTTTCTATTGACATGAAAACAATAATACTTCAAGCAAACTAGCAAGGTAATCATGAACTTTCGAAATAACAAGGCCAAAGAAAGTTATCCCTACAAAATCATATAGTCTGGCTATGCTCCATCATCCCCACACAACTAATTTAAATCATGCACAACCCCGGTATTGTCCAAGTAATTTCTTTCGCACTCTTACTTTCTAAAACCTTTTTCAACTCTCACGCAATACATGAGCGTGAGGCATGGATATAGCACTATAGGTGGAATAGAGTGTGGTGGAGGTTGTGAGGAAAAAAGGAGGAGATGGTCACATCGACTCGGCATATCAAAGGGATATGGAGACGTCCATTAATAGATATCAATGTGAATGAGTAGGGATTGCCATACAACGGATGCACTAGAGCTATAAGTATGTGAAAGCTCAAAAAGGAGAACTAGTGGGTGTGCATCCAACTTGCTTGCTCACGAAGACCTAGGGCAATTTTGAGGAAGCCCATAATTGTAATATACAAGCCAAGTTATATAATAAAGATTCCCACTAGCATATGGTGGCGACAAAACGAGAGGCTCTCAAACATGAAGAACATGGTGCTATTATGAAGCACAAGTGTGTAAAGAGATAGTAGCATTGTCCCTTCTCTCTTTTTCTCTCTCTTTTTGTTTGGGCTCTTTGGCCTCTTCCCATATCTCTCTTCTCTTTTTTTGTGGGAAACTTTGGCCTCTTTTTTTCCTCACATGGGACAATTCTCTAATAATGATGATCATCACACTTTTATTTACTCACAGCTCAAAGCTTAGAACGATGATGACTCTATAGGAAAGGCCTCCGGCAGTGTACCGGGATGTGCAATGATCTAGCTTGTTGTATGACGTTGAAACATATCGCTAGCTATCTTACGATCATGCAATGGCAATATGAGAGTGACGGCACAAGTCATGAGACGGAACGATGGGAGTTGCATGGCAACATATCTCGGAATGGCTATGAAAATGCCATAGTAGGTAGGTATGGTGGCTGTTTTGAGGAAGGCATATGGTGGGTTTGTGCACAGGCGAAAATTGCGCGGTACTAGAGAGGCTAGCAATGGTGGAAGGTGAAAGTGCATCTATACCATGGACTCACATTAGTTATGAAGAACTCACATACTTGTTGCAAAAGTTTTTATTAGTAGTCGAAACAAAGTGCTAAATGCATACTCCTAGGGGAAGGGTTGGTAGGTGTTAACCATAGCGCGATCCCGACCGCAACACAAAGGATGACAATCAATAGATCAATTATGCTCCGACTTCCTAACATAGTGGTTCACCATACGTGCATGTTACGGGAATCACTAACTTCAACACAAGTATTTCTAGATTCACAACACCCTACTAACATAACTCTTAATATTACCGAATCTACGTCTCAAAACTAATTGAGAGGAATCAAACTTATCTTTCTAATCAATGCACATGAAGATGGAAGTTTTATTGTATCCTCTTTGGGTGCCTATCACCTTTGGGACTACTTTCATAGCACAAGCCAACTACCAAGTTACTCACCACCGTGATCTAAAAGATCTAAGTGAAGCACATAGAGCAAAGTTGTCTAGCTCAAAAGATATAAGTGAAGCACATGTGAGCTAAATTGCCTAACTCAAAAGATATAAGCGAAGCTCAACGAGTATTCAAAAAATTCCCGATGAGTGCATGTCTCTCTCAAAAGGTGTGCAACAAGGATGTTTGTGACACAACAAAAAGAAAAGACTCCTACGATACAAGACGCTCCAAGCAAAACACATATCATGTGGTGAATAAAAATATAGCTCCAAGTAATGTTACCGATGGATTGAAGACGAAAAAGGGGATGCCTTCCCGGGGCATCCCCAAGCTTAGGCTTTTTGGTGTCCTTGAATTTGGCTTGGGATGCCTTGGGAATCCCCAAGCTTGAGCTCTTTCCACTCTTTATCCCTTTGTTCATGAGAACATCACCCAAAACTTGAAAACTTCACAACACAAAACTTAAAAAGAAACTCGTGATATCATTAGCACAAGAAAACAAACTACCACCTCTTGAGGTACTGTAGCAATCTTGATTTCTATTTATATTGGTCTTAGATTACTGTATTCTCACTTTTCCATGGCTAGTACCCACTAATACTATCCATAGTTTCATCAAAACAAGCAACCAACACAAAAAAACATAATCTGTCAAAAATAGACCAGTCTGTAGAAATCTGTATACTTCGTATACTTATGGTACCTCGAAAATTCTGAAAACTTACGACAGCCTGGGAAAAAGGCATATAAACCAGCAGAAAAAAGAATCAACTCAAAAGATCTTTCTGGATAAAAATGAAAAATACTTTCGTGAGCGAAAAGTTTCTGTCTTTTTCCAGCAGGATCAAACAACCAACACCAAACTAGTCATAATGGTTTTGCTTGGCTCAAACATAAAAAGAAACACAAAAGACACAATCATAACATCATTATGATGGTGTGGACGCAACATAACAGAAAGAAAAAGATAAATTCATAGGGTTGCCTCCCAACAAGCGATATTGTTTAACGCCCTTAGCTAGGCATAAGGTGATGGAATCACGTATCATCGTCTTTGGTACTCAAACCATAAGTAGCCCTCATCATGGATTCATAAGGCAATCTTATTTTATTTCTAGGAAAATGCTCCATGCTCTTATTTAATGGAAATTGAAACCTAATATTCCCTTCCTTCATATCGATGATATCACCAATAGTCCTTAGGAAAGGTCTACCAAAAATGATAGGGCATGTAGGATTGCAATCAATATCAAGCACAATGAAATACACGGGTACATAGTTACTATTTGCAATAATAAGAACATCATTGATCCTTCCCAAGGGTTTCTTGACAGTAGAATCCGCAAGATGCAAATTAAGAGAGCGCTCCTCAATCTCATTAAAGCCTAGAACATCACATAAAGACTTTGGAATCGCGGAAACACTAGCACCAAAATCACACAAAGCATTGCATTCATAGTTTTTTATTTTGATTTTGATAGTAGGTTCCCACTCATCATGAAGCTTTCTAGGAATAGAAACTTCCAACTCAAGTTTCTCTTCAAGAGATTTTATCATAGCATCGACGATATGGTCGGTAAAGGCCTTGTTTTGGCTATAAGCGTGTGGAGAGTTTAGCATGGATTGCATCAAGGAAATACATTCAATAAAAGAGCAACTATCATAATTAAATTCCTTGAAATCCAAAGTAGTAGTTTCATTACTACTCAAAGTTTTGATATCTTCTACTCCACATTCAATGCTTTTAGCATCAAGATAGATGGACTCCGAATCATTGGGGTGTTTTTTAACCAAAGTGGATTCATATCGAGCCCCATCATCATTACGTTTGACACTAGAAAACAAGGATTCAATGGGAGTCGCACCAAGCACTTTAAGATCTTCGTGATTCTTATCACGAGAACACGCCTTTTTAAGCCATTCATGTCTAGCATGAATTTGGGCGGTTCTTTCTTTGCTCTCATTCACGGAAACACGCATAGCTTTCGAAGTTTCATCCATATTGATCTTGGGAGGAGCACATCTAACTTTCAAAGCATCAATATCAATAGACATTCTATCAACGATGCTAGCCAAATCATCAATTTTGAGTAGTTTTTCCTCTATGGACGCATTGAAAATCTTTTGCGAGTTGATAAACTCTTTGATATTACTCTCTAGATCAGAGGGTAATTTATTGTAATTTCCATGAGTATTCTTGTAGGAGTTGCCAAAGTTATTAGAGGGATTACTCGGAAAAGGCCTAGGAACATAGTTTCCTCTAAAAGCATTGTTGTTGCCAAAATTATTCCTACCAACAAAATTAACGTCCAAGCTCGCATTGCTACTCTCAATCAAGGAAGACAAGGGCATATCATTAGGATCTAAAGGAGCACCTTTACTAGCAACCATTTTCATTAACTCATCCATCTTAGCACTCAACGAGTTAATTTCTTCTATAGTGTGTACCTTTTTACTAGTAGGTGACCTTTGAGTGTGCCACTCAGAGTAGTTTGTCATGATATTGTCTAGGAGTTTTATGGCTTCTCCTAATGTGATTTTCATGAACGTTCCACTGGAGGCAGAGTCCAAGATATTTCTAGAAGCAAAATTCAAACCATCGTAGAAGATTTGTATAATCATCCGAAGACTCAAGCCATGAGCGGGATAATTTCTAAACATCAATTTCATTCTCTCCCAAGATTGTGCAACATGTTCATGATCAAGTTGCTTAAAATTCATGATATCATTACGGAGAGAGATAATCTTAGCCGGCGGAAATTACTTGGATATATAAGCATCTTTGCACTTGTTCCAAGAATCAATACTATCTTTGGGCAAAGATGAAAACCAAGTTTTTGCTCGATCTCACAACCAGAACGGAAAAAGCTTCAATTTAATCACATCATTATCCACATCTTTCTTCTTTTGCATATCGCAAAGCTCAATGAAGGTACTAAGATGGGATGCGACATCTTCACTAGGAAGGCCGGAGAATTGCTCTTTCATTACAAGATTCAGCAAATCAAAATTGATTTCGTATGATTCCGCACTAGTGACGGGAGCAATCGGAGTACTAATAAAATCATTATTATTAGTATTCGAGAAGTCACAAACTTTGGTGTATTCAGTCATGGTGACTTCAGCAAGCAAACAAGCACACAAGCGAACAGAAAGCAAGCGAGAGAAAAGGGCGGACGAAAAAGGCAAATATTTTAATATTTTTTTGTTTTTCGGAAGTGGGGGAGATCTAGTGCCCCTTAGTGATTTTGGTGGTTTGAAGACTTATAGTATAAGTATCTAATGTGTTCATGAGTGTACACGGGATCTATAAGTCACTGAGGAGTTTGAAATATTTGATGAATATCGACCCCTAAAAATATATATATATCTTCGGTTGAAGAAATTGGTCTGAAGCTGAAGAATTGAATCGCGAAGAATCTGGGATGAAATTGATATTCCTCATGACGATATTGAAATTGAGGAATTCGGTGTGTCCTGAAGAAAATCATTCTGAAGACTTTGAAACATGAAGATACTCTTTCTGTTTTGTTTTCTTCACACTTGAGTAATAGGAACACCATACTGTTAAAGGGGGTCGAAGTTACACTTTGGAATGAATTCCCTCATGATGCTCAACCCAAGCCTAATCCTACCAAAAGCCTCAAGTGAGGAATACGAGTGACATGAGGACTCTCACAGTTGAGGGTTCCGACTGTTTCGATAACCATGCCACCTCATTGGTCTTATCCACACCAACGGTCATATTATTTAAGGGCATTAGGGTCAAATCATTTCGGGATGCTCCCAAGCTATAAATATCCGCCCCCCACAACCATTAGCTGGTTGGCTGCTCCGTTAGAAACTAACACTTGTCATAAGAGCAACCCAATTCCTCAGAGTCTTCGAGAGTAATTCATCAGTGAGGAAATACCCCAAACACCAAACCACGAACCTAGAACCAAGTGATTGAGCATCACTAAAGAAGTTGTTCCAGTGTGGGACCGAAGCCTTTTACCTTTGAGGACTGTGCATCCTCTAGACGGTTAGGCGTCATGGTCTAGAGAAATCCAGCAGTCAATTGTGGATTGCCGGGTGACCAAGTTTGTGAGGGTTTGGAAGTCTGCCCTGAAGATTTACCACGAGTGTTGGGCGAGGACTGTGTGTTCTTAGCCCAAGGAGAATACGGTAGGGACTGTGTGTCCCGGGATTGTGTGTCTTTTGGTTTCAATACCAAGCCGCTCCAAACCAGATGTACAACTGTCACAGCAGTTGGAACTAGGTCATCAACTACTGTCTTCGCTGTGAAACAGGTTCTATTTCCTCAACTCTTTATATTCCTCAGATTATGTGTTGATGATTTCCACTGTCACTGTTTGAAGAATTTGCTGAAGACTTTCTCTGAAATTCCTCAACCCCAAATTCTTCACGCTAGTTAATCCTCATCTATTTTCTGCGTGCTTGCTCACTGTGCAATCTGTTTTCACAATACTCATACTGAAAAACTGCTGTAGTGAAACTTTGCACTCGTGATCCTTTACTGTTTCCGCTGTAAGTTAGTCATCAGTGAGGAATTTCCTCAAAAGGAATTTCCTCAGTGATGAAATTCTAAAAATCTCCTATTCACCCCCCCTCTAGTCGATATAACGCACTTTCAATTGGTATCAGAGCAAGGTACTCCCTTGTTCTGTGTGATTTTGGTTTAACCACCTGGAGTTTTAGTTATATCGACTGCAGGCATGATTAAGGTTACTGCAGCATGTCCTACTTTCAAAGGAAAGAACTTACCCTTCTGGAAGACCAAGATGCAAATGCATCTACAAGCTATTGACAATGATCTCTGATATATTGTGGAACATGGCGTCCCCATCATCTCTGCTAGTGTCTCTGCTGCTGATGTGAAGAAATTCAAGCAACTTGATTCTCAAGTGAAGAATATCATCTGTGGCCATCTGAGCCCAGGACAGTTTGGAAGAGTGAGTGCTTTGGGCTCTACAACACTTATCTGGGAGAGACTGTGCAAAGTAAATGAAGGAGTATCAACCCAGCGTGACTCGCGTGTTGATGTTCTTCGCAATCTCTTCAATCGCTTCAAGAGGCATGACAATGAAAGCTGCCAAGATACCTTTGATCGCCTCACTACATATCAAATGAACTGCAAGCACGGGGAGCTCGAGACATTACTGATTACGAAGTTGTGAAGAAACTGCTAAGATCTTTTGATTCTTCATTTGATACTATAGTCCTGATGATTCAAGAAAGACCAGACTATAAGATGCTTGATCCAGCTGATATACTCGAAAGGCTCAATACTCATGAATTTCAGCAAGAAGAAAAGAAAGATCTATATGGACCAAGCTATTCTAGACCACGTGCACTGAAGGCTAGAGAAATTTCCTCATCTGAAGAAGAAGACTCGGATGACAGCATTGGTGACCCTGAAGAATTTGGACAGGAGCTTGCAATGCTCGTAAGGAAATTCCAGAGGTTTAGACGACGTGGCCAGTTCGGTAAATCTTCAAGAAGAGATATGAGGAAATCAGAATCTTCATGTGAGGACTACAAGAAAAGAACCTGCCACAAATGCAAGAAGTCAGGTCACTATATTGCTGATTGTCCCCGTTGGGGATAGGAATCAAAGAAGAAGAAATACAAGGATGACAGTTCCGATGACTCGAAGAAGAAGAAGAAATCTTCAAAATCCTCATCTTCAAAGCCCTCATCGCACAAGAAGACTAGTTTTAGAAAGGCTCGGGGACTTATTGGCAAGGAAATGGATCCCGAGGCAGAATCAGAGGAATGTGATGAAGAGGAGGGTTCTGATGAAGACTCAAAATCCGGACAGGCCAGTCTTGCACTTGCAACCACTTTCGTCAGCAAGTCAATCTTCAACCTTGAAGAAGATGATAACACCATCCACACTGATGACCATGCTGATGACTTCGCTCCAACCTATTGCTTCATGGCAAAAGGCTCAAAGGTACCGAATGATGCTTCCTCCTCTGATTCAAGTGACTGTGAACCTGATGATTATAAAAAACCCAGTTACAGTAAACTTGCTATCATTGCCACTAAACAACAAACTGCCCTGGAAAATCTTCAGAAATTGTTAGATAAAAGTGATGATCTGTTGAATGATGAAATGAATCTTACCCAAATCCTCACTGAAGATGTGAAAAGTCTTTAGTCTAGATTTGATAATATTCAAGATAGTTATGATACACTCCTCGCTGATCATGAGAAACTTTCCTATGAATTTCTTCAAAGGAAGCTTGATCTAGAGAAGCTGAGGATTTCTCATGATGATCTTTGTATGGAAAATGATTCATTACTAGCTCAACAGATCAGTGCTGCTCAAGCTGAATTCATTCCTCCATGTCTTAAATGCATTGAACGCGAAACTGCTAATTCTTCACCAGAATCATCAAATGCTTCTATTGCTACAAATTCTTCAACTGCTCCTGTAGTGTCAATTTCCTCACTTGAGGAAAACACAAATGTTACTGATGAAAATGCAGGGCTGAAGGATTGTATGTGACAGGCATATACAAAAGCCTCAAAGGACATCAAACCCTTTGTGATGTGCTCAAAAAGCAAATCTTGAACAGGAACCCGAGGAAAGAAGGAATTACCTTTTAGAGAAAATTGAATGCTGATGGATCTTATTGGAAACCTGAGCAGTATCCCAAAACCTCATGGGTTGCTGCTATTGGGCCTCCTTTTGATCCATCCAATCTAAGTGGCTTTTTATGTGAATTATCCTATTCCTCAGATGAGTCATTTGACTCTGACTATAGACTGTTCAAAAATCAATCTGGTGAAGTATTTGCTCGATATGTTGGAACTAACTGCAGGAATGGCCCTCCCTTGAGGAAAATCTGGGTTCCCAAAAGTTGTCTTGAAAATCTTGAGGTGAATGTCCTCATGACACCACCAATGAAGAATCTGAACCCCAGATCAAATTCCTCAGGAGGACCAAAGTCTTCAAGAGGATCAAAATCCTCAACTGGTCAAAATTATGCTCATTCCCGTGCTAATACTTCTAACATGTAGGGAAACTACAAGGGATATGAATATGAGCGTTACTCTTCAAATCATTATGTTCATAAATCCTCAAACCAGTTCTCTGCATATTCATATGAGTACTTTAACCCCCCCTACTGTTAAGAGAAATGCATTAGCTTCAATGCCACCTTTCTCATATGGTGCTCGCAGGATGATGAATGCTTTACCACCCCTTCAGATGTGGGTGGTGAAGAAATCAAACTAATCACTTCTGCAGGTCAGGTCTCCACATGAAAATCATCATCTGAAGAATTTGCTGGAGACCTGAGGAAATGCTTGATAGGATGCAAGCTAATATTGATGAAATAGAAATATTTCACACGTCCTTATAATTCTGTTGTGATGAAATTCTTATCTGATGAAATTGATATCATATTCTTCAAGTCTGAAGCATATGAGATGGTAAGCTGTACTAATTCATCTGCAGGATGACAAACCCAAGAGTACTGAGTGGGTTCTTGATAGTGGCTGCACACATCACATGACTGGTGATAAAAGCTTGCTGATGAATATGCCACTAACTCCATCACCTCTGAAGCAAATCACATATGCTGACAAAGGTAAAAGCAAGGTATTGGGACTTGGCAAAGTGGCTATTACCAAGGATAGGCATATGGACAAAGTGATGCTTCTTGAATCACTTGGATTTAACCTCATGTCAGTCTCGATGCTTTGTGATCTTGATATGATTGTTATCTTTGGTAGATATAGATGTGTTGTGATCATGGAATCTGACAGATCCAAAGTCTTCGACGGTGTAAGATGAGGGGATTTGTACATTGTTGATTTCTCTACAGGTCCTCAACCAGCCACTTGCTTACTAGCAAAAACCTCAGAAGGATGGATGTGGCACCGAAGACTAGGTCATGCAGGCATGAGGAATTTGCACACGCTCGCGAAGAAGAAGCATGTTATCGGCATCGAATCAGTCAGATTCCTCAAGGTCATCTCTGCGGTGCATGTGAATCTGGGAAAATGACGAGATCCAAGCATCCCTCGAAGACTATCATGACCACTACTCGTCCCTTCGAATTGCTTCATATGGATCTATTTGGACCTACTCACTATGCCACACTAAGCAATGCAGCATCTTTACATGTATTCGTCATAGTTGATGATTATTCAAGATATACATGGGGACATATCATCGTATATAAAACTGAAGTACAGGAAATCTTCAAACGATTTTCTTCAAGGGCCTCGACGAACTTTGGCATCAAGATCAAACATATCAGGAGTGATAATGGAACATAGTTCAAAAACACTGGTCTTGATGATTATCTTGATGAACTTGGTATTACTCACCAATTATCTGCTCCTTATACTCCTCAGCAGAACGGTGTTGTCGAAAGGAAGAACAGGACTCTGGTTGAAGATGGCAAGAACTATGCTTGAAGAATATCAGACTCCTCGTCGCTTTTGGCCTGAAGCAATCAACACTGCATGCCATATCATCAACAGGGTATATCTTCACAAATTCCTCAAGAAAACCTCATATGAACTCCTCACTGATAAGAAACCCAATGTACGTTATTTCAAAGTCTTCTGTGCAAAATGTTGGATTAGAGATCCTCACCATAGCTCAAAATTTGCACCTAAGGCACATGAGGGTTTTATGCTCGGTTATGGAAAGGACTCGCACACCTACAGAGTCTTCAACAACTATCACAACAAAGTTGTTGAGACTGTAGATGTGCGGTTCGATGAAACTAATGGCTCGCAAAGAGAGCAATTGCCTTCTAATCCAGATAAGTTGTCTCCTGAGGAAGTAATAAAGCTCAAACCTACTGAAGACATTGTTCCCATTAAGGAAATTGATGAGGAAACCATCCCCATCACCGATGAAAATCAAGAACGTGCGCCTAAGGAAATTGCTCCAGAACCACTTCCTCGGCCCACACAAAATCCTCAACCAGCTCATCCGAGGATTGCAAACGAAGTAGAACTTGACAAAATCCTCAATGACATCAACGCGCCAGGTCCTCTCACTCGCTCAAAAGCTTCACACTTAGTTAAATTTTGTGGGCATTTCTCCTTTGTATCTATCACAGAACCCTCAAAAGTTGCTGAGGCTTTCTTGGAACCGGAGTGGATCCAAGCTATGCAAGACGAACTTCTTCAATTCAAGCTGAATGACGTGTGGGAGCTCGTCAAACGACCAGATCCTCGCAAGCACAATATCATCGGAACCAAGTGGATTTTTCGAAACAAGCAAGATGAGGATGGTCAAGTGGTGAGGAATAAGGCACGACTTGTAGCCCAAGGCTACACCCAGGTTGAAGGAATAGATTTCGATGAAACTTTTGCACCTGTTGCTAGACTTGAAGCTATTCGAATACTACTTGCTTATGCAAATCATCATAACATCATATTATATCAAATGGATGTGAAAAGTGCATTCCTCAATGGTAAGCTTGAGGAAGAAGTATATGTTGCTCAGCCCCTAGGTTTTGAGGATCCAAAGAATCCAGACAAAGTCTTCAGACTCAAAACGGCGCTCTATTGTCTCAAGCAAGCCCCTCGGGCATGGTATGATACATTGAAGGAATTCCTCATGAAGAAAGGCTTCAAACCTGGTTCACTCGATCCAATTATTTTCACTAAATCCTATGATAATGAGCTATTTGTGTGCCAGATATATGTCGATGATATTATATTTGGCTGTACTGACAAATGATACAGTGATGAATTTGCTTACATGATGAGTGAAGAATATCAGATGTCTATGATGGGGGAGCTGAAATTCTTCTTAGGTCTTCAAATTCGTCAACAACGCAATGGAATCTTCATATCAGAGGAGAAATACCTCAAGGATGTTCTGAGGAAATTCTATATGCATGAATGCAAAGGTGCCAAGACTCCAATGCCTACCAACGGCCACCTCGGCACTGATGAAAATGGTAAAGAATTCGATCAGCAGGTATATCGCTCTATGATTGGCTCTATATTGTATCTCTGTGCATCTAGGCCAGATATAATGCTTAGTGTTTGCATGTGTGCACGTTTTCAAGCAAAACCGAAGGAATCACACCATAAGGTTGTGAAGCATATTCTTCGATACTTAGCTCACACACCAACACTAGGATTATGGTATCACAAGGGCTCAAATCTTCATCTGGTAGGGTATTCTAATTGTGACTATGCTGGTGACCGTGTGGATCGCAAGTCAACATCTGGCACATGCCATTTCCTCCGAAGATCACTAGTTTGCTGGTCCTCAAAGAAGCAGAATTGCGTATCACTCTCCACTGCCGAAGCTGAGTACATTGGTGCTGGTTCATGGTGTGCTCAATTACTATGGATGAAGCAAACCCTCAAGGACTACGGCATCAACATGAAGAATGTGCCTCTCTACTGCGACAATGAGAGTGCAATCAAGATTGCATACAACCCAGTACAGCACTCGAAGACTAAGCACATCCAGATTCGTCATCATTTTCTTTGGGACCATGTCCTCAAGGGCAATATCCTCATCGACCATGTGAAGACTGATGATCAACTGGCAGATATCTTCACTAAGCCCTTGGATGAGAAAAGGTTTTGCAAGTTGCGGTGTGAGTTAAATATCTTAGAATCTTCAAATGTTTTGTAAAAACATGCACACATCCTAACACTTATGCAAAATTGATGACTTAGATGTGCAACACATGATGAATCGACTTTCTTCAACTGATGAAGAATATCACTCTGAATGTAAAGGAATCAATGAAGAAATTGATTTTCAGGGCCCTACGACAATTGTACGCGGCGTCTGTAATCAACATTCTTATATGGTGGGTCACGCCACTGCCCAACATGAAATTCCTCCAAGTTGATTTTCTTAAAAGTTCCATTTCCTAAAAATTTGTTTTTCTTCAAAACAGTTGTTCTTCATTGTGAGATTTATCACAAAATCCTCAAGTTAGTCAAATCTTCAAATACACTTGATGACTTTCCTTTAACTAGATAGACTGTGATTTCAAGTCCTCAACAACATTCACTTATAGCTATTTCTTCAAGTTGATATTTCATCTAAGTGAATGTGATCGGACCCTACTTTCCCTCTATGCTATTCTCATCCACTCTATTCAATTCTTCATATGCGTTCTACTTGAAACTTTGTTCAAAATCCTCAGTGCTTCCTTGTGAGCTGATGATTTTCTAACAAAATCCTCAAATCTTCAAAAATGGTTCTTTAATGCACAGTAATTGAACCTCACTTCCCTCGTTCGGATAACCACGATCTCCACCGCTTTGCTCGGGAGCTACACGTGTCCTCCGGAGACGTAGAGGCAGGGGCTATTTGGTCCAATTTCTTCGCGCCAACAGTAATTGTCTGGCTATAAATATGTCCTTATCCCCCTCGGCAAACACTTCTTCGCTCCATCGCTCTCTTGCTACAGCAAAAGCCCCGAACCCTAGCACTACCGCCGGAAGTCTCGTCGCCGGTGAAGAAGAGCTTCACTGCCTCGACTTTTCCGTCGCCGAAACCACACCGGAGTCGGACCATCTTCGTCTGCCACCGCCGTAGATGTCCTCTGCTGCTGGGTTAGGGCGCATTGGACATGCATCGAAGAGCTTCTCCCTGCAACTCTTCTCTGTTCTTCGTGCGCGCCATCTAGGCGTTTCTTGAAGAAAATCTTCAAGTCTCATCAGAATCTTCAAAAGTTCAATCTCATCAGCAAAATCCTCAGCTAAAGAAAATGGAGGATGACAGGAAACAGAAGGGAGGCAAGAAACTTGAGCAGAATACAGCTTTGGACATCCCTGAGGACATATACTTGGACTACTGCACACCTGATGAAAATGAAACAATGGTCAAGATAAAGATTCGGCTTCAGAAGATTGAACGCCGATGGGCTAAGGAGTGGAAGGAAAACAGATTTGTCACTCCCAAGTATGCGAAGAAATTCGCTCTGAAGCCTCCTGGCAAACGGGCTCCACTTGAGGATCATCAAGAAGCACATCCCTCAAGCCTCAAGACCCTTGATGACTATCCTGATGAAAATGAAAAGCACTTGGCTAAGCTTAAGAAGCAGGCAGATGCTGCTGTGAGGAAATTCAATGAATCATCTGCTGCTGCCTCAACTGCAGCTACTTCCTCTGCTGCTGAGACCTCTGGTTCGGCAATTCCTCAACAGAAGTCTGTGCCATCAAAACCAAAGGCTTCAAAGCCTCAGGAGAAACCAGCTCTGGCATCAGCTACAAAACCATCAGCGCCAAAATCCTCAGCGCCACCACAGGTTTCAAAACCAGAACAGAAGCCGGTCATGAAGCCACTGCCCGCTACCTCCAGCTGCTCACTCCCAGCTGCAACCAGCTCGGAGACAAAGTCTTCACCACCTCCTATGAAGACTAAGGTATCTGCTGGAAGAGGAACAAAACCAAGACCTAGCAAAATCATCACAGTCCCTTCTGCATCAGAGGGTAGTGATGAATATGATGATGAAACCTTGCAAGCTATGATCAGAAACAAACAGGAGAGGGTAGCTCAAGCTTCTGGTAGCGCCATTCCTCTGGCCATGGAACCCAAAGTCCTGCTAGACTACATAAATATCTAGTATGAGGACCCCAACACTCCGCTTGATGATTTGAAACTTCCCCCTAGCATCAGCCACATGGTGGCCACATTCATCAACGAGGCCAAGTGGAAGGAGCAGCAAACCAAACAGGTCAAGGTTGCTAAGCTCAAAAAGGAGAAATTCCTCAGGCAGAATCTCCTCAACCTGACGCATGATGCACTAGTGTCAACACAGGCTGAGTTGAAGACATTGAGAGATAAGTACTCCAAGCTTTCTGACCGTCAAAGTCTCAAAAGCAATTTCATCAAACTTGCTACAGAAGTCGTTGATAACTACAACAAGAAAGTTGCCCCTCCAGTACCAACTCCTCAGCCTTTGATTGAAGAACCAGCTGATGAAACTCCTCAAGCTGGTGAAACTCCTCAAGCTGAGGAAATTCCTCAATAAAGCCGTGTGGATGTACCGGCAATTGAAGAAATCACCACAGAAAATCCAGCTGATGAATCTGCTACACTGGTGACACTGCCCCTGATCCAGCTGCTGCTTCAAAGCCAGCTGATGACTCTGTTCCAGCTGGTTCCTCAAAGCTAGCTGATGAATCAGCTGAGAAAACACCTTCACCAAAAGCTTCAAAGGTTAAGAAGATGACTCCATCTGCATCAGATGTGAAGAAGACAAGGGATGCTGAAAAGGAAGCCAAAAAGAGAAAGGCCTCATCAGCAGAACAAAACACTGAGGCCAAGCGCCTCAAAGCGCTTGAAGAAAATGCTCCACTGGACCCTGTGCCCCTCAACATCGCTCCATCTTATGAAATGGTCACCTTTGAAGACCAGGAGAAAGGGCCAGATGAGGAAATGAAGGATGCTGCATCTCAGGAACACACTGACGAAGAAATTCACATTGATGACAGTCCTCAACCCTCCATTCCTCAGGTAGAAACTACACAAGGATCAGCTGCACGAGCTGATGATTCTGGCTCTGTCACCAAGCAAGCTGAGGAAGAACAAAGCCAAAATCCTCAAGTTGATGAAATTCAGAGCCCTCAGAAAAATCTTCAACCTGAGGATCAGGCTGACGCAACTCCTCCACCTGAGCAAGATCCTCACTCTGAGGCTCAGGATGAACTTATTCCTCCTTCGGAGCAAAACCCTCAACAGGATGCTCCAATTGACGATATTCCTTAGCCTGAGGCCCAGCCAGATCCTGTTCCTCAGCCTGAAGCACAACACGAGCATGCTCCTCAGCCTGAAGCCCGAGATGATGAAATTCCTCACCCTGAGGACAATGCTGAGGAAAATGCACCAGACCAAGACAATGCTTTCGTCATGCTCAACCCAGAGACTGCAATTGTTATCTCCCCTCCAGTTCCACAGCAAAATCTTCAGCCAATGCAGCGTCAGCCATTCTCCAAGCGACCACAGTTTCAAAAGGAGAACTTCTTTGAAGAACGCATGTACTTCATTGGAGAAAATCCCTATGACAAACCTCAGATCAGGCATCTGAAGTTTTGGACGAGGACACAGCTGAATTACTATGCCTCTATGTTGTGTGGAAGAAACAAGATTTTCCAACACAGGCATATTCCTCATGTTGACCTTGAAGCAATACCATGCCTAGCTCCAGTCCACAACGTCCTTCATGAAGCTGGACTTCTACCAATGTGCTGAGATATCTCTGATTGGAACAGTGAGCTCATTCTTCAATTTTATGCCACTCTTCACATATCTGGAGATCCTGAAGACATTAACACTGGGGTGTTTGACTGGATGACGCAAAACACTCACTACAAGGCTCCTGCTACTGAGCTACTGCGTGAACTGCCAGTATCAATTCCCTTAAAGGAGGCCGTGAAGCTTTATGGTGAGCGTGAGCTGCCCAACAGGATGATGGAAGTCCTCATGAAGCCTTTGGCTAAAGGGCAACCACCGAGAAAAACCTTCCTCGTCCATGAGCTCAAATATGCACCAAGGTCTGTTTACAGAATCCTGTGCAGTGTTCTTGCGCTGATCAAGGGCCATGATGATGAAGAAGATGTCATAGGCATCATGAAGAATATCCTCTTCAACATCATCCATGGTATTCCTATCAACATACATGATTTCTTCTTGAGGACTTTGGCCGACAATGCAATGTGTCCCTTTGATCACAAGATATATGCCCCATGGATCATGAGATTCATCAGTACAAGGACAGGCATCAACTTTCACGCTGATTTCAACAACCATGTTAGTTATATGCCTCCTATCAGGGTCAACAAGAAGACTTTCGAGCAGTTGAAGGAAAAGGCAAGTCTGTTATTGATGAAGGCCGTCGGCCCCTTGATGGCCAGTTCGGAGAGCCGGAAGCATATTCTTCATGGGATGATACTGAGACTCACCCTCCAAGCCCTGTTGCTCCTCGTGTGATGAATACCAGAGAACTTCTTCTCAGTCTTCACCAGAAGGTGGATCGGAATCACAAGTGGGTCAAACGCCAGTTCGGCGCCATTGTGAAAACCCTCACTGAAATGCAGAATTCTGTGAAGCTTAACCATTACTATCTTCATGAGGTTTTTGATCGCACCTGGGCTACACTTGCTCATCTGAAGACTCAGACAGAACTTGAAGAATTGGAGTTTGAGCGAGACTTTGACTGGTCGTGGCCTCCCAAGAAGAAGTTCAGGCCAATTCCAGTTCCAGACCTTGAAGATAGCTCCTTTTCTTCATTCCGCACAGCTGAATCTGATGAAGAACAACACGACACTGCCACCGGTCCAAGGAAGAAGACTACTCCCAAGAAACCTCACGCATCTTGATTAACCGCCAAGGAGTGAAGTCTTCGCAGGCGTTAGTCCTCATATTGTCCCTTTTTTGTCACTTGATGACAAAGGGGGAGAAACTTGAGATTTAGTCTTCAAGCGGGATATTTTGGGGCTTATGAACTATATTTAAGTTACAAACTCTTGGCTCTTCTGAAGTTTTTATGTAATGAGTTGTAACTTAAGCCCGATGGTACTCTGACGCTTTTGAACGTTTTTCTTCGCATGCTTATTCCTCAAGTTTTTAATGCACGCATGCTGGAATTCGTTAGATACCATTTGTCATCATGCATCTTCAATTTCTTCATACTATATGTCATATGTATGCGTGATTTACAAGACTCAGGGGGAGATCTCCATGATATAAATCATCAATGTGCATTTGTTGTGAAAAACAAAATCATCTAGATATGCACATCTTCAGGGGGAGTCTCTCTGAATCTTGATTTCAAATTCCTCAAATGAGTATTTACACTTCATATTTTTATCCCTGTTGAAGACTTAACCTAATTGTCATCAACCACCAAAAAGGGGGAGATTGTAAGTGCAACTAGTGCCCCTTAATAATTTTGGTGGTTTGAAGACTTATAGGTTAAGTATCTAATGTGTTCATGAGTGTACACAGGATCTATAAGTCAGTGAGGAGTTTGAAATATTTGATGAATATCGACCCCTAAAAATATATATCTTCGGTTGAAGAAATTGGTCTGAAGCTGAAGAATTGAATCGCGAAGAATCTGCAATGAAATTGATATTTCTCATGAAGATATTGAAATTGAGGAATTCGGTGTGTCCTGAAGAAAACCATTCTGAAGACTTTGAAGCATGAAGATTTACTATTTCTGTTTTGTTTTCTTCACACTTGAGTAATAGGAACACCGTACTGTTAAAGGGGGTCGAAGTTACACTTTGGAATGAATTTCCTCATGATGCTCAACCAAGCCTAATCCTACCAAAAGCCTCAAGTGAGGAATACGAGTGACATGAGGACTCTCCCAGTTGAGGGTTCCGACCGTTTCGATAGCCACGCCACATCATTAGTCTTATCCACACCAACGGTCATATTATTTAAGGGCATTAGTGTCAAATCATGTCGGGATGCTCCGAGGCTATAAATAGCCGCCCTCCACAACAATTAGCTGGTTGGCTGCTCCGTTAGAAACTCACACTTGTCATAAGAGCAACCCGATTACTCAGACTCTTCGAGAGTAATTCATCAGTGAGGAAATACACCAAACAATGAACCTAGAACCAAGTGATTGAGCATCACTGAAGAAGTTGTTCCTGTGTGGGACTGAAGCCTTTTACCTTTGAGGATTGTGCATCCTCCAGACGGTTAGGCGTCATGGTCTAGAGCAACCCAGCAGTCAATTGTGGATTGCCGGGTGACCAAGTTTGTGAGGGTTTGGAAGTCTGCCCTGAAGACTTACCACGAGTGTTGGGCGAGGACTGTGTTCTTAGCCCAAGGAGAATACGGTAGGGACTGTGTGTCCCGGGACTGTGTGTCTTTTGGTTTCAATACCAAGCCGCTCCAAACCAGATGTACAACTGTCACAGCAGTTGGAACTGGGTCATCAACTACTGTCTTTGCTGTGAAACTGGTTGTAATTCCTCAACTCTTTATATTCCTCAGATTATGTGTTGATGACTTCCACTGTCACTGTTTGAAGAATTTGCTGAAGACATTCTCTAAAATTCCTCAACCCCAAATTCTTCACGCTAGTTAATCCTCATCTGTTTTCTGCGTGCCTGCTCACTCTGCAATCTGTTTTCACATTCCTCATTCTGAAAAACTATTGTAGTGAAACTTTGCACTCCTGATCCTTTACTGTTTCCACTGTAAGTTAGTCATCAGTGAGGAATTCCCTCAAAAGGAATTTCCTCAATGATGAAAATCTAAAAATCTCCTATTCACCCCCCCCCCCTCTAGTCGATATAACGCACTTTCAGGGAGAGGAAAACGAGAGGCAAAAAAGTAAATGCAAGAGATGAGTTTGCGACACTTATTTGGATGAGCTTCACCTAGAATAATCCCCGGTGCCAGAGATTGACACGTTGACGGGAGACTATTCTTGACTTGATCCTCCCCGGCAACGGCGCCCCAAATCCTTCTTGCTACCTCTTTAGCTTGCGTTGGTTTTTCCCTTGAAGAGGAAAGGGTGATATAGCGCAGTAGCAGTAAGTATTTCCCTCAGTTTTGAGAACCAAGGTATCAATCCAGTAGGAGAATCAAGCCAAGTGTCCAGAGTACCTGCAAAAACACAAACAATCTAGCACCCAGCGCCATAAAGGGGTTGTCAATCCCTTCAAGATTGATTGCAAAGTGATATCTGAAGGCGGAAAGTGCAACGAAATAAAAGTGTAAGGCTGAAAATATGATGTGAAGTAGACTCAGGGGCCATAGTGTTCAATAGAGGCTTCTCTCAAAATAGCAAATATTACGGTGGGTGAACAAATTACTGTCGAGCAATTGATAGAACCGTGCAAAGTCATGGCGATATCTAAGGCAATGATCATACATATAGGCATTACGTACGAGACAAGTAGACGATACTTTCTGCATCTACTACTTTCACTCCACACATCGACCGCTATCCAGCATGCATCTAGTGTATTGAGTTCATGACGAACGGAGTAACGCCTTAAGCAGGATGACATGATGTAGAGGGATAAACTCAAACCAATGATGTAAACCCCATCTTTTTACCCTTGATGGCAACAACACGATGCGTGCCTCGCTGCCCCTTCTGTCACTGGGTGAGGTCACTGATGACCCACAAGTATAGGGGATCAATCGTAGTCCTTTTGATAAGTAAGAGTGTCGAACCCAACGAGGAGCAGAAGGCTCTGATAAATGGATTTCAGCAAGGTAATAACTGCAAGCACTGAAAGTAGCGGTAACAAGTGATTGTGTAGAGAGGTGAAACATAGCAAGCACAAAGTAACAAGTAACAAGTAGTAGCAACGGTGCACCAAGTGGCCCAATCCCTTTTGTAGCAAGGGACAAGCCTGAACAAAGTCTTATAGGAGGAAAAACGCTCCCGAGGACACACGGGAATTTCTGTCATGCTAGTTTCATCATGTTCATATGATTCGCGTTCGTTACTTTGATAGTTTGATATGTGGGTGGACCGGCGCTTGGGTATTGCCCTTACTTGGACAAGCATCCCACTTATGATTAACCTCTCTCGCAAGCATCCGCAACTACAAAAGAAGAATTAAGACAAAGTCTAACCATAGCATTAAACTAGTGGATCCAAATCAGCCCCTCACGAAGCAACGCATAGACTGTGGTTTAAGCTTCTGTCACTCCAGCAACCCATCATCTACTTACTACTTCCCACTGGCATCCTCTAGGCCCAAATATGGTGAAGTGTTATGTAGTCGACATTCACATAACACCACTAGAGGAAAAGACAACATACAGCATATCAAAATACCGAACGAATATCAAATTCACATGACTATTATTAACATGACTTATCCCATGTCCTCAGGAACAAAAGTAACTACTCACAAAGCATAATCATAATCATGATCAGAGGTGTAATGAATAGCATCAAGGATCTGAACATAAACTCTTCCACCAAGTAATCCAACTAGCATCAACTACAAAGAGTAATCAACACTACTAGTAACCTTACAAGTACCAATCAGAGTCGTGAGACGAAGATTGGTTACAAGAGATGAACTAGGGATTGGAGAAGAGATGGTGCTGATGAAGATGTTGATGAATATGCCTCCCCTCCGACGAGAGGAGTGTTGGTAATGATGATGGTGACGATTTCCCCCTCCGGGAGGGAAGTTTCCCCGGCAGGATCGTCCTGCCGGAGCTCTAGATTGGATCTGCTCAAGTTCCACCTCGTGGCGGCGGCGAAACTACGAAAAAGCTCCCTCCTGATTTTTTCTAGACCAAGACACTTCATATAGAAAAAGAGGGGGGCTAGTGGGCCGTCAGGGAGCCCACAAGCCCCCACTCCACGACCAGGGGGGTGGCGGTGTCAGGGCTTGTGTCGCCCTGGCAGCCCCCCTCCGGTAGTTCTTTCGCACAGTATTTTTTATATAATCCCAAAAAATCCACGTAACTTTTCAGGGCATTTGGAGGTGTGCAGAATAGTGGACTAAGATTTGCTCCTTTTCCAGTCCAGAATTCCAGCTGCCTGAATTCTCCCTCTTCAAATAAACCTTGCAAAATAAGAGAGAAAAGGCATAAATATGGTACCACAAGTAATATAACAGCCCAAAAAACAATAAATATCAACATGAAAGCATGATGCGAAATGGACGTATCAACTCCCCCAAGTTTAGACCTCGCTTGTCCTAAAGCGAAAACCAAGTTCCATAAACATGTCCACATGTTGAGGGACGAAGGTGTCGATAAAACATAATACGGATATGAGGGCATCATGATCACACATAGGACAACAATACATCATAAAGATTCTTATGGGAAAGTAACAATTCCTTCACAAAGCAAAGCATGAAGCAAAAACCATACGGAGAAGTAACCAACAATAGTCCATAGTCATTTAAGCAATTGCAATTTATCACAACATCAGAAAGAGTCAAATAAGAGCTTGTAAGGCAAACCGACATACTCAATCATCTCTTTTGTTTTCCACGATTGTTACAACTCACGTGGTACTCATGGTGTCAAAGTTTCAGCTGGACAGAGAGGAAGATAGGGGCTTATAGTTTTGCCTCCCAACCATTTACCTCAAGGGTAAAGTCAACAACAATAAAGCATAAGTACTCAACTCCAAGTTGATATATGAATATAGATATTTCCCAAGCATGTGACGGTAGCCAAGACAAAGGCAAAAATAGGGAATTGGTGATGATCACCATGACTCTTACAAGGGCAAAAAGTAAAGGTACAAGATGGGCCCTTCGCAGAGGGAAGCAGAGGTTGTCATGCGCTTTTGAGGTTTGAATGCGTGTCCTCTTAGTTCGGAGGAACATCACTTTATATTGCCTCTTGTGATAAAGAACTTTATTATGCAGTCTATCGCTTTTATGTCCTCCTCATCACAGGTTCGTACAAAGTTTATTTTCCACACACTAATAGATCATACATATTAGAGAGCAATTTTTATTGCTTGCACCGATGACAACTTACTTGAAGAATCTTATTCAATCCATAGGTAGGTATGATGGACTCTCATGGCGAAACTGGTTGGAGGTTTATTGATGCACAAGTAGTATCTCTACTTGGTGCGGGAGTTTTGGCTAATATGAGGCGGAAGCAATCGTCACATGCTAAGGGATCTCTAATCATATAACATTGTTTGGAACCAAGCAAACACAATTCATTATGTTGTCTTCCTTGTCCAACATCTACTCCTAAGCATGTAATAGTTTGGTGAGTGCTCACAATTGTAAAAAGTGTCTAAGATGATATATTTATATGTGAACCTCTCTTTCCTTATTACTTCTTATTAATTGCAACAATGACTATTGTCTATGTTGATTTATTCTCAACAAGTTTCAATCATCATAAGTGTCATACGTGAAGTTATCACTTTCCATGAGATCATCTCATGATCTTTCATGCTATCGTTCTTTTCATACTTCTGATCATGGCACAAAGCAAAGCCCTTGACTAAGATACTCTTTATTATATAGCTCGTAAGCTCGAATACATCGGGAGAGAGACAAAAGCAAAAGACTCAAACTAAACACTAAAGACTTATTCCTCTAAGAGAAGAAATAAAAATTGAAAAGGAAAGAACTAAAACAAAGGTAAAAGCAAAAGATATAAAGGTGATACGATATCAGGGCAACTCCCCCAAGCTTGGCAGAAGCCAAGGGGATTGCCCATACCAATGCTTAGTTGTCTTCCTTCGGTGGTGATGGTGGTGGAGTTGTTGGAGTAGTCTGATCATACGTCTTCCAAGGCATAGGTGCTCCATCATGGCAGGATGAACGCGTCACCGGAATCCTCAAATCTGCAGCCAACCTTATTGATTTAAATCTGTACTCATACTCACAGTTTTGGTTTTGCAGGTCATAGATCTAGCCCTGAAGTTGATCAACCCTGTCATAGAGCCTAGAGAGGTGTTTCCCAATATCAATAGCATACGTCTTCCAAGGCATAGGTGCTCCACCATCCCTTGGCACTTGAAGACTTGTTGCTCCATTGCTTCGAGCCTCGTCTCCACGCGTTCGGTCTTCTTAGGCCCCTCAACATCACGGATGTGCAACATCCCCTCGCTCATCTTGATAGATTGAGGGTGTTTCAGCACTTCCGTGAGGTAGGGATTGATGACCTTCTCGAAGATCTTGTCCTTAGGAGCGTTTGGGGAAGTCATGATGATCTAGATCTGTCATAGAAACAGGCTCGAAACAAGAACAGAGGAAAACTACGCGATACGGAGATCAAAACCTTTGAGTGACTATATATTGATTTTTTCTGGGCCAGAAGGAGTCCTCCGTAACAAAACGGAGTCCGGGAGGCACACGAGGTGCCCACAAGCTTGCCCTCCGCCACCAGGGGGGTAGGGGGCGGTGGCAGGGCTTGTGGCCGCCTCGTTCGCTCTCCAGGCTGCTTTTTATTTTTCTAATTTTCCAAAAATTCCAAAATGGAAGAAATTTCCTATTGGAAAAGCATCGGAGTCCAGTTTCTTACTGAAACAGATACCTCTTCGTTTTCAGGGTCTGAAATAGGCTGGTAAACATCCCTTATGTACTCCTCTAGAGTCATGACATTGATGATATTGGTCTCAACATTTATGGGAGTTCCAGAGATGTAGTGCTTGATTCTTTGCCCATTTACCACTCTAGGAAAATTTCCTTCCGTGTTATTGATTTTGATGGCACCGGAACGATATACTTCCTCGATAACATAGGGACCTTCCCATTTAGAGAGAAGCTTGCCTGCAAATAATCTCACAGGAGAATTGTATAGCAAGACATAATCACCTACATTGAACTCTCGTTTCTGTATTCGTTTGTCGTGCCATCTCTTAACCTTTTCCTTGAACAACTTGGCATTCTCGTATGCCTCGGTTCTCCATTCATCTAACGAGCTGATATCAAACAACCGCTTCTCACCGGCAAGTTTGAAATCGAAGTTGAGCTCTTTGATTGCCCAATAACTTTGTGTTCCAGCTCAAGAGGTAAATGACAGGCTTTACCGTAAACCATTTTATACGGTGACATGCCCATGGGATTCTTATAAGCAGTCCTATAAGCCCATAGTGCATCGTCAAGTTTGCTAGACCAGTTCTTTTGAGATCTATTGACGGTCTTTTGTAGGATCAACTTGATCTCCCTATTACTCAACTCCACTTGACCACTAGACTGAGGATGATAAGGAGATGCAACTCTATGGTTGACATCATACTTAGCTAGCATCTTGCGGAAAACACCATGAATGAAGTGTGAACCGCCGTCAGTCATCAAATATCTAGGGACTCCAAAACTTGGGAATATAACTTCTTTCAGCATCTTAATAGAGGTGTGGTGATCAGCATTTTTAGTGGGGATAGCCTCTACCCACTTAGTAACGTAATCCACAACAACTAAGATGTGAGTGCACCCATTGGAACTCGGGAAGGGTCCCGTATAATCAAAGCCCCATACATCAAATGGTTCAATGACAAGTGAATAGTTCATAGGCATCTCCTGACGCTTACTGATGTTCCCTATTCTTTGGCATTCGTCACAAGACAAGACAAACTTACGGGCATCCTTGAAGAGAGTGGGCCAATAGAAACCTGATTGCAATAACTTATGGGCAATTCTATCTCCAGCGTTGTGTCCTCCGTAGGCTTCGGAATGACACTTCTGCAAGATCTGTCCCTGTTCATGTTCAGGCACACAACATCTAATAACACCATCTACTCCTTCCTTATAAAGGTGAGGATCATCCCAAAAGTAGTATCTCAAATCAAAGAAGAATTTCTTCTTTTGCTGATAGGTGAAACTGGGTGGTATGTATTTGGCTATGACATAATTTGCATAATCTGCATACCACGGTGCACTATGTGAAGTGCGGATGACATTTAATTTCTCATCAGGAAAGCTGTCATCAATAGGTAGTGGTTCATCAGGGACATTCTCTAGCCTAGACAAGTTATCTGCTACAGGGTTATCATCACCCTTTTGGTCAACAACGTGCAAATCAAATTCCTGTAGCAGGAGAACCCATCTGATTAGCAGCATGATCAGAGTGAATAGTGACTTTGGAGTCAACTTTGTAAGATCTGAACTTTTCACATGCAAACACGACTGCGAAAAATTCCTTCTCCGTAGTGGCATAGTTTCTTAGGGCACTCTCTAGAGTTTTACTAGCGTAGTGAATGACATTCAACTTCTTGTCAACTCTTTGTCCTAGAACAACACCAACAACATAATCACTAGCGTCACACATGATTTCAAAGGGCAAGTTCCAGTTAGGTGGTTGAACAATAGGTGCGTTTATCAAAGCCTTCTTAAGTATTTCGAAGGCTTCCTCACAATCCTCATCAAAAACAAAAGGAACATCCTTCTGCAAGAGGTTGGTAAGAGGCCTAGAAATCTTAGAGAAGTCTTTAATGAACCTTCTATAGAAACTAGCATGACCTAGGAAACTTCGTATACCTCTGATATCTGTGGGGCAAGACATTTTCTCAATTGCATCAACCTTGGCCTTATCAACTTCAATGCCTCTTTCAAAGATTTTGTGTCCTTAGACGATACCTTCATTAACCATAAAGTGGCACTTCTCCCAATTCAAGACGAGGTTGGTTTCTTCGCATCTCTGTAAGACTCGATCAAGGTTGCTGAGGCAATCATCAAAGGAAGACCCGTAAACGGAGAAGTCATCCATGAAAACCTCAACAATCTTTTCACAAAAGTCATAGAATATAGCCATCATACATCTTTGGAAGGTGGCAGGTGCATTGCATAAGCCAAAAGGCATACGTCTATAGGCAAAGGTACCGAAAGGGCACGTGAAAGTGGTTTTCTCTTGATCAGATTGTGCAACAGGTATTTGCGAGAAACCTGAATAACCATCTAGAAAGAAGGAGTGTGTGTGTTTTGATAGCCTTTCTAGCATTTGGTCGATAAACGGCAAAGGATAATGATCTTTCCTGGTTGCCTTGTTCAGTTTCCGGAAGTCTAGCACCATCCTATAGCCGGTAATAATCCTTTGTGGGATTAGTTCATCCTTATCATTAGGAACGACGGTGATACCTCCCTTCTTAGGTACGCAATGTACTGGACTTACCCAATCACTATGAGCAATAGGATAAATGATTCCTGCTTCAACAAGCTCTAATATTTCTTTTCTAACGACCTCTTTCATCTTAGGATTTAATCTCCTTTAATGATCAGCAACTGGTTTAAAGTCAGGATCGTTTTTAATCTTGTGCTGACATAGAGTAGGACTAATACCCTTAAGATCATCAAGAGTATATCCAATAGCAGCGTGGTGCTTCCTCAGAGTCCTTAGTAACTTCTTCTCTTCATGCTGTGAGAGGAGAGCACTAATTATGACAGGATATATCTCCTTCTCATCAAGATAGGCATACTTAAGAGTATCAGGCAACTGTTTAAGCTCAAACACAGGATCACCCTTTGGTGGGGGAGGATCCCCAAGCAGTTCAACACGCAGATTATTCTTGAGAATAGGATATTGTTCTAAGACAATTTTATCTATCTCATCTCTCTCCTCCATATGCATATCATTTTCATGCTCAAGCAGATATTGCTATAAAGGATCCGTAGGAGGTACGGAAATAGGGGCAAGAGCAATAATTTCATCTCTACCTGGTGACTCTCTTTCATGGGGTTGTCTTCCAAACTTGGAGAAGTTAAATTCATGAGACACACCCTCGAAACTTACTGTGACAGTCTCTTTAATGTAATCAATGTGAGCATTGACAGTGTTGAGAAAGGGTCTACCGAATATGATGGGACAAAAGCTATCTTGTGCAGTACCAAGGACGAAGAAATCAGTAGGATACTTCGTCTTACCACAAAGGACTTCTACGTTTCTCACAATTTCCAGAGGGCAAATAGTGCCTCTATTAGCTAGCGTAATAGTGACATCAATGGGTTCTAACTCAGCAGGTGCAATCTCATCTTTGATTTCATCAAATAGAGAACGGGGTATTGCACTAACACTAGCTCCCATATCACATAAACCATGGTAACAGTGATCTCCTATCTTGACAGAAACAACGGGCAGGCCAACTACGGGTCCGTGTTTGTCTTTTGCGTGAGGTTTAGCAATTCTAGCGGAGTCCTCACAGAATTTGATAACATGCCCATCTACGTCTTCGGCTAAGAGATCTTTGATAATATCAACACTAGGTTCAACTCTAATCTCTTCAGGGGGTGCAAGTGGTCTAATGTAACCCCTACGTATCACAGTTGGAGCTTTAGAATAATCCTTTATCCTAGCAGGGTATGGTGGTTTCTCAGTGTAAGCACAAGGAACAACAAGATCACTAAAAGCAATGACTTTCTCCTCAACTAGATTGGTTTTGGCTATGTTGCTTTCTACAGGAGGATGGTATTGAAACCACTTATCTTTGGGAAGATCAACATGAGCAGCAAAAGATTCACATAGAGAAGCTACTATCTCAGAGTCAAGTCCATACTTAGCGCTAAAATCTCTAGAAGTGTTTGTCTCAACAAAAGATTTAACGCAATCACACTGGAAATTCATACCTGACTCCCTACCTTCCTCCAGCTCCCAATCTTCAGAGTTGCGTTTGATTCTCTCCAATAAATTCCACTTGTGATCAATATCCTTCTTCATAAAAGAAGCGGTACAAGAAGTGTCAAGCATGGAACGATCTTCATGAGAAAGCCAAGCATAAAAGTTTTGAGTGATGATTTCTCTCGAGAGCTCATGATTGGGGCATGAATATAGCATTGATTTAAGCCTCCCCCAAGCTTGAGCTATGCTTTCCCTGTCACGAGGCCAAAAGTTATAAATAAAGTTCCGATCACTATGTACTAAATGCATAGGATAGAATTTTTGATGAAATTCCAATTTCAACCGATTGTAGCCCCATGATCCAGTATCATCACATAGCCTATACCATGTCAACGCCTTATCCTTCAAAGATAAAGGAAAGACTTTCTTCTTTACCTCATCCTCAGGCAAACCTGCATGCTTAAATAAACCACAAACTTCATCTACATAGATCAGATGCAAGTCTGGATGTGAAGATCCATCTCCTGTGAAAGGATTATCCAGTAGTTTCACAAGCATACCCGAAGGAATTTCATAAAAGATATTTTCACTAGGTACCTCAGGTTGAGGAACAACTACTCGTGCTTCCGTTCATGGTGAAGATACCTCGAACAAACTCCTCAAAGGAACAGTTTCCGTAGTGACAAGTGACAATAAATTTCAGCACATTATAAAAATGTTTCCTTACCAATTTCCACTTACCAAAGGCGCTTCACTCCCCGGCAACGGCGCCAGAAAAGAGTCTTGATGACCCACAAGTATAGGGGATCAATCGTAGTCCTTTTGATAAGTAAGAGTGTCGAACCCAACAAGGAGCAGAAGGCTCTGATAAACGGATTTCAGCAAGGTAATAACTGCAAGCACTGAAAGTAGCGGTAACAAGTGATTGTGTAGCGAGGTGAAACGTAGCAAGCACAAAGTAACAAGTAACAAGTAGTAGCAATGGTGCAGAAAGTGTCCCAATCCCTTTTGCAGAAAGGGACAAGCCTGAACAAAGTCTTATAGGAGGAAAAACGCTCCCGAGGACACACGGGAATTTTTGTCATGCTAGTTTCATCATGTTCATATGATTCGCGTTCGTTACTTTGATAGTTTGATATGTGGGTGGACTGGCGCTTGGGTACTGCCCTTACTTGGACAAGCATCCCACTTATGATTAACCTCTCTCGCAAGAATCTGCAACTACAAAAGAAGAATTAAGACAAAGTCTAACCATAGCATTAAACTAGTGGATCCAAATCAGCCCCTCACGAAGCAACGCATAGATTGGAGTTTAAGCTTTTGTCACTCCAGCAACCCATCATCTACTTACTACTTCCCAATGCCTTCCTCTAGGACCAAATATGGTGAAGTGTTATGTAGTCGACATTCACATAACACCACTAGAGGAAAATGCAACATACAACATATCAAAATACCGAACAAATATCAAATTCACATGACTATTATTAACATGACTTATCACATGTCCTTAGGAACAAAAGTAACTACTCACAAAGCATAATCATAATCATGATCAGAGGTGTAATGAATAGCATCAAGGATCTAAACATAAACTCTTCCACCAAGTAATCCAACTAGCATCAACTACAAAGAGTAATCAACACTACTAGTAACCTTACAAGTACCAATCGGAGTCGTGAGATGAAGATTGGTTACAAGAGATGAACTAGGGATTGGAGAAGAGATGGTGTTGATGAAGATGTTGATGAAGATGCCTCCCCTCCGACGAGAGGAGTGTTGGTGATGACGATGGCGACGATTTCCCCCTCCGTAGGGAAGTTTCCCCGGCAGGATCGTCTTGCCAGAGCTTTAGATTGGATCTGCTCAAGTTCCGCCTCGTGGCGGCGACGAAACCACGAAAAAGCTCCCTCGTGATTTTTTCTGGACCAAGACGCTTCATATAGCAAAAGAGGGGGGCTAGTGCGCCTTCAGGGAGCCCACAAGCCCCCACTCCGCCACCACGGGTGGCGGTGTTAGGGCTTGTGGCGCCCTGGCAGCCCCCCCTCCGGTTTTTCTTTCGCCCAGTATTTTTTATATAATCCCAAAAGAATCCACGTAACTTTTCAGGGCATTTGGAGGTGTGTAGAATAGTGGACTAAGATTTGCTCCTTTTTCAGTCCAGAATTCCAGCTGCCTAAATTCTCCCTCTTCAAATAAACCTTGCAAAATAAGAGAGAAAAGGCATAAATATGGTACCACAAGTAATACAACAGCCCGAAAAGCAATAAATATCAACATGAAAGCATGATGCAAAATGGACGTATCAGTCACCGCACGGTATGAACCGAAAACCAAGCACTTCTCCCATTGCAAGAATCATAGATCAAGTTGGCCAAACAGAACCCACAACTCGAAGAGAATTACAAGGATATGAAATCATGCATATAAGAGATCAGAAGAAACTCAAATAAGATTCATAGATAATCTGATCATAAATCCACAATTCGTCGGATCTCAACAAACACACCGCAAAAGAAGATTACATCGGATAGATCTCCATGAAGATCATGGAGAACTTTGTATTGAAGATCCAAGAGAGAGAAGAAGCCATCTAGCTACTAGCTATGGACCCGAAGGTCTATGGTGAACTACTCACGCATCATCGGAGAGGCCATGGTGTTGATGAAGAAGCCCTCCATATCCGCATCCCCCTCCGGCAGGGCACCAGAACGTGCCCCGGATGGGATCTTGCAGAGACAGAAGCTTGCGGCGGCGGAAAAGTATTTTCGTGGATCTCTCTCGTATTTTTGGATTTTTCGGGAATTTATAGGCGGAAGAGGTAGGGCAGACGAGCCACAGGGGGGGCACAAGCCTGCTAGGCGCCCCTGGCCGCGCCTAGGGGGCTTGTGGTCTCCCCTAGTGGCCTATGCCTTGGTTCTCACGTCCCCTGCGTATCTTCTATTCCGAAAAAAATCTTTTCGGAAGTTTTATTCCGTTTGGACTCCGTTTAATATTCTCCTGTGAAAAGGGTCAAAAACGCGGAAAAAACAGGAACTGGCACTGGGCAGTGAGTTAATAAGTTAGTCCCAAAAAAGATATAAAAGACATAGAAAACATCCAAAGTTTGACAAGATAATAGCATGGAACCATAAAAAATTATAGATACGTTGGAGACGTATCAAGCACCAGGTAGTGATCGGCAACCAGTGTAGTCAAAACTCTCAAAGCTTGGATAGAGCGATTGCCATGTGGTGTCAAACACACGATGTAGATATATGTGGAGCTAGGAAGGCTAACAATATGGTAGAAAAAGGATTAGCAATAATCGGTTCAGAGATGCAAAGTTGAAAGGACGCTCAACGACGGTACCGTACTGGTCCTAGGTTAGACCGTACTAGAGACACGAGCCTAGAACACCTACAAAATCACGACGCTAGACGTAATCAAGGGAAGAGCCACTCTATTTTTTTCTTTTTGCATTTTTTTGGCGCTCTTTTTTTTAAATCTACCGAGGTAAGGAGACTCGAAACCGAAAACAAAGGAATCTCGAAACGACGCCTAATATGTAAAGGACTCATATTGGTGGCGGATATGTGGTGGGATAGATAGTAATGATGACGATAATAATGTGTGATGCTATATGGTAGCGGTGATGATAGTGGTGGGTGGCACCGAGATCAAAGATGGGGTGGCGGTGGTGTGACAACTTGTGAGTAGAACTCAAACCTCTAAAGGACTAGACTCTAAGACCGGCAACTCGATACGATGATGCAACTGCAAGTTCAACAAAGCAAAATACCGAACAGAAAATTACAAAAGTCTCAGATTGGTTCGGATAGGATGAACTAATACTATTTTTTGGCTTTTTTGCGTGGACTATAGGTATGAGGAAGAGATGCGATCTAAACTATGAAAAACTAGTAAAATCTGACCGAGCAACTTGGAAATGTGATACCACTTGATAGAGGCGAGTGTCTCGATCTTTCGATGAGATGGTGGCTATCGATTTGGTGGAGACGACTTTGCGATCCGACTACAAACGTGCACGGCATTGCGCCTTAACAATCGCTAAACCAACTCCAAGAGGTTATTGACCACGCCGGAGCATGATCAACCTGAACACAAAGGTCTCTTTGTGCAAGCAATCACAGAACAAGCAAGAATATGATAAAAGCAATCTGAATATTGCAAATATATATGAAGTATTGATAAGGGTGGGGATTCAAAAGCAGTCTTGGTTTGGTCGTCGGACACAAATGAAGTACACGAAATTGCAATGGCTAACTTTTAACTAAACATAGCCCCAGTCTAAACGGTGCCCTAAGGGATGTATATATGAGGGAATAGAGGGGAATTTCGTGACCCCTTGGAGGAGGGGTCCAAAACCAACCCTAACTCCATTTCCCCACACATACGGACTCTAAAAACAGCCTATAAAGTGGTGTTTCGAAATTACATGGGCCTGGCCCAAAAATAATGGGACGCAACACCTATAAGGGCTTATGGACGAAATTTATAAAGTGACAGCTTGTATATTTCGTCCAAGCCTTCTTGCTCTCATTATGGTGGCTTCAAAGTGTGAAAATCACCATGGGAAGCTCCATTGTTATTTCCTACGCGTGCACCTTCTCCTCCATGCTTGTTCCCGCTCCAATAGCTATCCTTCTTATCCATTCTAGGTCCTTCATTCATAAGTAAAACAACAGTATTTAACTTAGGAAGCATCATATGTTCATGAAAGTACCTGGTAATTCAATTCGTGTGCATGTACCCTAGTAACTGGTCCAGTATGTATAGCACCAGGGGTTGTGGGTGTAACAATGGTATTGTTGTCCTCATGAGTACTCCTAGCTCCCATGGCTTTCCCAAGGCAGCTACCAGGTATTGATGGTCTTTGAAACAAGAGTTATTATTATCTAGCCAAATGATTAATATTGAGTACTTTTGTTCCACAAGTTAAACCTAAGAACACTAGTAACAAAGGCAAGAAAGTTTCTTCACCTAGTAACAACAATGCTAAAGCTAGATCAAATGATGTTGTTGCTAGTATCTCTCTTGATTCCACTAATGATTCTCTTAACCAAGTTACACTTGAGCAAGAAAACGATTTATTGAAAGGGATTATAGATACAGGTGTCTTCAAGAGTCTTGCAGGAAGTAAGCAATTCAACGAAATTGTATGCAAGCAAGGAAGACATGGGAAGAAGCAAGGTGTTGGCTACTTCAATGTCAACGGAGATGTTTGGGAAGAAGGTCCTTATCCCATTCCCAAGTTTGTTCCTCAAGAGGATAAGTATGATCCTACTCTTTCCAAGGGAACAAGCTCTCAATATGGCCTTCTACCACAAGACCACAAGGGTAAGGGAAAGCTTCAAGAGGAGATTGACTCATTTAAGGAAGAACCACAAGCCAATGTCGAGTGGGTTCCCAAGAACACTTCTAGTACTACCTCATCTAGTGCTACCACAACTCCAAGGATCCCCAACAAGGAGATGTGGGTCCCCAAGAGGAAGAACTAGAAAGTTCTTGAGGGGTGACTCCGCCAATGAAATTCACTCTTATTCATTTTTGCAAGAACTATATGCAATCAACTCCAACCATATACATTAGTTCAAGGAGTCACACATTCCCTCCAAGACGAGCAAGGGACAAGGTAATTAATGCATCTTTGTACATCACATCCCATGTATTTCACTCTATGTCCATAGATGTCCTTGCATTTTTCCTTTTTCTTTGGGACTAACCCGTTTAGGTGAGAAGAGTAAGAAACAATAAGGATTTCTCCCAACTAAAGATGATCTTCATAAAAAATGAGCATCCACCACTACTACACCTACTTGAAGTCTTCTACGACGAAACCCAAGGTTAGTTTATCCCTCTTAGGCAGGATGTCACACCTAGGGTGAGATTTATTCTAAGACTTGAGTATAAGTGTTTCCTAAATGATGTGAACATATTAATGCTTTATGTATAAGTGGTAACCCCACTTATGCTTAATATATGAGTTTGACCTATGATCAAGTATTCTTACTTGGCTCCTAAGTCAATATACTCATATATAGATGACTTCGTCATCGTCAAAATGCATGATAGATGCTAGAACGATTGTGCATGATCACCATGTTTTATTTGACATCTTATTGCGTGAGCATGTTGGTATGCATATTTTGCTCATTCGAGGATATACAATTGTTGTTATTTGGCTTTCTATTTCTTTTGGCCAATTGGATATAGAAGAATGCCTAAGTACCATTCTCTAGCTATCTATGCTTTCTCGTATCAAATTCTATTCATGCTTCATCACAAAATTTGAGAAAGCACTTTAGTGACACTTTGTGTGAGGAGCACTCGGAGATCCGTCTTGACAAGGGCTGAAATCCAAAACCTCCCAAAGTGCATCTCGGTGTGACCAACCTCAAAATCTCGGTCCATCGAATCCTAGGGTTGATCAGGTTTTATCCTCTCGGTGCAATCGAGTTTTGCTTTTCGGCCTCACTGAGTTTCACTATCACGTGATAGTTTTGGAACCCAATGGCACCGAAAATCTCGTCTCGGTGTCACCGACAGCAAGTAGATATATATATATATATCCGAGAAACCTGACGCTTGAAAATCTTCTTCAAACGTCGAACAGCCACACCTCCATGCTATCGCGCCTTAGTCCCCTGGACGTCTTCTTGATCCTCCCATGCACCCTCACCACACGAGTCCTTGTCGCCGATAGAATCTTCACCACCATCGCCGCCGTAGCGAATCCATGCCAAGTTAGGGTACGGATTCTATTCCTTTTGCACTCCAAATATGATTCTTTGCGCAAATAGGTAGTGACATTACCTATCTAAAGTTGCTACTGATTCTACCCAGCAGAAAATTCCCTTAGATTAGCGAGCAAAGAAATTTTTAGGGTTAACAGTCCGCAAGATTGAATATCGGTGTAACCGAGTTGCAAAAAACGGTCTTACCGATTTTGGTTATAGGGTTATTGAGAATGTTCTCGGTGGAACCGAGTTCTCCTTTTCGGTGTAAGCAAAAAGGGTGCCAAGTTCTTGGTAACAAGAGCATCTGTCTCGGTTGCTCCAAAATTTCTGACTCGGTGGAACCAAAATCCTCTTTTGCTGAATGTTAAAACTAAATTTTTCACAGTTCAAATTTGACAAAACTTCTGCAATTGTGTGGTGCTCATCCATTCCATCTCTTCTATATATTTTCACAGGGTGTGCTTGTCTGCGAGTCTACTTGTCTGCTTGATTTTGCCAGAATGTTAGGATGTGAGGATAGTCAAAACAAATTCAGTGAGCCCACTGTTGAAATGGAATCACGCACTAGTCCTGAGAGGACACCTTCTGACCCAGGCACTTGATAGAGGCGAGGGTCCCGATCTTTCGATGAGATGGTGGCTATCGATTTGGTTGAGATGACATTGACGATCCGACTACAAACTTGCACGACGTTGCGCCTTAATAATCACTACACCAACTCCAAGAGGTTATTGACCACACCGGAGCACGATCAACCTCACCACGAAGGTCTCTTCATGCAAGCAAATGAAGAACAAGCAAGAATATAATAAAAACAATCTGAATATTGCGAATATATATGAAGTATTGATAAGGGTGGGGATCCAAAAGTGGTCTTGGTTTGGCCATTGTACACAAACAAAGTACACAAAGTTGCAATGGCTAAATTTTAACTAAACAAATCCCAGTCTAAACGGTGCCCTAAGGGCTGTATATATGGGGGAATAGAGGGGAATTTCACGACCCCTTGGAGGAGGGGTCCGAAACCAACCCTAACTCCGTTTCCCCACATATACAGACTCTAAAAACAACCCATAAAGTGCTACTTCAAAATTACATGGGCCTGGCCCAAAAACAAGGTGACGCAATACATATAAGGGCTTATGGACGAAATTTATGAAGTGGCCTCTTGTATATTTTGTCCAGGCTTTCATGCTCTCATTATGGTGGCTTCGAAGTGCGAAAATCACCACGGGAAGCTCCATTGTTCTTTCTTGCGTGTGCACCTTCTCCTCCACGCGTGTTCACGTTTTAATGGCCATTCTTCTTGTCCATTCTAGGTCCTTCATTCATAAGTAAAACAAAAGTATCTAACTTAGGATGCATCATATGTTCATGAACATTAGAAAGATTTCCAAGAAACAAAAGTACCTGGTAATTCAATTGGTGTGTGTGTGCTCTAGTAACCGGTCTAGTATGTATAGCACCATGGGTTGTGGTTGTAACAATGGTATTGATGTCCTCATCACTACTCCTAGTTCCCATGGCTTTCCCAAGGTAGCTACCAGGTCCAGAAGAAAGATCAATTCTAATGAAGAAGATGTTGACTTCATCCCTAAGGAGAAGACCACAGTCAAGAAGACTGTCACAATGGAGTATACCAGACCTGCTGACACTAGAGCTCGAGAAGCTAGGCTTGCAAAGAAGCTAGGTCAGGGTAGAGCCAGAAAGAGGATTCTCCATGCTATTGGTAGACCAACCTCAATGTATTAAGATCCAACAGAAGTTGTTGATGAGGAGGAGGAATAAATTCCAGCTGAGGTCCTTCTTCCCAAGAAGAAAAAGTTGATGGCTCATGCTATGCCTACGAAGCCTTCTGCTCCCAAGAAGTCTTCAGCTCCTAAGAAGTTTGTACCTCCAAAGAGGACTACAAGGATATTCTTGCAGCTGAAAAGAACAAAGGCTCTGCATCCAGAGATTTTGCTGCAGAGGAAGACGAGGATGCCCCTGTGCTTATGAAGATGAGATCTCATCTGCCAACACATGATGTTTCTCATCCTAGTGCTGAGGACATGAAGAAGAGAAAAGATTCAGATCTGAGGAAAAGGAGATGTGTTGATCCATATGTTGTGAGAAGGAGAACTGTTTTTTATCCCCACTTCCACACAAGGGAACAACATGACTTCGATGAGCAATTTTGCTTGACAAGAATCCAGCAGTCAGCGACATGAGATATGTCGATCGGGAATACAACAATGCCAATGAAGATTATTTTCCCAATGTGAGAGAAAATTTCAGGATGGTTGATATTGAAGACTTTGTTGGCAAAGAGATGACTGCTTGGAATGATGAGTTGATCATGCAATTATATTCCACCGCCCACTTCTATCCTGGTGGAAGAATTGTATGGATGACTGAGGGTCGCGGTATGAGTCTACAGTTGATGAATGGGACACTATCATTAGTGGTCCAAAATCACAAGAAGGACACTTGGATGTGTACTCACAACTCAAGATTAACCACAACACCATGGCTAATATGTACAAGCCTGTGCCTCATGTTTGTGTCGTCTCACAAATTTGGCTCTCTCTATTTCTTGCAAGCAGGAATACCTACTACGAACACCATCATGACATACACCCTGATGCCCAAATCAGGTGATGATAAGATGATTAGTAGTTATTCCATCAGCATGCTACA
This sequence comes from Hordeum vulgare subsp. vulgare, assembly GCF_904849725.1. Taxonomy (NCBI): domain Eukaryota; kingdom Viridiplantae; phylum Streptophyta; class Magnoliopsida; order Poales; family Poaceae; genus Hordeum; species Hordeum vulgare. The sequence goes on from NC_058520.1 coordinate 312,374,871, forward strand.
TCATCTAAACACCCGCACCTGGTTCTAAGTGATGGACTTGATAGTTGAGACTATCAAGAGGACTGTTGCGGATCAAAAGATATCATGTGGATATGCTCCATATATTCAGATGCTCATCAATGCCAAGATTGGCAAGCATGCATATTTACTTGATCGTCACCACCTACCACTTCAACCTGATTTTGAAGAGAATGAAGTTGTGATGGACGATAGCCATCCCAGCTCAGCTACTGCTCGAGAGGTAGCAGAGGCAGCTGTGGCATAGGCTCCAAGGAATGCTCCAGCTCCTACCCCACAACTCAGAACCAGAGATGAGCAGATGTCATTCTTGGTTAGCACCATCCAAGGGATGGAGAAGAAAGTTTCTGAAATCTTGCTGAACCAGAAGAGCCTAGAGAGGATCATGGAGACAAAATTCCATGACCTGGATGTTAAGGTAACACAATTGACTACCATCGTTAAGCAGCTCCAGCATGAAGTAGATTCTCTGAAGATTCCACGCTCCAGCAGTGATGATGAAGAGTCGCATCTTCCTAATACTACTCAATTTAGGACCCATACTAGGTCAGCAGTTGTGCCATTTCCGGAAGCAAGACCATCTTCATCAACTCAAGCTTCAGTATCTGCTCCTGCACCTCCAGTGTCTACACCTCCAGCTCTAGTGACTTCTGTAGAAGCCTTCATCTACACTCTCTTGTCCACTCCATCATTAGCTACCGGAGGAGAACGTGCCTAGAGATACGCTTAGTTCTAGACCTTTGAACTTTTTGGTAACTTGTTGCCAAAGGGGAGAAGTGTATAGATCAATAGGGCTTCGAGAAGGAGAGCTTTGCACTTTATTTGCTCTCATTTGGTGTGTCAAAACTTTTGGTCTTTTCGATGACTTTATCCATTTAGAGGAGTGTTTGATCGTACACCTTTATTGTTTGATGCTACCATGTTTATACCTTTGAGTTATCTACATGATGATCATTCACTTGCTTGTTTGGTGTTATGTGCATTACTATTCATTCATATCATTTATGCGCAACATCAAGTTGTATGTGACATGGAAGAGTAACCCATGATCCTAATCTATTGTGCATTTGCATACGAACAAAAATTTAAAATAATGCACAAATTTAGGGGGAGCCCTTGCTTTTCAAATAATTCTCAAAGTGCCCATGCTAATCATTGATTATATCTTTTTTCGAAACTTTGTTCTATATGTTGTCATCAATTACCAAAAAGGAGGACATTGAAAGCACAATTTCTCCCTAATGTGGTTTTCGTAATTAATCACAACATATGCATCATTGGACTAATGATCTTATTCAAGTGTATTTCAGAAAAGTTCAAAGATGCCTTGGTTATAGGATTGTGAGGTGATGCCCCTGGATGCAAAGGAAGGAATAGGATTGGCTCAAGCTTCAAGCAAGAAGGCCCTACATTTTACATTTGTGAGAAATCACTTTGAGTCCATAGGAAAGACAATAGTATTAAAAGGGGGTGAGGTATTATGATGAATTGGTTGCTCAAGTGCTTGGAGGTAGCCACCAAAAATACTCAACCATTCTCTCACAAAATATCTCTGTCCAAACCCATAGCTGCAAAATTGGTGTCACCAACTTTTTCCATTTGGCCCTACAGATTTTACACTTGAAACCCCCTATGCCAAACCCTACCATCTCGGTACCACCAACTTTCACATTGGTGCCACCGAGATTCAGTGACCAAATCACTTTTCAGAATATATCAAGAATCAGAATTTCTGAGTTTGAAATCAGTCTCACCGAGATTTGGAAACTGGTCTAGGTCATCGTATCGGTACCACCGAGATTTCTATATAGGTCACCCCGAGAATTCAAAAGTTGCCACATTTAGTGCAACTTGGTACCACCGAGATTCATTTGGGTGCCACCGAGTTGGGCAATAATGTTGTAATGCTTGGATTTTGGGGGATGCCTATATATACCCCTCAACCTACCTCTCATTCGTAGAGGAAGCACCCAGAACACACTTACACTTTCCAGATCCATTTTTTGAGAGAGAACTACCTACTAATGCATGGAGATCAAGAGATTCCATTCCAACCATTTGATCCTTGATTTCTAGCCTCCCCAAGTTGCTTTCCACAAGATCAATCTCTCCTACCCCTGCCAAATCTAAGAGAGGGTGATTAGTGTTGAGGAGACTGTCTTTTGAAGAATAAGAGCAAGGGGTTCGTCGTTCTACCACATCTATTACCTTTTGGAGGATGGAGCCTCCAAGATTGGGTAGGTGTCGCTTGGGAGCCTCCTACTTCGTGTTGTGGAGTTGAACCAATATGTTTGTAACGGCAAGGAGATCGCCTACTTCATGAAGATCTACCGTGAATGAGGCTAGTCCTTTGTGGACGGAAGCCATGGTGGAATAGACAAGGCCGCTTCTTTGTGGACCCCTTGTGGGTGGAGCCCTCCGTGGATTCTCGCAGCCGTTACCCTCCGTGGGTTGAAGTCTCCACTAACATGGGCGTACGAGGGTGCCACCTATCGGAACCATGCCAAAAATCACCGTGTCAACCTTTGCGTTTGATCTCCCGACCTTGCCCTCTACTTTACATTTGCATGTCTTACTTTCCCCTGCTAGACTCTTAGATGTGCATGTGTAGGGTGAGCTTGACTTGTCATAATTTCTAAAACTAACCCATAACTAAAATTGGGAAAAGGCTAAGTTTTTTATCTTGTCAATTAGTCTAATCACCCCCCTCTAGACATACTTTCGATCCTACATCACCCACTCGAAACATTCAGAGGAGGATACCATATCATCATACTACATCACAACATTTTAATGCATGTTGACATCTCAAATAAATCATTATCCACTCCTAGCTAATTAAGCAGGGTATGGGCAACTATAATCTCTAATTGTCATCATAAACATGTTCAATCATAACATGTTGAATCAGGGATACTGAGTTAAACATATTTACAAAAACAAAAACAAGTTTAGTTCATACCCGTCTTTCTTTGCCCTAGCCACTTCACCATATATCGTCATTATTGACTTTCACTTGCACGACCGAATGATATCAAAATAATAATAGTCCAATAGTGTCATGGACTAAGCTGGAATATGCAAACATTTTATTCAAAGGAGAATACAAGGTAGTATAGACTCTTTATTGAATCAACACTAATGCTTATGAGATCCAGTCAACATTTTCATCATGGTCTTCTACTTAGTACGAGTCAACAAAAGAAAAGAATTTAAGAGAAACACGCTGAAATATTTTTGGAGTTTTTAGTTTTTCTTGAAGAAAACAAATTAACAAAGGAAAACAAAAAATGAGAAAAACTATTTACACGGGAAATCTACCACAAGCAAAAGAAGAACAATAAATATTTTTTGGTTTTCTTTTAATACTACAACTAATTAAACTAGAAAGAAGAACCAAAAAGAAACAAGAAATGTTTTTAGATTTTCTCAAAGTTTTTCAAATACACAAGAAGAAAGCGAGAAAATAAATATAACATGCATAACACAAAAAGAGGATGAACACCGACAACTAGAATGAAATGTGTGAACATGAATGTAATGTCGATGGAAATATGGACTCCCCCAAGATTAGGCTTTTAGCCTAAGTTGATAATCACAATCTGTAGTAGCCGTCCCGTCCCATTCCTGGGGTGCCTCCTCTATCGCTCCCTGTGCGTTTCGGTAGGTGATAATGTGTTATGGTAGGATGGTATATCCGTTCCTGGCATAAGAATCAAACAAAGCAGGTGCGTGCAACAGAATAATATCACGAGTGTTCTCACTAAAGACTAAATTATAACATATGTGATGTAGAGCCTGATGCTCATCAATAAGGTGGTGAGCTATCATAGATTGTTGATCTAAATAGGCTTTAGGCAATAAGTAATCATGAGGGCGTATATCAACATTGAAACATCTCGCCAAGCGAGTAGCGAAAAAACGACCATGAATTTTACCCTTAGTCCTATTGGTGTGTAGGCGGTGTGCGATAACGACCCCAAGGTCATAAGTAGTATCATTATGAAGTGATCGACATAGAATGGAAAGGTCAGGGGCACTGTGTATATTGCCTTTCTCTATAGCAATCACACATTTCGTTATGAATAAAGCAAAGTAATGACATAAGAAAATTGCAAACTAGTGGCATTAGCTTTCAACATGCCCCTTTCCTCTCCCACGGTTAAGGTGCGGAGGAAACCATCAAACTATGTTGGTCTAGGCTCTCTTAATTCCCCATCAGAAGGGATCAAACATATCTCACATAATTCAGTAAGCGGTATCTGACGGGTTTCAGAATATAAATTAATATGCACTCCATGAGGTTCGAGCCTATTCAAGAAATGCAAGTTTTGCACAAAGGAATTCGTAAGGATGTGGTGATGGTCACACTCAGCTGCGAGGAAGTTGGTCAGCCCGGCATTTGCAACGAATTGGGAGAAATCTTGGTAGAACCCGTCTTCGTTCATGAAATCATTATGCGGCCATTCACACGACCGGACCTCCATCATTTGCAGAGTGTTGAAATCGTTGTCCAATGATTCCCCAATGACTCACTTGGTAATCCTTTTGGAGGAATACCTCTGGAAGATACACATTTTTCCTATAAACAATTTTTTGATTTTTTTTGCCACAAAATGATATCAACAAAACTCTACAAAACTGATAGCAACTACTCACATGGATATCTAGAGGCTATATCAAGCATTCAAACTACTTGGAACTTAACGAATCCAACGTGCAAGCTCATTTTCAGTAGCACCAAGAGCAGCTAATAAGTCAAAATATAAACCACTAGGGAAAAAACTAATTGGACCAATGGAGGAGTCACATACCAAGTAGCAATCCCTCAAAACAATTTCGGAAACAGAGCTCCGAACAAAGATATCAAAATCTCAGGTTTGGGAGCAAGAACACGAGAGAGAGAGAGAGAGAGAGAGCTACAAGGATTTTTTTTCTGGAGGTAGGTGACGAAGTGGGATAAAGGAGTGAGCGAGTGGATGCTCGTGGAGCCCACTACCCACCAGGGCTTGCCACGTGGGTGTGGCGTACCCTGGTGCCTAGTGGGCACCTGGGGCACCCCCTTGTGGTGTTTTCAGTACGAGAAATTCTCAAACATTAAGAAAAAATCATATTAAAATTTTATGACATTCTGAGTACTTTTATTTTTGGGCTATTTTTTATTGCATAGATAATTCAGAAAACAGGATAAACATGGCATGTTATTGCATTTAACTAAGAAAATAGGAAACAAAAAGTAGGGACACGAGGTTGTGCTTACTAAATTCATGGACCACATGCCTCTCGAAACTAATCAATTAATAAGGTTGATCAAATCTTATTAACAACCACCTTCGATTAGCATGAAACCAAAGAATCTTCGTAAAACATTAAGTTACCTCAACGGGGATATGCATATCCCCAACAATAAGTATTTCATATTTGTTTTTGTTAGTAGGAAGGGGAAGTTGGAAACTTCCAATAATAATTGTCGGAGTCTTTTCAATAATGTTAGTACCATTCACTTGAAATAGTTCCTCTAGAAGGTGCACCGTGTGCTCATTACCATTGATATGAAAAGTGACTTTGCTTTTGTTGCTATCAATAACAGCCCCTGTAGTATTCAAAAACGGTCTACCAAGGATATTCGACATGATGTCCTCCTTGGGCATCCAAATATAACAAAGTCTGTTAAGATAGTAACATTTGCAACATCAATAGGCACATCCTCGCAAATAGGGATAGGTATGGTATTTGACTTATCACCCATTTTCAAAGATATTTCAGTAGGTGTGAGTTTATTTAAATCAAGTATTTTATACAAAGAGAAGGGCATAACACTAACTGTGGGATCACTAATTGGGATGTATAGGGGGTGAATAGACTACTTCACAAATTAAAACCTAGCCTTTTTGCAATTTGAGTTTTTGGTAGATTTTAGCATTATAGCAAGTCAAACACACCCTACACATGCAAGTCTACGAGTATAGCGGCGGAAATTAAAGACATACATATGCAAAGTAAGGAGTAGAGTTTAGGAAGTTCAAACACAAAGATTGACACGGTTGGCGTGGTTCCCAAAGGTGGAGCTATCATACGTCCATGTTGATGGAGACTTGAACCCACGGAGGGTAATGGTTGCGCGAGTCCATGGAGGGCTCCACCCACAAGGGGTCCACAAAGAGGCAACCTTATCTATTCCATCATGACTTACGTCCATGAAGGACTAGCCTCACTCGAGGTAGACCTTCATGAAGTAGGCGATCTCCTTGCCCATACAAACTTATTGGTTCAACTCCACAACACGAGAAAGGAGGCTCCCAAGTGAAACCTAACCAATCAAGGAGACACCACTCTCCAAAAGGTAATATATGCAATAGTACGATGAACTCCTTGCTCTTGTCCTTCAAAATATAGTCTCCTCCACACTCAATCACTCTCTCACAGATTTGGCTTGGTAGAAGAGATTGATTAGGTGGAAAACAATTTGGGGAGGCGAGAAATCAATATTCAAATGGTAGGATTGGAATATCTTGATCTCAACACATGAGTATGTGGCTCTCTCTCAGAAAAATGAATCTGGCAAGTGTTAGGTAGTTATGAGCGCTTCCTCTACGAATGATAGGTGATGGAGGGGTATATATAGGCATCTCCAAAAATCCAACTGTTACAACATTATTGCCAAATTCGCTGAAACCGAAGTAAAACTCAGTGGCACCGACTAGTGCAAAATGTGGCAACTTTTGTGTTTACCGTGAGACCGATATATGAATGTCGGTGGTACAGATTTTGGTTGGCCTAGTCAGTTTCCACAACTCGGTGAGACCGCTTCTCAATACTCAAAAATTCTGATTCTAAGAATTTGGTTACCTGAGCCAGGGACACTAATTTCGGTTGCACCGAAATGGCACTTGGTGTCACCGAGATGCTAGGGTTTGGCATGGGACATGTCTGAGGTAAAAGTTGGTAGGGTCAAGTGGAAAAAGTTGGTGGCACCGAATTTTGGATTTTGTGGATTTTGACAAAATATTTGTGGGAGAATTCATGAGTATTTTTGGTGGCTATCTCTAAGCACTTGAGCAACCAGATCATCATAGTCACCTCATCCCCTTTTAATAGTACTGGATTTCCTATGGACTCAAATGTGTTTTCTCACAAAATATTAGATGTAGAGTCTTGAAGCTTAAAGCTTGGCCAATCCTATTCCTTCCCTTCCTTGGGGCTTCTCCTCACAATCCTTAGACAATCCTCTCTAAGGACTATATCTGAAATATACTATATAAAAGTATTAGTCCAAGAGATAATGTATGTTGTCAGGAATTATCAAAACCACCAAGGGGGCATATGTGCTTTCAATCTCCCCTTTTTGGTAATTGATGACAACGTACAATCAAAGCTTCAAAAATATATAAGTATTAGAATGTGAAAACTTTGAAAGGTATATGACCGATACAAGCTCCCCTAAATGTGTGCAATCCCCTTTTAACAGATGTTTTCTTTGGACTGCATGGGCACACACATAGTTGAAGGGACAAGATAAGTCGTGTGAAACTTGCCTATATGCATCGAACATATGTGAATGAAAGGTTTCCATGTTCAAGACTCGCTCTTGCAAACAATATGTGCAAGAGACAAGAGATCATCCTGAACAAGGATATGATGCATATACTTACCTTGAGGTTCTTGAGCATCTTAGCAGTAGGAATAGACTTGAGGAAACGGTTGCTAGATAGCACAACATAATTCTACTTTAAAGATGCAAACAGCTTCAATAGTACCAAGACATGCAAGACATATTGAAAGTAGGATTTGATGAGAGATATATCTCCAAGAATATTTAGAACTTTTGCCCCTAAGTTTGAATAGGTAGGATATCCTCTCCCCCTGAATCATAGCATGTAGATATTGGGAGTAGGTAGGGTGAGACAAGTTCAATCCAAAGTAGGCCATAAAACTCAAGTAGAACTTTCTATATCTCCCCCCTTAATGGTAACTCTCCCTCGGAATGCACAAGGTTTGATATATACCCCCCCTTTGGCACATCTCCCCTTTGGTAGATCTCCCTTTCGGTATAAGCATTTAGAAGCTTTAATATATCCCCCCTTTGGCATTAATTTCCAAAAAAGTTCAGAGGGTAAGGGTTCATTGAGAATAAGGGATGCTTGATTCTTCTCTCTTTGATAAAGGTTCCTTGAATTTGTCTCCCCCTTGTGTATAGATAAGGGTTCCTTGAATTTTCTCCCCCTATTTCTTAGGGATCCTAGATGATTCCACCCTTGTATTATGTGATCATTTGAAGTACCCCCCCTTGAAAATTTAGGGATAACAAGTTGATGGCCCCCTTTGGAATAAATGGAAATGATCAATAATAACTCAGGTATCCATAAAAGTGTGGGATCACTTACAATACGTCCCCCTTTGGCATTAATCCGGAAATAATAAGAGAATCACAAAGATCATGGGTAGTAATTAAATTTAGAGTCTTTGAGATAATATGATTCGGTAGGATCAAATTTGATCTTAGGCCTCTCGGAAATTTCGGTTAGACCGAGTTTCCTAGACCGGAGAGACCGAGTTCCAATGAAAATCAACTTATCAACTCTAGTGGACATGAAATATCCAAAAACTTTGAAAGAGAAAATATCCAAAAACTTCAAAAGAAAAATATCCAAAAGTAAAATAGTTTTCTTTTTAATATATACATACATATATATGAGAATTGAAGGGTTCCAAGAAGGCATGCAACCAAAATATGAACCATGCAAGAATATTCATCTAGATGTTCGGCATTGACTAGGTCACCTATATTGCAGTATATTGACTTGAGGATTCAAGCAAGAATGCTTGATCATAGGTCATACTCATCGTTAAGCACAAAATGGGGTTACCATTTTTCGATTAAGAATTTTAATGTCTTCATATCACTTGAGTTGCTTTACCTCATGACTTGGTGTAAAGCATTATTAGGATATGAGTACATACCTTCGAATAATGTTGATGACTTGGCATTGAGGTGAACTTGTCGTGGATGCTCAATGTTGATGAATATCATCTTGAGTTGGGAGCTATCCTTTTTATTTTGGTTCATTTTTCACCTATATTGGTTAGTCATGCAAGGAAGAACATAATACATCCAAATGACAAGTGTGAATTTATCATCAAATAGTTGTCAAGGATATGATTTTGTTGTGTTCTTCTTTCATCTCTGAAGAAGGGATTGTTGATACTTGGCCATGACAAGATTTCTTTTGATGTGAGTTGATTGCAATCTTGTGAAGTGTAGTTCTCCCAAGTACCTACATGAGGTTAGATGCAATACAAGGGAGCATATTTTTCCAAAATATAAGATAGTTTCATATAAATAGCATCATGGAATAATCAAGTAAGATCATGCCCTTGCATGCATCCAAGTGAGTCTAGCTCAAGTTTTAAGCATCGATGATGTTTAAATCACTCCTCAAATGACAAAATACTTTCTCATCAAGTGGCTTTGTAAAGATATCAACCAGTTGTTTGTCGGTACGAACATGCTTGAGATTAATATCTCCTTTACCAACATGGTCACAAATGAAATGATGTCGCACTCGAATATGTTTAGTTCGAGAATGTTGCATCGGATTATGGGTAATTTTGATAACACTTTCTGTGTCACACAACAATGGAACATATTTCGCATGAATGCCATAATATTTAAGAGTTTGCGTCATCCATAGTAATTGTGCACAACATGATCCAGCGGTAATGTATTCCACCTTGGCAGTAGATAAAGATACCAAGTTTTGTTTGTTGGATGACCAAGACACAAGTTATCTCCCAATAAATTCACATGTACCCTAGGTGGGTTTTTTATCAACCTTGTCTCCGGCATAGTCCGAGTAGGAATAGACAACAAGATTAAAAGTAGATCCCTTGGGATACCATATGCCAAAGTTTGGTGTATGTATCAAATATCTCACAATTCTTTTCACAACTTTTAGATGCCACTCCTTAGGTGCCACTTGATACCGGGCACACATGTAAACATTTAACATGATATCAGGACGGGAGGCACATAGATATATCAATGAACTGATCATTGATCGATAAACATTTTCATCAACCAATTTCTCCTCCTTAGTAATGTCAACATGTCCACTAGTAGGCATGGGAGTTTTCATACCTTTGCATTCTTGCAGGTTGAACTTATTGATAAGTCCTTGGTGTACTTGTCTTGAGAGATAAATGTACCTTCTCCTGTTTGTTTTATTTGCAAACCAAGGAAGAATTTCAGCTCACACATTATAGGCATCTCATACTTCTCGGACATCAACCTTCCAAATTTCTCACAAAGTATGGGTTAGTAGAACCAAATATAATATCATCCACATATATTTGGCACAAAAATAGTTCACCATTAACCCTTTTAGTGAATAAGGTTACGTCAATTTTACCAATCTCAAAACCCTTTCCAATGAGAAACTTCATTAGGCATTTTTACCAAGCTCGAGGGGCTTGTTTAAGAACATATAAAACTTTATGAAGTTTGTAAACATGATTAGGTTTCTTAGGGTTCATAAAGCCGGGAGGTTGTTTGACATAAACTTCCTCCTCAATTTCGCGGTTTAGAAAATCACTTTTGATATCCATTTGGTAAAGATTAATATCGTGGTGATTGGCATAAGCAAGAAGAATGTGAATGGGTTCAAGTCTAGCAACGGGGGAATAGGTCTCACCGTAGTCCATACCTTCGACTTGCGTGTATCCTTGGGCTACGAGATGTGCCTTGTTCCGTACAACTTTACCATGTTCATCTTGCTTGTTCTGAAACACCCATTTTGTACCGATGATGTTGTGCTTGTCCTTGGGGTTTTCCATGAGTGTACAAACTTCATTCCTCTCGAAATTGTGTAGCTCTTCGTGCATCCCATTCACCCAATCTGGGTCTTGAAGTGCTTCTTCTACCTTCATAGGCTAATTTCTATAGATAAATGAGTAATGCTCACATAAGTTAGCTAAACGATTTTTAGAGCGACTGAATCTCCCAGTTTGTATGTCACCGAAGATTTGATTCAGCGGATGACCCTTGTACACTCTTGCTCGAAGTCATGACATCTTTTTCTTGTTGGATGGTGGTGCTTCCTCATCATCTTGTTCTTTGTTGTCGTTGAGGGTGTCATCTCCTTGAGGTGTTGGTGAGGAAGGTTGAGGTATATCATCATGATGTACTTCTTCTTCCTCTTCATCATGTCGTGTACCACTTGTGTATGCCTCCATGTCGTTTTGTGGTTCGCCTTTATGAGAAGTAGGGGCTTCCACTTGTGTTGATGAAGTGCTTTCCTTCACCTCCATGGGATGAATCTTGTCGATAGGTAATAATCCCCAAGTGCAAGGAATCATCATAGCAATTTCCAAAGATGGAAGTGGTAAGTATGGAGTGTCGAACCCACAAGGATCTAAAGGTAAGGTCAATATTCTCCCAATTCCTATCTGCCACCGATACGACTCTACGTACATGAAGTGTTTGCTTCTCTCTAGTAACGAGAACTAAAAGTGCATCATGGGCATAAAGAGGATAACTTTGCATGATATTGGAGAACTAAAATATGAAAATGGTTTCTGCATTAAATAGAGTTAGAATATATTATAATATATTACAAATAGCGAGTGTGGAATAATGATGGTATTGTATGCGAAATCATCCTAGGCAATTGATAACAAGATTAGTAATCATTCTTGCAATTTTATATGAGGGGGAGGCATGAGCTAACATACTTTTCGTACTTGGATCATATGAACTTATGATTTGACCTCTAGTAAGCATTTGCAACTATTATAAATCATTAAGGTAAAACCCAACCATAGCCTTAAGTATAAAGTCCTCTTTAGTCCCATACACGCACATCTCTCTTACTCGGGTGTAAGTTTCTATCACTCTCGCCACCCACTATAAGAGAATCATGAACATATTGCAAAACCCTCCAGTGTGGGTCTTTCATGTGTGCGACTCATGGAAAGCACCTTAGGACAGCACCAAAATAAAACATACACTCAAACCAATCAACATCATCAATCAACCCAAAGGACAACATAGATCTACTCAAATATCATAGGATAGCAACCAATCATTGATCAATACTACTTGTCATGAAACACCATGTTCAAGTAGGGGATTATAGCAGGGTGCAGGAAGACAGTGTGTTGATAAAAACGATCACCGCGACGATGGTTCCCCCGGCGGCACTCGGGCGCTACCGAAAGAGAGGGGGGAGTCTCCCCCTTAGACCTCCTTCTCCATGGCCTCTCCCAAGATGGGGAGAGGTTCTCCCCTCTGGTCATTGTCCTCCATGGCTCCCGGAGGGTTGAGATCCCCTCCGGGATTGAATCCCTCTCTCTGTTTCTCTCCTGTTTTCGCTATTGTTTTCTCTCCAGATTGGTTTTTCATCGATATAGAGAGCTGCGGTGGAGGAACTTTCCTTCTGATCTAGGTTTATTTCTCTTTTATCACAAAAAATCATCAAAAAGTTACGTCCAATTCTGAGAAATTTTATTTATGCACACAAAAACACACCACGGTAGTTGTGGTGAAAACAGCATCAGTACGGGTTAGTTCTAAATAGAGCATATAAAGTGTAGCAAAACCACATAAAAGTATTATAAACATATGCAAACATGGCATGAATAATTCATAAACTTAAGACCTACTCGTCCTCGAGTACGTAAATGATAAAAGAAATAATTTATGAAGTGTGAATGCTAGCATTGTGCATAAGTTTGATCAATGATAATTTCAATCACTTTTCCTAGCATCATAACAACAACTTTCTCATAATACTCATCACGATAAAGTAGCAACCAATTCACATGTTATGGTTCAAACAATGAACTCTCTTGAAATTTAACAACCCATGTTCTTAGTCACCAAACAATTGCAATTCAACTTATTCTCAACAAAGTCTAAGTAAGACCTCCACGTACTCAAACATTATATAGTCTTCTATGATTGCTAGTACTCAAAGCATATTTTTAGAACAAATGGCATCCATCAAACACACAGAAATATAGGGGCTTAATGTTTCACCTCCCAACTGATTTATCACAGAGATAATTTTCAAAAATAATAATTCATGATCAAATATATTTGACTGGCCATATGTTCCTAGATCTTTCCCCACCACATGTTGCTTGCCAACTAGAGAATAATTGAGGTTGAAATGAGAATGCATACTATTGACTCTTGCATAAAGAGTAAATACTGGAAGGTAAAAGATAGGCCTTTTGCAGAGGGAAGCAGAGGTTGTCATGCACTTTTTGGTTGTGTAGGCACAATCCCTTAATGCAAAAGAACGTCACGTTATATTGCCCCTTATGATAGCAACCTTTATTATGTAGCCTGATACGTCTCCAACGTATCTATAATTTTTTATGGTTCCATGCTATTATCTTGTCAAACTTTGGATGTTTTGTATGCCTTTTATATCTTTTTTGGGACTAACTTATTAACTCGGTGCCAAGTGCCAGTTCCTGTTTTTTCCGTGTTTTTGACCCTTTTCAGAGGAGAATATTCAACGGAGTCCAAACGGAATAAAACTTCCGAAAAGTTTTTTTCCAGAACAGCAGATACGCAGGGGACGTGAGAACCAAGGCAGAGGCCACCAAGGGAGGCCACAAGCCCCCTAGGCGCAGCCAGGGGGCGCGCCTAGCAGGCTTGTGGGCCCCCTGTGGCTCGTCTGCCCTACCTCTTCCGCCTATAAATTCCCAAAAAAACCAAAACTACGCGAGAGATCCACGAAAATACTTTATGGTGCCCTGTCGGAGGGGGGATTCGGATACGGAGGGCTTCTTCATCAACACCATGGCCTCTCCGATGATGCGTGAGTAGTTCACCATAGACCTTCAGGTCCATAGCTAGTAGCTAGATGGCTTCTTCTCTCTCTTGGATCTTCAATACAAAGTTCTCCATGATCTTCATGGAGATCTATCCGATGTAATCTTCTTTTGCGGTGTGTTTGTCGAGATCCGATGAATTGTGGATTTATGATCAGATTATCTATGAATCTTATTTGAGTTTCTTCTGATCTCTTATATGCATGATTTCATATCCTTGTAATTCTCTTCGAGTTGTGGGTCTTGTTTGGCCAACTTGATCTATGATTCTTGCAATGGGAGAAGTGCTTGGTTTTGGGTTCATACCATGCGGTGACCTCACCCAGTGACAGAAGGGGTAGCGAGGCACGCATCGTGTTGTTGCCATCAAGGGTAAAAATATGGGGTTTACATCATTGGTTTGAGTTTATCCCTCGTCATCTTGCTTAAGGCGTTACTCTGTTCGTCATGAACTCAATACACTAGATGCATGCTGGATAGCGGTCTATGTGTGGAGTAATAGTAGTAGATGCAGAAAGTATCGGTCTACTTGTCTCGGACATGATGCCTATATGTATGATCATTGCCTTAGATATCGTCATGACTTTGCGCGGTTCTATCAATTGCTCGACAGTAATTTGTTCACCCATCGTAATATTTGCTATTTTGAGAGAAGCCTCTAGTGAACACTATGGCCCCCGGGTCTACTTCACATCTTATTTCCAGCCTTACACTTTTACTTCGTTGCACTTTCCGCCTTCAGATCTCACTTTGCAATCAATCTTGAAGGGATTGACAACCCCTTTATAGCGTTGGTTGCAAGCTTGTTTGTGTTTGTGCAGGTACTCTAGACACTTGGCTTGATTCTCCTACTAGATTGATTCCTTAGTTCTCAAAACTGAGGGAAATACTTACTACTACTGTGTTGCATCACCCTTTCCTCTTCAAGGGAAAAACCAACACAAGCTCAAGAGGTATCAAGAAGGATTTCTGGCGCCGTTGTTGGGGAGGATCAAGTCAGGAATAGTCTCCCGTCAACGTGTCAATTTCTGGCACCGGGGATTATTCTAGGTGAAGCTCATCCAAGTAAGTGTCGCAAACTCATCTCTTGCATTTACTTTTTTTGCCTCTCGTTTTCCTCTCCCCCACTTCTGAAAAACAAAAAATTACAAAAATATTTGCCTTTTTCGTTCGCCCTTTCTTTCGCTTGCTTTCTGTTTGCTTGTGTGTTTTGTGCCTTCAATATGCTTGCATCTTCGCTTGCTGAAAATCTTTTGATATGGATCCTCATTCACTTGCTAATCTCTTTAAGAGATCCAATTATGTGGAACCAATTGCTAGTGAGTTGAGTGCACTTGACTATCTTTATGGAGTTTTGCTTGAGATGCGTGAATCTAAAAATCGTGATGAAGAAACTTATGAAGTGATTCACGAGGGCTCCTTGAATGAAAAGCATGATTGCACTGGTTTCACTATAAATCCTATTAGTGTCAATCATGCTAAAAATATGCAAAACCCTAAGCTTGGGGATGCTAGTTTTGTTATGTCCACTACTTGTTGCAATGATCATGATTGGGGTAATGATTTTTCTTATGATCTTGAAATTTTGTTTAAGCCTCATGATGATTATGATATTTGCAATAATATTGAAAGTGGGTTTGGAGAAGTCATGTCTTTGGTTGATGATAATCCCACTATTTTTTAAGAGCGTCAACTTTGCATGCATGTGGATCATGAAAAGAATATCCTATGTGATAGCTATATTGTTGAATTTGAATATGATCCCACATGTAATTGTTATGAGAGAGGAAAATATTGTGGTAGAAACTTTCATGTTACTAAATCACCTCTCGTTATGTTGAGATTGCTATTGTCTCTTTCTTCTTCCTTGCATGTGGTAACTATTGGTTGTCTTGACAATCCGTTTTCCTATAAAATGCCTATGCATAGGAAGTATGTTAGACTTAGACATGTTTGATACATGTTTCATGTTGCTCTCTTCGTGTCCGATTGCTATCTTCTATGTGAGCATCATTGAATTTTCAATGCCTAGCTAAAGGGCGTTAAACAATAGCTCTTGTTGGGAGGCAACCCAATGAATTTATCTTTGCTTTTTGCCTTCTGTTTTGTTGTGTCCACACCATCATAATTATGTTATGATTGTGTCTTTTGTGTTTCTTTTTGTGTTTGATCCAAGCAAAACCTTTATGACTAGTTTGGTGTTGGTTGTTTGATCTGGCTGGAAAAAGACAGAAACTTTTCGCTCACGAAATTATTTTTCATTTTTATCCAGAAAGAGCTTTTGAGTTTATTCTTTTTGCTGCTGGTTGATATGCCTTTTTCCCAGTCTTTCATAATTTTTCAGATGTTTGAGGTACCAGAAGTATACGAAGTATACAGATTGCTACAAACTGGTCTGTTTTTGACAGGTTCTGTTTTTGTTGTGTTGGTTGCTTGTTTTGATGAAACTATGGATAGTATCGGGGGGTACTAGCCATGGAAAAGTGAGAATACAGTAATCTAACACCAATATAAATATAAATCAAGATTGCTACAGTACCTCGAGAGGTGGTAGTTTGTTTTCTTGTGCTAATGATATCACGAGTTTCTGTTTAAGTTTTGTGTTGTGAAGTTTTCAAGTTCTGGGTGATGTTCTCATGGACAAAGGGATAAAGAGTGGAAAGAGCTCAAGCTTGGGGATGCCAAAGGCATCCGAAGCCAAATTCAAGGACACCGAAAAGCCTAAGCTTGGGGATGCCCCGGGAAGGCATCCCCTCTTTCTTCTTCAATCCATCGGTAACATTACTTGGAGCTATATTTTTATTCACCACATGATATGTGTTTTGCTTGGAGCGTCTTGTATCGTAGGAGTCTTTTCTTTTTGTTGTGTCACAATCATCCTTGCTGCACACATTATTCAAGAGACATGCACACATTGTGAATTTGCTAGAATACTTGTTGAGCTTCGCTTATATCTTTTGAGTTAGGCAATTTAGCTCACATGTGCTTCACTTATATATTTTGAGATAGACAATTTTGCTCTATGTGCTTCACTTAGATCTTTTAGAGCACGGTGGTGCGTAACTTGGTAGTTGGCTTGTGCTATGAAAGTAGTCCCAAAGGTGATAGGCACCCAAAGAGGATACAATAAACTTCCATCTTCATGTGCATTGATTAGAAAGAGAAGTTTGATTCCTCTCAATTAGTTTTGAGATGTGGATTCGGTAATATTAAGAGTTATGTTAGCAGGGTGTTGTGAATCAAGAAATACTTGTGTTGAATTTAGTGATTCCCGGAACATGCACATATGGTGAACCGCTATGTTAGGAAGTCGGAGCATAATTGATCTATTGATTGTCATCCTTTGTGTTGCGGTCGGGATCGCGAGATGGTTAACACCTACCAACCCTTCCCCTAGGAGTATGCGTTTAGCACTTTGTTTCGATTACTAATAAAAACTTTTCCGCCGCCGCAAGCTTCTGTCTCCGAAGATACCATCTGGGGCACGTTCTCGTGCCTTGCCGGAGGGGGCATTCGGATACAGAGGGCTTCTTCATCAACACCATGGCCTCTCCGATGATGCGTGAGTAGTTCACCATAGACCTTCGGGTCCATAGCTAGTAGCTAGATGGCTTCTTCTCTCTCTTGGATCTTCAATACAAAGTTCTCCATGATCTTCATGGAGATCTATCCGATATAATCTTCTTTTGCGGTGTGTATGTCGAGATCCGATGAATTGTGAATTTATGATCAGATTATCTATGAATCTTATTTGAGTTTTTTTATCTCTTATATGCATGATTTCATATACTTGTAATTCTCTTCGAGTTGTGTGTTTTGTTTGGCCAACTTGATCTACGATTCTTGCAATGGGAGAAGTGCTTGGTTTTGGTTTCATACCGTGCGGTGACCTCACCCAGTGATGGAAGGGGTAGCGAGGCACGCATCATGTTGTTGCCGTCAAGGGTAAAAAGATGGGGTTTACATCATTGGTTTGAGTTTATCCCTCTACATCATGTCATCTTTCTTAAGGCGTTACTCTGTTCGTCATGAACTCAATACACTAGATGCATGCTAGATCGCGGTCTATGTGTGGAGTAATAGTAGTAGATGTAGAAAGTATCGGTCTACTTGTCTCGGACGTGATGCCTATATGTATGATCATTGCCTTAGATATCGTCATGACTTTGCGCGGTTCTATCAATTGCTCGACAGTAATTTGTTCACCCATCATAATATTTGCTATTTTGAGAGAAGCCTCTAGTGAACAGTATGGCCCCCAGGTCTACTTCACATCATATTTTTAGCCTTACACTTTTACTTTGTTGCACTTTCCGCCTTCGGATCTCACTTTGCAATCAATCTTGAAGGGATTGACAACCCCTTTATAGCGTTAGGTGCAAGCTTGTTTGTGTTTGCGCAGATACTCTGGACACTTGGCTTCATTCTCCTATTGGATTGATACCTTGGTTCTCAAAACTGAGCGAAATACTTACTGCTACTGTGCTGCATCACCCTTTCCTTTTCAAGGGAAAAACCAACGCAAGATCAAGAGGTAGCATAGCCCGTCGCGGGATAACTTCCACCAACTTGTTTTCCTACTTGACAAGCACTACAAAGTATATCTTTGTCAAAGATAACATCTTTAACACCAAGAATATGATCACCTTTTATAAGTATTTCAAGATTACGCATTCCAACATGTCCTAGCCTTCTATGCCATAACCAACCTTTAGAATATTTTGCAATAAGACATATACAAGGTTTGGATATTTTCGTGAAATCGATAATGTATAGATCACCTCTACGGAAACTGATAAAGACCATATTATGATTGTCGCTACGAAACACTTGGAAGTTGACTTCCATAAATAGCACATTGAAACTAAAGTATGCTAGTCTAGATACAAAAAGAAGATTGTAGCCAAGGGATTCAACAAGCATGACATTTTGAATGGAACAATCATGAGATATGGCCACCTTATGGAGACCAAGTACATTACCCTTGGAGTTGTCCCCAAAGGTCACATACCGTCGTGGTCCATGGTTTGGTGTGATCTCATGAAACATGTATCTATCTCCGGTGATGTGATCTGTGCATCCACCGTCAGGTATCCACTACTTTCCTCCGGCAATGTAGTCTCTAAGGTTTGCCATAAGACTGAGGCTCCTCATGGTCTTCTCATACTTGATGTCAAGCTCTTTGTCTTCATCATAGTAGTCATGCTCCACATTGTTATAGTCAGAGGGAATTTCCTCGTCGTAAGACTCGGGAAGTTCATGAGAATTTTGACTATGACAATGTTCATGTTTATGCATGTGAATTTCTTCAACAATGATGTTATTAATAGTAATGTCCTCTCTTTTAGCACACATGAGGTCACGAAGCTCAAATAGGCATTTATCAAATTATCATCATTTGCCTTCCTTCCGTGAATGGCAATATATTTTTGGAAAATGATATCAAGATTTTCCATTGAGTAGCTGGGATATCTTTTCTCCAAATATTTCCACAAGGTATAAGCACATTCAAAGTTCTTCATATGATTAAGCACATTTCTTGGCACTTCTCTAATGATGAGATTAACAGTTTTAACATTGCCAAGCATATTAATTTCATCATCATGAGAAGGATGTAAGTGATCAATGGGAGGCACATAGGGATATTCAACATACTTGTGCAAATGGAATTCGTTAAATATATCAAGCATTTCACATTTTCATTGTCTATAATACTCCACATTGGGAACAAGCACTCTACAACTAAGATTCCCCAAACTAGACACATCCATCGTCCTCCAATGGTGATTAAACCAACGCTATGGAGACTAAGTCTCTCATACCAATTGTTGGATCACTGGGGTGAATAGACTACTTGCATAAATTATATCCAAACCTTTTCCCAATTTTAATGGTTGGCAGATTTTAACAATTCTAACAAGTTTAGTGCACCCTACACATGTTACTCAACATATATGGCAGCGGAAAGCAAAGACATTGCACATGTAAAGTAAGGAGTAGAGTATAGGAAGATGAAACACAAAGATGGACATGGTGATTTTTGGCTGGTTCCGATAGGTGGTGCTATCGTACGTCAACGTTAGTGGAGACTTCAACCCACGGAGGGTAATGGCTGCGAGAGTCCACGAAGAGCTCCACCCACAAGGGGTCCATGAAGAAGCGGCCTTGTCTATTCCACCATGGCTTACGTCCATGAAGGACTAGCCTCACTCAGGGTAGATCTTCACGAAATAGGTGATCTCCTTGTGTGTACAAACTTCTTGGTTCAACTCCATGACACGAAGTAGGAGGCTCCCAAGGGACATCTAATCAATCTAGGATGCACCACCCAACAAAAGGTAATAGATGTGGTAGTACGATGAACTCCTTAGTCTTGTGCTTCAAATGATAGTCTCCTCAACACTCAATCACTCTCTCACAGATTTGGCATGGGTAGAAGAGATTGATTGGGTGGAAAGCAACTTGGGAGGCTACAGATCAAGTTTCTAGTGGATGAATTGGAATCTCTTGATCACAACACATGAGTAGGTGGCTCTCTCTCAGAAAACTGGATATGGCAAGTGTGTGTGTGTGTGTGTTCTGAGTGCTTGCTCTGCGAATGAGAGGTGGTGGAGGGGTATATGTAGGTATATCCAAAAATCCAACCGTTACAACATTATTGCCCAACACAGTGACACCGACATCAATCTCGGTGGTACCAAGTTGCACTAAATGTGGCAACTTTGTATTCTCGGTGAGATCGATATAGAAAACTCAGTGGTACCGATATCGTGACCTAGGGGAGTTTCCAAATCTTGGTGAGGCCGATTTCAAAACTCAGAAGTCCCGATTCTTGAAATTTACATGCGAGAAAGTTGGTCACTGATTTTTGGTGGCACTAAAGTGAAAGTTGGTGGTACCGAGTTTCTATGGTTTGGCAAAGGTTCTGGCTATGGAAAAATCGTTAGGCCGAAATGGAATTCTTGGTGGCACCGATTTTTTATGTTTAGGCTTTTGATAGAGAATGTTGTGGGAGAATGGCTAAGTATTTTGGTGGCTATCTCTAAGCACTTGAGCTACCAATCCGTCACAGATACCTCACCCCCTTTTAGTAGTATTGGCGTTCCTATGGACTCAAATGTGATTTCTCACAAATAATGTAGAGTCTTGTAGCTTGAAGCTTGGCCAATCCTATTCCTTTCCTTGGGGTTGCTCCACACAATCCTTTAGCCAATCATATCTGTGGACTATACCTAATATATACTAGGTAAAAGCGTTAGTCCAATAGACAATGTATGTTGTCATGAATTATCAAAACCACTAATGGAGCATATGTGCTTTCACAAAGTCTCCCTTATCATAACATTTATTCTTAGCAGGTGGGTTATCAAGATCAACAATAGGTTCTATTTCAACATCATTGTCATGTTGTTTATCGTTATGTAGCTAAGCATCTACATGAAAATCATCATTGTCATTTTCATTATCACTAGGTGAATGTTCATTACCATATTGTGTTTTAACATGAGAAATAGATACACCATTATTATCCGTAGAAGGTTTTCCTACCTCACGTTCACTAGAAGTATGTAAAGTCCTATCATTTTTCTTTTTCTTATTCTTTTTGGATGGGCTAGGTGCATCAACATTAGTCCTTTGAGAATCTTGTTCAATTCTTTTATGGTGTCCCTCAAGATAAAGTGGCTCCTGGGTCATTTTACCTCCTCTAGGCATTATTCTAACAACATGATCATTCATATTATTGTTCATTTAATTAAGCAATTCACTTTGAGATTTAGCAAGTTTCTCTTACCGAGTTTGAACCATAGAAGCATGTTTTCTAACACCTTTCAAATCATCAAAAATTCTAAACAACAAGTCACTTAATCGTTCAATCATATTAGAATTTCGTTTCAATTGTTTCATAACATTTGCATTGAAGTGATCTTGCTTTATAATGTAATTGCCAAACTCATACAAGCATTGACTAGGATGTTTATTGTAAGGAATATCACCTTCATCAAACTTTATAAAACAATTTCCTTCTACCACCTGTGGTGGTGTGTCAAGACCATGTATTTCTTGAATATGTGGTAAATTCTTAACATCTTCAGGTTTAATACCCTTTTCCTTCATACATTTCTTTGCTTCTTGCATATCTTCAAGACTGAGAAATAAGATACCCCCTTCAATATATTATCATTCTTCAATATATTGTTCAATAAGTCCTCGGCTTTTTCAATAGTTTGTTCCCTGAAAACACATCCAACACAAATATCTAGGTAGTCCCTAGAAGCATCGGTTAGTCCATTATAGAAGATATCAAGTATTTCATTTTTCTTAAGAGGATGATGAGGAAAATTAGTAAGTAATTGGAGAAGCCTCCCCCAAGCTTGTGGGAGGCTCTCTTCTTCAATTTGCACAAAGTTAAATATTTCCTATAAGGCAGCTTGTTTCTTATGAGCAGGAAAATATTTTTGAGACAAGTAATAAACCATGTCCTGGGAATACACATATCCTGGAGCAAGAGTATTATACCATATCTTAGCATCACCTGTTGATGAAAAAGGAAACAACTTAAGAATATAGTAATAGCGATTTTTTTCCTCATGAGAAAATAGTGTGGCTTATCATTTATTTAATGAGATGTGCCACTACAGTTTTAGTTTCATAGCCACGGAAAGGATCATATTCAACCAAAGTAATTAACTCTAGGTCGGCAGATAATTCATAATCGTTGTCAGTAATAAAGATAGGTGAAGTAGAAAACTTAGGATCATATTTCCTTCTAGCATACAAAGATTTTTCTTTCATCTTGCATAGTAATTTCTTAAGATCATCTCTATCCTTACAAGCAAGAAAGTCTCTAGCTACTTCTCCATCCATAACATAGCCATCAGGTATCTGAGGCGGTTCATATATAGGAGCACTAGTTCCAATAAGTGAATCATAATTTTCAGTTTAATAATTTCATCACTTTTAGCATTCTCAATTTCTCTAGCTTTAGCAAGTTGTTCATCAAGAAATTAACCCAGTGACACGGTCTTATCAAGCATAGTACTAGCATCATCAATGGCATCATTCCTAGCATCATGCACAACAAAAGTGGCATCATCAATTACCTGCAACATATCAAAAATAATAGCAGGTGGTGGTGTTGCAAGTTTACTTAAAATAGAAGGTGAATCAAGTGCACAGCTAGATAATAGTTCCTTACCTCCCCTCGTATTAGAGGATATGATCTTGGTTCTATCATCATTACGATTATTCATAGTGATCAACAGATATAAATCCCAAGCGACTCAACAAATATAGCTATGATCCCTGGCAACAGCGCCACAAAAAGGTCTTGATAACCCACAAGTATAGGGGATCACAATAGTTTTCGAGGGTAGAGTATTCAACGCAAATTTATTGATTCGACACAAGGGGAGGCAAAGAATATTTGTAAGTATTAGCAGTTGAGTTGTCAATTCAACCACACCTGGAGACTAAATATCTACACCAGAGTGATCAGTAGCATAGTAGTATGATAGTTTGATAACAACAGCAACGGTAGCGGTAACAATAGCATTTTTGTAGCAACTGTAACAGTAGAAGCAACATTAGTAACTTAGCAAAGCTCGATATATGAAAGCTCGTAGGCGTTGGATCGGTGATAATGTTGGATAATATTCATCATCTAACAATCATAACCTAGGTCGACATAGAACTAGCTCCAATTCGTCAATATAATGTAGGCATGTATTATATATATATAGTCATACGTGCTTATGTAAAATAACTTGCATGACATGTTTTGTCCTATCCTCCCGTGGCAATGGCGTCCATAAGGAAACTAAGGGATATTAAGGCCTCCTTTTAATAGAGAACCAAAACAAAGCATTCACTATTAGAAAACAGAGCTTTGGTTTTGTTAGATCAGAGCATTAGTCCGTATCTTGTTACGAACCGACACTAATGTGAGCATCAGTCTCGGTTCTAGCGGCTAGGACACTGGCCGGGCCTTAGTAGCCATCGGTCCCGGTTCGACTGAGACCTTTACTCCCGGTTCCAGACACCAACCGTGACTAAAGGGCCTTGCTCCGGGCGCAACACCTTTAGTCCCGGTTGTTGTCTCCAACCGGGACGAAAGGTTTATCTTCTGTCCTAGTTTTAGACACCAACAGGGACTACTAAAATTCCTATATATACCCCTGCGCCCCTCGATCTCCTTTTTTTTGCCGTAGAAGGTGGAGGTGTGTGTTGTTGCTCTGTTCTGCCTATATGCGCACATGAGGTGTTTGATGAAATGCCTGAGCCACACTTAAGCTTTCTCCTCTGCTTCCTTCAAGATTGACCTCCAAGCTCCATTTTCCTCAAGATTTGGCGGTTCACCAACTATCCAAGTGTTCTAAAAGGTTAGAAACTTCATCCAGTTGCGATTTTTATCGCATTTGTTGTTGCATTTAAATGTTTCACATAGTTGTATGTTGTTTTATGAGAACTATGTATGAATTTTATGTATTTATTTTTGCAGTAATAACTATTATACTTTGGTTTTAATGTGATGATGAACTTATATTAATTTGGTCATTTCTCTATTCATGATGTTCTGGAATGGTTTTTCATATACTTAATTACATAATGTAGATGAAGGATGTACGGTGACAGACACACTTCCGAGTACATTACGGGCGTGCATAAGTTTCTTGATGTGGCTGAGGCAAACAAGCAGAATGGTTTTATGTACTGTCCATGTGTTGTTTGTGAGAATATGAAGGATTACTCTTACTCGTAAACCCTTCACTTCCACCTGCTTGAGAAGGGTTTCATGCCCCACTATAATTGTTGGACAAAGCATGGAGAAAGAGAGGTTATGATGGAAGACAATGAAGAAGAAGAGGATGATGACAACTATCCGGATCCTATGTTCCTTGAATACGGTGATACTGCAAAGGGGGAAGCTGAAGATCAAGAGGAGCCAAATGTGCCCGCTGATGATGATATTCGTCAGGTCATTGTTGATGGACAGAAAGAATGCGAAAGTGAAAGGGAGAAGTTGAAGTTCGAACGCATGTTAGAGGATGAAAAAAAAGGGTTGTACCCAAATTGAGAAGATGGCAACATAAAGCTCGGTACCAGACTAGAATTGCTGTAATGGAAGGCAGAGAATAGTGTATCTGACAAGGGATTTCGGAAGCTACTAAAAATAATGAACAACAAACTTCCAAAGGATAACAAGATGCCTGACAGTACGTACGAAGCAAAGAGGGTTATCTACCCTCTAGTATTAGAGGTGTAGATGATACATGCATGCCCTGATGAATGCATCCTCTACCACAGTGAGGAGTACGAGAATTTGAATGCATGCCCGGTATGCGGTGCATTGTGGTATACGATCAGACAAGATGACCCTGGTGATGTTGAGGGCCAGCGCCCTAGGAAGAGGGTTCCTGCCAGGGTGATGTGGTATGCTCCTATAATATCACAATTGAAACGCTTGTTCAGAAATAAAGAGCATGCCAAGTTGTTGAGATGGCACAAAGAAGATCGTAAGAAAGAGGGATGTTGAGAGTACCCGCTGATGGGTCGAAGTGGAGAAAAATCGAGATAAAGTGGTCGGAGTTTGCAGATGACACAAGGAACTTATGTTTTGGTTTAAGTGCAGATGGCATTAATCCTTCTAGAGAGCAGAGCAACAATCATAGCACCTGACCTGTAACTCTATGTATCTATAACCTTCCTCTTGGTTATGCATGAAGCAAAAGTTCATTATGATGCCGGTGCTCATCCAAGGCCCTAAGCAACCCAACAACAACATTGATGTGTACCTAAGGCCATTAGTTGAAAACTTTTACAGTTGTGGGATATCAAAGGTGTACGCCTGTGGGATGAGCACAAACAATAGGAATTTGACCTACGAGTGTTGATGTTTGTAACCATAAATGATTGGCTTGCTCTTAGTAACCTTTCAAGACAGACAAACAAGGGATACAATGCATGCAAGCACTATTTAGATGAGACTGAAAGTATATATTTGGACAAATGTAAGAAAAATGTGTACCTCAGACATCATCAATTTCTTCTGACAGGAATCCCTTGAGAAAGACAGGCAAGCATTTCAGAGATGAGGCATATCACTAGAAGAAGCCTGTCCTACATACACGTGATGCCACGTTTGAATGGTAAGGATTTAAAAGCAATCTTTGGAAAGGGTCCTGGCGGAAAATATGTTATGAATGACGCTGACGGACACGCACCCATGTGGAAGAAGAAATCTATATTTTGGGACCTACCCTATTGGAAAGACCTAGAGGTCCGATCTGCAATCAACATGATGCACGTGATGAAGAATCTTTGTGTGAACCTGCTAAGATTCTTGGGCGTGTATGGGAAGACAAAAGATACACCTACGTATGAACAAAAAAGTTGGCATGCATCCAAAGCAGTATTAAGGTCCTTCTAGATATGCTCTTACCAAAGCAGAGAAGGAAATCTTTTTTGAATCCCTGATTAGTATCAAGGTCCCGTCTGGCTTCTCGTCAAATATAAAGGGAATAATAAATATGGCAGAGAAAAATTCCAGAACCTAAAGTCTCATGACTGCCACGTGATTATGACTCAAGTGCTTCCGGTTGCATTGAGGGGGCTTCTACGAGAAAATGTTTGATTAGCCATTGTGAAGCTATGTGCATTCCTCAAGGCAATTTCTCATAAGGTAATCGAGCAAGAAATCCTACCAAGGTTACAGAATGATTTGGTCGAATCTCTTGTTAGTTTCGAGTTGGTGTTCCCACCATCCTTCTTCAATATTATGATGCACGTCCTAGTTCACCTAGTAGACGAAATTGTCATTCTGGGTCCTGTATTTCTACACAATGTTTCTCATTTGAGAGGTTCATGGGAGTCTTAAAGAAATATGTCTGTAACTGTGCTAGGCCGGAAGGAAGCATCTCCAAGGGCCATCAAACAGAGGAGGTCATTGAGTTTTGTGTTGACTTTATTCCTGACATTAAGACGATTGGTGTTCCTCAGTCACGACATGAGTGGAGACTGAGTGGAAAAGGCACGCTAGGACCGAACTCAATAATATGTAGGGATGGGCATTCTTGGGCGCAAGCACACTACACAGTTCTACAAAATTCTACTTTGGTGGCCCTGTATATCAATGAACACAAGAACATTCTATGCTCCAAACACCCGGAGCAGTCTGACGACTAGGTTACATGTGAACACATTGGGACTTTCAATAGTTGGTTGCAAACAAATCTTATGAGTAACAACACTGTTGGAGATGAACTATACTTGTTGGCCAGAACACCATCTTCGACTCTATTGACTTTCCAAGGGTACGGGATAAATGGGAATACATTTTACACGATCACCCAAGATAAAAAGAGCACCAACCAAAACAGTGGTGTCCACTTTGATGCAACAAACAATAATAGGGCAAAGGACACATAGTATGGTTACATAGAGGAGATATGGGAACTTGACTATGGGCGTGATGATTTTAAGGTCCCTTTGTTTCTGTGCAAATGGGTCAATATGAGAGGAGGCGGGGTACAGGTAGACCCATGATACGTCTCTGTCGTATCTACTTTGCCGAACTCTTTTGCCATTGTTTTGGACTCTAATTTGCATGATTTGAATGGAACTAACCAGGACTGATGCTGTTTTCGGCAGAATTGCCATGGTGTTGTTTTTGTGCAAAAATAAAAGTTCTCGGAATGTCCTGAAAATTTACGGAGATTTTTTCTGGAATAAAAGAAAAGTACCTACGCAAAGATCCACCAGAGGGGGCGTGCCAGTGGGCCACAAGCCCACAGGCCGCGGCCACCCACCTAGGCCGCGTCGTGCAGGCTTGTGGGGCCCACGTGGCACCACCGCCCCCAAACTCAGCTCTATATCTTCCGTCTCGCCCAGAAAAAAATCAGAGAGAAGGTTTCATCGCATTTTACGATATGGAGGCGCCGCCACATCCTGTTCTTCATCTCGAGGGCAGATTTGGAGTCCGTTTTGGGCTCCCGAGAGGGGAAATCGTCGCCATCGTCATCATCAACCTTTCTCCATCGACAATTCCATGATGCTCTTCATCGTTCGTGAGTAATCTCATCGTAGGCTTGCTGGACGGTGATGAGTTGGATGAGATCTATCATGTAATCGAGTTAGTTTTTGACGGGGATTGATCCCTAGTATCCACTATGTTCTAGATTGATGTTGCTACTACTTGGCTATGCTTAATGCTTGTCACTAGGGCCCGAGTGCCATGATTTCAGATCTAAACCTATTATGTTGTTGCTAATATATGTGTGTTTTAGATCCTATCTTGCAAGTTGTAGTCACCTACTATGTGTTATGACCCGGCAACCCCGGAGTGACAATAGCCGGGACCACTCCGGGAGATGACATAGTATGAGGAGTTTATGTATTCACCGCGTGTTAATGCGTTGGTCCGGTTCTTTATTAAAAGAAGAACCTTAATATCCCATAGTTTCCATTAGGACCCCGCTGCCACTGGAGGGATGGACAATAGATGTCATGCAAGTTCTTTTCCCTAAGCACGTATGACTACATACGGAATACATGCCTACATTAGATTCACGAACGGGAGCTAGTTACATATCTCTCCGTGTTATAGCCGTTACATGATGAATCATATCCGTCATACTCATCCATCACCGATCCACTGCCTACGAGTCTTTTACTACTGGTCCTTGCTACGTTACTTTGTCTAGGCTTGTCCCTTGCTACAAAAGGGATTGGGACACTTTGCTGCTGCTGTCACCTTGCTGCTACTGTTGCTACTGTTGTTACTCTGCTACCGTTGTTCCTTGCTACTTTGCTGCTACTTGTTGCAAGACTTTTCTAGAGCCGTTGCCTGGGAAGAATAGTTCCCCGTCCACGTGCTCTTTACTGGCGCCATTGATACAACAGTTAGGAATAGTCTGCCTTATCAACAGATCGTTTCTGGCACCGTTGCTATCATACTACTTTGCTACTGATACTTTGCTTGCAGACACTAATCTTTCAGGTGTGGTTGAATCTGATAAACTCAGCTGCTAATACTTGAGAATATTCTTTAGCTTCCCCTTGTGAGCGAATCAATAAATTTGGTTATAATACTCTACCCTCGAAAACTGTTGCGATCCCATATGCTTGTGGGTTATCAAGGCTTTTTCTGGCGCCGTTGCCGGGGAAGCACAGCTATATTCTCTGGGTCACTTGGGATTGACATCTGCTGATCACTATGAGGAATCCGAAAGATCCAAGAACTAAAATCCTACCTTCCACTACGAGGAGAGGTAAGGAACTACCATCTAGCTCTGCACTTGATTCACCTTCAGTTTTGAGTAAGTTTGCGACTTCGCCTCCTGCTAGAAATCTTGATATGTCGCGTGTGCTTGATGATGCTACTTCTGCTGCCGATGATGCTTATGATGATGCTATGCTTGATACTATGCCTAATGATGCTATGCTTGATACTATGCCTGATGATGCTATGCTTGATACTATGCCTGATGATGCTATGCCTGATATTATGTCTGATACTGCTTTGCCACTTGGTGCATTCCTTGATGCACATATTGCTAGAGTTGCTGCTAGATGTGATGATACTTCTGAAACTGTTGATACTATTGAAGTAGAACCTGCTGCTATGCCTGAATTGCCTGTTATTCCTTATACGCGCTATGTTATGGAGGGAGAGATAGCTCAGGATTTTCTTGCATGTAAGGATAGCTATGATGTTGAGAAACTTCTGCGCAAGTGGAAAGAAAAATCTCTAAACGCTAGGATGAAATACGACCCGAAGTTTGCCACTTCGCCTATCTTTGTGGCCGATAAGGATTATGAATTCTGTGTCGACCCTGAGTTAATCACTCTAGTCGAATCTGATCCTTTTCACGGTTATGAGTCTGAAACGGTTGTAGCCCATCTTACCAAACTGCATGATATAGCCACCCTATTCACTAGTGAGGAAAAGATCCGCCACTACTACATGCTCAAGCTGTTTCCTTTCTCGCTAAAGGATGATGCTAAGACCTGGTTAACTTCTCTTGCTCCTGGATGTGTGCGTAGCCCCCAGGATATGGTCTACTACTTCTCTGAAAAATATTTCCCTGCCCATAAGAAGCAAGCTGCCTTGCAGGAAATATACAACTTTGCTCAAGTTGAAGAAGAGAGTCTCCCACAAGCTTGGGGGAGGCTTATCCAGCAACTGAATGCTTTGCCTGATCACCCTCTTGAGAAGAACGAAATACTTGATATCTTCTATAATGGACCTACCGGTGCTTCTAAAGACCACCTAGATAGTTGTGCTGGTAGTGTTTTTAGAGAACGAACTGTAGAACAAGCTGAGATTCTGTTGAATAACATCTTGTGCAATGAGAATGCTTGGACTATTCACGAACCACCTCCTAAGCCAACTCCGAAGAAAAGAGGTATTCTATTGCTCAGTCTTGAAGATATGCAAGAAGCCAAGAAATCTATGCGAGAGAAAGGCATTAAATCTGAAGATGTCAAAAATCTACCACCTATCGAAGAGATCCATGGTCTCGATAACCCGATACAGGTAGTAGAAGTAAATTCTCTGCGTAGGTTTGATGAGAGTGATATTCCTTTTGATAAACCTGCTACCTTATGCATGGACGAATTTCATAACTTTGTTGCCAAGCAACAGAGTTTCAATGATTATGTTAGCACACAATTGGAACAGAATGCCCGTATGCTTAGTCATTTAAGTGCTTGTGTGGACAGAAATGTCAATGATCTTAAGCTTCTGAGTAAGCATGCCTCTATGGTTACTACTCAGGTAGAACAAGTACATAAAGCTCAAAATGACTTGCTTAATGAGTTGAATGACAATTCCGTCAGATTCGTCACTAGAGGCGGTAGAATGACCCGGGAACCTTTGTATCCTCAGGGTCATCCGAAGAGAATTGAACAAGATTCTCAAGGAGTTAGCACTGATGCACCTAGTCATCCTAGAAAGAAGAAGAAAGATGATAGGAACCTGCACGCTAGCAACCCTGTTGCTGCTACACCTGAGAGTCCAAACAATGTCTGTGTCTCTGATGCTGAAACAGAATCTGGTGATGAACATGAGCCTAAGGATAATATCAATAGTGATGTTCATGTTGAAGCTTAACCTAGCAATGAAAAGGATGTGGAGATTGAACCAGTTGATCTTGATAACCCACGGCCTAAGACTAAGAGATACGATAAGAATGACTTCGCTTCTAGGAAGCATGGTAAAGAAAGGGAACCATGGGTTCAGAAACCTATGCCCTTTCCTCCCAAACCATCCAAGAAAAGGGATGATGAGGATTTTGAGCGCTTCGTTGAGATGATCAGACATGTCTTTCTGCAAATGCGCTTGACAAATATGCTCAAAATGTCTCTGTATGCTAAGTACATGAAAGATATTGTGACTAATAAGAGGAGGATACCTGATCTTGAGATCTCCGCCATGCTTGCCAATTATACCTTCAAGGGTGGAACTCCTAAGAAACTAGGTGATCCCGGTGTGCCCACTCTACCTTGCTCCATTAAAGGCAACTACGTTAGAACTGTGTTACGTGACCTTGGAGCCGGTGTTAGTGTTATGCCTCTCTCTCTTTATCGTAGACTTGAACTGGATAAGTTGACACCCACTAAAATCTCTCTACAAATGGCCGACAAATCAACTGCTTTCCCTATCGGCATTTGCGAGGATGTGTCTATTGTGGTTGCTAACACCACCATCTTAACAGACTTTGTTATCTTGGATATTCCTGAGGACGATGCCATGGCGGTCATGCTCAGAAGACCCTTTTTAAACACTGCAGGGGTTGTTATAGATTTCAACAAAGGCAATGTCACTTTCCATGTCAATGGTAATGAGCATACGGTGCACTTTCCGAAGAAACAATATCGAGTACATTGCATCAATGCTATCAAAAAAACTTCATCGATTCTTATTGGGAGCTTTGAATGCCCTATTCCTTGTGTCAAGATGAAGTATGATTTGCTTGTTGGGGAGATACATATCCCCATTGAGGTAACCTAGTGACTATTCGAAAATTCTCCATTCTCTTTTGCGATTCGAGAAGTTTTGTCGAGGGGATTTGATCAACCCCATTGATGGATTTCTTTTGATGACCATGAGATGGATGAATCGAGGAGTCACAAACCTCTGTTCCAAGCTTTCACCTTCGGTTGCTTAGAAGAAAAATGATAGATTTAGTTCAGTTTTCCCTGTTTTCTGTTTTAGCGTTCGGTAGAAAAGTACACCGAAAATAAAAGTTCTCCGAACGCCGTGAAAATCTAGTTTGGTTTTTTCTGGAATTTTCGAAAAATACCGGGGCAAAGATTCTGTCTCGGGGTCGCACCAGTGGGCCACAAGCCCTAGGGGCGCGGGCACCCCCCTGGCCGCGCCACCCAGGCTTGTGGGGCCCATAGGCACCCCCTCCACTCATTCTTGCTCTCATCCGCTTCTCCTACCTCCAGAAAAAATCGTTTCGCAGCTCAAACCCGTGTTCTTGCTCCTCTTGCTGGGATTTTCGATCTCTTTGCTCAAATCACCGTTCTCCGAACTGTTTTGGGAAATTACTCCTTGGTAAGTGACTCCTCCATTGGTCCAATTAGTTTTTTCTCTAGTGCCTTATACTCCGCGTATTTTTGCTTCCTTGGTGACCATGTTATTGAGCTTTGTATGTTGATTCTAGCTAGTCCCAAGTAGTTTTGATGCGTATTATGGCCTCTAGGCACTTGTGGGAGTAGTTGCTATGAGTTTTGTTGATCCTTATTCACTTTTCCTTAGAATCACTAAAAATTTCAGAAATTTTCAGAGATAGAAAAGGGAAAAGATGAGGAGGTTCTTAAGAGGCTCGTCAAGCCGTGACCCCAAGGATGATGGGAGTGAGAAGAAGCCCAAGTATCCGGTCCCTCGAGTCGCAGAGGTTCGAGTGTGCGAGTGCCCAAGCGACGTGTTCTTACACGCCGCTGGAATTTATGAGGACTTTTATCACTTGGTGGAGAACGCAGGCCTTACCGCCTTCATTGAAGATAAGTGTCTGCAATACCTCCTCCTCACCAATATCTTCGTACAAAGCTTTAACTTCTATCCAAGGAAGAATCCTCCTATGATTGAGTTCAAATTTTATGATATCCCCCAGCACATGTCACTCCAGGATTTTTGCAATATTTGCAAATTACCTTATGTTGGGGATATTCATGAACCTCGTCCACGGGACTTGGAAGCTTTCATTGGTACAATTGTTGTAGGAGAGGAGAGAGGAGTGTCTTGCGCTAGAGCTGCTAGCATTTATTTTCCCGTGCTTCGGTACTTCTCAATATTTGTGGGAAAATGTTTGATTGGCCGTGGGAAAGCTGGGTCACATAGTTCCCCAGATCTTGCGGTCTTGCGCGAAGCCCTTTATAATGATAAAAGTTATAGCTTGGGCGTTATAGTAGCTCAACGGTTGAACCTGAACCGTTCTAAAGGTGTTGTCTATGGAGGTATCTATGCTACCTGTCTTGCCAGACACTTTGAGATACCCATTAGACTGGAGGAGGAAGAAGAGATTCTTCTTCCTGAGAGATATCTAGATTATGATAGCATGGTTCGCCATGACTTTCTCGATAGAGATATAAATAGAAGGATGATTTATAACCTGGTATTTAGTCAGGGTACTCGTGAGACTATTACTTTGCCTGCTCCTTCTTTGTTCAATCTTCATGCAGGCATGTACATTATTATGCCCTCAGACATCTATGCATATTGGGGTTTAGCCCAACCACAGGTGCCCGTTCCCGAGCCACCAGTCGAGTACCAGACGCCAGTTTATCAGTGGGAGCCAGAGGAGCTCACACAGCAGTGGCATCCTCAGTCCACTTCGGAGTACCCCGGAGCTGGTTATTTCCCTCCTTGGGAGTAGACCAACTTAGGCCAAAAGCCTAAGCTTGGGGGAGTACGTGTTTCTCACCGAATTTACGTTCTTGCTTATGCTTTCACTTTGTTCGCAGGTGTTCACACTTTGCCACTGTATCATCCATGCTAGTTTATTTTCTTTTTCCCATTTTATTTTCGTGTGTCTGTCTAGTTTGAGTAGACCCAAAAAGATTTTCTTTTCTTCTTTTGCTTGTTGGGAGCTTTCCCGTGTAAATAGTTTTCTTTTCCTTTGGGTCAAGGTAGAAGATAATGGTTACAATGTTTAGTGGCTCTTGCATGCATACCTGTTTAGCTTTCAAAGAGCCATATTACTTTGTCTTTTCAAAGAGCCATATTACTTTGTCTTCTCCTTTGTGTTTGCCTGCAGATTCCAGCATAGTCCAATGCACAAGCACTCTTATTATTGTTCACATCATTCGGTCGTGCAAGTGAAAGGCAATAATGACGATATATGATGAAGTGGTTGAGCCAGGAAAAGCTGGTATGAACTCGATCTATTTTGTTTTTGTAAATATGACTAGCTCATCATGCCTGATTCAGCTTTGTTGTGAGAGAAACATGCTTGCAATGACAACTTAGAGATCATAGTTGCTTATGCCATGCTTATTTCGCTAGGAGCTTATAATGGTCTGTCTTGGTTGCCAACATGAATGTTGAGATGACTATGATGTAGTATGATAGGATGGTATCCTCCTTTGAATGATTCAAGTGGCTTGACTTGGCGCATGTTCAGGCATGTAGTTGAAACAAAATCAACATAGCCTCTATGATATTCATGTTCATGGTGATTTATGTCCTACTCATGCTTGCACTCAATGTTAGTTAATCTCAATGCATTTTGATGGCTGTTGTCGCTCTCTAGTTGGTCGCTTCCCAGTCTTTTGCTAGCCTTCACTTGTACTAAGCAGGAATACTGCTTGTGCATCCACTTCCCTAAACCCAAAGTTGTTCCATATGAGTCCACCATACCTACCTATGTGTGGTACCTACCTGCCGTTCCAAATAAATTTGCATGTGCCACTCTCTAAATCTTCAAGAAATAATCTATTTTGCATGCCCGAACCGCTCATGTGGTGACAGGGGGCTATTGGTATCTTCCATGCTAGGCCTGTTATCCTTGATATGTGTTTATTCACTATCATTCACGAGAAAGGGGCCGGTAATTGGAATTCCCAGTTCCATGCTCAAATCGAAAAGATAATTGCAAACAAAACTCCCCCAGGATTGATGTTGGTATGGACGGTACCCGAGGATTCGGCTAGCCGTGGAGTGTGATTGATTGGTGGTGGGGGAGTCAAAACATTACTTTTCTGTTTGGAAATCAACTATAGCATGTGTAGCGTGGAAGATGTTGAGAACTCTTAGTCATTGCGTTGACAATGAAAGCATGCCACCCAAAATTATTATCTCTGTTCTCAAAGCTTGAGCTCTGGCACCTCTGCAAATCAATGCTTCCCTCTGCGAAGGGCCTGTCTATTTATGTTCCTGTTGAGTCATCCTCCTCTTACAAAAGCACCAATTAGAGAGCACCTCTGTCATTTTTATGCTTTGATTTTAACTGTGTTGAGTATGACTGTGACTGGATCTTCATTGCCATGAATTACAATGTTTAGTCAGCCCTTGGTCTTTGAAGGTGCTCTGCATTTATGTTTTGCGGTCTCATAAAGAGCTAGCGAGATACCATATGTTCGTACTACTTCATGTTGTTTTGATTGAAGTGTTGACGTTTGAGACTTACTATTATTTGCTCGCTAGTTGATTATGCCATTGATATGAGTTTACTGTGAGACCTAGATGTCATTTGCTTATGTGGTTTGCTTGTGATCTTGCTGAAACTCTGGTTATGAGTTAGACATAGTTGCAACAAGAAGATCAAATAGAGTTCGTCAGAGTTTTTCTTTTGTCTCTTTCAGTTTGTCAACTGAATTGCTTGAGGACAAGCAAGGCTTTAAGCTTGGGAGAGTTGATATGTCTCCGTCGTATCTACTTTGCCGAACTCTTTTGCCCTTGTTTTGGACTCTAATTTGCATGATTTGAATGGAACTAACCCGGACTGACGTTGTTTTCAGCAGAATTGCCACGGTGTTGTTTTTGTGCAGAAATAAAAGTTCTCGGAATGTCCTGAAAATTTACGGAGATTTTTTCTGGAATAAAATAAAAATACCTGCGCAAAGATCCACCGGAGGGGGCGTGCCAGTGGGCCACAAGCCCACAGGCCGCGGCCACCCCCCTAGGTCGCGCCGTGTAGGATTGTGGGGCCCACGTGGCACCACCGCCCCCAAACTCAGCTCTATATCTTCCGTCTCGCCCGGAAAAAATCAGAGAGAAGGTTTCATCGCGTTTTACGATACGTAGGCGCCGCCACATCCTATTCTTCATCTGGAGGGCAGATCTGGAGTCCGTTTCGGGCTCCGAAGAGGGGAAATCGTCGCCATCGTCATCATCAACCTTTCTCCATCGACAATTCCATGATGCTCTTCATCGTTCGTGAGTAATATCATCGTAGGCTTGCTAGACGGTGATGAGTTGGATGAGATCTATCATGCAATCGAGTTAGTTTTTGACGGGGATTGATCCCCAGTATCCACTATGTTCTAGAGTGATGTTGCTACTACTTGGCTATGCTTAATGCTTGTCACTAGGGCCCGAGTGCCATGATTTCAGATCTGAACCTATTATATTGTCGCCAATATATGTGTGTTTTAGATCCTATCTTGCAAGTTGTAGTCACCTACTATATGTTATGACCCGACAACCCCGGAGTGACAATAGCCGGAACCACTCCCAGGGATGACCATAGAATGAGGAGTTCATGTATTCACCGCGTGTTAATGCGTTGGTCCGGTTCTTTATTAAAAGGAGAACCTTAATATCCCGTAGTTTCCATTAGGACCCCGCTGCCACGGGAGGGATGGACAATAGATGTCATGCAAGTTCTTTTCCCTAAGCACGTATGACTACATACGGAATACATGCCTACATTAGATTGACGAATGGGAGCTAGTTACATATCTCTCCGTGTTACAGCTGTTACATGATGAATCATATCCGTCATACTCATCCATCACCGATCCACTGCCTATGAGTCTTTTACTACTGGTCCTCGCTACGTTACTTTGTCTAGGCTTGTCCCTTGCTACAAAAGGGATTGGGCCACTTTGCTGCTCTTGTCACCTTGCTCCTACTGTTGCTACTGATGTTACTCTGCTACTGCTGCTACTGTTGTTCCTTGCTACTTTGCTGCTACTTGTTGCAAGACTTTTCTGGAGTCGTTGCCTGGGAAGAATAGTTCCCCGTCCACGTGCTCTTTACTGGCGCCACTGATACAACAGTTAGGAATAGTCTGCCTTGTCAACAGATCGTTTCTGACACCGTTGCTATCATACTACTTTGCTACTGATACTTTGCTTGCAGACACTAATCTTTCAGGTGTGGTTGAATCTGATAAACTCAGCTGCTAATACTTGAGAATATTCTTTAGCTTCCCCTTGTGAGCGAATCAATAAATTTGGGTTGAATACTCTACCCTGAAAACTGCTGCGATCCCATACGCTTGTGGGTTATCAACCCATAGTACGGAATGACAATAGTGGATCTCAACAATCTTGGGTACACAGACGAACCATTCATCCTAGCCAATGATGTGGCGCGGGTTTTCTATGTGAAGGACATGTCTACCAAACCAAATATATATATAAGGAAGAGAATACATCATACGAAGAGCCAAAGTGCAACATAGTTATTTCAGGGAAAAGAAACATCGTGAGAGTGGAGTACAAGACATACATGTCAGAAGATTATGAAAAGTTTCATGAAATTCCTCCCTTCAGAGTGAAGACTGGCCCAAGCATCCTTGTTAAATGATGAATCTTATCCATGGTTACGGCACAATAAACAAGGGACACACGCAAAGAAATAGTTGTATACCCAAATATCCCACTCTTGGATGTGACCGGCTTCACCGCCATCACTTTCTCTCTAGTGTGAGTTTCCATACTTATAGCTAGAAAGTCCCACTTCGGACAAACCGGAGGGAATCTTAGCTAAGGCATTTTGGCATTTGAAACATGATTGTAGAATAATTATTTATTAAGTTATGAATTTTCAATTATTCATGTCCTTTTAGTATTTTAATTATATAGAGTAGTTAATCATTGCAATTATGTCCAAACAAAATATGGATGTCTTCTGAGCATTCCAGATAAGGCGCTTGAGGTTGACAGGCATAGGCCATACACCCTCACTAGTTGGAGATGTTAATAGAGCAGAGTAGCTGAAATAAGGGCGACACTAAGAGGAACACGGGTTCTCCTAGTCAATTGCTCACAGTAAATTAAGCGCTGAAGGTGTTGTCATGTTGGTCAAGTTGGTAGGCCACCTGAAAAGCATGCTCTCTTATCGCAGATTCAGGAAAGGGTTAAAAGGGGAAGTTGATGATATGTTGAGGGTTGAGAAATCAGAAAATCCTATGAGAATAGTCTATTGTTTTGGCATATCTCATGAACATCTAGGCACCTTTATATTATCTTACATCACAAGTACAAACCCACATCATGAGTATATATGTTGGGTTATACGTACCCAAAGGGCTTTAGAACATTGCATTCATATAAGCATTTACTCTAGCAACCATTCTAGCAATCAATGAATAAATCAATAAAGAAAACAATAAGGTTATTAGGTTAACAAAAAGTATTTTATAATATTCTTCAATAGCAAAACGAATCAACTAGAAAGCTTTTATAAAACTCTAGTTATGATTAAAATAATATTAACTTAAATTATATAGAATTTATCCAACTAAAATGATCATAAAGTATTTTTCTTAAAACATTAATAATAAAAATAATTAAATGAAAACTAGGCATGTATGCATCTCTTTAAAAGAAAACTAAAACTAAAATATCCTAAAAAGATTTGAAACCAAAAATAGGAAAAATGGCTTTAGTCTCGGTTGGAGCCACCAACCGGGACTAAAGGTTTAGCTTTAATCCTGGTTCGAGCCACCAACCAGGACTATAGGCCCGGGTTTCATGCCCTTTGGGCTGCTGAAAATTAGCTTTTGTCCCGGTTGGTGACTCGAACCGGGACTAAAGGGGGGCCTTTAGTTCCGGTCAGAGCCACCAAGCGGGACTAAAGAGTGGGTTATTTAACTGCGCCTTCTCCCCTCCCCCCCCCCAATCTTCCTCTCCACTCCCTTCCCCGACGCCGTGCTCGAACCCCACACTACGACGCCACCTGGCTATCGGAGATCATCGTCGCCTCCGAGTCGTCCCAGGGCCCGTTGACCATCGCCGGACCTCCTCGCCCTCCTCCCCGAGCATTACCGCCCCCGCTGATCGTCCCCTGTGAGCTCCTTCTCCCACCCCTCTCCCTCGTTGGCCATCGCGGGCTGAAGCTCGCCTCCGCCATTGTTCCCCTCTCCTCCTATCCCTCACCCCCTCCTCGGGGTCACCGCCACCCTTGCCTACGTCGCGCCTACCGCGCTCAGCCCGCTCCGACGTCGGCATGGATTTGATCCGGCGGGGGTTATTACAAAAAACATTGTGGAAGACTTAGTAGTATTTTTAGGCTGAATTTGAAGGTTTGGATGACAAATTGTGTTGTCTATTATTTAGTTTCTATAAAAAATATTATTGTGAAAATAGCCATAGAAGTTATCATCTGTTATTTAGTTTTTATGTTCATGGTCTATTATATGTAGCCAGTGGTTATCATGACTCGTTGTTTTATGCTTTTAATATTCTTACTTGTCGATTGGGCAACCAGGCATCGGTTTGACAATCTCCTTGTGAGATTTTTAACCAGCACATGGCCCATTCGAAGATTTAAAATTGTATAGTTTTATCACCGCCGCCCTATTCTCAATTCAAATTTTTTAGTTAAAAAATCTAGAAAAAAAATCCACATGTAACCAAGGATGTTTTTATCTAAAGGCGATGAGGCTCGTCTCGCATCCTCGTTCTCGACTCGGTGGCGACAACCAGTTTGAGAGGCGCCATGTTCGGCACTAGGCTCCGTCGGGCTGGCACTCAGAGGTGCTACCTTCCAGGGCGCGCAGCTTGGTGAGGAATCGGGATCTCGTCGTCAACCCGGAGCTTCTTTGGTGCCGGTCGCGTGGGCCACTATCAGGGCGGAGGAAGCGGGCACCCGATGAGGCGGTACATCGTCGTGTCAGGGAGGAGGGCGAGCACGTCCGTTGCTATATGGGTGTGTTCGACGTCAAGTTTCTAATACCTTGTAGAATCTTCACGAATCTCACCCAAGCTGTGATCCTCTCATGGTTCCTTCTCTTTGGGTGTCCACCGCCCGCGCCTAAGGAACCGCGAGCCAACTAGATTATTCGATAATGTTTGAGTTGTATTAGTGATGTTATATTATAATATTTGATATGTATTAGTGATAATATTTGATAACATTCGATGATGCATTAACTAGATTATTCGAGATGTATTGGTGACATTATATGATAATATTATATGAAGATTCCCCGACGATTGTCGTTAATATTATATGTATTGGTGATATTATATGATGATCTTGCTAAAAAAATCCTCCTCGCCATCCCTCGCCCCTCAAATCGAACCTCACTGGGCCTGACTACTATATATGATTTATTATTTTTGTTAAATACTAAAATGTTAATCTTACAATCACGGAGCATTAAGAAAAAAATGCCATTGATTTTTAATATTAGAATCATGAACACATGAAATGTTGTGGTCCGACGACGATATGATCCGTGTGTGCCATTTGTACTCGGATGACATGGGTATATGCGACCGTTATCCTCACCTAGACAATGATACATCCTTCATCCTCAAGCTACATGATGACTTTGAGATTATTACGGTATGTAGAATGCATATATTTTTTGTTAATAAAGTATGGCGTGTGCTTTTTTGCTTTAGTTAACCTTTAATTTTCTTTTGTACAATTTGACTAGTGTGTTCCCTTCCATGCAAGATTCGTTGTCTTGGACAAGTTTCATTTCAAAGAGAAGGATAGTACAGAGCCTAAGATAGCTCACCTAAGAACGGAGCATTTCACTTTTTTTGTTAAGGTAAAAAAATGAAGAAGATCACACATATTTTGGTTGTTCTTATTGGAGAGCATTTTGCAAGGCGTATGGGTTGGATGAGGACATGAACATTACCTTCGATCTTGGTAATGACGACGTTCGGGATAATAATATAGAAATTTGGGTGCATGCGGAGGATGACTTGATTCTATTTCTACCTCGAGGTGCGTTTGTCCACAGATTTGTTAGATTATTTATATTGATTACTGAAAAGTATGTGGTACTCATCCTGACTAAATTTCTTTATTTACAATTATTATCTTATTTCCGTGCTACAAGAATAAAACGGCACATAATAGATCAGACCTACTAGAGTTATGGCTCCGAGATTACTTGGTTGGAGAAAAATCGTATCATCTCATTTATTCATGATGTTGAGTATCATGATAAATATAACATGACTCGCAATATTTATCATGGATATGTGCCACTAGTGCACCAGTTGACCCCTTATAACATCACTTCACACAACTTTGTAAGAATGTTTTTTACCATTGCGTTAGTGACTCCTCGCTGATTGCGTTGGTTTCCCTCCAAACATAAAGGGTGATGTAGCACAACGACGACAAGTATTTCCCTCTATTAAGAAACCAAGTTATCAGTCCAGTAGGAAGATCCACAAGACTAAGTAAGCGGTACCTGCACACAAATAACAAATCCTCGCAACCCAACGCGTATAGGGGTTGTCAATCCCTCGTGGGTAAAATAAAAATATAGAGTGATAGATGCAAATAAAGTGATGGAAAATAAAATGCAGCAGGGTATTTTGGGTTTTTGATAATATAGATCTGAAAATAAAAGAGCAAATAAAATGGAAACAAGAATAGCAAAGTAGAGATTGCAAATAGATGATGTAAAATAGACCCGGGGGCCGTAGGTTTCACTAGTGACTTTTGTCGAGAAAATAGCAAACGATGGGTAGGCAAATTACTATTGGACAATTGATAGAAGAGAGAATAATTATGATGATATCCAAGACAATGATCATGTATATAGGCATCACGTCCAAGACAAGTAGACCGACTTCTGCATGCATCTACTTCTATTGCTCCACACATCAGCCGCTATCCACCATGCATCTAGTGTATTAAGTTCATGGAGAAACGGAGTAATGCTTTAAGATCAATGACATGATGTGGACAAGATCTATTCATGTAGGAATAGAACCCATCATTTTATCCTTAATAGCAACGATGCATGTGTGTCATGTCTCTTTCTGTCACTCAGATTGAGCACCACAAGATTGAACCCATCACAAAGCACCTCTTCCCATTGCAAGATAAAAATATCAAGTTGGCCAAACAAAACCAAATATTTGAGAAGAAATACGAGGCTATAATAATCAAGAATGGATATAATTTTGTAGATCTGATCATAAACTCAAATTCATCGGATCCCAACAAACACACCGCAAAAGATAGAGTTACATCAAATAGATCTCCAAGAGACCATTGTATTGAGAGGCCAAACAAGAGAGAAAGCCATCTAGCTACTGCCTACAGACCCGTAAGTCTGATATGAACTAC
Organism: Hordeum vulgare subsp. vulgare; assembly: GCF_904849725.1. Taxonomy (NCBI): domain Eukaryota; kingdom Viridiplantae; phylum Streptophyta; class Magnoliopsida; order Poales; family Poaceae; genus Hordeum; species Hordeum vulgare. Next base: position 312,417,232 of record NC_058520.1, read on the forward strand.
TCACGCATCATCAGAGGAGCACCAATGAGAATGATGAACCCCTCTGTGATCGGCTTCCTCTTCGGAAGAGGCTCTATATTGGATTTCGTGGCTTCTGCAACTTGCGGCGGCTGAAACAATTTTTCATCTTCTCTTCTAGGGGTTTTGGAATATTGTGGTATTTATAGAGCTTGGAGGCGGTGGAGGAGGTGCACAAGTCCCTCACTACCCACCAGGCCGCGCTAGGGGCCCAAGGCGCGCCCTAGTGCGTAGTGGGCCGCCTGGGTCTCCTCTGGTGAACATCCTTGGTCCTCTAGTTTCCTTCTGGTCCAGAAAAAATCTCCAAAAAGTTACATGGCATTTGGACTTCATATGGTATTGGTTTTGTGCAAAGGAAACAAACAACAATAAACAGCAACTCGCACTGGGCACTATGTCAATAGGTTAGTCCCTAAAAATGATATAAAGTTGCTATAAAATGATCATAAACATCAAGAATGGTAATATAACAGCATGGAACAATAAAAAATCATAGATATATTGGGACGTATCAGTCACTAGTCCATCTTTTTCATATGTTGTTCTTAAGAAAAACTAGTTTAGCTAACTATGTTAGTATTACTAATGTTCTTCAACAGGTACTCCCACCAGAGATCGTGCCTAAATGGATGTTTACCAATGGTGATTTACATGTGGTTAGCTTACGCCCAGTCTTGATGAGTTACCCTGGTAAATACAGAATATCTCAAAGTGAAGAAACCCTAAAAGTCAAAGGATGGAGCAAGGCAATAAGAGCATCCACACACACACTTGGATAAAATATCCTGATTGATGGAGATAGGTTGATCACGCCACAAGTTGGAGATATGTTGGTATTTATTCTTTAATATGGAGATGCAGGAGTTTACCTTTTGATGCTATTTTACTTAGGAGAGAGCAGTAGCTACTGTTTCTAACTTGTGATAACTTGATCACTTGCTAGTAGTATGTTAACAGCTAGAATGATGAGGAGTTCACCTTTTTATGCTATTTTACCTATAATGAAGAAGAGTTAATTAAGATGATGATGAGTTGTTATATCACATATACCAATACAAATTAGATGGATGCAATAGACCAAGTTGAATTAGCAACATCGTATTTTCCTCTAATTCAACTTGGTCTCTTGCATCCATCTAATTTGTACTAATGTTGGATGTTGTTCTTCCATAATTTGTACTAATGTTGTATATCAATATGTGTAGCGCGTCGGTCGACCCACGAGTTCACGGATAAACTCCCATCTCAAAAATAAAAAATAAAAATCACACCGCATGGCAGGTTCTAACACGTGGTTGCCTTTTAGTCCCGGTCGGTGTTACCAACCGGGACTAAAGGTCCCCCCGCCTGGGCGCCCTACAATGACCACATGGAGGTCCTTTAGACCCGGTTATGCAACCGGGACTAAAAGTTGGGACCTTTTGTCCCGATTGCTTAGTCTCGGTTTCATAACCGGGACTAAAGGCACTTAGGAACTCGGACTGATGCCCTATTTTCTACTAGTGATTAACACATAGTAAATACATGAACTCCTCAAACTACGGTCATCACCAGAAAGAATACCAATTATCATCACCTTGTGGTATGCGGATCATAACACGTAATAGGTGCATATAACATGCATGGTAGGATCTAGAACACAAATATATTGGTGAAAACATAAAAGGTTCAGATCTGAAATCATGGCACTCAGGCCCTAGTGACAAGCATTAAGTATGGGAAAGTCATAGCAACATCAATCTTAGAACATAGTGGAGACTAGGGATCAAGCCCTAACAACACTAACTCGATTACATGATGAATCTCATCCAACACATCATCGTCCATCAAGCCTACAAAGAGATTACTCACTCCCGGGAGTGAGTATCATGAAATTTGTGACGGAGAATGGTTGGTGATGACGATGACGGCAAATCCCCCCCTCCAGTGCCCAGAACGTACTCCAGATCTGGCCTCCGGATGAAGAACGAGAGCTGGCGACGACTCTATATCGTAAAACATGATGAAATTTCCTCTCTTATTTTTTCTAGGGAAATAGGAATTTATAGTATCCAGATTAGGATGAACGGAGCCTCGTGGGCCCCTAGAGCGCCCTGGTGCCTAGTGGGCAGCCGAGGACCCCCCCCCCCCTCAAGTGGGTCTTGGTTCCAGTGTTTTTCTTTTGTTCCAAAATAATTCTCCAAAAAGTTTCGTCCAATTCCGACAACTTTTATTTGCAGAAAAACAACACCATGGTAGTTCTGTTGAAAACAACATCAGTCCGGGTTAGTTTCATTCAAATCATGCAAATTAGAGTCCAAAACAAGAGCAAAAGCGTTAGTAAAAGTAGATACGATGGAGACTGTTGGGGCATAGTTTATGCCTAAGTAATTTTGGTGATTGATGACAGTACCGTAAAGGACTAACCGTGTGTGTTAAGGTTTCAGATAACACACGTCAACGGCACAAGACGACTCGTCTCCTCATTCATGGAACGGAAGCACGGCGCTCTCTACGATTCTCTTTATTTGAGTCATAGGAAAGTCGTACTATTAAGAGGGGATCCATAGTGGAAAGGTTTGGGTGGAATCTATCTTTGCATGCGCACACTTCACATATTCTCCCTTTCCTTCATCTTTGGAGCGGCCCCCGCCACTTTGTTTCTTGCCTCTTTGCAAAATGGTCCCCAGCGGTAGTACCGCTCGCTCTAGCGGTAGTACCGCTGGATTGCTAGCGGTAGTACCGCTGCAGCCAGCGGTAGTACCGCTAGCTGGCGGTAGTACCGCCCCTGGTCAGCGGTAGTACCGCTCCATGAGCTTAGTACCGCTTGCCTAGCGGTTGTTCATGGACGAACCTTTTTGCGAAGACTTTCTTGGCGGTAGTAGTTCTTTTGCACTACCAGGGGCCCAGCGGTAGTACCGCTGGAGTTCCAGCGGTAGTACCGCTGCATCCAGCAGTAGTACCGCTAGGCGGCGGTAGTACCGCCCCTCGTCAGCGGTAGTACCGCTGGAGTGCCAGCGGTAGTACCACTGGAGTGCCAGCGGTAGTACCGCTGGAGCTCGGGCAGAGAGTGGGAAAACGGTCTGATTTTTCCCCCCACTATATAAAGGGTTCTTCTAGCTGAGGAACCTTATCTCTTACCTCTCTAAGCTCCATTGTTGCGCCCCAAGCTCAAAAGTGCCCGATCTCTCTCCCTAGCCAATCAAACTTGTTGATTCTTTAGGGATTGGTTGAGAAGGCCTAGATCCACACTTCCACCAAGAGAAAAGTTGATTCCCCCACCAATCCCTTGGGGATCTTGTTACTCTTGGGTGTTTGAGCATCCTAGACGGTTGAGGTCACCTCGAAGCCATAATCCATTGTGGTGAAGCTTCGTGGTCTAGTTGGGAGCCTCCAAGCTTTGTGTGGAGTTGCCCCAACCTTGTTTGTAAAGGTTCGGTCGCCGCCTTCAAGGGCACCTATAGTGGAATCACGGTACCTTGCATCGTGCGAGGGCGTGAGGAGAATACGGTGGCCTTAGTGGCTTTTTGGGGAGCATTGTGCCTCCACACCGCTCCAACGGAGACGTACTTCCTGTCAAAGGGAAGGAACTTCGGTAACACATCCTCGTCTCCATCGGTTCCACTTGTGGTTATCTCTATCCTTTACTTTGTATTTGCTTATACTTGTGACTATATCTTACTTGTCTTAATAGCTCTCGTTCTTAGCTTCTTTAGGGTTCACCTCATTGTCGTATTATTTGTGAACCCGTATGTTGTTTACCTTAACTTGCTAAGATTAATTAAAAAGTGGCCGTTGTCTATTCACCCCCCCCCCTCTAGCCAACCATATCGATCCTTTCAATTGGTATCAGAGCCACGTCTCTTTATTAAGGGTTTAACCACCCGAAGAGTATGGAAGGCGGAGAGGGAATTGACCATGGGCAACCCGAGGCCATGGACTTGACTTCGGTCACAAGGGACGACTTGAATACGGCTATGGCCGCCCTCAAGACGTCCTTGACGAACGAAGTCAAGACCATGCTTAAAGAGTTAATTGAGGGACTTAAAAGTTCACCCGAACCGGCTATAGTGGTTAAACCCACCATCACCGATTCGGAGGCCAACTCCTCTAAGGAAGCGGCTAAAGGTATGCGACCTGCCTCATCTCATGAAAAGGATGTGACTGGAACATATGCCTCTGTTCCACCCCCCATGGTCTATGGAGGATCCGTTCCCGCACCTCGTCTTAATCCTGTTGGTCCTCCTCCTAAGCTTGTGAAAGGTGACTTTGCTAACTGGGTATTTTCTATTAAGTCTCATTTGAAACACAGCTCAACAAACTTGTGGAGAATCATCGAGCAAGGATATTATCCTCATGATCCAAGCAACCTCACTCCAAGAGAAGATGCGGACAATCAATACAATCACTCTGCGTTGTTTATTCTCCAGTCTGCAGTGCCACCTGAAGATCTTCCCCACTTGTGTCCCTTCACGTTGGCCAAGGATTGTTGGGAGCATATTATGGTGTTGTACAAGGGAAGCTCAAGCGCAAGTTTCTCAAAGCCATCATGCCTTTCAACAAAGCCAAGTCGTCTGTCATTCGTCAGTGGCCAGACTTCCACTCCTTGTCTTCCAGTGAGGTGTTGGATGAGTTCATTGCAATGTCAATCATGAACGAAACAGCCGACAATGCACTTGCTCGTGTTCGATCAAAGACAACTTCACCCAACCTTGCGTTGGAAGCAAAAGCAATGCTTGAAGAAGAAGAAGAAGAAGATGAGGAAGAGGAGAGCTGCCCTGAAGACACAAAGTATGCCTATCATGATCACATGGCTCTTGCATCAAGGCAATTCTGGGGCAACAAGAGGAACTCAAGAGCCACCTTCACCAAGAACAACTCGAGTGGGTTCAAACCCAAACAACGAGTAAGGACATGTTATAACTATGGTAACGTGAGTCACTTCGTGGCCGAATGTCCTTATGAAAAAAGGGAAGACAACGGAGGCAAGCTCATTCGCAAAGACAAAACCAAGTCATTTCCAATCAAGAACAACTTTGTGAAGAAACCTCACCCAAAAGGGATGGTGGCCCTTGAAGAGTATCCTTCCGATGATGATGATGATGATGATACAGTGGCAACGGCAACTGTTGCTATTGCCACTACCTCTTCCCAGAAGGTGTCTCTCTTCAAGGCCCCCAACGAGAACCACATCACCAAGTGCCTCATGGCAAAAGGTATCAATCAGGTAACTCCCATCATTAAGACCAACATTGCTTCTGCTCCTTCATTGTTAAATTGTGTTGAAGATAGTGATGTTGGGGAACTTAATGAGCATGATCTTGATAAGTTTCTATGCACTATTAAGGGAGAACCCAAGAAGCACTTTGTTGCTCTCTTGGAACAACTGGGTGAGGCCACTGACCTCATTGAGTCTCATGAGGAGACCATCTCCGAGCTTCAGGGACATAGTCGTGACTATGCCGATGAAATTGTCGAATTGTCTAGTGCTCTAGAAGAGGAGCGCACTCTTCGTTTGGCTCTTGAGGAGTCATATAACGATGACTGCGCTAAAATGCAAAAGAAACTAGATCATGATGTTGTTCTTACTCGTACGCTTAAATCTGAAAAGTATGCTCTTGGGGTTGGCCATGACAGACTCAAAGAGGAGTTTGGCATACTTGACAAGGCCCACAAAGCCTTGAAAGGTGCTCATTTCTCTCTGAAAGAGTCTCATGATCAACTCCAAGCAAAGCTTACCAAGGAGATCTCTACTTGTCCTCCCTTTGTGTCAATTGATAATGCTTGTGCAACTAACCCCTGTTGTGAGCATGTACATCTTGTGGAGGAAAATGCCAAGTTAAAGGAGAAACTTGAGAAGGGCCTTGTGGCATGCATACAAGGTGAGAAGAGTCTGAAGGATCTCTTGAGCACTCAAAAGGGTGTTGTAGGAAAGGAAGGACTTGGACTTACCTCCAAGTCAAAAGGTAAAAGGAAGAACAAGAACAAACGATCTCTCACCCTCATGGACATCTTTGTCAAAGAGGGTGAGGGGACTCAGAAGGTGAACAGGAACAAGGTGGACTATGGGAACCCCAAGAAGGGCAAAACCGTTCCTACTAACACAACCGGCAAACTCAATTCTTCTTATGTTTTGTGTTGTGCTAGTGATGGGCATGTTTATGCCAGATTTGTTGGTTCCTACGATGAGGATATTGAATGGGCTATCTGGGTTCCTAAGACCCTTGTCTCTAACATGAAAGGACCCATTAAAAAATGGGTACCTAAAACCAAGCCTTGATCTATTACAGGAGTTTGCTTCCGGTGGGGTATCATGGTTGCTCGATAGTGGAGCAACAAATCATATGACCGGAAGCAAGGACTTAGTGGTGGATGTGCATCCTTCTCCATCTATGCCCACCCATGTCCAATTCGCCGATGCATCCTCTTCAAAGGTATTGGGATTTGGTAAGGTGGTCGTCTCTCTAGATTTATCTATTGAGAAGGTCATGCTTGTTGAGTCACTTGCCTACAATTTACTTTCGGTTCGTCAACTTGCAATTATGGGTTTTTCCACATTCTTTAATATTGACATTGTGGTCCTCCTTAGGAGCAAGACTCTTAAAGTAGCCTATGTTGGACATGTCGAAAATGGTCTTTATGTGGTGAACTTCTCAAAGCGACCCACTAAGACTGCGACATGTTTAATGGCTAAAGTTGACGTGGGCTGGCTTTGGCATCGCTGTTTAGCTCATGTCAATATGAGATCTTTGCAAAGTCTTCTGACACGGGACCATGTTCGTGGACTAACAAATGTGAGCTTTGCTAAAGATCGTGTTTGCAGTGCCTGCATTGAAGGAAAGATTCATGAAACTGCTCATCGTCCAACGACTCTTATCTACACTAAGAGGCCATTGGAACTTCTCCATATGGATCTGTTTGGTCCTCCATCATTTGATAGTCTTGGAGGCAGAAAGTATTGCTTAGTGATTGTTGACGACTACTCAAGATATACGTGGGTATATTTCTTTAAAAAGAAGAGTGAAACTCAACAAACGGTCATCAACTTTGCTAATGAAGCGCGACGTCAACATGAAGCAAAGATCTTGATGATTAGGAGTGACAACGGCACCGAGTTCAAGAACTACACCTTAGATGAGTTTCTAGGTGATGAGGGAATAAAGCACCAATATTCTGCACCATATACCCCTCAGCAAAACGGCATGGCAGAAAGGAAGAACCGGACCTTGATAGACGCTGCAAGGACAATGATGGCAGAATTCAAATCTCCATATAACTTCTGGGCAGAGGCCATCAACACAGCATGTCATGCATCCAATCGGCTCTACATCCGCAAAGGCTTGAACAAGACTCCGTATGAGATTCTAACTGGAAACAAACCCAATCTCAAGTACTTCTGGGTATTCGGTTGTAAGTGTTTCATTCTCAAGAAAGGAGCACGGCTAGCTAAATTTGATTCTAGAGCACATGAGGGTATCTTTGTTGGTTATGCTACAAACTCTCATGCTTACCGTGTCCTCAACAAGTCCACCGGACTAATTGAGGAGACGTGTAACGTAGAGTTTGATGAAGATAATGGCTCCCAAGTGCAGCAAAGTGGTCCTTGTGATGTAGGTGATGAAATTCCTCCCCAAGCCATAAGAAGAATGGGGATTGGTCAAATATTCCCTATTGAGGAACCCCTTGTGGCCGAAGGAGAAGGACAATGCTCTACTCAAGTGGAGCCATCACCCCCACAAGCCCCACACGCTTCCGATGAACAAAGAGAAGACTCTCAACAAGTTGAACAAGCTCAAGGTCAAGACCAATTGCCCAACAATGGTGATGTGTCCCATGATATTCAAGCACTACCCCAAGACTCCGAACCTGCTCATGATCAAGATCAAGTGCAACCCCGAGATCCAGACCAAGTAGAAGCACAAGATCAAGATCAAGAGCAACCACTAATACAAGAACAAACTAGTGAACCTTCTCAAGTTGAAGGACAAGATGATCAGGAGACTGTCTCACAATTCCCCTCTGGAGCTCCAACAACCGGCTCAAGACGCAAGGGCAAGCAAAGGAAACAAGTCGATGCTCCCCCGTTATCCAATGAAGAACTCTTGGAGCGTCAGCAGCCAAGAATGCGAACAAGCTGAGAGTCAAGTCACATCTTATGAAGAATGTACTTGGCAGTTTAAAAAGGGGAGTATCCACCCGTCAACAGCTTTGGAATTATTGTGAGCATCACGCGTTTGTATCGTATTGTGAACCTCAACAGGTACAGGAAGCGCTCGATGATGAGGATTGGCTTATGGCCATGCACGAAGAACTTAACAACTTCGAGCGCAACCAAGTCTGGGATTTAGTGCCTCGGCCAACAGAGGAACATAATGTCATCGGGACAAATGGATATTCAAGAACAAGCAAGATGCCAATGGAATTGTGATTCGAAACAAGGCAAGATTGGTGGCTCAAGGCTACTCCCAAGTCTAGGGTATCGACTACGGTGAAACCTTTGCCCCTGTTTCTCGTCTAGAATCTATTCGCATGTTGCTTGCATTTGCTTCTCATCATAACTTCAAATTACAGCAAATGGATGTGAAAAGTGCCTTTCTTAATGGTCCTTTTAATGAGTTGGTCTATGTCGAACAACCCCCGGGATTCGAACATCCCAAGCTCCCCAATCATGTGTACAAACTTAATAAGGCACTCTATGGCCTTAAACAAGCCCCACGCGCGTGGTATGAGTATCTTACTGAGTTGTTACAAGATCGTGGGTTTGAAATTGGGAAGATAGATCCCACTCTTTTTACTAAGAAGGTTAAAGGGGATTTGTTCATATGCCAACTATATGTTGATGATATTATCTTTGGCTCTCCTAACATTTCATTCAATGAATAAATTTGCTGCACTAATGACTGAGAAGTTTGAGATGTCCATGATGGGAGAGTTGAAGTTCCTCCTCGGGTTCAAGATTAAATAAGGTCTAGAAGGGACATTCATCAAACAAACCAAGTACACTCAAGACATGCTCAAACGGTTCGAGCTCGAAGATGTCAAACCGGTCAAGTTCCCCATGCCAACAAGATGCAAGCTTGACAGTGATCCCAATGGTAAAGCAGTGGATCAAAAGGTATGTCGCTCCATGATTGGATCCCTTCTTTACCTTTGTGCATCTAGACCGGATATTATGTTGAGTGTAGGGATATGTGCACCGTTTCAATCCGCACCAAAAGAAAGTCATTACATGGCTGTTAAGCGAATCTTTCGATATTTGGCTCATACCCCAAACTTTGGCCTCTGGTATCCCAAAGGAGCAAACTTCAATCTAGTTGGCTATTCTGACTCAGATTGGGCAGGAGATTGTGTGGAGAGGAAGTCAACGTTTGGAGGATGCCAATTCCTTGGTCGCTCTTTGGTAAGTTGGTCTTCAAAGAAGCAGAATTGCGTCTCCTTATCATCCACCGAAGCTGAGTATGTGGCAGCTCCAAGTTGTTGTGCACAATTGCTATGGATGAGGCAGACTTTAAAGGATTATGGTGTCACTTGTGACAAAGTGCCTCTTCTATGTGACAATCAAAGCGCTATCAAGATTTCCCTCAACCCAGTGCAACATAGCAAAACCAAACATATTGATATTCGTCATCACTTCATTCGTGAACATATCAAGCTAGGTGATATTGAGGTTCACTTCATCCACACTGAAGAGCAACTTGCAGATATTTTCACTAAGCCTCTAGATGAAGCAAGGTTCCGGGAGTTAAGGCATGAGCTAAATATCATTGATTCAAGTAATGTGGATTGAAACTAGGCATATTGCACCTCACTTTGCATTCCATCTTGGTCTAGATGTAGGCATGGACATAGGGGGAGTGTTGTTCTCTTAATGAACTTTCCCTCCCCCCATTATGCATAAATCAATCTAGTCTTTCACTTTAGCCATTGTCAAATGGCACTTGTGCTTCAAAGACGAGCATTGGTCATGAACCCAAGGATAATTCTTCGCGGTGTCATACCATTGTCTCAAACATAGGTGGCCTCGGCCACCGCCCCTTTCTTTTGTATAGAAGAAAGGATATACAATGACAAGTCAGTACATTTTTCTAAGTGCTATCTCGTTTTTACTTACTTGTCATTTGCCCAAGTTCTTCTCTTATCCTAGGCCGCGTTGTGACATTTGCAGCGGTACTACCGCCAGGGTAGCGGTACTACCGCCAGGGGTAGCGGTACTACCGCCAGGATCCCAATCTAACACGACCGGCTAGGAAATTTTTAGGGCTGTCTCAAGGGGGAGCGGTACTACCGCCAGGGGGAGTGGTACTACCGCCAGGACCCCAGCGGTACTACCGCTGCATCCAGCGGTACTACCGCTAGGTCCTCAACGGTACTACCGCTGGCCCGTACCCCTTGGGCTATATAAAGGAGGGGGAGCCCGTTTTTCTCAGCCTGTTTCTTCTTTCTCGCAGCTCCTCCCTCCCCTAGCCCGAAATCTCCCTGTTTGGATCTCGTTTCGTGGAGCTCCTTCTCTCCGTTGTATTGGAAGGGTTGCTCCACCTCTCCTTCCTCCTCCAAGGGTCATAAATCCTGGTAAAGCTCCTCCCCTTCTTCTATTTGGTTGATGTTCTTGTTCTAGGGTTAGGAGCATTGGGGGATTGGATCCATGTCTTTGATCTTCTGCCTTGTTCTTGGATGGCATGAAGGAGATATTTGAGGGGAGTGTAGGTTCTATGAATCGTTGCTGATTATTTTGCCATGCCCTAGGATTGACTTGTTTTAGATCTAGCACTTGAACTATGTTTGGATTCGATCTAAAACTTGCTCTATCCTGCTTAGGCATGTACTTATTTCGGTAATACTTGTGATCCTCATGTGAGTAGGGCTGGGGTGGAGTTCTTAGTGTTCATATACAGCCCATGCCCCTCGTAAAAATCGTGTAGCCCTATGAATGAGGTCTATGTTTATCTGTCAGATCTAAAAGTCAAACCCCAGCGGTACTACCGCCAGGGGTAGCGGTACTACCGCTAGGCCCCAGCGGTACTACCGCCAGGGGTAGCGGTACTACCGCCAGGAGGATTCACTGTGCATTCTTTTCATGTGCTTGGCAATGAGTGTTTATTTTTCTGTTTTTTCTAGTTCATTGCCTTGACTCTTTTTGTCGCTTCTTTTTGCTGTGTGCTTTGTGTCACAGGTAGTTCTCGCCGTTCGAACCCCCCACGGGACACGCAGTCAAAGCAGTTTCGCAACCCAGAGGCTCCCGAGGGGTATGCCACCTCAGGTCTACAACCCAAAAGGCAGTCCTTCAAGAAGACCGCAAGCAAGGACAAGAGGATCAATGTCCGAACAATGTCCCCCAAGGACTTTCTGCGGTTTCGCACTCAGAACCATTATCTCAACGAGAGGGCTGTGATCAAGGATGTTGACCATGTCTGGGCAAAGCATCAGTGCAGGATCTACCGTGATGTTGTCGCGCATTTCAAGAAAAACTATGTCTCCGTTCAGTGGATTGACCTAGCTCATCTTCAGCGGAACCTGGACTATTTTGGTGATGCCCTCTCTCTGATTGACAAACTGGGCATCAAGGACATCATCACTTACAAGACAGATTTTGACCCCACTGCTGTTGCTCAGTTCTATGTCACGGTCCACTTCTCTCCTGATGAAGAGCGCTCTATGGTGTGGATGACTGGGACTTAGAAGACGACCGGTACCTGGCGTGAATTCATGCAATTCCTCAACATTGACTTCCAGGGAGCTGACACTCCACTTGGGTTGCGTCCTCATGCTGCAGCCCCCACCGATAGGCCCCCCGCAAAGGACAGATTGCAGAAACTCTATGTGAGGAAGGGTGTGCTCCCCAAGCATCTGGAAATCATGCATCGGATCCTTCGCAACACCCTCTTCCCTCGCATTGGTAACTTCGACGAGGTTCATGGCTCCTTGGCTGAGATGTTGCTGCTTTGTGAGAAGGCTATGTCTAAGGAGTCTGCCCCTTTGGATATTTCTGATGTGATGTTCACGGAGCTCTGGAACTGCATCATCATGCGTAAGGTTCCCATCTACGGGCCCTATCTGTTCGCATATATTCGTCATAAGTGGCAAGAGGCTTTTCCGGAGGAGGTGCTCTACGCTCAGTCTGACTACATTGTGCACGACCCGATCAAGCTTCGCGTCAAGGAGAAATGGGCCAACCCATCAACTTCCTCTCGGCACATGGATACTGACACAGAGACTGCTGCTGACAGAGGAACCGCCTCTCAGTCCCGCTCTTCTGCCATGCCATCTTGGGCCATCAAACTGCAGGATAAGATGAAGACTCTATTTTGTATGCAGGCTAAGGGTCAGTACCAGACGCACGTGGCTCAGAAGGAGAGCCGCCAGAGGCACAAGCGTGTTCTCAGGACTCTTGATGTGGACATCTCCAGCGGATTAGAGGACGACATCACTCCAGAGGCTACTTGGATGCAGGCTCAAGGATACCAGTGGTTTGGCAATGAGGCGGAAGAGGAGGAGCAGGACGATATGGAGGGTACCGACGAGTCTGGAGATGCTGAGGATGAGGAGTAGCTACCTGTGGCATTAGGTGTGCCCCTTTTTGGTGTCTTGTGCCAAAGGGGGAGAGAGTCTAGGAGCTGGATTTGCTTTCATAGTCGAACTTTGCTTTGCTTTGCTTTCTTTCGTGTGGTTTGCTTCGAACTTGGTTTGCTTCTAGTTTGCTATCATTTGTGAGACATGAACTTATGTGAGATTTATTTCCATCATATGTTGTGAGTCATATGCCCCGTATTGTCATATATATCTATCTTTTTGTTCTCATATTATTCTCTGTGCAAATCCGGTATTGTCATCAATCCACCAAAAAGGGGGAGATTGTTGAGGCGTAGTTTATGCCTAAGTAATTTTGGTGATTGATGACAGTACTGTAAAGGACTAACCGTGTGTGTTAAGGTTTTAGATAACACACGTCAACGGCACAAGACGACTCGTCTCCTCATTCATGGAACGGAAGCACGGCGTTCTCTACGATTCTCTTTATTTGAGTCATAGGAAAGCCGTACTATTAAGAGGGGATCCGTAGTGGAAAGGTTTGGGTGGAATCTATCTTTGCACGCGCACACTTCACATATTCTCCCTTTCCTTCATCTTTGGAGCGGCCCCCGCCACTTTGTTTCTTGCCTCTTTGCAAAATGGTCCCCAGCGGTAGTACCGCTGGATTGCTAGCGGTAGTACCGCTGCAGCCAGCGGTAGTACCGCTAGCTGGCGGTAGTACCGCCCCTGGTCAGCGGTAGTACCGCTCCATGAGCTTAGTACCGCTTGCCTAGCGGTTGTTCGTGGACGAACCTTTTTGCGGAGACTTTCTTGGCGGTAGTAGTGCTTTTGCACTACCAGGGGCCCAGCGGTAGTACCGCTGGAGTTCCAGCGGTAGTACCGCTGCATCCAGCAGTAGTACCGCCCCTCGTCAGCGGTAGTACCGCTGGAGTGCCAGCGGTAGTACCGCTGGAGCTCGGGCAGAGAGTGGGAAAACGGTCTGATTTTTCCCCCCACTATATAAAGGGTTCTTCTAGCTGAGGAACCTTATCTCTTACCTCTCTAAGCTCCATTGTTGCGCCCCAAGCTCAAAAGTGCCCGATCTCTCTCCCTAGCCAATCAAACTTGTTGATTCTTTAGGGATTGGTTGAGAAGGCCTAGATCCACACTTCCACCAAGAGAAAAGTTGATTCCCCCCACCAATCCCTTGCGGATCTTGTTACTCTTGGGTGTTTGAGCATCCTAGACGGTTGAGGTCACCTCGAAGCCATAATCCATTGTGGTGAAGCTTCGTGGTCTAGTTGGGAGCCTCCAAGCTTTGTGTGGAGTTGCCCCAACCTTGTTTGTAAAGGTTCGGTCGCCGCCTTCAAGGGCACCTATAGTGGAATCACGGTACCTTGCATCGTGCGAGGGCGTGAGGAGAATACGGTGGCCTTAGTGGCTTTTTGGGGAGCATTGTGCCTCCACACGCTCCAACGGAGACGTACTTCCTGTCAAAGGGAAGGAACTTCGGTAACACATCCTCGTCTCCATCGGTTCCACTTGTGGTTATCTCTATCCTTTACTTTGTATTTGCTTATACTTGTGACTATATCTTACTTGTCTTAATAGCTCTCGTTGTTAGCTTCTTTAGGGTTCACCTCATTGTCGTATTATTTGTGAACCCGTATGTTGTTTACCTTAACTTGCTAAGATTAATTAAAAAGTGGTCGTTGTCTATTCACCCCCCCCCCTCTAGCCAACCATATCGATCCTTTCAGAGACATATTAGGTACAAAGGACACCTTTCGATATTTAGGGTCAATGTTGCAGAAGCATGATGATATCGATAAATATGCGGCCATCGAATCAAAATCGGATGGATGAAGTGGTGTCAAGCTTCTCAAATTTATATGACAAGAGATTGACATACAAGCTAAAAGACATGTTGTATAGAATGGTGATCAGATATGCAATGGTGTACAACGTTGAGTGTCGGCCGACTAAACGGCAACATGTTCAACAGTTGGGTGTATTGGAGGTGCGGGTTCGAGATCATGGTATACATGATATGATTGCAGTAACACCGAATGAAGAGAAGTATGTCTAACATCGTTTGAGAATGTTTTGGTATACACATCGCTGATCTCCAGAAGCTCCAATGTAGATTGGACGGTTAAAGTGCTAAGAATGTAAGAGAGATCATGATAGACCAAATTTGGCATGAGAGGAGTCGTTAAGGGAGAAGACTGGAAACTTCTATTCCTAAATAACTACTACTCACTAGCTATTTTTTCTAGACATGCAACTATGCCACAAGAGCAAGTCGTGCATGCAAGTCATAAATGATATTGTTTTTGCATTACTCTATGCATGCAAGCACCACATCATTAATTCATTCGTGTTACTCATAAGTTATTTTTTGCATTAGATCTTTTATTGAAAATATATGTTTTTGTCGCTTCCACCATTCCTATATAGTTTACATTCACAATTTTGTTAGAAATGACATTCTTTTAACATTTTTTCTAGACATGCAAACTATGCCACAAGAGCAAGTCATGCATGCAAGTCATGAATTATATTGGTTTTGCATTACTCTATGCATGCATGCACCACATCATCAATTCATGCATGTTACTCAGAAGTTATTTTTTGCATTGGATCTTTTATTGAAAATATATGTGTTCATCGCTTTCACCATTCATATGTAGTTTACATTCACATTTTTGTTAGAAATGACATTCTTTAGTTTTTTCATTTTATACCCTTTGTAATTTCGTCATTTTTAAGCTTAGATTTGCTTTCCATTAGTTATAGATATTCTTTAGCAACTTTTATGCATTCTTTTAGCAAGGTTCCCGCAACAACGCGCCGGGGCATCCTCTAATATCACCAAAGAACTAGCCATGAACAAAGATGTATGGAAAGTAACTATCCACTGTCAGAATCATGAGTTGTTTCAATATATTATGGGTTTTAGCTGTAGCCTACCCCAATTTGTTTGGGACTAAGGCTTTGTTATTGTGGTAGTAATTGTTGTTGATGCCCTATATATGACATAATCACTAGATTTATCTGCACATGGATAATTCTTCATTTATATCATATGGACCATGTCTTGATGGAGTAATTCTTGTCAAAATACCATCTTGAAATCAAATCACGTAAGATAATGGAGAGTACCAAACTATGATGGCACCACCATGTTCGGGGTTCGTAATGCAATTCCTCGTAGTAATTTGATATGGTGTTGTCACGTGATCTAGTGTAGAATGAAGATATAATGTGAGCATAAGATGATTTGCATCAAACACCGACTCTTTTTTGTGTTGGATGTATAAACTGCAAATCATGAGTCATATTATAATGCGTAACATCGATAGCATTCACGTTAAGAAACCATTTATCTTAAAGAATTAACAATGTAAACTTGGATTGAAGTATCAAGTTGACATTATCCACGTACAGAACACAAGTTATAACATGCTCTGCAAAGTGTAAATGTTCACCTGACGAAAGCCACAATAAATTACACGACGAAGTACATTACACAGATGCAGTTCCATGCTCAACGCCTCAACTTTGATCAGTGAGAGAGCACTGGTACCTCAGCTTTTTAGATATTTATGCAGCTATGTGCCACAAGGCAACCAAATGATGGGGAAACACACACAAAGATAGCGAGCTCTATGATATATGTCAAACATCGAGCTTCCCCTAAAACAGATTTTGCGCAGCATGTTTTCCCTTTTACAGGCTCCAAGCCTAAGCTGACGATTTCCCCGTCTGTTCTGCTAAAAAATGCTCGAGCATGTCCTCCTCATCATCTGCAACAACATTAGGAGGCTACGTTTTAAGGTACATGTCACTATCTAATATCCACAAAAAGTGCTAGTAGCATATTTACCTTCAAAATCATCATCGAATTCGATATCCTCCTCCTCTTCCTCCTCTTCTTCAGCAACTGTACCTGCTCCTTTCTGAAAAGGCAATTCATGCAATGAGAGAGTTACAAAAAAACATCAATAAATACAGAAATAGGAACAGGTGGCAGTAGTTAGGCATATATCCTCAAGTATGCTGCACAGAGGCAAGGAAAACATCTTATATAGGATGAACTCTACCGTTATATGCCTTCCACTTTCAAAATACTGTCTTCCAGAGAGTTTCTTTTCCTTTGGGGCAGTAAGAGCTGACTCTGGCATAAGCCTGCACATAATGGAAACTCAGAAGACTATCTATAAAGCACTATTTGGGCACTTCAAAGTTAGGCAACAAATGCTATGAAAAACATGTCAGGTGTGAGGAAGATTCATTTTCCATGACATAATCAAGGGCAAAATCAGTTATATATAACAAAAATTGAATAAATAACTGGATGCTTACTTAGCACGCTGTAGCGCCAATTCAGCTTCAAAACGTTCTCTCCAGGCCATAAAGCTCTCTACAGTAACAGCTTCGCCATGGGGTATAATGACCTAACATGCAAGTAAATCTTTCATGCATTAAGTATATGCATGGAAATTATATGTGCTAGGGGAAATGGAACGGGAAATTTCTACAGTCGATGATTCAATGGTATAACAAATGTAATAGTCGCATTTGCTGGAGTAACCATGTAAGTGGCTCAGCGGGACAAGCGCAAGAAACACTTAAAAACATGCAGTAGATAGCTGCCAGTGGCAGCAAGTTTCAAAAAAAATATATATATTGTTAGTTTGACAAGAAAATTGATTTTGTGCCACTGAATGAATGCACCACTAAATAAAGACACAGCTTTATTTCATCATCTGTCCGCTTATTCTGGATGGTGAAATATGCAACCCTTGCACTTTGCCACTTTAACAGCAATGGCTGAACCCAGTCTATACAGATACATTGCAAAGAACATACAAAAATTATATAAGGAACTAAAGCTAAGAATACCTCCTCAGCTGGTTCTTCAGTTTCGTCAGGTTCCTCATCTCCAGCATTTTGACCATATTTTTCAGTTAACCATTCTTTAGCCGAGTCGAGAAGAGTATATACCATAGCCATACCAAGATTCTCAGTTGCCTAAAGGATTGAAAGGTTGCACAGAAATGAGAAGACATATCAGGTGAACGAGGAGGATGTATACACCACACAACCAATAATAAACTTGTACGGAGTTCTGTTGGCATTTGAGCAGAATATATTCAATTTCTCCAGGCACCAGATATAACTCAGATAGAATTGATATGCACACCATTGGAGTCAAAATGACTTTTTGGCGAATCCTAGAATACTACATCTGGGTCAAAACATCGGTTGTTGTAAATATTGACAAGGTTTTCAAAGTAAACTTTGTGATTGAACGTCTATGAATACATGCTTTTTCATAAGCAACCAAGTATATATTCAGAAATTATATTTCATGATACATCTAGGATACCAATGTAGTGTTGTAGATGTTCGTATTTTTCATGATAAATCTAGTATACTCACAGTTAAAAATAAATTATTTGACTAGCATTTTTATAAAATAATATGCATTGTGGCACAGAGGGAGAAATGAACCAGTTTTCTGCGGTGGGGGTTTCCTTTACTGTTTTGTTGTTGGGGGTCTCTACGGGTTGTGGGTGCTCTTGTGGGTCGCTAAGCGCCCTATGGGTGCTGTTGTTGTGGTTAGCTAGACAAGAGTTAGCAGCATTGGTGTAAGTTTGCCAATCACGGTGGTTATGATGTGGGGAATAATCCACACAAGGTGTCGTGGTCACTCTGCAGGTGTTTCCATTAAAATCTCAACTCCTGTATTTCATTGGCACTCTTCGTAATTGAATGGCAGAGCTCCTGCTAGCTTTTCAAAAGGAAAAAATAGCTACCCCTCTACCCCCACTCCGTAAAGAGTAATAAAATAACTGTCTATGGTTATTTAGTCCGTTCCAATTATTTAAATTGAAAGACGTTCAGCTTCAGTTGCGCACTTCGACGATTTTAGCTATGCGGACTGAACACGGGATTGGAGGCAAAACCAACTCTTACATACCTCTTGGTCAAGCTTTTCTTTCAAGGATGTGAGGTCGTCTGGTTTAATACCCCGTACACTGCAGATATGTTTGCAATTCAACAATAAGCTTTAGAAAACAATAAGCACATGTCTTGTACCAAAAGCAAGAGTATTTGTAGACACAATGCTTGCTTCAAGCCATGCTGGATCATCAAGTTTTAAGTAAAATAACACAACCTTTTGATATTCACAAGTGGAGGCTCATCTGGGTACTTCTCAGTGTGTGCAAAAACAAGAGCCATTTGAACTGCAAATTAGTCCCAGATAAGACAATGGCATGAGCCCAGCATTCGGAATATAAGCAAGCTTATTCGTCTTCCCAAAAACAATAGAATTTTATAAAAGCTCAATTTACCTGGCACATGAGCTGCCTCGTCGAAATCATCGTCCTAAGTCAATATAAAGCAGGGAGTAATCACTAATTGCATCGAACCAATCAAAAAAAATTGTAAATATAACTAGCACTGCGATTTCAAGTAGGTTAAACACACGACGTTCATGGTTGTTGCCTGGGAAGAATTCAATCGAGTGCTACACATGGTGTACAGAACGGAAGGATTCCCCTGCAAGTACCTGAGGGGATAGCAGGATCTCGAAGCAGCGGGAGTTGGTGTCGATCCCGCTTTCACTGGGGTCGATCTCTGCATCAATCAAAACCCGTATACAACGGTGGTTAGGTTTGGCGAGGGATAGCAAGGCCGAGCTAGAGCAATCAAAGAAGCAAGGGGATCAGGAAAAGAAGTACCCTTGATGTCGTCCATGAGGATGGCCTGGAGGGCCTCCAACTCCATCTCCTGTTCCTGCTCGTAGTCTTTCCATGCCAATTGCCATACACGGAAGCGCAAGCGCACGCGAACAAGTGCAGTGAGTACCACAGCGGAAGCGGGAGGGGAAGAGGAAGGGTACAGCCAAGTCGGCGCGAGGAGGAAGCAGGGTTTGTGTTCGTCGTACCTGCCATGACCTGTGGCGCCTCTATTGCTTCTTACTCTGATGCTGTACTGGTGGAGGATCCAGTTCCCCTACCGGAGAAGAATGTGGAGACAGCGGAGCGGCGGCGGAAAGGCTGCGGCTGCGGGCGTCGCCGGTAGAGAAGTGTGCGAAGGAAGACGGGCTTGGCAGGGGCTCGTTCCGCTGTGGATGGGCTCTACCGGATAATGGACCTTTAGGCCCATGAGAATGAGAGGCGTTCCACGCAAGGATTTTATATGCTTTGTTCCTGCTCGCCACGCAAGCATTGCGCTCGCTACATAACCTTGGTTCATGTTAGAAATTAATTAGTACATTAATTTAAGGGATGTGTCTAACCCAAACACTCGCGCCTCCTCTTTCTCTATTGCCAACAGGCAACTGTTCTGGAGGGATGCCTCCGAACATACACCTCTTCTCTGCACCTTAACACGACTAATCATCCATTCACTTTATTCAATCTCGTTTTACTCTAACACGTTATCATGCACTTGCTCTGCCGAAAGCGAAAAGACCGTAACGAAACGAAACTCCACGGTGACCAAGAAGACGGCCATCGGCCGCTGCCTGACGAGGCCCTCCTGCTCGCACGCGCACGGGCACGGCCTCGCCATTCCCGCAAACGGCGGTGCACGAGGCAACCGACTGCGTCGTCTCCATCACGGCTGCCCTCGGGCGTCAAGACGCAAGGCAGGACGGCAGTGACTCCCGAACGCAGACAGTAGTGGTCGAGGCCCTCCCCATCACGGCTCGCGATGGAGCCCACAGCGGTTCCTCGACAGTGGCGCACCCGCATGTTCTACGTCCAGACGACGACGAAGGCGGCCAATAAAAGTGTGGCAACATCCGACGCGGCTCCCAGGGAGGAGCACGCAGCGTCCTTTGGTGGTTCGGCCTGACATTGAACGCCGTGGCTGTGGCGCCCGCTCGTGCCCCGCGCCCGTTCGCCTGGCCGCCGCCTGTCCCGGGCCACACCCGTCCGCTCGGCCGCGCCCCGTGCCCCTCAGCCTGTGCCGAGCCGCGCCCGTCCGCTCGGCCGCGCCCCGTGCCCCTCAGCCTGTGCCGAGCCGCGCCCGTCCGCTCGGCCGTGCCCCGCGCCCCTCCGCCTGACCGCCGCCCGCGCCAGCCACGCCGTGCCCACGCTCGCCCGAGACCACGCTAGGCCATAGTTGCGCTCGCCCGCGCTCGGACGCGGCGCTCGATCTCATGAACGGTGCCGCAAACGGCGCCTTCATAAGCGTGGCTTCCAGCCACGGGCTCCTTGGTGGTTCCTCTCCCAAGGAAGATGACGAGCACGGAAGGGGCTCACCTCTTCGCCGGTGAAGTGGCCAACTAGCCGTGGGAGTCTCCGCCCGTCTCGGTGCGATTTGGAAACGAAAGCGGTTGGTGGATATTTTCTCTGGTCCCTCTCCCTTATCTGCTCGCGTTGGCCTGGATGGGCTGCCTTCACGTGGCAAATTTGCTTGTGGCTGGTACTTTCTGCAGGCCGCAACGCCTGTTTTATTTGCTTATTTGCATCTTTGTTTCGCAAATTAGCAATTAATCTCCTAACAACACTTCTAGCAGTAATTTACTTTTTGTTTTAGATCTGCTAAAATAGTCCATAATTTTAGTACTGTTTTTTGTTGAGTTTTAAAATTCCAGAAATATTTGTACATTGATACTTGACATGTTCAATGTGTTGACCACATATCAAATTTTCTAGAACATGTTTTCCGCCATTGAGATTAAGTTTTCTCGCAAAACAATATTGATTTGCAATTGAAAAATATATATATTTCTCGCAAAACAATCTCATTGCGATTGAGATCAATTTTCTCTCGTAAAACATTAATTCACTCTGCTGAAATATCTTACAACTTGATACAAGATCATCTCATTTAACTTGAGGTCTATACAATTTAAGTTTTCACTTGAGCATCAAGTTTAAACATCATTACTATTCATTAAAATAGTAGTGTATTTTTGTTGAGCACCAAGTTGTATTCCAGATCTTAAGTTGATGAAATATATTTTCATGTTTATCAAGTGTTGAGATTAATTTGTCCATTTGCAATAGAGATTTTTAATCTCTTGCGAAGATAAATTCAGTACTTCTACGGCATTGTTTCTCCATCGAGTATGATGTATTCCGGAATGTATTTATTTCCATGTTCAACACATGTCAAGATCAATACGTCTATTTGCAATTGAGATTTTCAATTTCTTGCAAATAAAGATGCAAAATTTGAAGTGTTGTTTTACAAAGTGCTCTCCCACACATTTTACTAAGTCATGACATAAGGCACTACGCGTGAGTCTACTGACTTCATCAGATTATACTCCCTAGTGCCGCGAGATCTACTTCATTTTGGAGATTATCTTAAAAGGTGTCATATTTAGCAATTTGAGATTCACATTAATGGTTTCAAGATAACTTCTTGAAATACCCATTAATTGTACTAAATTCATTACAACATCAACCATGATGGTCTTAAATTTACTGTAGGTAAATTAATTATCACTGGTTTACTCATAGAGGTAACATATGGCTATAAGGCATCAGTCATACTAGTATTTGCTCCTCCGAAGCATTTGTTGTTGTTGTTCACTAAAATATTTTACTCTCATAGTAAATATTGTTCTTGCACACTTTGCTTGAATATGTAATAGCAAACTATGGAAATATTTGCATATACGTATGATTACCTTCTATTACACCGGTAAAACACATGGCAATGATTGAGTGTCTCAACACTTTCGCAAGGTCCACACCACATCGTGGTTATAGTTTCATAGTGACCAACCAATGTTAAGCATGCAAGTCTATATGTTTTGGCAGTGACTCTAAAGTCACACACTTCCTCAAGAATGAAGTCCACAACATTAGCAATAATTTCATCACATGTGTTAAACTGAAGGATACACCCAGGTTCACCAAGGATCACCTTGGCCATGATTGTGCTCAAACAAATCATTTATTCATAGATGCCACTTACTCCTAGGAGTAAATTAAATAAATGCATTAGCATCTTCAAGTAAGCATGGTTGACATTTCCAAATACAGTAAGTACATGTTAGGTGATATTATTTATTGTATGATGATTTACGACATCAGTCGTTGTATCCACCCGTGGTATTATTGTCACTATAACTCCACCTTCAGGAAAATATTTTATGGTTATTCTCTTAATAGCTATGTATGTACATATTTATTTATTTTCTATAAAAGTAAACGTTTTAGCAAAAGAGTCTCTGCATTGCTAAGGATATGAAATAAATTCCATGGTTTGCGTGATATTCGAGAGTTTATCTCTCATGATGAAATACTAATCTATGTCTCTCAGTATGTTAGATTCTTCCTCGTCTTATCATGGATTCATAATTTTATACTTGACTACTTCAAAGATAAGACGATCCATTAGATTGTAAAGAGTATATAATACTTGGTGCTTTTTTGTTGATATGTTAACGCCAGCGGTAGGAGCACACCGACTACACCAACACGGTTAGTTTCCTTTGACCGCATGCTTCTCCCTCTCCCTCCCTAGCCGGTGTGCGGGGTGAAATAAAACGCAACCCCTCCTCCAGACCCAGTTCGATCCAGATGAACCGTTGTCGTACTCACTCAACTCTTCTTTCCTCCCTCCTCTCTATCTCAGCAACGGCATCAGAAATATCTACACTTGAGGAATATATTGATGATGAGGTAGTCCATAGTTCGGTCGCAAATATCTTTTCTCTTAAGAAATACTCCATCTGTTCAAAAATATTTATGTCAAAAATGGATAAAACTTGATGTATAAAGAACTAAAATATGTCTAGATACATCATCTAGCTCTACTCAACAACAAAGAAGAGACCGACATCTAGCAGCAGCCGCATCGCAACATCTAGCCGCCTCGATGGCGCTCGTCGGTATACAAACTCGTCGATCGCAATCATCCATCTTGACAGAGGTTCGTTCTTTTCCAAATGGCTCGGCTCTTGTCAGATCCCGACCTAGATCCACAACCCCTGAGGCACGTCGTCGCTGGCCGCCTGCGCCCACAGCCGCCCCAAGCTGTACACATCTCCAGATCCTCCCCAAGCTCCTCCGTCGCTGGATCCACCGCTCCATCAGCCACATGGCACGGGCTACACACATGCGCGCCATCGGGATGCCGCCCCCCCGTATCCCGTGCGCCACCAGGAAATTCCACGACGGCCTGTAAGGAGATGGCTCCGGCCGTGTGCTCGAGGCCGCCTTCGCTCTAGTACCGACGGTCATCTCGTACTCGTTGGGCGACCATGCTAGGCTCACTTATGTTTAATTTGTCAAGCACAAAACCTAAAACAACTAGGCTCACCTATGTGAACCAACAACTTATGCTAAGCAAGATAAACAACTAAGTGATAGCAAGATATATGACAAGAAACAATATGGCTATCACAAAGTAAAGTGCATAAGTAAAGGGTTCGAGTAAGAGATAACCGAGGCATGTGGAGACGACGATGTATCCCGAAGTTCACACCCTTGCGGATGCTAATCTCCGTTTGGAGCGGTGTGGAGGCACAATGCTCCTCAAGATGCCACTAAGGCCACCATAATCTCCTCACGCCCTCGCACAATGCAAGATGTTGTGATTCCACTAAGGGACCCTTGAGGGCGGTCACCGAACCCGTA
This sequence comes from Hordeum vulgare subsp. vulgare, assembly GCF_904849725.1. Taxonomy (NCBI): domain Eukaryota; kingdom Viridiplantae; phylum Streptophyta; class Magnoliopsida; order Poales; family Poaceae; genus Hordeum; species Hordeum vulgare. The sequence continues at coordinate 312,441,357 of NC_058520.1, forward strand.
CAAACAAGGTTGGGGCAATCTCCACAACTTAATTGAAGGCTCCCAACAACACCACGAAGCTTCACCACAATGGCATATGGCTTTGAGGTGACCACAAATGCTCGGAGCAATCTCCACAACTTAATTGGAGACCTCGACGCTTGCGTGGAGCTTTACACCACAATGATTCAGCTCCAAGGCACCACCAAGATTCTAGGGTACCAAGCACACAAGGGTAATACGCTTCTCAACTTCTCACTTCCATGTATCACCGTGGAGAACTCAAACCGATGCAACTAATGCAATGGCAAGAACACACGAAGTGGTCAAGTCCCTCACACTCAAATCCCTCCACAACAACAAAAGCTATGGAGAAAAATGAGAGGAAGAACAAGGAGCTCCCAAAGAACTCCAAGATCAAGTTCTAAGGGATTCCCCTCACATAGAGGAGAAAGTGATTGGTGGAGATGTGGATCTAGATCTCCTCTCTCTTTTCCCTCAAGAACTAGCAAGAATCATTGGAGGGATTGAGAGTTAGCAAGCTCTAAGAAGGTTAACAATGGGGGAAGAATATGAGCTCAACGGATGGATAAGGTCCAATGGGGAAGAAGACCTCCTTTAAATAGTGGGGGAAAGAATCCAACCGTTACCCCCACTCACAGCCCGACCGGAGCAGTACTACCGCTGCCTGGAGCGGCACTACCGCTCCCAGAACGTCCGAGGGAGCGGTAGTAAAAAATTATTACCGCTCCACGGGCGGTATTACCGCTGGCACCAGGAGCGGTACTACTGCTGGATACTGAAACTGCCATAACTTTCGTATACAAACTCCGTATCGAGCAAACTCAAGCTTATTGAATTCACAACGAGAAGAGCTATCCAACAACGACATAAAATCTTAAGAACATACAGTTATGAGAATTCCAATGATATAGAGATGTGAGACCTCTATGAATGAAGAACCGGCAAAAACTTCCAACATCGAAAACATCATAGGAGATGCATATGGACTCCGTTTTTGATGAACTCGAGCTTGTCATGAAGATGACCATTGCTACTGCAACAAAAGACCTTCCAACGGCGCCAGAAATAGGTGTGTCGACGGCACCAGGAATCCTTCTGCTACGGTTACGCCTTAAGGGACTTCCTAGGCAAATATGCAAACGATTTCCCCCGTGGCCTTGGAGCCTTGCGTTGGTGTTCCCTCGAAGCGGAAAGGGTGATGTAGCGCAGCGGTGGTAAGTATTTCCCTCAGTTTGAGAAGTGGCACTTGGCATTGAATTAAGCCCTCCTGGCTTGGCCCACAAGCCCCCTGATCTTCTTTCGTTCGGGAAAAATCATTTCGTGGATTTTATTCCGTTTGGACTCCGTTCCAAAATCAGATCTAAAAAGAGCCAAAAACACACAAAAAACAGGAAGTGGCACTTGGCATTGAATTAATAAGTTAGTCCCAAAAAAAGATGTAAAAGGTACATAAAACATCCAAAGATGACAATATAACAACATGAAACCATCAAAAATTATAGATACGTTTGAGACGTATCAAGCATCCCCAAGCTTAACTCATGCTCGTCCTCGAGTAGGGAAGTGAGAAAGACTGAATTTTTGATGCTTTCATCCTACCTAGCATAGATGTCCTTTGTAACTCCTCTTATGTGACATGAATGTTCAGATCCATTAGATTCAAAACAATAGTTTGCTATTGACGTGGAAACAATAATAATTCAAGCAAACTAGCAAGGTAATCATGAACTTTCAAAATAACAAGGCCAAAAGAAAGTTATCCCTACAAAAGCATATAGTCTGGCTATGCTCTATCATCATTGCACAACAAATTTAAATCATGCACAACCCCGGTATTGGCCAAGTAATTGTTTCACACCTTTACTTTCTCAAACCTTTTCAACTCTCACGAATACATGAGCGTGAGCCATGGTTATAGCACTATAGATGGTGTGGGGTGTCGTGGAGGTTGCAAGACAAAACAAGGAGAAGATGGTCACATTAACTAGGCATATCAATGAGCTGTGGAGATGCTCATCAATAGATATCAATGTGAATGAGTAGGGATTGCCATACAAATGATGCACTAGAGCTACGAGTATGTGAAAGCTCTTAAAGAAAACTAGTGGGTGTGCATCCAACTTGCTTGCTCACGAAGACCTAAGGCAATTTTGAGGAAGCCTATCATTGAAATATACAAGCCAAGTTATATAATGAAGATTTCCCACTAGCTATATGGTGGTGACAAAACGAGAGACTCTCAATCATGAAGATCATGGTGATTAATATGCACAAGTGTGGAAAAAGTGGTAGCATTGTCCCTTCTCTCTTTTTCTCTCATTTTTTTTTATTTTTTTGGTGGGCTCTTTGGCCTCTTTTTTTTTGGTGGGCTTCTTTGGCCTATTTTATTTCCTCACATGGGACAATGCTCCATCAATGATGATCATCACACTTTCAACTCAAAACTTAGAGCAACTATGACTCTATATGGAATGCCTTCGGTAGTGTACCGTGGCAATGATCTAGCATGGCATAGAAATTAATGGAAACATCATGCTAGCTATCTTACGATCATGCAATGGCAATGTAGACATGATGGCACATGTCATGGTGGTAGTTGCATGACAATATATCTTGGAATGACTTTGAAAAAGCCATAGTAGGTAGGTATGGTGGCTCTTTTGAGGGAGGCTAGTGGTGGGTTTTGTGCACTGGCGAAAGTTGCACAACACTAAGAAGATAGTGATGGTGGAAGGTGAAAGTGCATCTAAACCATGGACTCAACATTAGTCATGAAGAACTCATATACTTGTTGCAAAAGTTTTATTAGTAATCGAAACAAAGCATTCAACGCATACTCCTAGGGGAAGGGTTGGTAGGTATAAACCATCGCGCGATCCCGACCGCCACGCAAAGGATGACAATCAATAGACTAATCATGCTCAGATTTCATCACATGGTGGTTCACCATACGTGCATGCTACGGGAATCACTAACTTCAACACAAGTATTTCTAGATCCACAACACCTTACTAGCATAACTTCAATATTACCAAAACCACAACTCAAAACTAATTGAGATGAATCAAACTTCTCTAACTATTCAATGCACATGAAGGTGGAAGTTTTCGTATCCCTTTTGATAACTACCCCTTTTGAGACTACTTTCAAAGCATAGATCAACTACCAAGCCACGCACCGCTGTGCTCTAAAAGATATAAGTGAAGCACATAGAGCAAACGTATCTTGCTCAAAAGATATAAGTGAAGCACATGTGAGCTGAATTGTCTACCAAAAGATATAAGTGAAGCTTGACAAAATCAGGGTGAATGCATGTCTCTCTCTCTAGGTGTGCAACAAGGATGATTGTGACACAACAAAAATAAAATACTCCTACGATACAAGATGCTCCAAGAAAAAACACATAACATGTGGTGAATAAAAATATAGCCCCAAGTAACGTTACCGATGGATTGAAGACGAGAGAGGGGATGCCTTCCCGGGGCATCCCCAAGCTTAGGCTTTTGTGGAATCCTTTAATCTCTTGGGATGCCTTGGGCATCCACAAGCTTGAGCTCTTGCCACTCTTTATCTCTTTGTCCATAAGAACTTCACCCAAAACTTGAAAACTTCACAACACGAAACTTAAACACAAACTCGTGATAACATTAGTATGAGAAAGCAAACCACCACTTCCTTAGGTACTGTAGCAAACTTAAATTCTACTTGTGCTGATGTTGGGTTACTGTATTTTCAATCTTCCATGGCGAATACCCCCCAATACTATCCATAGTTTCATCAAAATAAGCAACCAACACAACAAAAAACAGAATCTGCTAACAGCAGACTAGTCTGTAGCAATCTGTATATTTCGTATACTTCTGGTACTCCAAAATATCTGAAAAATTACGAAAGTCTGAAGAATTTGCGTCGCAATCAGCATCAAAAAGAATCAACTCAAAAGCTCTTACGGAAAAAAATGAAAATTCTTTTCGTGAGCAGAAAGTTTCTGTCTTTTCCAGCATGACCGAACGATCATCCCCAAGACTAATCATAACGGTTTTGCTTGGCACAAACGCAAAAAGAAACACAAAAAACACAATAATAACAGAATTATGAAAGTGTGGAAAACACAAAACAGAAAGAAAAAGGATAGATTCGTTGGGTTTGCCTCCCAACAAGCGCTTTTGTTTAACGCCCTTAGCTAGGCATTCAATGATGCTCTCACAAAAGACAAGAACTGAAGCACAACGAGAGCATCGTAAAGCATGTGAAAATCAAATCTAAGCCTAACATACTTCCTATGCATAGGCATTTTATAGGAAAACAAATTGGCAAGACAACCAATAGTTACCAAATACAAGGAAGAAGAAAGAGAAAATAGCAATCTCCACATAACGAGAGGTAATTGGGTAACATGAAAGTTTCTACCACAATATTTTCCTCTCTCATAGCAATTACATGTGGGATCATATTTGAATTCAACAATGTAACTATCACATAGGATATTATTTTCATGATCCACATGCATGCAAAGTTGACGCTCTTCAAAAATAGTGGGATTATCATCAAATAAAGTCATGACTTCTCCAAACCCACTTTCAATATCATTGCAAATATCATATTCATCATGAGGTTTAAACAAATTTTCAAGATCATAAGAAAGATCATCACCCCAATCATGATTATTGCAATAAGTAGTAGTCATAGAAAAACTAGCATCCCCAAGCTTAGGGTTTTGCATATTTTTAGCATGATTGTCACTAATAGAATTTATAGTGAAACCATTGCAATCATGCTTGTCATCCAAGGAGCTCTCGTGAATCACTTCATAAGTTTCTTCATCACAATTTTCAGATTCACGCATCTCAAGCAAAACTCCAGAAAGATAGTCAAGTGCCCTCAACTCACTAGCAATTCGTTCCACATAAGTGGGTCTCTTAAAGAGATTAGCTAGTGGATGAGGATCCATATCAATAGATTTTCAGCAAGCGAAGATGCAAGCATAATGAAGGCACATGGCACACAAGCGAACAAAAAGCAAGCGAGAGAAAAGGGCGAACGAAAAGGCAAACAAAAAAGGCAAAGGAGAAAGGCAAATGAAAACGGAAAATGTGAAGTGGGGGAGAGGAAAACGAGAGGCAACTGGCAAAAAAGTAAATGCAAGAGATGAGTTTGTGAGACCTACTTGGATAGATCTCTCCTTCCCCGGCAACGGCGCCGAGAATACTTCTGCTACTACAACAAAAGACCTTCCAACGGCGCCAGAAATAGGTGTGTCGACGACACCAGGAATCCTTCTGCTACGGCTACGCCTTAAGGGACTTCCTAGGCAAATATGCAAAGGATTTCCGCCGTGGCCTTGGAGCCTTGCGTTGGTGTTCCCTCGAAGCGGAAAGGGTGATGTAGCGCAGCGGTGGTAAGTATTTCCCTCAGTTTGAGAACCAAGGTATTGATCCAGTGAAGGAGTATCACAAGAGCCTGCACAAACAGAAAAAGCTTGCTCCCAACTCTATGAAGGGGTTGTCAATTCCTTATAGATTGTTCGCCAAGTGAGAACTGAAGCAACAAAGTAACAAAGCAAAGTAAAAGCGAAAGTGGAAACGATAGGTGTGAATAGACCCGGGGGCCGTAGTGTTTACTAGTGGCTTCTCTCATGAAAGCAAGTAGACGGTGGGTGAACAAATTACTGTCGAGCAATTGATAGATACGCGCAAAGTCGTGACGATATCTATGGCAATGATTATATCTATAGGCATCACGTCCAAAACAAGTAGACCGATACTTTCTGCATATACTACTATTACTCCACACGTCGACCGCTATCCAGCATGCATCTAGTGTATTAAGTCCAAAAGAACAGAGTAACGCTTTAAGCAAGATGACATGATGTAGATGGACAATCTCATATCTACGACAGAGCCCGCCTTGTTACCCTTGATGGAAACTACACGCTTGCTGCCCCTACTGTCACTGGGAAAGGTCACCACACGGTAAGAACCCAAAACCAAGCACTTCTCCCATTGCAAGAATCATAGATCTAGTTGGCCAAACAAAACCCAAGACTCGGAGAGACTTACGAGGATATCAAATCATGCATATAAGAAATCAGCAAAGACTCACTTAAATATCATAGATAATCTGATCACAAATCCACAATTCATTGGATCTCGACAAACACACCGCCAAAGAAGATTACATCGGATAGATCTCCATGAAGATCATGGAGAACTTTGTATTGAAGATCCAAGAGAGAGAAGAAGCCATCTAGCTACAAACTACGGACCCGTAGGTCTGAAATGAACTACTCACGAGTCATTGGAGGGGCGATGATGATGAACAAGCCCTCCAACTCCAAAGTCCCCTCCGGCAAGGCACCGGGAAGGGTCTCCAGATGAGATCTCGCGAAAACGAAAGCTTGCGGCGGCGGAAAAGTATTTTCGTGGATCCCTTGATTTTTTTCCGATTTTTAGGGAATATATAGGCGCAAGATCTAGGTCAGGGGGCGCCAGGGAGGCCACAATCCTGCCCACCGCCGCCCCCCTGGTGGCGGAGTGGGGGCCTTGTAGCCCTCCTGACTTGGCCCACAAGCCCCCTGATGTTCTTTCGTTCGGGAAAAAATCATTTCGGGGATTTTATTCCGTTTGGACTCCGTTCCAAAATCAGATCTGAAAAGAGCCAAAAACACAGAAAAAACAGGAACTGGCACTTGGCACTGAATTAATAAGTTAGTCCCAAAAAAAGATATAAAAGGTACATAAAACATCCAAAGAGGACAAGATAACAACATGAAACCATCAAAAATTATAGATACGTTTGAGACGTATCAACCATAAGCTCTAAAACTCACAAGGAGAAACACCAAACAAGAACCAAGATATGATGGAAGGATGAAAATGGTTTGAGCTCTCAACGAACGATACGATCAAGCTTCTCACTTGAGATCTCCCCTTGACAGTACGACAAATTATCCTACAATAGAAAAAACTATCAAGGGCAAACCTATACCTTGCACCTAGTCCTCTTGAGCTAGATGATGATGATCTTGGCTTCCTCAAGATGGACCATCTTTCTTGATTGCTCCCCCATACTTACTATGGGTGAGCCACTCTTCAGCACATTCTTCACAAGTCCATTGCCACCACAATGGACGACAAACGTCAAGCATGATATCTTCGTGATGCTCCACTTGAACTTGCACACCGCAATCTTGATGACGATCACCACTTGATGTCATCCTTCATAGGTTGAATGAGATCTTCCTCTTGACGCAAACCCATGGAAACACACCTAACCCCACACAAAACTCTCACGAAGACATGGGTTAGTACACAAAAGTGTTATGGACAATGCTTACCATACCATGGGATCACCTGATTCTTCTCGGTACATCTTGTGCGCTTTGTGTGTTGATCATCTTGATTTACTCTCTGCTTAGTCTTGATCAACCTTGTGTCTTTATGACCAATGTTTGGATAATACTTTGAATACCACCTTGGTCATCATATAAACTCCTTGAAACAAACAGATGGACTTCAAGAAGTGCCTATGGAGAAATCCTTCGATTATAACTTAAGGCAACCATTAGTTCATAGGGATTGTCATCAATTACAAAAACCACATATGGAGAAATATGCTCTAACAATCTCCCCCATTTTGGTAATTGATGACAATCAATACAAGAGAGTTTATATAAGGAAATAAGCATAACCAAGTGCACACATACAAAGCTATAATGCACGCGTACAAGATGTAAATGCTTAAGCAATAAAAGAAAAACCCTCTAAGCATTACCAAACTAAACTCTCTAAACTTCTCCCCCATTGGCATCGATTGCCAAAATGGACAAAAAGTTTAGAAAGCCAATACAATAGGTGGTCCTCCAAAGAGTGTGTACTTCTCAACAATAGTGCAAAGAAATAAACAAATACAATGATAAACATTGGAAGAAAATGAACTATATCGAGGACCCAAAGATTGCAAGAAGAATCGTATGTCACAAAGAAATACAAAAGAGAGAAGCAAGCAATCAAAAGATACCAATAGGAATAAGCAATCATATGGTCCTACGAACCACATGAAAAAAAGATATTATGATAAGGACAAAGGAGTGTTTTATCAAAACTAGAGAAGCTCACCATGATTTGTGCACTAATAAGATTTTTTTTTGTATTTGATACAAGTGCAAAAAATAGGATCGTTGCTCCCCCAAAATTAATAAAAGCACACAACAAGTGCGAGAAAATAGATGAGACAAAAACATATCACTTGCACAAACCATATGGTTGAGCAACATGTAGAAGAGGTAATATAATAATAGGCTCAACCAAATTGATGTGTGTGAGTCATGGCAAGGCACTTGAGAAGACTAAGATAAGGATGAGCATTACTCATCAACATAGTCTTTAAGTAATGAGAAACAAAGTGCATGACATATCCTCCCCCCCCCACACACACACACTACTAGCAAATGGGTTCACAAGCTTACTAATAAACAAATTAAGAACCACACTTGTGACAACCCATGGCGAAGAAAGGAAATAATAACCTTGTCAAGAGAAGGGATGCCAACCAAAATGTCAAAACCCTCGTCAAGACAAGCATGAGGAAAAATAATCTTCACCACCAAAGAGTGCATCAAGATGCAAGGATAAAAGGTCCGCACTCAAGACAAATCCTTTCACGAAGCCACCAAAAACTGAAAAAGGAAATGCAACGGTGAACGTGAAAGAAAATAGGATATCAACCAGAGATGTAACTTTTCTCATGTGTAAAAGATTCTAGGTAGAAGACAATCATGATGATATATATCCACAAAGAAGGATGTACACACGAAATGGTTACAAGAAGGAACAAAACAAGATATCCAAAGAGTCATTTTATAGTGCATCCTGTCGATATGGACCGTCCTTCGGAGCGAATTCGACGGTCTAGATCAGATGCAACATGCTGATGTCACGTGTATTATATCAGACCCCGAGGGGCATTTTTGGGAGAAAAAAATATTTCAAACTGATCAGATTTTCCCTCCCAAATATTTTGAGGGTATTTTCGGTATGAATTTGTTGGCTATTTTTGGTTCAATTTTTATCCCATTCTCTAGGGTTTTACTCCCTCACTGCGGCAAGGTGTTGGAGCAAGATCCTCGCCGGCGGGGAGGGGCCGCGACAAGATCCCTCACCGGCATGGAGGGACCGCGACAAGATCCCTCACCGATGGTAAGGTTTTATCCCCGCGATAGGATCTTGCTGCGCGTCGCGATCCCAGCTAGCTCTACTGCCCCGGCGACTGTGCTGCCCTGCGCGCGGCGACCTCGATCCCGACTCCTCCTGTGTCCTCGCTACGACCTCGACCTCTGCTGCCTTGGAGACTGTGCTTCCCCACGCGCGGAGACCTCAACCTCGTGCGACCTCTGCTGCCCCGACGACTGTGCTGCCCCGCACACGGCGACCTCGACCCCGATGCCTCCTCCGCCCTTGCTGCTTCCTTGACCTCCTCCCTAGCCTTATCGCCACAGGTATGTATGTCTCCACCGGCCGCCGCCTCCATTCCTTCCCTCCCTCCTTAGGGTTTCAAATAGCCCAAGTATGTACAGACGGAAGGGGCTTGTAGAATGGTGTGAGCTTGTCCTCCAGGAAATCTTGAGCAAATTCCTGGATATTACAAGAAGTAGAAATATTTTGTTAAGGAACATTGTAGTTTCTTAAACAATGATACTTGATACCATCCTACCCAAAAACATTAACAGAGCCTCAACATTACAATCTGAGCACATGCTCACCAACTGAGTTATTCTCCTTCATCTTTCAGGCAAAGAAACTTGTCGGAGGTCTCCTACCTCTCAACACGGGCACGACCCTGAAATCCCAATTTGAGCTCATGTAACATCTCATATGGTCGGTGACGTTCAAAACGTCTTTGTAGCCTTAATTCAAAGTCATAAAGCATGACACACTAAACTATCAAGTAGTCATCAAAAGCATGTATGTCACGTGTTCAGAACATCCACATATGATGCTTGAGGGGGTGGGATACCAAGCGGTGCATCAAGGACAAAATCCTTCTCTGCAGTAATGAGAACAATCCTTAGTTTACGGACCGAGTCCGCATAATTGCTACTATCATCTTTCAACTTAGTTTTCTCTAGGATTTTATTAAGAATACAGGGGAGCTAGCTACAATGCGAGCTATTATTCTACAACATATTTTGCAAATACAACTTAGACTATATTCATGATAATGAGTTCAATTAATCATATTACTAAATAACTCCCACTCAACTCAACATCCCTCAGGTTGTTCGAGTGTTACATGATCCAAATCCACCAACCCAAGTCTGATCATCACGTGAGATGAGGTGGTTTCAATGGTGATCATCTCCATGTTGATCATATCTACTATATGACTCATGTTCGACCTTTAGGTCTCTTGTCTTTTGAGGCCATGTATGTACATGCTAGGCTCGTCAAGTTTAACCCAAGTGATCTACATGTGCAATACTGGCTTACACCCGTTGTATGCGAATCTAGAGTCTATCACATCCGATCATCACTTGGTGCTTCGAAACGGCGAACCTTCGCAATGGTGCACACTTGGGGAGAAAATATTTTTTTCTTGAAATTTTAGTGAGGGATCATCTTATAATGCTACCGTCGTCCTAAGCAAAATAAGATGCATAAAAGGATTAACATCACATGCAAATAAAAATAGTGACATGATATGGCCATCATCTTGTGCTATTGATCTCCATCTCCAAATCATCGGCATGATCTCCATCATCACCGGCATGACACCATGATCTACATCATCGTGTCGCAATTGAGGTTAGATTCACATTGGATATCCACCATTTGAAGATTAGTGTAAATTATTATTATGATGTTTTAGCCTTGTTAAAGACATAGTAATGATCCTCACAGAAAGCAGATACAAAGGAATGAGCATTCGATTCTTGAATATGTTGCAATAGATAATGAGCTTGAGTTTAGTTATGTGCATCGTATGTTAGCTCGACACATTTGACAAGGTGAGTACAAGTAGTAATATTTCCTCTTTTTTGCATGGTTATGACACAACATGCTATGTGATTCCCTGAGGCAGGATGGATGTACCATGGCCACCCCACTGTGCTGCTGAAGGTGCATGCAAACCCGAAGATCCCTTGAATTCACTACACGCCCTACCATCCACACCATGGTCATTGCAACACCTGCAAAGGCCCCATATGGTACGTGCTTTACTCTTGTTATCGTATGCTCTCTTTTATTGGCTTTGCATCCTGCCTACGAGACATTGGTTGTGCCATTTCTGGGATAGCTGGGATTGCGTGTTGATTCATGCAGTTTTTTTCTCCTCTTGTGAGGCTATGCTCATGCTCGTACCTTTTTTCTCTCGTATGAAAATAGACATATCATAATCCATTATTCTTCTAGGGTTGCCCCTCCACTGTAATTGGTCCGAACCTTGCCCAGGCACTGTTAATATCACATGGTTGTAAAAAGAAATATTGATTTCTACGAGCTCCCGTAGAGACCAAATTTATTTCAAGCAAAGTATTGTGACAAATATTATTGAAGTTTTACAACTTGACTCATCCGCAATAGACTAAGAACATGGCTAGGAAACCTTCTTCGGGACTAAAACCCAACCACACCCTACTCTATCGCTTTATGGCCAAGTGTACACTCCACATGTAAGAATGAACCACACTGCTGGACTAACTGCTTGCATCTTCATCGTCTTCAACCGCAGCTGCATCCGATAGCCTAGCATGGTACTGCTTGAACCTTTTCTTGTATTTCATTTTGTTGTAGGGTCAACCGACAACCACAACATGTAGCCGTCTTCTGAATTTGTCGATGTAGGCCTGCATGCAAGGATATGTTAGTATCGTTCCATAAGTTTCAGAAGAACTGCAACATTTTATTTTGTTAGATCAGCATTTCAGATATTAACAATCTAAAACAAAAACAAAAGCTAATATTGTTGACTGACGTCTCATCGACTTTTGGCACTTTAATATTCCGTACTGGCCATTGCGTCATGTTAATGTCTTTGCATGCATTATTGAAAATCCCATTGACTCGCATCGCTGCACTCAGATGTGCTTCCATCCCACGTACCTGCAAGCCCAATGGGATGAGAAGTTGCCTACGACTAATACTTACATATGATGTTAAATCCTTTGTTATAATTAAATATTTTGAAATTCTCACCACGTTATTTACTTCTTTGGGTACCATACAGTAGAAAAGTGAATCAAGAACCTGAATCTCCTTCCTTCTGGGGTTTACGACCGCAAGGAACTAGTGGAGGTTTAACATGTTCGTAGGTAGGAAAACCTGGAGTGCATAGATAATTAGATCAACGTGTATAATAATAAAAAAATCTGTTCTACGTGAGGTTAAAATACCATATCATGTTTCAGGTAGATGGTGCCTTGTGTTGTTCTAGGAATGCCCGCCAAAGCGTCCTCGTAGCACTCCTCTATCCTACCATCTCTTTCGAGCTTAGCGACGCCAGCCACCCTCTCAATGTAAACCAATTGGTCGTCCCTTGTGTCAATTGGTTCATCATGACGCATGAGCTAGATCGCGGCATCAACCACCTAAAACAATATTCAAGTTAATTGTATTGTACAAAAATGAAACTTCATAAACTAATTTGTGAAATATCTTACTTCGTCACCCAACATACGCCATCTTCAGATTTTTCTGTTTGGGTGAGGCATTGCAAATGCTTCGATAGCACGACAATGTCATCAACTAAGACCATTTGTTTTTCACGATTTCTAGTGTTGATTAGTGACGCCACGAAATCCTGTCGAACCACGTCTAGCTGGTCCCTCTAGGTTTCAGGAACTTCTGACCTCTTTTTTAAGTTGCTAGAGCCAATTTTCCTCTTTTTATTGTTCGTGTCCTCGGAATCATTTGTAGACTCTGATGGAGTTCTGTTTTTTCCTTTTTTCCTTCTCAGTATCGTACAAAACATACTCGTCATTCTTAAATAGTTGCAATACCACCCTTTTCTTTTTGCCGCCATGATTTGGTGGCGTCGATTCAACCACACTTACTTCTTGCTACTTTCGAAAGGATTCATTATCCAAACTAGGAGCACCGTGGATATCATCCACCTCTTTAAAAAGCTTATGAACAGCACTGAGATCCTGTTTGATTTTTACAGCAGCTCTTTCGAATGCTTCATCCTGTACGTGGAAGATCACATGTTATTTCTGAAACGACAATGATTGTTTCATAACTAAGTTAACATGCATACGTCAAAATCTTCATCAAGGTTCTTCATGGGAGGCTCCATGTCATCATTTTTTATTCCCTGCTTACAATGGTGCTTAGTAGTGACCTCCGTGGCATCCTTTTGTTTCCCCTGGTCAGAATCCTACTCGGCATTCTCAACAGAGGACTCCATTAGGTGTGAAGGTGCCCCGAGGTCAGAAAGATGTATGTCCTCCACTGCTTGAAATATTCCATCGCGTTTTTTCTTAAAAAATACATGTTAGTCTGGGGTGTTTTCATAGTAAACTAATTTAGAAAAAACCTTGTACACGTAAATTTCCAATTATATATACTATTTTCATAATTCTATGCTTATGTTCAATTCTTTGATGAGATCCTCCGTGAGCTTGCCATCTATACGGGTACGCCTAAGGCACTCCTCCATTTTCTTTTCAAGGGTGCACATCCTATCGACTTGTTCTTCACCGGCCTCCCGCACGAGGGAGGCAACTTCTTGCAAATCAGTCAATACACATCCGACGAGTACCTTAATCTGAGACTTTGAAACAGTTAGAATCATATAACTTCATACTAATTGGAATGTTACAATATATATTTGTGTCTGATGTAACTCATTTACCTGAGCGCCAGTGTTCGGTTTGGCCAGCATACGATCTCATGTTGGAATGAAAGGCCTCATCAGGTCCTCAACATAGTGCAATTTAGTGTCGTTAGTATGATTTAGAATATACATATATATATATATATATGTTACATAATCTAGGAAATGTGTTGACATTTTACCTCTCCAACTCCCAGATAATTATTCTGGATTATATTGTCAACCTTTTTTGCCTTCTCCTCGCTCCAGTTCCGAATCAGCGACCTTAACCTTGATTCATACGAGATGCTAGAGTCCAATTGGTGCACTCTGAACTTCTCGTAGTACCATATTTGCATGACAACAAAAGTAGTTTACAAACATTCTCATACATTATGTAATGTATGTTAGGTAACTAATAATTGTACTACTGCGAATTACCTGCAACAGTGGTAGATTCCCCTCCAGAATTGCCTCACCATTTACAAAATTCTTCACGCTATCCATAAGATAGTCAAGTGTTAGCTATCCAAGATTTGTGCCCTTTATCGTCTCAACGTTTATAACAATCCCAATATATTTGTTATCCACATACTCCTCTTTTGTTCGGCATACATATTTGCCTATGGTGTGCAAGACAAATGGCCTGACAAAATTTGGTGTGCTGTCGCCTTTCATCTTGGCTAGCAATTCTTTGAAAGTTATTTTGGTGTCATTACACTCTTTCAGTTTCTTCCACAACTCCATATTATCATCTAGATTTGAAGGGACGTGCTTCTTCCCATCGCAGGGCATGCCTGTTATATGCGCTACATCTTCTAGTGTGATCCTACATGGTCTCCAATTGATGATAAAGGCATCCTGCTCTGCATCATATGAATTAGCGATGGCTCGACACAGTACACGTCTAATTTTGATGATAGGTGTCTTGAGAAGTCAACCCAGTCCTATCAACTGGATGTACATCCTTTACTGCATGTTTAATCCGTTTATGAACTCCTCATATGGCGGCTAAGAAGCATCCTGGGTTCAATGGATGTGCAAGTGTGATTAGATTCAGCATGGTATACAATTTAAACACTCATACAGACGACTACAACTTATATACACCAACATAAAAATTGTGCTCTATGCTACTGCATGAGGTATAATTTGTTTACAAGCATGCTGAGTTCCATGAATGTGCAAATACTTTCATTACATTCAGCTTGGTTACGTTTGAATGGTCATATAAGGAAATCTCCATTGCAAGGCGCTTATCTGAAATAAAATAAAGATTGAAAAAAAAACTATCCGACCGTGGTCTCCTCAACTCTAGGCTCTAATCATAGCAAGTGTGTCGTAAATTATGGGATTGCAAAAGGCAAGTACGCCATAATTTTCTCTGAAAGAGAACGACTGTAACTAAACGAGATCAAAAGGAAAGTGCACCGTAAATTATGGGATTGCAAAAGGCAAGTGCGCCGTAAATTTTTCTGAAAGAGAACTACTGTAACTAAACAATATCAAAAGTCAAGTGCACCGTAAATTATGGGATTGCACACACAAAATTAGACTTGGGAAGGAGGGAGTATACAGAATAGAAGGATCTCGATCATTACTGGAGGATTCTCTTGATGGCGACTAACTCCATTGCTGTTCTCTTTCATCTTTTGCTTCATCGGCTTCTCCGATGTGCCCTTCTCTTTCGTTGGCTTCTCTAACGTGCCCTTCTCTTTCATCTCAGGATTCGCCGATGCGGGCTTCGAAGATGACGGCTCCGTCGGCTTCTCCGACTTGGGAGCTACTTTGGGCGGCATGGGGTGGCAATTCGGTGTAGTCATGGAAGGCTAGGTCTGGGAGGCATGGGGTGGGAGGCGTGGGGTGGAGTATACGATCTATGCCATGAAAAGCTTTGTATTTATAGGGGATTATCTAACAACCGACCACAAGGAAATATTGGGAATTTGGGATCTCATGAAGAATTAGTATTAGATCATCTAATGTTTTTTTAACCTATAACTTCATCATGAAGTACATTCGGGAGATTGAGGATGCAAATCCGAAAGGAGCTTCGGGACGATCCAACTCTATTGCAGAGCCAAGGACTAGGTGGCTACCACCACCGGAAGGGACAGCTAAAATCCGGGTTGATGGGGCAGTCTCTAGAGATGGCAATTTTGGATCCTTCAGTGCCATTTGTAGAAACTCTTTTGGAGTCTTTTTGGGAGCGTCGTCTATCAAGATTAATGGGGTTTCGGACCCCGCCACTCTGGAAGCTCTGGCATGTCGTGAAGCTCTGGCCCTCGCAGCCGACCTAGACCTCCATCATATACTCATAGCGAGTGACTGCCACGGGGTAGTAAATGACATCAAGAACGTCATAGGGAGTGTCTACGCCAGCATCTCGAGGGAGATCAAGGATACCTCAGATAGTTTTTACTCTTGCACCTTCATCTTCAAAGGTAGAACTACCAATATCGAGGCACATAGCCTTGCTAAGCATGCTTTTGGTTTGGACTTCGATGAAATAAATGAGTTTCATTCATTTCAGCATTCATTGTAATATTTGCCTTTCGGCCAAAATATTTCAGCCTCACTGAATTTCGGCCAAAATATTTTAGCACTCGCTGAAATTTTTCTGAAACTTCTAACCAGCAATGGAAAAAAAATTCTGAAACTTCTAACTAGCGATGTAATTGTTCTAAATCTTGTCCAAACTTTGATGGAACTTAAATATAAATTTAAGAATTCAGTTAACCTTCCTAAGCTTTAAAACTTCTGGTTATAAAAAGTAAATATATGTTTCAGCATCTCCCATGCAGACCAAATTTATTTTAAGAATAGTATTTGGAACCAGTACTATGAAGTATTACAACTTGATTAATCCGCACTAGACTAAGAACATGGCTAGGAAACCTTCTTCGGGACTAAAACCAAACCACACCCTACTCTACCGCTACATAACCAAGTGTACACTCCATATCTAAGAATCAACCACTGCTGGACTAACTGCTTGCATCTTCATGATGTTCAATCGCAGCTGCATCCGATAGGCTAGCATTGTAGGTCTTCAGCCTTTTCATGGATTTAAATTTGTTGTAGGGCGAATTAAGAAGGACAACAGGCAGCTCTCTTCTATAATTGTTGATGTATGCCTGCATGGGAGGATATGTTAGTATCGTTCCATATGTTTACAAAATTGACAGAATTTTAGGTGTTAGTGTACGTACTTGGTCATAATGCAGCGTAAGATCTTCTCCCGTAAAGAATTCAATGTTCTTCAGCATGTAGAGTGCACAAGAAGAACTAGAACAATTAATTCTGTTAGCGGCATTTGAGGTATTAACAATGAAAAACATAATTAGAAGCTAATATTGTTGACCGCCGTGTCATCTTGTCCTGGCACAGGAACATGCTTTAGTATCCATTGGGTCACGTTAATGCCTTGCCATGCATGGCTTTGTGGTCCATTGATTCGTAGGATGCTCTCAGATGTGCTTCCACCCCACGTATCTGCCAAGTCATGGGATGAGAAGTTGCTCACGGTTCATGGTTAGGTATGATGCTAAATCCCGTGTTATATTGAAAGACGTTTAAAATCTCACCACGTGAACCACTTGTGTGCGTACTACGTAGCTGAAAAGTGAATTAAGAATATGAATCTCCCTCCTTTTGGGGTTTACGACCACAAGGAACCAGTGGGTGTTCGCCATGTTTGTAGATAGGAAAACCTGGACAACAAAGATGATTACATCAACATGCATAATAATTAGAAAAATAAATGTGTTTATGTCATGGTTAGATGGTACCAGATCATGTATGAGGTAGTTGTTTCCTTTTGTTGTTCCATGACTGCCCGCCAAAGCGACCTCGTGGCAGTTCTCTACCTTACCATCTATTTCGAGCATAGCAATGCCGGCCACCCTCTCAATGTAAACCAGTTGCCCGTCCCTTATGTCCTTAGGATGATCATGACACATGATCTGAATCACAACATCAACCAACTAAAACAAAATTCAAGTTAATTGTACCGTGCAAAACAAAATTGATAAACTAATTTGGCAAATATCTCACTTCGTCACCCAACCATTTGTCATCTTAGCCTCCAGATGTCATGGTGAGGCATTGCAAATGCTTGTGTAGCAGAACAATGTCTTCAATTACCACCAATTGTTTATGAAGATCTGAGGTGTTGACAATTTCGGCCACATAAGTCTGTCGAAACTTGTCAAGGTCGGTCTCCAGCCTCGAAGCACCTGTGTCTGTATCTTTTAAATTGCTTGCACGGTTTTTCCTCTTTGTATTCTTTGTGTCCTTGGAATCGTTGGTAGACTCCGATGGAGTCCTGTTTTTCTTTCCCTTCTTATCAATATCGTATAGAACATAATCTTCATTGCTCAATAATGAAGATACCACTCTTTTCCGGCTGCTCGCATGAGTTGGTAGCATAGAATCAACCACACTATCTTATCGCTGCTTTGCTAAAGAATCACCATAGTTGTTCTCATCGATTGGGAAGACATGGGGCTCTTCCGGCTCCCTTATTCCCTTAGCCTTGGCAGACCGGTGGTTGCTTTTGGTACCTGCCTCTCCCCCACCTCAATACTGACATCTTCATCATCTTGATTTCTTCTTTCTTCAGCCTTTCGCGCATTCTTATTGTGCCTCAAATTCAGAGGATCTTGTGATTCGAAATAAAGCACTTGTTAGCTTGAAATCTGCGTGAAATAAAAAAACAAAACCAGTTAACTGTAAAATGTGCATCACCAGGAAAGCTTCAAGGCTTCTAGTGGCTTTGGAATGCTTTCACGAATCCAAACTCGGAGCATGCTGCGAAGCATCCAACTCTTTATAAAGTTGTGAAACATTCTTGAGACTCTCCTTTTAAGCTGCAGTAACAGCTCTGTCTTGCTCATCCTGAACATGGAAGATCATATGTTAGCTATGAATCTGCGTTAACTTAAAACAAAATCAGTTAGATGTAAAATGTGTATCACCAAGAAAGCTTCAAGTCTTGTGGTGGTTTTTGAATGCTTTCGCGACTGCAAACTAGGAGCAGGTTGCAAATCTTCAGCTACGTTCTTCATGGAGGCATCCATGTAATCTTTTTGTATTCCCTTAGCAGAAATGCCTTTGGCAATGACCTCCGTGTCATCTTTTTGTTTTTGTTGGTGAGTAGTATTCTCTCTTGGGACCTCCATTGGGTCCGCAGGTACTCCCAGGTCAGATAGATGTATGTCCTCGACTCCTGGGCGATCAACATCAAATATTCCATAGCGGTGGTTCTTTAAAAATATGTGTTAGTGTGGAGAGTATTGATAGTAAAATTATTTATAGAAACTCATACTGGTATACTTACATTGAATTCTGTGGTGAGGTTGTCTATGTGTCTGCCGTTCGCAAGGGTATGCCTAAGGCACTCGTCCATTTTTTCAAGGGTGCACATCCTATCAAATTGTTGTGCGCTGGCCTCCCACACAATGGAGGCAACTTCTTTCAAATCAGCCAATACACGGCCAATGAGTGCCTTATCCTGCAAATTACAAACAGTTAGAAGCATATGACTTTGATTGTACTTGCAAAGTTACAATATATATTTGTTCCTAATGTTCATTATTTACCTGACCATCAGTGTTTGGTTTGACCGGTGTCGTGGGACTAAACCTGACAGTAGAGGTGTAGGTTACGAACGGAGAAGGCAGAGCCCTAGCTACGGAAAGCTTGTACACAAGATGTATAAGTTTAGGCCCCTCTCTTAGAGGTAATAGCCCTACGTCTCAGTGCTCGGGAGCTCTTGCAGTGTGGAATGTATGTCACAGGGGGTGCGAACCCTTGTGTGAGAGGGGAGGGATGGCTTATATAGATTGCGCTACCCCTCATCAAGGCCTCAACATCTAAGGGATCGATCAATATGGTTTAAAGGTGTACGTTACTGATAATGTATGTATGTAACTAAAGATATTCATGACCATTAGCTGAGCGCACGCCCGTTGGCCTCCCTGGAGGTGGCTTCTGGTCTTCTGTGTCGACTGGAACCTTCCGAGTGAAAGTTGGTTGTCGAGTGGAGGGAAATATATTCTGAGTGACTTTGTACTGAGTGACTTTCTAGGTGCCATGGCCATCCAGTCGGAATCTTCTTTGTGACCCCCAGCTAATAATGAGGTACCCTTAGGTAGGCACTTAGGTCAGGCCTATGACCCTACCCTAGGTACATATCCACATAATTAGCCCCCGAATGGATCGGGGTTCAAGTGGAGAAGGGGTTGACGCGGATTCTGTCGAGCCATACTGACCTTGGACATACTTCTAGGTTTGATAGAACTTCGCGTCGACTGAAATCTTCGTCATTCGCCTTGATTGATTCTTTTGTGATGCATATCCGAGTGAATTTAAGTGCTTCAAGTTAGTCCGAGTGACTGACGAGATCTTGGGATGTGACGGATCACTTCGGCAGGTTCGGATTTCACGGGATTCGAAATTTTGGTTTCCGCGCGCTGCACGGTGATGATGCAACTTGCCAGGGCAAGTGGGGCAACTACGCCTCGATTATCACGCCGTCATAATCGCCATGCGTCACATCTCCTCTGTTATCATGATAGGCTGGGATCTATGGGGGCCCACCGGTCAGCGACTCACTCGGGCGACTATATAAGTCTGGCTGGCACTAGGGTTGAGGATGTGCTTCCCTTTGATCCTTCCTCGCCTCCTCTCCACCTCCGTTCTGCAGGCTTTACTTGGGCTCGTCTCCGCCGCCGCGACCATGACGAAGGGCAAGACCTCCAAGCTCGAGCGCGCCAAGAAGGGCGGCAAGGCAAAGAAGCGAGGCGGCCGAACTTCGCTACCACCGGGGTGGATTTAGGAGGATTTTCTCCCGTCCACCGTGAGGAAGGAGGACGTCGTGGAGCTCGTTTAGCATGGGATGATAGCCAAAAAATCTTGTAGGTTGCCGGAGGGGGAGCTTGAGCTAGAGCCCCGCGAGGGGGAACGGGTCCTTCTCCCGACACACGTCGAGCGAGGTTTCTTTGTGCTCAGCACCATTTTATTCGCGACTTTCTCTATTACTTCGGAGCACAACTTCATCATCTCCCTCCGAACACCATTGCATATCTCTCTGTGTTTATCACACTGTCTGAGTGTTTACTCGGATGTCCTCCTCACTGGGGGCTGTTCAAGCACATATTCTCTGTGCGATCCCACACGGTGAAAAAAGCGCACCCGGGTGACAGTAGGACCAATGTTATCCAAATATGCGGTGGTTTAGGGATCCAAAAGGGGGTAGGAGTACTTATCCCCAAATGACCCTTCCTGAATTGGTCCGGAATTGGCAGTCGACATAGTTCTATTGTAATGACGTCGCGTCTCCGAACATGTCGACTAGCCTCCCTCCTTTCACCATGGATCGTCCCACTCCCCCTAGAACAATAACTATATTTGAAGATGAGAAGGCAGAGGTGGAGATGCTGGTAGCTGAGGTGATCAACTTGGTCCGGAGTGGATTGACGGGAATGGATCTGCTCGAGACATTCCTTGGCCGACGCATCCAGCCCCTTCAGGCGAGGGACCATGCCATGTGGCACTACTCGGGCCCTAGAGATTCCACTCGGTCGCATCCTAAAGACGTTTAGGAAAAACTGTAGCTCACTGGATCAAGAGCATCACCGGACCTTGTGACAATTCCATGGGATCCAAGCGAGTCACGCCTTATTCTGCTGAGGATAAACCACGAAAACTGGTATGTTGTATCTTTTCTCATTGCTTTCATGCCTCTGTCGAGTGACTGAATATTTGTTCGACTGATTTTGTTACTTTTGTTCCTTGTAGGAGTGGACGAACTTGCATACTCCTGTACCCAGCGGGGAGTAGTTTGACCTCAGGGTGGAAAGTGAAGACGGCAGCGACGACAACGATTACGTGACGATAGCAAGGAGAGTGAGGATGACTCAGACGATAGTGAAGAAGAAAATCAGTCTCCTCCATGCCCCGAGCCGCGGTCCAAACAATGCCATGACCCAACAGCTGCCCCGAGCAAGACCTTGGCATCTAGCAGCAGGAATGTGAAGCGCGACCGGGCGGTCGCGACCGACTCTGCAGAGAAGGTCGCCAAGCAGCCCAGGTCTGACGTGCCCAAACCTCGGAAGTCTCCGCCTCGTATGAGGATTGCCGTGCCAGTTGCTTCCGCGTGAGTATTCGTATCTTTTGTTTTGTCATTGTGACTTTCCGGGTTTCTGACGGCCGAATATAATTTTCTTTGCCAGTGCTGCTACCTCGGTGACGACGCCTGTCGAGGCCGAAGAAGACCACATGGACTTGGACGTCATGGATATGCATGCTCCTCAACCAGGTATGATAAGTATTTACTTTATTATGTTTTCTGAATTGGATCTGTCGACTGATCTAACCACCACTCTCGACATGCAGCCTCACACGCCATTCTCTTGGATGATGAACAAGAGCCGTTGCATACAGTTGTGGAACACACTCAAGCCATGCCCGCAATGCTTGTGTCAAGTGTTCTTCCGGTTAGTTTGTCTGTTGTGGTAACAACTCCTCCGATTGGACCGACCATTGTGACAACCGTGCCGACTACGCCTCCTCTGGTAACTGGCGTTACCACTGTTGCGATACCGACCTCTTTGATGCTTGCATTTTCTATGCAACATGTCCCAGAGGATTAGACTGGGGCCGCGAAAGAGGCTATGATCCAAGCCGGACTGATGATGTAGTGGACTAAGGAGGGGTTCGAGGCCACTAAGTTGGCATATGATGCCGACTCGGTGCTACAGGCGAACATCCAAGTAAGTGGAATTGTAAGTTAAATTTCCGATTGAATCTTGCCAATCTTGCTTTCCGATTGAATCTTGCCAATCTTTCTTTTACACCCACTGGGGGTATGTTGTATGGTAGTTTGTCTTTATTCTAGTGGGGGCACGCTGAGTGAACCCACTGGATGTAGTCCCCGAGACTGCTGTCGAATGCTTGCGTCGGTAGGGGTGTGATTTGAAGAGTTATGCTCCTTTTTGACTCGGCCAGGTCGGGCCTGGTCGGGTATCTTTGTATCAAGTGGGGGCACGCTGAGTGAACCCACTAGGTGTAGTCCGCGAGACCGTTGCCGAGTGCTTGCCTCGGTAGGGGTCTAATTGAAAAACACTCTCTATTTCTTTTTGATTACTCAGTCAGGACGGACCTGGTCGAGTGGTTTCATGTCCAGTGGGGGCACGCTAAGTTCACCCACTGGGTGTAGTCCCTAAGACTAATGTCGATCGTTGACGAAGGGCATTAGTCTTAAGAACTTGGGTGGGTGCGGCGGGCCGCTAGTTTGGTCGAATAGACTGTATTTTTCCACTTGGAAGTAGAAAGATACTAGCGTCGACTGAACTGTATTTCTCCACTCGAAAGTAGAAAAATACAAATGTCGACTGAATTATTCCTTTGATGTTTTTCAGAAGGCTTGTGAGATTGGGTCGAAGTACACCAAGGTGGAATAAGAAAAGAACTAGGTGCAGCTGGATTATGATGCTTTGAAGAAGACGCTTGAAGACAAGGACAAAGTCCTTGCAGATCTTAAGGAAAATTTTGAAGCTGCGGAGAAGAGGATCATGGACTTTAGTAAGTTGGTAGATGAAAATGCGAAATTGAAGAAAGAAAGACTGGAGTGGGGGAAAAATCTTGATTCCATGGCGAAGAGGGGAAATGCCGTGGAAAAGTTTGTGAAGGACTTCCTGACGAAGATGCTTGCGACGCTCATTGGCATGTTCCCTGTTGGGGAACATTGCATGGGAAACAAAAAAATTCCTACGCACATGAAGATCTGTCATGTAGATGTTCATCTACGGGAGGGAGATCGGTTCCACACACCCCTGTAGATCGCTAAGCGGGAAGCATTAAGAAACACGGTTTATGTAGTGGAACAGCTTCGTGATTCAAATCACTGTCGTCCCACGATCCGTCCAGATCTCCGCCTTCTTGATCCAGCAAGAGAGACGGGGAAGTAGATGAGTTCTCCGGAAGCGTGACGGCGCGCTGGTGATGGTGATGATCTATTCCTGCAGGGCTCCGCCCGAGCTCCACAGAAAACCGATCTAGAGGAAGAACTACGAAGTAGAGGTTTGGGGTTGCACGTGGCAAAGTTGTCTCAAACAGCCCTAAACCTCACGTATATATAGGAGGATCCAAGGGGTGGGGCCTTTCCCTAGGGCGCCGGCCAAGAGGGAGGAGGGATCCTCCTCCAAGTAGGTTTGGAGGGAGGAGTCCCTTCCTTCCTTCCCACCTCCTCTTTTTTTTTCCTTTTTTCTTTCTCCTTTGATTTTTTCCTCTTGGCCGAAATAGCCCTATTGGGATGCCTCACCAGCCCACCAAGGGCTGGTGTGCCACCCATGGGCTATTAGGTTCTCTCCCGGGTGGGTGCCCCCCTCCCGGTAAAAACCGGGAACCCATTCGTCACTCCCGGTACACTGCCGGCAATGCCCGAAATCTTTTCGGAGGCCAAATGAAACAATCCTATATATCAATCTTTGATTCTGGACCATTCCGGAAACCCTCGTGACATCCGTGATCTCATCCAGGACTCCGAACAAACCTTCGGTCACCAACACCTATAACTCAACTATACCAAAACGTCATCGAACCATAAGTGTGCAGACCCTGCAGGTTCGAGAACTATGCAGACATGACCTGAGACACTCCCCGGTCAATATCCAACAGCGGGACCTGGATGTCCATATTGGATCCTACATATTCTATGAAGATATTATCGGTTGAACCTCTGTGCCTAAGATTCATATAATCACGTGTACCATTCCCTTTGTCCTTCGGTATGTTACTTGCTCGAGATTTGATCGTCGGTATCCCTATACCTATTTCAATCTCATTACCGGCAAGTCTCTTTACTCAATCCGTAATAAAAGATCCCATGACTAACACTTTAGTCACATTGCTTGCAAGCCTTATATGTGATGTCGTATTAGAGTGGGCCTCGAGATACCTCTCCGCCACACGGAGTGACAAATCCCTGTCTTGATCCATGCTAACTCAACTGACACCTTCGGAGATACCAGTAGAGCACCTTTATAGTCACCCAGTAACGTTGCAACATTTGATACACACAAGGTATTCCTCCGGTGTGAGTGAGTTACATAATCTCATGGTCATAGGAATGAATACTTGACACGCAGAAGACAATAGCAACAAAATGACATGATCACATGCTACATTTATAGTTTGGGTCTTGTCCATCACATCATTCTCCTAATGATGTGATCCCGTTATCAAGTAACAACACTTGTCTATGGTTAGGAAACCATAACCATCTTTGATCAAAGAGATAGTCAACTAGAGGCTTACTAGGGACTGGGTTTTGTCTATGTATCCACACATGTATTTGTGTTTCCAATCAATACAATTATAGCATGGATAATAAACGATTATCATGAACAAAGAAATATAATAATAACTAATTTATTATTGCCTCTAGGGCATATTTCCAACAGTCTCCTGGTACGCCCATTTTGCATCATGATTTCATGTTGATATTTATCGCTTTATGGGCTGTTATTACACTTCACAATACAATATTATGGCTTTTCTCTCTTATTTTGCAAGGTTTACTTGAAGAGCGAGAATGCCGGCACCTGGAATTCTGGCCTAAAAAAGGAGCAAGTTTGAGATACCTATTCTGCGCAACTCCAAAAGCCGTGAAAATCAACGAGGATTTATTTTGGAATTTGTAAAAAATACTGGGCCGAAGAAGTACCAGAGGGGAGCCAGCAGGAGGCCACAAGCGTGCTAGGCGTGCCCCCCTGGCCGCCCCTAGGGGGCTTGTGGGCACCCTGGTAGCCCTCTGGCCCCCCTCTTTTGCTACAAGAAGGGTTTCATTCCAGAAAAAATTGAGAGGAGGATTTCGGGAGGAATCGCCGCCGCCACGAAGCGGAACTTGAGCAGAACCAATCTAGAGCTCCCACAGGGTCGTCCTGCTGGGGAAACTTCCCTCCCGGAGGGGGAAATCATCGCTAGTCATGTTCAGACCCTTGATGCTAGTTGGATTTCTTGGTGGAAGATTATATGTTCAGACCCTTGATGCTATTCAATACCTCTCTGGTCATGAACATTATTATGCTTTGTGAGTAGTCAGTTTTGTTCCTGAGGACATGGGATAAGTCATGCTATAAGTAGTCATGTGAATTTGGTATGCGTTCGATATTTTGATGTGTTGTATGTTGTTTTTTCCTCTAGTGGTGTTATGTGAACATCGACTACATAACACTTCAGCATTATTTGGGCCCAGAGGAAGGCATTGAGAAGTAGTAAGTAGATGATGGTTTGCTAGAGTGACAGAAGCTTAAACCCCAGTTTATGCGTTGCTTCGTAAGGGGCTGATTTGGATCCACTAGTTTAATGCTATGGTTAGACTTTGTCTTAATTCTTCTTTCGTAGTTGCGGATGCTTGTGAGAGGGGTTAATCATAAGTGGTATTCTTGTCCAAGTAAGGGCAGTACCCAAGCGTCGGTCCACCCACATATCAAACTATCAAAGTAGCGAACGCGAATCATATGAACTTGATGAAAACTAGCTTGACAGAAATTCCCATGTGTCCTCGGGAGCGTTTTACCTCCTATAAGAGTTTTTCCAGGCTTGTCCCTTGCTACAAAAGGTATTGGTCCACTTTTCTGCACCGTTGTTACTTTTGTTACTTGCTACTTGCCGCGAATCATCTTACCACACAACTATCTTTTACCGATAATTTCAGTGCTTGCAGAGATTACCTTGCTGAAAACCACTTCTCAGATCCTTCTGCTCCTCGTTTGGTTCGACACTCTTACTTATCGAAAGGACTAGATAGATCCCCTATACTTGTGGGTCATCATCTCCCACTTGCACTAGAGTCAATAATCTAGTTCACATCACTATGTGATTTTAACGAATCCAACACCCATACAGTTATGGGTTTGATCACGTCTTGCTTGTGAGAGAGGTTTTAGTCAATGAGTCTGAACCTTTCATATCTATGTGTGCTATACAAATCTCTATGTTATCTTGTAGATGCTGCTACTACGTGCCATTTGGAACTATTCCAAATGACTGCTCCACTATACGGATCCGCTTTACTCCTTAGAGTTACTCGGATTAGTGTCAAAGCTTGCATCGACGTAACCCTTTACGACGAACTCTTTAATCACCTCCATAATCGAGAAAAATTCCTTAGTACATTAGTTACTAAGCATAACTTTGACCGTTGTTCAGTGATTCAATCCTGGATCACTCTTTGTACCCCTTGACACACTTACGCAAGGCACACATCAGGTGTGGTACACAACATGACATACTTTAGAGCCTACGGCTAAGGCATAGGGGACGACCTTCATCCTTTCTCTTTCTTCTGCCGTGGTCGGGCTTTGAGTCTTACTCAAATTCACACCTTACAACACAACCAAGAACTCCTTCTTTGCTGATCTATTTTTGAACTCCTTCAAAAACTTGTCAAGGCATGCATTTCATTGAAAGTTCAATTAAGCGTTTTGATCTATCTCTATAGATCTCGATGCTCAATGTTCAAGTAGCTCTATCCAGGTTTTCCTTTGAAAAAACTCCTTTCAAACAACCCTTTATGCTTTACAAAAATTCTAAATTACTTCCGATCAACAATATGTCAACCACATATACTTATCAGAAATTCTATAGTGCTCCCACTCACTTCTTTGGAAAATACAAGTTTCTCATAAACCTTGTATAAACCCAAAAGCTTTGATCATCTCATCAAAGAGTATATTCCAACTCCGATATGCTTGAACCAGTCCATAGAAGGATCGCTGGAGCTTGCATACTTGTTAGCATCCTTAGGATCGACAAAACCTTCTGGTTGTATCACATACAACCTTTCCTCAAGGAAACCGTCGAGGAAACAATGTTTTGACATCCTATGTGCAATATTTCATAAATAATGCAACAACTGCTAACATAATTCCAACAGACTTTTAGCATTGCTACGAGTGACAAAGTCTCATCATAGTCAACTCTTTGAACTTGTTGGAAACATCTTTACGACAAGTCGAGCTTTTCTTAACGGTGATTTTCACCATCATCGTCTGTCTTCCTTTAAAAGATCCATCTGTACTTAACGGTCTTACAACCATCAAGTAGTTCTTCCAAAGTCTACACTTTGTTTTCATACATGGATCCTCTCTCAGATTTCATGGCCTCCAGCCATTTGCCGGAATCCAAGCCCACCATCGCTTCTCCATAGCTCGTAGGTTCATTGTTGTTCAACATCATGACCTCCAAGACAGGGTTACCATACTAATCTGTAGCAGTATGCGACCTTGTTGACCTACGAGGTTTGTAGTAACTTGATCCGAAGCTTAATGATCACTATCATCAGTTTCCACTTCAATTGGCGTAGTCACCACAGGAACAACTTCCCGCGCCCTGCTACACACTGGTTGAAGTGACGGTTCAATAACCTCGTCAAGTTACACCACCGTCCCACTCAATTCTTTCGAGAGAAACCTTTCCTCGAGAAAGCACCCATTTCTTGAAACAAACACTTTGCTTCCGGATGTGAGATAGGAGATGTACCCAACTATTTTGGATATCCTATGAAGATGCATTTATCCGCTTTTGGTTCGAGCTTATCAGACTGAAACTTTTTCACATAAGTGTCGTAGCCCCAAACTTTCAAAAAACGACAGCTTAGGTTTCTCCAAACCATAGTTCATACGGTGTTATCTCAACGTAATTACGTGGTGCCCTATTTAAAGTGAATGGAGTTGTCTCTAATGCCTAACCCAAAACGATAGTGGTATTTCGATAAGAGACATCATAGTATGCTCTATATCCAATAGGGCGCGGCTATGACATTCGAACACACCATCACACTATGGTGTTCTTGGTGGCACGAATTGCGAAACAATTTCCACATTGTCTTAACTATGTACCAAAACTCGCAACTCAGATATTCATCTCTATGATCATATCGTAGACAGTTTATCCTCTTGTCACGACGATCTTCACTCTGAAATCTTTTCAATATTTCAGACTTGTGATTAATCAAGTAAATACTCTTGTATCTACTCAAATCGTCAGTGAAGTAAGAACATAACGATATCCACTGCGTGCCTCAGCACTCATTGGACTACACACATCAAAAATGTATTACTTCCAACAAGTTACTTTCTTGTTCCATCTCACTGGAAAACGAGGCCTTCAGTCATCTTGGCCATGTAGTATGATTTGCATGTCTCAAGTGATTCAAAATCAAGTGAGTCCAAGTATCCATCTGCATGGAGTTTCTTCATGCGTTTATACCAATAGGTATGGTTTGCATGTCTCAAACGTTTCAAAAATGAGTGAGTACCAAGATCCATCCGCATGGAGCTCTTCATGCATTTTATACCAACATGACTCAAGCGGCAGTGCCACAATTAAGTGGTACTATCATTACTACTTTGTATATTTTGGCATCAATATTATGAACATGTGTATCACTACGATCGAGATTCAATAAACCATTGAAGGTATTTATTCAAGCAAATAGAATAACCATTATTCTCTTTAAATGAATGATTGTATTGCAATAAACACGATCTAATCATGTTCATGCTTAACGCAAACACCAAATAACAATTATTTAGGTTTAACACTAATCCCCATGGTAGAGGGAGTGTGCGATGTTTGATCACATCAACCTTGGAAACACTTCCAACACATATCGTCACCTCGATTTTAGCTAGTCTCCGTTTATTCCGTAGCTTTTATTTCGAGTTACTAACACTTAGCAACCGAACCAGTATCTAATACCCTCGTGCTACTAGGAGGACTAGTAAAGTACACATCAATATCATGTGTATCAAATATACTTTTGTCAACTTTGCCAGCCTTCTCAACTACCAAGTATCTAGGGTAGTTCCGCCTCAGTGACCGTTCCCCTCATAACAGAAGCACTTAGTCTCGGGTTTGGGTTCAACCTTGGGTTTCTTCATTAGAGCAGCAACTGGTTTTCCGTTTCATGAAGTATCCCTTCTTGCCCTTGCCCTTCTTGAAACTAGTGGTTTTACTAACCATCAACATTTGATTCTCCTACTTGATTTCTACTTTCGCAGTGTCAAAAATTGTGAATATCTCAAGGATCATCATATCTATCCTTGATATGTTATAGTTCATCACGAAGCTCTAGTAGCTTGGTGGCGGTGACTTTGGAGAACCATCACTATCTCATCTAGAAGATTAACTCCCACTTGATTCAAGCGACTGTTGTACTTAGACAATCTGAGCACATGCTTAACGATTGAGCTTTTCTCCTTTACTTTGTAGAAAAAGAATCTTGTCGGAGGCTTCATACCTCTCAACAAGAGCACGAGCATGAAATCCCAATTTCATCTCTTAGAACATCTGTATGTTCCGTGACGTTCAAAACGTCTTCGGTGCCTTAATTCTAAGCCGTTAAGTATTATGCACTGAATTATCACGTAGTCATCAAAAATGTGTATGTCAGATGTTCGCAACATCCATAGACGACGCTCGAGGTTCAGCACACCGAGCGGTGCATAAAGTACATAAGCCTTCTACGCAGCAATGAGGACAATCCTTAGTTTATGGACTCAGTCCGCAAAAAAGCTACTATCATCTTTCAACTAAATTTTCTCTAGGAACATAAAAACAGTAGAGCTACAACGCAAGCTACAACATAATTTGCAAATACCTTTTTGACTATGTTCATGATAGTTGAGATTAGCTAATCATACTACTAATAACTCCCACTCAAAATAGACATCCCTCTAGTCATTTGAGTGTGGCATGATCCAAACTCACTAACTCAAGTCCGATCATCACGTGAGTTGAGTATAGTTTCAATGGTGAACATCTCCATGTTGATCATATCAACTATATGATTCATGCTCGACCTTTCGGTCTCTTGTGTTCTGAGGCCATGTGTGTAGATGCTAGGCTCGTCAAGTTTAACTCGAGTGTTCCGCGTGTACAACTGTTTTGCACCCGTTGTATGTGAACGTTGAGTCTATCACACCCGATCATCACGTGGTGTCTCGAAATGATGAATTGTCGCAACGGTGCACAGTCGGGGAGAACACAATTTTATCTTGAAATTTAAGTGAGGTATCACCTTATAAGGCTACCGTCGTTCTAAGCAAGACAAGGTGCAATAAAGGATTAACATCACATGCAATTCATAAGTGACATTATATGGCCATGTTCTTGTGCTTCTTGATCTCCATCACCAAAGCACCGACATGAATGTCATCGTCACCGGAGCCACACCATGATCCCCATCATCATGATCTCCATCATCGTGCCGCCATCGAGGTTGTCGTGCTTTCTATGCTATCACTACTAAAGCTACAACCTAACAATATAGTAAACGCATCTGCAAGCAGAAACGTTCGTTTAAAGACAACCCTATGGCTCCTGCCGGTTGCCGTAGCATCGACGTGCAAGTGGATATTTAACTATTACAACATGATCATCTCATACATCCAATATATCACTTCATGTCTTTGGCCATATCACATCACATGCATACCCTGCAAAAACAAGTTAGACGTCCTCTAATTTGTTGTTGCATATTTTACGTGGCTGCTATGGGTATCTAGTATGATCGCATCTTACTTACGCAAAACCACAACGATGATGTGCAAATTGCTATTTAACCTCTCTCCAAGGACCGCCTCAGTCAAATCCGATTCAACTAAAGTTGAAGAAACAAACACCCGCCAGTCATCTTTATGCAACAAGTTGCATGTTAGTGGATGAAACCGATCTCTCATAAGCGTACGAGTAAGGTTGGTCCGGGCCGGTTCAATCCAATAATACCACCGAATCGAGAAAAGACTAAGGAGGGCAGCAAATCGAACATCAACACCCACAAAAACTTTTGTGTTCTACTCGAGATTACATCTACGCATGAACCTAGCTCATGATGCCACTTTTGGGGAACGTTGCATGGGAAACAAAAAATTTCCTACGCACACGAGGACCTATCATGGTGATGTTCAAGTACGAGAGGGAGATCGGATCCACATACCCTTGTAGATCACTAAGCGAGAAGCATTAAGAAACACAGTTGATGTAGTGGAACAACTTCGTGATTCAAATCACCGTCGTCCCACGATCCATCCCGAACTAGCACCAAACAGATGGCACCTCCGCATTCACCACACGTACAACTCGATGACGATCTCCGACTTCTTGATCCAGCAAGAGAGACGGGGAAGTAGACGAGTTCTCCGGCAGCATGACGATGCGTTGGTGATGGTGATGATCTATTCCTGCAGGGCTCCGCCCGAGCTCCATAGAAAACCGATCTAGAGGAAGAACTACGAAGTAGAGGTTTAGGGTTGCACGTGGCAAAGTTGTCTCAAACATCCCTAAACCTCAAGTATATATAGGAGGAGCCAAGGGGTGGGGCTTTGCCCTAAGGCGCCGGCCGAGAGGGAGGATGGATCCTCCTCCAAGTAGGTTTGGAGGGAGGAGTCCCTTCCTTCCTTCCCACCTCCTCTTTTTTTCTTTCCTTTTTTTCTTTCTCCTTTGATTTTTTCCTCTTGGCCAAAATAGCCCTATTGAGCTGCCTCACCAGCCCACCAAGGGCTGGTGCGCCACCCATGGGCTATTAGGTTCTCTCCCGGGTGGGTGGCCCCCTCCCGGTAAAAACCCGGAACCCATTCGTCACTCCCGGTACTCTGCCGGCAATGCCTGAAATCTTTCCGGAGGCCAAATGAAACAATCCTATATATCAATCTTCATTTCTGGACCATTCCGGAAACCCTCGTGACATCTGTGATCTCATCCGTTACTCCGAACAAACCTTCAGTCACCAACACCTATAACTCAACTATATCGAAACGTCACCGAACATTAAGTGTGCAGACCCTGAGGGTTCGAGAACTATGCAGACATGACCTGAGACACTCCCCGGTCAATATCCAATAGCGGGACCTGGATGTCCATATTGGATCCTACATATTCTACGAAGATCTTATCGGTTGAACCTTTGTGCCAAGGATTCATATAATCCTGTATACCATTCCCTTTGTCCTTCGATATGTTACTTGCCCGAGATTTGATTGTCGGTATCCCTATACCTATTTCAATCTCATTACTGGCAAGTCTCTTTACTCGTTCCATAATCAAAGATCTTGTGACTAACACTTTAGTCACATTGCTTGCAAGGCTTATATGTGATGTTGTATTACCGAGTGGGCCCCGAGATACCTCTCCGCCACACGGAGTGAGAAATCCCAGTCTTGATCCATGCTAACTCAACTGACACCTTCGGATATACCTGTAGAGCACCTTTATAGTCACCCAGTAACGTTGCGACATTTGATACACACAAGGTATTCCTATGGTGTCAGTGAGTTACATGATCTCATGGTCATAGGAATGAATACTTGACACGCAGAAAACAATAGCAACAAAATGACACGATCACATGCTACATTTATAGTTTGGGTCTTGTCCATCACATCATTCTCCTAATGATGTGATCCCATTATCAAGTGACAACACTTGTCTATGGTTAGAAAACCTTAACCATCTTTGATCAACGAGCTAGTCAACTAGAGGCTTACTAGGGACATGGTTTTGTCTATGTATCCACACATGTATTTGTGTTTCCAATCAGTACAATTATAGCATGGATAATAAACGATTATCATGAACAAAGAAATATAATAATAAATAATTTATTATTGCCTCTAGGGCATATTTCCAACAGTCCCTTCACCGAGTGAATATTTACGAACTTCACCGAATGAATTATGATAGATTCTTTGTTTATCTTCTCACACAGAATTCTGCCCAGACTTCGAGAAGGAGACTTTCGAGGTGGAACCGCATCTGGATCCCATCAAGATGCGTGTTCCAGACGCCATGGCTGTAGACATGTTCCGTGTCAACTCTCGCCTCATTAAGATTCAGGGATATATTGCTCGCCTGCGAGCCGCTGTAGGGAGAATTGACAAGGAGTTATGGCCTGAAGACACCTTCCAGATTGATCTGGAAGATGTGATGAGTCGTCTGAATTAGATTCCAGACACGGTGCAAGCATGGAAGAAGTCTTCCGCTCGGTGCGAAGCTGATGTCACCCTCTCACTCGTCAGAGTCCATTGTAAGGAGGAAAGAGAAGACAAGCTGAAGGCACTCCAGGTGGCGAATACGAAGAAGCTCCAGTTCAAAAAAATTATGGAGACCTTTATCAGCGCCGCGACTCACATTGCTGATGGAATCGATCTCGATACCTTCTTCGAGCCTGCAAGTCCTGGGAAGCCTTGAGAGGAAACTGCGGTCACTACCAAAACTTTAATTCGCCTCGGTATGCCGAGTGTATTATGTATTGTTAAAACTTTGTTCGGGTGTGGAACCCGAGTACTTTCCGTTCTGCATGGATGACTTTGATCTGTGCTGAATTCCTTTGAATTTATCTACTTTTGAGATTTGCTTGATTTTTGAGTTTCTCGAGTGAATAGGTTGCTATTCATTCGGAAAAAGTTTTTTTAACTTAGGCGATTTACTCATGGCTAAGCCCCCGGGTGATAGGATTGCCCTTCACTCGGAGTACGTTTTGTACTTAGGCGAAGGCTGGTTCGCAGCTAAGCATCCGAGTGAATAATTTGTTATTCACTCGGAAGGGTTTTTTTTAACTTAGGAGAAACATGTTCGTAGCTATGCCCCCGAGTGAGAGGATTGCTCTTCACTCGGAGTACGTTTTGTACTTAGTCGAAAAACTGGTTCGCAGCTAAGCATCCGAGTGAGTAGTTTGTTATTCACTCGGAAAGGTTTTTTAACTTAGGCGAAACATGTTCGCAGCTAAGCCCCCGAGTGAGAGGATTGCTCTTCACTCGGAGTACGTTTTGTACTTAGGCGAAAACTGGTTCACAACTAAGCATCCGAGTGAATAGTTTGTTATTCACTCGGAAATGTTTTTTTAACTTAGGCGAAACATGTTTGCAACTAAGCCCCCGAGTGAGAGGATTGCTCTTCACTCGGACTACGTTTTGTACTTAGGCGAAAACTGGTTCGCAGCTAAGCATCCAAGTGAATAGTTTGTTATTCACTCGAAAAGGTTTTTTGAACTTAGGCGAAACATGTTCGCAACTAAGCCCCCGAGTGAGAGGATTGCTCTTCACTCGGAGAATGTTTCGGGTGAGATACTGCTCGTTCGGAATCGACACAAATTGAAGAAGTTATGACTTCGACGAGCAACATTGTTTAGTAAACTCTCTTATTATATCAATCCGACCGGTTGTCAAGCGTAAAAATGTCGAAGCAGGTGTGCATTCCAAGCGCGGGGCTCATTGGCTCTCTTCTTGAGGTTGTAGAGATGATACGCTCTGTTGTTCAATACCTTGGTGACGACAAATGGTCCCTCCCACGTAGGGGCTAACTTGTGAGGTCTTTGCTGATCCACTCGGAGCACTAGATCGCCTTTGTGGAATGCCTGATTCCTGACATGCCTTGCATGGAAGCGACGAAGATCTTGTTGATATGCAGTCGAACGAATCAAGGCCATCTCGCGCTCTTCCTCCAAGAGATCCACTCCATCTTGTCGCGCATGTTCAACTTCATCTTCTGACTACAAATCCACACGAGGGGAGTTGTGAAGGATATCACTCGACAGGATAACTTCAGCTCCATACACCAGGAAGAAAGGCGTGTGTCCAGTCGACCGGTTAGGGGTTGTTCTCAAGCCCCATAAGACAGACGTCATTTCAGTTATCCAGGATCCAGATGCATGTTCCAGGTCCCGGATGAGTCGTGATTTCAGCCCTTGAAGGATAAGGCCATTTGCCCGCTCATCTTGTCCATTGGTTTGGGGGTGTGCGACAGACGCATAATCCACCTGAGTGCCTTGAGCAGAGCAAAAGCGTTTGAACTCTTCTGAATTGAAGTTGGAGCCATTGTCCGTTATGGTACTAAGAGGAACTCCGTACCCAAATGTTATGTCTCTCATGAACTTGATGGCGGTGCACGAGTCCAGCTTCTTTATTGGCTTGGCTTCAATCCACTTGGTAAACTTGTCGACTGCAACAAGCAAGTGTGTGAATCCACTCTGACCTGTTCATAAAGGGCCGACCATATCCAGACCCCAAACAACAAATGGCTGATGACCCACAAGTATAGGGGATCAATTGTTGTCCTTTCGATAAGTAAGAGTGTCGAACCCAACGAGGAGCAGAAGGCTCTGATAAACGGTTTTCAGCAAGGTAATAACTACAAGCACTGAAAGTAGCGATAACAAGTCATGGTGTAGTCAGGTGAAACGTAGCAGGTGAAAAGTAACAAGTAATAGCAAGGGTGCAGCAAAGTGGCCCAATCCCTTTTGTAGCAAGGCACAAGCCTGAACAAAGTCTTATAGGAGGAAAAACGCTCCCGAGGACACACGGGAATTTCTGTCATGCTAGTTTCATCATGTTCATATGATTCGCGTTCGTTACTTTGATAGTTTGATATGTGGGTGGACCGGCGCTTGGGTACTGCCCTTACTTGGACAAGCATCTCTCTTATGATTAACCCCTCTCGCAAGCATCCGCAACTACGAAAGAAGAATTAAGACAACGTCTAACCATAGCATTAAACTAGTGGATCCAAATCAGCCCCTTACAAAGCAACGCATAGACTGGGGTTTAAGCTTCTGTCACTCTAGCAACCCATCATCTACTTACTACTCCCCAATGCCTTCCTCTAGGCCCAAATAACGGTGAAGTGTTATGTAGTTGATGTTCACATAACACCACTAGAGGAAAAACAACATACAGCATATCAAAATACCGAACAAATACTAAATTCACATGACTACTATTAGCATGACTTATCCCATGTCCTCAGGAACAAAAGTAACTACTCACAAAGCATAATCATAATCATGATCAGAGAGGTAATGAGTAGCATCAAGGATCTGAACATAAACTCTTCCACCAAGTAATCCAACTAGCATCAACTACAAAGAGTAATCAACACTACTAGCAACCTTACAAGTACCAATCGGAGTCGCGAGACGGAGATTGGTTACAAGTGATGAACTAGCGTTTGGAGATGAGATGGTGCTGATGAAGATGTTGATGGAGATGACTCCCTTCCAACGAGAGGAGTGTTGGTGCTGACGATGGCAACGGTTTCCCCCTCCGGGAGGGAAGTTTCCCCAGCAGCGTGGTTGGTTCTGCTGACGATGCCGGAGCTCTAGATTGGTTCTGCTCAAGTTCCGCCTCGTGGCAGCGGAGAATCCACGAAAAAGCTCTGTCCTGATTTTTCCCTGGACGAAACCCTTCATATAGCAGAAGAGGGGGGGCAGTGGGCCACCAGGGTGCCCACAAGCCCTGTAGCCGCGGCCAGGGGGGCAGGCCGCGGCTACCAGGCTTGTGGGCCCCTGGCAGCTCCCCTCTGGCACTTCTTTCGCCCAGTATTTTTTATATAATCCCAAAAAATTCCACGTCGATTTCAGGGCATTTGGAGTTGCGCAGAATAGAGGACTCAGACTTGCTCCTTTTCCAGTCCAGAATTCCAGCTGCCGGTATTCTCCCTCTTCAAATAAACCTTGCAAAATAAGAGAGAAAAAGCATAAGTTGGTACCACAAAGTATAATAACAGTCCATAAAGCGATAAATATCAACATGAAAGCATGATGCAAAATGGACGTATCAACTCCCCCAAGCTTAGACCTCGCTTGTCCTCAAGCGAAAACCAAGATCCATAAACATGTCCACATGTTTAGGGATGAAGGTGTCGATAAAACATAATACGGACATGAGGGCATCATGATCACACATAGAACATCAATACATCATAAAGATTCTTATGGGAAAGTAACAATTCCTTCACAAAGCAAAGTATGAATGTAAACCTTACCGAGAAGTAGCCAACAACAATCCATAGTCATTGAAGCAATTGTAATTTATCATAACATCAGAAAGAGTCAAATAAGAGTTTGTAAAGCAAATCCACATACTTAATCATCTCTTTTGTTTTCCACAATTGTTACAAATCACGTGGTACTCATGGCATCAAAGTTTCAGTTGGACACAGAGAAAGATAGGGGCTTATAATTTTGCCTCCCAACCATTTACCTCAAGGGTAAAGTCAACAATAATAAAGCATAAGTACTCATCTCCAAGTTGATATATGAATATAGATCTTTCCCTAGCATATGACGTTCACCAAGATGAAGACGGAAAAGGGAATTGGTGTTGATCACCATGACTTTCACAAGGACAAAAGGTAAATGTACAAGATAGGCCCTCCGCACAGGGAAGCAAAGGTTGTCATGCGCTTTTGAGGTTTGGATGCGTGTCCTCTTAGTGCGGAGGAACGTCACTTTATATTGCCTCCTGTGATAAAGAACTTTATTATGCAGTCTCTCGCTTTTATGTCTTCCTCATCACATGTTCATATAAAGCTTATTTTCCACACACTAATAGATCATACATATTAGAGAGCAATTTTTATTTCTTGCACCGATGACAACTTACTTGAAGGATCTTATTCAATCCCTAGGTAGGTATGGTGGACACTCATGACAAAACTGGTTTGAAGGTTTATGGATGCACAAGTAGTATCTCTACTTAGTGCGGGAGGTTTTGGCTAATGTGAGGTGGAAGCAATCGTCACATGCTAAGGGATCTCTAATCATATAACATTGTTCGGAGCCAAGCAAACACAATTCATTATGTTGTCTTCCTTGTTGAACATCTACTTCTAGGCATGCAATAGTTTAGTGAGTGCTCACAGTTGTAAAAAGTGTCTAAGAAGATATATTTATATGTGGACCTCTCTTTCCTTATTACTTCTTATTAATTGCAACAATGACTGGGGTCTATGTTGGTCTATTCTCAACAAGTTTCAATCATCATACTTGTTATATGTGAAGCTATCACTTT
The DNA here is from genome assembly GCF_904849725.1 of Hordeum vulgare subsp. vulgare. NCBI lineage: Eukaryota > Viridiplantae > Streptophyta > Magnoliopsida > Poales > Poaceae > Hordeum > Hordeum vulgare. Next base: position 312,480,029 of record NC_058520.1, read on the forward strand.
CCATAAGATCATCTCATGATCTTTCATGCTATCGTTCTTTTCATACTTTTGATCACGGCACAAAACAAAGCCCTTGACTAAGATACTCTTTATTATATAGCTCGCAAGATCAAATACACCGGGGGAGACAAAGGGAAAAGACTCAAACTAAACACTAAAGACTTATCCCACTAAGAGAAGAAAGTAAAAACTGAAAAAGAAAGAACTAAAACAAAGGTAAAAGCAAAAGATATAAAGGTGATACGATACCAGGGCAACTCCCCCAAGCTTGGCACAAGCCAAGGGAGTTGCCCATACCAATGCTTAGTTGTCTTCCTTTGGTGGTGATGGTGGTGGAGTTGCAACATGAATCTGATCCTCCGTCTTCCAAGGCATAGGTGCTCCATCATGGCAGGATGAACGAGTCACCGGAATCCTCAAATCTGCAGCCAACCGTATTGATTTAAATCTATACTCATACTCAAAGTTTTGGTTCTGCAGGTCATAGATTTGGCCCTGGAGTTGATCAACCCTGTCATAGAGCCTGGAGAGGTGCTTCCCAATGTCATTGGCATCCATCTTGTGCTTGTTGGTGAACTCCGTGATCATCATGTGGTTGGCGTTGAGTCCACGCTCCACCATCCCTTGGCACTTGAAGACTTGTTGCTCCATTGCTTCGAGCCTCGTGTCGATGCTTCCGGTCTTCTTAGGCCCCTCAACATCACGGATGTGCAACATCCCCTCACTCATCTTGATAGATTGAGGGTGTTGCAACACTTCCGCGAGGTAAGGACTGATAACCTTCTCAAAGACCTTGTCCTTCGGAGCTTTTGGGGAAAGCCATAGCAGTCTAGATCTCTAGCAGAAACATGCTCGAAACGAAAACAGAGGAAAACTGCGTGATACGGAGATCAAAACCCTCGGGCGTATATATAATGATTTTTTCTGGACCAGAAGGAGTGCTCCGCAAGAAAACGGAGTCCGGGAGGCACAGACGTGCCCACAAGCCCTGTAGCTGCGGCCAGGGGGGAGGCCGCGACTACCAAGCTTGTGGCGTCCTCGTGCACTCTCCGCACTGCTTTTTATTTTTCTATTTTTCCATAAATTCCAAAACGGAGAAAATTTCCTACTGGAAAAGTTTTGGAGTCCAATTACTTATCGAAACACATACCTCTTCGTTTTCAGAGTCTGAAATAGGCTGATAAACATCCCTTATGTACTCCTCTGGAGTTATGATATTAATGATATTGGTCTCAACATTTATGGGAGTAAGAGAGATATAATGCTTGATTCTTTGCCCATTTACCACTCTCGGAAAATTACCTTCCGTGTTGTTGATCTTGATGGCACCGGAACGATATACTTCCTCGACAACATAGGGACCTTCCCATTTAGAGAGAAGCTTGCCTTCGAAGAAACTTAAGCGAGAATTGTATAGCAGGACATAATCACCTACATTGAACTCACGTTTTTGTATTCTTTTATCGTGCCATCTCTTAACCTTTTCCTTGAACAACTTGGCATTCTCATATGCCTGGGCCATCCATTCATCTAATGAGATGATATCAAACAACCGCTTCTCACCGACAAGTTTGAAATCGAAGTTGAGCTCTTTGATTGCCCAATACGCTTTGTGTTCTAGCTCGAGAGGTAAATGACAGGCCTTAGCATAAACCATTTTATACGGCAACATGCCCATGGGATTCTTATAAGGAGTCCTATAAGCCCATAGTGCATCGTCAAGTTTGCTAGACCAATTCTTTCGAGATCTATTGACAGTCTTTTGTAAGATCAATTTGATCTCCCTATTACTCAACTCCACTTGACCACTAGACTGAGGATGATAAGGAGATGCAACTCTATGGTTGACATCATACTTAGCGAGCATCTTGCGGAAAACACCATGAATGAAATGTGAACCGCCATCAGTCATCAGATATCTAGGGACTCCAAATCTTGGGAAAATGACTTCTTTAAGCATCTTAATAGAGGTGTGGTGATCAGCATTTCTAGTGGGGATAGCTTCTACCCACTTAGTTACGTAGTCAACAGCAACTAAGATGTGAGTATACCCATTGGAACTCGGGAAGGGTCCGATATAATCAAAGCCCCAGACATCAAATGGTTCAATGACAAGTGAATAGTTCATTGGCATTTCCCGACGTTTACTGATGTTCCCTATTCTTTGGCATTCGTCACAAGACAAGATAAACTTATGGGCATCCTTGAAGAGAGTGGGCCAATAGAAACCTGATTGCACTACCTTATGAGCAGTTCTATCTCCAGCATGGTGTCCTCCGTTGGCTTCGGAATGACACTTCTTTAGGATCTGTCCCTGTTCATGTTCAGGCACACAACATCTAATAAGACCATCTACTCCATCCTTATAAAGGTGAGGATCATCTAAAAAGTAGTGTCTCAAATCAAAGAAGAATTTCTTGTTTTGCTGGTAGGTGAAGCTGGGTGGTATGTATTTGGCTACGATATAGTTTGCGTAATCAGCATACCACGGCGCACTATGTGAAGTATGATGACATTCAATTGCTCATCAGGAAAGTTGTCATCAATAGGTCGTGGGTCATCAAGGACATTCTCTAGCCTGGACAAGTTATCTGCTACAGGGTTATCAGCACCCTTTCGGTCAACAATGTGCAAATCAAATTCCTGTAGCAGGAGAACCCATCTGATTAGCCTAGGCTTAGCGTCCTTCTTCTCCATAAGGTACTTAATAGCAGCATGATCAGAGTGAATAATGACTTTGGAGTCAACTATATAAGATCTGAACTTTTCACATGCAAACATGACTGCTAAAAATTCCTTCTCCGTAGTAGCATAGTTTCTTTGGGCACTGTCTAGAGTTTTACTAGCGTAGTGAATAACATTCAACTTCTTGTCAACTCTTTCTCCTAGAACAACACCAACAGCGTAATCACTAGCATCGCACATGATTTCAAAGGGCAAGTTCCAATCAGGTGGTTGAACAATAGGTGCGGTTATCAAGGCCTTCTTAAGTATCTCGAAAGCTTCCTCACAATCCTCATCAAAAACAAAAGGAACATCCTTCTTCAAGAGGTTGGTAAGAGGCCTGGAAATCTTAGAGAAGTCCTTAATGAACCTTCTATACAAACCAGCATGACCTAGGAAACTTCGTATACCTCTGATATCTGTGGGGCAAGGCATTTTCTCAATTGCATCAACCTTAGCCTTATCAACTTCAATGCCTTTCTCAGAGATTTTGTGTCCTAAGACGATGCCTTCATTAAACATGAAGTGGCACTTCTCCCAGTTCAAGACGAGGTTGGTATCTTTGCATCTCTGTAAGACTCGATCAAGGTTGCTGAGGCAATCGTCAAAGGAAGAACCATAAACGGAGAAATCATCCATGAAAACCTCAACAATCTTTTCACAAAAGTCAGAGAATATTGCCATCATACACCTTTGAAAGGTGGCAGGTGCATTGCATAAGCCAAAAGGCATACGTCTATAAGCAAAGGTACCGAAAGGGCAGGTGAAAGTGGTTTTCTCCTGATCAGATTGTGCAACAGGTATTTGCGAGATACATGAATAACCGTCTAGAAGTCAGAAGTGTGTGTGTTTAGATAGCCTTTCTAGCATTTGGTCGATAAACGGCAAAGGATAATGGTCTTTCCTGGTTGCCTTGTTCATTTTCTGGAAGTCTATCACCATCCTATAGCGAGTAATAATCCTCTGTGGGATTAGTTCATTCTTATCATTAGGAACGATGGTGATACCTCCCTTCTTGGGTACGCAATGTACTGGACTTACCCAATCACTATGAGCAACAGGATAAATGATTCCTCCTTCCAGAAGCTTTAATATTTCTTTTCTCACGACCTCTTTCATCCTAGGATTTAATCTCCGTTGATGATCAGCAACTGGCTTAGAATCAGGATCGGTTTTAATCTTGTGCTGACATAGAGTGGGACTAATACCCTTAAGATCATCAAGAGTATATCCAATAGCAGCACTGTGCTTCCTCAAAGTTTTTAATAACTTCTTCTCTTCGTGATTCGAGAGGTGAGCACTAATAATAATAGGATATATCTCCTTCTCATCAAGATAGGCATACTTAAGTGTATCTGGTAACTGTTTTAGCTAGAACACAAGATCACCCTTTGGTGGGGGAGGATCCCCAAGCAGTTCAACAGGCAGATTATTCTTAAGAATAGGATATTGTTCTAAAACAATTTTATCTATCTCATCTCTTTCATCCATATGCATATCATTTTCATGCTCAAGCAGATATTGCTCTAAAGGATCCGTAGGAGGCACGACAATAGAGGCAAGAGCAATGATTTCATCCCTACCAGACGACTCTTTTTGATGGGGTTGTCTTCCAAACTTGGAGAAGTTAAATTCATGAGACACACCCTCGAAACTAACAGTGACAGTCTGTTTAACGCAATCAATATGAGCATTGACAGAGTTGAGAAAGGGTCTACCAAATATGATGGGATAAAAGCTATCTTGTGCAGTAGCAAGGACAAGGAAATCAGTAGGATACTTCATCTTACCACACGTGACTTCTACGTCTCTCACAATTCCCATAGGGCAGATAGTTTCTCAATTAGCTAGCGTAATAGTGACATCAATGGGTTCTAACTCAACAGGTGCAATCTCATCTTTGATTTCATCATATAGGGACCGGGGTATTGCACTAACACTGATCTCCTGTCTTGACAGAAACAACGGGCAGGCCAACTACAGGTCCGTATTTGTCTTTCGCGTGAGGTTTAGCAATTCTAGCGGAGTCCTCACAGAATTTGATAACATGCCCGTCTATGTCTTCGGCTAAGAGATCTTTGATAATAGTAACACTAGGTTCAACTCTAATTTCCTCAGGGGGTGCAAGTGGTCTAATGTAACCCCTACGTATCACAGTTGGAGCTTTAGAATAATCCTTTTTCCTAGCAGGGTAAGGTGGTTTCTCAGTGTAGGCACAAGGAACAATAGGATCATTATAGGCAATGACTTTCTCTTCAACTAGATCGGGTTTAACTATGTTCACTTCTATAGGAGGATGATACTTAAACCACTTCTCTTTAGGAAGATCAATATGAGCAGCAAAAGATTCACATAGAGAAGCTACTATCTCAGAGTCAAGTCCATACTTAGCGCTAAAATCTCTAGAAGTGTTTGTTTCAACAAAAGATTTAACGCAATCAAACTGGAAATTCATAACTGACTCCTTACCTTCTTCAAGCTCCCAATCTTCAGAGTTATGTTTGATTCTTTCCAATAAATTCCACTTGTGGTCAATATCCTTCTTCATAAAAGAACCAGTACAAGAAGTGTCAAGCATGGTACGATCTTCATGAGAAAGTCGAGCACAAAAGTTTTGAGTGATAATTTCTCTCGATAGCTCATGATTGGGGCATGAATATAGCATTTATTTAAGCCTCCCCCAAGATTGAGCTATGCTTTCCCTGTCACGAGGCCAAAAGTTATAAATATAATTCCGGTCACGATGTACTAAATGCATAGGATAAAACTTTTGATGAAATTCCAATTTCAAACGATTGTAGTCCCATGATCTAGTATCATCACATAGCATATACCATGTCAACACCTTATCCTTAAAATATAAAGGAAAGAGTTTCTTCTTTACCTCATCCTCGGGCAAACCTGCAAGCTTAAATAAACCACAAACTTCATCTACATAGATTAGATGCAAGTCTGGATGTGATAATCCATCTCCTGTAAAAGGATTAGCCAGCAGTTTCTCAAGCATACCCGAAGGAATTTCATAAAAGATATTTTCAGTAGGTACCTTAGGTTGAGGAGAAACTCCTCGTGCTTCCGTTCGTGGTGAAGATACCCCGAACAAATTCCTCAAAGGAACAGTTTCCATAGTGACAAGTGACAATAAATTTCAGCACAATATATAAATGTTTCCTTACCAAATTCCACTTACCAAAGGCGCTTCCCTCCGTGGCAACAGCGCCAGAAAAGAGTCTTGATGACTCACAAGTATGGGGGATCAATCGTAGTCCTTTCGATAAGTAAGAGTGTCGAACCCAACGAGGAGCAGAAGGCTCTGATAAACGGTTTTCAGCAAGGTAATAACTGCAAGCACTGAAAGTAGCGGTAACAAGTGATGGTGTAGTGAGGTGAAACGTAGCAGGTGAAAAGTAACAAGTAACAAGCAATAGCAACGGTGCAGAAAAGTGGCCCAATCCCTTTTCTAGCAAGGGACAGGCCTAAACAAAGTCTTATAGGAGTAAAAACACTCCCGAGGACACACGGGAATTTCTGTCATGCTAGTTTCATCATGTTCATATGATTCGCGTTCGTTACTTTGATAGTTTGATATGTGGGTGGACCGGCGCTTGGGTACTGCCCTTACTTGGAAAAGCATCCCACTTATGATTAACCCCTCTCGCAAGCATCGGCAACTATGAAATAAGAATTAAGACAACGTCTAACCATAGCATTGAACTAGTGGATCCAAGTCAGCCCCTTACGAAGCAACGCATAGACTGGGGTTTAAGATTTTGTCACTCTAGCAAGCCATCGTCTACTTACTACTCCCCAATGCCTTCCTCTAGGCCCAAATAATGGTGAAGTGTTATGTAGTCGACGTTCACATAACACCACTAGAGGAAAAACAACATACAACATATCAAAATACCGAACGAATACCAAATTCACATGACTACTATTAGCATGACTTATCCCATGTCCTCAAGAATAAAAGTAACTACTCACAAAGCATAATCATAATCATGATCAGAGAGGTAATGAGTAGCATCAAGGATCTGAACATAAACTCTTCCACCAAGTAATCCAACTAGCATCAACTACAAAGAGTAATCAACATTACTAGCAACCTTACAAGTACCAATCGGAGTCGCGAGACGGAGATTGGTTACAAGTGATGAACTAGGGTTTGGAGATGAGATGGCGTTGATGAAGATGTTGATGGAGATGACTCCCCTCCGAGAAGAGGAGTGTTGGCGATGATTTCCCCCTCCGGGAGGGAAGTTTCCCCGGCAGGATCGTCCTGCCGGAGCTCTAGATTGGTTCTGCTCAAGTTCTGCCTCGTGGCGGCGGAGAATCCACAAAAAAGCTCCGCCCTGATTTTTTCCCGGAGGAAACCCTTCATATAGCAGAAGAGGGGGGCCAGTTGGCCACGAGGGTGCCCACAAGCCCTGTAGCCGCGGCCAGGGGGGCAGGCCGCGACTACCAGGCTTGTGGGCCCCTAGCAGCTCCCCTGTGGCACTTCTTTCGCCCAGTATTTTTTTATATAATCCCAAAAAATTCCACGTTGATTTTTAGGGCATTTGGAGTTGCGCAGAATAGAGGACTCAGACTTGCTCCTTTTCCAGTCCAGAATTCCAGCTGCCGGTATTCTCCCTCTTCAAATAAACCTTGCAAAATAAGAGAGAAAAGGCATAAGTATGGTACCACAAAGTATAATAACAGGCCATAAAGCGATAAATATCAATATGAAAGGATGATGCAAAATGGACGTATCAATGGCCTGATTAGCGGAATGGTCTTCAAGGCGGACGCAGGCTTGTGGGATAGATTGGAATAGAATTGGCAACCTTCGCAGCGATCAACCATATCTTTGGCCATTTCATGGGCACGTGGCCAGAAGAACCCAACTCGGTATGCTTTGGCAACAATAGTCCGAGAGGACGCATGATGACCACAGGTCCCCGAGTGGATTTCTTCCAGGATCAGTTGGCCTTCTTCAGGGGAGATGCACCACTGAGCTACGCCAGTATCACTTTCTCTGTACAGCTGATCACCCATCACAGTAAAAGCTTTCGACCTTTGGACAATCTGCTTGGCTTCGGCTTCATCTTTAGGGAGTTCTCTTCTCAGGATATATGCGATGTACGGTACTGTCCACTCGGGCATGATTACCAAGATTTCCATAACTAAATCAACCACTGCTGGGACGTCAATCTCAGTAGGATGGGAGGTGCTCACTGGTTGTGGGCGCTCTTCAGTGAAAGGATCCTCTTGCACTAAAGGAGTATGTAAATGCTCCAGGAACACATTGCTGGAAATAGGTTTCCGAGTGGATCCAATCTTGGCCAATTCATCAGCTGCTTCGTTTTTCAGTCAGGGAATATGATGGAGCTCCAGACCTTGAAACTTCTTTTCAAGTTTCCTCACTGCATTGCAGTATCCAGTCATGGCGGGGTTCCTTACATCCCATTCCTTCATCATCTGATTGACCACCAAATCTAAGTCGCGGTAAACCATGAGGCGTCCGACGTCGAGTGAAATGGCCATACGCAACCCGTAGAGGAGAGCTTCATACTCAACCTCATTGTTGGAGGAATCGAAATGAATCTGGAGGACATAATTAAGCTTATCTCCCTTTTGAGACACAAACATCACACCAGCACCGGACCCATTTAACTTTTTGGAGCCGTCGAAGAACATAGTCCAGTGCGCCAAGTGAATCTGAGCTGGCTCCTGTTGTTCCACCCACTCGGCCATGAAACCAGCAAGAGCCTAAGACTTGATGGCTTTCTTTGGCTCAAATTTGATGTCCAAATATAGCAGCTCCATGGCCCATTTATCCACTCGACCTGTTGCTTCTCGATTGTGAAGAATCTCTGATAGTGGGGCATCACTGATGACGGATATAGAGTGATCTTGAAAGTAATGCGCCACTTTCTTTGCCGACAAGTATATTCCATAAAGAAGCTTCTGGTAATGGGGATACCTTTGCTTCGAAGGCGTCAATACTTTAGAAATGTAATAAACTGGGCGTTGGACCTTGTAGGCTTTGCCTTCTTCTTCTCCCTCGACGGTCAGAACCGTGCTGACGACCTGATTGGTGGCTGCGATGTATAAGAGTAGTGGATCTTTGTTGTGCGGAGCAACAAGCACCGGTTGGGTGGAAAGCAGAGCTTTGAGCTCTACAAATGCTGCTTCTGCTTCGTCATTCCGCTCGAACACATCTGATTTTTTCATCAGTCGGTATAAAGGCAGTGCCTTCTCACAGAGACAAGAGATGAACTGACTCAATGCTGCCAGACATCGTGTGAGCTTCTGTACATCGTGCACCCGCATAGGGCTTTGCATCCGGACGATGGCACCGATCTTCTCGGGGTTAACGTCGATCCCTCGTTCGGAAATGAGGAAACCGAGAAACTTGCCGCCGGGAACGCCGAAAATGCACTTAGCTGGACTTACCTTGATGTCATACTTCCTCAAATTAGCGAATGTTTCTGTTAGGTCAATCTGCAGGTCGGAACCTTTGCGTGACTTGACCACAATATCATCCATGTATGCTTCAACAATCTGACTTATCTGGTCGAGCAGGCACTTCTAGATCATATGCATGAAATTTGCACCAGCATTCTTCAGACCGAAAGCCACGATGATATAACAGAAACACCCGAAAGGGGTTATGAAGGCCGTTTTTATTTCATCTGGACCAAACAGACGGATCTGATGGTAGCCAGAATAGGCATCAATAAAAGATAAACGTTCACAACCCGCAGTTGAATCGACAATTTGATCAATGCAGGAGAGCGGGAAGTAGTCTTTTGGGCACACCTTATTAATGTTCTTGAAGTCGATACACATGCGAAGGGATTTGTCCTTCTTGGGAACCATGACGACATTCGCGAGCCACTCAGAGTGGTAGACCTCGCGAATGAATTTGGCTTCCAAGAGTTGCACCACCTCTTCGCCGATTGCTTTCCTCTTCTCCGTTGCACACCGTCACAAACGCTCCTTGATAGGCCTTGCCTTCGGATCCACTCTCGAGCGGTGCTCAGCCAACTCCCTGGGTACACCCGGCATGTCAGCAGGCTTCCATGCAAAGATGTCCCAGTTCTCACAGAGGAACTGGATGGGCTCGGCCTCCTATTTGCTGACGAGTGTTGTGGATATGTTGGTCGGAGCAGCATTAGGATCCATCGGGTGGATGTGCACTGGTTTGACCTCGCCCGCCGACTGAAAAGCGGACTCAGAAGCAGGCTCCTTGGAGCGCATCAGGTCAGCAAGTTTGGCGTTCTTCCGATACTCTTCCAGTTTGACCACAGCCATCTGTTGATCTGCAATTTGAGCCTTGTTGCAAACACTCTTTAGCTCTCTACCTATTGCCCGAGACAGTGGTGACTCCTTTGGGTCCTGGCATCTTCATCTTCAGATACACGTAACATGGTCAGGCCATGAAACGAGCATAAGCAGGACGCCCCAAAATGGCATGATATGCACTCTGGAAGTCCACCACCTCGAACGTCAGCTTCTCTTTGCGAAAGTTCTTATCGGATCTAAAAACAACATCCAATGCGAGCTGGCCGAGTGACTTGGCCTTCTTTCCTGGGATGACTCCATGAAACGACATGGTGCTCTCGCTGAGTCGGGACATCGGAATGTCTATTCCCTTGAGAATTTTTGCATACAAGATATTTAGTCCGCTTCCTAAATCCATCAAGACTTTATGAAGCCAAACACCTTCCACAACTGGATCGACCACCAGAGCCTGTCGACCTAGAGTAGAGACAAGAGGTGGGTGATCTCACTGATCAAACGTTATGGGAGTCTGCGACCACTTCAGGTATGTGGGGGTGGAGGGCACTGCCATGTTGACTTCTCTATTGATGACCTTCAGTTGACTTTTGCTCTCTATGTCACCAAGAATCATGAGCGTTGCTTGGACTTCAGGGAAATCATTTTTTTCTTTGTCATTATCCTTTTCAGGATCTTTTCAACTCGACTGATCCTCTTTAAACTGTTGGATCAATAGTCTGCACTGACGAGTGGTGTGCTTAGGCAACATCAGATTGCCCTCTTTGTCTTTCTTCATGTGGAGCATACATGGCTGATCCAGAACATCCGACTGGCATTTGGATTTCTTGGGGGGAATGGTCCTTTGGACTTCCCTTTGAATTTTCCTTGTGCCGTCAGGGCGGCTACTTCTGCTGGAGTGGAACCATCAGCCTTGCGCTTCTACTTCCGATTGGAATTGTCGCCGGCGTCGTTGTCGACTGCTTTCCCTTTACTGTTGCGGGTGTGATTTTCTTCTTCACCGTTGGCGTATCGGGCATCAATCTCCATCATCTTACTCATGGACATGTCGCATGTTCGGCCAAACTTCAAGTATAGCTCTTTGTATCTGAAGCAGCCTTGAAAACACAGACTGCTTGGTGCTCAGAAACATTCTCCACCATGTGATGAAGGGTGGTCCACCGGTGAATGTAATCTCTGAATGACTCGTTTGACTTATGCACACAAAGCTGTAGCTCGGACAGACTGGCTGGCCGCTTGCATGTTCCTTCGAATGTCTTGATAAACACTCGGGTGAGATCCTCAGAGCAGTAGATGCTAGAAGGAGCTAGCTGATTCAGCCACGCACTGGCCGAACGATCCAGCATCAGGGGCAGGTGCTTCATGGCAATGCTGTCATTGCCTCCACCAATCTGTGTAGCCACTCGGTAGTCATCAAGCCATGTTTCAGGCTTGAATTCTCCTATGAACTTGCTGATTCCACCCGCCAACCTGAAGTTGGGGGAATATCAGCAGAGCAGATTGCTCTGCTGAAGCACTCGTGACCAGAAACTGCAGTACCACTTCCACTCGAACGGTCTCTGTCAAAACCATCTCTGTGAGCTCTGCCCCGGTCGATCCTTCTCTACGCGAGCACATTTCTTGCATCAAATCCTGGGTTCCGCTCATCACCGATTGGGCACCGGTCATCATAGTGTCGGGACACATACGTACCGCTCCACGGAGGAGAATGCACCCGATGGCAGTCATCACGATGATAACGAGGAGGGAACTGGTTCCGCCCCTGGTCTCTATACTGATTCTCTCGGTAACCCCCGTCTCTACAGTGCTGGGGCGACCCTAGACTGAAAACTAAACGGACTATATCTGCTCTTGGTGAATTTCTGTGTAACCTATTGAGCGACTCCGATACAACTAAATTCTGGTGCTGTGCTGCTTGAAGCAAAGTGCAGATCTCCTCTAAGCCTCTACCAACCTCTAAATCTGACGGCTGAGTAGAATTTGCTATCTTAGCTGCGGCTGCAATGTTAAGTACCGGAGTACGATATACCTCAATGTTGTCCTGTCGACCACTTGAGAAGAGTTGTAGTTGACGCCGACTGGAAGTTGGAGGACGACGACGAGCTTATCCAGTCGACGGTTTGCCAACCTCGTGCTCGCCGCGACCAAACTCGGGTGGGATCTCCGCGGAACCCGCCATGAAGACCTCCGCTGCTGGATTGCAGCTCTCGCACTCTTAAGGAACATCAGACTGATATGATGCCGAGTGGATCGGGTCCTAAAGAGGTACAATAGGCTCGATGGCAGCGACCTGCGGAGTCGACGGAGATGATGCCTAGCGAGCCACCGCGTGCTTCACCCATCGCTCGAGTTGCGAGCAACCGGATTGCTTGTGACGATGAACAACAGAGTGAACGGTCGACAATGGAGTCGACGACTGCCGAAGGAGTACGCCGAAGGAGCTTGCACGAAAGTGCGTCATTCCATGGATCGGGAGCACCTCGATGTCGAGTGGCGCTTCCTGAAGCCATGTCAACTCATCGGCGACGAAGATGAGCGCATCAAAATGGATCTCGCCGCCCATGAATGAATCACAAACGAAAGATATGACGGAGAGTGAAAAATGCAAACTTGCTAGAAGTCGCTTAGACGCCTGCCCCATGGTGGCTGCCAACTGTCGTGGGAATAAGCTTGACATTAGAGGTGTAGGGTACGAATGGAGAGGGCAGAGTCCTAGCTATGACAAGCTTATACACAAGATGTATGAGTTCAGGCCCCTCTCTTAGAGGTAATAGCCCTACGTCTCAGTGCTCGGGAGCTCTTGCAGTGTGGAATGTATGTTACAGGGGGTGCGGACCCTTGTGCCAGAGGGGAGGGGTGGCTTATATAGAGTGCGCTACCCCTCATCAAGGCCTCAACATCTAAGGGCTCGATCCATATGGTTTGAAGGCGTACGTTACTGATAACTTATGTATGTAATTAATGCTATTCATGATCATTAGCTGAGCGCACGCCTGTCGGCCTCCCTGGAGGTGGCTTCTGGTCTTCTATGTCGACTGGAACCTTCCGAGTGAAAGTTGGTTGTCGAGTGGAGGGAAATATATTCCGAGTGACTTTGTACCGAGTGACTTTCTAGGTGCCATGGCCATCCAATCGAAATCTTCTTTGTGACCCCCAGCTAATAATGAGGTACCCTTAGGTAGGGCACTTAGGTCAGGCCTATGACCCTACCCTAGGTACATATCCCCATCAACCGGCGTCCCAGCTTCTGGCGGATTGAAAGGACGCAACAGGTCATCGACATACTGCATGTTAGTGTCGTTAGTATCATTCAAAACATATGGTAGATAATCCAGGCACACAGTACAAACACTTTACCTCTCCAACCCCTATATATTTTTGTTGATTATGTTGTCAACCTTCTGTGCCTTCTCGTCACTCCGGTTTTGGATCAGCGGCCTTAACCTTGATGCATACGAGATGCTAGAGTCCAATTGGTGCACCCTCCACTTCTCGTAGTACCACGTCTGCATTAGAACAAAAACAACTTAGAAAATTTTCCATAAAATTAAATATATGGTATGTTAATAATGATTGTATTACCTGCAACAGTGGTAGGTTCCCCTCTAGATTTGGTCCACCATTTACAAATTTCCCGACGCTAGCCATAAGATGGTCAAGCGTAAGCTGTCCAAAATTGGTGCTCTTTATTGTCTCAACGTTTCTAACAATCCCAAGGTATCTGTTGTCCACATACTACTGTGTTGTCGGGCATACATATTTTCCTATGGTGTACAAGACAAATGGCCTGACAAAATTAGGTGTGATGTCGCCTTTCATCTTGTCTAGCAATCCTTTCAAAGTTACTTTTGTGTCATTGGGGTCTTTTAGTTCCTTCCACAACTCCAAAGTATCGTTGTGATTTGAAGAGACGTGATTCTTCCCCATGCATGGCAGGCATGTTATATGCTCCACATCTTTTAGTGTGATCCTACATGGTCTCCCATTAATCATATGAATAAGCAATCGCCTGGCACAGTAGACGTCTCATTCACATGCCAGGAGTCTTGAGAAGTTCACCCAGTCCAATCAACTGGATGTACATTAGTTGCTACGAGTTTAATTATTTTATGAGCTTCTCGTATTCCAGCAAAGAAGCAACCTGAGTTCCCTGAATGTACAAATAGTGTGATTAGATTCTGTATGGTATTCATTTAAACACGGATAGAACCGAGTAGATCTAATCTATGCCAATATCAAAATTGTGCTCTACAGTACTGCATGAAATCATAGAGCTTCTAGGCCATATAATGAACACCAGACATAGAAAAACAAGCTATCTATGTTGGCAAATTGAATGATAATAATATAGATTTTAGTAGAAAGAGCAGACTTTGGTCTATGTACACAACTAAAGTTTCACGCGTCACGCTTACGAAAATAATTGCATACATGATCAGAAGATCAATAGTTTATAGATAATCTCAAAAAAAGAATGTAGGAGTTCCATTGCAAGCATTCAAGAGCACATACTCCTTAGTTCCCATTAGATTCAAAAAGATCAATTAGTAAAGACCATGCAAAATTAAGGGCAATCACCAACAATTTCAATCACTAGAGACTAACAACTCGCATAAGTCGAATCAATATGATGTTCTCCAGTCAACTTGAACGTCATTTAGAAAGCATATGCCAAAAATTAGCAATTTCCAAATTTTAAGGCATATAAACAGAGACGATAACCTCGATGTCCAGTAAACATGACCATAGTAGTGACTCGAGCAACCAAAAACACAACTAGGCATCATAAAGCAGCCTAAAAATGTTGACATGGACCGAAACATGTGAGCCTAAAATTTAATATAGTACATACATTTGATGTTCTCAATGCCAAATAAGTGAGGCGTGCTCATTTCTACATGTTTTTACTAAATCATGTACATTGTGACCATTGAAACGCGCAGAACTGACAAGTTCGACTAGTTACCACAGATTCGCAGTGAACAAATTAGCTAGAAACACTAGTCTTGAATTTCTAGATGCTTAGTGTAAAAGAGGCCAATCAACAAAAAGAGAAAACAACTTACGTACATAACTACTTTGTATTCTGTCTAGTGCGTATTTGATCAGGCATTTAGGAGTTCTACGATTATTTTGTTGATTCGGTTGCTGGTTTTAAACAAAGTTAAATTACTAGTCCCTCCTTTCCATATCGTTACACATAGAACTTTCCAGCACGAAAATTAGCGCAAGTTTCATTACAGAGAGAGGCATTCACGACTAATAACTAAGAGAGGAAGGCATCCACCATCTCCCTTCAGTTTTGCTAAAGCACATCTAGATGTGCTCTAAGTATTGCACATCTAAGTACTATGTCATTGATTTTATGCTAAGATTCATGCAAGCATTTTTTTCTTTTATTTCTAGATTGATTGAGTCACTTAGATGTGCGATAATTAGGGCACATCTTGATGTGCCTTACACACACTCATCTCCCTTCAGTAAAATAGGGATAGTTCGTTATTGGTGTAACTAAACGGGATCAAAAGGAAAGTGCGCCGTAAATTATGGGATTGCATGCAAAAAAGTTAGACTTGGGAAGGAGGGAGTATACAGAATAGATGGATCTCGATCGTTACCGGAGGATTTTCTCGATGGCGACCGACTCCATTGCCGTGCTCTTTCATCTTTTGCTTTGCCGGCTTCTCCGACATGCCCTTCTCTTTCAGCGGCTTCTCTGACGTGCCCTTCTCTTTCATATCAGGATTTGCCGACTCAGGCTTCGAAGATGACGGGTCCGTCGGCTTCTCCAATCTGGGAGCTACTTTGGGCGGCGTGGGGTGGTAATTCGGTGTAGTCATGGAAGGCTAGGTCTGGGAGGTGTGGGTTGGAGTATATGATCTATGCCGCGAAAAGCTTTGTATTTATAGGGGATTCTCTAACAACCGACCACAAGAAAATATTGGGAATTTGGGATCTCACGAAGAGGTTATTTTAGATCACGTAATGTTTTATATTCAACCTATAACTTCATCATGCAATACATTTGGGAGAGTGAGGATGCAAATCCGAAAGGAGCTTCGGGAGGATCCAGCTTTGTTGCAGAGCCAAGGACTAGGTGGCTACCACCACGAGAAGGGACATCTAAAATCCGGGTTGATGGGGCAGTCTCTAGAGATGGCAATTTTGCATCCTTCAGTGTCGTTTGTAGAAACTCTTCTGGAGTCTTTTTGGGAGCGTCTTCTATCAAGATTAATGGGGTTTCGGACCCCGCCACTCTGGAAGCTCTCGCCTATCGCGAAGCTCTAGCCCTCGCAACCGACCTGGACCTCCATCTTATACTCATAGCGAGTGAATGCCAGTGGTAGTCAATGACATCAAGAACAACACACGGGGTGTCTACGCCAGTGTCTCGAGGGAGATCAAGGATACCTCAGATAGTTTTGACTCTTTCACCTTCATATTTGAAGGTAGAACTACTAATATCGAGGCACATATCCTTGCTAAGCATGCTTTTGGTTTGGACTTTGAGCACTATCTGTGGCTGTAAAACCCTCCAAACATTACTTGTATCCCTTCGAACATCTATGAGTTCTAAATAAAGTATGTTTAGATTCAAAAAAAGATCACATAATGTTTTTTGGCAAGTTTATTTTTTGAGATTTTTTTAGCAAGTTTAGATCAGTAATCTCAAACGTGAAGCGCTTGGGCTTCTTGTGCTTTCTTATATGGGTCTATTATAATGGGATGAGCCCATTTTAAATGAAAACATGAGAAAGGAAAGCGAGGACTCTGACATGCGGGAGGACTCCAATAGTCGGGACGAGTCCCGTTCAATTATTTAGGACGGGCATGCGCGAGGACGCTTTGTCCTTACTGCCACGACTCTCCAAAAACGGTTCCTCTGCCTCTACGTCCTCTCGATTCCCTCTTCCTCTGCGTCATCCACTCTTCCAACAATCTGGCTTCTGGAACAGTGAGTTCTCCTTCCTGTCAATTTTGTTAGTAGTTCTCGAGTAGCAGCACATACGACGGCCTTCTTCTTGTCAATTTATTGTTCTCCTGCTTCTTTATTTTGTGCGCATAGATTCATCTGCCTGCAACATGTAGTCCGTTGCCTTATGGGAATTTTGCACACAGATTCATCTGCATGCAACATCTAGTCCGTTGTCTTTTCAATTTCTTGTTTTTCTCCTTCTTATTTTGTTTGTACACAAACATTCATCTGCATGGGCGATGAACAATTCATAGATACATGTTTATTCTTGATTATTGATGCCGTTGTTTAGATAAATATTTCAAGAGCATAAATTTTGATTGTTAATTCACATATACTCCCTCTGCAAGGAAATATAACAACTTTTGGTTCACTACTTTAGTGATCTAAAAGATCCTAAATTTCTTTACAGAGGGAGTACATATTTAGTTTAAATTGTTCATGCACTTGTTTACATAAACTTTCAATAGCGCCAGAATTACTATACTATCTGTCGTCATATTCATCTCGGCTTACTGTTATCATGTTATTGTCATGCTTCATGTCTTATACTGGTTTCATCAATTACAGTCCTTCGGCATGGCGTTCGTGAAAGATTATGCTGTCAGGGAAGATGGAAATACCGAATTTTTTGTGAAGTACACGAACAAGGCTAGCTGTGTTGAGTAGTGCATTCGCAGATTCAAACACTGGTTGCAGAACGACGACCAGAAGATAGTTGCACTGGATATGGAGTTAACCTGGCCTCGTGGTCCGACACAGATGGCTGCCGTGGTCCAGTTATGCGTTGGCATCTACATCCTCGTGTACCACATAAGCGGTGCTGATGAGCATTGCGGCCTACTGGCCACATTCCTACTCGACGAGGAGTACACCTTTGTTGGGGTGGAAATCAGCAATGACGAGAAAAAACTCAAGCATGTTGGTCTGGTGGTACGAAACTTTCTGGATATCCAGAATATGTGGAGAGTGCCTGATCGAGTGACGATTAAGGGAAAGTATGGCTTGGCTGACTATGCTGGTTCCATCATCCACCACAGCTACAACAAGATGAAGGATGCTAACACAGAAGATGACCACCATATATGGGCAGAAGCGCCATTGCCCTTGAAGAACATCTATTATGCTTCCAGGGACGCGTATGCCACCTACGATGTATACACGCGCTTGGTGAACTTTTAGAAGGGGTCCGAGAGCCGGTGCCAGCATCTCGCCAAACCATCTAGGCGGTCAAGGAAGTCCTGAAGGAAGAATGAATCAACCTAAAATGTTTCTTCTATTTATCAAGCTGATAGTCTGTAAACTTTATTATACTGCTAGAAAGTCGAAAGTTCAAATTTCCTGCAAGTTGAATCATCCTTTATTCTAGCTGTCTTTCCTAATTTGATCCATGTTCACGAGATATTATACTTAAGACGTTTATTTTGTTTCAGTTTCGCTAGCTATGATACAGAATGCGATAGCCATTTTTACCAAAAGATTATTTCACATTTATAATAAATAATGTTCTCAACTGGGTTTGAATAGAGAAATTTTATTTTTTATTGAATAGAGAAAGTTCATTTTTTAATCAAAAGAAGGGTCGCCCCTCTGATTTTCCATTAACAGAAATCAAATGGTCTTTCAAGCCCTTGATACAAACTACAGCTAGAAACTAAAAGTAATCAGCTAGCAGCACAAATCATACATGGTGGCAAGACCAACTAGACTTAACATGAAGGTCCAAAAAATAAAACTACGGAAGAGGACAAAAAATATAGCTGAGAGATGCGCAGGCGAAACCGCAGTACCATGTGACTCCACACTTGCGATGATCTGTACAATTCACCTGCTACACGCTCTAGCAGCTTTGCTCTCAACATCAGCACATCTTTCTTTACGACCTTCATCTGCAATATAGACCATCCCATGATCCACAAGCAAATTAGCTAAACAAGAATCATAAGATCACTATACCATTTATTTTGTAATCTCACATTATTCCTGCATTACCAAAGAGTCAAGAACACAAGTGATGCCCTTCCGACATCTCCTACGCAAACACTCATAGGTAGTTCTACCATCTTAACTCCATTATTTAAATTATTAATAAAACCCCCTTAACGATTCCATTTGCATTACCATCGTTCATGATTATAGCCAGGGAAAAAACATCCAATAAAGCAACTACCTGTGTAAGCCCTATTTTGAGTCCTGAATAGGGCCCAATCCTAGCATTTAATCTAACTGCAACATGTCCTCCTCTCATAGTCATCGTCACCCAGGACAGAATGAAGACGTAACCCCATAGATGCATAACTGGTACCAATATAGTTTTCGCACTATACCTAGTGTAAAGGACACTCTTGCGTTGTCGTGATACATTTGTGGCTCGTCGGTCAGCATGTTCATAACCACCTTGATCTGAAGATCTTCATGCGTGGTGGTCCTGAAATCGAAAAGAACGACTTTATGAATCTTGAGCTCTTTACTATCAACAAAACCACTCCATCCCTTGCCGAAGATGATGCGGACATCATCACACTTGTGGTACTTGACCGGCATGAAACTGTCCTTGCACACCCGAATGCCAGCAAGCCCATCTCCCGGTATCTCCCCATCTCCTGGGGTCTTCAGAGCGTCGACAACTTTCGCCAGTAATCTGTGTATGCACCGTCATAGGAAGGAAAAATATAAAATATGTGAAGGAACAGTAAACAAAAGGATCTTCAGCTACATCTACATGTATTACATAAGGATCTTCAGTAACAGGAAACTAAAGGACATGCAAAAACACACATCTGTGTATTCAGTGCTTTTAGCTACAATAGCATATCATTAATCTTTCTCTCCATGGAAAACAAAGAAAATTGCATACAAAATAGAAAATACTAGCACACGCAAAACATACCATTGTCTGTCCTGCTATGTTCGACTTGGTGAAGCGGTGGACAAAAAATGCACCTATATAACCTTTCTTCATCGCCAAAAGGTCATGTAGGTTCAGCTCCTCTTGCTTCATCAGATTAATTCCCTTTTTTATGACAACTGATTCTGGAGGATCTTTATGCTCTTCGTTTTGATCGCATGTCCTTGGTAGGTTGCAGAAGTACGCCATAGGAATGTCTTCACTCAAATCGAAGGAGACAAGGTCGCCTTCTCGCAGGTCGAAGTCTTCAAAAAACCTGCACCAGTTTTCACCACCAATGATCGCCCTTGAATTCCCTTTGTACACGCCAAAATCATATGTGCGACTCCCTCTCGCTTGAAAAAGCAATGAACTGTTTGGGATGGCGCTAAACTGGTGCCATGCGTAGCATGGCACGATCTGTAGATGTAGAATTTAATTGCTATTTATTTCCTACATTTTGTTAATTTTCAAAGTAGAGGGGAACAAACACAATACAAGTAAAAATTGACATGATTATTTATACCATAGCTGAAGTGTCCCTATCTATCCTGATGGTAAATGTCAACCTAGTGGCATTGGGCCTATTGCAGTATTGTCGGTAGGTTATGTACATCACCTGTGTAAACATAATAAAATGAAGAAAAGCAAAGGATGAGAATTTAAGAAAAGGGCTTATGCATGTAAACACACTAGGGAACAATCATACAGTATAATCAACAAAGGTACTGCATCAGTAATCAATAATCATACACTTGAACTGAGCGTGTGGCTCGCCCTCCACTCCTCATAACCCCGCAACGTAACGCGTGCCTGCCACACCACAGCTTGTTCATACATGTCCTTCTCTTGATCCTCGACCGTCAGCATGGGCTCACCTCGAGCGTCGACGCGTGGCATTGGCTCCTCCTCCTGTGTAGCACAACTGAGGTAGTGTCTGAGACTGAGCAGTAATCTCTAAGAAAAGTCCTATCAAAACATAAATCCTACTACTGTTGTTACTCGGCCCACCCAAATGTACACACGCACACCTTCAGCATACAGCCCATCTACATACATCCGCATCCAACAATTTGTTCCTGGAAAAAGAAAAGAAAATTTGTTCTGGAAGGACGAACGATCATCAGGGTAACCAACTCAATTAGCCACTTGTGTGTCATACTGGAGAAAATGAACTTACTTCACTCTTTCCTGGTACTACATTTGCACATAAAATAAAGATTAAAATAATTCCTGAAAATTCTGATATATTGTACGCCCTCACATTTATAATCTTGAAAATATTAACTTAATTTGGGCAACAAAATTAAGAGGTTATTGCTATTTCCCTAGGAAGATACAAATATTTGGATCAAAATTTCATATTCTGCAAAAAAAACTACAGTAAATATTATTCTGAGAAATTTTTAGTTGACTTGCAATCTAGGACTACAAGTTAATGGCTCCCTTACTAAACCCAACCTAATTTCTGCCTTAAATGTGTAGGTGAAGGATCGACACCTTTGGGGGCCTCAACAGTCCTCTTTTTGCTGGTTTGGCATGGAGAGGGTCGCGGCAAGAGCAGAACCAACAGTTAGGGCCCGACAAGATCTTTTTACCCAGGTTCGGGCCGCGTGGTGCGTAAAACACTACTCCTGCATGAGTTTAGTTATTCGTTTTGGGTTATTGTAGATCTATCCCTTTTTATAGCCTTTTGATTTGCCAAAAAAGCCCCTATAACTAAGCGTCAAGCCTCCTTTTATAGGCAAAGGGGTCACCACAGTGGCTCAGTGGGTGAACGGTGGGTTCACGTGTGAAACAGCGCCGACCGACAGTTACAGTGTACTGCCTTGTCAGAGGTGCAATAAATGCTTCGACAGACTTACCTGACCTCGTCATGGGGGTTGGACACGTACCCACACGTGGCAACTCTGGGGCGTTGTGCTGGCCTGCGGGCGGACGCGTGGCGCATGCATCGTTGGTGGCATGCTCTGTGGTGGAGGCGTTAGCACGCCGCGAGGGCCCCCTGGGCCCGCGCCTCTCCTCGGGCCTTTCTCTTTCTTCCCAGCAGGGTTACCTTGCCGGGGCTCTTCGTGTTCCTCTTGGCACGGAGGTGATGGCTTGCCGAGGCCTTGTCCGCCTTCCTGGCAAGGGTGGCTTGCCGGGGATCAGTCCTTCTTCCTCGATGGGAGGGTCTCGCCGTGGCATTGTCTATCTCCCTCACACGGAACTCCTGCCGGGGTCTCTTCTTCCTTCCCAACAAGCGAGTGCTTGCCGGTGGTTGTAATCTGCACTTGGTGGTTTCTGAGTCTTGCTTTCGCCCTACGCCCCAGTGACGCGCCTTGCCGTTGTGGAGGGGCTGACGGTGTCCACGCACAAGTCTCGGGCACTGGAGACCCCAGTCTTTAATGCACCGACAGGAGCCCCTGGGTCTGGGCCACACACGCATGCGAGGCGTTGTTGGGCCAGGCCCAAAGCGGTGCACGGACTCGTGGGCACCAGGCTTATCGGAATCGAGCCGTTACAGGCTTTCTTTCCCCACGTCGTGCATTGAACACGCGAAGTGGGAGGGTGTGTGGCACGCGCGTGGTGGCCAACGCAGCCGCGTGCGCGTGGAGCCGTTAGTTGGGCAACCAAGGGCCGGCCGGTGTTCCCCATAAAGGAAAAGAACGAGGGGCGTTGTTGCTTCCTTAATTTCCTATTCCTCCAATCTCGTCGCTGCTATCATCTTCTTCCTCGAGACCATGCCTCTGTTCCCCACTTCTCCTCCCCGAAACCGCTTCCCCCAGTAGCCGCCCCTCCTGCCGTCGACATGCCGACAAAGGGGAGAATAGCCAAGAAGGGGAAGCCAGCCAACATGGAGAAGGAGATGGCGAAGAACTGGCAGGAGCTTGCCTTCTTCCCCCCGGGGATTGAGGCGCATGCCTTGTTGGACCGTTACCGTCACATCCCTGGATCCCTAACTAGGGTTTAGTATCTGTGCTCATGTTTTCTTCCATTGCATTCAAGAAATTGAAACAAACTCCAAAGAAGTGGTGAAACTCAAACCAAAAACCCTAGCCACTTCTTATTCAAAGGAAATTCAAATCTTGTCAAAATCAATGAACCCAAAATGGCCTTCTTAAAAGTTCAATATTTTTCACAAATACTGAAAACAAATTATCAGGGGAGAAAACTATTTTGAAATCACTTTTGGCATTTTATTTTAAACCAGCAAGTCCCTGAATTCAAACTTATATTTGAATTCAAAAATATATGAGTTTTCAAAAATGCTGAGAACTTTATGGGTGATTGGAAATATTCCAACTAACACCCTAGCAGTTTTCAAACTAATTCTAGTTTCGATTTAGTGCCAAAAATAAATGGC
This sequence comes from Hordeum vulgare subsp. vulgare, assembly GCF_904849725.1. Classification (NCBI taxonomy): domain Eukaryota; kingdom Viridiplantae; phylum Streptophyta; class Magnoliopsida; order Poales; family Poaceae; genus Hordeum; species Hordeum vulgare. The sequence continues at coordinate 312,503,246 of NC_058520.1, forward strand.
AACAATGTCAGCAAGTAAAATAGAAAAGAAAACAGAAGAAAAGAGAAAAAAACCTAAGCTACGCTCACGTGCGAGGCCCAGCCCACCAGGGGCAGGGTCGTGTTCTTCATCTCCCTTCTGCACAGGAGAGATCGACCACGGCGGCCTCCTCCACCTCCTGCTTCGCCGTGGCGTCCTCTGGTGCCCCCAGGACAGCACGACAACATGGATGACTTCCCGAGCGCGTCCCTATCCATCCCCGCTCTCCATTCCTCCCCCTCCTCTCGGTTTCTTCCCTCTCCTCCTCCCGCCATTGATAGGAGCTTGAGCTCGAGGAGCTCGAGCTCTCTGGCCACAGGGAAGCCCCCGAGTGCTCCATCCTCTCTGCAACGTCGAGCTCGACGCGCACGTCAACGGAATCGTCCTCCCCGAGCCCCGGCAGCCACCTCGGCTCATCGCTGACATGCTCTGGCCAGCTATAGCCCCTCCTGATGCCCGTAGTGGATGAGGTCGAGCCTGGGGATCATCCTAGTGCTCTCGGCACTCGATCCAGAGCACCACAACAAGATCTGGTGCATCTCCGGCGAAGATCCGCCGCGGATCTGGTCGCTGCCGGTCAGTCTCCGGCGGGGGACGACGTGGCTGGCCTAATCTCGGTGGTTTAACGCTAATTAGCCACTGACAGTGGGCCCTAGCAGTGGGTCAAACCCACTTAGGGGTTGGTCAGCGCAGGATTAACTCGTGAGACGTTGTCCAGTGGCCCCCACCTGTCAGGTTTGACCTGACCAGGTCGGTTGACCTGCTGACGCAGTGCTGATGTGGTTATGACGCAATAAAGACATTTTCTGATTTAAAAGAATTCCAGAAAATTCCCAAAACTTCTAAAAATCATAGAAAAATAATCTGTAACTCCAATGAAAATAATTTATATTTGAAAAAATATCAGAAAAATCCAAGGAATCTGATTTTGATATTTTCAAACATGTTTGAAAATGTTAACATCACCAAACAGATGAAATGATGATTAGGATAACCATATTAAATAATTTGGAGTTGGAATTTGAAATCCATTTGAATCCCACTTCAAATATTATGACCAAACCATGATCAAGCACAACCAGCAACCCAACATACCATCATCATGCATGCTAAAACAGGATTACCTGAGCATCAGGTCGAATCAATTAAAAGGGTATTTGAAAATACCTTGTTTGAAGTGATATTTGAATCTTGATTCAAATCAACTTCAACTTAAGAAATGGTAGCCACATTAGGCTACCACCTTTAATTTCCATGACATGCTCATGCATCATCTTGTTACATATGATTGTTATTGATTGATATTGTTTTACCTGTAGGCCCCGCTCCTCCGGATTCCACCGAATATCCGACAGAAGGATATTGTCCCTCTGCTGGGCAACAAGGCAAGCAACCATTTTGATCATCCCGATAAATCCCGTGTTCTCACTCCTGCTCTTACTTATTGCATTAGGATCAAAAGCTTCAAATGCTTTTGCCACGTTAGTTGAACCCACTTCCTTTGCATGACCTGTCCTTGTCACAGTAAATAGCTGAACCTTGCAACCTAGCATACCTAGTAGATGCTTGAGCCATGATGTGCCCTATCCTGCTATGCATGCTATGCCTAGAGTTGTGTATGGTCTGTCATCTGGGTGATGAACAGAAATGTGAGAATGTGTTCAGTAAGTAACGGTTGTATGGTTGAACCTGATTTGGTAAAGGTACCGGTGAAAGGCTATGTAGGAGTACATAGCGGGTTGTTTCATTGGAACCGTCCTTAGGAACTGAGTTCCATGTATGTAATCCAAGACTACATACTACCACACGTTGGGATACTTAATTGACCCTCTCGACTTATTAATCGCTTAGTACTCGGTCGAGGAGTTGCAAGTAGTTTCTGGTGTTTATAGTCATGCTGGAGGCCGTGCGTAGCGCTGACCTTAAAAGTGGGCTATGATGCGGTAGGTAGTGGGACGGTGTACCAAGTGGCACCCGGATGGTGGGCTTGGGAACCCTGCGCACATCGTTTGGGGCCGTGGCGGAAACCTCGGCCGGACTTCTGTGCGGGTTACCCTCAGATAGGCGATAGACCTGGAGTAAGTATTAGCGTGGTTAACGGTCGTGGCCGACTCCCTCGCTGGACTTCTGCTTGAAGGTTGCCGAGGTGCATGACGTGCACATGGCGATAAGTGGCGAAAGCGTGTGTGAAGAAGTACACCGAGTTATGATCTATTCGAATAGCCGCATCCACGGATATGGACTACTTGGAGACATATGTTGTTCATAGATAACTTTAATGGCTACTCATAAAATTGTCAAGATAAGTGTGAGTGTCGTGGAAGACATTTCCGTATGGAGACGGAATGATTCCACGATGGAGTATTGTTGTGGTGTTAGTGGACTCGTGTGCAAGAAATCAAAGTTGTCAAAACTATCTAAAAATGCAAGTTGTCTAGCCACGAGTCAAATGTTGGCTTTCCGCATGAAACCCCACAATTCCTTATTGATACATTGCATGCGTAGATAGTTTATCCTAAAGTCTTGCTGAGTACTTTTGTACTCACGTTTGCTTAATAAATTGTTGCAGAGGTTGTTAATGACCCTAATGGAGGGTTCTATCTAGACATCGACGACGACGAGTAGCTGGTATCCCAGCTACGATATGGCCCTTGGATGGGTTTGTAGATAGTCAGGCCATGTGCCTTTATCTTTCCATCTGTCTGTACTCAGACAACTTTACTCTTCTGCTGGTTTGTAAGAATTGCGTGTATGACTTGTGATGAAGGGTCGTGAGACCCCTACCTTGTAATATTATGTGTGTGGCTCTTCCGAGCCTTCTAAATAAAGTTTGTATGCTTATGGTTATGTTGTGATGCCATCGATGGATCTATACATATCGGCATGCCATGCGTACATATGTTGTATTTGATATGTATGGGGTTCGATTACCTAGCTGTAGGCTCTAGTAGCACTCCTTACAGGGAAATGCCCCTTTGTGATCCAACGAGCCATGTTAGTTCGCTACTGCTCCGGACACATTGGTTGACCGGCATGTGTCCTTCTTAGCTGTTGTGTCTGTTCCCTTTGGGGAAATGTCACGCGATGTAATGGAGTCCTTGTAGCTTTCTACGACTCGTCTACATTCGCTGGTGACCGACACCTTCTTTGCTGGGTCATGTATGCCTATCCCTGTGCGGAACTGCCGCTTTGGTTTATGACTATACATGTCGATCCAGGTTCTTTGTCATTGGATTGCTAGCGACACAATTGCATACGCGAGTCAAAAGGCGCAAACGGTCCCGGCTAAGGTAAGGCTGCAGCCGTGGGGATAACCGTGCGTGAGACCGCAAAGAGATGTGATGTGTTACATGCTGGATTCCTATGGCTTAGGATCGGGGTCCCGACAACGTTGGTATCAGAGCCCGACTGACTGTAGGATTACTAAGCGAAACTGGTCGAAGTTGAGTCTAGAATTGCTTTAGTTATATATAAGGGAATTGTTTGTGGAAGGTAATGTAAGACTCTTGCTTCTCCTCTCTAGTTATTCTATTCTCGTCATCCTCGTATTTTCTACGGGGATTAAGGACTAGGTTACTTATCTTCTCTTAGGCTCGTGTTTCTGATCGGTAGATTATAGGACAACGGGTCGAGAGTTACTTCGGGTTTCTTTTATCCCTAGGAAAAGGAAGTAAGTATTGATGATCAGAGAATTGAATTTGATAGTTGAGTGGTTAAGCTATCCTATTTTTATGGGTTGTCTCAAAATTGTTTTTGAGCATTTACAGCCGTTATGCTGCCCAATTTTGTCTTCAGAGCTCTAATGCTTTTGCACTACTCTCTATTTTCAGATGCCTGGCCGTCCTTCTCGTCAGGTGGTTCGTCTGACTAGATGCATTGATGTGCCGGGTCATACGGTCATGCTAGTCAGGATGATGTCAGTGTCCGGTTACCGCTGGTACCCAGAGTACACAGTGGAGGAGCAGTACCGGGATTTTAATCAGAGCCAGTACCTCTGCACTGTTAGGGTATTCCCAGATTACCCTGGGGCTGAGGAGCCAATCCATTGGTCTTATGGATTGGGGGTCACTGTTGACATGGTAGTATAAGATGCTGCCTATTCAATGCTGACCATCATGAGGGCTAGACATGCACTGCTGCAGAATTCAGAGTTATGCTATGTTCCTGCGTCTCAGCCAGGTGAAGAAGGATACCTCAGTGGGGTCTACTTTTATTCCTCTATGGAGGATCCGCTGTTGCAATCCACTGCTGAGATGCTAGAGAATATAGACAGGGATGCTCGTGCCCTTCGTATGGAGCTGTATGCTACACGTGCCCGTCTCTGGACGGCTTTGATGCAGCTGGCACCTGTAGTCCAGACAGGGTATGGAGATATGGAGATGCTGAACCCTGTTAGAACCCATCTTCCGACTCATGTTGACTGGCCTGCTATAGGAGGAGTCACCCCTCTTCGGGGACCTTTACTACCACCAGTCAGGGGACCAAGGCCACACCCGTGTCCTTATGGATCCCAGGGGTCTCAGGCTAGAGTATTTCCTGATCCGCAGGTTGAGCTTCCATGCCATGGAGGCAACTTTATGAGATGTTCTATGCGGATGCCTGAACCGTGAGTGGAAGGATAGTATGGTAGTAGCTGTACTTTCACAGTCCTGTGTGACTTGTGAAGTATGCTTGTGTCGTGAAATGAATTCCAGAGGCATAGATAAATAATGTATATGAAGCTTGGAAGCCTCTGATGAGTAGTTTCATATTTTCAGTAGTTTTCTCTTCGATTAAGGTTGTACTGAACTATGTAATGGTGTGTATGAACCATGGTGTATATATAGCAGTTGCTTGTTACCATGCAGTTCGGATATTCATTTCCGCATTCCATGTGTTCAGTGCATTCTTAATCCATAGCTAGTATTGATGTTGATATTGGTCTAAGCTGTGAGTTTGTTTGTCAGGATGGTGTTCACCAGGTTGAACCGTGCCCCTGCTCATGAGCAAGGCGAGGGTAGTCAAGCGTCGCAGGAGAAACAGCCTCACCCGCCCTCTCTGGCGGAAGTTATGCTTGAGGCAGAGAGAAACAAAAGGGAGACCAACCGACTTTTAGAGTGTATTGAGCAAAATACGGCTCGTCAGCCTAGGAATGCTGCAGTGTCCCTCAATGTCTTTGTGAAGCTGAATCCTCCAAAGTTCCATCACTCCGTCGATCCCCTCGACGCTGATGATTGGCTGTGTAGTATATCACACAAGATTCGCTCTGCGAATGTTTCTCAGGCCGACAAGGTGACCTTTGCGGTGTACTTTCTGGAAGGACCCGCCAATCTGTGGTGGGAGAACTTTGAAGCTATGCGTCCTGCTGAACCAGCAGCCACATGGGCAGATTTTAGTGCAGCCTTCCGTCTGCACCATATTCCAGAGGGCCTGATGGACAGAAAGAGAGAGGAGTTCTGTGCATTCACCCAGGGAAAGTTGACCGTGGATGCCTATAGCCGCGAGTTCGGTAACCTCGCCCGCTATGCAACAGAGGAGGTGTCTACTAATGCCAAGAAGCAAGCAAGATTCCGTAAGGGTCTGAGCCCTGAGCTTCGTCGTTATTTGCGCCTCCACGAATGTACAAGCTTGCAAGCCCTGGTCAACAAGGTGATCAGTGCCGAGACTGGTCATACCAACTATGAAGCCACAAAGAAGCACTCCCGTGACTTTGGCTCGTCATCTGGTTCCGCGTTTCCAAAACACAGGCTGTGGGTCCAAATAGTTCTCTGCCGCCAAGATACACTCCGAGGCCATCCTATGTGGCGCCTCAGACGAATCAGACCAACCCTCTAGCAGAAACCTATGGTGGTCCAGCTAGCAATGCTGCACCACGTGCCAATCAGGTGATCTGTTACAAGTGTGGAGAACCAGGGCACTATTCCCGAGAGTGTCCTCAGAATGTGTGTGCCAAGCAACCCGGAAAGTCCTTTGGGCAAGGCAAGTCGGGCAAGCTTATTATGTGAAGCCAACTCCTGCACGTGGCCGTGTGAACTATGTTTCAGCAGAAGAAGCTGCACAGGATCCCGACGTCATACTGGGTACGCTCCTTGTTAATCATCACCCAGCGTCTGTTCTTTTTGACACTGGGTCTTCTCATTCCTTCATTTCAGAAAGTTATGCACACTTGCATAACATGTCTTTCTGTGATATGCCAATCCCATTGGTTGTCCAAACCCCTGGTAGTAAGTGGCAAACCTCCAGGATAACCTATGAGAATGAAATTCTAGTAGAAAGGCTAGTTTTTCTAGCATCTTTGATAGCCCTGAAATCTTCGGATATCAATATCATCTTGGGTATGGACTGATGTCAGCTCACTATGCCAAGATTGATACTCATTCTAGAAATGTTCAGCTTACCCATCCCTCGGGTGAGATAGTCAATGTCTCTACTCGAGTTGCCAAATGCCAACTCTATTCCCTCAATGCCAACCCTCTTCCGGAACTTGAAGACATTCCGGTAGTCCGTGACTTCCCGGATGTTTTTCCAGAGGAACTGCCACGAATTCCACCTGACAGAGATGTAGAGTTTGTGATAGATCTTGTTCCGGGAACCGTTCCAATAGCCAGAAGACCATATAAGATGGCACCCCTGGAGCTAGCCGAACTTAAGAAGCAACTAGATGAGGCCTTGAATAAAGGTTTCATTCGTCCTAGGTCTTCTCCTTGGTCTTGTCCAATCAAGAAGAAAGACGGAACGGATCGGATGGTTGTAGATTACCGACCAATTAATCTGGTCACCATAAAGAACAAGTATCCGCTCCCCAGGATCAACGATTTGTATGATCAGCTCGCTGGATCCTCAGTCTTCTCAAAAATGGATTTAAGGTTGGGATACCATCAAATCAAGATCAAGAATGGGGACATTCCAAAAATGGCTTTTGTCACTCGTTATGGCCAATATGAGTACACCGTCATGTCCTTCGGGTTAACCAATGCCCCAGCCACCTTGTCTCGCTTGATGAATTCAATCTTCATGGAGTATTTGGATAAATTTGTTGTAGTATACCTCAACGATATTCTCATCTACTCAAAGAACGAACAAGAACATGCCGAGCATCTAAGGCTGGTATTGATGAAACTTCGAGAGCATCGCCTTTATGCCAAGTTTTCCAAATGTGAATTTTGGTTACCAGAAGTGACCTATCTAGGTCACGTAATCTCTGGTAAGGGTATTGCTGTCAATCCCGAGAGAGTTCAAGCTGTCCTTGATTGGACTCAACCTGAATCGGTTAAGCAAGTTAGAAGTTTTCTTGGTCTAGCGAGCTATTGTCGCCGCTTTGTCGAGAATTTCTCCAAGGTTGCAAAGCCTCTAATTGAACTCCTCAAGAAAGATAAAAGGTTCGAGGGGACACCACAGTGTGAGCATAGTTTTCAGGAACTGAAAAGACGCCTGACTTCCGCACCTGTGTTGCTACCACCAGATTTTTCTAAGGACTTTGTTATCTATTGCGACGCCTCGCGACAAGGATTAGGTTGCATTCTCATGCAAGATCGTCATGTGATTGCATACGCATCTCGACAGCTGCGTCCACATAAGGTTAATTATCCCACACATGATCTTGAGCTTGCAGCTGTAGTCCATGCACTTCAAACCTGGCGACATTACCTTCTTGGTAATTGTTGTGAAATTTTCACTGATCACCAAAGTGTGAATTATATCTTCACCTAGACGGATTTGAATGTCAGGCAAAGACGATGGGTTGAGTTGATCACGGATTACAACTTAGGGATAACATACACCCCGGGAAGGCCAATGTTATGGCTGATGCACTAAGTCGTAAGTCTTATTGTAACAATTTGATGCTACAACGAGGTCAACCACATCTCTATGAGGAATTTCAGAAGTTAAATCTTCATGTTGTTCCTCAAGGATTCCTTTCTACCCTGGTGGCGAAGCCTACTCTTAGGGATCAAATCATAGCCGTGCAGGCATATGATAAGGGTATATCCCAGATCAAGGAGAATATTGCTAGCGGAAACGCTAGGGATTTCTCCATCAATGAGAAAAGTGTTGTGTTCTTTCAGAACCGTTTAGTGGTTCCTAAGAGCAAATGTCTGTGGCAATTGATCCTTAAGGAGGCTCATGATTCTCCTCTCACCATTCATCCTGGTAGTACTAAGATGTATCAGGACCTACGCCAGAGGTTTTGGTGGACTAGGATGCAGAGAGAAATTGCTGAGTTCGTTGCTAACTGCGACATTTGCCGTCGAGTTAAGGCAGAACATCAAAGGCCTGCTGGCACCCTTCAACCTTTAGCTATTCCTGAATGGAAATGGGATAAAGTCAGTATGGATTTCATTACCGGATTTCCCAAGACCAAGAAAGGAAATAATGCTATCTTTGTGGTCATTGACCGTCTTTCCAAAGTAGCTCATTTTCTTCCAGTTCGTGAGAGTATAACAGCTAGCCAGCTAGCAGAGTTATATATCTCTCGAATAGTGTCTCTTCATGGTGTTCCCCTGGAGATTAACTCAGACCGTGGAAGTATCTTTACTTCTCGCTTCTGGGAAAGTTTTCAGAATGCTATGGGGACTCACTTATCTTTTAGCACTGTTTTCCATCCTCAATCAAGTGGTCAAGTAGAAAGAGTGAATCAAGTCCTAGAAGATATGCTCCGAGCTTGTGTTATATCGTTCGGCATGAATTGGGAGAAGTGCCTTCCATTCACTGAATTTGCCTATAACAATAGTTATCAATCAAGCTTGGGCAAAGCTCCTTTTGAAGTTCTCTATGGACGAAGATGTCGAACACCTCTTAATTGGTCAGAAACCGGAGAGAGGCAACTCTTTGGCCCGGATATGATCCAGGATGCAGAAAGCAGGTTCACATTATTCGTGAAAAGTTGAAAACAACCCAGTCTCATCAAAAGAGCCAATATGATCGTCATCATAAGGCTGTGACCTTTGAAGTTGACGAGAAGGCTTACCTTAGGGTTACACCTTTGAAGGGTACCCATCGATTCGGTATCAAGGGCAAGTTGGCTCCTCGTTACATTGGTCCTTTTCGCATTCTTGCCAAACGAGGAGAAGTTGCCTACCAATAGGAACTTCCTCCGCATCTTCCCAAGGTTCATGATGTCTTCCATGTCTCGCAACTCAGGCGTTGCTTTTCGGATCCTATCCGTGAAGTGGACCACGAAACGCTTGATCTCCAAGATAACCTTTCATACTGAGAATACCCCGTGCGTATTCTTGATCCAGCTGAGTGTATCACTCGACGTCGAAACCTCAAGTTTCTTAAAGTTCAATGGTCAAATCATTCCGAAAAGGAGGCAACATGGGGAAGAGAGGATTGTCTCCGACTTGAGTATCCCGCGCTATTCCCGATGACTTCCAAATCTCGGGACGAGATTCTTTTGACTCGGGGTGAGTTGTCACATCCCTGGATCCCTAACTAGGGTTTAGTATCTGTGCTCATGTTTTCTTCCATTGCATTCAAGAAATTGAAACAAACTCCAAAGAAGTGGTGAAACTCAAACCAAAAACCCTAGCCACTTCTTATTCAAAGGAAATTCAAATCTTGTCAAAATCAATGAACCCAAAATGGACTTCTTAAAAGTTCAATATTTCTGATAAATATTGAAAACAAATTATCAGGGGAGAAAACTATTTTTAAATAACTTTTGACATTTTATTTTAAACGAGCAAGTCCCTGAATTCAAACTTATATTTGAATTCAAAAATATATAAGTTTTCAAAAATGTTGAAAACTTTATGGGTGATTGGAAATATTCCAACTAACACCCCAACATTTTTCAAACTAATTTTAGTTTTGATTAGTGCCAAAAATAAATGGCAACAATGTCAGCAACTAAAATAGAAAACAAAACAGAAGAGAAGAGAAAAAACCCTAAGCTACGCTCACCTGCGAGGCACAGCCCACCAGGGGCAGGGTCGTCTTCTTCATGTGCCTTCTCGCACAGGAGAGATCGACCACGACGGCCTCCTCCACCTCCTGCTTCGCCGTGGCGTCCTCCGGTGCCCCCAGGACAGCGCGACAATGGGGATGACTTCCCCGACCGCGTCCCTATCCATCCCCGCTCTCCATTCCTTCCCCTCCTCTCGGTTTCTTCCCTCTCCTCCTACTGCCATTGACAGGAGCTTGAGCTCGAGGAGCCCGGGCTCTCTGGCCACAGAGAAGCCCCCCCGAGTGCTCCATCCTCTCCGCAACGTCGACCTCGACGCTCACGTCAATGGAACCGTCCTCCCCAAGCCCCGGCAGCCGCCTCGGCTCGTCACCGGCATGCTCCGGCCACCTATAGCCCCTCCTGATGCCTGTAGTGGATAAGGCCGAGCCTGGGGATCGTCCCAGTGCTCTCGGCACTCGATCCCGAGCACCACAGCAAGATCTGGTGCATCTCCGGCGAAGATCCGCCGCGGATCTGGTCGCCGCCGGTCAGTCTCCTGCGGGGGACGACGTGGCCGGCCTAATCCCGGTGGTTTAACGCTAATTAGCCACCTAGGGGCTGGTCAGCGCGGGATTAACTCCTGAGACGCTGACCAGTGGCCCCCACCTGTCAGGTTTGACCTGACCAGGTCGGTTGACCTGCTGACGCAGTGCTGACGTGGTTATGACGCAATAAAGAGATTTTCTCATTTAAAAGAATTCCAGAAAATGCCCAAAAGTTCTAAAAATCATAGAAAATAATCTGTAACTCCAATGGAAATAATTTATATATGAAAAAGTATAAGAAAAATCCAAGGAATCTGATTTTGATATTTTCAAACATGTTTGAAAATGCTAACATAACCAAACAGATTAAATGATGATTAGGATAACCTTATTAAATAATTTGGAGTTGGAATTTGAAATCCATTTGAATTCCACTTCAAATACTATGAGCAAACCATGATCAAGCACAACCAGCAACCCACCATACCATCACCATGCATGCTAAAACAAGATTACCTGAGCATCAGGTCAAATCAATTAAAAGGGTATTTGGAAACACCTTGTTTGAAGTGATATTTGAATCTTGATTCAAATCAACTTCAACTTAAGAAATGGTAGCTACATTAGCCTACCACCTTTAATTTCCATGCCATGCTCATGCATCATCTTGTTGCATATGATTGTTATTGATTGATATTGTTTTACCGGTAGGCCCCGCTCCTCCGGATTCCACCGAATATCTGACTGACGGATATTGTCCCTGTGCTGAGCAACAAGGCAAGCGATCATTTTTATCATCCCAATAAATCCCATGTTCTCGCTCCTGCTCTTACTTATTGCATTAGGATCAAATGCTTCAAATTCTTTTGCCACGTTAGTTGAACCCACTTCCTTTGCATGACCTCTCCTTGTCACAGTAAATAGTTGAACCTTGCAACCTAGCATACCTGGTAGATGCTTGAGCCATGATGTGCCTTATCCTGCTATGCATGCTATGCCTAGAGTTATGTATGGTCTGTCATCTGGGTGATGAATAGAAATGTGAGAATGTGTTCAGTAAGTAATGGTTGTGTGGTTGAACCTGATTTGGTAAAGGTACCGGTGAAAGGCTATGTAGGAGTACATGGCGGGTTATTTCATTGGAACCGTCCTTAGGAACTGAGTTCCGTGTATGTAGTCCAAGACTAGATACTACCACACATCGGGATACTTAATTGACCCTCTCGACTTATTAATCGCTTATTACTCGGTCCAGGAGTTGCAAGTAGTTTCTGGTGTTTATAGTCATGCTGGAGGCCGTGCGTAGCGCTGACCTTAGAGGTGGGCTATGATGCGGTAGGCAGTGGCACGGTGTACCAAGTGGCACCTGGATGGTGGGCTTGGGAACCCTGCGCACATCGTTTGGGGCCGTGGCGGAAACCTCGGCCGAACTTCCGTGCGGGTTACCCTCAGATAGGCGATAGACCTGGACTAAGTATTAGCGTGGTTAACGGTCGTGGCCGACTCCCTCGCTGGGCTTCCGCTTGAAGGTTGCCGAGGTGCATGACGTGCACATGGCGATAAGTGGAGAGAGCGTGTGTGAAGAAGTACACCCTTGCAGGGTTATGATCTATTCGAATAGCCGCGTCCGCGGATATGGACTACTTGGAGACATATGTTGTTCATAGATAACTTTAATGGCTACTCATAAAATTGTCAAGATAAGTGTGAGTGTCGTGGACGACATTTACGTATGGAGACGGAATGATTCCACGATGGAGTATTGTTGTGGTGTTAGTGGACTCGTGTGCGAGAAATCAAAGTTGTCAAAACTATTTAAAAATGCAAGTTGTCTAGCCACGAGTCAAATGTTGGCTTCCCGCATGAAACCCCACAATTCCTTATTGATACATTGCATGAGTAGATAGTTTATCCTTAAGTCTTCCTGAGTACTTTTGTACTCACGTTTGCTTAATAAATTGTTGCAGAGGTTGTTAATGACCCTAATGGAGGTTTCTATCTAGAAATCGACGACGACGAGTAGCTGGTATGCCGGCTACGATCTGGCCCTAGGATGGTTCTGTAGATAGTCAGGCCATGTGCCTTTATCTTTCCATTTGTCTGTACTCAGACAGCTTTACTCTTCCGCTGGTTTGTAACAATTGCGTGTATGACTTGTGATGATGGGTCGTGAGACCCCTACCTTGTAATATTATGTGTGTGGCTCTTCCGAGCCTTCTAAATAAAGTTTGTATGTTTATGGTTATGTTGTGATGCCATCGATGTATCTATACATATCGGTATGCCATGCGTACGTGTGTTGTACTTGATATGTATGGGGTTCGATTACCTAGCCGTAGGCTCTAGTAGCACTCCTTACAGGGAAATGCCCCTTTGTGATCCAACGAGCCATGGTAGTTCGCTACTGCTCCGGACACATTGGTTGACCGGCATGTGTCCTTCTTAGCTGTTGTGTCTGTCCCCTTTGGGGAAATGTCACGCGATGTAATGGAGTCCTTGTAGCTTGCTACGACTCGTCTACATTCGCTGGTGACCGACACCTGCTTTGTTGGGTCATGTATGCATGTCCCTGTGCGGAACTGCCGCTTTGGTTTATGACTAGACATGTCGATCCGGGTTCTTTGTCATTGGATTGTTAGCGACACAATTGCATACGCGAGTCAAAAGGCGCAGACAGTCCCGGCTAAGGTAAGGCTGCAGCCGTGGGGATAGCCGTGCGTGAGACCGCAAAGGGATGCAATGTGTTACAGGCTGGATTCCTATGGCTTAGGATCGGGGTCCCGACAGTTACCATTTCTTGTGGGCGGTGAAGACGACGGCGCATCCGGCCACCAACGTGAACGCCGGGGAATCGGGCCACGAACCGGATAAGTAACCGTTCTTTGCCGATTACTTCTATTGCAGGCTCTGCCCACCTTTCTCGGTGTTATTCGTTGATATCATCCAGACCTATGGCTTTCGGCTTCTAGATTTCACGCCGAATGTCGTGACGTGCATGTCGATATTTGCACATCTCTGCGAAAACTTCGTCGACATCGTCCCCAACACCGCCCTCTTCCGCCACTACTTCATCCCCCGAATCCAAAGAGGGGATACCCTTTTTAGCTCCATCACATGGATTCAGCGGACCGGGTGCAAGGAGGCATATTTGGAAGGGACCCTTCGGGAGAATTGGGAGGAGTGGCGAGGGAAGTGGTGTTGGATTCGGGAAAAGGGGGTTTTTCCCTTCTGCGAGCCCAGTACCGCGAAGATTGAGGCCCGGGGCGATGAATGGAGCATCCTTGACCTAGACGATGAGAAATTGGCCATCCCCGTCAACAGGATCCTGCGCCTCAGTGTCGCAGGGCTGATGATGGAAATGGTGGCCTCCGATTTCATCCGAATGCGGATCGCCCCCTTCAGTATAGAGGGGGAGGCTGGCATCAGCATACTCGAACTCAGCAGACATAATGCGGCTGCGGCCGGGGTTGAACAACAACCTGACCGTCCTGCAGCACGCCTTCATCTGCGGCAAGCCGTTCAAGTTCGACCCCAAGCTCCGATTTCCGGCGGGTGTTATTCCCCTATTCATCAGCTCAGCCTTGGGCGCACTCATGACAATAATGCCGGAGTGCAATGCCCATGGCGTCCGTCTGACCTGGGTTCAGCCGTCGAACGAGGTCGTCTTGTCTTTTTTCGACCGCCTGTCGGAGAAGGTTGCCAGGGTGGAGGAGGTCATGCTCATCCGCCCCACCACCGAAGGGGAGGTGGCATACATAGCCAGCCGGCCTCAGGAGAGGGACCTCGCCGAGGCGGCGGGGAAGGTCGGGTCCTTCGATGAAGAAGAATACGACAAGGAGTTGATGGCGGCGGCAGATGCGCTTGACGGGGAAGCCAGCAACCCCTCGGCCCAGTGCCCCTCCGTTGTCCATGTGTCTGAAGAGGAGGAGGAGGAGGAGGAAGAGGCCGAGGGGCCTCTAGTCCACCGAAAGCCTAGGAGGGTCCTTCGACGCGCCGACACTAGGCTCCCGGTGTGGCAAGCTCCAGTCTCCATCCCCGCCAAGCGCTCAAGAGATGCGTCGCCTTCTATCGGCGGCGAGGAGGGTATGAACTTCGACTTCTCGACCTTCAGCTTGGAGGAGGAAGAAGAGTACGCATCCATGCCCTCACTCTTCCATTATTGTTATTTTTCATGAGACTTGTCTTGACTTTGGCCACTACAGGGAAATGGAGACGCTGGCACAGAGGATGGCCAAGAGGGCGAAGGTGTTGGCAAGCGTTAGACCCTCGGCTAGCACCCCTGGGGCGCCGGAGTCGACTTCAGTCAGCCCCCAACAGAGCCCCCAACATGGGCCCACTGTCTGTTTCCCCTTGTCGAGCACCGGGAACGCGGTCTTCACCGCTGACATTACTCATCGTGCAGGGAAGGCCCGGTAGCAGGCGGAATCACCAATGACCACGCCAGACAGGGACGACCCCCCCCCCCCCCCCCGCTAGGGTAGTCTCGCCAAGGAGGACCCGGTAGGATTGGAGACTGAGGACCTTGCGCCGACCGTCGATGTTGCCGGGTAGAGGGCAGCCACCCCGCCCCTGCTGGATGAAGGTGAGTATCCCGTCTGGGGACACCTGCGGTTCCCTTCCCTTTCTTTTCTTTTTCTTCTTTCTGGACCTCATGCTATTTCCTCCTCTATATTTGTTTGGGTGAGGCAGATGTTGACCTCGTCATTGAGGAGATTGCATTGGATGCCACGGCCGAGGCCGACAGGGTTGCTGCCGGGGAGACTACGACGGAGGTGCGGGACCAGACCGCCCATGACTCGATGGAGGAGAGTGCCAAAGAGCCTGAAGGGCATGCCGACAGTTTGTCTTCTGCCACCACGGAGGAAGCTGCGCCGGACGTGAGCTCCCCACTCATCGACGAGGGAGTCGGGGGAGACCATCCTTCCTGCTCGGCGGTCCCTCCCCCCGGCGAGTACATCCGTGTAGGCAAGGGGCAATTTATTAGCCCACCGGGGATGACTCGCGTCGGTGAGATCGTGGAGGGAGTGGCTCTTTTTGGAGGTGTCTCTACC
This sequence comes from Hordeum vulgare subsp. vulgare, assembly GCF_904849725.1. Taxonomy (NCBI): domain Eukaryota; kingdom Viridiplantae; phylum Streptophyta; class Magnoliopsida; order Poales; family Poaceae; genus Hordeum; species Hordeum vulgare. The sequence goes on from NC_058520.1 coordinate 312,518,728, forward strand.
ACCGACGGGCTCGAAGTCATTACCGGGCTAGAGGGACGCTGGCGGCAGCAAGCTTGGCGAGGAGCGGCTTTTCCTGTCCATGAAGGACAATTTGAGCCGGCTCCAGTCCCTTTATCGCGCCCGAAAGGAGAAACTAGACTCTCGGGCGGAAGTTGTTGAAGCGAGGGAGGAGGCGTTCCAGCAACACTTTGATCGGGCGCAAGAACAGTTCGCCGAAGCCTTCCAGGACCTGCAGGAGGAGCGCGCTCGGTCGAAGACCGAAAGGGAGGAGCTCCTCCTAAAGTCTTACGATATCCAGAAGGACGAGGAGGAGGCAAAAATTCGCCACGCTGCCGAAGAGGTCCCCCTCAATTCCCTCCACATCAGCCTTGACGCAGCGGAGGAGGACATCGCTGGCCGCGAGAGGGCGCTCAGCGACCGCCTTCGTGCAAAAGACGAGGAGGTCGAACGTCTCATGGTGCAGCGTACCCAAGGGTTGGTGGAGCAGCATAAAGGTGCCCTTTCCGCCCAGGCCTCTGACTTCACCGAGGAGTTGAAGAAGATGGCGGACAGGGTCGTTGCCGCCGAAGCAGCCAAGGAGGAGCTTGTCGTAAGGGTGAGGGAGCTGGAAGAGAACCTCGTCGAGCTCGAGAAGGAGGCCTCGGAGCCTAGGACCGAGAGGGAAAAGACGATCTCTAGCCTGACGGAGGCTCAAGCTGCCGCCTCCGATGCTTCCCCCAAGCTCCTATCTGTCGACGACACCGTCGCCGTGCTGCAAGGGAAACTGGTCTCTTCGGAACAAGCTCTCCAAGACTGTCGAGCTCACGAGGAGGCCCTCGTCGTGAAGCTCCAGGGCGAGGCTGACGGGCTTAAGTTCATCACCGCTGCTCGCGCAACTTATGCACGCGACGTCGAACTGTGGACTGAGCGTCTTGTCGACGTGGCCGGAAGGATTGACGTGCAGATGTCCGCCATGGGCATTCAGGGCTTTGGCTACCCTTCGGACCCAGCGGTGTCCCATAGCGCCCGGTTGACCTTGTTCTTCGAAGGCATGGTGGACACTTTGAAACAGCGCCAGGCCGGTGAATTAGCGCGCCTTGCTGACGAGTCCCGCGAGCTCTGCAAAGGCGTTCTCTTGAAGGTGCTCACCAAACTGGCGTACCGGAATCCCGACATGAGCTTCACCCTTGGGCGCATACCGGAGGGTGTGCACCTCGAGGCGCTTGAAGAGCTCGTCATGCCCATCATCAACAGGGTGGACCAAGTCAAGAGGGTGCAAGGCTCCCACCGGGATTAACGGCTTTGCGTACCCCTGTCCGTGCGACCTTAAACTCATGGACATTTTTAAGCTTAAAATGCGCTTATCAGTGTTTGTAATATACTCGTTACTTTTCTCGAATGGGTGTGGTCTCCTTTCAGCCGCCCTTTCTTTGTCTGGTTTATCCTTGTGTTGCGTTTCAGCCGACATGTCTTGCCGGAGATGCCATGGAAGGTAGGCCTTCGCTTCCTTGCCGGGGTCGTCACCACCGGCGAGGTGCCTTGCCGCCTCTGTGTTTTGCCTTCGCACTATCGAGCACGTCTCTCTTCAACGAGGGCGACCATCAGAGGCCGCTAGTTGACAGGTGCACTTCTAGATAGTATTCAAGGCATCCATGGCTAGGCTCTTCGGCGCACATGTTTCCCATACAAGAGTTTGAAGGCACTGATAAGGAGTTGTACCTTGAACTAGGAGTTTGTTCTGAGTTTCTATCACTTATCACTTGGACCGCGACTCTCCTTTTGACTCCGGGGTCGTTCCTGTCCTGTATGTTGTATGCCTCCTCCTCTTCTTCCCCCCGACAAACTTATGCACGGAGAAAAACTTGTTCTTTGTGGAAAGAAAGAAGAGAAAATAGACATAGATATCTTTGTGTTTGTTAGTCTATGCGCTACACCAAACCCTAGATTCTATACATGCATGATTTAATCATGAGAACTCTAGATGATGCATGATGCTAAACTTTAATTGACTGCACTCAGGGTCTTTGCGTGGCTTTGTACAAAGGAATACATGCAACATGGCAAGACTTGCACAAAAGGTGGTCGCCGGTATACCCGGCGGACTCTCCCCATGGGTAGAACTTGTGAAGATGTTCGATGTTCGAGGAGTTGCTCACCGTAATTCCATCCTTTGTCTCCAGCCGGACCGCGCCAGGCCTGGTGACTCGCACTACCCGATATGGGCCTTCGCACTTCAGCGTCAACTTGTTAGAATTCTTGGCCGACTGAACATGCCGAAGTACAAGTTCGCCTTCCTCAAGACTTCGGGATCGCACCTTGCGGCTGTGGTAGCGACGCAGGGCTTGCTGGTAGCGAGAGGCTCGAATAGCTGCTTGAAGACGGCTTTCCTCGAGGAGCACGACGTCGTCTTGACGTTGTTGCTCTTGCTCGAGCTCATCGTAAGCAAGCATCCAAGGCGATCCGTAAATGAGTTATGTGGGAAGAACTGCCTCCGCCCCGTAGACCAAGGAGAAGAGTGTCTGGCTGATGGCTTGATTTGGTGTCATTCTGATCGACCAAAGAACGGTTGGCAGCTCGTCAATCCAATTCCTTCCATGTTTGTGCAGCTTATGAAAAGTTCTTGTTTTTAGTCCTCGCAACAGTTCAGCATTTGCCCTTTCCGCTTGCCTGTTTCTCCTTGGGTGGGCAACAGAAGCAAAGCATATTCGGCTTCCGAGATCTTGGGCGTACTCACGAAGGCGTGACTCGTGAATTGGGTGCCATTGTCCGTGATGATTCTGTTTGGGACACCAAAACGGCAGACTATTCCCTTGAAGAACTTAATGGCTGACTGCGCAGTCACCTTCCTCACCGGCTCCACTTCTGGCCACTTTGTGAACTTGTCGATTGCCACGTACAAGTACTCAAAGCCCCTGGCAGCGAGGGGAAAGGGGCCGAGTATATCGAGCCCCCAGACCGAAAATGGCCGGGAGAGAGGGATTGTCTGGAGTGCTTGACCTGGTTGATGAGCTTTCTTCGAATGGAATTGACACGCTTCACACTTGGTTACTAGTGACGTTGCATACTGGAGAGTTGTGGGCCAAAAGAAACCTTGCCGAAATGCTTTGCCGGCAAGCGCTCTTGACACTATGTGGGAGCCACATATGCCTCCGTGTATCTCGGCCAACAGCTCCAGGCCTTCGTCTTGGGGGATGCATTTCAACTTCACTCTGTTCAGTCGTCTTCTATATAGAGTGTCATCCATGAACTGATACATATTGGACTGACGGGCTACTCTTTCTGCTTCTTCTCGCTCTTCGGGCAGGTCCCCAGTCTGAAGGTACTGGACGATTTGTTCTGCCCATGCCGGAGTGCGTGGTTCGATGGCAAGGACCAAAGGCATGTCTTCCGCCGGGGTGTTATCCCCCCGGCATGCTGGAGGCCTTCCCCAGCAACCTGTCCCTTGGTAGGACCCTTGCAAGAATTTCTCGGCAGGTCTGCTAGGAATTGCTCGCCGGAGTCCAACTTCCTTCTCTTTTCTTGTGGGGCTGATGTCGTCACTGATGGTTGGGTGAGCCGAAGCACGAAAGTCCCTGGTTCCACATGTAACTTAAGGGCTGCACGCTTCGACAGGTCATCGGCGATAGTATTTTTGGCACGGGGTATGTGCTCTGCCTGTAGACCGTCGTAGCGCTCTTCTAGCTTCCTCACTTCTTTGATGTACGCCTCCATCAGCGGGCCCTGGTAGTCCTTGTTGATTTGCAGGACGACCAACTAGGAGTCGCCTCTGATGATCAACCTTTTGATTCCAAGGTCTGCCGCGATCCTGAGACCGGCGAGGAGCCCCTCGTACTCGGCAGTATTGTTGGTCGACTACTCCCGGGGGAAATACATGTGCACCACGTACTTCAGGTGTTCTCTGGTGGGGGCGACAAGCAGCACGCCGGCCCCTACCCCTTGGAGCGAGAACGCGCCGTCAAAGTACATGATCCACTCTTGGCTTGCTTCCTTGCCCTGGAGGGCTGATTCTTGAATCTCGTCATCGGGTGTTGAAGTCCACTTAGCAATAAACTCTGCCAGGGCTTTGCTCTGGATGGTCGATGTGCTCTCGAACTTTAGGCCAAAGTTGGATAACTCCAATGCCCATTCCACTATCCTGCCGGTGGCATCAGGGTTCCGCAGAACCCTTTGTAGCGGGAAACGGGTGACAATGGTGACCTCATGTGCTTGGAAGTAATGGCGCAGCTTCCTTGAGGCCATGAGGAGGCCGAAAAGCAATTTTTGCACCCCCAAGTATCTCGATCGCGCTCCCTAAAAGAGGGAGCTGACGAAATAGATGGGGCGTTGCACCACTTTATTATTCCGCACCGGCTGGCCGGATGGCGGCGGTCTGGCATCGCTGGTCCCCTCGTCTGTTGGGGATCTTTGCTCGCGGGCCGGCTCTGCTTCGCTTGATAGTGCAGCTTCTGCCGGCGTGGCTTTAGCCTCTTCCCTGTGCGCCACCAAAGCGGCAATCACCACTTGGTTGGTCACGACCAGGTACAGGAGCAGCGGCTCGTGTGGCGTGGGCGCGAACAGGGTTGGCGCAGTGGAGAGATACTTCTTCAGGTGTTGCAACACAGCTTCCGCCTCCGGGGTCCACTGCGTGGGCCCTACCTTTTTCAAGATTTTGGAAAATGGCAATCCACGTTCAAAGGACTTGGAGATGAATCTGCTCAAAGCGGCGACATGGCCGCCTAGGCGCCGTACATCCTTGACGCGCTTCGGTGCCTCCATCTGTTTGATGGCCTTGATCTTGTCGGTATTAGCTTCGATTCCCCACTGGGACACGAAGAACCCGAGAAGCTTTCCGTATGGGACACCGACGATGCACTTTTCAGGGTTGAGCTTGAGGTTGATCTTTCATAGGTTGGCAAACGTCTTCTCCAAATCTTTTATGAGTGTCACCTTGTCCTTGGTTTTGACCAATATGTTATCCATATAAGCTTCCAAGTTTCTGTGGAGCTGGGGCTCAAAACCAATCTGGATCACCCTCGCGAACGTGGATCCGGCATTCTTCAACCGGAAAGGCATACGCACGAAGCAGTACGTGCCGGACGGGGTAATGAACGCGGTCCTGTCTTCATATTCCCCGACCATGAAAATCTGGTGATATCCCGAATAGGCGTCGAGGAAGGACAACAGATCACAGCCAGAAGTGAAGTCCACAATCTGGTCGACGCGCGGCAAGGGGAAAGTGGATTTTGGGCAAGCTTAATTGACATCAGTAAAATCGATACACAGCCGCCACTTCTCGTTCGCCTTGCGCACTACGACCGGATTGCCCAACTATGTAGGATGGATGACTCCCCTAACTAGGCATGCTGCTTCTAACTTCTTGATCTCCTCGGCAATGAACTCTTTCCTCTCCAGAGCTTGTTTCCTCATCTTTTGTTTGACCAGCCGCGCGTGAGGGCAGACAATTAGGTGGTGCTCGATCACCTTCCTGGGAACGCCGGGGATATCTGATGGTTGCAAGGAAAACACATCAATATTCGCGCGCAGGAAGGCGATGAGCGCGCTTTCCTATTTTTTGTCCAGGGTGGAACTTATGGTGAAAGTCCCACCCGTACCATCCTCATTGGCGGGCACCTTCTTGGTCTCAGGGGGGGAAGCTTTTGACTTCTTGTCCTTGCTGGTGGAGCTCTCTGGCGCCTCTGCTCCGGCAGCGCAGCACTCTGAGGAGGTGCGTTTGCCGGGGCCGGCTTCACGGGCCTCCTTGCCGATCTTCCAATTCCTACTGCCGAGAGTCGAGGTGGCGGGAGTGGGCGCCTTGTCGGCGGACGCTGCGACGGCTTCCCGGTAGAGGCGGTTGGTGCAAACAAGCGCGTCCTTCTTGTTGGCGTTACCGATGACGTGGCCGACCCCTCTGCACCATCTTGGGCTTTCTCCTTGTGGCGCCTCTCGTACTCAGCCTTTTGCTTTTTCGGCGAGTTGCTCGACTTGGCGGCACTCCTGGAGGTCGTGGCCCTTGGTACGGTGGATCTTGCAGTACTGTTTTCCGGAGCCATACGGCTTGTGGGCGGCCGCCAAGGCATGGCACGAGTTGCACCCGGCAGCGCCTTTACCGGGGGTCTCCGCCTTAGCCTTCTTGGCGGCTTCAGCATCGCCGGAACACTCGACACCAAACATGGCCTTGCCCTTTCTTTTCTTGTTGCGCTTCTTCCCCTTCCTTGATGGAGGGCCGACGTCTTCGTCTTTGGAGTCGGCTTCTGCACTGGAGCCTTTGGCAGAAAGCCTCCTCCCTTCCTTTGCTCGCGCGCACTTGTCGGCCAAAGGGTAGAGCTCGGCGATGTCGCGGACCTTATTCATCTCTAGTTCCTCCCGCATCTTCCAGTTGCGCTCGTTCTGATGGAACACGCTGATGACGGCGGCTGGGTGGTCATCCGGGAAGTTGTGCTAAATGCGGCTAAATCTCTGGATGTACTTGCACAGAGTTTCTCCCTCCTTCCGGGGGATGA